>NW_026988465.1:19507500-21925000 GCF_030222135.1 Aotus nancymaae
AGTACATGCTTAATCTCAGTGGACTGACAAGAGAGGAATCAATATATAAGTGAAACATTTTCTCTGCCAAATGTCCTTGGACAAGTTGCTAATTCCCTACTAAAGCAGGATCTTTATCTTAAATTTACATTCCCAGGTTGTTTTAAAAAATAATTGTTCTAAAAAATTCATACTCTGGCTATATTTATCATGTATGCTAACTTCCTTCTTTACCATGCCTGCATTGTTGATTCCGGGAAATAAACAACTATTTATGACCAAAAAAATTATCATTCAAACATAACATAAAATACTATCAAAGTGACCACAAAAACAGCAATAGCAACAACCAAAGAACAAAAGAAAGAGAAAAAAGGAGGAGAGTGTGTGTGTGTGTGTGTGTGTGTGTGTGTGTGTGTGTGTGTAGATATATAAGAAAGATAATTGTCAACTGATTCTTTTAGACATTTCATTTAGGTTTTTGGATAGCAATCTAAATGAAAGTTAATTTGACCAATACATTTATTTACTACCTATATTATAAAGAATTGTTTTTACCAATAGTCACAGAACATTGTTAGCAAAATTAATCTTTTTTTAACTAATATGTTAAAAATAAGAGTTAACTAATTCATAGTAAGAATTAACTGGTTGGCTATGCTTTAACGTTTTCCACATATGACACATATTCAATTTAACACATTCCTTTGCCCTTGAATTCTCAAACTTTTGTCTACATCAAAATCACCTGAAAAGGCATGACAAACATAGATTTATATGTCTGTCCCCAGAGTTTCTCATTGAGTAGGTCACTGGCCAAGAATTCGTATTTGTTAAAAGTTTCACAGTTATGCTGATGCTGCTGGTTTGGGAACCACACTTCAAGAACCACTGCCCAATAGTTTCTTTGCAATCAATTGATTGAAAGGTAATTGATTTTTATTGTGCTAGGCTGTTAACTTATATGGCTTCCTGTGAATCACATTGTCTTGGTACCAGTGCCCTTTGCATGAATATGTGATGGGCTGGCGACTTGTTTTAAACAATAGATTGAGGCAGAAGTGATGCTGTCCTGGTTATGGACCTGAGCTTTGAGATGGGCTGGCAGCTTTTACTTTTGTGCTAGTGGAAAGCAACCATGACATGTAAAAAAATCCAACCACCTTGAGACCCTTGTGTTTGAGAAAGTTCAAGATAAGTGCATGGAGAGGCAACGTAGCAGAGAACTGAGGAACCAAGTCAGCAGGGAGAATAGGTCCCCAGCAGACAGCCCCTGCCTTCTGGAATCCCATCATGCAAACAGCATGAATTTATCTTATGGGGGTGAGGCCACTGTGAACCAGCTTAGCCATCAGTCAAAACTAGGTAAAGCAGAAAAACTGCCAACTAAATCTATGATCGTGAGAAATAATAAACTGTCTTTGTTAAAGCCAATCAGGTTTGAGGTGACTTTTTAAGGCAGTGATAGAAAGTAAAAAAAAAATTATGTCTGCAAGTACAACATGGCTGTAAGTGAATCATGTGAAATTAATGGGTTTTGGGACTAGGTGGCAGTCCCCGAAGGACTGAAGGCCCCTGAAGCCTGAAGGGCTTCAAAGCAACTTTTACTATACGCTGGGACAATATTTGGGAAATTGTTATTGGTGGCTAGAGACACTGCGGCTGGTAGAAAAATGAGTGAGGCTTCCATCCGCAATAAGGCTGATGACAGAAATAATACTTAATGACCTTGTGGCTCTGGTATCATGATTTCCAGGCAGAATATTGAAACTGCATACTTCTTTACCTATTTATGGCAGACAGGAGGAACAAAATAGATTACAAAGGAAATTTTAGTTTTCAAACAAAACTAAGGATCAATGTAAAAAAGCAAGGATTTGCTTATTCAAATATAAATCTGGTTCTTGGCCAGGGGTTGTGGTTCACACATATAATCCCATTTTGGGAGGCCAAGGTGGGAGGATTACTTGAGGCCAGGAGTTCAAGACCAGTCTGGGCAACATAGTGAGACTCCTCTCTCTACAGAAAATAAAAAATAAATTAGTAGAGTTTGGTGGCATGCCTGTAGTCCTAGCTACTCTGGAGGCCAAAATGGGAGAATCCCCAAAATGGGAGCTATGGTTGTACCCTGACACTTTAGCCCAAGTAACAAAGTGAGACCCTGTCTCAAAAAAAACAAATAAATGAAAACTAACCTGTTTCTCTTTCTCAGCTATTCCAACTGTTGATAGTTCTCACAGTAACAAATGGCCTCAGGACAAAGATGAAATCCGGTTGTGGCATTTGGGGTAAGGTCAGGTTTCAAAACCCTTTGTTAATTTCTTTGAAACGCTTTAAGCAATACTTCCTATATTTTCTCTATTAGACTACAGAGTTCCTAAGATCATAAAGGCATGACTCATAGAGCTCTTCAGCAAGAAAAAAAAGGACTTCTAAAAATCATAAGA
This sequence comes from Aotus nancymaae, assembly GCF_030222135.1. NCBI lineage: Eukaryota > Metazoa > Chordata > Mammalia > Primates > Aotidae > Aotus > Aotus nancymaae. The sequence goes on from NW_026988465.1 coordinate 19,509,927, forward strand.
CGTTGTTCTACAGCTGATATTCAAGAGGGTTTTTTTTTATAGATAATATTGTTTTGACTTTTGTATTTTATTTTAATAGGGTAAACTTTAAAAACATTCATTGGAAACCTACAAAGCCTTTAAGGTAATCGTATTAACAGTAGCACTACCAATTTGGATTAAGAGGGGTAGACATAGGTTAAAATAAACAGGTGCCTTTGGATTTTAGCTTCCTATTGACAGGAAGTACGGAGAAAGCAACCCATCTGCAAATATGGGTCAGTTATGGAAAAGGAAGGATTGATGAGAGAATAGAATCAAAAACCACTAAAAACATTTCCAGGCATTAGAACTGAGCCCTAATTGAGGAACTCTTTATATATACCCAGAAACATTTCAGAATTTTTTTGGACCAATGAGTACTATGTGGCTCTCATATTTCCTGTTTTAGAATGGGAGCATTTGTTGTAATTTTCCTATCCCTGGTTTACAATTGTATGTTGTGGAAATGAGGGACAGATTAACTTGTCTGACATGCTTACACATCTTCAGATCAAGAGAAGCCAGGCCTTATGTATTTCATCTATACCTGAATATGACCTAGATGATGAGAATTTGGACTTCAAGCCTAAGACAATGCTCTAATAAGATGAAATTTTATTGATCTCAGTAAAGAGTAAATATATTTTCCATATGGAAGAGATTCAAATCATGGAAGGCCAGAGGACCAATAAACTTAACTGCAGGAAAAGGCCATGTGAGGCAGCCCCTGAACTTCTGGCTGACAACTGGCATTGGACTTGTCAGCCAAGAGAATGAGCTACTGTGGAAGTAGATCCTCCAGCCTGAACTGAGCCACCTTAACTGACAGCACTGCAAAGATCATTTCAACCCAAATTGCATAATTATGGACAAACATAATTGTTGTTTTAACCCAGTAAATTTTAGAGTAGTTTGTTATGCAACAAGAGACAGTTCAAATGTTTGTGTCTGGCACAAAGAGAGATTAGAATCTATTCTTAAACTACCATCTCATCCCTTTTCCATAGCTTGACTCCTGGGATTCCTACTATGGCTTGCTCATTTATGAGTTTTTCTAGAAGACACAGCCCCAGTTTTCTTTCCACATTCATCTTCTTTCCCCATCTTCTACTTGGTATTCATCAATTCTTATGACAACCAGTGGATACATTCCCAGTCATTAATTATTTTTTTCTACTTTCATGTACTGTATCCATCATTGAATTTTAAAATCATATTCTCACAGAAACCATTGAAATAAACCCTACTGAGTAGTGCTGGAATCTGTCTGGAAGGGATGGGGTTAGGAAATCTTCACAGCCTCTGAGTTCCGTCTGCTTACTTTCCTAGACTCAGAGAATGCATAAATGGTGCTGACGGGTGATCGTGTAGTACCTACAGGGTACCAGTATGTCTGGACTCTATCTGTCCAACCGTCTATAGTCGTGGACAACCAGGAAAATATTTTGCTCATATTACTTTATTTTAAAGCCTACCAAACTTCCAGTTTTCCTTTAAAGTCAAGTGGTCAAGTCATTAATATTTTATTTGGGGGCTTTAAATTTGATACAGATAAGATTTTATTTTTGGAGCAATTGTAAGATATTCAAAGGAGTAAGATAAATTCTTCACCTTTGGAAAATGTCAAGGCTAAGTTAATATTCCTCTTGCCTTTGAAATATGGCTCTATCTTTTCTAATGATGAATCTAAATAAATATTCAATATGTGATATATTGCAGCATTGAACATTCCTATGGTCTACTTAGTTTCATTCATTTATTCACTTATACATATGTCTGTCCATCTGTCAATTATTCATACTCTTTTTTTTTTTCTGAATAGCTCTATACTTAGGATTGAAATAAACACACAAAATAAAAAGTAATGTCCTGACTTTCATGGATTAAGAAAAGTCCACTTGACTTTAAGGGATCTTGGAGAAACAGATGGTTCTTGAACTTGATTACTTTATATTTAAGTAGTTACTAGAAGGTTTTTTAAAAATAAACATATTTAAATAATATTTCTGACACATTGTAGAGTTCTCTGCAAGTTTGTTGAAAGCCCAGTGAATGAATAAATGAGATGAATAAATGAAGTATTATCTGAGTGCTTACCTAAAACCTAGGAAGATCGAAGGATTCTAAGGAAATTCTATTTTCTAGATTGGGGCATGTTTTGCCAAGTGCTGGAAATATTATATAATGAGATAATGTAAAATATCTCATTATGTGCTCGCTTCGGCAGCACATATACCAAAATATCTCATTATATAATATTAAAAGAATGACAGGGCAATTTGTACTTATTTTTTGTGTATTTCACTATCTGTTGCTCTAGGACTAGCTTACTTTTACAAATGAAAGTTGGAAGAGGTAGCAAAAAACATTGCAGGAGAAAAGAAAATCTAAAAAAAATCTTGTACATGGGAACACCAACATTTACATCTTTTGTTCTCCTGTTTTCTTGTACGTTGTGCAAGGTCCTGCCTAAAAATGAACTAAAGGGCAACTGTCAAGATGACAGCTTAAAACTAATCTTTTCTGCACTGCTTCTGGGATGTGCAACTGTGTAGTTTAAAAAAAGACACATTTAATCATCTCCTTATCTGATTAATTTACATTATCTTGTTATATAATATTAAAAGAATGACAGGGCAGTTCATACTTATTTTTTGTGTATCTCACTATCTGTTGCTGTAGGACTGACTCACTTTTACAAATGAAAGTTGGAAGAGGTAGCAAAAAACATTGCAGGGGAAAAGAAAATCTAAAACACGACTTCATGTGTCTTATAGAATAATTTGTTTTCTAGACTTTAAATTCTATTTTCTATTTTATATATTATTTTAGCATTTCAAATTTGTGTCTAACCTCAAGTGTAATAATTCACTCTAGGTTCACTCTAATTATAGCCCCAGTTTCTGTTTTTCTGTCATGTAGACTCAACATACATTTTTATGTGGCTCTGCATCAGTGCATGAGATAAAATATTTGAATAGCAACTGATGTTGTGTGTGCTTTTCACCCCAGGAGATTTCTCTCAAGAAAAGCAATGGCCAGGATGTCTCAGCGTTTCTCTATCTGTATTCACACAGCTTTTATTTGTGGCTTCAGTTTAATCCTCGAGTATAAGAATTGGAGCCCTAAATGTGTACTCTCTGTTTACATTATACAAAATGGCCAAGCAAGAGAAAGGGGGGAAGAAGAATGTAGAAATAAGATTTTAAAATATGATTGCTGCCCTGATGTAAAGAAATTAGATGCAAAACTATAGCCAAAATTAACATGTGTGCATTTGTGTGTATACATTTGTGTGTTGCAACCTCTTTGTTGAATCATAATCAACACCATTCTCAGGAAAGCTTATTAGCAAGAATGCCTATTCCACGTTGATACTTCAATTGAGATTTTTTTTTAATTTGCAGACTTGGTGCATATGGGTATATGTATACATGATCACTTATTAAAAGAAACATATTTGATTATGTTTCTTTATTAATAAAGTAACTTCATTGTTTGTCTGAAAACCATCAGATAAGTCAAGACCATTCCCCTCTCTCTTATAACCAGCTTTTTGAACTGTTCTGAATAATCTAAAGCTCTGTTCAGCTTGCAGCCAGATGTGAACAATCACTGCTTGACATGGAGTACAAATAACACCTACTCCAGCCATTACTCTTTAATTGGACCTCTGCTCTCCATGGAGGCTGAGATTGCTCTGGCTTGTGTAACTTACACATGGACACTAGTAGGCACAGAATGAGAAGGAGGTCAGAGTGTTTAGGCTGCATGCTAGAGGCTGCTCTGCTCTGGCCGTCTCCCAAATGAGAGTGGTCTGTTTTAAAGTGAAGCAAGGTCACAGGCCACAGTTCAACTTGAAGGACTCAGTAGGCTAATGTATTTGGCAGACCCAGACCCGTTAAAACAAAACAAAATAAAAAATAAAGTGAAGAAGGGTACAAGCCTACTTTGAAACCTAAATGGCCATTCACTTTCATTTTTGAAACCGTTTGGAAGTCTTCTAACCATCCTAGGCTAAACTGTTTATGGTTCATGGTGTTAGCGAAAATGGAGTCTTGACATTCTGAACTTCCATGAACCTGAGATATCGAAGAGAATGAAAAAACCCGGAGAGCAGAAGTGCTGTTCCCTTAGCAAGCTGCGATGTTTAATGGTTGTGGTCAGAGTCTACCAAGATCCTGGGATTGTGCTTCAAAAATGAAACTAACAACTCTTAATTCCGTGTAGTATTGATTGGCTTTGTTTCTGCTGCATGAGTCTTTTTAAAAATTTTATTTTAAAAGATAGGTTGCAATCATTGCTTCCTCCTGGATGTTGAGTACTTGTTGTGAGGCATAACAGCATGTTCCACCTGCAGAGAAGGCCCCTACTGAGTTAATGCTCAAGTCCAAGGCATCTGAGCTATACAAATCAGGAAAGCAGGCAGTCTTCCATTACGCTTCATTCCTTAATTATTTCTTTTTTGTTTACTTTTGCATTTTTCTTGAATGTTGTTTTTGTCAAAAGTGAGATTGTCTTATTTTAAATCTTCGTATTGAATTGATTCTCTCAGAGAAATATATGAAATGTTTGCACCTAACAGGATGAAAATAAACATGGGCCACAAATTGCGGTTTGTACTAGTGAAGTTCATGGTTCAATGATTAGAAAAGGAAAGCAAAGAGGCGCTCAATGTATTCTTTAAAGGAGACCTAGGTTGCATCAGAAGATGAAAAAATGCATAAAAATTTCCTGCCATGAAAGATCATTTAGAAGTGAAAAGCGAAAAATGGAGGAAGGAAAAAAATGCTGTCATATTCCTGAAATAGAAAAAACTCTCTGTGTCAAATCTGGCTCCACTGAGTACTTGTTGCTGTGAGGCTGTCAGACTCTGTTATTCATGGTCCATGTGAAGCCTACAACTCACTGACTGCCACTAGTTAAATCAAATTAAATTGGGCCACCTTGGCTCCTAGAGCTGTGAATAGACCCACCCTCATTTGTTTTGCTTATGGGGAAAATCACCTGTGATAAGTATGTTCTGTGAGAAGGGTACTAGATTTCCCTTGAAAATAATCTTTATGTATTGAAACTTTTCAGAAAAGCAGAGTTGCTGAACATAAATGATTTAGGAAATGAACAGATGAGATATAAACATCAAGAATGCTGATCCAAATGTACATGCATGTTGAAAAAAAATCTAAAAAGTGAAATTATTTTGTTAATTCAGTTACATATTTGAAGGTGCACAGATCTTAAATGAAGATCTTGAATTTTTACATGTTGTAGAAACATTTTCAACCAGGCACAGATCAAGATACAGAACCTTCTTGTCCCTTAGGAGGCTTCCAGCTCACGTTGCATCGCAAATGTGCACCCCAAAGGGAGCCATTATTCTGTATCACACAAATAAAAGATATAGAGTTTACATATTTGTACCTAATGTCTTTTGCTCATCATATGTCTGTGAAATTCATCCCAGTTGTTATGTATACAAGTAGTTCATTCTTTCATAGTTATATAAACTAAATTACATATGTATATAAAATATATTTATCATATCCCCATACTGGAATATATGTGTATCTATTCCAGTAGTTCATTCTTTTATAGGTATATAAATTAAATTATATATACATACATATAATTTATTTATTATATCCCCATATTGGAATATATATGATCTAGTCCAGTAGTTCATTCTCTTGTATGTATATAAATTAATATATATATAATTTATATTTATATATTCTGGTATGGGACTATGATAAATAAAGTTGCTATGAACACTATTGTATGTATCCTTTGGAGGACAAAGCACTCATTTTGGACAGGTACGTACCCGATAGTGGAATTGCAGGTTACAGAGTACATTGATTTATTAGGTGCTGCCAAATAGTTTTCTAAAGTCACCATACCAATTAACACTCTCAACGGCAATTCAAGACTTTTTGCTCCATGATCTCCCCAACACTCTATATTCTTAATTTTAGCCATGCTGCTACTTAATTAATATTTTTCTGATGAATAGTCATGTTGAGCATCTATTTGTATGTCTATTGCCTCAATTGTTTTTAAAATATAAAATTTGGGAGTATATGATTTGAATCTGTGTCCATGCCCAAATCTCACGTCAAATTTTAACCCCCAGAGTTGGAGCTGGGGCTAGGTTGGATCATGGGGGTGAATTTCTCATGAATGGTCTAGCACCATCCCCTTTGTGCTGTTCTCAGGAGAGTGAGATCTGGTTGTTTGAAAGTGTGTAGCAACTCCCCACTCACTCTCTCGACCCTGCTTTTACTGTGTGAACCACTTGCTCCCGCTTTGATTTCCACCGTGAGTAAAAGCCACCTGAAGCCTCCCTAGAAGCAGATGCCACCATGCTTCCTGTACAGCCTGTAGAACTGTGGGCAAATTAAGCCTCTGTTCTTTATATGTTACCCAGCCTAAGGTATTTCTTTTTTTCTTTTTCTTTGTTGTTGTTGTTGTTGTTGTTGGTTTTTTGAGATGGAGTCTTGCATTGTCACCCCAGCTGGAGTCCAGTGGCACGATCTTGGTTCAATAGAAACTCCACCTCCTGGGTTCAAGGGATTCTCCTGCCTCAGCCTTCCAAGTAGCTGGGATTACAGGTGTGTGCCACTACGCCCAGCTATTTTTTTGTTTTTTCGTAGAGACAGGGTTTCACGATGTTAGCCAAGATGTCTTGATCCCCTGACCTCATGATCTGCCTGCCTTGGCCTCCCAAAGTGCTGGGATACAGGCATGAGCCACCGCACCTGGCCAAGTATTTCTTTATAGCAGTGCAAATACGAACTAACATAGAAGTTCAGCCTAAAAATTTACTCCAAGAGGCTTGGGGGATCATTTAAGCTTCTTGGCAGTGAAAACGAAGGTGAGCAAACAAAACTAATGTTTATTTAGTGCCTGTCGTGTTGTGAGAACTTTACATACACCATATCAATTCTTTTAACAGCCATACATGGTATTTTTAATGGATCTAAAATTCATATGTTTATCAATACAGTTCATTCAGTTTGCTAATCTCTCTTCTTCTGATGCTGATATGCTTTGATTCTCCATTATCCTCATATAAGTTGGAGATTAATGTGTTTCCTTATTTATGGAAAGTAATCGTTATTGCTATGGCTTCTTGATAATATTTCCTTAACCTATTAGCAATCTAACACCATCAGATAGGATAGTCTTCTGTATGGTTTTTGGTTTTTGAATTTTCACAATAAATCTCTATTATCTTTGGAAAAAAAAAAAGATAGTGTTATTTCCATTTTAGGACCAAAACAATCCCTTCCTTCCTCCTGGTTAAATGAGAAACCAGGTTCTTGCCTTCTCAAACTGTTTTATGAGAGAGTAATCAATGACCTATTTGCTTTGTTACTTATTTTCAAAGGCATCTCGGTTTCCAGCTTTAAATTAATAGTCCTAACTCTCAAGGAATCAAATATCTTCACTATCCTTTTTAATTTCAGCAATTCTCCCTTATCTCAGGTTTTCCTTTTATATAAAAAAAATTCTCATATTTATACATACTCCCATTGACATAATTAGCCTGTTTAAGCAAAAGTGGATATAGCCCGGCGCAGTGGCTCATGCCTATAATCCCAGCACTTTGGGAGGCCAAGGTGGGTGGATCACGAGGTCGAGGGATCAAGAACATCCTGGTCAACATCTCTACTAAAAATACAAAAATTAGCAGGGCATGGTGGCGCACGCCTGTAGTCCCAGCTGCTCGGGAGGCTGAGGTAGGAGAATTGCTTGAACCCAGGAGGCGGAAGTTGCAGTGAGCCGAGATTGTGCCATTGCACTCCAGCATGGGTAACAAGAGTGAAACTGCCTCTCTCTCAAAAAAAAAAAAAAAAGTAAAAGTGGATATAAAATAACTTGAGAAGAGTTATTTTCCAATCATTTTCCTAACCTCACAAACAAGTTTATGGGGTACCTTAGGAGAGAGTGTTTAAGTTTGTTGATGATGTCACTGATGTTATTATTGGGTAGGAAATTTCCTGCTTCTCTATTTTCTCTTCTTCTCTTGCCCCTACAACACAACATAAAACAAAACCCCAAAACCCAAAAGAAGGGAAAACTTTACTTAAAGAAATTTTTTAAAAAGATTAAAATACACACTGAATATTAACCAAAGACTTTCCTGTATGGTTCTAATGAATGAAGGTGAAGGTAAGCTGGCTAGGTCAAGTCAATATATGGAAGTTTATGCTTGCAATATTTTACAGAAAGCTGAGTACATAACAGACACTCAAACATCCTTGTTTGATTCATCATATTTTTCCTCATCCTCATGCTTTTAAATATCAGTGTTGTCTCAGTATGCTTGCTTATCTTGTGTCTAAACAAAAGTCTGTTCATTTTTGATATTGATTCTTTTTACTGCAAAACTAAAAACATCTTTCTTAAACCATCATAATAAACCACTTCAACTTCTAAAATGTACTAGATCCAGATCACTCTTTAATGTCTTCATTAAGGATTAATACATTATCCCTACATGTCACCAGGAGCAAATGCATTAACTTCTGAGCCCCCTTGGATAACATCAGATGACATGGCATAACTCCAGCCTGCCCATATTATATATTTTAATTTTGGTATATTTTGTCTCCATTTTTCTATGTGGTATAATATTCAGTGGTTGGAGTTGTTCATGCAATTTTGAATCCACATTTTGCCACACATTTGAGTAGATTATCGCAAGTGAGTTAATTGAGAAAAGGTCTATGGATTTAATATAAATGTGCTGTCTTGTATTTGGCAAAGGCAGTTGTATATTTGGATAGGCAAGAGGGCTGGCTGCCAGCTCTCCATGGAGGTAGCAATTTCTGATGCTTTCCCCCTAGTCTGTTTATTTTGACCTTAAAGTAACTTTATTAAGTTAGAGTCAGCAATAAATTTCTGTTAGAGATTTCAAAACACTCACCTACATTTTTGGAGTAACAGTGTTTGTCTAGTGGAAGTTGGAATAATTCAGCTTAGTTGCCTACAGACCAATCTCATTTGAAAAGACTGAAGTAGGAGCCAGGGGCATCAGGGGTGGATGGGTACAGAACCAAAAGCAAGAAGTCAGGGAAAACGTGGGTGAGACAGTGATCAGGTGTTTGATGGGAGCTGCTGCTCAGCGCATGGAGAATGGTATTTCTCAGCTGTTATTTTAGATATATATGAACGGCTATTCTGAGATTTATATAAGGGCTGAACAGGATATGACTGGGTGTGACAAAGACGTGACTTCCCAGGAAAAGCAACCAAACAAGAAAAGAACATGATAGAAAGGCATGACCTTCATTTAGAGGACAGTTCCTATATTCCTGCAGATCTGAAATCTTCAGCTGTGAAGGTGCACATACAAGGCTGAAGTAAAGGACATGTGATTGTAACCAGTGTCTCTTGTTCAACTTTGAAATTCATTATGTAGATGAGTGAGATATAATACTTTCCACTGAAGGTGCATCTCGCATGGCAGCATACTCACAAATGTGACTGCAGGCTGCAGAAATCAGATGGGAGGAAGACCATGAAGGACTAATAGAAATGAAGTACAATTGGAAGGAGAATCATGTCTTCCCATCTTTTTAGCTTTGACATGAACTAAGATTGAAAACAAAGTGTGAAATATTTGGAATATTTAAGAATCCATCGTTGAAAATGAGAAACAACTACCTAATAAATAATAAATAAATATTTCCCTTCTCCCAAAACCCACAAAGAAGTTCTGATTGTGAATACTAGAATGGCTCCAGATGCCCATTTGGAAATACTTTCTTATCCTTATTTATCCATTGATTCAACAAACATTGTTTGGGAACTTGCTACTGCCAATGTCTGTGCTTAGTATGGAAGTACAGAGATGAGTAAGATAGTTTGTTGCATTTTAGAGTTCACATTTTGCTGGGAGAGATAGACACCTGCAATTACTAGAGCTGTGTACATGATATTATGGGAATACTAAACAGTTTTACATAGGAGACAAAGAGTAGCAAGAAGAGTAGTGTTAAAAATTTATGGCTGTGTAAGAGTCAGGCCAATGAAAGAACAACAGAGTGAGGGAGGATATTCCAGGAAACAGGTACTCATTGTGGGAAGGCTAAGAGAATTTTTTAAAGGTATAGGATAAGCTGTTTTCTTTAATTCTTATAAAAAGTTACACATTGTACATTTGTTAGATGGGAAGATATAAATTAAACTGAAAAGACAGGCAATGGTCAGATAACGGGATGCCTACCTTTTCCTGCTAAAGACTTGATAACTAGAATATAGGACCTAGTGAACAGTATAGGCAAAGGGGAGTCACTGAAGGGCTTTAACAAGGGAAGTTGATTGAATTTAAGTACTTGATATGATTTGGCTGTGTCCCCACCCAGATCTCATCTTGAGTTGTAATCTCCATAATCCTCAGGTGTTGTGGGAGGGACTGTGGGAGGTAATTGAAACATGGGGGTGGTTTCCTTCATACTGTTCTCAGGATAGTGAGTGAGTTCTTTTGAGATACAATGGTTTTACAAGTGTCTGGCATTTCCCACATTGGCACTCTTTTTCTCTCCTGCCACTCTTAGAAGAGGTACCTTTCATCATGATTGTGAGCTTCCTGAGGCCTCCCCAGCCGTGCGGAACTGTGAGTCAATTTAACCTCTTAAATTTTTAAATTATCCAGTCTCAGGTATTTCTTCATAGCAACTTAAGAATGGACTAATATGGTACTATATTAAACACTTGCTTTTAATCTGCTTTAAGTGATTAATTTAAGGCAATGGCTCCCATACTTATCTGCACATTAGAATCCTCTGGGATCTCTTGAAAATTCCAAAACCCAGACCACATCTCCCAAGCCATTTAAGTTATGTTTTCTTGAGATATATGCTGAGGACCTATGGCTTAACAAATAGTTTAAAAGGGAGTGTTTTTTGGAGCAGATGAAATTGACTTGAGAAGGGTGTGCCCGTTCATTTATTTTTCTTGCATATACATTTTTCGTAACTCTTAACTTCCTAGTTTTTAAGTGACAGAGAATGGTTGTTGAAATGGGATCAGGATCTCTTAACAAGATAAAAATCTAGTCAGTTTTGTTCACTGCTTAGGCAGTTTCTCTCCAGCTGGTATAAGGAGGAGATTGGGCGAAAGTATGCTTTTCCAGAGACCACATCTTTGGGTTCATAAATTTTTCTTTATTTTTTTCCCATAGAATCATGCCCCTTAGCAATGTTTTTATTATAGCACAATATATTTGTACAATATTTGTACTTAGAGAACAAATAGTATTCATTTTGACCACGATGTAGTGACATGTCTAAAGAGGCATTATATACCACATACATCAATTATAGGAAATACACGACTTCCTGGCTACTCAGTTCAGATAGGGACCACATCCACATAAAGTGAGCTTTTCTGTTAAATCCTGGGTCACACCTTTTCCCACTACACTGGATTCAAAACAGAGATTTTTTTTTTTTTTTTTTTTTGTTGCCTTTTCTTGCATGTTGAAGAGGCAGATTTTTAATTTTCCCTTTTAGTTACAAAATTCTATTTGGTTAAAAACAAAATATAGCAGTTGTAAACTGTAAACGCTTACTAGTCCAGCTAGTGACCCGTACAGAAATTCAACTGAGATAGAGGATAAAGATAGTAATTCCACGTGCCACGTCCAGATTTGGTAAATTTAACATGTTGCTCAGAAGTCTTAATTTTTAACAAATATCTGTTCATTCTGATATGATTGGTTTGTTGTCACTTTTTTTTTTCTTGAGACAGGGTCTCGCTCTGTCACTCAGGCTGGGGTGCAGAAATGTGGTCGTGGCACACTGCAGTTTGGAACTCCCTGGCTCAGGCAATCCTCTCACCTCAGCTTCCCGAGTACCTGGCACTGCAAGCGTGCCCCACCACACCTGGCTAATTTTTGTATTTTTTTGTGGAGATGGGATTTCACCATGTTGCCCAGGCTGGTCTTGAACTCCTGGGCTCAAGCAGTCCTTCCACTTCAGCCTCCTAAAGTGCTGGGATTACAGGCATGAGCCAATGCACCTGTCTTGTCACTTTTAGAAACACTGACTTTGGCAATAAGGATGTAAAGAGAAATAAGGAAATAAAATATGCCTTGAGAGTGTTTTGAACCAACACTTTTTTTTGTAGCTTCCATAGTTGTTTGTTATGAGACACTGTGCTAAATTTGAGTGGTTTTCTCCCATCAGAAATCCTAAGAAAAATATTTACGGTGGTTCTTCTATCTTTTAAGCAGGGTCTCCTGTTCTTTTTTTTCCTACCCTTTCATGAAATGTTTGCTTTTCTCTCATACCCATACTGTGTTTGTTGGTGCTGTAGATTCTCTTCATTCCTTATCTTTGTTCTCTGTCCTTAATCCAATTTTCTCACTTTTCTTTCTCCCTCCCTCCCTTCCTTTCTTCCTTTTCCTTCTGTCTTCTCTTCCTCCTTTCCTTTTTTTCTTCGCTTTCTTTTCTGATTACTTTCCTGGGGATCAGCCATTAGGGGCTCTATCTAGTCCGCCCAGCCATGCTGTCAATAGAGCCAGGTGAGATTTCCTGGATTCTACGTCCATCCAGTAGCAACTCTGTTTTGCAGGCTACAGGCTGCCAGGGAAATGCATGGTGGACAGGAAACCCCGTGATCTAGGCTTGCTGTAACATTTAGCAACCGGATGCTCTTGAACAACACCCATTTTAAAGTATAGTTTCCTCTACAGAGATTTGGAAAAGCTAATATCTATTCTGCCTACTTAATGAAGTTATAATGTAAACACGTGAAACTACTATATGTCAAAATAAATTGGAAATCTCGAAAGCCTCAAAAATACCCAAGGCAGTGGTTCTCAGTTTTAGCTTGCATCAGACTCACCTGGAGGACTTGTTAAAACACAGCTTGCTGGACCTTACTCCCAGCATTTCTTCCTCACTGGGTCTGTGGAACCCGGGGATTTTCATGTTAATGCTGCTGATGGCAGTATCATCGGTTTGAGAACATTGGTCTAAGGCACTCTTATAAAATGGTCTAATCTCTCAGTTTGCATCTGCTGTCTGTGATTCCCTCTAGACCTAAAATTTGGAGTTGCCATTAGGAACACAAAAATGCTAAGAGGAATTTGAAATGACCAGGAGCACAGGTCTCCAGACAGTGCCTACCAAATACAAGCTAGGAGGAGCTGAAAACAGATTTCACCTGAGGAAGCTCCACAAATTTCAAAGAAATTATATTTTATACCTTGTGTTTCCTTGAATGATGAGTTAATTTACTTTACTGGGCTATGAAAGTAGTCAGTATTATCTTTATGTTGAAGGCTGAGAAGGGACAGCTGAGAAAGGGCCTCCTGCATGCCTCTCTGCTGCCTGCATGTTTAATGGCACAGTTCTGGTTTACTCTAATGAAGAGAACAGGACACCATCAGCTTCAAAGCAAATTTTCTGTGCTTTAAATGGTAATGCAGAGAGCATACTAGATAATTTTAGCTGGAAAATCAAAATACGCTGTGACACAGCTATAAAACTCTTTGCTATGAAGCCAATATCATTCTGGCTGATGACTTAGACCTCACAAAAGGAGGTTAATTAATGAAACAAACCAGTTGTAAAATGGTCTGAAGGCAGTCTGGTGTGTTGTGTCAGGTTTTGAGATGCCAAATGAGACTACATCTACCTAAAAAGAGGGGAAGCTCACTGGATGGCAGAGTAACTCAGAATGCCTGTAGATTTGTATCTAAATCTGGCTTCCACGGCATATCTACGTGTAGTATGTGTGCTTGACCAAACATCAGAACAATCAGGCCTTTGAAGGAATGATGGGTCAGCCTAATTGGTCTCTCCCAAGCAGTTGCACATAGTGTTAAATTAAAAAGAAGAGATGGGCCAGCTTAAAGCCATTCACATGACTTGGATTAGCTGTCAAGGTCCCACAAAGGCCAAAGCCAGGAATCCCTGCTCACTGTTTCTTCAGGGTGCAAGGATGGGGCCGGCGGCAGCATAGCTCTTGGTTGCCCTCTGCAGGGACAAACATCCAAAGCTTTTTGTCTGGGGAAAGACTCAGGAAAATTGCGGGCCTTGGAAAGATGGATGGGCTTGAGGCAGTAAATTTCAAGGCATGTCTGGCTCTTTAAGGGCCTATCCAGTGTGGGTGATTTAACAAGCAGGCAATATTTTCAGGAACCGAGTTTAGTGCTTCAGATGTGCAGGGGATTTGCTGACTTGAGAAAATGGAGTAATTCAGGTCTGGGCAAATAGGAGAATATGAGAATTATTTTTTTCTTCCGCCTTCATTGAAAGGCTACAGCTTGTGTGTGGCAGAATGGGGGTGGGGGACGGGGGGGTGGTGCGCTTATGATAAAACAAAAAATAATACAAAATGGTATACACACACACAGCTCTTGTTTTTATATATTTAGTACTGATGTCATGGAACTAATGAAAAGCAGATTGGTCACAGCAACATAGAAAATCAATTCTCAAGCTTTTTCTTATTCCAGTTTTTGATAGTACATTGCTCTCATCTGTTATGTGAGGGTCTCAAAGTGATTTTCAAATGAGTTGTTCTTTAGAGAAGAAATGAAGACACTGAAGACACTTGCTCTGGGTCATACATAATAATAAAAGGTAACCTCTTTCTTCCAGTGAATGCTTTCTGTGGCCTTCGATTTCCAAGCTGACATGAAAGAACTTCATAATTCTCTTCCATGAGGCTCTGTCCGGGTAATAGAGGTCATCAGCTGAAAATTGAGATATGCACATTATATGTGCATTCATAAATTAATATTGATCAACTCCTCAAATATTTTATGACTTCATGGTGACCTAATGCTTAGTCATTTCCTCATATATTAGCAGGATTTAGAACTAGTAAATGTGGCTATTAACTACTTGTTCAAAGATAGAGGATAGACTAAGTCTCTAGTTTATTACTAAAGAATACACGTTTCTCCTAGATACATTTGTATTAACATATCTTGAGGAAGTATATGGAGGGGACAGTTAGGGAACAGGGTATAAGTGATCCCTAAACAGAAGCCTACACTTTTGCTATTTCTCTTTGTTGGAGACAGATGAAAGCATGCTCAGTCATTTTGGGTGAAAATGCAGTAAGAAATATTGGCGGAGCGAAGGTCGCATAAATGCCCTATAGCTAGCTGTTTTCCCCCCTCCACAATGCTTGTGAGAAAGAATATAACATTTGAAAGACATAAAAATAAAGGGATGAGAAGCAGACCAGTAACCACTTTGGGCCTTAGTTTCCTTGTGTACAGTAATAAAGTTGAGTAATAGCAACATTTCAGTATGTGTTCCACAGGAATGCAAATTCTATCGCATATAAGCTCACATCCCCCAAAATAATTCCATCGTGATATAGGTTTGAGGAAGACACGTTTAGCCGAACTGAACAGTCTTATTTACTGCTAGACTTCTCAGGCTTTCATAAGCCAGTGCACATCAGGGGTTTCCAAGAGGTGAACACGACATACCGCTTTCAATCTTTTTGACACCACCACCATCTTCTCCATATTACTATGAAAACATTGATTTTGATTATTGTTAGTATCTCTTCCAGATCTCAAATTATATGAGTACATGTTTAGAAGACAGGCTATAAAAAGATAGTCTGAAATGGAAAATAGACGGAATTAACCATGTGCTTTGGGCCATAATAGCTTTGTTTTACATTTCCATAACATCACAGCAAATATTTTTTTCTTTGATTTTTCATGTGTTGCTTTACCAGGATAAAGAAACTGAAGGAGGAGAATAAAAAAGTTGCTAATAAGAATAGAAATGACTACATATTTACATGGCAATAAAATACATCTTAGCATCAAGTTGGTAGCATCTAAGAGCTGCCATCAGCAACATATTACTGTCTTTCAAGGCATCAAAATATCTGACTGGAAAACCCAAGCTCTTCCCTATCTTCATTTTCCACCCTGGCTATTCTCAGAATATGACCATGCCAGGCAGGCCCAAGGCACTGAATCTATTTTGAGCCCTTACAGTTTAGAGAGAAAACATGGAGTGTTCAAAGGTGAGCCCTTAAGATTATCAAGGAGTTAAAAAACAAGCCCAGCCTAGAAAGGTTACGTGAGATGGGATTTATTTATTTATTTTTTAAAGCATGGTGTAGAGTAAGTAGGGATGCCAGGTCTCTTGTGTGCCGTGTTATTCAACAGATGGAGGTGATCAGTTAGTTTCTCTTACCATCAAGGAAGGAAGGAAGGAGAGAGAGTTCGTAGGCTGTAGTTGCAAGGATTTATTTTAAATATGGGGAATGGTTTTCTTATTCCGATGGTTTTGTACCGTGATTGCAATTACCATTTAATTAGGTCAAAAAGGTAGTTTCCTAAAAGGTATTTTACCAATACGTAGCTAGTAATGTTAACCCTTTTAAAATTATTATTATGGGCCACATACCATACTGGGGACCTTTTAGGCATCATAACAGTTAATTTTCATATGCACTTCTTGAGAAACGTAATTTTATCAATAATGTATAGATGTATAAAATACAGTTTATAGATATTGACTAACATCAATATTTAGAGGAGTCAGTTTTCAAACTCAGATCTGCCTGACTTCAAAAGCCACGCACTTGACCACCATGATGTACAGTTTCTCTCTTGTTGCACTGTCTCGATGTAGGTCAGTTAACGTTTGAGTTTATTCCTCAACAATAATATACAGTGCAGATTAACTGCACTATAGAGACCAAAATAAATTTGAGTAAAGAACTGAGTTTGCTCTTTCTTGACACAAGGAGACAAGTGTAATCGTACTGAAGAACAAAGAGTCTAATGTAGTGGTTCCTTGTTGTTTGGGAGTTGAAGTCTAGGTTCTCGGGATCTTTTCTACCGCCCCTCAGCTTGCCTTGACTTGTTACGTTGATTCTTCTCCTGAAGGCAAAAGGTGTGAGGCATAACGTAATATCAAATGCATAGGTCCTGATGAACAGGGTATGTAATAAAAGGGTCCTGGGATGCTCTATGAAAATGTGTAAGAATGGGAAGAAGTTGGCTTAGAAAGATGTTGTATACATTAAGTTCCTGAAAGTCAATCTCAGCTAGGTGTGGTGGTTTATGCCTGTAATCCCAACACTTTGGGAGGCCAAGGTAGGAGGATTTCTTGTAATCCTAGCACTTTAGGAGGCCAAAGTGAGAGGATAGCTTGAGCCCAGGAGTTTGAGTCTAGCCTAGGCAACATAGCAAGACTTCGCCTCTACAAAAAAATTAAAAAATTAGCTGGGCATGGTGGCATGCACCTGTAGTTCTAGCTACTCGGCAGACTGAGGCGAGAGGATCACTGGAGCCCGGGGGTCGAGGCTGCGGTAATCCATAATGGTGCGACAAAGAAAGACTCTGTCCCCAAAAAAAGATAAAGTCAATGTCAATGTCACCTTCTTATACAAGACCTAAGTGGCTCAATTCAAGCTGCCTACAGTTTTGCTTTGAAGATTTACATGGATTTGTATAGAAGACTATTTGAGAATTTGATTCATGGTAGGTAATTCTGTAATAAAAAGAGAAATAGGGCCGGGCACGGTGACTCACGCCTGTAATCCCAGCACTTTGGGAAGCCGAGGTGGGTAGATCACAAGGTCAAGAGATCGAGACCATCCTGGTCAACATGGTGAAACCCCATCTCTACTAAAAATACAAAAAAATTAGCTGGGCATGGTGGCATGTGCCTGTAGACCCAGCTACTTGGGAGGCTGAGACAGGAGAATTACTTGAACCCAGGAGGCGGAGGTTGCGGTGAGCCGAGATCGCGCCATTGCACTCCAGCCTAGGTAACAAGAGCAAAACTCTGTCTCAAAAAATAAAAATAAATAAAATAAAAAGAGAAATAAATAAGAGATGCAACATCAAAAATGTCTACATGTTCACTGTTCCACCATAATTTATATTAGGTAATTTCTAGGTGTTTGAAGTGTATGTGTACAAAATGTGGATGACAGCACGAATAATGTTTTGGAATGCACGCACACTTAAATGGCTATTGATAAGTAGCCAGTAGTCACAGCCATTTACTAATAATCATAATTTTCTTAGCTCTCTCTGGGAAGAATCCAGCAGGCCTTGCAGGAGATGCCCCAAGAGCCTGGGTTTAGCATCAGATAGGCCTCATGGTGCAGTGTGCAGGGGTTTATTCTGAGCTCTAAGTCATGACGCTTTTCCATCCTGACCTCCTTCCTTGAGTCTGCAGTTGTCCTGTGTGGAATCAGAGAAAATCCTACCATAAATCCAAGTTGGAGAATCAGGGTAAATAATTCAAAGCCTCTTGTCAAATTGAATGAGCAGCCAGAGCCAAGAAATGTTATATGAGGATATCTGAAAATACCTGGATAAAACTGAAAGAAGGTCTGTAGGAATGACCCAAGAAGAAATAAATTCTTCTGAATTCTTGCTGGGCGCATCTCTGCACATCAGGGAGCCCTAGTGAGGTTCCCAATAGCATGGAATCTTCACACATCTCATTTCCATTGGCTTGCGTGTAATTTTTCTAATTTCCCCTTGATCTGCCTCCTGTCTCACTTGACAGAAGAATATACTGAAAAGCGGAATCTAGTGTCCTAATATTTATTATTATTCTGCTCACTTGGCACCCCGTCTGCTAGGACCCCAAAAGTTGCTCTTCGTTAGGATTCTAAGCATGTAGATTGATCACTCAAATTATTTGCAAGATCGTTAGCATCTTCACATTGCTCAGAACAAGTACTAATTGTACTTGATAGACTTCCTTTTCAGTGGTCCTCAGTTGCTACTGAAAGCTTGCACAATTCTGATAGCGTTGCCCTGGCTACCCTCTCTCACTAGATAACTGTTTGTATCTCATTTGACCAAAAAAGTAAAATAAAAGAGGCTCTCAAGCCTACCCAGAGCCCTTCAACTTTGAGCCTCCAAATTTATATCTGCAAAGGTCTCACCTTTTTTAATCTCCAAAGAGTGACCCGTGTCTTCTCTAAAACTGATCCTTCCATCTGGGCATTGAAGCCGTAACTGCCTTTTTCATCAGAGAACTTGCTCCAACCACTAACCCCATTCTTTCCTACATCTCTGATTCCTCAACCTCCATTTCTCTTTGTCTTGGCATATAAGTATGATGAAGTATCACGCACATGCTTTTTAAAGACCTCCTTCTTCCACTCTGTTTTTCTCTTTTGGTCAAGCTCCCAACTTTTTTTTAATTGTTCCCACTGTCTTCTCTTTCATTCACCTCATCTCAGTTTAACATAATCTGGATTATTTTCTCACTAATCACTGAAGCTATTCTTTATGAGTATCAACATCTTCCTAGATGTCCAATCTAACATCTGCTTTTAAGCCTTAATCTGACATGACTCCTCTCTGGTGTTTGACACTCCTTTCTTTTTGAAACATGATTTCCCTGGTTCTGTTTTCTCATTTGTTTCCAACATTTCTGGCTATTCCTTATTGGTCTCTAATTGCAGGGTTTTTTCCTCCACTTTCTTCTAGATTTTGGAGTTATCTCAAGGTTATCTCTTTGGTTTCCTGCCTTCTCCTTTCCTTCTTGCAGCATACTTAATCATCTTTTCCAGTCCTTTGACCTCAATAATGACACGGTAGCCATTGCCTCTTAAAATTTTAACTATATTTCTATTCTCTCTTCTGAGCTCCAGAAAGATATATCTGATTACCTACTGCACATCACCATTTGGGCATTGTACCCATATTCCAAAACCAATAAAACATGTTCTAAAGTTTGGGGTGTTGTTTACATGGGAAAAATGAGGTGAGGAACAGTGAAGAATATATGAACATTCCTGGGCCAAAATTAGAAGTTGGAATACAGAACGTAGATTTGAATTTGGGATGGCTTGATCTTTGCCTTAAATGCATCAAATATAATCTTATATAAAATAAGAAAAACCAATTACAAACAGATTGAGTGCATGTTTGTGCAACACTTATTCATCAGTTAAAACAAAATGTCAATGCAAGGTCTAAAAATGATTGGTTTACATGGTGTGTGAGCACTGGAGGGAATATGAAGGAAGCACTTGTTTTCCATTCCTCATATTTCCACAAGAGAAAGAGAAGGTGTACCGAACTCTCTGGAGAGGAAAATGTGACATGAAGTTTCTTTAGGTCCCTTAACAACAAATTCTCATGTCGGAAAGAGCTAATTTGATCACTGAATTATGGGAAAGAGCTGAGCATGATGATCTCTAAAGATCTCTCTTTTCTTCTCTTTTTCTCCTTCTCCTTCCCTCTCTCTCTGTCTCCCTTCTTCTCTTCCTCCCTTTTACTTGCATCTGCCTGCCTGCAAAAAGAGTAACATCTAATCCAGATTGCCTCTCTGAACTTCTGGGAGACATATTTTATTTAGAAAAATTATTAGGAAACCCATGAAGGGTGTTCCTTGGAGTTATTACCCAGTTCCAGATTGTAATGTTAATTAAGCTGATATTTTGATTCCATTTTTTATTTCTTTATGCTTGTCTTGTTTTTCTAGAGTTTGGCAAGGGAATAGTAATGTGTTGGCACTTTAGAAGTGAATAAATAACACCCCTGATCACAGAAATAAAATGTGATAAATATATTCATAAACTTGTGGGTTCAGAAGTTTCTTAAGATGCATTTTCATTTTTATCTCTTATTAAAACATAAAAATTGTTTTTAATAGTTTTTAAAATTTTAATTATCTAAAAGGAATAGCCATCTAAAGTTATTTATATGATCTTGGTAGAAATGTTATTATGTTTTACATATTTATTCTATTCTTACATGCTAACAAAATATAAAAAACCAAAATATCTAACATTGTCCTACGTAAGAAATAATACTATCAATCCTTGAAATATTATGAAAATAAGTATCTTTGATGTAACAAAAATGAAAGTGATGGAAAAATATTCTATATTAATATATTGAAAGATAATATTTTTAAGGGAACAATATTTGAAACAATCTATAGACTTATGCAATAACTATCAAAATTTCAAAGGCCTTTTCTGCAGAAATAGAAAAGCTGGTCTTAAAATTTTTGTTGAATTTTCAAAAATCCCCCAAATCTAAATTGTCTTGAACAGAGTTGGTGAACTCTTACTTTGTTTTTTCAAAATTTACATAAAGTCGTTAGTACTCAAGAAAAGTGTGATAATGATATAAGGCTAGACATATAGATCAATGGAATAGAATTGAGAATCTGGAAATCAGCCCGTGTATCTTTGGCCCAATCATGTTTGACTTTGGATCAGGGTTCCAAAAGCATTCAGTGGCAAAAGAATAGTGTCTTCAACAAATGATGCTGAGACAACTGCGTATCCATACACAAAAGAATAAAGTTGGCCCCTTGCCTCATACTATATGTAAACATTAGCTCAAAATGGAGCTGAGACAGAAATATAAAAGCTAAAACTATAAAAGTCTTAGAAAAAAACTTAGGGGAAAATATTCATAACCTTGTATCTGGCAGTTGTTTCTTAGGTATGACACAGAAAGTAGAAGCAACAAAATTTAAAATAAATTGTACTTTATCAAATAAAAACTTTTGTGCTTTAATGGACACTATCAAGGGTGTGAAAAGACAATCTACAGAATGAGAGAAAATATTTTCAAATCATATATCCAAAAAATGTCTAGTGTCTAGAGTATATAAAGAACTCCGACAACTCAATCACAAAAAGACAAACGACTGAAGGAAAAAAAGGAGCAAAATACTTTACTAGACATTTCCCTAAAGAAGATATACAAATGGCTAACAAGGACGTGAAAAGATGTTCAACATAGTCATTAGAGAAATGCAAATCCAAACCACACGAGAGGCCACTTCACTCTTGCTGGGATGACTAGACTGAAAAGAAAAGAAATATATAACAAGTATTGGTGACAATGTGGAGAAACTGAAATCTTCATATATTGTTGGTGGGAATATGAAACTGTGCATCTGCTATGAAAAACAGTGTGGCAGTTCCTCAAAAAATTAAACAGAATTACCTTATGATTAAATGATTTCGCTCCTGGGATATACCCCAAATCATTAAATACAGGTGTTCAAACAAGTTTTACATTAATGTTCATGGCAGCGCTATTTGTAATTACCAAAAGTGGAAAAAACCCAAAAGTCCATTAGCGATGAATGGATAAACAAAATTTTATATATTATTGAGTCATGAAAGGAATGAGTTTCTGATGTATCTACACTGAAAAACCTTGAAAACATTATGGTAACTGACAGAAGCGAGACACAAGAGCCCACATATTGTATCATTCCATTTATATAAAATATCCAGAATAGGCAAATTGGTAGAGACAGAAAGATTAGTGGTTGCCAGGGGTTTGGGGTAGGAGGCATGAAAGTGACTGCTTCGTAAATATGGGACTTCCTTTCAGAATAAAAAATATGGAACTAATAGGAATGATGGTTTCACAACATTGTAAATTTTTTGATGTCTGAATTTACATTAAAATTGTTAAGATGGTAAATTTTATGTTATGCGTGTTTTACCACAATAAAAATTTTAATGTGTATGAAAGGGATTTGATGAGTCATAAAATCAGACATGCAGGTAACTTGTTTAGTTCGTTAAGGAAATATAATGAAAAGATGACTAACTCTAATTAGGTAACACTGAGCTCTACTGCACTGTTGTTTCTTCTGTGCTATGAGATACGACTTGCTTTACAAATAGCTCTGGAAACAGAGTACAAGGAAGAGAGAACGATAAAAATGTATTGAAGGTTCGTATCTTGCAATCACAGATAAATACATTACTGCATAAATATATGAATTTTCAGACTCTGAAGTGTTCATTTAGCTATTGTTTCAATATTTATGCTCTAGTATTAAAATAAAGCCTTTTGTCATTTCCTAGGGCCAGTTTTGTATATGTGTGCTTTGAAGAAGGGGGCAAGAACTATTTGGCACAATATGTAGTCTTTAAAATATACATTTCTATGCAAAAATACTTTGTATACATGAAAGAAGTCCTCTATGAAATGAATTTTTAACTCCACGTAAAGCTAAAATCTTTTATTCTTTGTAAAACACATTGAGAAAACATTTGTTTCTGACTGATCATTGATTAATACCTTCATAACTTACTATTTTTACGGAAACCACCTTTTTTAATAATGCAGATTGAGCTAATGTTAATCAGACATCATCGGTTTGGCATAACCTTGCATCCAGTTCTACTCTAGATTTCTGTAACAGCAGGTTTTTAGTCAGTAACTCCGTCTTGCAAACACACAGTATATCATGTCCCAGTTACTGGCATGGATGGAGTTTTTGGGAATCGCTCCACTCTTTCAAAAATGTCTTCAATATTTCCATGTTTACTTCGTAGGCATAAGGCCTTATGTTTTCACATAGAAGTAAGCTGTCTTCACCTGTTTAGATACCATTTATGAAAGAGGTGGAAGGCAAAGGCTGTTTATGGTATTTGCCTGATATAAGCATTGGTATCTTAATCAGAGATATCAGGTGAATCTAGTGCAGGTATTAATATCTAATAATATGTTACTGAAATAGATGATGGAATAGGATATGCTCATATATTATATGATGTAATGTATATTAAATACTGTATATGTGTTTTATGAAGTAGAAAAAAAAGATCTGGTGCCTCTATTTTTGGGTAAAGGGAAGAATTAGTCCAGTAATGGTCATATCACTTGTTTTAATGAACTGATGTGAACATCTAAATGGAAATATTTGAGAAACAGTGAGGGATTCTCACTACTGTAGCCATCAGAAAAATTTCAGCTGTTGAAGCCTCCATCATTGTGAGTTCTTAAGTCAGGACAACTTGGAACTAAGGCTCCCTGAACCAAAATAAACACATTGCATAAGTATGTTTTCAATGATTTAGACTCTGGAATTGTTTGTTACAGTAACATAGCCTATCTTACACTGATAGAGTATATTATAGACTTAGGCTAAGCAGTATGTTTAATACTATGTGTAATGTATGTAGCTACATGTATTTATAAATGTATATGAAATGTCAACAAACTATGACATATAATATAAACATATCCCTATAATGTTATTTTGATGATAATTTTCTTCTCTCCAAGAAATTAGTGTAACCCTACACTGGATTTGAGATACATTTGCTCTAGTTCTTGTCTGAATCCTCATTTTCTCATCAAATCTGAGACAATCCATGGCTCTGCTTCTCCATACCAGATTGTTCCATACTAGTTAACATTAGACATATTATTTCTTGGTATAAAAGCCGACATATGAATTACAGATTTTTCTCATTTCTTAGAAATTTTAGAAATTTAGATCTATAAATTATATCTTTAATATTCTATTAAAATTACTTTAGATGTTTTCTGTTTTTAACTACTAATTTTTCCGAAATTGAAAAACCCTGGAAATATGACCTTGCTGGTGTTTGTAAAAGTCAGTCAAAGAATGCTTCAAGTGGCCTTTTTACTGTCTCCTTAGATTTGTCATGTTCTTGCAATTTATGTTGAAAATTTCATCAGCGTAGAACGCTGCAGTTTTTCTTTATAGAAACATCATGGCAGTAATTATATATTTACGTGTGCAATCATTTAAAAAGTATCTTTATCAAGAATTGGGCTATTAGCTCTATGAGTATCTGTTTAGTTTAATCCTTTGTCACCTGAAGCCAGTTCCAGGCTTGCCACATAATAGGGTTTTAGTAAATATTTATCAGTAAATGTCTGAAAGAGCTTTCCGAAACTGATTTCTTCTTTGCTGAATTTTACTTGTTTTTTTTTTTTCTCTCCTCCTCCCAAGACCATTTCTGTTTACATGAGACTTTGGTGAAAAGCTATAGAAGAAATAATACATGGTTAGTTTCTGAGCTATTTTTTTTTCTTCCACTCTACTTGACTTCATCTGGTACATGATAGGAGCATAATTAAAGCATGCATGTGATTCTGAACACAAAGCACATTAAAACCATGTAAATCACTTGGTTTTTTAACTTTTTTATGATTGTGATTTATAGTGGTAATGACGAGATTGGGTGTCAGGAGGGAGTGTTGGATTTGTAATTAGAAAGTGAAACAGATGTTAAAGCCTTCATTTTAAATGATGTTTTCATTATAATAGTCCTCATTGCTCACTGATCACTTTCTATTTCACGTTTTGAAATGCTCACTGAAAAAATCTGAGTCTCTAGATAATGCCCACCGTATGAAGGTTTCACGGCAGTAGAGCACTGAAAAATGTTTCATTCATTACTCTTATAAATGGAGACCCCAAAAGACCCCATGTGTAAAGTCACAGAGACAGAAACAAATTAAACCATTCTTGTTTTTCTTTTTGGATCCAAAATATTGGGTGTATAATCATGTTTACACAGTGGATACTTTGTTTTATAGAATTTACCTAGCTCATTATCTTGACCAAAATCCACTTTTTTTCCCAGCTGATGAAAGGAGGGAAGAAAGGAAACCTGCATACTAAATCAACCTAATGCTGTTGAAAGATAAACACTGCTAGGGTAAACAAGTATATCTCAGCACTCTGGGTTTAGTGGTGAAAACACCATTTGTATTCTCCCTATGGTGTCCTTTAGTCAGAGTATGGGTCACACAGGTTGCTCTGATGGAGGCTACAAGGCCTTGATGTAAGAGGCCTTTGCTGACACTGACACGTGGGCAGTAGAAAGAATGTAACACTGTTGATTTTAGTTCAATTAGGATTAACAGGAGAATGGTGTCATTAAATAGGAAAGGTTATAAAAATAGGTGGGAATATCAGAAATCACTTCCGGCCTATTGATCTTTTTCTTTGCATCCTTCTTGCTGTCCCCATCCCAACCTTTAATGTGAGGCAGTGCACACGTCTGGCTGAAGTCAGAAAAACCTTGAGTCATTGCCAGTATGTCTAAATGGGGAGATCTGAGAAGAAATAGATGCCTGTCTTACCAGCTAGAATGAATCATGAGGGCAGGGACTATGTCTACTCTGTTTGTCACTGCATCTGCAGTATCTAACACAGTAAATGGTATATGGCAGGGGCTCCAATGATAATAATAATAATCATTATCACACCATCTAACATGCCAGCAATGTTACTCAATGATAATAATTGTTTGTTGTTATGATTGTGAGCATCAAGTCAGGTAGACCCAGACTTTAGGCTCAGTCAAAACACTTAAAATCTCCAGGACCCCATCTCAACTGCTTGGTGAATCTGCAGACAAACTTCTCTCGCCTTGAGGAAATGCTTTCTGTCTGGTTTCACCAGTGGAAATAATTGTCCACATCTGAATGAGCCAGTCTGTTCCTTCTTCACATGAAATGCCACGCTTAGGAAGGAATAAACATCAGCCAGGGAACAAATGGAACTGCATATGAGAGAGGAAAGTCAGGTAATGAATTACAGAGATGCACTGAACAAATCTGCTTTGATGTGACATTGGAGTGCTGGTGTCAATAAGACGTTGGTCAACCCCATTTGATAAAGCACATGGAAAGACAAATTTAACCTTCTACTTTAAGAGCCTGCATAAATGTGTCGTGCGCACACACAGGCCTCTTTGATCAGTTAATGGACTCACTACTAAAACACAGTTTCATCCCCAAATGGTTGCTAGTCAAGTTTTTCACCTTTTTCTTTACATTCCTTCACAATACCCCTTGACTTCATGAAATCACTCTACTTTCTACTTCAAAGAGAGGTGTATGTTTATTATCCCTGTTGTACATAGAAGAAGAATAAAAAGCTTTTAAATGGAGCATTGCAAATTTGCAGAGACTACATATCATTGTATAGAAGACTGATTGTGTACGAGAACAGACCTGTAAAATCCCGTTTGTTTAAAGGCAGGTGTTCTCAATTACAGAAATTTCTCCAATTCTGTATCTCTCCCTAGGGGTGAGTGCTCTTCTTCCGGTGAGGAGATACTTATCAAGTGACATATCCATTTTTAATTAATCAGCAGTTAAGTTTTTTAGGTAACGAGGCCCTCATTATATTTTTGTTAATGAACTTGAAGGATAAATCTCTAGTCTATAGGTGACTCAGTGCTATAAACAAAATAGTTCATGAAGCCAGTCTTGAACTTGAGAACGTATTAAGGACTCTTCAAAGTAGGGTTCCTATCCTGCTCTCCCACAGCATTATCACTGTCACTTTGTATTTAGATGTTCTAATCGTAACGTGAGAGCAGAGAACAAGAGTAAAGGACCCAGCAGAGTGTGCTGACTGTTAGAGCAAGATAAAGCCCAAGGTCCTGGCTTTTCAAACCCTACCTTTGGACTGGCAGGATGCAGGTCCAAAGAGCGGAAGAGTGATTCGTTATTGGGTTCTGAGGAAAAATGTCTGCTTAAATATATATCACCTAGAAAGAAAAAGTAAAACTAAGAGTTATTTCTTATTCATGAATTATTTTTTTGCTCCTTCTATTCCTATGCTCTCATTTGAGTTTTTGAATAATCATGATGACCAGATCTGGACAGGCAGTGTCATTTTTGCATGAGACAATCTGGTGTCTGTCTTGTTCATGTCACCTGGTGGATCAGTGCCTCTTAGTGAACGCGCTTGCGGCTGTGATAGGTACAGGAATACGTCAGCTGGGCATCTGCAGGTGATGGCTCCAGGTGTTAGCCCACGGGAAATTGCTGAAAGTCAATGCAAATGTCAAAGCTCTAGACACTGAGTTGCAAAAGCTATGCAGGCAAGGTCATGTTTTTGGTAAGCACTGCCCGCTTTGTCCCAGAGGGAGAGTTGACAAAAGTTTGCTCCACATCAGAAAAACATTCAACACACCTAAAACGTCCACTGTTCCCTGAGGGGAAAAAAAAAAGAATTTCAAGTGTGTGTCTGGTGTGTCTGAAGGAAAACAAACCTGCCTCTTGAATGTTGTCTGCACGTGGCAGGTAAATGAGTCTTTTCTAAGCCAAGGCCCCTTTGTCTCTTGGCAACTTAGCATTTATTTCTTCATGCTCAGCAACAAGAAATTTCCCCCTCCCAAAATTCAAGCCATCTGGGCTATTAGCAACATAATCAATCCTAGCTAATAAATCACCCCACCCAATGTTCTTGACAACACAAATTCTGTGGTATGTTAAAACATTATAATAAATGACAGCATGGTATGATCTGTAAGGCCTCTTAGTGCCCTCCACTTCATCCAGCTGGGAAAATTATGGCCTTCAAAATCTTCATAATTATGAGCACTTATGTTTTCTGAGAAGACATGTAAAAATGTGTTAATTTTGTGGGATTTTAAAACCACTTACCCATGGAAGAAGCCTTCAGCTTAGCTTGACAGAAGACATTGTGATCAAAACCTCTTAATTCTTTCTGTGACCAAGCAATGAAAGAGTTAATAAAAATCAACAATTTGGATGCTGGTTAATAATGCAAATTGGTTTCTTATAGTATCAAGTAAAATGTAATTTTGGCTTGGCTTATTTTACAGATAGTTCTGTTTCTTGGGATTATGTTTTATAGATGAGACACACTGTTCTTTGCTATGAGAATATATAGTGGTTTGCAAATATTAAGCCATTAATATCTTCAGTCTCCTCAGGCAAGCAAGTTGGGAGCATTCTATTTCAAAACTTCAGAATCAATGTGCTAAGACCATGCACACTCCCCACAGTGGCTGCCATGATAAAGTATCTTGTGCAGAAATGCACTCAATGACTCATTATGAATCTTCTTGATTCTTTTTTTCACCAGGTAACATTTCTTGAGAAGCCACGTAACTTATATAATAAAAATAATGTATGGTGATTCCAAACACCAGAAATGATATCCTAAGTACACTTATAAAAAGCCCTCAGGAGACTTGTAGATTAACTCTTATCAGTAATAGAGAAGATATGAAATATTTAGAGGGAGCTATAAGTAGGTACCTGTAAGCCATCACTAGGCACATGATACTGTAGATGGCTTGAAAGTTTGTTTTAGTCCAACTCTGGCTTTTTCCCTGCTGTAGTAGCAGTTAGATTACTAATTATGCTGTACAGTTTTGCTGCATCAAGAAAACATTATTCAAGAAAGGGCTAAAGTCCAACTAGTGTGCAAGACTCTGAAATAAACTAGGAAGAGAATTTCGAAAATATATAGACAGATGGTAGAGCTGAGAGGAAGTGGTGCTCTTGTACAAGACTAGCGGGTATTTACATACTGAAATCAAGGTAGTTTACATGTCATATATTATTTATTATCTGCTATATACACACACTTAGGGTCATCTACAAATAAAGCCATTCTGACAGTCCAGAGCACTAAAATTCAGTATATCAAACTAGAGGTTTTTCCTTGAGTGACATACTAACTTTTAAAATATCTTCAAAGGATGTTTTTCAAAATAGCCCAGCCTGATTCACTCCAGCATCCTTCATCACTTGTCAATCAATAAGTCATTCATTCAATCAATCAATCAATCAATCAAAACTAGGTATTCTTTTAAACAACCACTCCAGAGCTTTTTTATTTCATCAACCAGTGAAATCTAGGGAGAAAAAAAGGGATTGACATGTAGTTGCTAACGTTTTATTTTCCAAACAAGAACCTAAATAACAGAGACTACCAGTACCATATGCAATCACAGGTGTTTAAAAAGATATGTTATATTTTACCATCAAGAAGAAATAAAGATATCTTTTAGAACAAAGTATAGCTCTCTTCATGAATGAAGAATTAGGACCTTCCTGATACATATGTATACCCATACATACACAGAGTTATAAACATACATGCATACATATATGTAATTGTTATTTTATTTTATGAATTTAAACTACAAATTATTTTTTATTTTATCAACATTTGATAGATTTTGGGGAAAAGGGGAGGCCTTAGTATAATTCCAACCTGAAATAGTCTTTTATATGACCATTGGCAGATAATCTTAGTAATATGAAGGATTTCCAGTAATAATTTAATTCTAAAACATTAGCTGAAAGAGAATCGTGGATTTTGATGTGTATACCAATTATTCATTTACTGTCTTTCAGCTCCAAACCTTCTCATCTACCCTTTTTGATGCTGATGCTGGGTCTCTGCAAAGTGCATTTTTCTGCTTTGCCAGTTTGCTTAGCCAATAGGGGATGATAAGAGAATACTGCAAGGATACAGAAGAAAAAAAAGAAACTGGTGCCTTCTTATTGATACTTCTATGAATTTAGAGCCTGCTTGCTGACTGCCTGCCATAACATTAGCCTAGCAATGCATTTTCACTGGGAAGTGGCAGCTCCTTTTGGTGGAATCCAGTGGGTACTTTTTACAACATTTGCAAAAACAGCTTGTTTGTACCCTGCAAAGATGTCAGCACTAGCCAGCTAGTGCCCTTTCCTCAAAGATCTCGGTCCCAGGCTCATGAAACAATGCTTTCAAGTTTCTAAATTGTATCAATCCAATCTTTTCTTTTTGTTCCCTTGGGCTTATGGATGGAAGTTGCTTCCTGCAGTTGCTTTAGAGCAGGGTTGGCAAGTGAGTAATTTTATTTGTTAACTTGACTGGGCTAAGGGCTGCCGAGATAGCTGGTAGAACATTATTTCTGGGTTTATCTAGGAAAGTGCTTCCAGAAGAGATTAGCATTTGGATTAGTGGACTGAATAAAGAAGATCTCTTCTCACCAATGTAAATGTCATTCAAACCATTGAGGGCCAAAATAGACCAAAATGGTAGAGGAAGGGCGAATTCCCTCTCCTTGAACTGGGTCATCCAATTTCTTCTGCCCTTGGAAATCTGAGCTCCTGGTTCTTGAGCCTTCAGACTGCAGGACTTAAAACAGTGTTCCCCCTGGTTCTCAGTCCTTTGGACTCAGATTGAATTACACCTCTGCCTTTCCTGCAGGTCATAGGACATCTTGGCCTTTATAATCCCATGTTTCAATTCCCATAATAAATCCCCAGATCTATCTATATCCTATTGGTTCTGATTCTCTGGGGAATGCTGACTAATACAGCAAACTACAGCTTGTAGGCTGACTCTTCCCTGCTGCCTGTGTTGCTGTAAATAAGGACTTACTGGAACACACTCAGGCCCACTTCTTATGTCTGAGGTTGCTGTTTTCTCACTTCCACTGTAGAATTGAGAGTGTGAAGACTCACAAAACGAAACTCTTTCTATCTAGCCCTTTGCAGAAAAACATTTCCTGGTTTCTTACTAAGAGTTCTCTTTACCCTTTCAGTTACCTAGTTAAAAACTTCATATCTAGTTAACTGTGTTTCAAAATGTTAAATTCTCTTTTCAAATAAATGGATGAAGTTTCTGTTTTCACATAGCTATGATGTGAAAGATTCACAGATTAACAAAAAATGAACAAATAAGAGGACTGCAGAACACACCCTGGGAAAGTGAAAACAAAGCAAGCATAGATGAGAAGGACCTCCCTAAAGAAGTCAGCAAATCAGCCAGAGCCTGGAACTGCCACATTCCCAAGGCTAAAGAAAACAAAATGAAACAAAAATTTTACACCAGGGAAAAATGATAAATGGTCAAGAGGAACTTTTTAATTGCATATACTAAAATCAGGTCAACCTGCAGCAAGACTATTTATGAGCAAATATCATTGCCATGGAGATAGGTACCAATAACAGATCAAAAGTATATCCTCAAAGCCAAACTGTATCTCAGGGAAAGAAAGATAACTATAAGTCTATTTGGCATTTTCCTTCACTCTGCTCTAATAATTTTCAATAGATCATGTGAAATTTGGAAAGGTGGGCTCAAATAACCTCTCCATACAGTTCTACATTCCTTTCTTTACATGGCACTTTTTTTTTGGTTATAAAAAAGTAAAAAGCTATATAAGGATGAGAAAAGAAGTATAACTATCTGCTTATTATTTTTATTCCATCTTTTGACAGGAATATTAGTGATATAACTAGTGGGAATAGAATTTCAGCATGATATTCCATTAGGTAACTTATTTTTGGCTGCTTGTTAAGAAGGGTTGCTTAATGCACTGTTGTAAGGACAAAATCATATTTTTCCTACCTGGTCCACAAGAAATACTTCCTTGGCTTTCAAAGGTAAACGTCAGTCACTGCAGAGAGATCACAGTTTTGACTACTGTCTCTGGAGATTTTGTTAGAAACATTTCTTTTTATTGGAAATCACTTTTGTAAGACATTAAATCGTTATAATAAATTTGTGGCGTGTAAATCTTAGAAGAGATGAGCCAGCTAGCCTGCAAATATTTTCCACCAGAATTGGTAGATAAGTCTTTAATATTTTCTAAGAGGTTATTACTTTATACACACACACACATACACATACACACACATGCACACACACACAGGCACACATACTTCTCAACTGAAAACAATCATTCCTCCTTAGTCTGATGTTTCTTAATACATGCTTAATGTAAATTGTCAACTGCTTTGTATTTGAAACTTGCCAGAGCCATCAATTATGAAAAAATATACATGTATGATAGGAATCTACAGTGGAAAAAAAAGTAACAATTGAAGGAAGCTTTGAACATACCCTTGGTATTCAGACAATTGAAAAATGATCTAATTTAATGATAGCAAATCTGAGCTTCCTGTAAAATCCCAGAGAAAATATTTTTCATGGTATCCTTTCTGCACCAGGGCTGTCTCTATATCGGGGTTGGCATACTATGGTTGGTGGGCCAAATCTGGCCCTCTGCCTGCTTTTGTAAATAAAGTTTTATTGGAACACAGCCAAGCCCATTTGTTTACATGCTATCTATGCTGCTTTCACACTACAATGCCAGATTTCAAATGCCAAAATGTTTACTCCCTTACCCTTTTCAGAAAAAGTTTCCTCAACTCTGTTCTATATAAATAAAGTATTTTTAACTATATTATTTGACATATAAATTTTATACTCCCTTCTCTCACTAGTCTTCAAAGAGCCAAAAATTGGAAAATATAAATGTATGTCATTCCAAGTCTCAATATATCCACAATGAATGCATTCATTTTCATTTCCACTCCATTTCTGACCTTTCTCTCTCGCTGCCTGTCTGGACATCTAAGCGTCCTTATTCGCTTCCTCTCCTTCACCCCCTGTACTCCTGGATGAACAAGTCTTCTCCATTAAAACTGGCCCAAGTTCCACTCCTTTTCTAGATGATTGAAATAACCTCCAGTTCACTCTACTTCCATTCCTTGTCTTCTTCAATCCATTCCCCGCATTATAAATAGACCAATCTTGCCAGAATGCAAATTGAATGTGTCACTCTCTTTATGCAACACCTTTATTGCTTTTCATCATCTCTAAGAGTAGTTTCTAACCTTGTGATCATAGAACATTGGTATGAGGAGAGCCACTGTACAATAGTTTTACACACACACACACACACACACACACACACACACACACACACCCCTAACAAATTCAAGAACTGGATTTTGCGATTAGCTGTTTTTTGATGAATAAGACAGGATACTAGGTTATTGTTCCGCATTCTTTTATGTGATGATCAGTCAGATGTAGCCACAAGAGGAGATACAGGAGAGATTCAGGAAAACAAAGTTTATTATCCTCATCGATCCTAAAAACAGGAGACATGACACTCCTCACAGAACACATGGGGAGGTCTCTCTGTGGTCAGGGGCAGAAAGCAGGAGTTAGGAAGGTCTAGGTCAGATCCTTTATTGGGGTTCTGGAAAGAAAGGCAAAGCAGGGTAGGGTGACCATCTTAGGACTGGGTAAGTTAAATAATTTGGGTGGGCTTTCTGCTATGGGCTGGTCCCAAGTTGCCTGGTACCTGGCACTGGGATGACTGAGGCAGAGGAATATTATCTCCTGAGGCAATTCACCAGAGATATGTCTCTGGATTGGTTAGTTTGCATTATCAAAATAAGCTCCCGTCTGAGCCCTTTACTGTCTCTAAGGACTGTCTGGCTCAGGGAAAGCAGTCGCTCCCAACTCAGAACAAAATTTATCAAAACATCATAATATACAGAAAATAAAAATGTAAACATTCAGTTATTCTTCTATTTACCCTTTCTTCTTAGGATTCTGACACATTTTTCTTAAGAAGGAGAGAATGGAATACAGTTGCAGCAAGTTCATCTGGAATTATGCATTAATCTGGATACACGCATGGAAGGGTGGAACATGTGGAAACATAATTTTTTATGAGAATTGGTGATCTGCAGAAGGCATAGAATCTGAGGCTGTAATGATCTGACACCCATGACAACCTTCTCCATGGAATCTCCCATCAGTTCATCGCAGAGTCCTTCTGCCTGTGATGATTTATGGTGGTTCCTTGCTGTCTCTTAGACTTTCGCACTCTGCATTTGGCCTGCTGCTTCCTCCGCCTGCAAGGCTCTTCCTCAGCTTGATGTAGTCCTATTTCTTTTTCAAAATCAGACTTAGATAACTCCTATTCAAGGGAAGCCTTTTCTGATCTCTCCAGACAGAGTTATACTCATCCTTTCCTGCTCTCCCTAAATACCTCGTACACCCCCAGATCCTTCCCTTATAACCAGTGTGCACAATAGTCAATCACCATATTTCTTCCATCTAGAGGACCTCAATGTTGTTTTTTTCCCTTCTTCTTTACATCTATAGTGCCTAGGATGGCGGACTGCACCTGTCATTTAGTGGTCTAGTGGTCTAGTAGTCAAATAATTACTTGCCGAATGATTGAATCTCTTTTTGCTTTCAAGAAGTCAGAAAAAATACTGATGTTCAACTCCACTCTATCTTCTCCTCCCAAGGACTAAAACAGGGAAGAAGCTTCGTTTAGACCCAAGAGTCATGAGTTGGGTGCTATGTCTCTCAAAGCATTAAGAGATGAAGAGCCTTACTTTAAATAAATAAATTCCCAAATGATGTCATTTCATTCCTCAGTAGGAGAAGTGTTTTGAGGTAGAAACTTTTCAGTGTTATTTGCATTCAACCACGTCCTATGCCAACTGAAGTACAGAGACTTCTCAGTTGGTGTAGGATATGATTGGATAGAGTGTATTCTGTATGGATAGAGTGACAAATTGAGGAAGATTCTTGGAGAATCCATAAGGTTACACACAGCCTTACTTACGTGAACTCAGAAGAAACAGCTGATGCCAGATATAAGCAGAAACATTTTTCAAGAATAGGTTGGGAGGCTGTCTGCAATGAAGCACAATGCCTCATTCTTTTTAATCCTAACCCACCATGTGCCAAAAATGCGGTGCTTAAAAAAAAACTCAAGCCAGTATTTTGAACCTATAGGATATTTAATATTTTACCAGAGGTTCATTTTGATGTGTAGTTGTTAAATCAAGCAATTAATGATGAAAATTTCACACAACCAGCTTCCATACTGTCTTTATTTTTTTTTTAAACTGGATTAACTAGCTATATTTTTCTTATGAAATCACAGGGTTTAATGAGAACTTATGACCTAGTAACAATGAAATAGCAGATTTTCACCTTGTAGTTACTGTCTAAAAAAAGAATTGAGGAAGTCTATTACGGAAGCAGTTTGAGAGTTTTGCCATGAGATTAGCCAGTGTGACCATGAATTGTGAGTGAGAAATTGGTTTCTGGGTTTTCAACAATGGCACCGGAAATAATTAAACTTGATCAGTGACCAGAAACCAGGGAAACTGGCAACTTTAATGGGGCTATTTTGCCCTCGAAAGTTTTCCTGAAAACATAGGGTAATGCCATTAGTGGTGAATTTGCCCACCTGTAACAAAAATCATTTCCTTAGGGCAGAGTAGACGTGAATGGAAACCACATTGTGATGAAGAAAAAGTGTGGGATGATTTATGTGTGTGGTTTGGCCTGAAAGTGGGTGGCAGAGGTAAAGAAAAAAAATTAATGACCTTTACAGGGCTCTTTTTTTCCCTCTAATTCTATGGAAAGAGCTGTGTTCCATGAAACTGGAATGATAAAATAAGGGCCAAAGGAAACCATAGCAGGGGTTATTATGAATATGTTTTCATAGACATGGACAATGCATGTGAGATAAGTGGCATGATTTGCACTGGAATAATATATATCACTTAAATGGTGTGTATGTATTGAAAGCTGAATGGGGAGAATAGGGTAAAGAAAGTCAAATTATAGGAGTAATTTTCAAAATCCAATAGTTGGAAAATAACCAGATAAGTAAACCTTGTTTATTTTATTTAGATTACACTAAGAGCCCAGACTTCACCACTACGTGAAATATTAATGTGACGAGACTGCACTTGTACCCTTTAAATTTATACCAAAAACAGACAGAAATGTTTGCTTAGTGCTTACTGTATTTCTGATATTGTTCTAAGAGCTTTATGAATATAAACACATGTAATTGTCATAAACAACCCTGTGTGGTAGGACTATGGTTATCCCCCTTTCACTGCAGCCAGGACAGGTTAAGTAATTTGTATAGGGGCACACAGCTAGTAAGCCGTGAGGCTGGGTTGAAACAGAGCCAGTCTGCCTCCTCATGCCCTGCCTTTAACCCGATGGATAATAGACTTACCCAGAGTGAGAGTAGTGAGATATCCTGGGAATACGCAGCATAAATTGCACACAGTGGTGATATTAATTAAAGAAGCACCTGATTAACTTTTTATAGTGTAGCAGGAGTGGCATCAGACAAAAAAACCTCTCCAACACCGAACTGAGAAAGGAAGTGGCTTTTTATTTGGCCGGGAGCTTCAGCAGGCTAATTCCTTAACCACTGAGCTCCCCAAGAAGCAGCTTCTTTCCCTTTTTAAGGGTTTACAACTCTAAACGGGGAGCAGAGGTGAAACTGTGTTATTGCCCATTGTCTGGGCAGCTGACCTCACAGTCTTTGGCTTCATTGATTTGCTAGTTCATATGCGGCACATGCGGGAATAGGCAGGGAAGGGGGCTTACAGAGACGAGACAAAGGCAGCAAGTCATTAATTGGCAGAGGTATTCCCAGGAGGGGGTCTGGATGGTGTAAACCTGGAGGGCATGACCCAGTTCTGGGCTCTGGCTGGTAGTGATAACATTCTTTGCCACACTTTCAAGGCTTATAGATAGCTTAGACGTTGGGAACCCAAAAGGGAGTTATCTTCCCAGTCCTTAGGCCTCATTATGGCCTGGTCAGTGGCGTCAGCAGGCCGCTTGACTATGGATTCTAGTTCTTTGGTATTTTATCTTTCTTTACCCTCCTTCTCATCCGGAGGGAGGAGGTGGAGGCCTGCGAGGAGGGAGATGGGGAGGGGGTCTCCTCTCTCAATAGCACTAAAACATTTTCTGTAGCATCCCTGCCTTACTTAGCCCCCATGCCATTCACCTTTGATTCTTCTCTAGGGTGAGGAAAATAAAGGGGAAAAAAAGGATAAGAGAAGCAACAGCAAAGTGATCCAGAATGTTTGGTGAGTTACTTCTTGATTGAGATAATGTTTATTAATGCGGTGGCTCTTCTAATAGGATTGAAAAGGCTAGTGGTTTTTCACCAATTTTCTTTTTTTATCTTAAGTTCCTGGGTACCTGTGCAGGATGCGCAGATTTGTTACATAGGTAAAAGTGTGCCATATCGAACCGTCACCCAGGTGTTAAGTCCAGCACACATGAGCTATTTTTCCTGATGCTCTTGCTCCCTCTGTGCCCCCGACAGGACCCATTGTGTGTTGTTCCCCTCCCTGTGTCTGTATGTTCACATTGTTCCACTCCCACTTATCTGTGAGAAGATGCCGTGTTTGGTTTTCTGTTCCTGTGTTAGTTTGATGAGGATAATGACTTCCAGCTACATCCATGTTTTTGCAAAAGGTATAATCACAATTTTTTTTATGGCTGTGCTGCATTCCATGGTGTATATGTACCACATTTTCTTTAGCCAGTCTACCAATGATGGGCATTTGGGTTGATTCCATGTCTTTGTTATAGCAAATAGTGCTGCAGTGAATGTATGTGTGCATGTATCTTTATAATAGAATGATTTATATTCCCTTGTGTATTTAACCAGGAATGGGATTCCTGGGTCAAATGATATTTCTGCTTCTAGACCTTTAAGGAATCATCGCACTGTCTTCCACAATTGTTGAAGTAATTTACATTCCCAGCAACAATGTAAAAGTGTTCCCCTTTCTCCGCATCCTCACCAGCATGTGTTGTTTCTTGACTTTTTAATCATTGCCATTCTAACTAGTGTGAGACAGTATCTCATTGTGGTTTTGACTTGCATTTCTCTAATGATAAGTGATATTGTGCCTTTTTTATATGTTTGTTGGACGCATGAAGATGTCTTCTTTTGAGAAGTGTCTGTTCATGTCCTTTGACCACTTGTAAATGGGGTTGTTTGTTTTCCTATGAATTTAAGTTTCCTGTAGACTCTGGATATCAGACCTTTGTCAGATGGATAGACTGCAAAATTTTCTCCCATTCTGTAGGTTGTCTATTTACTTGAGGATAGTTTCTTCAGTTAAATTGGATCCTATTTGTCACTTGTTGCTTTTGTTGCAATTGCTTTTGACGTTTTCATCATGAAATCTTCGCCTGTGCCTATGTTCTGAATGGTATTGTCTAGATTTTCTTCTAGAGTTTTTACAGTTTTAGGTTTTGCATTTAAGTCTTTAATTTTTATGTAAGGTGTAAGGAAGGGGTTCAGTTTCAATTTTCTGCATATGGCTAGTCAGTTTTCCCAGAACCATTTATTAAGTAGGGATTCCTCTCCTCATTGCTTGTTTTTGTCAGATTTGTTGAAGATCAGATGGTTATAGATGTGTGGTCTTATTTCTGAGTTCTCTCTTCTGTTCCATTGGTCTGTGTGTTTCTTTTTGTACTAGTATCATGCTGTTTTGGTTTCTATAGCCTTGTAGTATATTTTGAAGTCAGGTACCATGATACCTCCAGCTTTGTTCTTTTTACTTAGAGTTTTTCTTGGCTATACAGACTTTTTTTGGTTCCATATGAAATTTAAAATAGTTTTTTCTAATTCTCTTTTTTTTCTTTTGAGACAGAGTCTTGCTCAATCACCCAAGCTGGAATGCAGTTGTGCTATCTTGGCTCACTGCAATATACATCGCTCAGGTTCAAATTCTCATGCCTCAGTCTCCTGAGTAGCTGGCATTATAGTCATGAACCACCATGCCTGGCTAATTTTTGTACTTTTAGTAAAGACATGGATTCACCATGTTGGCCGGGCAGGTCTTGAACTCCTGGCCTCAAGTGATCAGCTCACCTTGGCCTCCCAAAGTGCTGGGATTACAGGCTTGAGCCACCACACCTGGCCAGTTTTTTTCTAACTCTGTGAAGAACGTCAATGTTAGTTTGATGGAATAGCATTGAATCTATATATTACTTCGGGCAGTATGGCCATTTTCATGATATTGATTTTTCCTATCCATGAGCATGGAATATTTTTCCATTTGTTTGTGTCCTGTCTTACTTCCTTGAGCAGTGGTTAGCAGTTCTCTTTGCTAGAGGTCCTTCAGTTCCCTTGTTAGCTGTATTCCTAGGGATTCTATTCTTTTTGTAGCAATTGTGGATGGGAGTTCATTCATGATTTGACTTGTCTGTTGCTGCTTGTCTGCTTGTCTATTGTAGGTATATAGAAATGCTTGAGATTTATGCACATTGGTTTTGTATCCTGAGACTTGGCTGAAGTTGTTTATCATCTTAAGAAACTTTTGGTCTGAGACAATGGGGTTTTCCAAATATTGGATCATGTCATCTCCAGAGACAATTTGACTCCCTCTCTTTCTATGTTAATACTATTTATTTCTTTCTCTTGCCTGATTGCCCTGGCCAGAAATTCTAATACTATGTTGAATAGGAGTGGTGAGAAAGGGCACCCTTGTCTTGTGCCAGTTTCCAAGTGGAATGCTTCTAGCTTTTGTCTGTTCAGTATGATATTGCCTGTGACTTTGTCATAAATGGCTCTTATTACTTTGAGGTATGTTCCTTCAATATGTACTTTATTGAGAGTTTTTTGCATGAAGGAATGTTGAATTTTATCAAAGGCCTTTTCTGCATCTATTGAGATAATCATGTGTTTTTTGTCTTTAGCTCTGTTTATGTGATGAGTTACATTTGTTGATTTGCATATGTTTAACTAGCCTTGCATCCCAGTGATGAAGCTGACTTGATCGTATAAGCTTTTTGATTTGCTGTGGGATTTGGTTTGCCAGTATTTTATTGAGAATTCTGCATCAATATTCATCAGGGATATTGGCCTGAAGTTTTCTTTTTTTAATTATTTTATTTTATTTTAAGATCTAGAGCATAAGTGCAGGAAGTGCAGCTTTGTTACATAGGTAAAATGTGCCATGATGATTTTTTGCATCACAAAGTAATGTTTTTTAAACCTTTTTTTCAGACGTTATCTTAAACCCTCATCTAATTAAAGATCCTGAGAAATGAGAGATGATGTGTATCCTTTAGCTGTGTCTGTATATGATTAAAATATTGTGTGAATATCCTAACTATTCACAGGATTGCAAAATTTTCTGTTACACAGAACAAGTGTGACTTCCTTCAAAGTCAATTGGAATTGATTGGGCGTTTTCTGCATATGAGGGAGAAAGCTCTATGATTTCACCAACATTCTCTCAGCCACCACCCAAATGATTTCACTTTCACCAAGATCAAAATATTATGACAAAAGAAGCTGTCTTTGTCAGCAACATAGACACTTTTTCCTGTCCTGCATCTTTTCTGATGTTTCATACATGAGTTTTATGAAACTGAACTCGCTAATTTGACATACGGTTGACTACACTCCAGGACCTCCTTTGATCTTTAAGGGAGGTTGTCTCCTTTGTCTCAGATGGGTTCCCAGTGAGTCATTTTTAAGCTGTTTTAGGCTGTAGAGTCAATTAACTTTGTACTCAGCCACAGTGAGGGTTGGTGTCATTCTTTGTCTATGTACCTGTAGATTCTTGAACTCTCAGATTAGCAACATATTAGATAGAGCGTGTATGCAAAGCCACTAAAATAAGTGGCAAAATAGAAAGCTTTGTGCAACACAACTCCTAGCTCCTATTGCAAAGTCAAAATTCTTTCTCAAGCTGTAGTATGAGAACTTGGAAAAGGAAGATACTTGCACTGTCAGGATTTTAGTAGTCAAAGAGTATCAGTGGAAATCTGTGTTCAAGTCTCTACTGAAGTAGATTCCTTCAAAGGTTGAATAAAAGGACTAAAGGTATACTCATCAAATTCCGCATTGATCTATAATGCATATCTTGCTTCCAGATATGTCTTCTGGCCTAAAAGTATAGTAACATGCTGAGTGATAATATTTAAGCTGTTTCCTGTGATCAGACTAGTGTCCATCTTCCATGCTTTCCTTATTTGTACAATAAGATATTTAGAAAGCATAAATATAACAAAGGTGGTCACTTACAATTCAGAGAAATTAATGTCTTTAAAAATAGACAAGATGCCCCAGAAAAGTTGTGCCTTGTATATTACTACTTCTTTGTAGCTCTTAAGGATTTGAGCAAAAGCATCAGAATATAAACCTTTCAGATCATTAAAGATATAGCTTTAAAACAGTATAAATTTCTAATGTTTCCAAATCTCTCTCTCTCCTCCTACCATCTCTCTGACAGTGCAGCTAATTGTCTCCTTGCTGCATAGTGTAATTGGAAGGGAAAAGTAATCTTTAGAGCTGACAGATCTTAATTTCCATTTCTTCCATTTACTAACTACATGAACTTAGGTAAACTTCTTAATCAGAAGCTTGGCATTTATATTTGTAAATTTGGCTTGAAAATAATTTATCAGCAAGGATATTACAAGGAATAGATAATGCATATCCTCTATATCATTTAGTACATAGAAATGCAATAACTATCAATTTCTCTTTCCCTTTCGGTTATAAATGGCAAGTAGA
The DNA here is from genome assembly GCF_030222135.1 of Aotus nancymaae. NCBI lineage: Eukaryota > Metazoa > Chordata > Mammalia > Primates > Aotidae > Aotus > Aotus nancymaae. The sequence continues at coordinate 19,551,630 of NW_026988465.1, forward strand.
AGCATTACTCTTTTAAAACAATTGGGATCTGATGTAAATAACTTGGCCACCTGTCCATAACTAGGACAAATTCAGGAGGTCCAGGGCCAGGAGCCAGCCCAACATCAATTCTTCCATCTTACCTTTCTTTTCTTGTCTTTGATCATTGGAGAATTGTGGTATTTCTCTTCAAAGGCAGGAAGTTTGTACATCTGTTACACTGTGTAGTCGCTCCTTACTGGATTATGCAGCATTATCTAAACAAACAAGAACATACCAAGCACTTCCTCCCCATTGAGTGCACAGCCGACTGAGTCAGACTACCATTTCTTTGTAGCTTGACACACCTATAGAAAGATCAAATACCAAATCACCTTCCAGCTGCAATTCCCTAAAAAGAACTGACTCTTAGGGTGAGGCCATTTTTGTGATGTCTGAAAGACTTTGGTTGAGTTAAAACATTTTCTAGGCTGGTAAAGAGATTAATGACAAAGAAGGATCTGACACCTGCCCAGTTCAATTGTAAATATATGTATTTAATATATGTATTCATATATACATACTGTATGTATTAGAATTATATATTTTAGTATACACAAGTTTATTATGTGTGTAACATAATACATACATTATATATTAATATGGATTTTAAAGTACATATTATATATATATATGTATGTACACACACACTTTTCTTTTTCAAGTAAAGTATATTCTGGTAAACTAAATAATGATATTTAAGAATATCTACTTTGGTAGCTGTAATTCCTCAGTAAAATGTCTGCCTATACAATGCTTCTCTGTTTCAGAACATGTCAGATTCAATTTCTATTTCCCTTAGCCTTTTTTCTTCTACTCTATCATCAAGTTCTCTTGATTCTTTCTCTGAAATGCATGTCATCATGGCCACCATCTTGGTCAAGGTCCTAATTTCCAACCTAGAATACTGCAATAGAGTCCCAGCAAGATTTTGTATTTCCATGTTTGATTCTTCTCAATCTATTCTCCAATTGTAAAATAATCTTTCCCCAAAAACCCATCAGTTCATGATAAGCAGGTTACAGGCAACTAAACCAGGTTAGGGAATTCTCCATCCCTCACCAGAAACAGACCCTCCAAAATCTCAGCATGTCGCAAGCCCAAAGCAGAGTTGGGACAAAGTCAGGGACCAACCTGGCCTTTCTTCACCATCCGAGGTTGACCCTGTGGCATCACTGCCACTTCCAGGAAAAGGTGGATCTTTGTATTTGCCTCGGGAGTTCTCAGGAGTTGGTCTGTAGTTTGGCCCTCTCTCCTGTGGGCAGAAAGATTAGACAGACTTTGGTAAGATATTGTGCACTTTGGCCATTAGCTTTCTCATATATCTTGGCAATGACAATCAGCAAAACAGCAACAACCATGATCTTAGCACTCAGCAGGTCATTCTTAGTACTTAGGTCTTGAGTGCTTAGATTCTTTCTTAAGATGTTTTTATTTTTAATATTTGTGGGTACAAAGTTGGTGTTTTAAAAAAACATTTCTTAGTGCTGAGATTCTTAGTGCTTCATTCTGCATCAGGCTTAGAGAAGCCTCTTCTTTTGATTTTTTTCATTTGTTTTTTAATAATTTTATTGAAGCATGTTTTTCATGTTATAAAATTCACCCATTTTAGGTCTATAATTCAGTGATATTTAGTATCTCTACTAAGCAGTGCGGCAGTCACCATAAGCGAGCTTTAGAACATTATCATCCCCCCACAAGATCCTCCATGCTCTTTTACGGTTAATTCTTCTTCCCACCCAGCCCTAGACAACCACCAGTCTACTGACTGTTCTTTAAATTCCCTTTTTCTATAAATTTCATATGCATGTAAGTCTCCCATACCTGGCCTCCCTCATATTGCAGTATGGGATGAGCAGCAATTCATTCCTTCCATTGCTGAATGGCATTCCAGTGTATGCATATATCACATTTCATTTACCTATCACAGTTGACAGATACTTAATGTTGTTTCCAGTTTAGGGCTATTAGGAGTAAGACTAATGCATATACTCATGTGAAAGTCTTTGTGTAGATGGGAGTTTTCGTTTCTCTTGGATGGATACTCGAAAGAGCAGAATTGCTGAGTTAATTGGTAGTTTTAATTTAAATTTTTGAAAGACTGCCAAACTGGTTTCCAAATTGGTTGCCCCATTTTTCATTCCCACCAGCAATGTATAATTGTTTGCATTTCTGCACATTCTAGACAACAGGTGTCAGAGTCAGGTTTGTTCTTGTCTAGAAGGTGCGAAATGTTATTTCTTTGTGGTTTTAATTCACATTTTGCTAATGACCAATGATATTGAGCATCTTTTCATGTACTGGTATGCCATTTGTTTATCTTCTTTAGAAAAATGTCTATTTATATCTTTGGACTTGTTTTTTGATTGACTTGTCATATTACTGAATTCTAAGTGTTCTTTGTAAATTCCAAATATATGTCCTTCATTCAATATGTGCTTTGTAAATATTTTCTCTTAATATGTTGCCTGTATTTTTATTTTCTTAATTTAGTACCTGCTTTTACAGTTCACTTTCCTTTATGACCAGGAATGTTTATATTCCTTTTAAGTAATAATAAAAACTTTATTATTTGTTCAGTTGTTTTTAACATCTTCATTGAGATATAATTCATGTATCACACATCTATTTAACCTATACAATTAAATGTTTTAAAAATATATTCACAAGGATATACAATCATCGCTACCTAATTTTAGAGTTTTTTCATCCAAAACTAACATTATGACCATTAGCTATCACACTCTCTCCTCCCCTCCCTTCCTACTCTGTAGTCTTATGTAATTACTAATATACTTTCTGTCTCAATAAGTTTCTGTATTTTGGATATTTCATGTAAATTGAATCAAATAATGTATGGTATCTTGTGACCAGCTGTTCTCACTTAGCATGTTTTCAAGATTCATCCACGTAATAGTATATATCAGTACTTTATTCCTTTTTATTGCCAAATAATTTTCTGTTGCATGGAAATAGCACATTTCATTTTCATCAGTTAATAGACATTTGCATTGTTTCCACTTTGTAGCTATTATGAATAATACTTCTCTAAACATTTGTGTACAGTTTTTTATGGACATATGTTTTCATTTCTCTTGGGTACATGTGTATTACAAATAATGTAAATATACACTTATTATGTGACCCAACAATTACAAATCCAAGTGTAATTGCTGGGTCACATAATAAGTGCATATTTAACTTTTGAGTAACTGCCAAATTTTTCCAAGGTGATGACATCATTTTACATTCTTACAAGCAATGTTATGAGGGTTCTAATTTCTTCCCATTCTGACCAACACTAGTTATCTCCTGTCGAATGGATGTAAAGTTATATCTCATTTTGTAAGTTGCTTTTTCTTGAAAAGTTTATCCCTTTCTTTGCCGTATGCTACCTAAATTTTCATTAATGACAATAAGTTGGTGGACGAATTCTGCAACAGATATTAAAAGTAGTGCTTGATGGTTTTCCACTGAAGGAATATGTGACAAAAAGAACTAAAAGGACTAAATGAAAGACGTTATGTTTTTGTCTTTTCTCTACAAATAGCAAGAAGGATCTCTGCTGCAGACTCTGATGAATGGGTGAACCCGTAGGTTCTTCCTATATGTACCTAGAATGGCTGGGTATATGGCTTTGATCAGGTCCGTACCTGGTATCCTTATAATGAGAGACTAATTCACTTAAGGACAGGAAGCAGTGCAACTTATTTAACTCCTGTTTATGCATTATATTCAGGAAAGCTACAAATTTTATGAGTCATCGTGAAACCAATGCATGAAGCTGTGTAGCAGCCAAAATACCCCTGGCAAATGTCCATAGCAATAGACAGAGGTAAGGGCTTCTGCTCAGAAATTCTTGCCACTTTTGTGTTATGGGTTTCATATTAGACTGGGATTGATGTGGTCAGGGACACCGACAATTTGACAAATTGGGTCAGGGTTCTACAAATGTCAGACTGTTTCAACAAAAGTCTAAACTAGTGGTGTTCATTTAAATTAGAGCATATTTCAGACTTCTAGATAAACTACTATTCAGTGGAATTACTCAATGTCAGTAATGATTCATGGTCTCACTCATCAGAAAACCTCTGTTCTTTGGAGCTTGAAGAATAACCAAAACAGTGATAGATCAGTGAATAACTTCACAGACAGTGGTTATTCTAGCAAGACCATGTTGAGATAGTTCCCAACATCTAAGTGGATCATTTAACAAATCTATGTTTGAAATAACCAGTATCCTCTCTTAGTCAATATTTTCTGGTGGTAAGAAATCCACTCAAAATGCCACCACTAGGGGAGGATATTATAATAATACAAAAGACATGGAAAATAATTGTATATGGGTAGTCAGCATGGGAACTTAATATGAGAAGACATGGAAACAACTGAAATGTTTTGCTGACTCTGTTCATTGAGGTTCTGATGCTGTCTCTCCACTATGCTTCTGCTGTCCTTCTCTCTTAATATACCAGGCATTGGTATATTGGAAAGAGACACTGATCTGTGTGTAGAAAACAAAGCTTGAAGGCAAGAGCCAGGGGAAGCCAATTGAAGTGTTAATCTGGGAGCAGTGGACACTGAGAAGAAGCCTGTCAACAAATGAGAACTGCCAATGGCCTGGTTAAGAGATAGAATGAGCTACAACAGGGGCAGTTCTCTAACAAATTACACAAGCATAGAAAATCTATGGGGTTTTCCTTCTACATATAATCTAGTATGCTTTTACCAAACCCAGAGAAAACTCTTACAGTCCCGTATCTAACCTTAGCAGTGTAGTCTCACTTTTCAGAGTTGACATTCCCATTTAGGCATAAGAATTTGCTGGTCTCCATGAAATGACTGAGTGCTCCTTCCAAGTAATTGCAGTAGAAATACATGACATCCCCCCTAATTTTTTAAAAAAGATCAGACTTTCCTGCAGCATAACAATAAATTGCTTATATGGCCGGGTGCAGTGGCTCGTGCCTATAATCCCAGCATTTTGGGAGGTCAAGGCGGGTGGATCACTTGAGGTCAGGAGTTTGAGACCAGCCTGCCTAACATGGTGAAATCCCATCTCTACTAAAAATACAAAAATTAGCGGGGCGTGTTGGTGTGTGTCTGTAGTTCCAGCTGCTTGGGAGGCTGAGGCGAGGGGATTGCTTTAACCTGGGAAATGGAGATTGCAGTGAGCAAAGATTGCGCCACTGCACTCCAGCATGGGTGACACAGAAAGACTCTGTTTCAATAAAAAAAAATAGAAATAAAAATAAATTGCTTATATAAGCAGGAAATGAGAGAGATTTAACCTAAATGAATAAATATATCTTTGCGGTTTTAGCCAATGTTAACATTCTATATGAGACAAACTAAACGCTTTCTTCAGAGTTAGAGCTCTTCTTGAGGGGGTGAATTCATTCAAGGTATGCATTAATACTCTAGAAATACATAGCCTGTCACTTCTTACTGCTTGCTGCTTAATTAAAAGGGATGTCAGACAGTTCTGAAAAGGCTCTGGTAAATTGTCAAATTCAACAAAAGAAAGAAAATTTTAGATAAAGCACCTTATGTAAATTAGGCCTTCTCATAGCCCAATTTCCTTCCTTCTTCTAACCACTGTTCCCATCATTTTAGGTGACTTTTGTCTGGCATTTAAAAATGAAATGTGATTCTCTTATTCACTCCTTGGCAACGTTCCCTGAAATATTCTACTAAGTGTTTTAAATTATTTTCCAGTCCCAAAAGAATCTCAGTAAGAGGTTTTAAAAAGATATCCTATCCAGTACATAATATTTTGTGGTTTGAAAGCTATCCATATTGCAATATAGATATATTAAGCAATGCTAATGAATCTTATAACTTTAAATCAATACATTTGTAAATGACTAACCATATATTCCAAAAGGTTTAAAATTTTTAAATTTTAAAGGTCGTTTTCTATTCTTTTCATTAGAAAGATCATCAAATTTATAAGCAATAAAATTGCAAAAAAAAACCCCTAAATTATTACTAAAACTAGTATTATTTGATTGTATAGATTTTTATTAAATTACACAGAAAATAAGGTATTTATTGGTATTTAACTTATTAAAGTTATAAGTAGAAAAAAATGCCTTCCATATTTGGTACCAGAGTTACTGCATGGAAACCACACTAGAATTAGAAAGAGAACCCATGGGTCCTAGAGCAGGCTTCACAATATTTTAAGATGTGTGGCCTTTTGCAGAGTATTTAACATTTCATACTTCAATGTCTCCATTTTTGAAGTGGTGATAATAATATGTGCCCTGCTTATCTTATGGGAATGTCATAATGTTTAAATGCACAAAGGTATGCCAAGGACTTTGTACATTCTGATGTGCTGCTGTGTAAGTAAATGACTCTAAATAAATGATGGATTTAAAACAGATCATTATTTTCAACTTCCCTCCAAATCTTTTAGTGATAAGGATAAACAAAGAAAAACCCCATTTAGAGTCCAATCTGGCCGGCTGCAACATTTCTAATTTGTTGTCATGTTTTTCTGAAGATTTATAATATGTTTAGAGATTTAAGACCTAAGACTTTAGGAAGTAAAACAAGCAAGAGGGAAATCAAATCCTGTAAATAGAAATCTAAGATTGAATTGTGAAAATTAGCAAGAAATGAGTTAGAAAACTGAGCAATTTTATAGATTGCGTATCTATTTTTAATAACCTCTCAGGTGTTAGAAGACTGCATATCTATTTTAATAATTCTTGAGATGTTTCTAATCTTAGGGAATGGTTATGAAATTTTTAGTAAAAACATAAATGAAAGCTATAAATGAAATTTTAGAATATTGAAATCAAGAACTCACAAACTCTTGATGCAATTTGGAAAAATATAAATTATCCAAGCAAATCGACCCTTGTCAAATTCCTATTTTGATAGAGTAACAAGGCTGGGAATATTATTGCTGGGAAAACACTCGGCTGGGTTAATTTAAAAAAAAGTAAAATCCTTTGTCATTTGCCATCAGGATAACTGCTATAATAAGTAATTGTTCTCTGAGTAGCAGCTTCTCAAAAGTGTCATTTTATTCCTTTTTTTGCATGTTTCACAAATTTGAATATTCCCCAAGACAGTAGTATGCCTTCAGCATGAATAAGATGATTATAGGATGACAGAATTTTTCTTGAGAGCCGTTTTAAGAGTCATTATGTATACTTTGTCAACTTGCAGTTGGATGCCAGATGCATTAGGCGATGAGACTACTATTTAAAATAAAACAGAATAAAATAATTTAATTATGGCAATTGACCAGTTGCAAACTGAAAAGAGAATTCTGCATGTTATAATTTTTAAAAGTGTATTTCTGTATCCAGGGGCATGTGATTTAAGCTTAATGGCTTTGCTCGTTGACTTTTCAGTTCTCCTTCATGTCTCTTACTGATTTCCAAGTTGTGAAGATTAGGTGGCAGTGATGCAAAGTTCACTCTTGCTCCTGCACAGGTTCTAATAATCAGACTGCAAACAATCATTTTTTCCCCCATAACTGGCTGTAATCAACACAAATCTAATTTTTATAATTTGCTGCTGTTTTACATTAATAGAGAAATTTCTGCAGCTGTTTAAAAAAAAAAACTGTGCCTGAGGAAAAGCTGCTCTCTAGTAATAAAAAGTTACCAAACTGATGTGCATTTAATATGCAAGAGTTCATGCTTCCATAGATATGAACATTTTATAGCTTTGGCCAATAGGATTAGATTATTAGGTGCTAGTGCGTGCATTATTAATTTTTTTTGACAAAGCGAAATGATGGAGAAAGTTATGTTGTACTATCATATAGTCTAATTCCCAACTTTTTTGCTTGAAGGTGGCACAAAGACGTGAAGAATGTTGTTGATTATTTATTTATGTATTTATTTGCCCTCCTCTGAAATTCATGCTACCTATTTGGACCACTTAGGCTTGGAACTAGAGATCTGGAAAAGCATGAAGATTCTTTATTTGTTAAACAGCTATTTGGCCGGGCACATTTGCTCACGCCTGAAATCCCAGCATGTTAGGAGGTGGAGGCGAGTGGATCACCTGGGGTCAGGAGTTTGAGACCAGACTGGCCAACATGGTGAAACCCCATCTCTGCTAAAAACACACACACACACACACACACACACACACAAACACACACAAAAACACAAAATTATCCAGGCAAGGTGACAGGTACCTGTAGTCCCAGCTACCCAGGAAGCTGAGGCAGGAGAAGCACTTGAACTTGAGGGGCAGAGGTTGTGGTGAGCCGAGATCATGCCACTGCATTCCAGCCTGGGTGACAAAACAAGACTGCATCTTAAAAAAAAAGAAAAAAAAAAAAGGTATTTTTTCAACAAATACTGTGTACCAGGCTCCGTTCTACACACAGGTGACGTTAGAGTTTATGATACAAGCACAGTTCCCAAAGTCCCAGTTCTAATGAGCCTTGTATTCTACTATGCAGACAATAAAGAAAACTTTATCTGGGGCAGTGACATTGGAACTGAATCTTGAACAGTAAGAAGGAAGGGTTGCTGGGCAGAGAGATTAGCAAGTACAAAGCCCGAGAGGAAGAAATGAGGTTGGCATATTTAAGATACAAAACGAGGCCAAAGTGGCCACGGCAAGCGTGAGAGTAAGGGGGAGAGGGCATAAGATGAGGTCAGAGAGGAGTGAGCATCAGTCTAGTCGTTTCAGCCCTTTAAAAATATATGTGAGGCCGAGCATGGTGGCTCATGCCTGTAATCCCAGCGCTTTAGGAGGCCAAAGCAGGAGGATCACAAGGTAAGGACTTCGAGACCAGCCTAGTGAATATGGTGAAACCCCGTTTCTACTAAAAATACAAAAATTAGCCAAGCACGGTGGCAGGCACCTATAGTCCCAGCTAGTTGGGAGGCTGAGGCAGGAGAATCACTTGAACTTGGGAGGCGGAGGTTGCAGTGAAATGAGATCATGCCACCGCACTCCAGCCTGGGTGACAGAATGAGACTATGTCTTAACAAAAAAAAAGGAAAAGAAAAAAATGGTAAACTTAAAACAATGAACAGTTCATGATGTCACAAGGATATTACCAGGGTGCTTTGACCAGCTAGTCTGACATTACCCGAAGATGAAAATGAACACAGGATTAGCATGGCTCTGCCTGATAGACACTATTCTGCTGGATGATTTATGCAACTTAAGGAAAGAAGGGTCACCTGATCTGCAGGCCAAAAATATTGCAAACGTTCTAACATAAAAGGATATTAAAAATTTTATGCCCTTTAATACAGGAGAAATAAATGGTATCTAGATTTAGTTCTTAGGGAGAAACGAGGTGTCTAGATTTAGGTCTTAGGGAGAACTTATTTCATTCATCTAAAAAATTGTCTATATCAGAGACTATGGTATTATTGTTATGAATATATGGGTTTTCATCCATGGCTAATGGCTCACAATGCCCCAACCCTTGTTACAGTCTTCTGTAGTGATGCTGGGCACTTTAGGCCTCAGCAGCAGAACTTAGGAAACAGAATCTCTCCCTCCGACTTTCTCCTCCTCCTACCTGCCCAAGGCAGAAATCTAATCTGATTGTGGGTCAAAAGAACCTCATTCTAGATGGGGTCCTGCCTGGTATTCTGGAGAAAGAAACACTGCTCAGAGAAGCTAAGAAGACTCTGAACAGACACTCCTTGCTGGGTTTCCCTACTCCGTCTATTAGTATGAGATCATTCTCTTTTTGTCCAATCACTGTTCTACACAGTTGTCAATCATGTCTACATAACGAGGCCTCCAAAAAACCCAAGAGGACTAGGTTCAGAGCGTTTCCTCATAGCTCACCACGTGGAGGTTACTGGAGGATGGCATGCCCAGGGAGGGCCTGGAAATGCCATGACTCTTCCCCATACCTCACCCTATGCATTTCTTCATCTGTATCCTTTGCGATATCCTTTATAATTAATGCCTAAACACAGAGTTTCCCTGAGTTCTGTGAACTGCTCCAGCAAATTAATCAAAAGAAAGAGGGACGTGTGGAAGGTTTAGCTTGAAGCCATTTGGTCAGAAGGTCCAAAGACCTGGACTTGTGACTGGTATTTGAAGGGAGGGGCCGATCTTGGAGTCTGAGCTGTCAACTTGTGGGATCTGAAGCTATCTCCAGGTAGACAGTGTTGGAATTGAATCCAAGGGCACCCAGCTGGTGTCCAGTGCTTCTTGGTGGGAAAATAAACAAACCTACGTTTGGTTATAGAAGTCTTTCATGTTGATTGTTGTGGTGTAAAAGTAGAGGGAAAATGCGGTTTTAGAATATTCTGAAAAAGAAACAGAGCGTCAACCATAAGTCTGTTCATCTTATTTCTTCCAGCTCTTTCTCTTTAGGTAGAAGGGGCATATGATTATGGCATCATATTTTTCAAATATTCTAAAATAGTGAATGTTTCCAAAAAGCTTTTGGCATAAGCTTTGCATCTGTGAGTGTGAGACACTAGACTGTAGTTGGCTGTAGATTCAGGTAGATGTTGGAGCCACCTTGCCTGGGTCCAAATCCCTGCTCTTCCTCTTATTAGCATGTGACCTTTGACAAGTTTCTTATCTGTGCTATTATCTCTTCTTTTGCAAAATGGATATAATAATGTTACATACCTGATAGAATTGTTTGGATGCTTAAATGATTCAATGCATACAAAAGGATATGGTACAGTTCCTGGAACGTAAAAAGCATACCACGTAAGTAGCACTTGTCATTATGTGAATGTTTCTGGGAAGAAAGTCCATGTAAAACCCCCTTACCCTTCATCCCAATAGAATAAGAAAAAAAAAAGCTCTAAATACCTCAGGAAAGATTATCTTTTTTTGTTTGTTTGTTTTGTTTTGTTTTAATTGCATTTTAGGTTTTGGGGTACATGTGAAGGACATGCAGGATTGTTGCATAGGTACACACATGGCAGTGTGATTTGGTGCCTTCCTCCCCATCACCTATATCTGGCATTTCCCCCCATGCTATCTCTCCCCAACTCCCAACCCCCCTGCTGTCCCTCCCATATTTCCCCACCGACAGACCCCAGTGTGCGATGCTCCCAACCCTGTGTCCATGTGTTCTCATTGTTCAACACCCACCTATGAGTGAGAACATGTGGTGTTTGATTTTCTGTTCTTGTGTCAGTTTGCTGGGAATGATGGTTTCCAGGTTCATCCATGTCCTTACAAAGGACACGAACTGATCATTTCTGATGGCTGCATAATATTCCATGGTGTATATGTGCCACATTTTCCCTGTCCAGTCTATCATCGATGGGCATTTGGGTTGGTTCCAGGTCTGTGCTATTGTAAACTGTGCTACAATGAACATTCGTGTGCATGTGTCCTTATAGTAGAACGATTTATAATCCTTTGGATATACCCAGTAATGGGATTGCTGGGTCAAATGGAATTTCTATATCTAGGTCCTTGAGAAATCACCACACTGTCTTCCACAATGGTTGAACTAATTTACACTCCCACCAACAGTGTAAAAGTGTTCCTATTTCTCTACATCCTCTCCAGCATCTGTTGTCTCCTGATTTTTTAATGATCACCATTCTCACTGCCCTGAGATGGTATCTCAATGTAGTTTTGATTTGCATTTCTCTAATGACCAGTGATGATGAGCATTTTTTCTTATGTTTGTTGGCCTCATGTATCTCTTCTTTTGTAAAGTGTCTGTTCATATCCTTTGCCCACTTTTGAATCTACTTGTTTGTTTTTTTCTTGTAAATCTGTTTTAGTTCTTTGTAGATTCTGGATATCAGCCCTTTGTCAGATGGGTAGACTGCAAAAATTTTTTCCCATTCTGTTGGTTGCTGATTCACTCTAAAGACTGTTTCTTTTGCTGTGCAGAAGCTGTGGAGTTTGAGTAGGTCCCATTTGTCTATTTTGGCTTTTGTTGCCAATGCTTTTGGTGTTTTGTTCATGAAGTCCTTCCCGACGGCTATGTCCTGAATGGTTTTGCCTAGATTTTCTTCTAGGGTTTTTATGGTGTTAGGTCTTATGTTTAAGTCTTTTTTTTTTTTTTTATGTTTAAGTCTTTAATCCATCTGGAGTTAATTTTAGTGTAAGGTATCAGGAAGGGGTCCAGTTTCTGCTTTCTGCACATGGCTAGCCAGTTTTCCCAACACCATTTATTAAACAGGGAATCCTTTCCCCATTGCTTGTTTTTGTCAGGTTTGTCAAAGATCAGATGGTTGTAGATGTGTGAAAGATTATCTTTTAAAGTGGCAATAGACTAACATGTTGAGGTAATTAACATATCAATCCCTTCATGTTATTTCCTCTCTGAGGATATATTCATTATTCTGACCTTGTTTTGGAACCACTACTGTTAACATCTTACTTTCTTATATTAATTTTTTCAGTGTCATATTAAAGATTTTGTTCCAGTAAAAATAGTAAAAAATGACTTAACCTTGAAATCTACTTCCAATGTAGAATTATCTATCATGAAGGGGAAAAAAATTATAAATAGAATTTTTGAAATAATCTTCAGTTAAAGCCATTATGGCTTTTTAAAAAGGTTCTCTCGAGGCCGAGACGGGTGGATCACGAGGTCAAGAGATCGAGACCATCCTGGTCAACATGGTGAAACCCCGTCTCTACTAAAAATACAAAAAATTAGCTGGGCATGGTGGCGTTTGCCTGTAATCCCAGCTACTCAGGAGGCTGAGGCAGGAGAATTGCCTGAACCCAGGAGGCGGAGGTTGCGGTGAGCCGAGATTGCGCCATTGCACTCCAGCCTGGGTAACAAGAGCGAAACTCTGTCTCAAAAAAAAAAAAAAGGAAAAAAAAGGTTCTCTCTGTTTGGGGTTTACTAGAATTTTCTACTGAACTCCAACCCTGGTAACTTTCTATTAACTCTGAAATACAGAGCACTTCCCACCAATAATAAATACCAGACTCGTGCATTTGAGCATGTCAGTGGCTGGTACATGCTGGGAAGAGAGCTTTACAAAATGCTAAAGGAAGGAGTGTTCCTCTGAGTTGAGTTTTCTTTTTCTCTCTGACACTTCCCTGATGCCCAGAACCATGATGGGGGTCATGAGTAATTCTTTAGGCCTATGCGCTGTCTCATCTGTGGTTTGAGTTCTACAGTTGAGATAAAGCTATAGAGTATGTGCTTTGGTGCATATAATTCCACAGAAAAAAAATGAGATAAATTATGGTCAGCTCCCAGCAGTCATCCTTCAGTCTGTTTAGCATATAATGTCACTGAAATAAAAAAAGCATGGGTTTACATGTAGAAACACATGCAAAAAAAACAAAGTCAGAAAACTATTTGAAACTAAATATGCAATGCCCTATTTAAATCATGGCCAGGGTTAAATAAGCATTTGTGTTCTAGTCTAAGAATCTAACCCTTTATTAGTCACATTTTCTGTAAGCAAAAGCATTTTGTTTTTAAAATCATCAACTTACAAGTAAATGCTTACAACACAAACTTCCTGACAGTAGGGTGATCCCTTCACATAAACCTGTGTTTTAGCAGGTACTCTTCAACGCCTTCTCCCAGCCAACCCCCCTCCTATACCCCAACATCCACTCTCATTTCCATATGGTTTTGGTTTCTTGCATACTTTCCCATGAGTAAGCTACTTGATCAGTCATTTTGATTAGTCAGATTGACAAAGTTTGGGATCAAATCTTTTCAATTTGTCTATACAACACTGAATTAGGCTACTGTCAACAGGACTCCAAGCAGCAGAAGATAGCCAATTCAACATTGACCTCAACCATGGCCCTTAGTCCTGTCCAGGACTCAACCATCTGAACAAATCCCAGGGACTGTTAAGATCTACCTTAGAAAGCCAGGTAACTTCCTTTGTAAGTTCCTATATTAACTTTCCCTTTAGATCCAAGGCAATAATCTAAGTAAAGCTTGTTGTATTAGTGATTGCACAGACTGCCTTTACCAGAAAGGAAGAAGTCTACATATTACTTATAAACACTTGGCCAGTGAATTGAGGCTGACCTGGATTCCTTCCAGGGCCAATGTAGTATACTTGATCAATTTAACTAAAGTCAAGGAAGGACAGATTTTGTACCCTTTTATAACCAGAAGGATAGCATCACAGTTTGGAGGAGGGTAGTAAATTAATGCCTCACTCCCACATAAGAGGTACAATTCCAAGGACACACATAGTGACTCTGAGAAGAAAGTATTATTTACAAATGGTGAGGTCTCCCAAGAGGAACCTACGTTATTCAGGGGGCAGAGGTTGGCAAAGCCTCTGAGGTAGCTTCCTGGCTGGTTGGTAGGCCTTTGGATTCCTAGTTCTGTTCAAATAATTGGGTCTAGTCCTTGCAGTTTGAAGGTGCTTGGTCCCATCTTTCATGTTTATTCACACCACGACCCAGGTGGTATTCGTCTGTCCCTTGGAATGACTGAGAATGGCCAGGTGGTGGGTGGGGGACATCTGGAGGTTTCTTGCATGGGAGTAGCAGGAACTGAGGCCATCTGCTTTTTCCAATAGACTCTCAATAGCAAGGTTAAGAAAAAAGGCAATCAAATCACGGTCAGAGTCCTCTGGTAGGAGATGATAGACTGTAAGTGGGTTAAACTTGAGGATTTGCAGCGGTTTGGGAGCTCCATGTGAGCGCACCTTCCTTCAGGAGAAAGGGCCCGGGGATAATTTTGAAAGACAACGTGTCATTAATGATCCTGTATCTTCAATACACCCCAAATTTAAAATGCTCCTTGTTGCTCTCTCTTCATTGCCACAGAATGGGAGTGTTCTATTCCAGCACCTATCACATTGTCTTTATTTCTGATTATCCCCAACCTGCACCTAAACCTTTTGTCTGAAAGGGTTGGGTATAAGTGGAACAAAGGTATTTTTATAAAACTTAACTAGGATTAATGTTTAATCCTCTAGGCTGGCCCCCTTCTGGCCAGCCTTCCACCTGGAGAGTGTATCAACCAGCCTGAGCTAGGATTACTCTTTGGAGAAAGAAAGACACATAATGCTTACCATGGTCAAAGCAGAATCCTGAATTTTCAAAATATGTCTGTGTAATTTCTAACTCCCTTTATCTTGATCATTACCCAAGAAGCAGCTGAGAGAGTGTGATCCTTTCATGTGGTCAGTGACCAAATTGCCTTCCTAGTTTGTATGGACCAGAGTGTGATGAGGGAGGCAGAGAGAGATCTTTTCAAGTCAATTTTCAAGGAGACTCATTTACTACTCAATAATACCATATGTCTCTAAATGATTGGGAGCATTGAAAGTCCATTACATACATTAACTCTCAGCCGACTGTTGAGCTGATCTTGTGATAAAGGGTACTTCACTGTCAGATTGCAAATGGCCCACAAAGCCTAAAACACACCACAGACTTGTTTTGACAGCCACAGTGGTGTAGTGGGAACTAGCTGATTGGGCTGGAATGGCAACACTGTAACCTGAAAAAGTTCAACAGTGGTCAGGCACCACCCATGGCTTTCAGAAAGGGCTGTAAGTCAGATATAAGCATGAACAACAGCCGCTGTGATTTAGCCTTTCTCACTATAAAAAAGATGGGTCAGCTTTTGGCAGCAGTCACAAGTTTGTCATTCAGTGGGCACCTCTGCATCAGAAATGTAGTGTCCTTTACTGCATAGCCAGTCTTTGATGGTGGCTATGTACCATATCTAGCACGACAATGGGTGAAGACAACCAGGTTTAATCACCATCTTCATTCCAGTTGGTTTTCTTAGGGAATGGGCTCAGTGAAGCTTCCAGCTTTTCCTCAGTTGCAGAGTAGGGAGAAAATTCCTATTGGAAGGATATATATGGTCTGTCACAGATGCATTTTTGCTTTATGTGACAATAGCTGTCACATTGTCACATAAAGCAAAAATGCATCTGTGACAGACCATATATATCCTGGAATACACCATTTTTATTGGACAAAGAAGGGTTTAGTTGACCTTTTCCATCTTGTTAGTCATGGAATCTGAGTTGATGAAACCCCAAATGGGAATAACACACTGGAGAGCCTCAAGACCTCCATGGGTCAGATATTTCATTTCAACAAGAGCCCAACAGCAAAACGAGATCTGCCTTTTGAAGCAGTGTACCTGGAAGGTGACAAGTCCAAAACCTCAAGTGGCCCTTCAGAGGGAGGCTGCCTTCCTTTTCCAAAGTCTCTGTTAGAAAAATTTGTCAGTCACAGAGACTTCAGTCTCAAAGAAGTCATCACCAAGACAGTGGGGAAAGTGTCTCCAGGGCATGTTGGAGACTTTTGCAGCAGCCCCTCCCATCACAGTCCATGGGGGAGTCTAGGAGGAAAAAATGGTTTTGGGGGCCAGGCACAGGGGCCCCCTACTGTTTTCAGCCTAGGGACTTGGTGCTCTGTGTCCCAGCTGCTCCAGCTGTGGCTAAAAGGGTCAAGGAACAGCTTATACTGTGGCTCCAGAGGGTGTAAGCCCCATGCCTTGGCAGCTTCCATGTGGTGTTGAGCTTGAGTGTGCACAGAAGTCAAGAATTGGGGTTTGGAAAACTTTATCTAGATTTCAGAGGATCTGTGAAAACTCTTGGATGTTCAGGCAGAAGTTTGCTGCAGGGTGCCTCTGCTAGGGCAGTGCAAAAGGAAAATGTGGGGTTGGAGCCTCCTTACAGCATCTGGGGCACTGCCTAGTGAAACTCTGAGAGGAAGGCCACCGTTCTCCAGACCTCACTGACAGCTTGTACCATGCACCTAGAGAAGCTACAGACAATGCCAGTCTGTGAAAGCAGCTGGGAGGGGGCTGTACCCTGAAAAGTCACAGAGACAGAGTTGCCCAAGGCTGTGGGAGCCTACCTCTTGCAGCAGTGTGACCTGGATGTGAGACGTGGAGTCAAAGGAGATCATTTTGGAACTTTCAGATTTAATGACTGCGATTTTGGATTCTGGTCTTGCATAGGGTGTGTAGCCTTTTTGTTTTGGACAATTTCTCCCATTTGGAATGGGGTTATTTCTCCAATACCTGTACAGCCATTGTATCTAGGAAGTAACTAACTTGCTTGTGATTTTGCAGACTCATAGGCAGAAGGGACATACCTTGTCTCAGATGAGACTCTGGACTCCGGACTTTTCAGTTAAAGCTGAAATGAGTTAAGATTTTGGGGGACTATTGGGAAGGCATGATTGGTTTTGAAATCTGAGTTCAAATGAAATGTGATTTGAAATGAGATTTGGGAGGGGCCAGGGGTGGAATAATATGGTTTGGCTGTGTCCCCACACAAATCTCATCCTTCATCTAAAATTGTAGATGTTCCCACATGTTGGGAGGGATGTGGTAGGAGACAGTGGAATCATGGGGATGAGTTCCCTCATACTGTTCCCGTGGTAGTGATTAAGTCTC
This sequence comes from Aotus nancymaae, assembly GCF_030222135.1. Lineage (NCBI taxonomy): Eukaryota > Metazoa > Chordata > Mammalia > Primates > Aotidae > Aotus > Aotus nancymaae. The sequence goes on from NW_026988465.1 coordinate 19,568,956, forward strand.
ACGAGACCTGATATTTTAATAAGGGATTTTTCTTTTCACTTGGCTCTCATTCTCTCTAGCCTGCTGCCATGTAAGATGTGCTTTTCACCTTCTGCCATGATTGTGAGTCTTCCCTAGCCACATAGAACTGAGTTCATTAAACCTATTTTTCTTTGTAAATTACCCAGTTTTGGCTATGCCTTTGTCAGCAGCATGAAAACAGACTAATACAAATCCCTAATTATCCTTTTCCTTAAAAAACTAAAGTCAGGGGAGAGGGAAGAAGGTGATTAGAGGTACTGAGGGGGAAACCAGTTCCAGGCCAGGAAGCAAGGCACAGTGGCTGCTCATGGCTCAACCCAAGGAGGTACATGTGTTTTGTGTGCCCAAAGCTTGATTTGGGTTTTAAGGATTTCTTGACCTTTCCTCCTCCTACTTGAGAGAGAGAGGCAACAACTACAGCATCATTCAGTTTTTGTTTTTTTTAAATTTTCAATCCAACCTCTTATTGCTCAAATTCTAAACATTTATCAACAGATAGGGCAGCAGGGAATCCTTACTCCTTCAACCCCCTGGTTCACCACTTGGACAAGAGCATTTGCTTCCGGTTTCCACGGAGTCTTCCTTATCTCCCAACCTTACCTACAAGGCATTTTCCCCTTTTCAAAGGTTATGCCTTTGTCACATCCTGTCCTTGTTGCCAGAAACATTCACACACTCTAAAAGGTCTGAAATTTTATCATTTTTAACAATTTAACCTAGTATAGTTTTATGAATATTGGCAGAGACATGAGACTCCTGAGTCAGAGAAAAACCTCTGTCTTCCAAGGTTGTTCATTATACAAACAGCCTTGTTGAAATAAATCATTATAAAAGCATTATCTTTTATACACTCTGTGTCCCCACTCAAATTTTGTACCTGCCATAATTCCACATGTTGTGGGAGGGACCTGGTGGGAGATGATTGAATCATTGGGGCAAGTCTTTCTCATGCTGTTCTCATGATAGTAAATGGGTCTCATGAGATCTGATGGTTTTTAAAAATGGGAGTTCCCACACACAAGCTGTCTCTTTGCCTGTCACCATCCATGTAAAATATGACTTTCTCCTCCTTGCCTTCTGCCATGATCATGAGGCTTCCCCAACCACATGGAACTGGGAGTTCTCCAGTTTTCTTTGTAAATTGCCTAGTCTAGGGTATGTCTTTATCAGCAGCATGAAAATGGACTAATATTGTAATGCCCCAGTAGAGTGGGGTATTGCTGAAAAGATACTCAAAAATGTGGAAGCAACTTTGGGACTGGGTAACCGGCAGAGGGTTTGGAGGGCTGAGAGGAAGACAGGAAAATGTGGGAAGGTTTGGAACTTCCTAGAGACTTGTTGAACAGCTTTGACAAAAATGCTGCCAGTGATATGAACAGTAAGACCCAGGATGAGGTGGTCCCAGATGGAGATGAGGAACTTGTTGGAAACTGGAGCAAAATTACTCTTGTCATGGTTTAGCAAAGAGACTGGTGGCATTTTGCCTCTGCCTTAGAGATTTGTGGAACTTTGAACTTGAGATAGGTGATTTAGGGTATCTGGTGGAAAAAATTTCTAATCAGCAAAGCATTCAAGATGTGGCTTGGGTGCTACTAAAGGTATTCAGCTTTATAAGGGAAGTGGAGCATAAAAGTTCTGAAATTTGCAGCCTGACAATGCAATAGAAAATAAAAACCCATTTTCTGAGGAGAAATTCAAGCCAGCTGCAGAAATTTGCATAAGTAATGAGGAGCCAAATGGTAATCCTCAAGATATTGGGGAAATGTCTCCAGGGCATGTCAGAGGTCTTCATGGCAGCCCCTCCTATCACAGACCCAGAGGCTTAAGAGAAAATGGTTTTCTGGGCCAAATCCAGGGTCTTTGTGTTATCTGCAGCCTAGGGATCTGGTGCCCTGTGTCCCAGCTGCCCCAGCTGTGGCTGCAAGGGACCAAGGTAAAGCTCAGGCTATTGCTTCAGAGGGTGGAAGCCCCAAGCCTTGAGAGCTTCCATATTGTTTAGCCTGTGGGTGCATAGAAGTCAAGAATTGGGGTTTGGGAACCTCCACCTAGATTTCAGAAGATGTATGGAAACACATGGATGTCCAGGCAACAGTTTGCTGCGGGGGTGGGGCCCTCATGGAGAACCTCTGCTAGGGCTGTACCAAAGGGAAATGTAGGTTCAGAATCCCAACACAGAGTCCCTACTTGGCACAGCCTAGTGGAGCTGTGAGAAGAGGGCCATAGTCCTCCAGACAGCAGAATGGTAGGTCAACCAACAACTTGCACTGTGCACCTGGAAAAGCCACAGACACTCAATGCCAGTCCATAAATACAGCCAGGAGGGGGACTACACCCTGCAAAGTCACAGGGGCAGAGCTTCCCAAGTCCATGGGAACCCATCTCTTGCATCAGTGTGACCTGGATGTGAGACATGGAGTCAAAGGAGATCATGTTGGAACTTGAGGATTTAACTGCCCTGCTGGATTTTGGACCTACATGGGGCCTGTAGCCCCTTTGTTTTGGTCAATTTCTCCCATTTGGAATGTCTGAAGCCCCACTGTATCTAGAAAGAAACTAACTAGCTTTGATTTTACAGGCTTATAGGTGGAAAGGACTTGCTTTGTCTCAGATGAGATTTTGGACCATAGACTTTTGAGTTAATGCTGAAATGAGCTGAGACTTTGGGGGACTATTGGGAAGGCACAACTGGTTCTGAAATGTGAAGCTATGAGATTTGGGAGGGGCTGGGGGCAGAATGATGTGGTCTGGCTCTGTGTCCCCACCCAAGTCTCATCTCGTAACTCCCATAATATCCATGTGTTGTGGGAGGGATCTGGTGGGAGATGATTGAATCATGGGGGCAAGTCTTTCCCCTGCTGTTCTCGTGATAGTGAATGGGTCTCATAAGATCTGATAGTTTTTAAAAATGGAAGTTTTCATGCACAAGCTCTCTCTTTGCCTGCCACCAGCCACCTAAGATATATGACTTGCTCCTCCTTGCCTTCCGTCTTGATTGTAAAGCTTCCTGAGCCACATGAAATGGAGACTTCTCTATTAAACCTCTTCCCTTTGTAAATTGCCCAGTCTCAGGTATGTGTTTATTAGCAGCATGAAAATGGACTAATACAGTTACACTGCCCTCTAGATGTACAGATGTATGAGTGATCCATGGAGAACTGTCTCCCCTATATCTAATTCATAGTGCTGTTGGGATGATTAAATGAGATAAGATGATTATGAAACAATTAATTAATATTAGTTATCATTCTTACTGATGTTATTTTTCTAGGGGAAATTTATTTTTTAAAATGGAGTTGATTTAATTTGAAGATATATTAATTTACTGATAGTCTTTTGTACAAGAAATATGACTGCACACATGCAATGTATTGAAAGCCAAAAAAACTATATATGCCTAAAAATATGAAAACAAGATTCATGTCCTAGTACACAGAAAATTCTAAACATGGTTTAAATAAATAAGAAATAGTTCCTGAAATCTTATACTAAATGGGTTTGTGCATTTTAATATGGTTAGGTTTTGCCACAGTCATAACAGTTCTAATTGAATGCCTTAAGTTAATAAATAGATAATTAATATAATAATTAACAAATGTTTTGCTTAAGAGAGCAGATGAATATGCTTTTTGTTTCCATAGCCTAAGTGGGGTTTTTTATGGCCTTGTATGTATTGGTCTTCCGTATATGTTATAAATATGTGGTTTTCCAAGTTTGGCACTTATTCATCAGACCATCTGCTTCCTCCATTTCCAGCCCAATCCCACATGTTAGTCATGGGGACTTCATGGTTTTTAAATTATTTTGGGGGAAAATAGTACCTTTTTTTGTAGGACCACTTTGTAAGTGAAACTTAGTATTCGTTTTTTAAAAATAGATTTTTTAATGTAAAAATTTAAACATATGCACAAGTAGATAAAATAGTATGAGGAAGTTGGTTTTCCCATCACTCAACTTCAGTGATTATCAATTCATGGCCCACCTTGTTTCATCTCTACTCAAGCAAACATCCTACTGCCTCCCTGAGTATTTTGAAGCCATTTTGAAACCAAACCCAGTTGGAATAGTCTTTGTGTTTTTTTTGTGTTTTTTTTTTTGAGACAGAGTGTTGCTCTGTTGTACAGGCTGGAGTGCAGTGGAGAGTATTATTTCATCTGTATATGTTTCAGTAAATTTTTCTGAAACTTGAGGATTAAGGTTGAAATTCATAGTCACAATATCTTAATCACATTTATACTTTCTTAATATCATAAAATATCTAGTCAAGTTCACATTTCCCTGATTGCCTTATTAATTTACTTTAATTTTATTTTCATTTAGTTTCATTTAACCAATTAATTAATTAACAGACACATGTCAATTGAGATCCAAGTAAGGTCCCTGTGTGGTGATAGGAACCTTTGTCTCTTAAGCCTCTTTTTGATACATTTGGCCCTAATTGCAACTTTTTTTTGGCTGAGGACTTAGATCATTTGTCCTTTGGAGTTTTGCATAGCCCAGATTTTCCTCATTTTTATCCCTGTGGTGTAATTTGTCATATTCCCTGGTCCCTTGATTCTCTTATATCTAAAGACCTGGGAAGATTCAAGTTCAGTACTGCTTTTTGGTTGGTTTTGACCAGATGACCCTCAAAGGTGCTTTCACTCAGAATGGCATTCGGAGGTAATAAATCAACAACTCCAGATCTGTGCTAGACATTATTTCATAAAGGCAACACATTTTTAATTCATTATTTCTATAACGAGAACTTCCTCTACAATTCTTTGGTCCCCTGGGGTACTGATTATATAGAAAATGTGAGAAAATTGTTTTCATCTTTCTTTTTACTTACTTGTTAGTTCTCATAAAGATGAAATGGTTTCTAAGCATCCTCCAAGGTGATCAATTAGTGTTTTTTTTAAAGTATCATTATAAATGCACAAATTTAAGCATATTTGATCTTTACGCCCAGGCAGGTTTTGGCTTCACTGATGGTCAAATTTATTCCATCTTTGGCTGAAGAGAGTTTACCCAGTTTGGCTGCTAAATCTTCTGATGAAGAAACCTCTTTTTGTGTGACAAGATATCCATACTCATTTTACACGCTTCCTGCCCCAGACCTGGAGTCAGCCATTTTTCAAAGAAGTTGTATCTTTTTTATGGGAAGTAGTATTTATAGACCACAATCGTGAAGTTTTTAAGGAGAGAAAAGAAGCACTCTTGACTGGGCAGTCCAGGAAGCCAATTGGATTATGTTTGATACCAGACAAGGGAAAACAAAAGGGGAAAAGATGCTGGAAGAATTTCTGCTTTTTCTCTGTATCCACCAAGTAATAGCATTCAACCTCTCCAAAAGGCAAAAGAAAGATTTAAGCCAAATTACATCCATTGTTTCAGATAGGAGAGCCTAGCAATTCCTGCTTGATTAAGCACATTTTTAACCTGAGGATTTTTATTAAGTGAAAAATTCTTAGTATTGCCATTAAGCACCCCCTTTAAGACTGAATGTGCTTTAAGATGTTTAAAACAATCAGTCATGGTTTTCTATGGATGTGACTGGTTTAATAATGTTCCTCTTTAGTGTGTTTATGCAGCCTCGTTCAAAATGCCTGCTCTAGCCTGTTTTAAAGCTTGCTACCATAATTTGGTCTATTTCTATGGATTGGAAATGAAGGAAAGGGGTGAAGGGAGCAGAGATGTACATTTCCCACTGTGATCCCCAGTGCTGAGGCAGCTCTGCGTTTGGTGACCTAAAGTCCGAGAGCCTGTGGATGGGCAGCTCCTGGCCTGGAAGTGCATTTTGATGCAGCTCCTATGACAATCTGATGGAAGGCTCTGGCTAGCTGATGCATAAGCTGGCCCCCTGCCCCCCTTTAACACACAATGCATTCCTCATTCCACATACCACAGTCTATTTATGGATTCTGCTCAGACTATGTCAGAAAATAAAATATGTTTTTGGCTTGTTTCATAAAACTGGACACACAGGAAATGGAGGGAAAGAATTGTTCAAACTCGCAGTCACATTTTAACATACAGATGGTAACTCTGTTAGATGCAAAAAAAAATGAGTTGATCAGGAAGATTTGCTTGTGTGAATTTTGATTTTGTTTCCAGTAGACCTCTTCACATGGCATTGTTTATGCAAATAGGTCCTCTTTTCAGAAACTGTCTGGCTTCAGAAAACCCGTCAGTAGACCATAAAAGCTAAGTTGTACAGCAGCAGTTAGCAGACCTGAACGCCAGCTGAATGGAGCAGAGGCTGAAGCTGCAGGCAGGCAGGAAAACAGAGGAGCTATTCTTCTCTGGGTACCAATGGTGTAGAGAGAAGTCAGCAGACCCTGGAGGAAGACAGAAAAGGCCTGGAGAAAAGGGGCACCCTCAGAAAGAAAAGCCTCCAGTCATGGAAGCCGGGGATTTCACACACAAGTGTGCTGAAAGATGAAAACAGATTTTACCCTTTCTACTGTATTTTCAGTGACTCTGATACATGAAAATATATTTTTCTCTCTTTATCTTTTACTCCTCTTAGATGAGATTTAGGGAAAGGAAGTACCAGTGTTATTTACTCACAAGAAATAGAATGAGATTTCGCCTCCATTTTCCTCTTCAATTGTATCCTGATTAGCATTTCTTGTAGGAACAGATATTGATGGCAGCGGTACAGTGGGAAGTGTGAATTTCTTTTTGTATTGGTAATCTGTATTTTCCTGGCTAGGGTGCTGAGCATGAAAAGCTGGACATCTCCATTTTATTGCGGTTTGCTTGTAAATACATGTGTTTAGATAGAGGGGTATGAATACCCACCCCCCAACACACACAGAGTATGTATACCTTTCAGGGAGTGTTCTAAAAATATAAACATTGCATTAAGTATAATGACTTTATAAATCAACTAGCAAAAAACAAAGAATCATATAAATCTTGAGTATATTTTGTTTACCTTAAATTATTTTTGTTTTTCATTTTGTGAGAAGCATTGATTTTTTTTCACAGAATTTTCTATAGAAAAGGTAAGAGGCATAAAATCAGAGGTGTTAAAGGCACTTCTTATCAATAGACTGAATAACAGTTGATTCCATTTTTTTCTCTTACACCATTTATTATAACTTGGTTTAGAAACAGCTCCTATTCTCTTTTGTTTCTGTATGAATGACTATTCTTTATTAGCTGAACACATTAAAAAATGTAACGATACAGGTTTCATAATGTAATACAATTGTTTACAAATACAGAAAACATCAAGATTCCAGTAATGAATATATGTTTTTTACTTCAACATAGGACAGTGTTTATTACATTTATTCTGTCCATGGCTTTCAGAGTAGTATTTGTGTTTTTAACTAGCATAGAAAAACCATTCATTCTGATCAGGGATAAATTTTTTTTTTAAAAAAAAAACCACCCTAGGCTGATGCTACATAAGGGAAATGAATAATGTATTTTTGATTTGAATAGGTCTGCTTCTTTTGCTTTTGCTACCTTTTAAAGTGAGGAACAAGGCCTGGGAGTCTTTTTTAAGAGCACTGTATGGTAACGACCAGGACTTTAAAAAAGCTTTGTCTTTCTGGAGTTTGAAATCGCTGGTCATTTTGACCACGTTAGAAGCATATCTTTTTGAACTACGGAAACTAGAAAAAAAGAAAAAAAAAAGCAGAGAAAGAAGAGAAAGACATCATCTGCATTTCATGGGCCTTGCCTTCTTTAGAAAGGTTATTACCGTGGCTCTCCTTTATCACCCTCAAGAATAACAGTAATATTTTAGGTGGAAAGTTGGGGGCTCTCCACAAAGGGTTATTTTCCGTCTGTCATCAGTTTGGGTTTTGCATATCAATAAAAAATTAATAAATTAATTTCAGGCATATATGACACAGTTAATGTGGAAGGCCTATTGTTCGGAGAGAAATAGTATATTCTTATCAGTGGATTTAAACAGCTATTCATCATTTCTAAAGGGCAATTATTTGGAATCCATTAAACTGGAATTCATAATACCCCTGCATACTGAATTTTAAATAGAAATCTGTATTTAGATGAAGGAATACATTAGTATAAGTCATTAGAGCACTGAAAATCCATGACTTGTTCATTTTTCACTTTTTTTTAAACAGATAATATGAAGCACCAGGGATTTTGGTCCTTTAATAAAACCAAACAAAAAGAAAACCATGCACTCTATTTTCAATAGCATTGCTATGGATAATTATGTTTTCTTTTTTATCTTCATGTTCCAGTTTTTCTACTTATTACTCAGAAAATGAATCATCTTATGGGAAAATCCCCAGTTTGCAACAGAGAACTCCTGACTTAACAACGGTGGCACTTCTCTGCAGGTGTGCCTTTCCTGGCCACCTGGGCATTGGCATTCTCAAGGTTATTGCTTATGATAGCACATGAAAGCTAAAGAGAGATGTGTGTGGAAAATCGCGCAACTGCAAATGGGGTGGAAAGAACCCAGTCTTGATTCATGAAAATTTAAATTATTACAGAATATTATTTTTCAATACATTTTGTCCTCATAATTTTAAATAATATAAGAATAATGATTATTAGGCCTATTTTAATACATAATTCAAAAACATTTATAGTTATTACGTTGATGCATGCAAAAGTACTGCTTTCATTGCTGCAAAGGCATGGGAGAAAACCTGCTTGCCAGACATCTAACCGAGTCAAGTAACACATTTGACACTGTCAGTTTCCTTAACATCCCTTTTCCTCACATAAACTGTGCTGAATAAATTAAAATCCAACCTGCGTTAGAATAAATAAAAACTCTGAATTAATGTGGACTGATAGAGATTTTTCTGTGTATTGTATCTGCCATATTCTCCCAGCTTGAACTTCTGATAACATTTATGTGCTAGTTGCTTATATGGACTTCTTTAGTGGATATATTTGGCAAAGGGAAAATTTTAAGCCCACAACCATCAAAGATAATGATAAAGAAGACCTCACCAATCTGGACTATTCTAAACAAGCCTTTACTGAGCGTTCCCACAAGCCCTCCAACATGCACACACCTTTCTACATTACAGGTACATCTTAATGAGCCAACCTAATGGAAAGGCAAATAAAATAATAGGCACATGATCCACATGTGTTGATATGGTCTGGCAATAAATCAGGTTTCTCAAAAACACAGCACATGGCCCTATGACTCTCAGCCTCGTTTGCAAAGGTGCGAACACAGTCTGTTCCAGCATCCACGCTGTTAACATTTTTCTTGACAAGAAGCTAAGTATTAAACACGTGAATAAGGATGTACATCTACTTGTATGGGCATGCACATGCAAAGAAGCAATGCTGTATTCACATGCCGTATATTGAACTAAATCATATGCTAGTAAACATATAAACTGGGTAAGAGTGATTTATAGATCACAATTACCAAACTCAAAGGACCATAAGTCATAGATTTGCTATTTGAATCCTTTGGTAATATACAGTCGTATGAAAAATGAGTAACAATGTATGTATGCATGAGAAGGCAGCAGGAAATCTAGCTAAGGACTGGAATTTATGTGTGTGGTTGCTGTGGACTTTTCTAAGATGCAATTTCATGTTGCTTATTTGGTTTTGATTTTTTTTCTAATATGAGTAGATAAATTTAACCTCATCTTCTTAACTGACAAAATAAAATTAAGGATCTTTTGCTAAGTAACTTTTAAAGGTGTATTAAACTATATTTCTTCTTGTATATTCGTTACTAAAGTATATGCCATATATAACATTACATCATATACTACACATATGTATGTATGTGTCTATAGTGGTCAGGAGATGACCATAAAAGCTGCACTTAATATGAGGCCCCTGTTCGTTTTCCAGGGCTGCTGTAACAAAATACCACAGACAGACTAGCTTAAACGGCAGACATTTATTGTCTTACAGTTTTGGAAGCTGTTAATAGAAGTCTAATTATTAATGTATTGGCCAAGTTTGGTTCCTTCTTTATGATGAAAACTCTGTTTCAGGCCCCTCTCCTGGCTTCTGGTGATTGGCAGGTTTTGAAATTCCTTGGCTTGCAGATACATCAGCCTGGTCTCTGCCTTCACATTCATGTGGTATTCTCCCTGCATGAATGTCTGTGTCTGAATTTATCTTTTTTTTTTTTTTTTTTTTTTTTTGAGACGGAGTTTCGCTCTTGTTACCCAGGCTGGAGCGCAATGGCGCGATCTCGGCTCACCGCAATCTCCGCCTCCTGGGTTCAGGCAATTCTCCTGCCTCAGCCTCCTGAGTAGCTAGGATTACAGGCACGCGCCACCATGCCCAGCTAATTTTTTTTGTATTAGTAGAGACGGAGTTTCACCATGTTGACCAGGATGGTCTCGATCTCTTGACCTCGTGATCCACCCGCATCGGCCTCCCAAACAGTCATATTGGATTAGGAGCTCATTCTACTCCAGTATGACCTCATCCTAATTTAACTAATTCATCTGCGATGAACCTATATCCAAATAGGGGCATACTCTGAAATACTGCATGTTAGAATCTCCACACATAAGTTTTCTGGGGACACAAATAAATCCATAATAGGGTGTATAGATACAGCTTTTGTGAACCACATTTAGTTAATGGCTTTTGGAGGGGCTGTCTTCACTGAAAGAAGACTCTCCAGTACCGCTCTCACTCTTAAGAAAGAAACGAATCTGTTCATGTAGACTAGACTCAAGGCTACCTTTACTCAAAGCATGGGTGTATACCATATTTGAGCAGTAGTTATGCTAAATACTACCTGAAGCCAAGAAACCATGCAAGTCATGGTCTGGCCACAGTTCAGGAGTAGAATGAAACTTGGCTCAGTGACATAAGTTTTGGTATGAGTTTTGGAGCTGGAACAATGGAGACATGCAGGCTCAGAAGCTATTCTGAAGACCTGATGTAGACTTCTCAAATTCCAGTAAATCAGGAAGACTCAGGCTGTCGGAGTTGTGTCTCTGGCTTAATGGCAAGGTCATTTGTATCTATCCAGACTATAATTTTTCCAAATGAGAAAAATTACTATTTTCTCATTTTACAAAGTTACAAAGTTAAAAAATTACTATTTTCTCATTTTACAAAGTTAATTATCATTTCTCATTTTACAAAGTTACTATTATATGGTAACTTGTTTTGAAAGTTTATGTTAATACTGCTACCAGAGTTGAAAGTGTATCAACCAATAACATCTTGTTACAAAATAATTAGAATAGAATGCCTACCTCAACACTAGTTCAGTTTAGTAGGGAGGGAGTAGAATTTGATGAATTCTAATTGGTCAAACTCAGGACTCAAAAGACTATATATCTTGCATGTTTTGAATCCAATCCATCCTATTTTAGTAGAAATACAATGCTTTATTGTAAGGCTTCTAATGTTGAAAATACAGAATGCAAAATAGAGTTGCACATGATCTTTACTTAATAAGTGGGTTTGGGATGAATTTTGAAACTTTGTCCTATGTGTATTAGAAAGCAGAAAATGATGGATGACCCTTTGGAAGATGTGAATTTAAAAATACATAGCTATTTGGTAAGAGGTGGACAGCCATTTCGGTGAAGCTACATGAAAGAAAACCAAGATAAAATTAGACAAAAAATTAAAACATTATTGAAGTGATAAAAACAGATTTAGTCTGAGATGACCTTTTGCTCACTGATAATAACAAAAGAACATCCTCTTTACCTAAAAGGTGAGAAGAGTGTACCCATCTATACAACTAGTGAAATAAGAACAGAGAACAAGCCCTGAATAAAGTCCAAAATGACAGGATTTGAAGACGCATTTTAAATATTGTAAGAAATAAAATAACTATGTTCAGTAAATTATATTATATATGGTGCCCTTTTTCTTAGTGTTGAAATTTTACTCTTTGCATCTGTCAATGTTAGAGTTATTCAATTGAAAATTTGTAGAAATTCTTTTTTCTTTCTTCTTTTTTTCCTTTTTCCTTTCCTTTCCTTTCTTTCTTTCTTTTTTTTTTTTTAGACAGAGTCTTGCTCTGTTGCCCAGGCTGGGGTGCAGTGGCATGATGTCAGCTCACTGCAACCTTCACCTCCTGGGTTCAAGCGATTCTCCTGCCTCAGCCTCCAAGTAGCTGGGATTACAGGCACGTGCCTGGCTAATTTTTGTATTTTTAGTAGAGAGAGGGTTTCACTGTGTTGGCCAGGCTGGTCTGACTGACCTCAAGCACTCCACCTACCTTGGCCTCCCAGAGTGCTGGGATTACAGGCATGAGCCACCATGCCTGACCCATGGTTTTACTTTTACTCATTTGGTTATAATCTCAATCCTATTTAGGAAAATCTCAGTGCTTAGATGAAGCACCTGAGTTTGTTAGATCACAAAACACATGAAAGAAAATTATGAACACCACCTCAAGATTGTAGACTAGCTGCCTCACTAGGAATGGTCACACAATTTCACAGTATCTATGAACAGAATTAAGCAGCCATTATTCCTTTAAAAATGAGTTGTTTTGTGGATTGAATATGTCCTCCCAAAAGATATACTGAAGTCTTCACCCCAGCTACCTGTGAATTTGAAGGTATTTGGAAATAAGTTCTTTGCGATGTAATCGTGTTAAGGCAAGGTAATCAGGGTGACCCCTAATCTAATATAACTTATGTTCTTACAAGAGAAGGAAAATGTCATGTGAAGAAAAAGACACACAGGGAGAGGCTGAGGGAGAGGATGTGATAGGAGAGGCAGGGACTGGAGTGAGACAGCTGCAAGCCAAGGAACCCTGAGGATAGACGGCTGCCATCAGAAGCTAGGAAGGCATGGGAAGGTTTCTACCAAGACTGTCAGATGGACATGGCCCTGCTGACCACCTGATTTTGGACATCTAGCCTCCAGAACTGTGAAAAAATAAATTTCTGTTGTTTTAAGCCACGATACTTTGTTACAGCAGCCATAGGAAACTAACATACTGTGTTCTGATAATCAGCATTTTGTATTACTTGCCAACACTGTGATTACAGAAATCTATGGCCTGCACAAATCAGATTGCAAACTTCTTCACAGCCAGTAAGTACTTTCTTTGTCTTTGGCCTTCCCACTTTAAATCTACATGTTTATTCACATACACATATTTTGATTCTTCGTGTAAATAGGTAATTTCTTTAGTGGTTAAGGATATATCATGCATAAGCATAGTGCCTGCTTATGCATGAAAACAAGTTAACAAATAGATTAGACTCATACAGTCCAAGCATGACAGTTCAGGAGTGTTTTTATGTGTTTTTAAAGTTGGTTGAACACCAAATCTGGACCTAAGTAAACAAGCTGGATAAGCCACACATTTCTATACTTCAACTTCTCTTTCTGGACTGTCTCTCTAAATTATTATCATCACTTCTTCCAAATGCACAGATGCCCTGCCCTCATGCTGTTTTTTGGATGTTCAAAGCTTCTCATGGTGACTGTCCAAGCCTGGCCTGACATGAAATGCCCTTTTCCACCTTCCCATTAAGGACATAACCTTCTGAATGAAATGGTGATTTCTTCAACAAGACTATATCAGCTGGGTGGAAGCAATTTGATTAAATCAATTCACTTTAACGAATTAATGGCAAGTTATTTAATTATCCCAAAGATATTTGAATTTTGAAAGAGGAAAATTATTAACATGTATTAGTCTTTTATTAATAGAAATATAGACAGCAAGACAGCATGTGAATCAAAAATCACATGGTGTAGAGATTTTGAAGGAGATGATCTTTCACATTATTCAATATACCCCACCATTTGAAAATAGCCCATACGGCCAGGCACAGTAGCTCAGGCCTGTAATCCTAGCACTTTGGAAGGTCCAGGGAGGTGGGTCACTTGAGGCCAGGAGTTCAAGACCAGCTTGGCCAATACGGTGAAACCCATCTCTATTTAAAAACAAAAACAAGGCCGGGTGCGGTGGCTCAAGTCTGTAATCCCAGCACTTTGGGAGGCCGAGGTGGGTGGATCACATGGTCAAGAGATCGAGACCATCCTGGCCAACATGGTGAAACCCCGTCTCTACTAAAAATACAAAAAAAATTAGCTGGGCATGGTGGTGCGTGCCTGTAGTCCCAGCTACCCGGGAGGCTGAGGCAGGAGAATTGCTTGAACCTGGGAGGTGGAGGTTGCAGTGAGCCAAGATCGCCACTGCACTCCAGCCTGGTGCCTGGTGATAGAGCAAGACTCTGTCTCAAAAAAAAAAAAAAAAAAAAGGCATGGTGGCATGCGCCTGTAGTCCCAACTGCTTGGGAAGCTGAGGCAGAGAACTGCTTGAACCTGGGAGGCTGAGGTTGCAGTGAGCTGAAATCACACCACTGCATTCCAGCCTGGGTGACAGAGTAAGTCTCTGTTAAAAAAAAAAAAAAGAAAAACAAAAGCCCACTCTAACATATTCAAGAAAGCGATTGTATTTCCCCATTCTGATCACCTGTGAGCACATAAACAGAGATAATATTATGAAGATGCTAGGCAATTTTTTTTTGCGGGGAGATTTAGTGGGTATATTTGCAGATTTGTTAATGGGTATGTTGCACGATGCTCAGGTTTGGAGTATGGACTGTTTATTACCCAGGTACTGAGCATAGTACCCAATGGGTAGTTTTTCAGCCCATGCCCCCTTTGCTTCCTCTCTGTTCTAGTAGTCCCCAGTGTCAATTATTGCCATCTTTATGTCCATGAGTATTAAATGTTTAGCACTCTTTTATAAGTGAGAACATGAAGTATTTCGTTTTCTGTTTCTGTGTTAATTTGCTTAGGATAATGGCATCCAACTGCATCTATGTTGCTGCAAAGGACATGAATTATTTTTTATGGCTGCCTAGTATTCCATCATGTATATGTACCACATTTTTTTTTTTAAACAAATCCACCATTGTTGGGCACTTAAGTTGATTATGTGTTTTTGTTATTGTGAATAGTGCTGTGATAATCATACAAGTGCACATGTCTTTTTAGTGGAATGGTTTATTTTCCTTTGGTTTTATACTCAGTAATAGAATTGCTGGGTCAAATGATAGTTCTGTTTTAAGTTCTTTGAGAAATTTTCAAACTGCTTTCCACAGTGGCTAAACTAATCCTCATCTCCACCAATTGTGTATACATTCCCTTTTCCCTGGAGCTTCACCAGCATCTGTTATTTCTTGACTTCTTAATAATAGCCATTCTGACAGGTGTGAGATGGTATCCTGTTGTGGTTTTGATTTGCAATTCTGGAATGATGAGTGATGTTGAGCATTTGTTTCCGTGTGTTTTTCTCATATGTTGTATGTCTTCTGAGAAGTATCTCTTCATGTCTTTTGCTGCTTTTTTAATTGGATCATTTGTTTTTTGCTTGTTGATTTCTTTAAGTTCCTTTTAGATTCTGGTTATAAAGCCTTTGTTGAATGCACAGCTTATGAATATTTTTCCCATTCTGTAGGCTATTTACTCTGTTGGTAATTTCTTTTTCTGTACAGAAGCTTGTTTGGCTAGGTCCCACTTGCCAATTTTTCTTTCTCTTATAATTGCTTTTGGGGACTTATCCATAAATTATTGGACAAATCTGATGTTGAGAAAGGTATTTCCTAGCTTTTATCCTAGAATTTTTATAGTTTGAGGTCTTAGATTTAAGTCTTTTAATCCATCTTGAGTTACCATTTGCATACAGTGAAACATAGGGGTCCAGTTTCATTCTTCTGCATATGGCTAGTTACTCCAGCACCAATTAATGAATAGAGAGTTCTTCTCCATTGCTTCTTGTTGTCAAGTTTGTCAAAAATCAAATGATTGGGTCAGGCATAGTGGCTCAGTTGTTCCAGCACTTTGGAGGCCGTGGTGGATGGATCGCTTGAGGTCAGGAGTTTGAGACCAGCCTGAGAAACATGGTGAAACCTCAACACTACAAACAAGCAAGCAAGCAAGCAAGCAAACAAACAAAAATTAGCCATAGTGGCATACACCTGTATTCTCAGCTACTTGTGGGGATTGAGGCAGGAAGCAGGAGGAACACTTGAACCTGGGAGGTCAAGGCTGCAGTGAGCCAAGTTTGCACTACTCAACTCCAGCCTGGGTGCCACCGTGAGGCCCTGTCTCCAAAAAAAAAAAAAAAAAAAAAAAAAAAAATCAGATGGTTGCAGCTTTGTGTGGCTTTATTTCTGGGTTCTCTATCCTGTTCCATTGATTTATGCGTTTGGTTTTGTCCAGTACTATACTGTTTTGGTTAGTACAGCTTTAATATTGTTTAAAGCAGAGTAATGTAATTCTTCTAGCTTTGTTCTTTTTGCTTAGGATTGCTTTGGGTATTTTGGCTCCTTTTTTGGTTCCATATTAATTTTAGAACAGTTTTTTCCTACTTCAGTTTAAAATGACATTGATATTTTGATAAGGATAGCAGTGAATTGTAAATTGCTTTGGGCAATAGATCCATTTTAACAATATATATTCTGCCAATTCATGAGCATGGATTTTTGTGTGTGTGTCATGTGTGATTTCTGTCTGTAATGTTTTGTAGTTTTCCTTATAGAAATCTTTTACCTTCTTGGTTAGATGTACTTCTAGATATTTTATTTATTTTGCAGAAATTATAAGTGGAATTGTGTTCTTTTTTTTTTTTTGAGACGGAGTTTTGCTCTTGTTACCCAGGCTGTAGTGCAATGGCGCGATCTCGGCTCACCGCAACCTCCGCCTCCTGGGTTCAGGCAATTCTCCTGCCTCAGCCTCCCAAGTAGCTGGGATTACAGGCATGCGCCACCATGCCCAGCTAATTTTTTGTATTTTTAGTAAAGACGAGGTTTCACCATGTTGACCAGGATGGTCTCGATCTCTTGACCTCGTGATCCACCCGCCTGGAATTGTGTTCTTGATTCAGCTCTCACCTAGAGTGTTATTGGTGTATAGAAATGCTACTGATGTTTGTACATTCATTTCATAGCCTGAAAACTTACTAAAGGAGCTTATCAGTACCAAGAGCCTTTTGGCAAAGTCTTTAGAGTTTTCTAGTTATAGGACACTATCATCCATGACAAGAGATAGTTTGACTTATTTTCCTATTTGGATGCCTTTTCTTTCTTTCTCTTGCTTGATTGCTCTGGCTAGCAATTTCAGTATTGTGTTGAAGAGAACTGGTGAGAGTGGGCACCTTTGTCTTGTTCCAGTTCTCAAGTGGAATTGTTTCAGCTTTTGCCCATTAAGAGTGATGTTGGCTGTGGATTTGTCACAGATGGCTCTTTTTATTTTGAGGTATGTTCCTTTGATGCCTCGTCTGTTGAGGGTTTTAAAAATTTCTTTTCACGAAGGAATCATGGATTTTATCAAAGGCTTTTTCTGTCTCTATTGAGATCATATGATTTTTGTTTTTTATTCTGTTTTTATTCTGCTTGTAATAAAATGTGGTGAATCACATTTATTTATTTATGTATGTTTAACCAACCTTACATCCCAGAAATAAGCCTACTTGATCATGATAAAGTAAGTTTTTGATGTGCTATTGGATTCAGTTTGTTAATATTTTCTGAAGGATTTTTGCATTTGTGTTCATCAGGGATATTGGCCTAAAGTTGTGTTGTGGTGTGTATGCATGCCAAATTTTGGTATCAGGATGCTGCTGCTTTGTAGAATGAGTTAGGTAGGAGGGCTTCCTCTTTTTTTGACTAGTTTCAGTAGAACTGGTGCCAGTTTTTTTGTAAATCTGGTAGAATTCGGCTGTGAATCCATCTGATCTTCATACACTGACTTCATAGCCTGAAACCTTACTGAAGTAGCTTATCAGTTCCAGGAGCCTTTTGGCAAACTCTTTAGGGTTTTCTAGTTGTAAGATCCTGTCATCCATGAAGAGAGAGAGTCTGACTTCTTTTCCTCTTTGGATGCCTTTTCTTTCTTTCTCTTGCTTGATTGCTCTATTTCAGTACTGTGTTGAAGACAAGTGGTGAGAGTGGGCATCCTCGTCTTGTTCCAGTTCTCAAGGGGAATTGTTTCACCTTTTGCCCATTAAGTGTGATGTTGGCCATAGGTTTGTCATATGACATTGACATATGTCAATATATATTACATTATATTGAATTACTGAATTATATTTACTGATTCAATTTCAGAGCTTATTATTGCTCTGCTCAGGTTTTCACTTTCTCCCCAGTTCAATCTTCCCAAGTTTGTGCAGTTCCAGTAAGTTTTTCATTTCCTCTGGATTTTCCAGTTTGTGTGTATAAAGGTCTTCATAATAGTCTCTGAGGATCTTTTGTATTTTTGTGAGATCAGTTGTAATGTCGTCTTTTTCATTTCTAATTGCCTTTCTTTGGAAGATCTCTTTTTTTTTTCTTTGTAAATCTAGCTAGCCGTCTATCAATCTCGACATAGGGGCGGCGTGCGTCCCGTCACAGCGGCGGCTTGCGTCCCGCCACAGCGGCGGCGCGGCGGCTTGCGTCACGTCACAGGGGCGGTGCGCGCTCGCACAGAGGCGGCGCGACACGTCTCAGCGTCGGCGTGCGTAGCGTCACAGCGGAGGCGTTCCTTATCAATCTATTCTTTCACAGAACCAATTCTTAGTTTCTTTACTCTTTTGTATGGACTTTTTTTGTCTCAATTTTGTTCCGTTTTATTTTCAGATTTTAGTTACTTATTTTCTTCAGCTGGCTTTGAGGTTGATTTGTTCTTTATCTAGATTCTCTGTTGCAGTTTTAGATAATTAATTTGAGATCGTTCTAACTTCTTGATGAAAGTTTTCAGCACAGTCAACTTTCTTAACACTGCTTTGGCTGCGTCCCAGAGATTTTGGTAAGTTGTGTCTCTGTTTTCATTAATTTCAAATAAATTTTTGATTCTTGCCTTAATTTTATTGTTCAACCAAGAGTTATTCAGGAGTAAGTTGTTTAATTTCCATTTTTTCCCCATTTTTGTGTAGTTTTGAGAGATCTTGGTATTGATTTCTATTTTTATTGCACTATGGTCTGAGAGTGTGCTTGGTATGATTTCAGTTTTATCAACCTTCTTGGGACTTGCTTTATGACCAAACATGTGATTAATCTTATATGTTCCGTGTGTGGATGAGAAGAATGTATAGCCTGTGGTTCTTGCGTGTGGAGTATTCTGTAGATGTCTGTTAGGTCCATCCAGTGGGTCAGGCATTTAGTTAAAGTGCAGAATTTCTTTGTTAGTTTTCTTCCTCAATAACATGTCTAACACTGTCAGCGGGGGGTTTAAGTCCCTCATTGTTATTGTGTGGCTGTCTTAGTCTTTTTGTAGGTCAAGAAGAACTTGTTTTATCAATTTGGGTGCTTCAGTGTTGGGTGCGTTTATATTAAAAGGAGTTAACTCTTCTTATTGAATTATTTATCATTATGTAATGCCCTTATTTGTACTTCCTAACTGTTGTTGGTTTAGATTTTGCTTTATCTTGTATGAGGATAGTGACTCCTGCTATTTTGTTTTGTTTTCTGTTTGCATGGTAGAACTTTGTCCATCCTTTTATTTTGAGCCTGTGGGTGAAATGTTGGACAATTTAAGATGAGTATTTGCATTCATATTTAATGCAGATGGAATTTTTAGGGTAAAACCGTTTTTAGGGATTACAAAATGGTAGGCCCAGGCTTAAATTGTGGATTTATCCTATAGGGCAGTATTGAATAAATTACTTAACTTCAGAGCATCCCAGCATACTTTATATAAAAAGAAAATTAAATAAGGCACATATTAATTGTCTGTAACAGTACCAGACTTTTCTTCATTCAAGAATATTTATTAAGTGCCTGCTACATCCCAAACACATAGTATATGGTCAATAAAAGATGCTTTCTTTCCTTTTCTTATTGGTAAGCACACACACAAAACATGCAGTAGCAGCATGGCACTGTAAAGACTCAGAGACAGCCATGATCAATGATGTCCAGCAAGACAGCACATATTTGCCAATTAGATTGTTATAATTTCTTCTCTACCAGACTACTTCCAGCCTTGTATATAGTTTCCCTTAATTAGACGTAGGATTTAATAATTTTTTATATGGAAATTTTCACTTTAATTTACTGTGAAGGAAAAGTGTTTTATTATATTTATTAAAAATATATCTTCTAGGCCGGGCGCGGTGGCTCAAGCCTGTAATCCCAGCACTTTGGGAGGCCGAGGCGGGTGGATCACGAGGTCAAGAGATTGAGACCATCCTGGTCGACATGGTGAAACCCCGTCTCTACTAATACAAAAAATTAGCTGGGCACGGTGGCGCGTGCCTGTAATCCCAGCTACTCAGGAGGCTGAGGCAGGAGAATTGCCTGAACCCAGGAGGCGGAGGTTGCGGTGAGCCGAGATCGCGCCATTGCACTCCAGCCTGGGTATCAAGAGCAAAACTCCGTCTCAAAAAAAAAAAAATATATATATATATATCTTCTATATATGACAAAGAAACTGAAAAAAATTATTTCTTGAATTTATGAAGCAATAAAATTAATTTTAAAAACAAAGTTTCATCAACTAACTGAGCTATAGGACGATGTTTTTTTTTTTTTTCATTGCATTTGAAGACAGCTTAGGAACTAGAATTGCCTTACTTTTCAAATAAGATGTGATATATAAAGATAAAGAATGTTTAAGGTCATGGTTTAGATTTACCCTTAAGCATGTATCAATAATTAAGGTCTGAAAACCTTCTAGGCAACATTTTCTTTTGTTTTCAAAGGTTAATTGCAGGGTTTTTCTATGTAGTTAAAGCTTTTGAGTAAATATTCTGTTAGCGAATTAGTTAGCTAGCTCAGTGTATCTGATTATTTGTGTCTGTTTGCTAGCTAGAAAAAAATGCTTAGAAGTTAATCTGTGATGTCTAGATACTTAACAACGTGTCTATACTCTAGTTTTATGGTGGCTTTGAACATGGTTTATACCACACAAAAATGTTACATGGCTCAACCAATGAGTTCCATATTGTCTTTATTTTTTTAAGCTGACCTGCTACTTTGCCATCTTCTCATTTATATGTTAATTTAAAAATAATCAGTAATGATGATCAGTTGTAGTCATCGCTACAATTTTCTCAACACTTTTAGGTCTAGGCTAATATTGGCGTGCTATGATTTGGGTTGACCTTGGTCAACTCACTTTATCTGGTTAGGCTTAGATTTCTCATCTGTAAAGTAGGAAGTTAGGATGCCAGATCTTTTCCTGATTTGACTTCCAATGGTTCTATTACTGGAATTTCTGTGCTGGGCAATGTTGCTGCATTCATAGGTGCACTGCAGAGGTACATCTTCCCCTAGGGGATGCTTAGCATTTCTGCCCATTTTCAGGGAGTGATGAAATCAGTTACAGGGACTAGTTTGAGAAACTCATTGGTTGTGATATGAGGGATAGCAGAGTAGGTGCAAGTTTGCTCTGAAAGTTTGCCTTTGGCAACCTAGAAAACTGTAGAGTGTTTGGGATTATTTATTACCCAAATGCTCTACAGCTTACCCATTATTTATAGGTTAGACTTGAAGAGCCAGGGCAAAGAAACAGAAATTGTCCTACAGAGGTATTTTTTAGGGCCACACTGGCTTTGAACTACATATTTTAGGTTACTAGTTAGATATTCAAGCTGAAATGACCTGATTTGATTTTAATTGTCTCCATTTGTCCAATTAGTGAAGGAAATGACTAGATTTTTATTTTGCTGCACTCTGTATAGACGTATCTGTTTAGTTCAAACTGGTATGTGTGTGTGTGTGTGGGGGTGTGTGTGTGTGTATGTGTGTATTTATTTAGTCAACACATTTTTGATGAGAAAATACTGTGTATCAGAAACTACCTTAAGTTGGTCAGGGCAGAGAGACTCATACTATTACCAAAGGAGAGACTGGCTCTTTGTTGGAATCTGTGTGTCTTATAAGAAAGAGAAAGATACCATTTCTGAAAATGTAGCTTTTAGGCCCTAAGTGTATTAAATCCATAGAGTGCCGTCGCTGTGTTTCTATTTCATATTTTCTTTATGAACAGGTCTCTTTTTAACGTTCAATTTGTGATTTCCTAAGCATTAGGACCCTAGTGTTACCTATTATGCAAAAGGTAACCAAATTAGTAGACTGAGCATGTGATCATGTGTATTGAAGACTCAATCATGCTGTTATTATCTTGTTCCCTTAATAATGTTATTAGAAGAAATAAAAATGGTATGAAGAGATAATATTGTACAGTTTTAAAATACATAAATGCTGACTAGCCTCCTTTACTTTATAACCAAAAATGCCCACAGAGCCCAAAGCTTCACATGGAATGATGTGAAACAATGTTTGCCTTAGCAAGTGACTGTTTAATGTATATCGTCTCTTAACTCTCGTTTTCTCCTACTTAGAACATTCTTACTTAAATGTTAGCCACTTGTTTATGCCAATAACTACCTCATGGAAACAGCCTTTTCCATGAAGTTCTTCCTGACACCCACAGGCAATGAAATTGCACCTGTTTCTTGGTCATTGTAAACAATTGCTATCATGCTTATTGCTTTTTACTGGCCTTAAAAATAGTCTCTATTTTACTGAAAACTATTTGGATACATTGATATCTCACATGTCTAAAATCTTGTGTACTATAGCTTAACTACATGCATATTTTAAATATCTATATCTTAAATACATATATTTTATATTTTATACATTGTGTCTATGTAATAATTTATATAATGTATGTACAAATTATGTATGCTATAGCTATATTGCCCATGGCTTATCTTCAATAGGGATTTAGTGATCAAAATTGCCAATGCCATTTACCAAGTTAGGAATACATACATTTGTAATATATCTGTCTATATACCTACTTACAATTATATAGAGCAATATTTGCTAGGAGTTGTCAATAGATATCTCTTGAGAAATAGGTACTATAGGAAGTTAATTTGATGTATGCTAAGTAAAAGCAACTTAAAAACAAATTATAGGACTACTCAGTTTTTTGTATGTAGTAAATACCGTGGATATTTAAGATGATGATACTAACCTTATTTAAAGTGGTAGGCCATCTCCAGTAAGTATCTTGATTGAGGGACAGGAATTTGATAGGATACATTTCAGGAAACAGCAGATATCTAGGAAATACTAAAGGGGTCAATTTCATAGTTTGCAGCTGAAGATACTGTGACAGTATGCCTGTCAATAATGTTCTATCTCCTGGTCTTGAGTAATGTTTTTACATCTTGATGTAGTCCTAGAAAACATCTAGTGTTAAGCAACTAACTTCTTTAACAGTTAGTCAAAATAATTGAAGAAGTTGTACAATTTATCGAATCAAATATTTATTGACCTCTGAATAAATGTTAGTGCAAGGAGAAATATAAATGTAACCAATGTTCTCATAGCATTGACTCCAGGGACTCCAAGGCAAAGATCATTGTTAGAATATTTCTTCTGTTGTAACCTGAAGAAAGCAAATATGTTTGAAATTCTAGCCCCTTTCCAAGTATTACCCACCCACCAACCCCTGAATACACACACAATTTTGAAAGTCAAGAGAATGAGTCCATATGTTTTACCAAACAATCTTTCAAACTACCTTGTGTAAAATATCGTCTTCCTCTTTTCTGATTCTGTTTAAATATTTCTGTTTCTCAGACTTCCTCATGTTTTGCAGGCTCTATGAATGTGATTTTCCATGGGTTCTGGTAATGAATAGTATTCAATGAGGATGAATGTGGGCTCATTATTACTCAAGTTACCATAGTTACCTGTCTGTCATTGGCACATATTCCCATTGCAACAGAACCCTGGGAGGTTACCCAACACCATATGGGTTACCAGGTTCCCATGTGTCCACAAGGTCTTGGCTGCAGGAGGTGTTACTATGGTGTGCTTAGTGAAGATGCTCCCATGTCAAAGGCATGTTTTCATACCATTGTGCCAAAATCTCCACAGGCCAAAGTCATACTTTGTTATTCAAAGCCTTCGATATTCTAAACTCATGTTCTCCCTCAACCACACTAAATGAGTCCTAAAGCAGTATTCCCACGTGCTTGTATCTTACGGGTGAAGTAGTCCTCTTTCAGTTTTCACTTTCAGGCGCTTCTCGTTCTAATTCTCGGATCTGGGCACCAAATTAGAGGACACATCTTAACATGTGAGAGTGACAAATACTATGAGTGTAACTCACTCCCATTCATCTTCGTTCATATGATTAGAGTCATACCCCCCACAGCCAACCCTTGTTTCAAATTCTTTCTTTTGTCAAAGTAATTTACTTTTCAGTAGGTTCCTCAGGCTGTCACATACACACCGATCATGGATAGGTATACTTCATAAGTTTTTTTTTTAGACAGAGTCTCACTTTATTGCCTGGCTGGAGTGCAGTGGCACGATCTCAGCTTACTGCAACCTCCACCTCCTGGGTTCAAGCTATTCTCCTGCCTCAGCCTCCCAAGTAGCTGGGATTACAGGTGCGAGCCATTACACTCAGCTAATTTTTGTATTTTTAGTAGAGATGGGGTTTCACCATATTGGCCAGGATGGTCTCCATCTCTTGACCTTGTGATCCACCTGCCTTGGGCCTCTCAAAGTGCTGGGATTACAGGCATGAACCACTGGGCCTCGCTTGGCTAAGACTTTAAGAAAAATCCAGACAATCTCTATTCTTATGTGCTTACAAGTGGAAAGAAAAAATTACTTAAACATTTAATTACATGATCTCCCAGGACATGTTTACAATTAAGTAGTGTGACTTATCTAGGGTACGAAGGTAGGGTGAAAGCAGAAGATTACTGCAGATAGCTTGTTTTCCTGCCATTTGTGAATCTAAGTCAATGAAGAAATTTTATTGAATATGTGGGGAAGGGAGGGGCAGACATCTTTAAAGGGAGAGAGTGGAAATAGACTGAGAAAGTTTTTTTCCAAACTAAAGGAAAAGGTGGTGGTTTCTGAGATCCGTGAGGTTTTGGGATTCAAGATTTACATTCTTACAAATCAAAGTGGTTACTGCAGTCTAGGAAAGAGCTACATTGAACTCTAGTGACTGGAGCTCCCAATCATAGAAAAGCCCCCTGTCCTACTTGACATGGGAACTTGTAGATTTCAAAGCTATACAGGCATGGATAATGGTTTTCCAGGTGTAACTAGCATGGGTCAAGGACTGATAGTCACAAATATTTGTCTTCCATCTAAAAATCTCCATATAAAATCTCTGGATGATTGAATGAACATGAGAGAGGAAGCCTCAGTAATTGCCAGAGTTGAATTTCCCATTCGTCTGGATGATGGGAGCTTGAAGTTTAATTTATTTAAAGAAAACAAACATTCTAAAGATTTGAACCTGCAAGAACAACTTAATGAAGTTTAGAATGCAACCCATAAACATTAAGACACTTAATTAGAATTTTTGGCCTTATGATACATTTAATAATTTTCAACACCAAGCCTACATCTAGGCAAAGTGGTATACCTCAAATGTCAAAATGAGTGCAAACTATAAGCCCTTCAGAATTCCAAAGTGGAGCATACATTTGATCATAAGTATGAGAAGAGCCCTCAAATGAAATAAATGACCTCTCTTGGGCTGTAAACAATGGGCAGGTATGGATAGCGGAGAAGAAAGGAGACTATTTCCAAGTAGTCAAACATCATGAACAAGACTGAAGGCAAAGAGAATCATGGTTTCAGGGAGAGTGTGGAGACCTGCCTAACAGATAAAAAGCAGAGGATGGGCAGCAGATTGACTAAGGAAATTGTTAGGACACAACTCTGAACCTTGGAATCTGGAATCTGAAGTTACACCGTACCTTCCAAACCTACTTTACAGCAGACACCAGTCAGTTCAGCATTTAAGTGAATTAAATGAATGAGCTACCAATTAAAATTCCCTTTTATATTTTGCTTTATAGAAAAAGTCTGTAATAAGTAATAAATATCAGTGTCTTTACAAAGTAAATACTCCGTGGTAGGCTTTGCACTGGATAGTTTACTTATGTCCAATCCTTATTACAAACCGTCATAGGAGGTATTAGTGTCTTCATTTTACAGGTGAGAAAACATGGACTAAGAAACATTGAGTGCCTTGTTTAAATCAAATAGATTGAAAGTATTAAAGCATGAACTATGAATTCTTGGCAGAACAATCTCTGGCTAAAGCCTGGATATTTTACTTTAACAATACCTCCCAGTATTGAAATATTTTCATAACTTAATGACAGTACAATATATGGATTATTGTATTCTGGGAGAACATATAATGAAAATAATTAATTAATTGAAAGTAAATAAATAGATGACTATTTCCTGTTTTTTTTCAAATGGAATGTGATATTTGAAAATTTTAAGAATAAAATGAAATTAAGCTTTCGGTGGATTTAGAACAATTATATTGTCAGGTGGAAAATGCATAGAATTTACGCAAACTACCAAAGCCAAACAAAGTAAGAGGAGACTAAAATATAAGAAGAGTGTAAAATTTCACTGTGCTGAGTCACAGATTTTTTAATTTAAATTAAAATTATTTTAAAAGGGGCGGAATCAGCTATTTCTACAATGTGGATAACAAGCAAAATAATAGAAAATGAATCAGTGGGTTGATTGATGGTCCCCCAAAAGATATGTCCACCCACAATCTATGAATGATCCTTATTTGGGCATGTCACCTCATTTAGAATAGAGTCTTTGTGGAGGTTAAGGATATTGAGATAAGATTATCCTTGATTAGCATGAACCCTAAATCCGACAACAAGTGCAAGAGAAGAGAAGAAGAGTGGAGGGGAGGAGAGGGGGCGGGGAGGGAGAGGGGGTGGGAGAGGAAAGAGAAGAAAAGAGAAGTGGAGAGAAGAGAAGGGGAGAAGATGGAATACAGAGGAGAAGGCCCTGTGATGGGGTAGAGATTAGAGTGATGCTGCCACAAACTGAGGAACTCTTGGAGCCACCAGAAGCTGGAAGAGACAAGGAACAGATCCTCTCTAAGAGTCCAAAAGAAACCAATCCTGCCATCACTTTGATTTTGGATTTCTGACTCCATAACTGTGAGAGAATAAATTTCTGTTGTTTCAAGCCACACAGTTTGTGGTAATTTATTATGGTAACCTTAACAAATTTACAAACAAACAACCTTAGGAAACAATTTACGATGACAATATGTGGTTTAAACCACAAGTGTATTAGAGTTCCAAAAACTCTCTGTTCTAAGTGGAATGATTCTAGTCTTTCACCAAATAGTTTTCCCGTGGACAAAAAAGGAAAAAACAAAAATCAAGTAAAAGATATTTTCTAAAAATGTGAGTGGTATACTGGGATTGAGCCTCAGTCTACTCCTAGAGTTTTCTAACTGAATTTTCTTAAAAAAGAGTGGACACTATGAGGAAGTACCAGAGTTTGCTGGAATTTACTTTTTTTTCAGGCCTTTAGAGAATTTTATCCATTGTATATGAAGCTTAATTTGAAAAACAAGTCATCACGTGCTTGAAAAAACATGTATTTATCCACCTACAAGTTCAAAATTTAGGTTTCTTTGGCTCTTACTTTTTCCTTAACTTCAAAGACAAATGCATTTAAGTGAGTAGTCCACTCATGCACATGTGAAATGAAAGCCGATGATTCAGTTATAACCACACGCAAATGCCCCACAAATAAAGCATCTACTATAAATTTAATTACTTATGTGATTTATTTTGTTTTATGAGACCAGTACTTTGTTATTTTTAAATCATAGAAACACTTGATTATGTAACCACCATAAAAAAGAAACAGTATTCTCATAAATAATAGTGCCTACATTTAGAAATAGCGAATTAGCAAATTCTGGAGCTCATCTGTCAGTACTATATTTTCAGACTATATATCATTCTCATGGATATACAAATATTTTAATTATCCTCTTTATATATTGGGAAGTTTTCTCCCTTTTGATTTAAAACATGACAGCACATCTAGCAGCCTTGTAAAATCCAAGCCCAAATAATACAGTGTTATGGTCATGCAAAACAACTCTTAACTCCTCTTGCGTCTACTCTTAGGCTTTAGAGATGCTTTCTTGGCCACTGTTTGGATGCTCAAAGCCCACCCCATCCATGAAGGCTTCTGCTGTCATCAGTGTTCTCTAAACATATTTTACTGTTATGTTACTTTCAAACAACTTACCGTGTGCTGCTATGGCTTGCAGTGATTTACTAATGTTGTACTGCCCTTCTATTTAGGTATAAGCTTTTTAAGCAGAGGTGGTAAGTCACTTCCACTTGACATGTCACCTCCAATGACTGGCAGTCAATACCTGAGGTACCCTGTTGAGAAAGATCTGAAGGTGCTGTTTGGGCTCCACTGGGGGAAAAATACCCTGGTCTAATAGGCATTTGCAATATAAGTGGATGGTTTTGCTCTTTCTGTTAAGGTAGGACCATAGTGCATTTATCTATTTCCAACAGTGCTTAGCATGGGGATATATGTTTATTTCCTGTAGGCCTCTAATTAGCTTCAACATAAAAATTACAAAGTCCACCAGAACTGTACATAAACCAGCCACACATGCCTGAGTTGTGCTCCTGGAATTCTAGGCTTGTTTTCCTTGAATCTGCTTCAGATTTTCTTATTTTGGCTCCCTTCGGTCCCTGATTTGCTTAGCATTGCATTATGGTTTCTCTTCTTGATTTATAGTCCTTTGGATTAATAACTGGTTTCAGATTATTTATTCTGAAAAAAACTACCCTGTAAATTCTTCTGTAATTTTAAGTACAGAGGCTGCCCACTCTTCCCATCTGAGACATCTGTGACCCAGGGTAGTTTTCCGCAGGCTGAGGCTGCAGCCGTCACCCACCACCCCCACAGATTCAGGCAGGAGGATGTCTTGCCCAAAAGAGGCTGTGCATGAATAATGCTCAACAGATTTTTTTAAAGCAGTTGATTTTTAAAAGTGTGTGTGTATTATGGAGACCTGTGTACCATAGATCCTTCTCCCAGCTTTTTGTGAAAAATGTGATACTATATACTTGAGTTAGATAAAATTAATAAAAATATTGGATTATTGATCTGTCTTCACATTTTCAGTGAAATGTTTTGTACTAAGGAAAAAAAAGACTGAACTGACCCTGAAGCCTGTGGTTTTTGAATAACACTTAGATATATGGTTTAAAAAAAAAAATTTGAAAAAGGCCCGATTTTTTTTCTTTTATATTTCATTTTGATGATACCATTTTTTTTTGTAGCACAAGGTCTTTTAAATACAATTTAACCAGCAAGTCAAATAAATAGAAATTCTTGTACGGATTCAAGATGTTCATAATTTTAAAAAGGAGAATAGTGTATATATTTTTTTACCTTTCCACAGGCCTTCATAAGTGATGTTACAGATATATTGTGTTTGCCACCACCAGGACTTGTTGATTGAAAAGAAAATAATCCATTCATAAGCCTTAGGTATTTTGTAGGGCACCATATGCTCTGGGATTGGGTATTAACACGGCATGGCAGGCTGCTATGTCTGTCAGTTTTCTGGAAGCTGTGGAAGTGAGAAGGATGGGAATAAGAGTTCTCTAAACAAGTGGATGATCACATACACACACACACACACACACACACACACGTATTAGAAAGGCAGGGAAATTCAGGTAGGTGTTATAGTTCCAACCAGGTTTATAACAGAGAAAGTTAGTTAAAGCAGGAAGGTATGGGGACATTAAAAAAAAAAACAAAAACTTGACAAACTTTAAAGTTGATGGGACTCAACTTTATCAAATGGAGATAGAGCACTTACAGTTCTATGGGATATAGATAGACAAGAATTCTAGTCTCCAGTAGGGAGGAGCTAAAGGTCAAGGTGCAGTGGTTCAGAACTCACAGGTGATGAAGATACAAATTAGTTTTAGCCTAAGCCAAGAAACTCAGGCAAGACAAAGTCAGCATCTAGGTTTCGTATTTTGTAAAGGAATCATGGCAACCAACAAGAGCAGGGAAGGGAAAGAAGTTACACAAGAAGTAGATCTCAGTCTTGCTTTACATAGCTATTGTTCAGTGCAAAAAGAGCAGCCGAGGCAGTGGAAGAATCACCACCCCATTGCGGAGGCCATTCAGGGAGTGCCTGTGAGTCACTTTCTCCCTAATTCCCTGACAGCAATGGATAGGGCACAGGCTTTGGAGTCATACCTGTTGTAAGACTATTCAAGATAACTCACCCTTCTGAATATCAGTGTCCTAAAAGTGGCTAATACCTGCTGTTATTTTGAATACTTATCAACACAATGTATGTCAAGTACTTAGCACATTGCCTGGCATATAGCAAACAATCCCCCAAGCAAGAATAGAACCCCTAAATATCTAAATATTATTACTATTATAGGTGGGAAATCTGAGGATCAGTGATTTTAGGTGACTTGCCCAAGTCTCCCAAATAGTGAACTGTGGTCCAGGATTCACAATCAGATTTGTCTAAATTCAGAGCTTCTAGTTTTTCAACTAAATCACACTGGATGTAGGTATAATTCAGCCCAAATTCACCATCAGATTTGTCTAAATCCAAAGCCTCTACCTTTTCAACTAGATTGCACAGGATGTAGGCATAATTCAGCCCAAATTCAGATACTTTGGGGAAGAATGCATTCATCCTGGCAATATCAATCACATGGCTACTTTGTAATGATGAGCAAATTTCCCTAAACAAGAACTACTGTGGCTTTACGCCAAGGTAGGTAAAAAAAATAGTACTGTAATGTTTACGTTTTACTTTGATTTACATATATGAGTGACTTTAA
This sequence comes from Aotus nancymaae, assembly GCF_030222135.1. Taxonomy (NCBI): domain Eukaryota; kingdom Metazoa; phylum Chordata; class Mammalia; order Primates; family Aotidae; genus Aotus; species Aotus nancymaae. The sequence goes on from NW_026988465.1 coordinate 19,599,563, forward strand.
ATAATCCTAGCAGCATGTGGTGCCATTCTGAAAATAATATTATATATGCTTTGGATCCTTTGCACAGACTACATACTTTTCTCAGGTTCACACCATGAAATAAAGGTGAAGGGGCTATTTCAAACATCTTAAAGCTGCTTTTGCAGAAGTGACGAACTATCACTGGAGTTTCTCAACATTTTGTATATGTTTAAAAAAAATCTGTGCTATGCATTTCTCTCCTCACTTACTTAAACTTGCTACTTTTCTGACATAACGTGCCAGTCATACAAGGTAAATATGTAATATGAAGTTCTACAGTGATGACTGGGTGACACATTTCTCAAACTCTGCCCAAGACCCATTGCTATGTGTTTTTGTGGAGGTGGTATGAAATTAACAGTTTCCATCTGGAGCCTAATATGTGCCTATTTATTCAGGTACAAATCATTCTAATAATCATAAAAGGAATTTTCTGTGTGAAACTCCAGCAAGACAGCAGATCCTGTGGCTCTTTGGATGATAACTTTGATTTATGAATAGAGAAAAATAAGATAATACAAAAAAATGCTATGCTAGTCAGAAACCAGTGAAGTGAGATCAAGAATAACACTTTGTTCTATCAGTGGAAGGTCAGAACTAATCCTCTCTCTCACCCTCATTTCGAGACCATCAGAGTGCACTTTTGCAGGGGAATGATGAATTGGGGGTTGTCTTAGCTTGCTAGGTGCTGTAGATCTCATTTATTTTATTTTACAAGTCATTTGGCACAATGGTAATAATGACAATGAAGTTGGATTCCTGCTACTTAAAAAGGCCTTCTACTTTGTGCATAAATACCTGAGCCCATGCATTCGGTTGTCAGGGGAAGGCCATTATCCAGTTACTACCTCTAGTTACAGTAACTTAATTTGGTTATTTAGTAGTCAGTCCACACATAAGCAGGATGAGACAAATACCTGTACAATACTTGCTACTAGTGTGAAAATTATCTGTTTCCCCAGTATAATTTGTCCGCTTGCATGTAATAGAAGCTTAGCTTTTGGTTGGACACAGTGGCTTATGCCTGTAATCCCAGCACTTTGGGAAGTGAAGGTGGGCGGATCATAAGTTTAGGAGTTTGAGATCAGCCTGACCAAAATGGCGAAACTTTGTTTCTACTGAAAATACAAAAATTAGCCGGGCATGGTGGTGCACACCTGTAGTCTCAGCTTCTCAGGAGTCTGAGGCAGGAGAATCGCTTGAACTCGAGAGACAGAGGTTGCAGTGAGCCAAGATTGCACCACTACACTCCAGCTTGGGTGGCAGAGGGAGACTTGGTCTCAAAAAAAAAAAAAAAAGCAAAGCTCAACTTTTCCCATTACAGAAGCATTTATTTCTTTTAAAACTCCATCCCCCGCCCCTCTCTCTCTCTCTCTCTCTCTCTCTCTATATATATATATATATATATATATATTATATATATATATATATTCTGCTGTTTGTTATAAGCCATTTACTCATTGATGAGAACTATGTTATCTTCTCCAGGATAATTAGCAATGACTTTAAGAAACATGCGAGGAGATCGTGTGTCTGATGGTTCTCTATTCCATGTGTGATATCTAGTAGTACCCTCTTATGCACATGCACTTAAGAAATGATTTTTGATAAAAATAAGTACTTGATTTCGGTGAACAGTGGAAATGCTCAAGTTCCAGGTACTATGGGATGGGAAATTTTAATGGTAGAAGAAGGAAGAATAATTTATGTAGAAAAGAGGGACAAATGAGATATTGTCAAAGATTAGTAGGTAAAGAATAAATATATAAATGATATGGATGGGGTGAGAATGGGTGTTACCAATGAGAAAATCAGAGGCATAGGAAGAACAAGTAGGAAATATTTCCAAGACTAAATTCACAGTTATGCGTTAGACTAATCTCGACAGAAAAATGCATAAAATCATGCAAACTGCAAATTTTCTTAGCAGTCAACTCCAAATTGACTGTTTCAAACACACACCTCTCCTCTCTAACCTGATCCCACTGTAGTAGTCAATTTGGAGTATTTTCAGAAGTATCCCTTCTAAGGTTCCTGATGAAATATGCTCAGCACATTCTGTCCCCTTGAAGTAAATGTGCTTTCCGTGGTTCATTAAATCACCATATCTCTAGCATAATTCAACTCTATCCTCATATATACCGTAGAACTAAGCTGTTCATTACTAAACAACACCCTTCCTCTTTACTGTCACAGAATTTGATCATTTTATTTTCTTAAAATAAAAGATAGTTTTATAAATGAGTTTGGCTCCATTCAGTTCTGGCTCTCCTAAGAACCAGCTTCAAGGGCTTCAATTTATTTAACAATGCTGTCATTTAAAGTATGACCATTTTTAATCTGCACACACACACACAGCAGAAAAACAGAATTTTAAATACTTCCACTTGCGACTGATGACTCTGAACAGTTAATATACTCAGAGCTGACTCTTAATATTTTGGGTCAGTCAAAATGTGTTTGCCTTGAAGGAGTTTAACCATAGTAGTGGCTGATTAAATGGGGCTTCTCAGCTTTCTGCTCAGATAATTCCATGCTCTAGCTTCAAAAAGTGACAGTTTAGAAGCTTAGACATCTAATAATCCCCAGGTGCCCTGAAATCATGAGATGCCACAACACTGAAAAGCTGAGGCTTGAAGCAGACAGAGTGGAAATAGTATGTTTACAAGTGAAAATGTGTATAGTGCCCACAAACAATTTGCATTCCTACAGAATTTAGGAATTATTATTATTTCTTTCTAGATTGAACTCATGATTACACTTATTATTCTGTATATTTCTTACACTACTATTGACAGATCTTTCATATTACACCTTATAGTTGAAGTAACATTCCTTGCCTTAGCAACTAGGCTATATCAGAAAATGGGGACGTTTTATTTCAAAGGCCACATATATTTTACTCATTTCTCCACACAATGTTGATGTATTTGAATGTGTATCATGTGCCATGCAGTAGTCTACATGTTGGTGAAAAAGATAGGCAAGGTCTTTGTGCCAAAAGACCTTACATGCAAGCGGAGGGAGATAGATATTAAAGAACTGTATCAATAAATGAATGATACAATTTTAGAGTGAGATGGTGATATCAAGAAATAAATCGGAGTACTAGGGTAGAGAGACATTGGTGCAGGTAGTCAAGAAAAGTGTCTTTGAAGAGAAGTTGTCATTTGAGTAGAGGTGTCATGATGGGAAGACATCAGTCCTGAGATCTCCAGTGATAATGCTCAGGCCCCTGAAGAGGCAAACATAGAAATGAGTTGTCATGACCAGGGAATGCAGAAAACCATTGTATTAAGAGTGGATTGAATAATAAGAAATGTGGTAAATAAGTTGGAGAGAACGGGGTGGGGTGAGAGGGGAAGACAAAATACAGCCTTGCAAGAATTTGGATTTATTTTAACGATATGATTTGGATTTTTTAAAAGCTCACTCTGACTTCTGTTTGCGAGTGGTATTATGGGGCCAAGGATGAAATGAAGGAGGCTGGTTATTTTATACCCTAAATCTTATAAAGATTATAACTGTAAGTTTCAAGTGTTGCTTATTCTCCTTCTTTATTGTATGAATGACTGTGGCTATGACACTATACAACATCATTGCTGAATTCTACTCAGTGTGAAGAAAGGAAGCCCCGCCTACAATTCTTACTTGTTTTATGTTGGGGTGATGGGGATGGGAGAAGAAGTTTTCTTCAGGTCTGTTTCATAGGAGGTTTGTGCATGATTTCAAAACAAGAATAACAAAATTTTTGTTTGTAGCACTTTCTAAGACAGGGTGGTAATGCAGAAATAACTTAAGGCTTGGAATCAGATTTAAAATCCACTCTCAACCATTTATTATGTAATTTAATTTTAAAAAATTTTTTATTTTTATGGGTACATGATAGGTGTATATATTTATTGGGTACCTGAGATATTTTGGTACAGGCATGCAATGCATAATAATCAGATCATGAAAAATTGAGTATCCATCCCCTCAAATGCTTATCCTTTGTTTTGTGTTCTAATTATACTCAAAAAGTTATTTTAGGAATTTACAATTAAATTATTATTGGCTATAGTCCCTCTCTTTTGCTATCAAATACTAGGTTTTATTTATTGTTCCTAATTTTTTTAAACCATTAACCAACCCCATGCTCCTCCAACCCCCTAAATCTCCTCCTACCCTTCCTAGCCTCTGGTAACCATCCTTCTATTCTCTGTCTCCATGAGTTCAATTGTTTTGATTTTTAGATCCCACAAATGGGTGAGTACATTCAATGTTTGTTTTTCTATGCTTGGCTATTTTAACTTAACATAATGATGTCCAGTCCTATCTATGTTGTTGCAAATGACAGAATCTCATTCTTTTTTATGGCTGAATACTCCATTGTGTATAAGTACCACATTTTCTTTATCCATTTATCTGTTGATGGACACTTAGGTTACTTCCACTTATTGGCTGTTGCAAACAGTACTGCAACAAACATGGGAACGTAGATATCTCTTTGATATAGTGACTTACTTTCTTTGAGGTATATACCTAGTAGTGGGATGATTGGATCATATGATAGCTCTATTTTTAGATTTTTTAGGAACCTTCAAACCGTTCTCCATAGTGTTTGTACAAATTTGCATTCCCACCAACAGTATACGGGGGTTCCCTTTTCTCCACATATTGGCCAGCATTTGTTATTGCTTTACTTTTGGATAAAAGCAATTTTAACTGGGTGATATATGCAGATCGAAACTCATGGTAGTTTTGATTTGCATTTCTCTTATGGTCAATGATTGAACACCTTTTCATATGCCTGCTTGCCATTTATATGTCTTCTTTTGAGAAATGTCTATTTAAATCTTTTGACCAAATTTTAAATTAGATTGCTAGATTTTTTTCCTGTAGAATTTTTGAGTTCCTTATATGTTCTGGCTATTAATCCCTTGTTAGATGGGTAGTTTGCAAATATTTTCTCCTATTCTGTGGGTTGTCTCTTCTCCTTATTGATTCCTTTGTTGTGCAGAAGGTTTTTAACTTGATGTGATCCAATTTGTTCATTTATGCTTTGGTTGTCTGTGCTCGTGGGTATTACTGAAGAAATTTTTGTCCAGATCAATGTCCTAGAGAGTTTCTCCAATGGTTTCTTACAGTAGTTTTATAGTTTGAGGTCTTTGATTAAGTTTTTAAAACATTTTGATTTGAATTTCCTTTAAGGCAAGAGATAGGGGTCTAGTTACATTCTTCTGCATATGGATATCCTGTTTTCTCAACACCACTTATTGAAGAGACTGTCTTTTCCCCAGTGTATATTCTTGGTACCTTTGTCAAAAATGAGTTTACTGTAGCTGTGTGGATTTGTTTCCAGGTTCTCTATTCTGTTCCATTGGTTTGTGAGTCTGTTTTTATGCCAGTACCATACTGGTTGTTTGCTTGTTCTTTCAGAGCTCTGTAGTATAATTTGAGGTCAGGCAATATGATTCCTCCACTTTTTTTTTCTTTTTGCTCACAATAGTTTTGGCTATTCTGGATCTTTGGTGGTTCCATATGAATTTTAGGATTTCTTTTCTGTTTCTGGGAAGAATGTTATTAGTATTTGGATATGAATTGCATTGAATCGCTAGATTGCTTTGGGTAGTATGGACATTTTAATATTAATGATTCTCCCAATCCATGAACATGGAATATCTTTCCATTTTGTGTGTGTGTTCTCTTCAGTTTCTTTCAGCAGCATTTTATAGCTTTCATTGCACAGATCTCTCACCTCCTTCATTAAGTGGATTTCTATGTATTTAATTTTATTGTGGCTATGGTAAATGAGAGTATTTTTTATGTCTTTTTCAGGTTTTTCACTGTTGGTATATAACAATACTACTGATTTTTGCATGTTGATTTTGTATCCTGCAACTTTACTAAATTTGTTTATTAGTTTAATAGTTTTTGGTGGCATCTTTAGCTTTTTCCAAATATAAGATTCTATCATCTGCAAATACAGATAATTTAACTTCTTCATTTCCAATTTGGATGCCCTTTATATCTTTCTCTTGTCTGATTGCTGTAGCTAGGACTTCCACTACTGTGTTGAGTAACAGTGGTGACAGTGGGCATCCTTGTCATTTTCAGATCCAAGATAAAAGGTTTTCAAGTTTTTCCCCATTCAGTATGATACTAGCTGTGGGTTTATCATATATGGCTTTTATTATGTTGAGGTGCTCGTTCTATACCCAGATTTTTGGGAATTTTTTTCATGAAGGGATGCTGAACTGTATCAAATGCTATTCAGCTTTAATTGAAATGATTATATGATTTTTATTCTTCATTCTATTGATATAATGTATCACATTCATTGATGTGTGCATGTTGAACCATCCTTGCATCCCTCAATAAATCTGATTTGATTGTGATGAATGATCTTTTTAATGTATTGTTGAATTCCCTTTAGGGCAGTAAGTTTCTTCAGGCCCTGGGTAAGTCCTGAGATGCTATCTGAGAGCCAAGGATTAGAGTGAAATACCTTAGCAATTTACCTGATATTCTATTCTACTGCAGCTAAGCTCGAACCATGATGCAAAGTTCTCACTCTTCCTTCCCCTTTCATAGGCAGAGGAGCCTCTCCCTGTGGTCACCACCATCAGTGTTCCATTGTGTATTCTGCCAGGCCACTGCTGATGTTCAGTTAAAGCCCAAGGGCTCATCCATCAGCTTATGGAGAATGCTGACAGCTTGGGACTCACCCTTCAGGACAGTGAACTCCCTTCTGGCCCAGGGCAGGTCTAAAAATGCTGTGCAAGAGCCTAGGCTTGGACTTGGGGACCCAAAAAGCCTACTTGTTGCTCTACCCAGCTGTGGTTGAGCTGCTACCTAGGGTACAAGACAAAGTTCCCTTTACTTTTCTCTCTGCTTGTCTCAAACAGAAGGAGTCTTTCACTGTAGCCACCACAGCTGGGAATGTGCTAGGTCACCCCGAAGCCAGCATGTCTCAGAGCCCAAGGCCCATGGTGTACTCCCTGGGTATTGTTACTGTTTAATCAGGGCCCAGGGGCTTTTTAGTCAGCAGGTGATAAATCCTGCCAGGACTGGGCCCTTTGCTTCAAGACAGCAGGTTCCCTTTTGGCCCAAGGTGTGTCTAGAAATGCCATCCAGGAGTTAGGGCCCAGAATGGGGGCCTCATGACTTTGCCCAGTGCCCTATCCTACTGTGGCTGGTACCCGAGTTTCAGGACAATGTCCTCTTGACCCTTAGGTCTCCTCTTGTGGAGCAGAAAGAAGGAGACGCTTTTGTTGTTGCCAGCTGTGTTGCTTCAGGTTGGAGGAGGGATGGTGCAAGCAGTTCCTTAGCTGCACCAGCTTCTGTCTCACTAGGTCACATGCCACCCTAGTTCACGGGCTCTGAACCAAGCCTAGCACTAGGAATTGCCTAAGAATTGCAGTCCATGAGTCCAAGACTGCCTATGACCCCACTTCATCCCACACGTTTACCTATGACCCCAATTCATCCCACATTGGTGAGGCTTGCCAAGAAACTCAAGTTCCAACCATTAGGCTGAAAGATTCACCCCTGGCTAGGGGTGGTCCAGATGTTCCCTGTATGCAGGCACTGGAGGAGACCAGCATGGCTTTATTCTTTGCCATGACAGGGCAGCACTGAGTTCAATGTAAAGTGCCCCAGTCACTGTGAGTTATCTCCCCAAAGTGCACAGATTCTCTCTCCGTGCTGCATGACTGCTGGCAGAGAATCGGGGAGTGGTACAATTGGTGATTCTAGACTCTCTCTCCTGCCCATTTCAGTGCCTTTCTCCATAATATGAAGTTAAAACCAAGTACTGTGATTACTCACCTGATTTTTGTTTCTTGTGATGGTGCTTTTCTCTATGCTGTTAGTTGTTAAAATTTGGTCTTCCAGTGGTGGCAGTGAGGGTGGGGGGCAATGAATGGTATAAGCTTCTGTTCTGCCATCTTGCTCTGCCTATAGGGTTACATAATTTTTGGAAAGTCAGTTAATGTATCTGAACCTCAGGTTCCATCTCTTTCAAGTAAAGGAAATGGTACCAGTATGTAAGATCAAATGAGACAGTGCATGTGACAGCACTTCATAAATTTTAAAGCACTATAGAACTGTTGGACATTTTGATTAATGAGTATGTAGGCTGGCTTCTACATTTCATAAGGTAGAGATAAAAATATATTAAGGTGAATGAATGGAGCAAAATGGCGGATCATATGCAGAGCCTGGCCCAACTAGAGAATCTGTGCAAACAGCTGTATGAAACCACAGATACAACCACTCGACTCCAGGCAGAGAAAGCCTTGGTTGAATTTACCAACAGCCCTGATTGCCTGAGCAAGTGCCAGCTACTCCTTGAAAGAGGAAGTTCCTCTTACTCCCAGTTACTGGCAGCTACATGCCTTACCAAGCTTGTATCATGCACAAACAACCCCCTACCATTGGAACGGCGAATAGATATTCGGAACTATGTGCTCAATTACCTTGCCACTCGGCCGAAGTTGGCTACTTTCGTGACACAAGCACTTATTCAATTATATGCCAGAATCACAAAACTGGGCTGGTTTGATTGTCAGAAGGATGACTATGTCTTCAGAAATGCAATCACAGACGTCACAAGGTTTTTACAGGATAGTGTTGAATGCTGCATCATTGGTGTCACAGTTTTATCTCAGCTAACCAATGAAATTAATCAAGCAGACACCACTCAGCCTTTAACCAAGCACAGAAAAATAGCCTCCTCTTTTCGGGATTCATCATTATTTGATATCTTCACACTTTCCTGCAACTTACTAAAACAGGCTTCAGGAAAGAATCTAAACTTGAATGATGAAAGTCAGCATGGCTTGCTCATGCAACTGCTCAAGCTCACTCATAACTGCCTCAACTTTGACTTCATCGGCACTTCAACTGATGAGTCCTCAGATGACCTGTGTACAGTGCAGATTCCCACCAGCTGGAGATCAGCATTCTTAGATTCTTCAACTCTGCAGCTGTTTTTTAACCTGTATCATTCCATCCCTCCTTCATTTTCACCTCTGGTATTATCCTGCTTGGTACAGATTGCCTCAGTCAGAAGATCCCTGTTTAACAACGCAGAGAGGGCCAAGTTTCTCTCTCATCTTGTAGATGGTGTTAAACGAATACTGGAAAATCCACAGAGTTTGTCAGACCAAACAATTATCATGAGTTTTGCAGACTACTGGCCCGATTGAAGAGTAACTATCAATTGGGAGAATTGGTAAAGATGGAAAACTACCCTGAAGTCATCTGATTGATAGCCAACTTCACAGTGACCAGCCTACAGCACTGGGAATTTGCCCCAAATAGTGTGCACTATCTTCTGAGCCTGTGGCAGTGGTTGGCAGCCTCTGTGCCATATCTCAAAGTCACAGAGCCCCACATGCTGGAAACTTACACTCCTGAGGTCATCAAAGCCTACATCACATCCTGGTTGGAATCTGTGCACATCATACTGAGAGATGGCCTGGAAGATCCCCTGGAGGATACGGGACTGGTCCAGCAGCAGTTGGACCAACTGTCCACCATTGGGCGTTGTGAGTACGAGAAGACATTTGCACTCCTCGTGCAGTTGTTTGACCAGTCAGCCCAGTCCTACCAGGAGCTGCTACAGAGTGCCAGCGCAAGCCCAATGGACATTGCAGTGCAGGAGGGAAGGCTGACATGGTTGGTTTACATTATTGGAGCAGTGATTGGTGGCCGGGTTTCTTTTGCCAGCACTGATGAGCAAGACACCATAGATGGTGAGCTTGTCTGTCGGGTGCTCCAGCTGATGAACCTAACAGATTCTCGTCTGGCCCAGGCGGGTAATGAGAAGCTAGAGTTGGACATGCTGAGCTTTTTTGAACAGTTTTGTAAGATCTACATTGGGGACCAAGTGCAGAAATCCTCTAAGCTCTACTGCCGACTCTCAGAAGTTCTGGGCTTGAATGATGAGACCATGGTCCTAAGTGTCTTCATAGGAAAAATCATTACCAACTTGAAGTACTGGGGCTGTTGTGAACCAATCACCTCCAAGACACTACAGCTTCTCAATGACCTCTCCATTGGGTACAGTAGCATAAGGAAACTAGTGAAGCTTAGTGCAGTACAGTTCATGCTGAACAATCATATGAGCGAGCACTTTTCATTTTTGGGTATTAACAATCAGTCCAACCTGACAGACATGCGGTGTCGGACTACCTTCTACACAGCACTTGGGCGTCTCCTCATGGTGGATTTAGGAGAGGATGAAGATCAGTATGAGCAGTTCATACTGCCACTCACAGCAGCATTTGAGGCTGTGGCCCAGATGTTTAGCACCAATAGTTTCAATGAGCAGGAGGCAAAGCGAACTCTAGTTGGCCTAGTAAGAGACCTGAGAGGGATCGCTTTTGCTTTCAATGCCAAGACCAGCTTCATGATGCTCTTTGAATGGATATATCCATCCTACATGCCAATTCTCCAACGGGCAATTGAGCTTTGGTACCATGATCCAGCCTGTACCACACCTGTACTCAAGCTGATGGCTGAATTAGTTGACAATAGATCCCAGCGACTCCAGTTTGATGTCTCTTCCCCCAATGGCATCTTACTCTTCCGAGAAACCAGCAAGATGATAACAATGTATGGCAATCGCATCCTGACACTAGAAGAGGTCCCAAAGGATCAGGTCTATGCCCTGAAGCTGAAGGGCATCTCCATCTGCTTCTCCATGCTGAAGGCTGCTCTCAGTGGGAGTTACATCAGTTTCGGAGTCTTTCGTCTCTATGGAGGCGATGCCCTGGACAATGCTTTGCAGACCTTCATCAAGCTGCTCCTCTCTATTCCCCACAGTGATCTCTTGGATTATCCCAAGCTCAGCCAGTCTTATTATTCACTACTGGAAGTCCTGACCCAAGACCATATGAACTTTATTGCAAGCCTGGAACCTCATGTCATCATGTATATTCTCTTTTCCATTTCTGAAGGACTTACTGCTCTTGACACCATGGTATGCACAGGCTGCTGCTCCTGCCTGGACCACATAGTGACATACCTCTTCAAGCAGCTGTCACGTAGCACCAAGAAGAGGACCACACCCCTGAACCAGGAGAGCGACTGCTTTCTGCACATCATACAGCAGCATCTAGAGATGATCCAGCAGATGCTGTCCACGGTGCTGAACACCATCATCTTTGAAGACTGTAGGAACCAGTGGTCTATGTCCCGACCCCTACTTGGCTTGATATTACTTAATGAAAAGTATTTTTCTGACCTAAGGAACAGTATCATGAACAGCCAGCCACCAGAGAAGCAGCAGGCCATGCATCTGTGTTTTGAGAACTTGATGGAAGGCATCGAACGAAATCTTCTTATGAAAAACAGAGACAGGTTCACCCAGAACCTGTCAGCATTCCGTTGAGAAGTCAACAACTCAATGAAGAATTCCACTTATGGCATGAATAGCAATGACATGAGCTGACACCTCCTTGGACTCTACCTGTACAGAGCAGCGTCCCTTTGGGACGAGGGACCTTTGGTACGAGCCGCCCTTTGGGAGAGGGCCTGGCTGATCCTGGCTCCTTCCTCCAGGGGTGTGGGGAAAATGGCAAAGGTCAGCTAGCTACTTCCCCAGGGAATAGGGGTGTGAGTGCACTCATTAGGGGTGCAGGGCACTGCTGGTTCCTGGGGGACTGGGTGGGAAGGGTGGTGGAAGGAGATAAGAAACACAAACTGAGACTCCAGCCCCTCCTCCTGGTGCCACCCAAGTGGGGAGAACCCCTAGTGTCCTGCCACAACCTGCCTTGTATAAACATGTACATTTTTTCATAACATTTTGAACAAGGTTTATATTGACTCAAGTTTAAAAACAAAAAGTGTGACTGAAAAATTTTTACAGAGTCTAGTGCACCAATGCTGATGTGAGGGGTTGTGTATGCGAGTGAAGAAAATGTGTATTCTGGTGGCCTGAAGCTATACTGGACAAGGATGTGTGAGAGTGCAGAGATATATTTAGTGACACAGTAGAGAGGCAAAAAAAAGAAAAAAAAAAGCTAAAATTCCAAATGTATATTTTTTCGTATTGCCCTGTCCTCACCCAGAAATGATCACTTCCTGTTACTGTATTAACCCTTGTTATTAGGAACTCTAAGCCATCCCAGAACACCAATCCCCTTGGACCGTATAGGTTCTGCCCTGGGTCCCTGGCCCCTTGCAGTGACAAATAACTCCAGCTAAAAGTGTTTGGTGTTCTTATCTCCATCCTCTTTCCCACTTTGCTTACCCTCATCCTCAGACAGATGCCTCTTGCTTTTAAAAGTTGGATTTAACGACATGTTGTGGGGTTCTTGGTATCTGTGAAGATAGAAACCAGAGAGAAGGAAGTGAGCCCACTGCTCTCCTATGGGGCAATGTGGTCGAGTCCACCAGAGGCCCTGCTGTGTGTGGACAATAGATTTCAGTCTTCCCCAGCCCGCGAGGCAGTGTGTGTGGATGTGTGCGTGTGGATATTTATGTATGTACGCTGCACTCATGAATGTATGAACTGGAGGAAGTTACTACAGTAGGGGGTTCTTAATAACAAGGCCTACCTAGCATGAAGTATTTAACATTCTCCCACCCCTTAAAAATATACATTTTTATAAAATGAAAACCATAATGTTTTGAATATTAAAAGAAATTAACCTACAGAGAAAAATTAATGGAGAAAGCTATTTGCCTTGTACTTTTTCCACAATTGTTGCTGCTAGTTGTACACATCTCTAGTTCAGCTCTTGCCCACGGGACACTCATCAATTAGGTTTTATTTTTATTTCTCTCCTCTACCCCCAGAAACAAGCCTGTTAATTTTTTTCCCTTCTCCTCTGGCGACTGTGTGATGAATCCTTTCTTGCGTGATCAGGTTGCAGATAGACTTGTAAGGGTATTTGCTGCATATAGTGTAAGCATTGTGACCGCCAATAAACTTCAATCGTTTCTACTGAAAAAAAAAAAAAATAAAATATATATATATATATATATATATATATATATATATAAAGGTACACTGTCATACACAAAAGTGAGCTTCTAGGGCTGAGCTCCCACCACTATCCTAGAATACTTCCAAAACCCCAAAGTGAAGGTGAAAATAGGAATTAAAAAGGGAAGGAGGGCCAGGCACAGTGGCTCATGCCTGTAATCCTAGCACTTTGGGTCAGGAGTTTGAGACCAACCTGGCCAACATGGTGAAACCCTGAATCTACAACAACAACAACAGTAACAACAATTAGCTGGGCATGGTGGCAGGCATCTTTAATCCCAGCTACTCAGGAGGCTGAGGCAGAAGAATAACTAGAACCTGGAAGGTGGAGGTTGCAGTGAGCCTGGATCACGGCATTGCACTCCAGCCTGGGAGGGAGGGAGGGAGGGAGAGAAGGAAGGAAGGAAGGAAGAAAGGAAGGAGAGAGAAAAGGGAGGGAGATAATAGTTATATTTTTAAAAATGTAGCACAAAAGCAGCAGCAATAGACCATATATTTGAAAAATGAACATGCTTGTGTTTCAATATAGCTTTATTTGTGGACACTGAACTCTGAATTTCATGTAGTTGCATGAGTCCAGTAGTAATATTTTCCTTTTGATTGTTTTTCAACTATTTAAAAATGTAAAAGTCATTCTTGGCTCATGGGTCATACAAAAAATAGGTGGTAGGATGGATTTGCCCCAAGTGTTATAGTTTGCGAACCCCTGATGTAATCTGTTTATCTGTTTATCTGTGTCCTGGGTTAACTGTGAGGGACAACCTAAATCTACTAGGTGCTAATTTAGCTGTTAAGGATACTTGAAAAAATAGGATAATTAGAACTTTGCAGTGAGAGAATATCATTCAAAAATCAAATAATGAAAAAAAATCTATACAGAGAATTTTTAAAAGACATCATTTAGATAAAAAGGATGATTTACACATACTGTGCCAGAGAAAATGAACACATATACTGGACCTCCACTATGTCCAGCTCGATTAAGAAGTTTGCTAATTGACACTTGTAAGTTTAGTAAAGATAAACAGAGCTTCATTTGTGGCACACATAAGCTGTGTTGTTATGCACAGACAGACCAAATTCACTGTTGATAAGAATCCTGTCAGATTAAATCAACCTGCAAATATATAATTGTGACATCTTGTTCTCCTTGGTACAGTGTGTACCACTGTAGTCATTATCTCAAAGCTCTTTCACTCTGAGGAGCATCAGTGTTTAATTATATTCTTTTATGAGACCTCATTTGTAGGCATCATCCTTTTTCAGAGTTGGCTTTGCTGAGGGAAAGTAGGTCATTTTTTTAAGACCGTCCCAGCAGTGCTGAACAGTAAACCTCTCAACAATGTCCTTTTAAATAGAGCATCTTGTGGAACCAAAACTCCTTGTTCTTGCTTTAAATTCTCTAGCTGTAAACTGACAGATGAACTCATATCCCAATTCCTGCAGGCCCTTACTGTCCAAAAGGCCCAGGGAAGATTATAAGCTTGCAGTCTGTTCAATCTAGCAGGTGGGCCAAATTCCTCATAACAAACGGAGAAAAATGTATTTTATCTCCATATCAAAAGGTAAAATTATGAGTTATTTGAGAATAATCTCTAAGAAACTGTGAGAAAAGGAATGATATTTAATAGGTGATATGAGGGTTGAAAAGACCAAAGGTTGACAAACTGTGGCCCAAGGACCATATCTGACCATCGCTATGACCAGTACAAGGTGTCTTTACTGTGTGCCTGGTAGCTTTGCTCCTTTTGTTAGAACAAATAGAGAATGGTAATCAAGAATTTGAGTTTGTTTTAGAAAATGTGGTTTTATTAGAACACAGTTGTATTTGTTTATCTACATATTGTCTACGGGTTTCTTGCTACAATGGCAGACTTAAATAGTTCCATCAAAAATCTATGGCCTGTAATGTCTATAGCATGTACTGGTCCTTCAGAAAAAAATCTTGCTCACCCCTACTAAAGACTATCAAAATCACAAAGTTAAAAGTATAAACGAACTTGAGTTAGCTATTCAAGTCTCAAAAATTTTTTCAGAAGTACATTCTATTTATCATGCTATTTTCAACTTAAAATGAGACATAATCCCAAAAGTGCTTTTATTCCCCTTTGTTCATCTAAATGAATACTATCTGGCATTGAATACTACTGTATATTCTACTGGCACTTCAAAAAGAAGAAAACAAAGTTCTTTCTGAGCGTGTGTGTGTGTGTGTGTGTGTATGATTATGTGTGTTTAACAAAAACACAATTTCTGAGTTTCATATTTTAAATTGAAATAGGAGACATATGTTTATGCTCTCAGTATACCCAACCTGCATGGGCCTGACAGTTCATTAATAAGCATCAAACCTGGGAGGGGATGATGCTTCAGACCTAAGAAATTCCTCAGGTGCTTGGTTAAGGAGGAACTAGTGCCCTTTACCTGATACAAGATTTCTTACTTTTCTAGAATTTCTTTCTTTCTTTTTTTTTTTAAGAGGCAGGGTCTTACTCTGTTGCCCAAGCTGGAGTACCTTGGTGCAATTGGAGCTCATTGCAGTCCTGGACTCCTGGGCTCAAGGGATCCTCTCACCTCAGTCTCCAAAGGAGCTTGGGACTTCAGGTGGGTCACCACACCTGAATAATTAAAAATAATTTTTTGTTGTTGTTGATGATTTTTATAGAGACAGGATTCTTCCTGTTTTGTCCAGGCTGGGATCAAACTCCTGGCCTCAAGTGATCTGCCTGCCTTGGCCTCTGAATGTGCTGGGATTACAGGTGTGGGCCACAGTGCCTTGCTTCCCCAGGATCACTTTAGAATAGGAATCATGGTATAATACTATCCTTGCCCATATCTCCAAAAGTGAGAAGGGCCTACTAGGAGAAAGACATATGGCTGCTAATTAATATATCTCATAGATAATTCTACCAGTTAGCTGACTTCTTTATCTTCCCTTGGAGATGGTGAACACATACTGCAGTGTGCTTAAGAGAAAATAATAATCTGGTTCAGTAGAAGGTTGGATTCAGCAAAGAAACTACTGATATTTTTTAACAAAATTAAGATATAATTGTTTTCCTTTACTTTCTCCAGATTATTTTTACATGCATACATCATTAAAAAGTACCACTGACTCTCTACCAGTCAGTGCACAGCTGGAAGTAGGATTTCCTTTGGCAGTTATGGAAGAACTTGTTTTAAGACTGGATGCATATGAGACTTTTTGAGTTCTACAAATGTGGTTGTATTTCTAAAAAGAAACTTTTCCTAACTAGAATCCATTCACCAATGCCAAATTAAATATTTGGTCAAATATAGCCCCAGGGAATTAAAGGTATATATAAGTATCTTTTCTAGAAATTCTTATTTTTATCATATGGTTTTTCTTTTGAAAGTCTAAAAGTAATCCAAATGCCCATCTCCTAACCCAGTGAATACTTACCATTAATTATGATTTACTTATAAAGGTCTTCTGTTAAATGAACAAGGGCTTAGTATGTGGAATGGCAGCTTGATTTTTCTTTTTTTGACATCTGTTAAAAATGAGCTATGATATCATCAATCATACTGACTCTGTGGTATTGTGTTATTCCTTGGGTGTTCTGATTTCATATGACAGCTTTTTCTATGATTCAAACCATAAACATTTCCTCTAGAGACTCTAATGAGAGGTACAATTATAATCCCAGGGGATTGTACATGATAAAAAAAATACATCCTTTTGCACTCTCTTCCCTAACCTACATAATTAACTCTTTACCATAATTTTCTACAAATACAAAAACAGGTAGAACTACTAGAAACTGAAAAATCTAAAGGTTTAATTGCCAAGAACAATTTGAAACAGTATTAAGTTTTTTCTAAATTTATATAAAGTGTGTAAAAAAAATGAATACTATAGATTTGAGCAGAATGTACTAATCTGTAAAGTGGTAACTAAAAATGATAAACATGGAAATTTTATCACTTTATTTAAGAATGAAATATTTTATTGTCAAATTCTAGTAGTATTCTGTTTATACAAAAAAGAACATAGAAAATAGTTTTAAAAAGTGGCATTGATAGGAAAATAGCAGAGTGCTTCCTCATATCTAAACTATATCTATTTCTTTTTGGATACTCATACATCACCTAATAGTTTGAAACCCAGTTCTCAACTAAATGTCAAAGTAGGTGTGTGTGTGTATGTATGTGCATTTTAGGTTACTTAATGCTTATTTGTATTACAGACAACAAAATAGCATCAGATGCATTTTGTTGTAATTTATTTATACACTGGATTTTAATGTTGCTGAATGATTTTCAAATCAGTTTACATTAAATAAACTTACACCTTTTCATTGTAAGTGATATCAAGAATAAGCACTATAAGAGACTTTACTAAGACCTTTGTGGAGGAGACTACCTGAATTTTCACCACTCTTATTTCCTCTTGGGCAAAATGTGGCCATGCTAGTAATTATGCCCAGCTGTGTGAATGACTTCTGCCAGTTGAATATGTATAGGTGGAAGTGATTTGTGCCATTTCTAGGCTTGGCCTACAAAAATTTCCCATTTGCAATGGGAAGTTTTTTTTCGGTGACTGTAGAAGCTGTGCGAAACATGGTAGAGCCACAGGATGGAAAGGTATCAGCTCCATAATTATGGAGAAGCACCATCTACCAATCAGGAACACCCATTTTGGACTTTTGAGCAAGTAATAAACCACTGATGTTTGGGAATTTATTAGAGCAGTTAGAATTACCTTCATAAATACAAATTTGAATTTAGATGTGATTTGGAATTATTACTTTTTAAGTCTGGATGCTAACAAATCTATGGAAATGTTGGAGTCAAGTTATTTCTTAATAATTTTCACAAAGTAACTCAAGTTGCTAAAAATTTCGTTTTCTGATAACCTGCTAAACAGCTTTGATATGGGGAATTTGAATAATTTAAGAATAAAAGTAACAAATAAAGCTCAGGGGCTTCTTTATACTACCAATTACATCATATTTCCATGATAAAAATATGTTAGAAGAGATTACAGGCACTTACAGGTTCTACTTATGTATGAACATCAGAATCTCATTGAAATTTACTTAGGTGCAGACCGCAGTGAGGAACAGACTCCCAAAGGAATGGTTTTCAATAATGTATAGCCTTTGCATCACACTTGACCCCTAGTATAATTAATCTCTTTACCTAACTGGGGCTAATGATCGTGGGGGAAGAAGGAAGAAAAAAAATAAAAAATATTCACATTGACTCAAGTTCCATGTCCCAGCCCATTCTCCTGTTCATGCAGAAATACACTTTCTTGGACATTTCAAGAAGCACTCACAAAATACAGATATAAATGAAAGCTATAGAAAACAACCTCAGCAAATTTAGATTTGCATTGGGCAGAAGGTAACAGTGTCATGTTACACCCCATGATCCCTTTAGGAGCATTCACCATAGAATTATTATAAGTCATAGTTAACTTTTAAGCAGTACTCAACCCATGGACTGTCTTTGTGAGAAAGTCATTCTCTATCGATGGAGGTTTGTTTTCAGGACTTTTATCCATACCATGTGACTCCACTCCTGACCACAGTGTATTGGATCAGCTGGGCAAATAAGATTCTCCCTCTAGGAATTTTGGGATATAGATACAGCAACCCCAGTAAGTCTGGACTATTACTAGATATGATAAAACTGGTAATATCTTAGTACAAAATGGTGCCAGTCTTCAGAGAAAAATGATTTAGACCTAAAGATGAGAGAACCTGAGCATGAGAAGGAGGAGGAAGAAAAAAAGAGAGAGACAGAAACAGGGATAGAGACTGAGGATGAATGATTTAATACGAGAGAGAGCCTAGATTACTAGTAGCTTTCCTCTTCCTGGTTTTATAACCCTCTGCTGAAATATGTTTAGCTTCTGGATTCACCCAGAATAAAAGTGCAAATGAATTGCATATTCAAAGCTCCCTATTATGGATCAGTTCTGGCTAATATTAAATTATATCTTTAATGAGCCTTCTCGTTCAACCCTACCTTCCCAAATTCATAATTTTTTCCTCTGCTTTACTAATTTTTCATCAAGTAATTTCCTACTTATCTGTAAAGATCTGGATCAAATATCGCCTCCTCTGTGAAGTTTTATCTAATTCTGTTAGACAAAGTTAGTCATTGCTGCACCTGTGTTTTCACAGTACTTTCCACATTCCTGAATTATAACTATTTGCTTATGAAACTCCCATCCATCAAACTAGAAGTAGTTGTGAATTCTTGAGTCTCCAGCATCTAGCAGTTTCTGGCACACACTGGGCTCTCAATAAATGTTCGTTAAGTGAATGAATCAATGCAGCAATTTAGCTGGTTTTACTTCCTCCATAATGTTTTAAAACACCAAGTTACTCCTAAAATTCTTCGGCTGTCCTCAACCTTTCGAAGAGAACTTTCCCTTTCTAAGCAACTCTTAGCTTTCTTGCTCTCCATCCATACCCGTCGTCAGGCAGGATCATTCTAGAATACTTGTTATTCTATAACTCATATATTTTTCATAAGAAGTGACTTAATCCGGCTTACAGCTAGGGTTCATTAGCAAATGAGGCTTTCACACTACAAATACCACTCCTAGAGTGAGTTTACACTTGGAGGAAATATACAGAACAATAAATTGAAGAGCTTCAGAAATTACTATAATTTGGATTTATTCACAGGAGGAAGCTTACTTTATTGGTCAAAGCAAAAAGATATGTTACTTGTACTGTGAAACATCAAACTGATTTGAAGAAAAGTAAAAATTATAATACAGAATTTTTAAAAGGCCTAAATAAGCCTATAGCTTATCAGAGCAGCAAGTGAAACCACTTACATAGCCTGAGTCTCAGCAGTGCTGGCTCTTTATCACTTTGGAATCCAAATTTCCAGTCTTACTATTTTGATTTCATAGGGTAGCTACATAACTCAAATTCATGTGCAGCACATGTAGCTACAGGATTTCTGCTTTCTTCTTGTTTCAAAGAGGCATGAGCTGTTGGCTGACCAGATTTTTAAATATCTATGGGGGAAGACAAGAGAGGAATAAAGCAAAGGGTTTTTTTTTTTTTGTTTTACTGCATGGGTATGTGTGTCTGTCTGTTTCTCTTCTGTGTGTGTGTGTGTGTGTGTGTATGTATGGAAAATTATATGACATTATAAACAAGTATATATATACAAGAATATATATGTATGTATATGTATATAAGTCTGAAAGTGCTTTTTTGATTTTTTCCTCTAACCCTTCATAAGGTGAAGTTTCATGAAATCAGATCATGTGACTCTCCAGGAACCACACTGAACGGGTCTGACTCATCGTCTGGGAATTTTAAATAGGCATGTGCTTCCATGAGAGTTAATACTTAAAAACACACATACACACAAACTGGCAGTGAAAGAGAGAAAAAAAAAGCAAAAAAAAAGCAAGTGAAACTTTTGCTTGGCACAAACACTCGGGTCAGACACTGGCCACTCAATATTTCACAGTTAATTACCAGGTGGAATTACCTTTAGAGTGAAGGTGGTGGTTCAGTGCTCAGAGGGCAGAGGCAGTAAATCTACAGTTTATATCATTAAGTCAGCCAGGTTGGATTAAGCAGTTAAAGGGACTGCCCCTGAAATCGTTGACCCTGATTCCCCTCTGTGATAGAAAATTTTCCTTAGAACCAAGGACTGTGTCTGCCCACTAGTGGTCAGGTGGCGGAGCTGGTGGGACCCAGACATTCCCTAGAGGATTTTATGCCAAGTTCTATCTGGATCAGTTGGGACTTGGCCCTGGCCACACAAAGCAAGTGAGATCTATCAACTCAGCCCCATGAGATAAGTCAGTAAGAATAACACAGGCTATGTCAAAGAAGGTTTCTGTTTGCAACAGTTACCTAAAACTCTTATTGATGACTAGTAATTGCACTAGGAACTAATATTTCTAATCTATTACCAAAAGATCACCTGGATCAGTAAGACTCAGTAAAAACTAATCACTTTTTTTCTCTCTCTTCCCAGACCTTCACAGAACACCACATAGAATGATGTTTTTCTATTTAAAAACTACTAAATGTTCTTCCATTGTTAAAAGAATTAATTTGAAAAACTTTAAGTTAGAATTAAAAGTCTTTTTCTTAATTGGTCCCAAACTATAATTTCCTCTTTATCTTCATTAAGCTCCTAAATGAAATCTATATTCTAGCTAACCTCAAATACCATTATTAGCAGACTTTTCATAGTTTTTCCTCCATGCTTTACTCATGACTGCCTACTTGAAGCATCTACCGTGTTCTAATACCTACCCACCTACCTACCTATACAAATGTTACCCTTGATTCAAAGCCAAATCGTATATCATCATCAGACTCTGAAATGCCTGAGATTAGCATGTACTAAATATATGAAACTTGCTGTAGCCTCGTTTCATCACCGTATTTGTATCTCAAGCAATAACTTAGATACATGCCATTTCTATAGGAATTATGTCATATATTTTTTTAATCCTTATAATATCTGGTAACATTGTTTTTCTTCTCCCTTGGAATAGGATGTCTACAAATATTTGTTGAAAGTAAAACACAGAAATAAATCTGTGATTAAATTTATCAGGCCATACTCAAATCCAACACACTTTTATTGTGGTCCAATGTAATAGCACCAATCCAATAAAAAAGCGACTCCTCCATGGGTTTACTTTTCTCTATAACTCCTAGGAGTGTTAATCTTACACTGAGGGTAGAAAAAAGCTGCTGGGTGAAGTATTGACTCCCTGGTAAAGTATTAATTTTCTTTGACCTTCACATGAGTGTTAAGAGTTCATGATATGCAGATTTTCTCGATTTTAGCACATTTTAAAATAAAAATTGATTGAATGAAATACCATTGGAAAACTTGAATATGTTTTAAGGAAATTCAAATCCATGAGCCCATCCTTCTTTTTTTACCACTTCTTTGTTCAGTGACATCAGGAACAACCAGACCATCTAGTATATTTATTAGTTTTCAAAAAATGTTCAGTAGCTTTATATATAAAGTTACTGAGTTCCTTGATTCTTTTAAGTGAGTGATTAAGAATATCCAAAGTAGTTATTTTGTTTATCTCTATTACCAATTCATGCCATGGACTATCAATTCTCTCCTAACTACTGAAAAAGGAGACATTATCATCTTTAAATCTAACCATATTAGACAGCCAATTCCAGAAACACTAGAACCAATTCAGAAAACTATTCCTAAAATTATCTTTGTCTAGAATCCCTCTTGGTATTAAAATATCTGTATTCGTTAGGATTCTCCAGAGAAACAGAACCAGTAGGAAATATATACACGTGTGTGTGTGTGTGTGTGTATGTTTGCGTGTGAGAGAGAGAGAGAAAGATTATAATTAGTTCTCTTGATTTTGTAGGATGAGATGTTCCATGATCTGGCATCTGCAAGTTGTAGATCTAGGAAAGTCAGTGGCATTCAGTCATGGTTTTAGTCCATGTCTAAAGACTTGAATGGCTGAAAACTGAGAGACAGTCCTAGTCCAACAGCAGGAGAGGATTGATGTTCCAGGTCAAGCAGTTGTGCAGAGAAAGCGAATTTTCCCTTCCTCTGCCTTTTTGTCCTATTGAAGCCCTCAACAAGTTAGATCAGGCCCACACACAAGGCAAGCCATATACTTTACTCAGTTTAACATAGTCAAGTGTTAATCTGATCCAGCTGCGTTCTCATGGACATACCCAGAAATAAGATTTAACCAAATATCAGGCACCTAGTGATGCAGTCAGGATGACAAATAAATTAGCCAGCAAAAATAGTATATCTGTTATAAATATTTAAAATTTGATATTTTTTCTTCTAATTTATAACTCTTCATTTTCCTAAACACTTTATACCTCAAATATTGATAGAAAAAATGCTTTTTATTCATATGATTCTTAAAATTGTTTTAAACTTCTTTTTATATTTATCATTGGTCTCATTTTCATAATTTTTTGGTCTCATTTTTATAATTTTTGATATAAATAGCCCATTAACTTTTTCCATTCTAAGACTTTTCTTTCCCAGTGTAGAGAAAGTTATAACTCGTCAACTAACACAGAAAAACATTTCAAAAGAATTTTGCCTTCCTCTTTAAATTTTCTCATCAAAATGACTTCATTCTCTTACAGATATAACAAAAGTAATGCTCAGAAAACTTTTAGTGTACTTCCACTTATTTGTTTTCTTTACTTCCTCCTCCATCCCCCCTTTCCTCCCACCTTCCTTTCTCTCCCTTCCTCCCTCCCTCCCTCCTTGTCTCTCTCCTTCCTCCCTTCCTTCCTTCCTCTCTCCCTGTCTCCCTCCCTGTCTCCTTCCTTCCTCTCTCCCTCTCTGCCTCCCTTCCCTTCCTCCCTTCCTTTTCTCCCTTCCCTTCCTTCCCTTCCCTCCCTTCCTCCTTCCCTCCCTGCCTCCCTCCCTCCCTCCCTTCCTTCTTTTCTTCCTTCCTTCCCTCCTTCCTTCCTTCTTTATTTTCTCTCCGTCCCTGTCTCCCTCCCTCCCTCCCTCCCTTCTTCCTTCCTTCCTCCCTCCCTCCCTCCCTCTCACCCTTCCTTCCTTTATTTCCTTGTTCTTTTTTTATTTTCTGTTTAATTATCTTACTATGTAGCTCTTCCTTTCTCTTAAAATCAGTTTACTCCAGGTCCACCCATTCTGATTTGCCTCAAAAGTTTTCACAAACAATCCCCTCAGATCCAAGCTTTCTTGTCGGTTTATTCAGCAACTATAAATTAACAGAATTTGAATTCTGAAAATCCAAACTTGGATCAAAAGAATAAAATAATTCTCTAAGTTTAGTTATACTGTCCCAAATAAATTCAATAGAAAATTTATCAGAAGGAAAAAGTAATTAAGTGATCAAGATAGAAATTGTCAACAATGTATCCATTATACTTTCTAATCTCTTTTTTCCAAAATATCACCAGAAATCATACTTCAGATATATGAAAGAAAATATTTGACCAGGGGTCCTAGTAGAGCATAGTTGACAATATAATATGGATGCCAATATTATTTTGTTACTTAACTTTTTGAAAAATTCATCATTTTGTTATTATAAAAGAGTGTTATAAAAAATTTATTCCTGTATTCAAAAAACATTTATTAAGCATCTTGCTCATTTCAGACTATGTGGGAGGCATTGGTAGAAATGTAGAATGGATGCTATAGAATATCTATCATCAGTTACAGCTTGGATTCTTTGCAGACTGAGGGATGCTTTATGTAGATCTTTGTTATGATATTGACTAGACTGATATAGATAGCCAGCTACTGCATAGATTGTTTTCCAGATCATTACAGTCTATTTGCCTACTCATTAGATCAGTTGTTTATGGAAATACAGTGTAGTGATTCAGAAAACCAAAGACATACAGAATTGATATGTAAGTTGTCATTTATCATTGGTTTGTGTGTCATTCATTATGCCCTCTTAGAAGGAAGACAGTGTTACTTAGGAGAAAATAAAAACAATAAGATATAAAATGGAAATAATGTTTTTAAAAAGCAAAAGATATTTTATGATGCAAATGCATTAAAAATCAAATTTTTCTAGCTCATCGGTAGCTTAGGAAAGTAGGTACAATTTATAGGCTACCATCTTTCAGGAATATTTTAAGAAGATTTCTATCTTCTCAGATTGGGATAAAAGGGAATAAACTACCCTGTGTAGAGATTTTCATTAAGACTTTTTTCTCCAATCCATAAATTAAATAGCAGTGTGATACAGAAGAAAATAATAACTGACAGATTAGGGTTATTACAAATGAGTATAATATCCCAAGGCAGGAGGTTAAGATAAAAATAGTTTAGCCTTACTTTTATATGTATGCCAGAGCAACAGAACTCCATAATCACTCCAAATGTATACTTTCCTTCTAAAATAAATTCTTATATAAGATGGTTTATGCATGTGTGGACATAACCAAGTGCTATGACAACTATGGAACAAAACTATTAATTCACATTTCAATTTTTATTATACTTTTTATTTTGTATTAGTCACATAAAAACAGACTTCCAGAGAAGCTCTATAGAATAATGTTAAATTTATTTTTCTATTGATTTTGTTATATGACAGTGAGAATTTCTTAACAACATGAAGGAAACCACAGAATTACAAAGCTGGAAGAGAGGTTGAGGTCAAGATGACTGACTAGGTGCAGGTATGTGCGTCCTCCACGGAGAGGAACCAGAATAGTTTTAGTAGGCATATTTTGAACAGATCATCTAGGAGAGAACACTAAGATTACCAGAGACAGGAAGCACCAGTAAGTAAGGAGAGGTTTTGAGGCAGCTTGCCTGGCTGGGGACTAACTGAGATGGAAGAGGCTCCTGGACGTGGGGAATCAGTAAGAGAGAAATCCTCAGGGCTCCACATTCTGAAACAGACTTTTACAGTCTTGGTTACAGGAGAAACCCTTGACCTGTTAGAGTAGGTAGTTAGGCAGACATGAGCAGGGGAGTAAAGAACCCCAACCAGGAATATCAGGCTATCATCAGGAATGCCAGGCAGTTGTTAAACTGTCTCTCTAAAATAATAATTGGTCACAGCTGGTGCCAGGGAAAGACAGTCTCCCAATAAATAGAAAAAACTTGAAGCTAGTGATCAGCAGCTTTCTGATAAGATCTCAGGAGTTGGGTGAGAGGGCTCAAGCATGTTCACTAAGAGGCAAAAATGATGAAGTTTAACTGCTATATGACCTTCCTCTAGGAACACTCAACTGGTAAGGGAAAAGCACCTCAAATGAGCATGCATACAACTTCAGTGAACACATGCCACATGTGGCCTCTGTGCTTGTGAACAGCCTGCCCCAAGAGAAAGATCAAGGTCGGAGAAATGGAAACCCTAGAATCATGCCAATGTATAAAACTGCAAGTCAAGGGTCGGACAAAGCATTTGGGTCTCTCAAGTTGCCTGCTTGTCCCTCTTCCAAGTGTACTTTACTTCCTTTCATTCCTGCTCTAAAACTTTTTAATAAGCATTCACTCCTACTCTAAAACTTGCCTCAGTCTCTCCTTCTGCCTTATGCCCCTTGGCTAAATTCTTTCTTCTGAAGAGGGAAGATCAAGTTTGCTGCAGACATGTGTAGATTCACCACTGCCAACAGACTGATTATGGTTTCAAGCCTGACTTACAGTACTGCCTAAAGATTTCACAGAGTTATTGCTCCAGAAGGTGAACGCATGCAGCATCCCACAGGCATCTGAGCCTAGAGCAGCTTCAGCTGAGAGCCATTTTGAGAAACTAGATATCAATGATATATAGAAATGGCTGTTGCTGCTACACTGCCTTGAGGAGAGAGAGAGAAGATTGTCATCCCACAACCCTTGAGAGGGTTCTTACTGTCCTGATTTGGGCTGCTGTTGAAACTGAGATGTGAACGAGCCATACTCCTCACAGTTCCTTGTTCACACTTCTTGCCTCAGAGGGATTTTGCTCTCTCTGGTTCCGGGTGCAAGGCACCATTTTGAGAGTTTAATGCTGGACTTCACCTCCTCCCCACCTTGGACTGACTTTGCGCTAATGTGGCTGCAGCTGTCACCCAGCCAAGAAGGGACAGGCTCTTTTACATTCTAAGACGGTAACAACTGACCTGCAGTGGGCTGCTGTGAGACTAAGATGCAAGCGGACTGCACACCCCATATTTTCTTGCCTATCCTGCCTACCTAGGAGAGGCCCCTTTCTGGTCTCAGGCCCAAGGTTCATTTTGAGAGCTTAATGCTGGGTCACATCCCACTGTTGGACTGAGTTTGAGTTGGCATGACTGCAGCTACCACCTGGCTAAGGAGGAACAAAGAAACCAGGCTCTTCTGTACATATCTAGAACAATACCCATCACTCTGTCATGGGCTACTATGTGACTGAGACTTGAGTGAACCATACTGCCCACAGTATCTTATCCATGTTTCTCGTCTAAAAAGGGCCCTGCCCTTTCTGTTCATAAACCCAGTTTGCACCATTTTGAGAGGTTAACACTGGACTGTGTCCCACCTTGAGCTGAGTTTGAGCAAGTGTGATTGCAGCTACCACTCAGCCAGGGAAGAGATGAGGAGGCAAAGATTTTCTAAGCACACTTAGGACAATAATCACTGCCCTGCTGTGGGCAGCTGTGGGACTAAGGACTAGCCCACACAACCCCTCAGAGCTTCCAGCAACACCAGCATAGATTTCTTGGGTCCCAGTGGGTGGCTTCACCACTTCTACAGCCATGACCCATACCAAATCAGCTATCCAAGGGTCTGAGAACCAACCCACATGTCTGGTCCACCTCTTCCATTTCTGGTTTGTAAACAAGCTACCTGAGGGTTCAAGAATCAGATCTCCAAGACCTGCTAACACTAGAGCCATTGTAAACTGCTCTGGGGCCTTAAAAAGGGGCCTTACTTACCCATTGCTGCCAGCACCAGGGCCCAAAGATTAGTTCAGTTGACATCTGAGTCATCCCCAAAAACTTTACCACTACTTGAGCTAATAACTATACCCTGTTCAATTGAGGAAATCACAGATACCACTTACCCTGTGTATTGCGAGAGAAGTAATGCAAAGATCACACTACTACAGGCACCCAAAGTCAAAGAAAAGTACATTAATCAACAATATACATACAACTTCAGGGAAAATTTCTCTTCTACAAAAGTAATTTCAAAAAATTGAAACAGGCAATTGCTACATCAGATGCACAGATATCAGTGGAAGGACACAGGAAACATGAAAAAGCAGGGAAATATGACACAAACAAAAGACAAAACAATTGTTCAGCAACATATCCCAGTCAATAAGAACTCCTAGAAATGTCAGATAAAAAATTCAAAATACTGATTTTAAAGAAGCCCAATGAAATGAAAGAGCAATCTAAAAAGCAATACAAAGAAATCAGAAAATCGGTTCAGGATATGAATTAGAAATTTGCTGAGGAGATAAATATCTTTTAAAAAAAACACACAGAGATTCTGGAACTAGAAAATTAATTGACAGAAATAAAGATACATTTAAAGCTTCAATAGTAGACTAGATAAAGCAGAAAAAAAGACTATCAGAACTTGAAGATCGGGTTTTGAAATAATCCAGTCAGAAAATAATAAGGTAAAAGAATAAGAAAGACTAAACAAAGCCTTCTGGGATGACATAAAGTGACTGCAAGTACAAACTGTCAGTGTTATCAAGGAGGAAAGAGATAAAAAATGTAGTAAATCCATTTGAAAAAATAATTGATGGAAACTTGCCAACTTAATTAAGAGCATTAGGCATCCAGATATGGGAGACCTAGCAATTCTAAGAAAAACATATTACAGAAAGGAATTCACCAGAGTATATTATATTTGAATGTTTAAAGTGAAAGTGGAAGAAAAAAAATTTTAAATTAGCAACAGAAAAATGTCTAGTCACTTATAAAGGAAATTCCATCAGACTTCTACCAGAAACCTTATAGGCCAGAAGAGAATGGGATAGCATTTTCACAAGGCTGAAAGAAAAAACAAAAACCAAAAAACTATCAGTTGAAAATTTTACATCTTGCTTGAATAAGTGTCAAAAATGAAGAGGAAATAAAGTTTTTCCCAGACAAGCAAGCACTGAGGAAGTTTGTCACCATGAGATTGTCCCTACAGGAAATGCACAAAGGGATATTAAACATGGAAACAAAAGGTTGATTTTTACCATCATGGAAACACATGGAAATATAAAATTCACAGCTTTTATAAAATAGTCACAAAAAGGAGGAAGAGGCAGGAATGAAATGGCAACATGGCAGAATTTCATCAAACCACAAAACAAAAAAGAAAGGAAAGAAAATAAAGAATTTATAAAACAACCTGAAAAAAAAATATGGCAGGAACAAAGCCTCACATATTAATGTTAACTTAAATGTGAATGGCTTAAATGCGCCATTAAAAAGATACAGATTGGCAGAATGAATATAAAAAAACCATGATTCAACTATATGCTGCCTCTAAGAAACTCACCTTACCTATGTAGACTGAAAGTGAATGGATGATAAAAGATATTTCATGCAAACAAAAACCAGAAGCAAACAGGGGTAGCTATACTTACATTAGAATAAACAGACTTTAAATCAAAAACAGTAAAAAAAATGAAGAAGGTTATTATATAAAAGGATCAATTCAGCCAAAATATTAAATATATATGCACCCTACCTCTGGGCACCCAAATTCACCAAACAAATATTACTAAACCTGAAAAGAGATAGACAGCAACACAATAATAGTGAGTGACTTCAACACCTCGTCCACAGTACTAGACTGATCATCAAGACAGAAAATTAAAAAGAAACACTGGACTTAAAATGGACTTTGGACCAAATGGACTTAACAGTCATTTATACAACATTCTATCCAACAACTGCAGAATGTACATCAACACATCAAATATTCTTCAGGATAGATTACCTCTTAGGCCATTAAACAATTCTTAACAAGTTTTAAAAAATCAAAATCATATAAATTATTTTCTCAGACCACAGTGGAATAAAGCCAGAAATCAACACCAAAAGGCAATTTGTAAACTAAACAAATAAATGAAATTAAACAACATGTTCTTAAATAATCACTACATCAATGAAGAAATTCAGAGGAAAAAATTAAAAAATTTTTTGAAACAAATGAAAATGGAAATAGTGTATCAAAACCTGTAGAATACAGAAAAAGCACTGCCAAGAGGGAAGGTTATAACATTAAATGCCTACATAAAAAGATGAAATACTCACAAATTAACAACCTATGATTGCACTTCAAGGAACTAGGAAAACAGGAACAAACTAAACCCAAAGTTAGAAGAAGAAAAGAAGTAACGAAGGTCAGACTAGAACTAACTGAAAAAGAGAACAAAAAATTACAATGGATTAATGAAAGGAAAAGCTAATTACAGTGGATTAATGAAAGGAAAATATACTTAGGAATATTGTATCAAATTCTACCAAACATGCAAAGGATATTTGTATTCTTGGTAACTAAAAAATACTTGGGAATGTCTTTAACCAGGGAGGTGAAAAAGCTCTATAAAAATAACTACAAACTACTGATTAAAGAAATCATAGGTGGCACAAACAAATGGAAAAACAGCCCATGATCGTGAATTGGAAGAAATCAATATTGTTAAAATGGCCATACTCTCCAAAGCATTTGCAGATTCAGTACAATCCCTGTCAAATTACCAGTCATTTTCCCAGAATTAGAAAAAAAAATCATAAAATTTATCTGCAACCAGAAAGATCCCAAATAGCCAAAGCATTCCTGAGGAAAAAGAATAAAGCTGGAGGCATCACATTAGCTGACTTCTAATTATGCTATAAGGCTTTCGTACCCCAAACAGCATGATACTGGTATAAAAATAGTCCTCCTGAAACTATTTAAAACAATCCAGTCATTCTGAAACTATTAAAAAAAAAATCACGGAGGAGGGAATTCTTCCTGACTAATTCTATGAGGCCAATATCACCTTGATATCAGAACCAAACAAGGATCCAAAAATCGAAACTACAGACAAATATCCCTGATGAACATAGATCCAAAAATTCTCAACAAAATACTAGCAAATTAAATCCATTATCACATCAGAAAGATAATACAGCATGATTAGGTGGGATTTGTTTCAGAGCTGCAACAATGATTCAACATATGCAAATCAGTAAATATGGTACATCACATAAACAAATTAAGGACAAAAACCATATGATTATCCCAACAGACACAGAATATGCATTCAATAAAATGCAGTATCCTTCATGGTCATATCTCACCATAATAAAGGCTGTATACAACAAACACACAGCCAACATGATACTTAATAGGGAAAAGTTGAAAGCATTTCCGGTAAGAACAAATACAAGGCAAGAATCCCCACTTTTGCCACTGTTGTTCAACTTAGTATGGAAATCCTTGCCAGAGCAAAAGACAAGGAATAAAATAAAAGACATCCAAATTGGAAAAGAGGAGTTAAAAGTATCCCTATTAACTGATTATATAATCTCGTATTTAGAAAATCCTAAAACCTCCACTGAAAAACTCTCAGATTTGGTACATGAATTTAGAAAAGTCTCAGTGTACAAAATTATCATACTGAAGTCAGTAGTGGTATTTTTTGTTTTGTTTTATTTGAGATGGAGTCTCACTTTGTCACCAGGCTGGAGTGCAGTGGCACAATCTCAGCTCACTGCACCTTCCACCTCCCGAGTTCAAGCAGTTCTCCTGCCTGAGTCTCCTGAGTAGCTCGGACTACAGGTGCATACCACCACACTCAGCTAATTTTTGTATTTTTAGTAGAGATGGGGTTTCACCATGTTGGCCAAGGTGGTCTCCATCTCCTGACCTCATGATCCACCTGCCTTGGCCTCCCAAAATGCTGGAATTACAGGGGTGAGTCACC
Source organism: Aotus nancymaae (assembly GCF_030222135.1). Lineage (NCBI taxonomy): Eukaryota > Metazoa > Chordata > Mammalia > Primates > Aotidae > Aotus > Aotus nancymaae. The sequence goes on from NW_026988465.1 coordinate 19,630,942, forward strand.
GTGACTAGCCCAATAATGTTTTTATGCACCAGTAACAATCTAGCCAAGGACAAAATAAAAAAGGCAGTTCTATTTGTGATAGCATCAAAAAAATGCCTAGGAATATTTTTAACCAAGGAGATGAAAGAGCTGTATAAAAATAACTACAAAATACTGATTAAAGAAATCATAGGTGACACAAACAAATGGAAAAACATCCCATGCTCATGAATTGGAAGAAATCAATACTGTTAAAATGGCCATACTCCACAAAGCAATTTGCAGATTCAGTGCAATCCCTATCAAATTACCAGTCATTTTTCCAGAATTAGAAAGGAAAATCATAAAATTTATATGCAACCAAAAAGACCCCAAATAATCTAAGCAATCCTGAGAAAAAAATATAGTTGGAGACATCACATTAGCTGACTTAAAATTATATTTTAAGGCTATAGTACCCCAAACAGCATGGTACTGGTATAAAAATAGATACATAGATCAATCAACAGAATAGAGAATCCAGAAATAAAACCCCATACCTGCAACTAACTGATCTTAAACAAAGTCAGTAAAAATGTACACTGGGGAAATGACACTCTATTCAATAAATAGTCCTGAGAAAATTAGTCATATGCCAAAGAATGACAAAGTCAAAAACCTACAAATGTTGGTAAAGATGCAGAGAAAAGGGAATGCTTATACACTGTTCATGGGAATGCAAATTACTACAACCTTTCTGGAAAACAGCATGGAGATTTCTCAGAAAAGTAAAAGAACTACCATATGATCCACAATCCCACTGCTGGATATATACCCAAAGGCAAATAAATCATTATATCAAAAAGATTCCTGCATTTGTATGTTTATTATGCCACTATTCCAGAATAGCAAAGATAGAGAATCCACCTAAGTGTCCATTAATGAAATACTTGATAAAGAAAATGTGGTGTACACATATATATACCATGGAATACTACTCTGCCATAAAAAAAGAATAAAATCATGCCTTGTGCAGCAACATGGAAGGAACTGGAGGCAATTATTTTAAGTGAAACAACTCAGACACAGAAAGACAGATACTATTAGTTTACATCTAGAAGTGGGAGCTAAACAAAGAGTACATGTGAACATACAGAGTGAAATAATAGACATGGAGACTATAAAAGCTGAAAAAGTGGGAGGGGAGGTTTGAGGGCTGAAAAATTACCTACTTGGTGCAATGTTCACTATTCCAGTGATGGCTACACTGTAAGCCCAGACTTCACCACTGTGCAATATATGTGTATGAGAAATGCTACTTGTCACCCCGAAATACATAACAAGTTAAACAATTTTAAAGCTGGAAGAGAATGTATTTATCCTTTAATGCAATTCCCGATTTTACACATGGGTAAATTGTGGACCAATGATTTGTCAAAGTTCATATAACTAGTTATTTTTAAAAATCACAGGTAGAACAGATTTCTTTTGGGTCACAATCTAATATTCTTCCTATAAAATAACATTGCTCCCCTGATATTTTGGTGATAATAATGTCTGATTTAGTATTTGCTGTGAAAGCTTTATGTTATATTCTTTGATAATGCATTGACTACTTATCATAAGATTTATGGCTTTTAGATCAAGCCCAATCACAAATTATACAAAATCTTCTTCAGTGTCTGGTAGTTCCTAGAATAAATAGAGGTTTGTATAGGTTAAAGAGATAGGGAAGTGCTACCATGTCTGTCTTAGCTGGACAGCTATGACAAATTAGCATAGGCTGAGTATGTTAGACAATAATAAATTATTTCTTATAATTCAGGAGGCCCAAAGTCCATGATCAAGGTGTCTGTTGATTTGGTTCTATTGATGGCACTCTTCCTGATGTGCTGATGGCCATCTTCTCCACGTATCCTCACATGGAGGAGAGAGAAATCTGTCTCTTCTTCTTTTTATAAGGGCATTAATCCTGTCATGAGGGCTCCATTCTCATGACCTAATCTAATCCTAATTACCTCTCAAAGGTTTTACTTCCAAGTACCTTGGTGATTAGGATTTAACATATGAATTTTGGTGAGACACAAACATTCAGATCATAACTTTGCCCATGGAAAACAATTTCCAGCATAGACCAAATTCAGACACATGAGGAATATAAGAAAATGCTTAATGTACAAAAAGTATCACTAATGGTTATCAAGTTCCTTCATTCCTATAAACACATTTGCACTGAGTACAAATGGCCAGAAACTCATAATGGGTGATATGGTTTGTATTTGTGTCCCCATCCAAATCTCATGTCAATTGTAATCGTCACTATTGGAGAAAGGGCCTTGTCAGAGGTGATTGGATCATGGGTGTGGATTTCCTCCTTGCTGTTCTCATAATAGTGAGTGAGTTCTCAGGAGATCTGGTTCTTTAAAAGTGTATAGGACCTCCCCTGCTCTCTCTTTCTCCTGCTCCAGCCACATAGAATGTGCCTCCTTCCCCTTTGCCCTCTGCCATGATAGTAAGTTTCCTGAGGTCTCCCCAGTCATGCTTCCTGTAGAGTATGTGGAACTGTGAGTCAATTACACCTCTTTTCTTTATAAATTATCTAGTTTCAGGTAGTTATTTATAGCAGTGCAAGAACAGACTAACACAATGGGCAGGAGAGCCTTCTTTTTTCACTTGTCAAAATGTTTAAGTTCAGACTTTTATAATTATGATTTTCTTTTCTTTTTTATAAAATAGGTGCTGTTTACTCTCTTTCTGAGTATGAAAGTAATATATGTTGTCTGTAAATGTGCTGAGAAACTGAAAAGAAAAAAGGAAATACCACCCTGAGCAATATAGTGAGACCCTAGCTCTAAAAATAAAAAAAAATTCTGGACATGGTGGTGGTGCATTCCTGTAGTCCCAGCTACTCAGGAGGCTAAGGTGGGAGGATCTCTTGAGCTCAGGAGATTGAGGCTGCAGTGAGCCATGATTGTGCCACTGAACTCCAGCCTGGGTGTAAGAGCGAGATTTCATCGAGAGAAAGGAAGATAGGAAGTGAGGAAGAGAGGAGGGAAGGAAGGAAGGCAGGAAGGAAGGAGAAAGAAAGAGAGAGAGAGAGAAGGCAGGCAGGAAGGAAATAATAAAAATCAACTGTAATCTCATCACTCAAAGAAAGAAAACAATTCTAAGGTTAAGTATTTCTCATATTTTGGAATATGAATAACATAAGTACGTGGTATTTTTCCCCCCAAAAGACAAAATAATTTTCAGAGAGTTCAGATTAAATAAGTGCTTTATGGCAATTTAATTAAGATTTCTTCATGCGACTAAAGTAACAGAATATAGAAATGCTCAAAACATAACAGTGAGGCCGGTGTGGTGGCTTACACCTATAATTCCAACACTTTAGGATGCCCAGGTAGGCAGATCTCTTGTGGCCAGGAGTTTAAGATCAGCCTGACCAACATGATGAAACCCTATCTCTAATAAAAATACAAAACAGTTAACTGGGCATGGTGATGTATACCTGTAATCCCAGCTACTCAGGAGGCTGAGACATGAAAATCACTTGAACCCCAGGAGGCGGAGGTTGCAGTGAACTGAGATGCACCACTGTACTCCAAGCAGGGTGACAGAGTGAGAGAGTAAGACCCTGTCTTATATATCTATACATATCTCACGTATATATATGAGATAAAGGCAGCATATGAACATTTCTAGAATTTTATACTTGATTCTAGTGAGAGAAAATAAAGTATTTTTGTAGCCAACAGTCGGCTTTAGAAAGGAGATTGGAAATGTAAGGCATACTTAATACTGCATTTAATATTAAAGTGCTATTGACCAATCACTCTCAGATTTAGATTTAATGGTCACTTTTTCAGTGTTTACTGGACAGATTCCTCACTGGTCAAGACATTTCCATCATTCAAGTTATTAATGAAGTTTGCCAGTAGCAAGGTGCTTGTTGTATTTAGATTAGCTGCTCCACTCTGAACATATTCTCAGAGATAGATGCTATCACACATCCTCTCTCAAACAATCCAAATGACTTTCATTGGCTTAGATCCACTTATTTCACCTCAAATAATCTTTGTACTCCTTAGAATACCTTTATAACAGACAGAATACAATTTGCTTCAAATGAGACACCTTTTGAAAGAGTACAATCTAATTGAAACTGTCTTGAATGTCTTTATTCTAGGCAGCCTCTATTACAATATCTATTTTTATATACACTTTATTTTTCCCACTTTCAAGCTGATTAAGATTGTGAAACATTAAGCAAAATTTTTTTTTGCTTTTCAATATTCTAGACAATTCAAATGGTCAACTTATTTTTAAAAATTCATAATAAGGTGAAAATAAATTAATTGTGCATTTATTTTCTTCTTAAAACTGATAATACATCAGAATGCAGGACTAATGAAATTCTGAATATTGAAAAAAGCAGATTTTTTTTTTCAGAATATAAAAATCTTTTTTTCCTCAGATATGGCTTCCTTCATACTTTATTTTTAAAAAATATTAATTTGGGCTCCTTTTTACTTCCTTTACATTTTTAAGGCAGTGCACTATAATCACAAGCCATTGGTATTTATTGGATTCACTACTATAAATGGACAGAATTCAGAATAATATAAAGTTTGGGATCAGGTTCCAGCTTCAGTCCTTACTCTGTTCTTTTTATAACACTTTCAACTTGACATCATTGATTCTCGTCCTTTCTCACTTTTTCTCCAGAGAGTCAACTCCCTCTTCCAAGTTTATTTCTCCTTATAGCCCATTCCTTAAAAGTCTTAATCCATACACAAACATGCACACACAGATACACACACACATGGATATATATATACACACACAAACATATATATACATACACACATATGTATATTGATTGTTGTGCAATTAACACATGAATAAATTACCACTGTGAAAGACTCAAACCATGCAGAACCATGTAGAGTAGAATGCCTAAGTCACTCTCTCACTAGCCACAAGTTCAGTTTTCTTAGCAGAGATATGTCATGTTGACAATCTAGGATAAGGATTTCTTTTTTTCTGTTTGTGTATCTATACATGTATCACGTTAAATAAAAATAAAACCATGATAACATTCATTGTTCTGTGACATGTATTTTCATTTAACAGTAAATTTTGGAGCTTGTTTCAGATTCTTACATGGGCCAATCTCTCTTTTTTTAATTGTTATATACCATTCCATGATATTTGACACAGTATTTTATTTAAAATTCTCCTCTTGATTTATATTTTGTTCTTTTCTGATTTTTTGATAGTTTAAATAATACATAGCTAATACCTGTGTGCATATATTATTGTGCACATTTATTTCTTTGGGATAGATTCCTTAAAGTCAGATTCTGAATGAAAACATGAATATTTACATTTTGATAACAGCTGAGAAATGGTTCTCAAGTTAGTTTACATACTCATCATCATTATAAGACAATACCTATTTTTAAAAGATGTAAAAATCTTCACCAATACTGAAGATGAACATTATTATTAGTCACAATTCAGTCAGGATAATAGAAACCGTATCAGTTATTTAAATAGAATACAATACAGGAAATTGGCTAAACAGATATTGGAAAACTGAACAGGCAAAATAACAAATAGTAAGTGTTAGTCAATGCAGGAGGAAACTACAACCCCTTTTAATTTTAAGGAAATGAAGCAAAGAGGTTAAAACAATTATCACCTAGGCTGGGTGCTGTGGCTCACACTTGTTTGTAATCATGGCACTTTGGGAGGCTGAGGTGGGCGTATCACTTGAGGTCAGAAGTTCAAGACCAGCCTGGCCAACATGCCAAAACCCCGTCTTTACTAAAAATACAAAAATTAGCCAGGCATGGTGGTGCATGCCTTACCCAGCTATTCAGGAGGCGGAGGCAGGAGAATCACTTGAACCCAGGAGGTGGAGGTTGCAGTGAGCTGAGTTTGTGCCACTGCATTCCAGCCTTGGCAACAAAGCGAAATTCCAATCTCAAAACAAAAACTATTATTATCTAACAGCTTTGAGTATGGACCTTACAGAGCTGGGACCAAGACTAGAATGGAAGTGGTGCCTGCTCAGTTGGTAGAAGAACATAAAAAAACAAAATTGCAACATCTGAAGAGTTGAAAATATCTGGTAAAAAATTAGAAAAAAGAGGCCAGGGATGGTGGCTCAAGCTTGTAATCTCAGCACTTCGGGAGGCCGAAGTGGTCGGATCACTTGAGGCCAGGAGTTCGAGACCAGCCTGGCCAGCATGGCATAACTCCATCTCTACTGTAAATATAAAAATTGGCTGGGCATGGTGGCGGGCACCTGTAATCCCAGCTGCTTGGTAGGCTGAGGCAGGAGAATCACTTAAACCCTGGAGGCAGAGGTTGCAATGAGTGGAGATGGTGCCATTGCACTCTAGCCTGGGCAGCAAGAATGAAACTCCATCTCAAAAAAAAGAAAAAAAGAAACTGAAACCAGCTGCTCTTTCCAGAATGAAGAATTATGGTTGGAGCAGTGTTGCAGAATACAACATGAAAAGCAAATCAACCTGAGAATAACAACTAAAATTGAAGGAAATTCTGCAGAATCTAATTCAAGGATGAAATTAAATGAACTATATGACACAGGAAGGTGCTGGAGTAGTCTGAGTCCTAAAAAAGGCTCAAAACTAATAAACTAAAGCCTTCTCCTAGTGCAAAGACCAATATGGAGAATTTTGTAGGAATTTAGTCAAATTTGAGAAGGACAGGGTGAAAATAGGGGGGCAAAAAGATGATTAAGATCAGAGTTGTGCTCACCTTTACCGTAGATATCAAGACTAAATATTTCAGGCTGTGCTAGACACAAAGTCTTTATCACAACTACCAAACTTGTCAGTTGCAGCCTAAAAGCTGCCAAAGGCAATAGGTAAACCACCAGCTGTGGCTGCATTTTGATAAAACATTATTTACAAAGCAACTGGTGGGCCAGATTGTCTCATGGGTTAATATATTGGAAGAGAACAGACAAGACAGTTCTTGGGAAGTGTAAAGACATATATTGATCATTTTTAAAGAAACAAAAGTGGAAACTCTGAAGCGGCCAAGTTAAAATTTCACTTGACCCACTATTGCCTCCTAAAAGTACAAAATAACTCATCTCACTTTAAAACAAAGAAAAAAGGAAAAAAACGATAAAAAAGAAAGAAATGATTTTGATCAGATTTTGTAAAAAGTTATAAGATAATAAGAATTAAGTACCTAATAATATACATCTAGACAATGTGGAGTCCTGCTAAATAGGCAACAATGAGGAAGGGGCCCAAGGTTGGGGAGAACCATTGTTTTGAGAAATGGCTCATCATAGACAACCTGCTGGCACAACAGCCTGTTCCCAAATACCTCCCTCCACATGTAGCCTCAGCAGCATGACCTCATTCATCATGTTGCCCCTCCAGCATGACCCTGTAAAACATTCCTCCATCCCCTGCATCTTGGCAGAGAGTCTTCTCTCTGCTGTGCTGCCCACTGCACTCTTGCAGTGTATCTTTGTACTTTAATAAGTCCCTCCGGCACAACTCTATGAAACTTCCCCCCAGCCCCTGCCTTTTGGCAGACAGCCTTCTCTGCTGTGCTGCTGCTCATTGCATTCTTGCAGTGTATCTTTGTACTTTAAAAAATCTGGCTTTCTTTACTCACCACTGTCTTGGTGGTTTTTTTTTTTAAAGACACAGTCTCACTCTGTCATCTATGCTGGAGTGCAGTGGCTCTTGCAACCTCCACCTCGACCGTGGCTCTTTACAACCTCCACCTCCCAGGTTCAAGCAATTCTCATGCCTCAGTTTCCTGAGTACCTGAGATTACAGGCACATGCCACCACACCTGGCGAATTTTTGAAATATTTTTAGTAGAGTCAGGGTTTCACCATTTTGGACTAGCAGGTCTCAAACTTCTGACCTAAAGCAATCCACCTTCCTTGGTGTCCCAAAGTGCTGGAATTATAGGCATGAGCCACTGAGCCCGGCCCTTGGCAAATTCTTTTACTGTCCATAATGCTGGCCCCAACCAGTTATACCTGTGACAGCAATGAAATCACAGGGAATGATATGTTCAGATACTTTTAAATGAAGTAAAAGAAATTAGAAAAAAATATAAAAATTAAAAAGCTATAAACACAGATATCAAAATTAGAAAAATTCCAATATGAGGTATTTGAAATTGGGAAGATTTGAAGAGATGTGATAGAATCAAAAAAGAAATTAGAAATTAAAGAAGAAATTTCTTGCAATAAATACTAGATTAGAAGCTACATAAGAGAGAATACACACAATGGTTGATATCTTAAGAAAAACAGAAAAATATAAAGAATATTTTTCAGTAAAAAGAAATTTACAAAAAGTGATCAGGATTAAAAAATAGACCCTTCCCCCCAAAAAGAAAGCCAAGACATATGTGTGTGTGTGTGTGTGTGTGTGTGTGTGTGCGCGCGTGTGTTCTTGAAAAAAAGAAAACCAAAGCAACTAAAGCAATGGAACCAAACAAAAACTAAAAAGCATGATTCACAAAAATGTTGTCATCATGAAATCATCTAAAAATACATATGGAAATGCTCATTCTGTGCCTTGGAAAACTGACCCAAATAACAAATACCAATATATAGTTCAGTAAATTATTTGACTTTAAGGAAAAAGTTTTATATATATACATGTGTATACACACACACACACAGACACACACAGACACATACATATATAAGCACTTAGACAAAATAAAGACTAAGTCACAAAAAATTCAAACAAAATTATATTGTCATCATGCTTTATACCATATGTCAAAGAAGTAATAAATTTACATTACTCAATAAAATGTGAGCTAGGATTTTATATCTAATCAAAATGACCTTTGATTCTAAAAGCTATCAACAAAACTTTATGAATGTTCAAGAACTCATGGAATATTGTTCCTTGTGCTTTCCTGTATTAGTCAGGATTCTCCAGAGAAACAGAACTAATTGAAGATAGATATAGATAGATGATAGATAGATAGATAGATAGATAGATAGATAGATCGATCTTCATCATGAGAAATTGGCTCACAAGTTTATGAAGGTTAGGGAGTCTCATAATTTACGATCTGCAAACTGAAGAACAAGGAAAGCTGGTGGTACAATTCTGTCCAAAGGCCGGAGACCCAGGGCAGCTGATAGTGAACTGAGTCTGAAGACCTGAAAACTGGAGGAGGTTGGGGAGAGATTGGAGAGGACAGGGAGGATACAAAAAGATGACCTTGATCTAAGTCTTAGAGTCTGAAGGACTGGGAACCAGGAACTGATGTCCTGTAACAGAAGATGGATGTTTGAGATCAAGAAGACAAAGAGAATTCTCCTTTCAGCCTTTTTGTTCCATTTGAACCCTCAAAAGATTGGATGAGGCCTGTCCATATTGGTGAGTGTGGACTTCCTTTACTCAGTTCAATTCTCTTCTCAAAACATCCTCAGAGACACACCCAGAAATAATACTTTATTAGCTGTTTGGCCATCTCTTAGTTCATTCAAGTTAATACATAAAATTAACCATCACACCTCCCTGCTGAACCTTTTAGAGAACAAGCTTCAGGAACTGAAATGGTTGGAGAGGCGTTAAGGAAAGGACTGCTAGATCTTCAAATGTCACATGATTTGAAGACCAAAGAAAAAGAGAAGTTCTTAAAAACAAACATCAAAAAGGCAGATTATTTTCAAATTTGCAATAATTAGACTAACAGCTGAATTTTTATCAGCACCAGTGGATACCGGAGATGATAGAAAAATATATTTAATTGGTTAGAATAAAGTAATTGTAAACCATGAATTCTAACCTTAAGGGAAATAACTTTTAAGAATAATTTATAATGAAAGTAAAGAAATTTTTAAGCAAACAAAACTTGAGAGTTAGCCGTGAAAATATCCTAACTAAAGGAATTTCTGAAGGCAGAAGAAAATGATTCCAGATAGGTGGTCTGAGATGTAAGAAGAAATGAAGACCAAAAAACGTGGCAAATGAGTTGGTTAATCTAAATGAACATACTGACGCTTGAACAATATGAGTTTGAATTTTCCAGGTTCACTTATATGTAGATTTTCTTCTACCTCTTCCACCCTCAAGACAGCAAGACCAAGCCTCTTCTCTTCCTCTTTTACCTCAGCCTGCCCACGGGAAGACAATGAGGATGAAGACATTTATGATGATTCACTTCAACTTAGTTAATAGTACATCTATTTTCTCTTCCTTATAATTTTCTTAATAACATTTGTTTTCTCTTGCTCACTTTATTGTAAAAGTATAGTATATAATATGTATATAATACAAAATATGTGTTAATCAATTGTTATGTTATCAGTAAGGTTTCTGGTCAACAGTAGGCTCTTAGTAGTTACGTTTGGGGGAAATTCAAAGTCGTGTGGATTTTTGACTACATAGGGGGTTGGTATCCCTAACTATCTGCATCGTTCAAGGGTCAACTATTTAATCAAACATCAATTGTATAATGCAACACGAATACTATCGCAGGTTAAAAAAAAAGATTTTTAACATCCAAATAATACTAAAACAATGAAAATAGCAACTGAGTCAGCAGAGTTTGGGACTGTGAGGACATGAGCCACTCATTTGGGGATGAAGCAGAGTGCTTCAGTATTTAAAGGTAATTATGATGTATTTGAGTTTTTGTTTTGTCAACCTGTGGATAGTGTGAATATTTTATAAAATTATAATATGTACATATTTTTGTGTTAATACAAACAAATGTTTAAAGGAAAAACCACAACTCTCATGGTTGGTTCAGATCAGTAATGGTATTCTTTAGCAAGATAACTGAAAGAGATATTTCTTTCTCAGTCTCTTTTCAAATTTGTCAGTTGTGGTATACTAATAAGATAGTATGATTTTTTTTTTTCAAAGATCCTGATGTGTTTCATACTGTTCAAGCCAAGTGTAAGAAAAAAATGAATTTTATCTTTTTTTCCTTTGAAAGACTACAGTTGGAACAAAACTGAAGTCAAAATGATATAGAGAATTAACTACTTTCTTTATTTGCTATGGGATTTCTCCAGCTAATATCTAGCCTCTTTTTTCTATATATTAAGATAATTACAGTCATTAGTAGTACATTGTGGTAGAGATACTATCACTATCATAGCTTCATATGAACATTTTCGTTGTACCTATAGTGAGAAAATGCCAAAGTTTGTCCTCAGAGAGCTTTAATGCAATGATATGTTAAGTCAGCACTTGGCATGAGAAGGGAAGAGCGGAGACAATGGTAAAAGGAGCTTGGAAGCTTTAAATGTAAATGAATGTTAATCATGAAAAACACTGATTAAAGTGTAATGATGTAAAAGTTAATCTAGCTACTATGCAATTAACTCAAAATTACAACCATATATTGTATGTGTAATCACATCCTAAGAAACATATTACATTTAAAAAAATGAAACTGCTTTAACAGGGTGCTTATGGGAGTCTGCTGACAGATAGCTATACCAATTTGATAATTAACTTTTTAAGGCTAGTTCACATTTTGTGTTCCTAATTAATACCTACTTAATTTTTGATGCATTCTATATTAGGTTAAGTGCTAATTAAACACTGCATGCTCTAAGAGTAAAAAAATTCTCAAAACCTCAAAAACATGCGATTTTATCCTTATATCGCTGAATAGAAATCTATTCAGTGACTAAGAATGTCATTTTCTCACTAACAACCTAATAAATTTATCCTTGAATAAAATTACTAAAAAATAATATGTGTTTGGCTGTGATGACCTCATGAATTCAAGTGATCGGGATGATCATTGTGATGATAGTTTCTAATTATGTAGTCACTTGTGAAAGTTCCTTTAAGCAACTTGCACAGCATCCACTAATAATCTCTGCAAGGTTTTGTCAAATGTACTAAATTGTGAATTCATCTGCAAAGGAAAGTAGATTTCAAGCAGTCTCGAAATCTTATCCAAGAACACAGAAGGCAGAATGCCAAATGCCACAGACCAGGAATCAGAAAACATTGAATGAAACACGGAGCAAGTTTCTGTTTTATCTTAAGCCTCAATTTCCCTCTACATGTAATGGGAATGGCAGTATCTACCTCTTAGAGGGGTTGTTAGGATTAAATAAACATGTCTGACACATAGCAGACAATTACAACAAAAAATATTCACACTTAAACATTTGCCTCAAAAATAACCTAAGTTTTTTGAAAGTACAAGCACATACCTGTGATTCTCATAACAGTGCTGTGATTGATACTTTTCTTACCATTTTACAAATGAGAAGTCTTAAGTAACCTATCAGAAAGCTTAAGTAACCTACCAAATGTCACGCAGCTAGTGACTGGTAGAGATGAGTAAAGAATCCAGGTAGTCTGATTCCAGAACCCGAGCTCTTAACCACTATGCCATACAGTTCAGTAAAGATTAACTGGATTTGTAGGTAATTTGCTATCACTGTTCCCTACAGTGTGGCTTTGCTTCTTAAAATGGTGTGCTCTTAAGTCTGTAGGATACTGAATGTTGTGTACCCTATGCTTTTATCACCTCCTGAATAATTAGACAGATTTTCCTGAATGTGCAATTAGAAGTATCTTAAACAAAAAAGAAATAAGAATTAACACATTGTAAGCAAATTTATTTTTATCATGTACATTATATTTTTAAGTAAATTTTTATTAAAGTATCAACATTTATAATAAAGTACACAAATCATTAGTGTATAACTAAGTGAATTTTAAAGTAAACACATTCAGGAACCAGCACCCACATCAAAATAGATCAGAAGTCCACCTTTTCTTATCCACTACCTAAGTTTGATTACCATTCTCTAAGGTTGATGACTATTCTGATTTCTAACATCATATATTATTTTTTGTTTATTTTTGAAATGTATAAATAGAAACATACCTTTTGAACTATCTTTTTTTCTGATTTCATTCAGTTAATATTGAATTTGTAATATTTATTCATTTAGTTGTACCTAGTTGCATCTCATTTTTTCTCATTTCTCTATAACATTCCATTATATAAAGATACCACAATTTATTAATCCATTATATATCTCAGATAATATCTCTCCATCTTCAGTAAATACTGCCACTGATTTTTACAAGAGTTGTACCAGTTTATATTCCCACAAGGAATTGCTCCATATCCTCACCAGCACTTAAAATTATCTTTCTTAATTTTAGTCATATTGCTTGAATTTGTGGAAGCATTTTGCTGTGGTTTTAATGAATGATGGTTTGAAGACTTTACGTTTTTGCAGGCAATTTTGTTGTCCCAACTTCATTGGAAAGTTTTTGTTCAAAATTTTCCATTTTACTTGAGCGTCTACCTTCTTATCAAGTAGTTTGTTGTATGTGTTGCAAATAATATCCCTCACTCTGTCTCTTATTTTCCGTTGGTTTAATGATGTGGTTTAATGAAGAGTAATTACTATTTTTAATGTAATCTACTATCTTTTCTTTCATGAGTAGTGCTTTTGTTACCTGTTTTAGAAATCTTTTCCTACTTCATGACATAAAGTTATTGTCTTTTACTACTTTCTGAAAGTTTTATTTTACCTTTCACATTTAGCTCCTCATTCTATGAGAAATTGATTTTTATGTAAGGTACAGATCAAAATTCATCTTTTAGAATGTGGATATTCAATATGCCTAAGCACCCTAAAATTCCAAAACCACTGAAGTATTTTGTAATAAGTTAAGGGTTGATTTATATGTTTGATTTTTAGGGGTTAATTATTCTGTTTATTTTCTATTTTATTTATCATTCATACTACTTTTCTTCTTTTCTTTTTGAGAGGGAGTCTTGCTCTGTCTCCCAACTGGAATGCAATGATGTAGTCTTGGCTCACTGCAACCTCCATCTCCCAGGTTCAAGCGATTCTCCTGTCTCAGCCTCCCCAGTAGCTGGGATTACAGTCACACGCCTCCACACCCAGGTAATGTTTTATTGTTATTATACTTTAAGTTCTGAGATACATGTGCAGAACATGGACCCTTAGCTCCCCATCCCGCAACAAGTCCCGGTATGTGATGTTCCCCTTTCTTTGTCCATGTGTTTGGTTTTCTGATCTTGTGTTAGTTTGCTGAGAATGGTGGTTGACAGCTTCATCCACCTCCGTGCAAAGGACATGAACTCATCTCTTTTTTATGGCTGCATAGTATTCCATGGTATATATATGCCACATTTTCTTTATCCAGTCTATGATTAATGGGCATTTGGGTTGGATCCAAGTCTTTGCTATTGTGAAGAGTACTGAAATAAACATACGTGTGCATGTGTCTTTATAGTAGAATAATTTATAATTCTTTGGGTAAATACCCAGTAATGGGATTGCAGGATCAAATGGTATTTCTGATTCTGTATCCTTGAGGAATTGCTACACTGTCTTCGATGGTGGTTGAATTAATTTACCTTCCCACCGACAGTTGTAAAAGGATTCCTATTTCTCCACATCCTCTCCAGCATCTGATATTTCCTGACTTTTTAATGATCACCATTAAAAAGTGAATTGGTATCCCATTGTGAAAAGTGAATTGGTATTCCATTGTGGTTTTGATTTACATTTCTCTAATGACCATTGATGATGAGGTTTCTTTCATATGTTTGTTGGCCACATAAATATCTTCTTTTGAGAAGTGTCTGTTCATATCTTTCACCCACGTTTCGATGGGGTTGCTTGTTTTTTTCTTGTAAATTTGTTTAAGTTATTTGTAGATTCTGGATATTAGACCTTTGTTAGATGAATAGATTGCAAAAATTTTCTGCCATTCTGTAGATTGCCTGTTCACTCTGATGATAGTTTTTCTGCTGTGCAGAAGCTCTTTAGTTTAATTAGATCCCATTTGTCAACTTTGGCTTTTGTTGCCATTGCTTTTGGTGTTTTAGTCATGAAGTCTTTGTCCATGCCTATGTCGTGAATTGTTTTGCCTAGGTTTTCTTCTAGGGATACATCTCTTTTTTTTTTTCACTGTACACTTTATTTCTTTTAAGACGTATATGGTAAATGTGATAAGAGCCTAATATTTTATAAATCTGGGTGATGAGTTCACAACTCTCAGTTTCTGGGCATCTGAAGTACTAAAACAACTATACCTAAGTCCATAGAAAGTATAACATAACCTCCAATTATCCAAATGAAAAAAATCTTTAAGAACAGTTTTTGGCCGGGCGCAGTGGCTCAAGCCTGTAATCCCAGCACTTTGGGAGGCCGAGGCGGGTGGATCACGAGGTCAAGAGATCGAGACCATCCTGGTCAACATGGTGAAACCCCGTCTCTACTAAAAATACAAAAAAAATTAGCTGGGCATGGTGGCGCGTGCCTATAATCCCAGCTACTCAGGAGGCTGAGGCAGGAGAATTGCCTGAACCCAGGAGGTGGAGGTTGCGGTGAGCCGAGATCGCGCCATTGCACTCCAGCCTGGGTAACAAGAGCGAAACTCCATCTCAAAAAAAAAAAAAAGAACAATTTTTGGTTATTTTGAATATACAAACTTCTAAAGAAATAGACAGAATAGTGAAAGATCTACTTAGAATATTTAATTTTCTAATAAAGTTATATATACATATTTAAAACCATATTTTATATAAAACAAACTATTAATTTGGAAATATCCTTTTTCCTTATTAAACAATCGTATATAAACTAATCATGCATCTTTAACATCAGTAACTTTCTTAGTAATTATAGGGATATGTTTGAGCCATCTGACACAGTTCTCCTGTTCATATTGTCTTCATTTTACTCAAAGGTGAGATACAGTACCCTTTATTCTATGTATGATGTTGTCACTAGAAATATCTGAACCTTCAAGTTCTTATCCTCATATTAGAAAAATTTTAAAATAAATTCGTCCTGTGGGTTTATATTTACTACTCCCAAAGATATGCACTTACTGCATTACCTTTCTTTCTTTTTTTTTTTTTAATTGCATTTTAGGTTTTGGGGTACATGTGAAAAACATGCAAGATTGTTGCATAGGTGCATACGTGGCAGTGTGATTTGCTGCCTTCCTCCCCTTCACCTATATGTGGCTATATCTCCGCATGCTATCCCTCCCCAACTCCCCACCCCCCGGTTTTACATCTTACGTTTAAGTCTTTAATACTCTTGAGTTAATTTTTGTAAAAGGTGTAAGAAAGGGGTTCAGTTTCAGTTTTCTGCATATTAGCCACATCCTTTTTCGTAGTAGAACATCTTATCTTGTTGAAAACGTTTTTCTACATGATTCTTCACAAATGTCTCATTCTAGGCACTTTGAATTTTGATACAGAATTTAGAATTATTTGCAAATTTTCACACAGGGACAAAAAAAGCCTGTGGAATTTTTATTAGAATTGCATTTAATCTTTAAATCAATTTGTGAATAAATGACATTGTTATAACACTGGGCTACTTTAAGAAAAGGATATTATTTCAATTTATTTATATCTTCTTTAATTCCTTTTGACAAAATCTTACTTTGATATATAGAACTCATTTTTACATCTTTTCTTAGATTCATTTCTATGTATTTAATAGTCGTGGTCCTTTCATAAATGGTATCTTTTTTAAACAAATTTTTCTGTATGCTTACAGCTAGTATATATAAATTAATTGAGTTTTGTATAATGAACTTATATCCAAACACCTAAGCTGTAATTAATAATTAGAATTATTATAATTTACCTGATTATTTTTAATTTTTAATTAATATTATTATATAACCTCAAAAAAGTTTAGTTTTATTAACTCTTTTGCCTTTTTAAAACTGAATATACAGACCAGGCCCGGTGGTTCATGCCTGTAAATCCTAGCACTTTGGGAGGCCAAGGTGGGTGAATCACAAGGTCAGGAGTTCAAGACCAGCCTGGCCAACATGGTGAAACCCTGTCTCTACTAAAAATATAAAAGATTAGCTGGGCGTAGTGGCGATTGCCTGTAATCCCAGCTGTTTGGAAGGCTGAGGCGGGAGAATTACTTGAACTGGGAGGTGGAGGCAGCAGTGAGCCAAGATTGTGCCACTGCACTCTAGTCCTGGCGAGGCCACAGAGTGAGACTCTGTCTCAAAAAAAAAAAAAAAAAAAGAAAAAATGTTTATTGGAGCCCAGATCCAGATTTATCATCAACTTACATGAGAATCACAAGTTTATTATTGTCCAGAAACATTTGGCCTGCTTTAAAGCCAAAAATCTGGTGTACTGTAGATATTTTTATTTATATAAATAATCTAGGATTATTGCTTTATGCACATTTTCAGGATAAAACAGGCATTTTAATAATATTGGGTTATAGCATGATAAATATATCAATTTAAATAAGTCTAACTTGATTTGAATCTCCTAATTATTTCTTAGATATCTTTTTGCTACTGCTGCCTTAAAAAACTTAATTACAAAGTAAAACCTCTATTAATTACTATTCTGTGCTAGGAAAATGTTCTAAGGCATGTATTTCTTTGCCATCAGGTCAAGTTCAATCATTCATTTGACTAAAATGAACTATACTGAAACAGAGACTTATCTTAATAACCACATTACTTCTATTACATAGAATAATTTCTCCCTTGAAATCAATATTCATGAAGGCTTGGAAAATGAATGAGTCTTGGCTTTCTAAGAAAAAGAAAAAAATAATATTGGATAAATCTTAAGAAGTTTACTTGCAAGGTTTTTCTTAAAGTTTCCTTTTAATTTTTATTACATCAGTTGAATGAACCTGATGGCAGAGATGAAAGGAGAAAGGTGATAGTTTAAATCTCTTCATATTGTTCATTCACCATCAAATAGTTTAGACTAATATTACATATATATTCATACACATATATACATATATATACTAATACATATATGCACATGTATATATTAGTCAAATAATTAGACTGATATTACATATATTCATACACACATGTGTATATACATGTATACACACGTTTGTGCATGTATATATATATGTCTTATGTTGAAGAGTCAGGTTATGTTATATTAAATAAAAATACTATGAGTGTTTTCTTTTGGAACAGAACTCAGAATTTTTACCTGATTGTTTATATCTTGTGTTGAAGAGTCAGGTTATACTATATTTTTTAATTTTTTATTTATCTTTATTTTTTAAGACGAAGCTTCACTTATTACCCAGGCTGGAGTACAATGGTGCAATCTCAGTTCACTGCAACCTCCGCCTCCTGGATTCAAGTGATTCTCCTGCCTCAGCCTCCCAAGCAGCTGGGATTATAGGCACTTGCCACCACACCCAGCTAATTTTGGTATTTTTAATAGAGATGGGATTTCACCATGTTGGCCAGGCTGGTCTTGAACTCCTGACCTCAAGTGATCTGCCTCCCTTCGCTTCCCAAAGTGCTAGGATTACAGGCATGAGCCACCATGCCTGACTAGGTTATGCTATCGTAAATAAAAATGTTATGGGTTTTTTCTTTGGAAATTGAATTGAGAATTTCGACTTGATTGGCTGGATGTGTATAGTGGTAGGTTAAAGATAAAGGATAATTAAGCATGTCCTTTCTGAGTAATTATGACTTTTCAGTTGACAAACAGCAGTTTTTTAATGTCACATTTGGATCAGGTCAATTAAAGAGACAGAATGAATAAGTGCTTTGCCACAGAGCATCTGTAGGCTCTGCCAGGCCTATTGTTTGCATTTGAAGAATAAGATTCAGTGTTACAGTTAATTGCAAGTGATAATACTACTTTGAAGACCATATTAGACACACAGGTTAATAAATGTTTTTATCATAGCTTTTGTATTCCCAGAGGGTCCTAGTCACAGTAGTAAAAGCAAAATCATAGTCTTTGTTACCACATAAACCTAGTTTACATCCTTTCTATATGCCTTACTAGCCAGCTTAGATAAAACCTCTGCAGATCTGCTAAAAAAGTGGATAAACAAGACTAACTTCAAAGAGTCTGAGCTGATACAGCAACAATAACCAAGTGTGGCTTGGCAACTTATCCCATGGGAATAATGTTCTAAAAGTGCTGCACATTTTATTCAATAAATGTTTGTAGTAATGAATACAATTGGAAATTCTGTCATTGAACTTCTTTCCACTGTTCCCAAATTCTTTGTCACTATGCATATATATAAGTTCTTTATTTGGACATGACATCAAGGATTGATGTCTGCATATCATGCGAAGGATATAAATATTTAACATCTTACTGGTCTTTTATCTGGTCCTCATTTCATGTAAAACTAACCTTCTGTTACTGACCTCTGGTCACATATTTTTATCTATGTTAATGTAAGCCAAAAAAGATTGAATTTGCATGTTAAGATAATGTAATTAGAAATAATGAATTTACTATCAGATTATTATTCAAGCAGAATTATTCCAAATTGATTGAAAAGAGAAATGAATACAAGCAAAAAGATGAGAACAAGGACTGTCAGAGTCAAAGGGCATCTAGTATATTTTATCTGTATTCATGCAGAGTTTTCACGACAGCGTGTTAACTTTTTATTTAGTTCAAGATCCTGATTTATTTTTGATACAAATAGTCAAAAACTTTATATATCCTCTTGCATTGTTCTGCAGATAATTCTACAGACTTATTGGACTGAGTCCAAGTGGGTAGGATTTGTACCAGAAATGCAAGCGTAGAAGTCCCTGTTTTTAGCATCCTCAGCAATTTAAACACTGCGCTGTAAAATCTCAGCCCTTGTCCCAGAAAGACTATGGGTCGTGGTGGAAGGAAGAAATAGTGAGGCAGCTTTATGTATCTGTGTGTGGGAGGAAGCTCTTGCTTTTAATAAGTAGACCTTTAATCTCCAGAGCCCATTTCCCCAGCAGTCAATTCACTTAGAAAAATAAAATGTCATTTAATTGGCAGAAAAATTGCTTAAATTCTGTGTGACAAACTCTAAGAAATACAATCTGTAGATGGAAAAGCAAAGAGAAAGGGATGCAAATTAAATTTTAATTATAAAGATGATTAAAATGTAATAATATATAAAATTCAGCTAGCTCCTTAGTAATTGACACAGAATTATATAACTTTGGGATATATAATCACAATCAAACTAATATTATAAACTTAAAAAATAAATTGCTTAAAATTGATGCTTAGGCTCCATTGTGTTGACAGCTATCTACTCAATCTGTAGAGAATGCTAATTTAATAGGAATGACTTGCATTGAAAAGTCAGTTCAGATTTTAGGTTAATTGGCATCCACTTAACTTGTGAAGTCTACCTTGTTAAATATAAATGTTTTAAAAATTAATGCCAATAGATGTGAGAAAACCATTTGACACAAGGCGGCAATTAACTACAGTATATAAAACCATAATTCAAAAGAGTCTGGAAGTTGGTAAGGATGCAGACTTCTTTACTTGCCCTTGAATTTATAAATCAATCATATGTCAAAATGAAGTATAAGAAAATAACCTGCCAAATCATATATGGCAGAAATCAGAAAATCCAGAGGAATTCGAAGTACAAAGATTGTAACAGAAAAGAATGAAATAATGATGAAAGACGTCCAGATATTGTTAAAATAGTCATGTACCTGTTTTAGCCTATATAACATACTTAAATTTATTATTGTCTAACATTTCTGAAGATTCATCTTTTATGCATCATGCTTTTGTTAATATCAAGTCATATTACTTAGGTATATTTTAGTCTAGAGGATTATACTCATGAAAAACTTTAGTACTAATCATTACAATAACATGTTTCTTCTCTCTTTTGTTTCTGGATCTTTCATATTTGAATTCAACATATACAAATTCATAGTCTCCTGAATTTGAAGCAGCACTGTAGTGGTTACTTGGCATGCATCACTCCTAAATCAGATATGTACCTAGGTAGGAATTAAAGGGTTTTACAATTTTTGGAGGACTTTTTCTGTTGACAATTTCTCAAGAGTCAATGAGGAGAAATGCCAAGTAAGTTTAAATCAGGAAAGATGACCTGGAGCCAAGTATATAAAGGACCTTGACAAAAGGTTCTGAGGAAGCACAGAATAGTAAAATACGGACTGTAGATGGAGTTAAGGGCCCAGAAGCTTTTATTCATTTTGGTGTTACCTCAGAGCCATGAGGTTGAGAGAGGTTAAAGAATTTGCGAAGTGAACAAATTTGAAATGAATAAGACACAGTTCTGGCCCCTAAAGAACCTTTAATATCCTATTTTTTGACATTGTAATGGTAGATTGATTATTAGTCTTACTTAGTGCACTCTTGAGAGTGTAAGTTCGGCTGGGCCCAGTGGCTCACACCTGCAGTTCCAGCATTTTGGGAGGCCAAGGTGGGCAGACCACCTGAGGTCCGAAGTTCGAGACCAGCCTGGCCAACATGGTGAAACACTATCTCTACTAAAAAATTAACACACAAAAATTAGCCAGGCATGATGGTGGGCGCCTATAATTCCAGCTACTCAGGAGACTGAGGCAGGAGAATCGCTTGAACCTAGGAGGTGGAGATTGCAGTGATCCAAGACTGTGCCATTGCACTCCAGCCTGGGCGACAGAGCAAGACTGTTTTTTAAAAAAACACTATAAGTTCAAGCTTCAGTCCACCTACTGTAGATCCTGGCTCTACAACTTGGTCTGGTTGACTTTGTGTACATTACTGAAATTGTCTGTCCTCATTTCCTCATGTTTAAAATGGGAATAATAATATAAAACAGTATAAGTGTTTTATATGAATAAAATGTGATAATTTGTCAATGAGAAATCACTAAATCATATGTTTCCCTCTCAAACAGATTCTAGGTTCCTTTAGAAAAAGAAACCCGTATTTATTGTCACCTGTATCAAAAATAGAGCAGTTATCTACTTTTGCAAGACTTACCATTCTTTCATTCATTCAAGAAATATTCTTTGTGTTCTCATTATCCTTTGGGAGTGGTGTTTGAGACTGGTATGCCAAGCAGGCATGGCCTCTTCTCTCTGAAATTATAATCCATTGGAGAAATACAGTCAAGTCAATGAGTAATTTTAAAACAGTGAGTACACATTATTGTAAGAGAGGTCTAGAGTATTGTGGAAAAAGTTGAGGGGATACTTAATTTAGATGTCAGTTTTCAGTAGAATCATACTGCAAAAAATGACTTTTGACTTCAAATCTGGCAGAAAGAGCGGCAACAGGAAGAAAAAGTATTGCAAACAGAGAGGATCGTTTGCCCAAAGTGTAGGAGTAAAAATGCATATACTATAAGAATATGCCTGAGAAAAGTGAATAATTGTAAATATGAGGTGAACAGGGAAAAAAGAGGAAGAGTGAGGAATGATACTGGAGTGGGAGACAGGACTCATATCATTCAGAACTTTGTTAGCCACATTGAGCATCTTTGACATTATCTTAAAGGAAATTAAAAATACATTAAAGGGTCTAAACGTAGAGCTATGTGGTAAGATTTATATTTTCTTAAGATTACTCTTGCTGCTTATAGAAAATGGAGTGAAAGGAACATGAGTAGAAGCAAAGGAAACCATGAGAAGTCTCTTAAGAACTGTTGGAAGGACATAATGTGTCCTCACTATAGAATGGGCAGAGGGATTAGGCAAAGTTTGGTGTTGAAAGTTATTTAGGCTGTCATATTATTATGCATCTTGGATTAATTGGATATGCACAGTAACTAAACACAGAAGGACAGTCAAATGGACAGTAGTATTCTTCAGTATTTATTTTGCATCCAGTCACTCTATATGCATCCTTGCATTTGATCTTCAAAAACTCCACAAATGAGATAACATTATTATTTTCACTTTACAGATGGAAAAATATGAGGTACATGCTTCAGGTAGGTAACTTTCGTAGAATCATGTAATTTGCAAATGGCAGAGCCAGGATCCAAATCCAGATGGAATAACTTCAGAGTGTATTATCTTAATTAACTTGGATAGAAAGAGGCAACTTAAAAGAGGCATTATTTGAGGGCAAAGAAGATGGATCATATTTGAAACCTGACAAATATAAGAAGATTGAAGGTTAAGAAAATGAAGATAAGGAGGGATACAGCATAGCACAGTGGAAACAAGACCATGGTTGTGAAATCAGACTTGGATTGAGCTCTCACTCTGTCAATTATCAGCTCTGACCAGGGGAGCAAATTACAATTAATTACAATTAATCTCACTGGGCATTACAGAACCTCATGTATAAAACAGAGATAACAGTAGGGATGTTGGGAAGATTAAATGATAGAATTCCTATAAAACACTTGCAAAACAAATTGGTTGGCTTATACTCCATTTTCAATTAATGTTACTACTGTACTTACTATTATTTTGATTAGGTTGTTAAAATATGAGTTTTGAGTTCAGGGGAAAGACCTGGCAAAGGTATTGTCTTAGTTCATTCATTCAGTCTTCTGTAACAAAATACCATAGACTGGGAGGCTTATAAACAACAGAAATTTAACGCTCACAGTTCTAGAGGCTGGGAAGTCAAAGATCAATGTGCCAGCAGATTCAATGTCTAATGAGGGCCAACTTTCTGACTGATAGATGGCTGTCTCTTTTGCTGTGCTTTCTCATGGCATTATGGATAAGGGACATCTCGGGGGTCTGTTTAAGAGGACTAATCCCATTCACAAGGGCTTTGCTCTTATGACCTAAATACATTCCAAAGGACCCACCTCTTAATACCATCACTTTGGAGGCTAGGATTTCAACATATAAATTTTGAGAGAATGTAAACAATCACTCCATTGCAGGTATCATCAAGGTTTAGATGGTACTTGAGAACCTGGGGACATAGAGAGCTATCTGGGATGATCAAGAAAGAATAAGAACAGATCTCTGAGGATATAAATCTAATTTGAAAGAGCTCACAAAAATTTATGCATTAAATAATGATATCAAAGCATAAACAGCACAGATAAAAGGATAATACTCAAAATTAACATCTCTAAAATGTTTCTAGATTTAAAAGAAAAAAATGCAGCTACAAAGGATTGCGCACAAAGCTAGCAAAAGAAATCTCATCATCAGCATGGCAGGTGGCACCGGAAGGGGAGGGTCGGTGTGGGTGTCACCTTAAGGCACTAAATGAAAATTATTTTCAAGTTGCTAATGTGAAGATGGCCGGTTAGGAGCAGCTCAGGATTGCAGCTCCCAGTGAAAGCACAGAGGGTGAGTGGATGCCGCATTTCCAGACGGATTTTTGTTGCCCACAGACCAGGAGATTCCCAGGCAGAGGAGCCCCACGGGTTGCCAGCACGGCTGTTTTGGCCGGCACGGCTATTTTGCTGGCACCCTGGCACAGCGGTTCCCTGTGCAGAGTAAATGGGACTGGGTCCCCCCTTAGCCAGCAAGGGGAGCTCCAGGAAGCTCCGGGAAGGCAGAGTCGCTCATTCATCTTATTTAAAAAAAAAAAGGGCGGGACACTGAAACAGGGAGCCAGGCCAGGAGATTCCCAGGCCAAAAAGCACCATGAATCTCAGAGCTGCTGTTTCAGCCGGCGCAATGGGTTGCCACACGGGAAATCACACAGATCCCAGCGCCTTTTCAACAGGCGACCAGAACACCTGGGAGAGAGCCAACTGTTCAACTAAAAAACAAAAGGCTCTGAGGCAGGGAGTCAGGTGATCAGGTCCGGCTGGTCCCACCCCCACAAAAAAAACAAAAACAAAAACAAAAAAACAGCAACTGGAAATGCTCTGGGTTGAGAGTTTCACAGCAAGCACAGCTGAACCCGGGACAGTCCAGCTCTGTGCAGGAGGGGCGTCTGCCATTACCGAGGCACTCCACCACTGCAGAGGCAGTCTGCCATTGCTGAGGCAGCCTGCCATTTCCGAGGCAGCCTGCCATTGCCGAGGCAACCCGCCATTACAGAGAGAGTCCGTCATTACAGAGGCAGGCCACCATTGCCGAGGCAGTTCTAACTACACCCATATAAACAGGACAGCAGGGAAGTTCACACAACAGCTCGGCGGAGCCCATAGCAGCTCAGCGAAGCCTCTGCAGGCAGACAGTGACTAGGCTGCCTCCTTGCCAGGCAGGGCAGCCCTGAAAAAAAAAAGGCAGCAGCACAGCGGAAACTCATAAATAAAGCCCTAACTCCCCAGGACAGAACACCTAGAAAAAAAGGGGTTTATGAGTTCTGCTGCAGCAGACTTAAACGTACCTGCCCAGCAACTCTGAATGAACAGCAGAGCTCACAGCTCAGCACTTGAGCTACTATAAAGGACAGACTGTCTCCTCAAGCAGCTCCCTGACCCCCTTATATCCAAACAGTCACCTCATAAAGGAGAGCTCAGACTGACATTTGGCAAGTATCCTTCTGGGACAAAGCAGAAGAAGAAACTGGTAGCAGCCTTTACTGTTCTGCAGCTGCTGCAGGTGATCCCCAGGCAAGCAGGGCCTGGAGTGGACCTCAGCAGTCCTACAGCAGAGGGGCCAGATTGTTAGAAGGAAAACTAAGAAACAGAAATAACTTCATCATCAGCAAACAGGACGTCCACTCAGAGACCCAATCAGAAAGTCAGCATCTACAAATACGACAGGTGGATAAATACATAAAGATGGGAAGAAACCAGTGCAAAAAGGATGAAAACACCTGAAAACAGAGCACCTCTCCTCCTACAAGGGATCACAACTCCTCACCAGCAAGGGAACAAGACTGGATGGAGAATGAGTGTGATGAAATGACAGAATCAGGCTTCAGAAGGTGGGTAATAAGAAACTTCTGTAAACTAAAAGAACATGTTTTAACCCAATGCAAAGAAACTAAGAACATTGAAAAAAGATTTGACGAAATGCTAATGAGAATGGACAACTTAGAGAGAAATATAAGTGAATTGATGGAGCTGAAAAACACAACACGAGAACTTCGTGAAGCATGCACAAATTTCAACAGCCAAATTGACCAAGCAGAAGAAAGGATATCAGAGGTTGAAGATCAACTCAGTGAAATAAAACGAGAAGGCAAGATTAGAGAAAACAGGGTAAAAAGGAATGAACAAAGTCAACAAGAAATATGGGACTATGTGAAAAAGACCTAATCTACATTTGATAGCTGTACCTGAATGTGACGAAGAGAATGAATCCAAGCTGGAAAATACTCTTCAGAACATTATCCAGGAAAACTTCCCCAACCTAGCAAGGCAGGCCAATATTCAAGTCCAGGAAATACAGAGAACACCACAAAGATATTCCTCTAGAAGAGCAACCCCAAGGCATATAATCGTCAGATTCACCAGGGTTGAAATGAAGGAGAAAATGCTAAGGGCAGCCAGAGAGAAAGGTCGGGTTACCCACAAAGGGAAGCCCATCAGACTCACAGCAGATCTCTCAGCAGAAACCCTACAAGCCAGAAGAGAATAGGGGCCAATATTCAACATCCTTAAAGAAAAGAACTTTCAACCCAGAATTTCATATCTGCCAAACTAAGCTTCATAAGTGAAGGAAAAATAAAATCCTTTGTGAACAAGCAAGTACTCAGAGATTTCATCACCACCAGGCCTGCTTTACAAGAGCTCCTGAAAGAGGCACTACACATAGAAAAGAACAGCCAGTACCAGCCACTCCAAAAACATACCAAATGGTAAAGAGCATCAACACAATGAAGAATCTGCATCAACCATTGGGCAAAACAGCCAGCTAGCATCAAAATGTCAGTATCAGATTCACACATAACAATATTAACCCTAAACGTAAATGGACTCTATGCCCCAATCAAAAGACACAGACTGGCAAATTGGATAAAGAGCCAAAACCCATCGATGTGCTGTATCCAGGAAACCCATCTCACATGCAAGGATACACAAAGGCTCAAAATAAAGGGATGGAGGAAGATTTACCAAGCAATTGGAGAGCAAAAAAAAGCAGGAGTTGCAATTCTCATCTCTGATAAAATAGACTTTAAAGCAACAAAGATCAAAAGAGACAACGAACGACATTACGTAATGGTAAAAGGATCAATGCAACAAGAAGAGCTAATGATCCTAAATATATATGCACCTAATACAGGAGCACCCAGATACATAAGGCAAGTTCTTAATGACTTACAAAGAGACTTAGACTCCCACACAATAATAGTGGGAGACTTTAACACCCCATTGTCAATATTAGACAGATCAACGAGACAGAAAATTAACAAGGATATCCAGGACTTGAACTCAGACCTGGACCAAGCAAACCTAATAGACATTTACAGAACTCTCCACCCCAAATCCACAGACTATACATTCTTCTCAGCACCACATCACACCTACTCTAAAATTGACCACATAATTGGCAGTAAATCACTCCTCAGCAAATGCAAAAGAACGGAAACCATAACAAACAGTCTCTCAGACCATAGTGCAATCAAGTTAGAATTCAGAAACCAACCCAGAACCGCACAGCTTCATGGAAAATGAACAACCTTCTCTTGAATGTTGACTGGATAAACAATGAAATGAAGGTAGAAATAAAGATTTTCTTCGAAACCAACGAGAACGAAGACACCACATACCAGAATCTCTGGGACACATTTAAAGCAGTCTCTAGAGGAAAATATATAGCAATAAGTGCCCACGTGAGAAGCAAGGAGAGATCTAAAATTGACACCCTATCATTAAAATTGAAAGAGCTAGAGGAGCAAGATCAAAAAAACTCAAAACCAGCAGAAGACAAGAAATAACTAAGATCAGAGCAGAACTGAAGGAGATAGAGACACAAAAAACCCTTCAAAAAAATCAATAAGTCCAGGAGCTGGTTTTTTGAAAAGATCAACAAAATAAACAGACCACTAGCCAGATTAATAAAAAAGAAAAGAGAGAATAACCAAATAGATGCAATAAAAAATGATAAAGGGGATATTACCACAGATTCCACAGAAATTCAAACCATCATCAGAGATTATTTCAAACAACTCTATGCACATAAACTAGAAAACCTGGAAGAAATGGATAAATTCCTGAACAGTTGCCTCCTCCCAAGCCTAAACCAGGAAGAAGTTGAAACCCTGAATAGACCAATAACACGGTCTGAAGTCAAGGCAGCAATTAAGAGCCTACCACCCAAAAAAAGTCCAGGTCCAGATGGATTCACAGCCGAATTCTACCAGACATACAAAGAGGAACTGGTACCATTCCTTCTGAAACTATTCCAAATAATCCAAAAAGAGGGAATCCTTCCCAAATCATTTTATGAGACCAACATCATCCTGATACCAAAACGCAGCAGAGACTCAACGAGGAAAGAAAACGACAGACCAATATCCATGATGAACATAGATGCAAAAATCTTTAATAAAATACTGGCAAGCTGACTGCAACAGCACATCAAAAAACTTATCCACCACGATCAAATAGGATTCATCCCGGGGATGCAAGGCTGGTTCAACATACGCAAGTCTATAAATGTAATTCACCATGTAAACAGAACCAAAGACAAAAAACACATGATTATCTCGATGCAGAAAAGGCCTTCGACAAAATTCAACAGCCCTTTATGCTAAAAACCCTCAGTAAACTAGGTATTGACGGAATGTATCTCAAAATAATAAAAGCTATTTACGACAAACCTACAGCCAATATCATACTGAATGGGCAAAAACTGGAAGCATTCCCTTTGAAATCTGGCACTAGACAAGGATGCCCTCTCTCACCACTCCTATTCAATATAGTACTGGAAGTTCTAGCCAGAGCAATCAGGCAAGAAAAAGAAATAAAGGGTATTCAAATAGGAAAGGAGGAAGTCAAATTGTCTCTATTTGCAGACAACATGATTGTATATCTAGAAGACCCCATCGTCTCAGCCCAAAATCTCCTGAAACTGATAAGCAACTTCAGCAAAGTCTCAAGATACAAAATCAATGTGCAAAAATCACAAGCATTCCTATACACCAATAGCAGACTTAAAGAGAGCCAAATCAAGAACGAACTGCCATTCACAATTGCTACAAAGAGAATAAAATACCTAGGAATACAGCTAACAAGGAATGTAAAGGACCTCTTCAAGGAGAACTACAAACCACTGCTCAACGAAATAAGAGAGGACACAAACAGGAGAAACATTCCATGTTCATGGTTAGGAAGAATCAATATTGTGAAAATGGCCATACTGCCCAAAGTAATTTACAGATTCAACGCTATCCCCATCAAGCTACCAATGACCTTCTTCACAGAACTGGAAAAAACTACCTTAAACTTCATATGGAACCAAATAGAGCCCGCATAGCCAAGTCAATTCTAAGAAAAAGGACAAAGCAGGAGGCATCACACTACTGGACATCAAACTATACTACAAGGCTATAGTAATCAAAACAGCATGATACTGGTACCAAAACAGAGATATAGACCAATGGAACAGAACAGAGGCCTTGGAGTTAACACAACATATCTACAACCATCCAATCTTTGACAAACCTGACAGAAACAAGCAATGGGGAAAGGATTCCCTGTTTAATAAGTGGTGTTGGGAAAACTGGCTAGCCATATGTAGAAAGCAGAAACTGGACCCCTTCCTGACACCTAACACTAAAATTAACTCCAGATAGATTAAAGACTTAAACATAAGACCTAACACCATAAAAACCGTAGAAGAAAATCTAGGCAAAACCATTCAAGACATAGGCATAGGCAAGGACTTCATGACCAAAACATCAAAAGCATTGGCAACAAAAGCTAAAATAGACAACTGGGACCTAATCAAACTCCACAGCTTCTGCACGGCAAAAGAAACAGTCATTAGAGTGAATCGGCAAACAACAGAATGGGAAAAAAATTTTGCAGCTTACCCATCTGACAAAGGGCTGATATCCAGAATTTACAACGAACTAAAACAGATTTAGAAGAAAAAAGCAAACAAGCCCATTCAAAAGTGGGCGAAGGATATGAACGGATACTTTACAAAAGAAGACATACACGAGGCCAACCAACATATGAAAAAATTGCTCATCATCACTGGTCGTTAGAGAAATGCAAATCAAAACTACATTGAGATACCATCTCACGCCAGTTAGAATGGCGATCATTAAAAAATCTGGAGACAACAGATGCTGGAGAGGATGTGGAGAAATAGGAACACTTTTACACTGTTGGTGGGAGTGTAAATTAGTTCAACCATTGTGGAAGACAGTGTGGTGATTCCTCAAGGACCTAGAAATAGAAATTCCATTTGACCCAGCAATCCCATCACTGGGTATATATCTAAAGGATTATAAATCATTCTACTATAAGCTCACATGCATACGAATGTTCATTGCAGCACAGTTTACAATAGCAAAGACCTGGAACCAACCCAAATGCCCATCGATGATAGACTGGACAGGAAAAATATGGCACATATACACCATGGAATATTATGCAGCCATCAAAAACAATGAGTTCACGTCCTTTGTAGGGACATGGATGAACCTGGAAACCATCATTCTCAGCAAACTGACACAAGAACACAAAATCAAACACCACATGTTCTCACTCATAGGTGGGTGTTGAACAACGAGAACACATGGACACAGGGAGGGGAGCACTACACACTGGTCTGTTGGGGGAAAATAGGGGAGGGACAGCAGGGGCTGGGGAGTTGGGGAGAGATCGCATGGTGGAAAATGCCACATATAGGTGAAGGGGAGGAAGGTAGCAAATCACATTGCCACGTATGCACCTATACAACAATCTTGCATGTTCTTCACATGTACCCCAAAACCTAAAATGCAATTAAAAAAAAGAAAAGAAAATTATCTTCAAGTTAAAATTTTATACCCAGCCAAAATATTGCTTAAATGTGATAGTAAGGGCATTTTTGGATATGCAGTGACTTCTCACATGTCCTTTTAACAAGTGTATATTAAGGATCTTTTCTAGAAAAATAAGGAACAAAATAAAAAATAGAAATTCATGGAGTAGGGGCCAGATGCAGTGGGTTATGCTTGTAATCCCAGCACTTTGGGAGGCCGAGGTGTGTGGATAACTTGAGGTAAGAAGTTCGAGACCACCCTAACCAACATGGAGAAATCCCATCTTTACTAAAAATAAAAAATTAGCCTGGCATGGTGGCGTATTCCTGTAATCCTAGCTGAGGGAGGCTGAGGCAGGTGAATTGCTTGAACCCAAGATGTGGAGGTTGGGATTAGCTGATATAGCATCATTGCACTCCAGTCTGGGCAATAAGAATGAAACTCTGACTCAAAAAAAAAGAAATTCACAGAGAAGGAAATGGAACAGGGAAGAAAGCAATTCACTCAATCAAAAATTGTTTATGGGAAGTAGGGAGAAGTGAGGGAAAAGTTCAGAGAAAAGAAAATACAGAATGCAACCTATTTAAAAAGAAAAACATACACGTAGATCAATAAAAGCAGAAAAAAAGTAATAAAGTTAATAACCATTTTGCTAAAAATACACACACACACACACACACACACACTTTTATCAAACTAAGGAAACAGTGCACGTTATTTAATCTGATAGGGTCTTGCTCTGACACCTAGGCTGGAGTTCAGAGTGCAGTGGAGTGATCATAGCTCACTCCAGCTTCAAACTCCTGTCCTCATGCAATCTTCCCAGCCCAGCCTCCCAAAGCACTGGGATCTAGGATTGCAGGGGTAAGCGAGCTAATGTGCTTGGCTGTGATTCTTAGTAATGGGGAGTGGTAGACATTACAGTCATGAAAAATGCTACAAGGCCATGTGACCTCTTGTTTCTGGGTGTAGTCAGTGAAAGACAAAGAAAGAAAACAACCTTTTGTTATCTACTGGTTATTTGACTATTAAAAAGAAAGAATATACAAGTAGATTCTTAGAATTAATAAGAGTACCATAGTAGCTAAGGTCATAAAGTAGAAAACAAGAAAGACAAGGAAAAAGAGACAGGAATACAGAGGAAGTCAGACATTGAATTCACTTCTCTTAATACATGCCAAATCAAGTAGATAAGTATTGGTATAGAAGGTTTATATAATGTGAATAATTAAAGTTGCTATGATTTACATATTAAATTCTGTGCTCCGAAATGAATAATATACATTCAGTTTTCTGTGGCATCATTATAAAAATGTAAACATTATGCCATGTGGAAAACCTTAATACTTTTCAAAGAGTACAGAAGGCAACTCTTGTTAGTCAGTTTAGGCTGCTATATCACAGGACCATAGGCCAGGAGGTTTAAATAGCAGCCATTTATTTCTTAAAATTCTGGAGGTTGGGAAGTCCAAGATCAAGGTGCCTACTAATTCTGTTCTTGGTGAGAACTCTCTTTCTAGTTTGCAGATGGTCATCTGCTTGCTGTGTCTTCAAATGGCACAGGAGGCTGTGGCAGGAGAATCACTTGAGTCTGAGAGGTGGAGGTTGAAGTGAGCTGAGATCATGCCTCTGTACACTAACCTGAGCAACAGAGTGAGACTCTGTCTCAAGAAAAAACAAAAAAAAAAGAAGAAAATAAAGCTATGTGAATAGAAGTAATAAGTTTGAATACAAAATTATTAGACTACATCCGTAGTTCACATATACACAGTTGGCATTTAGGTTAACTGTTATAATGAAAAACAGATGCCATTTATAATTACAATAAAAAAATAAGATTCCTTCACTTGAGTTGGGGAGGGAAGGTTGCAGTGAGTCGAGATAGCACCACTGCACTCCAGCCCAGGCGACAAGAGTGAAACTCTGTCTCAAAAAAAAAAAAAAAAAAGGATAAGATTCTTAGGAGTATACTGAATAAAATCCTAGATGAGGAATACCAAAGAGACTTTAAAAAAATGTAAAGACACACCTTGTCCTTTGGCAAATGAAACATTGTAGAGACATGTGGTCTCCCTGAGTTTATTTATAAAATTAATGTGATACCAGTGAAACAATATTAGGATTATTATTACTTTTTGGAACTAGAAAATTGATTCAAAATTTTAGAATGTCAAGGACTCACAGAAAAAGAAAAGAAATAGTGAAAGGCAGAGGCTAGCCTTATATTAAAACATAACACAAAGCAATAATTAAAGCTGTGTGGTAGTGATGCCTAGGTAGACCTATCAATGAAATAGAAAACCTAGAAACAACACCAGTGCATCTGGCTGAATACTGTATAAAATGCAGGGAACATTTCAAATCATCAGGGAAAAGATGGGCTAATAAAACATTAGTGATCCAGATTCGTAACTCTTACTTACTATACTTTGATGCGTTTCCAAGGAATCAAATGTTTAAAAGAAAAAAGTGAAACAATACAATCACTAGAAAATAATAAGGACTAATTTGTTATGAACTTAGAATGAAAAAAAGTCTTTCAAACTATGATTCAAAATCCACAAATCATAAAGGGAAAAAATAATAAAATTGCATATTTGAATATTTAAAAACTTCTAGATGAAATTAGACAGCTAAAACATCCATCAGTGACAAAATAGTAGAATACTAGACAAACTAGTAACAGTAATTGCTGCTGACATTGCAGACAAAATTCAATAATTCTTCCTAATATATGAAAACCTCCTAGAAATTGGGGGAAAAAAGCCCAATAATCAAATAGAAAACTGGATAAATATGTGTATGGTGAGTTCATGAAAAAGATGCTAGATGTTTAACCCTATTCATAATAAATGTGAAAAAGAGATGCTAATTTTAACATACAAAATTAGCAAAAGTGCAAAAGTTACACAACATATTCTGTTGACAAGGCCATGAAATCAGGAGTTCCCATATGTTCTTGGTAGGAATACAAAATCTTACAAATCTGCTGGAGGACAATATAACAATATCTGTCAATATTAATATTATATATATATATATATATATACACACACACACACATACACATTTTATACATGTGAAATTACATATACCAAACAATGTTTGTAGCACTGTTTCTCATACCAAATATTGGAAATAATAATAGACAAATGAATTCATCCATAGTGGACAAGTTAAATAAGCTATGATACATTCCATATAATAGAACACAGCTAAAAATAAAAATAAGAAAGCTCTTTCTATAGATTTACATGGAAATATCTTCTGGGAATTTAAAGTGAAGAGGCAAGGGACAGATACTGAATGTAGTGTGTTATATTGTGGGTGTCAGGAAAGGAGGAAATAGAGTATATGTGAATTCACTTATTTGTTCAGAAAGAAATGTTGGAAGTAAACAAAAACAATTACAGTGGCTGCTTGAGAACAGGAACAGCAAGGTAAAATCTGCTCAGATGTTAAATAAGGATGAGAAGGAAATGGCCACTGAAACATGTAAATCACATAAAGGTATTACTTATTCGAAAAACTTAAAACCAAATATAGTAATGCACATGTGATAAATGTTACATCTGAGGTATAGCAAGTGCCAGGGAAAAGGTGATAAGTGGACATTCGCTTATGTTTAGGTGGTAGGGAAACTTGCAGAGATAAAATCATAATAGTATTGGTACTGGGTCTAGAATGATGAGTAGAAACCCACCAGGAGAACAGGGTAGCAAGAATGTGTGGGTCAGGGAAAAACTTGTCTTTCACTCTCTGAAGGTTTGGTGAAAATTACTGAAAAAAGGCCGATTAACAGGAGAAAAGCCATATACACTTATTTGATCCTGTTTTATGTGACCTAGGAGCCTTCAGAATGAAGACCCAGAGATAGAAGGGAAATTGTCCATTTTTATACTTAGGTTCAACAAAGTGTGGACAGTCCTGTAGAAATATGATTAGACAAAAAGCATATGATCTAATGCTAATAGAATGTGAGGAAACCCAGCAAGTCCTGTCTGTTTAGATTCTTCTTGCACTGTGGGCAGTATTCCATCCTTCCCTCTGGGTATGCAGCAGAATCTTCTCTAGAATGGGAGTGTTATGACCTACAATGAAACAAGGTAGGTCAGATAATTTTTTTTTTTTTTGAGACAGAGTTTCACTCTTGTTGCTCAAGCTGGAGTACAGTGGTGTGATCTTGGCTCACTGCAACCTCTGTCTCCCGGGTTCAAGAGATTCTCCTACCTCAGTCTCACGAGTAGCTGGGATTACAGGCATGAGCCATCACACCTGACTAATTTTGTATTTTTAGTAGAGGCAGGGTTTCTCCATGTTGGTCAGGCTGGTCTCAAACTCCTGACCTCAGGTGATCCGCCTGCCTTGGCCTCCCAGGGTACTGGGATTATAGGCATGAGCCACCACACCCTGCCAGGTCAGATAATTTCTATACAGTTTACACAGAAAGGCTGAAGGGGAGTTGGGTGAAGTAGAAGTAACATTTTATGTTTTGTGGCTGGCTTTGGGGAAAAGGATTCTGGTTTTCATGACCTGCCTTGAGGAAGAGGGAGTCTGGTTTCCATGGCCAGCCTAGCGGCAGTGGGGTGGGGAGGGGGGTGGAAGTGAAGGGCCCCGAGATAGGAGGTTTGGAGAAGGTCAGAGAGCTGTTTCTGAGGACTTCATTTTGCAGGAACATTTTCTGAGACCCTGCAAATGAAAATACATTTCAGATGTCAAAAGACAAAATTACAACAAATTTAAAGATTTTAATTGGCTTTTATTTTTGATTCTAGAACTTGTCAACAGCTCATTCCATGAAATAGCATGAATGTTCTGATGAGCTTAACAGGCTTGACTTTATAGAGACAGAACAAGTGCTGTTGAAAGCAGAAACAGAACGAAAGTGTATTGGTCCTTTCAAAATCAATTTCTTTGTAAAAAGGTTGACACACAGGATACTTCCTTATCATGCCAGCTGAAATGGGCCTGTTTGAGGTTGTGGCTATTATCTCTTCTGATTTTTTGGAAAGTCAGATGAACAACTTAGTTTTGCCTTAGAGGCAGGGAACTTCAGTATGAGTAACTTCATTTGGTTTGGTCTATTTGGCCTAGTGCAAGAGCTCTGTTTAAACAAATGGCCTCCTATCAATTTTACTTAACACGGTCATTTAGGCTAAAACCATATATAAACATGCTGGGATTGGTGGGAGCTGAAGATTTTCCAGCCTGACAGTGACCCTCAGTCTCTCCATAATGAAGCATGTAGAAAGTCTACCACACTTTAGAAATGCTAGTCTGTGAGTTTATTTCTTACTCTTTTGGGATGAATATCAAAAGTTAGATCTTTATTCATATCCAAGTTATAATATTAGTGTATGAGTGTATCACGTTCTGTCTGCAAAATTAACAAAGTTAGCCCTTCATTGCTAACAACCGTCCTCAGTTCTTTTGCCAATGGTGTGATGAATTCAACGCTGAACAATCTTTATTTTCCTTCTGGTTTGCTTTTGTGATGGTTAGCAAAGATTTGACAAGTGATGGAATCAGTCCCAAATCATGGAATCATCTTTCATCCTTCTTCAAATCCAATGTCTCACCAAATTCCATCCATCTGCTTTCTAAAATTTTCCTATCACCTCCCCCACCTTTGCCCATTTCCTCTGTTACTGCCTTCTTTCACCACGGCAAAGATCCCATCCAGACCCTTCTCTCATTTTGTTCATCCAGATTCATCATTTCCTAAGGCGTTTCTCTTTCTCAGGTTTCTTCACCTTCCATTTTGAGGACACTGTCACAGGAAATTGTAAGGAATATTCACAAACCTACTAGGCTTAAGAATTTTTCTGAGGCATCCAGTTACTCTTTAAGGCACTTTCTGAATTCTCTTCCAGGACGCATTTTTTTTCTTCCTGTATTGACTGCCAAACAGTGATATTAATATGCCATAAATTTGGAGTCCATTACTTCAAAATATGTCACAATTTGAGTAGGGAATTCAGGCAGAGCTAAAGTTCCCTTTTTACCTCATATACAGAATTTTTTTTTTACCAAACAAATTAAGAGTATCATCAAGACTGCCTGGGTAATTTGTAGGCTATTTAGGAGAACAAATTGTTTTCAAGCATTGGTAGGCAGTGTAGAAGAATCTATTTACATTCAAATTATTTGCTAATTACAAATCATTATTAGCTATTAACTAATAAAAGCCACTTAAAGACAACTACTAAGCAACGTTTTGTTAGACTGGTTCTATTTATGGGGACAGGAACATGATAAAACTGAGGTTAAAATAGTTCAGAATCCATATTTTATTTCATCAATTCAAATACGCCTCTCATTATTTCCACCAGGCCAAATGCTTGTAGTTTTATTGGACCTGCAAAATATCTCCATACAGAATAATACATGTGAGAGAAAGCTGACAAATTGTCTGAATTCGAGAAGTCAGACTCCCCAACTAGACTATTTCTCTGGATTTTTTCTTTAAAGCCTATAATCGTGCAGGTAGAACAACACAATCCTAGAAAAGACTGCTGCAGAGGAAGCAGGGATAAGCATTTGTTTTCACTTTGAAAACGTGAGCTCACTGCCAGCAGGTTTTGGGCTCCTGTACAAGTCTTTCCCGAATTTCACAATGACTTCAGTACAGAAGAAGAAATGATGGCCAAAATTACCTTTGATTTAACACATAGTTTTTCAAGTCTCAACAGACAAAAGTCGAAATAGATGTCCTATCATCTACCGTAGAGATTACCTTAATGGAAGAAGGAAAAGAGCTCTGCTTTAATCCCTGTGATTCTGTTCCGGAGCGGTATAAGCCCAACTGATTTCAGTGCAGTACTGCAGTATCTCTGGTTTCCATGTCATGGAAAACACATAGGAACAAAATTCGGGTTTTGACATACTTAATCCCTCCAGTGGCATTAATTCAGCAAAACTCTGGTTTTGACATACTTAATCCCTCCAGTGGCATTAATCATTCTTAGATAATTGATGGAAAATTATGAGAGTGAATTCTTTATGTAAGTAGTTTGCAAACTGTAGTACTCTCTAGATGTCAAGTGAGATTATTACTACCTGAAAATGGACACTACTAAACATATAAACTGAGAATGATCTTCTCAGGGGGTTGTATAAAGACATGGCAAGATATTTTTAAAAAGAGAAGGCAGTATGTGTCCCACAAACACATATTACATAAAAACTGTGTATGTCACACCAAAGATAGCATTTGTTCTAATGTATGTGTGTAAACTTGGGTGGAAGGAGAGGGTAAGAGGGAAAGACCACCTAGATAGATGTATAAGTAATTTCTAATGTTTCTGTTTCTGTATAGAGTAGTAAATTCAGAGGTTTTGAATATATTTTTAAGGCAAACAATCAAGGAACCAAATAGTACCATCTATGGAATTAACAAAACCTGCCATAAATGAAGAATTATGACTCATCTAATTCTGTGCACCAAATTTGTTAGCAAACAGTCCCCCAAAATATGTTAGCAAATTACTTAAAGAGGGCATTTTTACTCTGATCAGCTAGCTTTCAACTGAGCTCAGTAAAGTTATTTGTGTCTGTCAGCTGACAACATGCATTTGAATTTCTTGAGTCTTTAATTCTTCTACCAGAGATCCCATGGTTCGCTATGTTCTCCAAGTAGATCAGCAGTTGTAATAAAATACAAGGCCTTCACGTTGGCAGTATAAACAGGAACCTACCTAATGAATGTGCTAACTGTTCTGTATCTGAAGGCATTATTACTTTCTTGTTTGTTCTTTAGTACGATGATAAAAGACCCTGTGAATTCAGTCTCGTTGATCAAGAAAGACTGTTTAATGAAGTAATGGATTAAGTCAGTTGTTTGGCATAATGTAGCAAAATAAATATTGAACAAATTACTAGTTTTTTTAAAAAAGAGATTTCAATGGTTTCTATTGACAGTGGGTGTTGTGCTATTTAACCTCCTGGCCAAATACTAACACCATGCATCTATGAGCCTCTATTAGGGACATTGTATTTTTTAAAGGATAGTATAAGAGAGAAGAGTGAGCGAAACTCCATCTCAAAAAAAAAAAAAAAAAAAAAGAGAGAAGAGTGTTATATGTTATGTAACAGAGTTCTCACAACCTCTCCAAATGCATCCTTCTTGGCTGTTTGCTGCCAGGTTTAGACAGCAAAGCCAATACTTGCAGATGATTCTATTTCCCCCACTTTGCCATAGATGGACAGACATAAAAAATATGACCTTCAAAATAACTGGGAATCCACCCAATTTAAGAGGTGATATATTAGTCCATTTTCATACTAATATTTATAAATATTAGTATGTTAATTTATAAAGAAAAAGAGATTCTTTTTCTTTATAAAAGTGTAATTTATAAAGAAAAAGAGATTTAATAGACTCACAGTTTCACTGACTGGGGAGGCCTCACAATCATGGCAGAAGGTGAAGGAGGAGCAAAGGCATGTCTTACATGGCAACAGCAAGAGAGAGTGTGCAGGGTAACTGCCCTTTTTAAAACCATCAGATCTCATGAGATTTATTCACTATCAAGGGAACAGCATGGGAAAAACCTGCCGCCATGATTCAGTTACCTCCCATCCAGTTCCTCCCATGACACATGGGGATTATGGGGAGTTACAATTCAAGCTAAGATTTGGATGGGGACACAGACAATATAGGGGCACACCATATTAGGTGACATTATTTTTATCTGAGTCATTTATGTCAAATGCCTATGCAAATTCTAAGACATTCTTTGATATTAACTTTCATAATATTACACAATATGTAATGTTAACTCATTTCCAGAGGTGACTGAAATAATAATGAACAATTTTTTGGACATTGCTTTATTTTTTTTTTAATTATTTTT
The DNA here is from genome assembly GCF_030222135.1 of Aotus nancymaae. Classification (NCBI taxonomy): domain Eukaryota; kingdom Metazoa; phylum Chordata; class Mammalia; order Primates; family Aotidae; genus Aotus; species Aotus nancymaae. The sequence continues at coordinate 19,670,373 of NW_026988465.1, forward strand.
GTTTTTATTTTTTTGAGATGGAATCTCGGTCTGTTGCCCAGGCTGGAGTGCAGTGGTGCTCTCTCAGGTCATTGTAGCCTCTGCCTCCCAGATTCAAACAGTTCTCCTGCCTCAGCCTCCTGAGTAGCTGGGATTACAGGCACATGCCACTGCACCTGGCTAATTTTTGTATTTTTAGTAGGATGGAGTTTCACCATGTTGGCCAGGCTGGTCTCAAACTCCTGACCTCAGGTGATACACCTGCCTTGGCGTCCCAAAATGCTGGGATTGCAGGCATGAGCCAGCATACGTGACTGACATTGCTTTATTGAAATATTTTGAAATAGGTATGGGAAGTAAGAAGAAACATGAAACAGGAAACAAACAAATGTACCCTTCTGGTTGTTATGAAGTCTCAAAAAGCAGTGCCCCAAAATGAGGGTCTCAGAAGCTTTCTCTGACCTTTTACTGCACTCATAATTCTGGCCCTTTCTGCTCCTCTGAGGCTAGCCATAGAAACCAGAATCCCAGGGCTGGGCGCGGTGGCTCACGCCTATAATCCCAGCACTTTGGGAGGCCGAGGCAGGTGGATCGAGACCATCCTGGTCAACAAGGTGAAACCCTGTCTCTACTAAAAAAATACAAAAATTAGCTGGGCATGGTGGTGCATGCCTGTAGTCCCAGCTACTCGGGAGGCTGAGGCAGGAGAATTGCTTGAACCTAGGAGGCAGAGGTTGCGGTGAGCCGAGATCACGCCATTGCACTCCAGCCTGGGTAACAAGAGCGAAACTCTGTCTCAAAAAAAAAAAAAGAAGGAAAAAAGAAACCAGAATCCCTTTTCCATAAGGTAGGTCATAGACACCAAAACCTCTTTTTTCCAAAGCCAGCCATAAAATGTAAAAATGTTACTCAAACCTAAAAATATGACCAGAATCTACAAATGTTACTTTAATATTTGATCCCTTGCCTTTCTATGTAAAAACTGGCCATAAAGCAATTATTTGACCTACGTTGTTTAATTCTAGGTCCTAAGACTCCCATTCCAGAAAGGGTCTTGCCCCACCCTAGGTATAAGGAATGCTGCACAGAGAGGCCAAGAAGGACATAGACAGACAGGCCATGCTGGGTTCCCCCAGTCTCTTAGCATTAGATCCTACCCTTTTGCCTGATCATATTTCTATAGGGCTGTCCAAACTTAGTTGAACCTAAGCATAATAGTGGACAATTTCCCCTGTATCTTTAGGTTTTCATTGTGAAAGCGCCCCTATCATGTAAAACCGTAATCAAATAAATTTGTATGCCTTCTCTCCTATGAATCTGCCTCTTGAAGTGATTTCCAGTGAACTTTCAGAGGGTAAAAGGGCAGTGTTCCCTTGTCTGTACATTGTCTGTACCATCATCAGGCAGCAGCAGAAGACACACCTCTATGACTCTTGGCTCACATCTGAGTAGAGATTGCAGGTTGGTTCTAGAGTGCCCAACTGAGCGGTCAAGCCTACTGCCTGGCTGTCCCAGGACTTGAAAATGTCCTGCCAAAGGTTTTCTGAAGGAAGAGAAAAAGAATGCTTTTGGGATTTCTTCTTTGGAGCTCTGTAATGCATACGCTCATGAAAGACTGAGAAATCCTACATAAAGAAATGTTAAATTTTGTTTAACCCAGAATGTTTCTAAACACATTTAAAATGGAATTTTAATTTTGAGAAATATCCATTGAATTTCCATGAAATTTGTTGGGTTGTATTTTAGAAAATGTAGGTTTATATAGAGATAATTTGGGTTGGTTGTTGTTGTTGTTTTTTTTTTTGGAGATGAAGTCTTGCTTTGTCACCAGACTGGGGTGCGGTGGCACGATTTCAGCCCACTGCAACCTCTGCCTCCCGAGTTCAAGTGATTCTTCTGCCTCAGCCTCCTGAGTTGCTGGGTTTACAGGTGTACGCCACTACGCCTGGCTAATTTTGTATTTGTAGTAGAGATGGGTTTTCGCCATCTTGGCCAGGCTGGTCTCAAACTCCTGACCTCGTGATCCACCTGCCTTGGCCTCCCAAAGTGCTGGGATTATAGACATGAGCCACTGCACCTGGCCATATTCTTTAGTAATGATAATAAGGTGTGAGAAGAAACTGTGGGCAAACAGAGGGGTAAAAAGTAGTTTTATCGACAGCATCAGGTCCATTGGTGAGAGAACCAATGAGCAATTTAGGACTGATGAACAAATAGTGTTTTGATATGTATGTGAAAATAGGCAAATCTGTAAATGTATATGACATTTTTAGGAATTTAAGAAAATGCAAGATTTTATAAATGGAGCAGGCTTTTTGAAAATAGAAAATGCTTTCCTCTATTTTTCCAGAAAGTTTAGCTAAGAATGGACTTGGAAAGCGATTCAGAGAGAAGGATTCCTGTCTTCCTTGAATAAATTAGTCAATAAAGGCTAGGCACAGTGGCTCAACCGTGTAATCCCAGCACTTTGGGAGGCTGAAGCAGGCAGATTGCTTGAGGACAGCCTGGCCAACATGGTGAAACCCTGCCTCTACGAAAATTACAAAAATTATCCAGGCATGGTGGCACATACCTGTAGTGCCACCATAGCTACAGGCATGAGGCTGAGGCAGGAGGATCACTTGAACACAGAAGGTGGAGTCTGCAGTGAGCTGAGCCTGTGCCACTGCACTCCAGCTGGGGCAACAGAGTGAGTGAGACTCCATCTCAAAAAAAAAAAAAAAAAAACCAGTAGAATTCATCAGTACACACTATGCGTAAGTAGAGACATTTATATTTGATGCCACATCGCAACCATGTTTTGTACCAAGAGTTGCATATGACCCATTTCTCTTAACTTACTAATATTATCCTCTTTGGGCTGCATTAGTCCATGGTAATGGAGTCTGGAGCAAGTGTGGTTTTAGCAGCTTAGGTCTGTTCCCAAAAGGAATGCTGGAAGCACCAAGGAGAATGTCAAGCACTTCATTTTACATTTTCTCTGTAGATGTTGCATATTTATGTGAGCCACTGAATAGAATGCAAACAAGGGGGTAGATGGTTAGCATATTTTTGGAGTAGTTGTTTTTCTCCAAAGCAGAGACTTAATGTCAAGGCTCCTTTTGGAATTCAGGGAGAAAAAGAAAAACTTCAAAACACTGAAAGGAGAAAGTGTCCTGTTGTGTAAATGCTATAAATATTTAACATTACAAATGTGTCTGTGAATCACAAAACAATGTGCCCAATAACAATTACTTATTTAATCTTTTGTCAAAGATTTATTTCTTAAAGGATGGCATGAAGGAGAGAGAGAAAGAGAGCACATTTACAACCTCTTTATTACCTTACAATAATCACTTTCCATGAAAAAAAGCATTCAAATTCTGACTCAGAGAGGGAACAACTGAGAAGATTGCCCTTCTTGGAAGCAAAGCTTTGATGCGTTTAATAATAAAGGGTCTGTGTCTGCCATGGAACTGAAAATGATCTGAATGTCTGTTGGAAGGAATAACTTCTCCACAAGCTAGGGACATTTAAAGTTCTCTGTCTGAATCTCTCAGTCTCTCTCTCTGCCCCTCCCTCTTTCTCTCTCTCAGGTAAAAATCTGTCATATATATGCACAGTACTATATGCTTTCATAAAATAATTTAATAATAAAATAATAGCTACTACTAACATTAAAATAACTTAGTATAAGCAACATTGACAGATATTAAATACATACTAGGTGAAAATTAGCTGATGATACATAACATCATACTTATAAATGAATGCACAGACTTACCCTCAGTTCCTGTGGCCTTGATCGTTTTGCTGTACCTATCTCTTCAAAGCAAGCATTCAACATATCACAGTCCAATTCCCCTTTCTTTCCAGCTCTTTTACTTGCATACCTGTTTGAGTGTGTTATTTGAAAATTGCATTGGAAAGCTTTGTTCCCTGAAACAGGTTGATTTCATGAATAATAAGAATGACTTGACTACATTGCCTTAGGATTTAAATTTCCCGTAAGGAAATCTGTTCTACATTTTTCCCTATCCACCAAAGTTCAGAAATGGCAGCAGCAACAATATTTGGGGTCTGTTAAGACTCTGGGTATTTCTTTAAAAAGGATGATACTTTAGTAGCATAACTGGAAAGCTGAAAATTATGCCAAGTGTGGGTTTGAGCAAGCAATTCTAGTAGTATCTAGTCACACTGTGTCTTTTTTGCAATATCTGGGGTATTTTAGCTTGAGACTGAACTCGTATGCAGTTGTAGGTCATGGTCCTTCACATATTCTTCATCCACACAATATGTGGGATTGGCCTTCTCAAAACATAGACCTGAAATGAAAATGGTTGCTAAATGTTCTTCTAGTTTTGCTTATACCTTTCTGTGTCACCACAACAGGAATTTTCTTGCCCACATATGAAGCTCTTCATACTAAGTAAGTATCCGTTGTTAGTGGTTAAGAACATACTCCCCTTCAGAATACTAGAGTTAAAGGCATGATTACACCACATAATTTATATTTGAGCTTGGGAAAGTTATTTTTCTTCTCTGAATCTGCTTCTCCATGTGTGAAACATGAATAAAATATTACCCACTCTATGGGGATTAATGAAAATAAAATGCATTCAGCATAGTGAGCACATGCTGGTATGTAGAAAATTTAAAAATTATTAGCTACAATTGTGATTTGAACTGGATTTAGAGAAAATACGATAACAATTGCGCTGGAACAAGTAGATTGGTACTGTGTCCTCAAGCTGGGTTGGGTCCTGTTGTGTACTCACTGACAAGGCCACAAGATTCTATAAAATGGAGACTAACAAGAAATTTGAAATTCCTCTTTATCCGAGGATCATAACCACTCCACCTCTATTATTTACATATTATAATAAAGATATGATTGATTTACTGGGAATTGTTGGCCATTTATTAATTGTATTTATAAGTCAGGTGTAATATAATTTTCACATTTTTGGCCCTTGAAATGTCATAAGTGCTATTTTTTTCCCTAACTTTTTCACTGTTCCTGACATATGTGAAATGAAAATTAGGAATTTTAAATACCACAATTTGTCAAACGGCATCGCAAGACCATATGCACCAGCCTGAGAAGTAACATCATTCCTTTCATGGTTCTTTGATGGCATGTGGACACACACAAGAATCATTAGGACATATTAATTATATATACTATTTTTTACTTATAATTTCTTCCATGACAGCTTTTCATAATATGCTATACAATGCTTAATTGGACATTTTAAAGAAATAATTATTTCAGGTTTAATTAATCATAGCCCTTGTTAGCATATGTTGCATAACTTTTAACTGGATAAAAACTGTTAGTTCTATGACAGTAGAAACAAGCTAACAAAAGAAATCTTAAAACCACCATGAAAACTTAATACTTGCCCCTAATTTTATAAACATATCAAAATAAATGCCTTGGTTTCCTTTTTGATTGCTTAGTAACTGAGTTATGCGTGTACAGCAGGCCTGTCTCACAGAAGATCTCACTGGCTCTGAAGGGAAGCTTCAGACTCTCCTCTCAGAAAGCCAGAATATTGTTTTATAGAATTTAATCTAGTCCTAGAAATCAAACCATACATAATAGTTTTGACTGCCATGGCAGTTTTTGACTTCTTAACTGTGTTCTCTCTGTTTTCCCTTTGGAAACTTGCAGAATATTTTGTAATTAAAAGAACGAGCAACCTGAAAATACCTTTTTTTTCAGCTTGATATTCCATACATGTATGTATAATCTCTGCCTCTGACTCACTGCCTGCTTTCTGTCATACTGAGCAGAGAGAATGCCAGGATTGTAGGGAACTTACCAAAACCGCTGAGGTCACTTTATAAACAGACTGTATTTAAAGGAGGTTTTAAGAGATCCTAGGAAATGTGAGACCCATTGAGGTTCTACCCAGGGAATAGATAGCCCCACCCCTTCACTTACTAATTCTCTCTTGCTCAATCCATGGAAAAAGATTCAATCAGACAAGTTCCTGAGTTTAAGGTCAATTTGAAATTCTTTTCCTACCTCTTTTCATTTTTTCCAAGCCAAACATTTTACTGGCTCTAATGCAAAAGCATAGAAGTTTATCCTTACTTGCCCTAGAAACCCTGTTATTTTCATTTTAAATAACCAGTTTCTGTGCTTGGAGATTTTAACCCACTGAGTGAGGTTTCCCTGGATTTTCTCTCCTCTGATTTGTCTCAGTTTGTACCACTTTATGAAAACACAGGCCAATGTGTCCAATTTTGCTTACCTACACACAACTAGCCATCATACCACACCTGTAAGGGTTTCTTTCCAGCTATTGCCCTAATTTTTACCTCCTCTTTGTAGTAGAAGTCCTATAAATGTTGTCTATAAAGACAGTCTCAATTCTTTTATCTCCTATTTTCTCTGTAATCTATTTTGACTAGGTCTTTATTTCCACAAATTAATTGATAATCAAAAAAGTCACCAATGACTTCTATTTTACAAAATCCCATTGTCATAGGTATAAAATCTAAAACTATAAAACTTCTAGAAGAAACATAGAAGAAAATTTTTAAAATGTGTTAGTTAAACAAAGATTTCTTAAATGTGATAGCAAAAGCAGAATTTATCAAAGAAAAAATGATATTTTCGGCTTAAGCTAAGAAACCTCTGGTCTTTGAATAACATTAGTAAGAGAATAAAAAGAAGAACCCCAGACTCAGAAAAAATTTGCAGAGTACATATCTGATAAAAACCTTGTAGTAGAATACACACAGAATATTCATATCACACTAATAAGAAAATAACCAACTCAGTGAAAAAAATGGACAAATGATGTGAACAGATAATCCACCAAAGAAGATAATAGAGATGGAAGTAAGTACATGAAAGGATGCTCAGTATCATTAGTTATTAGGCAAATGGAAATTAAAACTATAATGATATGCCATATTTTAGGATGGCTAAAAATAAAAGAAAAAAAACCTATATAGCAACTAGAATTCACATATATTGCTAGTAGGAATAAAAAATGGTTTAATGACTTTGGAAAGCAGTTTTAACATTGAGTTGCTTTTTTTTTTTTTCATAAAGTTGAAATACAATTATCATATAACCCAGCAGCTAAGTATTTACTCAAGTGAAATGAAAAGCTATGTTCACACAAAAATTTCTATGGGAATATTTATTGTGAATTTGTCACCTTCAAAAACTGGAAAGAATCATCAATCGGAGAATGAATAAACAAATTGTGGTATATCTCTGCAATGGAATGCTACTCATCAGTAACTAAAAAGGAATTACTGATGTATATAATAAGAACAAGAGCCTAAAGGGTTTATAGTAAGTAAAAACAGTCAAATTAGAATAGCCACATACTGGCTTGGGTGTGGTGGCTTATGCCTGTAATCCCAGTACTTTGGGAGGCCGAGACAGGCAGACCACAAGGTTAAGAGACTGAGACCATCCTGGCCAACATGGTGAAATCCCGTCTCTACTAAAAATACAAAAATTAGCTGAGTGTTATGGTGCATGCCAGTAGTCACAGCTACTCTGGAGGCTGAGGCAGGAGACTTGCTTGAACCCAGGAGGTTGCAGTGAGCCAAGATCGGGCCACTGCCCTCCAGCCTAGCAACAGAATGAGACTCTGTCTCAAAAAAAAAAAAAAAAAGCCACATACTGTATGACTCCATGTATAGAACATATCGTGAAACTACAGAGACAGAAAACAGATCCGTGGCTAGCTATGGGGAAGGTGTTGACTACAAAAAGACATAGGGAATTTTGAGTCCTGATAAAAGTTCTGTGTCATGATTATGGTGGTGATAACACAACTGTGTATATGTCTCAAAACTTGCAGAGCTATAAGCCGAAAAGAGTGAATTTTACTTTATGCAAATTTTATCTCAGTGAAAAAAAAGCCATGGACATTTATCCCATAAACACCTACTATAACTGATTATCATTCAAAAATAATCTAGGGGTTAATTCTAAGTCTGCACCTTATCTGAACTCTCAGCAGCATTTGGCAAAGTCGACCATGTCCCTCCTTTCATGAGTTACCTTTTTAATTTTTTTAAATTTTCATTTCATATATAATAAACTTTTCATATTGGCCTTTGACCTTTACTGACTGTTCCTCCACAATCTCATTTCCTGACCCTTCCTCCTATTCTTTACCTCTAAATGCTGGGATACCTTGGGTTCTTTTAGGCAGGGTGGCCAGACCAGGCTTCTTTTAGGAGGGGAAAGTTGAATAGAAATCCAAAGAAAGAGGAAACATAATTTTCCCTCTTATGACTGGTTAAATAATTCGTGAGGTCTAGTGCAAAATGAAAATGTAGGGTCCCCAGTTCAAAAATTATGAGAAATTCCAAGATGGCAACAGCACAGTGTTAACCCAAGCATGGGACTCCTCTGAGTGCAGGACCTTGTGGGACTGGGCAGGTCACACATTGGATGCCACTGAAGCTGGTCCTGCTGCTGCTTCTCAGGACATCCACTCCTAAGGCCCACGCTGAAGCTGTCTCCCACAGGACAATCTCAGTAACTTTGTACCTGGACTTCTTGCTTCTGTTCTTTTTTCCTTTTAGGAAATTATTCACATAAAAGCCAGAGTTGTCTTTTAAAAATATCATTGTGCCTCTCTGCTCAGAACTTTTCGGTGGTTTTCCATTGTTTTCCTATAAAATCCCAAGGCTGACCAAAGCCACCACCCCACAATATCTGGACCCACCTGATTTTATGACCTTGTCTGTTACCATTCTCCCCTTCCATCACTTACTCCAGCCACTCTGGCCACTGTGTTCCTCTTTAAGTCAGTCTAGTGCCTTTCCACCTCATGGCCTTTACACTTGATGGCCCATTACTGTAGAACACAGATTTACCAATTCTTTGTGAGATATATTCTCTTTGTTTTCAGATTTCCGTTCAACTCTCATATCATGAAGGAGGTCTTCACCCTGTCTAGAAGAGTTGTCCCTCTCCTATTGCAACACCCCCTGCCAAGTCTCTTTATGTTCTCTTTCCCTGAATAACATGTTTTTCACAGCTCTCATCTGGAATTCTCTTATGCACTACTTTATTATCCATTTTCTCTGCAGACCTGTAACCCCCATGAGAACAGAGGCTTAATCTGGTTCCTTGCTGTATATCTGGTGCATAGGATGTGCCTAGCACGTATTAGACTCTCAGGAAACACACACACACGAGCACATTTCCTCTTTGCTTTGCTACTTGCTATAAAATTCTTGCTTCTTCACTCTTCCCTGAGTAGATCAACAGTAGGCTAATCCATATTAAATGGTGACATTGTGAATATGTGATCATTTTGGAACTACAAAATGGCAGTTTCATGTGGTTCAAATTAATGATGTATAAAAATTAAACAAAAACACATGAATGTGGCAATGACACATTGATTAAGATAACAAAGGTGTTTGATAGGAAAGGTCAAGCATCATGATCAGAATATTATTACATATAAATAAAACCTGGACTGCCACTGTGATGCCTCTACCTTCCTGTGAAAGTTATGAAATCAGTAGAGAGTGACAGGATGTCTGCTTCCTGAATGATAAGAAGAAATGAATGGATTTCACACTGACAGCTTGTTAATCCACTACCTGGCAACCACAACATTGGAGTCCAGTCCTCAGTTTCAAAAATCCAAGTTCTCTCTTGAAGTCTTATTTAAGTAATATCTGTACAATCCATGAATGAAGCCAAACCAGAGACATGTATAAAAATCATAATGGTATTCACTGACAGATATTAGCTCTTTTCTCTACTAATCCAGAGAAAGGATTTTTGTTTCATTTTTCTTTCCAGCACACCAGCTATTATTAAATTTAAGAAGTGCCAAAAACTAATCCATTTTTTTCTGTTTCTAGCAACTGAAACATATAATCCCATGGTATTTGCACATTATACTTAATTGCCATTGGTTATCGACAGCATAAATCTCACATTAATATGCTAGCTTCATTGAGATCTGTTTGTACTTCCCACTTTTAATACTATGGATGTTTTAATACTGAATAATCTTTGTATTTCAGTACTTTCAGCTGCTTTTTACCTTTTTAGGTTTTCTTATCCAAAGTTTTCCCAGCAGCTTTGTAAATATAATAAATCTATTGGCCTTTGAAGGCCACCTGACTTGAGACGTTATGGAGTTGGTAGGTTCACCAATTGAGTATAAGATTAGAGATTTCTTTCTTTATTCCTTCCATTGACCAATGTAATTTACAAGTGTGTGTATTCTGTGAGCATATTCAAAACCTGACATTTATGCTTTTGAAAAAATTCAGCAATGATCAGGTTTACCTCTCTGATAACTAAATTTGTACACATAATAATCAAACATTGCTAGCTCAGTCTTCCTATTAGGAAGATGTGCAAATGCTTTTGGTTATTAATTAGATACTGGATAGACAAAAAATTATTAGGAGATAGAGAATCAATTAGGTAAAAAGGAGAGTGACACCTATGCCTATGAAAGCAAGTCAGAGTTTCCTTAAATGAACATAATAAATACCCAAAATTTTATCTCAACAGCTCTGTTTTTACCAGTTTTGGAAAAAATCCCAGCAAAATAAGTATATTGCTTAAAAATTTAATTATAAAGACATTGATAAAGACTTACAAAAATTAAGTATACAGCATATTTTCAAATTAAAATTTAAAAATTTTATTTTATTTTTGAGAGGACTTTTGCTCTTATTGCCCACGCTGGAGCTCGAGTGCAATGGCTCAATATCGGCCCACCACAGCCTCCACCTCCTGGGTTTAAGTGATTCTGCATCAGCCTCCCGAGTAGCTGGGATTACAGGAGCTCACCACCATGCCTGGCTAATTTTGTATTTTTTAGTAGAGATGGGGTTTCTCCATGTTGGTCAGGCTGGTCTCAAACTCCCAACCTCAGGTGATCCACCCACCTTGGCCTCCCAAAGTGTTGGGATTACAGGCGTGAGCCACTGTGCCTGGCCTCAAATTAATCTTAACTTATATTGATCTGTTTATATTTTTTTAAAGCATTTTTCTAAGATAGTATGTGTGTGAGTATGTGTGTGTGGGGAGGGGGGTAGTGCACACAATGTGTGCTTCAGTAAGAGAAGACACATGCAAATGTTAGTAGTGTGGTCCAAAACAACAATGCCCAATAATAAGGAATAATTAAGATGATTATTGCTGTTGGGGAAAATGTAATGCAGACATGGTCGTGTTATTTATTGTTAATTATCAGATACTGAAGGATGTTTGACGAAACTTGCAAATATGAGTACTTTGATGGAGTAGACATTTCAACTCAAGTTTAAAAAAAAACTTTTCAAACTACATTGCTTTTGTTGAATAAAGGTGTTCAAAAAACGCAGGATGGCTTAGTAAAATAGTTGTTAATAGAAATGGTCATAAAATAAAGAAAGCTACAGAAAATACAGTGCTTTTTGAGGAAACTAATAGATCTTTAATGAATATTTAATTCCTATTTTGGGATAATCTTTACATGAAACGATACTCTTTCACAATCTCCACGTCTAATTATTGTACACCTACTCAGACTTTTGAATTTGGCAAATATTCCATATTTTGGTGTAAAGCATGCCTTCCTTATTTCTTTTATTTGCTAAGGTTTGGTTCTATTCTTAACAGTATTTCCCAAGACTGACTGCGTATTAACATCACCTGAGAAGGGTTTACATAAAACGAGTATTTGCATTCCTACACAGAGCTATTGATTCAGAATTTCTGAGGGGTGAGACCTGCGAATTAGTATTTGTATTAATAATACACACTTTAATTGAAGTAGAATATGCATACAGAAGAATCTGCATTCTTCTGCAATCATAAATATACATAAGCTTAAGGAATGATCACAAAATGAACACACCTGTGTAACCACCACTCAGATTAATAGTGCGTCACTGTCATCCTAGGAATCCCATTCATGTCTATTTGCAGGTCACTATTAGTACATTTTAAAAGTCCCTCAGGTGTTCTAATGTATAGTCAAGAATGAGAACCACTGTATTATTACATGCTAGTTGTCTTGTGTACCAGTTTTTCTATTTTGATGGATTGTGAAAAAGAGGAAATGAATCAAATACATACTGTATGTTGGTGGTTCCACAAGCATTATCTTATTTTTTCTTTGAAACAACCATTCAGAATAGTTAGCATTACATCCTTTCATATAAAGGAGGAAGCAGAGGCTGAAAGAAATGACATAATTTGTGAAAGTGGTACCACTGAAATAAGAACACTGGATTGCAAATCCAGGCCAGTTTAGTGGTTAAAAGATTAAACTGAATCAGGCTGAATTAGGTTTGAATACTGGCTCCACTACTTCCTAAATGTGGGACCTCGAGTCAACGAATTTACTTTTATTGTTAATAAAATGGAGATTTTAATGCATTCTAACTCATCTAATTGCTGTAAAGATTACACGTAAATGACTTGGCACAGCGCCTCATAACTATTATTATGGCTAGCCTTAGTCTTAAGTCTTACATCTGATTCCAGACTTAACTTTTCCCACTACCTCAAACTGCTTCTTGTAAAAAGCCAAAGTGAAGAAGCCCCATTTGCAACTTCTTGCCATATCTCTTGGTCATTAGTTGACTTAATTTCTTTGAGGGCCATTGGTATATTGAGTCATATGGAATAGAAGCCAGAGAAAAAGGTGATCACAGTTTATACGCTAATAAAACTAGTATGTCCCCAAATTACATAAACACAGGAAAAATGGAATACCTATTATGCCCTTGTCAGATGAACAGTTAGATCCATTGATTTAAATTTAGAAGAACATCATTTGAAGACATGTCCAGATATTAAAGAAAAATATGTTAAAATATTAATTGGAAATGAAACTTATGCTGTTTTTTTAAGTTTACATTTCTCTTCGATGGAATGTAGATAGAAATAGTATATGTATATGCATATATACATATCTTTGTAGATAGGTAAACTTATAAATAGATAAGGGAACTAGGTTAGTTAAAACAAATCATGGGGATTTCCTCTCCTTGTCTCCTGAGACTGAGCTAACCAATCTACAGGCGCTTTAAAAAGTCAAGTGATACTTAGGTGAGGAAAATAACATTATGTCACTGTTGTCCTTTCAGGTTAGCAAACAAAAGCTGGATACAGCATATTATGTAAATCTCAGCCAGATACCTTTGCCTTAGTAAATTACAATGTTAGGGAATTTCCACTACAGTCCTGGGATGTGCCCTGTGAATACTCTGCTTCCTAATTAGACCTGTTGCCTCACTTGACCTAGTCTTCCTGCTACTCATGGAATTCTATTTAAAAAAAGAAGAAGAAAGAAAAGAAATAAATGAGAGTGATTAATGATCTTGTTGGATATATATTTACCCTTCTACTTTCTAATGTGGGGAGGCAAAGATTAACAGCTTCCTTTAAGATTTCACCAGCTAGATCAGTCTTATGCTCTAGTTATTCCATAATTAAAACAATATATTTGTGGAAAGAGTTGTGACTAAGAATCAGCAGAGCTGTCCTGACACTGACATTTAAGTCTGTCAAGTCCTCTGGGTTTGGCTGCCTCATGTGTAACGTTTCTGTTGCCTCAGTTTCTCTGTGTGATTTGACTTTGGAAGGATGAGGACAATATCTAAGAGATGCCACAGGGTTTTGTTCTGATTATTTGTCTTTAAGGCTTTAGGTTTATGTCTATATTAAAACTGGAATTTCCTAGACAAGCAAGGCAGAGAGTGGCCAAATAATCGCAAACTCATTGTAATCTTATGGTATCAGTACATCTTAAAGGCAGTGATACCCACTCATAGAGAGCTATTAGCAAGTTTCAATTCTGATTAAATTCCTCTGAATGTATTCAACTTTTTGGTTCTCAGTTTTTTATCATTTTAATCTAATAGATTAAATCCTAGAAAACTTTGTTTTAACATGAAGTATTTACTCTTAAATAATATTTTATGTTTTAAATAATATTTTTAAAATATAAAGTCTCACACAGAGCAATTGACTTTATTGAATAGACATTTACAAGGCTAATGGAAACTTTCTATTTGAATTATTCTATAAGATTGTTGGAATAGAACCAAATTGTACTAAAGATTAAAGTATTCCACTTTCAAATCCTTTGTAATTTTATCTAATCAGTCTATGCCTCTAGAATGGAAGTATGAAAGTTGTGTGGAAAGGATCCAGTGGTTTTCAAAATGTAAGGTATTAGTATGTAGTTGCTGCTATTTGAGAAGGAAAATTTGACTGATTTCATATAAAATGTACAATAATAGATGAATGAAGGTTTTAGTATCATAATGAAAGTTTTAAACCTTTTAATAAATATACTTATTATAGTAACCCTGTTAGGCATGTTTTGGACGTATTTTAGGATTTAGCCTTGCTTTGCTTTGGTACACTTCAAATACTAAAATGTCTATCCTGATGCTGAATAAAGGCCAGTTTAATGGTGAGCCATTGGAAAAGCAAATGATTACACCATTCCTTGGAGGTAGGAAATCTGGCATCAGCTGTCTAAATCAGTGTTTCACAGAGTTAATTTCATATCACATTAATTCAAACAGGTTTTCTCAACTGTGGCACTATTGATATTTTTGGCTGGATAATTCTTGGTTGTATAGGGTCTGTCCTGTGCATCGTGGGATGTTTAGCATCCTACTACTAGAAGTGAATAATACCTACCCATTTGTGGCAAAAAAAAAAAAAAAAAAAGACATCCAGACATTGCTAAATGTCCCCTGGGGGAAAATTGCCTTTAGTTAAGAACCACTTTTCCAATGTTTCATCCCCCCAAATGATTTTATGATAAAATTTATATGACAAATTCAGTAATAATATGACTCTCTCTTAAAGATTCACTTTTAATACTAGCATGTTAAAGATTCTAAGAAGTCTTATTGCAAGGAAACCAATTTAATCTTGTCTAATTTAACATTTCCCAAATATTTTGATGACAGGATCATCTATATCTTAGTAGTAGCTATTTTAGATTTCTGTACCATGTTACAAAACACACTAGAGAATTCTGGTAAAATTGAATGTCTATACAAGCATTTGGTTTATTTATAAGAAATAAAAGTTCTTATTAAATGTCTGGCATATTTCTATATCTTTGTTTTAAAAAATACCTAATAATAGACACAGCATCAGCCATAGTAAACTAATGAAATTGTTTTTTAGCTCATAATATAGTTTACACAATTACATGGCAGACATTCATCATTTCCTTTTTGTGAGAAAGGTATTAGTAGTATTCTCAATTTATGAGTCAAAGAAATAGGGTAGAAAGCAGAAATTCAAATCATATTCTCAGGAGTCCACACTTTTGGTTGCCTGCTCACCTGTCATAGTATACCTTATGAAGTAGCCATCTCACCCCTTTCCCACAGGTGCCAGCCATACACTTAGAATGGTGTCACCTTCACCTGCAGCATCTCTAGGGGCAATTGGCTTCATCCACTCAGTTCAAACCAATCCCATATTCACAACGACTGGCTCAGTGACAAACACTTAATCTAAGCCTAAACTTCTCAGTGCATGGCATTTGGATAATTTTTTCAGGAATGCCCACTGGACCTAAGTTGGTCCGGTCAGATAGAAGCCTAGAACTTGAGTGCAGTAGTGGGGAAAGCAAAGCCCCTTGGCCAGGTCAAGCAAGTGGTTGGATAAGCAGATAGGTTAGTAGTTATGAGGCCTGTGACTGCTGCAGCCTTTTGCTGCCACATGGAAAATCTCCTTCATGGGAAGCCAAAATATGGAAGAGGATGGAACCAGAGAATTCCACAGTGAGAGATATAGCATTCCAGTCAAACTGCCTAAAGCCAGATCATTTTCAGTCTTCCAACAGCTCCTTTATTGTTTTGCCCGTTTTGTGTTTAGGTTTCTGTCAATTACAGTGGAAACCATTCTTAGTAATATACCTGAAAGGGAAAAGTAATAAATGCGTTGTCATTTCAGAAGTTAGCTATCACAATAGAAAACAAAATACTTGCTTTAAAATTATTTTACAAATTTCAAACCATGTTATATTATCATTATAATGCCTAACATACATCTTCCTAAGCTAGGTCACTGTTAATCACAAACTTTAAAATAGAAGAAAAAAATCAGGTGATGTGGTTAGACACAATTAGTAAGTTAACTCCAAAGGAATGCCACAGACAACTGGCTATCTAGTTGTCTAGCCAGAGGTACTAGGCAGAAGTTAAAAAAAAAATCTGGAGAGAATGGCCTGGGTGTAGCTTCCTAAGGGGAGAAAAGTCAGGGTGAACAGAGTGAACAAAGAACTTAGTATATAACATGATTAAATGCTAACAAAAGTAAGCTCTCAATTGCCTCATTTTTGATGAATAAATGAATAATTCTGTTTAATTATTTAATGTATTGTGAAGTTGGAATCAAGAAAATGATTAAAATCAGTCCAGTTTTTTTTTTAGTTTTTCCATAAATAGATTCTTGCAAGCTTGTTTCTCTTTTGATTCCATGTCGCTAAGTTCTAGTTCCTGCAAGAGACAACTTTCTATACTATTCCTGCAGCTAATCATTATTCTAATGCAACTTACTTTCATCTTCTGAAGTCCAGATACATTGAAAGTATTGGATAACAAAAATTATTTCTTTAAAGACTGTCACATGATGGTGCCATTCTAAGAAGTGCCCAAGTTGTCACTTACAAAATATGAAGATGAATTGCTAATCCTTGCCTTGGAGGAGCTGTGAAATAATAACTACTAGAAGGTACAAAAGACAGTAAAAGTGGGTTTTGTATGATTCTGAACACATCTTTATTGTCTTAGGAAGTAGCTTTTGTTTATAAGGGGAAAAAAAACCCAAGTAAATAGGAACTATCGACACAGCCACCTTCAACTGGAGTCTCCAAGAGAAAGGCATTCCTGGACTCATAATCTTAGAGACCTCAACAGCAATACTTTGGGGGGGTCTTTATTGTACAGTTGGCTCTGTACCATGTGATTCAGATATTCCCCACAGGCCTGCTTTTAATGTCCGATGGAAAAAAAATAGTTTCCTTACTTTGTACTTTATTTTTTTTTCCTACCTAATTGCTCTGCTGACTCATAGTTTCTGTTACCTCATAACTTTGGCAAAGCCCATCATCATCTTCCCAGGCTGATTTCTATAACATTTAACTTTGTTTCCTGCTGCCATATGACTCAGGCTCTTAGAATTTTCCGGTTCTGATTTTCTAGAGAATCTCACTTGCTGAGCTCATCTTTTGCAAGCCAGGCCATTTCACAGTTTTGTCATCACCTTTTGGGTTGGCTGCCTTTGAGTTCGGTATCTCATTCTTGGACAGGTGGGAATCACTAAGGAGGTGAAAATCTGTGCACTAAAATTATTATGAAGCAGTTTTTCCTGGTAAGGAACATGTCCATGGTGAACCAGGTATGAAACATACCTAATAGATCTTAGCTCTTGCTAATCAGTAAAGCAAACTCCCTGCATCCCATTCATCCAATTCAGTAGTTGTCCTCATCTGACACATTCCATCTGTCACATCCATTGTAAATATACTGATACTTTAAAAATAGGGTGCTTTTGTGTCAACTCCATCTAGTACCTTCAAAGGAAATGGCAAAAGGCCACATCAAAGACTACTTAATGATGTTGGAGTCCACTGGGCAGTGGTCAAGACTATTGGTCTGAAGCTAGGGTGTCAGACCAATAGTCTTGGGAGGTAATCAGGGAAATTACCTCAACTTCTTTATATCTCAGTCTCCTAGTCTTAAAATGGGTACATATCTCAACCTGTTTTTTAGATTTTTGAAAGGATTAAATGAATATGTATGTAAAGTACTTAGAGGAATACTTGGCGCATAGAAAGCTGGCTGTTATTTTAAATAGTACCATTAAAGTATATTCAGTTTTTATTTGTCTCCTCTTTGCAATCTGTAAATTAAACAACTAAACATTGCTAAACAATTGAAATACAATAGTGGGAAATAACTAAAACTGTTATAACCACTAACTTTTCCAAAAGGGAAAAATGGGACAAAACCTTCATTTCTCAGTACCTGATGCCATGTACCATTCATTTGCTCTGGTCCTGAGCATGTATTTTATTTTCTGGAATAGTTCATTACCTTGTAACAGATGGTTCTCATAACTGGTGTTATAATGTTGTTTATTTTTGGATAGTAGGATATTTAAGGGGATGAGTAACTTTAAGAGTATTAACTTGCTGTCTAACTTTTTTTTTACAGTGAAGAAAGCCATGATGCTCCCTTTCTCCAGAAACACAGTTTATAACTTTATTAGCTGCAACATATAGCATGAAACATCATCATTTCATTCCAGAAGCAAAGCCACTGTAATGGCCTAAGTAATTCCAATTATCCCAAAATTTCCACTAGCCTAAACCCCATTCCTGGTATAAATTTATTTTACCTGAAGTCTTTTTGTTAACTAAGACGTTTACCTAAACTCTTTTCATAGTTAAAAAGATTCTTACTCAAGTGGCCTTAATAAAAAGAGAGCTTCTCTTCAGAATATATGTGATTCAAATCTGGAATAAGAGTGTTGATGGGAATTGAAGAAGGTGTAGGAGCCAGTTCTTATCCGTATCTCTCAGAGTAAATGAGACTGTGTATCTTAATGTCTTTTTTCCCCTGAGTTTCTATGCATTTTAGGATTAGTTTGCCATATTCTCTACCTTACAGTCCCTACACGACTTCATAGCTTCTCTCTCTGTGCCTCTTTTGACCTTCAGCAATGACTACCAGTCTCTTGACTTTCTCTGTACTTCTCAATTGAAATCTCAGAGAAAGTGAGTAGTGTTGGCCTAGCTTATTTTATTATAGTTTCTGTATAGCTAGACTATTGACTACTCTTGGTCAATACCCACTCCTGCCTAATTATTTGAAGAATAAGGGGAGGAGGTTTTATTATTTTATTCAGGGCTATGTTTTCAGGGGTAGTGAGTAGGAATATTTCACTTAGAAGCATATGCATGCGCAGAAAGTGTTTTTGTTTGTTCGTTTGTTTTGTTTTTTGTTTTGTTTTGTTTTTTTTTTTTTTTTTTTTTTGAGACGGAGTTTCGCTCTCGTTACCCAGGCTGGAGTGCAATGGCGCGATCTCGGCTCACCGCAACCTCCGCCTCCCGGGTTCAGGCAATTCTCCTGCCTCAGCCTCCTGAGTAGCTGGGATTACAGGCACCTGCCACCATGGTCAGCTGATTTTTTTGTATTTTTAGTAAAGGTGGGGTTTTACCGTGTTGGCCAGGCTGGTCTCAAACTCCTGACCTCAGGTGATCCACCCGCCTTGGCCTCCTAAAGTGCTGAAATTGTAGGCATAAGCCACTGTGCCTGGCAGAAAGTGTTTTGAATAATAGGTTAATGTAATAACCTAAGAGAAAAGCAAATTTTATTCTTCAGGGCATGATGTTGACCAGCAGATTTGGGGGACCATAAAGAAAACTTGGTTTTCAGTGGTGTCAGTTTGGTAGCTTGAAATCACCCCGGTGGAAGTATTTTCTCTTTGGGAAACCAGCAAACTCAACAAATCAGTACTTCCCAACTCTGTGCCACACCCTCACTCCTTCACTCTACAGCTGGTTTATCCACACCCTACTGCCTCTTATGTCCCAATGGCATTGACCATGAACCAGTACTTGAGTGTATTGCTGTGGTGAGAGAGCGGATTAAAAAGGTTGCCTAGGCCTGAGTAGCTCATTCATTACAGCCTTCTAATACAGCTTTTTCCATACATTTATCATATATGAGACAAATAACAATGTACGAGCTTTTTTCCCCCTTCTCTAGAGTGTTAATTCTTATAAAATAAGAACGGCACTCTAGATTTTATTACCATTATTGAATATAATTCAGTATTAATAATAAATAGAGCACTCAATAATTATTTAGAAATTTTCTCAAATGCTCCAAAATTAGGTTGTATGTTTGGGTCTGTGTGCATATTTAACTAAAAAGAAAACGTGGCTGGGCGCGGTGGCTCACGCCTGTAATCCCAGCACTTTGGGAGGCCGAGGCGGGTGGATCACGAGGTCAACAAATCGAGACCATTGTGGTCAACATGGTGAAACCCGTCTCTACTAAAAATACAAAAAATTATCTGGGCATAGTGGCGCGTGCCTGTAATCCCAGCTACTCAGGAGGCTGAGGCAGGAGAATTGCCTGAACCCAGGAGGCGGAGGTTGCGGTGAGCCGAGATCGCGCCATTGCACTCCAGCCTGGGTAACAAGAGCGAGACTCCGTCTCGAAAAAAAAAGAACCCCGTGATAGCATTCAGCTGTTGTAGCTTACTCATGTCTGTACAATAAGGCCCTGTTGGTTTGCCCCAAACCATATGCTCCTTTAAACACACTTCGTGTTAAAATGAGCATAATATGGAGGGACTCAACAACACTTGCTTATAGAGCTTCTACAGATACCTGTGTCATCATCAGAAGTTCAGCCTGACCGCAGAAATCATTCCTCATTAGAATAAAACCTAAATTTAAATGATACAAAACCTTGACATTTTTTATTTGTCCTAGCTGATGCTAAATGTTGACAAGATTCACAGAAGATCCAAGGCTTCATATGTGATACAATCAATTGATTTCTTCTATTTTATGTTTGAACGAAGTATTTAAAGTACATATGGAAAACATTTGGCTTTGTCTTGGATTTGCCTCTCATCCAGGGCATTTTTATTTCTAAAATATTCCATGTCTTTCACCAGAAATAAGAATTTGTTCTCTTGAGGTATGGTAGCATCAGAGAAAGAAAGATGGAAATAAAGATGCAGAAAAAATCTTGATTTTGTTCTACACACCTGACCCTCAACTGTACCCAAACAAGACTTGGATTTCCCATTCCATTTTTGTACTATATGTATCAATAAAAATGGTAAATATAAAAACAAAGATAGCCCCAGTGAATTAAAGATATTACCTAATTCAT
Source organism: Aotus nancymaae (assembly GCF_030222135.1). Lineage (NCBI taxonomy): Eukaryota > Metazoa > Chordata > Mammalia > Primates > Aotidae > Aotus > Aotus nancymaae. The sequence goes on from NW_026988465.1 coordinate 19,691,241, forward strand.
CCAATGCCAGTTCTTCCTCTTTGACTGTGTATCAAGACTACTTTATAGGAAAAGTGATAAAGATATCCACCATAATTGTTAATAAAAATGCATCCACACTAAATAAATTGAAAAGTAGAAAATTAAAGGTACACCCACTCAGGCTGTATTGAGAACAGCTGGCATGGGAGTACAGTCGCAGTGACTTTGTCACTCTCTCTGCTGAATTGACTTCGGTATCATTCTTTTCATCCCCATATAGGAAGGCAAAAACCACCTCCTGTTGTTGTGGAGGCTTACATGAGGTCTCCCTCCCTTGCTCAAAAGAAAGGTCACGAAAGCTGCATACTGATCACATTCTAAACCGTTTTGCCCAGGCCCCAGTGGAAGCCTGGATTAATGAGACTGATAAACTCTGATAAACCCTTTAGGATAGTTAGAGAAAAAGACCCCATGGTGATCATTCAAGGTCAATAGGACAGGCCATCACTAAGCAGCAGCTCTCTTCGTTCCCTATTGTTCCAAATGCCTTTGAATCACAATAGGCAGTGGCAAAAGTGCAAACCTTCCTTTCTTTCCCTTTTCTTGGGTGAGAAGGAGACAGAGTCAAAGGTCAAAATTTCCAGGATGAAGTAATATGTCAAAGGTTACTAGAATGTTATATTTATCGAAATTGGTATTAATAAAGTATTTTTTGTTCATACCCTCATTGTGATGATTTTATATTCAGAGGACTCATTTATGTTACACTGGAATCTCTAATGTTTCCTTTTAGTTTTTCAACTTAGGGTGAAAATGGCAATTGACTATAAAATATTTAGAGAATTTGGGGAAAAAAACCCATTTTAACAGAAATACAAACAGTAGATGTGCATTGTTTATTCATGATAAAAAAAATAATATATGACATTTAAATACTCATTGAATTAAGGAATATAAAAATGACTTACAAATAGTTTAATTATATTTCTGAGTCATTCACATGGCATACTAGGATGTTGCTTGAGCTTTGATGAATCTACAAGCATTTGATCCCCATATAGGAAGGAGAAAATCACTTCTTGTGAAGGTGGAGACTTACATGAGGTCTCCCTCCCTTGCTAAGATCCTTGCTCAAAAGAAAGATCACAAAAACTGCATACTGATCACACTCTAACCCTTTTTACCCAGGTCCCAGTGGAAGGATTTCCCTTCACAAACATTTTATTTCAATTCCAGCATAATTTTCTACATATGTTTCTACATTGTAAGACCTTAGTCACCTGTAATACACAGCCTGTCTATGGTAGGCTGGATAATGATGCCTAAAGATGTCCATGTCTAGTCCCTAGAATCTGTGACTCTGTTGCCTTATATGCCTTACATGGCAGAGCATCCCTTTCCATGTAAGGCATGTAAGGCAACAGAGTCACAGATTACTCTATAGCTGCTTTATCCACACCCAGCTTTATCCATGAAGTAGTGTATGGATAAATCAGCTGCAGAGTAAAGGAGTGAGGGTGTGGCACAGAGTTGGGAAGTACTGATTTGTTGAATTTGCTGGTTTCTCAAAGAGAAAGCATCGCTTTGCCATGTAAGACATGTAATGCTGTGATTAAGTTACGGATCTTAAAATGGAGGAGATGATACTGGATTATCTGTGCGGGCCTAATATAATCACAAAGGTATGATAAATCTAAAAAGGAAGCAGAAGACTCAGAGAAGGGCAGATGTGACAGTATAAGAAAAGTTAGGAGAGATGCTAATGCTGGTTTTCAAGATGGAGCCAAAGAATATGGGCAGCCCCTAGAAGCTGGGAAAGTGAAGGCAAGGAATTTTCCCCTGGAGCCTCCAGAAGGAATGCAGCCTTACCCACACCTTGACTGTAGCCCTGTGAGACCCATTTTGGACTTATAACCTCCAGAATTGTAAGTTAAAGTATTCACATTCTTTGAATTCACTGAAATTGTGGTAATCTGGTACAGTGGCATTAGGAAACAAATACGTGATCTAATAACTTTATTATATAACTATAAAGAGTCTTTAGGGCAATACACACACATAACCCAATTTAATATCCATTATTAAGATTATTATTGATACATTTCAGTTGATTCAACTTTTCTTTATTTTTCAAAGAATTAGACCACTGTTGGATTCAAAGTGTCTGTTCATATCCTTTGCCCACTTTTGGATGGGTTTGTTTGTTTTTTTCTTGTAAATCTGTTTTAGTTCTTTGTATATTCTGGATATTAGCCCTTTGTCAGATGGGTAGATTCCAAAATTTTTTTCCCATTCTGTTGGTTGCCAGTTCACTCTAATGATTGTTTCTTTTGCCATGCAGAAGCTGTGGAGTTTGATTAGGTCCCGTTTGTCTGTTTTGGCTTTTGTTGCCAATGCTTTTGGTGTTTTAGTCTTGAAGTCCTTGCCTATGCCTGTGTCCTGAATGGTTTTGCCTAGGTTTTCTTCTAGGGTTTTTATGGTATTAGGTCTTATGTTTAAGTCTTTAATCCATCTGGAGTTAATTTTAGTGTAAGGTGTCAGGAAGGGGTCCAGTTTCTGCTTTCTGCACATGGCTAGCCAGTTTTCCCAACACCATTTATTAAACAGGGAATCCTTTCCCCATTGCTTGTTTTTATCAGGTTTGTCAAAGATCAGATGGTTGTAGATGTATGACGTTACTTCCAGGGCCTCTGTTCTGTTCCATTGGTCTAAATCTCTGTTTTAGTACAAGTCCCATGCTGTTTTGATTACTGTAGCCTTGACTTTTTAAATGCAATTTACTAAGTATGCAATGGGGTAATGAAAATGATCTAACAAATACACTTGTGTTTTTATTTAAGGAGAATCTAAGAATAATGAAATGTTTTATTTGTGAATCAAGTTGAGGAAATTTAAAATATTACTTTTATTTATTTATTTGTTTATTTATTTTGAGACCAAGTCTTGCTCTGTCACCCAGACTAGAGTGCAGTGCCATGATCTCAGCTCACTGCAACTCTGCCTCCTGAGTTCAAGTGATCCTCCTTGCCTCAGCCTCTCAAGTAGCTGGAATCATAGGTGAGGACCACCACGCCTGGCTAATTATTATATTTTTAGTAGAGATGGGGTTTTGACATTTTGGCCAAGCTGGTCTTGAACTGCTGACCTCCAATGATCCACCCGGTTTTGCCCCGCAAAGTGCTGGGATTAAAAGCCTGAGCCACAGCATCCAGCCAAATATTACTTTTAAACATATGATACAGGCTCTCAAAATGTTATCACTCTTAGTTATCATTTGCTCACATAAAAAAGAAGCTTTGATATTTTTATCAGAAGAGATAACACTTTTAATTCTCTTGCAGTTGTTTAAGAAAAATTTTAACCTCAGACTATATCTGTGCATTGAGAGGTTAACAATAACCTTCTCTGTATCATCAAGGACAGAAGCAAAGATGGAAAACTCAAGATGAATATTGCATCTATAAGTGTAAACATTTTTATGGAGATGGGGCGGAAATAAAGCATGCTTTTTCTTGTAGTTTAAGATTTTTCAGTGAAAGAGTAAGCAAACAATTGCTAAAACTTGGAATCATTACTTGGAAAAATTTAGTATGAGAAACTTCAAAAGGAAAACAGCTAGGTCGCAACCACACAGTATTTGGCTTCACCCCATTTGTTCCCACAGGGTGACCTGATGGATGCCAAACTTTCACAATTGTTTAATCTTTACCTTTAGGACTGAAACTGAAGTCTTAATTGCCCATACAATCTAGGCAAAGTCTAGGCCTAAGTACTAAGTACATTTTCATTGTCAAGTTCTCTGAAGTAGCCATTGTAGATCTTGCTCAAAATAATTTGTAATATCTGCTTGTGAATTTTATTATTGGAAAAGCCTGCCATATCACATTGTTCATATGGACTTATTTGAGGAGCTCTGATACTGACCAGGGATTTAGCTTAATATAAGGTGACTGGTTGTTTAATCTTGTTGTGCAGCCAATAATAAGTGCCTTCTATCTCACCAAATTTTGTTTTATAAAGTAAATAAGTGTGAAATTAATAAACTATAAAACGATTACATCTACTACTTGGTGTACACATAATATTTGAAATTCAAACCCTTAGAATAAACAGATGTGGAATAAAATAAGAGAGCCAATAAATATATAAGTTAGAGGATTTTTGGCTTAACATTTTGAAATACATTAAATAAATTTAGCATATATTAAGGAACAGTGTAGTTTTAAGTGTTCAAGGAGCAAGACTTTTTTTTTTTTCAGTAGAAATAAGTTAAATACTGGCTGAGTGTGGGGACTCATGCCTATAATCTCAACACTTTGGGAGACTGAGAGGGGGATTCCTTAAAGCCAGGAATTCAAGACCAGCATGGGCAACAAGGTGAAACCCTTTTCTTAAAAAAAAAAAAAAAAAAAAAAAGAAAAAGAAAAAGAAAATAGCCAGATGTGATGGCATGCATCTGTAGTACTAGACACTCAGGAGGCTGAGGTGGGAGGATTGCTCAAACCCAAAAGTTGGAGGATGCAGTGAGCTGTGATCATGCCACTGCACTTCATCCTGGGTGACACAGAGAGACCCTGTATACTCCAGACTGTGTGATAGATCAAGACCCTGTCTCAAGAAACAAACAAACAAAAAGCATGAATATATTAAATATTGTATTGAGATTTTCTGTATTCAAAGTTCATAATTATCTCAAAGGATCTTTTTACTTCAGGCTACCTGAAGGCAAACTTATAAAGTAAGGAAAGTTTGCATTTAGTATTTCCTTTCCTATTATCTTTCACTTTTAAGAATAAATTTGTGACCCTAGGCCCCATGCTAACCTGAATGCTCATATGAGCCTCTTCTTCTTACTTTCAAAGTATTTTTTCTGTGTACACTATAGGATTCAGTACTCTACTCTCTTGATAGTCCTGATTTAAGGGCAAGTGATTGTTCTTCCCTTCTGAGTTCTAGCCACTGTTCTGTTTGTAATGGAGTTATTCACATTTTGAGCAATTTGCCTTCACCACCAGCCATGCAAAATGTATGACTCAAAAGTCTTTACCACTTCCATACTTCACAGAGGATCAAAAATGGCCTGAAATAAATTATGCAGTCTCAGCTATGTAGACCAGGTTTGAATGTAAAAATGAGAAATGTTCTTTTGATGGTTATAACTAAATAGCCCTAATGGGTTTCCATACAAGTGAAGTGGGGACTATAACCAAAACTTCATGGGAAATGATACTGCTGTAAGTAATTCAGCTGATGTTACTTTATCCTATAAAACTGAGTTCTAACTGCCCAAGACATCACAGATACAAAATTAATTTTCCTCCAGTTCACCACCATTCTTGCCTTTACAACTTTTTGTACTGCAGCTAAGGCAGAGCTATCTCAGGGGATCAACACATCATTCTGTCCTTGTTGAATTACATCTTTGAATGTGTTCTGAGTTTTCCATTTTTGTGTATGTGGTTTTGTAAGTTTATTTTTAGAATTAGTGAGGTTTAGAGAGAAGAAAAATATAAGGGTATCTGAGGCTATTTTTAAAGAACTAACACAATTGTGTAAAATTATTTTTAAAAGAGGAAATAGGAATGAGAGGAAGAACAATAGAGGTTCTGTGTAAGTTATGTTTTGTACAGTGAGCTTCGTAGCTAGCTGAAATGCTGAGAACTTATGTGGTATTTGTTTTGTAGCTTTATAAGTCTATCCTGCCCTCTTAATATTCTGTTTGGTTCATCTTCTAAATTCAGTTTTACTAATGGAAAATTGATATAGGTTACTAGTAAGAGACCTACGTAGAAAAAAAATGACATAGTTCTAAAATTTATGACTGTGGCTTAAGGTGTCCCCATGGAAATCTTGAAGTCATGTTATAAGAGAACAAAAGAGCATTGAACATGAGGTAAGATACTGGATCTAGAACAATTCCTCTCAGTCATGTAAATTTTGGCAGTGTTAACTCATAAGATGAAGACAACCCCAAAATAACCACCTGAAGTAAATGCACCCCCAACTACTAAAAATAATCAATGATATATGGCTGTTAATAATACGAAAAGTACAGTTCCTCTTTTGCTGAAGATTATTATACTCTTTGTCACTATCTGAAGATATAGATTACCACATCCTTGGCTCCCAAGATGCATTAGTGAAGGTGAAGATGTTGACATAAAGGAATGATGATGGATTTGCCCAATGTCACCTAGTAAATTAGTCAGTGGAGAAAGAGGGAGAGCAAAAGACTACTTCATTTTCAAACTCCATGGCAGAACTCAAACAGACTATACATCCTAACAGATAGAATATGCTTATGTATTCTTAAAACCTAAAATACATACTTAAAAATAAAGCCCATTCTCTTATTTGTGTGCATGTATTTTTTAACATTTTACTTTAAAGTGATTATAGACATGCATGTTTTTGCTTTTTTTTTCTTTAAAGGAAATCTACAGAATTCAAGTATTTCAAACCCGCCAGGATTCCTTCCTTATTAATGTTGTTTGAGTGAATGATGTTTTCCAAAATCCTGTCTGCTGATTAAATCTTATTAGAGTGAATAATAATAAATATACCTTGCAAATGAAGTGTCCTTCCAACCCACACATATAAATACTTCCTTATTAATTCCCTCATAGTTAAAGAATTAAGTTTCTATATTCTCTAAGTGATTGTGTTTTCAACAAGTTGTTGGTTTTTTTTTTTTTTTTTAGACAAAATTTCACTCTTGTTGTCCAGGCTGGAGTGCAATATAGTGATTTCGGCTCACTGCAACCTCCGCCTCCTGGGTTCAAGCGATTGATTCTCCTACCTCAGCCTCCTGAGTAGCTGGGATTATAGGTGCCTGCCACCATGCCTAGCTAATTTTTTGTGTTTTAAGTAGGAATGGGGTTTTACCATGTTGGCCAGGCTTGTTTTAAACTCCTGGCCTTCAGGTGATCCACCTGCCTCAGCCTCCAAAATGCTGGGATTATTGGCGTGAGCCACTGTGCCCAGCTGGAACTAAAGTTATAACAAAATAATAGACATGGATTTGCCCTCAAAGTTCTTACACTTTACTTGGTGAAATGATATTTATTTATATCCTTAAAATTTTTCCAAAACACATGGTAACTTCTGGCACTTTCAGTTTCTTATGTTGTCCAAATTCTTATTTGTAGAACAAGACACAACTGGCCGGCACAAGTTAAATGCCAAATAAACAATATAGGAAATAAAGGCAAAACTGTAAATTAAAAATAAATTCACTTCCGCAAAATTTCTTCTAAAATGCCTTGCTATGCAAAACATACAGGATTTTAGAGCATTCTGCACAAGGTAATGGAGGCAGAGTTTGAGCTCTGGCTCCCAGGCACATTGTGTGACTTTAAAGAAATCATTTAACTACTACTGTTGTTTCACAATAAGGCTGATATTGGCATTTGAGGTAGGATAATTTTTCTTGGTCAGATCTGCCTAAAAATTTGCATGATGTTTACTATCCTTTTCTTCTAATATCAAAGGTCAGCACCATCTTCCATTTACCTCAACACCAGTCCTCTTTCCTAAACTCTCATATTTTGCAATGAATTGAGCAGGAGTTAGAAATGGGTGGGTAACACGGCCTAGGTTGAGTGCCTATGATTTTTAATGATTTTATATCTCTGATACGCTCATTTATAGATGAGACTTTTAGTTCCCAAATTAATGTACTTCCTTCTGTTTTGAGCTTCTCAAATTCCCAACAGGTTACAACATAAAGTAAAATCACAAAGATAACCTTTTAAGGCTTTTGTGTTGCTGTTGACATTTTGTGTTTTTTTTCCTTGTCCCACAAGTATGACCATTACGTGTAAGATACATATTGGTGGGCATTGGAGAGGAAGGTGGGGAGTAGCTAGAAGCAAAGCACAGAGTAGGCTAAGACAAAAATAGAACCCTCTCTGCCCTGTTCACTTATTAAAGTCCTTCTTAACTTTCAAAGCCTAATACAAATGTCAAGTCTAAAATATTTTATTTTATCCTCTCCTTTTCTCCTCTTCTTAGCATTAAACTATGTGTACACCCTGAAACTGAAAGAAACAAAAAAGTCATTGCATTATGCAGCAACTGGTCTCAATAAAACAAGGTTAATTTTAATAAGGATAAACACTAAATCTTACTTTATGCATCTCAAAAAGTAACTGTTCAAACACGGAATCACATATTTCTCAGTAGCATTTATTAAAGAGATTACAGAAGATTATTAAAACTTCTATGAGCTAAAACAGCCAAAAGAAAATGAATGGCGACTGTGTACCTATGTTGTTATAAAAAGGGGACAGAGAGGTATTTGAGATTTTTAGGAGAATAAGCTTCTTTTCTCTAAAATCAGAAGGAATTTCTATGCACATTTGTATCTTTTAGTGGACTCTGCTGTGCCCCTCACCTGTTACCTGGTAGGCTCCTTTATCTGCTTTCAGTTCTTCATCTGTCACTAAAAATAGAAAGTCAGGTACTAGGAACAAAATTCTGAGTAAGCTAATTTTGGGTAGCTGCCTTTGATCCTCTCTCATTCTTAGTGGATTTTATGATTTTGCAACGACGTGCTTTTGTGAAATTTAGTTTAGTCGTGTTTCAAGACACTTTCATTCATTATGGGATTGAGCTCCATCCTTTTAAATGGTCGCGGTGGCTATGCCTGTATTCCCAGCACTTTGGGATGCCAAGGTGGGTGGATCATGAGGTCAGGAGTTGAAGACCAGCCTGGCCAAGATGGTGAAATCCCGTCTCTACTAAAAATACAAAAAAAATTAGCCAGGGGTGGTGGTGAGCGCTGTAATCCCAGCTGCTTGGGAGGCAGAGGCATAGAATTGCTTGAATCCGAGGGGTGGACATTGCATTAAGCCAAGATTGCACCACTGCACTCCAGCCTAGGTGACAGAGGGAGACTCTATCTTAAATAAAATACAATAAAATGGTAAGAGGGCTGGGTGGAATATGTAAAAGTGGGTGACCTTTATCCAGTGACGAAATGGAGAGAGAGATTTATGATCTTGAAAGGCTGCGTGTCTACATAGATGGCAAATCTCAGCATTTCCAGCCCCTGCCACTGCCTTATTTCCTTCGGCCACATTGCTTTTCTGCAGTGTTCAGTCATTGTCTTCTTCAGTACGTTTCAATTGACAGAAACATTTACAAATGAAATCCTTACTAAAGGTGAAATAAAGCGATTTTCTCCTTCAAGATCTGAATTTAGGAACCTGTCTTTCCCCGTAACAACTGAAGACATCTCTGGTGTCTAGGAACAGAAGGGAGAATCCATCTGTTGGCAGGAAGGAAAAAAAAAAGAATGTACACAAGGAAATGCACATTTGCAGTTTATTCTAAACACCAGAAACAGGAAATGTTGAGTTGAAGTCTCAACACTGAATGTCTAGGTGCATTCTTTATTATTACATGCAATAGTCACATTTAGAGTGAACTTAAGATATGATGCTTTGAATAGTTTTCTTCCCTCAAATCATTTTTCTTCCCCTCAAATCATTCTTAAAGTATTATCTATAATCTTAAAGATAGTGACTTTTTAGAAAAATCAAATTAGGTATATGATGCACTTTAAAATTATCACTGCCATTTACTTTGTTTACACTATTATTTTAGATTATCTGATGCAGAGAGAAATTCGTATTGAGATATGCCCTTTAACTTGGAGTCTTAGAATATTTTTCTTTATATTTTTGATGCTTTAAAAATTACTGATTTTTTCTTAGGAGGAAACTATGTGCATACCAGGCTCATGAAATTGGCTGAATCAGCAGAATAACCTGTCTGGCTTCTGTGTATTGCAAGTTCAACATTACCTAAAAAACTGGGCTCTTGTGAGCTGCCTGGGTTGGATCATTTTAATGATGTGTTAAAAATATATCTGAGTGGCTATAAACAGTCTCCCTTTTGTTTAAGAGAAAGGAAAAGAGCACAAGAGCAAGTAAAACACTTCCTGTTGCAAAGTGGTGATCACTCTTAAAACAATTCTTATGATTTTTACAATACTCCTCCTTGGCTAACCACCCACAGTCACATGAGCTCACAGCAGGGTGTGTATGTGTGCATACACATGTGTTTATCTCCTGAAGATTTTATTGAACTCATTTGTTGTATTTCACTATAGGTCTGAAAAAGTAGGATTCTTTAAAACTGGTTTAACTTACATTTTAATGCTGAAAATCCACAAATGACCTGAAACGACTTTAAGGAATGGAAATCTTTGCCTTCTCAGGTTTGATGTGTGAACAAGGCCCTGGATTCCCAGTTCTTTAGTTTATGAGTTATCTTTGGGAAAATTGTTTGATAGGTAAAAATCGAACATCCCTTGTATTTGGTGGGGTTCACATAAAGTGTTTCTGGCATAACACAGGTATTCTACAATAGTGGTTGGCTGAATCTGATCAACATCTAATCTGTTGTTCACTAAGAGAATCAATATAACAGTTTAGAATTTTTCTCATCATTTAGGCCCCAAACCAAAAAAAATCATTAAAACATACACACACGAATAGACACACAGATGACTTTAAGAAAAAAACAAAAGCAAAGGGTTCAACATTAATTTGAGGAAAAAAGACATTCTAGACATGATTCAAGTAAATCATTGGGACCTTTGCATATATGTCTTATTTTATAATACGTTCTAGCACTATGGCACGATGGTCTATACTCAGACTTAGTTTCTCTTGCTCAGAGCTCTCCCTAGAGTAAAGTAAAGCAAGAGACTGAGGCGTAAGCTTTATCTTTCTCTGCCTACTGTCCAGCATAGCTTCACAGTGAGGTGGGTGGAAGGGGAGTTTAGTTAGAAAAAAGCGCACTGTATGATTTGCCTTTATTTGAACTTCAGCTCTGTTGGGAGTGAGCACAGCATCTACATTCATAGAGGAGACCCAGAGTGGAGTTTTATTGCTAATAGTTTTGCATTCCATTAGCTTTAATATAAATGGGAGAAGAAGGCACACATTAATTTTCTTTTTCACATTCATTGAAGTTTCTCTTGGATCCCACACTTTCTGAATAAGGATTATTTTGACATGAGGTCCAACTTGAAATTTTACAAAAAGTCATTAACTGTTTCTCCTTTTTATGAATGAAGCAGTCAAAATATCAGGATATGAAGGAGATTCTATTTTTTTGATGGAGATTCTATTTTATAGAATATAAAAGCTACAGTTTTTATTTCTAATCTGTGAATGAGCTGAAAAGATTGTTGAAGATTATTCTTGAAATCCTTTTTTTCTAACACTCAAATCTGTGGAGGTAGATGTCCTCAGGCCAAGATTGAAAAGAAAGGGCCCAATCTACACAGGAGAAACTCTGTGGAAACAGACCCTGCCACCCTCCCACGGTGCCATACCTGATGCATTCCAAGAGTCTTACTGAGGTTACACCCTTCATCAGGAATTTGAACAGCAGTTCCAGTTCCGAAGAAAATTCATTCTAGAGCTCCCTCAAGAGGTCGTGATAATCTCTACTGCTGCAGGAATTCTGGGGAAGAGGGAGGGGAAGCAACACACACACACACTCCAAACACACCACACACATGCACGCCACACACATGCACACCACACACACCCCCCCCACACATACACACCACACACACACTCCCACACACACCCCAGACACACACACACACCACACACCCCTGTGCTTTACCATCTTTCTCTTTCTTCATCCCACGGCCTCCCTCTACTACTCATAAAATTGGCAAAACCTCTCATGAAGCTGGACAGAGGGTCCCAGCTGGACAGTTAGGTCCAGAGGGCAGCTTGTTTCCATTGGCTCTCAGAAGCCTGTTGCTGTCAAAGGCGGCTGAGTACCTAATGTGTAGTATTCAAACAAACAAACAAACAAAAGTAAAGCTCTTAGCAACTATGACTCGCAGCAATTGCCTTCAGAACGGAACTCCTGAAACTCTAATGTGCTCAGGAATTACCTGGAGATCTTGTTAAAAAGCATCTTCTGATGCATTAAGTTTGGGGTGAAGTCTGAGATTCTACATTTCAATAAGCTCCCAGGTAAGACAGACACCACTGATACTCAGACCACAGTTTACGATGGTTCTGAGTATGAAGATCTCAGCACCACCTCTGGTATACCTTTTAAAGCTGGTTTCTTGGGGGAGCTATCTAACATCAATACTGTATCCAACAGCTTTTCCTAAGATGTTTTCACCATGAGTTACTAGTTTTATTATGGGAAGCAAGTCTATGCAACAGCAAATGGAGTTCTGCTTTTAGATTTTTTTTTTAACCCAAGATTTGCTGTGCCTTGAGGAATAGAGAGCACTGGTCACCTGAGCTTCAGTGGCTACGTCCTCATGTTATCCAAGGATGCATTGCTGATGTTGGAACTTTCAGTCCTTTGAACAGTCCTGGCAGTGTTTAAAGTTAGACAATTTGTTGATGTAGCCGTCGCCCGACCTACCTGTCTTTTATCCAGAGGCTAAGTTCACAGAGGGTACCAGGGCAGGTGATTCCCAGGAAAACACTAATTCCCTCCCCATTCTCTGCACACACTTTTTGCCTAACAGGCTTTTTATATGGTGACTGTTTTCCTTACGAGCCACACAGCATACAGTATCCAGAACCAAAGTCAATGGACTTGAAGCTCTAATATCTTCTAGACCAAATGTTGACCCAATCTCAGTGGAGGATAAGCAGCATCTTCCACTGATGTCACTTCCTCTCCCCTTAGGCATTGTTATCTGCTGACTTCCAGGCCTCTTTTCCACATTCACTGCAGACTTGACTCCTGTTTTGCGGTTTTATCTTCCATATGTATTGATACCATCCCTTACACATGTCTGCACTCATGCCACGTCTTTGGTTGTTGCTGCAGTTTTCCACAACAGATCTTCAAATAGCCATCACTCTCTTTCAGTCGTGTAGGACTAGGATTTTGTTAAAATTCATCTCACCAAAATTCTCGTCTCTTATTTCACTGAGAATGTCATGCTTTTCAGTCATTCTTCCAAATTAATATACCTGCATCCTTTTGCACCCGTTTTTCTTGTTGTTACATCTTAGGATGAGTTCCTCTTCCCTGCAAGGCTGATAGCTTCCCTTGAACCCCGATGCCATCAATGCCTACCACTGAGGCTCACCGGTTTTCTGTTCTTTGACCTGAAACAACAGTTCTCTCTCTTGCTCTCTCATTTGACTTATTTCCTTCAGCATATAAATATACTTAAAACACTCTTCAAAATTTTGCCATGGTTTTTCTTTTCAGTGATCATACATTTCCCTCCTTCCTTGAGTAACAAACTTACTAGAAAGTGGAGTCAGAACTTGAGGCTTCCAAGTCTTCAATTGTTGTTCCATTTCTCATCAAATGCAATGTGGTTCCTGTATCTGTATCCAAGATCCAGAGCCTGATCTTGTCAAGATCCTCAAAGATCCTAGCTGCTAAGTACAATCAGTGCTTTTAAGGTAATACCTTGATCTTTCTGAAATGTTAAAAGTATAAATTCTTTCTATATGTTTGAGTCTCTTCACTGTCTTCTAGTTTTTTACTTTTCCTGAGTTTTCTTTTCTGTGCCTGACCACTTCATTATTGTTTAATTTTATCTAATTGAGAGCTTTATAATAGGCATCCCAGGCACTGTGGTGTGCTACAGATGGATCACAGTTATGGTGGAGATGGCGCTGCTACAGAATTGACTATGGGTGGAGGGCAGCAGGAGTCCTCAGAGAGTTGACTCTGGTCTCACGTGTCATGCAAACTAATGCTCGTTATCTGTATGTGTCATAATTTTGTAAGGATTAGGAATCAGCTTTTATTACATTGCAAGTTTGTTGGTTTTAAGGTCTGGGATTAAGGTCTCTTTAATATCCTCTTTTTTCTTCTCTTCTCAGGGGATCTTCTCTCCCAACTCCTTTTTTTTTTTTTTTTTTTTTTTGGCAGGGTATTGCTTTATTAGCCAGGCTGGAGTGCAGTGGTGTGGTTTCGGTTTACTGCACCCTTGGCCTCCCGGGCTCAAATGATCCTCCCATCTCAGCCTCCCAAGTAGCTGGGACCACAGGTGTGTACCACGACACTCAGCTAATTTTTGTGTTTTTTGTGGAGACAAGATTTCACCATATTGCCAGGGCTGGTCTCAGACTCCTGGGCTCAAGGATCTGCCTGCTTTGGCCTCCCAAAGTGCTAGGATTACAGGGATGAGCCAGCACTCCTGGCCTCCCGACTCCCGCATGTGAATGATTTCCATATCTAGTTCTGAACCACGTTCCAGACTTGCAGATCCAACAGCTTCTTCCCAAACCAACCTGTTGATTTCCGAGGCATCTCAGATTCTTCAAAATGTTTTGAACTGAATTCATTTTCTTTTCTACCCTAAATAGATCTTTTGGCTAAGTTTTGCATATTGAGGAATGACGTAGTCTTCTAATCAGTTACTCAAACTGGAGACTGATGATCATCTTTTCTACTGTTTTATTTTTTTCCTCCCCATCTCATCTATTGGTCATTTTGCCCTGTCCTTTCTATCTCCTAATTACCTCTTGTATCTAACCCCGTGTAAATCTTAATAGGTCAGTATCTAGCTTAAAAATTCATTAACAAGTCCCTACTGTCATTAGAAGCAAATTGAAAATCCTTTTGATGACCCACAGGCCCTTTTCAGTTTTGACCCCTATCAATTCAGCTTTATTTCTTGTTATGTTCTTTCCCCTGATATCCACGTCCACTCCCTAAGCTCCAGCCATGCTGAACTTTATGCAAGTTTCCTGGTATATTATGTTCTATAATTCTCACTTCTGTTCTTTACAAGTTCTTTTTTACTTGACAGATTCATCTTTATTTTCCATGACTTACCTAAGGTGTTCTTCAGCTTGGCTTTCTTGGCAAATCTTCTATAGCCTCTTTAGAATTTCACTTTACCATAGTAATTGACACTCTATTTTGCAGTTGTCCATTTATTTCATGACTAAATGCAACTGTGAGAACTTTGGTGGCAGGAACCATGCCCAGTTCATGTATGTATCTCTTGCCTTTATCACAATACCAAAGGTTACAGGATGAACTGCCTCCTTCCCTAAAAGTCATGTTGAGTCCTAATCCCTGTGACTCAAAATATGATCTTATTTGGAAATAGATCTTTGCATATTTAAACGAGTTAATATGTAGTCATTAGGGGGATTCTAATTCAGTATGACTGGATTATATTCCCCTTATACAAAGGGGCAGTTTGGATCCAGACATGCAGAGGGAAAACCTTGTGAAGATACACAGAGAAACCTTCACGTGATGATGAAGATAAAGATTGGGATTACGTATCTGCAAACCAAAGAATGCCAAAGTCTGCAGACAAGCCACAGAACCTAGAAAAGGCAAGGAAGGATTCCTCTACAGGTGTCAGAGAAAGCATGGCCCCACTAACACCTGGAATTCAGACTTCCAGCCTCCGGAACGACAAGACAATACATTTCTGTTGTTTTTAACAACCCGGTTTGTGGTACCTTGTCATAGCAACCCTAGCAGACTAGTACATGGAACAATACCATGTGATGCTTGGAACAATCTTAAATAAATGAATGAGTAGGTCTCCCACATAGAAAATAAATACTGAAAGTACTGAATGTCTCACTTTTATAATTTGGTCAGAAGAAGAAATGACTGTCTTTGTCTGTAAAATGCAAGTGATGATAATTACACTTTCCTGAGGAAGTTGTTGCAATTAAATGAGTAAATATACATGAAACACAAAAGCAAAATACTAAATGATCAAAACTGTTTACTATTATTATTTTTATCACTCTATATGGAACATGGGAGGGCACATTTGCCCCAGAATATCGAGGTCTGGGACATGGGTCCTATAAGATCCCAGCCCTTGCGCCCGACATATGCTTTCTCCATGACTGACCCACTGTGAGACTTTCATGCCTGTAAGAGGCCAGATACGTGCTGGCAACCATGAGCATGCTTGGCATTGGGACGCGGTTTTTTCCCTTCGGAACGAGTGTCTGAAATTGTCATGTAAGTAATGGAAACAGAATAAAGCAAAACATAATCATTTTAGATCAATATTAACCACTGAGGGGTTTTTTATTAAGTAAACTTGTCAAGAAAAATCCAAGTTTCAGAAAATAAACAAGATGATTATTCACATCCATAAGAATATTTGTTTTGCAGAACTTCCTTAAGCAAGATACAGAATTTATCCAAAGCTGAATAAAAATATGAACTATATTTAAACATTTTTGTTCAAAATTCTAATTCACAGAGACAGTGTGAATATTTTGACCGTGAGTAAAATTTGAATGGTCTTATAGATTACTCTTTTTGCTTTCTCTGCTCAGAAGTGCTGCCTCCTTTAAGGACCTTTCTTAAGAACCGTGTAACCTAATATTCCATTAAGAGCTCCCTAAACCCTCATTAAATCCTGCTAACATGATTGAATCTAATGAAGTAAAAATCTTCTCTTATAAATGACAAACACATTTAAAATGTTTGCCATTGCCAGGAATGTTTAAGATCACCAAATGGCTTTCAGGTCTCTTCATTACATGTGAATACATGAAAAAGGGACTTTTAAGAGGCTACACTTGGGAGGCTTACCAGTGAACCCAGTAGCACAACCACGTAGGAGACAACTCATTCCACACACCTGAAGGGTGAACATGACATTGAGTTCTACCAGTGAAATCCTTATGTGGCAAGTGGCATTTTATTGACCTTGAGGATTTTATGATGATCTCAGTTCTCCAAGCCTTTTTCAGACATAGGGGAGTATCCAGTTCAGTGAATTCTACATACTTTAGGTTTTTTATGAGAGTTCAGAGAGGGATTTTCTTCATTACCCAATTTATTCATCTTTTCATTCATTCAATAAAGCTAGTGAACAGGCAGAAATAAAATAATATATAAATTTGTTACTTGCTTTATAAACATACTTTGGGAAGCAATCATAAAGTAAAACAAGTGAACACCAAAGTTGAAAGGAAAGCAAGAAAGATAATTCTCTTTGAACAATAGAAGACTGGTCATCAGTTGCTGAAGATGTTCTGTGGCCTGGAATAGCCAGGCTCTTCATGGAATGATGTAAAATATTTTACATGGAACAAATATAGTTTGGTTGAGCAAAAAGTAAGGATAAAAAGAAGAAAGAAAAATAGAGGAGACAAAATACCTTCTACTTGACTGGTTGATCTTATTGGCAGCATGCAAAGGATGAATTGGTTGTTTATGCAACAAGAAAGAATGTGAAAGAAAAAAAGAGTAAGTAAGCAACCAACAATTTAGGTTGATTTCACATGTCTCACTATCCTTATGTTCACATTAGTACTATTCAGTTCCCTTCTCAAGGCCTGTATGAACTTAAGAGTGACTCTGAAGCGGCGGGGAAGGGAACTAGTTCACAAGTACACAATGAAATGCTGGTTGCTTTGAGGTTGGTGGGTGCATTATTTTAAAGATAACTGAAACGAACCATTTCTGAATATTATTATATGTCATGACTATTTTTGCACAAAAATAAGAAATGAAGAGAGTGGCTTGCAAGCTACGCTGCATATAAGCAAGACACTTCTTGTGGAAGGGACAGTCTTTCAGGAAAAATAGAATCTTTTCAAGAAGGGAGCATTCCATTTCCAGAAGACTATCCCAGCAATGAGAATGTAGTAGTACTAGTAATACTTGTGATAATGTATTATCTGATAACAGATTTGATTTGTAAAGGAAGAAATACCATAAATTCTTTCTATTTTTCTTTACACACTCAAGTTAAACCACATTAACGTAAGATCACAGATATGTGATATTTGTTATCTTATTATTAATGAGAATAAAATTTTAGATGCCCTTTTCTTCATGTTTACATAAAATAAATATTCAGAAAATGGTGGTCACCAGTGATTCTCACTGGAGTGGTGGTAGAGGTGTGGTTGACAGGTTGAGCTAGGATGTCTGGCACATTGCAATAAAATCAGCATCCTTTCTCTTACCCATTTAATACTGGGTACACTCTTACCCTCAATTATTGGGAAAACCAAGAACATTTGGCTTCTTTCTCCCACCTAACCCCCGCCCCCCAACATACATTTGCAGACATTGCCTAGATGATTCGTATATCTCTGATTGAGAGACACAGATCTAGAGCTAAGAATTATATTTTCTTAAAATGGGAAATACAATTTCAAGGAACATATTTATTTTTTCCTCTTTCAATTTCTTCCCTCTTCTCCCACCTCAAATAGGCTATGAAGCCTAGAACAAATTTCTAATTTTTAGACATAATCTAAAAACTTTCTTACTACTGCAGAGCAAGAAAATGTGTGCATTATCTGGCACAGAGTAGGTGTTGATGAACTCTGAGTTTCTCTCTGGACTCATCTTTGTTTTGCCAAGAGTAGAAAATAAAGTAAGGAAACATTTTACTTTGAAATATTTTGGTTATGGCCTTATTGCTTATTTGGAAATGCTGAGGCATCTTCTTACCCGTTGGCTTATCGAAATTAGGCTGTCCACTCTTGTTCTGTCACTTGAATGGACAAGGGATAATTTGCTTTCTACTGGAACACAGAACCCAGTCTTTTCTAGACAAGTTGCAGGTGAATTTCAGCCGTAGGAATTATCAACCATTAAAGGAGGCCATGTACAACAAGGCACGAGTACTTTGCTGACTGATACAGACTACTATTTTATTTTTGGCAAATAGCCTAAAGCTATTATTGCTCTGGGTTTTTGACAGGCGTCATATATTGCTATTTCAGAAGAAAATTTAGCTTTAAAAATAAAGTAGCCTGAGGGTTTGGAAGCATACTTAAATTTTTAATAAGTTGTCAAAAAATACTTTGCAGTATTCATTTGTAACTGGACTAAATCTTGCAAATTAATATATAAACAGCCCCGTCCCATTAACAGTTTGTTGTTCAAAAACAGTTAAAGGGCCTGTTTTCAAGTTTATGCAAAGAGAAATAGGAGGTGTTACCGGATTCCTGTCTTTTCTCATTGTGCTAAATGGAGATGTACTATCCTGAATGTATTGTTGTCTAGAATTAAACTGAAACCCTATTTTAGCTGGATTTAATTTGAAACCTTATTTTAGTTGTTGTTAATTTGTGCATGCAAGTAAAGTTCTCAGAATAGACCCTGCAATAAAACTATAGTTGTCCATAGGTCACTAGGAAATCCATTTAGCATCTGGAAAGGGAAAGAGAAAGAGAGTAAGGAGAGAGGAGAATAAGAAGGAAAGGGGGAGGGAGAGACAGAAAAAAAGAATATCTTTTGGTTGGGGTTGAGGTGATTATATCAATCAATGACTTAGTCATCTGTAAAGCAAGCTTCAGAACTGATTATTTGATGACTGTCAACTGATCAAACTTGTGTACACATGTAAAATATTGATTATTTGGTTGACTCAAACATTGTTTTTGGTCTGGCAAGCAAGTGGATCTGGGATAGAATGATAGGTTTAGATTAGGTCTAAAAGAATGTAGAGTGTCCTCATGGAATCTTTGCAGCCTCATAAGGAAACAAGCAGGACATTCTAATCAGAGAGAGCTTGCTTTGAAGTCTGCATCTTTCTCTTATAAGTTTTAGAACTTTATCGAAGATTTTTATTCTGAGTATCAGTTTCTCTAAGTAAAAAATATCAATAACAATAAAAATGAAAATAGTAACAAAAATAATACTTGCTTTATTATGTTGTTATGGGTTTCATTAACATAATAAAGTTTTTTGAGTCTTGGGCCACTTTGAATAGCTAAGGAGGAAAACTGATACTCTGTCCAGAAATACATACACATTCAAAAATAGGTAGTTATGTTTGCAATGGTTCACAGTGAAGTGGCCTCATACTTCTGGGGTAATACCCGAGGTTCATTGTCTCATACCAAGGAAATAAAGGATGTGGACACAACAAGGAGTGAGTTTAAGAGCAGAATTTTAATACATAAAAGAGAAAAGCTCCCTTGTGGAGAGGAAGGGGGTTCAGAGTAAATCTCCTTGGTTTGCCAGGAGGTGTGGTTGGCTTTATAGATGAGCTTGAGGAGGCAGTGTCTGATTTACACAGGGCACAAAGGATTGGTTGGACCGGGTGTTTCATTTACATAGCACCTAATGAAGCTGACGCCCCACCCTAATATTTTATTATGCAGATGGGTTCTCTACCTGGCCAGTGCCATGTTGCCTGCTTCTTTTTTTTTTTTTTTTTTTGAGATGGAGTTTCGCTTTGGTTGCCCAGGCTAGAGTGCAAGGGCGGGATCTCAGCTCACCACAACCTCCACATAGGGTTCAAGTGATTCTCCTGCCTCAGCCTCTGGAGTAGCTGGGATTATAGGCATGTGCCACGATGCCCATCTAATTTTGTATTATTAGTAGAAACGGGGTTTCTCTATGTTGGTCAGGCTGGTCTTGAACTCCCGACCTCAAGTGATCCACCCACCTCGGCCTTCAAAGTGCTGGGATTACAGGCAGGAGCCACTGGGGCGGCCATTCCCTGAGTCTTTATTGCATATGTGGCAACAAAGAAAAAATAAGATGGAGTATCTATGTTTAATGTACCTGGTTTCCAGGTATCCCTTTTACATTGGCGCAGCTGCTGGCATTTATACATGCAAGCTTCCAGCTTGCTTATCTATGTTTGCAGCTTGTTTTTTTCAGGCTGCTTTTTGTTAGAAAAGAAATGATTTGGGACCTGCTTTCTGTTAAAAGGAAATTCCACCAAGGACTTTCTTACTGTCACTATCTGCCTAAATAATTTCTTTTTAGCTTTTGTATTGTTAGCTCTCTCATTTCCCCTTTCCTTACCCCACAGTCCATCCATGTGTCTTTTGGGTTCAACAGATTCCTTGTTTGTACACGGGAAATATCTCCATATCAAGACTCTTGGAGACTTTAGACTGGGTCTTTGGGTCATCAGGTGCAATCCATGGTTCTCATTTCTCAAAGCTTGGCTTGAATTCCAATCACTTTTACTTTCTACTTTTCCCAAGCACCTTCTGCTCTTTGTCACACAGAACTTTCTCAAGGGTGGTAGTGCTTCTCTCATCTGTGCTCTGTTTAGACAAAGGCAGGGAGCCGAGGTCAAATAAAAGAAAGTAAGTGGCTTGTGATACTGTGCCACATAGCCACAGAATTGTTTATGACAGCAGAGGCATTTTCTAAACTAATCGAAGGAGTTTAGGAGATTACTCAGCAGATGATTAGTATTATACATGTCCAAACTGATTATTGTTTCATGAAATGGAAGCTAAGTTAGTATAAATCAGGAAAGGCAGCCAAACACTTTATTGGTTAAAAACCTGGATTTTAGTTACAAAGACCAAAATTCAAAACTCAGTTCCCTAATTCTATTACTTCTGAGACCTCAAGCAAATCCCTTACTTCCCTGAGCTTCAGTTTTTTTTTTTTTTCTTTTGCAAACTGTGTGACATCTAATTCTGACTTGTTGAAAAGATTAAAATGAGATATGAGTAAGATCCCTCCAACCATTGGTGGCCATGAGCAGGTTTTTGGTTAGTACTCAAAACCTCATTATGTTACCTAATAAAGGCCTCAAGTATATCAACAGTGTGTCATCGGGCATCTTGGATGTGCTTTTATAACATCATCTTTTTCTCAGAACTTGCATCTCCTTAGGCTCACTCTTTTCTTTATCGATTTTCCTGATTTTTTAGCCTCTCTGAACATAAACTCTGATTATCCTCTAGTTCATCTCTCATCTTTTTATTCTATAAATGAATCCTTAGGATTTCATCTAATCTCAGGGTTTTAATTATTATTCATTCCCTAATGATTCTCTATCATTTTTAAAGCTCTTCAGCCCTTCCTTATCCCCTGAGCACCAGACTTTGAAATAAGAATGACAGAAAGTCAACATTTCCGGAACTGAGTTTCTAGTCCCTCTCTGTCCCCATCTCTACTATTGTTACCGCTCTTGAGTTTTCCATCTCACTTTCACTAATCAACTTATGTAGATCCTTTCTCCCTTAGCACACAAATTCAAATCACTCTTGTTAAATCATCCCCCTAATAATAATTATTATCATGTTCTTTCCTTTCCTCTCTCTCTCCTGCTTCCACTTCCTCAATTCATAATGTCATCACCTCTCTCTTGAATTGCTAAAATAAACTGATGACTGGTTTCCCTAATTTGTTTTCTCCTTTTCCAATACCAACAGCTCTCAAAATATGGCTTGTGTGAAATGTGAAGGTGGTCTTGGACCGTTCTTCTTCAAAGCCAGTCGATGTACTGACTTGTGGCCACCACAATTGTACTGGCTTCCATTACCTGCTCCTTCTTGACTTATATTTTATGTTTTGGCAAAAACAAAACCTACGTGGGTTTCTCTCATTTAAGGAGGTTTTATATCTCCTTGCCTTTGATCTTAATATTCTGAGTGTGTGAAATATTCCCTTCCATTTTTTTATTGTCATGTAGTAACTCATCCTCATTCCGTGAGATTCTTTTCCAACTCTTTGGAAAAATTTCTTTGATTGGCTAGAATAGCTGCAAAACTCTGTGCTTCCATTCCACACCATGACTCTATCATAGTTTCTGAGTTATTTCCAACTTTCCAGTTAGAATAAGCTCCTCAAGAGCAGGGATTTTATCTTACTAGCATTAGGAATTCTTGTAACATGGCTCACATTAAGAATGTAGCAAATGTTCATTGTACAAAATTAAAAATGTTCCCTATAATCACAGAATAGTTTTCGAATGCAATAGCAGGTCAAAACTGTAGGAAAATATAAAGTAGTAAGATTTTTCTAAATCTAGTATATGTGATTGTCAGAACTATTCAACACATTTCTTGTAAAGTCAGTTATTTCTCCTGGAGTGATTTTATTCCTTTATTGGCATGAGAAAGCTGAAGCCAGAGCACAAAGAAGTCAGGAGATAGACTTCAAAGACCTTCTGATCGCACATATTTTCGTTGTGTTACCTCAAATTCAACACTATGCATGCTTTTTAAGTTCTACCAACTGAAGATCATTTTTGGCTCATAGAAGGGTATTAATCATTAATTCATCAGTGTCTACTGGAAGCCAGAATGTTTCCCTCTGAGATAATACTGGTTAAGGAATAATTTTATTGTATGGATAACAAAAAAAATGAAGGAGAGGATTTTTTTTTCAAATATGGGTAGTTGGAGGATGTGGATTTGAGCAGCCTGATTGTACTTTGGGGGTTCTCCTTGCAGTGTTGTTGCAATGGTTGGGCACTTCATCACTCCAGCTGGCATTACATCGGCAATACATTGTAGAGAATTCACATTACCGTTTATGCAAATTGTATCATCTGTGTAGATATAGTTGGCAGCTCTCTGGCTGGCCCTTGGTGAAAGACAGAGAGGAGAGTTACATGGTACAAATGCAATGCAGAACTAGAGTGAATGAGCATAAAAAACTGTTGTGCTCATATCCACTGTAGCAACCAAGGCATGAGATATATAAGAACAAAATCAATTTTTAAATTAATAACATCTATTCACTTTATCGTCTAGATACAAGAACTATAAAAAAATAATGTCAGAAAATTTCCATTGAGGTCAGGTGCGGTGGCTCATGCCTGTAATCCTAGCACTTTTGTAGGACAAGGCAGGCAGATTACCTGAGGTCAGGGGTTTGAGACCAGTCTGGCCAACATGGTGAAACCCCATCTCTACTAAAAATATAAAAATTAGCATGGCGGCACATGCCTATAATCACAGCTACTCAGGAGGCTGAGGCAGGAGAATTGGTTGAACCCAGGAGACGGAGGTTGCAGTGAACCAAGATCATGCCATTGCACTTCAGCCTGGGTGACAGAGCGTGACTCTGTCTCAAAAAAAAAAAAAAAGAAAATCTCCTTTGTATTAGCCCTGGGAATATAAGCATTTTTTCCCTGGTCGACAGAAACATTCGAGAATACGTATTTCTGCATCTTGTGAGATTTCTATTTGTTTAACATGTAAGATGGGATAAATTTTGCTGGCCGTTTGCTGAGAGGATTGAGTATTAAAAGGAAAATAAACATTTATCTTGAATATATTCTGACTATAGTGGTAAATTTCCCAAATAAAAAAAAATACACTTTGGGTATGGCAAAATACCTTATTTTTCTGATTTGTAGAGTTATTTATAAGTATAGAAAACAAGACCAGATCTTTGAAACTGGAATCAGCATATAAAACCTGAAACATATTGTTGTCTGTATTTTTATGCAGAAAAATTCTCTTGGCCTAGGCTATAAAAATGTTAGATATCTTATTGGTCCTCTTAATATAATATAGTTCACCTTTAGAGATTTAAATATTTCTTAAACTGAAGAATATGTGATGGATTGCGGTATAGAAACTAGTGTCAGTGATAAAATAAGAAGTACATGATGACATTGTGTTCCAGTGCTCTTTAGCTCTTGGGTACAGATGAATTTATGAATTTATGATCAGAAAGATGCCTCCCAAAACAATGAATGGCTTCAGTCTAGCCTTTCAGTGTAGTTACTCTTATCACTTTTTTCTGTATTCGGAGAGCCAAAAATATGTTTGATTGGGAGTTGGGAATAGATGAAATCCCTGCTCACTGCATTGAGAGTCTATAGATGTTTCCAAAAAGTTTATCACAGTAATGGCATCCACAAAAGCAAAAAGAAATCTATCTTCACTGTTGAAATAATGTTGAAATGAAGTGTTCTGGAATCTCATGCTTTTTCCTCCAGAGCTGACCTCAATAGCTGAGTGAGGGAAAATGATAGTAGGAAAATAATTGGGCCTCAGCAAAATTTAGGAAAATAGACCTTTTATTTGTTATTTCCCTTAAAATTAAAATGCACTAAAATGCTCTTAGGAAACATGTTTCAATAATAAGAGACAGAGGACATAATCAGAAGAAAAGAAATTAGAAGGCTACTCATATTCCCACTGTTTTTGTGAGATAAGGTAAACATGATAAGAAGGAAAAAGAAACCAAACACTCATTCTGACTTTCTTTAAGGCCAACTAGAGCTCTTAAGAAACTATTTCATCAACACATTAGTTTCTAACCAACCTCGTCCTTTTGAAGGAAGTTACTTGTCAAAACATTTCATCAGCAACTTATCAAGACAGCTAGTGGCCTATATATGTACATACTTTGTTACCTGCAGTAACTTAAATGAATCTTACATGACTGGCAGCTGTCAACTCTTACTCAGCTCATGGGTGAAGAACAAAAATGAGAAACTAAAGGTTAAACATAGCAGCTCAGTATAGCAGTTTGTGTCTCAAGATATTTTAAATATTGCCTTTTCAAGAATTTGGAAGGGAATATTTAACTATAGTATCTACTGTGACTATAATTGTTCAGTTCAACATTTTCAACAATTTTAGTAGACTGTTGCTGTAGAATGAATTCCAGGGGACAGTGGTCTGAATATATATTTTAACTGGATACAAAAGTTGACAGACCTATATATTAGAGACAAGGTCAAATTTGAAAGACAATTGTTGCTAAGGAAACAAAGTCTTCCAGGATACAAAGCTACAAGGCCTGGGTTTTAGATTCTGGTCTGTCTATGAGTACTGTGAGCTTAGAAAAGCCATTTAAACTCTCAGTCTGTTCTCTTATTCAATTTAGTTCAATTTAATAAAAATGTATTAAGTTCAATAATCTTTACAATGTATAAGTTGGACTAAATAAGTTTTAAGGCCCATTCAAGCTTGGTGATTCTTCAACTAGCTATTAAATAAAGCCCATTAAATCTGAGCAAATGATGTACATTTAAAGAGATCTTCATCCTTTACCCAAGGTTCAGGACCCAATTTGCATTTGTCAGAGGTATACTTCCTATCTGAGAGAGACTATCCAATATACATGGGTATTTTTCTTAGTTTCCATTGGGAAGATACCAGGTTATGTTTAGCATGACACATTAAAACTTAGCTTTAAAACACAGTTTTTCACATAGGATACTATAAATGTTAATATATGCTACCGGATTAATGAATAAGAATAGGGAAAATATGCATGCAGTAATAACTCATTTGAACCTTTAATGTTATTAATTTATTCCTCCAACAGATATTGTTGATATTTTAAAGTATTCCCAAACTATATTAGGTTTAAGATAGAAAAATCAGTCCCCATGTTTAAATTCTGAAATCTGTTTCTTAAATGTTTTGTTTGTATGGACAAAGAGAAAGACACATTTAACTTCCTTAATTTTCCCCAAAATGCATTGGGTCAAAAAACTGAATTGCCTACTCATTTAAATGTTGTCATAGTAAATACTTCACCTTAGGCTTTGTTGTAACTTTTAGATGTCATTTTTTAACAGACATGATGAAAACATATTAGGCTAATCAAACTGACAATCTATTACTCATAGAAGTAAGGAAAGGCAATGTTGTTTTATTTGCATAGTCTCAACTGCCTTTCTTCTTTGTGCTTCTCAGCCATAATATAGTCACAACTACATCGAACTGACATAATGTTTGGAGTATAATCCTAAAGCTGTTTTGGTTTTTGTTACCTGCTACCTTTTAATTTTATTCAAGAGCTTAGATCTTAGCTTGTTGCTACATGAGCATTTGCAGAGGTTCTAAAACCCTACTGGATGCTTTTAGCCACAAAATAACACTTCGGGAATAAAATATTTCATCCATCATAAGAGTGAGAACTGCAAACTCCCTATGGTACGACGGTGTTTCCATTGCCTCCAGGTCAGGCCTCCACAGATGGGAAGACTGCCATTAGAGAAAAACTTGCGGTTGTCTTCCTTCTTGCCCTGGCCCCAGAGGTTTCTCTTCTCCAGCTGGTGTCTGCAGATTTTGACCCCTTGGGATTGGGGCACAGGGAAGAAGATGGCAGGAAAGCCATTACCTTAACAAAACTTTGCCTGAGCTGGTGTCGACCCCATTGGGGTTGGCAGGTGTTTAAACTTATTTGGTCCTGACATTTGTGAAATCTTTGGAGACTTCTGTGTGTTTCCTCCTTACCTCACTTCCACCCACCTCAGGAGTTTTAAAATCTAGTGCCCTTGAGAGTGTAAATGTTTTAGGAATCCAGTGACACTCCTAGTGAAGCAGCAAAGGCCACAAAACAAACCTCTCGAACACTGAACTGGGAAGGAACTGGTGATTTATTTGGCCGGGAGTTGCAGCAGCGTAGATGCCTAACAGCTGAGCTCCCCAGCAAAGAAAATCCTTGTGCTTTTAAAGGCTTACAACTCTAGAAATTACATGTGAAAGGGTCTTGTTTCATGAAGTAGGCATGGGGTACATGTCTTAGGTGGGAGTTTGATCGTGTTTAAGTAAAAACAATGCCTTCTGGAACGATTCCTCCATACCATGCCTGCGATATAGGAATATGATTAAGGGTGGCGCCCAGATCTGCCAGCCTTTACTTCTCTTGTTGAAATGCAGTGTAGAAGTCTAGAGGGACGGGCTCTCAGAAGCTTAAGAGGATTAAGTGTCTCCTTCCTCACTAGCACTCCTAGCATCCCTCTGCCTGGTGGTTCTCTTGGACCCTTGGATTTGTAGGGGGAAAAACATATGACCTTTGCTTTAGCAATCTCTGAGAGTATAGTTACTTCACAAGCCTCTGCCTTCTAGCTACCAACCCTTTATATATCCCTAATAGGACTCAATTACCAGTCCTCCATAAATTTCTTTGGCCGGGAGACACAGCAGAGGATTAGAAGATACAGGAGACACTTTGCTGATTTCTTTAAAGCCCCTTTCACCCAAATAAGAGATAAAAGGCAGGTATTCTCATTTGTCCACTTTGGGTTGGAAGAAATTTAAAATACTCCTCTCTCCTAAGAAAATGTCCTCCAAAGTACTCAATTCATCAGCTCCCAGTTATTTTATCCCCTCCATGTGCATGAGGAATTTCAGAACATACAGGTCATTCATATCAGTATTCAAAAACAGATTTTTTTTTCAGTCTTGAGCTAGCACTGCCTTTAACATGTGCTTTACCTGAAACTTTCTATCAAGTGTCTTCTTATGTAAATAATACTAAGGGATTTTTCTCACTATGGAAACTTGTTGACATAGAAATAAGTGTGTTTATTGACTGGTGTTTGAGAACTCGTAAATATAACTCTTTGAAACATTATCATATTTGGCAATATCTTATAACACCACGCATGGTTTCTGCTTTTATAAAACTAAAAGAATTGGAGTATAAAATAATATCTCTGAAGAAGATCTTTGAAACTTCAGGTCAAAATGCCCTAAAATAAGCTTTTCATGTCATTATCAAAAACAATTAAATATTCTTATCACAGTTTGAAGAGAGATTTTTATTTTTTGCATTTAACAATATAAAGGATCAGAAACGGTATTGGTTATTTTAATATACATTAGAAAATACAAGACCAGGAAGTACATCTTAAGGTATTATGAATCTCTGTTGTTCACTATGATAGTCACTAGCCACTTGAAGTTATACACATTCAAATTTAAATTAATTAATTTATACAAAATTAAATATTCCAGTTCTTAAGTACATTAGCCATGGTTCAAGTGACCAGTAGTCACAACAGGTTAGAGACTACCATATTGAACAGTGCAAATAGTTTAAATTTGCATTATTGTAAATATTTCTATTGGACAACACTGCTGTAGAGAAAGATACCACAGTTAAACCCATATGCATGGAATCAAATGTTTGAGAATTGCCCAGGATGAGACTTCTAAAGTAGGATTAACAGTTTGTCTAGGTAAATGACTAAGTGCCTCTTCTGGTACAGCACAGAGTCCCATTTTGGTGAAGTGGCTTAGGAGGGCTTCAAGTTGGGCAGTGTATTGCACAACTGCTTCTACTAAAATACAAATAAATTATCTAGCTATAACTAGATCTAGACCTAACTGCCTCAGAGAAGCTGAAAGAGAATCTTAACAGGAGCAAAGTAAAGATTTGACATGATGCAATCGAACTTGGAGTTAATACGAATATTTGTCTTTAAAAGATACTCACTTGATTTACACGTATGAGGTTTTTTCCATTTTCTTTTCCTATGTCTGTAAAATAGTTACAGTTTGCATCCACAGTCATTTATTAGGATGATGAGATCTGTTGTTACAGTGTATAAGGTGTCACTGGAACTTTTCTAGAGAAAATTGTAATGCAATTCTCTATTTAAGCTTTATTTGTGATTTGCTTTTTAAAATTGACTTCTTTTGTTTCAAAAGTGCAGGAAAGGTGAGATAAAACCTGGAGATGATGAAAAAAATATATCCTGTTTGTCTGTTTTCTGTACAAAACAAAAGGTTAGAGCTATTATTTTTTCTTCAAAATAAAGCAAATAACTCTTTGGTCATCTATAATAGGGCAGCACTATTTTGAACAGTTTGATGTCATTTCTACATCCCTCAAGGAAACAAAGGGGAAAGTCAGAGGAAAGGGAAAAGGCAGCTTTGATAAGTTATGCCAGTCACTGGTCCCTGAGAGTGAAGCATCCTGTTTTTATCATGTGGCTGAAAAACAGAGAGAAAAAAAATTTACTGTGATCAATGGTATCTATTCTTTTGTTATTTCACAGCTACCTGCCACAATTCCCTAAATAATCAAACTAAATGAGAACCTTTTTAGTGACAACTGTGAAACAATGGGTCAGACTGGGTAAAGGTCAGTGGGAAATAACAGTTTGAGGTGGAGAAAGAATAGTGACAAGCCAGAGAAATCTCGTGGTATGAATAACATCCAGAGTTAGGAATGACTGTTGTCACTAGATTTTATGACTGTCCTATCAATGCCATCAATTAATATTTCCAATTATTGTAAAAGTCAGCGGGCTATACCACACATAAAAAGTAATAGAAAATGTAATGCTCGTAAAAATGAAGAAGTCTTTCTAAACAAAAATGGCTTTTAAATTGAGTTTTTTTGGTTCCTAAGATTGCCTTATCCATTAATCATTCGATCATTTAAAAGGACTTCTAGCAAAATGACCTCAGGGACTGCTACCATTTGGAATTCATATCCATTCACTCCTCTTATCTCTGGGTGTCCAGGTGCATTCCTAAGCATTTATCAACATAGCATCTATAAGATGTCGCCTCAGCACAAGTACATGTGCAGCAATTACAGAAGAAACACCTCTTCACCCTTCTTTATATCAGACTGTCTTTCTAGTACAGCATCCATGCTAGGGCAGAAAGATACCTATGTCTCTGTGCCTTAGTATCTTTAGCAAAAATATTTGAGGAAAAGTCTTAACTTCTTTTTCTAACAAATATAATGCTTTAGTTGTTATAAGATTACTTGACATGAAACTAGTAACTAACTTGCTTGTATTCCTAGTATCTTTGTTAGGACTTGGAAAAAACATTAAAACAAAAATTCAGCCAATCACCTGGATGTTTGTTTTAGGTGCTGCCAAACATCTAGATATTTACACATGTCTTGATGATAATATCCTTCAGTGATTTTTACATGAATTGTGTAGATACAGCCTAGATTGGGGGTAAGGTCAGTTGAAATGATTTGACAGAGCTCTTTATACAATTAAGCCTTTACCGAAAGGGAATATGATTTACGTTTCTGCCATTTAGAACGTTATTATGATTTATATGGAATTGGCTTACTGTTTTAGAATTTCTGCATGTTTTTTACCTCCGTGATAGCTTGAAGCCTCCTAGTGAATTGAAAATATTCAAGCACTTAGAGTCCCAATGGATTGCCACTAGGAGTGAACAGAAGGTTTTTCTCCCTCCCCCTCCTTTTCCTGTTTTCAAGTTGCAGGGCCAGATACATGGTTGTGAGACAACACAGAAGCAATGTCAAGAAAACCATTTTGCTCAAGGGACCTGGCAGCTGAACTCACCCCAAATGCTTTTAAAAAGAAAAAATATCTATATTAAATGCCAATTTAAAACAAATCCAAAGATTTGTGGAGCCCTTGTTCACCTTATGATATTGCTGCAGATATGAATGTACACCAAATGAGGTAACAGATTAAGAAAAGTTGATGCTTAAAGTCTCTGGAGTTTTCTAATAAGAGATCTGGGCAGTATAAAAGCATATCGGGTTTCTCAGAGATTATTAACTCTGGACTGCATTTCAAAGTATAGCAAGTACTGTCTGCTTTATACCAAACGGAAGGGAATGCACTCCCAGACTTAGCAGACAGAATTAATAAGATCTGTAATAAATCAAATTAAGAAATATTTATTGAGCATCTCTGTGTCTCCAGCATTAAACTGTTAGGTATGGGATGTATATGAAATATAAATGAAAAGATCTGTGGTCTCAGAAAAGCTTAAATGAGTTTGAGGAGATAAGATAACTGCATAGAAAAGAAATAATGCAGAATTCAAACAGAATTCAGAAGGAATATCTCAAGAATACCATAAATGATAAAAATAGCTCTAACAGAAATATAAAATACCAAATCATTTAAAATTGTAAGTTAAAAGGATAGCTTCATGAAAATTTTGCTGTCGAGAAAAAATGTTGGGCCTCAAAATATAGATATTTATACTTCTTTAGAGATACCAGGCTTTGACTGAGTCCTGTGTTTGTTCCCTATTAAATGTCATGTTTATAAAGAGAGCAAATAGGCAAAATGCTCATAGCCGATGGTGTGCATGAAATGAAATTATAAATAAATGATTAAATAAAAATATACAATTGTCAAGTTATTGAATCATGATGTAGAATAAAATGGCCCCTTGCCATTAAAAACATCATATGACACAGTAACTAAAGGTTGGTTGTTATTGTTATTATTATTGTTATATTTTTATGGAGACAGGGTCTCACTATGGCTCAGGCTGATCTTGAACTCCTGGGTTTGAACAATCCTTCCTCCTTGGCCTCTCACAGTGCTGAGATTACAGGCTTGAGCCACTGATCCCTGTCTCAAGGTTCTGTTTAAGTTGTTGGACATATCTTAATGATCTCTCAAATCTGGCCACCGCACAATAAGTCTGATCTCTAAAAGCTTTCCCTTGCATAGCACTTTCCTCTCATTTCCTTCTTTTTGCATTGCTAACTATGCTTATTAAGAAAATAAAAATACAAAGTTGTTTTTGATCTAAGATAATTTATGTGTGTCTCTGTTCTCTTTGGCCTGAAGGCACCTAAACAAGCCCTGAGGTAAATGACCTAACTCTGTGATGCATTCAGATACTGCCCTTACATCATCATGATGTAACAGAGAGTTGCAGTATGATGCAACAAAGAGTTTAAAGAAACAATAATAATAAATAACCATGACAATATAAAATGGGCAAATGAAATATTTTTAATATTGTAGTTTTTAAATATAAACTACTTATTTTAAATGAAGAATCTAGATTAAATTCACTAAAACAGAGAAAGAGATAAGAAAAAGGCCAATTCCCTTCTCTGAAAGAAAAGGGATATAATTCTAAGAACAGTATTAAATCTTTAAGTGCTAGTCTCAAGTAGAACTAAAAAGAGCATGTCTCTGCTGAAAACAAAACTGAAAGAGATCCAAAAGCAAAATAGAAGAAAATGTAAAAAGCAAAGAAATCACAATGAAAGAATATAACAAGTTGACAAAATTAAAATCAAACCGTATATTCATAAGGGACTGGCAAGAGACGGGCGCAATTGGGTAATACAACAAAAGCGCTACTTAAAATGTATATGCAGCTTTATGGACATCACTAAGGTACGTTCTGTATCCTGAGGCTAGTATTAGAAAACTTTCTTAGCCATAAACCTGAAGGGCAAAAGGAGGAAACACTTATCAGGACTGGGAAAGTGTGTCTGGAGAGACAGCCTTTGGCCTCGTTGTGGCATTTGGGGAAGAGACAGGGCAATCACAGAGACCCAGCAGGAAGGAATGAGGATAATAACCCCTTGGCCTCACTCTCTTCCTTTTCTGCCATCTCCTGCCAGAGCCTACCATTAATGAACTAAACAGAAGGCAAGGTAGTCACTGATGCAGTCCATCTAATTCAGCCTCCTGGAGCACAGAGTGGTAGCAATGAAGAGGGGATTTCTAGAAGAGCAAAAAAAGAAGACAACCAATACATACAACGATGACATAAACAGTCATAATTGAGCATAATGTTCTTAAAAAAAAAGTGATCTCCAATTGAGTTTTAAAAAGTAGCTCGTTTGAGATATAATTCACATACCCATAAAATTCACACTGTTAAAACATACAATTCCATGCTTCACAGTACATTCAGTTTTACAATCACCACTGTATAATGTTAAAACATTTTCATCACCCCAAAATGAAATCCTGTGCCTGTTAGCAGTCACTGCCCACTTTCTTCTTCCTCCAGCCTGGCAAACACTAATCTACTTTCTTCTTCTATGTATTTGCCTGCCTGTTCTGGACATATTGTACACATGAAATCATACAATATGTGTTGCTTTTGTGTCTGGCTTTTTGACTTGGCATATTTTTAAGGTTCTTCCTTCTACTTTCTTCATTCCTTTTTATGGCCAAATAGCATCATTTCATTGAAGAGTAGACCACATTTTGTTTTCCTGTTCTTCAGTGGATGGAAATTTAGCTGTTTCTCCTTTTTGGCTATTATGAATCATGCTGCTATGGACATTCAACTACAAGTTTTCTGGATGGATGGATGTATTCAATGCTCTTTTATAAATAACCTGGAGTGGAGCTGCTGGCTCACATAGCATCATAATATTTAACATTTTGAGGAACGACCAGTTTTCCAAGTAGCTATACGGTTTTACAATCCTACTAGCAATGCACAAGCATTCCAATTTCTCCATATCATTGCCAACACATTTAATATTTTTATCTGTTTTTTTTTTTTACTTTAGTCTTCTTAGTGAGTTTGAAGAGATTATCTCATGTGCTCTTGATGTGTATTTTTCTAATGAATGTAACTGTTGTGTATCTTTTCATGTGTTTATTAACTATATGTGTATATTTGTACATACATAATTGGATCATGTCTGTTCAAATTCTTTACTCTTTTAAAAATTAGGTTATTTTTTATGGTTTTGTAAGAGGTTTTTAAATATATTTTGGACATAAGTTTCTTATAAGATACATGATTTTCAAATATTTCCTCCTGTTCTTGCTTTCTTGATAGTGTTTTTTGATGTGTAAAAGTTTTTAATCTGGATAAAATTTAATTTACCTAACTCTCTCTTTTGTAACATGTGCTTTGGATGGCCAATTTAAGTCTAGTAATGCCTATTCAATAATGTATTCCTATATTTTCTTCTAAGAATTGCATATTTTATGCCTTTAATTTTAGTTTATGATTCAATTTCAGTTAATTTATATATACAATGTGGAGTATGAGTCCAACCGCTATTTTTTTTTTTTTTGAGACAGGATCTCATTTTGTCTCCCAGATGATTTGCAGTGGTACAACCATAGCTCACTGCAGCTTCTACGTCCTGAACTTAGGTGATTTTCCTACCTCATCCTCCTGAGTAGCTGGGACTACAGGTGTGTGCCACTGTGCTGTTTGTATTTTTCTGTAGAGGCAAAGTTTCCCCATGTTGCCCATGCTGGTCTCAAACTCCTGGACTCAAGCAGTCTGCCAGACTCAGCTTCCCAAAGTGCTGAAAGTACAGGTGTGAGCCACCATGCCCAGCCCCAATGTCTGTATTTTTACATGTGAATATCCAGGTGTTTCAGCATCATTTGTTCAGAAGACTATTCTTTCTCCCTTGGTTCTTCTGGATTCTTCTGTCATTCTTGTAAAAACTGAATTATTTCTGACCTTTTAATTATATTCCATTGATTTGTGTATCAACCCATATGTCAGTACCACATTGTATTGATTACTGTAGCTATGTAGTAAGTTTTGAAATCAAGAAGTGTGAATCTTCTAAAAAAAGATAGTTTAGCTATTTTGGGGTTTCTTGTCTTTCCATGTACATTTTAGCATCAGTTTGCCAGTTTCTTTTTTTAAAAAAAAGCCCAGCTGGAACTTCGGTAGAGATTGTGTTGAGCCTATAGATAAGTTTGGGGAGTGTGTCATTTTAGAAATAATAAGTCTGCCAATCTATGAGCATGGGATGTGTTTCCATTTCTTTTTTCTTTTTAATATTTTAATGATGTTTACTGGCTGTCATTGTATAAGCCCTACACTTCTTTAGTAAAGTTTATTTCTTAAGTATTTTACTATTTGTTGTGTTCTTGTAAACACAATTATATCTTAAATTTTATTTTCAGATTGTTCATTGCTATCTCTAGAAATGCAATTAGTTTTTGTATATTGATCTCATATTCTGAACATTTGCTGAATTCATTTATTAGTTCAATTTTTTTTTTTTAGTAAATTCCTTAGGATTTCTACATACAATATCATGCAATCTGCAAATTAAGATAGTTTTATTTTTATTTTTTTTTTCAATCTGCATGGTTCTTATTGTCAAATTTTTCTGGAAATTCGTTGCTGTGGCAATACAGATTTATAGAGTTGTATCCTGTAAGTTTGATATGTCATGTTTTCACTTTCATTTGTTTCATGTATGTTCTAATGTCTTGTGACTTCTGCTTAGTTCCTTGATTTATTGGGTTTGTGTTAATGTCCACAAATCTTTGAAATCCCCAAATTTTCCTCTAATTTATTTTCTTCTATTTATTTCTAATTTTATTTCATTGTGGTTAGAGAACATACTTTGTG
This sequence comes from Aotus nancymaae, assembly GCF_030222135.1. Taxonomy (NCBI): domain Eukaryota; kingdom Metazoa; phylum Chordata; class Mammalia; order Primates; family Aotidae; genus Aotus; species Aotus nancymaae. Next base: position 19,726,712 of record NW_026988465.1, read on the forward strand.
TGATTTCAAAGCTTTTACATTTATTAAGCCTTGTTTTATGTCCAAAAAGTGGGACATCTTAGAAAATACTTCATGTGCACTTGAGAAGAATGTGTATTATAGTGATGGGTGGAGTGTTCTGTATGTAACTGTTAGACCTAGTTGGTTTACAGTTTTGTTCAGGTCTTTTACTTTCTTGTTCATCTTGTTCCTATTTGTTCTATTTATTATTGAAAGCTGGGTATTAAAATCGCCAAGTATTCCAATAATTCAAATTATTGTCATTGACTCACATGTTTTGCATTTCGGTTTCTTCATCTTTAAAATTTTTGCTTTATGTATTTTGCAGCTCTATTGTTAAATGATTATATATGTATATATAATTATGTCTTTCTAATGGATTCACATTTGTATTATGTTAAAAATCTTTATTTGTCACTAGTAGCAACTTTTTCTTAAATTCTATTTTTTCTGATATTAGTAGAATCACTTCAGTTCTCTTTTTGGTATATTTTATATGACATATCTTTTTTCTTCTTTTCACTTTCAGCCAACTTCTTTGTGTGTTTGAATCTAAAGTATGTTTTATAGATGCCATATAATTTCTGACTTTTAATTGTAATGTTTGATCTCTATATATTTAATGCAATTACTGATTTGAAGCTGCCATTTTTTCACTAGTTTCTTACATCTTTTGTTTTTCTGTTCCTCCTTTGCTGCCTTCCTTTATATTAAATAGATACTTTCTAGCCTACCATTGTAATTTTCTTATTGTTTCTTTTACTTTTTTGAAAGTTATTTTCTGTTCGTTGCTTTGGGAATTAAAGCTAAAATTTTAATTTAAATAATGTAGTTCAGATTAATATTAATTTTAATATAATTCAAAAATTTGGAACAATATAAAACCATTTATTTTTCATTTATGATGCTATTTTCATACAAATCATATTTTTATACATTATAAGCCTATCAACACATTTTCATCATTATTTTATTCAATCGTGTTTTAAAGAAAGAAGAAAAATACATTTCTGCATTTTTACAAAATACATAAATACATTTTTACACAATATGTAAATACATTTTATAAACAAAAATATATTTATGTTGCTTTTTATATATACCTATGCAGCTACCTTTACTGGTCCTCTTTGTTTCTTGGTGTAGATTTGAGGTGCTCTTCAAGTCATTTCATTTCAATCTGTTGGGCTCCCTTTAGTATTTCTTATAGGGCAGTCTGAGAGGGCCAAATTGTCTCTGTTTTTGTTTAGCTGAGAATGGCTTAATTCCTCCCTTATTTTTGAAGGATATTTATACTGTACATAGAGTATTTTTTTTTTTAGATATACCACCCCATTGCCTTCCAGCCTCCATGGTTTCTGATAATCTTATTGAGATTCCTTTTTATCTGATGAGTCACTTTGTCTTTTTTCTTTCTACATCCAACATTTCTCTTTCTTTTTTTTGGCCTTTAAGAGTTTAGCTAAAATGAGTCTAGGTATAAATTTCTTTGAGTTTATCTTGCTTAGACTTTATTTAGCTTTTTGAATGTGCAGATTAATATTTTTCAAATTTTGTAGTTTTTGGCTTTTATTTCATCAAATATTCTCTGCTCCTTTCTTTCCACTCTTTCTGGGAATCCCATTTTGCACATGCTATTGACCCTTGAAAAACATGGATTTGAACTGCACAGGTCTACTTGTATATGGGTTTTCTTCTGCCTTTGTCTCTCCTGAGACAGCAAGACCAACTTCGCAACAATATAAAACCATTGCCTTTCCATTTTTTTCTGGCATTATTGTCATACTAATTATATTTTTATACATTACTGCCTTCCTTGTATTTAATAGATATCTTCTAGCTTACCACTGTAATTCTCTTACTGTTTTTATTACTGTTTTTGAAGTTATTTTCTATTTTCCCGTCGTTCTTTTCCTTAGCCTATTCAATGTAAAGATGATGAGAATGAAGACCTTTATGATGATTCACTTCCATATAATGGACAATAAATATATTTTCTCTTCCTTATAATTCTCAGTAACATTTTCTTTTCTTTAGTTTACTTTATTGTAAGAATACAACATATAATACACATAACAAACATAATATGTGTTAATTGACTCTTTATGTTATTGGTAAGGTTCCCAGTCAATAGTAAGTTATTACTAGTAAAGTTTCGTGGGAGTTAAAAGTTATACACAGATATTTTACTGTATTGAGGGGGGTCATTGCCCCAACTCCCACATTGTTCAAGGGTCAATTATATTGGTACACTTGATGGTATCACATACACCTCTGAGGGTCTGTTCATTTTTTTTCATTATTTTGTTTTTCTGCTCCTCAGAGTGAATAATCCTAGTTAACTTACCTTTGTTAAAAATAAACTGTTTAATATTCTGCTAGTTCATATCTGCTGTTGAACCAGCTAGTAAATCTTTTATTTCAGAGTTTTAAAATTTATATTTCTTTATTGATATTCTTTACTTTAAATCTTTAATTTTTGTTTTAGTTTTGTGAACTTACAATAGCTGATTTAAAAGCTTTGTCTAGTAAGTTTTATCTCTTAGTTTTCCTTAGGAAGTTTCTATTAACAGTGTTTTTTTCCTATGTAGTATCCACACTTTCCTGTTTTTTAATTTGTTTTGTAAAGTTTTATTGCATCTTGACTATTTTGACTAAAATATAATATAGTAAATGTGGAAATCAATGTTCTCCTCATTAAGTTTTTAAACAATCTTAATTGAAACACAAAATAAACTAAAAATAAACTATGAGCAAAGAACTATCAGTTATAACTAACCCTAAGGAAATCAGAAGTGACAACACTATTGTTTGACACAGAAAAGACTAAGGTGACTCAAGATAAAAATAATAAATGGAAGAAAAGTTTGTTTCACATTTGTAAAATGTATTCTATCATCAATACTTAATACTTATGAAGCACTGTGTATTAAATAATGTACCATCAGTTTTCTGTTGCGTAAAGAAACAAAGCCTAACAACACTGAGTGACAGTGACAGCAATTTAGAAAGAAAGGAATATTGAAGATTTGAAAACATCATTTAACTTGTTGAGTTATTACAAAAGTGTTAAGACTTACAACTCAAAAATACAGAATGACATCTCCTTTTCAAGTAACCACTGAACATTTAAAACATTGATTGAATGATGCTACAACCTCAATAAATTTCTCATAGCTGGTATTTATGTGTATAATATCTGGTTACAATAAAACACACATTGATTAACAGAGAATAATTTTAAAACTAATTAACTGTAAATTAAATACATTATTTCCACTGTATAGTTATTATGAAAGATAGGAAATAAAATACCATTATTGACCATTTAGGGAAACCAACATTAAAATTACTACATGTTATTATTCAAGGTGTCCGTTTTAATAAGTCATAAAGTTTGATGCACTAAATTGTTACAATATGCCTCATTTGTGCTAAACTCTCTGAATAGAGTATTTTCTCCATTTCTCTGATATGGACACTGAAGGTTGGAAAAATGAGTATCTCTGCAGAGTCAACTGTGTATTGAAAGTAAATTCATTGTCTTAAATCCATTCATTATGTAAGAAAAAGTCATGAAAGTGAATAAAAAAATGATATAAAAATAATACATATCTAATTCAAAAGGCTGGAAAATGAGGAACACGTTCAAGGCAAGCAGGAGAAAGGAAACTAAGGATTTAAAAAGTAAACTTTTGATCACAATAGCATTTTAAATTTATGCTTTCAGACACTCTTGTAAAAAACAAACAAAAGCTCAAGAAGCTCCAAAAAAGCAAAAATAGAAAATGGAAAACCAAACAAGAAACCAAACCCTTTCTAAAAATACCATAGTAGCAAGTAAAATATTAAAATTAAAAAAAAATAAACAAAAAACCCAAAGACATAACTGAATGCCAACACCAATTTAAAAAGAATTTTTCTTTGTAATCTTAAGACTGTCATTTTCTTATTACAGTGCATTAGCCAGGACTTCTAAAACAATATTAAATAATAGAGGGCATAGTACAGTCAGCATTATCATCTCAATCCTGACTTAGAGGCAAACATTTCTAACATTTGACCATTAACTGCATTGTTGCAATGCCTTTTTGTTCAATGCCCTTATCAGATTAGACATATTTTCTTACATGCATGGCTTCTGCTACTTTGTCCTCTCATTCCTTTGACACAACAAACCCCTACCATCTCAGGGTTTTCATACACATATTTCTAGATTGCTTTTGCCCTTGCTTTTCAGCAGAATGGTCCTGAAGATTACTTCTTCCCACTGGAACAGATTTCTTACATGTTTCCATGGTACTCTTATCTTTCCCTCAGAGCTCTCATCACCATTTTAATCAGGGGTAACTACTTATGTGTTGTCTTTTTTACCCTATCAGCTCCATGAATACAGGGCTACCTCTGATTGGCTTTAGTTTCAACAATCAATTATGCTATCCCTGGCTCATGAGGCATGCTTGACATGGGCTTGGTGAATACATGAAATAATACTTACAATAAAATAGTGAGTAAAAACTGCTTTTTAAAAATACAATTCATAGGTTTCTCCATGCCATGACCTTCATAGCCTCAGATTCCAAGATTCCAATTTTTTTAAATTTTACATGATGTCTCTAATCAACTTATTTATTTATTTACTTATTTATTTATTTTTGAGATGGGGTCTCATTCTGTTGCCCAGGCTGGAGTGCAGTGGAGTGACCTCTTCTCACTGCAATGTCCTCCTCCCAAGTTAAAATGTTTCTCTCACCTTAGCCTCCTGAATAGCTGGGATTACAGACGTGTGCCACCACGCTGGACTTATTTTTGTATTTTCATTAGAGATGGGGTTTTGCCCTGTTGGCCAGGCTGGTCTCGAACTCCTGACCTCAGGTGATCTGCCCAGCTCAGCCTCCCAAAGTGCTGGGAGTGAGTCACTGCACCCAACCAGTTAACCTATTTAAAATAGAACTTCCCTCACTACCTGATTCTCATCCTTTACTTAGCTTTATTTTTCTTAATGGATAATTGAATAATTGAAACAGAATACATTCATTTTTATGTTCATTGCGCCCAACTAGAATGTAAGCACAATAAGAGCAGGAACTTGTTCGGTTTTCTTCATCGTGATATATCACCAACACCCAAAACAACATCTTGTAGGTTCTCAATAAATATTGTTTAAATTAATCATGAAAAATCTAAATGGATTTCTTACATATCAGATTCTAAAACTGTAATGTAATAAAAGCAAAAATTGTTAAGGTTCTGATTATCCATCATTGTTAGGATTTCTATTGTTGTGATTTCTTTCTAATTTGGCCTTGAGGTCATAAGCTCTTGTCCTGCCCTGACCAGAAATTCAAGGGATTCAGCCATGAATGTTTACAGTTTACTTGTCATTGGATACTTCTTTATCTTGGCAGATGGCCTAATGCTTGAGTGTACAGACCCGTGACCAGGTGTCCCTCTCATAAGATCTTATTTATACTGTCTGGTACCCTGTGGCTCGTGTGTGACTTGTGTCCAGTTTATTCCTAACAAGATAACTACTTTCTGAGAGAAAGTACTGCCCAGAAAGAAGGGTGTGTTTAGCTGTGTGTGTGTGTGTGTCAAGTGAGACACAGCAAGCAAGTGAAACCAAAATGAATGAAACAGAAGAAATTTGTTACTCATAGATCCAAGAGAGGTTAGGCGTGCCAGTGGGAGGCCTATGTAAAGTCTAGAGGTGTCAGGGAACTCAATCAGCAGGTGGAGTAGGAGGGAGAGAGGAGACCTATGTGAGTCTGCCTTTATTAAGGTTCGTGGGCAATATTCCTTAGACTGTCTAGCAGGAGTTGTGTTTGGTTACTGTATTAGTCTGTTTTCACATTGCTATAGAGAAATACCTGAGACTGGTAATTTATAAAGCAAAGAGATTTGATTAGCCTATCATTCTTCATGCTGTATAGGAAGCATGGCAGCATCATCTGCTCAGCTTCTGGGGATACGTCAGGAAACTTACCATCATGGCGGAAGCTGAAGTGGTCCAGCACTTCATATGACTGAAACAGAAGAAAGAAAGAGAGGCCGGAGGTGCTACACACTTTTAAATATCCAGATCTTGTGAAAACCCACTCATCAAAAGAATTGCACCAAAGGGATGATGCTAGACCATTCACTGCTAATCCATCCCCATTATCTAATCACCTTCCACCAGGTCCCACCTCCAACTTTAGGGATTATAATTTGACATGAGATTTAGTGGGGATACAGTTCCAAACCTTATCAGTTAGTTTTAAAAAAGCTTGCTAATGGAGAAAGGAAAATTTATTTACATGATATTGGTGTTGACCATTAGATTTCATTATAGTCAACAACTGTGGAGTGTTATGTTGTGGGTCAGTAAGATGGAGGAATAAGAGAGCGTGTCTCAAACAACTGCATGGGAAGGGGTGGCTGTAACTAAACTAGAAGAGATGGTACAACTGTGTTTTCAACAACTTATGAGGGGCCCAAAAATGGTTGCCAAGGCAACAGCTTCATTGAATAAATTTATGTCACCAGTATTCTTTCTTCCCTTGACTGTAGGTAGAAGGAATCTTGGTAGTTATATTACCCCCAAATTCTTCTTATTTGTAATATTCTAGTTAAAGAGAGGTGAGAAAAAAATTTAAAGTCATAGAGGCCCAGTTGATGTATATTAGAAAGGGCTGAACAAGAAGAGAAAAATAGAAGGAAAAAGAAAGATGACATATACAAGCTATGAGTGAGAATATTTTTGCATTGGGATTTGATGGTAAGTAAATAAAAGAATTTCAGAATTGTAGAGGAACACTTTTGGGAAGACATTAATGGAGAGAGATACTGTTCTGTACATTAGTACTGCATGTACTTGTATCAGACCTGCATTTATCCTGTATTATTTTCTTGAGATCCTAACTAAAGATTTGATGCTTTTATTGTTAATTTTTATTTGCAGGGTATAATTCAAAAGCAAGCCAAAAGTAACCCATGTACCTCCAGTCATATTTGGGGAGATAATAAGGCTTACTACTGGGATAGTGAACTTAAAATGAAGTTTTCAATTTTACTTCTAATTCAAATTATTACACTAGACTTGAGCCAAGATTATTTTTATCAGAATTTGAGAGTGTTGACAAAATACTTTAAAGAAAAAGAAGTACATGGGGTCAACAAACTTCTTGAGCTATGATAGTACTAAAACAAAATTTAAAAAGTATGTGTTTGCACTTACACATATGTGTGCATACATTCACACATTAAAAAAGAAAAACAAAATGATATAGTGGAGTTTACACTGAGATCAAAATACTGTACAAGGGAGAATGTGCTGTTTGGAACGGTATGTTCCAGAGAAGGAACAGATACTACAAAGCTGTATATGTGCTCACCAGATAGAAGAAGTCTTAAAAATCTCCTTCCTGCATTTGCTGCCTGAGAGTGTTTAACCCAACCTCCATAGAGTCTCTGGTTTTTAAGGAGTTAGAATCACTTCTGGATATGTAGAGAAGATTGATGGTAGCCAAGGTTGAGTTAATTCAAAGTTCCTGGTTCTACAAGTGAAACTGGATTCCTGGGGACTTGGAAATTGCTAGAGGATTTTCAAATAAGCAGGGTTTGGAACCACTGATAAAAGCTAATTGCTAACAGAAACTTCAGAAACGTGGCAGAAAGAACCATGCTAATGATTGGTAAAAAATATTTGATATAGTAAGATTTTTAATGACAAAGAATGAAAAGCCTCAAGGGTTGGAATGTTTTATTGACTCACTTACTCTGCAGAGACTGAACTAAGACTTTATCAGTCATCTTTATGGCTCCTTCTGTGCTGGCATCTCTTAAGCTTTAGAGAAGTATGAGAACTAACACTTGTTAAATTTAAGATTATTCTTCAATAAAGAAGACAGATATTTTCCATATTTGCATTAGATTGCGTTTTCCCCTGAAGTGATTTGCCGTAGACCAGTGAAGTTGAGCTCAAAGATTCTTACAGAGTTGGGTAAGAAGGAGTGATCTTTGGGCCATGTTGGTTAAACGTTCTTGAATTTCATAACAGAACCCAAGGGATAACTTGAATATCCATTGTTGGCTGAATTCATGAGGGCTTAGGAAGAAAAAGTGGTCACTTAAACTGTCCCCTGGAAGTTTTATTGAGTAAGGACATTTCACTGTGATTTGTTGAGGGTGACTTTAGAGTTAGAAGTTAAGTAGGCGACTGCCAATTGCCACAGTTGGAGTCCTGAGTGAATGGGGTGCTGGTGGATAGAGATTAGGTCAGTTTGTCAATATCGATTAAAATATTCCTCAGGGCTAGCCAGGGACACACCATGGGGATTATGCCACTTAATTTTTACCTAGTGTGAGAGAGTGAGTCATAATTATTTTAGGCATAGATACTAGCTATATTTAGAAGTTAAATGACCAAAACACCAAAAGCATTGGCAACAAAAGCCAAAATAGACAAATGGGACCTAATCAAACTCCACAGCTTCTGCACGGCAAAAGAAACAGTCAATAGAGTGAATCGGCAACCAACAGAATGGGAAAAAATTTTTGCAGCCTACCCGTCTGACAAAGGGCTGATATCCAGAATTTACAATGAACTAAAAAAGATTTACAAGAAAAAAACAAACAAGCCCATTCAAAAATGGGCAAAGGATATGAACAGATACTTTACAAAAGAAGACATACATGAGGCCAACAAACATATGAAAAAATGCTCATCATCACTGGTCGTTAGAGAAATGCAAATCAAAACCACATTGAGATACCATCTCACGCAAAAAAATCTGGAGACAACAGATGCTGGAGAGGATGTGGAGAAATAGGAACACTTTTACACTGTTGGTGGGAGTGTAAATTAGTTCAACCACTGTGGAAAACAGTGTGGCGATTCCTCAAGGACCTAGAAATAGAAATTCCATTTGACCCAGCAATCCCATTACTGGGCATATATCCAAAGGATTATAAATCGTTCTACTATAAGGACACATGCACACGAATGTTCATTGCAGCACAGTTTACAATAGCAAAGACCTGGAACCAGCCCAAATGCCCATCGATGATAGACTGGACAGGAAAAATGTGGCACATATACACCATGGAATATTATGCAGCCATTAAAAACGAGGAGTTCACATCCTTCATAGGGACATGGATGAACCTGGAAAACATCATTCTCAGCAAACTGACACAAGAACACAAAATCAAACACCACATGTTCTCACTCATAGGTGGGTGTTGAACAAGGAGAACACATGGACACAGGGAGGGGAGCACTATACACGGGGGTCTGTTTGGGGGGAGGGGGGGACAGTGGCTGGGTGGAGAGTTGGGGAGGGATAGCATGGGGAGAAATGCCAGATATAGGTGAAGGGGAGGGAGGCAGCAAATCATACTGCCACGTATGCACCTATGCAACAACCTTGCATGTTTTTCACATGTACCCCAAAACCTAAAATGCAATAAAAAAACAACAACAAAAAAACAATATTATTTCAATTTGTAAAAAATGTTAAAATTAAAACAAAACAAAAAAAAAAAGTTAAATGCAACCAGATTAGTGATGGATTGGTTGTGGACAATGAGGAAAATGCTATGTTGTTAATAGTGGTAGGCGGAAATGGTTGGGTCATGTTCCAAAATGGAGACCAAAGGAGGAAGAAAAGTTTTAGAAAGTAAAGGTCATCTGCGCAATTTCAGATTGACTGTATTTTAGCAATCATTTAACCCAACTTGTTCTTTATTACCAAGAAATAACAGATCTCCAAATATCAAGTAATCAATGGAATTAGCAGAAAAACCAATCTTAGAACCCAGACTTGCTAAACCTTAAGTCCCAAGATAATATTTTTCAGAAATGAATTTACTGGGGTCATGACTGGATGATCCAAACAGCAAATTAAGATTCACAAAATAACCAAAGGACTAAAGAAAAGGGTGGCAGGCTGGAGGTATGTTTGCCTCATTATCAGTGAGTATGAGGGGGGCTAATCAAGAACTTGGTAGAAAGTGGAAAGATAATTGATACTAGCTAGTGGTAAATATAGTTAGATATTCTGAACCTCAAATTATATAGTTTTATAACAAATATCAGTTTTCTATAGAAATGACAATGTATAGTTCACAAAGCCAGCAATACATAATAGTTTTGCTCATTAAACCTTGTGCGATAATATTCCTTGTCTGATAATACAAAGTCAAGCAGGGAAAAGTAGCCTTTGATAATAGCCATCAGATTTGCTTGTGATTACAGGAATGCTGAGTGCTGAAAGTTACTACCTTCAGCTCCTAGGAAAACAAACAGTGGTGAATAGAAATACAACATAATATAGAAATAGAGAAGAATGAGGGCCAATAGTGATGCCAATGTTGCATTACTAATGGAAATTTCTACTGCTGTCTGGATAAATCTGCTTCTCTGTTTGAATTCTCTAATTTCTCCCATACCTACTACTCCTTTCCAAAAAGAATTTCTTTACTTTGATTTAAAAACCACTTGCTTAAGACAGTTCTGAAGACCTCTGAGCCAACAAAATATGAATTTGTTTTTTATTTTTTTTGCTCTTTTAATTATGTGCCATGTAACCAATGTAAATATAGTACACAAACCACACCATATTTGTGGACCTGATTGCTTCTGGAAGCCAGTGTCTACGTCTTCATAATATATTTGTGGTTCTCAGTAGGCAGATATTATATTTACTCCAAGGAACATAAGACAGAAATGCAAAGTAAATGAATTCTGACCTCATAAGGTCAGAATGCATAAAATCAGAAATAGATATGAAACCTTTTGTTTCTTGGTTTAATATTTTGGCACTATTTTTCCTTTATCTTTTTTTAAATATATCTGCAGCATTTGGTATGATCTAGGTTACTTGGAAAAAAGGAATCTAGAAGTGACTGTCTTCTTTTAAAGTCTGCTGAATATACTCCTATGTACTTAGTAGAAACAGTAAAGTAAAGTGTTCTCTTAAGGAGGTGGAAGCCTACATATGGAGAAATTTAATAGACGTTAGTCCCAGTACTGAAAAATCAGTAGTGCATATAATGTCTCACGCTTTTCATATGTATATGTTGAACATTTTAGTATGATTTACAGAAAACTGGTACTTTCAGTAAATTGCAGAAAATGAAGAAGATATTTCTGTAGTATAAAATAATACATCAAAAATAAAGCTGTCAATATACCTCAGTCCCTCTTCATAGTACTTGCCCATATATGGAACTCAAAGCACTGTGGCTTTACAAGAGGAGACTCAAAAGAGACTTTAATGGTGATTAATGCTAATTCTAAATATATATTCTTGATGAATGCAAAAATCTATTTAATAAGATGATTTAAAATGTTCAAAAAGAGTCTTATACAAACTTAAAAGCTGCTTTCTTTGAAAAATTAAACTTGTTCCCTTTTAAAAAATGACATCATCCAAGATGTGTTTTTAATCAATTATCATTGCCGATAATTCAGAGGACAACATGTATGGAAAAACAATGGCATGATTAACTAGGTGCTGACCTTGTGTTATGGCACTGGTCCAGGGAGAGCTTATTAGTTTTAGCTAGCAGTAAATATAAAGCCAAGGGCATCATAAATCACAACAGTAGGAATAATCTGAATATGAATCAGGCATATGGATAAAACTGAGACATTTTCAGTTAGTTTAAAAACAAAGACATGAGACCAGTGAAGAGGAAATAATTTTTATACCCAAGTCTATGAATGATCCTTTTCATTTAATCTCAGATTTTAAAGAAAATGGTCCTTCTATTTAATTGAGAATTTTCCTTAATTAAATAATTTAGAAACATGAGCACCTAAGATTGCTTCTGATTCAGGTCAGGGTAAAAATCTTTGCAAGGGAGTTATGTGTATTTTGCTTCTTAAAGCGTTTTGTCAAGTTACATCATTAGATGTCTGGGGAGTCAACATAACTTAGAGCATAGTTTTAGCCCCACAAACTCATTTTGTTTACCTGGCTCACCAGATATTTTCATTATCACAAAAACATCATGACCCATGCTTTTCTTTTTCTATCCTTATCATACTTGATAATGATAGAAAATGGATTACATAAATTTTTGACCCCTTTTTGATTAATCTCTAATATACACATATATTAGTCCATTCCTGCATTGCTATGAAGAACTACCTGAGACTGGGTAACTTATAAAGAAAAGAGGTTTCATTGACACAGTACTGCAAGCTGTCTAGGAAGCATGGCTGGAGAGGCCTCAGGGAACTTAAAATCATGGCAGAAGTTGAAGGGGAAGCAGGCAGGTCTTACAAGACCGGAGCAGTAGAACGAGATGGAGGGAGGGGCACAGGTGCTACCATTTTTCTTTTTCTTTTCTTTTCTTTTTTTTGAGATGGAGTTTCACTCTTGTTGCCCAGGTTGGAGTGCAGTGGTGGCATCTCGGCTCACTGCAGCCTCTGCCTCTTGTGTTCAAGTGATTCTCCTGCCTCAGCCTCCCAAGCAGCTGGAATTACAGGCATGCACCACCACGCCTGGCTAATTTTGTATTTTTAGTAGAGATGGGGTTTCTCCATGTTGGTCAGGCTGGTCTCAAACTTCCAACCTCAGGTAATTCGCCTGCCTCAGCCTCCCAAAGTTCTGCTATTATAGGCATGAGCTGCCATGCCTGGCCTAGTGCTACAAATTTTTAAATAACCAAATCTTGTGAGAACTCAAAGTCCACCCCATGATTCAATCACTTCCCACCAGGCCCCTCTGTTTACACTAAAAATAACAGTTGAACATGAGGTTTGAATGGGACTAAAAATTACACATGAACACAAGATTTGAATGGGAATACAGAGCCTAACTATGTCAACACACATGGGCTTAATCAGTATTTTTAAAAGAACCTTGTGTAATAACACTTTCGAACTTATTTTTCACATGTAGAAGGAGTGTTATAAAAGTAAATTGCATTTTGGGTTGGCAATAGATGCCTTTCCTAACTGTCATGAATATGTTCATCTTGGATTGCAATATTGAGTAATGGGTCAGAATCTACATGTTTGAATTTGCATAGTTTGTGCTTTCTAGACATACGTCTGTGGTAGTATGATCATTAGAGGAAGATGGAAACGGGAAAATGCCATCTATGAACCCTCAAGTCATTATTTGCTTTTATGGTAAAATAGCAAGAATACAATTATTTTAGTAAATACTATTTTCTTTTTAAGAGAAAATCCAACAGAAAAACTGGGTATGGAAACATGGAAACACAACCGAACAGTATACTAAGCCAATGATATTAGGTATTCAGAAACACACATGTGCTTCATGCTCCTTTGGGGTTTCTATATGGACATTCTTCTATGCATATATATTTATTTTTCAAGCAGACATACTGATATATGTAACATATATATTTCCCCACTGTCATCTGCTTATAAGCCATCTGCTATTGTTGCTTTGATATTTTCCATTAAGACTTATTTGTTCTTTCCCAGAGGCACTGATAGTATTCACTATGGTGTACATTATACTGTTGGCGTGTTTCTGTCAGAAGATGAATTAATGTGAGATGCTTAATTCCAGAAGGCTCCTAGGAATCAGAAAAGGTGGTCTGCATCTGTGTTTTCTCCAACTTGGTTCATTCTAGAAGTGTGTGTACAAAAAACAACAAAAAAATCAAACCAAAGGCCTTTCAAATACTTTAATTGTTTTAGAGATTTCCATTAAGAGCAAAGCATGGATAGAAAAGCTAGAATAAAATTATCATGCACATGTGATTACTGTCCTGGGATGATGATACACATGTTCTCAGCCTGTTTGAGAGAGGGTTAAATTAACTTAGTAAATTAAAAGATTAAATCAAAGGAAGTTAAAAGAGAAAGAAAAAAATCTATTTTTATGACTGGAGAAAATCTGAAATTATATAGAGTAGGTAAAATTTTTATGTCATTCAATTTTGTTAGGATATAGCAAGCCAATTAGATAAAATTAAATTTCAAGCCTGATTGATTTTTTAAATATTCATTTTAAGCACTGCATTTGCTGTTTATTATATAGGAAATATCAAAGAAAGTCTGCTGCATCCAGGAATTAAATGAAACCTATACTGTCAGTAGCCTAGCAGGGGCTTTTGATAAAGTATTATGACATTTCTATATTATGCAGCACCATAAAATGCTAAACATACACAGAACACAGGACTATAAGTTTAAGAAAGTACATACTGGAAGCTGGAGTGTTTTGGCATTTATAGCTGGCTAGCACGGGAAGATAATGAGGAGTTTGATACTTTGGAAATCATAACTATGAAATATATAACAATAGTATTCCATCAAGCTGGATCATATATCACACAATATTGGAGGATAATTCAAGTCTGCAGTGCAATCTGCTTTTCATTTCAAGTGGAGGGCCAGTGTAAGCCATAATTTACCCAGGTAGTACTCATGTGGGAAATAATGACAAATTTAGAGCAACTCATGACAAAGAAATACACATAGGAAAAACACAAAAGATTTTATGTCTTCTTGGATCTCAACTTTTTTTCCTTATTATTCTTACCTTTCTTTATAACTGAAAAACCTTTTGTGTTAAAATGGATTTGTGATAAAATATAAGTATTTACTTAAAAATATATAAACACATACAATTACCAGGCATTGGTAATTTCCCAAACTGATAGAGATAAAGTGGGATAAATTTACTTGACAGATAAATTTACATTCCCAGTATTTCCCAAACTGTGGATGGAATTAAAGTGGGATAAATTTACATGACAGTTTATTGTGGATATTTCAGGCTCCAGGAAAATCTGAATTTAATTCTCTACTGGGAATAATTTTTCATGTTAAGATATACAGTGACTGTTTTCTTGTACATCAATTATTTCACTATCAAAAAACCTCTTTTCCATCATATAGAAATAGAGTTGGGGTGACATAGGACCACTGGATTTTGGAAGGAATTCAATGACTGATAATTCTATTTTGACTGTTCATATCAGTATTTAATGAGATATTAAAAGACACCTGGATGACAGAAGGAATTGTTGGAGAAAAATAGAATAGGATTTTGTGATCTGAAAAAATCGTGGGAATTCTTTGACCATAGGCACTTTTTCTATGTAGACTTTGGCCAGCTGCCACGTGGGACCTCCATCCTGTAACACTAGATGAAAATATGGCAGCTAAAGAGAGGTATAGAGGGAGTTTGGAGATATGGACCTGAGTGTTAGATTCATCTCTACCCCTATTTACCTTTTCTATCAGATGGGGAGATACTTCTCCATTCTAAAATCTAAGTTCATCATGAAACAGGAATCTAAGGTTCCAAAGTGTATATACATCCCTCCTGTATTTAAGGTAGGGTTCCAAGGTCATGAGTTTTAGAGAGAAAGAGAAGGCTGAATCCTGTCTCCAATACTGATCAGCTGTAGGGTTTGGGGTAAGTTACTCCATCTCTGTGGGCCACAGTTTCTTCATATGTAGAATCGAGTTTGTATTAGCTGCTCCATGGTGTTGTTATAGGCATGAAAATGAATATATTATTTAATTTTTGAAACTAAATAAGAGTAACAAATGACTGTTATTATTTTAATGATAATCTTTAAAAGAAGCTGCTATTTCTGCCCATCAAATGCTGTATATATTTCTGAGTGATACTTATAGAGAAGGAACAATTAGTTAGACAATAATTTCTAATTTTTTTATGACCATTAATTGGTGATAACTAAGCATTCTTGTATAACAGTAATCATTCAGCATTTCATTTTGTCTCTTCTACTCTTGCACGTAGCTTGTTCAGTTTCTTGGAGAAAGCTGGACTTCTTAATTGACAGAGTGACACATCATGATCATCACTAAGCTCAATAACGGTTGTTGGAAAATGTGTCAAACTTTCTTAATCAAATCAAACTAAAAACTTCTTTGTGATCCTTTTTTTCTAGAATAAAACAAAACAAAGTAAAAAGGCTTAAACTGGACATAAAGATGCCTTCATTTACTTAATGATAGTAAGTTCAAGCACAAATAACAGAATTTCCTAGTATTTTCCTTAAAGTTACTTGTAATTCTATAAGATAAACTATGGAGATGAAAATCAAGCAAGAGAAAGTAGAATAAGATATGGGAACAGTGTGGGCATTTGATATTTTCTTGGCATGAAGATTTTATATTTAACCCTTTAAAGGTGTTCAATTTTTTGTTGTAACTTTTTTTTTTTTAAACAAACCTCTATGTAGAGGGTTGATTTTCAACAGATCACATCAAGGGGGCTGCTCTGCTATGTATGAAAACTGACCCAGAAGCAGGTCATCTAGGAATGGTTTAGCACCAGGCTTCCCACAAACATGCTTTGTGCAGGGTGATGGTAACCACCTTTCTTTGTGTTTAACTGAGGTGAAACCTATACAACATAAAATTAACCATTTCAAAGTGTACAATTTGGTAGCATTCAGTCCATTCACAGTGTTGTGCCACCACCACCTATCTAGTGGTGAAACGTATTCATCACCCAAAAGGAAACCCCATACCCACTGAGCAGTTAATCTCCATGTAACCCTTTCTCTAGCGCCTGGCAGCTGTAATCTACTTTCTCTATATATAATTTGCCTATTCTGGATATTTTATATAAATGGAATTGTATAATATATAGCCTTTGTATCTGGCTTCTTTCAGTTAGAATCATGTTGCTGATAATCATACGCTGTGTAGCAGATATTCCTTCTTTTATGACTGAATAGTATTCTCTTGAATGTATGTACCACAATTTGTGTATCCATACACCCATTGATGAGTAAGTTAAACCTTTACATAACCCCAAATCTCCCTTGATTCTACAAGTTTGGGGCATTAATAAGTCATGTTGTCAAGATCTAAACTTTCACTGATTCATTGTCTTCATTCACATTCTGAAATGCCCCCTTCAAACTTGTCTCTTCTTGTGTCTGAGATTACCCAGGAATGCCTCATGTTGACTCATGAAGTCCCCTCTCAAATTTTGCTGTAGATTCCTATGGATGGACACTGCAGATGAAATCACTTAGAGAAGTTGCCTCATCTCCATTGAGAATATCATGTCCAAGTCACTACAGGTGCCACCTGACCAGCACCTATACCAGCTCATCACCTCACCTCCCCTCCCCACAAATTTTCAACCTTAATACCAGGCTGTCTCTTGCCAGTGCACCCCTGATGGGTAAGAGTGGATGAAGCTGCTGGGCACTTCAGTTCAATGGATCAACTGAGCAGTGTCTAAGGTTTAGGCTTTGCTGGAATCCCAAAGATACTGCCAGAACTGTAATCTCAGTGACAATGAATAAGAAGGAAAATGAACTTTTATACAAAATAATCTTATCCGTCAAAGAAAAAGAAATCTGTTTACACGTATTGGAAATGAATATTTTTCATTAGCTCTGATTAAGGCCTAAAAATGAATTCAAACCATATTATACATGGTTCTAGTGTTTTAAAGACTTACATGTAATGCAGTTTTCAGTGAGGGAGATGGTGCTGAAGGTGACTGACTTTAGAATGACATGGGGAACTACTTTTCCTGTCTTTTCCAGCACTATAAACAATAGAGCACACACAGAAATTGGAGCTTCACATTTAATCTTTTTCATTTTTCTTTGTTTTATTTGGGCTAATTTACATGCCCATCTTAGTCATCCTTAAAAACCAAAGAAAAATCAGGTTGAACCTGTAGTCAAGAGACAAGCCTATCTTTTTATATCTGAAAGTGCTTTAGTAAAACATTACTCATAAAGTACCATCCTCCCAATGATTGTGTTCAATTTTTAACATTTAATCCCTCTTATTTTTACTTAGGCATTGTTTTCTAAAACAATAGAAAACAGCTGCACATATTCTGATAATGGCTGGCATCTTGAGTATTATTATTTAATTGACATTACAATCATTTCCTCCATTTAAGTCCAATAACCTCAATTTCTTTTACATTCTTTTATGTCCTCTTTGCCAGTTATGTAATTATTTAAGATGTTTTGAGTTTCTTTATATCTATTTAAAACTACTCTTTTCATCTTATTCACTCTTTTAAAAATTTTGAACACATAATTAAAAGTTAAATGATATAAAAATCATACTTAAATTACATATTTTAGAAAGCCTGTGATTTAGCCAGTACTTATGAGGAAGGTAACATTGGCTTAAATCTCAATAGCAGGGCTTAACTTAGATTTACATATTTACTTATAAACACCCTGAATTCTTTCAAAAAGGAATTGTGAGAACTTACAAAAATAAACATAAAAAGATAAAACAAATAAGTGACAGAAACAGAGTAAAGGGGATAGAGGGGTCATACTATAATAAAGCCCTTGACGTATACAAGTGTAAACATATGTTATGTACACACTGTAGTTATTAAGGGTAGGTCACATATTTGACCTCAAAGCTTTTAGCAGTTAAAGCAAAAAGGAAACTAGTATCATTTACAAGAACCAGGGTTCCTGACTTGAAAATGAGAACAAAATAGAAAACTGTAATTTAGGAAAAAAAAACAAAACCCAAACTCAAAATCTGAGGAATTTCTCTCATGGTTTCTCATAAAAAGGTATTGAATAATGTAATAGATCCCTACAGTAGGTACAGTGGTATATTTTATTGAACAGTTTCTTACGGTGCTTCTCAATTCAGACAACTGGCATAAACTTCAATTTACTGAAAGCTAGTCAAAATGGTGCCAAAAATTATGGTTCATGCTCAGCTCTTTTATGCTTTGGTTGGATCCAAAGATATAGTAAAAATATATAAAAGAATGAATTTTTAGCATGCCCATCAAGCCTGTACCCATAGCTCCTACAGCCATTTTTTGATTAGGACAAAAACTTGAACATTTTTATCTGCCTGAAAGTACCTGGAGTACAGCTAGTTGGTGCTGCCAATTAGGAGCAAAATCGTATCCCTCAAACAGAAATAGGGTCTTCAACCAACCCCCTTCCTTATCTGAAACTCATGGGGACCTAATCTTAAGAAACAGTGTGGCAAAGAAATAATATGTCAGCCCAGAGGAATAGCTGCAATCCCCCGTTCTATGTAAGAACCATCGGCCTTAACAACATACAGGTGTGAGATACTTGTGTGGAAATAATATCCATAGATAGCTACAGATGTCTTTGAGAAAGAGAAACTCAAATTCCAGTAGAATTAGTGCTACTGATATTTAAAAAGGTGGACGTGGATATTGATGTTTATGGAAGATGTGTGTTTCAATAGAAAAATTGTTTTTCAGTTTATTTGAGATCAAAACACCAATCACATTTGGTAACTAGGCAAATGATGTGAAATGCATACAATGAGCTGTAAATTTAGTTTTTATTTGTTTGGCTTTCCACAAAATTAAAAATAAAATGCCGTGGCTCATTTGCCAAACACATGAATTATTTGGTCAAATTCATTTTGGGGGAATCTGGAGAATGTTCCATTGTTTAGAAGAAGCAGCTTGCTGCCTACCCTACCCCACTCAATTCCCATGAGATAAATGCTGGAGACGAGAATTATCCTGGAAACAATTTCCAGGTAAGTATTCTCAAAGCAGAAGAACTTCTTGTGTGCTCCTCTGCTCAGCTCCCTTTCATGACCAACGGCAGTTTTGTTCCATTGTTTTTTTTCTGCTGTAACCTCTCATCCTCACAGTACTGAAGAGTTTAAACAAAAATGACTTTGTTTGGTTCTGCAGAATTAACACGACATTCAGGCTTATGTTTAATTGAATGCAGATGTTTTCTAAGCAGAGAAAAGCCTCCGACTTGTGTGCATAATTCTTACACTGCCCTAATGGAGAGGAGTCCAAAATTAGCAACTTAAAAAAAAAAAAAAACTGGCCATGTGCCACATAGACTTTCTTTTCTTTTCTTTTTCTTTTTTTTAAATTTTCCAAGTGAGTACAGACAGAAGTTCTTTACAAATTTAGACTCTGAGAGCTACCATTTTTAAAAAAGAAATTTAAAGAAGCAAGCAAGCCAAACTGATTAGTGTGTCCATGCATCTCTCTCTCTCTCTCCTCTGCTCTTTCAGAAATAACACTAAAAATTTCACAAAAATGTAGATCTCTGTATGGCACAGCAGCAAGCTTTGGAGGGAATGTGGTCAACTCAAGGGTTCTGTTTGGACTGTCTTGAGACTGAGTTGCTGACATGGACAAACGTGTGAACACCAGATGAGGAAAGGGATGGTCTGTGTTCTTCCTCTTCAACAATTTGCCACTAAAGATTTAACAATCTCATTGTTCCCTCCAGACTCAAGGGTGTGTGCTTATATGTCTAGAACATAGCGGGCTTTGGGGCTGATTATGTTGTCTGTCTTAAAAACTCACTTTGATTACTGAGAACCTCATAATTAGGCAGTTTCTGTATAATATCTGTGTTCCAGAGGCCTGACCACAGGGTTGAACAGAAAAGGAATGCACAGCTGATTGGAACTTCATGATTTAAATGAAGGATGTGTGTCTTGTCCTCTTCCTTTCCTATTGGTGGGAGAGTTCAGGACAATTAGGCAAACTTTCAAAATGTGTGATTACATCTAATGTGAAAATAAGTAATTCCCTGAAGTTGCACGTGCATTGACTGAGAACAAAATAGTGTGGTTAGAAGGGTAGTACGTTCTAATGAACATAAAAAAAGCCAGTTCCTGGTTTATATGTATGATTGGACTTAGATATTTATGTAAAGAAGATTCCTTAGTGCATACTAGGCTTAACATCTAGGTGATGGGTTGATAGGTGCCACCAACCACCATGGCACACATTTACCTATGTAACAAACCTACACATCCTGCACATGTAGAACTTAGAATAAAAATCAAAAGAGAAGATCCCTGACTTTCACTAGTATCTTCCAATCCCTCACTCAACCCATTGTTATGAGAATAACTCTAATCTAGAGCTCCTTTGCTGCCCTGACAGCCATTGGGTTTTATTGATTTCAATATGATTGTATTTTGTAAAAATTCACCTGCAACAATAGCATTGCACTAGGTATAAGTGATCTAGAAAACACTGGCCTGTTCTGGGTTTGCATTCACAAAATTATTTTCATGGATTTGATTATAAGATCATGCAGATCCTAGTTTAGGTAGATGAAGCACCCTTTGGCATAGTGTTGAGAGTAAGTTTAAGAGCAAAGCTCTACATTTTGGTTGGAGAGAAAAAAATTATCTCTATTTTTGTTTCAAATATCATAGATCTTTCAAGGAAGTTTCTATTACAGAGAAAAAGTAGATTACAACTTTGAGCAGCTAGACATAGAATCTGATTTATGGGGGATTAATTCTTCCCATGTTCAAATAGCAAATATGAAAATGGAACTCTGCCTGTCAGAAATATGTTGGAGTGTGTGCTGGAACAAAGCCAACAGGTGAGGCACCTTCAGAAAATCTCTTGGGTGTTAGCATTGTATTTCTGTTTTAGAATAATGCTTGGCAAGATAATAAAGAGAAAATAGGTATCTAAAGGCTGTGTGTGTTATGTGACCTTTATTTATGTGAAGGCACTGTTTATTAGGCCAGGTTCATGCCAGGCAAAGTCACAAGAGCACATCCTCCTGCTTGGTTTTAATCACACTGTGGGTAAGTGTTATTAATGAAATACTTATTATCTCATGAAACATTAAAACCCCAGAAATCTTTTAAGGTGTCTTAATAATATAATAATGTTCCTGAGAGTGGGGAAGTTTTAACAGATTCAGCCACTCTTCAGATCTAGGAGATGATTTGGGGCTTTAATAATAAATAATTAGTAAGCTATCTAGAATAAAAATGTACAATATGAAAAGCAAGAAAAATAATTGTTGGAGACGTGAAAACATAGAAACAATTTGGCTCACCTTATAAATACCATCTGCTTGAGTCATCATACCTGTCTAACCTATTATTTTACCCAGCAAAGGCCAACATGAACAAAATATAGATACAAAAAAATTTAAAAATGGAAAAGATACCAGAAACACTAGCAAACCAAATCAACACTTGCTTCTTTCAAATCTTGAAGAGGAATAGGATTATATTTGAAGCATGTTCATATTTAAGTAGTATTTTAAAAAAATCCTTCAATAATCTGCAATCAAGGGAAACATTTTAAGCTGATTTCAACCAAAATGACAAACTGAGAATATCGAATCTAGGGAATACTTTTGTTTCCCTTCCACACATTCCAAAGAACACATAGAGATGTGGATTGGAATATCCACAGGATAAAAGCCTTCCTACACCTCAGAAGTTCAATATTAAGCAGTTCCAAATGTACTTATTTTTCTGTTTCTTTCCTTTGGTTTCAGTTTCTGTTTGTAACCTGATCTGGTTGGGAACTTCTAGAGCACAAAACTGATAGCTTTTAGCTGAATAATTTCTGCTTTGAAAGGGTACTCATAGTGTGATGCTGTTCTCAGGTGATCTTACAATTGATTGTTTTTAACGATGAGTCTTTTTGTTTAACTAAGGATTTTTGACCTTTAAGACTGTTTGTATTTTTAGGTGATATTTACTCTGTTGATATCTTACTTTCATTGTTTCTCTGCCCTCCTTGTGTGTAGCTAAGCTAGCGATTTCAAACATTTTGAAACTAAACATTTAATCTCCTTGGCGTGTACACTTTTTGGTCTGTGCCTGTGGAGGCACTCTTCGAATGCATTAGAGAGAAGTTGAAATCTTGGTTTCAGAAAAACCTTAGAGCTTCTTGTTAAGGGAGAAGGGAGACTCAATGTGGCTTAACAAATTTGGTTTGTTTCCTATCTGATCTTTGGCTTATTATATCTAATTATATCAGACCTTGGCATTTTAACCACTTAATGAGATAAGAGGAAAAGAATTATTTTCTACTACTGAGAAATGATATGGGGTAAAATAATGCATATAAAATAATAGCGTCTATTTTGCAAGAATAATATCAGGTTACAAATTATCCGCCACATGGTTTGAGGCAATTTTCCCAGGTTGGAATAAGATGAGGGGACATGTCCACATTTTACCAGTAAAATAAAGCCTAAAAAAAACCTTAAGGATGTTCTAAAGGAGAGAATCAAGCAACCAAAGGGGTTTGGGAAATCTGACAAGCTTAATGAAACCCTGTTTTATCTTAATTTGTTTTGTCCTTAAGCTTGGAATTGTGTAGTAAATGTTGAACCTCTAATTTACATTGCCTGGAGTTGCCTGGCTTACTCCTGCTCTCAGCTAGTCCACCTGAATCCTTATCCAATGGCATGGCCCCTGGAGTGGGAAGGTTGGAATGAGAGTGGAATGATGCCTGTGAGTCACTGCAACCCTAAAGTGGATGTCACCCCATCTTTGGAAATCAGTCCTGTGTTAGTTAGCCAGGCAATCCTGTTTGTAAGGAACATGGAAACCTCTCAGGACTCTTCTAAGAATAACAGCAGTAATCAAAAGTGAGGTACTTAAGCAGTCCCAGCAAGCAAGAAAATGCAACAAATACCATTCCATTTACCAGCTTTCAAAATGGAAAAAAAGAGATTTAGCACAAAGTGCATTTAAGAAAGAAAAATCAAGACAGTCTAGCAGAAGCCGGGGGAGGAGGGAGCACACGGAGTACAAACTCCCTCTGAGCCCACAGAAAGCAATAAGAGTTCTCATTTAACCTCGGAAAATGACTTGAGAATCACTTGTACTTTGAAACGAATCTAAATTGCAAACTAATTTCCCAGTGGGATATGTTGATGGCCTACTGTACACAGCATAAATAATGAGTTTGCAACCAGGACCCCAAATAAAGCAGTGCACGTCTGTGGAATTTATGAACATGTTTCCCCACCTCCACCATCTGACATTGCAATGTTAATGCTTCCAGTTAGGAGTTTTACTGTGTCAGCAGGTGAATTCCCTGGCAGAAAGTCAAGCTTTAGTGGAACATGCTGGTAGGAACGATTACACTGCTGCCGTGTAAAACTCTTGGTGTTAGTCTTAGGCTCCTAGAATACATAGGGATGGCCTGCCTCCTACCTTGGTTGCATGTGTTCTTAGCTGTTTGACTTTCAGTGTTTTACTTTAAATTGACCATGACAAAGTAAAATTTCTATCTTATAAAGGATCTTAGAGCTGGCTGATATAATGCGGTCTAGTTGCATCTTCTTTGTTACACAAGGAAGAAATCTGAGGCTGGAGGGGTAAAGTGGCTGTCTAGGTGATAATGCCAATATGTGGTAGAACTGGGACTCTAACCTAGGTCTTCCCTACGCCTTTAGTGTTCTCAGAAAGGGTGCCTCCTTTGCCAGAATCAATGGTAGATGCAATACATTTCATAAATGTGTTTAGAAAAACTTGACAAAAATTTGAATCTGAAATATAACAATAATAGAAAGCAAAGCATGCATCTGGTATAGCTGAACATCCAGACTTCTCTAAGTGAGAAACAGACACACAGTAAGACAAGACTACAAATGGTTGGGATAGTTTTTTTGATCACTCAAATTTAAAGTTTCTACTAGGTTGAACGTCACTGAAGAATAAATGTCATGCCTCTAAACAACTCATTGGAGATGAGACCTGGTGAAGAGGCTTGTGCACCTTCTGGCTTAGAAAATTGTATCCTGAGTATGCTCAGCCATAGCACTTCTGGGATCACTCATGGGAATTTACACTGTAAAGGAGATCTGATTTCCTCCACCAGAGCAATGCCTAAATTCTTAGCCTCTTGTCCCAGGGTATTTACTCTGCTACATGATGTGGCTTCTGTTCCTCAAAGCTGTTTCAGCTAAACAACTTGCCTTAAACATCTCAGGGGTCTCATGGCTTGCAAGTAATGTTGCTTTATTGCACTTTCTCTATGAGACCCCCAAGTAAATAAATGAGATCTGAGTTCTAACCTAACCTAAAATTGGCGTCTCTATTACAAAGCCATCTTACCTGGATTGGGAATGCCAACCAGTGATCCCTCCCTCATCAGTTCCTTTCTTCTTTAATTTCATCAACTACCTCAGACAGTTAACACTCCTTTCAAATTCCCTACTTCACTCCTTGTCTGCTCCAAAAGTTGCCCACTTTTCTGACATAGCCTTTTCATTTCAGCAGGCAAATATGTTCAAATCTTCTAAATCTGTGAACCAAAAGATAAACAGAAATAGAAACTAAAAAACTCACTTGACTACACATCTCCCTTGAACTATTTACTCTGCCAAACTTCTATTAAACGCCACCTTTACTCCCACTTCATTGTCTCTGCCTCCACACTTTGGCACCTTTATTAGGAACATATAATTCTACACATCCCACCGTGACACTTCTTTACCAAAATTATCAATAACTTTCCAGATGCTTATATCAAATAACATGTTTAATTCTTCAACCCACTCACTTCTCTGCTTACATTGTTCTTGGAGAACTCTTCTTCCTCCTTGTATCTCCTTTGGTATCAGGGACACCATTTTGTTCTGATATTCCTGGAACTGTTCTTGACAGTTCTTATCAGCAGGTTCCCATCTCTATCTGTTAAGTGTTTGTGTTCCTCATGATTCCATCACCAGTCTTTGTTTTGTACGATTTCATCTACTTTCTTAAGTGAAAATATGTCTTGTATGGCTGCAACTATCATTTTTATAATTCCCAAATCTGCATTTGTAATCCACATCTCTCTTCTGTGAAACAGATAAATATGTTTTGCTATTAACTGAACTTCCTTTGCAGGAATTTACATATTAATCTTTGTCTAAATAGATGAAAATATGAAGATAGCACCTTCTCTAAATCTGCGTAATCCCTCTGTGTCCGTTGTGATGAATGACATTTCCATCTGCCCAGTCAGCTACATCAGGTAACCCAGGAATGTATTCTTTACTTCTCCCTCACCCTTAGCTTTTCAATTCAGTTGGTGGCAATTCTCTCTCTATTTTTTCATCTGAAAAAGCCTCTTCACTGTACCAACTTCATTTTTAGTTCAGGCCATCACCTCCCTCCAGATTATGGATGAATGATGTAACAAAGCTCATGGTTTCCCTGCCTTCATTCATGCTTTCCTCCATTCCTTTCCCCCAATATGCAGTGAGATGAAAACATTCTTCAAATTCTCCCCATTTTTAAACTTAAAAGCCAAACTACTTAACATGGGATAAAAAACTCTTTCTCATTTATTCCTCTCTACTCTGTAGTTTAAAACATATTGTCTGGAAAGTCCCTTCTCCTCTCATGCCTTTAGAGGCCCCTAACTATAGCAATTGGAACCTAAATGCCTCCCTCATTTTCTTCACTTGGTTATTTCCTGTTCACCTTTTAAAATGTAGCTTGACTTCCTTTTACCCATTCAGATTGGATTATGTACCCATGTTCTAAGCTCCCACAGCCTCATGTGCTCAGCTCTGCCATAGCATGTACACATAGTATTTTTCTTGGTGTTTATCTTTTCTGTTTTCCATAAGCTATTTGGTGGAAGGTAGGGATCATGTATTTTAATACCTCACAATGCCAGACCCTTAGTAAGGATTCAGTACATAATTCCTAAGTGAATAGATGGCCAAGTATCTAAAGTAAGTACATATTATAATAGTGATTATACATTCCCATGGGTATAATGAAGTAAGTACATATTATAATAGTGATTATACATTCCCAGGGGAATGTATAATCACTACTCTATGCTTTTATGTATTTTTAATGTTTTGGTTCAGTTATACTCATTTACAAACTATCAAATTGACCATCACATTTCTTTTTCAATTCTTACTTAGCTCTTTATGCTAATAACATATTAATTGAAGACTTGCTATTTTTCTCAGACATATATTTATTACTTTACAGTTACTTAATGTGTCTAACAACTATAGGTAGTTATTATTATTTCACATATGAGAAAATTGATGCACAGAGAGAAGCAGAATGGAACTGGAGAGCCAGATGATATGGTCTGAGAGCCCTGTCTTAGCTGCTATGACATTCTGCCAAATATCAGTATTTACACTGCCTTGGGGTTGTACAGCATCTTGGTTTTCTCTTCCATCCATTCTTTTTGTGAACATTGCTTAGAATTTTATTTTATTTTTATCATTTTAAGCATCAATAGCAATACATCATCAAACTTGAATATTATGCTTCTTCTCATGACTAGCCTGTTCTTGTCTCTAGCAATCTCTAATATGTACACAGAATGGAGAATTGTTTCAATATAAAGTGTAAAGAGTTGATTAAGAGACATGGCCGTGAATGAGTTCAGAAGGGACAAAAACTGTCTGGATCTAATGATGATGGAAAATTCCCTTCCAAATCCAGAGGCACTAAAAAGTTATTTAAAATGTATTTGGAGCTTCTATCCAAAGAGCTCCACAAAAGGTATCCAAAGGTAGTAGAGATTTATCTTGCATTTTGGGGGTATTTTTGACAGAATTGTGAGTGAAAATATATCCCAGTCAGTGCCCATGACATGATGAGTTCTCCACATGTTCTTATACCTTTAGAATCACATGATCCCCAAACTTCCAATGATTCTAAAATCTTCACAAATAAGGTTTGATGGTCCTATTCTAATATACTCACTTCTCCTAGTGCTAAGTGTTTTCTAGATTATTATGAGTTGTGTCAAGGTAATGGTGACAGAAGGAATAAATCTGTTCATTTGTTTCTGCCTACCTGTTGAAAACAAAGTGAATATCAGCCAACTTAATTCAGTTGACACTATTCTAAAATACCCTTCTGCTACACAAAGCAACATTTCACATTTGCAGAAAATATTTATCCTAAGCTGCAAGCAATGTTATAGTAGCTCTTTGTTTCAGACTGCTAAATCACCATATTTAGCAGTCTGCTAAAGCCAGGTCAGGTGTCTGTAAAAAAAGTGAGAAGGAGGAGTGTGGTGGGAGGTATTACATACTCTTAAAAGGACTGCATTTGATTTAATCAATCTGTCATGGGTATCTTTATCCATTAGTTGGTAACATAATCTGTGTTGAATGACAACTTTTGGCCAACCAGGTAGTCACTGGCATTAGCTCACTGATTGGCATGCAGTGGTCAGTGTGAACCTATGACAGTGTGGTCTGACCAAATTTCTCAAAAGAAGCTGAGTGAAGTGGGGCACTCAGTTACCTAGACTTTCACATTTTGACTGCCAAGTGAAAAACATAGACATTTCCCTGTCTGGACTTTAACTGTGTCCTGTACTCTAGAATAATATTCAAAGTCAAATGGCAGTTTTCCCCTTAACTCTCATCCCATCCTGACTGTTTAAATAAAAATACTTTGTGCTTTTCCTTTTCGTTTCTAATATATTCCGTATGTAAAAGCATGAATTAATTAACAAGCAAAACCCAATAAAAAACAGGCCTTTTGTAGAATAATGTTTTTAAGTAATTTATTCTTTTTAGAGCGTTTATTATTGACACCTACAATGTATCTGTCGCTGAGCTAGGAAAAAGGAATGCAAGTATAAATGTGTCTTCTATGTTTTTGAGTAGGTTACAATGTTTTGGGGTAGATGCACAAAAATAAGGTGGATATGATAAGTGATTTAGCAGTAATATGTATAGATTTACAGAAGACAAAAAGTAGAGCACATAAATTCTTAGGGTTTAGGTGGTAGCTTCAGAGAGAGTAATCTGTGCCTTATGTATAAATCAAAGTTCACCCAAAAAGGGAGTTTGCCTTATACAGAGGTACAGAAGCACTGAATGTCAAAAATGTCTGACCTGTCTTTCAATTTCGGCTGCTGTGGAGGAGGGTTACTATGGGCATTGGGAAGAGTGAAGAATGAGGAGATTTTTCTGTTGGATCAAAGGAAAAACATGGGGAAAATGACCTTCAGCTTCCATCTCAAAAGTTATTTCATCTTAATTTGTGGAGGTTTATAAATCTCTGTCCATCACAGACTTGGAAGTAGAGTGTATTTGCAAACATGTCAAGACACTGAAAATATTTTGCTCCCTTTAATAGTTAGAAGCATTACTTAGATTGAGGCAATGGCAATTATAAATCAGAAGAAATATCAAAATGATATAAGGGAAGAATTACATTTAAGAGAGATGTACCAGATGGAGTTTGAAGAACTGCAGATACAGAGAGACTGAGACCACCCCGACATTATCTTGAAGGATTTCACCCCATAACACAGTTAGTCTTTCACAGACAAAGAAGCAAGAGCCATAAATTATAATGATGAAGGAAGATGTGAATGAAAACTCCAGTCAGGATCCCTGTCCCGTTGCTGCTGGGTAAGATTATAAATACTATGATGAGGAGGCAATTTCATTTAATAGGTTGCAGTTATACCTGCATATTACTTATTATTCATTTCATATATGAGCGCAATGGCTAATGGTATAGTATTTAGTTGCACCTTCCTTGGCATGTGGGCAACTCTATATATGTATTTATAGGATGAATGAATTAATTTTAAATTGGTGATTCCATAGTTTTCTTTCCCTTATACTAATTTTTGGTGGTTACTATAAAGTCCAAGTTAAAGGAATCTCTTCAGTTCTTCTTAACTTGTCCTTTGTCTTAGAAGCCAAAGGACCTGCCAAACACGTATAGTGACTGTTGAGTTATCTTCGTGAGCTAGACCACGGTAAATATTGGAAAAACAAGGGTTGTTTCAATTTAGAAGAGCCTCCCTGTAAGTTAGCTTCCGTTTTACAGTTCCTGCCTTTCTATAAATACAGCTTAAATTGACAAAAGTATAATGATCTGTGTTTGGTAAGTTCTTATGGTGAATGTGAGATTAATAACTCTTTTGATGAGAGAAGAGTTTATCTGAGAGCCAAAAAGGTTTTGTGAGCAATATATTTATAATGATTCATGAAAAATATATGCTTCGTCTTTTTTTTCTCACTGCATCCTCTGCCTCCCGGCTTCACATGATTCTCCTGTCTCAGCCTCCTGATTAGCTGGAATTACAGGCACATGCCACTACGCCCAGCTAATTTTTGTATTTTTAGTAAAGAGGGGGTTTCCCATGTTGGTCAGGCTGCTCTCGAACTCCTGACCTTGTGATCTGCCCGCCTTGGACTTTCAAAGTGGTGGGATTACAGGTGTGATCCATTGTGCCTGGCCAGTATGCTTCATTTTTGTTAATTACTGCTAGAAATGTTCCTCAGAGCCTGGGCCATGTTAAAGAACAAGAAAGGTATTTGAAGCTTTTTACAGAAAAAGAGAGAATTTCAAAGTGTCTAATATTCTCCAAATATCATCAAAAGATAACTTAAACTTTTCAGTACTCATCAAGAGTCCAGATAACAAAGTGCTAAGTAAATCCAATTCTGATTGTCATATCTGCCATTATTCATACCATTGACTTAGGGCCAGCAATAACATCTGAGTTCTTTCTAAGTTACAAAATAAAAATTAAATCGAGAAAAAAAATTTTGGTAAGTCTATTTGATAATGTTCTGCTTATCTGAATATTGAAAAATTATATAAATATTATATATTTATCCATACACTCAAAAAGCACTTTATTTTTAGTATTTGAAAGACAGTATGCTAGATAGTAGGGTTACAAATAAATCAAAGTTGGTTTCTTCCCAAGAAGCTTAAAATATATTAAAGTTGGGACTTATAGTTTGTTTTGTCATGTCACTAAGGCCCGTTGACTTTCACATTTGTCTAAGTTGATGGGTTCACAGCTATTTTGCAAAAACGGTAGAGAAAGGGGCATTGGAAAGAATGGAAGAATAACAGAAAGACATTTATCACATTGATAGCAGCACCTTATTTATTCATTTTACAAGAAAAGTGTCATTTTTTCCCCTTAAATTGAAAAACTGTTAGGGTATTCAGGTCAAAACTCATTCAAAAATAACCATAGCCACACAGTGGTAAAGAAAATTTAAGATTCAAGGCAACTAAAATCATAAATAGCTCATTGCTCAACTTAATTGTTCTTTTTCCTCTTAATACTGCCTGTTAACATTTTGCAATTGGCATGTTTCCCATCTGTGCCTTTACTTGAATTGTGTGAATATAGCTGGTGAAAACTATTATCACTCTGGCTTTTAGTCTTCGATCTGCTTTGTGTTGACACAATCACAAGCAGAAAAATGTTAGCTCAGTCATACACTTGATGTTATATGTGCTTTATGTCCCATGTTTAAAATTTCCCATCTGTACTTCAAACTGCTTTAGTCATTCTTATTGGGATAGAGAATACCTACATATATACCCATGGAAATGTTATTCATAAGATTGTTAAGAATTGTGAAGGTTGTGTGGTGGCCTTTTAAATATCCAGGGTAATATTAAATGTAAAGACTCTTTTGTATCAATAAATGAAAATGAGAGAATGCATTCATTTAGCAAATGCTGGTTCTTGATATTCTTCCAATGCAGTGCGTTACTGAGACTTCTTTCTTATATATTTTACATGTTCTTCTCACATGTTCTTACAGCGCTACAATAATGACTAAATACTGCTCCAAAGGGCACCATTCACATCATTTATATATGAGGATTGTGCCCCCAAGACCTCGCCATCCACAACCTGCTTGGGTTCCAGTAGTGGCTGTGGGGTAGAAACCTCATGATCGTACTGTCGTGTTGGTTTCAAACCAGAGTGAGGTCAAGTGAGATCAAGCTCATAATGGAAAAGTTAAATGATATTGGACATAGAATTCTTATTTTATGCATAGGAAAATTTATCAATTGTGAGCTTGGAGAAGAAAATGAATCATTGAAGTAAATAAGAAAATCAAATGCTCAGACACAAGAAATGTGACCCGAAGCTGAACTTAGAATCAGAGAAGATAAATGGTTGTTCTGCAGGGGGTTTCCTTTGTATTTTAAATATGAAAACTGTACAAATCATTTGATTGCTAGTATATTGATATTGTCTGCCTTCTTTGTAGTTAACATGATTTGAAAATATTTCGAATGGGAAAAAAATCAACAAATGCCATTTTTTGTTTCTATATCAACAAATATTAGTATGCAATTTAGATGAAAATTTCTCTAGCTTAGATGATACTCACAAATAAGCCTGTGAAAAGTTTTGTTTTATTTTTTTCAGTTTCTGAGGAAGTGTGACAGGATTGTGACCATTTCCTCCTCTATGACAGATAATGCCACCGTCCCTCCCTGAACCGACTGTGAGAACTAAGTAGTGAAGTCTCAAGAAGGAAGCAAGTTTTCTTTGGAAACCAGAGTTCTTTATTCAGTTTCAAATGGCAACTTTGAAAGCACAGTATACAAAGATAATGCTTGTATTAGTCTCTTCTCACACTGCTATAAAGAATTACCTGAGATTGGATCATTTATGGAGAAAAAGGGTTTAATTGACTCAGGCTTTCTGCAGGCTGTACAGAAAGCATGGCTGGGAAGCCTTAGGAAACTTACAATCATGGCAGAAGATTAAGGGGCAAGGAGAACCTTGTAATCATGGTGACAGGAGAGAAAACGAAGGGGGAAGTGCCACGCACTTTTAAATCATCAGATCTCATGAGAACTCCCTGTCATGAGAGAAGCATGGTGAAAACCCACCCCCATGATCGAATCACGTCCCACCGGGTCCCTCCTTCAATTCAACATGAGATTTGGGCAGGGACACAAATCCAAACCATATCAATGCTGAAAATATGACGTTTCAAATCCATCATTTGTCTTTTTTTGAGTAATTGCATTAGAAGAAATGTACATTGACTGCTGAGTAAATTAATTGTTATGGGAATTGTACATGCTACAGAATGAATGTATGTGTCCCCTGCCAGATTTATATGTTGAAGACCTGTCCACTAGTATGGCTGTGTTTGAAGTAAGAAAGTAATTAATGTTAAATGAGGTCATGGGGTGAGGCCCTGCTGTCGTGGGATTAGTGTCCTTATTAGAAGAGACATGAGAGAGCTTACTGTCTCTCTTGTCCCACAAGCATGTACTCACACCAAGGAAAGGCTATGTGAGGATTTAGTGATAAGGCGGCCGTCTGCAAGCTAGGAAGAGCCCCCCAGAAAGAAACTGACCCTACCAGGCATTGATCTGTGACTTGTAGCCTCCAGAAATATGAGGAAACAAATTACTGTTGTGTCAGCCACTTAGTCTATGGTGTTTTGTTATGGTACCCAGAGCAGTCTCATACAGTGTTTTCCAGAAAAAGCTAATTATATTTATTGATGTCCTTTGTTCAGACCTTCCTTTCAAAAACAACTCATGGAGAGCTTTCATATTTCATTAGTCTTAGGTGTCCTTAATGTGGGTATTGCTCACCTAACGCCTTCATATTTGTAATTCTCAACCACAAAAGAAGCTATGTAAGATACCAGAAGTTACAACCAAAAAGACTGTTACATATTTGGTCCTCCCAGAATATAGCTCAGATTCCTGAGTTTCTCTTTTTAAATTATGATTTTTATCCTAGATGAGATAACAAAATGTTTACAGTGGACTGTTTAGGTACTTAAATGATCTAAATATTCTACAGGAACATTTAGTCATGTCAGCGGAACATTTGTGTTGTTCAGTCAGTGGCAGATGAGCCATTTCTGTGCTTGAGTAGATTTGTAGCTGATTAAATTCGTGGCATATGATACCTCTTCCTTGGAAATATGCTACTTTCACATAGCTGCTTTATGATGGTGAGGTGTAAGCACAGACTCTCGCATGTGTGTACATGTGTGTATGTGTGCTTTCAACACATACTTCCTCTTTCTCCAGGCTTACTCAGGGAAGCATTTTCCGGAAAGCTTTCTTCTAGGCTTCACGTGCACATCTGCAGTTTTCAAGGTGAAAATGATTCCTCACAGATTGGTTTTAACAACAAGCTGGGTAGTGCAAAGTGAAGGGGATTAAGGCAGACAATGTGACCACACACCAATTTCCTCCCTTACAGACCTTTTATATCACTTATCAGGATTTTAATTCCATCTGCTAAGTAATGCAGGTCCCCAGAGCAGAGGTTATGCATGCAGCAGCCACAGGTTAAAATGTCTTCAGCTTCTTTTTCATTATGTTGTGCACTGCAATTTCTGTGGGCTTCTTTGGTGAGGAGTGAGTGTTGTTTAAATTAAATAGTGAATTTCTTAATTTATTTATTTTTAATAGGAAAAGAAATCATGAACTGTAAAGAATATTTCCCCATTGCAGGACAGGGATATCCGGATAATACTTATACCCACATACCCTCAACCTATTGATTGGCATCAAATTTACAACAGTAACTGGTTCCTTCTACTATGCTATTTTAGAAAGGTTTAAATTCAGGCATTTAAATATAATTCTCTTCTTGGAAGAGAGATCTTTCTTTAGCAAAGCTGGAGTACTCATTGGCAGGCAGCAGAGACAGGCTGTGTTAATGTCAATTTCTTTACTTTTTATAAATGCCACCTGTGTTACCAGCATTGATTTGAAGGTGATGTAATTTTCTTGCAAATCCATTAGTTTTATAGGTTTTTGGCAAGCCCCACTGCTGTGTTGATTAGATATAGTAACTGTGTCTATTTAAACAGGTTTTAAATGCTTGGCTCGACTCTGTATTGGCTGGATAACAAGACATACAGTAGATGCTTTAACTTCAGGTTGTGCTGAGCAGTGATTTGACACACAGCTTAGTGTTGAGCCCTTTGTGATAATAAGCACTTTAATTGTGGAGTTAATTGCAGGTACCTGCCAGACATACTTTAAATGATCCTGACAAATAAGATACAGACTCTCCACCCTCTATATGTGGATCTATTCTAACAGTTTTCCTGAAAGTGCAGTCCTCAGAACAGAAACATCAGCATCATCTAGGATCTTGTTTGAAATGGAAATTATTGGCCCTACCCCAGATCTACTGAATTCGAGACTCTGAGCATGGGGCTCAGCAGTCTGTGCTTTAACAAGTCCTGGTGATTCTTCCCCAAGTTAGTTTGAGAGCCATTGGTATAAAAGAATCTCTGACATCAGGGTGCTGCTATGTTTTGGTGCAGAACAATTCAATGTGAAACACTTCTGAATTAAGCTTAATGAATTAACTTTCTATATTCAAATTAGCTAATGCTGGAAAATTATTTAATAATGAAAAACTGTCGGTCATCTCTTAATTTTTTAACACGTGTTTTCACACTGATAGATTTTGGCTTATTCTACGTGTATTAGGATTGAGGTTTGGGGTGATGGAAAGCAGCTAATCTTTTTCTCTTATCTCTCCTTGCCTCCCCATTTTCATTATCTAAAGAAGTTAACATTCCATGCTCCATTAAACAAGATGCAGCTTTTATTATCTTTTATCATTTCCTGCACCCTTTCAATAAATGCTACTTGATTACTCTTGCATGTTGTGAGAGACATTTAGAATAATCGAAACATCAAGAAATTGTGATGCTTGGTTAATCCAGGGGTAGTATAGTTTCCTTGGCACCAATAAACAAGTTGAGACTGATGCAGACACAGGTTTTATTGGAAGACCTAAGATGTTCTGTAGGAGGGGTAAGGTAAGAGAACTGCTGCTAACAATGAACAAACAAAACAGTGATAAATACATTTTCCTACAAAGAAGTGTTAAATTCTCCTAGGGAAATACTAACCTTGATAATTAAGAGATACGAAATTCACTGCATTTGTATCTTAAAGGTGATTTAGTTGTTCATTTGTGCATTTATTCACTCATCAAATTTTAATTGAGAAGTTTTCACATGTTCTACTGTTGACTCATTTTAGCTTGAATTCTACATTTCCAGAATTCCCTTCTCTGCATAGTTTCAGGTTAGTATAGGTCACAAGGCAAGAGACATTTTGCATGAGATTTGAATGGCAGAGTGAAGCACAGCCATATTCTCTCTGGGGCACTCCGGTCACTCATCTCTTGACTCACCATGTTGGAATGGGGCAACAGCCAGACCCACAGTGCTTCCAGATACTGTTAGATCCCCTCCTTTAACTTCCCAGGTTCCTGATGCATGAGTGAGTTTATTTCTCTTACAAAAGATATCACCTTCTCCTTCCAGTTCAACTGTTATGAAAGATAGAGTCACTGAGGTTGTTAAAAACCAATATGAAATCCAGACCATTCTGTGGATTTCAGCTTGTCTTCAGTTTCTGAATCTGCCCTTGCTCAGTCCTCCTTCCCCCAATTTCATATCCATCTTTCCTTCAAAACTGGTAGCCCTGCTTAAGGTGGGGCTTCTTTTCTTATACTTCAGACAGACTCTTTTTCCAGTTCTCACTGTTTCATAATGTCAAAGTTCCACAATAAATCCTATGGTAGTGTCTTAGTCTGTTCGTGCTGCTGTTACAAAAATACCACAGGCAGGGCAATTTATAGGTAACAGAAATGTATTTCTGACAGTTCTGGAAGCTGGGAAGTCCAAGATCAAGGCTCTACACATTCAGTGTCTGGTAAGGGCTGTTCTCTGCTTCCAAGATTGCAACTTCTTGCTGCATCCTCCAAAGGGGAGGAATCATACTGTGTCCTCACCTAGTGGAAGATGAAGGGCACAAGGGCCTAGCTAGTACCCTCTAGCCCTTTTATAAGCACTAGTCCCATCTATGAAAGCAGAGCCATCATGGTCTAATCACCTTATAAAGGCCTTACCTCTTAGTATGTTGCATTGGGGATTAACTTTCAACATGAATTTTGGAGGGGACACAAACATTCAACCATAGCAGATAGTTATCATTACTAGTGGTGGTCTTTCTATTTTTTTTTCTTTTTTTGAGACAGATTATTGTGCTGTTACCCAGGCTGAAGTGCAGTGGTGCGATCTCAGCTCACTGCAGCTGCAGCCTCCTTGGTTCAAGCGATTCTTCTGCCTCAGCCTCCCAAGTAGCTGGGACTACAGGCGTGTGCCACCACTCCTGGCTATTGTTTTATATTTTTAGTAGAGACTGGGTTTTGCCATATTGACCTGGCTGGTCTTGAATCCTGACCTCATGATCTGCCCACCTAGGCTTCCCAAAGTGCTGGGATTACAGGTGTGAGCCACCACGCCCAGCCGGTCCTCCTTCTTTTATAGAAATATGATACACAGCATTTTGATACTTGAAATGGTTCCAGGGGAACTGAACCTTGATGATGGTTTCTCTAAATTGGTTCTGAGTTTTCTGGAATGGATTCTCTGCTTTGTTTAGATTGAAAGGCATTGCTGGCTCTGTTTCCAGTGGTAAAGGGGCCAAGGCATATAGTGGTAAAACATTTACTTAAATTATTACTTGTAAACGCTTGCAGCCAAATGCATTTAGATGGCAAGTCTTTAGTGACAAAAGATGTGTTTTCAAAAGCCCCAAATCTCTGTGACATACAAGCCACAAAGATTTATTTCCGGCTCATAATGCATAAGGGCACCTGCATTGGAGCTGCAGCCCCACTCCACCTATCTTCTCACCTTGCATTCCATTTCGAAGGAGTGGTACAGGCAGCCTCCCATTCTCATGGCAGAAGGGGCAAGCAACAGTGCTGCTGAGAGCCTGTTCTCCTCAAAGTCTAGACTTGGATGTACCGTTGGTCACATGCATTCATAATCTTACAGGCAAATATGTCACATGCAAAACCTGAATTCCATGGGGCAGGAGTCTATTATTCTCTTCTAATAAAGGTAGAGTGAATAGTAGCTGACAACCATACAACCAATCACAGTAATTTATTAAATGACTCAAAAGGGAGATTGGTTATTATTTATGAGAAGCCTGGAAAATCATCTTAAAGCATGGAGTGAAAATATCACAAGATAAATATTATAGTGAAAATAGAATATAAATAGTAACAGTTGTAGATGGGGGGAAAAGCAATTTTTGGAGAGAAGCATGAGTTAAATTTTATCAAAATAAAATTTTCTTGAAATAAAAAAGCTCTGATTTTGTTCCAGGCTAAATTGATTAGAAAAGGATAAACCTAGGAGAATATTGGTAAAATTTCCAGCACTCAAAACTGATCATAAACAAAAAAGTATACTTTTCCAATCAAAAGTAATAAAGTATCATCCAAGGGAAAAAATGAGGTCATTATCAGGCTTTTCATCTTCAGTGCTCAAGGTACAAAAGAATGAAGTAGCAATATGAAGAGTAGTGGAAGTGAAAAGGGCTGTTGTACAAGAATCCGCTACCAGGCAAGACCTTATTCATTGGTGAAAATGAAAGAGAGAGAGGAGAGCTTATGCAGGAATTCTCATATCTTGTTTCTTACAACAATAACAGCTAACCGACAAATTCCACAAATATATAAACTAGAAAAGAAACCTGAAATTTTTAAATAAGTAGAGCAAAATGTAATAAAAATTGATATGCAGGTTATAAAGATAGGGATATAGTTTTCTGTTTCTTTTTTTTTTTTTAATCGCATTTTAGGTTTTGGGGTACATGTGAAAAACATGCAAGGTTGTTGCATAGGTGCATACGTGGCAGTGTGATTTGCTGCCTTCCTCCCCTTCACCTATATCTGGCATTTCTCCCCATGCTATCCCTCCCCAACTTCCCACCCCCCCGCTGTCCCCCCCACTCCCCCGCAACAGACACCCGTGTGTAGTGCTCCCCTCCCTGTGTCCATGTGTTCTCCTTGTTCAACACCCACCTATGAGTGAGAACATGTGGTGTTTCATTTTGTGTTCTTGTGTCAGTTTGCTGAGAATGATGGTTTCCAGGTTCATTCATGTCCCTACAAAGGACGCGAACTCCTCATTTTTAATGGCTGCATAATATTCCATGGTGTATATGTGCCACATTTTTCCTGTCCAGTCTATCATCGATGGGCATTTGGGTTGGTTCCAGGTCTTTGCTATTGTAAACTGTGCTGCAATGAACATTCGTGTGCATGTGTCCTTATAGTAGAACGATTTATAATCCTTTGGATATATGCCCAGTAATGGGATTGTTGGGTCAAATGGAATTTCTATTTCTAGGTCCTTGAGGAATCGCCACACTGTTTTCCACAATGGTTGAACTAATTTACACTCCCACCAACAGTGTAAAAGTGTTCCTATTTCTCCACATCCTCTCCAGCATCTGTTGTCTCCAGATTTTTTAATGATCGCCATTTTAACTGGCGTGAGATGGTATCTCAATGTAGTTTTGATTTGCATTTCTCTAATGACCAGTGATGCTGAGCATTTTTTCATATGTTTGTTGGCTTCATGTATGTCTTCTTTTGTAAAGTATCTGATCATATCCTTCACCCATTTTTGAATGGGCTTGTTTGTTTTTTTCTTGTAAATCTGTTTTAGCTCGTTGTAAATTCTGGGTATCAGCCCTTTGTCAGACAGGTAGGCTGCAAAAATTTTTTCCCATTCTGTTGTTTGCCGATTCACTCTATTGACTGTTTCTTTTGCCGTGCAGAAGCTGTGGAGTTTGATTAGGTCCCATTTGTCTATTTTGGCTTTTGTTGCCAATGCTTTTGGTGTTTTGGTCATAAAGTCCTTGCCTACACCTATGTCCTGAATGGTTTTGCCTAGGTTTCCTTCTAGTGTTTTTATGGTGTTAGGTCTTATGTTTAAGTCTTTAATCTATCTGGAGTCAATTTTAGTGTAAGGTGTCAGGAAGTGTCGAGTTTCTGCTTTCTGCAAATGGCTAGCCAGTTTTCCCAACACCACTTATTGAACAGGGAATCCTTTCCCCATTGCTTGTTTTTATCAGGTTTGTCAAAGATTAGGTGGTTGTAGATAGGTTGTGTCGCCTCCGACGCCTCTGTTCTGTTCCATTGGTCTATATCTCTGTTTTGGTACCAGTACCATGCTGTTTTGATTACTGTAGCCTTGTAGTAGAGTTTGATGTCCGGTAGTGTGATGCCTCCCGCTTTGTTCTTTTTGCTTAGAATTGACTTGGCTATGTGGGCTCTCTTTTGGTTGGGATATAGTTTTCTAGCTAGATATAGGTAGATATAGAAATGTGTGTATATATAGCAATATGCAGGGCTACATTTAGCCAGTAAGTATCTGTCCAACCAGATTTGCAGTTTATAAATAACATCTTTTCTGAAAGTTTAATGTTTCAGCTGATTGGGCTGGTTTCTACACCATACAAATTATTACATTTTAAATCTCTCCCTTGAAATATAAATAGTGGCATTTAAATTCCCTGAAAGGTTTTAAAAGAATGTTTGAAATAGAAAGGATATACTTGCCTTTGCTTCTTTGCGTGATTGTAAGTGCAGCTTGGTAGAAAAATAGCAACTATCTTAAGTTTCAATAAATGGATTATATGTAAGAATCTAGTAATCACAGTAACTATGTTGACTGGAGAATTTTAAGAGAATCCTCAAATTAACAATGGAAAAACAATATATGGCAACTAAAGGATAAGAAAAGAAATAGAAAACCAACAATGTATAATGAAATATAAGATGAAATAAGAATGAATGAAATCATTAACTGGTGTTTAAGGAAAATATGAATAGTAATTAAGAAACCTTTATTTGGTTTCTTAATGGTAAATAAGAAAATGGTAAATAAGAAAACCAAAAGTGAAATGACATACTGTCTAGAAAATAGCAAAAGGAACACTTCATAAGATTATCTGTATGTAACACAGCAAAATCATATCTATGCATAATTTTCCTCTTTTCTTGGGCAAAATATATAGCCTCAACAGCTTTTGATATTAAAGGAAAAAATTCAATATCTATTTTAAGAAAATAGACTATAAAAATGCAAGAAGTGGAAATTAATACAGATACATTTAAATTGAAATGAAATGTCAAAACTTTCAAAGGATAAATAGGTCAATTCTCTGGGAAAAAAATGGTAAAATATATAAACCCCTTGGAAGTCTGATTATATAATAAGAGATAAACTATGAGAGAGGAGAAATACCACAGAGAAAGAAAAGCTAGACAGACTAAAAAGAGCCTGCTGCTTGAATAA
The DNA here is from genome assembly GCF_030222135.1 of Aotus nancymaae. Lineage (NCBI taxonomy): Eukaryota > Metazoa > Chordata > Mammalia > Primates > Aotidae > Aotus > Aotus nancymaae. The sequence goes on from NW_026988465.1 coordinate 19,767,365, forward strand.
TACAATTCACTAGATATGGCAGAATAGGAAAACTAATTAAAGCTAACTACCAGGAAAGAGTTTGGAAAGGTGAAGCATGTACAATAAAAAAGATATGTCAGAACAGCGGCTTGCAGCCAAACATTCTATAATTAAAAAAAAAAAACAGATAAATAAGTTCAATTTTTTTTAAATTATGCAAGCCTGTAGAAAATAATTGAATTTTCTGATTGCTTTCATGAAAGCAGCATTATTTTGATATCAACACTTGATAAAGATACTATATAAAAGAAAACTATGGACAAATCTTAATAGTGAGGCAAAATTCTAAATAATAGCAGTAATATTCAGCATTGTATCAAGGGACAAATGCACTGACTAACCAGGGTTTATTTTAAGAATTAAAGGATCGACCGGGCATGGCGGCTCACGCCTGTAATCCCAGCACTTTGGGAGGCCGAGGCGGGTGGATCACGAGGTCAAGAGATCGAGACCATCTTGGTCAACAGATGAAACCCCGTCTCTACTAAAAATACAAAAATTAGCTGGGCGTGGTGGCGCGTGCCTGTAATCCCAGCTACTCGGGAGGCTGAAGCAGGAGAATTGCTTGAACCCAGGAGGCAGAGGTTGCAGTGAGCCGAGATCGCGCCATTGCACTCCAGCCTGGGTAACAAGAGCGAAACTCCGTCTCAAAAAAAAAAAGAATTAAAGGATCATTTATATCAGGATATTTTACCACAGATTATTATAACCTGGTCAAGGGAGAAACGTTTGATTGTTATCAATAAATGCTAAAAATTATTTGGTAAAATTCTACAATTGGTTCTAGTTAGAATTATAAATAAATTGAGGACAAAAGGAAAATACTAAAGCATCACAAAGGCTACTTACCAAAAATAATAGCAAATCTTACTATAAATTGTAAAAATAAAAAACACTTTACATTAAAGATAAGGGACTGGGTAGGGTTGCCCACAAACACTATTTTTAACATATTTTTTCAAGATTTAAACTGAAGTACTAAGATTAAAAAATAAAATAAACAACATAAACCTTTGGTAATAAAGCTGTGTTTGCTAAGAACATAATTGGAGGTGGAGAAATCCCAAGGGATTCTTGTTTAAATTTTTAAATAGTTAATATGATTATCTGAACACTTTATGGCTGTTTTTTCTAATCTGGAAGCACGGAGTAGAGATGGGAAGGGCACAAGTTATTGGATATACAACAGCATCAAAAACAAAAGAATGCTGAGGAAAGAAATTTAACAAGAATGCTGTGTTAGCTAGATGAAGAAAATAATAAACATCTTTAAATGACTTCATATGTGTTGAACATCTCTAATCTGAAAATTTGAAATCCAGAATGCTCAAAAACTCAAAACCTTTAGAGTGGCGTTATGACACTACAAGTCAAAAATTCCACAACTGACCTCATGTGATGGGTCGCTGTCAACATGCAGCATTGCCAAGAGAAACAATGAAAAACGTTCCCTTTTTACTTCAGCAGCACTCTGTCTACTCTGTGCCCACCCAGATTCCCCCATGCAAGCACTCCTGTAGAGGGTAATAAAATGGCACCTGTGCAGACAAGATGCACCAATAGCAGGTTCCCCATGATGCCCTGCATGGAGCCAAGACCTATGTGCATTATGCACTGAGGTTTTTGTTTTGGCTTATTCTCTGCTTGTGGTGTAAAGATGTCATTGAAAATGTTTTTAAAAAGGCCTGCAGATACCCCTGTGGGTAACCCTAGTAAGAAAAAGAAGAAGCATTTATGTTTATCTGTAGTACAGAAAGTTAAGCTGTTGGAGAAACTGGAATGTGAAATGTCTTACAGAAGAGTACAGTGTTGGAATGACTACCACGTACGGCCTGAAGAAACAAAAGGATAAACTGTTCAAGTTCTACACTGCAAATGATGGGTAGAAGTTAATGAAAAACAAAAAAATGCTGCATAAAACTAAAACTAAAGATCTCTGTTGTGTATTCAAAGAATGAATCCATCAGTGTGGCAGTGAGGACATGCTATTTGATGGTATGCTGATCATGAAACAAGCAAAGATCTACTACAATGAACTAAAAAGTGAAAGGAACTATGGATATTCAATAGGCTGAAGTTTTTTATAAAGGCATAATGTTAAATTTTTAAGAATTTGTAGCAATAAAGCATCTACTGTTCATGAAGCAGCAGATAACATTCATTGATGAGTTTGTCACGGTCATCACTGCTGAAAATCTGATGTCAGAACAAATCTATGTTGAATAAACATTACTGTTTTGTCATTATTACCCTAGAAAGACACCGACGACAGCTGATGAGACAGCTCACGCAGGAATTAAGAATGCCAAAGCCAGAATAACTGTGCGGGGATGAGCTAACACAACAGTTACACGTAAGTGTAAACTTGCTGTCATAGGCAAAAGCTTGTGTCCTCACTGTTTCCAAGGATTTGATTTCTGAGTAGTCTATTAGTATGCTAACAAAAAGGCCTAAATCACCAAGGCCATCTTTTCTGATTGGTTTCACAGTTTGTTTCAGTGGCTTGTGCTCACTGCGGGGAAGCTAAACTGGATGATAATTGCAAGATTTTGTGATTCCTTGACAACTGTTCTTCTCATTGTGCAGCTGAAATTGTCATAAAAAATAATGTGTATACCATGAACTTTTTCCCAAATGTGATTTCATTAATTCAGCCTGTGACCACATATCCTTAGATCAATTAAAATAGATAAAAAAAAACATTATCTTGAACAGTATGCTAGCAGCAATGAACAGAGGTGTAGGTATGGAAGATTTTCAAATGGAGTTTTGCTTTTGCCAACTCTGGAACACAGAAACCAAAGACACGGTGGTGATGCATGACCTGCAGCTAAGTTTAGTGATGATAATGAACAAGATTTTATGTTTTTCTTTTATTTTGTTTTTCGAGACAAAATCTACCTCTGTCGTCCAAGGTGGAGTGCAGTGGTGCTATCTTGGCTCACTGCAACCTCTGTCTCCCAGGCTTACGTGATTCTCATGCCTCAGTCTCCCAAGTAGCTGGGACTACAGGCGTGTGCAACCACACCTGGCTAATTTTTTGTATTTTTAGTAAAGACAAGGTTTTGTCATATTGGCCAGGCTGGTCTTGAACTCTTGGCCTCAAATGATCTGCCTGCCTTGGCCTCCCAAAGTGCTGGAAGCTGGTGGCTTTGAAAGACACTATATGACGAGTCAGAAAAAAACCTGACATCTGATCCCCTTATATGTGCAAAAAAGACATGTGTAGTCCACCAGTAAGTTGAAAGAAATGGCTATCAAATATGTTTTTAGCATTGATAATGAGGCCTCAGTTGTTGATTCATTGATCTATGATGAAATAGACAAAATCGTTCTGAATCGAGGTGATCATACTGATAGCGATGATGAAGACGTTTTTAACCCTGCAGAAAGAGTGTCTATAGGCCTATAGAGGACGTGGTGAAAATGTGTGATGCTTATCAAAGGACTACAGCACTGTGCATCTGTAACAGAACAAGAAATCATGTCAGTTTGTACAGTCAGAGAGACTTCTAAAACAAAAGCAAGTTAATAATGAGGCAGATGACTCTGGAGGAAATGCTGAACAAAGCCTAATCCTCTGTAGTGCACCCACTTCCAGGTCCCTTAATTGCATCTGATGTTTCTTCTCACTGCCAACCCCACCTCCCAATATAGTGTACAATAACTTTTCAATAAAAACAGCATCAGGAAAAAAAAGAAAAGAAAAACACCCAGCATTATAGGTGGAGACTGGAAAGCCTTCTGTTGTTTGTCCTAGCTGTTGGTTAATAGCTGATTTAGGTATTTCGGTGATGAAACTATGCTGCTTAGTTACCCTGAACATACTATTTTTTCACTGTATTAATGGTATGTCATTTTTCCTGTGAAATGCTTCTCTGTGAATAAGTTCAAGAAAATGATTCCTACTGGTACCATATAAATTCAGAGTCAGGAATGATGATGATGCCAAATAACCACAGATTGCCTGCGTGGGTGGCTAAGATAGTGACACCTTTGCTTTCTGATTGCTCAGTGTACACAAACTTTGTTTCATACACCAAGTGATTAAAAATACATAAAATTACCTTCAGGCTAAACGTATAAGGTGTATATTAAACATAAATAAATTTTGGGCTTACACTTGGGTCCCCTATCTATCTCTATATATATATGTGAATATTCTAAAATTTGAAATCCTAAATTCTTCAGGCATCTCAGATAAGGGATATTCAATCAGTATTTGAACATATACTATTTTCTTGGATAGGAAAATTTAATGTTGTAAGAAAATTAAAATAGATGTATAAATGCATATATACATATATTTCTTTCTTTTTTATTTTCTCCTGCCTCAGCCTCCCTAGTAGCTGGGATTACAGGCACACAAAATCACACCTGGCTATTTTTTGTATTTATAGTAGAGGTGGAGTTTCACCCTGTTGGCCAGGCTGGTCTCAGACTCCTGTCCTCAAGTAATCCAGCCCCCTCAGTGAATCTTCTTTAAATGCAGATCTTTTCACTATTTCAATTACAATCTCTAACTTACAGGGGGAGTTGGTGTTGGCTTATTAAAAAGAAAATGAGTAAGGGATACTAGCCTTATTGAATATCAGGCATACCTTAATATCAAAAAATGCATACTGTATTGGTGTAGGAATAGGCAAATAGATTAGTCAAAAAGAAACAGCATGAATATCTCAGTTTGCAGATCTTCAGCACAGGAGAAGGCAATAATGAATATAATGCAATAAAAACGGGTTTTTGAACAAATGGCAGGTACAACCTGCCAGCCATCTGGGAGGTAATAAAAATGGAACATCATCTAATATCATATAAAAATATGTATTCCAGATAGAATAAATAAAGCCTTCAGTGAAAAACAAGTGAACAAATGAACAAAAAACTATGAACATTTTATTAAGAAGTTAGGAGACTAACTTCCTTATAAATAAGTGGTTGGGTGGCTATCATAATAAGTTCTGAAAAGCAGGAAGATATTACAAATAAATGTAGTTTATTGCATATAAATCAAAACTGTATATGTAAAATAGTTAATAAAATTAATAAACTGATTGATTTATAACATGATTTCAAATCTGATGCCATATATTAACTACCTGCTAATATTTATAAAGAATGAGTTCTTATAAATAGAAAAATGAACAGTTTAACAGAAGTTAGTCAAAAACATCACTGAATAATTCACACAAAACTAGAACTTCAGAGGAAATAAACATGAAAAGATGCCAAAAGTTTCTAGTAATCTGAGAAATGTAAATATACAAATTAAAGTGACAAAAGGAGATTATTTTATATGCATCAAACTAGAAACAATTAGAAGATGAACATGTATATATCAGAGTTGTAAACAAAAGACTATGCTTGTCCATAGATTGGAGAAATGTTAGGCATTAGAGTGTTCCTAAGAAGCTATTTGACAGCATGTATTAAAATAAAAATACAAATGTCCCTTTAATTGAATAATCTCTCAATACAATGGAAATGTAGCCTATAAAGGACTAAGTACTAGGATGTATAGGGTGGCATTACTTACAGTGGCCAAAACTTAAAACATTTTAAATGTCCATCAGTAAGGGAAAGAAGCCTCTGAAAGTTAGTTTTCTGTTAACATCTTTAAATAATTTTTTTTTAGTGTTCTTATATGCTGGGATACTTTTTATCCAGCAAAGAAATATATAGCATTCTTTTTATGCACACATGGGATACTTAGAAAAGTGACTACATATTAGGCTCCAAAGTTGATTTCCAAATTGAAAGGTGTCAGAGAGATACTCAAAAAAGAGTAAAACTGATAATCGGCAATCAGAAGATAGCCAGAACAACAAGCACAATGATGGCAACAATAACAATAAATTATAAATAGTTCTTGGATTTAAGATATAATGATAAACAAATACCTATAATTTAAAAAACGATGAAAGTGGTTAATCGTGGCCTTGGTTTCCTCACACCAGGTTCGTCACACAGCTTTCCTCACATGGGGTACCACCTGTGACCTCGATCACGTCGAGGTCACCACCTGAGACATTGATCACCACCTGAGGAGGTCTGTCCTACAGACCCTAACTCAATGACAGATGAATAAATGCACTCTCACACCTATTTCAGTGTTTCAAGTGGGCTAGGGATGGTCGTTGGCTGCTTTCAGAGGGCAAAATGCAGCCAGTTGACCAAGACCCCTGTCCCATCCTCACATAACAGAGATTCTAAATTAACACACTTGTGGATAATTAACGTGGTTTAAAGAGTGGTTTTATGAATGATAAAAGCTTTAGGTTCCAGGGCCCCGAGTAAACACTATTAGTGGGCAATTCCCCTTTGATCTCCCCCTGAGAGGACCATCCAGCACAAAGTTTACATGAGTAAACAGTTAGAGTAGAGACAAAGGTATGTGGGGTAAACAGATTTAAACTGGGAATACCTTTTATCATCCCTATCTTTTCCCTAATGTAATGGACTGGCCATCTTCGGCCTTCCCAATAAAACCTTTCAGCCTTCCAAAAGGTTTGAAACTATAATCTATATCTTTCCCTAATATTTTGCCAGCCATCCCAAGTGAATTCCAACAGTTAACCTTCTGTTGCCTTCTGATTTTTTGTAGCATTGTTCATATTGCAATAATTTGGCAATAACAACATTCCTATTGTAATATTATGATATAAAATATATTTTGTGTTCATATTGCAGTAAGATGTTATTCATGTGGTAATAGAATTAAAAATCAACAAACAAAAGATAGCCAACAAAAACACTGTCTAAATAATTCATGGGTTAATGGCAAAAATAATTAAAATTATAAAATATTTATATGTAAAAAAACGATGACAGTCTTTAACCTTTTTTCACCTCTCCACTTCCTCATTTTTATGAGACATTCTTATATATGATATTAATGCATCAAGGTTTACAGTGTTTTATCACATTTGGATTCTTTTATGAACCACTTTCCTTAGTTAATTGTCCTTAATTGTATACTTAAATGAACTTGATGCTTGCCACTAGTTATTTTATCACAGCTTCTTCATGCATCTGTTGGTTGGTTAAATTGCAACCCCAATGGGTTTTCTCTAAACTTCCAAGGCTTATGACTAACAATCTACTCTGAGATTTCATATATTTGAAATTATTTCTCTCTTCACCTTGATATAGCAACAGCCAGTTGGCTGTGTGTGAAAACATCTTAGTTCTCACATTCTTTCTCCAAGGACTTTGTATCTATTATTTCACTCTTTTTTATCATTTAATATTACTGTGGAGAAGGCTGAGGCCAACCTTACTGATTCTCCTTGTTGATACCTTGTTTTTTTTTTTTTTTAATGCCTGAATCACCAAGGAAATATTTTTTTGCCTTGAAGTCCAGTTACTTTACGGACATGACTTAGTATTAATTGCTCTGTATCAATATTTTCCTAGCATACAATATAATATTCTAATGTTCAGATTCAGGTATTGCTTATTTTTCAAAAGTTTACTGCTTCTGTAATGATGGACAATATAATTCAACCCCATTTTTTCTCATTTTTATGTTTACAGAAGGATAATATGTGTGCTAGATAACTTTCATAGTTATCTTTTTTACTTAATTAATTTTACTCATTGTATCTTTTTTACTACTGATAGGGTTTTCTGTCATGTCTTTTAAATATCTATTTTCAATATGCCTTTCATTTTTCTCTCTTTTTTGGTTATTCTTTTTTTATTACTTTCAAGAAGAATAATACATTAGAAACACTATTTTTTCTAGAATAATTAACCAGAAGTACCAATTTATGACATTAAAATCCTTTGATCTTCTATGTAGGCAATCAAATTACTTAGGGCACTGGAAACAAAAAGTCCATTGGGCACCTATTGTATGATTTGTGGGAGAGATGATTAGTGCTTGGAATGTAGACATCAGCTGTAATGGCAAGAAGTAGATATGATTTGGAGTAGAATACATGGGATTTGAAGATGAGTTAGATATAATAGGTGAAATTTGGGAGGTGATTCTTAACTGCTACAGCCATATCATGCCTGATGACATCATTAAGATCACATTGAAATCTTCCACTCATTACATATTTGCTCAAGATTATGTAATCACAAGAAAATCAATCAGTAGTAGAAATTAACAATACATTTTCCTAATCCAGTCATCAGTACCAGAAAAAAATAATCCTAATATTATACAACCTTCCAGAAGAATGAACAAGGGGAACTTTTCCTAACTAATTTCATCAAGTTTATATAATCATGTACTATAAAACCTGACAAGGACTATAGGTGAAAAGAAATTCCTAAGCTACTCTCACTTATAAACAAAGGTTCAAAAATCTTAAACAAAGGTATCTGTCTGAATAAATAATTACATAAACATGATACAAGATGATGAGCAAGGTGAATTTAATCCCATGATCTAAAGTTGAATGAGTGTTTCAAAATATCATTATTTTAAAAGATAAAAGAAAACATGTAGTCATCTTATTCAATGCAGACAAAATGCTAAATAAAATTCTTCTCTATTCATGTAAAAATCTTGTAAATTGGGATTGGAAGAAAATTTACTTAACCTGATAAATGATATCTGTCAAATGCATACAGCAGATATCTTACATAATGGTAAAACATTGAAAACATTGATACTGGAAAAAGACAGGGAAGGTCTCTGTCACCACTTTAGTTGATACTGGGAAGGAGATCTTAGAATGGAGCATGCAGGAAAAATAAACTACTGAGATTGGAAAAAAGAAAGACTTTGTTCATGGGTTATTTGATTATTTATGAAGTAAATACAAAAGACCTTCCAAACTAATTATGAAAATTATTAAATGACAACCATTGCTATGTTTAAGATTAATATATAAAAGCAACTGCATTTCAGTAAGTAAGCAACAGAGTTAGAAAACAAGAATAAAATTTACAAAAGCAACAAAAATTTAAAGCTACTAGAAAGAAGTCTTAAGAAGATGTGCAAGTCCTTTAGGGAGACTATAAACAATGTTTTTCTTTACACCAAGGAGACTTAAATAAAAAGAGAGATAGATCATGTTCATACATGGGAATATTCAATATAGTTAACACAATTATCATTAAATTTATTTTAAGATTTGTTTAAAACCCAAATCAAAATGACAAGTTTTTTATAGAGTTTGAGAATCTAGCTATAAAATTTATTTGAAATTGCTAACAAGTCAAGCATAGGCACGAAACACTAAGAAAATAAAAGCACAGGGGGCAGGGCCAAGATGGCCAGCTAGAAGCAGCATGATCGGAGGTTCCATGGAAAAGAATCATAATAGCGTGTGAATTCTGCACCAGCAACCAAGGTTTCCAGGTTCTCTCTTCAGAACTGACTAGGCAGCTGACGTGATCCAAAAAGAGTAAGGAAGAGCAGTGTGGTATGGTGACCCACCTCAGATCCATGTGGGGCAAGGGAGCCCCCACCCCCTAGCCAAGGGAGGTGGTAAGTGAGTGTGCTACCCTGTTGGGAAAACCATGCTTTTTCTGCAGAACTGTGAAACCCACAGATTGGAAGATCCCCCTTGCAAACCAGGGCCTAGGGTCCCAATCCCAGAGCCCCATGGTTAAGCAACAACCTCTTAGCTAGAATCTGTTTAAACCTGTGGAGTTCCCAGGGGGACAGGCAACCAGCACCACAGCTGCAGCTGCTTGCTGTCTAAGCCTTAGAGCTCCTTGAGGGAGGGGCAGCAGTCAGCACTGGGACTCATAACTGCCTAACACACTAAGCTCTCTGGTTAGGGGAAGGGCAGCAACCATCTCTATAGCGCCAGGCCACAAATTTCCCCTGCTGGAGCCAGGGAGGCTGGATGGCTTGGTCCCAAGAGGTATCTACCATAGCCCAATACATGGGCTGTGTCAGACTGTGACCAGATCCCCTCTTCAGGCCTGACCCCAACTCATCCTTTCTCACTGTGTGGGACCTCCCTGCAGGAACTACAACTCCAGCCAGAGGCTCAGGGACAGAACCCTGATTTCCCTAGACCTGAGCCCTCAGGGGAAGTGGTGGCTGCAGTCTCTGTGGACCAGCAGACTTAACCTTTCCTCCTGGTAGTTACAAGAAATCTGGGCAGCCAAGGAGATTGGGTTTCCCCTCAGTGAAGCACACCTCCTCCACAAGGATAGTCAAAGTGCTTTGTAAAATGGCCCCATTTCCCATGCCACCCAACTGCTTGAGACCCTACAACAGGGGTTGTCAGACAATGTATACAAGTGTGATCCTACTGCCATCAGGTTGGTGACCCTCGAGGTCAGAGATCCCAGAAGGAACAGGCACCCATCTTTGCTGTTCTCCAGCCTCCTTGAGTGACATCTCCAGGCCCGGGAGTGAACCAGATGAATAGGGCTTGAAATGAACCCGCAGCAAACTGCAGCAACCCTGAAGTGAACCCCCAGCAAACCACAGCAGCCCCACAGAAGACAGACCTGACCATTGAAAGAAAAACAAACAGAAAGCAGCAACAAAAAAGTCCCCACAAAAACCCCATTCAAGGGTCAGCAGCCTCAGAGATCAAAACTAGACAAACTCATGAAGCTGAGAAAAAATCAGTAAAAAAACCACTGAAAACCCAAAAGGCCAGAGTGCCTCTTCTCCAAATGATTGCAGCTTCTCTCCAGCAAGTGTACAGAATTAGACAGAGGATAAGACAGACAAATTGACAGAAGTGGGTTTCAGAACATGGGTAATAAAAACTCCTCTGAGCTAAAGGAACATGTTCTAACCCAAATGCAAAGAAGCTGAGAACCTTGATGAAAGGTTAGAGAAGCTGCTAACTAGAATAACGAGTTTAAAGAGGAACATAAATGACCTGATGAAGCTGAAAAACACTGCACAAGAACTTCACAAGTATCAATAGCTGAATTGATCAAGTGGAAGAAAGGATATCAGAGTTTGAAGACCACCTTAATGAAATAAGGCATGCAGGCATGTTCTAACCCAAATGCAAAAAAGCTGAGAACCTTAATAAAAGGTTAGAGGAGCTGCTAACTAGAATAACCAGTATAAAGAGGAACTTAAATGACCTGATGGAGCTGAAAAACACTGCACAAGAAGCATACACAAGAATGCTGAATTGACCAAGTGGAAGAAAGGATATCAGAGTTTGAAGACTACCTTGCTGAAATAAGGCATGCAAATAAGATTAGAGAAAAAGGAATAAAAAGGAATGAACAAAGCCTCTAAGAAATATGGGACTATGTAAAAAGACCAAACCTGTGATTGATTGGAGTACCTGAAGGAGATGGGAGAATGGAAACAAGCTGGAAAACACACTTCAAGATATTATCCAGGAGAACTTCCCCAACCTAGCAAGACAGGCCAACATGCAAATTCAGGAAATATAGAGAACACCACTAAGATACTCCACGAGAAGATCAACCCCAAGACACATAATCATCAAATTCTCCAAGGTTGAAATGAAGTAAAAGAATGTTAAGGGCAGACAGAGAGAAATTCCAGGTTACCTACAAAGGGAAGCCCATCAGATTAACAGTGGACCTTTCAGCAGAAACTCTACAAGCCAGAAGAGAGAGGGGGCCAATATTCAATGTTTTTCAATAAAAGAATTTGCAACTCAGAACTTTATATGTAGCCAAATCAAACTTCATAAGTGAAGGAGAAATAAAATTCTTTGCAGACAAACAAATGTTGAGGGATTTTGTCACCACCAGGCCTGCCTTGCAAAGCTCCTGAAGGAATCACTAAATATGGAAAAGAAAAACCAGTACCAACCACTGGAAAATCACACCAAAATATAAAGACCAATGACACTGTAAAGAAATGGCATCAACTAGTGTGCAAAATAACCAGATAGCATCGTGATGACAGGATCAAATTAACACATCACAATACTAACCTTAAATGTAAATAGGCTAAATGCCTCAATTAAAAGACACAGACTGCCAGATTGGATAAAGAATCGAGACCCATCAGTGTGCTGTATTCAGGAGATGCATCTCACATCCAATGACACACATAGGCTCAAAATAAAGAGATGGAGGAAGATTTACCAAGTAAATGGAAAGCAAAAATGAAGCAGGGACTGCAGTCCTAGTCTCTGGCAAAACAGACTTTAAACCAACAAATATCAAAAAAGACAAAGAAGGGCACTACATAACGGTAAAGGGATCAATTCAACAAGAACTAACTGTCTTAAATATATATGCACCCTATGCAAGAGCACCCAGATTCATAAAGCAAGTTCTTAGAGACCTACAAAGAGACTTAGACTCCCACACAATAATAGTGGGAGACTTTAACACCCTGTTGTCAGTATTAGATCAACAAGACAGAAAATTACAAGGATATTCAGGACTTGAACTCAGCTCTGGATCAAGTGGACCTAATAGTCATCTACAGAACTTTCCACCCCAAATTAACAGAATATGCATTCTTCATGCCACATGGCAATTATTCTAAAATCAATCTCATAATTGGAAGTGAAACACTCCTCAGTAGATGTGAAAGAACTGAAATCATAACAGTCTCTCAGACCACAGTGCAGTCAAATTAGAACTTAGAATTAAGAAACTCACTCAAAACCACAAAATTACATGGTAGTTGAACGATCTGCTCCTGAATGACTCCTGGGAAAATAATGAAATTAAGGCAGAAATAAATAAGTCCTTTGAAACCAATGAGAACAAAGAGACAATGTACCAGAATCTCTGGGACACAGCTAAAGCAGTGTTAAGAGTGAAATTTATAGCAATAATTGCCCACATCAGAAAGCTAGAAAGATCTCAAGTCGACACCCTAACATCACAAAAGAGCTAGAGAAGCAAGAACAAACTAATCCAAAAGCTAGCAGAACACAAGAAATAACTAAGATCAGCGCAGAATTAAAGGAGATAGAGACAAAACTACCTCCAAAAAAAAACTGAATTCAGGAGCTGGTTTTTTGAAAGAATTAACACCACCAATAGACCACTAGCTAGACTAATAAAGATGAAAAGAGAGAAGAATCAAATAGACACAATAAAAAATGATAAAGGGAATATCACCACTGACCATTCAGAAATACAAACTACCATCAGAGAATGCTATAAATACCTGTATGCAAATAAACTAGAAAATCTAGAAGAAATGGATAAATTCCTGGACATGTGCAATATGCAATATCCTTGAAGAGGTTCTTCGCATCCCTTGTTAGCTGCATTTCTAGGTATTTTCAGCTTTTGCCCATTCAATATGATATTGGCTATGAGTTTGTCAAAAATAGCTCATTATTTTGAGATGTTTCATCAATACCTAGTTTATTGAAGTTTTTAACATGAAAGTATGTTGAATTTTATCAAAGGCCTTTTCTGCATCTATTGAGATAAGCATGTAGTTTTTGTCCTTGGTTCTATTTATGTAATAGATTACATTTATTGATTTGCATATGTTGAACCAACCTGCATCCCAGGGATGAAGCCAACTTGATCATTGTGGGTAAGTTTTTTAATGTGCCACTGGATTTGGTTTGCCAGTATTTTATTAAGGATTTTTGCATTGAAGTTCATGAGGGATACTGGCCTGAACTTTTCCGTGTGTGTGTGTGTGTGTGTGTGTGTGTGTGTGTGTGTGTGTGTGTGTGTGTCTATGCTTGGTTTTGGTATCAGGCTGTTTGATGCTGGCTTCATAAAATGAGTTAGGGAGAAGTCCATCCTTTTCAACTGTTAGGAATATTTCCAGAAGAAATGGCACCAGCATATGCAATCATAAAAAAAATGAGATCATGTCCTTTGCAGGAACATGGATGAAGCTTGAAGCCATCATCCTCAGCAAACTAACACAGGAACAGAAAACGAAACAATGCACATTCTCACTTATAAGTGGGAGTTGAACAATGGGAACACATGAAAACAGGGAGGGGAACAACACATACCAGGGCTTGTTTGGGGATGGGGGTGAGGGTAGGGGGCTTAGAGGACAGGTCAATAGCTGCAACAACCACCTGGCATACGTATTCCTATGTAACAAACCTGTGTATTATTCACATGCATCCCAGAACTTAAACTAAAACATGCATAGGAGGCTTGCCTTATAGATATTGAGATTTCTCATGAATTAGAATATTTAAGGCAGCTCTAGTGGCACAGTAATAGACAAACCTCTAAAACTGAAAAGAGTCTCCAGAACTAGAGTCATACATGCATGAACCTTTGATATGTGATGGAGCTGCACTGCAGATCAGTAAGAGAATGCGGAGCCCTGAATGAACCATTATAGGACAATTCAGAATTTTATTGAAATATTTAACTATAGTTTCACTGCATTTAATATATAGAAACCAATTGCAGATGGATTAAATACTTACTAAATGTTAAAAGCAAAACTTTAAAAGGCTTAAACAAAAATTTGGAGAATACTTTTATGACCTTAGGGCACAAAGAGATTTCTTTATGACTCAAAAAGAACAAACCATAAGAGATATTACAAATATTAAATAAGACAAAATTACAGACCTTTTTCATTCACAGTTACCATGAAGAAAAAAGGCAGAGAAATTATTTCTAGCACAAAAAATAAATATATTAGTACTCAGAATATATAAAGCAATCTTAAAAATTAATACAAAAGTGATAATCAAGAAAATTTGGCTGGTGCAGTGGCTCACACCCGTAATCCTAGCATTTTGGGAGTCCAAAGCGGTGGATAACGTGAGGCCACGAGTTCAAGACCAGCCTGGCCAACATAGTGAAACCCTGTCTCTACTAAAAATATTTAAAAAATTAGCTGGGTATTGTGGCATACACCTGTAATCGCAGCTACTCAGGAGGCAGAGGCAGGAAAATTGTTTGAACCCGGGAGGCAGAGGCTTCAGTGAGCTGAGATGGCACCACTGTACTTCAGCCTGGGTGACAAAGTAAGACTCCATCTCAAAAAAAAAAAAAAAATTAAAGTGAATATAATCTTTAAACAGACCCTTCAAAGAGGAGGAAACTCGAATGACCAATTAGCCTCATTTTATTATGATATGTAACTGTGCATACACTGATGGGTTTGGTATGCAAATATTTTGCATTTAAATTAATGATAGATGTTTGTGGAATTTTTGTTTAATTTTGGTCTTTATTTTGTTTTATTGAGCTATCATTTTCTGGTTTTAGTATTTAGGGCAATAATAGACTCATAACATGAGTTGAGAAATATCCCCTTCTATTTTCTGGAAAAAATTTGTAAAATTCGTATTAATTATTCTTTAAATGTTGTTAGATTTCTCCATGAAACTATCTAGGTCTGAAGATTTTGGGGGGAAATGGGGGTGTTGGAAAAGGGGGTGTTGGGAGGTGGCTTTTAAATTACAAATTCAATTTCTTTGATAATATGAGATGATTTATACTGCCTACTTCCTCTTAGAAGTTTGTAATTGTTGAGGAATTACTCCATTCTTTCTACATTTTTGAACTTAGGAGTATATTATATATTATCTTTTATTTTTATTTTATTTTATTGTTTTTGGGCTCTGAGGTACATGTGCACATCCTGCATCCTGCAGGTATATATTATCTTTTAACAGTACTACATTTTCAGAGATTTCTTGTTTTCTTTCTGTTACTGATTTCTAATTTGATTCCATTATGGTGAACGAAAACACTCTATAAGCTTTCATTTGTTTTACATTTGTTGAAGTTTATTTTATGGCTGAGAGTATAGCCTATCTTGGTACCTATTCTTTGAGCACTTGAAAAAATATGTGTATTCTGCTGTTGTTGGGTGGAATGTTCTACATATGTCCATTAGATTATGCTGATTGTGTTATTTTGATCTTCCATATATAAAGATTTCTTGAGAGAGGTCCTTAATATTAATATATTGCCCAAGCTTGCCTTGAACTCCTGGGCTCAAACGATCCTCCTGCCTCAGCTTCCTGAATAGCTGGGGCTACGAGTGCCTGCTTCTGTACCCAGCTGCACCCAGCTAGGCCTTCTGTTTGCTTAATGATAATGTCTAGTTCTGTAGGAAGAGGGTGTTGAAGTTCTCAAATTTAATTGTGGCTTTGTCTATTTTTACTGAGGTTCTGTTGTTTGATGCATACATATTTAAGATTTTTATATAGAAGTTTAACTCTTTGATCATTATTTAATGCCATTTTTGTACACACACACACACACACACACATTGCTCTTGAGTCTACATGAGTATATATTAACAGAGGTACTCCTTTGCTTTTTTAAAAATGTGTTTATTGTGTATCTTTTTCATTCCTTTACTGCCAACCCATCTATATTAAGAAGGTGAATTCTTGTAAATAGTATTTAGTTGCGTAGCTTTTAGAAATCCACACTGCAAATCTCTGCTTTTTGATTGGTGTACTTACACCATTTGTATTTGAGTTAATTATTGCTATGTAAGCACATAAATCTGCCATTTCTTATTTGTTTTCTATTTGTTTCACCTGTTTCTCTTCTCACTGTTAAACTGGTCTTGCCTTCCTGTAGGTTACTTGAATATCTTTAAAGGTTCTATCCAGATTCGTGTATAGTGTGTTTGAGTATATATCTCTCTGTAGTACCCATAGGAATGGGTATTAGAGTATATTGAATATATATCTCCCTGTAGTACCCAGAGGAATGGATATTAGAGTATATACATATAACTTTTTTTTTTATTATACTTTAAGTTCTGGGATACATGTGCAGAATGTGCAGGTTTGTTACATAGGTATGCATGTGCCTTCATGGTTTGCTTCACTCATCAACCCATCATCTACATTAGGTATTTCTCCTAATGCTATCCCTCTCATTTCTGCCATCCCCCGACAGGCCCCAGTGTGTGATGTTCCCCTCCCTGTGCCCATGTGTTCTCATTGTTCAGTTGCCACTTATGAGTGAGAACTTGAAGTGTTTGGTTTTCCGTTTCTCTGTTAGTGTGCAGAGAATGATGGTTTCCAGCTTCATCCATGTCCTGGCAAAGGGCATGAACTCATTCTTTTTTATGGCTGCATAGTATTCCATAGTGTATATGTGCCACATTTCTTTAGTCTATCATTGATGGACATTTTGGTTGGTTCCAAGTCTTTGCTATTGTGAATAGTGCTGCAATAAACATATGTGTGCATGTGTCTTTACAGTTGAATGATTTCTAATCCTTTGGGTATATACCCAGTAATGGGATTGCTGGGTCAAATGATATTTCTAGTGCTAGATCCTTGAGGAATGGCCACACTGTCTTCCACAATGGTTGAACTAATTTACAATCTCACCAATAGTGTTAAAGTGTTCCTATTTCTCCACATCCTCTCCAGCATCTGTTGTCTCCAGATTTTTTAATGATTGCCATTCTAAGTGGCATAAGATGGTATCTCATTGTGGTTTTGATTTGCATTTCTCTAATGACCAGTGATGATGAGCTTTTTCTCCTGTTTGTTGGCTGCATAAATGCCTTCTTTTGAGAAGTGTCTGTTTATATCCTTTGACTACTTTTTGATGAGGTTATGGGTTTTGTTCATGTAAGTTTGTTTAAGTTCCTTGTAGATTCTGAATATTAGTCCTTTGTCAGATGGATAGATTGCAAAAATTTTCTCCCATTCTGTAGGTTGCCTGCTCACTCTCATGATAGTTTCTTTTGCTGTGCAGAAGCTCTTAAGTTTAATTAGATCTCATTTGTCAATGTTGGCTTTTGTTGCCATTGCTTTTGGTGTTTTAGTTATGAAGTCTGTTCCCATGCCTATGTCCTGAATGGTATTGCCTAGGTTTTCTTCTAGAGTTTTTATGGTGTTAGGTCTTATGTTTAAATCTTTAACCCATCTTGAGTTAATTTTTATATAAGGTATAAGGAAGGAGTCCAGTTTGAGTTTTCTGCATATGGCTAGCCAGTTTTCCCAACACCATTTAATAAATAGGGAATCCTTTCCCCATTGCTTGCTTTTGTCAGCTTTATTGAACATCAGATAGTTTGTAGATGTGTGGTGTTATTTCTGAGACCTCTGTTCTGTTCCATTGGTCTATATATCTGTTTTGGAACCAGTACCATGCTGCTTTTGTTACTGTAACCTTGTAGTATAGTTTAAAGTCAGGTAGCATGATGCCTCCAGCTTTGTTCTTTTGGCTTAGGATTGTCTTGGCTATATGGGCTCTTTTTTGGTTCTGTATGAAATTTAAAGTAGTTTTTTTCTAATTCTGTGAAGAAAGTCAATGATAGCTTGACGGGAATAACACTGAATCTATAAACTACTTTGAGTAGTAGGGTCATTTTCACTATATTTATTCTTCCTATCCATGAGCATGGAATGTTTTTCCATTTTTTTTCTGTACTCTCTGATTTCCTTGAGCAGTGATTTGTAGTTCCTCTTATAGAGGTCCTTCACATCCCTTGTAAGTTTAATTTTTTAATTTAATTTTAAATTAAAATTAAATTTTAGCTATTTAATTTTATTTGTAGCAATTGTGAATGGGAGTTTGCTCATGATTTGGCTACTATTGGTGTATAGCCATGCTTGTAATTTTTCATACTGGTTTTGTATCCTGAGACTGCTGAAGTTGCTTATCAGCTTAAGGAGTTATTGGGCTGAGACAATGGGGTTTTCTAAATATATAATTATGTCATCTGCAAACAGGTATAATTTGACTTCCTCTCTTCCTGTATGAATATCCTTTATTTCTTTCTCTTGCCTGATTGCCCTGGCCAGAACTTCCAATACTATGTTGAATAGGAGTGGTGAGAGAGGGCGTCCTTGTCTTGTGCTGGTTTTCAAAGGGAATGATTCCAGTTTTTGCCCATTCAGTATGATACTGGCTGTGGGTTTGTCATAAATAGCTCTTATTATTTTGATGTATGTTCCATCAATATTTAGTTTATTTGGTGTTTTTAGAATCAAAGAGTGTTGAACTTTATTGAAGGCCTTTTCTGCATCTGTTCAGATAATCATGTGGTTTTTGTCATTGGTTCTGTTTATGTGATACATTACATTTATTGATTTTCATATGTTGAACCAGTCTTCCATCTTAGGGATAAAGCCGCCTTGATTATGGTGGATAAGCTTTTTAATGTTCTGCTGGATTCAGTTTGCTAGTATTTTACTAAGGATTTTCGCATTGATGTTCATCATGGATATTGGCCTGAAATTTTCTTTTCTGGTTGTATCTGTACCAGATGATGCTGGCCTCATAAAACGAGTTGGGGAGGAGTCCTTTTTCTATTGTTTGGAATAGTTTCAGAAGGAATGGTACCAGGTTCTCTTTGTACCTCTGGTACAATTCGGCTGTGAATCCATCTGGTCCTGGGCTTTTTTTGGTTGGTAGGCTATTAATTATTGCCTCAATTTCAGAACTTGTTACTGGTCTATTCAGGAATTCAACTTCTTTCTGGTTTAGTTTTGGGAGGGTGTATATGTCCAGAAATTTATTAATTTCTTCTAGATTTTCTAGTTTATTTGTGTAGAGGTGTTTATAGTATTCTTGATGGTAGTTTGTGTTTCTGTGGGATCAGTAGTGATCTCCCTTTATCTTTTTTTATTGTGTCTATTTGATTCTTCTTTCTTTATTAGTCTGGCTAGTGGTCTATTTTGCTAATCTTTTCAAAAAGCCAGCTCCTGGATTCATTGATTTTTTGAAGGGGTTTTCATGTCTCTAGTCTCTATCTCCTTCAGTTTTGCTCTCATCTTAGTTATTTCTTGTCTTCTGCTAACTTTTGAATTTGTTTGCTCTTGCTTCTCTAGTTCTTTTAATTATGATGTTAGGGTATTGATTTTAGATCTTTACTGTTTTCTCCTATGGGCATTTAGTGCTATAAATTTCCCTGCAAACACTGCTTTAGCTGTGTCCCAGAGATTCTGGTACATTGTGTCTTTGTTCTCATTAGTTTCAAAGAACTTATTTATATCTGCTGTAATTTTGTTATTTACCCAGTAGTCATTCAAGAGCAGGTTGTTCAGTGTCCATGTAGTTGTGTGGTTTTGAGTGAGTTTCTTAATCCTGAGTTCTAATTGGATTGCACTGTGGTTTGAGAGACTGTTATAATTTTTGTTTTTTTTTTTTGCATTTGCTGAGGAATGTTTTACTTCCAATTATATAGTTGATTTTAGAATAGGTGCCATGTGGTGCTCAGAAGAATGTATATTCTGTTGATTTGGAGTGGAGAGTTTTGCAGATGTCTTATTAGGTCTTCTTGATCCAAAGTTGAGTTCAAGTTCTGAATATCCTTGTTAATTTTCTATCTTATTGTTCTGTCTAATATTGACAGTGAGGTGTTAAAGCTTCCCACTATCACTGTGTGAGAGTAAGTCTCTTTGTAGGTCTCTAAGAACTTGCTTTATCAATCTGGCTGCTCCTGTATTGAGTGCATTTATATTTAAGACAGCTTTTGTTGCATTGATCCCTTTACCATTATGTAATGCTTTTTTTGTCTTTTTTGATGTTTGTTGGTTTAAAGTCAGTTTTTTCAAAGACTAGGATTGTGACCCCTACGTTTTTTTTTTTTCTTTCATTTGCTTGGTAAATCTTCCTCTATCCATTTATTTTGAGCCTATGTGTGTCTTTGCACATGAGATGGGTCTCTTGATTACAGCACACCAGTTAGTCTTGACTCTTTATCCAATTTGCCAGTCTGTGCCTTTTAACTAAGGCATTTAGCCTGTTTACATTTAAGTTTAATAGTGTTATGTATGAATTTGATCTTGTGATTACGATGCTAGCTGGTTATTTTGCCCATTCATTGATGTGGTTTCTTCATATTGTCAGTGGTCTTTACATTTTGGTTTCTTTTGCAGTGGTTTGTCCCGGTTTTTTCTCTCCATATTTCCTCCTTCCTTCAGGCCTCTTGTAAGGCAGGCATGTTTACATAAAGCTTATTATGTCCTACTTGTATCACCATCTAACCATTTCTAGTGAACAGTGAAAGCCTCACATAATTTAGGTTTCTTTACGTTCCTCACTTTTCTATATAATAAGCTTGGGTATCACATGGTATTATAATTTTTGTTTCAGTCATCAAGTGTTATTTATAAAATACACGAGTGCAAGGATAGTCTATTTTATGTGGCCATACTTTCAGGAGCAGGTTGTTCAGTTTCCATGTAGTTGTGTGGTTTTGGGTGAGTTTCTTTATCCTGAGTTCTAATTTGATTGCATTGTAGTCTGAGAGACTGTTTAATTTTCAATTTTTTTTGCATTTCCTGAGGAATGTTTTACTTCTAATTATGAGGTTGATTTTAGAATAAGTGCTATGTGGTGCTGAGAAGCATGTATATTCTGTTGACTTGGGGTATTATGAGGTTGATTTTAGAATAAGTGCTATGTGGTGCTGAGAAGCATGTATATTCTGTTGACTTGGGGTGGAGAGTTCTGTAGATGTCTTATTATCTGCTTGGTGCAAAGTTGAGTTCAAGTCCTGAAAATCCTTGTTAATTTTCTGTCTCATTGATCTTTTCTTTTATTCCATCTTCATTTATTTTCCATTATTACATCTTCCTAATGTTCAAAAATTCCTTCTTTTATAATTTCCTTTTGGTTTCAAGAACTTCCTTTAGCCAGTCTATATGGCTAGAGTTGCAAGTAACAATTTTTTTTGTTTTTTGTTTTTGATCTGAGGGTGTATTTTTTCCACCTAATTTATAAAGAATAGTTTAAGCTGATGTAAAATTAACAATTTGCAGTTTTTTCCAGCACTATAGAATTTGTTCCTTCAGCACTAGAGTCTACTTAGAAAAGTGTTGTACCATTTCCTTCTGGTTTTTATTGTTTCAGATTTTTAAAACAGCTGTTGTTATTTGAATTGATGTTCCCCTGTAGGTGTTGTATCTTGTCTTGGTGCTTTCAATATTTATTTTACCTATTTTTCCTAAAGATTAATTATGAGATTTCTTGGTATGGATTTCTTTAGGTTTATCCCATTTGGGATTCCCTTAGCTCCTTGGATGTGTAGGTTTGTGTCTTTCACCAAATTTGGGAAGTTTTCAGCAATTATTTGTTCAAATACTCTTTCAGGCCTCCACTCTTTTTCTCCATTTTTGTGACTGATAATATGAGTGTTGACATTTTATTATCATGCAGACCCCTGGGGTTTTGTTCACTTTTTTGTTCAGTCTACATTTTCTCTGTTGTTCAGATTGCATAAATTCTAGTGTTCTGTCTTCAGGTTTACTGAAGCTATTCTCTCTTCACTTCCACTCTACTGTTGAGTCCATTCAGTGAGTTTTTCATTTCTATTATTGTGTTTCTCAGTTTTGTAATTTCATTTCAGTTATTTTTTATAACTTCTATTTCTTTGTTAAGTTTGTAGTTTTTTATTTGTATCAAGAGAATTTATAATTAATTGAAATGTGTTTATGATTGCTGCTTTAAAATTCTTTTCAGATAATTCTAACACCTTAAGAAAAATCAGATGTTTGCATCGACTGTTTGTCTTTTGTTTATTAAATTGTCCTTTTTTGGTTCTTGGTATGACACGTGATTTTCTATTGTACATTTGGCCTTTTGCCTATTATGTTAGGGGACTTTGGATCCTATTTAAATATTGCATTTTAGCCAGCAGTTATTCTGAGTTTATAATGGTCTTCACCTATTTTTGCAGGCTGTGGTTCCAATGACAGTTTAATTTTAAGAGGATTTATACTGTTATTTTTGTCTGCTCAGTTTATCTAGTGCCACTGAGTCCCTCACTGTTCTTTGCTGGAGCTCTCTGGTATGCTTAGGGCAAGATTTCTCAGGCCAGACTACTGAGTGTTTCTTAATGGCGGAGAAATGATACAGAATCTTCTCCTGATCTGGTTGTTCAGTGTTTCTGGGTAGGGAAGAGCATCTCTTAGCTCATGGGGACAAAAATGTTTTTATGACCAGGCCATTTGGTTTGGCAGCATCCCCCAGTTGGTTCTACACACCTGAGCTAGTATCTGTAGGTGGAGAAAGAGCATCTTGGGTCCATAGGGACAAAGAGACTTTCCTGTACCAAGCTGCTTTCAGTTGCTGGGTCTTTTTGCCAGGGTGGCTGTAACTCCTTGGTATCTCTTGGTGAGAAAGGTCTCAGGCCCAGTGGAGGAGAGTGCTTCCCTAGCTGCTAATACTTAGTGGGGCTTTTAACGTATAGCTCTTGTTCGTGGTGCTGGACTCTTCTGATGATATCAGAGGGATGCTCATTCAATCTGGAGGGAGAATGAACCTACCTGAATTGTCATCTTCTGCTAAGTTACAGGTTGAAAGTGCAGCTCCCTTCTTCTTAGCACCTTTCATGGTTCTCTCTTGGCTGACTTTTGTGTGATTTACAGGGTTTATAGTCATGTTTAATGGGAAGGAGCAAGGAAATGAATTCTTGTCATCTTGTTCAGACTGGAAGTATCTTTGTTCTCTTTTAACCTGCACATATAATGTTTAAGTTGCCTCTTGTTGTTTAGGTGATTTAATGATAAATTTTAATTTTAATTATCTTAGTAGACTTAATATTTTCAGTCAGTCTGGTGCTACCTTATAAATTACTCTTGCTGGGTGTGGTAATTCATGCCTATGATTCCAGCATTTTGGGAGGCTGAGGCAAAAGGCCAGGAGATTGAGAC
Organism: Aotus nancymaae; assembly: GCF_030222135.1. Classification (NCBI taxonomy): domain Eukaryota; kingdom Metazoa; phylum Chordata; class Mammalia; order Primates; family Aotidae; genus Aotus; species Aotus nancymaae. Next base: position 19,790,860 of record NW_026988465.1, read on the forward strand.
CAGCCCTGGCAACGTAGCAAGACTCCATTTCTACAAAACATATTTTTTAAAAACCAAAAATAAGAAAATGTACTCTTGGATAACTGTCCATAGGAAATACAAAAAAGTGTCTGTACATAGATACATTCTTTTCTAAGTGTAAAAATGCTATCTAATAAGCATTGTCAATAAGCTGTGATCATTCATCAAAACCATTACTTTATGCACAGTTTATGTGTAGCGTGTATCCTTACTTATTCCATTACATTTATTGTATTCTGAATCTTCTAATTTGGTTGGAAATATAGTTTGATGCTATTTGAGAACCATAGTACCATACTATAAACTGTAACATAATTAGTAGGGTCTTTTTGTTGAGCACTTAATGTATGTTTCTTGTTTAAAATAGATCATTCAAGTTTCTCATCATAAAAGACCTGCATTGCAATCATAGTATTATTGTCCGCATTATACAAATGAGAAAACTGCTGTTATTTTTCCCATAACTTGTCTCTGATCACATAAAGTGGCATGACTGAGATATGAGATCATGTCTTTTTCCAAAATCTATGTTCTTTATACTACATTACTTCCTTTGCACAAAGTGACAATATCAAGTCAATGATATTTAGAAAGAAAAATGTGTTAATAGGCTTACCTGATTATCTCATTCTCTTCTTTTTTTTTTTTACAAATTCCATAATTTATATTTTTTTATATTTAATAAAAATATTTTAAAATCTGTTTTAAATTTGCACATAATTGTACGTATTTATGAGGTACAATGTGATGTGAATACATGCATACATTGTGTACTATTCAAATTAGAATCTTTATCATATATTTTGCCTCACAAATTTATTATTTCTTTATGGTAAGAACATTCAAAATCTGCTTTTTTTTAAACCTATTTTGAAGTATACAATACAATATTGCTAATCATAGTCACAGTCACCCTACTGTGCAATAGAACTAGAAATCAGAATTTAGTCCCCCTATATAACTGTAACTTTGTGTTTGTTCACCAACCTTTACCTGCCCCCTCCAATCCTCTCCCCTTCCCAGCTCCTGGTAACCATTATTTTACTAGAATTTCTGTATTCTTCTTGAAAAGTATAAATGGCCAGTAAAATGCTCCAGAACAATTTTTTTAGTGGAAAATATAAATTCCTGCAGAAACCAGGAGTCAAAACACGTTTTTCTCTTTTCCTTGCTTTATTTTACTTTTAAGTTTCTACTAGAATCAGAAATACTTACTGAAAATTGAAAACAGATACATGATTGAGGAAAGTATATATCCTATTACATTTAAAGGATATTTTCTGCACAAGCTTAATATTAAGTGTATATTAGAAATGGACTTCATTCATTCATATTGGGCACTGTTATTCAGCTTGCTGTATTTTAGGGAAAATAAGATTAATTGAATGCTTGGAAACATTTATAATAGTAATTGTTTTGTCAGTATATTCATAGAACTAATGGGGTTTATGATTATAAAATATTTTTTTATTAGTGTAAAAAATTTTTAAGTGCCTTATGAATAAGAAACAATTTTATTCTGAGATGAGGCACTGAAGGCAATTTACTTTCTTATATTCTTTCAAGTCCCAAACGATGCTGTTCCTGAGTAAAAAGAGAGTGAATCCTATTTTATCATCTCACAAACTGCCTTTCATTTATCGTCTAAGCTTTGGCTTGTTAAAGAGTTCCCACACACATTTTACTTGAATATACAAACATTTAAACAAATGGGTGCACAATTCACTTGGAGAACAGAGTTTAAAAACCAACTGACATTATTTAGCTTTTATATCTATAAATGTCATCATTTCAGACCAAGAAAGAACTCCTTGTGAAAAAAGCTTAATAAAAGTACACCCCTTATATTTTTATCATTTAATTTCTTTAAGAATTGGACGTAACTCCTCCCAGCATAGTATACTAAATGAAGTAAACCTTACCCAGATGTTTTATATACCTTTGGGTTATAGGTATCCAGCCAAATCTCATGTAGAACTCACCTTTCTTCTGCGATACTTGCATGTAATCCTTCTCTACAAATTTTAAACCATCTTAAGGTTTAGAATTTTTTCTTTTCTTCATAAATTACCATGAACCTATGGGCTCTGGAGCTAATGCCTTTACATCCCTGGTCTTGTGGCTATTTTGCTTCCTAGGATTTACTGCTGCACTCTGCCATAGGATTAATTTGCATAAGTACTTACTGTTGGGTATAAATTAACATCATGCAAGGAGAAGGCACAATCATTTACTGAATTCTGAGTTGTTATCTGAAGTCAAATATCATCATTGATTTGAATATAAAATTAAAAGCCAAGGCACTAGCTTGCCTCTTGAGGCTGGCACCTACAACCTTTTGTCAAGAAGTTTACAAAAAGGAAAAGGAGGAAGGGCTGATATCCAGAATTTACAAAGAACTAAAACAGATTTACAAGAAAAAAAACAAACAAGCCCATTCAAAAATGGGCGAAGGATATGAACAGATATTTTACAAAAGAAGACATACACGAGGCCAACAAACATATGAAAAAATGCTCAGCATCACTGGTCATTAGAGAAATGCAAATCAAAACTACATTGAGATACCATCTCACGCCAGTTAGAACGGCGATCATTAAAAAATCTGGAGACAATAGATGCTGGAGAGGATGTGGAGAAATAGGAACACTTTTACACTGTTGGTGGGAGTGTAAATTAGTTCAACCATTATGGAAGACAGTGTGGCGATTCCTCAAGGACCTAGAAATAGAAATTCCATTTGACCCAGCAATCCCATTACTGGGTATATATCCAAAGGATTATAAATCGTTCTACTATAAGGACACATGCACACAAATGTTCATTGCAGCACAGTTTACAATAGCAAAGACCTGGAACCAAACCAAATGCCCATCGATGATAGACTGGACAGGAAAAATGTGGCACATATACACCATGGAATATTATGCAGCCATCAAAAACAATGAGTTCACGTCCTTTGTAGGGACATGGATGAACCTGGAAACCATCATTCTCAGCAAACTGACACAAGAACACAAAATCAAACACCACGTGTTCTCACTCATAGGCGGGTGTTGAACAATGAGAACGCATGGACATGGAGCGGATCACTACACACTGGGGTCTGTTGGGAGGAAACAGGGGAGGGACAGCGGGGGGTGGGGAGTTGGGGAGAGATAGCATGGGGAGAAATGCCACATATAGGTGAAGGGGAGGAAGGCAGCAAATCACACTGCCATGTATGCACCTATACAACAATCTTGCATGTTCTTCACGTGTACCCCAAAACCTAAAATGCAGTTAAAAAAAAGAAAAAGAAAAAGAGAGAGAAAGAAAAATGAGAAGAGAGAGAGAGAAAGAGAAAGAAAGAAAAAGAAAGAAAGGGGAGGGAGGAAAGGAAGGAAGGAAGGAGGGAAGGAAGGAGAAAGAAAGAGAGAAGAAAAAAGGATTAACTGATTTTCACTCTTTTTTGTTGATGCTCATTTAGCAATTTGAAGAACAATCCCTGAACTTAAAACCAGTTTGTTTTTGGTTGTAGTGATACACTTCTGGGCTCTTTCCTACAGCCAAACAACATTTAAGGAGGTTTGGTGGTGCAGGGAACAACTTTACTAAATAAAAGAAATGTAAAGACATTTCAGTTTTCCCTGATGCATACCATTCACAGATATGGAAATAATGTTATGTTGTGAATCTGTTTCATGTTTTGTTTTTCTTATATATTGCAATTTAAGATTTCATTCTTCATTGCCATACATAGCATTCCTACATGTGGCCTATTGCTGTGCATGAATACCAAGTTTTTTCTCTGGCTCTTCCTGAAAACAGTTGGGCCTGGTTGACATTTTTGGTGTATAGTAAATCTATCATTTTCTACAGACACATTTTCATTTCAATCTAACAGACATTTATTAGGAATATGATGTGTGCCAGGTCACTGGTGTCAGAGTTCTCCTTGATCCCATCCAGTCTCAAGTAAACACATTATAAAAGTCAGAATGAGAGCTGATAAAAATAAACTCAACTCTATTCCTATTCTCTACACTTTTCCTATTCTTCTCCTCCTGTAGCTGACAAATTCCTAAACAGTGTAACTCCATCTAGTACTTCATGTAAATAGAACACTGATTATGCTTTCTTTAAATACAGACAAATGATGTCTCCCTGGCCTGTTTGTGTTTTTATTTTGTACACATTTGTTTTAGAAGCAAAAATATAAAATAATTTTTGGACCTCTTTCCTTATTAGTCATGACAGCTAAAAACTAAACATTATCTGGCAATAATTACTGACAACAACTAATACAGGACAACAGATACAAACTTGATTTTTGTTTTCCACTGGATGATGTGAATATACACATCTACTCTCCTTGTGTTTTCAGTTGTTTTATTTATTATAGTTAAACAGATAGATAGTAAAGATGCCCACTATAACACTGTAAACTTAATATATTAGGCACATTCCAGCAACCCTCTGCAAGGTTTATCTTGTTAAACAAATGCCGCTGACATGTTTATGTGTGTTCTAATTAAAGGCATTATTAATGGGTTATAACTTGCTTTAAAAATATCTCTGGCATACATTTCAGAAGGTTGGTTTTATTTTAATCCAGTGGCATGCTTTCTATATTATTTTCCATGCAATTAAACAGATGCTGCTCCCAGTTCCTCTCTAGTGCGATGATCTTTTAACTATTGAAAATTTTAACTTAGATTGTTGATTTGTTAGATTGCAACTATTAATTTCATGTGGCTGGCAAGGCATTTTCCTCATTTAAGTATTGAGTGCTTAATCTTCACTGAGGTCACGAAACTTTTTATGGAGATATTGGAAAGTATGAGCTGTTCTCATTTCTTTCCCCTTGGGGCTTAAGTTAGTGCAGTGCTCTTAGTTAGCACCCTATAAATGCTTGTTGAATTAGTGAGTGATGGTTATAGGAATTAAGACTATCAAACCTTTCCCATCTTCATCCTTCATCCTGCTTTCCATTAGATTACCAGAAATGCTGTGTTTCTTGTCTGCTTAAAAATGCACCTGTACTAATCCAGCTGGTTGCATTCATACAGATACATTCATAACCTACTCATTCTTTAAATCCATTTTTAATTAACAATTGTGGACATTTAATTTTCAATAAAGCCTCAGCAAAGCTCAAAGTGCTTCTTTGTATTTAGAAACTCAGATGGTGGTAAGACTATTGCACTCATTGAATTGGATGTTAGTGTATTTATTAGAAGTTATTTAAATAAACAAAACAGTTGCATTTTACAATATTGACTAGTGTCAGCAATCGAATTGATGATTTTTTTGGTACAAATTTGTTCTTCTCTTGAAATGGTATGATTCCCAGGGAGGAAGTGACGGGAAACCATTCCTATGCAGACAGGCCCCATTATCCTTGCAGCAGGGGTTCTCCATCTAGGTAACTTTATCTGTTCTGAAGATTGGAAAATCCAGGCTTGCAGTGGATTTTCAAAGAGCTCCTCTGTGTTGTGTTTCAGCTCTCAGTTGCTGGCCTCTCTATCCCCAGTGAAAACTAAATCTCCATGATGAGCTAGATGGCACGGGCTGAATTATTTGTATTACAGGTGATTTTCTGGTCACCCACAGGTGGCCAGAGCATGGTCAGCAAGCAGTGGGTTGATTCTGTAAGCATTTTAGTAAGTTGAATATCAGCCATGACTTAAAGCTGATAGGGTTGTTGGTGGTGGTAGTGGTGTGTTTTTTGTTTTTTGTTTGTTTGGTGGTGTTTGTACTTTTTTTTTTTAACCACAACCCTCTTCCTCTGTTCCATGTGCATGTCTATATTTTATTGCAAGGGAAATACATGCAATTCTGGGAGAAACCAGAAACTCCAGAGAATGTCAGATTGAATGGAATTAAAATTTTAAAAATAATATGATTATCATGACATTTATTTCCTTCCCCCATTTCAGACCCTTAAAAACTATTGACACTGGACCCCTTCCTTATACCATATGCAAAAGTCAATTCAAGATGAATTAAAGACTTAAATGTAAAACTATAAAGGGGAAGACAGCCTAAGCGATACCATTCTGGACATAGTAACAAGCAAAGATTTTATGACAAAGATACCAAAAGGGAAGATATTTTCAGCTCATTCATGTTCAGTTACTATGAAGTCAGGAGGAGTTTGATTTTAAAGATTATGGAATTTCAGATGGAACAAATTTAATTGAAAAAATCATACTTCTATATTCAAAGAATGTAGAAGAAAAATGAATGCTCATCATTTTGCTGAAATGTCACAGGAGATGTCCCATGAAAAGATCTTTTTCTTGCCATATTTGACAAAATTTAATTTGCTTGAAGGCAGCTTTTTGAGGTATAAAATTTTAAAATTCAATAAAACGCATCATCTTTTTCAGTACACATTTTTATAAATTTTCACAAATATTTATTGTCAGGGCCATCCAAATAAAAATATAGATCATGTACTTCATACCAAAAAATTCCCTCATTGTTCTCTGCCTTTCAATCAGTTTCCTCTCTCCACCCCCAGACCCTGGCCACTAGTGGTTTGTTCTTGGCCCTATATTTTTGTTATTATCACAATATTATATAAATGGAATTATACAGCATTCGGCTTTTTGGGTTTTGCTTTTTCCGCTAATCCTGATACCTTTGAAATTCGTATGTCTTTTTGCAAGAGGATAAGGTTGCCTTATTGCTAACTAGTATTCTTTCATTTGGAGGTATCAATATTTGTTGATCTCTCCCACAGTTGATTGACATTTATTTCTAGCTTTTAATGATTATGAATAAACTTCCTATAAACGTATGGATTCAAGTTTTTGTAGGGATATATGTTTTCGTTTGTTTTAGATAAATTGAATTGCTGAGTTGTATAGTAAGTATATATTTAAATTGATGTGAAACTGACACACTGTTTTCCAAAATGGTTGTACTATTTTTCATTGCTACCAGGAATTCATGAAGTTTCTGTTGGTCTGTAGTTTTAGCAATACTTGAAATTGTTGTCTGTCTTTTACTGTTCTTATAGGATGCTAATATCTCATTGCAGTTTTAATTTGCATTATCTTAATGACTAATAATATTGAGCATCTTTTAATAGCTATATAGAGTTTTGGTAAGCATCTATTCAAATCCTTTGCCTGTTTTTAAAAATTTATACAAAAATAGGCACCTAGACCAATGGAACAAATAGAGAGCCCAGAAATGAGGTTGCACACCTAAGACCATCTGATCGTCAACAAAACAGACAAAAATCAAGCAATGGGGAAAAGATCCCCTATTCAATAAATGGTGTTGGGAGAACTGGCTAGCCATCTGCAGGAGATTAAAACTGGACCCCTTCCTTATACCATATACAATAATCAATTCAAGATGAATTAAAGACTTAAATGTAAAACTATAAAAACATGGAAGACAGCCTAAGCGATACCATTCTGGACATAGAAACAGGCAAAGATTTTATGACAAAGATACTAAAAACAATCACAACCAAAGCAAAATTGACAATTGGGATCTAATAAGAGCTTCTGCACAGCAAAAAAAAAAAAAAAAAAAACCTATCAACAGAGTAAATAGGCAACCTACAGAATAGGAGAACATTTTTACAAACTGTGTATCCAACAAGGTCTAATATCCAGCATCTATAAGAAACTGAAATTAACAAGAGAAAGATAACTCCATTAAAGAGTGAACAAACAGACTTCTAAACGGACACTTTTCAAAGAAGACATACATGCGGCCAACAAGCATATGAAAAAAAAGAAAAAAAATTTCACTATCACCTGATCATTAGAGAAATGCAAATCAAAACCACAATGAGATACCATCTCACACCAATTAGAATGGCCATTGTTGATAAAATTGAAAAATAACAGATGCTGACTAAGTTGCAGAGAAAAGAGAACACTTATACATGGTTGTTGTGAGTGTAAATCAACCTAAATGCCCATCAATGACAGACTGGATAAAGGAAATGTGGTACATATACAACATGGAATACTATGCAGTCATAAAAAAGAATGAGATCATGCCTTTTGTAGGAACATGAATAGAGCTGGAGACTATTATCCTTAGCAAACTAAATGCAGGAACAGAAAACCAAATACTGAATATTCTCACTTATAAGTGGAAGCTACATGATGAGAACTTATGAATACAAAGAAGGAAACAACAGACAGAGATCTGTTGAGGGTAGAGGGTGGGAGGAGGGAGAGAAGGAGAGAAGATAAGTATTAGGTACTGGGCTTAATACCTGGATGATGAAATAATCAGTACAACAAACCCCTATGACTTGAGTTTACCTATGTAACAAACCTTCACATGTACTACTGACCGTAAAATAAAAATAAAACTGGTTATTTATTTTATTATTGAAATATTAACTAATGAATTAACTATTGAGAATTCTTTATCCTGGAAATAAGTTATTTATCATATATTTAGCACATAGGTGTTTTATAAGTATTTTCTACTAGTTTATGGGTTTCTTATTTTGTTTATGGTATCTTTCAAAGAACAGAACCTTTTAATTTTAGTAAAGTCTAATTTGGAAAATTTTTCTTTTATGATTCATATGTTTTGTCTCCTATCTAAGATATCTTTAATTTTTGCCTGACCCAAGAGCTCAAAGAGCTATGAAAAGTTTATACTCAAAGACTTGAGGAGAGTTTGTAAAGCATGTTGATGATGGATACATAGCAAGCCTGGAGAAAATGGGCTCTGGAACCTGGCCTTTGTCACCTACTAGACCAAGAGAGACCATGCCCACAGAGTCTAACTGCCCAAGGAGAAGCAGATAGGTAGACACAGTGTCTGAAAAAGACAGAGCAAGTTCATATGTGATTCAAGTAATGGTCAATATCAAGGAGTCAAAGGAGAGAAGGGTTGGGATGGGGTCAGCACGAAGTGGAATGACATTACTCAAAAACTATGCCCCTTGTTGACAGGAAACTAGCTGGCTTGATGAACCACAGCAAATATCCATTCCTCAGAGAGAGAGCCAAGAAAGTTTCCTGGCATTCACTTTTGGGGAAACAATTCTAAGGCTGTTGGGATGCAATAGGAGAGCTTGTGATTCACTATCGTTCACAAGCTCACAGGTCTTAAAGCACCTGTGATTTCAGGACCATTTGCCTCAAAACTACCTGGGAGGTCATTTATTATGCAGATTTCTGGGCTGACTTCCGGCTTGCTGAATCAGAATTGTTTGAAGGCTGGCAAGTAAGTCTCTGGACTTCTACAGGCTTTTCAGGAGACTGCTGAAAAACTCCAGTAACTTACGGTATAACAAACATAAAACACTAAAGGATTGGGATTGAGGAAAGATGTGAAGAGAGGCAGCTGTGTGTTTTCATGTGTTTCTTGGCTTTGGATGAATTGTCACAGGAGCTGAAGTTGTGTCTGATCTAGAAGTAATATAACTTAGAAGTATTTCTGCAAGGCAGAAAATGGGAAGGGGAACCTAATATTTTGAAATTATACATAAGCTGGCAATATATTATGAAATATATATTAGCAGGCTGAAGAGACATAGATAGAGATGGAAAAATAAATGAGTAATTTGCACCAATGGAGGAGTCAGTAACCATTGAAACAATATAAATATAATAATCAAAACAATATTTTGACTGAAAGATTTTAGGTTTTGTTTTGAAGAAAATGCTTCATTTCATCAATTGAAGTGGCAACACCTCTCAAGGTATATCAAAAATTTATTAGGTGTTTATGTTAAATATAATATTTAATTGCAACAACATGAAAATAATAAGTGTATTCCAGTACCTGACATCTGGCACATTAATTCTTAATCAAAACTCCTAAAGGCTATTTTTTAATTTTCTCTTTTACTTTGCTTGTTATACAGTCTCTATTTATAACAACTTGGTTTTTAATTTCCTGATTTTACATATATAAAATGAATCACCATAATGCAAATAAGAGTTTAGTCTATAAACATGAATAAAAATATGAGCTGAAATATGCTGTGTGAAATAAAATAGCAAGCTATTTTAAATCTGAGTATAACTTTTCACCTAAAAATATCAATTATTACAAGTCATTTTTGTTTAAATAAAAAGCAAAAATAACCACCAATGGTTTTCTTTTCAGTACAAATCCATGAGGACATCAAGGCCCTGATTTCTGGGTTAGTTCTGACGATTTCAAAAGTGAAATAAAAAGACCTTTGCCCTTGCAGACTGTTTTTTTTTTTTATAAGTCTTACCCCAGTAACTCACTCAAAATGAAAAACAGACTTTGGGGCTGTTTTAGCATTATTTTAAGCCACATTACTGCATACAAGTGAATTTTGTTTTGCTTTGGTTTTGCTGTAGCATAAATTAACAAGGTGTCAAATGAACATTGTGACCCCATTTTTATCTCCAGCAGACTAAATTCAGAGCTGAGAACAGGGCTGCCTTCTGCAGCTCAGCAAAACTGTACGTGGAAAATTTCACAAGCTCAGCTGGTTCTTGGGGACAGCAAATCTCCGGTATCCTGACGCTCATCTGGTAAGAACATTTCCACACTTTGTGACTCACGCGAGCCTTGATCTTACGGTGCTTTCACTGCCCACTAATCATATTTGAAACCTGTGCTTCCTCTGCCGAGTGTGGAGAATCTACCATAAAGAAAGTGCCCTTTCAGCTGTAGTTTTTCTCCAGGCAGCACTACCCTGATTTTGGAAAGAGCTCAGCTCTTCATCTCCCTTGGGCACATAGAACAGCAGAGTGGAAGAGTGGAAACTGCCAAAATGCTAATCATGGAAAAAAAATAACAAGATCCAGATGGGACAAAATGGACATATTTCATTTATCCTGGGAAACTCTACAGTGTATCATTTGAGATGCATAATACACCCAGCCTTGGCCCTTTATAAACAAACACTACAGAGGCATATGCCACAAGATTATAAACAGAGTTGGCCATAAATTTGATAGGACCATACATTCAGCTTTGCACACATGGTTGTGGCTTATTCAGCAGGATCCGGAGGCTACAGTCTGTTCCCTTGGCTGCTAATCAATTCTTTAATCTCAGCTCACCCAAAGGGGCAGAATCCCAGAGGACCAATTCACCCTAATGAAACTCAGAGGCATTTAATACCAAAAGAAACTACAGCTGACTTTGACTCGACCCATGCCTGTGCTAGGAAACCATGTTTATGATGCCAAGGTTTTTGAAGGGCTAGAAAAGCTATTCTTAACCTTTAGTGGGCAGAAGTGGGTTACTTTAAAAAGCAGAGATTCCTTGGTTTCCAGTTCCAGCTCTCAACTTCAGTCCATCTCTACTAATTCAGTAGATTTGGGCTTGAGTATTACATCTACCTTCGAACAAGTACTTCAGGTGACTCTGAACTAGTGGTTCTAGAAAACACACTTGGAGAAACACTGAAATAGATCAATTATTAGGAAACTGCTTTTATGGGTGTAGAAGATATTTTTAAGAGTCATTCCATTAGCTTTATTCAGGAAGGAAACTGTCTTCCATTCTGAAAGAGTGATCGACTTCATCGGAATCCCAACGATGTTTTCCAAACTATTATATGTATTAACTAGCACTTTGCACAGAGAGGGATTTTTAATAACTAATTTTTGATACTTTATGTGCCGTGCTTCACCCCTATATTCCCTACCCTGTGACTTCTATGTAGTTGAATTGTTTGTATGGTAATTCCCAGAATCACCTTTCTCTGTCCCTACAGGAAAGAGCAGTGGACCATGAGAAATCCCAGCTCAGAGTAAAGATCTAACTTCATGAAAATTACTTCATCACTCCCTTCTAGATAAATCATTCTGAAACTCAAGGGCTATGTAAAATTGCATGCGATTTGAAGATAGGGTGGGGGAAATACAAGGAATTTGACGTTCCAACAAGCTTAGACCTGTGAGTCAGTGGCCCTTGGTGGCAATGGACTCAGAAGGGCGGGATCTAACTGGTGGGAGAAGGTATAGAGGCTACACCACACGCTCCTCCCCAGGAGAACTCAGAACAGGTGGATGAGATGGAAGCAAGGAAATGGCCCTCATCTTCACATGATTTGTTTTAGTCTTGGCTTTGCCTCTTCATTAACTTACAATTTAATTTTTGTTTTTGTCAAAGATGGATTCATGTCCTTTTAATGTGCCTTGCATGTATTATGTTTTGGACTTATAAAAGGCATTGCCTACTTAGTTCCCTTCTGTTTTCTTGGATCTTGGCTCTTCAATCCTATAGACTTCCCAAAACAGTGATTATAAGAATGCCAGGACCACATAGGTGCCTGTGTCCCATCTGTATGGAACTGTCTAGAAGCCTCAGCAAACAGAGCATAGTGATCACGTGGAACTACGATGTATCCTGTCAACTTTTCTCTGCTTTAGCTTTTTAAAAATATTTTCTATTACCTGTTATGGCTCATTATAGTAAAGTCATAGATGAGTCATGACTCATCTTCATATATCTTGATATTCTCATTCAGAATAGAGTTCATAATTGAGACAGCAATCTTTTCAGATCATTTTCTAAGGCCTTGAAATCAAACCGCCAAAAGTTCTGTAGTGTAAGAAATAATATATTTTAACTTTTCCCTGCATTAGGTTAACTTCTGCTTTGTGCCCTACTTACTCTTTGGTGAGAAAAGTAAACTATGTCAACAAATTACTTTATCCACTTCCACTTTCTCAGCATGGCATCTGTATTCCAGGGGCTTTCATGGTGCCATGCTTGGGGATTAAGAGCATCTGATTCTTGGTTATCGTCATTGCAGGCTGGTGTCTTTTCAGCTGCATTTCATCTCGTCTGCTCCCTAGACTTCAACTCATACAGGGACCTGAGGGATATAAAAATCCCTTGCTTCTGACTATAGAAGTTCTCCAGTTCCAGCTCTCTGACAACTGTAACCATCCACCTAAACATTCCCAGGCAGTGGGAATGTTTAGCCGCTTTCATTTCCTAGACTCGGACCTGAGACACACTGTGGACTCTCAGGGCGATCAAAGGTCCTTCAACAATTTTTTATTCTTCTAGGGTGCACAGGACATCTTTCAGATAACATATGGAACTTGCCAGTTTCTTAGAATGTTCTCTGTGGCTGGTAGACACACTGCTTATGTGCTTTTATTTCCATACCAATCCAAGAGTTATAATGCTAGGGGAGAGTGAGCCTGGGGAGAGGAGTAAGGTACAGGAACTTTTTTAATAATTTTTTTCCATTTCTCTTTTTCTTCCTACTCTTTCTCTCATTCTTCCTATTTAGAAAATTTTATCTACAAAATATTATTCTGATTTTGTATTCTTGTATCTTTTCAAATCTATTTTGTTCCTGGATATTAGCTTTGTTGTTGTTGTTATTGTTGTTATTGTTTCTGAAATTCAAAAGCCAGAACTTGTTTGTTACAGTCTTCAGCATGATACCTTTCCTAAGGCAATGCTGGCAGAATGCCTGTGTTCTAGTTGGTTGGAGTCAGATTGAAGGGAGAGGTAGGGGAAGATAAGAGGTGCAGAAATAGTGGAAAAACCATATTGGCTAATAAATCAAAATATTTTCTCACTACCCTTATTTGTGATCTCATCTGAACATGTTTTTACGTTTACAGGAAAAGCACAAAGAATGGTAGAGTTGATGGAATGGGGGTCAATAAGTATGTGACCCAAATTAATGAATCTGATTTTTTAAATGTGCTTTGATTTTAGGCTTTCATTCTGTTTCCATAAACAAATTATATCTAATTTCACAGAGGCATAAACTACAAGAAATATTGAACAGACTAGATCATAAGTACAAGAAAAAGTGCTTTGTTTTGGAAATTTTGAAATTTAAAGGTGTATAAATGACACTTAAATACCAGTCATGACTCTTTATCATCAGTATTGGTCTTAGTTTGTGGTCTCCTAATTCATTTTGGTCCAAGGCATCACAATTTGTTTTTATTTTCTTTAGAAATACTTTTTTCATCTAAGTCCCTAAAGTCACAGAAGCCTAGGGTTCCATTTCCTCCTTAATGAATGTGCTAGGGGTGAGCACAAGGTTGGCAATGCATTGGGTGTAACAGAAGATGCAACTCCTGGCATGAGAGAGAAAACAAGATTTGAGATCTGGGCTGAGTTTACCCAAAGCTAAGGATAAGAAAATGGAAGCAATTATATCAAGAAAATAAGCCTCCCATTTCATGTTCTATTTTAGGCACATTAAAATTAGAAAGGGAAATTCCAAGACTTACTATATAATTTTGATTTTTGCTCCTAAAACTTTCAGGTAGTTTGATACCTGAACATTATTGATATGTATTGACTAAAGTAAGTATCTATCTAGATTATATATATATATATGTGTGTGTGTGTGTGTGTATATATATATAAAATAGTGTGTGTGTATATATATAGACACTGAATAGTATACATACTAAATAGTATAGTATACTAGTGTGTGTCTATATATATATATATATATATATATATACTTAGTGTTATTTATACTTACATATACTTATACTTATTTAGTGTGTGTATATATATGTAAAGTTTAAATATATACACACACACACACTTGTTATTACTTGCTATCTGTTACATGCCAGTATTTATACTTAGATGGAGTTTACATACAGATTTTGACAGTACTCTTAAGCAACCCCATTCTTGGAATACTTTTTTATAGAATATGAGTGTCCAAAATATATATTTTTTTGTTCTTGGAGGTAAAAAGGAAGGAAAAGAGGAAATTAAAATGTGTTGTATACTATAACTACATGAAAGGCATTAACATTCATACTTTCAGTAAATATTTACTTCAGTATGCACCACACATTTTTGGGAGAGGTTATTGTATTAGTTTGTTTTCACACTGCTATAAAGAACTGCGCGAGACTGGGTAATTATATAGGAAAGAGGTTTAATTGACTTACAGTTTCGCATGGCTGGGGGAAGCCTCAGAAAACTTACAATCATGGTGGAAGGCAAAGGGAAAGTGAAGCACCTTCTTCACAAGGTGTCAGAAAGGAGAAGTGCCAAGCAAAGGGGGACAAGCCCCTTATAAAACCATTAGATCTCGTGAGAATTCACTCACTATCATGAAAACAGCACAGGGGACGGGGAAATTACCCATGACTCAATTACCTCCACCTGGTCTCCTTGACACATGGGGATTATGAGGATTATGGAGATTACAACTCAAGATGAGATTTGGGTGGGGACAGAAAGCCTAACCATATCAGTTATTAAGTATACACTGGTGAGCAAAAATAGGTATAGTCCTTGCTCTCACTGAATTTACAATCTTGTAATAAAAGTTCAATCAAATTGTCTTACAAGTTAAACATAAAATTATACATGTGGGAGGCCGGGCAGGGTGGCTCACGCCTATAATCCCAGCACTTTAGGAGGCCGAGGCGGGTGGATCACGAGGTCAAGAGATCGAGACCATCCTGGTCAACATGGTGAAACCCCGTCTCTACTAAAAATACAAAAAAATTAGCTGGGCATGGTGACGCGTGCCTGTAGTCCCAACTACTTGGGAGGCTGAGGCAGGAGAATTGCTTGAACCCAGGAGGCGGAGGTTGCGGTGAGCTGAGATCACGCCATTGCATTCCAGCCTGGGTAACAAGAGCGAAACTCCGTCTCAAAAACAAGAAAAAAAAAAAGTATACATGTGGGAAATTTAGAGAAGGAGGAGACATGGGGCTATATGTTCTATAGCAAGCTTGTCCATGGCCCGTGGGTCACATGCAGCCTAGGATGGCTTTGAATGTGGCCTAACACAAATTCATAAACTTTCTTAATATATTATGAGATTTGTTTGTGATTTTCTTTTTAGCTCATCTGCTGTTGTTAGTGTTAGTGTATTTAACATGTGGCCAAAGACAGTTCTTCTTCCAGTGTGACCCAGGGAAGCCAAAAGATTGGATACCCCATTCTGTAATAAAGAGTGGGGTTGCTTGAGACT
Organism: Aotus nancymaae; assembly: GCF_030222135.1. Classification (NCBI taxonomy): domain Eukaryota; kingdom Metazoa; phylum Chordata; class Mammalia; order Primates; family Aotidae; genus Aotus; species Aotus nancymaae. The sequence continues at coordinate 19,806,782 of NW_026988465.1, forward strand.
GCTGCCAAAATCTATATGTAAACTTCATCTAGGCATAAATACTGCATGTAACAAATAACAAGTAACGGTAATAGTAATAATAAAATAATTTGGGGTATTTTCAACTACTGTACTGATTCTCTTAAGGCTTAACTGCCAGCTACCTGTTGTCTTCCCAGGAATATTCTAGATCGTCCCAATCTAGAACACACCATAATCCAATAATGAATGCCTTGACTTTGAGCACACTGGGTTCTCTAGGACACTGATTCAGTGGCTGGCATGCATTTTGATTGGTTGTTCCCCATGCCACACTTGTTAAATATTTGTATGTCACCCTTGCCATATAGAAAAGTTTAAAATAAAATTTTCTGAAGGGCCATTATCACTATTAAGCAGAAAAGCTAAAGTTTCTAAAGAGGGAAGCTATAATTAGGCCTTACCTTGAAAAGTTGTGTGGTAGGAAGAGTACGTTGGGAAAATAAATATGCACGGGCCCTCTTGTGTGAAGGATGAGAGCACATAGATATGCAGAATAATTAGGTCAGTGTGGCTAAAGCACATAGAGGAATATGAAATATGATGCAATATGGCTTGAAAGCAGATGGGAGTCTTATAAGCACCTCAAAGTCATGCACATTTTTTGTATCTTGAGGGAAAGAAAACACAATAAAATGATTTGTGTAATGGATGGTGTGATAGTCAATTTTCTGTGTTGCCTGGGCCATGAGGTGCCTAAATACTTGGTTAAATGTTATTCTAGGTGTGTCTTTAAGGGTGTTTTGGATGAGACCATTATTTGAATTGGTAGATTGAATAAATCAGATGGCCTCTCTAATGTAGGCAAGCCCTTGTTGTAAGTGAAAGGAGATTCCTCTTCCTGATTGCTTTGAGCTAAGACATTGGTCTTTTCCTGCCTTCAGACTTCAGCTGAAACATGAGGTCTTTTGGAGCCTGGAGACTGCTAGCTTTTGGAATGGAGTTGCACTGTCAGCTCTCCTGGGTCTCCAGCTTGCTGGCTGCAGATGTTGGGTCTTCTCAGCCTTCATAATCACATATCCTCTTTCTCTTTCTCTATCTTTCTCTCTGTCTCATTTTCTACTTGTTCTGTTTGTCTGCAGAACTCTAACCCAGGTGGCATAATCAAGTTGGATTTGGTAAACAGCTTTGACTAAAGTAAAGAATAAAGTAATGGAAACAGAGTGAAACAAAAGATTGTTAGGAGGCTAATGAGGTATGAATACAATTGTTTAGTCTACAGCCATAGTGCTAAATGGAGTAGCATCTATTCAGGGACAATATTAGAAATTTATGAGAATGTTTTGTTCCATTTGTCCTTTTAACAGAGGAGTGGCTAGTGCCACTTATTGTTTGGTGAGGTCCAGTCCTCCTAGGCATATTTTGCAATGTGCAGGACACTCAGACGTAAAGGGAGAATTATTTGTGTCTCACAAACTTTAAAGTGTTTCACTCAAAAGCAGAGACATAAATCAAAATATAAAAAAATTACCTAGAACCTAGTTACCTTTACATAAACACAATATTTTTGGGTGATTTATGAACATATTGAATGTTCAAGGAATGTGCACCTACTGTGTGAGTGGAGAGATGATTATATCAGGTTGGTGCAGTTTTTGTTATTATTTTTAAGAGCAAAAACTGCAATTACTTTTGCACCAACCTAACACTTCAGTTTGGGAAATTACTATGTGCTGTTGCCATTTTGGAAAATTATACCACTGAAGGTAGTGCTGTTCATGGTATCTGAGTCTAGTACAATTTATCTGTGTGCCTTTGTAGCTGTCACATTCACACAGACTGTTTATATAGGTAGAAACCTCTGACAATATTGTTACGTCTTCTGGTCTAGCCAAGCCTGGTATTTTCATACTGAAATACAAACTAATTTAATGTAATTCATTTTCTTTATGTGCATATTTCATATTACAGCTAAATGTTTGCTTTTATTTTGAAATTTCATATGTAAGTTTGCTTATATCATTTATGCATTTTCTTTTTAATATATGAAAGGATGTATTACAAAACATTTGCTATAAAAAAAAAAAGCACTGGTCTGAGACAGTTGGGATTCACTAGTGTTGATTCAAGTTTCCATCAGTAGAAATAGAAAAAAATGGATAGAGTTCAAGCATATTTAAGAGTTGAAATTAAGAAGGGGTGCTGAGTGCTAGACATGAGGGTGGGAAGAGGTGCTGAGTGCTATCAAGGAAGAATCAGAGGACTCATAGATGATGTCTTGTACAAATTAGTGAATGAAAGAGTCATTTACTGGGTTCAGGAATCCTAGAAGAGGACCCAGGTGGGGAAGACAACATGAATTCAGTTTTGGTGCACATGCCTACAAAGTCAGATAGGGTATATGGGACTAAGATTAGGGAAGAAGTTTGGGCTAGCGATATAAATTTGAGAGTCATCACATTTGGCAGAGGTTAACGTGACAGTAAAGATGAAATTCCACATCTCATGTACATTTCAGCCTTCGGGACTCCCAGCACTTAATGATACCTTACATTAAATTCTCCTCACAATGTGTTAGAGAGGTGTTACTTACTAGTCCCATTTTATGGTTGAAAAAAATTAATACTGATAAAGATTACTCTGGCTAAAGTCACCAAGGAAGAAGATATCAGAGCTGGAAATTGTGGATTGATTAAACAAAGTCCAAGATCATTTTTCATGCTTTTTTAATATATCACTGAAGAAATAAAATCTCTCTCTTAGGAAATGTGTACTGTGAGAGGCATGTATGATAAACAGTAAATGTTATTGTTGAGAGATCATTCTTCATGGGTCTTTCATGTGCACACCTTGCAGGCAAGAGACTGACTGCCCTTTTTCTGGCCAATTGTACAAGAATAATTGTACAGTGAACAGCCTTGGAAGATAGACAGTATCTCCCTCTAGAGGGAGAGTAGGAATGTTTATTGCCCGCTGTGAAAGAATCAGGTTTCCTAAACTCAGAGTTTGTCTCGTGTAACATGGCAATACTGTGGGAGTGCAGGCATCCCTCTGGCCCACCCACCTTGCCCCCATGCTACTTGAGGCAAAGGAAACTGATGCAAACATGGTGATGTCCATCCAGCTTGCTGTATCATACGTAATAAAATCTTTTGTCTCTGACCAAGTGTGATGATTAATACTGAGAGTCAACTTCATTGGATTGAGGGATACAGAGTATTAATCCTGGGTGTGTCTTTGTGGGTGTTGGTAAAAGAGATTAACATTTAATTCAGTGGGCTGGGGAAGGAAGATCCACCCTTAATTTGGTGGGGACAATCTAATCACCTACCATCTAATATAAAGCAGGCAGAAAAACATGAAAAGGAGAGACTGGCCTAGCCTCCCAGCCTACACCTTTCTCCCCTGCTGGATGCTTCCTTCCCTCGAACATCAGACTCCAAGTTTTTCAGTTTTGGGACTCAGACTGGCTCTCCTTGATGGTCAGCTTGCAGATAGCTTATTGTGGGATGTTGTGATCATGTAAATGAATACTTAATCAACTCCCTTTATATATATATATCAAACTAGATGTATTAGTCAGTGTTCCCTTAGAAGGACACAACTAACATATCCTATATATATTGTGGAATGTTGTGATCATGTAAATGAATACTTAATCAACTCCCTTTATATATATATATCAAAGTAGGTGTATTAGTCAGTGTTCCCTTAGAAGGACACAACTAATATGTCCTATATATATTGTGGGATGTTGTGATCATGTAAATGAATATCTAATAAACTCCATTTATATACATATAAAACTAGGTGTATTAGTCAATGTTCTCTTAGAAGGACAGAACTAATATATCCTATTATATAGCTAAGGACAGAACTAATATATCCTGTAATATATCCTATTAGTTCTTTCCTTCTAAGAGAACACTGACTAATACACCTAGTTTTACATTTTATGGCAGCATCCATGAAATTGCAATAGTTTCATTTGTTGGCTTTCAAGTGGAGTAAAAGCTTGAAAATTCTTGAGAGAGAAAGAGAGAGAGAACAGTGTAAGGGGAAACAGGCATCTCAAGGTAGGATTGAGTGTTCTAATTTTAAGTAGCCTAATTAGATGTTTTCCATTAAGAGGTGAGTAAAGAGTTGAAGGACTTGGGAGGGGTTGCTGTGCAAATACAGAGAGGAAGAACATCCCAAGCAGAGAAGTCAACGCAAGTATCCTAAAACCGTAGGAAGTTCATAAAAAGAAGAAAAATGGGAGGTGAGACCAGAGAAACAGTGGGGAGGCCACCTCAGAAAAGCCTCATGTAGGGCGTTTGAAGACTTTGTTTTAATTCTCAGTAAAATGTAGTCACTGTCCAGTAGCAGAGTTAGATGATCTGACTAATGCGTTAAAAGAATCACATTTGCTACTCTGCTAAGATTACATAGTAGGGAAGAAATGGTAGAGCAGAGAGCCTATTTAGGAGACATTTTTTACTGCATTGGCCAAAGGTTTCATTCTATTGTTCACCTACAGATATTTAGATGAGGGTAGGACATTTCTGCTCTTTAAGAAGTTGTTGTTATTATTACTGGAATATTTGTTCCATAATCCTCAAAACAGATTGTATTTAAAATTCCCTTCTCTTAAACTATGCAAAATTCAATGTCATCAGTGTTCAAAAGCAATGACCATTTTTCTGAAATTTTTTTTTTATTGTACTTTAGGTTCTGGGGTACAGGTGCAGATCATGCAGGATTGTTGCATAGGTACATACATGGCAAGGTGGTTCGCTGCCTCCATCCGCCCATCACCTATATCTAGCCCCCTCCCCCACTGCCGCCACAACTGGCCCCAGCGCGTGATGCTCCCTTCCCTATTGTAAGGTTTGTTCTTGCTGAGTTTAAAACGAAGAAACTGAGGCCAGCACAAGAAGATCCAATGCGAAGGGTTTATTCAGGCTCCTGGGTGAGGTTCTGCGGTCTGACAGGAGGGGCCGGAGAAGTCGCACGGACTCCTCTCAGGCATGGAGTTTTATAGGGAGTGACGGAGCTTGATTGGTTGTGGGAGAGCAGGGTGTGGGAAAAGCAGGACTACTATTGGGTAGGGTTACAAGCCTTTGTTTGCGTACAGGACTTGGCTGCTATTGGTTAGAATTACAGGACTTTGTTTGCATATAGGACTCGGCTGCTATTGGCTAGAATTAAAGACTTCGTTTGCATACTGGGCTCTTTAAGGGAAGGCCAGGCTGTGCGAGAAGGAGAAAAGGGAACATATCCGAGCATGTCTGAGCTTTTGGAAAAAAGGAAGGCAGGGGGGTGTGCGTCCGAGCTCCTGGTGAGGCAACCGGCCTTACACCTATGTCCGTGTGTTCTCATTGTTCAACACCCGCCTATGAGTGAGAACATGCAATGTTGGGTTTTCTGTTCTTGTGTCAGTTTGTGGAGAATGATGGTTTCCAGATTCATCCATGTCCCTGCAAAGGACACAAACTCATCATTTTTTATGGCTGCATAGTATTCCATGGTGTATATGTGCCACATTTTCGTTGTCCAGTCTATCATTGATGGGCATTTGGGTTGGTTCCAGGTCTTTGCTATTGTAAACAGTGCCACAACAAACATACGTGTATGTGTGTCTTTAGAATAGAACGATTTATAATCCTTTGGGTATATACCTAGTAATGGGATTGCTGGGTCAAATGGAATTTCTATTTCTAGATTATTGAGGAATCACCAAACTGTCTTCCACAATGGTTGAACTAATTTACACTCCCACGAACAGTGTAAAAGCATTCCTATTTTTTCTCTACATCCTCTCCAGCATCTATTGTCTCTTGATTTTTTAATGGTTGTCCTTCTAATTGGCGTGAGATGGTATCTCAGTGTGGTTTTGATTTGCATTTCTCTAATGACCAGTGATGATGAGCATTTTTTTATATGTTTGTTAGCTGCAAGTGTCTCTTCATATTCTTTGCCCACTTTAGAATGGATTTGTTTGTTTTTTTCTTGTAAATCTGTTTTAGTTCTTTGTAGATTCTGGTTATTAGCCCTTTGTCAGTTGGGTAGATTGCAAAAATTTTTTCTCATTCTGTTGATTGTTGGTTAGCTCTAATGATTGTTTGTTTTGCTGTACAGAAGCTCTTAAGTTTAATTAGATCCCATTTGTCGATGTTGGCTTTTTTTGCCATTGTTTTTGGTGTTTTAGTCATGAAGTCCTTGCCTATGCCTATGTCCTGAATGGTTTTGCCTAGGTTTTCTTCTAGGGTTTTTATGGTGTTATGTCTTAAGTCTTTAATCCATCTGGAGTTAATTTTAGTGTAAGGTATCAGGAAGGGATCTAGTTTCTGCTTTCTGCACATTGTTAGCCATTTTTCCCAACACCATTTATTAAACAGGGAATCCTTTCCCCATTGCTTGTTTTTGTCAGGTTTGTCAAAGATCAGATGATTGTAGATGTGTGGTGTTGCTTCTGAGGCCTCTATTCTGTTCCATTGATCTATGTCTTTGTTTTGGTACCAGTACCATGCTGTTTTGATTATTGTAGCCTTGTAGTACTGAATTCTTAAATTATGTCATGATATTCAAGAAACAGTAAGCTTAGAGGTGACACAGACCAACGGCTTTAATGAGGGTGATGATAGATACTAAAGAAATCAACGAAACAAAAGCAGCATTTATCAACCAAGTTAGTATTAACTATATGAGGTTATATCATGCCTTTATTAAAATACTAATTACTTTGGGATGCTAATAGACAACATTAACTCAGCAGGTGCAACAGATGATTGTAAACAAGGGAATTACTTTAATACAATCTGCTCTTTATTTTTTGCTTATTCAGAGACAATAGGATTTGAATTCCATTTGTGTGTATTGGCATCTGCAACATTATCTTTTCTAAATACCACAAAATAGATTTCTTACACTAACCAGGAAACTTCATTATGATATCTCTGAGGAGCTTGAGAAGAAATGATGTTTGTCACTGCATCAGCACTCTTAACAGCCTCTAAATAGGTCATTCACTGACTAATTTGAACCAGAATTTCATCTCAGTCTTACAGCAGAGTTTGGATAAAATGGTAATTGATATTAAATCTGTGCATGTTCTAATTGCAAGTCTGACTTTAACACAGAGGCAGACCAGGTGGCCACCTTCCAAATGCAAAACATTACTAGGAATGAAATGTAAAATGACCAGTGTGTGAGTCAAAGAATGGGATTTGGAAAGAGTAGGCAGTTTACAGTTTGCCTAGGGTAAGCAAAAATTCCACAGTCAACTGCTGACTACATGGATTAGAAAATTCAAACATTTTCAGGTTAGGGAGAGAGAAGAATTTGCAAATGAACTGACAATGGATTTAACAGGTTTTAGCCTGAGGTCACTTAAAATTTTGAACACTACTTGCTTAGGAAATGGGGGCAATCTGGAAGCAAGCATTAGTACTGGATCACCTTTGCTACACCTTATAGACCCTTGGGTTCACTGACTGTCCAAATGATTCTTGACTATTTCAGCATATTTCTAATTGGGTCACAAAAATAAGCACACTTTCTCCAAGAAAACATTGTATACACACAGCAGGTTCACACAAATCAAATATTCTGTTTTCTGTCTTCGGTTATTCAAAATATTGAAATATGCCGTACTCATGGCACAATGAAAATATTCAAGCTACAAGGTGAAACACATTCTGAAGTACAGCTTAAAATGTCTATTCACTGAGTGTGTATTTCACCCAGAAATATATCCATTTAAATATTAATAAAACAAACTGGATGTTCTGCATTATGTCTGAGAGCCTTTTTCAAACTATATTGGCAGCTATAAATTATACATTTATCACTTTTGTGCTAATATTATGAGTGAACATTCTACTCAAGTGATTCAATGAGGAGAGACTCCAGTGCAGTTTTGTCTTGGCTAAGCTTGGATCTCTCCCTAGAAGAACATCATAATGTACTTTCCACCTCTAAAGCCAGGGAACTATGTGCTGATCCACACATGGCCAGAGCTGCAAGATCTGGTAAAAATAATCCTCAATACACAATATCATACAGATGTCCATTTTCATGAATAACCCTTTTTACAATTAAAAGAGTTATGTCCTTTTAACTTCAAGCAGAGTAATTATTTTTGGCCAAGCGATAACAGGATGCCTTAGGTTTAAGTAGGGAATGGGAGGGACTGCAAAATTTACAGAGCTCAGCCTTGCAAGGTGAGGGGAGGCGATCAGGGACTCTTCACCAGAAGGAAAGCCTTCTTAATCTTTCTCTCATCTACCATGTCGTAGGAGGAAGTGAACAGTGGAGGGAAGTGTTTTGGATAGGATGCAGGATACTACCTTTGTAGCCAAGGTTGCTGAGAAGTCGAAGGAGCTCATGTCTGAGAGTCTTATTTTCTCAGAAAATTTGGAGGCAAAGCAGTTTGCCAGCAGTGAAGTAAGCAATGGGAAAGTCTTAGGTTTAAAACAAGAATTGAGAATTTAGCATAGTGAAAACTGAGAATGAGATAGCAACTGTAAAAGGCAAATACAGTAAGATTTCAGGGAAGAATTAATGAACTAGATAGGTTTCCTTTGTTTTTTGCAAAAAAATAGATGTACTATTGCAAAAGAAGACACCTTCAGAAACATAGTCTTTTAAGGTAATTATCTTGAGGGATAGACATCATTTATATGTATGAGTATTAACGCTTTTAACTTAGAAAATTATTACATCTTATGAAAATGCCGGGCGCGGTGGCTCAAGCCTGTAATCCCAGCACTTTGGGAGGCCGAGGCGGGTGGATCACAAGGTCAACAGATCGAGACCATCCTGGTCAACATGGTGAAACCCCGTCTCTACTAATACAAAAAATTAGCTGGGCATGGTGGCACGTGCCTGTAATCCCAGCTACTCAGGAGGCTGAGGCAGGAGAATTGTCTGAACCCAGGAGGCGGAGGTTGTGGTGAGCCGAGATCGCGCCATTGCACTCCAGCCTGGGTAACAAGAGCGAAACTTCGTCTCCAAAAAAAAAAAAAAAGAAAAAAAAAAAAAGAAAATGCACATTGGTGGTTACACAAATCTACATGTGATAAAATGGCATAGAACAGTAGAACTATCAGGCGCGTTATCGCAACATCAAATTCCTGGTTTTGAATTATACTGTAATTCTATAGGATGTAATGGTTTTGGTGAAATTAGATGAAGGGATGCATGTATTACCTTGCAACTTGTTGTGAACTCATGTTTATTACAACATAGAGTAAAAACAAAAACGCAAGCTTCTTCACAAAGATGAGCATATGTTTTGGTGTATTCTGCAAGAGAACATAAGCAATGAGGGAAAACTGTAAATTCACATCACTGTTTCTAAGCTTTCCATCAACCATTATAAAAACAAATACTAAAATTATATTAAAAATGAGAACACTAAGTTGCATGTTAAAAATATGGTACCAGGCTTTTGGTGGATGTCCTTTCACAGTTGTTGCCAAAGGAAGCACATTGACCTGCTTTTATTAAAAGAGATTTACTTTATACATCACAAATCATGTAACAAGGAAGGGCCTGTATCAACCTTTAATTGATTAGAAAGGAATTGAGAATGTTATTTCAAGTACATAGGGTACAAACGAACATATGAATTGTTGCCTGAATACCAAAACCAACTATCGATTACTAACTACAGTTTGTGTTTTTGAACACGAGAAAAGCCCAGCAGGTATAACTGAGCAGCAAAGAAATCTCAAATCATCTTGCTATAGCCAGTTCCCTCCAACTCTAAACAAGTGAAGAAAGCTGAAAAAATGATGTCACCAAGACTTGACCTTAGTTAGCATCGTCAACTTTACACAATAAGCCTGGAATAATAACACTAATGAGAAACTTACATATAAATATTTTAAAATCTAAGTCTTCTAGAATATGACAGAAAATATTTCCTTTGTTTATGTTGGATGGTTAGCTAAATTTAGCTTTCATTATTAGTATTGCTTCAGACACAATCAGTAAAATACTGTTCTATTTTTATACATTATACATATTTTAGAGTGTGTGATGTTTTTTCTAAGTACTAAAATGTTCTCTAGAGCACTAGATGCAAAATGGTTAAGTTGTCCCAAAGAACCCCCCTGGTTGGAGGGAATGTTTCAGTAATCTAAAAATATAACTCATTTAAATTCATTTTTCTAATTATTTTTAAAACCTTCAAAAATTGAAAATTATAATGGTTTCTTAAGTACTTTCTCACCCGTCAGTTTGATGCACGTTTCCTGAGTCAGACATTTAGTGCCTCCAGATGTGCTGAGCTGGTGAGGTTGTCAGGTGTCATTTTATTCTTGGTTTTCTGATTTTGAGAGAGAGGAAGCTACCATGAGGAACAGCTGGAATGTCAACAGATGTAATTGCTGATAAATATCCCAACAGTGTGCATATTTCTATGAAGTGGCATGAAAGCTGGAAGGATTCCAAAGTGTAATGTTAAAAAGAAAAACCAAACAAAGACTAAACTTATGTTGATCATAGAATGAAATAGTAAAGTAGTTTTATGGTTTGTAACAGTATTTATACACAATAAATCCACTGTCTAGAACCTCTTTCTTGAACTTTAGACTCATAAATGCAATACCTGTTCACCGTAGCCACATTGATTTTTTATATTCAACTAAACCTTTCTGAAACAGATCTCCTGATTTTCACCCCCAAACTTGCTCTACCTGTTTCAGCTGATGGCAAATCAGTCATTCAGGGTAAAATCTTCGATCATTCTTGCTTTTCTTCCTCTCACATTCAGCATCCAGTTCTACTAGGCCATTCAGGTATCTTTCAAAATCCTACCATTTCTCAGCCTCGCCATCATTCTCTTTAGTCCCAACCACCATTTTTTCTTGTCGGATTGCTGCAATAGCCTCTAACTGTCTCCCTGCCCTACTCTGAACATTCCTATAATTTTTTCCCAACACCTCAGCCAGATTTATACTTCCACTTCTTCTTACATGTTATAATAGTTACTGTTTCCACTCCTAAGTCAAAGTTCTCCCTATGTCTTTCAACATCCTACAAAGTTTGACATCTCTGTTCCCTTGCTTTCCCTCAGTGAGTTCTCTCCACCCCAGCCGCACTGGATTTCTCCTTAGATCCCAGGTCTTTGCAGGGGTTGTTCTCTTTGCCTGTAAAGCTCTTCCCCTTGATACCCACATGAAAACTCCTTCATTTACTTCAAGTGTATCCTCAATTTTGTTCAGCTAAGTCTTTCCAGGTCACCCTATTAAAAGCTTAAGAAAATACCAAGTATTTGTGAGGAATTAGAGCAGTTTTGAGAAATATAAAATGATTTAACCACATTAGAACACAGTTCTATGTGTGCCAAACATAGTTCTAGTTCGGCAGTTTCTAATAGAGTCACCCAAACACTAACCATATTTCCCAGAAATTTCACTCATTAGTTATACACTCTATGTAAATAAAAAGTACATCCACAAAAGAAGTGAATGTTTATAGATTTATTTATAACAGTCAAAATCTGGAAATCACTTAAATACCCATCATTAGAAGAATCGATAAACACATTTAAATATATTCATACAACAGAATAATATTCAGTAATATGAGAAATGAATTAATAACAAATACAAATAACATGAATGAATCTCAAAAGAATTGGGCCAAATAATTCATGCTCAAAAGCACAGAATAAATAATTTCATTTGCATGATGTCCTAAATAAACAAAAGTAATCTATAGTGAAAAAATGCAAAATAGCAGTATTGCTACTCTGGCCTTGGAAAATATCACCTGCAAAGAGAGATGAGAAAATTTTCAGTGAGGAAGGACATATTTCTATCTTGACTGTGGTAGTAGTTACAATGGGTATATATATGTGTGTGTGTATGTGTGTCATAACTTGTTGATTTTCAAAAGGAAAAATAAGCTAACTGTAATTTTTTATAATGCTCCATGAAACTAAGAACTCCAAAGAATCAATAACATGTTTATCACATTATCTGAACTGATATAAAAATTAAATTAGGAAACGAAATGTATACATTTATTTCTTATTAATTTAGTATTTGTTTTACTAATTTATTGTTTAATATTAATTTAATGTATATACTATGAAATAAACTAAGGCAGTTAACAGTTTAGATATTATACAACATTTGCTCATATACAGCAATAAATATATTACACATTAAAAAACCTGTGTATTGCCACAGAGTTGGTACTTAGAGATAAATGTATAGCTATAAATTTATTTATTTTACGACCAAAAAGATCAAAATAAGTTTTCAAAATTTCTCAACTTGCATTTTGAAAATTTAAAGATAGTAAAAGAAAGGAAATAGCAAACTTCAGAACAGACTTAATTAGCAAAAATATATAGAAAACCAACAAATTCAAAATTGGCACTTTGAAATACAAATATAATAGACACATCTCCCATAATGTTCATCAGGAAAAGAAGGTTTAAATGTATTACAGTGGGACAGATATAGTAAATATTAAAACAAAACAGGAAAGTATATTTAATAATTTAGTTTCAATAAGTTTTTAAAACTTCATAAAATGAACAAGTTGTTTAAAATTACCAGTATTTAATTAAGAATAAATAGAAATTAACATATTATAAATACTAAAAGAGAAAGAAGAAAAAAATTTAAAATTTAAATTAAAAAAAAATCAGATATCAAAAATCTCCTCCTACCTCTTGAAAAGAAACCGTTTCACAGATCTATGAAGTATCAAGTAATTTATATTTTAAGCAAAAAGGCAAACTGGAAAGGATTGTACATTTGTAAATAATTAGGTATTCCCACTAAAATAGATAGAAAAATTAATAAAACCCAGATAAACTGAGTCCATTAGAATATTAAAATTGTGAAGTTTTCAAAAAAAATGGAAAATAATTAAGCAAGAAAATAATGATTAATATTATTATCTAAAGTTAACAGATTTTAAAAAGGAAGAACATATAATCCCCTAAATAACTATAGACGATTGTCAATACTTAATCATTACTGAAAAAAGTCTTAGCAAACTAGAGCAAGAAGAGATTGTCGATAACTTGATAAGAGGAAAATTCCAAAAACCTGCAATAAATATATTTTATGCTGATAGAGTAAGAAATTCCCACTCAGGTCCAATCAAAACAAGGGTGTTTAGTACTTCTACCACCATTCAGCATTGTACTGGTGGTCCCAGGCAATGACATAAGAGAAGAAAAAGAAAAGAGGCATCAACATTTATTGTTAAAAAATCCATGAGTAATCTGTTGGAGAGTATACACATAAATTATTAGAACAAATAAGAGCTCAGTAAGGTTACTATATCAAAGAACATTACACAAATATCAGTAGGTTTCCAGTGTACCTACAATGAACCATTAGAGAATATAATGTAAAATATATTATTTAAAATAATGATAACAAAAGTAACAAGTGCAATAAAGATTGTTTCTAGGCCGAGCATGGTGGCTCATGCCTGTAATCCCAGCACTTTTAGAGGCTGAGGCGGGCGGATCATGAGGTCAGGAGATCAAGACCATCCTGGCCAACATGGTGAAACCCCATCTCTACTAAAATACAAAAAATTAGCTGGGCGTGGTGGTGGGCACCTGTAGTCTTAGCTGCTCGGGATTCTGAGGCAGGAGAATCTTTTGAAAACAGGAAGTGGAGGTTGCAGTGAGTCGAGATTGCACCACTGCACTGTAGCCTGGCAACAGAGCAAGACTCCATCTCAAAAAGAAAAAAAAAAAGATTGTTTCTAAAAGTAATAAAAACTAAAAATATCTATTTTGAAAAATCTAAATTATGGAGGGAATTGTAAACTATTACTAAAATACATTTTAAAAATTGTTATTTGGAGGGCCGGGCGCGGTGGCTCACGCCTATAATCCCAGCACTTTGGGAGGCCGAGGCGGGTGGATCACGAGGTCAAGAGATCGAGACCATCCTGGTCAACATGGTGAAACCCCGTCTCTACTAAAAATACAAAAATTAGCTGGGCATGGTGGTACGTGCCTGTAGTCCCAGCTACTCGGGAGGCTGAGGCAGGAGAATTGCTTGAACCCAGGAGGCAGAGGTTGCGGTGAGCCAAGATCACGCCATTGCACTCCAGCCTGGGTAACAACAGCGAAACTCCGTCTCAAAAAAAAAAAAAATTGTTACTTGGAGAGCTAGTCTATCTATGACTATAAATATTAAGAATCAGTATCAGACATACATCAATTCTTCACAAATAACCTATACATTATAATTTATTATTAATCCACAAATAATGAAAGATGTGTGTATATATCTACACACACAAATATACAACCAAGATTTGAATATGTTCTGTTTTTCCTGGAATCTAAAATTCAGAGAAAAAATTAAAAAACAACCTGATACCATCTCATATTCACAAGTTGACCATGATTAAAATGCTTCGGCATAATGTTACAGAAATGTGGCAAGGATATAACTGCTTAAAGCAAATAACAGAGAAAAACATTTTAAAGCCATTTGGTAAAGATAAAAATAGGTCTAGACAACAACCTAGAATTTTTGTTTTACATAAATAGTGCAAGAAGTTCTGTATGTAGCACGCTTGTGTATATAGGAATGTCAGCTTCCCCATTGTTATTAATAGCACAGAAACAAAAGAAACACAACATAGAACAAAACTTGGAAAAAGCCTGTGTGCTCATGAATAAGTTATAATAAAAATAAATAGCAAAAAAAGACTACCAGAAATACTAGAAAGCAGAAAGAAGATTATATGAATAAACTAGAGCTATACAAATTAAATAGAATAGATTTTGAAAACAATGCAAAAAAAGCAGGTTGTAGAAAGATTGAAAATATGCATGAATGTATTAAAACATAAGCTAATGATGTATTTTGTAAATGATTACATATGTGTGTAGTACACATGTAAAAACATAATCTAGAGGAAAACAAAATTTATGACAGCAGTTGCCTCTATCTAGAGAAGAAAGGAGTGAAAAAGTTGGACTATATAAGAAACTAAAGAACTATCAACTCCTTCTTTAATATTCTGTGTTATAAAATCAGGCTCAGAATAAAAGATGACAATGTAAACACATATCATACTAAGTTGGAGAGTAGATGGATATAACAGACTATTCTCTTTGCCTTTTTTGGTAATATTTTACACTTTTCTAATGAAGTAATTATTAAATTAATTTATTACTTAAAGATCTAATAGCATCCATCGACACATACTCATTTACTCAGATATTTTAGTAAGGCAATGATACTCTTCCTCAAACTAACAAACGGACATTTAAAATTTATAGTTAAGTGTAGAATAGCTAAATTTGAGTTAATAAAAATTACAAACTTCAATGCACAAAAGACACTATTAAGAGATTGAAAAGACAACCCAGAGTATGAGAGAAAATATCTGCAAATCATATATCTGGTAAGAAACTTGTCTCTAAAATATAAAAATCACTCTTAGAATTCAATAATAACAAGACAAAATACTTGAATTAAAATTGGGCAAAAGAACTGAACAGATATTTCTCCAATGACTATATACAAATACCTAATAAGCACAACAAAAAATGCTTGGCCTCATTAGACATCAGGGAAATGCAAATCAAAATCACAATGAGATACTGCTTCGCATACACTAGGATGGCTAAAATAAAAAAGCCAGATAATAACAAGTGTTTGACAAGGATATGGAAAAATCCGAACACTTGTACAGTACCAGTTGGAATGTAAAATGGTGCAAACACTTAGCAAATCAGTCTGGCTGATCTTTAAATGGTTATACATAAAGTTACCATATGTATATGTCATAACAATTCCATTCCTAGGTTCATACCCAAGAGAAGTGAAATCCTATATCCACACAAGTATTTGCAAATGAATATCTGTAACAGCATTATTTATAATTGCCAAATGTGGAAATAACTCAAGTGACCATCAATGGATGAATGAATGGCTGAACAAAAATGGTATATCCATAAAATGGGATTTTTTTTTAAGACATGAAAAGGAATGAGGTATTGATACATGCTACAATATGGATGAACCATGAAAACCTTGTACAAGGGGAAAGAAGCCTGTCACAAAAGACCACATATTATACAATTCCATTTATATAAAATGTCCAGAATAGACAAATATATTGACATAGAAAGGAGGTAAGTGGCTATTTAGAGCTAGAGGAACTGAAGGAACAAAGTAGTTAATGGCTAAAAAGTACAGGGTTTATTTTTGATGTTATGTAAATGTTCCAGCATTGACTGTAGTGATGGTCTCACATACTTATGAATACACTGAAAACCATCACGTTTTACTATTTATTTATTTATTTAGAGACAGAGTCTTGCTCTGTCACCCAGGTTGGAGTGCAGTGGCGTGATCTCAGCTTACTGCGACCTCCGCCTCCAGGGTTCAAGCAATTCTCCTGCCTCAACCTCCTGAGTAGTTGGGACTACAGGCGCCTGCCACCACACCTGGCCAACTTTTTGTATTTTTAGTAGTTATATGGTTTCACCTTGTTGGCCAGGCTGGTCTTGAACTCCTTACCTCAAGTGATCCACCCACTTTGGCCTCCCAAAGTGCTGGGATTACAGGCATGAGCTACTGTGCTCAGCCAAATTATAACATTTTAAGTGAGTGAAATGCACAGTGTGCGAATTTATCTCAATAAAGCTATTACCAAAAAGCAATAATATTCTATTAGTTCATTAAAAACAGTTTATTTGTTTTAAAGACTTAGAAAATCTATATGCGAATTGCACCTGAATTGTGCCTGATCACAATGCTGAAGTGCTTCCTGTCATTATATAAAAGCTGATGTTTTATACACCCGAACCGTCAGCAAAAGATCGTTACTACTGCATCTCCTGTTTCTGAGCTGAAGCACAGCGGCTGCTGCTTTATTACACATTACACTTTAGTTGCAGTTGTTTTCTTTTTGCTTTTTCTTCAGTTATCACAAGATTGTTTATAGAAGTTACAAGACCTGTGCAGTAAAAACAGCCATTCGAACTTTCCATTCTCAGTAAGAAATTAATGTATGCGTAGCCTTTTATTGTTATTTTTGCTCATATTTGGCTTTTAGTCTTTTAGACAAATCTATTTCTAGTTTGTCTTGATTATATTATTGCAACCCATTATCCCTTCTTATATTTTCATTTAAATAGAAAATCTTGTTTTAAAATAGTTAATTGGGCCTCCTTACCCTTTCCTTCATCATATTAAAATAAAAGAAGGTACAACTTTAAAAAATCTATGAATCAACATTAACATATGATTGTTTAGCTTTCAACCAATCAAATGAATGTCTTCCTTCAATATGTGAGAGCTCCTATGTGTCAGTTCCTTTGGGGCTTGAATACATTAAAGGAAGAAACGGATAGGTGGATAAATGGATGGGGGCAGAGAGAGTTCTGGTTAAAGGAAGAATGATAAAGAGGTAAGGAAGGCTGCCGCATTTAGAGCTTCGATGAGGCCTCTCAAGTTGCCAAAGCTGCACAGCCTAGTAAAAGTGGGACTGAACTCAAGGTGATCCATATGAACTTGCTAAGTTTCAGATCTCAGCTTCACCTTACAATGAGATGGCTGATTTTCAGCTTTTCGAATTCTGATTCCATTATCAGCACTGGCCTGTCAAAAACAAGCTCAGAAAAATCACATTACTTCTATCAGTTCATGTGTAGTGTCTGTACATCACCACATGTTGGATTGATAGATTTTTGGTTTAAAGACTTCCTATTATGAAATTAACCAACTCAATAAAAATTGATAACTATAAACAGCAATGCTTATATGTTTCTCTATTCTGTTCTAAACTGTTGCCAAACTTAACTTCTATTTCTTGTTTATGTATTCATTTTCATTTTTTTAGAGACAGGGTCTTGCTCAGTGTCTGTCATCCAGGCTGGAGTGCAATGGCACAGTCATAGCTCACTGCAACGTCAAACGCCTGGGCTGGAGTGATCTTTCCAGCCTTTTAAGTAGCTGGTATTACCAGGTGTGAGACACTGTGCCTAGCTAATTTAAAAAAAAAAAATTAGAAGTGGATTGTTGCTAAGGCTGTTCTCCAGCTCCTGGCCTCAAGTGATCCTCTTGCTTCAGCCTCATAAGTAACAGGGATTACAAGTGGAGCCTGTGCCTGGCTCTACTTCTTATATCAAGATTTCTTAGCTTGTCTATGTGTGAAAATTTTAATTAGTATCTGTTGGTATTTCTATGTAGGATCACTTATTCATTCAATACACTTTTTTAGTAATTTCTGTGTGTCAGGCATTTATCTAGGGTCAGAAATGCCTAGCAAATATTAGCAAAACGAAATCCACATGTTCTTGGAGCATACAATTTTACTAGAAAGAGAAATATTAAGCAAATGTATCCATAAAACATATAGCATATTAGATTGCAATAATATGTATGGATAAAAATAAAACTGAAAATGGGAATGGGAATTGCTGTATATATAGGTAGTGATTGTATAGAGTGGCCAGCAAATCCTAGGAAAGTAGTGACATCTGAGTAGAATTCTGTAGGAGGTGAGGAAGTGAAATATGGGTGTGTGTTGATCAAGTACTTTCCAGGTAGAGGGGAGGGCAACGGTGGAGACCTTGAGGCCAGAGCATTCTTAGATGGGAAGAGTTGGAGGAAGGTGTCAGAGGACAATATCAGGGAGATGGTGGGGTCGCATCACGTAGGCTTCATAGGCTATTGCTAGGATTCAAATTTTTACCCTCAGCAAGGTGGGGTCATGAGAGAGTTTTGAGCAGATGAACTGAGTGATTGTATTTAACTCTGAAAAGGATCGTACACTGGCTAAGTGAGCAAGGACTGGCAGAAGGAAATCTGGTGAGAGGGTATTGTCGTAATCCAGATAAAAGATGATAGTGTCTTGAACCAAGACTGGAGATAATAAAAAGTCCATTTTTGGATCTTTGTGATTGTAGAACTAATAATTTTTTTGTTGTTGAATTTGATGTTGGGTGTAAATCAAAGAGGAGTCAAAGATGATATCAAGATTTTTGGTTAGAGAAAAAAATGATTTTTTAAAAATTAAGACAGAGGAAGGAGATCTTATCAGGAACAGCTTTGGGACTGAAGGTCAGGAGCACAGTTTCAGAGATGTTAACTCAGAGAACATTACTAGACTTCCAATGGAGATATTGAATTGGCTTTGGAAATGGGGTCTCATACAGATGTCAAGGATAGCCACATTGATTTAGGAGTTAGAGCTTATCAAAGATAGGTAACACTTTGATGCAAGAAGCACTTCTAGGAATGAGCCCTGGAACATGCCAACATTTTAAGGTTTTGGAAGTGGGAGAAGGCAGAAAAGGAGACTGGTCAGAGAGGAGGGAGGAAGATCAGGAGAGCAGTGCTTCAAGAGCCAAGTGAAGAAGTCTGTTGAGTGGCAAGCACTAGCCATGTCTAAAAGCCGTAGCAGTTCAACAAGAGCTGGAATACAAACTGGTTTTTCAGCAATGTGACTTTGACACAAGCTGGCTGAATATAGCAGCAGGAGTGAAAGCTGGTGGGAGTTAGTTGAAGAACTCAGGATTCCTGTGATCCTAGAAGGCATTCCTATGACTTGAGTATTACTTCTGTGTCTCTCCTTTTATTTTTTTTATTTTGTTTTGTTTGATTGAGACTGAGTCTTGCTCTGTCACCCAGGCTGGAGTGCAGTGGCACCCTCTCGGCTCACTGCAACCTCTGCCTCCCGGGTTCAAGTGATTTTCCTGCCTCAGCCTCTTGAGTAGCTAAGATTACAGGCACGCACCACCATGTCCGGCCAATTTTTTGTATTTTAGAGGAGACTGAGTTTCACCATGTTGGCTAGGATTGTCTTGATCTTCTGATTTCGTGATCTGCCCGCCTCGGCCTCCCAAAGTGCTGAGGTTACAGGCTGAGCCAGGGCGCCTGGCAGTTCTGTCTCTAGCAATCTTTCTGACACAAAGGATGGTATATTTACAGAATGCTTCATTTCTGTTAATGAAACATGTTAGTGCTGGCAAAAGCACATCATTACCATTTACTGTTCTCTTCCCTACTAGAGATCAACTCTCCATCTCCTTCTTCTTAATTTCTACTCTTGGTAAAAGAGAGGTAACACAAGACAGGTACTTTTGAGAGGGGTGAGGAGAGATTTGAGAACAAACAAATGTGGGTGGCTGATACCAGCCTGGCTGGGTGGAAAATGCAGAATGAGAGCAGCCTGGGTGACTGAACATCACCAGGAGAGCCCTGGATCCTCCCTGGAGGAAGCAGAGGAGGGCAAGCAAGGCATTGAACATGACAAGAACACATACATTCAGCCTGATTATTTTGGTTACGTTGGGCTCTGCTGAGTGCTGTGAATGCAGGTCCTATCAATAGCAAATGATGGCTTTGCCTTTAGCTGCCCTAGATTGGTATAAACACTTGGTTATGCCCTGGTCTAACCAAAAGTTACAATAACACTCACAGAGAGATTCAATTAGCTTAACAAATTATCAATTTGTAGAGTTCCTTGCACATGTAGTAACATGCCCACAAAGCATCTCTTTGTGATCCAGCAGCTGTCTCGTTCTCAATTCACAGCTTCATTAATCATGTGCTCTGCTTGCTGTTGTCTAAATTACAGAGCCGTTTGAGATGAGAAAAACACTGCAAGGAAATGTTGCCTACGCTTTAAGAAGCGGAAAGGTCCACAAATGAGAATGCGAAACATATTTTTGAATCAATATTAACATATTTTTGTTATTTTTAATTACAGCTTAACACAGCCACATGGTTATATATATATAAATGTTACATACTATTATTATATATACATATTACACATAAACATTCCAGATAATTTTTGTATTTTAGTAGAGGCGGAGTTTCACCATGTTGGCCAGGATGGTCTTGATCTCTTGACCTCGTGATCTGCCCACCTTGGCCTTCCAAAGTGCTGGGATTACAGGTGTGAGCCATGGTGCCTGGCAGTTCTGTCTCTTTAGCAATCTTTCTGACACAAAGGATTGTATATTTGAAGATATGTATATATAACAATGTGAATGTGTTAAATTGTACTTAAAATAATTATATATTTAATTGTCATAAAATAATTGTATATGCATAATTTTAACAATTTATATACATATAATATAAATGTGTATAGAAAACAAATATATATACAATATAAAATGTTATAAGATTTGATTTTGTATAAAAAATCAATATAGCAAGGTACAATTTTCAATCACATAGAATTATATATTTAATATAAATTGTGCATATAATTATGCAATAATATATATTTAATCTAAATTATATATAATTATTAAAATATATTTAATATAATATAAATTGCATATATAATTGTATAATTATGTATGCAATTATAAAATAATTATATATAATGATCTATACAGTAACACCACACTGTAAACAGTATTTCTTTTACGTTCTTGTGTATTCTTAATAATTTTTTGCATGACAAATGTCATAAACTAAGTCAAAAAGGAAAAGAGAAAGCAGCTGTTTTCACAGAGTGATTTTGTTGTTGCACTTAGAGAAAGAACACTTGATGTCGCTATGTGGAACACTACTGCAAACTGATAAACCAAATATCACAGGTTAAGTTCAAATGCCCTGAGTGTGACCTGTCTAGCAAGTGAGTTATGCTGCTTCTTGGCTTCCTCTTGTTGTAGGAAGAGATGAGGAAATGAGGCTGAGGAATTCAGAGTTTCTCTGGTGCCTATGTCTGACCTTCTTTTCAGTGTATAAAGGTTGGAAGGTTGAAGTGGCAGATATTGTAGGTTGCTGGATTTGTTTTGGTATCAGGAGGTAGAGTATATTCTTCTGGAGAAGCTGACATTT
Source organism: Aotus nancymaae (assembly GCF_030222135.1). Taxonomy (NCBI): domain Eukaryota; kingdom Metazoa; phylum Chordata; class Mammalia; order Primates; family Aotidae; genus Aotus; species Aotus nancymaae. The sequence continues at coordinate 19,828,543 of NW_026988465.1, forward strand.
CCTTACTCCAGGACAGAATTCTGATTAACATAAGCTAATCTCAGTACTTTTTTTTTCTTTGATTGTTTCTGTTTTATTTAGGGAGAGGCATGTGATGTAATTCTGGCCAAAGATCTCAAGACCCTTTGCTGAAGGCCTATGGGAAAGTTCCCTTTTTAGAGACAGGATCCCATATTGTTACCCAAGCTGCAATACCTAGCTCACTGCAGCCTCCATCTCTGGGGCTCATGTGATCCTCCTGCCTCAGCCTCCCAAATAGCTGGGACTAGAGGCATGCATCACCACACCTGGCTAATTTAAATTTTTTTTTTTTTTGTACAGACAGGGTCTCACTCTGTTGCCCAGGCTGGCTCAACCTCTTAGCCTCAAGTGATCCTCCTGCCTTGGTCTCTCAAAGTGCCAGGATTACAGGCTTGAGCCACAGCCACTGGACTGGGAAAGTTGTATTTGCTCTTAAAAGAGACCTCAGTCAAAACCTTCTTCTGTTTTCCTGCCTTTGGATATCATGTTGCATGGAGCTACTGCAGCCAAGCTGTAGTCTGAAAAGGAGAAGACAGTTGAGCAGCCACTTGAGCAGAAAGGTGTAAATGTAGACATCACAGATGTGACTGAGCTGTTGAAGTAAGCAATCCTGAAACTACCCCACTTCTCTAGTTCTTCTCGTGAGAAGCAGCATTAGCCAGCTTTCTGTTGCATGTTGTTTTTAGATTATTTGCACTTCATAGATTTTCCTCATCATAATAAAACAGTCTGGCACAAAATCCGACACACTAATGGTTCTGTGTTTCAGTGAATACAGGTAGGAGTTAGAGACCAAGGACCTGAATGCTATTTCCTAACTTGGAGATCCAGAGCCAGTTACTTAATTTCATGTATTCATTTATTCAGTCAGTAAGTCAGACCACAGACACTTACTGGCCCCGTATTCTGCCCACACATCTACAGTATTCAAGGGTAAAGGGAGGGGCACATAGGGCAAAACAGGTAGGCAGCCTAGATGGTTGTGAGCTGTACCATAGAGCACCAGGAGTGGAAGTTTCCACCTTCTCCTGGTATCAGAGAAGATACTAGGAGAACCCAACTTCTGGGTTCTTCCCCAAGTAGTGATACTGAGCAGGTGATACATATGGATGTATAACTAGATGATGCTTTCCTCAACGGTGATTCCCAGCAGAGTTAGAAGAAGAAGTAACATTTAAAATCTAGAACATCTCTCAAGTATACAAGTTCAAGTTAAGCTTTTAGTACATAAAGATTTTTCTCAGTGTTGTGCTGGAGCCATGCATAGACTCGAGAGAGCCAGCTGTACATCAATCAGGACTTTTTTTTCTTTTCATTTTTCTCCCCAAGCAAGCCAATGTGTTACATCCTATTCAATAACATAATCAGTTATCTGTAGCAAAATTTCTCTCTAACTCTCCTCCGAATGTCTCCTAACTTGGATATAGGTAGACTGTGAAATTCACAACATTTTTTTCATTTGTTATTTCTTCCTCTTATTTTATGGTCATTAGCAAAAAACAAAAAAACAACAAAAAAAGGATCTTATCATGAAGACAAATGGGAGTAAAATATGTGCAGTGTGGCTTGCTCAGGTACATTCTATGCTTTTGTCTTTTCCTGTTCTTATAGCTTAAAAATGCATGAATTGAAGTTTTAGTATGATTTTCTCTCTCGGATTGGTCTCTCAATAAAATCTCATTCTTTGTCACAAGGACTAACTGACTTGCACATATTCTTCTGGATTTACTAATATAAATATTCTACTATTTGTCTTTTAAATCTATCCTTTCTTCTTATGTAACAGTGTTCTCAATAATAGGGTTGATGGTGATAAAAGACTGTAGCAAATCTAGTAATTCATCATGGCAGTTCAAGGAGATGCACATGTAAATGTGCTATATGTTACCTGTTACTTATTTAGCTACTAATTTTAAGTATTGATAAATGTAACTGTGGATAAGTTCCTAAGAAGTAATAAAGCATTCATGTCTAATGGCATCACATTCTAATACAAAAGACAAGTTTTTAATGCCTTGTTTTATTTTATAAACCTGTCATACTTGTCTGTGTTAAATCAACATATACATATAAATGAAGATTTAAAATGTGTCTGAGATCTTTAAAATATATCTGGCAGTATGTTCAACATCTGGCAGTATGTTCAACATTTTAAATTGTATTCAGCATCACACAATGTAAAACGGTATACCTAATCCACCCCTAGGTACCCAAAATAATTGAAATAATCCACCTGCCTCAGCCTCCCAAAGTGCTGGGATTACAGGCATGAGCCACTGTGCCCAGCCAAGGTCCTGTTTTTCAAAACAAGTAGGAAATCAGATAATTAAACAAGCAATAACTTATGGTGTGGTCAGTAATGTGATGGAGAGTACTCTTAGCATGTGGGTAACTTAGTCTGCTTAACCACTTGTCATAGTTTAGACAGAAGTCAAAAGAGATCCTTGGAGAAGTAAGGTTTACACTGATAAATAAAATAATATTTTGAATTAGTCAAAGGAGATGAAATTAGGTTTAGGAGAAGGGGTATTGGGAGGGTTTCTTGGGCAGACAAAAGAACACTATTTTATTTTTATGAAGTCAATCCAAAGAGAACATGATGTAGGAATATAGTTGAGGATTTTTCGAAGTATCATCTGATTTTTTACAGTATTTTACTATATACTGCTAAACTATAGTCTCTAAAAAACATTGTTTCCTGAATTCTGAAATTCAGAGAGAGAGAAAAAGCCTGATCGATATTGATTTTTAATAATTTCAATGCAAAGTAAATTATTCACCTTCTGTATTGGGGTGTGTGTGTGTGCGTGCGCACACATGCATGTACTTATAAATACAGGAGACGGGCAGTAATGACTACTGACGAGATGGAAGGTTATGCAATGTTGGCAGGGCATGGAAGGAATCATTTTTACCTCACAACAGAATATAGAATGGCATTTCGTGACACTTACCTGGGCCTATCACTCGCAGTATTTTGGGGAGTGATCCCTGGAAGAGTGTTAAAAGTAGCACATAAGTCTTAGAGCTTATGAAGTGGTTATGGAGGCTTCTCCAAGGAGAAGAGCCTGTGTTTCCATCAAATAACCTTTTACCATTACCTTCATTTTTTGTGAAGCCTGTCAAGGACGCAATGCTGAAGTGTGCATGTGTTGGTTTCTTTAGGATGGTGAGTGTTTTGCACAGTAATAACATCTCTGTTGCGAGCTCTCAGAAGTTTCTTTCGTCTTCGATCTTTGACTGTTGGTAGGTAGCCTCACTGCATTTACATCAAACAAGCTGACAGTTTCCTGAAACTGAACTTTTTCAGCAATCATTCTTGAAACTGGTGTTTCTTTCCTTTGGTGGTTTCATAGACTTTCCAAAGAAACATGACTTTTTTTTTCCTATATAGTCACTTATTTCATGCACTGTTTATAAACGTATGTATGTATGTCTTAACTCATTCAGCAGAAAGGTATCCATCTTCCACTGTGTGCCAGGTGCTCTGGTAGGTGCTACGGATATAATTTTAGACAGGAGAGAATGGAAGATGATCTCTGACATCATGGGATATACAAGCTGGGAGGAAGTATGAACTTCAAATGAGTATACAAATTTCAAATAGAGAGCAGAAGTTTTATATACATATAAAGGGAATTTGTTACAGAGATGCACATTTACCCAACGGTGGAAGCTGGTTAAGCAGTCTCTGTAAGACTGATGTTGGAGCTTCAGGTTTATAGAGTGGGCAGTTGAGAAAGAAAATGGACATGAAGTGAGAGAGAGCAAGAACAAGCTGGAAGCATGAACTAAAGCCCGCGAAGACTGGAACCCATGTTCATTTTTGTTGCCTCTGCTGTTGGTAGTGCAGATATCCTGCAGGATCCAAGGTCCTTCTTCACAGGCTAAACATACACACCTAACCGGAAGTTAGAGGCTGGGAAGGAGCATGTGGGAGAAGCTGGTGCAGCTGCGAGACCCGTTGCAACTCACAGTAGGAAGTGAACCACAGAGCGGCACCAATGTACCCGAGTGATAAAATGGCGGCCGCTTCACTTCCTGCATTCACAATGTCCCACAAGAGCCCCTTCTGTGTCTCTAACTGAAAACTTATTACAGAATGGGGAATTCTGGGAAATGCAGTTCAGTGGCACCAAATTGAAAACATGTTAAAAACCCACTGCAGTAGTGTTACAAGGCAGGATGGTGGTTATGGCTGGCATTGGGAGGGGAAGAGGCCTCTGATATATTAGTCACTTCCTATTTTGGGATCTGGATGCTGCTACATAGGTATGTTCACTTTGTGAATTTTTTTTTAACTGATCTATTTTCCGTGTGTAGGTTGTACTTCAATAAAAAGTAATTAAGAGAAAATTAAAAACCCGATAATCACAAACATAGTTATTCAGATGAAGGATGAGAGTCCATTTATGACCCTGGCTGAATTAAGAAGAACCATGGGAAGGGCCAGAGCAATGAGGCTTGAAGAAGATGCAGAGGTCAAAAAGTGGAGAGCTCTGTGTGCTGTGCAAAATCTTTTACTCTGGCTCAAGTCCAAGAATAATGCACCAAAAGCTTTTATGTGTGGGAGTGATCTCTTCTGAGTCTTTGGAAGTTTACTCTTGTTTATAGACTGGAGGGGGTAAGAATAAAGGCAAGGAGATCAATTCAGAGGCAGTTGCAATGCTCAGGACAGAGGGAGGAAATAGTTGCTAAGATTAAATGAATCAGATAGTGTTTCAAAGTGGCTAAGAACAGCACAGAAAAACTGGGTTATGAATCCAGGCTCTTGTCACTTACCAGCTGATGGTTTGAGGCAATTCCTTGCCTTATGTGTGTATCAGCTAGCTCACCTGTAAAATTGAGGTAATAATAGGATGTACCTCATAAGATATCACATATTAGGCTCCTTGGGAAAGAGAAGCCCAGAAAAAGAATGTGCAGGAGGAGTGTTGTTCTTAGGTAATGAAAGAAGCAGGACTGGGCAGGGGAATGGAATGGGACCACTGGAGCAGGATGGTCCCCCTCACCAGAATCCTTTCCAACTGGGAAGGGGAAGGGGATTTGCATTTGAACTTACACACTGTCCAGGAATTCAAAGGGACTGCAACATGGGGTGAGGCCCTTCAGCCAAGGGTGAATCCCAGAGTGGGCCTCAACTGAGAAGCTAACACTACAGACAGCTGGAGCACAACAAATGCTTCAGTCCTGCAGGGGGAATCCATTTGGCACACCCCTACAAAGCCCCCACAGAGGACTGTTGGGAGAATTAAGTCAGCTACTGTCTAAATGTTGCTTACGTATCAAGTTAACAATCAATGTTACAAAAAGGATGATGAGGCCTATAAAGTGATGAGGCTTCCAGGGTACAATATCTTAAAGTGGTTAAAAACAAGGGGTAAAAAATAGTGTATTTGATGTAAGATACTTTTTGTGTGTTGGAAGAAAAAGGAAAAATAGATTTAGTAAATTTGCAAAATTAGAAACTAAGGAATTTTTTTTAAAAAACCTGATGAAAGTAGCTGTTTGTAGGGAACGCGTGTGCTTGGAGGGGGAGATTAAGTGTAATTTCTCACTCACACAGAGAGTTCTATTTGAAAGATAGGCACGATGTGGGAAGTTTCACGAAGGGAAGTCAGACTTCTATCTGAAACATTTTTTGTGTTGTTTCAAAATTTACATGAAAATACATGATCTTTTAAAAAAAATTACTCCAAATTCTAAAAACACCTAAAATGGAATAAAAAATAGTCAAAATGTATAATAAAATGGTAAGACAAATGCATAGTAAAAATACTCATATTAAATGACTTCACAATAAATTTACTTCATTTAAACTAAGAAAAAAAATTAGAATAGCAAACAACTTTGTCTTTGCACATTTAAAAGAATGATGTTTGGGATAAGAAATAACTAAATTTACTAAGTAATTTTTGTTAAAAGTAGGTTTTTTAAAAAAAGTATTGCTAAACAAGTTTTATTTGTTAATATTTTGGAACTAGTTTCTTTTCATCAAGGGATAATATAATTACTTACTTAGGGAGGCTGAAGCGGGTAGATGACATGATGGCAGGAGTTTGAGACCAGCCTGGCCAACATGGTGAAACCTGTCTCTACTAAAAATACAAAAAAATTGGCCAGGTGTGGTGGTGCACACCTGTGGTCCCAGTTACTCTGGAGGCTGAGGCAGGAAAATTGCTTGAACCTGGGAAGCAGAGGTTGCAGTGAGTGCTGTCTCAAAAAAAAAAAAAAAAATGATAACGATTGCAATGAATCTGTATCTTATTTTGAGGAATTTAAGATTTCCAATTTACAATCGGGGTTATCTCTCCATCTATGTAGGTCTTCATTCTTTCAGAAATGTTTAGCAGCTTTCAGTATATAAAGACTTGCATTTCTTGAATTTATTCCTAAGATTTTGATGCTATTATAAATAATTCTCCTAAATTCATTTTTCACTTGTTCATTGCTACTACACAAAAATACAAATAATTTTTGTGTGTTGATCTTGTATGCGACAATCTTTATGACTTTATATATTAGGTGTAATATTTTTGTGTGGATCCTTTAGGACCTTCTATATATTATATCATGTCATCTACAGTTTTACTTCTTTTTTGATTTTGATGCCTTTTATTTCTGTTTCTTACCTAACTGTTCTACCTAGAACTTTCAGTAAAATGTTAAATAGAGGTGGCAAAAAAAAAAAAAAAGAAATTGTGTTAATGATGTTAAGAATCAAGATTTTTTGGATAAGGAAAAAGAAATATAATAAGAAGTTGGAGAAATGAAGGGAAATACTAAGATGTTAAAATTGAATTGAAAGTACCAACGTAAACCAATGGATTTTGAAAATCCCTATCATCTAGCTTTTTCCAGTAAAAGAGCCTGGAAGCAACATTGCTCCAATACAGTTGAGGGCCCATAGAGACCAGAGTTTGTTTTAAAATATGATTTCCCACCTAAGAAATTAGGCTTCTTTCAAAAATAAGTGATTCCAGTTCTAGGATGAGAAAGGTACAAGGCAAACCTGTAGGTTCTAATATCCATTTATATCCACTCCTAGATATCTACCCATGAGAAGTGAAACATATGTTCTCAAAAAAAGGACTTCATAGATGCTTTATTTATAACAGCAAAAAAGGACTTCTTAATATTTGTTTTATTTATGATAGCCAAACACAAGACAACCAAAATACCCATCTGAAGGTGAATAGGTGAATTGTGTTATGTTCGTATAATGGAATACTACTTGGTAATAAAAAGTAATGAATGACTGACATGTGCAGCAATACATTTGACATTATGTTGAGAAAAACAACCTAGATGTACAGTAGGTGATTCCATTTACATGGCATTCTAACATAGTCAAAAGTAATTTAAAGGGACAATGATCAGAAAAGGGGTTGTGTAGAATTGACTGGAAAGGAACATGAGAGTACTTTCCAGGATTGATGAACTTGTTTGATAACTTGAGAGCTGTAAGGACAAAGTATCTGTATACATTTGCCAGAACTCATGGAATTACACTCTTAAAAATTTGCATTCCCCTTTATGTAAATTTTACCTTTATAAAGGAACCATAAGCACATAGCAATCCCTAATTAGTAGGTTTACTTTTTTCGCAGTAGTATGATTAGCAACTTTGAAAGACATAGGTTTTTCAGGCTTGAACAAATGAGTAACAAATTGAGAGTAAAGAGAGACAGTTTTCTCACTGTTGGGAAAGGAAAGTACAAAATAAAAATGGGGGAAGACTAGCATACACTCTACCTTGTTGGACTCTGTGTTAAAGATGTAGAATATATACTATACATTACTGAATGGAAACTATAACTATCCATATCAATTTATGGGTTTTAATAAAATATAGAGAAAAAAATCAATCTAATGAATGTGTTTATATAATGTGTAGTAGCTCTACCCACTGTAATTTCTCCAAGCTGGAATTAGTTTCTCACAATTTTCTTTACTAAATGTTTAGGACAAGATCAGCCAGAGGAAAAGCTGAGTGAGATTTGAAAAGCAGAAATGGAGCAGTAGCCATCTTTATTTCCTGAAGATAACTTAGGGTAGGGATGTTGTGGCTGACTCACATGGTCACCGGCCTCACCTTGTTTGTATAATGGCTGCAAAGGTAGCCTCTGCCAGATCTCCTCCACCTTTTCTCCTTTTCCTGGGGCAGAGGTGCTTCCATTTCCATGTTGAAGAGCACCCATTTGTTATTCAGGGCATCCAATTGCTAAGGTCGGGGATGAGAAAAGAAAGAGGAGGTATGCTCTTGGTCTCCCCCACTTCATACCTATCTTCCTTCCCCATTTACTAGCCCTGATGAATACATGCCCAACACCAGATGCAGAAGGTACAAACTTACATAAACAGTTTAACCTGCTCCCAAGATTGTTTAAGATCAAATTACTATATTGATTTCCTTATTGTACCTTACTTAAATTAATTCCACTTATCTGACCAAACCCTTGCTGATAATCTGGTATTAGAAATAGTTCCATGATTTAAGAAAAACAAAAGCTTTTGATCAAAGATTTTGTGTGTGAGACCATGTGAACTGTTTATACAACATGATTAAATTAATCATTTAAAATAATATCGCAGATGTGTGTGTTGTCCCTATGATCCAGCAGTCCCAAATTCCTACCAGACGGCAAAAGGTCAAGAAACACATATACATACGTTAAAAAAAAAAGTAAGCTTTAAAAGAATATGATAAAGAGATACAGTAAAAATACTGTCAGTGTTTCCTGGGATAATGATAACATAGGTATGCTAGGTAGGTCTTGCATAATTTCATATACCAATGGTTTTCAGATATTTATATATTTATACACAATGATTTAAGGAATGTATTTCTGATAATATTAAATAATCTCATTCAATTTTTATTAAAGAACACTTGCCCTGAGATATTATACTGTGAATTAAAAATTGAAATGATGTAAAAAAAAATAATAATAATAATAAAAAGAAATAGTTCCAGAGAAACAAACTTTAGGAATAAGTTCCTTGGATTGTTTTGGGGTTATCTGAAATTGGAGCTCTACTGCTGACCATCTTGTCAGTGGGAAAGGGGACACTGTTGTTCCATGACAAGCAATGGCAATGCAGTTATTTATTTATTCATTTGTTTATTTATTTAGTTTAATGACAGGTTCTTGCTCTATTGCCTAGGCTAGAATGCAGTGGCATGATCATGGCTCACTACAGCCTTGACCTCCAGGCTCAAAAGATTCCCCCATCTCAGCTTCACAGGTAGCTGGGACTATAGGCATGTGCCACCACACTTGGCTAATTTTTGATTTTGTGTGGCAATGAGGTCTTACTGTGCTGCCCAGGCTAGTCTCAAACTCCTGAGTTCAAGCAATTCTCCCACCTTGGCTTCCCACAGTGCTGTGATTGCAGGAATGAGCCATCTATCACTTGTAGGGAATTGTCATAAAGTGCCTATAGAAGGCAAAGTTTTAGGTGATTGAGTAGTTCCTGCCCTAGAACATTTTTGTTAAAATAAGTAGTCTAATGGGTTTGTTTGATTGCTTCTCAGTGCACAGGAGAGCTTGTAGAATAACAATAAGCAGATCATAGCCATAAATTCTCAACTCAGTAATGTGAAAAACCTGAAAGCTTCTATGATGTCCCTAATGGAAGCCCTTTTGTCTATAGCCACAGGGCTGAAACATGACAAACAAATAAACCTACAGTTTAATCCTTTGGACAGCTAAATTATAATGCTAACTTAATTCTCATATTAGCTGGGTTTCTTTTGTAATATATTGTGAAAAAGTGGAACCTTGATAATGGAATAAAGATGAAAGAATCAGTACAGATGGACCTGGAGATTTTGAACATGTACATTTTCCCAATGACATTGAGATGGTTAGTTTCTCCTTGACTGAGGAATTCTTACTGGTCTCCCCTGAGGTAATATTCAGGGGATAGCTGATCCTCTTCAGAACGTATCCCCCCCTCCACCTTTCATTGCTTCTAGGGCTACAATCAGATTCGAGCCTTGTCAGGCCCCTGAAGGTAAGTTAAATAGCATGATCCATGAAGAAGTAAAATGTGTATCAAAAGACTGACAATATTTTGCCAATGTATACTGACAGAAACCTGGGTGACATGTTTGGGAATGTAACCTAAGTGCATTGTTTCAGGGCTGTCAGAAGAAATAAAATGTTGGACTATGACCAATTCATTAACACGGCTTTATGAAGCAGAGATTCTGGATGTAATGTGTTAGTGCTAATGGTTGATGTGACTCTAACAGTATGCTGTATGTGTTGACAGAAGCCTGGAAAAGAGGTGACCTACATTAAATGAAGACAAAATGCCACTAGTTCATTGGTATACTGTAGAGGAAAGAATCTAAAGGCTTATGGACATCAGAACGTTAGAATGAACTTAACATGGAAGACCTGCTCACGCACTCTCTGTCTCCCGGAGGAAGTTCCAGGTAGTATTATCTTCACTAAGGCTGCAGAAAGTATGCTTGATTTGGGAACCCTGATATCTAAGATCCAAGACATCTTTGGTGTTGACTAACTGATCATAGTGTCAACAGAACTGCAATAGAAGGATATTCCTATTAAGGTCTTACTTGAATTGCATAGACAAAAAGCTGTGGGTCTGGCATGGGAGACTGACTAATATACCTTCCCAAAGGTGTCCACATTCGAATCCCAGGAACCTGTGAATTTTACCTTATGTGGAAAATAGAACTTTGCAGGTGCAATTAAGTTTAGGATCTTGGGATGGGAAGATCATCATTATATGAATAGGTGTGATGTGATCACAAGGGTTCTTACAAGAGGGAAGCAATAGATCAGATTGGTAAGTGAGACAATGGAAGAAAGAGGTTGAAATGCTATGAGGAAAGAGCTACAAGACAAAGAATGCAGGTGACCTCTAAAAGCTGAAAAAGGCAAGGTAACAGATTATCTCCTAAAGCCTGAAGAAGTAATGCAACCCATTGAGCCAAGATTTTAGAATTCTGACCTCCAGAACTATAAGAGAATAAATAAATATGCTGTTTTAAGCACTAAGCTTATGGTTATTTGTTACAGCAGCAACAGGGAACTAATATATCTGGTTAACAGAAGTCTGACTTGAATTAGCACCACAGACAACCACTGCCCTCAGTCATGTCCAAGACTTGAGCCAGTTACAGGCCCAGAGCCCTTTGAATAAAAATGAGGACAGATTCCTATGAGGAAGGACCGTGTTACATAGCCGCAGATGTATACTATACATCTTTCTTTTAGCCCTTCCAAAGAGACTTTTGGACATTTACCAGGATGAGTATGCATTGGGAGATGAGAAAATTACTGGACACTGTCTGAAGTAATACTAATTTCTAGACTCCAGAGACACTGTGGTCCACCAGTCAGTGTAGCAGCTTATGGATATAAAGCTTATGGAGTTTTGTCTTGGATTCATCTCACAGTGGGCTCAGTGGGTTCACAAAACCACCTGCCTGTCCCTTTTCCCTAGTTGAGAAATAATTATTTGAAAACAAATACACTCAGCAACTGGCAAAAACTCCAAAGTGGTTACCTGGCTTGAGCAACTGTGGTAGAAAGGATAAACTGGAAGCCATGAGAGAGTTCTGTTTACAGAGAGCAGTGCCTTGTTTATAAAGGGATTGCAGAAATTATCATCATCATCAAAGACTTGAAAGATTCAGGAGATAGTGATTCCCACTTCATCCCACTCAGCTCACCTATTTGACTTGCAAACGACAGATGGATCTTGGAAAATGACAGTGATTATTGAAACTTAATCACATGTTAAGTCTAATTGCAGTTGTAGGAAATCAACACAATGCAGCTATTGATCAGAAAGTGCTTTTTTTCTCTTTACTCTTTAATAAAGACCATCAGATGCAGTATTTACTGGGTCCACTTAGCTAAATTGGAGCTACATTTCCCCCAGTATCCCTCTTTAAATGTCTTAGCTAAGATTGGCCACAGAGAGACTTATGTGTGATCTGAAAGTTCAATGTAGGGCACAGACGATTACAGTTCATACACGTGTTTGTTGATTTAGTGGTGGAAGCAAGGATGCACTGAGGGAGGCAGCAGCCAGGCTGGCAGCAGTTGCACCTCCTACTGCATCTTTAGCTTTTCTCAACCCTGCACCAGGTAAATGTGCAGTTCCATGGTTGCAGCACCAGATTTTTCTGCCTCATCACATTAGAGGCAGTGACAGACAGATGCAGTTCCAGATTTTCCAGATTTATTATAGTTTTCTTTGGTCCTACCCAGTCTTCCTCACTTCATATTCATCTGTCTTTCATTACCAGTGTTGCCTGGAGGTGGATGCTAAAGCAACAGATTTATATAAATGCTCTGAGCATCTCCCATGATTGTGTGTAATCTAATCTCTAGTATACAACCTTGATTCTAGATTATGCATAGTGGGTTTTCTTCCTTGATCAAATCCCGACTCTGTGTGTGTGTGTGTGTGTGTGTGTGTGTGTGTGTGTGTGTGTGTGTGTGTTTCCTAGCTCTGTTCTCTGAGTGCCTAGAAGCAATAATACCCAAGAAACAATGAACATTTCTAGTAATCTGAAATTGATTTCTAAGTACCATTCTTTATTCCTAGGAACTAGGGCCCCTTTAAGAAAAGGAATGGAACATATTCTTGTACTGTAAACTAAGAAGTATTCAAAGAATGATGGCAAAAGAATAATAGAGCCAGCCTGAAGATGTTCCTGTTGGTTAAAGCTGGGATAATTTGGCCATAAGAATAAGTCCTGATAATAATGGATAAATAACCCATTAAATAGAATTAAAATCCATGAATCTATAGTAATATAAATAAATTTTAAAAATCAAAGGGAAATCTCTTCCTTCTACTAGAATGACAACCAATAAAGAAAGAATAATGGGATTAGAAAATGTAGGGCATGGCACAATGAGTGGGTAAAGGTTGGATGAGAAGCAGGATATCTGCATAGCCTCAGAGTGCCTGTCCCCAAATTATGTACTAAATACAAATGGAAAAAAAATATTAACTTTACAGTAGAGTAACCTGGCAGTAACCGTCTTGAACAGTGATCAAAGTCAGTTTCACCACCATTGAGGAGAACCAACAATGTGACTTTTATAATATGCTGCATTCACAAGAACACAAACTCACTTCAGTGATATTTATGGCAAACAGGTATATTTAATTATGATGAAATATCAGATACACCCAGGTTGGAGGTCAGTTATTTGGACAAAATAACTGGTCCATACTCTTCACATATATCAAAGTCAAATAAGCCAAGGAAACATTGAAAAATAGTTTGAGATTCAGAAAGACTAAGCTACATGAAAACTCAATGCAATGAATGATCCTGGATTAGATTCTAGCCTGGGAAAAACACAGCTATAAGAACATTATTGAGACAATTGGCAGCTTGAATATTGATTGTGGATTAGATAATTATATTGCATTAATATTAATTTCCTGGTTTGGATAATTAAACTGTCATGTTAGTGAATATATTTTTATTAGAAAACACATAACAAATTACTTAGCTGTAAAGGGACGTGGTGTCTCCAACTCATTCTCAAATGGTTCGGAAAAAAGCATATTTCAGGGGGAACTGGTAAAGCAAAGTAGACAAAATGTAAACAATTGTTGTGGAATCTTGATAAAGAATATACGAGAGTTGTGTGCCTTATTACATTGTTATCTGTAAACTTGAATAATATCAAAAATTCTGTTAAAAAAATTCTAGCTGTTTATGCAAAACAACCACAAAAATGGATGAGTTAAAACAAGAACATTTATTTTGCTTATGAATCTTCAATTGGGATAGAACTCAGTGGGGACATCTTCCTACTGCTTCCCTCAGAGTCAGGTGGGTCATCTGAAAGGCTGGAGGCTGAAATAACTGGTGGCTCCTTCACTCATATGTCTGACTGTCAGCTGCAACTTCACCTGGGGCTGTGCCCAGAAACCTACATGTAGCTGTTCAGTGTTTGCTTGTCTTCCCCAAAGGCTTATGGATGTTTGCTTGTCTTCCCCATAGGCTTATGGGGCCACATCTCAAGGGCACACATCCCTTGAGGACCAGGCAACAGCTAAGTTGTCTTTTCTAACTTAGCCTAGCAAGTCTTCTGTTATAGTCATAGGCCCAGCCAAATTTAAGCAGGAGGGAATGCAGAATGCATCTCTTGTTGAAGGAAGGCCAATGTTACATTGAAGGAAGAGCATCTGGGCATGGGATAAACTTGTGACCATTTTCAGAAAACACAATTTGCCACACACGCACACACACACACAACCAACTATACAAAGGAAGGAAGGAAGGGAGGGAAGGAGGGAGGGGATGGATCCCATTTAACAAGACAAAGGAACTTAGGGGGAGAAAACAATTTTAGGGGTTTGAAGTACATCAAATCAATTACAATTTATGATTAAAAAATGATATTTATGTAAGAGAAAACCAGAAAATCTTACACAACATACTGTGAACAAACTATTAAACCAGTCTTGCAAATTGGTAACTAAAGGGTTAAGAAATAAGTTTTTTTGCTACTTTTCTAGTAGGATCTGGTTTTAAAATAAAGGATGACCCCTGTTGATGAGGAAAAGCTTTACTTTGCCAAAAAAATACCCATTATAATGTAGATAAAATAATCAAATTTAAAAATCAACATCCTTCCACTCCTAGTGAAGTGTTTCTCACAGTCATGGTTACTATATAGTGTTAATACCAGTAGGTTTGTGATTAGTTTAAACAGGAAATTAATGTAGTGGTAGAGCAGCATCATGCTAGATTATTGTCTGTTTCTTAAAAGAAAGACATAAATGCAAAATGGAGGTATCAGGTTGTTATCCTAATCCAGTGCTGAAATTTAACACAATTAGTGCTGGATTATCCAGATCATATATCACTTGGTATCAGGACATAGGAAGTATATCACATCATTTATGTTGGATTCTAAATAAAAAATATAATTGGCAGTTTATGAGAAATACAGGAAGTGGAGAAACAAGTTAAATGAAATCATGAAGAAACAATACTGCAGTTTATCACTGGCTAGGTCCTTCAAAACATCAGTGTCACAAAGTGGACTATTCAGCTCACTGCTTAGTCCAAACTACCATCATCCCTCAACTAATAAGCGGCTACCAAAACAAAACCAAAAACAGTGGTGGTGCAGTTATGCTAGGTTAAAAGATATCCAAAGGAAAGAATATTTAGATTCAGGTTATGATTATGAATTGCATTCTGGTTTGCACAAACCAAATTTAAAGCACATATTTAGGACACCAAGGAAAACTGGAATATAGAATTGCAATTACATAAGAGGAAACATAAGGACCTTGTAGGTTAGAGATGATGAACTGAAAAAAAATAGATTACAAATGGCATTTGTAGTATAACCTTATTTTGATACAGATACATATATTTACATATAATATCATTATTTTTATACTTGTTTGTATGATCTAGCTTTCTACAATGTATTTTACTAATTTTATAAGATTTAAAATACGTAGTAATACAGAGTAGGCTTACAAAGAAGTGGACAAAGGGCAAAAGCTATTTAGAGATCGGCTCTGCAGGATACGGTGAAAAATGAATTTATGTGGGATTTTGGGAAGAAAGACCAATGGTTTCCTTTAGATTTATGCTTTCAGCAGAGGGGGACTTGGCAATATTACTGGCTGGGGAAGAAATGGAAGTTAGGGTGTGAAGGTCATGATTTCAGTTTTGCATATATTAGATTTGAGAACTCAGTGAAATATCCAGGTAGAAATGTCAGGGAGGCACTTGGAAATATAATAATAATAATAATAATAATAGAGTAATAATGCCCAAATGAGACCTGTGGCTCAGTTCACTCCATGGTGTTGTGGGTAAAAATCTTAGTTCAATAGCCACCAAGAATTTAAAGATAGTCTAATCTTTATGGCCCCTCTTAAATAACATCAGAATGAACTAATTAAAATGCAAAGGTATTTTTAAAAACCCCACCTTTCTCTCCTGTCATTGTTCTTACACCCTGCAGCTATTCAGAATCCTTTCCTTCTCTTAATCTCTTTCTGAAAAAAAAATAGAGACAAATTCTCTCAGACCCACCCCACCCAATGTATGCAGCTCTTCTTTCTTTCGCAATCACAACACTTTATTCAGTGCAAATAGTCGCCATCACCTACTTCCTTCTGCATTTTTAAAAACCCTCCTAAAAAGGGTTCCAAGGATCCTAGGGTAATAGAGGGAGCTCTCTGTGTCTCTTGAACCCTTTGTTCATCTTCCTAGGTAGGACAGCATCTGTCTTTCACTATAAATGGGTTTTCTTACTGTAGTTGAATTTTAGAGATTTTATGATGAAGAAATTATTTATTACAAATGTTGCTATTTATATTAAATACTTACTACAGGCCAAGCATTGTACTAAGTGCTTTACATACATTACTTCATATTTAAAACAACTATTTAGTGTTACTCATCTCATTTTTGAAGGAGAAAATCAAGATTTCAAGAAGTTATATCTTTCAAAATATGACTGATGAAATGGGAATTGAGCTCAAGATTTTTTTTTTTTTTTGCCTAAATTTGGTATAATCATCATGCTCACTGCTTAATCCAAACTACCATTATCCTTCGACTAATTAGAGGCATCCAAGAATATTCAGCTCAGCTGTTTACTCCAGCAAGTTTCTTTCTAACCTCTAAGAATACATTTTCTCTCATCTGCAGGTATGGAGCTCAGGAGTACTAGAATGTACGAAAGAACAGATGAACAGATTTGAGGTAGGTTGGCATTGAGACAATAATTGAATGATTCGGGATTGGCTGAGGTGTCTTAGGATAAGAAAATAAACCCCAAATACACAGACAAAGCAATATAAACATTGAAAGATCTGGCAGAGGAAAAGATACTGGCAAAGCCACCTAGAAAAGACACATCAAGGAAGCTACAGAGTTTCATGAAAGAGGAAATGGTAGCGCAATATACAGACTGAAAACATGCATTTGGATGATTTTTATTAACATCATTGGTGACATGTGAACAGCAATTCTGGTGAAAGAATGGAGCAAAAACCATGCTGGCGTTAACAAACCCCTATGACCTCTTTCAGTATCCCAACATGACATTCTTCTACTAAGCTTGTAGATCCTTTTAGAGTGGTGGAAAAATCATTGCAGGGAGCTCCTAATTAGATTACATACACATGAAAATTGCAAGGAAATTTCTATAAAATATAAATTGTGTTGCAAAATATCATTAATTACGTAATCAGGACAAAATTGAATAGGATTTGAAAAACAAAACCATTATATTTAGATATGAATAGAAACAATTTGAGGAATGGGGTTAGAGAACCCTCTCTTCCTGGGTCCACGAGGGGAATGGATTCAAGTGTAGGAATTTCCTGGCTCCCCTCCTCAGGCAGCTGGGACTCTTTGAGCACCACCTCCACACGGGCCAGGGAGAGTTCTTTCTCTGATCTTCCTGCACCTGCACGCGGGAAAGCCAGGTAGGGCTCTTTTGTCCCAAATTCCCCCTGAAAGCTCTGGGAGGAGGGGACTCTGTGACTCAGGGCTGTAAAACAAGTAGCCAATCTTGTATCAGAGTCAAAGAACAATCAATCCAGAGGAAGTTTGAAAGAACTCCTCTCATTGGATGAGAACATGAATGGGGAGGGAATAACTCAAGGGTTAAAACTTCAGCTGCTCCTTCTTCAACGGATTCCTTCTCTGGGTCCCCTCCCACAACAGCGTGGGAGCTGTCTTCTCTCTCTCTGTCTGTGTAATAAATCACTCTTCTGCAAAAGAATTTGGGTCCAAGATTTTTATTTGAATGGTGAACTCACCCCTCCAGGGCCCCTTTCCCCATTCTTCAGGGTTAAAGAGGGCAAGAACCTACGAGCTGGGTACTCCCTGGGTAACAAATTGGATGCAATCACTGCCTTACCATGAAGACTTTAGAGGTATATATATATATATATATATATATATATATATATATATGATAAAATTTTACAAAAATGACAGCTTGATGTTGCCAAAATGAAGTTAAGAGAAATAGGAGCTAATTGAAAAAAAAAAACACCCTCATTTATATGTTCCGTATAAACCAGGGCACATTATACATATATGCGTGTGTGTATGCATATGTTGGTGTATCCATGTATATTGATTAAAATGTTATAGGGAAGAAAGATAAGGTAATAAAAATAAATGCGATGGGGAAGAAAATGTTTAGCATTTCTTTGCAATTTGCCAGATGTTTCCTGAAAATTTTTCCTCTTCCCATCCCTGTCAAGTTAATCATTTCCAGGGGGCCAAGCTCCAATGAAAAGTGAAATTAACTTCTAGAGACAACTGCTTTGAAAAAATAACAGCAATCACCCATAGTAACATTATGAGTGATGATCAGAACAATCCTACTAATTTTAATGCATATTTTTTATTCAGAACTATAAAATTTTGAGGTAGATGGAGTGGCAAGAGTAAGTAGGCTTACATTTGCCATATACTTTAAAGGTTTACCCTCCTTAAAATACTGTGCATCGGCCGGGCGCGGTGGCTCAAGCCTGTAATCCCAGCACTTTGGGAGGCCGAGGCGGGTGGATCACGAGGTCGAGAGATCGAGACCATCCTGGTCAACATGGTGAAACCCCGTCTCTACTAATACAAAAAAATTAGCTGGGCACGGTGGCGCGTGCCTGTAATCCCAGCTACTCAGGAGGCTGAGGCAGGAGAATTGCCTGAACCCAGGAGGCGGAGGTTGCGGTGAGCTGAGATCACGCCATTGCACTCCAGCCTGGGTAACAAGAGCGAGACTCCGTCTCAAAAAAAAAAAAAAAAAAAAAAAAAAATACTGTGCATCATACTGATAGTTGACACATGGAAAAATCTTCATGGATAATATAAGGATAGTAATAGCTAAGTAAAAAATCCCTGTCTGGAAGTTAGAAAAAAACATTTTCAGCATCTCTGCTATAAGATGTATATGTAAATCCAGAATTCTGTCTCCTTGCTGTATCTCTCAACCAGAGGTTGGTGAATGTTGAAGGTCTCTTTAAGTACTCTGATGACTTTAAGGATGATTCGGCAGAAGGACACAGCGTGCGAAGAGTATACTCTGAGAAGGAGGAGGCATTGCCAGCCGTTCCCTGTCACTTGCTAAAAATCTCTGTGAATCACAGAAGCATCTTTGGCAAAGTAAAATTAAGGTAGGATCCAGCACAGGAGATATTTAGATCTGGCTTTACATAGCAGTCTACTTGTTGGAGACTACAGGGTCATGATGGCAAAGGGAAAATAAATGAGCTATTACAATAAGAAAAAGAATTCCAACATCCTGTCATTTTTAATGTGAGCTGAAGTTGAGTTCAGGGCACATATGTCTGTTATAAGAGTCCATTTTATTATTTAATAAGCCCAAACAAAAATTTTTTAATGCAAGAACTTATAAGACAGTTCATGCAAGTGGACGAAGCAATCAGATTCAAAGACCTGTTAAAGTCTCGTAGTGTCTATAATGAACTGAAATGCAAAACAGACACTGCACGGTTGTTCCTTGTCCATTTCAAAACACTAAACCAGAGACATATCTTGTCAGAGAAGAGGAACCAGCTCTATATCACATACTTTTTCAGGTTTAAGAGATGATGTTGATGTGGAACTCATTTGATATGTTTTCCTTCTGCCCAGAAACAAACAAAAAATAAAATATTGAAAGGCCAGTTTAATTCAGAGAAATTTAATTCTTTTAACAGATACATGTGAATGGGTTGTTTCAAATGGATTTGTGTGATTTAGTACTAATGTGTCCAGTGATTTTCAGAATGCATTGGCATTTTTATCTTACCTTTTATAAAGACAAGTAATTTCTCTTGGTGAAGATCTTTGAAGCCCTTGGATAAAGTACTGACTAAAGTTTAATATCTGACTATTTATCTTTTTATCTAGGATCATGGTTTCTAAAATGTAACTCTACAAATTGTGGACCTTATGTTTTTAAGTATAGAACTCTTTTCTGAAAGTATTTTCTTCTTGTGTTTAATAATAGAATTACTTGTCTGCTGGACACCATGCAATTTTGTTATGCAAATATAATCTTTAAGAGCTGACATTTTTCTCTTTTAGAAGTAATAGTTTCATAAATGGCAAAATAGGATTTGTAAATTTTACCGTTTAAGACTGGAACCTATGTCTATGGCTATTGAAAATGACATAAGATGAACTGCAAATTGATAGATTGGCTTAACCGTGACATTAGATCAACAAGAGAGGGTTTGACTACAAAGGTACAGCAGTAGATAATTTTTTCAGGTTTTGAAACTTTTGGAATTTTTATCATGACTTTGTGATGATTACATGAGTCTATATAGGCCTTTAAACTTATTAAACTGCATGCCAATAACCCTATATATATATATATACACACACACACAGATAAATAGAGAATAGATAAATAATAAAAGTATAGAAGCATATGCATGGGTATATGCATTTTCAAACATTGAAAACTAAAAGTAAGTAAATTTATGTATGAATTATACCTCAATAATGTTGATTAAAATATGATCTTATAATTTTCCTTATGTTCAAACTTACAAAGCTACAACCTAAATAACTGGTCATACTTCTGTTATAAAATGACCAAATAATTTTTATATAATGTACACAAAACAATGGCTTTGCACAATATCAAATATATGGTCTCATGCTTCAAGATATTTCATGACTTTGAGTAAGACAGCCAAAATAGTTGATCTGTGATAACTTTTTAAACTATTTGAAATACTAATATCAGTTTTTCTATTTTTCAGATGAATCGCTTCAACTTAGTCCTCAGGTTTTTTTTTTTCCTATTTCAGAACTGAGAATTATTACTGGAAAATGATCTCCAAATTCAACTTTAGAAAAAGACTTCTATTTACATTGAATCTTCTCATATATAACAAAACAACTCAAGCAGTACATTTATATATATTGTGAATGTGTTTCTACTTACTGGTAAATAATATTTATGTGTTCTTGCCTATATTATTTGCCTTTTGATGACAATTTTTTTCTCTACTTTTCTCTTTAAAAACTACTACATATCATCATTTATGTGGGACATTAGAAGGTGAGTTGGCACCATTGACATTTTATTTCATTTAAGTTCTTTTTCTCATTAGATATGATAATTGAAATGGCACTTTTTTTTTGCTACATTAAAACATTTTCATGTTGAAACATGAAAATCTTATTTTATTAATTTTTAAAAACTAAAACTCATTTATAAACATGTTTTTTAATTGCAAATTATCACTGCAAAAGATAAGTTGTATGTTCATAAAATAATTCAAATGAACACAATTGAAGAAAGAGGATGTTGTTAAGATGAGATGTCAATTAAAGGCCAACCAGTGGGCCAAAAAGAACATTTTGGTAAAAGTTTTATCTACATGAATTTCTAGTTGGAGAATTATTTATCAATTGGTGTGTTCATTTTTAAGGCCCTATGTATGTGTGTGTGTATGTGTGTGTGTGTTTCCAAAGTTTGTTGATAAATGGTCATTACATTTTATAATTATTACAGATCCATGGTTTTGCTTTTATATTTGTCACTTGGATAATCTAAACTGGGCATTTCACTTAATTTTCATTTATTCAAATATTACTGAGGCTGAGAAATTCTTTTCATCCATTTATTTGCCATTTATATTTCTTCCATCTGTAAATTCCAATGATAGTTATTGAGCATCTACTGCAGTGAATAAAACAAACATTTATGCCTTCCTAGAGCTTTCATTCCAATAAAAGCATACTCACATTTTTAATGAATGTTGGTACATCAATCATTAATATTTTAACATTTAGACAAG
This sequence comes from Aotus nancymaae, assembly GCF_030222135.1. Classification (NCBI taxonomy): domain Eukaryota; kingdom Metazoa; phylum Chordata; class Mammalia; order Primates; family Aotidae; genus Aotus; species Aotus nancymaae. The sequence goes on from NW_026988465.1 coordinate 19,850,392, forward strand.
TCATTATTTGTTATTTCATTTTTGACCTTCATTAAATTTATATAGTATTTTATCCATTAATGTCTCTTCAGGATAGTTTCTGAATTAGGCATTGATGCTTGGAAATATATTTTCTACCTTATATTTATCTGATTATTTCTTTTTTTTTAACTTTCTTGTCATGTGACACAATAAAAGTTATATTACATGTGATGAGATACATTCTAAATTAAAAAAAAAAACTCCTCTGATATTCAACTAATTATACCAGTGTTTCAACTGAATGATCCTCCCTTGTCCTACTGACTTAAAATGACTATTTTATAATGTATCACATTATGTTAAATGTAAGCGTCTGTATGTGGAATACCTCTTTATTTGTATTGACTTATATATTCTTTCATTCTTTCTCTATCTATTTAATTACCTAGCGTCATTACATATTTCAGTATCTATTCACACTTTATAATTCCTCTTTCAAAAGAAATAAAACTATCCTAACTAAACTTGCCCATTTGTAATTTTCATTAAAGTTTAAAAAACTTTACAATTTCCTAGGAGGAATTGTGTTAGGATTTTTACTTTGAATTATATAAAAACTATTTTTAAATGGTAACCAGTGGTCACTACTAAAGTATTTAGAATTCCCAACCAAGAATATGATATAGCTCAGATATTTTAAATTTCAATAAATTCTGTAGCTTATTCATATATGTCCTCCAGAGTTTTGGTTTATTTCTTGGTGTTTTGTATTTTGGGTTGATAATACACATACAATTATTTTTCCATTATATTTTCTAATTGATTATTAACACATTTTTGTTTTTAATTCACATCAGATCCCACCCCACAGGCCCTCCCCACATATCACCCAATGTATTGGATAAACTGGATTTTGTGATCTTGAAATGCTTTCTAATGCTGATCTATTTTGATTTTTCCTTACTAGATACTATGCACTCATTGTCTTTAGAAACCATTCTGGTTTACTGCCATTCAAAGATAGCCTTTTTCATATTACTTATTGATAAATATTTTATTTTTTAATTTGAAAAGTTAATCTTCCAGTGCCTTCACATGGATAAATTTGTGCTACTTTTCAGGTTACAGATTTTCAGTCCAAATAGTGCAAGCTATTTATAAATGGCAAAGCACTGCAACCAATTAGACTGCGTGATGTATGTCATTACAAAAATTAAGATAAAGCTTTTAGGCAAACAAACAAAAAGAAACTTTCCCTGGGCTTAACATCTCAAGTGCCTATATAAGCTTAATTAAAGGCATTGGGATTGGGGGTTGGTGAGTAAAGGCATTTATAAGACTTCATTTGGGTTTCCATCTGTCTTCTTATTTTCTTCTCACACACTGTCACAGTTACTCAAAAATAAGGCATTGAAAGTAAAGCTGAAGCTGTGCAAAGAATTTCAAATGTAATGGAAAATCAGTAAAAACCTGTCTTTTTTTTTTGTCTGCCTGTGATTGAGTTCTCACTGCACAAAATTTGTTCCTTCAGGGTTATAAAAAATTAACATTGCATTTTACTATGAATTCCAACTGAGGCAAACCTGGACCTGTTTCCACATTGATTCCCAGCCCAGTCAGTTATGTTTCTCAAGGATTTTTATAAATAGATTATACATTTCCATGTAGACTACCAACTCAATCAGTTATCTTCTCAAGGATCTTTATAAATAAGTTATTGAATAAATTGTTCTTATTAGAATAATTATCTTTCATCTCACTCAGGCCCCTGTTCACAGAATCTAGGGACAGAGTTGAAACAACAAGGGTAAATTGGAATGGGATTCAGAATGCAGCCTTTGGTTTACCTCAGAAAAATAACCCTAGTCTATTTCTGCACAAAATCCTAGGCTTTATGCTAAAGCAAAATATAGGAAAGTGGGTACCCTTAGCAATTACCTAATGAATTCAGTCACTTAACAGTAAAACTGGGTCATTCAGGGGAAATTTTACTATCTGTTTAGCACTTTTTTTGTATTTCATAACATCATAGTTGAAAGAAATATTTTATCTACTCACACCATAGTCCTGGAAAGGTAGTCTCTCCAATTGACCCTTGCTACTCATCTGTTTCACATCATGACACAGAATTATTCAGTGAGAAAAATGTATATATTAATATATTTTAAGAATAAGCATACAACATATTTCATTTAGTTCAATAGTTGGTGAATAGCTCCTGTTAGACCAGGTGTAGTGATCTATATGTGAGGCACAAAGATGAACAAGAAAACATTCTTCATTCACATAGGAGTAAATAATCCTATGGAAGGTCAGACATAAGGGCTGCAATTTACTCTTGACCACAGGCTGTGGGAAGGCGGAGTTGAAAGCAGCACATTTCTGAGAGTTCTGAAAGGCTTCCTAGCGCTACAGCATAAGTCCATAAAAAGCAGGTATACACATCACTATCTTCACCCCACTATAAAGCAATCACTCAGAAGACCATGAAGTGAAAATGTTAGCCTTTTGAAGGATGTTCTGTTTGCAAATTAAGCTCCTAGGGAGAAATCTTGAGTGAATCTGAATCCTTGGGTAGGCATTTTCTCAAGGTGTTTTAAAAATCCCTTGGGCATATAAGGCCAAATCTTGACTGTTACTTTGTTTTCCTGCCCTTGTTTCCAAGCTAAATCAAATCTCTCTCATGTTGAATTACAGACACTTCGTATTTGGACCACTGGCTCATAAAGCACCATGTCCAACTCTGAAGTCTGCTTCGTAACACTTGAAAGGTGAACTGGTCAGCACCCCTCTGCAGTTTCAACACCCTGTCCACCACTTCACCAGACTGCTACCTTCTCCTGACATGACTGACAAACCTCAGTGCTTTCCAGCTGGATTTTCCACTGATCTTGCTTTGAGCAGCCTACAGTTATGCAGTATCCCTCAGCTAAGAATCAGGTAAAATTAAAACCTTTTAAAAATCTTTTCTTTTCTAAACTATTTTTAGAAATAACTTTTCAGTTATGATATATTACTTTGAACAGCAATTATAGTAAAACATCTTTGTTCTTGATTTGATTAGATATTTAACCATCAAGCTTGATAAAACATATTTTAGGTAGAAGGGAAGTCTCGTCATAAAATAATGGCAGTGCTTGCATTACTTCACAATGTTTGGGTGCTATTTGCAAACTTCTTCTAAATTGGAATTTTTAAGTTGGTTTAAAAAAAAATTGTAAGAATGTCAGATTTTTTTTACAGAAAACCCAAATTGAATAATTAAAAAACAAATATGGAGAAGTACTATATTGTATTTTTAAAAACAGCCCTATTATAGAAAACTACACCCCATTGCAATGAGTACACCCAACTCCCAGATCTTGGTTTCTAATGCCATTCTCTGCTAAAAGAAAACAGAGTTCTTTGGAGAAATGGCTGATTCCAGGAACCAGGCATGAAAAATTCCAGAAGAGCCTGCTGAATGCCAGAAAGTAAGGAAATGGTGAAAAACTAAATAACAGCAACAACAATAACAGCCAACCACCAACTAACCAAACAAATGAAATTCCGAAAGGGTTCCCAATGGCCAAAGGTGGAACAGTTTGAGTAACAAAATGAAGTAGTGTCAGAATGTAACTAAAATATATATTCATGTGTCCATACTGATACAAATAGATGACTGAATAATTTGGGAGAGAACAGACATGTTTCCCTTGGAGACTAATTTCAAATAATGTATGTAGCTACTCTACATTCAAGGAAGTGGAATGAAACTCCTCTTTCATTAAAGTGTTTGCCTCACAAAGTGATTTTCTTCCAAGGAGACAGTATGAAATGGGAGAGAAAAGAGTGATTTTACAATGGAGAAACCTACGAAACACTATTATTCTCCTGCTTTTTATTGTTTTTACCCAATGCCCCTTTTCTGTTCTAGTATCCCATCTAGTACATTGCACTGCATTTATTTTTCTTACTCCTAAGACTTTTCTTGGCTATGACAGTTTTTCAGAATTTTCTTGTTTATTGATGACCTTGACAGGTATGAAGTGTACTGGTCAGGCGTCTTGTAGCGTGCTCTTCTGTTGGAACTTCCTTGCTGTTTTTCTCACAATTATATGGGGGTTATGGGTATTTGAGAGGAAGACATGTAAAACGCCATTTTCGTCATGTTGTATCAAGGATACCTATGTATCCTTGAATACAGGTTTATTCACTACATAGTTCCTCTGGTCTCCCCTTTACATACTCTTTGGAAGGAAGCTACTATGTGCAGCCCACACTTAAGGAAAACTGAATGTTGGTCGTATGGAAGTTCTCTGCTTTATCTTCATAATTGTTCTATTAATATAAAACTGTTCTAAAATAAAAGGTTTAATTAAAAAAACAATCAGCCCTACCACTTCACATAATCATCCCTATATATTGCAGAGGCCGATGAGAAAAGAAATTCAACACAGTGGCTTCTACAGAAGAAATATTACTTATTCTGTCTGTTCAAAAGCCCCGAAAACTTGCCACCGCAAAGTAAATCAGTGAAAACCTTTGGTCACACTGGATTTCCTTCCATGTTACCTTAGCCCCAGGAAAACAAATCCTAAGCATAAGAATGGCAAATGAAGACTTGCACTATAAAAATGCTAATAGTGGTGTGAAAATCAGAAAAAAAATAGTGTTTTTGATCTTACACAGGGCACTGGTCCCTATACAAAGCATTAACTGATCTACTGTTTGCTCCTCACACCATCTAAACTATTTAGCATGATTCCTATTTTAGATTTCTTGTGTTTGATAGAGCTCAGTGGGTGGAGATATGCCAGTGTTCACTACTCTTGCCCAATAGCTAAGCTAAACTGCTTTTTCCTTTGAAGGTATAAACTTAACTAGCTTTAACATCAGCACATACAGAAAATTCATAATTCTAAAAAGTGTTTAAAATCTTTGCTCTTTCATCCAGAATTTATACTTTTGAAAAAGCATATGTAAAATATGCCTTTCTCATAGCAATTTTTGCCTGGCTAAAATCATCTCACATGTAGTCCTTTTCTAGTCAAATTTTCAATTCACACAGATTCGCCTCTTTTTTCCTTTAAGGACGATCAAATATCCTAAATCATCATTTTGCATGTTAATGATTATGCTCCTAAGGATGTGAAAGAATAAATACTGTAAAAGCAACATTGGTGGAACTGACCTATGTCGAGAAACATCAAGTTTACTCTGCCCCCACGGCCCCTCTGTGGAGGAGACCTTGTAGTTTGTACTTAGTGGTAGACGAGTGACAGCTGCCTACTTAGTATATTCCTGAGTTGTGTGTATATGTAAAACACCTGTGTAGTTAAGAGAATCACCTGTCAAAAAGCAAATAAATATATGGATGAATCTCTGCTCGGGGTCTTCAGTGCTGGAGAGCTGCAAATCCCGCAGGCTCTCAGGGTATTAGTCCTCAGATTAGCTCCACTGAGTTGGCTGTCTGGGTGTCTGCCTCTCACCGATCTTCAGCCCACTTGGATGGGAGTCTCCCAGTCAAGTTGAAGCTAGGCAGCTGGCACCCAGTGGGGATTCGAGCCCAGGACGAAGAGTTGCCGGAGCAACAGAGAAAGGAGACGCAAGGCTGAAGGTATTCCCAGTACGTTTGGAAAGTATCCCCAGGGCAAACTGGGGAGCTCGGAAGGAATCCTGAGAACGTTTTAAAGTGTCCCCCTGGTGAATTAGCGGGAGCCCAGAAGACCCGGGGGAGACTCCTAGGTGACTTAGAGAGTACCCAAGGTAAGGTCGAGAATGTTAGAGGAAGAATCTCCCAGGGATAGCTGAGGGAGCTTGGGATTAGCCCGAGGACGTTAAGGAAAAGAGTCTCCCAGGAGGGCAGCTGGGGGAGCTTGGCCATATTGGGGTAACTTGGGGAAAAAAGTAAACACGGGCTTGTTTGGTGTAGTCTGTTTGGTCTGTGGTGTGTGTTGCCCTGGACCTGTTTTAGACCGAGGAGGAGGAAAAGGACTCACCACAAAAATGAAGTAAACGCGGGGCTTATTTGGTGTGGTCTGTTTGGGTTTTGGTGTGTTTTGCCCTGGACCTGTTTCAGACTAACCAGGAGGAAGATGATTCAGAAGATTCAGGAGAGGAGAAGGAGTGTGATAAGTGTATAAACAAGTTATAGAGCAAAAAGATGAAAAGTCAAATGAGGAAAAGATCTATAGTAACCAGTTGAGGAGCTTATACTCCTAGATCTGTGGTAACCGATTCTATCTAGGCCAGAATTCAAGTAAGAAAAGAGGAAAATTTGGAGGCATGGTAATTTCCAGTTGTTGTGTAACCTCAAGGTTAGCCAGGGCAAGTACGAGTTGCTTTTGAACCCCTTCCATTCAGATTGTGGAGAGAGCTTAAGCAGGCCATCACTGATCATGGGCCTGAGTCTCTGTTTGTTCTATAATTATTAAAGAAAGTAGCTATTTCTTGCCGGCTGATTCCAATAGATCTGATTTCACGAGATGGGTTGAGGGGCTGCCTCAGGCTCCAATCCAAACCGAGACCTATCAAGGTTGAGCTATTCCCTCATCCCTATACAATTCTTGTTCCTTGCCACAGCTGGGAATGCAGCAGTAGATTTTGCAGCTCTCAAAGGGTAAGCATTTTACTGGGAGAGCCACTGCAAAAAAATATCTACAGGAGTTTGTGGCCCTTTACCCCTGGAACTGTGAGCTTAACTTCTAGGAAGATCTAGTCTTGCTGCTCAAGTAGAGTTCATACAGGAGTTATTGATGCTGACTTTATAGGGGAAATTCAAATTGTAGTGTCTTCTTCTGTTTCCTGGTGTGTTGAGCCTGGGAACGCGTAACACAGCTTTTAGTTATATCATATGAAAACATAGGAGGTGAAACTAGTAGAATGAGAGGCTTTGGAGGTGCAAACAGACAAGACAGAGCAGCATATTGGGTAAATCAAATTACCGGTAAATGTCTTACATGTGAGATTATGATTCAGGGAAGGAAATTTGAAGGATTGGTAGATACTGGAACAGATGTTTGTATTATTTCATTCCGACACTGGCCACTTTCTTGGCCCATGGAAAATGCTTAGTTCAATGTTTCAAGTTCTGGGTTACATGTGCAGAACATGCGGGTTTGTTTCATAGGTTTATACGTGCCGTGGTAGTTTGCTGCACCCACGAACCCATCATCTACATAGGTATTTCTCCTAACACTCTCTGTCCCCAGCCCCTACCCTTTGGCAGGTCCCAGTGTGTGATGTTCCCCTCCCTGTGTCCATGTGTTCTCATTGTTCAGCTCCCACTTATGAGTGAGAACATGTGATGTTTGGTTTTCTGTTCTTGTGTTAGTTTGCTGAGATTAATGATTTCCAGCTTCCTCCATGTCCCTGCAAAGGACATAAACTCAGATCTGATGGTTTTATAAAGGGCAGTTCCCTGCACATGCTCTCTTGCCTGCTGCCATATAAGATGTGCCTTTGCCTCCTTAGCCTTCTGCCATGATTGTGAGGCCTCCTCAGCCATGTGAAAGTATGAGTCCCCTAAACCTCTTTTTCTTTATAAATTATTATTGGGTATGTCTTTATTAGCATCTTGAGAATAGACTGATACACATGGAGAAGATAATTATTTTAATTTTCAATTTTTTAAAAATTCTTAAATTCCATTTCTCACTTTCCACTCTCTGCGTGATTTGTAAGGAAATATATTAATTTTGTAGCATTTTAATTGAATTTATTTTTTTCAATAATGGAAAAGAATACTGAAAACTCTTCCAAAAAAGAGTATTAAAAATTATGTAAAATCTTGAATTTAGAAAAAGAAAAGACCTGTAATGGGCTTTGGATTCATAAGTATTAAATGAGATTGTGGATTCATTATACTTCCTAGTTACATTCGAAGAAAAAACATTGATCTCCTTATCAATAGGTCATGGGATTGAAGACATTTTGCAGCCAGTTACAGGTCTTTTCTTTTTCTAAATTTTTCTTCATGAATTATAAATTGAGTGCAGCACATAATTATAACAAACTATAGACATATATTTGTTTTTGTGAAAAATACAATGCTTAGGGTAGCTGGACTTAGACGTTTGCTGTGACTTTCGTTAACAAGCATTTGAGGAGTTGGTCTCTTTGAATTAAAACCTCATGTTAAAAGTAAGAAAACCTATAAATCACTTCAAAAGACAATACAACAAAACTATTGAAATAACTTCAAACTATAAGTTAAATAATGATACATTAAAATATTTTAAGTGACAGATCCAGGGATCCCTTAGTGTTCTAAGCTATAGGGCAAAGAGATGTCAGTAAAAACTTCATTGTGCAATACTCTTGCTGAACAAGAAAAAGACATTTGTCTTTGGTATCAAGTTATTTAAGAGTGAAGAGGCAAGGTGGAAAAATAATTGACTATTTAAAAAGTATTATTTAATTGACTGTATTGGCTACAGGGAGAGCACTCTAGCAGCTGCTTGAGATAATTCCATCCCAGGACTCTGCATTCTGGCGCAGGATGGTTATTCATCCAATAAAGCATGAGTGAACAGCATTATCTCATGTAGAAAAATTCTCACTGGTTGGTCAAAGAGGAGGAAAGAAAACTCCTGGCAAATTTAATCTCATTGACATTTCACATATATTTTGTTGGGAATGGTTTCAGACTTACTGTTAAGAAACTCTTATTAACTCTCTGCTCGGGGCAATACCAATAATTTCTTTGGACCTTCAGGTTTGATTTAGGCCCATTAACAAGGAAGCTCCTGCCATAAGTATTCTCCTTGTCAGTGTAAGGAAAACAGAGTCAATATTACAGTGATAGAAATGATGAACTTTAAAATAATATGTAACATGTATAATTACCTATTGAAATATACAGTTGGTCACTTGAAAGTTCAACAGCTTATCTGTATCATCACATATATATTATATATATCCATATATAATTAAGTTCTTTGAGACTGTGGCTTTGAGTTTTTTTTATGTTTGTTTTCATTCAAGGGTTTATCTGCCTTCTTGGAAAATCCTTTTTTGTTACTTGGTTTTGCCAGAATTCCCAACCTAAAGCTATCAATTATTTGTGCCAAAAATTATTAAGCTTAGGTGTTTTTTAAATTTCATCTTTAATTTTCAAAAAGCTCTGACATTTTCTGAATATGCAGATAACTGGTTATTTTATAATCACAGATCGTCCTTCTTAAATCACTTAAATATGCCAGTAATGACTTATTTCTGTACTGAACAGCCAAAGTTGAGCCTGGAACCCTGCTGGTCAGCCTAGGATGGTGTGTTTCTTATGTACCAGTGACATTTTAGAGCTCACTTCTGTTTTCACTGGGGAAAGATTCTACGATTCCATTAGTCGTTAGTCCTTCAAGTCTTAAGCAGTGCAGTGACTATAATCTCCCAAAGAAAAGAAGTGACAGAACCATTCAACATTTTGTAAAAATGTATAAAATTAAGAAAGGAGACTAAGAGGATCAGCATTTCATATATGATCATTATAACATGAATCTGCGTAGTTACTCCAAAAAGAAGACAGTATATTTTGTTCACGGTAGCTTATGACACGTAACCAGGCTAGTGACAAATTTATAGTTACCGTGGTTCTGACATTAAAAGCCCAATTGCAAAGTCAAACTGAATCAATATACTCATCCCCACATTCACATAGAGACACATAAATGCAAACCTGCATGTTAGAAATATAAAAACAATAGAAATAGTATTGTCTGGAGTACTATTTAGTCATTTAAAGTCTAATGATTGCTATTACCAAATTGTATAAATACAGATCTAGCATTTCTGATCTATATTATCACCACCTAAGAAATAAAAAGGCAAAACTGGACATGCAGTAACTCTTTTTACTATCTAAAAGCCTAATCATTCTCTGACAGATCAGGATCAGTTTACCTTCTGAAAAAAGCAATTTTATTCATGTATCTATACATCAAAATTTATTAAGCATATATTAAATGCCACTGTTCTGTGTACTAGAATATAGTGGAGAAAAGAACAAACAAGGTCCTGTGTAAATAAGAAAACAGCAACAAGTAAGAAGATAAATAAAGCAGGTACTTTTAGAATGTGATCATTACTATGAGGAAAATGAAAAAGGGAATTGTACAAGAGAGGAATTGAAAGATGGCTTCTTGAAATTGAGTAATTTAGGAAGGCTTCCACATATAATTTTATATTAATTACAATTACAAACAAGGGAATGTTTTTAACATGAGTATATAATCTATTTACTTTTTTATTGTCATTGTTGTTAAGGAGCACAATCATTGCTTTGGAAAGAATAGATTGTAGATTCCAGGGCAGAGCAAATGTGACAATGCTAACACTGAAGGTAAAAGCAATAGATGGAGATTGGTAGAAGTAATGATGAAGGAAAATGGCAGGGCTTGGGATAAGCTGGAAGGCAGAGTCAAGGGGATTTATTGTTGCATAGCAATGGTGTTGAGGGAAAAGCTAGGATTAATAATTATTTCCATATTTAACAATTATTTGCAACTGGTTTGATGGCTGTATCATTTACTGAAAAAAGAATGAAGAAAAATATTTGATTGAAGGTAAATTTTAGGTGTTCAAATAGCAATATCCAGAAGCAACTGACTGCATAAATCTAGAACTCATTAAAAAGGTTAGAAGGCTGGGCGCGGTGGCTCATGCCTGTAATCCCAGCACTTTGGGAGGCTGAGGCGGGTGGATCACAAGGTCAACAGATCGAGACCATCCTGGTCAACATGGTGAAACCCCGTGTCTACTAAAAATACAAAAAAAAATTAGCTGGGCATGGTGGCGCGTGCCTGTAATCCCAGCTACTCAGGAGGCTGAGGCAGGAGAATTGCCTGAACCCAGGAGGCAGAGGTTGCGGTGAGCCGAGATTGCGCCATTGCACTCCAGCCTGGGTAACAAGAGCGAAACTCCGTCTCAAAAAAAAAAAAAAAAAAGAGGTTAGAACAGAATATAATTTTTTGGGAGTCAAATCATCTCTATAAAGACCGTCTAAAGCTCTGAATTAGCTTTGTTGTTTTTAGGTAGAACATATTAGAAATGAACAAATAATTTAGAATTCAAGCTAAAGCATTTCAACAAGCAGAATTGAAGAATCCAAGCAGCGAGGTTGAAGAAAAACACATAGGAGTTCTACTTACCTCTTGATTACTAACAAATCACTTTAAACTTTAATGATTTTAAACATGTCTGTAATAGTTGCCATTTACAAAAATGAATTAAATATTTAAATCTGAGACCTTAAACTATGAAACCATTACAAGAAAATACAGGAAAAGATATCCAGGATGGTTATCTGGGAAAAATTTCTTCAGTAATACCACACAAGCACAGGCAACCAAAGGAAAAATGGTCAAATTGGATCATATGTTGAAAAGCTTCTACACAGCAAAGGAAACAATGAACAAAGTGAAGACCTACAGAATGGGAGGAAATACTTGGCAACAATCCATCTAACAAGGGATTAGTAATCAGAATATATAGAGTTCAAACCACTCTATAGGAGAAAAAACTAATAATCTGGTCAAAAAATGGGCCAAAGATTTGAATCCATTTTGATTTGAGTTTTATGTATGGTGAAGGATAGGGTTTGAGTTTTATTCTTCAGCATATGTATATCTAGTTTTTCTACTGCCATTTATTGAACAGACTGTCCTTTTTCCAATGTGTGTTCTTGCTTCCCTTGTCAAAAATGAGTTGGCTGTAAATGTTTGGATTTAATTCTAGGTTCTCTCTTCCATTCCATTGCTCTGTGTGTTGTGTTCATGCCAGCATTATGCTGTTTTGTTTCTATAGCTTTGCAGTATATTTTGTACTCGGATAATGTGATGCTTCCAGCTTTGTTATTTTTCATTAGGATTGCTTTGTCTGCATGGGGTCTTTTGTCATACCATAAACATTTTAGGATTGTTCTTTTTATTTCTGTGAAGAATGTCATTGGTATTTTGATAGGGATTGCATTGAAGCTGTAAATTACTTTGAGTAGTATGGACATTTTAGCAGTATTTTTTCCAATCCATAAATACAGAATATCTTTTGTGTGTGTGTGTGTGTGTGTGTTTGTGTGTGTGTGTCTTCATTTCTTTCAGCAGTGTTTTATATTTTTCATTATAAAAATCTTTTGCCTCTTTGGTTAAATTTATTCTTGGATTTTTTTTTTGTTTGTTTAGCAAGTATGATTCTTTGCTTGAATTTTTTTCAGAATATTTGCTATTGCACAGAAATATTACTGATTGGTGTGTATTAATTTTGTATCTTGTAGTACTGGATAACTTTGTCAGCTCTGTTTTTTTTTTTTTGTTTTTTTTTCCACATTCCATGATTCTTCTGTATTTCAGGGATTTCCTTTTTTTTTTTTTTCCGGCTAATTTTTTTTATTTTTTAAATTTTTTTTAGGTTTTGGGGTACATGTGAAAAACATGCAAGATTGTTGCATAGGTGCATACATGGCAATGTGATTTGCTGCCTTCCTCCCCTTCACCTATATTTGGCATTTCTCCCCATGCTATCTCTCCCCAACTCCCCACCCCCCAGCTCTGTTTTTAAAAGGAGTTTTTAGGTTTTTCTAAATATGAGATTATATAATCTGCAACCAAATAAAATTTGACTTCTTTCTTCTCAGATTGTACACCATTTATTTATTTTTATTTTTTTGCCTAATTGTTCTGGCTAGTACTTTCAGTACTATGTTGAATAGAAGTGGTGAAAGTGGGCAGGCATCCTTGTCTTATTTCAGATCTTAGAGGAAAGACTTAAAAGTGCATACGTATTTATGACAAGACTCATACTATGAATACACAATCAGATTATGTTATTCATTTACTCAAAGTACTTGAATGATTTCCCATCTTATTTTAGATAAAGCCAAAGTCTCTAAAATAGCCTATAGAAACGTTCACTACCTGCTTTCCGTTATCTCTCTAACCTATTTCCTACTTCTTTGTCCTTCCGATTTGTCTCATTTAGATAGCTACTCAAATACCACCTAAAGAGAATTCTCCTTGCTTCCCTAGTAAAAAATACAACTCTACACTCATTTCCTTTTCTTGTTTTCAGCTATATTTTTTTCTCCATAGCACTTATATATCTTTCTAACATACTATCTATTTTACTTGTATTGTTAATTATGTGCTATTCTTCCATCTGAAATTAAGCTCAAGGAGAACAGTGATTTACTCTGTTTTATTAGCTACTGCATCTTCAATGCCTGGAACAGTGCCTGAAATACAGAAAGCATGTTGCACATTTTTGTTGAATGAAATGAAAATGACAACCAGAAGATTATGACAGATGAGCAAATTCATGCCAAAATCTAAAGAAATAAACATTTATTTAAAATATTTTAAATTAGATTAAAGGCAAAAAAGTTCAGCCTTCTCCTTCTGGTACATTCTGCCAATAGTTTTTGAAATTGGAATAACCTGAGGAAAAATAAGAACTTTCTTTTTAACCTTTTTAACATTTGCCAATTGATTTAAAATCTTAGAGCTTCTGTACACCAGAAAACTTAACAGCAGTTATTTTTCTTTTTTTTATCTGCCATTGTTCCATAGGACAGTGTAAAATTTCATCTGGAACCACAAAAATTGTACAAAAGTCTTAAAACAACCAGAAATAGGAATGTATAATCAAAGGGTTGGATTCATCATGAGAAACATGCTGAATATAAAAGTAGGAAATGATTTAGGCAAATGTATTTCCTCATGTTTCATTCCTACTACCAAATTCCATGATCAAGCAGAACCTGAAAATCCTCAAAATCAAATTGGCAAAACGGAGAAGTGACACCCATGTAGCTTCCCATCACAGTTTTCCTTCTAGCTATTAGAGGATTCCTGTTCCTCCCACTTACAAAATATAGGCAACCCTTTCCCAAGATGCCTGATGATGCCTCATTCCACTACGGCATCAGGCTCAGGCTTAAAGTTCTGTGTTTTGTCATGTAAGCTAGTTCCACTTGCAGATAGAGCTGCTCAGGTGTGCTCCTAGAGTAGACTTGATTGAGTTCTGTCTCTCACACAGCAAACATACAACAGTGTAAAAAAATACAGTAGACATTGACATTCAGGATGAGATAGAAGAGAAGGCACTAACAGCCAGAATGGCAATTTCATTGCCATTCTGAAATTCAGATGGGTATTTGCTCTTGGGACAAACAATATTCCTTCATTATATTAACTATTAACTGCACAGTTACAGTCACACGTTGATGTGATCCTTAACCTAAGGCCATGTTTCATTGAGGGCATCTAGGGCTTAATATTTTTCCTGAGGCCATTTCTCACTTTGAGAACTTTTATCAGTAGGATAAGTTGTGAATAACTTTCATTGTTGATGCAAGCAATTTCTGACTACTTTATAATTCTTTTAAATTCTGTTTGAAAATGAAGTAAATACCACAAATGAGTACTGTTAAAACAGAGATCTAGAGGTGGCTTCAAGCTCATATGTGACAAGTATATAGAGAAGGAGAGGTCCTAGAACAACTGTCAGGATGATGACATCTCATACCCTTGCTCAAAAAAAAGAGTATCATCAAACTAAGTCAATAGATTCTCAAGTGTTTGAAGCCAAAACACAGACAGACAGACATGGTAATATAAGTCTTTGATTTGCAACCTTGGCTTTCTTTACTTTCTTGGTAAATTAAATTTATTTATTCAGTATGTATTCATTAATTATTTTAGATGCCCAGTTGTACTCATTATTTTTATTTTGCTTTCCTTTTTAAATTTTATCATGTATATTTAAGGTATATAACATGATGTGGGATACACACAGATAGTAAAATTATTACTGGAGTGAAGCATTTTATAATGAAGATAACATTTTTATCATCTCACTTCACATAGTTACTCATTTTATATGTATGTGTGGCAAGGGCAGCTAAAATTTATTCATTTCACAGAAATTCCCAGTACACCATAAACTATAGCCCTCATGTTCTACCTTAGATCTCTCAACTTGTTTATACTACATATCTGCTGTTTTACATCCCTTGGCCAATGAGATTTAAGGTCGATTTTAAACAACAAAAAAATGTAATCTATTAATTCATTAGCAGGTTTTTATTCTCAGTGAATTGTAAAATCTGGTATTTAGGTAACTGGATCTTACTTAAAATTTTCCATACAACCTAAGAACCATCTACCTTCACTATTCTGGGTCTTATTTCTTCATTTGTAAAACAGATATTCCTAAAATTCGTTTGTAAAACAGGTGGTCCTAGAATTCTCTCTAAAATTTTATCAATTTTTCTGGAAAAAGAGATTGAGTCCTGTCTTTTACTTAAGGCAATTCTGTAACTATTATGACAGAGTTTTCTGATTCTCGTGTGAGTTTAATTCAGGTGTGAAAGTGTAAAACAGTTTGTGTGTACATAAATACTGATATAATTAAACCTTGACCTGTGAAAGACAGTGTGATACACCAGTATTTTATTTCACTTCCTGTTTCATTTCAGTGTTTTGTTTTGTGTGAAAATCCTCCTCTCTTCTTCCTTACGCAGTGTAACTTAGCATCACTTCCATATTCTTTTCATAAAAATTGAACTCTGCAAAGATGACTTATTAGTAAAACTAATATTCATCTATTTATCAATTGATCCACCATCTATTGTTTATTCTCTGCTTTAACCCAGAAAGAACTAAACAGGACAATAAAGCAAATCAAAGTAAATCAGTGAATTGTATCTTCAAGAGATACTTTCATTTTAACCCTAATATTAAACTGAAATAAATGCCCATGTTTCATGGATGTAGAGCATCAATTGATGTGGCTAGAACGTTTTGGAATATTTGGGGTGGAGCAGAGATTTCTGGTATCATTCAATTAAGAGGTAGATTGCTCTCTTCACCCTGAACAACAACAACAAAAAAACAAAAACAGTTCCATTATCTTCCTTGTACTCCACTTTTTTCTCATAATAATTACACCTGTGCAACATCCACTTAATGTAGATCTCTGGGCTTGTGTATGTGGTTGGTGGTGTGGGTAGTTCTTTCCCCTCTGAATAAATCTGTTTAAGCTGTAGATTTAAATTAAATCCCCACCCTCTAGGAGGTAAGCAGAGATAATGAATTAGTGTTTAACAAAGAAGATTTTTCAGAAGGCTTTGGAATGAGCAGAGAAATGGGGCAGTAGGCTAGTCTTTTGTTAAACACATCATCTCCATCCCTGCTGAAAAATCCTCTTTAGTCCATGTGAGTATTAAGAAGAAAATAAAATCTAGAAAACCTACAAATTGTATTGTTTTGAGAGTAAAAAACATATCACGGGAAGCTCTGAATGAAACCTCTCTCTCTGCAATGAAAATGTCACAGGGTTTCATTTGCTTGTTTCATTTGAAACAGGGTTTCATCCCAATATACATCGGGAGGGATTTGGTGGGAAATTAAGGTAAAATGCAGGAGAAAAAAAATGACAGGCAGACATAGTTGCCGATGACCTAAAACAGATGCCACGTCAGTTAAGAGGCCAGTTTGTCAAACATTCCTTTTGAACTACAAATTTCAGAACGACAAAATTTTAGCTTAAGATACAATGCTGTGACTGGGAAACATCTCTCAGATAATCGAGGTTATAATTACAGTGGAACTGATAAATTTCATCTATAATCTACACTTTGGTTGATGCTACTTAAGACAAAGATGTTTTTTCTTTGCCCCATAATTTTTTTCCTCTAGTTTTCTATAAATTAACTGGATAAAACAGTTATGCTGTGTAGCTCATGAATCTGTATAAAAGATCATCACTGCCGCGAACCAAAGAAAATTTGTTATCGGGGGACTGGCGTTCTACAAACCAGTGTGATTAGTGGAAGCATTTTTGCTGTTGTTAACAAATTCTGTCAAAAGCACATACAATGATATTTCAATATGCTAATGACACAAATTTAATTTGACATCCCCGGGCACATTCGTGCCTGGATCTCAGAACCAGCGCTGGGGTATACAAAGCTATTTGTCTTTTAAATTACACATTGGCTAAGATCCTTTATTGAAAAGTTACCCATTTAGGTAGGAAGGAGAAGGTAGAAATGCGATTGGGGATGGTGAGGCTCAGATTAAGATGAAACTAATTGTCACCTCTAAGACACTGTCTTTCACTGCAAATGTGCTCGGGGGGGTAAAAGTTGCCATGTTTCCGTGGCAGAGTTTGATAAACAATTTTGAGTTAATAAAAAGACTGGACTCCCTGCACAGACTCTCTGTTTTCATAAACCATCCTACTTACAAATAAGCAACAATGCTGATGTTTCAAATCTGGGATAATTCTTCCTAATTCTTCAAGCTAGGATTGTACATAGATGGTTCTGTTTTTCTTAAATGTGGTCTACATTAGATGAGACAAAATTATGAACTTTGGAGCCAAATGATCCTGTATAAGCACAAGGCAATTAATAACATAGTCAGTATAAAAGCTTGTAGGGAGTGAATAGAAGATGGGGGAGAAAAGGAAAGGAATATTAAGAACTGGTAGCATGCAAGACACTTTATATGTGAAATACCATTCATCCATTTCTTAGACCCTCTTCTAAGTTCTTGAAAAAAATGGTGAAGTACACAGTTTATTTTTTAAACTTTGCCTTACAAAGGTTATATTTCACGAAGAGGAGATAGAAAATGTAATAAATACAATAACTAATTTATACTGGATTTTAGAAGGCTGAAAATATGGAAAAAGAAACAAGCTGAAGTAGCGTAAGGAAAATGAACAGAGAAATTGTGGTTTGGAAGGATAGTCAGGGTAGGCAGCATTGAGAAGGTAACACTTGAGCAAATATAGGAAGGAGGGGATAGTGCTAGATATGTAGATGTTTGGGGAAGTAATTCTCCAGAGGATGCAGAGAGTACAAAGTTAACTTAGGTGGGATTGTGCCTTAGTATAGGAGGACCTTGAGTGACCACAGGGAGAACAGAGTAGATTGAGAATAATAAGCTGGGGGAGGAGAGGAGAGGAGAAGATGAGATAAGAAGAAAATGGCCATGTCTCCTGAGATTTCGCAGACCACTGTAAGAATGGTGGGGTTTACATTGAAGAAGGTGAGGGATGATTTCACAGGGTTTTCAGTAGATGAGTGGCATGACCTGAAATACTTAAAAGGCTAATCTGTAAAGAACAGATTGCAAAGGGGTGAAGATGGAAGCAGTGAAATAAGTTTACAGAGTTTACTGAGATATGGGAAGAAAATTGGTAAAATCTAGCTCCAATTTTTGTTATGTAATAATTTGTGCTATTTGCTAATCATTCTGTTGGTGATGTCAAATAAGCCATTAGATCCTGGATAGGATAGCCTCTTGCTCCTAGGCTACAAATCTGTACAGCGTGGTTCTATACTGAATACTGTAGGCAATTGTCACACAGTGATAAGCATTTGTGCATCTAAACATATTTTAACATAGAAATGGTACAGTGAAAATACAATATTAAAATCTTATAGGGCCATGATCATATATGCAGTTTGTTGACTGAGACATTATTATGCAGCACATGCCTCTGTATTAAAATATGCAGATAATTAATAAGATTAGAATTGAGAATTGAACATTAGATTAAGAAAAATGAAGATCACCAGTGACCTCTATAAAATAAATTTTAGAGAAGTAGCAGGGATCTTTGAAGTAGGCTTAAGAAAGAGTGGGAAGAGAATTGGTGATAGCAAATAATGGCAACAGTTTTGAAGAGAATTTTTACAAAATGATTCAAAATGAGAACTACCAAGAGAGGTAAGTGGGATCAAAAGAAGGTGTTTAATTTTTTTTGTTTTAATAGAAGGCATAATTTTTTAAAGAAAAATTTTATTTTGGGTTGAGGGGTACATGTGAAGGTTTGATATACAATAAACTTGTGTTATGGGAATTTTTTGTACAGATTATTTAATCAACCAGATATTAAGCCCAGTACCTCATAGTTATTTTTTCTGCTCTTCTCCTTCCTCTGTCCTCCATCCCCAAGTAGAATCCAATGTCTGTTTTTTCCTTCTTTTTGTTCATGAGTTCTCATCACTTAGCTTCCACTTATAAAGGAGAACATGGAGTATTTGATTTTCTGTTCCTGCGTTGGTATGCTAAGGATAATAGCCTCCAGCTTCATCCATGTTCCCACAAAGGACATGATCTCATACTTTTTAATGGCTGCATAGTGTTCCATGGTGTAGCACATTTTCTTTATCCAGTTTGCTACTGATGGGCATTTAGGCTGATTCCATGTCTTTGCTAATGCAGATAGCACTGAAATGAACATTTACATGCATGTGTTTTTAATGGTAGAATTCCTCTGGGTATATTCCTAGTAACAGGATTGTGGAATCAAATGGCAGCCATGCTTTTAGCTCTTTAAGGAATCACCACACTGCTTCCCATAGTGGTTTTGCTAATTTGTACCCCCACTGATGGTGTTTAAGTGTTCTTTTTTCTGTACAATGTCACTAGCATCTGTTATTTTTTGGCTTTTTAATAATAGCCATTCTGACTGTTGTGAGATGGCATCTCATTGTGGTTTTGATTTACATTTCTCTACTGATTAGTGATATTGAGCTTTTTTAAAATGCCTTTTGTCCACATGTATGTCTTCTTTTGAAAAGTGTTCATGTCCTTTGCCCAATTTTTAATGGGGTTGTTTTTCTCTTATAAATTTGTTTAAGTTCCTTATAGATGCTGGCTATTAGACCTTCATCAGGTGCATAGTTGCAAATATTTTCTCCCATTCTTTAGGTTGCCTGTTAACTATGTTGATAGTTTCTTTTGCTCTACAGAACCCTTAAACTTAATTGGATCTCACGTGTCAATTTTTGCTTTTCTTGTGATTGCTTTCGGTGTCTTTGTCATAAAATCTTTGTCCTGTGTCCAGGGTGGTATTGCCTAGGTTGTCTTCCAGGGTTTTAATAGTTTTGGGTTGCACATTTAAGTCTTTAATCCATCTCTAGTTGATTTTTGTGTATAGTGTAAGGAAAGGGTCCAGCTTCAGTCTTCGGCATATGGCTAGCCAGTTCTCCCAGCAGCATGTATTGAATAGGAAGTCTTTTCCCCATTGTTTGTTTTTGTCAGTTTTGTCAAAGATCACATGATTGTAGGTACATGGCCTTATTTCTGGGCTCCATAGTCTGTTCCATTGCTCTCTGTATCCTTTTTTGTGCCAGTGCCATGTTGTTTTGGTTATTGTAGCCCTGTAGTTATATTTTGAAGTCAAGTAACATGATGCCTCCTGCTTTGGTCTTTTTGCTTAGGATTGCCTTGACTATTTGGACTCTTTTCAGGTTCCACATACATTTTACAATAGTGTTTTCTAGTTCTGTGAAGAATGTCATTGGTAGTTTCACAGAAGTAGCCTTGTATTAGGGTTTTCTAGAGGGGCAAAATAATAGGATAGATGTAAATATAAAGAGAAGTTTATTAAGGAATATTAACTCACAGGATTACATAGTCCCACAATAGGCTGTCTGCAAGCTGAGAAGCAAGGAAGCCAGTCCGAGTCCAAAGCTGAAGAACTTTGAGTCTGATGTTTGAGGGCAGGAAGCATCCAGCACAGGAGAAAGATGTAGGCTGGGAGGCTAGGCCAGTCTACTCCTTTCAGGTTCTTCTGCCTGCTTTTTATTCTGGCCCTGCTGGCAGCTGATTAGATTGTGTCTACCCAGATTAAGAATAGGTCTGCCTTTCCCAGTCCACTGACTCAAATGTTAATTTCCTTTGGCAACACCCTCACAAACATACCCTCATAGAATACTTTGTATTCTTCAGTCCAATCAAGTTGACAGTATTAACCATCACAAGCATTAAATCTGTAAATTGCTTTGGGCAGTATTGCCATTTTAATGATATTGATTCTTCCTATCTATGAGCATGGGATGTTTTTCCATTTGTTTGTGTCTTCTCTGATTTTGTTGAGCAGTGCTTTGTAATTCTTATTGTAGAGATTTTTTTACCTCCCTGTTGGCTGTATTCTTAGGTATTCTATTCTTTTTTTTTTTCTTTCCTTTGGCAATTGTGAATGGGATTGCCTTCCTGTTTTGGCTCTTGACTTGGCTGTTGTTAGTGTATAGGAATGCTAGTGAATTTTGTACATTGATTTTGTATCCTGAAACTGCTGAAGTTGTTTTTCAGCTGAAGGAGCTTTTGGGCTGAGACTATGGAGTATTCTATCTATAGAATCATGTCACCTGCAAACAGAGATAGTTTGATTTTCTCTCTTCCTATTTGGATGTCCTTTATTTTTTTTTTTCTTGCCTGATTGCTCTGGCAAGGATTCCAATAGTTTGTTGAATAGGAGCAATGAGAAGGGACATTCTTGTCTTATTCCACTTTTCAAGGGGAATGTTTCCAGCTTTTGCCCATTCAGTATGATGTTGCCTGTGGGTTTGTCATAGGCTCTTACTATTTTTGGGTATGTTATTTCAATACCTAGTTTACTGAGAGTTTGTAACATGAAGAAGCATTGTTGAATTTTATTTTGTAAAGGCTTTTCTGTATCTATTGAGATAATCATGTGGTTTTTGTCGTTAGTTCTGTTTATGTGATGAATCACATTACTGATTTGCATATTTTGAACCAATTTTATATCCTAGAGATGAAGCCTACTTGATCGTGGTGGATTAGATTTTGATGTGCTGCTGGATTTGATTTGCAAGTATATTGGTGAGGGTTTTGGCATCAATATTCATCAAGGATATTGGCCTGAAGTTTTCTTTATTTTGGGGTTTCTGCCAGATTTTGGTATGAGGATGACAGTGGTCTCATAGAAAGAGTTGAGGAGTAGTCCCTCCTCCTCAATTTTTTGAAATAGCTTTGGAAGGAGTGGTACCAGTTCTTCTTTGTATATTTGGTAGAAATCAGCTGTGAATCTATTAAATTCTGGGCTTTTTTTGTTTGGTAGGTTAATTATTACTGATTCAATTTTGGAGCTCATTATTGGTCTGTCAGGGAATAAATTTCTTTCTGATTCAGACCTTGGGAGGGTGTAGTGTGTCCAGGCATTTATCCATTTGGGTGTTTGGAGTTTCTGATGGTTATTTTTAGAGAAATAATATTTTATATGTTGATGAGAATAATCCAGTACACAAGAAAAAAATGATGAAGTAGGAATGAAAGGAGAGAATGGCTGGAATGATGTTCTTGAGTAGATGAGCAGGATAAGATTGAGTGAACAAGTGGAGAGATGACTTTACATGACTTTAGACTTCAGAAACACAAAGATGCCTGGAGTGAACCTGCCTTATATGAGTGGATGTTGTGTTGAAAGTCTGTAAAAGTTCTATTCTGATGGCTTTAGTTTAATAGTATAGAAGGAGGCGAGATCATCAGCTGAAAATCAGAATGAGAGAGGTTTCAGGAAAGAGGAAAAAGTGTTAAATGTTAACTTAGAAGAATCAAGAGTAAACAGACTTTTGAAATATAGTATGATCTCCAGGAGCAGTAAGGCCCACCTGAGGTTATTGGTCATGAATTAAAAGTTCAGCCAGTCAGCAGGGTTTGTCTCCAGCCATGTTCAGACACAGAACAAACAAAATGTGCAGAGAAACATGTAGTTTTATTTTTCTAATGTTTAATGTGACTTTTTGCCAGAACCATTCTTACTTTGTAAACACAGGAAAAGAAAAAAACCTGTGTTTTTCTCCAGCATAAATCTTTCTGAGTCTCCATAATATTTAGCCATTCCTTCAGATGGTGAAGTCTCTCTGGGATAAAAACGTCTCTCAGATAGTATCCCTCTCTTCATCTCTCCCTAAGATGGCTTGGTGTATGGAGTGTAGTTTATTTGAACTAAGCACAGTAGAGAACATGTGTTCTCTTAATTTCTGTTGTCTTTTTCCTCCCATGTTGTCACTGGTCTCCTGTGTTGTCACATGAATGTAATAATAATCTTGCCTCATATGCATGTGTAGGTAGGAGTGATCAGGGAATGCAGCCTGTACTTACTTGCATTATGGAATTGGGCTTTATAATTGGGGAGGTACACTTTACCCTTATCCCCCAGTTAGAACTCTGTGCAATAATCTTCCCCAAGCTGTGTCACAACAACCTTAGAACTAGGTCACCAAGTGGTAGCATAGCAGAGAGGAGTGTGGAGGTTTAATTAGCATTGCTGAGCCACTGTGGGTTTCCTCTTGGGATATTTATCCATTAGGAAATAAGTGGATGACACACAGAATCTTGTAAGAGTGGAAGGGAATCTTGTAGCAGAGGTTGGGTGAGTACTGGCCAAGGAGCTGGATAAATGAGTAAGCACCATTTATTGAAGAGGCTGATCTTGCCCTGATGTGTGATTTTTGTGCCTTTTTCAAAAATTATTTGGCCGTAAATGCATGAATTTATTTCTGGGTTGTCTACTCAGTTTCATTGGTGTATGTGTCTGTCCTATGCTAGTACCATATTGTTTTGGTTACTATAGCTTTGTAGTATATTTTTAAGTCTGATAGTGTAATACCTCCAGCTTTGTTCTTTTTGCACAAGATTTCTTTGGTTATTGGGATTTTTGTATTTCCATATGAATTTTAGGTTTGTTTTTCTATTTCTGTGAACAATTTCATTAGTATTTTGATGGAAAATTCATTGAATCTACGTATTTCTTTGAATAGTGTATTAGTCCATTTCACACTGCTGATAGAGACATACCCGAAGCTGGGTAATTTACAAAAGAAATAGGTTTAATTGGACTTACAGTTCCATATGGCTGGGGAATCCTCACAATCATGGTGGAAAACAAGGAGGAGCAGGTCAAATCTTACGTGGATGGTGGCCAGCAAAAGAGAGCTTGTGCAGGGGAATGCCTTTTTAAAAACCATCACACCTTGTGAGACTCATTCACTATCAGGAGAACATCACGGGAAAGACCTGCCTCCATGTCCCGGTAATTCAGTCACCTCACACTGGGTCCCTCCCACAACACGTGGGAATTCAAAATAGTTACTTGGATAGGGATGCAGCCACACCATATCAGGTAGTGTGGACATTTTAACAATATTAATTTTTCTAATCCACGAACATAGAATACTTCTCTGTATTGTGCTCTGTAATTTCTTTAATCAATGTTTTATAGTTTTCATTGTAGAGACTTTCCCCTTGTTTATTAAATTTATTCCTAGATATTTTATCTTTTTTTGTAGCTATTGTAAATGCAATTGCTTTCTTGATTTCTTTTTTAGATAGTTTGCTATTGGCATATAGTGAAAAGACAACCCACAGAATGGGAGAAAATAGCTGTAAACTATGCATCTGACTATGAGTGACTATCCAGACTATATAAGGAACTCAGATAACTCAATAGCAAAATAACAAATAATCTGATAAAACATCAGGCAGTGAGTCTGAATAGACATTTCTCATAGAAGACATGTGTGGCCAACAGGTATATGAAAAAATGTTCAACATCTCTAATCACCAGGGAAATGCAAATCAAAACCACAAGGAGATTGTTTTGTTTAGCCTAGTTAGAATGGCTCCTATGAAAAATACAAAAAAAAAGAAAAAAAGAAAAAATGCTGTCAAGGATCTAGAGAAAGGGGCAGGAATCTCATAGGCCAACGGTGAGAATGTAAATCACTATTCCATAATAGAAAAGAGTATGGAGGTTCCTTTAAAAATTAAAAATGGAAGTACCATAAGATCCAGCAACTCTGCTGTTGGGTATGTAGCCAAAGGACGTGAAATCAACGTGTCAAAGAGATATCTGTGCTTCCGTGATTATTGCAGCACTATTCACAATAGCCAAACCATAAACACAACTTAAGGTGCCCTTCAACAGATGAATTGATAAAGAAAATGTGGTATATTTACAGAACAGAATACTCTTCAGCCACAACAAAGAATAAAATTCTGTCATTTGTGCAATATAGGTGAGTCAAAGAACACCATGTTAAGTGAAATAAGCCAGGCACAGAAAGATAAATATCACGTTTAGTCATTTATATATGGAAACTAAAAAGTTTTTCTCATAGAAGTAGATATAGAATAGTAGTTGTCAGATTCTGGGAAGGGAAGGGGGTGGGGGATGATGGAGAGGTTGATCAAGCAGTAGAAAGTTATAGTTGAATAGGAGAGAGAAATTCCAGTGTTCCATTGTACAGTGACTATAGTAACAATAAATACTGTATATTTCAAAATAGCTAAGAGAGATTTTGAATGTTCTCACCACAAAGGTAAATATTTGATGTGATAGATATGCTAATTACCTTAATTTGATCATTACACATTGTATACATGTATTGAAATACCCACACCGTACCTGGTAAATACAAACAATTATTATGTGATTTAAAAAAAAAAAAAAAAAAGCCTTAAAATAAGAGAATACTGACCGGAATGCTCTTCATGTAGCTTACACAGTTGGTTCATTTCACATGATTCTTGACATGTTTGTTATTAACACAATACAATGTTTCATTAAAAATTACTTTAAAAAACCACTAAGCAGAGTGTATATGGTGTCTACTGGGGCTAAGTCACTCAGGGAACACGGCTGGTGTCCAGCCATGTATATATAGAAAGAGTACGCTACCAGTACTCACCTGTTATTTCCAAGGAGAATCTGTGAGTGGTAAGTGCACATTTCTGGGAGAGGTAGGTAGAAAGGGAGAGGGATGAAATGTACTAAGTGAACAAAAATGAACAATGGTAATACTTATAACCTATATATAGGGTATTATATATATAGATTATGAATATTACTTAATTATTTTTGGAGATTATTTTGATCATGCTTTACTGTCTTTCTCTCATGCCTACCCCATCCCATATCTTCATACTAGTTTTACTGGAAAGCACTGTTTTCATGGAACTTTTATTCTAACGGAAATTCAGTATTAGTAGACCCCAATGAATGTTGATTAAATAAATGAACAAATGAATGCTGCAGGGAAGATAAAATGGAAAAGTCAGTATTTTGGATAGACTCTGAAGGAAAATAAATTACAGTAAATTAAAATACATCTATACCACCAGCAAAATCACAGGAGATTGAAAGCATGGGGCATGTCTGAGTATTATCAAGTAGTCTGCTATTTGTATAATATAAAGGAAAAACCACAGAACTTATAAACAGACTTGAATATAAATCTTGCTTCTTTAATTTATTCTCTGCATGAACCTGCTAGAAATAGTGAACTTTTCTGCTCCTTAGTTTCTTGAGTTTCAAAAATAAAAATAGATTTACATCATCTTTCAAGATCATTGTATGGACTGAATTTAGTACCTGCTAGGTCTTAACAAATGCTACATGAGAAATGGTAAAGGAAATGAAGTTTGTTGTAAAGTTCACGATGAAATCAGGAAGGTCTTTGAAGCCATGATACATCTCCAGAAAGAATATTATGTCATGGGTAATAATGACTTGGTGAAAATTTATGAGCTGAGAGTGTTATCACTGATCTCACCTAAAGAGGCCGGGTTCTGGCTTATTGCTGATTGCAGCAGGGGAAGTGTGGGGTGTTTCCGCAAGAGAATGGTAGGATTTAACAGAATTTGGACATGGGTTAGATGATTTTGGAGAGAAAGTTGGACTTTTCTCTGGATTGAATGTTGTCAGGAAGTGGGGATATCTTAATATAACCTACAAAGACAGAACATTAGAGCAAGGCTAAAGCTACAGAACAAGCAAAAGTCACAAATATTGGCCAGCATGTGGGCTGTTTGGTCTTTTTTGTGGTTTGGCAAATGCTGATATCTTCCTCTCTGTTCAGACATGATTGGAGAGTGGTCTTGATTCTGTCTTTATCCATTATGGTCACAGAGTAGCCTGGTCTGATATTGATGTTCTGTAAAGTTGTATGTGTTCAACAGAACATCGAGGCCTACCTGTAAGTACCAGACCAGTTCCCAGCGAGATCAGTACGTAATAAATAGTAGCAGGCGAGTCATCGGATGTCAGCCTAGTCCCCAGATGTCCCAGATTGTCAGATGTCTGCTTTAACCTTTCTCAATGTAAGTTCAAATATATAAAATATGTATATTGCATAATATATATACACACATATATATTAGGAGAGAAACCAGAGCTGTATCCTCTTATACCAGATGAATAATAATGAAGAACTTGAACTAGAGAATGTATAGGAGCATGGTTATTTGCCAAAATAACTGGATTTTTTTATCTATCAGAAATGGGCTAAACAGGATTCCAGTGATGTGTGGTTACTTGAATGGGAGTTACATCATTTTTAATGCTTAGATTTCATAAGCATGTATTTCTTTAACATATCTTATCAAAGATTTTCTATTGTGATGGTGATTTGAGGTACCTAGAGTCATTCAAATTGTCAATTTAAAATAATACTTATTAAGTCTCTTTTATCAGAGCCTTAGAATCCTGCACAACTTCCTGAAACACCTCCCGTTCCTCCAGGCTGTCAAGGGGAGAACAAACTAGTGGGGTTCTACTTCCCCTCCTGATAGTAGCCGTGACCATTTTGCTTTTTTTAAAAGTCATATTTTAGGATTTTAAAATATATACATAAGATTTTGTTTTTAAAAAGAGGCACTATTTCCTGACACTTTATTGCATGTGTTATCTTAAAAATCTCTATCCTCAGCAGAGCTAATCATAGGCAGTTCTTGATGTTGCTTCCTAGCAGGCTGTTTCAAAATGTAAATGTTTGTCCTGACTCAGTCTTTGCCTATGGTTACAGTGAGACCTCACTGAAAGGTGAACAGTTATTCAATCTCAGCATTCATAGCAACAATCACTTTGATAGCTTTTGCCTCATTATGCTCCCTCTATGTTCCATTATGAAGCAGAATAGTTTAAATGATGAAATGATTACAGCAAGGGAAATGGCTTTTCAGTAGTATTTGCTTTATAAGTTCCTTGGTCTTCTAGCTTGATATTAATATTTTATCTGTTAAAAGATATATCAATGCAAGCAGACTTCTTGAACTATCTAAAAGTGAAACTAATATGTTGACTTTGAGACTTTTGCATTACCAGTACTTAAACAGGAAATCCACTTACATAATTTTATCCAAAAGAAAGGTAGTCTTTCTACTGCTGATACAAAGTGGCACCTCTGTGTAGTTTGACTGTACATTCTAGGCCAATCAGCCTCATAATCTTACCTGTGCATTCTAAATATTATATTGCTTTAGGATATCTGTTCCTGCTGTTTGTCATCAAGTACCTAGATTTTAAATTATCTTCAAAACTTGACGACTGGACCACAGTCTTCTTTCATCTGAAATTAGTCTTCCTTGTGTGTATATGCTAGCCAATATTCATAAAGTAACTTCTGTGTAGTTTTGGCAACATATTATTTAGAAAAAAGTACCTCTGTCTCCATGGTAAATTATTTCAGGGAATTGGCATAGTCTCTAGAATAAAACTGAATGTAGTAATGATGCTGATGAGGTTACCTGTGATCAGGACCCATGATGTGTTTGATTAGCCTCACACCCCTGACACTCGTGGTCACTACTTAAAGGTAAGCCCTGTATTTGGTCACATATGTCCTCCTATTATCTTTTTAACATGACCATTTACCTCTGGCCTCCCTTTACCTTTCAGTTCACTATGTCCTTCTTTCCTAATGTTTTATGTCTAGAACTCCTCTTTCTTCATAAAAAGTACCACTACTATATTAATCAATTAAAAATGTATATCTCATATCTCCTAGCTTTAACTGACACATGGCAGTGGACAGCAATTTCTCCCTTGAGTCAAGGCAGATGCTTCCTTTATACTCTTTAGCACTTGGTTACAGAGGTGGGTTCTGTCCACCTTGACCCTAAGACCCTATTCAGATCATCACTTCTTTTAATAAGATAACAGTCAATGTCTGCCAGCCCCCAACTGTGCTGCAGAAAATCACGATTCCCACATTTTTGCAATAAAGAAGCAACTTTATTTGGATTCCATGAGGTTTTTTTTTTTCACATTTGATTAAACTAGGGGAGGCTATCAGCTCTAAGAATAGTCCCTTTGTGAGTTGGCGGAGACCAAAGGTAGGGACTGTAATAGGTAAGTAAGATTCAACCTAATTCACCCTCTAAATAATTTGGATGATTCAGAGAAACTGCTCATCCAAAAGCTAAGAAGGCAATTTAAAATTTCTATCCCTGAAAATCCCTGACTCTAAAAATAAGGACATCAAAAGGAAATTGGTGAGCTTTGAAAATTAGGCTTTTGTCTTGCCATCAGCACAGGAGCAGTGGAAGAATGAAAGAAAGATGAAGCCAAATAGGTTGATTAAAGTGAGAGAGACCTATGTCTGCAGAAGACAAGTTTGAGATTTTGGAAGATTTGCAAGGAAGACATGTAGGGAAAAATGAGACCTTGAAGGAAAAGCTAGATTAAAAGAGAAGTACAATGAAGTGCTTGCAGCTCTAGCTACTCTTGAAGGGAATATGAGAAAGCGGGGAGTTGATCTGGTTGTTATAAATCAGGAACTGGGACTGGGCCTTTAAAGAAATGTCTCTAGAGGAAAGGAGACAACAATCTCCAAGAGTAACCTGGAATGACTCCTTGAAGGGAACGTGAGTACTAAAACAATTGAAAGCTACTCACTTAACCCAAAATTAGAGCTTTCAGGAAATTACCCCTTGAAGACCACGGACCTGTTCCAAGTGGTTATATAACATTTGGGATGTTTTGAGAGATAAAGACTGGAAAGACTAACATAGAATTATTAAAGTGTTAATTTGTGATTTCAAATATTGTATATGAGGAAGTAACTACTGCTGTAGTTGAATACACCCTGGAAATGCATGTAGTCAGGGTAATAAGGCATAGAGAAGATTCGACACATTTTTTGAAAGTGAGGAAGATGGTCAGTGTTAGATTGACTCCAGCCCTCTTTGGATGTTAATTTAATGGCTTTTGTATTTGTGGGATGTTCATTTGATATGTTGGTCTTTGTGTACTTGTACACATAAAATGTTGATCAAAATGACTGCTATATATGCAGGAATCCATCTTCCAGGAAGGAAAAAAGTGGAAGAGAGCTATGCAAAAGACAAGTAGAGCAGGCTTTGAAAATTTTCTTTCAAAACCTCTTTGAATTTCTACCCCATAATATATGCAAATTATAGATCCCTTTTTGGCTAGTACTAGGGCTAATGGCCAGTCTCTCTATGAGAGAGTCGAGAAGTAAATAGTTGAGCAAAATTAGGGTTCTGTTAATTAGTTAGATGGGAATAATGGACATTGTAACAGAGAACACATTGCATGAACAACTATGCTTTTAGCAAAATTGGAACTCACTTATTCCCAATCTCTCACTATAAAGAATGACATAAGACAAAGTTTAGAAGAATAAGTTAGCAAAAAAAAAAAAAAAAAAAAAAAAAGTTAAGGCAAGAAGACAAAGAGAAAAAACAAGTCATTCAGATGTGCCAGTGCTTCATGAGGTCAAGAAGTTAAGTTTCACTGTCACCAATCCAGCTGAGCTTCCCCAATAGTGCAGAAAAACTACAAGGAAAATAGACCACTGGAGGAGCTATGTGCCTCCAAACAAGATCCTTCTCAAAATCCAAAACATTAAAATCATCAAGTGAAGATAATGTCTTGACGTGCAGATAGCTGAGCTGTTGGTAGCTACTATGTCTCTAGGGACACAAGTTTCATGTACATCAGCAGCAGCTTCCTTTAAGTAATTTGCTGAGTATGATTTCCCAGTTGCAAGACTAAAGAACTCTACCTTAGAAGCCCCGAGTAATCATATTGCAAGAGTTAATGGCTGCAAGAAGCTGCAATAGAACTGGAGGAAAAATGCCTTCTAATGGAGAAAGGGGCGGGGCGGGGAGAGAGAGAGAGAGTGTGTGTGTGTGTGTAGGTGTTATTGAGGGGCAGGATTCCCACATATATTCTACTCTCAGTGTGTCACCAGGACACTGGCTACTCAATGTCCACAGAGAAACTAGAAATTAAGACATTTTTAATGTGCTGGGTAAAAATAAGCCCTGAAGAATGGGCTTGCCATCACTACAAATTTTGAACACCCCAAGATAGCAGAATTGTTCTAATGCTATGTACTGGGAGATATTTTTTCTTCAATATAGAGAATTTAAATAGTACCCTAATTAATTCCATGGTGAGATAGTTCTCCTTACTGAATTTTAATTTATATATCCTGAAGGATATTCTCCTGGGATAGAATGATTGACAAGCTGGAAAGCCTGAAACAGAGGTTTTTCTTGATTCTGTCTATTCTCCATTGCTCAGATATTATTGAGGCTTAAACCAGAGTAATGTGGGTCTAGTTTAACTCTGTTTTTTGGAAACTTCTTTTTGCTTGGGGTAACTACAATCTGGGAGTTGCTTTATTGTCTTCATTTTGTAAATATGCAACTTAGTGCTAATACTTTTGTTCGTGATGTATACTTTAGGCTTTTTACAAATGGAGACACAGGATAAACTTAGCAGGGGTAATTCAATTTCAGGGACGTTGACAAAACTGCATCCCTGTCAGTGAGAGGCAGGTTGAAGCTATTGAGCTTTGCTCAGGGATCTGATTTACAGTCCTCTTCCCCAGCTGAGAATTAGCAGGATTAAAAAAACAACAAAACAATGATGATTTTTGACTTCAACTTCAAGGTTTTGGACTTTTCTTGACTTTAATATGTAAAGGCAAGACAATTTCATCTTTGGAATTTATTTTATTTGAGTAGAAATAAGAATATGGGTCTTTGATTTCTGTGGACTTAGATTGGCAAGGATCTCATTTTTGACATTTTAGTTTCTCCTCAGAGATATGATAATAAGGAATGTTTATATTTAAATTAGGGATATCTCTATATTATTGACATCAGAATGTTTTTATGCTGTCACTTAATTTAACAGCATAAATTATACTGCGGTATCTTCTGCAAAGTGTCCACATGTACTTTGAGAATAAGTAAGAAGAGCATAAGGAGCACTTTTTTGCCGTGGGGAACAGTAGGCTCTTCCTATGTAATACTGACTCATTTCAGAGCCTGTGGAGGCAAAAGTTAAACACCTCCAGGAAGAAGGAAACCCAAAGCAGGATTAGTGGGTGTTTGGGGAATGGCTCATGAACTATGAGTGGGGTTGTCTATATAGAATGCTGCTTGCCTCCTCTGAGAGAGATTGCACAGAGCCAGTGGAATATAGACCCAAGGGCTAAGTGTGAAGAATTAAGCAAAGAAGGAGCTGAAAGTGTAACTGGGGGAGCTTCTCATTTCCTGACTTCATTTTTCTATTTGGAGGACTTCTTCTATAGTGAGACACCTGACACTCTCTGCCCGCCCTTTCTTATTAAGAAATAATAAGATAACTGATTTATATATATAGGGAGTTCAGAAGAAACATCTGGCCATAACTAGTCCAGCTTCTAGTGGATTGGATAATATCCTCTGAAAAACTCATGACCACCTGGAACACTGGAATCTGACCTTGTTTGGAAATGGGGTCTTCACAGCTGTAATAAGATAAAGTCCTACAAGAGTAGGGTAGGCCCTAAATCCAATGATCAGTGTCCTTATGGGAAAAAGAACACATGAAGACAATAGGGGAAAGGGTTATAATGACAGAAGCAGAGTTTGGAACAATGCAGCTACAGGCCAAGTAATGTCAACGATTGCCTTTCTGGGAGCCACCAAAAAGTAGAAAAATGTAAAAAGGATTCTTTCCTTCAGCTTTCAGAGACAGCGTAATCCTTTTGACACCTTTGAACTTCCAGCCTACTGAAGAGAATAAAAGAAAATAAATTTCTGTTGTTGATGCCACCAAGTTTGTGGCAATTTTCTATGGTAGCTTCAGGAAAGAGTTCCCATTTTTCTTTTGAGCCAGGTCTGTCTGCAAGAGGCATGCATCCTGCTCTGCTTTTTGCCACATGGTCATCTACCTGTGTTAGTGATGGGTGTTGAATCTGTGTAATTCAGGAGTATAACATTGATGAGCCCTTTAAAATGCTAATCAAATACGTAATTTCCATATTCCTTAGTGACAAATTTGAGATTTTGATCTTCTTTGATAGGATCCACATTTATCACTCAGTTGATTTCTGATTCAAGAGGGAATGGAGAATGTTATTTACTATTCTCCAAAAGTCTCAACGTCACTATGTACAGCAGACTCCCAAACTGTCAGCAGTGTTGGTTTCTGGTGAGGCCTCTTTTTCTGGCTTGTGGATGGCTGCCTACTTAACTGTGTCCTCAAATGCCTTTCTCTAGGCACCCACTGTGGCGGGGAGGCGGGGAGAGAGAGAGAGATCTGATGTCTCTTCCTTTCTTCTTCTTAAAAGTAAACCAGTTCTATTAGATGAAGGCCCATGCTTCTGTCCTCATTTAACTTTAATTACTACCACAAAAGCCCCATCTCCAAACACAGTCACATTGGGGGTTACAGCTTCAATACAGGAATTTGGGGAAACACAATTCAGTCCATAACAATTCCATGATTTCTGTCTTATAAAATTCATCTCTAAACACAACAGGATGTTCAGGGACACAATAATTCTTTTACTTAACCTTTACACTCTCCCAAAGCTCTTAATAACCTTTCTACTCCAACCTCTGTTGAGACCTTCTTTAGTGTCTCTTGGTAGATAACCTCATCCTTTTCTATCTTTTTTTTTTAACGAAATTGAAGTCACTATTTGTGCCTCGATAGCCTACTAGATGTTTAAATCTTGTCCCTGACTATCTCTGAAACCTAAACTCTTGACTTTATCTATCCTGTAACGTACATTAGAAAACACCATTTTCTTCTAGTTTTTAAATATATTTCATTGTTTTTTTTCTTGCATCTGGACATTTTCATTGCTGTCTCCTTTTCTAGAATATCCCTCACTTCCTTTTACTTTTTGATGGAGTTGTATAACTCTATCCACTACTTCCTTTTTTATAAAAAAGAAAGTTCTATAATATACTCTCCTTGCAAAACTTCATTAGTATTCACCCTAGTTAGTTTAATTAACTTTAATAGAGGTTCAATAATTAATTTCCAAAAACATAATTAATAATTAGAATTTACTATATGAAAATATTTAATAAGCAATAGCAAGGCTTTCAATATAAATAAACTATTTTCATAGTGATGTGAATATATTTTCTAATAATGCTGAACAGAAAAGTATGACCTGAAAGAAAGCCTATACTTTGGCTATTTATTCATCAGAATTTGTGGGGTTTTTTTTTTGTCTTTACAACTCATGGGAGTATAGAGCAGTGCCTTTTTAATATTTAGAAGTTGATGAACTTGTAAGGAAAGGTGTTTTTTTTAAAAAAAAGAAAGAAAGAAAGAAAAGACAAGAAGAAAGTACAGCAGTTCTCAGTTCTCCCAGCAGAAATGATTCTCTTCTGCCTCCCTCCTCACAAAGCCAAGGGGGTGATGAAAACTGTACAGTGGAGCTATCAGAAGGTCATACACCATATGTTGTGAGTATTATCACCTGATATGTTAAATTCCCAACTTTCTTGTATTATGTTTTCCTTTCATCTGTTCTTTAGTTTTATAAAATAAGAAAAGTGCCTGTCCTGACTTCAGATTCACAAGTTGAAAAGACTGTCTTAACAAGCATAGAATAAACCTAGAAATAGATCATATCATACTACTGGAAAATGTAAAGATACATGTAAATAAATTGATTTTATTCATATAAGACATTTGTAAAATATATTACAAATATGTAAAAGTATTATATATTTGTAAATGAGTATATTTTATTATTTGAATTACATGTTAAATTTCATCTTGTGCTCTTTTACTAGATCTGTTCAAACCAAAGCTCCATTATGCCATTCTCATTCAAAGAATTCTGAATAAGAGGTTCCCGAGTGGTGACTAGTTTGGGATGGTTCTGCCTCTATCATGGCACCATAACACTGTATTACAATCATCTATTCATCTGGCTTTCCCTCCTGAAAAAAAAAAAAGGGGATAGCATCTCACCACTGTAATTTACTATTATGTGTTAAAACCTACCACACAGGCAGGGCACAAAGTAGGTGTTTAACAAATATTTTATAGATTTTAGAGAAAAAGAATAAATTAATGCTTTCAGCAGTTCTGTTTCCAAACATGTTGCATTTCCCTCTACTAATTGCCATAACTTAAACACTAGCTAGGGACAGAGTAACACATGAAACATTTCAATGATACTTAGAGGCAATACCATTTGAACAGCTTATAAATTTCACTTTGTATTTGCTAAGAGTATACTGTAAAGTGTGTCACTTAATCTTGGCTGAATATCAGGGAAAAGGATACAAAGGTTGTTATCCCAGTTGTGCTATTGCTGTCCATTTACTTTGACCTAAAATGTTTTCATTTATGAGAGACAAAGAAAGTTGGAATTAAAATAATACTCAGATAGATGCTCCCATTTAAAGCAGAAAAATCACTGCTTAAAACCTTTGTAATATACAATTAAAAGAAAATAGTTTCTGTAAAGAAAATCCATTTCCAAAAATAGATGTACTTTTAAATATGAGTATTATCTGCAAAAGGGAGGCGCCAACATGAGCCTGTGTCAGGGTCATTCTTACTAATGTTTATAACAAACAAGGCTTGACTGCCAGGTGACCTAACAGGGATTGACTGTTTAGTGTCTTCTAAGTGAAGGCCCAGAAACGTGCACTAAGAAAAAGACAGGGATAATGAGATGAGTAAACTGTTTGGAGGTCTGAAAGCAGGATAATTTTATTATGCCTGAAA
Organism: Aotus nancymaae; assembly: GCF_030222135.1. NCBI lineage: Eukaryota > Metazoa > Chordata > Mammalia > Primates > Aotidae > Aotus > Aotus nancymaae. Next base: position 19,885,939 of record NW_026988465.1, read on the forward strand.
TAGTTACATTGTATATCAAAATGAAGAATATTAGCTGACTGGGGCAAATCAGCTAGGAAAACCACAGGAAATGAAAACATTGGAATTGCTGATCAGAAATCATACACAAAGGATTTAAGAGGATTTCTGTGAAATACAACTGAAAACAGTACATGATGATGGCTAAGCTATAAGAACTAGCCATCAACAATCAGGCCTCAAAGTTCTGTTACCAGATTTAGGATTCTTGGCAAGTTAATCATAAGTTAGTTTCTCCACATCTACCGTTAAGAAAAGAGCCATTGTTACTGATATTCTTACAATTAAATGAGATATAATATATGTAAAACCCTTAGCACAGTATCTGGTGCATACACATGATCAATAAATACTATAAAACTTACTATCATTAGCATACAGAGTCTTAAATCAGGTTGCTACTTGGATGGCAATTTGATACACATATATAAAATTTTTGGGGGGTGACTAAGAGAGCTACACAGTAAATTCTATATGAAATCTAGAGAGAAGTCAAGTGGAAAATCAAGAATTAAAAAACATAAAATCTTGGCCCAAATGTAAAATTTATTGGATTATAATGAAGAGGCTGTGTTTCATAAGCTACCTGCGTGAATAGAAGCTGTGTACATGTGACGTCAATGTAAGATAAATTGTTCGTGTGCTATAAATCATGGATCACATGCTGTGCAAAAGAGTTCAAGAAAACGAAGTGGGAGAGACAAAATCTTAACACTATGAGCTTGGTATAAAAATAGTTTAATCGTTGTAGTTACCTAAGCACAAGAGAACCTTATCATTTAGCCCCATAGTCATTTTATTTCATGCTATCAAACCTTTGGTGACTTCAAGGACAAATATTACCCAATTCTTCATAATCGGATGATTTTTGTTGCTAAAAAAAAAAAAAACACCTGCAAAATTATGAACAGAGACTATTATGATCAGGTTAAAATAATGTTGACATTTTTATGGGATCCACTCACTACTCTCAGATCCTGGAGAGAAGTATCAGTATCACAATTACCTGGCCTTGCCTCCGTCTTCAGTAGGACACTAACTCCATGTAAATGTGGCCCTTGATTCTCTTTCTTTGCTCATAATACTGCCTTGAGTCCCTTCACTGACCCAGTTCCTACTCCCTGCAACTTTTTGATCTGTTCCTCATATTTCTTGTTTCTGAACTTGAGACTCACTTTCCAGTTAGTTTCGCTTTTTTCCCCAGTTTAACCTCAGCATCACTGCCAGTAGTTGTACTTTTGCTTCATCCTTTTCCGGGAGCTGTGTTTCTCCTTCGCCTCAGCTGCCATCAGCTGCCATGAGACAGTGAGATGCCAAACCCCTCATCCGTCATGATTGCTTCCTTATCTCTCCACGGTTCCTATTTTCCTGGCTTCCCTGGCTACAAGAACCTTTTCGATTTTAGTTAGTAGGGGAGATGGATTTGAGACTGATCTCCCATTCTCCCGATTGCACCACCCAGGTAAAACCTTCTTCCCTGGCAATACTCATTGTCTCAGTGATAGGCAGTCTGTGCTGTGAGCAGCAGGACCTAGACTTAACCCCTGGCATTTCAGTAGCAAAATAGAACTCCTTCCTGAGAATTTGGGGTAAGTTGTAGAATTTAAGCATGGGGAAATAAAAGCATATCTCAGACCCACTAGTAGTATCAGTGTCATCATGACACTCCTCCTGGATTATTTGAATTCATACCTTTCAGTAAAGCTATTGTTTGATTCCAGATTCCTGCCAGCCAGTTATTTCAGCCTCGGCTCATACTTATAGTGATTATTTCTTAGCTTAAAATTATTCCTTTACATTCACTGTGAAAGAAATGACAGTTCAAAGGAAAAGGAATGGGCATCATATTTGAATTCTAAGACACTATCATTGTAAGAATGTAAGCCGTATTAATTTAATATTAGCTTTATGGGGAAAAACTTATAGGACACATCTTTATCATAGAAGGTTTAAGTGTAAAAAAGAATCTCTGAATGTACAAAATTTGGTAATAGCTATAGACTGTTGATGACATTTTATTGAATCAGGTACTGTGATAGACACAGATTGCATGCCTTAACTCATTTATTCCCCATCAGTAGTCCTGTGTTACATTCAATTTTATCCATCCTGCAATCGAGGAAACCTTATTTTACTCAATGAGCTTTCTCAAGGTTACTGGGCTAGTAAGTGAAAGAATGGTCTATGCATTTTAGACTCAGCTGCCAAGCTTGTGTTTTTTCTCCTGGTGCTGTGGTAGATGAAGCATTCTACCTATTAATTTCAAGAGCACTGGGTGAGTCATGAGTATAAACAATCTCTTACAATGTAACCATCTTCTTCTTCAGTATCTCATTCTCAAGATTACACATCACCATCGCTGGGATAATTTAACCTCAGAATTTGAAGCTAAAATCCCAACCACTACGTTTTATTTGTTTATTTCTCACATATTCTTAATCTTAGTATACACTTTCCTCATCTCCAAATCCCTTGAAACATTTTTATGTTTTTTCTTCTCTGTAAGTCCCATGTGCATCTTCACTTTCTTACTGCTGAGTTGACTCCTGCGACCCACCTCCACACGTGCTCTTTCGTTAACAAACTTCACTCCCTCATTCCCTTGTCCCTCTCTCTTGATAATTCCCAACTTAGAATCAATTAAATCATTTCCTGCTCTGCCACGCACTGTGTTCAAAAAACTGTACAACTATTCCAAATGCATCCAATACAAATATTTAATGTCTAACATAACTAGTTTCCCAGCACTGCTGAGAACCTGGTTTATACTTTCCTGGATACCTTCCTTTCTCCTGTCTCACTGTGGTTCCTTCAGACTCTCAGTGTTCTCATTAAGTTGCTTACTCCAAGCCTGCCTCATTCTTAGATGATCATGACTTTTCTTCCAGAAAGATAGAAGACTGAAGTCTCTCCATTTCAAAACTCATCCTCCCTCATTTACATGTATAATTTCCCTCAGATATCTGCAGCACTCACTCCTTCAACATTTTAAACACTTGATTTAACATGTAACCTTTTTTAATCTCAACCCTCCTATTTAATGTCCTCCTGATTCCTTATGATCACTTTCTAACATACTGTCCAATTTATTATAATGTTCTACCCCTAGGCAGAATGTAAGTTCTACTGGGAGCTTTGTCTATTTTGCACAAGATGTATTACAAGCACCTGGCTCCTAGTAGGTACCAATAAACATTTGTTAAATGAACAAATAAATACATACAAGTGTTTTGATTGCTTGTTTTCTCCCCTGTCCTTCCAGAGGAAGAGGTTCCTCAATCCATCTCTAGATAAGACTGATAATGAATGACAGCAGCTACTCGGAAAGATGAGATAAATTGCTTCTTTATATCTGAATTGTGATTTTTCATAGTGATGTTGAGGTTGCATACTTGAACCCTAGTATGAGAAAGCTTTCTTATGCCTCTTCTACCAAACTAGTTCAAGGGCAGGGAATGCAGTGTGCAGACCCCCTCATCTCCTTTTATCTCTCAGTATGTTTGGACAGACCACATATCACTGCTGCGCTCCATCTTTGTCACTAAATATACTTCCAAACAAATGCCCTCCAGGTTGATGCAAAGGGACCGATTTCTGCTGTATTTCATTTTCTTTTATACTTTTGACAAAGGTTCTTTTTTTTTTTTTTTTTTTTTTTTTGTCACTGAGACTGGATTTTATACAGATTACAGTCTACCAGAAACTTCATTGAAAGCAGCAAGTGTATTTCTCTTTGGAACGCAAGTTAAACTGGAGTCATGGTCCCCAGTGAGCAAGAATAGTTGAGAGTAGGGTTGTAATAGAATCAACTATACCCTTTGGCTAAAAGCTGTTTTCCCAGAATCCACAACCAACCTACTGGAAAACACAATGCAAACAAATGCTGTTTACCAATTGCCTGGGATAAAATACAGCTGCAAGAAATTCTTTTATGAAATAGATAATATTTCTAAATGCTGGATTTCCAAGGTTTATCCAGAAACCCTAATTGGAAGATTCATTGTGTTTACCCTCAGTGCCTATGTCCCACAGAACAAATACATATTCTCTTAATGTTTAAAAATGCTTAACTTTCTTCCCAATGCTTTTATGATGCAGAATAGCAGTTCCTTTTAAAAAAAATTACAATAGTTTTGTTTAATTTACTCATGTGTTTATCTTTAATTCTTAGCTTGATTTTTATTTATACCTGGGGTTGGCTTCATTTTGTCTATGTCAAAACACCTTTTTGATTTTTAAGCAAAATGTTACATGAAATAGAAACTTGATTGTACTTTTATGATACTGCTCTATTTCTTTTTAAAAAGAGTGATAATTTCTGCAACTTTTATACATTGTTTGAATAGAATAACTGTCATCTGTTTGTTTGCTGTGAAGTGTGGGATTGAGGTAATTTATGACTAGATAAATTATTGTTCCTGCTGAAGGAGCTCCCTTTTTTTGCTCTTTAAATAAACTATTGGATTAGAGATCCCACTTCACTTAGGCTGTGACAAGGCTGAACAAGCTGTCAGTCTCAAAATTACAAATGGATTGTGTCACTAAAATGCATTTTTTATCTGCTTTTGGTTTTGTGAATCCCTAATAAGTTTTACTTTGTAGTGATATTCCATACAAGTTAATAGAAGCCTCCAGTTTTTCATGTGAGAAAGGAATTATGGGTGATATTTCAGGTTTTTGCTCTTTCATATTTCCTATTTTTACAGGTTTTTTTCTCTTTTGTTTTCATTATACTTTCTCTTTGACGTTTCTGAGGCTTTTTGTCCTTTGATTTCTCTAACTACTTTTTTTTATTTTGAGACAGAATCTCCCTCTGTTGCCCAAGCTGGAGTGCGGTGGCATGATCTTAGGTCACTGCAACCTCCACTTCCTAGGTAGCTATAGTGCAAGTGATTCTTGTGCCTCAGCCTCCCAAGTAGCTGGGTTTACAGGTGTGAGCGACCACACCTGGCTTATTTTTGTATTTTTTTTTTTTTTTTGAGACAGTTTTGCTCTGTCCCCAGGCACCAGGCTGGAGTTCAGTGGCTCAATCACTGGAGTGCAGTGGTGCAATCTCGGCTCACTGCAACCTCTGCCTCCTGGGTTCAAGCAATTCTCCTGCCTCAGCCTCCCAAAGAGCTGGGACTACAGGCACGTGCCACCACGCCCAGCTAATTTTTGTATTTTTATTAGAGCCAGAGTTTCACCATGTTGGCCAGGCTGGTCTTGATCTTCCAACCTTGGGTGATCAGCCTCCCAAAGTGCTGGGATTACAGGCATTAGCCACTGTGCCCAGCCTCCAGTTACTCTTTATCTCTTAGCTCTCTTGCATGGCTTCACTTCCTTCCTTACCAAATATCAAACCATTTCTCTATCAATACCACACTCATCACAATATCAGCTTTTCTGCCTTCTGCTACAAACATCAATTAAGTCTTCATTTTGCATCCTCTACTCTGGCACATTTATGATCTGGATCTTCACTTGAATAGGCAACAGTCTTTGGTAATCCTCTTTCAACCCTTCACAGTTTTCTTTAGTTCTTCTGACCCATTCTCACTCACTCCCATTCTTTCACTCTCAGAAGGAAATTTTTTACTTTTTCCTTATAGAGAAATTAGAAACCAGTAGTCCTGCATTCCCTAAATTTTCCATATATGTAAACATTTGCCCTTATTTTGTTTATACATCTTTCTGAGGAAAAGTTGTTTTTTCTTGAACTGAGTTTCATCATCCTATCTAGTCTTTCATATTTTTCCCTCACCCTTCCTAAACACATTTCTTCATCACTAATCTTTTCCCATGTTTCATCCACTGACTCTTGATTGGCCCCTTTAAAACATGTATTTGAAAGTATGCTCCTTGGCAGTTTATGGCAGCATAATTTTAAATACGTATTTGAAACACATTCTCATGTCTTTTTTTAAACAGAAGAATTCCTCAGCTTTTTCTCACCTTTCCCATTTTCCCATGTCAGCCAGGCTTCTAAAAGATTGGTCCAGTGATGGAAGAGCTCCAGAGGAAGTCAAGGTCCAGGATGTGACCACGAGGACTGAACAATGTGACCTGTGTGGAGTCAAGTGAAGGCAAGTGGAACAGGGCAAGAGGCACGTGGATCGAGAGACTATCATGTGAGATTGGTTGTCAAAACAAAGTTTAAAGTCACCTAAAATAAAAGTCCAATTTATCCAGGTAGAAAAGACTATGGCCAGGTACTAAAATATTAGTAAATGAACAAGGATAATCGGAAAATCCATGGATGACTATGACGGTGCTGCAAAAAGTTGGCATCAACTGCCAAGGAGCATAATTGTTACTCACAGGAGAAGAAAAGTAGTGTATGATTCAGAATGGAGATCAGAAGAACGTCAAGTCTGATTGCCAGATACAAAGTCCATGGGATGCTGGTGAACTTACAGACACCAAATGAAAAAGCTTCAGGAGAAAAAGGCTTTTCATCGAAGAATCAACTTCCAGTTAGTGTGCAGAAGAGGAAAGGATGTTAAATGAAGAGCTCATAAATGAGAAAGAATAGTTTCCCTAATGTTTTCTTGTAGTAGTCTCATAGTTTGAGGTCTTGGATTTAAGTATTGAATCCATTTTGATTTGATTTTTGTATGTGTCAAGAGGTAAGGGTTTGGTTTAATTTTTTTATATATGGGGATCCAGTTTTCCCAGTACCATTTAGAGACTGTCCGTTCCCTAATATGTGTTCTTGGCCCTTTGTCAAAAATGAGTTTATTATAGATGTGTGGATTTCCTTCTGATCTCTCCATTCTATTCCATTGATCTGTGTGTTTGTTTTTATGCTAGTACCATGCTGTTCTAGTTACTATAGATTTATAGTATAATTTGATGTCAAGTAATGTACATTGTACATTTAAAAATAAGTTTAAATGTATAATTGGAATGTTTGTAATTCAAAGAAATAATAAATGTTGAGGCAATGGATATCCCATTTACCCTGATGTGATTTTTACACATCATATGCCAGTATCAAAATATCTCATGTACACCATAAATGTATACACCTACTATGTATCCATAAAAATTCAAAATAAATTAAGAAAAAAAAATAAAGAAGTTGGTAACTATAGATCAGGGTGTCCCAAAGGCTCATGGAAGGTACTGAGCAATGAAATTAGGCCAAGAAAGAAGGATCCTGGATCATGGAGCAGTACATGTAACAGAACATAGATTACAGATGAGCAGAAAGGCTCGGACTTGGGCGATGAGAAAAGAGAACAGATTTGAGTAATGGCAGACAAAACCGTCCACTAACTTTCAAAGCTGGCTGTAGCAGCATATTATTCATTTGGGAAAGACTGGCCATGACTTGGGTTGCAATAATTCTGAAGGCATTTGATGAGAAAATTCTGACTTGGGTGGATTGCATTGGCTCTGATGATAGGCTCTGGCTGTAAGTTTTCTAAACACAGGCTCCCTCCACTGTATTGTATATGCTGAAGAGTGAGGGTGGAGATCTAATAATAGAGGCATGAATAGGCGTGATCATAGAAGCTGAGAGAAGCTCATCATTAATTCAAGCTTTCCAAATCTATGGGAGCCACTGACCACAAGCACCTTCAGTGGCAGCCCCCAGTCTTGTACTAAATTGACTTGGGATGCAGTGGGTTTGCATTACTGATATGGTTTGGCTGTGTCCTCACCCAAATATCATCTTGAATTGTAGCTCCCATGATCCACACATGCCATGGAAGGGACCCAGTAAGAGGTAATTGAATCATGAGGGTGAGTTTTTCCCATGCTGTTCTCCTGATAGTGAATAAGTCTCATGAGATCTGATGGTTTTATAAAGGGTAGTTCCCCTTCACATGTTCTCATGGCTGCTGCCATGTAAGGTGGGCCTTTGGTCCTCCTTCGCCGTATGCCATGATTATGAGGCCTCTCTAGCCCTGTGGAACTGTAAGTCAGTTAAACCTCTTTTTCTTTGTAAATTACCTAGTCTTTGGTATGTCCTTACAGCAGCTTGAGAACAGACTGATGAAGTAAAGTGGCACTGGTATAGTGGGGTGCTGCTATAGGGATACCCAGAAATGTGGAAGCAACTTTGGAACTAGGTAACAGGCAGAGATTAAATCAGTTTGGAGGGCTCAGAAGAAGACAGGAAGATGTGGGAAAGTTTGAAACTTCCTAGAGACTTGTTGAACGGCTTTGATCAAAACACTGATAATGATATGGAAAATGAAGTCTAGGTTGAGGTGGTCTCAGATGGAGGTGAATAACTTACCGGGAACTGGAGCAAAGGTGATTCTTGCTACGCTCTAGCAAAGACACCGGCAGCATTTTGTCCTTGCCCTAGAGATGCTGTGGAACTTTGAACTTCAGAGGGATGATTTAGGGTATCTGGCAGAAGATATTCTAACCAACAAAGCATTGACGATGTGACTTGTGTGCTCTTAAAAGCATTCAGTTTTATTCATTCACAAAGATATGGTCTGGAATTGGAACTTATATTTAAAAAGGAAGCAGAACATTAAGAGCTCAGAAAATTTGCATCCTGATGATGGGATAGAAAAGAAAAATCCATTTTCTGAGAAGAAATTCAAGCCTGCTGTAGAAATTTGCATAAGTAACAAGGAGCCAAATATTAATCACCAAGACAATGGGGAAAATGTCTCTAGGGCATGTCAGAGGTCTTCACAGCAGCCCCTCCCGTCACAAGCATGGACACTTAGGAGGAAAAAATGATTTTGTAGGCTGGGCCCAGAGCCTTCCTGCTTTGTACAGTCTCTGGACTTGATGACCTGCCTCCCAGCCATTGCTAGAAGTGGCCAATGTACACCTTAGGTCATTGCTTCAGAGGATGCAAGCCCCAAGCTTTGGTGACTTACATGAGATGTCGGGCCTGTGGGTGCACAGAAGTTGTGAGTTGAGACTTGGAAACTTCCCCCTAGATTTCAGATGATGTATGGAAACGTCTGCATGTCTAGGCAGAGGTGTGCTGCAGGGGCAGAACCCTCATGGAGAACCTCTGCTAGGGCAGTACAGAAAGGAAATGTGGGGCTGGAGCCCCCACACAGAGTGCCCATTGGGGCACTGTCTAGTGGAGCTGTGAGAAAGGGGCCACCGTTCTACAGACCCGAGAATGGTAGATCCACTGACAGCTTGCACTGTGAACCAGGAAGTGCCACAGACACTCAATGTCAGCCCATGAAAGAAGCCAGGAGAGGGGCTGTACCCTGCAAAGCCACAGGGGCAGAGCTGCCCAAGACCATGGAAATCCACCACTTGCATCAGCATGACCTGGATGTGAGACATGGAGTCAAAGGAGATCATTTTGGAACTTTAAGATTTGACTGCCATGATGGACCTCAGACTTGCTTGGGGGTCTGTAACCCTTTGGAACACGTATATCTACCCAATGCTTGTACCCCAATTGCATCTAGGAAGTAACTAACTTGCTTTTGATTTTATAGGCTCATAGGTGGAAGGGACTTGACTTGTCTCACATGAGACTTTGGACTGTGGACTTTTGAATCAATGCTAAATGACGTAAGATTTTGGGAAGGCATGATTGGTTTTGAAATGAGAGGACATGAGATTGGGAAGAGGTCATGGGTGGAATTACATGGTTTGGCTGTGTTCCAACACAAATCTCATCTTGAATTACAGCTCTTGTAATCTTCACATGTCATGACAGGGATCTGGTGGGAGGTAACTGGATCTTGGGCATGGGTTTTTCCCTGGTGTTCTTCTGATAGTGAGTAAGTCTCATGAGATCTAATGGTTTTATAAAGGGCAGTTCCGCAGCACAGGACCTCTTGCCTGCTGACATCTAAGATGTGCCTTTGGCTTCTTTCATGGTTATGAGGCCTCCCCAGGCATGTGATACTATGAGTCCATTAAACCCCCTTTTCTTTATAAATTCCCTAGTCTCTTGTATATCTTTATAGCAGCTTGAGAATGGACTAATACAATTACCCTGTATTCTATCTAGAAAATCCAAGAATTACAACTGCCACACATGCAGTTACAGAAATGCTAATCATCCTCTCGCTGTCTTTTTTTTTCCTCTGGTAGATACATATTTTTATTTAAAATATAACCATTCCACAAAATTACTTGAATCTGTTCCCGATGAATTTACTAATAGAAAACAGAATTAGACCAACTTGGTTTCTGGATTTAATGTGCTTTGCAGACTTGTTAGGTTTAGCTGTAAATAATCTTACTCCCTATAGTGTGGAATGTTTAAAAGTGTTTTGCTGCATACACAGAGCAAAGCGTTCACAGTGGACAGTTAGAAATAAGCAAAGCGACAGATTTAAAGTTGGGAGGATGGGGAATATAAACAAAAGAGCTCTACTTAGTTAACCTAAGTACGGAAATAAAATAAAGTGAAACCAAGAGGCCTGGTAGGTGTAGTAGCCATGTTGCAATTTCCAGTTTTCATCCAGATATTTCTTATCAGGTAAACCCTGTCACTAGTATCACACTTGCTATAAAGCATATTATAATCTTTTTCTTCTGCAAATTATGCTCATGCAGATGTTATGTGTCTTATGATGGAAAGACTTCCAAAAGGGGAAAGTGGTTTTCTTCATGTCAAATGTAATAAACCCAAACCAGGTAAGTCAGTTTTGCAGCCGGGAATCCTATTTGTTTGCATTAGGTTGACTTTCTCATACATCTTCTACCAGTAATATCAGACTGTATATCCACTCTGATGATGTATAAATGGAAAATTTTCCATGTAAAATCACATGGGGACCTTCACAAGATTACTTTGACATGCTTTTTCCCTTATTTTTTTCCTGCTGTGATTTTGGAAGGCTGTATTTTTTTTTCTCCTGTTAAAATGATTAGTGCTTTAAGTGAATGAGATCACTTACTGAAATAAAAATCCAGCCAAGCCATAGTCTCATATCATGATCTCATACAGGCTCAGTCTCAAGAGAGGCCCCCTGAGAGATTTTGCAAAAATTGTTCATCCAATTGTTGCATGCAGCCTCTGTTCGGAAAGGAAATGTGCTTGACAAAATTTGGTAAAAAGGGCCCCTGGATGCCAAAAGCAATATAAATGCATGTGTGCCTCAATACAGGCTGCTATCTTGCAAAAATAATCTTCCTCTGTTGCACATGTAAAACCCATGGTGCATGAAACACCTGAAACCCTCTGTAACCATCACTCTCTGCCTAGCAAGAGACCTAAGTTGCTGAGCTCCGTACTGGGCTCTGTGCACACAATCAGTGGGGCATTTAGGGATGCCGAGGCTTCCTCTAGGCGTCACTTGGCTTCAGAGTTTTCTGATTGGTGTTCCATTTAAAAAAATGTAAAATACTACATTTTTAAATTTTCCAGTCACTAAATACAACTAGGGATAGTGGTCAATGAACGTGTCTTAGAGTCAAGTAAGTAGTTCCAAAATGATCATGAAAATGTGAGATAAGTAATAATTTTTGGCTTTCCTGCAGGGTTAATCTAGAAAACACTGCAAAGTAGTACTCACCACTTCACTGAGCTCTCTCTCATTGTTCTTCCCTCTCTCCTTTCTTGTCAGAGTCTTTTTCTTTTCATTCTGACTTTCCTATTACTTTCCATTCTCTGCAATTTGCTCCCTCAAATCTTTCTTCTCCCTCAAAAAAGCACTTCATTTTGCCTAAAAATCAAATTTTTTTTGTATTGAGGTAAAATTTACAAAAATTTGAAATGCATCAGTCTTAAGAGTACAATTTGATACATCTTAATAGATCAACATACTCTAGTTAACTACTTAAGGCAGAGAATACTTCCAAATGCTTGAGAAAGTTGTCCTGTGTCATCTTGTAGTCAACCCACCCCCAAAGGCAATCATTGCTTTGATTTCTGTTATCATGGATTAGTTTTGCTTTGTTTTTGAACTTTTTACAGAATAACATATAAAATATCCTTATTTCCTTCTGGCTTCTTTCAATTAACATAATGCTTTTGAGATTCATCCATGTGTTATATGCATCAATAGAAGACACTATTACTACTGTGTAGTACTCCATGGTATGACTATTCCATGATTTCTTTAGTAGGCTTGCTTGATGAACAGTTTGGTTTTCTAGGTTTTGATATTTTGAATGAAGCTGCTATGAACAAAGTCTTATATAAGTCATTTAGGATATTTCTCTTGGAAAAATAATTAGGAATGAATAGTTGAGTACATTTAACTTTACAAGAAAAAGTCAAATAGTTTTCAACATGGTTTTACCATTCTGTACACCCACTAGAAATGTATGAGTGTTCACTTGTTCCAGACCGTGACCAATATTTGATCTTTTTAATCCAGCGATTCTAGTGAGTACAAAATGCTGTCATATACTGATTTCAATTACCCTGATACATATGATATTAAGCACTTTTTCATAGGCTTATTAACCACACCTAGACATTCTTTTGTGAAGTGATTATCTTTTGTCCATATTTGATGAAAGGAGAGTTGTCTTTTTAATTGTTTTCTTGTTATTATATATTTAAGGTACAAGTTTTTTTGTTTAAAATATATGCATTTTAACTATGTTGTCTCATTTTCTGGCCAGCCTCTTCACTTTTTCATGGTGTCTTTAAAAAAATATTTTAAATTTTTTTTTTAAGAGACTGAGTCTCATTGTGTTGTCCAGGATGATCTCAAACTCCTGAGCTCGAGCAGTCCTTCCACCTCAGCCTCACAAAATTCTGGGATTATAGGCATGAGCAACTGCACCAGGTTGCATATTCTTTTATCCATTCCTTAGTTTTTTTTCCTGATGTTATTGTAAATGGGATATTAAATTTTTATTTACAGTTATTGGCTGTTGTTCTATAGAAACACAGTTGATTTAAGGATATTGATATGTATCTTAAGAACTTGCTAAATAAATTGATGTTTGGCAATTGTTTTGAAGATCCCTGTGATATTCTATGTAAACAGCCATATTGTCTGTAAGCAAAGACAGTTTTGTGTGTTTGTTCCCCAATCATTATTGCATCTCATCCCCCCCATTTCACTGGCTACACTTTCAGTACAATGTTAAGTAAAACTGATGAGTAAGGACAACTAGTATCATTCTGAATATTGAAAGGAAAACATCCGGTATTATACCATTGTTTTTAATTTTAGCTATAGGTTTGCGCAGATGCTGTTTATCAGATTGAGAAACTTTTCTTCTATTCTTCGTTTGCTGATAAACTTTATCACCAATGGATGTTGAATAATATCAAATGTTTATTTCTATATTTTAGAATTTTATTGAGCTAAAATTGACATACAATAAATTCTACATATGTAAAGTATACAATTTTGATAAGACTTTTTTTTTTGAAGTTAGAGACAGGGTCTCACTGTCACCCAGTCTGAGTGCAGTGACATGATCTGGGCTCACTGCAGCCTTGACCTCAGATTCAAGTGATCCTCCTGCCTCAGCCCCACAAGTAGCTGGGACAACAGGTATGCACCGCAACACTAGGCTTATTTTTGTATTTTTTGTAGAGACAGGGTTTCACCATGTTGCCCATCTGTTCTTGAATACCTGAGCTCAAGTAATTCACCTGCCTCTCTGCTTCTCACAGTGTTAGGAGAACAGGGATGAGCCACTGTGCCTAGCTATAAGCTTTGATATATGAATACACCTGTGAAACATCACCACACTCAAAATAATGAACATTTCAAATACCCCTGTTTATTTAGAGTTTCTGTCTTAGCGATGCTTTGTAGTTTCTAGTGCTTCAGGTTGTAAATATCTTATGTTACATTTGTTGATAAGTAGCTCACACTTTTTGTTGCTTAAGTGAATGTTCATTTTAATCATCAATCATACCTAGTATATGGAAATATACTTTATATTGTTACATTCATCTTGTATCCTGAAAACTTACTAAACTTACATAGTAGTTACAGTTGCATTTTCGCAGAGTTTCTACGTTTTAATATAGATTATTATGTTGTCTGTGAATAATAATTGTTTTACTTTGTCCTTTTCAATTTAGATACCTTTTATTTCCTTGCACTGACTTAACTGTAGTAGCTAGAGACTCGCGGGCAATGTTAAATAGAAGTGCTGTCCTTGTCTTGTTCCTGATACTAAGGGAAAGGCTTTCAGTCTTTGACTCCTAGGTGTAATGTTAGCTGCTGTAGGTGAAGAAGTAACTTGTTTTTCCTAAATTGATTAAAAAAAAAATTAGGAGTAATACTGGATTTTATCAAATGTTTTTTTGCATCTATTAAGATGATCATGTGATAATTCTTTTACAATTGGTTAATATGATGAATTGTATTGATTGATTTCTAAATGTCAAGCCAACCTTACTTTCCTGGGACAAGCCTCACTTGGTTATGATGTATTAATTAAAAACTATTTATTATTAAACCTAGCTTACTAAAATTCTGATAAGAATGTTTATATCTATGATTATAAAAGATATTGATCTAAAAATTTCTTATAATGTCTCCATCTGGTTTTGCTCTCAGAGTAATGTTGGCTTCATAAAGTAAATTACTAAGAATTCTCTTCTCTCCAATATTCTAGAAGAGTTGTGAAGGCTCAGTATTATTTTTCCTAAATGTACTTATTTATTCTTTACTTTAACCCATGAAGCCATTTGTGGTTGGAGATCTCATGGAAAGATTTTTAACTACAAATTTGAATGCATTTATAGATATGAGGCTATACAAGTTACTATTTATTCTAAAGTAGGCTTTGGTAGGTTGTATATTTCAAAAAATTTTCATCTAAGTTACCTAACTTATTGGCACAAAATTGTTTATAATATTTATTTTCCTATCCTTTTAAATCTGTGATACCTGTATTGATGTCATTTTTTTTTATGGAAAATAGTGTTAATTTTTGTCAAACTCTTTTTTCCTAATCAGACTGACTTGAGGTTAATCAGTTTAATCTCAAACAACCAGTTTTTGATTTTGTCATTTTTTTCTATTTTTTCCTCTACACTTACATATTTTTGCTTTGATAGTTATTATTTTTTCTTCTGCTTACTTTGATTTAATTTGCTCTTTTTTTCTAAAAAAATTCTAAAGTTAGACATTGCAGTCATTGATATAAAAACTTTTTCTAATTTTTACATGGATATTGAGTTTTATAAGATTCCTTCTAAATATTGCCTCCCTCATTCCACAAATTTTGATGTGCTTTCATTTTCATTTGTTACAAAAAAAACCTGTCTAATTTCTCCTTTGATTTATTGTCTGATCTGTGAGTTATCAAGAAATGCATTATTTCATTTCCAAATACTTAGGAATGACTTCTAATATAATTCTATTGTGGGTAGAGAAGATATTTTTACTAATTCAAATATTTTGATATGTATTGAGACTTGTAGTATAGCACAGAATATGGTCAATCTTGGTAAATCATTTGTGTGCACATGGAAAAAAGTGCATATTCTGTTGTGTGTATTGTTCTGTAACTGGCAATTAAATAAAAGTAGTGAATAGGTTATATTTTGCATGTATTCAGATCTTCATGACTTCAAGTTTCTTGTAGCAATTATTGGATATAAACAACAAGAAAGAAAATGTAAACCAAGCGTAGTGATAATTGCTTTAAGAATAATTATATAAAAAAGACAATTAGGAATAAGACTGTATATTTAAGAAGAAAGAACCTGCTATATCTTGTATATACAAAATACTTAAGAAATATGAGTGGGTAATGCCTCAAAAATACATAACAATTCTAAATGGGTGTGTACCTTAGACTTCAAATTCATGAAGTCAAAACTAATAGAACAGAAATGATAAGCTATACTTATTATAATTATCAGTACTCAGATCACAGTAATTGATAGAAAAAATTGACAGAAAATCAGCAAAAACATAGAACGCTTGAGCAACACTATCAATTAAATTGACATAATTGGTATTTATAAAGTACTTTACTCATAAATAGCTGAAAATAAGTTATTAGTAAGTGAACACAGAATATTCACAATCAGGTCAGATTTTGGGTCATAAATATCAGTAATTTTAAAAGGTTTGAAAACATAAATGATATATTAACCAAGACAAAATTAATGTAGAAATCAAAAATATTAAAACATTGGAAAATCCCCATATATATGAAAATTGGACAAGATTCTGCACACCCAAAGTTCATATGAGAAATTACATGGCTCTCTTTCCCGTCTTGCTTGATGGTGAGTAAAAAATCTGAGAAGCCTGATAGTAGAAAGAAGAAACCTGAAGCAGAAAAGGCTAAAGCCATTGGTTAAGTTAAAAATGTTAACATGAATGCTAAACATCCCAAGAAGAGGAAGCCTCCTTGCAGATAAAATTCTGTCATCATCATTGAAGGGATTAGCAAACATTCCCAATCTCCAATATATTTCTGAGAGGTCACATACGAGATAAAGTACTTAGCCACTGAATCCAAGGAGGGTGGGAGGGAGGGAGGAAGGGATGGATGGATGGATGGATGGATGGATGAATGAATGAATAAATAAAAGCTCTTGCCATTGTCCTAGAACCAGTTGGTGGTCATATAAATGTGGAACCTGATTGGTTAGGCTTCACAAAATGCCTAGATACACTTCTACTGAAAATGAGCCTCAAAAGCTGTTGAGCCACAACTAAAAACGTGAAAAAAATGTGAGCTAGCATCTCTCCTAGGACCATTCTGCTCATCCTCACTGGGCACTACAGGGCAATAGACTGGTTGCTGTAAAGCATTTGAGCAGTGGCTTGTTACTTGTAACTGGACCTATGGTTCTCAATCAGTTTCTTCTGCATAGAACACACCAGAAATGTGTCACTACCACCTCCAAAAAAATTGATATCAATGATGCAAAAATCCCCCAACATCTCACTGATGCTTACTTCAAGAAAAAGCAGCTGTCGATGCTTAGAAACCAGGACGGTGAGATCTTAGACACAGAAAATGAGAAATATGAGAATACAGAGCAGTGCAAGGTTGATCAGAAAGCTATGGACTTGTGAAAGTTACCGAAAATCAAAGGTATTCCTCAGCTCCAGTGTTACCTGTGATCTGTGTTTGCCTGATGAAAGGAGTTTATCTTCACAAATTGGTTTTCTAAATTTATAACAACCTAATTAAACAACGGATACATTTTTGTACAAAAAGGAGTAAAACAGAAATTACATGACAAGTTAGAAAATATTTTGAACCTAATGAAATTTTAAAATGTCAAAATTTATGAGATATAACTGCAGTGAACTAAATGTTTCCCTTTCTTGAAAAAATTATATGTTGAAATCTAAACCATAATTGGATGATTATAGAAGGTGAAGACTTCGGGAGATAATTAGGTCATAGGCGTGAAACTCTCATGAATAGGATTAGTGTCCTTATAAAAGAGACCCCAGATAACTCTCTTGCCCCCCGCCTTTTTTTTTGTTAGGTGAGAATGCAACAAGAAGTTAGTCTGCAACCCAGATGACAGTCATTACTAGAACCTGACTGTGCTAGCTGGCAACCTGATCTCTGACTTCCAGCCTCTAGAAGTGTGAGACATTTGTTGTTAAGCCACCCAGTATCTATGGTAAGTTTTTCTTAGTCAAACAGACTAAGACAATAATTAAAGTAAATTTATGGGAAGGGAAAGGCTTAAATCAATATTGTAAGCTTCTTACCTAAGAGCATGGTAAAAGAACAAATGAGCAGAAAGGAAGCAAAAAGGAAAAGTAATAAACAGAACAAATTAATTACATGGAAAAGAGAAAAACAATAGAGAAAAGTTAACCCAAAAACTGGTTCTATGTAATGATCAACAAAAATAATAAACTTTCAGCAAGTCTGATCAGAAAAAAGAAAGCAAATACAGTCTACAAATTACCAATAGGAGCAATGAACGATGGGGACTCACTAAAGATTTCATTGATATTAAAGGTTAATTAGAGATATTATAATCAATTTTATACCAACAAATTCTACAATGTAGATAAAAAAGTCATATTTGTTGAAAGACACAAGCTATCAAAACTCAATCAAGATGAAATAGATAACATTGACTAGCCATATGTCTATTAATAAGATTAAATTTGTAGTTTGAAATATTGCCCCAAAGAAAGTTCCAGGCTTAAATGATTTCAGTGGTTATAGCTTCCAAATTTAAAGAACTGACAATAATTTAACATAAAATTTTCAGTGAAAATTCTAAAAAACACTCTTTCTAAAATTTATTCACATCTCTATTTTGATGATTCAAAGTCCAGAAAAATGTAACAAGAACTCTCTCAGGCCATTATCACTAAAGAAAATAGATGTAAACATCTATTAAAGTATCAAGTAAATTGTGTTGTGCAATGTAGAAATACAGAAATATGTCATGATCAAGTACAGTTCTTCCTAGATAAGAAGAGTTAGTTTAATTTTTAAAAAGTCAATCAATGTAATACCATATTAACAACCCCCAAAAGAAAAAGATGAAATAAAAACATTTGACAAAATGTACACCTATTAATAATAAAAACTCTTAAAAACTAGGAATAAAATGATACTCTTCCAAGCTAATGGTGTATACATATACAAATCCTACTGCTAACCTACTAAATAGTAAAAGACTGATTTTTTTCCCCCTATATTCAGAAACAAGGCAAGGACATATATTCTTACTATTTCTATTTAACATTGTATTTATGTTCCTGGCCAATACAATAAGAAAAGACAAACGACTAAATAGAGTTAAGTGGAAAAAAAAAACCACATCTTTATTCACAGATAACATAATTGTCTATGTAAAAATATCCTAAGAAATCTAATAAGAACAGCATGTTACATCGTGGTGCAAAGCAGACACATAGATCGATGGAACAGGACAGAGAACCCATAAATAAAGCCACACAGACACACAACAATCTGATCTTTAACAAAGCCAACAAAAACAACAATAGGGAAAGGACCCCCCCATTCAATAAATGGTGCTGAGGTAACTAGCCATATGCATGAGAATGAAACTGGACCCCTACATTTTAACATAAACCAAAATTAACCCAAGACTGATTAAATACTTAAATTGAAAACCTCAAATTGTAAAATTCTTAGAAGAAAACCTCGGAAATACCATCTGTACATCAGCCTTGGCAAATAATTTATGACCAAGTTCTTAAAAGTAATTGCAACAAAACAAATAAATGAGAGTTAATTAAATTAAAGAGCTTTTGCACTGCAAAAGAAACTATCAACAGAACAAATAGACAACCTACAGAATGAGAGAAGATATTTGCAAACTTTGCATCCACCAAAGGTCTAATATTCAGAATCTGTAAGGAACTTAGTTCAAGAAGGAAAATCTAACAAAGGGGGGGCAAAGGACATAAATACTTCTCAAAGGAAAACCTACAAGTGATCAACAAACATATTAAAAAAATTATTCACACGGCTGGTCATCAGATAAATGCAAATCAAAACCACAATGTGATGCCATCACACACCAGTCAGTATGGCTATTACTGAAAGGTAAAACAAAAAACAGATGCTTGTGAGGTTGTGGAGGAAAGAGAACACTTATACATTGTTGGTGAAAATGTAAATTAGTTTAGCCACTGTGAAAAGCAGTTTAGAGATTTCTCAAAGAACTCAAAGCAGAACTACCATTCAATTCAGCAGTCCTATTACTGGGTATATACCCAAAGGAAAATAAATGGTTCTCCCAAAAACACATAAGCACGTATATGTTTATTGCTGCACTATTCACAATAGCAAAGATGTGGAATCACTCTAGATGCTCATCAGTGGTGGATTGGATAAAGAAAATGTGGTACATACATGTGATGTAATAATAAAAGAACAAATTCATGTCATTTGCTGCAGCATCTATGGGGCTAGAGGCCATTATTCTAAGCAAATTAACACAGGAACAGAAAACCAAATACTGCAAGTTGTCTCATAAGTGGGAGCTAAACATCAAGTACACATGTACCTAAAGATGGAAACAATAGGCATTGGGGACTACTTGACGGAGGAAGCAGGAGGGAGATGAGGGTTGAAAAACTACCTATTGGGTACAATGCTCACTATCCAGGTGATGGAATCATTTGTACCACAAATGTCAGCATCATGCAATATACCCATGTAACAAACCTGCACTTGTACCCTGTGAACTTGAAAGTTGAGCTTTTAAAAAAATCAAATATGAAAAATCTACAAGAGAAAATAAGTGAGTTTAGTGAGATCTAAGGCTTCAAGATGAATATACAAAATCAATTGTATGTATTATAAAGGAACCATTGAAAATAAAACAGAAAAGTCAAATTATATGTGATAACATCAAATATATAAAATGATTGGGATTACATTTTTAAAATAGGTGTAATATCTATAACTAAAAGTTATAAATGGTAAGAAAATTTAAGAACATCTAAATAGGTGGAGAAATATGTCATGTTTATGGATCAGAAAGTTCAATATTCATACAATTATTTAAATAGATCTATAGATGTAATGCAATCCCAATAAATATTCTGGCAGCCTTTTTTTTTTTTTGATAAAGATGTGAAGCTGATTCTAAAATTTATGAGGAAATCAAAGGATTAGTAAAGTCCAAATAATTTTGAATAAGAACAGAGTTAGAGAACTTACCTGACTGCAAGAATGATTGTACAGGTATAACAATCATGAGAATGTGGCATTGGTTTAAGTATAAACATATAGATTAATGGAATAGGAGACAGTTCAAAAAGAGAAACACATGTAGATTGTAATTGAGGTCAGGAGTTTGAGACCAGCCTGGCCAACATGGTGAAACCCCATCTCTACTAAAATTGCAAAATGTATTAGCTGGGCATGGTGCCAGGTGCCTGTAATCCCAGCTATTCTGGAGGCTGAGGCAAGAGAATTGCTTGAACCCCAGAGGCAGAGGTTGCAGTGAGCCGAGATTGCATCATTGCACTCCAGCCTGGGCAACAAGACCAAGACTCCATCTCAAAAAAAAAAAAATTTATATATATATATTTATATATATACATATATGTATACATTATATACATATATATGTATAGATTATATACATATATGTGTATATATATGTATAGATTATATACATATATGTGTATATATATGTATAGATTATATACATATATGTGTGTATATATATGTATAGATTATATACATATATGTGTGTATATATATGTATAGATTATATACATATATGTGTGTATATATATGTATAGATTATATACATATATGTGTGTATATATATGTATAGATTATATAACCATAAGTTAAGAGAACTCACAGATAGTTTCCAGATTCTGGCAGTGCCAGGCAGAGAGAAACAAACAAGCTCCAAATTTTGTTCACAGGAGTATACCTTACACTATTATTAAAGGCCATAAATAGTTCAAAATAAGTTTTCTTGACTCTGAAAACCAAAACAAGCATCAGCAATATTCCAAGCAAAAGTCAAAAAGATTGCTTTAGCTTTCTGAGTGCAATTTATTTAGTTAACTCTTGTTTTGCTTGATATTCGTGAACATTTCAGTTCTTTATGAATCCTTTTAATTCATAAAAAAAATCCTTTTTATGAATATTTTTAACTATTTCAATATTACAATCTTCAAAACTATTAGAAACCTGCATTTGAAAACACCTGTTAAAGTCTCATAACTTGATTATATCTATGTTTTGAGAAGAAAGAAAGCCAGACAACTATTGTCTGTGAATGACAAAATTTCCAGGGTAGTTATAGTTAAAAACATGACTGACAAGTTAGGTTATCTCTATGGTTTAAAATAACTTTAGCCTTAATTATAATTGATAGCATATACTGAGAATTTTAGAGGTCCCATGTAATTTTGGAACATAGATTCACCAAAATATAACTTGAAGATTGTACATAATTTTGGCAATATCATGTGACTAAACCATGTCAGATAATATTATTTACCTTTTCTCTGGATGTGTCAGGGGTCCTGTGAACCATCCAGAAAGCTAGGCATCAGGAAAGACAATTTTGAAGCTTAATGTTTGATTTTGGGATGTCTGTCAAATGTTAGGGGTTTAAAACACTTCATGTTATGAGATAGAATTCCAGATTGCCATAAATTATTTATTTTGCCAAAATCATTACCCAAAAGGCAAAAACCTTTTATTATGTTAAACCACCTTCTGATGAAGCCTCATAGAAAATTCCATCTAATCTTAACCAATTTGACCATGAGGTGAAATCTTTACAACTCCTTTATAGCACCTTTTGCTAAAAGGCAGATTAGCATCTTAAGACAACCTTGCTGTGCTTTTATTTCAATACTCAGTTTATGAAAAGACCATATAATATCCTTTTGAATTTAATGTTTACACATTTTTTGGAAGATTCATTTTTACAGTCTTACTATGGCTTGCCTAAACCTCTAGATTTCTCTGATCACATTTAACATAATTCCTCATCCCTCAGCAAAATTTACATTTCCATGCTTTCTTACTATCTTTTACTAAAAAACACATTTTACTGTTTTTATAGGCCTTGCATGTAAACTTGTTTAGTGATCTCAACTACGTGTTGCAGTATTAACTCTTAGCAACTTTGACTTTTGGTGAAAAACCTGGTTAGTAAGCAATTTTAATTATGCACCAGGTGTGGAGCCTAGGACCCAGACAGAAGAGAAGATAAGGTCTCTTTCCAGCTTTCCAAGCCTTACTTATCTGTAAAGCTGGCAGTATACAGCCTTGGAACATTTAGCAAACCTACTATCTAAATTGTATGATTTAGACAGCCTGTTTGCATTCTTACAGCACTTGCACTGTACCAATAGTCCTTAAGACTATTTTTATTTCTTAAAGATTAAAAAGTCATGTAAACTAAAAATATTTAATTTAAGCACTTCTTTATCCTTAAGCCAATCAGTTAGATCTCTTTGTAGACATCACACACAGCACATATATAATGATACAAACAGAAGGTTCAGCACTTGGAAGATTTTTCATTTGCCAGTTTTTAAATTGGATTACTGTCTTCAGGGTGGAGACCTTGAAGGAACAGAGCCAGGATCGCATAATTTTTAGGGCCTAATAAGCAGGCATAGCTGAAGTCAAAGACAGATCCCCAAAATTAAGGGTGCCATTTTATAAGGGATCTTGGATCCCCTAAAGGAGAGAGATACTATGAGATAAGACAGTGTAGTGCTTCTATCATGAATTTCATTGCAAGGCATCCCAAAGCCAATTGGCTTGTTTTGTATTCAGTCCATTCCCCATGGGAGTCTCATCTATTAGTGGGGGATGGAGACGTTTCCATATCTTTTAGGTGACCAAGAGCATGCTTCTCGAATTCAAAAGTACAAAGATTTAAGTATTCCTCCATAACTACTATTAGCCATCACTTAAAATATATTTCCTACCTAATTATTACACTCCAAAATTCTCTCATATGTGAGGTAATTTGATACCCCGAAAACTCAAAACTTTAAGATAACACAATTCGAAACAAAACAGAACCTTTGATTTTGAGAGAGACCATCTGCTTTTAATTCTTGGGGTTTCATGAGGAAAAGAGAAGTTTTTTATCAAGGCGTCCCAGGCTACCAGAAGTTATGTTAAAGCTTCTCTTTTGTGCATTAAGAATGGCAAAACAAAAAACTTGGAGAAAAATAATTCAGTCAACTGAAAACAACAGAACAAAAAAACTTTTTCAGAAAAAAACATTTTTCAGAAAAACAAGATCCAAGAGAAAAACATAAAGGCCTTTTAAATATACCCATAACTTGAATATCCACTTTTAATTAGGCTGACAACTCCTTTTTTTTTTTTTTGAGATGGAGTTTCACTCTTATTGCCCAGGCTGAAGTGTAGTGGTGTGATCTAGGCTCACTGCAACCTCTGCCTCCTGGATTCACGTGATTCTCCTGCCTCAGCCTTCTCAAGTAGTTGGGATTACAGGTGTGCACCAGCACAACCAGCAAATGTTTGTATTTTTAGTAGTAATGGGGTTTCACCATGTTGGTCAGGCTGGTCTTGAACACCTGACCTCAGGTGATCCACCCTCCTTGGCCTCCCAAAGTGCTGGGATTACAGGCATGAGCCACCATGCCCAGCCTAAGCTAAGAACTCTTTAAGAAAATCCTGTTAAATCCCTTGTTACTCAACTTTAGCCATGCCAAGGAGTTCAGATTTTCAGCTTTCAAACTTTACAAAAAGTAACCTCACAGGTGAAACCAACAAGCCTTAATTAGGTTATGACTTAACTGTGAATGTACAAGGTATTTTCAAAGGAGTGATAAGCAGGTTTTGAAACCATTATTGCAAAATTGTGATTGAGACAATGAAAGAGATCTGACCCAACCAACTCCATTTTGTTTCCAGCCCCCAAGTTGTCCTTGTCCATCTCTAGGTGTTGGCTAAGCCAACTTTGGGAGGAGCCTGGTTTACAGTTTATAGTCTAAAAGAGAGACGATAATAGCCCCCTCCTAAGATATACTTTCCTTTTTCCTAGGGACAAGACTTAAGTCTCTAGCTGTAAGTTTAGAAATCATTGCTTAGGAGTCATGTAGCTGGAGGCTATAAGATTTTGACCCTCCTTTAACTGCTCTCAATATCAGTGCTTAAGATAGATTCTAAACTGTGCCCTTGATGGATCATCTGGCACCACCTAGATAGATGAACTGGCTTATCTGATTTTATGGCCTCCACCTGGGAACTGGCTTAGCACAAGAAAACATACACTGTTGTAAAATGGTAAAGACTAAAACAAAGTATTACCATGTGGTTGCAGGTCATGTTCCCAAGGGCATGAATCAAGATGGAGGCCTGTAGCCAAGTTTGTTACTGATCATTTTGTCAGGCTGATTTAAACAACAGGTTTATGGGGTCCTATGCCTGTATCCTAACCTAAAGTATCCTTTCTTTTAACAGAACCATATAGAAAGACACACAAAGTACACCAGATTAGCTACAGCTTAAGACCAACCTCACAAATCCTCTTTTATTAATTAAAACTTAAGAATATAAACAATGATTCTTATTATCTCTTTTACTGGTTTGCACAGGGAGAGAGAAGTCAAAAGCTTGACTGTTAGAAATATTTTTACCCTTTTGCTGGCATGTCAGGCTTCTGGGTTCCCTCTTCCCTAACTCAACTGTAAGCCAAGCATTTTAAGGTTTGGGGAAATTAACTTTTCCCAGGTTGGAAGAACCTTATAAAAGAGGCATTTTAAACTGTGAAGTAAGGAAAAATACCATAGAAAAGTGTAGGGGTTCCAATTAGGGTTGTCAATAGGTACGACGTCTCTTTCTATTGGGAGGTAGGAGACACATTCCTCATCTCGAAATTCTCTGCTGCCTGCAGAGCTGCCTATTTTTCAGCCACAGTTACGGTTTGGCCTAGGAGCAGCCTAACATCCCTTCATGAGAGGTCAACACCTGAGTTAAATTTTGGAAAGCTACTCTGTACCTATCAGGGTCATTAGAAAATCAGTCTAAATCTCTGTTTGTTTAAGATCCTGTAATGAGAAAGAAACCTTGAATAAGGGAGATATTTCAATTGTTCCTCTGGAAGTTGCTTCTCTAACTTTGGAGAATCATTCTCCGTAGGCCTGCCTGATATGACTACTAAAAAAGCTGGGTTGATTTTGTAATGCCTACAAGAGGTCTAGTAAGAAGGCCATAGCTCTTATGCAAAAGAAAATGAGCCACTTTTTCTTTAAATTCTTAGGGTCAAAGGAGTCTCTGTGGTTCAGGATACACTACAGAGGGTTGCAAGCTGAAGATGATCTGTTATCCTTCTAGAAAGAGAAGTGAGAAATAGGTGTTCCTTTAGTTTCCTTGCTTTAGGTGTGACCAGGGTGGAGAAGACAGTGGGAGTGCTCCTCCCCTGCTGTTTTCCCTCTCTGGTTCCTGGGTCATTGTACCTTGTTGAGTGCTCCACCCATAATTGCAAGCATGACCCCCAGCTATGGAACCAGAGGAACTAAGTAATTAGGATTAGTCACACTCAGCTATGCATCTCTAGTCCTCTGCCTGTGATTTCCTTTTGACTTGCTAGACTTGTGGGACCTGCCTGGCTCCCTGAAAAATTTATCTTGGGAGAGACTATGTGACAGTTGCATTTCCCTCCTTAATGGAGTAAGTGTGCTGGTTTGAGCTCTATACCCTGCTATTATGGCCTATGCTAAAGCATCTATCCTTAGAGAATGGTTCCAGTTAACTTCTAAACTTAATTGGAGGCAGAATAGGTCCCTTAAAAATGTAGGAACGAAATGGCTGTTTTTCTGCTGATGGGACAGTATTAAGACTACAATTTGGTTCCTGAGGACATTTTACTTCCCATTGTTGAAGGCAGAGTTTTGTTGTTGTTGTTCACAGAAGCAGCATAAAGCCTGGTCTCTGGTAGCGGGGTGCAAAAAGGGAGAATTCAAGAACTAGAGTGTTTTGGTAAAGAGCAGACAATGTGCCTCATTGAGAGGAACTCTATTCCATTGAAATGCCATCTTCTCTCCAGACTAAGGGCAGAGTGAACTTGACATGCCATGTGTTCTGCATACCAAGGGCAGAGAGAGACCTGGAAATGCCATGTGCTCTCTAGACCAAGGGCAGAGAGAGACATGGAAATGCCATGTGCTCCTTCAGATCAAGGGCAGTGAGAGACCTGGAAATGCTGTGTGCTCTCCAGACCAAGAGCAGAGAGTGACGCTCACTCTGTGTGTGTGTGGCGGGGGTGGGAGGACCCTCTGCTTCTAGAAAATCATAAAGACATCTTCCCTTGCGTTATATCCCTGGTTACTATGACATTCCCTTATCTTGCCAAACAAGAATACTTCCTTGAACTATACAACTTTCCGTACATTGCATACACAGAAAGGATAGGAGACATGGCGGTCATGGACAGAAAAGGAGGAAATCACTATAGAAAAGTTGGAGATCCTGTTGTAACACACCACTGGACGGTTAGAGGCTGGGTCAATCCAGAAGCCTTTAGGAGACACCAGGGGGTAGCCCCAGCCAGAAATCCTTAGTTGTTCCAAAATGTTTTCTAGCCCTATAAGATGGCTAAGTCCTCTATGAAAGGATGCTGGTTCAAACATAGTCAACATGCCCAGCAACCCATGGGTGCTGGGGGATTCTCCATGTTCTCCCCAGTAAGCCTGTCCCCCAAGTCTTGTAAGGCTGGCATCCATGCTAATCGTTTTTAAATGGCTGAAGGGGGCTGGGTATTTTGTTTGATTTGGTTCTACAGTGGAGGCTGAGAGCATCGAAATGAAAAGACAGAGCTGGAGTCCACTTCTCTACCGACCCTTTCAATGAATGTTGTACCTGGGTATCACTGACAAGTCCACAGTATGAAGCAGCTACATTATCTGGGGTATACAGTCTGGGGTTTGTCATCTCATGGCAGGAAAATCTAGGACACGGATATACACTAGGAGTTTAGGAGAGGAGGTTTAATAGGCAGAAGAGAAGAGAATGAGAAACAGCTCTCTCCATAGAGAAAGTGGGGTTTCCAAGTGGAAAAGACTGGCAGGCTGTAGATGTGGTCTGCAGATGCAGGATTTTATGGTCAGGTTTGAGAAGGTGATACCTAATTTACATAGGGCTCATGGATTGGTTCAATCAGGTATGATATTTACATAGCATGTGGGGAAGGCTGGCTTTCCCACCCTAATCTTATTATGCAAATGAACTTTCCCATTGACCGGCACCATCTTGTCTGCTCCTTATTGTACACATGGCTGATAAAGAGAAGGGAAGATGGGGCTGCCATTTTGAACATGACTGACACAACTGCCGGCATCTATGTCTGCAGCTTGATTTTACAGGCTGCTGTTTGTTAGAAAGGAAAATGATTTGGCGCTCTTTTCATTAAAAGGAAAAACCTTACCAAGGACTTCCATACACCTCTCAGTATCTGCCTAAGTAATTTCTTCTTACTTCCTGTATCATTGCCAGTCATTAGGAAAATGCAAATTAAAACTACAATGAGTAACCACCACACACCAATTAGAATAGCTAAAATTAAAAATCTGTCTACATCAAGAATTGTAGAGCAATTAGAAACATTTTATGCTCCCAGTAGGAATGCAAAAATGTATTATCAGTTTGGAAAACATTTTTGCTACTTTCTTATAGAGCTATACAGACCTTTACCTTAACCTAGCAATCTCACTCTTAGATATTTACTCAGGAGAAATGAAACATATATTTATATAAAGACTTGTACTCTAATGTTCATAGTAGTTTTATAGGCTAAGTGGAAATAACCCAAAAGCCCATCAACTGGTAAATAGATAAGTGAACAATGATATGTTGATATAATGGAGTACTACTAAGCAACAAAATGAAATAAGCTACTGATGCTACACAATGAAGTAGATGCCTCTCTTTTTTTTTTTTTTTTTTTGGAGACGGAGTCTAGGCTGGAGTGGCACTTTCTCGACTCACTGCAACCTCTGCCTCCCGGTTCAAGCAGTTCTCCTGCCTCAGCCTCCCTAGTAGCTGAGATTACAGGCATCCACCTCCATATCCAGCTAATTTTTTGTATTTTTAGTTAAGATGGGGTTTCATCCTATTGGCCAGGATGGTCTTGATCTCCTGACCTCATCATCTGCCCTCCTCAGCCTTCCAAAGTGCTGGGATTACAGGCAAAAGCCACTGCATTCGGCCATAGACGCCTCTTAAAAGCATTATGCTGAGAAATAAGCCAGACACAAGAGATAACGCAGTCAATGACACTATCTAAAAGACATTCTAGAAAGTAAAACTATAGTAAAAGAACGCAAATATATTTTCAAATGGCTAAAGGTGGGGTGTAGCTCTGAAGGGTCAAAGGGAATCTTTTGGGGTGTTGGAAATATTCTACATCATGATTCTGGTATGTTTGCTTGATTATGTGTATTTTCCCAAACTCATTGGATTGTACCCTTTAAATCTGGTGAATTTTATTATATGTAAATCATACATCAATAATTATGATTAAAAATAATAGATTTCCAAGATTGTTGAAGAAATATCCTAAGATAGTAAGTGGCAAAACAATACTAACATAGAGAAAATAAAATTTCTAAAGAGTACATTTATATTATTATCTAAATCTCTGAGGATCAATGACTTAGAATAGCTTCAAGAACTACCTGTTTTAAAGGTATATGAATTTTAGGGGGAGAACTCTATTTGAATTCAGGTAAGAGGGGTGTGTGTGTGTGTGTGTGTGCTGGAGAGCTGTAAAGACCATGAATCATGGAGCAAGTTACCATAAAGGGTGGAGACCAAAGCCTCTTTGTGTAATTGTCTCAAGGGAGCCAATGGAGAAAGGATGAACTGGACCCTGACTCTAGAACACACATTGTCAAGGGGCTGGTCAGGTAGGCTCCTTGAGAAGGCTGGCTGGATTTGCAGCATTGCTTAGAAAACTCCTTGTTTATAGATGCTCCCTGTTTACATGCAGTCATTCATTGCCCTGAGTTAACATACCCGTGTATAAGAGCCCCTCCTCAGGAATAGAAGGGGCACATATTTGCTGCAAATATGCAAAGTATTTCATTTAATAATGGCTTTCAGTTGGCCCATTTAAAGCTCTCCTACTGTTATAGTAATAGATCAGATCTATAAATTGTTTGCTAACAGTCAATGTGTGCACTCAATACAATCAAATGGCAGCATAACTCTAAACAGATGAGTTCTTACTCTGTGCAATTTTCTCCAAACAAAATTAATCTTACAACCGTTTTTTGCTGCAAGTCATCTGGAAATGACATTTTCTCCCAATCTACTTGGAGTCTTTCTGAGAATACCAGAAGTCCCTTGGATTCCCTACCTGTTCCTCGCTTCCCTAGCAGATGAAGAGGCCTTGGTTTCCACACTTCAGTTTATGGTAGCCCATCCTTGCTCTATGATAGAGCCCATCCCTTTTTTGCTCCTGAAAACAATGGGTGGTCACAATTTTACTTTGGACTGAGAGAACAAACAGAAGTGGGAAAGGCATGGTAATGAAATAATACAGGTGATAGTTGGAATGTTTGTTGATTTTCCCAGTGAACTGTGACCTGAGCAGTTGCATTCATTTGCCAGATCAAACCAGATGCAAGTGATGAGACAGTTTAAGAAAATTGTTAAAAGTACTGAGATACACAATGATTGATGCTGGTCCTATTCTTTTATCTTCCGGAAATCAGGATACAGATCTGGGTTTTGGTGGCAACCTAGGATTTGAACATATTTATATTTAATTTCTTGATGGCTCCCCACAAACACGTCCTAATTTCTCCAGAGTGGATTATCTTCTCCCTCACACCTATCCCATCAAAAAATCCAACAAACGAACACAAGTAAAAATACCCCTTCCCGGTAAACTGTATAAAATATAGTATTTTTTCAGTATTAATCAATATAGTCAACTTGTAGCTCTATTTAGTTAATTGTTTCAGAAAGGATTGGCACGAGACGTGAAGACTTTGTATTAGCATGGCAGTATTTATCTGGAACACATTTAATCACTTCCACATAATTTTTGCCCTCTGCCACTTGTTTGGCCCTATCAAAGTGTATGCAGATGAAAGAAAAAAATTCTACACATTCACAGTCATCCCCTGTTCTGCAGGATACTGGCTCCAGGACCCCCTGGAGACCACAAATCAAGGGGGCTCAAGTCTCTTAGATAAAGTGACATAGTATGTGCGTATAATCTACGAACATCCTCCCGTAGCCTTTACATCAACTCTGTATTACTTATAGTGCCCAATACAATGCAAATTCTGTGTAAGTGGTTGTTAAACTGTATTTTTGTTTGTATTATTTTTATTTTCATATTTCTATTTTTTTCCTGCAAATATTTTTGATCCATGGTTGTGTGAATCTGCAAATATGGAACTTGTGGATGCAGAAGTCATCTAAGCATAATTACTATAAACTTCTGTTTCCTTTCAGAGACTTAGAAGGCCTTACAAGGCCTTACAAGGGGAAGGGGCAATCTCTTGCTCTGTTTTAATTCAGAAGGTCTTTTGAAATCTTCTGTAGCTTCCAGGCTAAATAATCAGCATTTGGAAAAAAAATCCTAATGATATAATCATAGAATCATGGAATTTTACAGTATTTAGGGACCATCAAGATCAAATCCAACCCCAGACAACTGAGATTTAAGGAATTTTAATGGATTTGTTCTTGAGCAAGTGGCTTGTGCCAAAGTCTAGAATTTTTTATCCTCAGTATAGCTCTTGTCCATTGCACTAATGGTAAGACTATATGTATTGATGAAAAATATACTGTAGATCTAGACGTACTCTCTACTGGAGGTAATCAGAGCTTTGTGAAAAGCTGTGTCTAACATGGTTATTGAAAATAAATTCAGGTCTGGCACTAGTGCTCATGACTGTAGTTCCAGCACTGTAGGAGGCTGAGGCTGGCAGATCGCTTGAACCCAAGAGTTTGAGACCAGCCTGGCCAACGTGGTGAAATCTTCTCCCCACAAAAATTACACACAAAAAAGCAAGGCATGGTAGAATGTGCCTGTAGTCCCAGCTACTAGGGAGTCTGAGATAGGAGGATCATTTGAGCCCAAGGAGAGTGAGGCTGCAGTGAGATGAAATCATGCCTTTACACTCTAGCCTGGGCACAGAGTGAGACCCAGTCTCAAAAAAATAAAAAGAAAATAAATTCAAATATGTTTGACTCATTTACTCTCAACCTACAGCAGTAGGTGGATAATCTAACACAAACTGTCAGTAAAAGATTTGCCTTTGATGACTTCACTGGATTTTTACCCTGTGTCAAATCAGTCTTCTTTTATGGTTCAAATGGGCTCGTAGAATCTTTTACCTTGCTGCATTTGTTTTGCCTACATTTTGTCATAATCTATAGAATTTAAATGGGACCTTTGTTCCTACTTCAGAAAGTCACCTATGAAGCATCTAGCGTGTAACCTGCCTCCTGCTAGGGGCTGGCTGGCAGCCCAGTATTGAATGAGACAGAAATTGTCTCTCCCTTTGTGCCGTTTACAGTCTAGCTTATGAGAAACAGGAGAAGACCATGCCATGTCAGCTCTGGGGCCCAGTGGGGTTCAGGAGGTCTATTTTGGCCCAGGAATATGCGTTTTAACAGGCTTCAAAGGTAGTTATTTTGCAAGCTGTCCAAAGGCCATGCTTAAGCACACATTCTACCACCTCCTCGAACAGCTTTGGGGACATATCTTAACAGTCAAGGCATTTGTGTTAGTGTTCCAAAACAAAAACACCTTAAGCAATAGAAATCTGTTTTCTCACAGTTCTGGCAGCTACAAGTTCAAAAGCAAGGTGTCAGCATGGCTGCCTTCTGGTGAGGCTCTCTTCTTGGTTTGTAGATGGCTGACTTCTCTGTGTTCTCATGTGGCAGAGACAGACAGAATGAGAGCAAGCCCACAAGAGTCTCTTCTTCTAAGGGCACTAATACCATAGGACTTCATGCAACCATAATTACCTCCTAAAGGCCCCACCTCCAAAAAGCATCATCACACCGGGGCTAGGGCTTCAGAATATGAATTTTGGGGGACATAATTCTGTCCATAGCAGCATCTTCAACATACCCACTCATTGTCCCTTTGACTCTCGTTATTATAGAGCTTGGGGAGTCCCCTACTGACACGCCAAATAATTGTGACAGAATTAGAATCTATAGGCAGCTTAAGTCTGCTCCCTAAGATTTCTGATGTATTTCTTAAATGAAACAATGGCTAATTTTTAAAAGTTAAGTGATAGCTTCAAATTATTTAGATTAGAGTGAAGGCAGCTATTAGATAACATTACTGTGAACATACAAATATCCCTCAATTGTGATGTCTTTATTGGAGAATTCTAAACCATAAACTTTCTTAGGGGATAGGTGTTCCGTGAATTCAAGTACTATTTTACATTTCATAGATGCACCTGACATCTCTGCAGATTGTTACACAAATTCAGCCATTCTGAATCAGTGTCAAGAAGTAAATCCAGCCACAGTAAAAGTGGGTGCTACCTTGCTGTTCTACGTCCCTGACCAAGGCCTTTTCCTTTCCTGAGAACTGCAGTTAAATCCTCTGCTCAGCATTTAGTCTTTACAAGTTCTGTGGAACATCACAAAAAAGTCAAAAGACCTTACAATCACTTAGGAGTGAGAGTTAGTGCTGTGAGTGTCCCTGGACACCACACATTTCAGATTCTCTTGTACAATTACCTTGAATCTTGGGAGGAAAAATCTTCCTTATAATTGAAAATTATAATTTTGGCTTCTTTATATTGAGACATCAAATATCATATGCAAGAGTGGTTACCTTACTGATCTCCAAGCTCTCTGTGGTTCAAGACTTCTGTTCACACTCACCCCTGGGTTCTTTACTCTGACTTTTTACCCTGTGTCTTTATCCTAATCATATTGTTTAAATCTGTGCCATCCATTTATTTCTATTGTCTTACTCACAGTTTTCACAACTTGGTGATTGCTTTTTGATGGTTATTAATACATGATCTGCATTTCACCTTACATCTGCAAGCTCATACTTCTGGCACACAGCAGGTGCTCAAGATACACTTGTTAAATGCATGAATCCTCTGCATTGAGAGACACTTGTGACTGAGGCATAGGGAATAGGTTACGAGATTTGTGTGCGTTTTTGCTCAACTGTGTGTGTTTCTCCCTCAGAAACAGAATAAAAAAACATATTAATCCTTCCTATTAAGAACATCTGACAGCAGGTCACACTTCAGTATAGTTGATATATCATGTTTTTAAATTGGATTTTCATTCTTATACACTTCCTAGTGTTTATGCAAGAGAGATAAGCTAATGGACTTGATCTTGCTGGGAGTTTTTATTTTCCACATTTCTCTTCTTGCTAAATAAAAGGGAAAGGTGTAGGTAATTACAGGCTATTGCAATATATGAAAGAATCATAAGCATTTTTCATTCCTTTCAGCCCAACTTATAAGCAGGCAAGTTTATCGCAAGCCAAACCCTTTAATGCCCATAGAAAATATTTTAAAACTTACTGGTTCAAAATTGAGCTTAATTTTTTTTTTCCCTGTTGTATTTGGCATAGAGAATTACACAGTTTTATCTCAAAAAAAAAAAAAAAAAAAAAAGGAAAGAGAAAGTCAAACAGAACTGATCTCAAATAATATTATGGGCCTTTACAATTGAGCACATGATAACTTGAGGACAGGCAATTACTTTTGAGAAGCAAACAGAAAGAATGTTGTCAGTGACCCTTACAACTGAGGTGAACATACCCGTTTGTCTACCTTCATAAAGTTACTAAATGCTTCTTTCATCCGCAAAATTGTTCTGCTTTAGACAAATTATATAATCACCTTATTTATGATTTAAGAACACCTGAAACTTAACAATTTTAGAAATTTCAAGAAGTAGCTAACTAATTAGCAAAATATATTTCCTAGTGTTGGTTTTGTCATTTTTAAAATATCTGGAAAAAATAATTGTCTTGAAATTCAGAGTAACCATTTCAATTCTTTCCCCCCACATTTAACAGGAGTGGCATATTCTATGTTATAGTAATGTATTCTATGATAATCACAAAGAAAAATTTACAAAACTTGTTTATACAGCATTTTAAGTATAGCAATAATGACATATTTCAAGAAAGATAAATAGAAAAGCAAATGCAAAACTATCATCAATCTTAAATTGAATGGCTGCTCAAAAGATAATTTGTTCTCAAAGCAGTGGGGAGATACATTTTTCTTTCAGTTCTCTATACTTTGGATATCTCATATCCTTACCTATGATGTTAGTCCAAAATAAAATCTTTTGAAAGAATGCCTACTGAGTTCCAAAGTAAGTACTGGATTCTACCTATTAGGAATAGCTTTGGAATAAATCTCTGGAAAATAAGTTTCTCCTTGTGAGAGTATTTGAATAGAAGCAAAATAAATGCACTGTCTCTGAAACATTTCAATATTTGCCAGAGGAAAACCATTTCATGTCTATAATATCTCAGTGCAAATTTTACATAAAACACTGTAGGAAAGTGTCCTCTTTCTAGCCATTTTTTCAACTGTAAATTTGAGGAAGAACAAGTTAAAATCACAAAAATCATAAATAGTGTGTTTGCATGCATTTTATCAATATGATGAAGTTTTTTTGTGTCTTTAATGTATGAATAATTGTTAAAGCATATCTTCATTTTTTTGGTTTATTACTTGAGAAAACAGGGGTATCAACTATTTAAAATTGCCTGGAAAATATACACCTAGGTCAGACTCTGTGCATTGAAGCAGTGATAAGTCACAGAATAACTAGGAAAAACCCTCTGAATTTCTTCTCAGGGGACCTGGGTTCCGGTCTAGATTCTACCATAAACTAAATTTGTAGTCTTGTGTCACTCATTTTACATTTTTAAATACAAATTTCCTGATACATAGAAAGAAGCTATATATATTTTCCCTGCTTGTTTCACAGAGTTAACAGGATCAAATAAGAAAACATATACATGTTATTTTTATTATTCTCACTCTATTCCATATAAGGTGGACCTGAATAGAGGAAATAAATGACTGTGAAATGCATAAGATTCACAATCTGCTTGGGCTTCCAAGCTTCTTGGCCTACCAGGTGTCTTACCTTTGCAAGTTATTTAACTTTATTAATTCTTAGTTTGTTCATGTACAAAATGGGGATAATAACTTTATTAAATTTCTAGTGCTTATGAGGTAATGCAAAATGTCTTACAAATAAATACTAGCTTTGTGACTTGAGAGCACGGCTGCTGCAATGATGATTTCTTGCAATATTAAATAAGTGGTGAAAGCACCAGTGCTTCTAGAAGCCCGAAATATGTCTACACACATATGGGAGACTCAACAAAATGGAGGGAAAAGGGAGTACAATGTTTAAAATTGTTGTGAAAAGGAAATAGTGACACATTCTATAGATTCTATGGGTTAGTAAGTTGAGTTACTTATTCATTCATTTAATTCCACTATATCTTACTATAGCCTATATCCTACTTTACTAGAAATTGGTTTGTAATATGTTTAAATAGCATGGTCAACATTAAGAAAACTTCATTAAAATATAGTTATCAAAATGAAGAAAGGAGAGTATTAATCGTTATATAAATTCACTGGCTAAATTGAAGGAGATGGGAAGAGGCCTAGGATATGATCTTTAGAGATTTAGTGTGATCCAGGAGAAAAATCATGTAGCAGGTGGATTTCTAGAAGATATACTCAAAAGTTAGCACCGAGGTATAGATTGATTAACCATAGTTAAAAACTGTAATAAAACTCGACCACACTGATCCGGTTGAGCCTGTTTCTTGCCTTGGAACCCAGAACCTTCACAACATTGTTCATAGACAAGAAGTGGTTTCATATTTCCACATATTTCAGAATAAGATTAATTGTGGGAGAATTAAAAAAAGGAAGGACAAATAAAACCCTTATTGCTTTATCAAATTTTTTCTGAAGACTTAATCTTTGCTTTATATCTTTTGTTTTGTTTTTTAATTTTGTTTCAGCTCTTTGTTAAACAAAATTTGAAAGGTTTTTTGTATTGTGTGTTAAACATTGGATCTTTGAAGGTTTGCTTTTTATGATTTGGGAATGCAGAAGAAAAGGATGTTATAGTAAAAAGGATAAAAATTATTCAAATTTTACCTCTCTGCGTTATGAATTGTTCTAAGTATATTCTCAAATTGAAAGTTTATTAATTGCCATTGGCCGTTTTTGATTAAGGTTCTCTTACTGGTTTGCCTTTTTGAATATTAGCTATTATTGATACATCCTCTAAGATGGGTATACAAATGAGATGATACCTAACCTGACATGGAAAAACAAGTAGTTGAAAGAAAAAAAAACTTATCCTCAAGTGTAAAATCTTATAAATTGTGGAAAGATTACGAGTAATCAAATTGTCTGACTTACTCTTTATGCAAATATTATTGAAAATTATGCATATGCAAATAAAGATTCTTCTTTATGATAGAGATTAAAGACATACAGTGCAGCGATTAGTATTCCTTGTATACATTCAAACACAGCAAGATTGATATGCAAGCAAAGTGAATTACAGTCAGGAATAACACTCTGTTATTATCATATCACTCAAAAGCAGTACCAAGGTAATATAGCATTCAGGGAGATACTGGAATATTGTGAGGCATTAGTGACAGACAGAAAGATTTCTTTTCTAGGAATATGGTTTTATGTCATTTATGATTTAAAAATCTGTAGGCAACAAACAAAACACAATGGAAATGATATCAGCATAATTATTTATGAAACAAAAACAGTTTTGCATACATTTTCAGGCCTTGGGCAAGATTGATCTTTATAGGTGTTAGATCCTGAAGATGTATGCTAAACTATTCATAAAAATCTTTATCACAAAATAATACTGTAACTGATTCTGTTTTTATTATTTTAGAGGGGAGAAAACTCCCAAACCCAAATTAGATATTCAATTTGGAAGCTATTCGGAAATCTACTCTTTCTTAAGGGCAATGATGTTTTTAAAAAATGCTATGCATGTCTGCTAAGGAGCATTTACCCAAAAGATTTCAGAGTCACAAATTACATCAGATGCTGTTTTAGTCCATTTTGCATTGCTATAAAGGAAGTATCTGAGGCTGGGTAATTTATGAAGAAAATAGCTTTATTTAGCTCACAGTTCCGCAGTCTGTACAACACGCACACAACCAGCATTTGCTTCTGGTGAGAACTTCAGGAAGCTTCTAATCATGGCAGAAGGGGAAATGGAGCAGATATCACATGGTAATAGAGAAAATAAGGAAGAAAGAGCAGAAAGTGCCATGCTTTTTAAAATAACCAGCTTTTACATAAACTAATAGAGCAAGAACTTAGTCATTACCCAGAGTCGTGGGGGTGGCTCCCTATGAATGCTTTGGTACTAAGTTCTTGCCAAGAACTTAGTCAGTACCAAGAACCAGAACTTAGTACCAAGGCATTCATAGGGAGCCACCCCCATGACTGAAATACCTCCCACTAGGTATTTGAGTCTACTCCCTTAAAGTGGCATACTGTGAAAAGTAGATTGGTTTATTTCAAATCCATTGCCAAATAATTTAAAATCTCCAAACCTCTCCATAACTAAAGCTTGAATTATTGTACACTTGCTTTTAAGTAATTGACAGATCTATGCTACCTGAACTACTCTCTGCTTTATTTCTGACTTGGGATTTAGAAATGTGGAAAGTGCCACAGGAAAAGGTAGGCATGCAATAAGAATTGTGCTCTTCATCCTTGAGCCTCTTCTAAAGTTGTCAGGAATAAATGCAGCATTCTAAACTACAAATTCATGAACTTAAAAGTTAGGCAAAAAAAGACAGAAGGGAGGTTGTAGAACTTTAGTAAAGAAATAGGTATGTAAAACCAAGAGTGTCTTGCTGAGCGCTCAGATTTTTAAATTCTGCATTGTCTCTAGAACAATTTTAAATTCAAGAACTACCCAGTCTGGTCAACAAGATTGATTATTGTCACTACTATCTTCATATCCATTCAAAAAGTGAGTATATTTTGATTCTGAATATAGTAAATAATTAGTACTTCTCAGTTGCATGATGATGATGATAGTAACAATATAAATAGTTTTATTTTTGTGAAATACGTTACCTGACCTTCACAATAACACTGAGACAATGACAGATTTTGTCATTAATCTCAGTTATCTAAGGAGAAAGCTTAGATTAATAACTCACTAAGGCTACAGGCCAAGGCTGCAGGAGTGAGATAAATGACTGGAACCTGGTTATTATAACTCTATAGCCTGTACTCTTTAGTAGACGCACACAACCTCTCTATTACTGCCTCATACTAAAGTAGATACTTCATCAGTCTTAAACTTTGTATACAAATAGAGAAATTGATGTAATGAAGGATATCAGCTAATATCCTATACTATGTTTCTGTGTCAAAACTGAAATGTGCTTATATTTAAAATATTCTAATTTTATATTTTTATTGATATACCTATTTATGGGGTACATGTGATATTTTCATACATGAATACAATGTGTAATCATCAAATCAGGGTAATTAAGATATACATCACCTCAAACATTTACCTTTGTGTGTGTTGGGAAAATTTCAAATCTTCTTGCTATTTTGAAATATGTATCATTGCTAACGATAGTCACCCTATTATTCTATCAAACACTAGAACTTATTTCTTCTATCTAACTGTATGTTTGTACGCATTAATCAAACTCTTTTCATCCCACTTCACTTCCCAGCATCTGGTAACTATCATTCTACTCTCTTCCTCTAATACATCAACATTTTTTAGCTCCCACAGAAGGGTGAGAACATGGAATAATTGTCTTTCTGTGCCTGGCTTATTTCACGTAACATGATGATCTCCAGTTCCATCCATGTTGCTACAAATGACAGGATTTCATTCTTTTTTATGATTGAATAGTATTCTATTATATTTTTATATACCACATTTATACAGTCATCCATTGACGAACACTTAGGTTGATTTTGAATCTCGGCTATTGTGAATAGTGCTGCAATAAAAATGGTGGTGAGGGTTATCTCTTTGATATTTTGACTTCCTTTCTGTTGGATAAATACCCAGTACTGGGATTGCGGATTATATAGGATTAATAGTTATATTTTTCATTTTTTTTTTTTTAAGCAACTTCCATACTGTTTTTTATACTGGCTATACTAATGTACATTTCCACCAACAATATACAAGACTTCCCCTTTCTCTGAATCTTTTCTAGCATTTGTTATTTTTTGTCTTTTTAACAACAGCTATTTTTATTTATTATTATTATTATTATTTTAGAGACAGGGTTTCACCATATTGGCCAGGCTGGTCTCGAATTCCTGACCTTGTGATCCCCCACCTGCCTCAGGCTCCAAAAGTGCTGGGATTACAGGAGTGAGCCACCACACCCAGCCAACAACAGCTATTTTATTTGGGGTGAGATATCTCATTGTGATTTTGATTTGCATTTCCCTGATGATTAGTGATGCTCAGCATTTTTTCATATAGCTGATTGGCATTTATGTCTCCGTTTGAGAAATGTCTATTCAGATCCTTTGTCGAGTATTTAATGGGATTATTTGTTTTTGTTTTGCTGTCAAATTGTTTGAGTTTCTTATATATTCTGCAAATTGGTCCCTTGTCAGATGAATAGTTTGAAAATGTTTTCTTCCTTTCTGTAAATTGTCTGTTTACTCTGTTGTTTCCTTTGCTGTGCAGAATTTTAAAAAAATTAATATAGTTCAATTGGCCTATTTTTTTTTTTTTTTTTTTTTTGCTTATGTTTTTGCGGTCTTAGCCATAAAATTTTTGCCTAGACAAATGTCTTGAAGCATTTCCCCTATTATTTTCTTCTAGTAGTTTTATAGTTTTGGGTCTTACATTTAACTAATCAATTTTGAGTTGATTTTTGTATATGGTAAGGGATAGGAATTTATTTCATTCTTCACATATAAATATCCAATTTTCCTACCACCATTTGTTGAAGAGAGTGTTCTTTCACCAATGTATGTTGGCACCTTTGTTGAAAATCAGTTGGCTGTAAATATGTGAAGATTTTTCTGGGCTCTTATTTCTGTTCCATTGGCCTACGTGTTTGTTTTTATATCAATGTCCTGCTACTTTGGTTACTATATCTTTGTAGTGTATTTTGAAGTGATGCCTCCTGCTTTGTTTTTTTTGCTCAAGATTACATTGATTAGTTAGACTTTTTGTGGTTTCATACAAATTTTAGTATTTATTTTCTATTTCTGTGAAGAATGACATTGGTTCATTTTATTAATTTCTAGTTTTGTTTCACTCTGGCCTGAAAATATATAATTTCGATGTTTAAAATTGATATAATTTTGCTTTTTAAAGAATTTTGACACTTATTATGTTGCCTAATACATGGTCTCTCCTGTATATTCCATGTGCTGATGAGAAGAATCTATATTCTGAAATTGTTGGATAAAATGTTCTGTAAATATCTGTTAGGTCCATTTGCTCTAAAGTACAGTTTAAATTAGATATTTATTTGTTGATTTTCTGTCTAGATGATCTGTTCATTGCTGAGAGTGGGATGTTAATGTCTCCAACTACTGTTGTTATTGAGGTCTATCTCTTCCTTTAGATCTAAACATTTTTGCTTTATATACCTGGGTGCTCCAGTGTTGAATACATATATATTTAGAATTTTTATATCCTTTTGCTGAACTGATTTCTTTATCATTATGTAATTACTTTCTTTGTTTATTTTTACAGTTTTCAACTTAAAGTCTGTTTTATCTGATAAAAATATAGCTATTCCTGTTAACATTTAGTTTTCACTTGCATGTAACATCTTTTCACATCCCTTCATTTTCAGTCTATATGTATCCTTACAGGTAAAGTGAGTTTCTTACAGGCAGCATAGAGTTAGTTCGTGTTTCTTTAATCCTTTCAGCCAGACTCTATCTTTTAAGTGGGGAATTTAACCTATTTACATTCAAAGTTGTTACTGATAGTTAAGAACTTATTTCTGTTACTTTGTTAATCGTTTTGTTTTTTCATTTTTATTTTTTGCTGTGCCCATTTCTTTCTTCCTCTTTTCATTGTTTGTTATTGTGGCTTTGTGGTTTTATGTAGTAGTAATATTTGAGTAATTTTTCTTTCTCATTTGTATGTCTGCTCTATGAGTGAGTTTTATACTTTTTTGTGTTTTCATGATAGTATATATCATCTTGTGACTTTCAAATATAGGACTTCATTGAGAATTTTTTTGTATGACCAATCTAGTTGTGATAAATTCTCTCTGCTTTTGCTTATATGAGAAAAACTATTTCTCCTTAATTTTTGATGGATAGGTTTGTGGTTCATAGTATTCTCGGCTGGCAGGTTTTTTTGTTTGTTTTTATTCTTTTGAGCACTTTGTGTTTATCAACCTATCACTTTCTAGCCTGTATGATTTCTTCTGAGAAATGTGTTGTTAGTCTGACAGGGATATCTTTTTTTTTTTTTTTTTTTTTTTTTTGGCTTTTGACAGTTCGTCTATTATGCCTTGAAGACTTTTAAGTTGAATTTATTTGGGAATCTTTGAGCTTCGTATAACTAAATGTCTACATCTCTTGCAAGCCTTGAAAAGTTTTCAGATATTATTTTGTTAAATAGAATTTCTGTGCCTTTACCCATCTCTTCTTTTTCTGAAACACATACAATTCAAATATTTGGAAGCTTGTGGTGTCTCATATGTGTTATATATATTTTTCGTT
The DNA here is from genome assembly GCF_030222135.1 of Aotus nancymaae. Classification (NCBI taxonomy): domain Eukaryota; kingdom Metazoa; phylum Chordata; class Mammalia; order Primates; family Aotidae; genus Aotus; species Aotus nancymaae. Next base: position 19,928,010 of record NW_026988465.1, read on the forward strand.
CTGCTCGATCTAGTTTATTATTGAATCTTTCAATTGTATGTGTTATTTCATTCATTGAATTTTTCAGTCTCAGTGTTTCTTTCTTTTTATGATATCTATATCTTTGTTCAATTTCTCATTCAGATTATTAATATGTTTATGACTTATTTGATTGTTGAACTATGTTCTCTTGTATCTCATTACTATATTTCATATATTTTTAAAAAATTAAAATCTGTTGCTCAATAATTATCTTCATTTGGAGCTGTCAGGTTTCCTCATTTTTTCATATTTCTTTGTATCTGGTATCAGCCAACTTTATGGATTAGATTTGTAGGGAAAGACTTATTCCAACAATGTATCTAAACCGTTGGTTGGTTAGGGCACTTTGGTTTTGCTTATGGGTAAGCACAGTAGTACAGTCTCTGTGAGATTTCTTTGACTGTATTCAGCATCAGCGATGTCTTAATTTATACAGTGAGTTAGGCTATGGTTGTTACTGAAGGCTGTGGTGAGGCTTTGCTGGAGACAAGGACATCAGGTAGCCAGTTCTTGGGCCCCAGATGGCATATGTGGGCAATCATGGTAGTAGGTTTGGGCAGGCTAATCTTTGGACCTTCAAGTGGCTTTCTCAGTGCTGTAAATGGCACCTGTGGGCTGGGCAGGCAGACAGGTTCTTGGGCCCCTGGGTGTTGTACATAGCATTTAGCAATGGTAGTTGTGATAGTATAATAACATTTAGGCCCCCAGGTGGCATACATGGGCACTAATGGTGGCAGTGATGGGCTGGGTGCTTTAGCCCCTAGGTCCCAGGTGATGCCTACAGGTTGAGTTGGTCAATCTCCTGGTCCCCCAATGATGCATGGAGGTACAGGTTGGAGCAGGAGGGTCTGGTCAATTCTCAGATGACAGGAGCCAGCTATTGTGGTTAGGGTACTTGATTTCCAAGCCTTGGGTGGCAGCCATGGACAGGGTGGTCCTGTCCTCGGGCCTCAGGATGATACCCAGGAGTGGCAGTCACCAGGCCCCCTAAAGGCGCATGCAAGTATGCAGCAGCTCTGCTGCTGGGTGTGGGTAGTAATGTTGCTGTCAGTGGTCCGAGACAGGTAACTCTCAGGCTCTGGGGAGGTATGCTTCAGCTTTTTGTCCTGAGGTCAGCCTCCCTGGTGCACTGCACCATACATTTCTTGGGTGCAAGATACTATGTAAGCTAGAGTGCTGGGGACCTGGCTGCACTGGGTCTGGTCAGCATGGTGATGCTACAGCCCTCTGTGTGGACATGGAAGGATGTCAGCAGAGTTCCAGACATGTGGAGATGCAGGTACTGTTGGGTTCTAGAACAGAATGTAGTCTGGTGAGGGCTAGACTCTCAAAATTTCACTATACTACAGCTGCTTGGATCTGGGGAGGTGTATGGAGTCCAGCACAAACATGCTCTCTCTGAAACAATGCCATTGTGTGGACTCCAGGCAGCTCCCTATACTAATCTCAGGATCTGCCAGGGGCAAGGGGCTTTCCCATGGCCAGGATTGCAGGAGTATGCAGAAGGAATGTGGACTGCTAGACATCTCTTGCCTGCTTTTTCCCTGCACTGAGGAGTTTATCTTGGCTTTGACCCAAATCTGGCCAGCCCAGCCTTTTCACTTCCCTCTCCTTTTGTGTCTCAGCAGTTCCCTGTCACTTACTTGCTGAATTCCAATGTTACGTCTTAGACACTGTCTTCAACATGTGATTATCTACTTGCTGTTTTGGTCTTTCTTTGTGGAAGAGGCTGATGCTGGGTTCCTTCAGTCAGCCATATGTAGGCCCCTCCCCAAGTATTCTTTTTTTTTTTTTTTTTTTTTTGAGATGACGTTTCACTCTTGTTGCACAGGCTGGAGTGCAATGGCATGATCTTGGCTCACTGCAACCTCCACCTCCCGGTATTCTATTTTTATAAGAACCATTGGCAAAAGATTCTTTTTCTTGCAATAATGCTGTTCGAATTTCACACTAAAGGCAAAAAATCACCTCCTTAGTGTGAAATCTGAAATCAAGTTATAAATCTTTACTAAAATATTAGTTTCAAAGATTAAAGCTAAAGACAGTAAATATGGATTCAGAGTCCTTGTTTGTTTTAACACATCTCATTTTCTTAACTTTTTCATCATATATACCACAAAATGAAAATTTTTCAGTTAATCAACTTGTCAGGGAAAAGGATTGTGAAGGGCAAAATCTTAAAAAGCAAAGTAATGATCATCACAATCTCATCACAATTTCCCACAGGAATAAAGCTGAGTACAACATGTGACCTATAAAAATTTAATAGGAAGTTCTATTACTATTTGGTGTCTCGTATATCTTGCCTTAATAATTAAAGGCTATCTCCATAGTGTCAATTTTTTACTATTTCTAGTTGATTTTTATTCTTGCCACAGCTCTCTCCTATTCAATCAGCTCCTCTCCTCATCCCATTTTGGGGGCTCTCCTGGGGAATGTCATATTAGCCCCACAAAAATAATTTAGGCAACAATTTTCCTGAATTAATTTCAAAATATATTTGTAAAATAAGTGATTAAATTTTGCATAACATTTACTTCTGTTTTTCTGGAGGAACCTGTAGGTAGAAGAACTTGAAAAACGTATGATTAGTATAAATGTTTATCTTTACCATAAAATAACCCAGTGGGTTACTTGATACTAAGGGTTTTTACTGTTCGCTTGATTCTCTTTATTATTTGTTTGTTTTACTTGTTGACCAAGTTTGGTTCTAAATATAAAAAATTACAAAACAGTACATACATACTAAATCTGAAGTTTAACTTCTGATGTATTTATCTATTTTGTGTTCTGTAGAAGGGAAGCACCCATTGGGAAAATACACAGATAATTGACAACTTCTACAAAATTAAATAATAAGTTATGTACTAAAATCTATATAAAAAGAACAGTGTAGTAAATCTCTACTAACACTGGACTACATTTTTATTTCTCAGGAGTTAAGACAGATTGCATGAATTCACCTATAATCTCTTATTTAGACTTCCTCGGAATTATGCATTTATAAAAGCATAGGAAATATTCAGTCTAATTCTACTACTCAAAGAAAAATAATGTTAATTTTCATCATATGTTTATTATTAGTGTTGCTTTTTGTTAGTAGAGTGGTCAATAAAAATGTTTATGATTAAATAAACTCCAGTAGAAAGTCCAGTTTGTTTTCTGTCTTAGAATTTTGCTGCATCAAAAATGACTTGAAACCAAGTATAATTGGTAAATATTTTCCAACGTGAAATCTACTTGTAACATTATTGTATGTATTCCAGGTTTTTCTTGGAATTTTTCAGAAAAATTTTAATTTAAAATATTTAAGGTATTCAAGTCTAATTGAGAAATGCAGCAATTTCACATTGGCTGTTGTTCATCATGTTTTTATTGTTAGATGCTTGGTGGTTCTCAGTCATTTGGATGGTATTGATGTCATAAGAGTAGATAATTAACATGCAAGTTTTATTTTAACATTCCTCATGGCATTTGTTGCCTTTGCTCAGAAAGAGGATCACAGTCATGAAATTTCCTGAATTGACAATGAGGGTAAAACTACTTACATTCAGCCTAATTTAAAATGCCATAATAATTTCTTTCTTTAGCCTTGCTTCTTATCAATATTGAATATCAGTAGATGTAAAAGATGTATTTTTAGTTAACTTATAAAAGATATATTATGTTATTTATATATGTGTATTAGAGGTCTGATTTCTCTGTCACAGTGAATAATTTACTTATAAGAAATGGAAAGTAAATAGCTGAAAATGACTGATGTAGAGATTGTAATCACAGGCAGGAGAGTGGTACAAAATCAGGAGAGTGCAAATGTTCAGAAAGAAAAGTAACTCTCTACCTCTAGGAATGAATAAATTGAGTCTTTGTGACTCTTTGGAAGCTATTTTGTAGTATCTAAATACTTGAACTTATGGTTTGAGAAGATATATGAATAAGCAGTAGATAAAAAAGAAGTCAAGAAATGTATGATATGCTTTCGTTGTGAGCTCAATCTTTAAATGACCAAATGGATTCCTTGACAATGAAATGTTTTTATTGTTTATTGATTGTATTTCTTTTTGGTTTGTTTTATATTTTAACTCATTTTGATATCGAGTAGTCTGTCAATTTACTATAAATTATTTAGTTGATTTGCTTTTGGTATTTCAAAAAATACGCACAACTTTTGATGAAACAGTAAATTGTTAGCTTGCTTTACTTTTTATTTTATATGTATATATTTTGGCATTGTTTTAATTCCCAAGTCTTCCAACTCTTAGAAACACCTAAGATGTTGAAATATATTATGTCATACAAGAAGTCACTGATGACGCAACAGCAGTAACTAGAAAACAAGGAAAAAGTAATTGAAAGAACTGAAGAAGCTCCCTATGAAATATTTTTAACAACCTTCCTTCTTATTGTAAGATGTGCCACAAGAAAAGGATCATAAAGGAAATGAAGGGCAATGATAGAGATTACATATTTGATGTTAGACCCTAAATATGTGTGCATTATAGCACGTTAAAAGTCTGACCTCAATAAAACAGGTAATCTATTAAAAAATTTAACCACGTCTATTATTACTGAAAGGATTGATATGTTAAAAGACCCACAAAAACTTGAAGAAGTTTTATGAATCCTAAGGGAATAAATATAACTGAATTAAGACCTAAGAATGGTATTTCAGCAACAGAGGAAATGCTTTTGTGATTACCAAGTATATCACTTTTACAAGTGTATTTTTATTTAGTTGTATTTCCTAGTCTTATCTTTAAAATTTATTGGAATAGATTATCATTTTTAACAGCTCTGCAAAGAGAGAAATCAACTAGAGTTTTATGATTTGAAAATTATTTTGCTCAAACAGCTTTATGTCTGTAAGAAAGTAAAATTTCTGAAATCCAATGTGATGAAATTGGGCTTGCTGACACTCTTGAATTAGTGTAAGGAAAATCTATACACGTTCAAAGTAATTTAAATAACCATGATCTGTGCCTTTTCTTAGACTTTAAAATGAAAACGGTGACACACTGTCTGTACCCACTTCCTAGGATGTGGTAAAGATTAATTTGATATTTTAAATAAGAGTAGATAAAAAATTGATGGAGTTAGGGTATCAGAGAAATGTGTGTAATGTTATTAGGTAAAAATATATTATTCACTGAGATGTGGCAAGAGTTTTGCTCGGCGCTGTATTTTCTATGAATTACTTCAGTACGTAGATAGCAATGATTTGCTTATAAACTTTAGCTTGCTGCCTCTTTGAAATAGATTCTATGTGTCAAATTTTCTGTTCTTTAACCAATTCTTTTTAATATCAAAAATCTCCTGGAAAATTCACCTTAAATTTAATTGGTTGATTAGTAGAATCTTAGAAAATCCTCATTTCTGTCTAAAGAATGTATGGCTTGAATGCAGTGTCAGTCTTCCATCTGTGTTTATGGAAAATTAATTTCCGAGATGAGCTGATTCAAAGCAATTTTCTGTATTCAACTTAATGAATTAACATGTGTTAGCTACATTATTTTCCATCATGTAGACTTGTCAAATAGCAAACAAATGTCGCAGAGCCACTTAAAACCATGATGTATTTGTATTAAATTCTAGTAATTCATGTTATGTATTGGTTTTAGTGTTGTATCTTTTAAAATTAGCTGTTATAGGAACTCACAACTTCATGTTGAGGTAGAGGAGGCAATGACCACATAGCTAATTCTTAGAAGTCTTTGATTTGAGGTGTGGCACTCTTGAGTCCAAGCAGCAAGATGAATAGGACTTGTTTTGAAGCTCAACCTTTATACCTATATTTTAGAATCAAGATCATGAAATAAATCATTTAGGTAAATGTCTTGTTCGGTTACAGAGAAAATGAGGGATTAGAAAACAGTAAGGAATAAACAAAAATATTTTAAAAGCTCCTAACAAAAATAAGAGCCAGACTGAATGTTGAAGATGATATTGAATAGCAAAAGGTGAATGATTTTTAAAAATGAGTTACAAAGAAATAATTATTAGGCAAAGATTCAAAAAAATGTTTAAAACTCTCAGATGACTAAACAGAAAATAGAAGATAAAAAGGTCAAAAAGAACTATTGAGAGTTAAAAGAGCTAAAAGAACAAAGTACAGCAGGTAATAAAACAAATAAGATAAAGTTTAGAATGGTCCAGTCTGCAAATGAGAAGTTGATAAAGAGAAAGGAATTCAATAAAGAACAATAGAAGTAATTGACAGAGAAAAAAAATCCTTACTTTAAAAAGACATACTATAGGCAATACAGATGTTCCACTTAACATACAGTAACTAAATGACGAGTAGTTAATATTTTTTACCTCTGCGGTTTTGTATAGTAGGCTGTACAGCAAATTTGATCCATTTGAATGACCTATGTGAGGTGAGCATTTTGATGCCTAGGTTATTATGTTTTAGTGAAGACTAGGTCACAGATGTATAACAAGTCAATAACTCAATCCTAAGTCTTATTTTAAGTTAATCATTGACAACGTAGCTCCACTGATTTACTCAGCCATTGTTCTGTACAGATTTCAGAAAGAAAGTCTGCAGATAATTCCTTTCATATGTTTTAGGGCCCAAGAACATAGCAAAGGTGCTATTGGAGCCTCTTAGAAGTAATCTGTGCATTGATTATTCATCTGTTATTTTTAGTGCCTTTTACTTCCCCCGATTTGAGGGGACAGCTACCATGAAAACTACAAATACAGAACAAATACAAATTTAAATAACAGTAATAATAATGCAAAGCACAATGGCGAAAAAAATCTTTCCTGAAACCCAAGGCTTAATATAGCTTTAAACCCCAAACTTAAGTTTGACTATGCTAGAAATCAGGAACAAAAAGGCACTAAGTATTGTTTCATAGACTTCATCTAATGGTTAGCTATCAATGCAGCCATTAAAAAAATGAGATTATGTCCTTTGCAGGGACATGGATGGAGCTGGAGGCCGTTATTCTTAGCAAACACAGAAACAGAAAACCAAATATCGCATATTCTCACTTAAAAGAGGGAATTAAATGATCAGGACGCATAGACACATAGAGAGAAACAACACTCACAAGGACTTTTTGGAGGGTTAAGGATGGGAGGAAGGAGAGGATCAGGAAAAATAACTAATGGGTAGTGGGCTAATACATTGGTGATGAAATAATCTGTACAGCAAACACAGATTTACCTATATAACAAACCTGCACTTGTACCCCTGCACTTAAAACAGAATTTTTTTTTAAGTTACTTTAGAATTGAACACTGTGGATTTAACCACAGACAGTGAGTAAAACAATAAATAATGTCTGATAACATTTTAAGAATACTAAAACGCATTTCGTTTTTCCACAGCATCGTTCTCATTGAATGCAGAAATATCATTCTAAAATCCACATCAGGTTATGTCATTTCATGAATTAAATCTTTTGGTGGCTTCACATCACCAGTGATAGTCCTCAAAGTGTGAATTTTCAAAGGCTAGGAACCGTTGGAGCTAATTACAAAATGTGCAGTTTCCTAGGTCTCCATTTCAGACCTTCTGAAGGCAAATATCTGAGGACAAGACCCCAAGTGTCTTCATTCCAGCAGCTCTGTGGATGAATTGATGACTCTAACCTTTGAAAAACACTGGCCTCCTTGTTACAACCTTTCCCATTTGACTTAGCTTTCCCAAGGTCATCATCTCTGAGTGCGCTGTTTCTTTTGCAATATCTTTCTCTATAACTGCGTTTATAGCTAGACCCTACACACCAGCTGCTCTGACCATTTACCATGTCTAGCCTGCCTTTGACTGGGAAGATTCCTCTGCCTGGAGGGAGTACCTGTTCTCTTTTTGATGGGCTGTAAAGTGTCTGTCTCACAGAATTCTGGGCTAACGGTTTTCTCTTCTCTGATGCTTTTCCTTATCATTCCAGACAGCATTTACGGTTTTCATATCTGTACCTGGCTGATTACATACTTACACAACATTTAGAGCTAATATTGTATATTATGCTCTTAGTTGTTAATCTTGCTCACAGAATTTTTAGTATCCCAATGAATGTGATGGGAGTTGGCAACAAATATTTGCATTGAATTGGTAAGGATGTGTAAAAGGTGTCTGAGTTGATAACTAAAACCCAAGTTTCCCGATAACTATTTATTCCATTTTTGTATATGCTTCCTTAAAGTTATTTGCTGAAGATAATATACCTTTACCTTTGAAAAGTGATTTGCATTAATATTATCAAACGTGTAAATAAACATCTAAATCACTCTTAGTGCTAATATCACTGTTACTTTATTACTTGATGAATGGAAGAGCAAACATGGATATCTGTTATTCTAAATCAGAAGTATCTAAGAGAAGAACAAGTAACTAAATGTCTCAGATAGGAGTAAATACAATACAATAAAAGTATGACAGCTACTTAAAAGCATTAAAAGACACACACATTCTACATGATTTTTTGCCTCCTACAGAACACCAAATGAGCTAATTTCATTAGACAAACAAGTAAAGCATGAAAACAGGGGTTCTGAAGAGCAAGAACAGCCTTCTGGAATGAAAAGTCGGTAATTTTTACTTAAAAAAGTTGTATATCCAAAGGATTATAAATCGTTCTACTATAAGGACACATGCACACGAATGTTCATAGCAGCACAGTTTACAATAGCAAAGACCTGGAACCAACCCAAATGCCCATCGATGATAGACTGGACGGGAAAAATGTGGCACATATACACCATGGAATATTATGCAGCCATTAAAAACGAGGAGTTCGCGTCCTTTGTAGGGACATGGATGAACCTAGAAACCATCATTCTCAGCAAACTGACACAAGAACACAAAATCAAACACCACATGTTCTCACTCATAGGTGGGTGTTGAACAAGGAGAACACACGGACACAGGGAGGGGAGCACTATACACAGGGGTCTGTTGTGGGGGAGTGGGGGGACAGCGGCGGGGTGGGGAGTTGGGGAGGGATAGCATGGGGAGTAATGCCAGATATGGGTGAAGGGGAGGAAGGCAGCAAATCACACTGCCACGTATGCACCTATGCAACAACCTTGCATGTTTTTCACATGTACCCCAAAACCTAAAATGCAATTAAAAAAAAATAAAAAAGAAAAAAATAAAATAAAATTAACATGATTTAAAAAAAAAAAAAAAAAGTTGTACACAATGTCCTCTTATACAGCAGAGTGCTTATGTCACTGTTTCCAAGCCTTTCTTTCTGACAATGAGAGTTATATTCAATTAACCTGCTGTCTGAGAGATTGATGGTGGAGATATTTTAATGCACCAAAAGTGTTGAGATAGGATGTTGGATTACATTGTTATTTTGAATCAATAAATGAACATTGGAGTCTGAGGATCAATTTTAAGGTTGCTGTGACCTACTAGTTTTTTACATAAAATATGAGCATCTAACTAGTAGATAAAATATAAACAAATAAATAGTTGTAAAAACCTAAACAAATAACTAGTTGTATAAAACCTGAATGTCTAACTTTCCAGTCTACAGTAAGATTATATGATTTATACCCTTTGATTTCCGTTCTTCCTCTTATTCCTTACTCCAGATTTCTGACTGGGGCCCTGTATTTGAATCTTATTAATTCTTTTCTTCTTTGTTATCCCTAATTATAGAGCTGTCAATCTCAAAACCCACAAAAGAGGGAAATTTGAAAACATTCTGGATTTGTATTATACTATTGAATGCATTGTGGGTTTTTTCATGTAGCTGGAAGGAGACAGCTTTAAATGAACTTTTCACAGGGAAAAAATAGGTGAGTGTTTAACAGGAAAAAAAGAAATTGACAGATATATAATTATTTTAGTGTCTCCATTTTGTTTCTTTCTTCCTTTTTGTCAGCTGCCTTCTCTCTTGACTCACCAACATACTCCCCAAAAGTTGTTTTGTTCAATGCTCTTTCATCACATGTACAAAGCAGCTGAACAGGCATCTGCTTGGGTTTTCTTCTTCAGGTAAAGCCTGCAGAGTTGAGCTCCAGGAGATGGAGGATTGAAACCTTCAGAATCCCAGGGGATTTGGCCCACAGCAAGAGCAATAGACTCAAAAGTTGCATACAGAAGAACTGCCTTGCAATTGTGAGTTTTCAACACAAAAACCATTCATGTGGGCACAATCCAGGAGGATATATAAAACAATCGACCACATGTTTTCAATTAGAGAGGAGCCAAGAATTGCACATGATTTGAATGCCAGAAATGGGTTTCACTCTGTATGCATGTCAATATCCTTGTAATCCTACTGGCACCTATAATAATTATGATTCAGGTGAAGGAAACAAAAAGAAGTCAGAGGTGATATGCAAAAACTGTTTTGCAAAATGAAAAAGAGAGGACAGGATAATAATTCGATGGGGAATTTCTCTAATTTTATGAATTTTAGCTTTTTATCCCTGTGTACGGTAGCTGTTTTTATAACTTGCATCAACATAGAAATGCCATTAAAATCTAATAGGTTTTATTAAAAATACGCATGTTTTAAACACTTAGAAAGCTGCATTGATTGCAGGGCAATTGCACAATGTGTATTTTATCTTATGGTCAAAAATATACTGTATTTACTCTTTATTCCAAATCTCTAAAACAGAAAGACCAGTGCAAAACACAAACTTGTTAAATAATAAGATGTTTATTTTTGAAATTACATTTATTTAGATATCATATATCATTTATATATTTTATATATAATATATGTAATTGGTTTGTATGCTTTTATTTACATAAAAGTTAGATGTAATATGTATCTTACAGATATTAGAATGTATACTTTATCTAATTTTTATGTAAGTGAAAGCATACAAAACTAATTCTACATAATGTTAAATTATTACTTAATTGTAACTAAATTATATATGATCACAGCTATTAGAAATCATGTTTTAGATTCATTTTATAAAAAGGGAAAGGTGATAGACTAGAGAATTGCTTTAGAGACATTACCATCTTTATTTAAAGAATTCATACCTGGTATTATTCTTTGACATTTCACATGCATCCTATGAATATGTATTGATGTAAGTCCAGATGAGATTATTTCCATAAAATCTTGACTGGCAGATCGTTGAATGAGCTTTAGTAATATATTAGTGGAAACTGGCTGAATGTTTCCTTATTAGTAGAATGTCTAAAATAGTATATCTTGGCAATATTTCACTATGACTTCAACTCTGAAATTTTTGTCAAAAATCAACAGAAGATGGACTGATTTTCTTACCAAAAAGAGTTGTAATATGATCAGTTATTTTAAATGCAGATAGACTCAATCCTCTGGAATACAGAATTTAGCTTCATTAAAGAAAATACTTACCTTTCCTTCATAGGTATTATGGTCATTTATTTTATCCCATCCCATTTTAAAGTTGCTGATCTTCTTTCTCTTGTTACACTCTAATTACTTTTAAAGTATGCAAACTGGATTTAAAAATTAAAGATTACTTAATTCTTGTGACTTTAATATAATCACAAATTTCTTTCATGACATGGTAAGTAACTTATGACACTATACAAAAAGTGGTTCTTTATTCCAAAGGGAACTGGAATGAATGTCAGATTTATCCAAGGGAAAAAATGTTAGTGATACTTTATATTAATCTCTTTTTCTCTTCCCAAAATGCAAATTAGTTTAATATATGGTAGCAACTAATAAATTATAATAAATGACTCAGGACGGCTGGGCTGGTAATAATGTTGAAGCAAATTTTTTTCTTTTATGAAGAATTAATCAAACCATCAACAAATGTATGTGATTAATAAAACTATATTTATTTCTTCCAGCTTTAAATTTCCACATATTATTATACTCTGGGCAAGATGCAAGGCTAAGTGCTTAGGTGGTTCCCAAGTTGCTTTTGTAAGGCACACTGAGTAAAAACAAAGATGCACTTTTAAAGACACATGTGGTAATTAAAGCTGCAGTAGTTTAAATAATTGTTCAAAATTATTAGTTACATCCTTCCTTTTACTTTCATAGAGGAGTGTATTTCCCTGCTCCTTGCCTTTGGACTCAGCCATATAAATTGCTTTGGCTAGTGGAATATAAGTAGTCATGATAAAAGCAGGAACTTGAAATGTTTATTGTTTGGTTGTACATACTGTCTTTTGCCTCTTCCAGTCATTATCAGATGTACATGTCCTGGCTAGGTCTCTTGCTCAAGGAACAAGAGGGACAGAGGAACAGGGTGACCTAGCCAGCTTAACAGACCTGCAGCTGGAACCAGAGCTGCATGAAAGTATCAGCCTACTCCTGGCAACACCCCACAGACAAGTTAGTTAACCCAGCTAAATTCACAGATAATTCATGTGCATGAGATGCATGAGAAGTAAGACCTTCGTTTTGCATGCCATCTTTTATTGTTTGTTAAAGAGAAATAGTGGACTGAGATAAAGCTAACATTCATTTATTAATCTCTTACTATGTGCCAGATACTATTCAAAAGCATTACATTTACCAAATTTTAAAATTATTATTATTTTGAGACAGGGTCTCACTCTGTCAGTTAGGCTGTAGTGCAGTGGTGCAGTTTTGACTCACTGCAGCTTCAGCCTCCCAGGTTCAAGTGATCCTCCATCCTCAGCTTCCTGCGTAGCTGGGACTGCAGGCATAGAACACCACAACTAGCTAAATATTTTTGTATTTTTGGTGGAGACGGGATTTCATCATGTTGCCTGGGCTGGTCTTGAACTGTTGAGCTCAAGCAATCTGCCCACCTTGGCCTCCAAATTGTTGGGATTACAGGTGTGAGCCACTGTGCCCAGCCTATTTATCCATTTAAAACAATCTTCATTACAATTCTATGTGATTGTTGCAATTAGCATCACTATTTTATTCTAAAAAAAACCGGGACACAGAGAGTTAAAAATGTGTCTCCTATGGATATGGCACAGCTAGTTAGTGGTGGAGTTGGAAGTCACATTCTTGCCGTGTGTGTGTGTAGAACTTAGTTCCAGAGCCACTCAAGTTACTGACCCTCAATAAATGTATACATTTAACCTAAGCCAGTATGCAACACGTGGTGGTCATAAAGAATACGAACATTTAAAAAATAGAGAAATCATTTTTACCCAGAACCCAGAATGGACAGTGACCTAGAGTAGATGAGAATTGAATAAAGATGCTTCTTTGGCAAATAGCTCCAAGGGAGGCATCTGCACCTCTGAGCAATCAATCATAGTTGATAAGCTTATTGTTTAAGAATATTCTAAACAGGAGCGATCCACAAGCAAAGGAATGTAAGGGAAGAAACAATTCTAGTTTCTTTTTACCTAGCCACTTACTAGGTCTACTCCAAGGACAAGGCTGTGAAATTTATTTTTGGGAATACAGGGCAATGTATTGGGCTGTTACTGGTGAGCTGGTTTACCTTTTTTAAAAGGCATGACCTCAAACCCAGCAATTTCTTTTCCTTTCTCTCTTTTACTCCATGCAAGATCAGGAAAGAAGTTGACTCAAAAACATTTTGGACATTTTCCCTCTACCATAATTTTTCTCTACCTATATGATCACTCTTTCTTGGTTTTATAATTTTATCTTAGTTATTCTATTGCCTTCATGTATAATGTCCTATCAGTTCCATATCTTTATATTCAGCATCCTTGTATATATCTACAGGTCTCTAGGAAGGGGCAAAATGCTGCCAGTCTCTTTGCATAACAAGAATCATCTTTACTCCATTCCCCACCGAGTTCCTCAGCTACATCTGAGACCATGTCAGCCTGGACTTTTTTGTCCATATCAATATCAGCATTTTGATCAAAGTCATTCAACAAGTCTCTAGGAAGTTCCAAACTTTCCCACATTTTTCTGCCTTCTTCTGAGCCCTCCAAATTGTTCCAACCTCTACCTGTTACCTATTTCCAAAGTTGCTTCCACATTTTTGGGTATCTTTACAGCAGCGCTACATAGTCTGGGACCAATTTACTGTATTAGTTCATTTTCATGCTGCTAATAAAGACATACTCAAGACTGGATAATTTAAAAAGAAAAAAGTTTTCATTGACTCACAGCTCAGCATAGCTGGGGAGGCCTCAAGAAACTTACAATCATGATCAAAGGGTAAAATGGATACTTCTTCACATGGCAGGAGCAAGGAAAAGTGCTGAGCAAAAGTGGGAAAAGCCCCTTATGAAACCATCAGATCTCGTGAGAACTCACTCAGTATCACGAAAACAGTGTGAGGGTAACTGCCTCTAAGATTCAATCACCTCCCATCAGGTCCCTCCCACAACATGTGGGGATTCTGGGAACTACAATTCAAGGTGGCTCGGCCGGGCGTGGTGGCTCACGCCTGTAATCCAAGCACTTTGGAGGCCAAGGCGGGCAGATCACCTGAGGTTGGGAGTTCAAGACCAGCCTGACCAACATGGTGAAACCCTGTCTTTTAAAAAAAAATAAATAAATAAAAAAAAAAAAGAAATTTGAGTGGGGACACAGCCAAACCATATCAAAGAGAGAGAATGAGAAAGAGGTGGGGAGACAGACAGACAGAGTGAGGAAAACCGCTACACTATCTTTGATCTAGGAAGCAATGGTGGCACTGGGACCATGTCTGGATCAAAAGCGCCCGTCACTCCTATTATACTTGTGACTTGTCTTAAAAGCAGTAAGTTAAACCAAGGATTTTGTCTTTCATTAATGTATGTATGATTTTCACATGAATCTTAAGGAACTGCAGTTGTCATAGTCTTGAAGTGCAGTCAGCTATACTGATTTTTATTTGTCTAAGCAAAGTTAGCTTACCTGAAAGAAAGTGGTTTCTGAGCAGATACCCGTGCAGTGTGTCACCTTTTCTTACTGCATACATAGGCTTAGGTCCAGGCCTGATGAATTATACTTAACTTACCCTCTGGTTAATATTTGTCTTTGGCTGATACTCAAAATCAAGTTCATATCAATGCTAATGTAAAATGTAAGTCGAGAAAAACCTATGGCTTTCCATTGCTTTTCCAAAACATATCAACATAAAGAAACTACATTTACTTTGTCCTACTATTGATAGTTCGTTGAAAGTAGAGGTTCAAGTGAATCTTCACTGCCACCAAAACATGGGGGCAGACACACCCAGAATAAGCTTCTGCAAGCATCAGTGGCTGAAGGGCTGTAGTAAATAGTTCCTTTTCAGAATTTTCAGGAATAAAGATGAAGAATGGCTATAGGGATCATCTTAAGCACAAACCTGATTATTATTCTGAATCAGGTTGCCTAATGCGTTGTGTTTTCTTCTGTCTATTCTCCAGCTGCCTGGAGCCTCCTTCCCTCATTCAGAACCCACTAGCCTGTCTTCTGGGCTGGGCTGGGCTGGGCTGGGCTGGCAAGAGGGTACATGTGCTCTCCCCTTGGCAAAGATCACAGAAACTGACATCTTTCCTGAATTCTGGCTTATAAAGAGGGGTGTTATTTTTGCCATTGCTTTTGCTCTTCATTGAAAGAATGCTTTTTTCTCAAATGCCTATTTTTAAGTTAAGTAGTGGTATCCATTTAGTGCACTAGAGATATTCTCTTTAGTAATTTCTCTGTTCATATTTTTCATGATGGTTACAGCTAAAATTGTTTAATTCTACTTTTTATTATCATCTTAAATACTTGTTAAATACTTACTGGCTCTTACTGAGGAGCAGTCAAATATGGTCCTGAATTCTGAGCTTCTCCAGATCATTAAAAACTAGCAGTTTACTTATCATATTTTATTTTTCTGATAAAACAAAAAAATGATACTATAAATGACACATAAAACCTTGAGTGGTATTAAGGGGGTATTTTTTTTCATAGAACTAGGTCTGTTTATTATGCTGTGAATTAAAGAATTGTAGCACTGAGAAATCTTAATGTTTACCATGAGATTTGCTAGGTGATATATGATAGCGCAGTAGTTAGACACTGCTTGACTCATTCCAGAAGCCCTGATCCCCAGGTACAGCTAACCCAGCCAAGTCTCTTTTGGTCAGTAGTCAAGAGACTTACAAAAGTTTAGGATCTTGGACTTTTAAGAGTTAGATGGATTTCGAATATTATCAAGTTTAATCCTCTTTATTTTACTTGAAACAAAATTTAGGCAAAGTTCTCAACTTTGGTGGGCTTTGGAATCAGCTGGAGGCCTTGCTAAGGCACAGATTACTGGGCCCAACACCCAGAGTTTTGATTTACTAGGTCTGTATGAGATCAAAGAGTATTTCTTTTTTTCTCTAATTTTTAAAACAGTTAAATTCAAGGAATTGATCCTTTGCTTTTAAAAATGTTTTAGTTGAAATCATATATTTAAGTATATAATGTGATGTTTTCATACATAGTCCAGCCAGTTGACATTCATCTCTTCACAAAGTTGCTTTCTTCTCATATTTACTCTTTCAGCAAATATCAAATGTACAATCAAGTATTACTAACTATAGTCCAGTATCTTTCCATTCCCCTGACCCTCCACCCTGGCAACTACCACTTGATTTTTGACTTCTGTGAATTTGACTCTCTTTGATTACACATATCATAGCATTTTTGCTTTCTCTAGGTGGCTTATTTTTCTCAGCATAATGTGCTCCAGGTTCATCTATGGCAGGATTTCCTTCCTTTTTAGGCTGATTAATATTCCACTGTATGTATATACTACAATTCTGTATCCATTAATCTGTTAACAGACCCTTAGGTTATTTCCATATCTTGGCTACTGTGAGTAATGAACACACAATGAACATGAGCCTGCAGATACCTCTTCAACATACTGACTTCATTTCCTTTGTATACGTATCTCCAGAAGAAGGATTGCTAAATCATACGGTAGTTCTATTTCTATTTTTTTTTAGGAACTACCGTGTTGTTTTCTGGAAGTATTTTTTCTAACAAGTTCCCAGGTGATCCTGATGCTGCTGTTTCCCAGACCACTCTGGAAGAACTTAAAGAATTGGCTCAAGGAACAAATTGAGAGCTGAAACCCGTACCTCTTCACTTCCAAAGCAGTGTTTGGCCACTATACCAGCTATGTCCTTTGTTGAGGAGATTTTTAATTCCAAAAATGTTAAATAATGTCCTGAAATCCATTCTCATCTGTACCTACCCGATCTGGGAATCTCAGTGACCATGAAAGCAGGTCTTGGGACATTGGGTTTAAGCAGTATTAGTACTCATTTTTGCAAAACCTGTCCCAAGGAATGGCCGCTGCCTGCTCTATGGAGCCCCCCAACCTTGAGAGGACAGAGGGGATGGAAACAAAGATATAGGCTAAAGGAACTGGCCCTTGGTGGGGAGGAGATGAGGAGATCCTGAGAAAAGCGTGCAGAGAAGAACAAAAAGAAGAAGGGAGATCCTCACCCGTACTGAACACTGTCCCACTGTCCTTGTTATTTAGTTTTTCTCTGTGAATAAGGAGCATTTTAATTTTGTTGGAGCTTCTTTTTGTTATACTGGGAAAGTATAAATTGAATAATCCTATATTAATATTATTAACACAAACTATATTACAGATTTTCTTTTCTAAGAATTTATTTTGTCTAAACAAACAAGACTTTGTACCAAATATCAGGTAAGCAGCCACGTCTAGTATTTTTCAATTAGTCTGCTGTCTGAAACTCAGCCTAGACCTAGCTTTATCTTCAAGTTGCAGGTGTAACTACACCACAGGCCTCTCACCTCATATCTGCTGAGCTAAGCAGGTCATCAGCACCACTCAGTTGGTAATCTCGCTGCCCACAGCTGCCGATTTTGTGAGAGACTGGAATGCTAATAAAGGTAGGTGTGCATTCATCTGCAGAGGATTCACAAGCAGTGTCTGTTTTACATCTTGGCTCTGTTCATCATATCTCTGTCCTCCAGCCCCAAACTTCACCCCAAATAAAAGTTTCTAAAGAAGAAAATCTGTCATGGCAGGTGTCAGTCAATGAAGCAGAAAAAAACGCCTATTTATTCCACAGTCTGCAAGTTGTATGATCAGGGAAATTATAACCAATTTAGAGCTTTATAATACCTTCTTTATAAGCAAATTATAAATAAGTCTATTAATTTTAACAGACAACATGGAAGAAGCAGGAATAATAAACTTTGAGAAAAAATGAGAAAAAATCACTTGAGAGACATAGATACATGCTCTTAAAATATCTTCTGGGGTTCCTAGTGTTACCACTTGAAGCATGAGATATTATAAGCAATGTTAATTTGTTTCAAATCCCAAACTGTTCATACAAAAATATAATTTATATTTTCCAGTAAGTGACTACAAACTTGACACTTGATCCTGAATCTTTCTAGACATTTCTTAGATCTTTCTTGGATTACAATAAGTGATTATGGATTTGATGCTCCATCCTGGACCTTTCTAGATATTTCTTTGCTCTTCCTTGGATTACAATAAGTGACTACATATCTGATGCTTCATCTTGGATCTCTCTGAAGATTTTGGATGCTTCACTTTGTATGTGCATCTTCATTTCCCTCTCCTTCCAAGCTCAACTGTTGTGGGTATTCTTATATCCCAGGAGCCTCATCACCATAACACGTTAGTACATCATTTTTTATTTGAAATGTTTTCTACTTTTCTCCTTGCCTATTTAACTCCTTCCAATATTTCATAGTTTAAACAAACAGCTGCTGCTTATTTTCAGCTTATGTTAATGATTGTTGTTTATATAAAATTATCTGCTATGTATTATCATAGTAGTAGCTATCATCTATCTATCAACTTACATATCTATCTAACTACTTACCTATCTCTCTCTATATATTTTTTTCTACTACAATTTAGCCCTGGAGCATTTACCGCCTTGCTTTATTCTCAAATTGCAGGAAGCATCTCTTATATTGGTATGATTGGGCTGCATGATAGCAGCTCAGTGAGAACTTAATAATGGAGAGTGTCCACTTTAAGATAAAGTTGCTATTTTAAAAGAATTTAATAGAGCTTCTAGCTGACAGTCTTCAATTCTACCCACTGACAATGGCCAACTTATTAAGAGCACAGGCGTAAGAGTCGGACTGCCTGGGTTTGAGTTTCAATTCTACCACGAAGAGAGCATTTTGTACCTCAGGTTCTTCACGTATAAAACTGGAATAATAACACCCACCTACCCAAAACACCATTATTGTCCTCCAGTTGAAGCAGGGCCTTATGGAGGTCAGGTAATCAATGGAGTTTTAGGTCAGATCCAGCTTACAGTGGGTCCAGTGGGTCCCTGGACTCATCTTGTGGTCATTTCCCCAGTGCCAGAATGCATCATTGGCACAGATGTACTTAGCAGCTGGCAGAACTTCCACTCTGGCTCCCTGACTGGTAGAGTTAGGGCTATGATGGAGGGAAAGGCCAAATGGAAGCCATTAGAGCTCCCACTACATAGGAAAAATAGTAAATCAAAAACAATATCGCATCTCTGGAGGGATTGAGGAGATTAGTGCCATCATCAAGGACTTGAAAGATGCAAGGGTGCTGATTCCCACCACATCCCCATTCAGCTCTTCCATTTGGCCTGTACAGAAGACAGCTGGATCTTGGAGAATGACAGTGGATTATCGTAAGCTTAACCAAGTGGTGACTCCAATTGCAACTGCTGGCCAGATGTGGTTTCATTGCTTGAGCAAATTAACACATCTCCTGGCACCTGGCATGCAGCCATGGACTTGGCAAATGTCTTTTTCTCAATTCCTGTCCATAAGGCCCACCAGAAGAAATCTGCCTCCAGCTGGCAAGGCCAGCAATATACCTTTACTGTCCTACCTCAGGGGAATATCAACTCTCCAGCTTTATGTCATAATATTATTTGGAGGGACTTTGATTGCTTTTCATTTCTGCAAGATACCACACTGGTCCATTACATTGATGACATTATGCTGATTGGATCCAGTGAGCAAGAAGTAGCAAACACACTGGACTTATTGGTGAGATGTTTGTGCGCCAGAGGACAGGAAACAAATCCGACTAAAATTCAGGGAACTTCTACCTCAGGAAAATTTCTGGGGGTCCAGTGGTGGGGGTCCTGTTGAGATATCCCTTCTAAGGTGAAGGATACATTGCTGCATTTGGCCCCTCCTAAAACCATGAAAGAGGCACAGTACCTAGTGGTCCTGTTTGGATTTTGGAGGCAGCACATTCCTCATTTGGGTGTGTTACTCTGGCCCATTTATCCAGTGACCTGAAAGGCTGCCAGTTTTTGAGTGGGCTGCAGAACAGGAGAAGGCTCTGCAGCAGGCCCAGGCTGCTCTGCAAGCTGCTCTGCCACTTGGGCCATATGACCCAGCACATCCAGTTGTGCCTCAGATGTCAGTGGCTGATAAAAATGCAGTTTGGAACCTTTGGTAGGCCCCCAAAGGTGAGTCATAGCAGAGGCCTCTAGGTTTCTGGAGCAAGTTTCTGACATATTCTGCAGATAACTACTCTCTTTTTGAGAGACATCTCTTGGCCTGTTAATGGGCTTTAGTGGAAACTGAACGTTTGACTATGGGTCGTCAAGTCACCATGTGACCTGAACTGCCTGTCATGAACTGGGTACTTTCTGACCCATCTAGCCCTGAAGTGAGTCATGCACAGCAGCACTCCTTCATCAAATGGAAGTGGTATATATGTGATTGGGCTCGAGCAGGTCCTGAAGACACAAGTAAGTTACAAGAGGAAGGGGCTAAAATGCCATGGTCTCCACTCCTGCCACCCTGCCTTCTCTCCCCCAGCCTGCACTGATGGCCTTAAGGGGAGTTCCCTATGGTCAGCTGATGGAGGAAGAGAAGACTAGGGCCTGGTTCACAGCTGCAAGATATGCAGTCACCATCTGAGAGTGGACACCTGCAGCACTACAGCCCCTTTCTAGGATATCCCCGAAGGACAGCAGTGAAGGAAAATCTCAGTGGGCAGAAGTTTGAGCAGTACACCAGGTTGTGCACTTTACATGGAAGAAAAATGGCCATATTTGCTGGATATATTGATTCATGGGTTATAAGTGGTTTGGCTGGGTGGTTAGGGACTTGGAGGAAGCATGATTGGAAAGTTGGTGACAAAGAAATTTGGGGAAGAGGTACGTGGATGGACCTCTCTGAGTGGTCAAAAACCATAAAGATGTTTGTATCCTATGTGAGTGCTCACCAATGGGTGACCTCAGCAGAGGAGGATTTTAATAATCAAGTGAATAGGATGACCTGCACTGTGGACACCACTCAGCTCTTTCCCCTGCCACCCCTGTCATTGCCCAATGGGCCCATGAGCAAAGTGACCGTGGTGGCAGAGATGAAGGTTACACTTGGGATCAGCAATATGGACTTCTACTTACCAAGGTGACTTGGCTTCAGTTACTGCTGGGTGCCCAATTTGCCAGCAGCAGAGACCAACACTGAGCCCTCAATAGGGCACCATTCCTCGGGGTGATCAGCCAGCTACCTGGTGGCTGGTTGATTATATTGGACCTCTTCCATCATGCAAAGGGCAGAGGTTTGTCCTCATTGGAATAGACACTTACTCTGGATATGAGTTTGCCTATCCTGCACGTGATGCTTTTTTCCAGACTACTATCTATGGATTCACAGAATGCCTTATCTACCGTCATGGTATTCCACACACCGTTGCCTCTGACCAAGGTGCTCACTTTACAGTTAAAGAAATGTGGCAGTAGAATCACGCTCAAGAAATTCACTGGTTTTAGCCTGTTCCCCATCATTCTGAAGCAGCTGGATTGATAGAACAGTGGAATGGCCTTTTGAAGTCACAGTTATAACACCAACTAGGTGACAATACTTTGCAGGGGTGGGGCGAAGCTCTCCAGAAGACCATGTGTGTTCTGAATCAGCATCCAATATATGGTACTGTTTCTCCCACAGCCAGGATTCATGTGTCCAGGGATCAAGAGGTGGAAGTGGAAGTGGTACCACTCACTATCACTGCTAGTGATCCACTAGCAAAATTTTTGCTTCCTGTTCCCATAACATCACATTCTGGCTGGCCTAGAGGTCTTCGTTCTTAGGAACGCTGCCACAGGGAGACACTACAATGATTTCATTGAACTGGAAGTTAAGATTGCCACCTGGACACTTTGAGTTCCTCTTACCTTAAAGTCAACAGGCTAAGAAGGGAGTTATAGTGTTGCCTGGGGTAACTGACCCAGACTATAAGATGAATCGGTCTACTACTCCACAACAGATTTAAGGAGGAACACAAATGGAATACAGGAGATCCATTAGGGCATCTCTTAGTATTACCATGCCCTGTGATTAAAGTCAATGGGAGACTACAACAGCCCAATCCAGGCGGGACTACAGATGACCCAGACCCTTCAGCAATGAAGGTTTGGGTCACTCCACCAGGAAGAAAACCACGACCTGCTGAGGCGCTTGCCAAAGGCACAGGAAATACAGAATGGGCAGTAGAAGAAGGTAGTCATCAGTACCAACTATGACCACATGACCAGCTGCAGAAACCAGGACTATAACTGCCCTAGTATTTCCTCCTTCTTTCGTTTATGCATATCTACACTTGTACTAATAAAATATCTTCATTTTCTTTCCTTTTCCTTCATCATGTGACTTAAGATTTATTGACTTCATATCAGCATTTAAGTATTGTGAACTTTATGTAATGGTATTTTGGTTGGGGGTTGGTGTGTTTCCAGTTGTATGAAGGATGGTTGTATTATGTTCGGCATAATTATGATTCTATTATTGTCTTTATTTGAAGATTATTTATGAGCTCAGGAGATATGTTTGGATTCAAGTTGACAGGGGTGGACTTGTGATGAATAATATTGAGTGTCAATTGAACTGGAAGATCCAAAGTATTGATCCTGGATGTGTCTGTAGAGTGTTGCCAAAGGAGATTAACATTTGCGTCAGTGGGCTGGGAAAGGCAGACCCGCCCTTAATTTGGGTGGTCACAATCTAATCAGCTGCCAGCATGGCTAGAATATAAGCAGGCAGAAAAATGTGAAAAGAGAAACTGACCTAGCCTCCCAGCCTACATCTTTCTCCCGTGCTGGATGCTTCCTGCCCTCGAACATTGGACTTCAAGTTCTTCAGTTTTGGAACTTGGACTGACTCTCTTTGCTCCTCAACCTGCAGACGGCCTATTGTAGGACCTTGTGATCATGTGACATGTGAGTTAATAATAAACTCCCCTTTTTATATATATATATATATATGTATTCATTATATATATATTCTTAAATAGGAACATGTAGATATGTATACACACATACATATATTCTTATATAGGAATATACATATGCATGTATTAGTTCTGTCCCTCTAGAGAACGCTGACTGATACAGATGGGAAACATTAATGTTGTTATGAAATACAAACAATGTATATAAAAGGCAAACAGGGAAAAGAAGGGAAAAATATCACCACCTCAATTCCATTTTAAGAGCAAAAGTCTCCAAAGATAATGAGTGACAGAGCAGAGAGCTCTCTACAAATAAGTACCTTGGCTTGCAAATGTAGGGAGACACCCAAAGCAGGCACAGAGCTGAAATGAAACCATCTGATAGAACATGTTTCTAACCTCTAGGCCTCTGTTCAGACCCGTCCCTCTATTTGGAATTTCTCATTTCGTTTCCCTATCTTTTTTTTTTTTTTTGAGATGGGGTTTCACCCTGTTGGTCAGGCTGGTCTTGAACTCATAATTGTAGGCAGTCCATCCACCTCAGCCTCCCAAAGTGCTGGGATTACAGGCATGAGCCACCACACCTGGCCTGTTTCCCTATCTTATACCTGTATAGACTTACCTTAAAAAAAAGTCTATTATTTCATTTATATAAAGTTCAAAAGAGACAAAACTAATTTATGATAAAAACCAGAATAATGGTGAATTTGAGGAAGAAAGTGATGGGAAAGGGTAGGCGAGTTTTGTATGGCTGTAGTTAAACATTCGTTTTTCACTCTGTGTGCCAGCTCCACTGGTTTTCACTGTGCTACACGCATTCATTGAACTGTGCGAGTATTATTCGTGCACTTTTAGGTGTGCATGTTTTACTGCGATACTATTTACACTTTTCAAAAGGTCAAAGAGCATCACCTCTCCTAAGATGCTGTTTCTGTGATAGCATGACCTCCGTCTGTGGCCTCCTTGTACCTACATTATTGGAGTTATTTTGAAAAGCAAGAGACAATTTTTTTTCCTTATCATCAGCAACTAGAAGAGTTCTGACTATTAATTTAGGCTCAATAAATCTATGCTTAATTGGAGACAGAATTAATAATTGAGTGACAAATACATAAGATTTGCATAATCAAAAATGAGTACCAAGAAGAATAAGACAATTAAACATTTCTGACAACTATGGTCTTCAAGGAGATAAGAAGATTCCTTAACTTAAATAGAAATTTCTAGTTAGGACATGGATACTGATCACCATTATTTCATATCCCACACATTTTTAATTATTAATTTTTACATTAAATTATGGAGGCTACTGGCCTGGAATTTATCTTATTTTTGAATTTACATTAAAAAGAGCTAGTAGTTCTGGAAATGTGGTCAAACCATATTTAGTAATTTATAAATAGAAACTTTCTGATAATAGTAACTTAGGATTTATTTATTCTCTGAATACTCATGGAGTTTCTTTTATTTGAGCGCATTTTCTATACTCTGAAGATAAAAATGAAAGTAAGTTTCTTTCCTCAAGGAACTTACTGGTGGGAAGATAGAAATGCATATGTAATAAACACCATGCTAAGATTTACACAGACTGCTGGGGACAGTTTCAGAAGCCATAGCTCAGATAAGAAAGAAGCCCAGCCCTGAAACTTCTTTAGGGCTGGATAAGCACGTGTCTTCAAAACAAGTGCTCTCTTTACATCAGAGATTTGTCTTCATGTGAGTTGTGATGTTCTACTTTCCAAGGTCATCAGACCAGGGAGCTAGTGGGAAAAGCACATTTTGGATCTGAGGATACAAGATGGTCAAAGCAATTTGAGAGTTGTGGGCGTGTCATATTGTCTATGAAGTTGAAGGCAGACATAGAGTCCATCACTTATAGATTTTTTTTTTTTATGTTGCAGATAATCCGTATTCGTTCATTTGTGAAACCAGGGATGACCTCTGGTTTCATCTTTGATATGTAAAGGTACTAGAAGTCATCATGCTCATCTTTAAAACAAGAAAAACCTGGACAAATTGAAAATCAATTACTTGGCCGATTAGAAAACCACTACCCTAAAATAAAGGAGAGAGAGAGAGTGATCCAGAGAGAGAGCTGAGATCGGCTTCCCTGGAGCAAAAGCAGCTGGAGCTTAAATTGGTATGAATACTTAAATGGTAACTCTGATAAATTGCCCAGTGTTATGTTAGACTGGGCACTGCAGTTTTGTGGGTGGTCCATATTTGCATGAGCTTTATCTTCACAAAGATACATGAAAGATTCCCTGCGACTCTGGAAAGGAAGGGATAAAGTAACCATTGTGAAATACACCCAGAGTCTTCTCCATAACAAAAGCCTATTGTCCAGAAGAAATCATTTTGCCAGCAAGTTATCCCATGTGGGGGAAAAAAATTTTTATATTCCAGTCCCCTTCAACCTTCTTGTCTCAGCTAACAAACAAAAAAACAAACAAAAAAAATTCATCAAAATCAAGTCAATAGGTCAGTAATTTAAAGCAATAGATCAAAAACACTGCAAAATGCTGCAGCTAGGCATGGTAGTGAGAAGTGGAGGATCATAAACATTTGTGAAGGTCACAACCCTGAGACAGACACAGGCTCAGGAAGTTAGAGATTTAACCCCAAATTATAGAATACACCCCTTTCTTTATGCCTTAGCAACAGGACTGCAGTATAATAAATGGATTATGACTGAAAGAGCTGCAAGTCAGACTCTATGGAGGAGCACTTAGGGAAGCCCAGAATAAAGACAGGTGACCAAAAAAAGGACACTAGGGGAATTTGAAGACTCTGGCACCGATAGCTACAGCATACACTAAACACAGCATAACTGATAACCAGATTAACATAAATTCTCAAACTAAAAAGCTTATTTATTTAGTTCCTATGACTTGATAAAACGTATTCAGCTATTGGCTGGGTGTGGTAGTTCACGCCTGTAATCCCAGCAGTTTGGGAGGCTGAAGTGGGTGGATCACCTGAGGTCAGGAGTTGAAGAGTAGCCTGACCAACATGGTGAAACCCCATCTCTACTGAAAATACAAAAATTAGCCAGGTGTGGTGGTGAGTGCCTGTAATCCCAGCTACGCAGGAGGTGGAGGCACAAGAATTCCTTAAACCCAGGAGTCAGAAACTGCTGTCAGCCAAGATTGCACCACTGCACTCCAGCCTGGGTAACAGAGCAAGACTCCATCACTAAATAAATAAATCAATCAAACAAACAAATCCAGCTTTTGATATGAAATTATAAGACATGCCAAAGGGTAGGAAAAAAACAGAATCTGAGGAGATAAAGTAATCATCATAGTCAGACTCAGGACACAGATTTTTGAAATTAGACTAATAATTTAAAGTAATTATGATATATTAAAGGCTTTGGTGGAACAAGTGGCCAACAAGCAGGAACAGATAGGTGATGTAAGCAGAGACTCAAAGAATCAAAAGGAAATTGTAGAAATCAAAACATTGACTGAAAGGAAAAATGCCTCTAATGAGCTTATCAGTAGACTCAATATGGGTGAGAAAATAATCACTGAGGTTGGTGACAGGTCAAATAGAAACTTTTAAATCAGAAATGCAAAGAGAAAAAATAATGAAAAAAAAGGAAAATGTAACATCCAAGATCTTTGGGACTATTTCAAATGCTGCAACATACACATAATTGCAATAACAAAAGAAGGAAAAAAGAATGGAGCAGAATAAAATTTGAAATAACAGTGGTGGCCAGGAGCGGTGGCTCATGCCTGTAATCCCAGCACTTTGGGAGAATGAGGTGGGCGGATCACTTGAGATCAGGAGTTTAAGACCAACCTGGCCAACATAACGAAACCCTGTCTGTACTAAAAATACAAAAAGTAGTCAGGCATGGCGGCATACTCATGTTATTCCAGCTACTTGGGAGGCTGAGGCACAAGAATAGCTTGAACCCAGGATGTGGAGGTTGCAGTGAGTCACGATTGTGCTACTGCACTCCAGCCTGGGTGACAGAGTGAGACTCAATCTCAAAAAAAAAAAGAAAGAAATACTGGTCAAGGATTTTCCCAAGTTAATGACCATCTCCAAACCATGGATTCAGGAAGCTTGGGAAACAACAAACAGGTAAACCCTAAACAACAGCAAAAATATCCACACACCTAGGTATATCATGTTCAAAATGAAAAATAACAGCAAATACAGACACAAAGAAAAGCAAAGCCAAGCCATAGGGGAAGAAAATCACACAGATTAAAGGGGAAAAAGGATAGGAGTTACAGCTGACTTATTGTCAGAAACCACATAAGCAAGAAAAGGGTGGAGTAAAATCATTAAGGTGTTTAAAGATATGTTCATGTGACGGTGGAACTGTACATTTATATTAATAATAACCTGGAGAACTAGCAAAAATTCAAAAAGCTTTCCCCAGCCTCAGAAAATCCTAACTGGGGGCCTCTCACATCAGTCCTGGAGAAGTGTGTCTCAAAAGGTAACTAAAGATGATTCTGGCCAAGGTGGTTTTGTAAATCTCATTTTAAGAAACACAAATCATGTTACAAAGAAGATTCCAAGATAGGAAGAGACATGCAAGGACCTTATTAGGGAAAAAACAGAGAGAGAAAATAAAGAGGAAGCCACGGACATTTGAGAAGAGGCGTGAAGGAGGGAAAATAGCAGCTTAGGTATGAGTGTCCTAGACTGCCATGTGTTCTATGGAAAATCCAATCAGGCTATTGGGGAGCTGCTGGGACCAAGTAGGCTATCATAGGAGTCTCCTGGGAACAGGCCAACTTCGGTGTGCTAGTTGCTTACTGTGTATAGCTTGGGGCAGCCCAGGGAACGTGTGGCCTCAGTATAAATGCTGTAATGGAATTCAGTACATAACAGCTGTAGTTAGTGGTCTACAAGGTGAATTTTTATGGCTGTCACAGTACCAAATGGAAATTATTATTTTATGTTAAATTTTTATAATTCAATAACATCACAAAGAGGTAATTAAATCTCAGCCATGTTATATAGTTTTTCAATGATCACATAAATAGTATGTGGAGGATTAGAACTTAGATTTTCTTATTCTTAGGCCAGGATTGATTGTCAATACTAGTACTATTTTTACTGCACAGAGAAAATCAAATTAAAATAAAGCATTTAGCAAAGTTTTAATAGGGCTGGTCTATGGGTAAGGAAGAAAACGTAATTGTCAGAATCACTTAGAAAATTCTTTTCAATTACTGAGAGACAGTTGTTTCCAAAGTAAACCAGGAAACTAATTTTAAAGAAAAATATCTGCTAACTTTTAGTGATAGTTTCTTGGCACCAAATCTACTCTTCTATACTCTGTTTTCTGAAAATGAGAATTATGAAAACCACTTTTCCACTTGGGCATCTGGATTCCTGTTAGACTTTTTCAGTAGGAGGCACTAGGGGTGTCTACACTGCTAGAGGAAGGAGAAGAGGCTTGCTGTGTCATGTCTGTTTCCTGAAGGCTCTATGCTTCTTCTTTCCTGTATCCTGTTCCTGTTTCAGCCCAGCTATGAAACAGTAAAGCAGTTCCTGACTGTAATAGCAGCTGAATCAAGACTGCACGTTTTATAACACTTGTAAACCAACCCTCACTCTCCAGCAGTACAGCCAGCCAGTGCCTCGTTCTCAGGAGTGGAAAAGGCTGGCTCCCAGTCCTAGGAGCTTTTCCTCTTAGCTCAGAGACACTAGTACAAGATAAGCAGCTCCTCCTCCTCCTCCTCCTCAGAAGGCTGAGTTTCCGCTCCACAGAGTGTCTTTTCTAAGCTTCCATGTTGTTATAATTCCAGACTTTTCCTTTCTTTTCGTAGCCCTAGAAATGGAGGCTGTGTCCTGCAGTACTCTCTCTGTTACATCTTAGTATTCTTTTCTGTTCTTTTGAGTTATCTCTTAAGCCACTTTATACGCAGTGAATAATTCTTGCATTGTGTAATTTCTGTTTAAGTAATAGGTATATTTTCTGTCCCTTGATTAGACCTTGAGTGATAGGAAGAAATGAAAGAACAGATAATCCAATGCATTTGGTATATAATCTAATATTAGATTATATCTGGGTTAGAATTATAAGGAAGACATGTTCCAAGCACAAATAGGCATTGGTTGAAATCTAAGAAATATATTCAGAATGATTCAGAAGAAGTTTTCTGAATATGTAGGCATGAGAAGTCTGATGCAAAAAATTTATTCAGAAATGAATAAGCCTTGTTGACTGCTAATTTCCCACTTCTCATGGCTGTTTAATTTCCCAATTCTCAGGGCTGTTTTCTTTATTTTTTTTTCCTCTGAATTTAAAGTAATAGTCCTCCAGATAATCTATAACAGTGATTCTCAATGACTGTGGGAGAAGTATCATAGAAACTGGGTTTATATCATGTATTTGCAAAACAACGCATAGAATTGAGATTTATTGTCCAAATTGTATTAGTTCATTTTCACATTGCTGTGAAATGATGAGCCACCTGAAACCGCTTAATTCATAAAGAAAAGAGATTTAATTGACACACAGTTCTACATGGCTGGGGAGGCCTCAGGAAACTTACAATCATGGCGAAAGGCAAAGAGGAAGAAAAGCATGTCTTACATGGCAGCAGGAGGTGGTGAGGGAACTGCCACACACTTTTAAAGCATCAGATCTTAGGAGAACTCACTCACTATCAGGAGCACAGCAAGAGGGAAAAACACCCGAAAGATCCAATCACTGCCCACCAGGTCCCTCACTTGACACCTGGGGATTACAATTCGCGATGAGATTTGGGTGGGACACAGAGTTAAATCATATCAAAATTTTCTCCGCACATGGAATCGGATCTGGTAGAGACCTGGCTACTCCCCACATTTCGACTTTGTTGCAATGGCATCAGTAGACACAGAGGAGTGTTCTCACAAACAGGTTTATGAATTTGCACTGGTTATTATGAAAAGTTGCATCGGACAGTTTTTATTATGGTAGTTCAATTAGTCAGGATAGGCTGGCTCTGAAGCAGTGACAGGCATAAAAGTTTATTTTTCACTCACATAATATTTATTGTGGGGTCAGTGGTTCTGCAAGGAATTTATTTTAAGTGACTCAGAGATCTAAGTTATTTTTCCTCCTGTGATTTCATGATCCCTTTCTCCATGACAGTAAAAGAGAAAGCAAGAGAGTTTCGATGTAGTTCTTTAGTGGTTCAGCCCATCAGAGAGACACATCACTTCCAATCATAGCCATCAGCCAGATAATATATTCACACTATCCAGTCTAACTTAAAGGTGTCAGGACAAGTGGAGGGAACGCACTAATATTCAATGACCAGTAAATGCCTCTGCTACATTAGTCATCATTGACTCACTATAGGATGTGTGATTCTGCCGTAGTGATGAATTTCAGGATTAGTAGAAATCTTAGGGCATAAACTTCTTCAATATCAAAGGTCTAATGACAAGAGAGGAAGGATGTTTGTCATGAATAGGAGAGTAGTTGAAAAAGAAGGACCTTTCTCACCAAACCCATTTTATCTTCTATTTTGACAATCTCACAATGACAGATTTTTCTCTACACCTAAATTATTAGCACTCTGGCAGATGTTGCCATTATAATGAAAAGGTTTAATTTAAAACTGTAAAATACAGCTATAGCATTGCATTAGATGTGGCAATTAAAATGCATCTGGGTGATGCAATGCAACTTTCACAGTGATCTTAATGATAGCTGAGGTCATACATGAAGCCTGATTTCTCATGTTTGGTGTAATTGTACAAAAGTACTGTTTAAAAAACATCCTAAATGCGGCAGTTTTTCACAGGAGACAATTGTGAGGTTTCAGACATTTTATCAAAACAGCAGCCATAAATAAAACACCCCACTTCTTAGCAAGTAGTCTTAGTTGAATGGCTTTCACTAATGTTTGCTTGTTCCCTTTAGAAGGTCATTCTTTTAAATAGTGTTATTGACAATCAGACTCGTTCCAGAACATGTATGATAAATTTAGGGCAGATTAATTTCAAGAGAAGCACTCTCACAGATAAGGAGCTAATAGATGGGGACTATGGTTTACTGTAATATACAGTCAAGTGCCTGGCTGTGTATAAAATTAAGCAGTGTTTCTTTTGTGAAGTGCTCACACTTTGAATTGATTTTTGTCATTGGTTGGGTTTCACAAGAGCCCTGTGTTCCAATATTTCTTTTACTTTTCATGAGGCATAAGCGCTCTGTGTGCCCACAGCAAACAGGCACTGTTTTCATTTGTAGCAAATTACTGCTAAGATAAAAATACAATTAATTTCCCTCTGGATCTCTGCTTACTATGCTGTAAGTTAAACTAAATGTCAGAGTCGCAAATGTTAGAACTGGAAAGAACTTTCCGGTTATCTGTCTCCCTGATGAAATGACCAGGCTTGCAGCTTGGCTGGGCACTTAACCTGCACTTACCACCCTAATTGTAAAGTGAAAATAAGAACTCTTTTCTTGCCTAATTCTCAGAATTGCTGTAAGAATAATATTAAATACGATATGCAATATTTTTTGAAAACAGTGAAACCGAATAATAAAAGTAATGATTACAAAGATAGTGTTTATTGAGCAGCTAGAATGAACCAGGCAATATGATTTATGTACCTGACCTCACAAATCATGACAACCCTATCAGGAAGGTACTCTTATTATTTCAGTTGAAAAATAAACAGGCTTGGAGATTTCTCCTAGGGGCATAAGCTAGCCAGTAGTGGAGCTGGCTGTTAGCACAGGGATTTCAACACTACATGGAAGGATTCACAGCCTCTTTTGAAATGGAGCCTACACTGGACCACAGTGCTCTTACTCACAGTGCAAGGTTTTCCCAATGATCAATTTATTTCATAGAGTTTTTTGGAAGCTGAAAAAAAAATTGAAACTGCCTGTTCCTTTCTAGGCTTAATCTTGATGCATTTACGCCTTTCATGTTGAGGTTTTAACAAGGAATGGAAAATAAGAAGCTCTCTGACAGTACCATTGATATTTTCAGCTCACCCCTTGCTTTCCTATTTGCTGTATGTTTTGCCAATGGAGCCTGGAATGTCCAGTGCTATCATATCCACACAAATCTCTCATCACTCTGTATTTGGCTTCCTCTTTGCCATAAGCATGAAGCTGTAACACTCTGTCAGGAATTCAGACAGTAAGCCAATGATCATGCAATGACGTCTGCGCATGTGCCGTTGTGTGCATGTGCCCAGCAATGTTAAAATGCTGCCACCTTCTGTTTAGCCCATGTGCTGCTGATGCAACCCACAGCTTCCCAAGTCCTCTGAGCTGATTTGTACTGATCCTGAATTGCACTTCTGCAATATATGATAGGACAAGAAAAACGCAAAGCCTGCCAAAAAGTCTTGAGCTTTTGTACTGCAGCACTTGAGAAGACCAAGACCATTCCTACTTCCCTCCCACTAAAGCCTGCTCAGTACTTCTGACAGTGAATTATCAAAGCAGGAGTTTATCTCCGCACTCATGTGGGTGTTTTCACCATTTAAGGATTCAAGAGAGGAAAGCTAAACAGGGTGGGGCTAATGTTCAGTAGTTCGAGTGGTCGTGGGTTACTCTAAGGTGTTTTGGATGTTGCAAGGGGCCTTTATTCTTGGGCGCATTTTTTGCTGAGACACTTAAATGAAACCCAGCCTGGGCAGGGTCATCGATTTGTGGGTGAAGAACACCAGCACCTGCAAAGTTGTCCAGCTGTGGGAGTTGCACTGAAGGGTTAGTGTGTAGCTGACCCCAGCAAGCTGGGCCTCTAGCAGCTGGTGTATCAAGGACAATCACCTCTTGCTTATCAGCAGTAAGCTATTTTCACCCCAGGACAGGAAGCTTGTAACAGTTACTGACACAATAGAGTGATTCCCTACATCTGGAGCTTGCCTGCCTAAAATGCCAGCCCGAGCTTCTCCCCACAAAATGAGAACAGGGTTGCATTTTATCTCAGTCCCACAGTGCTACAAAACGGGCTTTGCCTAGAATCATTTTAACAACTAGCGCATGACCACCCCATCCATGTGTGTACACTTAGGTCTGGAGAGTAGGGTCTCCTTATATCATGAAAATACCAGGATTGTTTAGTAAAGCTGGAAAGCAGGAATGGAAAATAGTTTTAGAGGCCGAAACTGTCCAGTTAAGTGCTTGCTGACCAAATTTTTATTGCCCAAGAACGTTATGCCTTATATGCCTATTATTATACTCAAATCCTCTCGAGTCTGAAATATATGTATATATACACATTATAATATATATTATATATACATATAATATACACATAATACATATATATACATAATACATACACATATATCATATACATTATAACACATATGCACATAATGTATATTACACATACACATCATAATATGAGAGTCAAAGGAATCTGGTTTTACATCTTAGAAGAAACATTTCCTTCTAAATTGAAATCTATTTTTTTTTAAATGCCTAATTTCTTAATTTTTCTTGCCAGTACAAATAATATTCTTAATTCCCTTATTTGTTTTACTTCACATATGCATCATTTTTCTAGAAATGCTTCCCTTTATCTTAAGAGCTTTGCTTTTATTAGATGCTTAACATCATTTGGAGACAATCTTACTGATCTTGGACTTCATAAATCCCTAAACTAATTACTAATTTAATAGCAAATAATTTCCAACATAAATGAACAAGCCAGATTTTCATAGTTTTAAGAGAGAATTCTGTGTCCAGAGAAGATTAATATGTAAGTATAAGGATTCTGTGTAACCCTGTAGTGGATACCCATCCAGAGAGCAGTCCTCGCCCAGCCCTGGTTGAAATGATGTCAGCAGAGAGCGTCCTGCAAGGCAGTGTCTGTACTTATAGTACGCTCCAGAGTCAGGCTCCTGCAATGAGCCAGACATTGAAAACCACCCTGACTTTGTAAATCTCAGGTGGGCCTAATGTAATAACGATTCAGGTAAGGACAATTTCCATACACTTTGTTACCCAGACTCCCATGCCTCTTAGTAAAATGTTGTACATCTTCAATTTTTTTGAGTCGATCAAATACAAGCATGACTTCCCAGTGCTCTGACGTTACTCACATACACTTTAACAGCAAACTCTGCCTTCTCCTGATAATTGAGCTTCATAATATCACTCCAGTTTATAAGTAATGTAAATATTTACTATTTATATGATTAAATATACAATTATAACATATATTTGTAATTTATACATAATTATAACATATATATTTATATAATTTATATATCTAATTATAACGTATATTATATATTTAATCTGTGTCCTAAGACAGAATCACACAACCTGGAACTCGAGTACTTTCTTGACAATCTTGTACTGTATCTACATGATAAAATCTAGAAAGAGCTGGGAAAGACATACATGATTTGTCAAGGCAGGAAGGAATGAATTTTCTGTAAATCAGATCCAGAGAAACAAGTTGTTTTAAAGCTAGACTGGGCAAGGAACATCTTGATCCAATGCCATCATTACTGATGAAGAAGCTGAAGTGCAGAGCATGACTTGGCCGTGATGACAGAGCAAGCTCAGTGAGAAATACACCTAGAACCAAGTCTACTAGCTGGCACCCCCTGCTCTCCTTCAACTGCATCATCAGTTCTCATGTTGGAGTGTGTAAGAGTCACCTAGGGAATATGGTTCCCAAGCCTACACTAAGGGAGTGAGAATCCTTAGGTGTCACGTGGACTCTGGCAGTCTGTATTTTTAATGAGTTCTCTAGGTGATCATGATGCAGGTGGCCTGAGCCTGATTCTTTGAGAAAATCTGCATTACTTCATGAAGGAGCTTCCTATTTACTTTTATAGAAAGACTTCTGGAGTCTTAACTGAGATGTTATCCAAATGTCTAATCAAGGGATCACCAAGGTTAAATGAGCTAATGTAAGAGTTATTCTCCTTCCTGTTCCTCTACACCCAGACTATTTAGGCTTATTTATGGGTGGAAGAATTGGTAACAACAGTAAGAAAAAGCCTAAATTTCACCTATGTTCTGACCTACATACTCACCCACAGCATCTTCCTAGTAGGATAAGATCTAGCCAAGGCCTCCCTTTTCTCATTGGTCTCTCTGAAACCTTAAAACCTTCAAGAAAAATTACGAATATTTTCTTTCTACAAATTGTTCTCATTTCTAAATCAATCTAAGCACTTTGTAAATATTCCGAACAGACATTCATCTAAGGTTCCTCTTACCAGGGTCCTAAAAGAGTGCAGGTGGAGAAACAGAGAAATTGGGTTAAATTACAGGAATGGACTCAATGGAGTCACGATTGGAGGTTTTGTCAGTTCTGGAGGCCGTGGCTCCTTTTTGCTGCTTTATTACCTTTCCCGTAAAGTACCGGGAAGGGATTAACTAAATCATAAAAACCACTGTTCTTCAGCCACTGGAAGACCTTCTTCCACTAGAATTGGACTCCCAAATATAAGGCAAAGCACAGCTGAATAGAAGCTACCTGAATCTCTGCCCCTTTCCCCCACCCCCAACAAGCTGCAGGCGCCAGACAAGACAGATAAAATAGATGCACTTCTTTTTCTTTCTGGGGTGGACAAGGAGCTGGGGCTAGCCTCTCCATTAAAAGTCAGAGAAAAGGTAGACTCGTCCTATTCGATTAGGACTGTCACCGTCACACAGTCATTGCAATTAGTCCATGCCAGCCTTATTCAGGCCTTGGCTTCTTTTCAGTCGTGAAAAAGGGAACACTCGAGGTCTATTGAATCGGAGCGTGGCATCTGCCTCACAGCGAGAGGAGAGGTCGGGGTCAGTGCTTGATTTTGATAAAGCGTGCCAGATTAATTGTCTTCAGTAATCCTGTTTGTCATGGTAGATATGCAGAGGAGTCTTTGTGGCACAGGCTGACATATGGGGCGGCCTGCTGCTTGCCTATTCAGGGTTCCCAACACATGCTCTCTACAGTTGGACTGGTTCCCAGAGCCTTGTTCGCCAGAAGAGTGAGGCCTCCTGCTCCTATTAAGCAGGCCCCATCTCCACCACCGGGCTTCCTAATCTTCAAGCCTGCCTGGGCTATTGAAAGAGGCTGCATTATTCAAAAGAGGCCTAAAAGAGAAAAGGGGGCTGGGGAGGAGAGAAAGAAGGGGAACAAGGGGGAGGGAGAAATGCAGGCGCCAGAGATAGGAGTGAAAGACTCTCCAGATTGGGGAGGGGGTGGGGGCAGAGAAATATAATTACAAAAAATAGCAGCCATGTCCTTTAGGCAGAGCACTTCAGGAGGCTGATTATAGCTCCTCTCCAAATCCGAATCTATCACCAAATTATACCCTGCCTCTTTTGTAAAATAAATGTTAATAAGAGGTAATTTGGGCCCTGCTGATTGTTAAATTCAATGGAGATAGAATTTTTTTTCTTCCTCTGTGTGTGTTTATTGTACTATCTAGAGGGCTTTTTTTTCTTCTTCCAACAAGAATATGTATTCAACCACAAAAGATGAAACAAACATTGGTTGGCCTGACACAATTGCCAGAAAACTGAG
This sequence comes from Aotus nancymaae, assembly GCF_030222135.1. Classification (NCBI taxonomy): domain Eukaryota; kingdom Metazoa; phylum Chordata; class Mammalia; order Primates; family Aotidae; genus Aotus; species Aotus nancymaae. The sequence continues at coordinate 19,964,558 of NW_026988465.1, forward strand.
AACGGTTTGAGTTTTATGATAAAGAGTGAACGTATAGACTGGTAACTGGCCCTTCACTCCACTAGAACTTTGCAGTTGGTGTTTTCTGGAAGGAATATCCCCTAGAATTGAGGAGAGAGTGGTGCTGTAGGAAGAAGGGGGCTGCCATTCCTCTCTGATAGAGGGAGGAGTGGTCCTTGCTCTAAATAGCTTCGACTTTCTTTGGTTTAAAAGCAGGACTTTTTTTTTTTTCATTTACATAATCATTATTTTGAGTTGCTGCCAATTCTTTCGGGGGCTTTTACATTTAAAAGCACAAAAAATAGAGACAATCCTGTGACAGATCTTTTGAAAATGTTCTTATGATGTGTATTTACGAACAGATCCAGAAATGGAGCAATTAGAAACAATGAATAATAATCTTCCAGGCAGACAAAAGCAGAGATGTATTAAAATATAAACCCTTGATCATAACAGCCCTGAAGCAGTCTTTCATGTATCTTTACGGTGTGCTCCTCACAACAGGGCAGAGGTGGAGGCCTGGCTGGGCCCAGGCGCTGTGGATGTCAAGGTCAGTATCTCTGACCACAGAGGGCTAGGCCTCCAGCTGTTTTCATTTCTTACACAAATGCTTTGAATGTGATTTATTGTGATGATTGTATAATAAGAAACATCATTATCTATCATGAGTTTCAAGGAGGATGTAATAGATTTTCAAAATTAAAAAAAAAACCGAAGAAGACATCATTCAACTCTTCCTTTCTTCTAGATACTAAAATGAAAAGCTTGTGTTCTGTGTTTGGTTCTGTCCCCTCCTCAAATAGGTGACACTATGCTTTGTGTTTTGGAGGGCGATATATATTTCAACATTAATTTGTTTTGCTTCCTACCATGAAACAGTCACTGGACTTAGAGCTGGGCGTGTAACAGGGATAGCAGCAAAGAGTCCCTGTGCTTGCAGAGCTTATGTTATATGAGGGTTCACTCTTGTTTCACCAAGCATAAAACAGTGCCAGGCATATTCTACGAATTCATTAAATTTTATTCATTCAAAAAAAAAATTTAAATGAATAAATAACAAAAATCAAACCAAAGCAAAAACAATGGACTTATCTAAGGTGAGCAACTTGGCTTAACTTATGCATTATATTATAAAGAACAAGAAGCAGCAGAAAGAGAAGAAGAGGAAGAGTAGAACAAAAAGAGAAATTAACATTTTTGGGTACATAGTCTGGGCTAGGTATGTACCACGTGCTCTATCAGCATTATCTCCTGTAATCGTTGAAAGAGCCTTATGGAAGCAGAGAGCAGACATTCTGCTCGTGCCCTCTGGTGCCTTTGTATCTTCCTATTAGTTGTGTGATTAAAATCACCTGATTACCCTTTAAAATGGGTTGTAGCTGATGACCAAGCATCATTCACTTCTGAGGGTGAGGCCAGGTCATCAGTAATGTTTAAGGCTTCCCAGATCGTTCTGATGAGCATCAAGATTAAAAATCACTGGTTTTAAGTTGTGTTTCTCAAATGTTATGCATACTCACCTGGGAACATTGTTAGGTTGATTTTTGGCGGGTCCTAGAAGTCTGTAGTTCTAACAAGTCCCCAGGTGATGCTGATGTTGGCTGGTTTCTGAACCTTCTTTTGAGCTGCAAGGCTTTAAAGAGATTGAACAATCTGCCCAGTGGCTGGCCTGAATTTCAAACCTTGGCTTTCCCAACTGAAGATCCCGAGTTCTCGAGTTCGGTGATGTTACTGTGTCTCCTACAGATAAAGCAAGCATTATGAAGCACAGTGTGACAGGAAGAACATTCGTGTGCAGGTAAGGGGGTCTGGCGCTTCATTACAGTTCTACTGCCCCTGACTTTGGGTCTTGCCTCCCTGAGTTTTGTTTTTTTTTCTTTCTAACATAAAGGATTTGGAATTGATTGTAGTTGCTGTCCTTGGATTCTCCTCATCACCAGTTTAAATGCTTTGTCTGAGATCAGACCTTTCCTATAGGGCAAAGTGCCGTTTTAGGCAGAGCCAGTCTTCCTTCTTTCCTTCCCGTCAATGAATGTATGTGTTTCATTCTCTGTTTCCTAAGATGTGAAAGAGAGAAAGATGGAGGAAGCATTGGTGTTACTGAAAAGGGTTCTTAGTTTGCCATCATCTCCAGAACATATGATATCTCTTACTTCACCTCTCCATGTTTTTTATAGTACTGCTACTACTTGTGCATTTATAAAACACATTTAAAGGAAAATCGTTGAAGATATTTACACTTTAACATAATATGGTGCTTCCAGGACGCCCTGAGACAATTTGTTTAGGGGTTGGAGAAAGAACAAACATACAAATCAGGGCACTATGAAGCAAGAGGCACAATACCCAGATGGCTGAAGCTCAGCTAGAAAAGAGAGATCCAGGAAGGGATAAATAGCACATCTCACTGTCCTTCTAGGTGAGATTTCTGGGGAGATCTGTTTCAGAGTCTTACAGCCTTTTCAGAGATTGGCACTGGGAGATCCCCCCTGAAGAGAATGGAAAACGACCAACATTTAACTAGCATCTTCTCCCGTCACTTTGGGATACCCTGAGCCAAACCCCTTTAAACCTGCGTGATTAGGCTCGGTGGGAGCCAGGTGCCCTCCTCTGTTCCTGAGGAGAACAGAGGCAAATCTTACCCATCTTCCTCTCATGCGTTACACGCAATAACACAAAAGCACACCTGTGAATTCCTAAAATAAGTTAGTGTGGGACCCTTGTCTCTAATACTTGGGCTATAGGTAAAAACTAGGCTTTGTATATTTCAGGAGAACCATGGACCCAAGTAAGCAACACTGTCTTCGTTTTATTCTAAATTTACTTTTATTTGACTTATTTATGTCTTTAAAAAAAAAATTAGCCAAAACGCTTCTTTGTGGATTTTCCAGTCAGTTTGATAAGTTCGCCACAGAAAATGCCTGAAAATCAAGTTGTGGAAAAGCAGCAACCTTTTATCCTATACGCACCCTGTCAGACAGACACGTATTTAGACCCAGTTTTCACATGTCACTTTATGTCTCCTCCAGATCAAGCTATAGCCTTGCTCACAATGCTTTTGCCAAATTGTACAAGGTCAAAAATTATGTGATGGGGGAAAAACAGCTCAAGGGAAACAGGAGGAGTAAATCACGTTTTATTTAAAGGGTAGCTTTCTTTGAATAAAGCATTATTCCTTTCAGGGCTGTCTCTAATGTTGAAGTTTAAGGAGTCTCAAAGCTTAGAGTGAAAACTTTTCTCATCTGTTTAGCCCTCCCCAGTGGGTGAAGGACTCTTAGGCTGGTTTTAATGCTTTCTGCCGACTCAATAACACTCAGCCCCCTAATAGCCACTCATGCCGCTGGTTGTCCATAGAGATTGGTCAGGAGGACAGAGAACTGCATTATTCAGCTGGGTTACATATCTAAGATTTGCACGATGGATGATCCTGAGATGATCCTGATAAACAATTATTGCCTCTGCCAAACAATAGCACAGAGAGAGACACCACTTGATATCCACCCTCACCCCATGGGATTATTTAAAAGCAGGTGAAGGAAAGAAATCTTTCTTCTGCCTGTGATGAACATCTCTCTCTCGGGGAAAGAAAATGAATCATGTTTATTTTCAAATCTTTTAGGTCTGCGCCTGCCCACCAGAGGTTTCCCGATGTGCTTCCACAGTAATCTAGCCTCTTGGAAATACAGGAACTCCAGAAAGATAAACAGTGATGGTTTGCCTTATTCTGCTGCACAACTTTATTTATCAGACCCGGAGATTTCAGGCATTTTTGAGTTATTTAATCCGAGTATGGACTCTTTGCTTCCTCCTTTCATTCATTGCCCTACCTACCCCAAGATTCCTTAGTCATAACTGTAAGGTTAGCTGAGAGAAAGGAGAAGAGACCCAAAGTCAGACAAGCAAGTTGTATTAACCTGCCGGGCTGCCACATAACCATTAGAGGAGGCAGCCCCGAGATTACAAAACCAGGGGTTTATATGGGGTGAGAGGGACATAAGGGAGTTTTGGGACTGAGATAATTTATTAGCTCATAACAGGCAGAGAGAGAGTTTGTTAACTTGTGACAGACTTACATTATCCTGTGACTTTAGTGGCGGCAGTTTAAAAAAAAACAGGATTTTACAGGTTTGTGTAAAACAGGAATTTACAAGTATAGATAACAAACATTTGTTTTCCCTGTCCTTCCCCAGCTGCCCAGATGGATGTAATGAGGCTTTGCTTAATTGTAGCACCTAGTTAGGAGTTCAGGAATGCAGCTGCAGAGCAATCAGAGTGGGGGGTTAGCTTGCTCAAAGGGAGTTTTCTGAGGCAGCTTGTCCCTACCATTCCAGCCTTTTAATAGGTAAGAGAAAATTGGTGCTGTGGTGATTTGACTGCTTTTTGCTGGATAGGGGCGCCGTTTGGAGGGGCCTAGATAGTAGGGGCTGTTGTTGCTGGAGCTCTTGGTGTTTTTGGAGCAGCATTGTATTTTGTATTGTTCCACGGGTGAAAGCTGTAATACGGTTCTGTGAAAACTGGGTGAGGAGTTGTGAGAGGCAAGGGCCAAATGCTAGAAGGAGGAAAAGGCTTATGGCAGGACTTAGGAGGGGCAGTAGCCGGGGTGCCCAGGAGTAATGGAATGACTGGGGCCAGGTGAACTGTCTTTACGTTTTGTGCTTGGTTTTTGAGTTTGGTAGCATTTTGTACTAACCCAGATTTATTGAAGTAGAAACAGCATCGTTTATTTTAAAAAGAGGAGGCCCAGACTTTTTTTTTTTGCGAGGAGGGGGGTGACAATTGGAAGTTTTGGGAGAATGACTGGAAATAAGATAATGAGGTTTTTAGGTTTTAGGCTTTCTGCTTTTAACCTGACACTAGTTGGGACTTGAAGGGCTACTGATAAGGGAATGAACTGTATTGCTGTTTTTGAGTGAGTGCATAATGTAGCAGGGACAGGGAGTTCTTGGATTGGAGACACAAGGTTAACATTGGGGGTAAGAGCACATCTCCTCAGTTACAGCTTAGGGGCTGGGAGAAATATTGGGAGACTCCTTGTCCTAGGACTCCTCGGATAGTTACAGACTTGGAGGACAACTATCCAAGACAGGAGAGGAAAACTGAGAAGGCTGCACCAGTGTCCAGGAGAAGGTCAACCTCCTGGCCCTCTATGGCCAGCTTTACCGTGGGCTCAGTGAGGGTGATGGCTGGTGCTGGTGCTGCCCCGGGCACCCTCAGTCCTGCTGTTGGGTCATCTGGTTAGGCACCTCAGGCCCTGGGAACCTTCATCCTCTGGGACAGTGTGCTTTCCAAGGATCCCTTTGGCACAGTGGGCAAGGACGAGGAGGTGGTCCATTCCTCTGGGAACAATCTTAAAGTGTACCGGTAGGCCACAGTGGTAGCAAGCTCAGGCACACTGGCAGCTAACCCAAGCCTTTCCCCCTTCTGAGTCTCTTAGGTGTGCCTGCCTGAGGGCCATGACTGAGGCTGTGGCCTTTTTCTTGTCCCTTCTGTTCCTTTCAGCCTGTTCCTCCTGATCTCTATTAGAAAACGCCGAGGTTGCTAGATTTAGTAATGATTCTAGACGTTCTGGCCCCAGGGCCAGCTTTTGGAGCCTTCTTCTAATGTCCACTGCTGATTGCATGATAAATTTGTCTTTTAGTATTAGCTGATTCTCTATGGAGTCTGGTGACAGGGGAGTATATTTTCTTAAGGCCTCCTGTAACCACTCAAGGAAGGCTGTTGGGTTTTCTTCTATTCCCTGGGTTATAGTGGATAACATTGCGTAGTTCATGGGCTTCTTCCTGGTCCATCTTAATCCTTCAAGTATGCAGGTCAATAGGTGCCTACAGTTCCAGTCCCCATGTTCTGAGTCAGGGTCCCAGTGAGGGTCCACACTAGGACTGCCTGCCAAAGTGTAGGAAATTTATCCTCTTCCTTTGCTGTCATTTAGTCATTTACTTGACTAAGGTACGAAGTGTTCCTAAACTCCTGAGCTGCTGTTAGAGAAGCCTATCTCTCATTACTGGTTAAAGTCTGACTAAGCAGTAACATGATGTATTTCCAATTTAGTTCAAAGGATTGACTCAGGCCCTGCAGAACATCTATGAACTTATCTGGTCATGTGAAAATATTCCAAAGTCCCGTGGGCTCTCTGTCCTGTGTCCTTTGCGTTCCTGCTCAGTTTATCTCACTTCATACCCACCCTAAATTTCACAGGTAGATTCTACCATTTCCTCCACTTCTAGAGGAAGATAATGAGGTTTAGAACAACTTGTTCAGTGTCCCACAAGCTACTCTTTAGCATGGTATAGGTGAGATAAAAGAATCAAATAAGCACTAATAGGATACTTGTAAATGTAATGCAATGCCCTGGGCATACACAGATATTTAAAATATATATTTAGTCTCTGCCTTCAAAATGCTAGACTCAAGATACAGCAATATGACAGAAAAATAAAATCTCAAATAACACTACAAAAATTCATTTTAAAATAGGGAAATAAAAGATATTCCCCAAATCAGAAGGACATTCTGATAAAATGCCAATTCAATTAAGGGAAATAATTTAGAATCTAGGAGCAGAGATAATAGGAACAGTGGAGATGACATTTTGTTGGGTTGAAAGTTCACATTACTCTGTTTATTTTTTCATATAAATATTTAAATATATTCTATCTTTTTTTTTACTTGATCTGGGAATATAGGTCTCCCTGAGGCACTAAAAGCTAAACTGCTAAGTGAATAACTTGCTATCAGAATTTACAGTGATACAGGCAACTTGTTCTTCGGGGTAACTGAGTAAAGACGCTGATCTGCCTGTTGTTTGTGTAATAGAATACTGGAGTTTTAGAACTGATGATGAAAAGATAGCTAGCATTTGAGATTATGAAAAATTAGTAATGTAAAAATGGATTATACAGATTGTGTTACAAGGCATAATTCTTAGTCTCACATGTTTCCCTTTAAATCCCGTAAGAATGCTGATGATACATAATTCTAGCAAGATTGACCGGGCATTCACAAAACTGCTATCTTTTCATCTGTCTCTATATCACAGCCTATCTTGTAGTTGCCTATGGCTTTCTGACTGGCTTTTGATTAATGTAATGTGGATAAATATGGCATCACCTATTTTCGATTCAGGCCCATATACACTTTCCATGCACACTCTGCCGTGTTCTTTCCTGTTTCCATCTGGCTGAAATCCAGATGATCCCCACTGCCTCTCACCACCCACCCACCCACCCACCCACACACACACACACACACACACACAAAATGGTGTCCTTGGAATGGACATACCAAAGAAGATGGAGCCACAAAATAGAAGGAGCCCACTTGAAGGAGAGCCATTCAACCTGGAACATACCTTAAAATGTAAGGACATTAAAAAGATTTGTATTTGGTTTAGCCACTGACATTTTAGATTTACCTCTTATGACACCAAGCCTACCTTACAACATTTGTTATTATTATTATTTGTCTGATTTTACAGATGAGAAACTGAGGCTCAGAAAGGTTGGATAACTTGCTTAGACTCTGTTGGGGGAAACCAAGATTGTAACCCAGGCAATCTAACTCCATACCTTAAATACGTATGCACTACACTAAACTGCAACTTAACTCATTATGTTCTTAGATTTAACATTAGTTTCACTTCTGGCTAAAACTAAGTTGGTAGTGATACTGTATAAAATATTTTCTACTATATTCTTTAGAATAAAGAAGCTTCCTTGAGCCAAGGAAAATTTCAAGCATCAGTTAGGAGTTACAAAAAGGATGCTAATTTTCTTTTTATATCTTTGTCTCTGTAGAGCACGCTGCAGTGCTGAATGTTTATATTGGTTTTAGTTTTGGGAGCATGTCCTAATATTCAGTCTTACCAACTTAAGGCTGGAGCTTGACATTAGTTTCAAGTAAATACAATGTTAGCATTCACCACGAGCAATCAACTCTGCAGTTGAGAAAGCTGTATACATTTTATGAGTTAGAACAGGAAAAAAAAATGAATCAACCAATTTATCAACCAATGAAAAAACACAAACATTAATGAAGGTGGCATTTTTAGCCTTACTCTGAGGTTCAGCAGTTTTGAAGGGGAGGCTCAACTCTTAAAAATAAACATGTTGGAATAGGTTTCTAAACTGTGGTAATAAAGATAAGATAGATGGGATTGCAAGCCAAGGTGGAAGGCCAGAGAGTACTTGGGTAGAGATATTAAACTAGACATGTAATTTCAAACTTCTTGGTCTTGGCTAGGGAGGATTACTGCATGCCAAACTCTCCACAAACATAAGGGAACTCCGTCGTGCCTCCCTCACGCAACCCACTTCTCAGTCTCTGCAGTTTATTTTTCTACAATGGTATTTTCCCTGACATATTATATAAGTCCCTTGATGACTGGGGAACTGCTTTTATGTGTATTTTTATCTCTTACATTGTCTGCTGTGGTTTGTTTGCTCAGAATAAGCTGCTCAATAAACATCTCCTAAATCAGTGAATATCTTAATGGTCTCTAATGTGAAATGGGATTTAACTCACTGCTTGAGTCCCTCACCATAGATAGTACAGATAGCTAAAATATTTTAGGAATCTACTTCGGTAAGCTAAATATTAATCGTTGCTTTCCAAATAGCTTATTCTCTGCCTAGAGTTGCATTTTAAGTTCATAAAGCATGCTGATTATTTGCAGCATGCAGAAAACCCCATACTTCTTAACCCTTAAGGTTTCAAATTAGTACAGAACAAAATGAAAGGTTAGAAAGGTTGGTACACCATCTCTGAAAGTAAAAGCTAACATAAAATGATTAACAAAAAATATGAGTGCATACAAAACTGGTTATATCCAAGGAATAGTTGTAAAATAGTGAATTGTGCTGTGTCAATCAATTTTTTGGCTTGATAATGCACTTTAGTTATGCATGTCACCATTGAGGGGAAGCTGGGTGACAGGTACAAGGGACTCCTCTGCAACATTTTTGCAACTTCTTGTGAGTGTAGAATCATTTCAAAATAAAAAGTTGCAAAAAGTAGGATACAACTTTTGAAGTAATAGAAGAAGACATGGGAAATGTGAGTACGTTTTAAATTTCCAATATTCATTTTGCTGTTAACAGGAGATTTGGGAAGTTTTGCATTGGAAATCAATATTTGAGCCTCTTATATTTCTGGATAATTTAGTTCAGTCTAGCATTCTTTTACAGAGTGCCAGGAATTATAAGAAAATATATTTGTAATAAGTACTTTTTATTTTTAACTGCCAAATATGGTATCTATGTAAGAATAATTCATTTGTTCAGATTTTATGCAAACTGTGTTAATTTTTTTCTTTTTTTTTGAGATCTAGATGTCCAAAGCAAACTATGTTAATTTATAGCTTTCAAACTCATTTAATATTGAGAAATTTGATGTTTTTATTGTATAGATGGCAAAGTTACTGCTCAGTGTTTTAAATATGCCCTCACTGATTAAGATATTAGAGATTCCTGTTATCCCAGTGGTAATGTTATAATTTTATGTTTGTAATACAGTTCATTGAAGTGGTATTATACAAAGAGTTTAAATTAATCAAGTAAAATCTTTCATACAAACACACATACACATAGACATACATGTATTCACATGCTCACAAATGTAAATATCTTAAGAACTTAGATGCATCCAATTAGAAAAATCAACTTCCATTTCATTCTAGAATGCTCAAGCTATTTCATCTTATTGCTTATAATTTCATTTTCTTAGATATATCCAGGCCACATTCTTACAAACTTTAGTGACATTCTGAGGGCTATATTAAATAGGATGTCCTTCCATAACTAGATTTTAAAGACAAAAAGGACTTCAAAAATAATAAAATATAACCGGCTCATTTTATAGAATGAGACAGAAGGTCAACCATGCTAAGTGGTTTAGCTGCATGGTGTGGATTAGAAAAAAGGCTTGTGATTTTTCAGAATAGTGTACATTTCACTGTCTAGTATTTCCTCATGAGAGATTACAGAAGATTCCAGATATCAGAGATGAAAAGTTCTCTTTCAGATAATATTCATGCTAAGTGGTTTAGCTGCATGGTGTGGATCAGAAAAAAGGCTTCTGATTTTCAGAATAGTGTACATTTCACTGCCTAATATTTCCTCATGAGAGATAACAGAAAATTCCAGATGTCAGAGATGAAAAGTTCTCTTTCAGATAATTTCTTCACATTCATTCTTTATCTGAGTGGCCCAGTGTTGATATTTATTGACACTGATACTCATTGCGTGTCACTTCTTCCCTCTCTGATTAATCAGGCCACAGGAAAAACAAACAAACAAACAAACTTAGGACTTTCTTAGTCTAGAAATGTAGCAAGAAGAAAGAGACTTCAGAATCAGGTCAAGGTGCTTTTCTCCCCAGTGTTGTCATTCTGTCTTGATGTGGGAATTACTCTGTCAAAAAGAATCTTCCTATAATTGTCAGGCCAGAAACCTGCTGTTGGCATTCTGTGATTGCTGAGCTATCTACTGTTTTTATACTTCCAAACGAATTGCCGTCTTATTTACCTTATTTACAATAAGCTGTTTATTTACTTTGGAGTCCTTTCTGGATGCCATTTCATAAATTGCATTCAATTTTGGGAAAGCAGAATTATAAGGCTTTTTTAGTGTATAAAAAATCTGTGCTGTTATTCTAGCCTTGTTTTCTGACCATGTTCCTTTCCTATATTCTTTATCAGACACTATTATCTTCTGTCATAAAAATTTCCTCATTATATACAATTTCCTTTATATTTGAGGAGGAGCCCTTGACCCTTGCTAAGATTTAAGTGGCATTTTAGTTTTACCTACAACTTGTTTTTCAAATTGTTTCTTAGCTAATTTGTTAGTTTTGTTTTTTGACAACATTTAAATAAATAGTTTGTTTAATATGATGATTTTTTGTCAGATAGTCTAGTCTTTCTTCCTTATTGAGAGGAATTACATTTTACTTGGATACTTGACACTTGATAGCATTACTTAGAAAGAAGATTATTTTTAAAGCACTGAAGAAAAGAGACGAGGCCTCAGTGGCTACTTCGTCTTCCAGATAAAAATTCCCAAACTAGGATTTCACAAAGATGGTTTCCACGTAAAAATTAAAGAACCTTACTGTGAAGTAAATAATAAGAGGGTATGCAGGTAGGGGAGGGACATGACATCTGGCCCTTCTGAAGATGAGTTAACCTCACGATCTTCCAAGTAATAAAGTCACTGGGTAAGTTTTCGTTTGTCCATGGTTCCACAGAAGTTCCAGAATGTTAGACAGTTGAAACTTTAAGCAAGGATAAGAAGCTAGAAACAACAACTTAAGAAACAGACAGAGGCGAAGATTGTCCTTACTAGGAAGAACCTAATTTGATACAGAAAAGAATTTATTTGATGGTTTTCTGGTGGAGAATCAGACAGTTTACTGGAGAATATTAAGTGCCACATAGGGGAATGTGTGTTCAATGCTAATATATTAATGTTTTCTGAAGTTGCACAGTGCTTACCACACAATTTAAAAAAACTTTGTTAAATGAATGTGAAAATTTCTTTGTTTATAGACATAAGCTCTTATATCATTAGGGAATATCACAAATATCTCAAGAATACATACATGTACGTAAGCTATACACTGCATACAAAACATTAGGATCATTTTTGCCTTGTATTGACAGTATTTGATACTGTTCAACAGGACTTGGCTGATCTGTTCTTCTGTTTTTCTTTTTTTTGTCTCTTTGTCTTTTGATTTGTTTGGGGATTTGTGTTTGACCTTTCTTCTCCTTTCTCTATCCTTTCCTTTGCTGTGTACAGCCTGTTGAGCTCCAGAGAGAGATGCTACAAGGACCATCCAGACTCTTCCTACCTAGACATTGTGGAGGTCAGGCAGGGGGAATCTGAAAGAGAGAACATTGACACAACAGAGGCAACATCTGAAGATTTTCTTTCTCAGTGTATTTTTTATTTCTTTAGATTCTTTTTTATAGTTTCCATGTATCTGCTGAAATTATCACTTTATACAGGTTGTTTACTTTTTCCACTTTAGTGTTTCATCATAGTCAATTTAAAGTTCATATTTGGTAATCCCAAAATATGTGCCTTTTCTTATTTAGCTACCATTGTTTATTTTCTTTCTTAACTCTTGGTGACCTTTATTGTTTTCCTTTGTGTATGTTTTTGTTCTTGTTTGCTGAACATTTTTATCAAAATAAAATAGAACCTGAAGTAATTGATACCTATCTCCTTAAAAAATAGGCCCCTTCTTCTGTCAGTTTGCTAGAGTAGAGGCTGGGTCAATACACACTTGGTAGTTGAGGTCTGGGATTTGTTAGAATGTCAGTTTAACTTAGTTCAACATTACAGTCAAATGTCTTGAGGGTAGGTTTGTCCTAGGATTTAAGCCTCAATGAGGTTATGAAGAGCTGCCTGTGGTCCACAGAAGAGCCACTTGCTTTCCAAACTGGGCGAACGCTTTCTGCATCGCCACTTGCTGCCGCCATTTTGGATATTTGGGGGGTTTACTCTGCTGTTTAGTTCTCCCGCCTGTGTTGTTCTTCTGAGCCATCCTCAGCCTTTGACCTCAGCTGTGCTTCCCTACCATCTATCTGTGAGGCTGGTATTGCCAGGAAAGGGGTATTTGTCATCAACTTCCTTAGCTGAAAGCACAAAGTACCTCAAACGTTTTCTCTGAGCTCTCTTTCTCTTCTCCTGTATTTGGTGTGCTGATCTTAGCACTCATTAAATATTTGAGACTGCCCAGGAGTCATCTGGGTTGAAATCTGCCATGTCAGTGCACATATGGCTACTATAAGTTTAAGTGTTAGGCTCCTTTCTCCTAAATCCTGTCCATGGCAACTTTATTTCCACCCCAGAAGCCTAGAATTTTTTCCAGTCTTGTAAAGGCTTTGCCACTTTCTAGAGTTTAGTTCTTTTCTGTATGTGTGAGTCCTATTCTCTCTGGTAGGTTTTACAACTATGTTTATATAACCTATCTGGCTTGTTTTAATTGTAAAGATGAAAGCTGCAGTCTTTCGAGCTATCAACATCTGAAACAGAAGTATGTATAACGATTTTTAAGTCTTGATAGCAACCTCCAGCACCTAATATGCAATATTATAAAATAGGCACTCAATAAATGTTTGCTGAATAAATATGGATAAGAAAGCAAATTTATTCTCTCTTCCACCAGAGTGCAGTAGAACTAGGAGCAAGGGATGAAATTATAGAGAAGTATATTTGGATGAATATAAAAATGTATTGCATAAGAAATACAGCCATCCAAAAGTTGAGCAGTCTTACTTCAGACATAGTAAATTACAAGTTATTGAAAGAGCTTAAATAAAAACTTTAGGGACTAAATAGAGGGTTCTGAACCATATGAATGCTTCTTGTTAGATGATCAGTTAAATCTTTATAACTCAGTGATTCTATATTATTGCAGGAAAATGAAGATTTATATTTGTAAACCATGTAAAATGGGCCAAATATTTGCACACACTACTCACATGCATAAAGAAAATGTAGCTTCTGAGTGTCTTCAATGTCATTTTGTTTACTAGCTTCTACACCATAGGGTCACTGGGATAAAAAGAAATAATAAATTTTGTGAACTTGCCCAATGCATAGTATCTTAATTTATGGGGAATTGATGAGTCTCTTGAATGATTTTGTCTCTCTTGTGTCTCTATCTTTCAGATTCCCCTTGCCCAATCTTCTCCACGATGTCTAGATAAGAACAGTCAGGATGGTCCTTGCAGTATCTCTCTCTGGTTCCCTGTCTGATGAGGTTCCTGGATCTTACTTGTAAATCCAGGTCATAGCTAGCCTTTGAGGCATTTTTTTGGTAGGAACTGGGCACCACTATTCTACCACCAGCCTTAGGTAATGAAGTTCCCTGTACTGTGATCTCTTTGTCTATACCCACAACCTTCTTCGGGTCTATGAGCCTTTTCAACCTTTTTCTAGACCCTGGAAGCCAGAGAGCCCAGTGACTCATCCTCAGGCTAGTTTATTCCATCCATCCTTTATGTATTTGTTTTTTTTTTTTTTTTTTTTTTTTCCAAGTGGCTTCTGGTAGGGCTTGACGTACAGCCTTTGCAATGCAGGTCATTACTGATCCTTCCTCCATTCTGAAAGTGAGAACCCCATGTCCTGTCCATCAGCCCTCAAACTCCATGTCCAGCTTTCTTCTTTCTCCATGTCCCAGATTTCTCCTTGGGAGGAGGAATGACCTTCCTGTCTTGTGGGAAATTACTTTCATGCAATGGTTGCCTCTAAGTATACAACCAGGCAAATTATACCCAAGTCATGGAGCAGAAAGTCTCCTGGACCCAAAGTAAAATGAGCCAGTCACATGGGTTACTTAATTCAGAACACAAAACGAAAAGCATAAGAAAAAGTAAGTAACTCACATTACCTGAATTCTAGGTTATCATGCAATATTCATATATTATATTTTTTTCTCTGTGGCATAAGCTTTCCGCAATAATGGTGCAATTATGAGGACTGGAGTTGAGGTTTTACATGGGAGTCCAGCAGATGGAAGGTGCCTGGGACCAACACAAATACTCAGATGCTCATTCCATAGAGAGACCCAGGGGCAGGTACAGCTGGCCATATCTCTGAGCTATAGTTTGTCCGTGACCGTTGAGTGGCCACAGGTTTTTATTTGAGTGTCTCAAGGAAAGAATATTTAGAGTAAGAATCTCTACCACCAGTGGGTTTCTGATATAAGACTTCATGAATATGAAGTGATTCATGAGCCTCATATATTTGGTGCATCATGAATATTTAGTTTTCACTTTGTACTTCCATCCCTTTCTATCTTTGTTAGCATTCCTGTATTACAATTACTTTATGTTTGTTTGACATAGCAAGGATAAATGATTAAGAAAAAATATAAATATCTATTCAATATTTTTAAAACATTATACCAATCATATCGGTAATGATTAATATACTATCATATTTTGTTTTCAGAAACAAATGATTGATTTATTCAATAGATAATTATGAGTCTGCTCTGTGTCATATGCTATGGTGGATATGTGAAATGCAACTACGAACTAGATTGTTTCTTTTGTGTTATGACCTTTAAGCAGTATTGGTACTAACACAGGTGTTCCGTAGTTACAGATAATGCACAGAATTGAACTGATACCTTTAACATTGCTAAATATTGCAATATACTTTAAACAGAAATCATACATAGCTTTGGTTCTTAACGGCCTTACAAAATAGCTAATGTCTAAAAAGGGCAGATTCTTTTATTTATCCATTCTGAAGAATATAATCAGGAATTGCATTTATGATTTTTAAGAAAGCACTATTTGTTTTCTGAATGAATTCTTAGGTTACACAGCATTGGAGAGATGTGGATCTGGGATATCTGTGTCAAGAAGAAAATTTTTAGATTTTTTTAAACAGGCCAAAAATTATTATAATATCCATAATATGGAAGCATTCACCTTCAAGCAAACAAGTTCTTCCTCTTTAACTGTATGTGCAAATTTTGGAGGTAAAGTAGTGCCTAAGAGGGAAAGGTAGGGAGGAAAGGGAGGAAGAAGCGAAGGTCGACAGGAGGGAGGGACGGATTGAGGGAGAATGGAAGGAAGGAGAGAAGGAAGAAAGGGAAGGAAAGAGAAATACATGTCTGAGACAACACATTATAGCTGGGTAGAATGCGTGAAGTACTAGAAATGGTCATATTCCAAGACAGGAAACATCTGATTAACTTGCCAGATGCATTGCTTTGATTACCTGCCTTCTGTGCCAATCTGAATGAATTCTCTCTCTCTCTTTTAGCTACACCTGGAATGGGACTGGATAAATACTTAACCACTATTTCTAGGCGACAGTGTTGACCCCCTCCTTCTGATTTTGCTTGCTATCTTGTGCACTAGCAAATTTCCTAGCATGTCACATTTTTCCATTTATAGATTTTTTCCTTGAAGTTCAATGGTTGTAACTCTCATGATAAATACTGTGGTGCCTTGAGCTTTTCAAATAAATAGTTTCAAACTGCAACACTCTTCCTAATTTCTACTTGTGTATTTAACTCCATAGCCATCATCAATACATCATTATTGGGTGAAAAGAGGCCAATTGGCTGTTGTCTCTTTTCTGCTCTTAAGTTTTTGGGTGTTTGTGGATTTGTCGGCTCTCCTGAACTATTGCTGTTTATTTAGGGTTCCTTGGAATGCCAGCTGCTTACAGAAGTCTGTTGTGTTTAAGCAGAGCATAATCGAGATTTTTATTGCATGTTGGTGTGGACTCTCTGTCTGCTGCTCCATTTATAAAGCCATTATGCTAGTCCATTCTGTGTCTTAACCAAACATTGCCAACACTAACACAGATACTCTAAGCTTTTCTAAGTGTTATAATCTGCTCTTAAATGGGCAAAAGAGATAACTGAGTAATGGGCAACTCTTTGGTTTGTAAGATAGTAGCCCATGTTGAGGAAAATTAACCATCACTTTACAGTTTAGACAAACTCAGAAGCATATTATTTCACTTCCAGTATGATTACTGTATGAGTTTCCTAATAATTTTTGGCTCAGCTGGCTCCTAATTCAATTGATATAATTTAGATAGTTTCTCCCTCCAAATCTCATGAATTGAAGTCTCCAGTGTTGAAGGAGGACCCTGGTGGGAGGTTTAGCTCATGGGACATATCCCTCATGAATGGCTTGGGCCATCCCCTCAGTGGTCAGTGAGATCTCACTCTGAGTTCTCATAAGCTGCTGATCATTTAAAAGTGTGTGACAGACACCTCCCCACCGCTCTTTTTGTGGCTCCTGCTTTTGCCTAGTGATGTGCCTCCTCCCTTTTACCTTCCGCCCTGAATAAAAGCTCCCCGAGGCCTCCCCAGAAGCTGAGCAAATGCCAGTGCCATGATTCCTGCAGCCTGCAGTACGGTGAGCCAATTTAACCCCTTTCCCTTATAAATTACCCAGCTTCGGATATTTCTTTCTAGCAATGCAAGAATGGCCTGAAACACCGATAGTGTTTAGCCTACAGAGTCATTTAAAAGCCACTAAGACATGCAGTGGCCAACCAGTTAGGCGTGTTCATTTTTTAGGAAGTTCTGCCTTCACTGAGATAATATATGGAAAGAATGCAGCATTCAATATTTATGCTCACTTCTGATAATTAATGTGTCGTCATATACAGTCCTACAGTAATCCCAAAGTGAGATGCTAAGCAGTGGGACACAGGGTCTTCACATATGTAAATCCTGGCTTAAGCTGGGTACTAGAATTGCTTATATATGCCAGTAAAATCTGCACATGCAGGCGGAGGAAGCTCCTGGATATTACAAAATGTAAATCCTCTCTTAAGAAAACAACTGACATGAAGCTTTTGTATCTGTGGATCATGCTGTCAGGATTTTAGTGTTCTAATAACCCAATTCTAATGAGTTCTTATGATTTATTCAATAAGGACTAAATTTTTAAAATATAATCATTAGCTTGATGGCTAATACAGTAGAATAAGTATCCCAGTTAATTATACAATTCTACATAGAGATATTATTTAGTTCTCATCTTTGAATAACCAAAAAGAATTTCTTTTTCAATCACAATTCCTTCTTAAAGAGATCGCTGTTGTAAAAATAACTTATTTTGTAGGCTGAAAAATCTCTTTAAAATTTGCCAGAAAAATCTATGTAGTCTCTCTTCAAATAGATGAGTCATTTTAATTATCAAGAATAGTTATACAGTTTTTTAAAATAGTCATACAGATAAAGTAACAACTATGAATTCCATTTTGTCCACGGAATTATGTCACGGGTGAAGATTAGGAACTCAATGCTGAATTGTTCTGTATTAGTATCGCCCAACTTTATTTCTCTAAGAATATCTACATCTATATATCTTATTTTTCTTTTAAGACAGTGCACTTTTATGATTGTTCAAAGCAGTTAAGTGCCCTGCTGCATTTATTTCTTAGCTAATTTTGAACATATCTTCTAAAATTAATACATAATGAAATAATATACTCTGTATATTGTTCTGCAAGATACAAAATGCAGTAATATAAAGGTTTTCTACAATGAGTTTGTATTTTAATACTAAAAATCCTCTTTATGTGTTCTATTTTATTTCATTTTCAACACATATGCAATATTTGTACTAGCCCATTCTCTATATTTGGGGGCTCTATCCACCTCCCTAGTATTCAAATCTATCAAAGTACTTTATGGTACATTATTAAGTCTACTTTATGAGCTTGAGAAAAAATGAGCTAAGTTTGTAGCTCCTAAACTGGTAGAAATCTGTAGAATTAGAAAAAAAAATCTTAATGGTTACTGAGTGTTTATTCTCTGGAAGATACAGTGTTCAGCAATATACATCTATTACCTTGTTTAATACCTTGCAAAATCAATCACAGGTCCATGAGCAAGGTGATACGAGTTCTCTTTTTCGTTGAACAAGCTCAGGTTCGGAAATGTCAAGTGACTTTCCCAAGGTCAGGCAGCATGTCTGTTCCAGGGCTGGAGTTTAAAGCCAGGGTGTATGAATCTGCAACCTGAGGCGTATAACGTAAGCGTTACAACGCTACCCATCTTCATTATGAAGAAACTGAAGTCCTTAGGAAGAAACTGAGTCATCACATCTAACTCATACTCTAATAAAGCTGCTGCTGACTTTCAAATTTATGTGTTGACGATAAATTGTATGCACTTTTCCACTACGTTATGTTGATATGCTTGAGATACAAAGTTTTTTCACTTACTAGCAATGATCCATATAAATAAGTTTTCAAAAATAAGTAAAGTGCAAGGGAGAGCCTAAAAGTAACAATATTTCTGATTATTTCTCCATCATCTTCCTAATTCCTTAGTTCTACAAGTAAAATATGCTCTGGCTGGTTAGGCCTGAGGCTCTAAGGCCTGATTTTAACAATTTGGGCTTAGTGCAAGTCCTTTCCTTCCTTCCTCTTTCTACCCTTCTGCTGTGCCTTCTTCATGCAACACAGTGGTGCCATGTTGGGCTTCAGATCTTCCTCACTCTCAAATCCTTAGGTCAAACAGAGCAATTTAAAAAACATGTATCTGGTCTGATTTGGTAACAAGCAAGACAAATGGACTTTTAAACAAATAAAGTACAAAAATCTCAAACAGCATCTTACCCAGTTAATTAGAACAGCAAAAGTAACAGGAAAAACATTACTTGTTGTTGTTGTTACACGTAGATTTGAAACTCGGCAGTAGCTTTCATATTATGTAAAACATAAAACTCACTGGAAAGAAAAGCTTTCACATAAAAAGGTCACAACAACATACTATAACTGGTAAATAAAAATAATGACTTTCTTCCACTTTGGCTGAAATGGGGCTATCCACAGCTATATCATCACTCAGGTGGAAACCAGTCATCACTTAGCCTGCATTAGTGTCATGATACTACGATTGTGATTCACTCAGTGGCCTGCTGCAGATAGCTAGTCCTAAATAAGCCCCCTCATTCAGAATGCCACAGAAAGTGCTCAGACAACTGGCAGAGGCAACATAAATATTGATCACTAGTGTAATAATTGTAATTTATATTAGCATAAAGTGTACCTCCTTAGGAACCATTTAAATAGCTCTGAGTATTTCTCTCTAATTTGTCCTAATTCAAATATAGATGTGACTGGTGTTTATCTCTGCCACAAGATGAGAAATAAATTAAAAGTATAAACACAATTTGTGTTTGAGGAGGAAGATGATATCTAGCTTTTTAGGAAACAAACTGATTTTATAGTACTTTAAAAAACTACTTGTCAGTATTTATAATGCTGCAGTATGTATCATGATAGTAACAAATTGTTTTCATCTTATTCAAGCATGTATGGTTATTTTTTTTTTATTTCACTCTTAGGTGGTTTGAACCTGAATTGCATTTACCTATAATCATTGTACAAAACAAACTTTTTCTTTCTTATGATTCACTCATCCCAAATTTCAAAATATAAACTTCAAAATGGCATTTAAGAAACGCTGTACCTAGAATTCGAAGGAGATTATTCTATATAAATGCCATACACATATTTATCTGGTCTCTGCCTTTGGATCTGCTCATCTACGTAATTTATCTTTCTTTACCAGATCATTCTAATCATAATACAAACATGCTCCAACATTCCTCATCATGAGACCAACCAACCTGGTCCCTGGCATCTCCCTCCGAAACATTAAGTCCATATTCACACACAATTTCTTAACTCATTTCCTCACATTCTATTCTCTCTCCCATGCATTCACAATTCCTCTGGTTTCTTTACCATACCAACGTTCTTTTTGTAGTTACCAGTGACCCCTAAAGTTAGCAAGTAAAGTATACATTTTACTATAATCATTGGACAAGCCTTTTAGCAGCCTTTGCCATAGGGGCTAAGCTCCAAGGAGGGGTAATTATACTATGCTGGCTTGTTTGTCTTCTGAGAAAACACTTTGTTAGTTTTCTTCCTACCTCTCTGGCAGTTCTTTCTTCGTCTCCTTAATTAATGTCTTTTCTCCAAATATTTCTTGATTGTTGTGCTGCCCCAAGGGCGCTGACGTCTCCTCCTGCCTCCTGTATCTGCATGCGCTCTTAAAACACCCCATCCTGTCCCTACAGCCTTAAAAACCACCTGAAGAGGCTTCTGCCTCCTAAATCTATAGTTCCAGTTCTGACCTCTTCTCTGCATTCTAGATGCACTTGCCCAACTGGTTATATGCAACTCTACCTGGATGTCCTATAAATATTGCAAACTTACTTATAATTTACCAAGCTGAAATTTTGCATCTGTAATCTCCCTAATGCTCTTCTGTCTCATTTCAATAAACACAAACACCATTTATTGAGTTTCCTCAAGCCAGAATTCTTCCTATGAAACTCCTTAGCAAGAGTGAAATGTCTTCAATGTACATCCCATGTTTTTCTGCTATTTCTCTTTCACTGTTACACCACTCTCGTCCAACCCATCCTCCTCTTTCTTGAACTTCTGCAAATTCTACTATTGCTCATCGACCTTTAACCATAGCCTTCCCCTAATCCATTATTCATACAGCAACCACATTGAGCTTTTTAAGAACAAAATTCAGAACATGCCATTTTCCATCTTAAATCTCTTTGATGGCTTCCTATATCCTTAAAATAAAACATGAAGTCTCAACAAGGATCTTCAAAAGCTGGCCTCCCATCTATCTTTTCCCCTACATTTTGTATCACACTCCACACTTTTCCTGATATTCTTTCTCCCAAACTTCCTTTCTGTAACTGAGCCCACCAAGGCCTTTTCTGTTGAGGCCCTGCTGCTGAGATCACTGTTCCCATGGCACTTTGCCTTCTTGTAGCAGATCACAAGTGACCTCCTTACAGATGATATTAGTCACTAAGGTTCCTAAAATACTCCATCTGCAAAACTCACTCACCCACCCAACTATTTTCTAATACATAATTCTGTTTATTTCCTTCATATCACATAATCTCTGCTCTGTAATTATGTGTTTAAGTTATATATTAATATTTTAATACATAAACATGT
This sequence comes from Aotus nancymaae, assembly GCF_030222135.1. NCBI lineage: Eukaryota > Metazoa > Chordata > Mammalia > Primates > Aotidae > Aotus > Aotus nancymaae. The sequence continues at coordinate 19,986,052 of NW_026988465.1, forward strand.
TAATTTATGGTGCATATTATGACTTCTGCCATAGCAGGGACCTTGTCTGTCTTTTAACCATTTTTCCCCGCCACCTAAAAAAGTGCCTGGCATAGAGTAGATGGTCACTAAATATTAATTGAATGAAGAATAAGGCTAATCTCATTACATTTTACTTAACCTTAATCTGTCCACTCCCAAGTGTTAAAGGAAAACTTATTATATGCAGTAGTTGATAAGGAACTGATGGCAAGATACTAAACCAGCTTCTAGAACAGGAGTCGGCAAACTCCAGTCCACAGGCCAAATGCTGCCTGTTGTGTGTTTGTGTGAATGACGTTTTATTGGAACACAGTCACGACTATTCATTGACCAACTGTATCTGGCTGTTTGGGGGTCTCCGAAGCCATTGTTAAGTGGTTGCCATAGAGACTGTCTGTCTTAGCTTTTGAGGTCTACAATATTGGCTTTCTGATCCTTTACAGAAAAAGAAATGTATTGACCTGTTCTCTGGAAGATCCTAGTATGATAATTTCTTCCATAGGAAATCTTCTTTTATTGCGTTTTCAAACCTAAAAGTTAAGCAAATAATTTGAATGACAGTCTAGTATATCCTACATGAAATCAAGATCGGTGTCTGTTCTCTGTCTTGACAGTATTTACAGTCCTGAGTCCACAGTCAGAAGATTCAGGTTTAGTTGAGACTCAACCATTAACATTTTAACCTTCACCAAGTCCTTACAAATTTTTCAATTTCATTTTCATTATCTGTGAGATGAGAAGAACAATATTGGCTTTAACTAATTGACCAAATTCTTGTTAGGAGAGGGTGAAGTGTTACACACACATGGCAGCATTTTGGTTTTGACTCCATCAGCAAAACTTTGTGAAGGCTTCTCAAGTTACGCCTCTCTTCTAATTTCTCCCCTGTACTCTCTTTTTCTTCTGGTGAAGGCTATTTAGAAGAGAGGTTATAAGCATGAAGTCTGGATTTTAATTCCAACTCTAGCATATTAGAGTTTTTGACCTTGATACATAACCTCTTCAAATCTCAGATTCTTGTTAGTAAAATGAGAAAAATAAGATCTCATGTTCCTGTTGAGGTTACCGTGAGCCTGGCAGTACTCTAAGCCCTTTAGATACCTTAATTCACCTAATACTCTCAACACAATGATATTGGGGTTATCATCATCATCATTATTATTATTCCATTTTGCAAATAAGAAAATGGAGGCACTGAATAGTTAAATAACTTGTCTAAGATAACTGACTCAGTAAATACAAGACTTGTGATTTGAACCCATTCCTTGGATTTTGTCTCTTATTTTAGCAGAAGATTCTTAAGATTAAATGAGGAGAATGAGATGTTCTTGACAGTTCCTATATTAGAAAGCAAACCATAAATGTTAGCTATCACTTTATCCAATCATCTTTACTTTATTATTTTGAAGGGAAAATACTCTGTTATTTCTTCAAAATTACTTTATTTCTAGACAAATTAAGTTGAAATGAAAATAATTAGTTGATCCATTCAGATGGTACCCTTTAAATCACAACAAAACTCACTTTAAGTATTTTTGTGTATAATCTCATACTCTCTACCAAAAGATACTAATATGCAGATCAATCAAATTTCTTAGTAGTGCCTCTGTATGCACCCTGGATAATCATGATTAAGTGAAAATTACCTTCTAATTTCTGTTGTAGGCCTCTGTGTCTCTGAGAGGTCTGCAATATACAATAGGCAATAGAGTGAAACTTTAAGATGAATAGGTAAAGTGAAGGGTTTTTAAAGTTGTTTCTCAGAATTTTAAAAATTTAGAAGTCCTTACAGGGCTTTCTTGGGAAAACAAAGGGTAAGGCTTCTTCTGTCAATGCTTATGAGAAGATGATAAGAAACCAACAGTCAGTTTTTGTGGCAAGGCTTGACCCCTCACATTGGGCATCTTATCTAAGCTGCTGACTCATTATCACAAAAGAACTCGTTGAGTGAAGCTATCAGTGACCAGATCCTGTTGATATCTGGGATGTAAGCATACATATTTTTTCTCTTCAGCTGATGTTCTTGTTTTCTTCCTGCTGGTGTTTTGGAGAAACATTTCTCCCATTTTGTAAGGTCTGGTGAACCTGTCAATCATAATGCTCCACTCATGCCACAAGAGAATATGACACAAGATAAACATCTCACCCTAGCCTACCCTTTGTGTTTTGGGCACAAATGAGGCAATACACACTTCCCTGGTATTGCAATTGGGAAGTTGAAAGACAATGTACTTTACTACTGTGTTCTGATTATTTCCCACTGCATAACCAACCATCCCAAACTTTGTAGCTTTAAAAAGCTTCTGATCAAGTCTTACGTGGTTTAAGACTTTTACCAGGACAGAGTGGGATAACCTGTCTTTCTGTTCCACAATGTCTGGGTCATTCCCTTAGAAGAGTTGAATTGCTATCTGGGTAGAAGCCAGAGTCATCTGGAGGTGCCAATACTTTTTTATATGTCCTTTACTTGGGCTGGGATGACTTGAAGGCTGAGTACAGTTGGGACCATTGACCAGAATACCTACATGTCAACTCTCCATGTGTCCTGGGCTCCTCATAGCAAGGTGGCTTAGTTCCGGAAAGCAGTGATCTGAGAGGGATGGTCCAGAGAGGAAGTGTTACAAGAGACTCAACCTGAAGCTGCAAGGCCTTTTCTGGCAGAGCCTTGAAGTCACACAATGTCATTTCCCTTATATTCTCTTAATTACAAGTTAGTCACTAAGGCCAGCCCAGATTCAGTTGGTGGCTGTAGTTGGGGTAGTTAGGGGAGAGGGGAGATTAGATTCTACTTCTTAATGGGAGGTTGGCAAAGTGACATTGCAGAAGAGCATCAAAAATGAGGACTGTATGGGAGGACACAGCCTGGGGCTGTCAGCAGTCACTTTCTCATCAAATGGAGTCAGCCAGTTTGTATAAAAACAAGACGGGTAAGAATAACAAAATCAAGGAATGGAGAAAGGACCACCATAGAAGTCACTGCAAGCTCTAATCAATCTGCACAGTGCTATTCATGCTTTTAAACTCCCTAGTAACACAGAAGATTGTGTTCATGAGTGCATCTTCTAGTACCTGTTAGCAAACTGAGTCTCAAACTGAAAAAATTATTTCTCTACAAATTCACACTGACGAGTTTGCACCCTAGACTCAGATAATTGTCTCTCATCTTGTATATTCTCTAATGTCTTTAGAAACTTGGCAAAGTCATTAGTCCCTCAAAATTAAAGATTTATTAGTTGACCATTAAATTCAAAATGTTATTGTCAGTCTTATTTTTAATAAGCCATAATTCTGCATCATTTAAGTTAGTGACATTTAAAATGATTAAATGTGTTCAACAGTAACAATTTACCATCATGGTAAACCATGGCTAGGCCTTCTTTACTGACTCTCTAAGTAAACTCAATAATATATTGAAAACTAAAGCACTGAAGTATCTAAATTATGTAACATGAACTTTTCGGCTTATTCTCTTTTACATGAGATGATACAACAGTGTGAAAAATCTTTTTTGTTTTTTTAAAAATTTCTAGATTTGAACTTTATAATTTTTCTTCAAATTTAAAATTTTTATTTTGCAGCTGAGTGTGGTGGCTCACACCTGTAATCCCAGCACTTTGGGAAGCTGAGGCAGGTGGATTACCTGAGGTCAGGAGTTTGAGACCAGCCTGACCAATGTGGTAAAATCCCATCTCTACTAAAGATACAAAAAGTAGTCAGGTGTGGTGGTAGGCACCTGTAATCCCAGCTACTCAGGAGGCTGAGGCTGGGGAATCTCTTGAACCTGGGAGGAGAAGGTTGCATTGAGCAGAGATTACAGCCTTGCACTCTAGCCTAGGAGACAAAGTGAGACTCCTTCTCAAAACAAAAAAAAAATTATTTTGCATAGTCCTACACTCATTGCCACAGGCAGATGGATGGCACAGGCTTTACTGTGTGCAGAACTTATAGCCTACAGTGAATGCCAAGAATGAAGTACTTAGTTCCAGCCGAGCGGGGCTGGGGGTAGCTTTTCCGAGAAAGTCCACCCCAGCATTCCTCCACCAAGTATTTATTGAAAGGGCTTGAATTAACTACAAACATCCACTATGTGGTTATTTGAGGTGGGTTACTGAGGAACCTGTGACCTTGCACACACTCAAACTGCATTCTTTGGAGGCTGTTTTTAGTGTTCCTTATCACACCACACACTCCACTCCCTATCCTGTTTTCAGGGTCAAGGATTTTCATTCCCATGAACAAATACACACAGTGCCTCAGTATTTTTCCACGCCCTACCTCAAATGACATGTATATAAGCTTCAATATGTTGCCATGTGCCCCCTACATCTCCCCTTTCTTTAATTTTTAGAGCATGCGGTTATTCAATACAAGGTAAGCTTCTAGTGTTCTTCCCTGATTGTAGATGCATCGAATGGCAGCACAGAGCCATCTGCAGATGCCTAGCAAGCATACACACAAAATAAGTATAGCGGCCACCACCCAAATGTGTATGTTTAACTCAGACAACCGAGTGTTTGGGTTTACCATTGAAAGCCGTCCTGTAATTGCTGAAGGGTACTTGTTTGTAATTGCTGTGACCATTCTTTAAGTTGTTTCTTTAATTCACACTCAGAAGTGGACATTCGAGAAGACAAATGGTTGTGATAAGCCCCTTGTTTCTGCTGTATATTAGGAACACCTTTCCCAAACAAAAGTATATGGGGTGCATAGTACAAATCAGGATAGTATCGGTAACATTGTGCAAAGAGAAGGTACAGTTGCTACCACTAGTAACGTACTCACCACGTGAAAGAACCTGTTTAAAAAAAAGGAAATCTTAATATCCAAATTTGGGCATGAGCAGGACTTACAGCTTACTTCTTTTTTAGTTGTAATATTGGTCCCAAAAGCCCATACTCTGACCAGGTGATAAAACTATTGGAGGGACTCCCAAATCCAATAGTCTAATTTGCAGACATAAGATTACCATGGGGACCCCAACGAAGTAAGATGCCATTATGAAACAGAAGCCTTTGGCATGTTGCAAGTTGCCTGCATGGAGACCACTGGCTGTCCTCAAAATTATATCACCAGTCCTCACTCAGACAGCATACAGGAAGATCAGGCACTTGTGTAGCTTCATTAGACACCTCAGCCACATGAGTAGTAGCAGCAGAAATACAGGTTAAATGTGCAAGCTTGAGCATCCCTTTTGGGCTGATAGTAAAGATACTCCTGAGGAATGACAGTAACATATTTATCATGTGCTATTGTGGAAATAGAGGGGATTACTAGACAATAAAGTCAAAGAGTCATTAAAATTAATCCCTCTCCAATTTTCAATTAAGGGGTGAGACAGGGGCATCTATTGACCTCCTGTCCAAGAAATGTCATTAGGTGACAAAGGCGGGTCAGCATCCCACCATGTAATAACATTAAAAATGGGGATTTAGACCATGGCTCCAATAAACATGTTCTTGAGCTGATCCCACTTGGCAAAGAAGAAAAATTACCAGCCACCCTAACATCCATGTCTGTCTGACTTTCTCAGAAGTTTTCCCAGTTACCACCAGATGCATAAGAAACTGGTTCTCTGCAGTTGCAGGGGTTCCCACAGTGGCAAGCTGGATAGATGCCTGTTGATCCAATCTCTTTAGATGTCCTCAAGTAATGTCAGGTGCCTTCCGAGTCATCACTCTTATTGCTGGCTGGTTCTCCAGCAACGGGTCCTGCTCTCAAGGAGAGAGCCCCATATTTCCCCTTTTTTGTTTATTAGGATATACTTTAAGAGTTTAATGAGCTTATTTAACAATGGCCTAACCGGTTGAGTTATAAGGGATAATAGTTTTATGTTGTATGCGTTAAAGTTGCAATACATATGTAAATTGAACGCTAAGAAAGTAAGGTCCATTATCAGTTTTTATAGGTTGTGAAAGGCCTAAAGTTATAATAGATCCAAACAAAATGAGGAATTGTATCTTTAGTTTTTTTCTCTGGTCTGGGTGGGTAGCATGTATGAAGTCTGTATAAGTGTTCAGGGTAACGTGGAGAAATGTAAAACATTCAAAGGGTGGATACTGAGTAACATTAGTTTGCCAGATAGCATGAGGCACTAAACCTTGTGGGTTGGCACCAAGTCCTAAGGAAAAAGGAGAAAGAAGAATGCTGTTGGCAATTAGGACGCGTTTTAATAATCATGCGAGCTTGAGCAAGTGTTAAATGAAACTGTTAAGACTGTGGGTATTCTCATGAAAAAAGTCATGATTAGCTTGAGCTCGCAAAAAAGTGGGAAAGTCTGCAAACCACATTTGTATTTGTACCAGAGTGTCAGCTCAAGTGTTTCCTTCTGAAAACTTGAGGGAAAAACAAGGAAAAACAAGGGACCAGGGAACCTAGAATGAGAGCAAACATGGGTGATATAAAGAGGGTGACGACAGGCACAGAGGAGCTCTTGTGCTACAAGAAGCAAAGCTAGCAGAGCTTCATTAGAAATGCCTTCACATGCACAAGATCTAATAAGCAATACTATACACCGCATAAGCAGAATCACTAACTACATTTATGTCTTGATGAGGAAAAGTTTGTAAGGCCAATATTAGGGCACCTAACTCTGCCTGTTGGTAGTTTTGAAGTGTTCCTGGATTTTGTGCTGCCAATTTGACATGGCATTTTGCCACACTACAGCTGTCTTTTCTAGTTTCTCCTGAACCATCTGTACAGACAGCAGTGGCATGAAGCAAGGGCTCAGAGACAACAATACACACAGATTTAACAGGCACAGTTTGTGAAAAGTTCAGAAGCTTAGAGGCTGGTAAATGGAAGCTGATAATACCAATAAAGTCAGCCATTGCTACTTGCCAATTAAGATCACAGGCTAAGACGGTATGACATTGTTCCTTGTTTACTGGTAGGAAAAGAGTAGCAGGGTCATACCTTGATAATTGGACACAACACTGGTGCCCCTTTATGAGAAGAGAAGCTATTAAATCCTTAGTCTTTTGTGTTTAGAGGGCTTATGAGATAGGTAAATAGCACATAAAATACAGAAATGGCCAAAGATAAAGCCTACCTGCTCAACTAGGGCATGGAAGGGATGGATATTTTAAGTGTTTTTTTTTTTTAAACCATATTTTGGTTCTTGGAAGTCATTAGAATGTGACTGCAAGTTGCCAGTATATTAAATCTGCACGGAGTTAGTTAGCTTAAGTATGGAAAAAGAAAAGAAAAGAAAAACCAAAAACATTTTGTCAATGTTTGTAGTTGCTGGCCATTTTTATGCATTAGCCTTTAGTTGGACCGTCTCAGAAGTGAGCTTGGGAAAGTAGGGCTGCGCCGGTTTTTCCCATCTGCTTTGGGCGCCTTAGGCAGTCTCTCTTGTTAATAGCCTGCCACCTGTTGCTGCCCTTAACCCGAGAGGAAGGAAGGAAGACTACAAGTAGCAGCAAGAGGCTCGAGAATGACCAGGTGGTAAAGCGCGTGTGTGGGAGGGGGCAGGCGGTGAACAGGCCGCGAGAAGACCACGCCCCTCGTCCTCCAGACCGCCTACGCTTGGAGCCAGTCCTGTTAGGTAAGGCACGGAAAATATAATGGGCTTTTAAAATTATTTTTACTACCCTCAAGCAAACAGGCTCAGGGGAGGAGCAGACACACAGTACAGGGTCTGCTTTGAGGTTTCCTCGTCACAGTGTTTTTAAACATTATATTTAAAAACCAATGAAACTTTCCTTACAGCTGCGTCTGTCTTCTGAAGCTGACAAAGCTTGCCCTCCCCAGCCTAGTGAGCATTTAACATGGCTATGGGAGAGCGCCCCTTATTAGCGCTTCTGCCCCAGAGCTCTGTACTCTAGGCTGCTCTACACCCCTCTGCCCACCTTAGGTTAGTAAGGTTGGGTGCACATGGACTGTTTCTTAGTGCTTTCCCTAGAGGCCGGGGAAAACAAGGAATTGCTTGTCCGCTGAGACGTGTAAGGGGTGTCCGGGAAGGTCAGATGTAGGAAAAGCAGCAGCACAGCACGCAGCAGGCCGCTTTCTGGGCACAGTTGGTAAGGCATGTGACCATGGTGAGCAGGATTCTCAGGACCGGGCTGGAGCTGCCTGCAGCCACCTGGGGAACTTGATCTGTGCCTCTTGGCCTCCCTTCCATCACCGCAAACCCAGAAAGGGGCAACTTGCCTAGACTGCCAGTGACTAAATGGGCACTCCATGGCATCTTAGCAACTCTCCTGCCCCAGGCCTCTGTGGCACCAAGAAAGCCAGAGCTATCTGGGATAAAACCCAGGAGGCAGCTTGCAACTTTCCTTTATACTCCAGGAAAACAGAAAAAGACAAGGCCGGGAAGGCCAATGCTGGAAGTAGAAACTGAGAACTTGCATATTAGGAAGACATCATAATCAGCTGCTTTGCTTCCCTTCTGGAGGCCCCCTCGGCAGGGAAGTTTGTCAAGGGGCCATTACTGAGGACACGTTCACCCAGTCATATGGATGCTTGCTGACTGGAGGTCTTATCCAGAACCCTCCCTTGGGCAGCCTCACGGGGGATGGGAGGCACTGTTGCCTGAATGGGGCCAACAGATGCAGGTCCCTTTAAGGGTAGAGGAAAAGAGGGCAACAGCTTTTCTGTTGGGGGAGGAAAAGGCTCTGGTCTGTCCTTAATCTCACTAGAAAAAGCCTCTTTCTTATTCCCCATAGAAGGGAATGAAGGAGGGAGAGGAGTCTCTACACGTTGTTCTGGTTCCTGCTTTTCATTCTCCTTAAATCTCCTGAATTCCCTTCAGGTGGAGAAGATGGGTGGTCTGAGTCACCGCAGTTTGGCAGGATACAATGCAGAGCGTACCAGCGCCCAGGTGGTCAAAATAGCAACATCAGCAAAATGACCTTGCTCATATCCTCTTTTCAGGCTGTGACCTACCTGCTCCCATAACTCTAAATCTAAGGTTCCTTGATCAGGAAACCAAGGGCATGTGTGAGAAGAGCATAAGCTTGTGTGGAACTCCAGGCTCTAGGGTGCACTGGGTAGCCTTAAGTAGCCCTTGCACTGTTTTACAAAATACTCTCTGCTGTTTGGTCACTTCTTGACCCATGATAACCTAGCCCCTGATATTTTATGCATGCGTTCCCTCCTCCCGATGGGAGTCAGGACTGTCTCTTACTGGGATTCCTCGAAAATTGATGAGCTCTCCACCTTCACACATACATTCAAGGTGATCACATCGGGGTCACCAGTTGCAGAGCTTATAGCTTGCAGTGAATGCCAGGAACAAAGTACTTAGTTCCAGCTGAGTGGGGCTGGGGGCAGCTTTTCCAAGAGAGACTGCCCCAGCATTCCTCCACAAAGTATTTATTGAAAGGGCCTGTATTAACTTAACTACAGGATCCACTAGCTGGTCATTTGAGGTGGGTTACTGAGGATCCTGTGACCTTGCACACACTCAAACTGCATACTTCAGAGGCTGTTTTCAGCATTTCTTATCACACCACACACTCTACTCCCTGTCCTGTTTTCAGGGTCAAGGAGTTTCATTCCCATGAACAAGTAATATACACAGTGCCTTAATATTTTTCCATGCCCCACCTCAAGTGCCATGTGCATAGCTTAAATATGTTGCCATGCACTCCCTACACTGTGGAGAATGTTGAGAATACAGATGCCAAAGAGAGAATCATGTGCTTAGAAAAGTTTTCCCAATTACATGAGTGTACTTTTTGATGGAACATATTTCAGATGATGAAGAGTGGTACTTTAAAATGTATATGTAATACATAGTGCATTGTAGAAAAAGATTAATTTTTCTCAGATTGTTTTGGTCCCAAAATGGTATTCATATGAACCTCTTAAAAATGCAGGACTGTGTTTTAGATGTGTAGTAGAAACCCATACATACGTACGTACATACCATCGTACATACATACATACATAGGGCCGGGGCTGCCGGATTCCTCAGAAGACAGCTTGTTACAATGCACCTCATAAAATGGTAGTGGTGAAAGTGATTTAAGTTGAAAGAAACAACTCAACATACAGTGAGAATATTGCATGAACAAAGTGGCAGAGACTAGATTAAGCAATGTATATCCAAGGAAATCTGAGATTTCCTTTCTCAAGAAGCTGTTTAAAGAAGAGGATAGTAGGAGATACTGTTGAACCAGTAGATTGAGGCCCCAAGCATAGGGCTTTGAATGCAGAGCTAAGAATTTTGGAGTAAGTGGAGAGGTATTATAGCTTTATCTCTTAACTCATTATGGCAAAGACCGTAACATTTTAAAGCATTTTTCAGCACAATATGTTACCTATTTCATTCAAAGTGATAATTGCAGCCCATGTGCTCATGGATTTTGGTTTCCTTCTTTGAGCCGAGAGCGACTCCAGTATCATCATTTTATTGATATAGATCAGTGGTTCTTAGAACTTTCACCACCCATTTAAATTTGTACTAATCTACTTGTGCTTCAGACAGCAGATAAAATGTGGTGGCTTAAACAGCAGAAATTTATTTTCTTACTGTTCTGGAGGAAAGAAGTCTAAGATCACGGTGTCAGCATGGTCAGGTTCTGCTGAGGGCTCTCTTCCTGGCTTCTAGATGGCCTCCTTTTTACTGTGCCCTCATGTGGTGTTTCCTCTGTGCTTGTGAAAGGACAGAAAGATAAAAAGAGATCTCTTCTTATAAGGCTACCAATTCTGTCAGTTAGGACCTTACTCTTAAAACTTCATTCAACCTTAATTATTTCCTAAAAATCCTATCTCCAGATACAGTCACATTAGGACTTAGGGTGGCATCATACAGATTTGAAGCTGGGGCATGACAAAATTCAGTCCATTGCAACACTCTTTTGAATTACTGAGCACCCCAAAGAGCTTTCACTTATGTGGGTTATATCCATTGATATTTATTACATTTGAAGTAATATCAGAAGAATTTAAAAACATTAGACTCCAGCTGGGCATGGTGGCTCACGCCTGTAATCCCAGCACTTTGGGAGGCCGAGGCTGGTGGATCACGAGGTCAAGAGATCAAGACCATCCTGGTCAACATGGTGAAACCCCGTCTCAACTAAAAATACAAAAAATTAGCTGGGCATAGTGGCACGCGCCTGTAGTCCCAGCTACTCGGGAGGCTGAGGCAGGAGAATTGCTTGAAGCCAGGAGGCAGAGGTTGCGGTGAGCCGAGATTGCGCCATTGCACTCCAGCCTGGGTAACAAGAGCGAAACTCCGTCTCAAAAAAAAAAAAAAAAATAGACTCCAGTGCACATTTCATTCACTGCTGGAAAACTCCACTCTATACTCATGGAAAAATGTAATGAAAAATGACAAATACCATTTTATTATTATTATGACAATAGTTTTGACATCACATACACCCTAAAAGGTGATTCCCAGCAGTCCACGAACTTTGGAAATCATTCATATAGAAGAAAATTGAGCTACTGAATATATTTAAAATAAGCAATTCTTCTAAGAAGAAGTCATTGTATAAACTTACTTTCTAGCAGCTGAGTCTAAGGATCATCTTTGTTTGTTCTAAGATTAGGACAATACACAGAAATTAAATGGCCAGTCCGCCTTCCTGCATTCTGCCACCATGTTCACACACAAACCCCAAGCAGGTATGAGCTTTCATTCTTCTCTTTATGAAAACTCTTCTCTTAGAACAAATCAACTTCAGGGCTGTGCTCAGGGGCCAGACAAAAGATAGGCAGATATTGATTTTACCAGCAATGGCAGAATGATTATGGCCTCATCTTCTCTTTGTACAGCAAACCCTTGTCATTCTTAAAGCACTTGGGTGTGCAGGCACACATACATACACACATCCCATCTTGACCTTCAAACATAGGAAAGCATTTATTGAAATCATTTTTGTAAGAAAACGCTGTCATATTGAAATATAAATTCTTAAAAACACTGATTTCTATAACTCATTTTTTCTAGTACTGGCATCAAAGTATGTTTTCTTATTAAATGCCATTGAACGTTTTGCCACCAAGGATTTGGCCTTATCTTAAAATCATATGTTATCTCTCTGTGTTTCTTGCAATAGCAATTAAAATACTTGGAATGAAACTTCAGTCTACAATATTACTCTTTTCTTAGAAACATGAATGTTTTAAATAATTATCAAAACCACTGCAAGGTTGCCACTGTAGGCTACTGAAAAATGACTGATTTATTTGATATGCAGGAAAAATATATCCTGCTTTTTTACTTCATAATTTTAATATTATGTTGATTTTTAAAAGAACTACAAAAGAGAATAAAGTTTACATTCTGACAGCTAGAGTCAAAATTAACCTAAAGAACTATGCCCGAGGTGAAAGTCATTTCATAAATAAATAGCAGAACCTGGGTTGGGAAAGGCACTAATTCTCAGTGTAGAAGAACCCCAAATACGCAATCATAGATATTTCTGTTCCCTTTTCTAAAGCAGATATTATGATAAGTGGGCTGGCTCTCCAAACCATTTTTATGATCATGTCTTCAATAAATACTTTTATAAACTATTTGAATATCATCAAAAAACATTTATTACTTAGAGGCAGATATTAGGGATGGAAATTATAGATATTCAGTAATCAGAAGACAAACTAATTTGTTTGAAGCTACTTTTCAGTTAATTCGTCTTAAGGTAGGAAATATAACTGCTGTAATCAGTGATAGTAATCTTGTCATTAAAATCACATATTTTCAACAGTTTTGAGTATATTTGATAGGATGTATATTGACTTGTTATTTTTTTAAAAAGTGCTGCATTAAGAAAACAGGTAACTTCATTACAATGGTTGTGGTTGGAGAAGGGAAAACTTAGAGTATAAATAGGATCAATTTTCTTCATTTCTCTCAATCAGATCTTGCAGTTTGATATTCTTCCTAATTAGGAAAAAAATCTAATGTCTTTCTAATATATTTTGTTGATAGAAAAAAAATGAATGAGTGAATGCACAGCTATTTGATTCTTTTGGCTCACCTTAGAGTATTTACAAAATTATAGAAATCTCTTTTAAAAATTAAAATCACCTGGATTCCTTCCACCTTGTGTAATCTAGTAATTTATTGTATTGTATATTCCATTGAGCAATATTCTATATCCCCAAACATCATTCTAAAGCATTATTTTCAATGGTGGATTAGGGAAATAAATAAACAGTAAGTCATTTGCCTCATGGTTACAAAAGAATATCGAGTTCACAGAGATCTGATGTATCAATAGGAGGAGGCAGTTCTGAATGCTAAATCAAATTATACCTTTTCCTGTTGGGATTTCAACATCTGCCTCAATGTAGATTGATGAGAATAAAGCAGGCCATCAGAAGCCCTTTGTCTGTGCTTGACTGGGTGAAACAGCTGACAAGTGGCCATCAGATTACCCACAGAGGGGCAGCTGTGAGATAGGAGTTTGACAGCTGACTTCATTATAATTCCTAGGCTGCAGACTGCAATGGATTTGTCCTTTAATTGAGCTGAGCCAGAAAACTGCTCAGAGAGGAAATGGGAGGGAAAATCTTGGATACTGATAATGGCAAAAGTAGCAGGTGAATCCCACTCTATGACAGAACAAATAGTATCAGGACGATCCTGGGAAAATAAAAAATGTTTCGGGATGTTGAGCATTTCAGTCGCTTCAATTGAAATTGCCCTAACTTGACTATTGGAATGTTTTTTAGAAAGTTCTTTATTAATCAGGATCTTTTTCCCCTTAGCAGGCAATTGTCTGCTTAAAAAAAAAAAGCAAGAAAATAATACTTGCCTATCACTTCCTTTGCCACATACTTTTAAATGCTATGTATCAAGAGAAGTAAGGATGAGTTCATGTCCTTTGTAGGGATATGGATGAAACTGGAAACCATGATTCTCAGCAAACAATTCAGGAACAGAAAACCAAACACCACGTGTTCTCGCTCATAAGTGGGAGTTGAACAATGAGAACACATGGACACAGGGAGGGGAACATCATACACCTGAGCCTGTCGAAGGGTGGGGAGGCTAGGGGAGGGATAGCATTAGGAGAAATACCTAATGTAGATGATGGGGTGATGGGTGCAGCAAACCACCATGGCACGTGTATACCTATGTAACAAACCTATGCATTCTGCACGTGTACCCCAGAACTTAAAGTATAATTTATTTTCCAAAAAGTATAGAAGCAACTAGGAGATATGTATATAAAAAAAGCAAAGAAGATTTCTGTGGTTAACAAGGTTTTGGAGAAATTTGTGACAGAAGAAAGAAAACAAACTGTAGCTTGTCAAATTACATGGTTGACCGTAATTCAATATGTATACATATATTTAGAAACATAAAATAGCATAAGGTCAAATATTCCTTAGTGAAGTCTTGCAAGCTGAAATATCAAAGGCAATTGGATTTACCAAAACATATATGTCAAAAGAATTCACTATTTGACATTAAAGACGATTTAAAACAGCATGCAATGTGAAAACGTTATAGATTTTTACTTTGAGAAAATAACTTTGTAATGGGCTTTGGCATTTAAATATGTGTGCTTTTGTGACTCACCTTCATTTGCTTCTGCTAGATTTTTCTCTTCACGGTAAGAGTCCGTGTGAAATAATCACTAAAAATTCACACTGGTCATAAATAAAATAATGCATATTGTTTTATGTCATTCTGATAAATGCTTTTTGTAAATATATTCATGTCTATTAGCATATTACTTTATATATTGAAACTTTTATTATTTGCAATTATAGGATTAATTGAATAAACCACAATAATTCAACCATTTTTTTGATTAATATTTTCTGTTTCCTTTCTTACAAAATTTTTGTGAGATCATCACAAGATGAAAAGTCTAAATTTATTGTTTACTCTTCCTATCTCTAAATGCAAGGCCAGAAATATGAAATATTTAAATAATAAGCAATCAAAAGGAAATCTAGATGATGTTATACTGATAATTATTTTTAGAATCATGGAATTTTATGCACTAAAATATCTAATGGTCATTTATTCAAATCACTCCTTTCTTTTGGGGAGCAAAAATCAATGTAGAGATGGAGTTCATCATAAGACTCACAACTTTTACCAGAGATCTTATGAATGGAGGAATTTGTAGCTTGGTTTATTGAGACCAATATTTGGATATCACTGTCAGGCTTTTCACACAGTGTTAATACTTAATTCATGAAGGACATTCCCTTAATATAACAGTGGTTGAGAATACAGGCGCTGAGTTAAACTGCCCAGGAGCAAATTCAAACTCTCCCATCTGTAATTCATCTAGTCTTGAGCAAGTCACTTTCAATCTCTTTGAACGTGTTTCCTTATCTGTAAATTTGGCCGGCTAATATTATCTACTTTAAAATATTACAGGTTGTGGGTGTGTGTGATGATTAATACGTGTATTACCCTTAGAACATGTATAAAGCAAGCTTTGTATTAAAGGAAGTGTTAACTGTGTTTCACTCTCTTCACCCCAGTTACCCGATTTTTAGAATAAATAAATAAATGAATAAAAATAAATTTAAAATCACATTTTATGTTAATTGCTTGGAATAAATAAGTAAAATAATAAAATATACAATAGAAAAATAAGTGCTCTCTTATTAAAATGGCATCCAGTAATAGATTTTCCAAAATTACTTGTCTATATTATTTGAGAAAATAAACATTCAAGAAATAAAACATGCAACTCAGCAGGATCAGTTCCAAGGACAGTTTCTGATTTACTCTCCTTGAGATTTTGCTTCACTGCTTGCCTCCTTTCCTTGTAATGATTTCCATAGTTACTAATCCCTTCACATCCAGAGGGAAAAAAATGGAAGAAGAAAAAGAGAGAGAAAGGTTACTAAAATTAGTCAAGCTCTGATATGACCATGGCAAATATATTGCCAGAAAAAGAGGTCTAGATTTATTTACACCCTTATTTGATTTTTGGTTATGGGGTCCAGACCTCATCTTGTTTTCTGCTGTCTAGAATATTGTCTTCCTAGATCTCTTTTTACCTCAATCAAATATTACTTTTAAATATTTTTTTTGGCTGATATCTCCAATACAACTTGCCAATATGAGAGAGCCATGGTATTAGCACTACTTTATAAAATGGTGGTGATTAATAGTTAGCTTTAAAAATCCTGTAGTTTTTTCCCTTTCTCTCAAACAGATAGAAAAATGATCTCCTAAAAGACTTCCCATAATAGAACACAAAATAATAATATCTTAATACATCAACACCATAATTTATATGCAATAAAATTTAGCACACACATAAGATGGGGCATGTTTCCCTACAAACTCTGAAACACCAGTGACATTTTTAGAAATTAAATGTGTCTATTATATAATGGCCACTAAAATTAAATTACATATATGCTACCCACTGTATTTCTTTACCAAGTAAGATAATGTTAAGAAGTACAACTTACTGACCAGTAATATAATGACTTGCAATGCTTTGCTTGTAAAAGATGCCAAGCTAATTTTTTTCATCTCCAGGAGTTTGTCTGGGGGCTGTAACACTAAAATAATCCTCCTTTGGTCAGGTCCAGGGTGGGTCCCTACTCTCAGGTATCAACATTAATATGAGGAGCATACATAGTCTCTTTCTCATTCTGAATTAACTAAACCCAGGCATTCATGAGTACATTACAAGATTAAGGTTGAAAAACCACCTTAAAATATAAAAGCTTTGAACTTGACTTTTAGCTTCACTTGAAGGGTATCTGTGAACCAGGTACACATTTTCACAGTTACTCCTTCAGATGAAAGTTGGCTTTGGTAAGAAATGCCTGTAGGAATAGCCCACCTCAGTCTTTCAGAGCTGTTACAATTTAATCATCAGAAAATTCGATGGAAGTGATGTTATTTGTGTCAGTACTGGTGTAGATACTAGAACAAGAAGAACACTGAAAGTGACCGAAGATGAATTTAGCCTGCTATATTTAGGAATAACCAATCAAGAACCCATCATCAAGTGATGGGGCATAGAGAAGAAAGCAATGAAAAAAGCAGGTATTGTCAATTCAAATTTGTCTAGTTAACTAAATATTGGGACTTTTTTGGGGGCCCAGAGAAAATAAATATTTAAAAAATAAAGAGTCTAAGTACTAATCATTTTTTCAAAAACATCAGATTACCTGTTATGGCATTAGGGAACTTAAAATTTACCTCATTCTGTTAGATTTCTCCTTTATCTCTGATACAGAGTGATTATTATTTCATCTCAAATATAAGTATTTAAAGCTATAGTTTCCCTTTTATCACAGACTAAGCTGTAACCCACAAATTTTAATATGCTGAACCATTATTACCTTTCAGTCTGAAATAATTTTCAATTTTATTTGTGATTTTTTTTCTTTGACCCATGGATCACATAAAAGTGTATTTATCCAAAGAATTGTATGGTTTTAATCCCTTCTCACCAGATAATGTACTCTGTATTATTTAATTACTTTCAATTTATTAAGACTTCGTTTATATTTCTAGATACGGTCTGTCTTGGTGAAGATGTCATAGGCTCATGAAAATGATGTATTTTTTTCTAGTTGATGAATGGAGTGTTCTATAATATCAGTTAGGTCAAGGTGACTGACACTGAAACAATCTTTTTTTGTTGTTGTTTTGTTTTTGTCTAGGCATTCTATCAATTGACAAGAGTGATGTTACAATTTCCAGCTGTGACTGTAAAACACTGTCAGTTTCTGTTTCATATGTTTTAAAGTTCTCATATTAGGCACATAAACCTACATAATTGTATTTGTTCCTAGTAAATTGAATATTTTATCATTATGAAATATTACCTCTGGAAATATTTTTCTTTCAAAGAATAAGTTGCCTGTGATATTAACATAGCCATCTCAGCCTAAGGTTGCTGTAAACATGAGAAGGCTTTTTCTATGGACTTGTTTTCAACTTATCTCTGTCTTTGTATTTAAAGGGAATCAATGAGAGATAACAGATTGTCGATTCTTTCATGTTTTTTTAATCCTTTCTGATAATCACTGACTTTTAATTGGAGTGCTTAGTCCATTAATATTTAATGTGATTATTGATATAGTTGCAATTTAGTTCTACCCTTTTGCTTTTCATTTTCAGTTACTTGTTTCTATTTTTTAGTTATTTCTTTCCTACGTTCTACTTGATTACTTCAGTATTATTAGGATTCTGTTTTAATGTTACAATAGGCTTTTTCAACTTCACCTTTTACATTAATTTTTAGTAGTGGTTCTAGGGATTATAATACAGGTTTTTAGTTTTTCTGTGTATTTAGTGTTCATATTGTACCATTTCACATTTGATGTAGAAAACTTCTAACCACCTTTGTGTTCCAGTTATATATATCACAAATACATAACATTGTAACCCCCCTGGAGACAACATAATAATGTTTGTTTTAAATCATTGCATTTTTTTTTTAGTTAAAGGAAAGAAAAATAGTTTATTTTTACCTAGATAGTTACTATATCCAATGCTCTTCATACTTTCCTTAAGTTTTGCATTTTTATTATATATTGTTTTGTTTCACCAGAAAAATTTCCTTTAACATTTCTTTTGGTACTACTCATCCGTTGGAAATAAATTATCTTAGCTTTTCTTCTTTTTTTTGGAAAGTAGCATTATTTCATACTCATTCTTAAAAGGTAATTTTGCTGTTTATAGAATACATAATTTTTTTTTTTTAATTATCGATTTCAGGATATTAGTTCACTGCTTTCTTCCCTGCACATTTTGTCATGAGAAATCAGTGTTAATTCAAATGACTCTTCCTCTGTAGATAACCTGCTGGTGGTGGTTGGGTTTGCCTGCTTTCAAGATTTTTTCTATCTTTGACATTTGTAGTTTCACCTAATGTGCCTTACATGTGGTTTTGCTCCCAATTATTCTGCTTGATATTTGCAAAATATCATGAATCTTTGTATGTTTCACCAAGTTGAAAAAATGTTGAACATTGTTTTCTTAAAAATGTTTCCTACTATATTCTTACTCTCGCCTTCTTCTGGGACTTTAATTACATCAATATTAGATCTTTCTCTATAGTTCCATACTATTCTTTTTTATTTCATTTTTATCACTTGATTGATAAGGTTTACTTTCTCTCATCTACATTATTTGTTAAGAGTTTGCTTTTTAAAAAATTTCAGATTTTGTATGTTGTACTTATGTAATATCCATTTGGTTTCTGTAAGGTATAGTGCCGAGTTAAAATGAGGAAACTGAGGCCAGTGTGAGAAAATGAGAATCCAATTTATTCAGCTCCTGGGCGAGATTCTGTGGTCCAGGAAGGGGCCAGAGAAGTCGCACTGAGCTTCTCAGGATGTGGGGTTTTATAGGGAGTGGAGGTAATTGATTGGTCTTTAGGGAAACAAAGAGCAGACAGTTTCATTGGTGAGGAGGGTTGATTGATTATTAGGGAAACAAAGAGCAGACAGTCTCATTGGTGAGTTTCATTGGTGAGGGGAAGTCAAGGTGCTGATGGGGCGAGCTGCCATTGGTTGCCAGGTGGGACTACTGGTGGGTTGACCAGCTGGGGAGGTCAGTGTTAAGCTGCCATTGGACAAATCTTTGGCGGGCTTTTTAAATTTTGAAGGGATCGAGTGAGGAATGCAGGAGTGGGTGTGTGGAGCCTGCATAGAGAGACCAGATAGGAGTGGGTGTGGGGAGCCAGCATAGAGAGGCTGGCATGGGGAGGCCAGCACGGGGAGAGATAAGTGTGTCCATTTAACTCCCAGCGAGGCAGCCGGCCTTACAGTTTCTTTTTTAATTGTTGCTACATATTTGCTGATATTTCCTTTTGTTTTATTCATTGTAAGCATAACTTTTCTTACATTCTTCAATATTGTACAATTGCTGCTAAAAATATTTGTCTGCTAATTGTAATATCAATTATCTCAGGATTGTCTTTTCTATTCCAAATGGGTAAAAATTTTTGTTTTTTCCTATGTAGAATAAATTTTAGATTGTATTTTGAGTATTTTTAAGTCAGAGTCTTAAAACTTTGCTTTTTTTTTTTTTTTTTTTTGAGACGGAGTTTTGCTCTTGTTACTCAGACTGGAGTGCAATGGCACGATCTCGGCTCACTGCAACCTCCACCTCCTGGGTTCAGGCAATTCTCCTCCCAAAGTGCTGGGATTACAGGCATGAGCCACTGTGCCCGGCCAAAACTTTGCTTTTTTTATGTGTAAAATCTTTAATTTTATCGTTCTTTTTATTGTTTTAACAGGCAGTTAACTTGTAGAAATTCAACTAAAAATCTTTTATCTCAAATCTCAGTCTAGACTAGTCTATTTACCCTTTGCTGGAGTCTGTAATGACAAGCATGAAAGTATAACAAACAGTAGTGAAACAGATGTGGGCAGAGTTTATACAAAAATACTTGGTCCTTATTATTAATATTTCTAGCTTCAACTTTACTAGATCCTCTCTACTGTTAAGCATCTGTTAATTGTCTCAGATTCAGTTCTCTTGCTCATCAGGACCCACAATCATGTTTTCAAAGTTTTAGCTGCTTTGTGTGCAGCTGACTTAGACTAAAACCTCAAAAAATAGAAAGTCATACAAGCTATCCTTTTTTCCAAGTTATTACTCCTCCCAAAACCTGTCTACTGCTGCTCACTTAGTGTCACTGTGAGTTTATTTTTTTAATTGACCTGTTTATGGTTCTCATATGTATAAAGGTTAGGTCCTGTTTGAAATTACTTTGTTATACCAGAAGTAGGACACTGATCTTTTTTTTTTTTTCTAAGTTACTGGGGTACAGGTGGTATCTGGTTACATAAGTTCTATAGTGGTGATTTGTGAGATTTTGGTGCACCAATCATAAAGCAGCATACACTGCACTATATCTGTTACCTTTTATCTCCCCTTCCCACTCTTCCCCCCAAGTCACCAAAGTCCATTGTATTATACCTTTGCATCCTCATAGCTTAGCTCCCAAATATCAGTCAGAACATGTGATGTTTCAGTTTCCATTCCTGAGTTACTTTACTTAGAATACTAGTCTCCAGTCTCATCCAGGTCACTGGAAATGGTGTTCATTCATTCATTTTTATGGCTGAGTCACCCATATATATGGAATATATATATATGATGGAATACTACATATATATATGTATATATATATACACACACACACACACACCCCCCCCCACAGTTTTCTTTTTTTTAAATCTCGCTCTTGTTGCTCAGGCTGGAGTGCAATGGTGTGATTTTGGCTCACCACAACCTCCACCTCCTGGGTTCAAGCGATTCTCCTGACTCAGCCTCCTGAGTAGCTGGAATTACAGGAGTCCACCACCACGACCTGGCTACTTTTTGTATTTTTCGTATTGAGGGGGTTTCACCATGTTGGCCAGGCTGGTCTCAAACTCCTGATCTCAGATGATCTCCCTGCCTCAGACTCCCAAAGTGCTGGGATTACAGGTGTGAGCCACCACACCCAGCCATACCACAGTTTCTTTATCCACTCATTGATTGATGGGCATTTGGGTTCATTCCCCAATTTTACAATTGTGAATTGTGCTGCTACAAACATGCATGTGCAAGTATCTTTTTCAAATAATGAGTTCTTTTCCTCTGGGTAGATACCCAGTAGTGGGATTCCTGGATTAAATGGTAGTTCTTTCAGGAATCTCCACATTGTTTTCCATAGTGGCTGTACGAGTTTACATTCCAACCAGCAGTGTAGAAGTGTTCCCCGATCACTGCATCCACGCCAACAACTACTGTTTTCATTTTTTGATTATGGCCATTCTTGCAGGCGTAAGGTAGTATCTCATTGTGCTTTTGATTTGCATTTCCCTGATTACTAGTGATGTTGAGCATCTTTTCATTGTTGGCCATTTGTATATCTACCTTCAAGAATTGTCTATTTATGTCCTTAGCCCCCTTTTTGATAGGACTGTTTTTTTCTTACTAATTTGAATTCATTGTAGATTCTGGATATTAGTCGTTTGTGAGAGGTATAGATTGTGAAGATTTTCTCCCACTTTGTGGGTTGTCTGTTGACTCTGCAGACCATTCCTTTTGCTGTACACTTTTAAGTGGGGGCCAAATGATGAGAACACATAGACACATAGAGGGGAACAACAGATATTGGGGCTGACCTGAGGGTAGAGGTTGGGAAGAGGGAGAGGAGCAGGAAAAATTACTAAGGGGTACTAGGCTTAATACCTGGGTGAAGAAATAATCTGTACAACCACTGTGACATGAGTGTGCCTACATAACAAAAGTACACATGTACCCTGAACTTAAAGTTTAAAAAAAGAAACTGCCAGTCGAAAAAGGATCTAACATGTTTTTCTTGTAGCTTCTTTCCTATTCTTGTCATTCTAATTTATCAATTCTACTGAAAAGCTTAAAAGACTAAGGTTTAGTTTCTTACTATCATTTTCATTATTTTTATTAGACTTTCTCAATTTTAATACCAGTTTCTCTGCATTTTCTAATCAGTTTCATTACTGTGGGGCACTGTATATTGCTATCAGAATGGTAGGTGGAGTGCATGTTAGGTATTAGACTTCCCATAAATAATGCATATTCACTTATGCAGTTTCGGTCAATACTGAAAGTTATTTCTTTTTCTTTTCTTTACTTTTTCTTTTTTGAGATGGTGTCTCACTCTGTCACCCAGACTGGAGTGCAGTGGCACAATCCTAGCTCACTGCAACCTCTACCTCCTGGGTTCAACCAATTCTCCTGCCTCAGCCTCCCTATGAAAGTTATTTCTTAAGGAAAGTAGAAGTTACCAAGTTAAAAAATAGGAGAAAGCAAGTTGAAAACAGAAAGGTGCTGATCCTTTAGAGGATACAAATGTGTGATGAGTGTTGGAACACTCTGGGTACATTTTTCTATTATGCTCTGGATGTTTAAATACCTAGCTTCATATTCAAAAGCTAGTTAATTGAAGGCATTTTCCTGAAAGCTGTAGTAGAAAGACTCATGACCGAGCTACCTAATAACTTAATTATCTGGGTTTTGTTTTATTATAATATCTAAATCAAAGAGAGGTTTCAAAAGAAGTGAAAAGTTTCCATGTTCGTTAGAGTTGAACGTGGCTAATTTCTCATTTACTATTAATGAAATAGAAGTTAGTTTAACTGGCAGGAAATTAGGCAATGTAAAGCTAAAATCATTACAGTTGTAAATTTCATTAGATATAGTAATTATACCTCTAGTACTATGCGTTTTCTTACTTAACTCAAGGTAATTGCTTAAAATATGATTGGGCATTAAATACACAGACATTCAGTATGTTGTTGCTCATTATGGGTAAAAAACAAACAATATAAATGTCCAAAATTATATTGTTCGGGAAAAATATTTAACAACCCATAAAATGATCACAAAATATTAAGTTTAAAAGGATAATAAAAATTAGTATATACAATATGAATTCATTTTGTAAAATATCACTATTAAAAAATAAAACTATGCATATGTAACACACTAACAGTGCTTACCTCTCCATGTAAGGATTATAAGTGATTTTGAATATTTTCTTCTATTGCTTATGTTTATTTTTTTAAATGTCCTAAAATTAACAGATTGCTTTTGCATAAGGAAATGCAATGAATAAATTTTTAAATTATTTTAAAAAATTGATTTTTAATATTTTATTTTTTGAATAAAATTTTTTTCAATTTTTATATATTTACAGAACAATTTAGCATAAAGTACAGAAAGTTTAGTATATCTATCCAACACCAATCCCAGACAGACAAATTTTCCTGTAATTAACATCTTGGATTTATTTGGTATATTTCTTACAATTAGCCAATACTGGTAAGTTTTTTAGAACTATCATTTATACTTTTTAATTTTAATAAAGTCCATCTTATCAATTTCTTTTTAATCACACTGTTAGTGTTATATCTAAAAGCTCATTGCCAAACCCAAGGTCATCTAGGGTTTTTCCTATGCTGTATTCTAAAAGTTTTATAGTTTTGTGTTTTGCACTTAGATTTATTTTGTATTAATTTTTGTGTAATGTGTAAGGCTATGTCTAGATTCATACTTTTGCACATAGATATCAAACTGTTCTGATATCATTTGTTGAAAAGATTATCCTTTCTCCATTAAATTGCCTTTGCTTTTTTGAAATAGATAAGTTGACAATATTTGTTTTGCTCTCTATTCTGCTTTGCTTATCAATTTGTCTATTACTTGACCAATACCACACTATCTTGAATATTGTAGCTTTATAAGTCTTAAAGCAAGATAATGTCATCCTTCTGACTTTATTCTTCAGTATTTTGTTAATTACACTAGGTCTTTTCTCTTTATAAACTTTAAAATCAATTTGTTGACATCCACAAAATAACTTGCTGGGATTTTCATGGGGATTATATTAAATTTATACATCAATTTGAGGAAAACTGACATATTAAACATCTTTTATGTCTTTCTATTCATGAACATAAAATATCTTTCCATTTTAAAAGATCTTCTTTGATTAAATCAGGGTTTTGTAGATTTTCTCTAATATATATGGTGTCCTCTCTATATATTGCATGTGTCTCTTTTTTGGTGTTAATACAAATGGTGTGTTTAAAATTTTGAATTCCAATTGTGCATTGATACTATATAAAAAGCAATTGGCTTTTGTATACTGACCCTGTATCCTTCAATCTTGCTAAAACCACCTATTAGTTATAGGATTTTTATGAAGAGGGGCTAATTCGTTGAGATTTTCACATAAACAATGATGTCATCTGTGAACAAACACTATCTGAGTCTAAGAGCATTTTCAAAAAGCTATATTGATTGAAAGATTAGTGCACATATAAATCAACAGAATACTTTAAATTCCTCCCTCAATTCTTATAACATTATTGCTTTTTTTTTTTTTACCTATCCACATGCTATGGGTGTATGAATACACATAAATATATACATATTTATATAACATGGTTATTATTGCTGTGAACAGCTGTTTGTTACATCAGATAGAAATAAGAAAATTGAAGATTTATTTACTTTTTATTCTCTGGATTTCCTTCTTAAAGAAGATCCAAGTTCTCTATATATATCTGACCTATATTATTTTTCCTTTCTCTGAAGAATTACTCTTATCATTTTTGGCAAGAGTGATCTGATGGATGCAATTACTCTGTTTTTGTTTGAGAAAGTCTTTATTCTTCTTCACTTTTGAAGTATAATTTCATTGGGTACATAGTCCTAATTTGTCAGTGTTTTTTTATTTTCTTTGAACACTTTAAATATTTCCTTCATTTTTTTTTCTTGCTGGCATGTTTCAGAAGATAAGTCCAATATAGCAATTTTCTTTGTTTCTCTATAGGTGAGGTGTTTTTTGCTGCTGTTCTTGTTTTGTTTTGTTTTTCCTTCTGACTTCTTTCACAGTTTTCTCTTTGCCTTTAATTTTTCTATAGTTTGATTATAATATGCTTCAATGTATATCTTTTGAATTTTTTCTCCTTGGCATTCTCTGAGCTTCCTGCATTTGTGGTTCTATTTTTTTTTACCTTAATTTTGGAAAACACTCAGCCATTATTATTTCAAGTATTTGCTTCTTTCTCTTTTTTTCTCCTTCTCATATTTCCATTATATGTATGTTATATGTAGGTTATACCTTTTGTGATTGTCCTACAGTACTTGGATATTCTATTTCATTTTTATTTTCTTTTTTTAATTTGGCTGTGTTTCTTTTAACATATTGGCTGTGTCTGGCCTACCGATGATCTATCAAAGGCATTCTTCATATCTGTGACAGTGTTTATGATTGTCAACATTTCCTTGTGATTCTTTTAGAGATTCCATCTCTCTGCTTACATTAGTCAAATATTCTTGCATGTTATCTACTTTTACCATTTCATTTCTTAGCATATTCATCATAGTTACTTTACACTTAGAATCTGGTAATTTTAAAATATTCACTGGTGGTGTTTGCTTTGTCTCTTTAGCTCATTTTTTTTCCTTTCCTTTTAGCATGTCTTGTAATTTTTTGGTATAAATTAGAAATAATGTATTGGATAATAGGAACTACAGTATACAGGCCTTGAGTGTGAGATTTTTTGTTTATTTGGTTCAGAGCTCATCTGTGTTTACTGTTTTCTGTAGTTGTAGTTGCCACAGGCTTCAGTTGCCTCCATTGTCCTTGTTTTTGTCTCTCTGCTGTTTTTGGATTTCCCTAGAATCTCCTTCTTAAATAGAGTCTGAGGCTTGCAGTTCTTTCAGCTCTAATCTCCTGTTATTATACTGGAGCTGTGTGGTGGGCAAGGGCAGGAGAGATGAAGCAGTGTATAACCTGATGATTAAGTTCAGTCTTAAAATGGATTTGTGCTCCTTGGCTGTAACCTTTACAAGTACTTCTTGGCTGCTTTTCCTATTTATGATAGGCAGTAAGACTAGAAGGGGCTGGATTTGGGTAATTTATTTCCCTAAGTCAGTGCTCTGAGGTTACTTCCCTTACTTGCTAGGTAGGTTTCTGTTGTGGGGAATGCTTTGGATTATTTTAAATGATTGCTTTTCCTCAGGGTATTTCATAATGGTTACTGTTTTTCATCTCAGTGCTAAACTTTTTTAAATCTTAGTGTTTGGGGCTCCTGGAGGTAAAATTCACAAAAGTTTGGGGCCCTGGGGATTGGCTCTCAAAATCTGCTGTCAAGTAGTCTGAAGTAAGCCTCCCAAGAACTGGTCAAAGTTAAGCATTCTTATGAATTACTGGCTCCAGAGGCTTCATCTGCAGGGAAGCCAAACTTTATTCTTTGTGTTTGCCTGTTTCTCTTGTTTTTATGGTTGGTTTTTAAGGTTGGTGGTTTGTCCAGCTCAGTTCTCATAGATTTAAGTAATTTGTTTTTAGTTTAGTTTTTTGGTTGGTTGTTTGATGACTGTGGGTGAGAATGACTTTTAAGTCCTATATTCATCGTAGTAGAAATCAGAATTTGAATGCTCCAAAAGTTGTTTTTTAAGTGGAACTTTAAAATGACCCCAGGTCATTTATTGTTAGCATTTATGCATTTATTGATATTAAGCCCCTACTACCAGGAAATTCTGAGTAGTGTTCAAAAGTAATAGGCTTGGAAATCTAATTTCAATTCAACCTACTGATTGTGCCACCTCGGCAGACTGACTTTATTCCTGTGCTTTATTTTACCGTTAAGACAGAGACACTGGTACTGTCAACCATAGTGTTCTTGTGAAATTTAAGTAAAGGTGACACAGAACAAAATCTCGGAACAGGGTAGTTTTTGGTAATAAGAGTTGTAATTATTATTTTCACTAGCAATTACTTTATACTACAGGAACTAAATAAACGATTGTGTAGCATTCATCAGTCATATTGGATTCAAATTTATTTATACTTGATCTTGATTCCTGGCTTCAGTGTAACCTCGAGTATTTTAATCAACCGCTTGACCTCCGCTACTCTCTTTGTAAACCAGTACTGATGACTTTTAACCTGAGGTTGGTCTTGAAGACTGAAATACATCACGTATGTAGAGAGGTAGGCACAGTGCCTGAAACTCAGCACTCAAAAAGTGCTGCTAATCCTTAGCAGCAGCAAGTAGTAACTGGTTTTAACCTACATTGTGACTGCAGCTTTGTTTAGTCTCCTTTGTGTTATGTTGAAGTTGATAAACAGTCCAAAGAGGCCCCCAGAATGTCTTGTCTTGTTCTAACCATTTTCCCTACATCATTTGGGATTGACCAGTACAGTGACCAGTGACAGAAAGTCTGTCTAAATTATACTTGTAAAACATTGATTCATAAAGTCAGCACATACTTAGTGAGTTTGTATTCTATGAATGTTAAATAAAGGGTTTGCAGTATACAAATTGATTTTATTTTTTCTTAAAAAGCGATAATCTAGCTATGTGATTCTCTGGGTGCAATTCAAAATTTTGCCTGCCAAAACCCTTAGGTAGATTTTCTTCTTTGGTTATTTTTCTTTTGGCATTTTGATGATATTATCTTTTAGAAGAAACTTGGCATACTATATAAATTTATTTAGAGGACTTG
The DNA here is from genome assembly GCF_030222135.1 of Aotus nancymaae. Classification (NCBI taxonomy): domain Eukaryota; kingdom Metazoa; phylum Chordata; class Mammalia; order Primates; family Aotidae; genus Aotus; species Aotus nancymaae. The sequence continues at coordinate 20,013,980 of NW_026988465.1, forward strand.
AAGGAAATAAAGGGCCATAACTACAAATTGTTCATAAAATTAAGCTTGAAAAGGACCTGCGAGATACACAGAAACACATTCATTTTATTCCAGTACCCCATGTCTTCCACTCTTGCACCATTGCCTCTCTCTAAGCTGACATCTATGTTTGTATAGCTTTTCTAAATAACCAACTGAAAGAAGATTGGGAAAATACTATTTTGGTTTATAGATGGGTCAGCTTGTTACCTTAGAGCAAGCCCCAAATGGGTGACAGCTGCATTATACAGTAGACTTTTTCAGAGATAGCCTCGAAAGAAAATGGTGAAAAACATCTTCCCAATGGGCAGAGCTGTAGGAATGCTTCTGGTCATTCATTTGATGTGCAAAGAGAAGATACCTGAAGTTATTATATGTGTGGTTGCAGATGGCCTGGGTGATTAGTCTAAGGCCCAGAAAGTAAAAGATGAAAAAATAGACAATGAGGTCTGAGTTGAGGCAAATAGATAAATATATGGTAATGAGCATAAAGGGTGTAGATTTATAGATTTATATATGACATGTAAACACAGACAGACAACGGCCACCACAGAAAAGAGACTAAACAGCCAACCATAAAATACTGTGCAGCCAGTTGACATCAGCCAGCTTCTGTGATCGGCCACCCCAGAGCAGGCATAATGAACACATGAAGTGACAATGACAGCAGAGACAAACACTACACATGGGGCAGCAGAATGAACTCTCAGTTACAAAGGCTGAGCTACATATTGCTCATCTTCAATATCTAATCTTTCAGCAAGAGAAGCTAGCATAGAGCCCACGATGTGGCACCACGCCTCAAGGACATCAATTGACTCCCTTACAGAAATTGACTACATTTGGTTTCTTCCATCCTGAGAAAACTGGCATTTTATTCTTAGAATTCATTTTTCACATACAGTTTCCTTTTCCAGCACCAGCATCCAACATGGAATTCTGTCTAATACCATGTTATATTAAGAAACTCACTATATATGAAAGGAAATGTGAGAGTGAGCCCCACACCAAGGAATTCATTCTTTGTGTTCCATACTGGCCACCCAAAAGCTGGCTTAATAGAGAAATAAAATGGCCTCATAAAGGTGTAACTGGGGCAGGCATGGTGGCTCACATCTGTAATCCCAGCACCTGGGGAGGCAGAGGCAGGTGGCTCACCTGAAGTCAGGCGTTCAAGACCAGCCTGCTCAATATGGTGAAACCCTAACTCTACAAAAAATACAGAAATTAGCTAGATGTGGTGGTGGGCGCCTGTAATCCCAGCTACTTGGAAGGCTGAGGCAGGAGAATCGCTTGAACTGGGAGGCAGAGGTTGCAGTGAGCTGAGATTGCACCATTGCACTCTAATGTGGGTGACTGGAGCGAAACTCCATCTCAAAACCTCTACATCGCTCCGTATCCCAAATATGAAGATTACATGGGTCTGGGAAGCCAGGAAGTCAGTGTAGTGGTGGACTCATTTACAACTCAAAAAGAGCCACCAGAAGAATTGATTTTTTTCCATTCTTACAAGTTTAGGACCTGTATGGTTAGAGCTCTTGGTCATCAAGGGGTATACTTTCATCAGGGGACATAGCAAGAGCTCCAATGAATGATAAAGTTTGGTTGCCCTTAGGCATGTTGGTACTTTCGTGTGTACAGGAATCAAGATGCAAGACTAAGTGTTGTCATTTTGTATGAATAATTGACGCTGATCAACAGGATGAGGCAAAGATTATTGCAAATTGGGGTGGGGAGTAATATGTATGGATGTGGAACCCAGGTGATTCATCTGGAGACGTCTTGGTGCTGTCTTACCCAACTGTGGCTTTAAAAGGGCAGTTAGAGCAACATTGGTTTGAAATGGCATGATAACCAAGGGCTCACAGACATGGATCTGCGTCATACTAGCAGACGGTTTTCCAAGGACAGCAGAGATGGTAACTTGGATTAAGGAGTTTCTAGAATGGATAGTGGAAATGGAAAATTACGAGTGTCAATTGTGGCCTTGAAACCAACTACAGCAGTGGGGACTGCCATTCATTTTACTAACCACCTCCTTCTAACTTATGCCTGGAAAAGAATACCACTGAAATCCTGGAGGAGATCTTTCTCAAATGTAAAAGGGAAAGAAGGTCAAAATAAGTGTTGTCAATGGAGATATGTCATCTGGATTCCCTTTCAGGAGAAACTTGATGCACAGCTGTAAGAAGTGAGGTCAACAGGCAGCCTCATCTTTAGACAAGGTTGGCGACGACTCCAGGCAGCTGCTTTATTTAAGGCCATGCAGTTTTCAGGACAGACGACTTGTAGAGACCAAGCAAGATAAGGGTTTAAAAGCCCAGCTATTTTGGTCTCAATGTGGAAAACTCTGGTGGGCAATCTTTGCTCTAGAGTTCCCAAGAAGTTTCACCAAGTTCTTGCTGACCCTGAAATGTAGTTAAGATTCATTATCTGCCCGACCTTGCTTCTTTTTATATAGGTGCTAATCCCTCAAAAAATGTTGCATCTCTAACTCCATTTCAGTGTCTGCTTCCTGACAATTCAGCTTGCAAGACTGTTGGTTTTGAGTGGGGCATGGCAGAGGAGGAGACTTTCTAGAATGTTCAGCCTGTGGTTAGAGCTGCACTGCTACTTGGGCAATGTGGCCAGGCAGATCCAATGAGGTTAGAGGTAACAATGGTAGTTAAGGATTTTGGGTGGTGTCCCTTGAAATCTCCAGTAGAGGAGTCACAGAGCAGAATTCTAGGGTTCTGGAGAAAGGCCATTAGCACTGTGGCAGGGAGCCACTTGCTATTTGACAAGCAGCCTCTAGTCTGCTACTGAACACTCAGAGAATGACAACTGGCCCTGAGATATAAGGTAACTATATACCTGAAATTTCTCATAGTGAACTGAATATTATCAGATTCATTAAGTCAGTAAATCTGGCAGACACAGCGATATTCTGTTGCATGATAAAAGTGATATTTGGGGTAAGATCCAAACAAATCTAGAGGGCACAAGTAAGATACATGAACAAGTGGAGTAGCATCCAGTGTTGACTGCTTTTGTTTTACTGACTCTTCTCTCTTACTTTATACCTATGACCCCACGAAGGGTTACACACAATCAGCTAACAGAGAGAAGTCAATGGATACACTTTGTTAGCACAGAGTAGGCTTCCACCACTCCACAACCCCCTATCATGCTGACTTTGAGTAAGGGTGGGAAAGGGGAATTTCCCAGTGTCCACAGCTGTAATCACAGAACTTGACTTTTTCACCTTGTAAAGAAAGACATAGATTCCTGGGCAGTGGTTAATGTATTAGCCAGCTGGCCAGAGTCCTGGAAGAAGCAAGATTGCAGGACTGGAGATCAGGATTTTTGGGCTAGATATATATATGATTAGGTACTCTCCATCTTGAAAACCCATGATTCATTTAGTGGTAGGCTGATGAGATGTTATCTTCCAAGGGGCAGTGACTCAATTCTATGTAAATTGATATCTATTTCACAAATCTCCTGCTCCTTAAAAGTCTGCAAGTTGCCACTGTTTGAAAATTACAGAAGCCAGATTTAACAACATGGGATCCTACGTACTGTTAGACTAAGATGAATAAGGTATGACAGTAGGCACATTGCCAGAGCAATCATTGGTTCTGCCATATGCAACATCACCCAGAGTAGCCTGTTAATAAGTTGTGGAAATGGACAATGGGGATAGTTGCACAGTGTTGTGAATACACTTAATACAACCAAACTGTACAGTTGATTATAAAGGAAAGTTTTATGTATATTTTACCACAGTGTTAAAAATCAAGTATGTATGTTGGTAAAAGTATATAGGATCTTAAGGCTGTTTTAGAATATAGAATCGAATTCAGAATATAGATAGCCATTTAAAATTCAGCTATGGTGACAGGGGAAAGTTTTTTGCAGAACTGGGTAGTATGTTCACATGTACAGTATGTAAAACTGAACTATTTGTGTAACTGACCTTTATAGCAATGTATCCCTGATAGCTAAAAAAATTTAGGCTGATAACTCAGCAATTAAAGTATGATCCTCACTCATCATCACTCATACTCATTTGTATAATCTGTGCTTCCCATTTGTGCAACTTAAGTTCTGCTAGAGGAGAAATCTTGCCTCTTGGGAGCGGGAGTGGGAGAGAGAATTTCTGCAAGGGGATGCAATAAAACTACTAGTGAAATTGAAGAAACTAGCAACTACCTGCTTATTTAGGGCTGCTTCTTCTGATGTACTAACAGGCAAGTAAAGGATCTTACACATCAGTGATTATCTGATCACCCTGATAACATTTGGTAGGAAGAGATACATTAAGGGACCAAGGGATTCTTGATGCTTGTATGCCTGGACTGGAAACTGATACTTGAAATAAGCATAGGCAAACAAGTAAAACTGAACTAAATGTTCCAACGACATAATCAGCCAAAACCAAAGTACTGATTGGAGGTGGGCAAACAGTAGACTGAGTTGGCACAGGAGAGAAATGATTATGTTAATTATGACACAGGCTGGCAGTAGCAAGGGAAACTACCTCACTCCTCCAACACTTCTGTGGCGATCAAGGCATGCCACCATCCTAAAGACTCTGTAATGAACTGGATATGCATGGATGATGAGGGACAAGGCAGAGTTGGAGTGTATTATAAACCTCTTGTGTCCCATCTCAAAGCTCTGTTCTCAGCTGTTGTTTTTGTTTGTTTTGTTTTACTTTGTTTAGTCATGAGTTATTTTCACCACTGTGGAAAAAAAAAGTGGTAACACTGATGAATACAAAGCTGAAATTTATGTGATTTCTTATGCAAGGTTTTGAATATCTTTGAGTACGAACAGTAAGTTAAGTACCTGTGTCCAAAACTTGTTAGGAAGTGATTTTACTAAAAGAATCGAATAATCTGATGAATTCAAAATCCTGTGTAATGATCCCTTAAATAACTGACAACTGATTTTACTTCTAGAGTACAAAATTTAAGAATATAACAGAATAGAAACTGACTTTGATGTATCTTAAATTGTTCTCTTCATCTGTTTCTAACATTCAAGGGCTGAAGAATTACACAACTCCAGGGGCAACTTTCTGATTGTATTCTATGTGAGTTTTCTGCCTGGAATTGTGCATGTGAAAAGCCTCCACCAGCATCTGTTTTGAAGAATTTGTAGCTATTATCTAGTTTATTTCATTATCTTTCTAGCAAAAGCTGAGCCTTTCAGGACTATTACAGTCATAGCTTTAAAAATACATTACAAAACCATGATTTAAGGCCTGCTACAAGCCCATATATTAGAGAATTGGCTCAAGTCCTCCAGCTGAGATCATGCACAGAGGCTGTAATGGTTGCCAGAAACCTTGGAAAAACATCATATTCACACATCGCTCCACCCTTCACCACAAAGAAATAAGATAAGGCAACACAGGGCTAACATCTTTCCACCTTTTCCAAAAGCCAAGGCAGGAACAACCACCGTGGGCAGGCTAGATGGTTAAGTTTCATGTCCAAATGCACAATGAAACGGCTTATGTCACAGGTGAGAGAGAGCATCCTACAACCCATTTTAACAAGCGATTTTTCATGTGGCATTTTCTGTGAACTAGACTTATTAAATTCAAAAACATCGTGAAGTAGAACAGCCAAAATACTTAAAAGCATATCTTTGAAAGAAATTCGGGTGCATCTTTTTCTTTCGATCAAAACTAGAGATAGAACTAGAAATAGTCTTCTATTCCAAGATATTGTAGAACTTAAATTGTTACTGTTATTTAATCATGAATGTTTAATAACATTTGAGTAGACCCTATAAATAATACTGTTTTTATAATTAACTTTTTGGAAGAGAGGTATAAAAAATTGAATTGTTAAATATTACCATTATTTTACAATATATTCTCATTATTGGATTATTCTGCCCTGGTTTTATTCATTTATTTATTTTTATTATACTTTAAGTTCTAGGGTACATATGTAGAAGCTGCAGACTTGCTACATAAGTATACACGTGCCACGGTGGTTTGCTACATCCATCACCCCATCATCTGTGTTAGGTATTTCTCCTAATGTTATCCTTCCTCTAGGCCCCCAGCTCTTGCAATCTCTCCCCTATCCCCCTACCACCCAACAGCCCCAGTGTGTGATGTTCCCCTCCTTGCTTCGGCTTAACCTCCTTGGGCTGTACTCACTGTCTAACCAGTCCCAATGCGATGAAATGCAGAAATCACCCACCTTCTGCATCACTCTCACAGGGCCTGAGCTCTGGAGCGGTTCCTATTTGACCATCTTTGCGAGGTCTCTATTTTATGTTTAATAATATAATCAACACTCATGAACACATCACTGAACAGAAAAGCTAAAATCACAATAATAAAATACAGCTGATCATTAGGTCTTCCTGCAGTACATACGTTTCAATCTCTGTAGCGGGAGAAACATCATCCAAAATGTGTATTTATTCTTTTCTTACTTTCATTTTTTAAACAGCTTTATTGAGATGTAATTGACATAAAATAAACTGCACATATTTCAAATGTACAATTTAGTGAAATCTAAGATTGACTTATGTATGTACATACAAATGCATACATAAATATGTACAATCATCAACACAAACTATCATCCCCAAAAGTTCGCATGCTCCACTGTAATTTTACAATCCTCCATTCCTTTTTTTTTGCATGACTCCCTGATCCTCAGGCAATAACTGATCTCTTTTCTGTCAGTATAGATTATGTCACATTTTCTAGAATTTAGTATAAACGTAAACCTACAAAATATATCGGATTTTTTTTTCTATAGCTTCTTTCACTGAGAATAATGCTTTGGAGACTCATCAATTCTGTTGTGTGTATCAGTGTTTATTCCTTTTTGGTACTAAGTAGTATGCCAATATATGGACACGCCACAATTTGTTTATCCTTTCACTTGTGGGTGGATATCTGAATTGGTTCAAGCTTTGGCTAATACAACTGAAGCTTCTATGAACATTTATGCACAAGTCTTTGGCCATATGCTTTCATTTCTCTTGGGAATTTTCCCAGGAGCAGAATGGTTAAATTGTATGATAGGTATAATTTTTAAACAAACCACCAAGCTATTTTCTGAAGCATGTGTATCATTTTACATTCCCACCAGTGTTTGAATGTTTCAGCTGATACACTTCTTAGCAATTGTGATAATTTTTTTTTTTTAACTTTTTCACATTTTAATAGGTGATCTCATTATGGTTTTAATTTGTGATGTTGAACATGTTTTAACTACCTATTTGCCATTCATGTATCTTCTTTGGTGAAATGTCTATTTAAAGCTTTGCTAATTTTAAAAATTGAACTTAATTTTCTTTTTTAGTTTTGAGAGTTCTTCATATATCCTGCTTACAAATTTCTGGTCAGATCACATTATTTGCAGATGTTTTCTCCCATGCTTTGCCATTTCATTTTCTTGACAGTGTTTTCAAAGAGCATAAGTTCTTAATATTTATGAAGTTTAATTGGTCAGTTTTTCGTTAATGGTCAATGGTTTTGGTGTATGTTTAAAAAAATCTTCGAATAACCGAACTCAAAAAGATTTTATATATCTTTTCTAGAAGTTTCATAGGTTAAGCTTAAAATTTAGGTCTGTGAACTATTTGTTTTTATGTGGTATATAGATCAAAGTTCACTTTTTAAGTAATATCCAATTGTTCCAGCACTATTCTTTGAAAATCTATTTTTTTCCTCTGAACTATATTTGCACCTTTGTCAGAAAGCAATTGATAATATAAATTGGGCCCATCTCTGGGATTCTCTATTCTATTCTATTGATTTACTTATTTATCTTGGTAACAAAACTATACTGCCTTGATTACTCTTAAGACTTGAAATCGGGTATTAGTTTTTTGAAAATGTTTTTTCTTTTAAAAATAGTTTTGATTCTGGGATATTTGAATTTCCATATGAAATTTATATTCAGTTTGCCATTTTCTACAAAGAGAAGCCTGCTGATAGTTGGATTTCAAATATTTTAATACACAGAACTCTTTTCAGGAAAATTTAAAATCAGTGTTGAATTTTTCCATCTATGAACACAGTATTCTATTTAATTATTTAATTTCTCAGCAATATTTTGTACTTTTCAGTATATGTATCTTTGACACTTTTTAAAAGTTTATTCCTATATATTGTATATTTTTGATGTTATTTTAAATGCTTTTAAAATCCAAGTGTGTTTTTTGTTGTTATTGGTATTCCTGATCATAGGGAGAAAGTGTTTAATATTTCTCCATTAAGTATAATTTTAGTTATATCATTCTCATAAATATTATCAAGCATAAATTCACTTTTCTAGTTTGCTATGTGTTTTCATCAGGAATTAATGTTAAACTTTATGAAATGCTTTTTCTTCATCTATTAAGATGACTACATACATTTTCTTTTTAATTCTGTTAATAATAGTGAATTTTTTTTTATTTTCAAATACTCAATTAGCCTTGCATTTCTGCAACCCCACTTGATAGATTACTCTCCTTCTCTCCCTCCCTTTCCTTCTCTCTCTGTCTCTGTCTCGTCTCTCACTCCGTGTGCGTGTGTGTGTGTGTGTGTCTGTGAATTACTTGCAGAAATCAAGACTATAATTTTCTTGTAGTGTCTCTGGTTTTGCCAATATTATTTGTTCTCTAAACATTTGGTAAAATACAACATTGGGTCTATCTGGACCTGGAATTTCCTGTGGGAAGCCTGTTAGCTACATATGCAGTTTCTGCAGTAGATGAAGAACTTTTCAGGTAGTTTTATCTTGAATGTGTTCTTTGAAATTTGTATCTTTCAAGAAATTTGTCCATTTCAATTAGATTTTCAAGTTTATTTGCATAAAATTGATTATATTGAATATTCAATTGAATATTCTCTTAAATTTTTAACATCTGCAGAATCTAAGTGATAGCACTTCTCTCATTCCTGACATTGATCATTTTGTTTTCCTTTGATAATCTGGCTAGAAGTTTCTCATTTTTTTCCATCTTCTCAGTTAACAAACTTTTCATTTTTCTGCTTCTATTTTCAAATGTTTCTGTAATATATATATTGTTATCATTTCTAAGAACTTCAGATGTAATTTGTTCCTTTTTTTTTTATTTGATTAAGGTGGAAATAGAGGTAATGGTTGGGGCACCTCTGTCTTCTTTTTAATATAAGCATTTTGTAATATAAAACTTCCCTTAAATATTTTCCTACTGTCAACCAACATATTTTGCTATACTGTGTCTCTGTTCTTATTCAACTCCAAATACTATTTTGCCTTTTCCTTTCTTGTTGACAGAAGTTATTCAGCATCATGTTATTAATTTCTAATTATTTAGAAGATATTTCAGTATGTTTGTTTTTGATTTCTGATATGGTGTCATTGTGGTCAGAAAATACCTTGTATGATCTAAATTATGTTAAATAATACTTGTTTTATAACTCAGAATATTTTTTGTAAACATTGTATTCACTTGAAAATAGTGTATACTTTTCTGTCATTGGGTATTTTATAAATATTAAGGTAATTTTATTAATAGTATTGCTGTAATCTACATTATTCTTCATTTTCTATCAACCTACTGAATAATCTCTTGAAAGGAGTATATTGAAATCTTTGATACTAGCAAATTTCCCTATCTCTTCCTGCATTTCTGTCAGCTTTTGCTGTATATATTCTGAAGGCCTGTTATTAGTTACATAAGAACTCAGACTTTTTATGTATTCTTGATTAGCTGATCCTTTGATCATTATAAAATAAATGTCTTTAATCTTTGCTTTGAAAAATACTTTGATTTTAAATAGCCCCTCCAGCTTTAAGATTAGAGTGACATATATTTTTCCATTTTAAAATGTTAATTCATTTGTGTTTTTATATTTAAAGTGTATTTTTTGACCCACTATGTAGCCTGGTCTCACTATATTATCTAATCTGACTATATATATATATTTTTAATTGGAAGGCTTGCACCATTTACTTACTTTTTGTTTAACTTAAATACCATTGTTATTTAAACTTTTTATGTTTACAAAGTTGTGGATTTATATATACTTAAAAGATATAATAGAGATACTGTGTACCCTTTACACAGTTTTTTTCTAGTGGCAACATCTTGCCAAATTACAGTAAAATTTATTAATGAGGATAGAGATGCGAATACAGTCAAGATACAGAACATTTCCATCAGCACAAGGAGGCCTCATGTTGACCTATAGTCACAGCCTCTTCTTTTTGTACCTACCCCTTCCTTAACGACTGACAACCACTAATCTGTTATTTTGTTATTTCAAGATTATTATATAAATCAAACTGTACATCATCCTTTGAGGCTTTTTCTCATGCAACATAATTCTTTGGAGATTCATTCAGGTGGTTGTGTGTATCAAAAATCTAGTTTTTAAAAAATGAACAGTTTTCTATGTTATAGATGTACAACAGTTTAACCATTCACTCATTGAAAGGCATACACGTTGTTTCAAGTAATAAATAATAAATTTTCCCAGAGATCACAGAAGCTCTGTTCATTTTTTTCTTAGTCTCTTTTCTTTGTATGTTTCATTTTGGAAATACCTTTTGCTAGGCATTCAAGTTCAGTAATGTTTTCATCTGCAATATTTTTTTGTGCACATTAATCTCATTCAGCAAACTTTTCATCTCAGGCATTGTAATTTTTATTTCCTAAAGTTTAATGAGTGCCTTTTTTTAATCTTCTCTCATCTTCGTCTTCTTAATATGTTTAATCTTTCCTTTATCTTCTGAGCATATGGAATACAGTCATAATGATTGTTTTCATATCCTTCTCTACTAATTCTGCCAACAGTGTCTTTTCTGGGTCTGTTTCAACTGACTGATTTTTGTTTTATTTTACTTCTTTTTCACGTGTCTGATAGTTTTTTTTGTTTGTTTGTTTTTTTAAGACAGAGTCTCACTCTGTTGCTCAGACTGTAGTGCAGTGGTGTGATCTCAGCTCACTGTAACCTCTGCCTACTGGGTTCAAGCAATTCTCTGCCTCAGCCTCTGGAGTAGTGGAGATTACAGGTGTCCACCACCATGCCGGGCTAATTTTTCTGCTTTTAGTAGAGACAGTTTCACCATCTTGGCCAGGCTGGTCTTGAACTCCTGACCTCAGGTGATCCACCTGCCTCAGCCTCCCAAAGTGCTGGGATTGCAGGCATGAGCCATTGCACCCAGCTATGTCTGGTAGTTTTTAACTGGATGTGAGACATTTTGGATCTTACGTTGTTGGGCGAGAATAGATTTGTATTTCTACACATACTATCAAGTTTTATAGTTGGACATGTTTTAAGTTATTTTTAAGCAGTTTGATCCTTTGGGGTCTTGTATTTAAGGGCTGCTAAGTGAAACCAGAGCTGCATTTTCCTAAAGCTAACATTCCCTCACTAGTGAGGCAAGAGCCTTCTATATACTCTGAGCAATGCCCCCTGATTGATGAGGTTTTCCACTGCAGCAGTGCTTAGCACTGTTCTCTGTAATCCTTTCAGTTGGTGTTTTTCTGGGATCATGTAGTTTCCTCACAAGCATTTGATAATCAGTTCTCAGCTGAATATTCAAAAAAGATCTCTTTTTAGATTTCTGGAACTTTTTCTCTGGCACCTCCCTTCTTTTCCATGCTCTGTTCCATGAAGTCAAGGCATCTCGACCTCACTAGAGTGCCAGCTCCCTTCTCTGAGCTCAGAGAGATGACCTGATGCTGAGTTTCTCCTTCCTACACCATGGCTTGGAAGCATCTAGTAGAATTCATGGGATAATTGTAGTGTTCATACTCATTTCTGGAAACTGATGCTTAATATTTTAATTATCTGTGTAGTGTTATAAAGTTTTGTGTGCATTTGTTTTGTAGATGTTGCTGTTATATTTGGAGACAATGTAAATTCAGTATCTGTTTTTTCATCTTGAAAAAAGCTACTTGCTTTCATTTTTGAAACTTCCTTACATATGCCTAATAAGTATATAATGTCATGTTAGATTTTATTTTTAACTTAAAAAGGGTATCCTGTTGTAAGTAATACTTGCAAGCTTTCATTTTTTACTTGATTTCATATTGCTAGGGTTATCCACATCATTGGAAGTTTATGTTGTAGCAGGAGCAAAATACCGCATTATTTAAATATATTTTAGTCAATTCCTTTACATTTTTGATGAACATTTGTCATTTCTATTTTGAGCAGTACTGTTAGAGAAATGTTATTAATATCTCCTACTATAAATATGCAAGATTTTCTCTTCTATTTAAACCTGAGTATAATTGATTATAGATTATGTAAGTCACTAAATGTAAAAGACAATGTGAATTGCTTTCCAAAGTACATACAAATCATTAGACTCCCACCAGCAAGTTCAAAAGATCTTGAGAATGTACATGTCTCCAGCACTTTGTATTGTTAAAATTTTAATTTTTACCAATTCAATAGGTATAAAGTGGCATTGAATTTGGGTTTTAATTTGTATTTCCCTGACTCAGAATAACCAAACTATTCAACAAACTTCTTCACTCTTAAATATAATTTATTTCCCTAACATTTATGTTTTTAATATATCTTAATATGACTTTTCTTCAATTTATACTTTAAGTTCTGAGATACATGTACAGAAGGGGCAAGTTTGTTACATAAACATGCGCTATGGTGGTTTGCTGCATCCATCCCCCGTCATCTACCTTAGGTATTTCTCCTAATGCTTTCCTTCCCCAATGCCCCCACCTGCTGCTATCTCTTCCCTAGGCCCCCATCCCCCAACAGGTCCCAGCGTGTGATGTTTCCCTCCCTGTGTCCCTGTGTTCTCCATGTTTGACACCCACTTATGAGAACATGCGGTGTTTGGTTTTCTGTTCTTGTGTCAGTTTGCTGAGAATGATGGTTTCCAGCTTCATCCATGTCCCTGCAAAAAACATGAACCAATACTTTTTTATGGCTGCATAGTATTCCATGGTGTGTGTCACATTTTCTTTATCCAGTCTATCATTGATGGGCATCTGGGTTGGTTACAAGTCTTTGCTATTGTGAACAGTGTTGCAATAAACATGGGTGTGCGTATGTCTTTATAACAGAATGAATTATAATCCTTTTGGTATATACTGAGTAATGGGATTGCTGTGTCAAATGGTATTTCTAGTTCTAGATCCTTGAGGAATCATGAAACTGTCTTCCACAATGGTTGAAGTAATTTACACTCCCACCAACACTGTAAAAGCGTTCCTATTTCTCCACATACTCTCCAGTGACTCTTCTCTCCAGATCTTTTAATGATTGTCATTCTAACTGGCGAGATATGCTATCTCAATGTGGCTTTGATTTGAATTTCTCTAATGACAAGTGAGGAGCTTTTTAAAATAGGTTTGTTGGCTGCATAAATGTCTTCTTTTGAGAAGTGTCCATTCATAACCTTTGCCCACTTTTTGATGGTGTTTTTTCTTGTAAATTTATTTATAGATACTAGGTATTAGCCCTTTGTCAGATGGGTAGATTGCAAAAATCTTTTCCCATTCTATTGGTTGCCAGTTAACTCTGATGATAGTTTCTTTTGCTGTGCAGAAGCTCTTAAGTTTAATTAAATCCCATTTGCCTATTTTGGCTTTTGTTGCCAATGCTTTTGGTGTTTTAGTCATGAAGTCCTTGCCTATGCCTATGTCCTCAATGGTTTTGCCTAGATTTTCTTCTAGCGATTTTATGGTGTTAGGTCTTATGTTTAAGTCTTTAATCCATCTGGAGTTAATTTTAGTGTAAGGTGTCAGGAAGGGGTCGAGTTTCTGCTTTCTGCACATGGCTAGCCAGTTTTCCCAACACCATTTATTAAACAGGGAATCCTTTTCCCATTGCTTGTTTTTGTCAGGTTTGTCAAAGATCAGATAGTTGTAGACATATGGCGTGGTCTCCAAGGCCTCTGTTCTGTTCCATTGGTCTATATCTCTGTTTTGGTACAAGTACCATGCTGTTTTGATTACTGTAGCCTTGTAGTATAGTTTGAACTCAGGCAATGTGACGCCTCCAACTTTGTTCTTTTTGCTTAGGATTGTCTTGGCTATGTAGGCTCTCTTTTGGTTCCATATGAAGTTTAAGGTGGTTTTTTCCAGTTCTGTGAAGAGGGTCATTGGTAGTTTGATGGGGATAGTGTTGAATCTATAAATTACTTTGGGCAGTATGGTCATTTTCATGATACTGATTCTTCCTAACCGTCAGCCTGGAATGTTTTTCCATCTGATTGTGTCCTCTTTTATTTCCTTGACCAGTGGTTTGTAGTTCTCCTGGAAGAGGTCCTTTACATCCTTTGTGGGTTGTATATAGATATTTTATTCTCTTTGTAGCAATTGTGAATGGCAGTTCACTCTTGATTTGGCTCTCTCTTAGTCTGTTATTGGTGTATAGAGTGCTTGTGATTTCTGCACATTGATTTTGTATCCTGAGACTTTGCTGAAGTTGCTTATCGGTTTCAGGAGATTTTGGGCTGAGACGATGGGGTCTTCTAAGTATACAATCATGTTGTCTGCAAATAGAGACAGTTTGACTTCCTCCTTTCCTATTTGAATATGCTCTATTTCTTTTTCTTGCCTGATTGCTCTGCTGGCTAGAACTTCCAATACTATATTGAATAGGAGTGGTGAGAGAGGGCATCCTTGTCTAGAGCCAGATTTCCAAGGGAATGCTTCCCGCTTTTGCCTATTCAGTATGATATTGGCTGTGGGTTTGTAATAAATAGCTTTTATTATGTTGAGATACGTTCCATGGATACCTATTTTATTGAGAGTGTTTAGCATAGAGGGCTATTGGATTTTGTTGAAGGCCTTCTCTGTATGTACTGAGATAATCATGTGGTTTTTGTCTTTGGTTCTGTTTATGTGGTGAATTATGTTTATAGACTTGCATATGTTGAACTTGCATCCCCTGGATGAGCCTACTTGATCATGGTGGATAAGATTTTTGATGTGCTGTTGCAATCAGCTTGCCAGTATTTTATTGTTTTTTTGTTGAGTCTCTGCCAGGTTTTGGTATAAGAATGATGTTGATTTCATAAAATGATTTGGGAAAGATTCCCTCTTTTTGGATTGTTTGGAAGAGTTTCAGAAGGAGTGGTACCAGCTTCTCTTTGTATGTCTGGTAGAATTCGGCAGTGAACCTGTCTGGACCTGGGCATTTTTTTGTTGGTAGGATATTAATTGCTGCCTCAACTTCAGCCCTTGTTATTGGTCTATTCAGTTTCAACTTCTTCTTTGGTTTAGGCTTGGAAGGGTGTAAGTATCCAGGAATTTATCCATTTTTTTTTTTACTGGTTTATCTGCATAGAGTTGTTTGTAGTAATCTCTGATGGTAGTTTGTATTTCTGTGGAATTGGTAGTGATATCCCCTTTATCGTTTTTTATTGCATCTATTTGATGATACTCTTTTCTTTTTTATTAATCTGGCTAGTGGTCTATTTTGTTGATCTTTGCAAAAAACCAGCTTCTGGATTTACTGAATTTTTGAAGGGGTTCGTTGTGTCTCTATCTCCTTCAGTTCTGCTGTGATCTTAGTTATTTCTTGTCTTCTGCTAGGTTTTGAGTTTTTTTGATCTTGCTCCACTAGCTCTTTCAATTGTGATGATAGAGTGTTGATTTTAGATCTTTCCTTGCTTCTCATGTGGGCATTTACTGCTGTAATTTTTCCTCTAGACACTGCTTTAAATGTGTCCCAGAGATTCTGGTACATTGTGTCTTCATTCTTGTTGGTTGCAAAGAACATCTTTATTTCTACCTTCATTTCGTTGTTTATCCAGTCAACATTCAAGAGCCCGTTGTTCAGTTTCCATGAAGTTGTGAGGTTCTGAGTTAGTTTTTGAATCCTGAGTTCTAACTTGATTGCAGTGTGGTCTGAGAGACTCTTTGGTATGATTTCCATTCTTTTGCATTTGCTGAGGAGTGATTTACTTCCAATTATGGGGTCAATTTTAGAGTAGGTGTGATGTGATGTTGAGAAGAGTGTATATTCTGTGGATTTGGAATGGAGAGTTCTGTAAATGTCTATTAGGTTTGCTTGGTACAGATCTGAGTTCAGGTCCTGGATATCCTTGTTAATTTTCTGTCTCATTATTCTGCCTAAGATTGACAGTGGAGTGTTGAAGTCTCCCACTATTATTTTGTGGAGTCTAAGTCTCTTTGTAGGTCACTAAGAACTTGCTTTATGTGTCTGGGTGCTGCTTTAGTGGGTTTGTATGTATTTAGGATTGTTTGATCCTTTTAGCATTATGTAACAACGCCCTTGTTACTTTTGATCTTTGTTGGTTTAAAGTCTATTTTATTGGAGACTAGGATTGCCACTGTTGCTTTTTTTGGTCTCCATTTGCTTGGTAAATCTTCCTCCATCCCTTTATTTTGAGCCTATGTGTCTTTTGATTTTGAGTCTGTGTCTTTTGATTGGGGCATATTTAGCCCATTTACATTTAAGGTTAACATTGTTACGTGTCAATTTGATCCTGCCATTTTGATACTAACTGGTTGTTTTGCCCATTTGTTGATGCAGTTTCTTCATTGTGTTGATTCTCTTTACCATTTGGTACGTTTTTGGAGTGGCTGGTACTGGTTGTTCCTTCCATGTTTAGTGCCTCTTTCAGGAGCTCTTGTAAAGCAGGCCTGGTGGTGATGAAATCTCTGAGTACATGCTTGTTTGTGAAGGATTTTATTTCTCCTTGGCTTATGAAGCTTAGTTTTGCTGGATATGAAATTCTAGGTTGAAAGTTCTTTTCTTGAAGGATGCAGAATATTGGCCCCCACTCTCTTCTGGCTTGTAGGGTTTCTGCCTAGAGATCCACTATGAGTTTGATGGGATCTCACAAAGGAAGTCTGATCCACTTCCCTTTGTGGATAACCTGACCTTTCTCTCTGGCTGCCCTCAACATTTTCTCCTTCATTTCAACCCTGGTGAATCTGACAATTACATGCCTTGGGGTTGCTCTTCTTGAGGAATATCTTTATGATGCTCTCTGTATTTATTTCCTGGACTTGAATGTTAGCCTGCCCTGCTAGGTTGGGGAAGTTCTCCTGGACAATATCCTGAAGAGTATTTTCCAGCTTGGATTCATTCTCTCCGTCACATTCTGGTACACCTATCAAATGGAGATTAGGTATTTTCACATAATCCCATATTTCTTGGAGGCTTTGTTCATTTCTTTTCACTCTTTGCCTTCTCATTTTATTTCATTAAGTTGATCTTTGATCTCTGATATCCTTTCTTCTGCTTGGTCAGTTCAGCTATGGAAACTTGTCAAAGTTCTTGTGTTGTTTTCAGCTCCATCAAATCATTTATATTCCTCTCTGTTTATTCTCATTAGCATTTCATTGAACCTTTTTTCAAGGTTCTTAGTTTCTTTGCATTGGGTTAGAACATGTTATTTTAGTACAGAGAATTTTCTTATTACCCACTTTCTGAAGCCCTTTTCTGTCAATTCATCAGACTCATTCTCCATCCAGCCTTGTTCCCTTGCTGGTGAGGAGTTGTGATCCCTTGTAGGAGGAGAGGCATTCTGGTTTCGGGTTTTTTTTTTTTTTCATCCTTTTGTGCTGATTTCTTCCCATAATCTTTGTGGATTTATCTACCTGTGGTCTTTGTAGTTGGTAACTTTTGGGTGGAGTCTCTGAGTAGACGTCCTTTTTGCTGAAGTTTCTTTCTGCTTCTTAGTTTTCCTTCTAACAGAAACAGGACCCTCTGCTGTAGGACTGCTGGAGATCCATTCCAGATCCTGTTTTTTTGAGGATCACCTGTGATGGCTGCAGAACAGTAATGGTTGCTGCCAGTTTCTTCTTCTGTTACTTTCGTCCCAGAAGGATGCCCGCCAGATGTCAGCCTGAACTCTCCTTTATGAGGTGTCTCTTTGGATATACAGGAGTCCAGGAGATGCTTGAGGAGACAGTCTGTCCCTTATAGGAGCTCAAGTGCTGAGCTGAGAGCTCCTTTGTTCCATTCAGAGCTACTCAGCAGGTACATTTAAGTCTGCTGCAGCAGAACTCATAACCACCTTTCTTTCCAGGTGCTCTGCCCTGGGAAGGTGGGGCTTTATAAGTAAGTTCCTGATGTGCTGCCCCTTTTTTCAGAGATGCCCTGTCCAGTAAGGAGGTAGCCTAGTCACAGCCTGCCAGCAGAAGATGTTGCTGAGCTATTGTGGGCTCTACCCAGCTGCTGTGTGAACTTCTTCCTTGCAGTTTTGCTTACAGAGGTATGGTTAGAACTGCCTTGGTAATGGTGGTCTGCATCAGTAATGGCAGACTGCCTCAGTAATGGTGGATGCCCTTCCCCCCACAGAGCTGGACTGTACCGTGTCCAGCTGTACTTGCTGCGAAACTCTCAATCCAGAGTGTTTCAGATTGCTGATCTTTTGTAGGGGTGGGTACTGCTGAGCCAGATCACCTGGCTCCCTGTTTCAGCCCCCTTTTTTTCAGTTGAATGGGCAGCTCTGTCTCCCAAGTGTTGTGGGCTCCAGTTGAGATGGCCTCCCTGATTTGTGTGAGTTTCTTTTGCAGAGACCCACTGCATAGGCTGAAACAGCCATGCTGGAAACTCTTGGTTCTTTTCAGCTCGGGAATCTCCTGGTCTGTGGGCAGTAAAAGCTTTTTGGGAAATGCGGTGATCACTTTCCCTCTGCATTGTTCTTGCTGGGAACTGTGCTCCAGAGCTGTTTCTATTCGGTCATCATCTTGGATCCACCTCCCCTCAAATGAACAAAATTCTTAAGAGACAGACACTTCACCTCATCTGGATTGCAATTCACAGCGAGTGTGTGAAGGGTGAGTGGATGCCACATTTCCAGATGGATTTTTATTGCCCACAGACCAGGAGATTCCCAGGTGGAGGACCCCCATGGGTCGCCAACGTGGCTGTTATGGCTGGCACGGCGGGTCTCTGCACAAAATACAGGGGTCGGAGCACCATTTAAGCTGGTGATTGGAGTGCCTGGGAGACAGAATCACCCTTTCAACTGATAAAAAGGGGAATGAAACAGGGAGTCAGGCCAGGAGATTCTGGGGCGAAAAAGCACCATGAAACTCCAGCGCAGCTATTTCAGCTGGCAGTGTGTCACTGCATAGGAAATCACCCAGATCCTGGGGCCTTTTCAACAGGTGACTGGAACATCTGGGAGATAGAGGAGTTACCCGTTCAACTGAAAAAAAAAAAAAAAAAAGTGATCTGAGGCAGGGAGCCAGGTGATCAGGCTCGGCTGGTCCTACCCCTACAAAAAACAGCAATCTGAAACACTGTGAATTGAGAGTTTCACAGCAAGCACAGCTGAACCCAGGATGGTCCAGCTCTGTGGGGAGGTGCATCTGCCATTACCAAGGCAGTTCTAACTATAACCCTATAAACAGGACTGCAGGGAAGTTCACATGGCAGCTGGGCAGAGCCCACAGCAGCTCAGCAAAGCCTCTGCAGGCAGACTGTGATGAGGCTGCCTCCTCGCTGGGCAGGGGAGCCCTGAAAAAAGGTAGCAGCATGACAGAAAGTTCTAAATAAAGCCCTACCTTCCCAGGTCAGAGCACCCTGGGGGGGAAAAAAAGGAATTTATGAGTTCTGCTGCAGAAGACTTTTAAACATACCTGCCCAGCAGCTCTGAATGGAACAACGGAGCTCACAGCTCAGCACTTGAGCTCCTATAAAGGACAGACTGTCTCCTCAAGCAGCTTTCTGACCCCCGTATATCCAAAGACTCACCTCATAAAGAAGAGCTGACTGACATCTGGCAGGTATCCTTCTGGGACAAAGATAGCAGAAGAAGAAACTGGCAGCAACCCTTACTGTTCTGCAGATGCTGCAGGTGATCCCCAAGCAAGTAGAGTCTTCAGTGGACCTCCAGCAGTCCTACAGCAGAGGGGCCTGACTGTAAGAAGGAAAACTAAGAAACAGAAAGAAATAACTTCATCAACAAACTGGATATCCACTCAGAGACCCCATCTGAAAGTCAACAACTACAAAGACCACAGGTAAATAAATCCACAAAGATGGGAAGAAACCAGTGCAAAAAGGATGAAAACACCCGAAACCAGAGTGCCTCTCCTCCTACAAGGGATCACAACTCCTCACCAGCAAGGGAACAAGGCTGAATGGAGAATGAGTCTGATGAATTGACAGAAACAGGCTTCAGAAGGTGAGTAATAAGAAACTTCTCTGAGCTAAAAGAACATGTTCTAACCCAATGCAAAGAAACTAAGAACCTTGAAAAAAAAGGTTCGATGAAATGCTAATGAGAATAAACAGCTTAGAGAGGAATATAAATGATTTGATGGAGCTGAAAAATAACATAAGAACTTTGACAAGTTTCCATAGCCAAATTGACCAAGCAGAAGAAAGGATATCGGAGATCAAAGATCAACTCAATTAAATAAAATGAGAAGGCAAGATTAGAGAAAAAAGGGTAAAAAGAAATGAACAAAACCTCCAAGGAATATGGAATTATGTGAAAAGACCTAATCTACGTTTGATAGGTGTACCAGAATGTAACGGAGAGAATGAATCCAAGCTGGAAAACACTCTTCAGGATATTATCCAGGAAAACTTCCCCAATCTAGCAAGGCAGGCCAATATTCAAGTCCAGGAAATACAGAGAACACCACAAAGATATTCCTCAAGAAGAGCAACCCCAAGGCACATAATTGTCAGATTCACCAGGGTTGAAATGAAAGAGAAAATGCTAAGGGCAGCCAGAGAGAAAGGTCGGGTTACCCACAAAGGGAAGCCCATCAGACTCACAGCAGATCTCTCAGCAGAAACCCTGTAAGCCAGAAGAGAGTTGGGGGCCCAATATTCAACATCCTTCAAGAAAAGACCTTTCAACCTAGAATTTCAGATCTAGCCAAACTAAGCTTCATAAGCGAAAGAGAAATAAAATCCTTCACAAACAAGCATGTACTCAGAGATTTCATCACCACCAGGCCTGCTTTATAAGAGCTCCTGAAAGAGGCACTAAACACGGAAAGGAACAACCAGTACCAGCAACTCCAAAATCATACCAAATGGTAAAGAGAATCAACACAATGAAGAAACTGCATCAACTGATGGGCAAAACAGCCAGCTAGCATCATAATGGCAGGATCAAATTCACACATAACAATATTAACCCTAAATGTAAATAGGCTAAATGCCCCAGTCAAAAGACACAGACTGGCAAATTGGATAAAAAGCGAAAACCCATCAGTGTGCTGTATCCAGAAAACCTGTCTCCCATGCAACGATACACATAGGCTCAAAATAAAGGGATGGAGGAAGAGCTACCAAGCAAAATGGAGAGCAAAAAAAAAAAGCAGGAGTTGCAATCCTAGTCTCTGGTAAAATAGACTTTAAACCAACAAAGATGAAAAGAGACAAAGAAGGGCATTACATAATGGTTGTAAGGCTGGTTGCGTCGCTTAGAGCTTGGACAGACACACCCCCTCCCCTCGCAGGGAGCTCGGACACACCCCCCTCCCTCGCAGGGAGCTTGGACACACCCCCCTCCCTTGTGGAGAGCTCAGACACACCCCTCTCCCTCACGGGGAGCTCAGACACACCCCCTCCCCTTGCTGGGAGTTTGCAAACAACCCCACCCCTTCCTGGGAGCCCGGGAAAAGCCCCACTGGGACCTACCTGATACCATTTTGTCCTATCCAGGCCACACTCCATGCCTGCCATTTGGTCTTCCTGCTTACCATTTTGTCGTATCTGGGCCCCACTCCCTGCCTACCATTTTGTCGTATCTGGGCCCCACTCCCTACCTACCATTTTGTCCTATCTGGGCCCCACTCACCTTGGGCACAGCCAATCAAACGCCTCCACTCCCTATAAAACCCCATGTCTGAGAGGACTCCGCGCGACTTCTCCGGCCCTTCCTGTCAGACTGCAGAACCTCACCCGGCAGCCTGAATAAATTCTTTCGCATTGGATTTTTTCATGCTGGCCTCAGTTTCTTTGTTTTATCCTCGGCGAGAGCAGATCTTACAGATGGTGCCGAAACCCAGGAGGAGTTGTAAGACCCCTCCTGGGGGAAACTGACTCCTCCACACAGTGCCGGACCAGGAAGCTGCCGTTTCACCACAAGGTAAGACTTCTGTTACCCACTACCCCACCTGCTGCTTTCAGGGAGTCCCTGTCCAGAAATCGCTGCGCAGCGTCAGGGATTCCCACTGCCGCAGGGCCCGCGACCCCCAGCTTCCTTTCCCATGGGTCCATGACCCTGGCAGGCCTCCCGCCGCAAGTCCGTCACTCCGGCTTCCTTCCCAAGTCCGTGACTCCAGTTTAGGACCTGAGTGTAAGAGACGTCCCTACACTCTTGTTCTCTCCCTGTGAGGGGTTTTTTAGGGTCAGGAATTTGAGGGAGATGTCCCCACTTTCCTGAACCCTCACCAGCAACCGAGGTGTGGGTACTAAGAAGCCCTGTTTAAGCAGCCCTGCCTCATGGCAGAGCTAAACCCCTGGCTTATACCAAATTCTTTAATTCAAACTGGCCTATTTGGCATAAAGGCTCCCGTTAGAAAGAAACCGAAAATAGTTTCCTTCTCATCTGCTTTTTTCTTTTTTGGTTTCTTCCTCTGTTTTTCTCTCTTTCTCTCTGTCTCTCTCCCTCTCTTCTAAAATGGCGGCCATACCACAGCCTTAAGATGGTGGCTGGACCGCACCCTTAAGATGGTGGCTGCTTTCTACCTTTAACTCTATCCTTCTTTCCTAACCCCAATGTGAGTGAGTGAGTTAGTTTATGTGTAGTCCCACAGCGTAACAGCTGCAGGGCTTGTGTGGGCCTCAACCCGTGGTTCCATGAGGACGAGGCTGGGAAGGCATCAGACTGGTCTCCCATCTGGGGGGCACCCACCCTTTGTTCATCAGTCTTGTATGTGGTACTGTCTTTATTGTAGCCATGTGGCAGATAGCCCTGGCCATGACTTGTTTTGTTTCCTTCCTAATTATGATCATTATAAACGTGCAGGCTTTCTGGTATCTTTGTTCCCGACCCACCCTCTGTTCCTCTTGCACCACCACCCAGGTGCTTCTAGCCAAAGAAACCTCCTCTTCACCCTTAGCCCCTCCACCTTCCTTCTCTTCCTTTTCTGACCCTGATGCACTTGAGGAACTCTCCTTTCCGCTGGCCCGACCCAATAATCCTCCGCCTTATGATAAACCTCAACCCCCTTCAGCTCCTCCACCTCCTAATTACAACCTGGCCTCTCCTGTTAGTGCTCACGCCTGCTCACACGGTGCTCCCAATGATGAGGTCTCCCTCCTTTGCCCCCTCCGTGAGGTGGCCAGAGCAGAAGGCATTGTCCGAGTGCACGTTCCCTTCTCCCTGTCTGACCTATCGGCCATTGAGAAATGCCTAGGTTCTTTTTCCATCAACTCTACTGCTTACACCAAGGAATTCCATTACCTTACTCAGGCATATGATTTAACTTGGCATGACACGTAATCCTGTCCTCCACCCTCACCCCAAACGAGTGTGACCGAATTTTTACAGCAGCCCGGGAACACACTAAGCAGGTACATCTGACTGATAGCCAGATGCCAGTAGGTGCGGCAGCAGTCCCAGAGGCCGACCCTAATTGGGACTATCAGGACGATCGAGATGGCCGCTGCCGCCGAGACCAGATGCTACAGTGCCTCCTGGCGGGCATGCAAAACACAGCCCAAAAGGTAGTCAATTACGATAAGTTAAGGGAAATAACTGAGGGACCTGATGAAAACCCAGCCGTCTTCCTTGACCGCTTAACTAATGCTATGATCCTCCATACACAGCTGGATCCGGCCTTCTCAGTAGGAGCTACAGTCCTAGCCACCCACTTTATCTCCCAGTCAGTGGCTGATATAAGGAGGAAACTTAAAAAAGCTGGGGAGGGCCCCCAGACTCCCATGTGAGACCTGGTAAAGATGGCATTTAAAGTTTTTAACAGCTGAGAGGATAAGGCTGAGGCCACCCAACAGGCCCACTTAAGGCAGAAGGTAGGCCTCCAAACCTGAGCTCTTGTAGCAGCCCTGAGGCCAGCAGCCCACCGAACATCTGGTGAGGGAGGTCCATCGAAACCCTTCCGAAATGTTTTAAGGGCCCCGCCCGGGTCCTGTTATAGATGTGGTCAAGAAGGACATTGGGCCCAGGAGTGCCCCTGTCCTTGACCACCCCCTGGACCTTGCCCAAATTGCAAATGAACTGGACACTGGAAGGTTGATTGCCCGTCCTGAACCAAAGGCCCACTCCCCACACCTCTATGTGGGGAGCAGGCCGGTCTGCAGGAGGCAGTCCCTCCACCTGAATTTCTTGGCCTTCTGGATGACTGATGCAGCCCGGCCTCGAGAACCCCCATCACCCTTGCCGAGCCCACGGTAACGCTGCAGGTAGCGGGTAAGTCCATTTCCTTCTTAGTGGACATGGGGGCTACCTACTCTGTATTACCTTCCTACTCAGGGCCTAGCATACCTTCCCAGGTCTCGGTCATGGGAGTCAATGGAAGGCTTTCCTATCTCAACGAAACCCCTCCCCTAACCTGTCTCCTCGAGGGACACCCCTTCTCTCACTCCTTTTTAATCATACCCTCATGCCCAGTTCCCTTGCTAGGAAGAGAGATTCTCCAGACTGTGGGAGCCACTCTCCAACTCACTAATCTCACATACTCAAATTCAAACCCCTCACATACACACCTCCTACTGTCTCTTCTAATGGAGGCTACACCCTGTCCTAACCCTACGACCCAACTCCCTATCCCTCCGGATGTAGTTGATCCCATGGTGTGGGATACATCTAAGCCTGTAGTGGCGAGACATCACACACCAGTTAAAATATTTCTCAAAAATTCTACTCGTTTTCCCTCACATCCTCAGTTTCCTATTTCAACAACCCACCATCAGGGCCTGAAGCCTATCATCACTCGACTCCTAGCCCAGGGACTCCTTATACCCACCAGTTCCCCTTGTAACACTCCTATATTGCCAGTCCAAAAGCCGTCTGGCGACTATTGCTTGGTTGAGGACCTATGCCTTATCAATGAGGCAGTAGTACCCCTGCACCTGGTGGTCCCCAACCCATATACCTTGTTATCTAACATTCCCTCCAATACCTCCCACTTCACAGTTCTGGACCTCAAAGATGCCTTCTTTACCATCCCTCTACACCCTGAATTGTACTTTCTCTTTGCCTTCACCTGGACTGATCCAGACACCAATTTGGCACAACAGCTTACCTGGATAGTTTTGCCTCAGGGACTTAGAGACAGTCCTCATATTTTTGGGCAGGCCTTAGCAGCTTATCTCAGCTCCTGCCCTCTCCAACCCAGTCTCCTCCTCCAATATGTGGATGACCTTTTACTCTGTAGCCCCTCCCTCTCCCTGTCTCAACAGCATACTGCCACTCTTCTTAACTTTTTGGGATCCAAAGGATACCGAGTATCCCCATCCAAGGTACAGTTGTCAGTCACCTCAATAGTTTACTTAGGCATTCGCCTCACCCCTACAACTAAGAGCCTGATGACAGACCATAAAAAGGCACTCCTTTTACTACAGCCTCCAGAGACAGCAGACCAAATTCTCTCCTTTTTAGGGTTTGTAGGATTTTTCCACCATTGGATACCTAATTTTGCCTCCCTGGCTAAACCTTTGTATGTGGCAGCTAAAGACACACCCACCCTGGGGTAGTAAAACAGGCTTTTAAAACCCTACAAACTGCCTTGTCCATTGCACCTCCACTCCAATTACCTGATCTCAACTGCTCCTTCCATTTGTTCACTGATGAAAAACAGGGAATTGCGGTTGGAGTGTTAACCCAGCCCCTAGGCCCTGTGTATCGTCTGGTAGCCTATTTATCAAAGCAACTTGACCCCACAGTCAGGGGATGGCAGCCTTGCCTGCAGGCCTTGGGGGAAGCAACAGAACGCACTAAGAAATCCCTAAAACTTACCTTAGGCCAGCCCATCTTGGTATTTTCTCCCCATCAGCTCACTGACCTTCTTTCTCATAAGTCTCTTGCACACCTAGGACCTTCCCAGTTACAAGAGTTTCATCTACTCTTCATTGAAAATCTTCAGTCAGTCTTCATCCCTCTTCTCCACTCAACCCGGCTATTTTACTTCCCCTTCCATCCCACTCCCCTTCCCCAATTCATTCCTGTCCTGAACTAATAGAGGCATTTGCTAAACCATGAGAGGGTCTGTCTAGCCTTCCACTCTCCAGCCCAGACCTTACCTTGTATGTAGATGGGAGTTCAGTAATAATGGCCGAGGGACGGCAAAAAGCAGCCTATGCTGTAGTCACAGATTCAGCCACCCTCGAGGCACGCCAACTCCCTGATGAGACGACATCCCAAAAGGCAGAGCTCATCACCTTAACCCGAGCTCTTGCACTAGCAAAGGGAAAACAGGCAAATATCTTTACAGACTCCAAGTATGCTTTCCTTATTACCCACTGTCACTCTGCCCTTTGGAAACAGCAAGGATTCCTTACCATAAAAGGGACCCCCATAGTCAATGCCACCCATATCTCAAACCTCTTGCAGGCTCTGTTACTCCCCAAAGAGGTCACTGTCATCCACTGTTGGGGTCACTGGGCCCAACAGGATGCCATTTCCTGGGGCAATGCAAGGGCAGATGCGGTAGCAAAGGCTCTAACCAGTACTAGGCCGGCTCCCACTCCGGTCCTGTTCCTTACCACAGCCAAGTTGCCAGTGTACACACCATCAGAAAGACAAGACCTTATGTTAAGGGGTAGAACCGAGTCTAACCAGGGCTGGATCTTCCTAAATAATAAGATCGCCCTTCCATGGGAACAGGCTCCTAAAATTATTGCCAAAATCCACCAATCCTTACATATAGGGCCTAAAGCGTTACACCGCTTTGTGCAACCCCTTTTATTCACCAGGTTTGCAACAGACAATTGAGCAGGTACACAAAACATGCATTACTTGCTCTAAGGTCTTGTCTCAGGGAAGCTTGAGGCTACAGTTTCCCACCCACCAAATGCGTGGCAACCTGCTGGCTCAGGATTGGCAAATTGATTTCACCCATATGCCCACTCACAAAAAACTTCGCTACCTGCTAACCTTTGTACATACCTTTTCAGGTTGGATTGAAGCCTTCCCCACTTCTCAGGAAACAGCAGACACAGTAGCCTCCATTCTTATTCAAGAGATCATCCCCCGCTTTGGGCTACCTGCCACCATCCAGTCAGACAACGGTCCAGCATTCATAGCCCAGGTAGTCCAGCTGGTCAAGTCTCTCAACATCTCCTGGAAACTACACATCCCCTACCACCCTCAGTCATCAGGTAAGGTTGAACGGGCCCACAGCATTCTCAAAGTCCATTGGCCAAACTGACCAGTGAGGTAAAACTTCCTTGACCTACTCTCCTACCTCTTGCTCTAGCCTGGATCCAAGCCACCCCATGGAAACCAACGGGCCTTAGTCCCTTTGTGTTGCTGTATGGCCGACCCTTCCTGGTCTCTCATAATTTCCCAGTGTAACCACCTCCCTTAGCCACCTACCTTCCCTATCTATCTCTCCTCCGCCACTTAGGGAGCATGCAGATCATGCTCTCCCTGTTGTTCCAGGGCCTGTAGACTCGCACCCGGCAGCACCCCTTCAGCTAGGTGATAATGTTCTCCTCCGGGAGCTCCAGCCAGGATCTCTGCAGCCCAGGTGGTCAGGACCCCACACTGTTATCCTGACCACCCCCACGGCTGCCAAGCTCCTGGGTCGCACTCCGTGGTATCATGTGTCCCGCCTTAAACTGGCACCGCAAAATGACCAGTGGAAATCCAAATCCCTGGGCCCCCACTCACCTTCGCCTCACCTGCGGCCCCTGCCCATCAACTCCTGATCTTTCAAATTCTCCTCCTAACATTTCTTCTAATATCTCCCTCTAAAGCCAGGCCCTACTATGCCTGGCAATTCTACTTGCAGGAATCCTGGAAACAAGGCCCCACCACTAGAACCCAATACAGTGCTACAAGCTCATATGCGAGAAGTTGGACATGTCCAACTCTCAGTCGAGGCGCCAGCCAACTGACCTGTCCCCCTTACTTCACCCCTATTCAGCAGGAAGTAGTCAGAAAGAGCGGCGCCCTCTAGCTATCATCAAAAGGTCGGAATGTAAGGCTGGTTGCATTGCCAAGAGCTCTGACACACCCCCTCCCCTTGCGGGGAGCTCGGACACACCCCCTCCCCTTGCGGGGAGCTCGGACACACCCCTGCTCCCCCGCGGGGAGCTCGGACACACCCCCTCCCTCGTGGGGAGCTCAGACTCACCCCCCTCCCTCACAGGGAGCTCGGACACAACTCCTTACCTTGCCAGGAGCTCACACACACCCCCGCCCCCTCCTGGGAGCCTGGGAAAAAAGCCCCATTGGGACCTACCTGATACCATTTTGTCCTATCCAGGCCACACTCCATGCCTGCCATTTTGTCTCCCTGCTTACCATTTTGTCCTATCTGGGCCCCACTCCCTGCCTACCATTTTGTTCTATCTGGGCCCCACTCCCTGCCTACCATTTTGTCCTATCTGGGCCCCACTCCCTGCCATTTTGTTCCATCCGGGCCCCACTCCCCGCCATTTTGCCCCACTCACCTTGGGCACAGCCAATCAAACGCCT
This sequence comes from Aotus nancymaae, assembly GCF_030222135.1. Classification (NCBI taxonomy): domain Eukaryota; kingdom Metazoa; phylum Chordata; class Mammalia; order Primates; family Aotidae; genus Aotus; species Aotus nancymaae. The sequence continues at coordinate 20,042,539 of NW_026988465.1, forward strand.
CCACTCCCTATAAAACCCCACATCTGAGAGGAGTCCGTGTGACTTCTCTGGCCCTTCCTGTCGGACCGCAGAACCTCACCAGGGAGCCTGAATAAATTCCTTCGCATTGGATTTTTTTGTGCTGGCCTCAGTTTCTTCGTTTTATCCTCAGCGAGAACAGACCTTACAATGGTAAAAGGATCAATGCAACAATAAGAGCTAATGATCTTAAATACATACACACCCATTAAAGCAGCACCTATATACATAAAGCAAGTTCTTAATGACTTACCGAGAGACTTAGACTCCCACACAATAATAGTGGGAGACTTTAACACCCCACTGTCAATATTAGACAGATCAACGAGACAGAAAATTAACAAGGATATCCAGGACTTGAACTCAGACCTGGAACAAGCAAACCTAATAGACATTTACAGAACTCTCCATTCCAAATCCACAAAATATACATTCTTCTCAGCACCACATCACACCTACTCTAAAATTGACCACATAATTGGAAGTAAATCACTCCTCAGCAAATGCAAAAGAACGGAAATCATACCAAAGAGTCTCTCAGACCACAGTGCAATCAAGTTAGAACTCAGAATTCAGAAACTAACTCAGAACCTCACAACTTCATGGAAACTGAACAAAGGGCTCTTGAATGTTGACTGGATAGACAACGAAATGAAGGCAGAAATAAAGATGCTCTTCAAAACCAATGTAACAAAGACACAACATATCAGAATCTCTGGGACACATTTAAAGCAGTGTCTAGAGGAAAATATATAGCAATAAATGCCCACATGAGAAGCAAGGAAAGATCTAAAATCAACACCCTATTGTCAAAATTGAAAGAGCTAGAGGAGCAAGATCAAAAAAACTCAAAACCTAACAGAAGACAAAAAATAACTAAGATCAAAGCAGAGCTAAAGGAGATAGAGACACAAAAACCCCTTCAAAAAATCAGTAAATCCAGGAGCTGGTTTTTTGAGAAGATCAATGAAACAGACTGCTAGCCAGACTAATAAAAAGAAAAGAGAGAAGAATCAAATAGATGCAATAAAAAATGATAAAGGTAGTATCTCCACAGATCCCACAGAAATACAAACTACCATCAGAGATTACTATGAACATCTCTACACAAATAAAACATAAAGTCTAGAAGAAATGGATAAATTCTTGGACATTTACACCCACCTAAGGCTACACCAGGAAGAAGTTGAATCCCTGAATAGATCAATAACAAGGGTTGAAGTTGAGGCAGCAGTTAATAGCCTAACACCCAAAAAAAGTCTAGGTCCAGATGGGTTCACAGCCAAATTGTACTAGATGTACAAAGAGGAACTGGTACCATTCCTTCTGAAACTCTTCCAAACAATAGAAAAAGAGGGAATCCTCCCTAACTCATTTTATGAGACCAACATCATCCTGATACCAAACCTGGCAGAAACACAACCAAAAAAGAAAACTTCAGGCCAATATCCATAATGAATATTGATGCTAAAATCTTCAATAACATACTGGCAAACTGAATCCAACAGCACATCAAAAGCTTATCCATCACAATCAAGTTGGCTTCATCCCTGGGATGCAAGGCCAGTTCAACACATGCAAATCTATTAATGTAATCCATCACATAAACAGAACCAAAGACAAAAACCACATGATTATCTCAGTACATACAGAGAAGGCCTTTAACAAAATTCAACAGCCCTCTATGCTAAGAACTCTCAATAAAATAGGTATCCATGGAATGTATCTCAACATAATAAAAGCTATTTATTACAAACCCACCGCCAATATCATACTGAATAGGCAAAAACTGGAAGCATTCTCTTGGAAATCTGGCTCTAGACAAGGATGCCCTCTCTCACCACTCCTATTCAATATAGTATTGGAAGTTCTAGCCAGCAGAGCAATCAGGCAAGAAAAAGAAATAAAGGGTATTCAAATAGGAAAGGAGGAAGTCAAACTGTCTCTATTTGCAGACGACATGATTGTATATCTAGAAGACGCATTGTCTCAGCCCCAAATCTCCTGAAACTGGTAAGCAACTTCAGCAAAGTCTCAGGATACAAAATCAATATCCAAAAATCATAAGCATTCCTATACACCAATAACAGACTAACAGAGAGCCAAATCATCAGTGAACTCCCATTCACAATTGCTATAAAGAGAATAAAATATCTAGGAACACAACTAACAAAGGAAGTATAACATATCTTCAAGGAGAACTACAAACCAGTGATGAAGGAAAAAAGAAAGGACACAAGCAGGTGGAAAAACATTCCAGGCTCATGGTTAGGAAGAATCAATATTCTGAAAATGGCCATGCTGCCCAAAGTAACTTATAGATTCAATGCAATCCCCATAAAGCTACCATCGACCTTCTTCACAGATCTGGAAAAAACACTTTAAACTTCATATGGAACCAAAAGAGAGCTCGCATAGCCAATACAACCCTAATCAAAAAGAGCAAAGCTGGAGGCATCATGCTACCTGACTTCAAACTATATTACAAGGCTACAATAATCAAAACAGCATGGTACTTGTACCAAAACAGAGATATAGACCAATGGAACAGAACAGAGGCCTCGGAGGCAACACCACACATCTACAGCCATCTGATGTTTGACAAAGCTGACAAAAACAAGCAATGTGGAAAGGATTCCCTGTTTAATAAATGGTGTTGGGAAAACTGGCTAGTCATGTGCAGAAAGCAGAAACTGGACCCCTTCCTGACATCTTACACTAATATTAACTCCAGATGGATTAAAGACTTAAACATAAGATCTAACACCATAAAATCCGTAGAAAATCTAGGCAAAACCATTCAGGACATAGGCATAGGCAAGGACTTCATGACTAAAATACCAAAAGCATTGGCAACAAAAGCCAAAATAGACAAATGGGACCTAATCAAACTCCACAGCTTCTGCACAGCAAAAGAAACAGTCATTAGAGTGAATTGGCAACCAATAGAATGGGGAAAATTTTTGCAATCTACCCATCTGTGAAAGGGCTAATATCCAGAATCTACAAAGAACTAAAACAGATTTACAAGAAAAAAACAAGCCCATTCAAAAGTGGGAGAAGGATATGAACAGATACTTTACAGAAGAAGACATATATGAGGCCAACAAACATATCAAAAAATGCTCATCATCACTGGTCATTAGAGAAATGCAAATCAAAACTACATTGAGATACCATTTCTCACCGGTTAGAATGGTAATCATTAAAAAATATGGAGATAACAGATGCTGGAGACGATGTGGAGAAATAGGAACACTTTTACACTGTTGATGGGAGTGTAAATTAGTTGCATTGTGGAAGACAGTGTGGTGATTCCTCAAGGACCTAGAAATAGAAATTCCATTTGACCCAGCAATCCCATTACTAGGTATATATCCAAAGGATTATAAATTGTTCTACTATAAGGACACACGCACACGAATGTTCATTGCAGCACAGTTTACAATAGCAAAGACCTGGAACCAACCGAAACGCTCATCAATGACAGACTGGACAGGGAAAATGTGGCACATATACACCATGGAATATTATGCAGCCATCAAAAACGATGAGTTCATGTCCTGTGTAGGGACATGGATGAACCTGGAAACCATCATTCTCAGCAAACTGACACAAGAACACAAAATCAAACACCGCATGTTCTCACTCATAGGTGGGTGTTCAACAATGAGAATACATGGACACAGGGAGGGGAGCATCACATACTGGGGTCTGTGGGGGGAAAATAGGGGAGAGAGGCGGCAGACCACACTGCCATGTATGTACCTATGCCACAATCTTACATGTTCTTCACATGTACCCCTGAATCTAAAATGCAATAATAAAAAAAAAAAGAGACTTCACCTCCCATGATGCAGTCCGTTACTGACAGCACTCTTAAGGGCTCAAAACTTTCCTCAGAAACTAGGATGTAGTCCCTATAAAATAGTTTATGGGCAACCCTTTCTTACCAATGATCTTGTATTAGACAAAGAAACAGCAGATCTAATAAGATCTGATAAAAGGTATAAGCTCCTTGGCTAAGTACGAACAGGCACTTAAGACCTTACCTGAAGGATACTCTAGGGAAGAAGGGAAATTGTTATTTTGTCCTGGAGATTTAGTATTTGTCAAGTCTCTCCCCCTGACTTTCTCTCTCTGTAGGTCCATCTTGGACAGGGCCATTTTTGGTCATTCTCTCACCCCTACAGCACTTCAGGTGGTGGGAACTGACTCATGGCTCCATCACACTCGGCTGAAACCTTGATGCCTCCTGGAGAAGATCATAGGACCTCTGCTCCACAGCCTGAGGATCCAGGAGGCTGCCCTTCATATACCTGTGAGCCATCAAAGGATCTGCAGTTGCTCTTCTGACAAGACCCTCAGGAAATGAACTACTCATGAGTCTACCTTACATTCTGGCATTGACTGGAATATCACTCTTACCTTTACTATTTGCAACTGGACTCTGTGTGGTCACCCTCGAGGCTTGACCCACATTCCGTAGACTCTCCATACCCATGGCTTTCTGCCTAATTATGTGTCTAACAGCTTTCATCTTCTCCCTCTGATAGTATCACTCTCTTATGACCTCTCTTGTGGTCTTCCTTATCCTCCTCGCTCCCTGTCCCCTACTTCACTCCCATCCCATCTGAAAATGCGCCCAAAGGGGTTAAAACTGGACGAGTATGGGACAGGAAACAAGTTCACTCTCTGGTCTTGGGGATTAGGTCTAGTGGCCTTCTTTATACCTTATACTTACATGCACAGGCATTGCTGTACATCTGCTTCCCTGTGCGTATATTGAACGGGAACAATAACCAGGCCTAACTGTCCAGCTGCTGAGGGAACCACCACCTGCTGGACATATTTTACCCATGTCAGGACTTCAGATGGGGGCAAAGTTCAAGATCAGGCACAGGAAGGGCATCTCAAGGAAGTAATCTCTAGCTAGGCAAACCACAAATTACTCCCAGCACCTACAAAGGCCTGGACCTTTCTAAGCTACACAAGATCCTGTGCACACATTCCTGTATGCTCGACTTACTTCACACCACTCTCACAGAAACGGATGATGCCTCTGACAACCCAACTGACTGTTGAATGTGCCTTCCACTATGCTTCCAACCATATGTCCTGGTTCCAGTTCCATACTTACAGAACATAACTAACCCACCCTTAAATCATACAGGGCTTATAGGTCCCTTGGTCACCAATCTACAAATTCCATCTACCTCAAACTTCACTAACAACTCCAAAGCTTCTCTGTGCCAAAACTGGGTTACCTTACCTGCAGGCCTCGACTGCCTAGCACCAGGCTCATTCTTTGTTTGTGGCTCCTCAGTACTGCTGTCTAAACAATACATGGAGGAAATATGCCTCTTCTCCTGCCTGTTGCCCCCCATGACCATTTACACCGATTCTCAGCTGCAGAGTCTTCACTAGTCCAGGCCAAGGCATACTAGAACCCCAGTTCTTCCATTCAGCACGGTAGCAGGAATAACAGGCAGGCTGAGTACTGGTATTGGAGGAATTACTACCTCTACTCAGTTTTACTCTAAACTATCCCAGGAATTAAATAATCACATGGAAAAGGTTGCCGATTCTCTCGTAACTCTACAAAAGCAGTTTAGTTGCCATGACTCTTCAAACTCGAAGGGCCCTGGATCTGTTAATGGCAGAGAGAGGAGGAACTTGTCTCTTTTTGAGAGAAGAATGCTGTTTGTTTGTAAACCAATCAGATATCATGTTAAAGAACTCAGGGACAGAATAGAACACAGGGTTAAGAACCTCCAAGAAAGAGGATCATGAAGCTTGCTTAACAAACAGCTGCCCTGACTCTCCTCTCTTCCAGGCCCCTTAATAACCATCCTATTATTGCTTACCTTTGGGCCTCTCATCTTTAACTTTCTGGCCATATTTGTTTCTTCCAGAATTGAGGCCATGAAGATACAAATGGTCCTACAAATGGAACCCCAAATGTCCGTGGCTCATAATTTCTATCACGGACCACTGGATCAACCTGCAACCCCAGAAGACTCCCCTCTGGAGGAAATCCCAGCTGCAGGGCCCCCTTCTGTGCCCCGGTTCAGCAGGAAATACTTAGAGCAATCGTCGCCTATGTGCCAACAGCAGTTGGACTTTCCCGTTCAGAGTGGGGACTGAGGAACTGTATAGAGGAACTTCCAGGGTTGGGTAGGGCCTTTTTCTTTTTTTTTTTTTTTTTTTTTTTGGAGTGCAGGAACATGTCCTGCCTCTGGCCTGCTAGGGCTTTGTTTCCAGTTTTCCTGCCTCCGGCCCCTGGAGCTAGTAGAGGCTCAGTGACTCAAGGTTTTAAAATGTGGTCCAGAGAAAGTTTGAAAAAACTCCTCTCATTAGATGACGACAAGAATGGGGAAGGAATAACTCAGGGGTAAAAGCTCCAGCTGCCCAAAGCTGCAGGGGCACCCACTCCAGGTCTCCTTCCACAGCATGGAAGCTGTCCTTTCACTCTGCCTAATCACAATACCACACACTCGGGTCCATTAATTCTACTTAAGCTATGACACTCACCATGGCCCCCTTCCTCATTCATTGGGGTTGAAGAGGCCAAGAACCTGAGTCCAGAAAATCTGGTTGCAGCTAATCTGGTTACACTCTGAGGTCAGGAGTTCAAGACCAACCTAACCAACATGGTGAAACCCCATCTCTATTAAAAATACAAATAATTAGCTGGGTATAGTGGCGGCACATGCCTGTAATCCCAGCTACTCAGGAGGCTGAGACAGGAGAACTGATTGAACCCAGGAGGCGGGGGCTGTGGTGAGCCAAGATTGAGCCATTGCACTCCATCCAGGGCAACAGGAGTGAAACTCCATTTCAGAGAGAGAGAGAGAGAGAAGTAATTAAACTTTCCTAGTAACTAAAGTCAGCACCTGGTTCCTGGCCTGTTTCAACTTTTGTAAGTTACTAGAATCTCTATACATCTTTGGAATGCCATGCCAAAACTCATTTTGCAATACTTGTTGATATGTCTACAAATGTAATAATTAAATATGCAAATTACCCCTCAGCTCCCATTTTTAAGGTCCATAAACACCGCTAAGAAAAAACCCACCTCCACGAGCTCAGTCCTCTCTCATTGAGGCTCCCTGCTGCACTTTGACAGCACTCTTTTTTAATAAACTGTTGTTTTCAAACCTATATTGTTGTCAATAAATTCTTCTTACCAACCTTTAAGTTGACCACTTCTGAATGCTGGGGCTCTGACACCTCGCCTGGCATCGATCATAGAAGAATATGTTCATTGGAAAACAACCTCAAGATCAGACCTGTGCTCAAAGAAAAAAAAGAAGTAAATATCAAAACAACCCCCTTGTGGTTACTATCTCTCCATTAGAAACATAACTGGGAGTCAGTCGGGAGATCCGGAGTCTCTTCCAGTTGCACTGCTACAGCTACAGTGACCTGTGTACACCTTTGTAACCTCATTGGTCTCATTGTTTTATCAGACAAATCAATGTTTTGTCTTTTTTTTTTTTTTTTTTTTTTTGAGATGGAGTCCCACTCTGTTTCCCAGGCTGGAGTGCAGTGGCACAGTCTCAGCTCACTGCAATCTCTGCCTCCTGGGTTCAAGTGATTCTCCTGCCTCAGCCTTCTGAGTAGCTGGGATTACAGGTGACCGCCACCACGCCCGGCTAATTTTGGTATTTTGAGTAGAGATGGCTTTCATCATATTGGCCAGGCTTGTCTCAAACTCCTGACCTTGTGATCTGCCTGCCTCAGCCTCCCAAAGCACTGAGATTACAGGTGTGAGCCACCACGCCTAGCCATCTTTATATTTTTATGCCCTCTACTGAGAAACTGTATTTGAAAACATCTTCAAAAATCCAAGTTTCTAATCCTGTCTATAAGTATATGATATTTCTTTGTTCTGAGCCAGGTTACAGTGAGATAATTGTCAAAAATATCAATTGCTTTCTGAGCACAGTTCTAAGATTTATATACTTTCTTATTCATCATTTAATAAGAATTTATTGAATACTTACTATGTATATGGTACAGTTTGAAACACTTAGATAAGTAAAATTAAAAAAACAATCTGTGCCTTCAGAAGGCTTACCTTCAGAGAGAAGAAAAAGAGAATGATTAGTAAATACAATAAGCAAAGAAGTGTGTTCCAAGCTGATAAGTATTTGAAAAGATAAAAAGATTTTAAAAGGAGAGCACTGAAAGGGAGACCAAGCATGAGGATTAGGAATCGTATTGTATTTAAAAAGACTCTCAGCATCAACTATATGAAGAAGGTAACTCTTGAGCAAAGAATGAAGGATTTAACCACGGGATATCTGAGGGAAAAGGAGCAGTTAGTGAAGAGGCCCTGAGGCCAGAGAGCACATGACACAGTAAGAACAACGCAGTGGACTGGAGAGACCTGCAGAGAGGTGATGGCATCAGAGAGGGAAAGTTCATTGGCTTCTACTTCTGAGTGAGGTGGAGAGTCACTAGAGGAATTTAAGCAGAGGAGAGACATGATCTGATGTAGGCTTTATAAAAGATCACTTCTAGATTTACTGGTTTATGTGCATAGAGGTGTTTGTAGTAATCTGTGATGGTAGTTTGTATTTCTGTGGAATCAGTGGTGATATCCCCTTTATCATTTTTTATTGCATGTATTCAATTCTTCTCTCTTTTCCTTTTTACTAGTCTGGCTAGTGGTCTATCTATTTTGTTGATCTTTTCAAAAAACCAGCTCCTGGCTTCATTGATTTTCTGAAGGATTTCTGGTGTCTCTATCTCCTTCAATTCTGCTTTGATCTTAGTTATTTCTTTTCTTTTTTTCTTTTTTTTATTTTTAGAGATGGGGTATCACCATGTTGGCCAGGATGGTCTCCATCTCCTGACCTTGTGATCTGCCCGCCTCGGCCTCCCAAAGTGCTGGGATTACAGGCGTAAGCCACTGTGCTCAGCATGATCTTATTATTTCTTGTCTTCTGCTAGCTTTTGAATACAAACTACCATCAGAGATTACTGCAAACACCTTTATGCACATAAACAAGTAAATCTGGAAAAATGGATAAATTCCTGGACATTTACACCTTACCAAGACTAAACCAGGAGGAAGTTAAATCCCTGAATAGACCAATAAGGTCTGAAGTAGAGGCAGCACTTAATAGCCTACCAACCAAAAAAAGTCCAGGTCCAGATGGGTTCACAGCCAAATTGTACCAGACGTACAAAGAGGAGCTGGTACCATTCCTTCTGAAACTCTTCCAAACAATAGAAAAAGAGGGAATCCTCCCTAACTCATTTTATGAGACCAACATCATCCTGATACCAAACCTGACAGAAACACAACCAAAAAAGAAAACTTCAGGCCAATATCCATAATGAATATTGATGCTAAAATCTTCAATAACATACTGGCAAACTGAATCCAACAGCACATCAAAAGCTTATCCATCACGATCAAGTCAACTTCATCCCTGTGATGCAAGGCCGGTTCAACACATGCAAATCTATTAATGTAATCCATCACATAAACAGAACCAAAGACAAAAACCACATGATTATCTCAGTACATACAGAGAAGGCCTTTAACAAAATTCAACAGCCCTCTATGCTAAGAACTCTCAATAAAATAGGTATCCATGGAATGTATCTCAACATAATAAAAGCTATGACAAACCCACAGCCAGTATCATACTGAATGGGCAAAAACTGGAAGCATTCCCTTGGAAATCTGGCTCTAGACAAGGATGCCCTCTCTCACCACTCCTATTCAACATAGTATTGGAAGTTCTAGCTAGAGTAATCAGGCAAGAAAAAGAAATAAAGGGTATTCAAATAGGAAAGGAGGAAGTCAAACTGTCTGTATTTGCAGACAACATGATTGTATATCTAGAAGATCCCATCGTCTCAGCCCCAAATCTCCTGAAACTGATAAGCAACTTCAGCAAAGTCTGAGGATACAAAATCAATATCCAAAAATCATAAGCATTCCTATACACCAATAACAGACTAACAGAGAGCCAAATCATGAGTGAACTCCCACTCACAATTGCTATAAAGAGAATAAAATACCTAGGAACACAACAAAGGATGTAAAACATCTCTTCAAGGAGAACTACAAACCACTGGTCAAGGAAATAAGAGAGGACACAAGCAGATGGAAAAACATTCCAGGCTCATGGTTAGGAAGAATCAATATTCTGAAAATGGCCATACTGCCCAAAGTAACTTATAGATTCAATGCAATCCCCATAAAGCTACCATCGATCTTCTTCACAGATCTGGAAAAACCACTTTAAACTTCATATGGAAACAAAAGAGAGCCCGCATAGCCAAAACAACCCTAATCAAAAGAGCAAAGCTGGAGGCATCATGCTACCTGACTTCAAACTATATTACAAAGCTACAATAATCAAAACAGCATGGTACTTGTACCAAAACAGAGATATAGACCAATGGAACAGAACAGAGGCCTCGGAGGCAACACCACACATCTACAGCCATCTGATGTTTGACAAAGCTGACAAAAACAAGCAATGTGGAAAGGATTCCCTGTTTAATAAATGGTGTTGGGAAAACTGGCTAGTCATGTGCAGAAAGCAGAAACTTGACCCCTTCCTGACATCGTACACTAAAATTAACTCCAGATGGATTAAAGACTTAAACATAAGATCTAACACCATAAAAACTTTAGAATAAAACCTAGGCGAAACCATTCAGGACATAGGCATAGTCAAGGATTTCATGACTAAAACACCAAAAGCAATGGCAACAAAAGCCAAAATAGACAAATGAGATCTAATTAAACTTAACAGCTCCTGCACAGTAAAAGAAACTATCATTAGTGAACCAGCAACAAACAGAATGGGAAAAAATTTTTTGCAATCTACCCATCTGACAAAGGGCTAATATCCAGAACCTACAAAGAACTTAAATTTACAAGAAAAAAACAACCCCAACAAAAAGTGGGCAAAAGATATGAACAGACACTTCTCAAAAAAAGACATTTATGCAGCCAACAAACATATGAAAAAAAAATGCTTGTCATCACAGGACATTAGAGAAATTCAAATGAGAACCACATTGAGATACCATCTCACTCTAGTTAGAATGGCAATCAAAAAATCTGGAGACAACAGATGCTGGAGAGGGTGTGGAGAAATAGGAACACTTTTACACTGTTGGTGGGAGTGTAAATTAGTTCAACCATTTTGGAAGACGGTGTGGTGATTCCTCAAGGATCTAGAAATAGAAGTACCATTTCACCCAACAATCCCATTACTGGGTATATACCCAAAGGATTATAAACTGTTCTGTTATAAAGACACATGCACACGTATGCTCATTGTGGCACTGTTCACAATAGCAAAGACTTGGAATTTGGAACCAACCCAAATGCCCATGAAGAATAGACTGGATAAAGAAAATGTGGCACATATACACCATGGAATACTATGCAGCCATAGAAAAGGATGAGTTCATGTCCTTTGCAGGGACATGGATGAAGCTAGAAACTATCATTCTCAGCAAACTGACCCAAGAACAGAATACCAAACACCGTAAGTTCTCATGCATAAATGGGTGTTGAACAATGAGAACACATGGACACAGGGAGGGGAACATCACACACTGGGGTCAGTTGAGGGTGGGAGAGCTAGGGGAGGAATATCAGGGTATGGGAAGATTGGGAAGGGATAACAGGAGACATACCTAATGTAGATGATGGGGTGATGGATGCAGCAAACCACCATGGCATGTGTATACCTATGTAACAATCCTGCATGATCTGCACATGTTCCCCAGAACTTAAAGTATAATTTAATAAAAAGAACACTGTCACTATTGTGTGGAAAGAATTTTTCTAGCTTTTGGTGGGGGTTGGAAGAGGAAGGCAAGCAGCCTGAGAAAAGCTATTGTATTATGGTTAAGGGAAGAGACAAGGTGGTGGCACATTGTGGTTCTATTCCACAGGTAAACAGAATTTGCTGACACATTGGATATATGGTGTGAGGCAAAAAGTGAAGCTACGAATAACTTCAAGATTATTGGCCTGAGCAACTAGAAAGATGGAATTGCCATCAATTGAGGTGGAAAGACTGTGGGTGGGGCAGGCTTATGAAGAGTATAGGACAGATCAGCTCAGGAGGATTTAAGTTTGGGGTGTGGATTCAGCATTCCACAGAGTTGGCAGCTCTCATTCCAGAGAGGTGGGTCATGTTGTCATCTCCCACCTAACGTAACACCTCATCGCATTAGTACATGAATAAATGACACAGTACAGCGTATTTCTGTAGAATATATAATATATATAAGTTTTCTAATTGCAAATTCTTGATAGCCTACCACAGTTGTTCTTGTTTGTTTGAATGCTTTCTGATGGAATAAAAATAGCATAGATTATCCAAAAAGCTGACTTAGATGGGATGAAATAGAATATCCAAAAACTGATTCAGTCATTTCTTTCAAAATGTTTAAACTATTTGACTCTTGTTAGAAGAAACTTGCCATGTTTTTTAAAAAATCTCATTCTGATTTTAATATTGCTCTGAGATCTCTCTCACAATTTTATATGCCAATTTTAATTGTTTTTTAATGTAGCAAGTTTCTAAAGTAATTATTGTTATTTTGCCATCAACAATATTTTGGTATATCATAACCATAACCCAGCTGAAGACTAGGTCAGTCTCAGGGTTACCCTATTCTGTAAGTAGGTTTAGCTTATTGCTGATGAGGAGATTAATTCCACATACTCAAGTCAACAATGATTTCCAGACAGGTTTATGGGATGGAAATGCTTACGGATCATTCAAGAACCTTGATTGTAGGGTGATATAAAATCTCTTTGCAACATTTTCTCTTAGTTATTTTTATCTGCTAGGCTTATATATCTGTAAATGAAAGTGGCAGATTTCCCCAAAGAATTCAATTTTAGTTATGAGTTTACTTTATAGAACCTCTATTCTACCTGTGTAAGTGCTTCATGTGGTAACACAGGCAAATATAAAGCAACATCCTATTTTATTTTATTAGTGCATTTTATAACAACTCTGTAGATGCACGAGCTTCAGAGATCATAAACACCAAGGCCTTGAAGACTTTGCCTTCCAATAAAGTACTTTTTGAAAAGTAATACTGCCTCCCAACCTATAAATACACTGCTACCCTTAAGGGAACAAAGATTTATCTCTCCTCAATTTACAAGTAAATCCATTGTTAACCCATCCCACCTCTTCACCAATAAAGGGCTGATTTATGACTGATGGTCAATGAGTCCATCTGAGGCAGTTTCTACTAAAGGTTAAGAAAAGGAAGTATTAAAAAAAACTGGTAAATTATGCACCATATAAGGCAGATTAAAGAAAGGAAGCTATATTACGCCACACGGCACCATTCGTAAGCAAGGAACTGTTACGTGCTGTACTTCCATGATGAGAATGAGGATGCAAGTCAGGAATTAGTCCCTCCACAGAACATTGTTCATGATGCTTGGGTACTGTGGCTATGCCACAATTGTCTCTTAAGATAATTCTAACAAATTCTGATATATAATGACTTGCCCATCGTTGCCTGCATTTCCTTACATTTCACTGTTTGCATGCATGTATTATCTCTTGCTAAAAACAAACACAAAACTCTCAAACAAAAAGCACACTGTTAAAATCTGAATGTTTGTATCTCCCTAAAATTAATGTTGATACCTAACCCCTAAAGTGATGGTATTAGCAGGTGGTTAGGTTATAAGGGTGAACCTCTCATGAGTAGAAATTAGTGCCCTTTTAAAAGGGACTCCAGAGAGCTCTCTTTGCTTTTTCCACCATGTGAGTACACAGCTAGAAAGGATAATCTATGAATTAGAGAGCAACAGGCCCTCATCAGACACCAAATATGATGGCACCTTGAGTTTGAACTTCCCAACCTCCACAACTATGAGAAATAAATTGCTGTTACTTTTTTTTAATTATTGCTGTCTTTCTTTTTCTTTTTTTTTTTTTTGAAAGAAAAAGAATAAAGAGGAGGAAAAAGGAAGAGAAAGAGAGAGAGAGAATGGGAGTATTGCTTTCTTGCCCAGGCTAGAATGCAGTTTAGTAATGGGTATTGAAAACCTCTTTTATACCAATAATTATACTTGATGTAAACAGGAAAGAATAAGGGAAGAAAATAACAAACGAGCAGCCAACCAATATTTCATTTAAACCTATGAAATGCTATGCGATTACTGAGGAGTGATTTACTTCCAATTATGTAGTCACTTATGGAATAGGTGTGAGGTGGTAATGTATGTTTTATGTATTTGAAGTGGAGAGTTCTATAAATGTTTATTAAGTTTACTTGTTCCGAGTCTGAGTTCAAGTCCTGGATGTCCTTGTTAATTTTCTGTCTCGTTGATCTATAAAATCGTTAGCTCTTCTTGTTACATTGATCCTTTTGCCATTATGTAATGTCCTTCTTTGCCTCTTTTTCTCTTTGTTACTTTAAAGTCTACTTTATCAGAGGCGAGAATTGCATCTCCTGCTTTTTATTTGTTTATTTTTACTCTCTGATTGGTTGATAAATCTTCCTCCTTCTCTTTGAGTCTTTGTGTATTGTTGCATGTGAGATGGGTCTGGATGCAGCATAGCAATGGGTTTTGGCTTTTTATCCAATTAGAATATATATAACTTTAATACTAGCATTTGATGCTAGCTGGCTGTTTTGCCCATTAGTTAGTGTAAATTTTTCGTTGTGTTAATGTTCTTTTCTTTTTGATATATTTTTGGAAAGGCTGATATTGGTTGTTCCTTTATATGTATAGTGCTTCTTTCAGAAGCTCTTGTAAAGCAGGCCTGGTGGTGGTGAACTCTCTAAGTACTTGTTTGTTCGCAAAGGATTTAATTTTTCCTTCGCTCATAAAGCTTAGTTTGGCTGGATAGGAAATTCTGGGTTGAAAGTTCTTTTCTTTAAGGATGTTAAATATTGGTCCCCACTCTTTTCTGGCTTGTAGGGTTTCTGCTGAGAGATCTGCTGTAAGTCTGATAGGTTTCCCTTTATGGGTAACCTGACCTTTCTCTCTGGCTGCCCTTAGTATTTTCTCCTTCATTTCAACCCTAATAAATCTGGCAATTATGTGCCTTGGGGTTGGTCTTCTTGAAGAATATCTTTGTGGTGTTCTCTGTATTACCTGGAGTTGAATATTACCCTGCCTTGCCAGGTTGGGAAAGTTTTCCTGAATGATATCCTGAAGAGTATTTTCCAACTTGGATTCATTCTCTTCATCACATTCAGGTACACCTATCAAACGTAAATTAGGTCTTTTCACATAGTCTCATATTTCCTGGAGACTTTGCTCATTCCTTTTCATCCTTTTTTCTCTAATCTTGTCTTCTTGTTTCATTTCACTGAGCTAGTTCTCGACTTCTGATGTCCTTTCTTCTACTTGATCAATTTGACTGTTTAAACTTGTGCATGCTTCGCAAAGTTCTCGTGTTGTGTTTTTCAGCTCCATCAATTCACTTATATTCCTCTCTAAATTGTCCATTCTCGTTAACATTTCGTCAAACCTTTTTTCAAGGTTCTTAGTTTCTTTGCATTGGGTTAGAACAAGTTCTTTTAATTCACAGAAGTTTCTTATCACCCATGTTTTGAAGCCTGCTTCTGTTATTGGAACACACTTGTAATCTATTAAGCCTTGTTCCGTTACTGATGAGGAATTGCGATCCCCTGTAGAGGGAGAGGCATTCTGATTTTGAGTATTCTCTGCCTTTTTACGCTGATTTCTTCCCTTCATTATATATTTATCCGTCTGTTGTCTTTGTAATTACCGACTTTCTAACTAGGTCTCTGAGCAGACGTCCAACTTGTTGATTCCCTGCGCCGAAATCTGAGCAGTCCACTGCGCCGGTCAAAATAGCGGTGTTAAGATTGATGGTGCTTTTCTGCCCGGGAATCTCCGGACTCTGCACCAAAAACTGGTGCGCTAAGGCACCAGCAAAACGTGTCTTAAGGCCCTGGCGACACGTGGAGCTCCTCTGCTGGGAATCTCCTGGTCTGTGAGCAACAAATATTCGTCTGAAAGTGTGATGTCCTCTCATTCTCTGCGCTTTCACTGGGAGCTAGGAGCCCGAGCTGCTAGTGATCGGCCATCTTGGATCTCTCTGCTGTTACTTTTAAGCCATCTAGTTCATAGTGTTTTGTTAAAGCAGGCCAATAAGACTGAGACACATATGTTTATAAAAGAAGAGTGAAACCAATTAATTGAAATAGGGTTGTTCTAGGGGCTAATAGAAAATTTTACTGAGAATGGAAAAGTATTGCATGGAGTTAGGAGATTCCATGTTAAATTCTCCAACATTTCCTTAAAATACACTTTCCTTAGGATCCATAGCATAACTGTGTTTCCTTAAAATATATTTTCTGTGCTGTAAACTCCTCAAAGATTCTTTATTACCCCTCTTCTTCAGTGGATGAACAGCCAGAGGACCATGAGGAGAGCTCTTCATGTGACCCTAATATATCGTGGTCAAAGGATCTGAAAATTTGCGATCCCAAGTGAATGACAGGGGGTAGCAGTCTCTTTTCAGGGCTGCATAGTAAAAGCATGCTTGAGAAATACTGGGTCCTCTTCCTACAGGTTTAACATTTAAAATGCTCTGAGAAGAAGTGTTGCAATATTTGTAAGTATATTTCACCATGGAATTCTGCTGTTGTAGCTGGCACAGAATTCATTCACACATCGGTCATGTCAGTCTAATCCAACTCCTCTCAGGAGGAGGAAACTGCGACCTGGAAAGGCACATGATCTTTCAGATTGTGTCGCAGCCTAAACTAGAACTGGGATCTGGGGGGCTATGAATTCAGGGCATTTGGGGGTTTATACTAAGGACTTTGTGCAAGAGTTGAGCTGTACATAAGACCAGGGAAAAGACCAGGAAAACAGAGAAAACTGTCTTGCTCAGTAGTTTTTAAAATCTCATTTACTCTAATACTGTATTTCTTTTCACTGTTAATATGATTTGAAATACATTACCTCATATACCTACCTTCATCTGGCAATATATGCTCCTTGAATTATGATGGAGTTACTTGCCAATAAACCCATCATAAATTGAAAATACCCTAAGTCAAAAATGGGTTATTAAACATCCAACTTACTAAACATCATAGCTTAGCTTAGTTCACTTTAAATGTACTCAGATGCTTACTTTAGCTTACGGTTGGGTAGAGTCATGTCATATGGCAACACAGTGGATGGTGGGGGAGGGTGTTTACCCTCATGATCCTGTGGCTGACTGGGCTGCTGCTTGCTGCCACTGCCGAGCGTCTGGAGAAAATATCTACGGCGTATCACTAGCCTGGGAAAACAATCAGAATTCAAAAATTGGAGTATGTTTTCTACTAAATGTGTATTGCTTCGTCACCACTGTAAAGCTGAAATCTTCTGAGTTGAATTATAAGTCAGAGACTGTCGGTACTTAGTCAGTTATCCATATACCTGAGTTTTTCTTCTTTAAACTTGGAAAAATTAGATTTTACTTTCCTATATTAGTCAGCCAAGGCTGTGTTTCAGGAAAAACTCTAAAACTCTCTTTCTCCTCTGTTCTCACACCACAACAATGGACACAGAAGACTTCTGTGACCAAAAGTGTAGGACTTTCTCTCCACCAACAAGCAGCATGACACCAGCTGGGTATCCCCCAATTTAATTCCAACATCTTCTACCTAGAGAGAGCGTCACATCCCACAGGCTAAGGGCTCACTCCCCAAGACTGCCCTCTTGCCATGCTCACACCAGTGACAAGTCTGAGCCTCTGGAACTTCTGACCAACTGGTTTCAAGTTGGGGTTCCCATGATCCCCTTTTTGGGTTCAATTAATTTTCTGGAGGGGCTCACAGAACTCAAGGGATCACTTACTTACATTTGCTGGTTTATTATAAGGGATGTTGCAAAGGATACAGACAAAGAGATGAATAGGATGAGGTATGGGGAAGGGACCTGGAGCTTCCATGCCCTCCCTGGGTGTACCACCCTCCCAGAACCTCCACGTGTTCAGCTATCAGGAAGCTCCTTGAACCCAGTCCTCTTGAGTTTTTATGGAAGCTTCAGGATGTCAGCATTCCTTCTACCTGGGTAAAGAGCAGGACCCTTCTGGGGAGGGTCTTATGACCCGTAATCAGAAAGGCAGGGGAAGATTAAAGTCCTGCCTTGGCACAGGTTAAAGATGACAGGAAAAGGGCAGAGAGATTCTGTTTCCTGAGACCTGCTCCTGAAGCTAAAAGGACCCAAGATTACAACAAAAGACTAACAAGGGCTATGGGAGTTATGGACTAGGAACTGTGGATAAAAAGCAGTACATATATCATAACACCACAGGCTGCCGTAATAAAATATTACAGACTCACCAACTCCAACAATAGAAACTTTTTTCCCAGTTCTTCAGGATAGAAGTCCAGATCAAGGCGCCATCACAGCTGTTCTTTTGGTGTCTTCTTGCTCACATGGTTTCTTCTCTGTGCATGGGTGGAGAGAGAAAAATAGAACACTCACTTTTTTTTTCTTCTAAACACCCCAACCCCATCAGATCAGGGCTCCACTCTTAGGACCTCATTTTATCTGAATTACCACACTAAAGGGGCCCATCTACAAATACAGTCATGTACTCAAGTATTGTGGATCGGACTTCAACATACACATTTTGAAGGGATGTAATTCAGTCCCAACCATTTTTGATCATATTTGTTATATTCGACTCCCATTTGTTATTTCAGGAAACATTCTCATTTCATCTATATTCTCCATTTGTCCCAGTTAGTCCTTTGTTTCTTATCCCCGAACTTTCCACACATATTTGTGAAACTGGTAAACTCTGAAGTTTTGGGGAAAGGCCCAACAGCAGTCTCGAAAGATTTTCATTACCTTCAACTTTTGTAGACCTTATTTTCCTGCACCAAACACCCTCTCTCCAGGATCTCAGTTTTGGAATTCTGCTTCCAGGCAGAGCCTGCTACCTTGACCATTTCTAACAAGCACCTGCCACAACATGCCAGTGGTCTGTCCACAATAATTGGATATCATTAATTGTAGATTTACAGTATGTAGTCTGGGGAAATATTCCATCTGAGACGAAACTTTGTCTGTACCAGGTACACTAATAGTATCAATGTGTTATCTTTCTTTAAAACAGTGTCTTATCATCCAATCGCAAAGAAGTAAGTATGGTTGCATTGCCTCAGACTTGACCTTTCCTTCTAACCTTCTGGTGGTCAATTCAGGACTTATATGCATGGCATGTGTTCAGTGAATGTTGCTTCTGCTTAAAATTCATTGTCACAAAAGAAGATATATAATATACAGCTAAACCAAAACTAACTGAATTGCATGTGACTACTTTCCTGACAGCCTGTACATGGTTCATTATTACACTGTCATTAAAGTGATGACTAACATCTGGATATTGCTTTCAGTCATGCCCTTTTTATTGCTCCACATAATACTTTTGCAAAGTGAGACAGAGACATAGGTAGTTCCAGGACCCGGCTAGGACCATGCAGCTATTAAGTGGTTGAACTGAGCTTAAACCTAGTTGTTTCTAAACCTCAATTCATTAATGCATTTACTCCAGATTGATGGCCTGCTGGATTCTGGTAAGATAGTGGTGAGCAAAAAAAGTCACTATCTCTGACTTTGGGACAAACCAGGCTACAGATACATACGGACCTGAATAAGACAATTAAAAATACACTATAAAATTGCAACCCTGAGAAATTCTGCTTGGAGGGAGTCATAATAACTAGTAATAGAGAACCTGACTTTCTTTAGAGAGGTTAGAGACATTAAAATTCTGTGTGTTTTAGATAAACTAGGCTAGCTCTTACTCGGACGTTTGACTAGCCATCCAATTAACCTGTGTGTTGTGCTGAATAATCCGTAAAGCAATTAAAATGCCAGTCTCATTCTTTCCAATTACCTTGGATCAAAGACAAACAAAAATGTACAAAACAAGAGACAGAGCTTCAGTCTTTACCACAAATGCGTATTTCAAACAAAGCTCCAAAAACCCTAGACAGAGCTTAGGTCCAAACCAGCCCCCATCCCTTAGTGGGAAGGTAAGCACACTTAATGTAACCAGTACGGGTTCTTGCCAAGGCTGTAATTGGCTGAGAGAATTTTTTGTACAAACATGAGCATCACAAAAATCAAGGGAGGGATCAGGATTTAGGCTATACAGAGAGCCATGGTAGTGAAATCAGAGAAGTTTATGTGATTCACTGAGAAAGGTCGGAGAATGGTAAGACGGAAAAAAGAAAAAGGGGGTTAGAGGCAGACAGAGGTAAGAGAGGCTGAAACTATGACGTAAGGTTACTGAAAATAGTTTCTAATCCTCTAAGTGTCATTACAATGCTAGTTAATCATATTAATAACAGGCATCCAATTTCCAAAAAACTATTTCTGGTTTGAAACATATTTTAATTATTTATTAAGAAGTTTTATTTTGTCTCAAACTAAAAATATCTGAAACATATCTCACTAAGTCCAGCCAATAGGCTTCGTAGATAGTTTCAATGTCTGATATAGAGTGTGTATGTGATTGTAAACGAGATCCCATCAACCTTACAGAGTGACAGACACACCTGAACTTGCCCTTAGTAGCTCACTGTTGAAAGCCAGATCTAAAGATCAGACCCATGTTAAATGTTTATTTTCATTACGCTTCAGGACATGATATTCTACAATTCATCAATCACGTAATATTGTAGTATTTTTGTTTCTTTCTTTTAGAACTATTTTCTTTAAATACCAAGAGATACCCGTGTTCTGCTGAGGTTCTAACACTTGAAATCTGAATTGTTTACTGTCTTTACATCATTCATGTTTACAGAAATATCAATAACAGGAGTTTTTCTCTTTACAGGAAAGGTTTTTATGTTCTCATAATTTACCCAGAGACATATCTATAATTTTCTTTCAGATACAGTTGTATGTTCATATTTTTATGATCAGCATATCTTCTCATAATTGTCTTACCTTTTCAAACCATCCATTCAATACAATATTAAGTACCTACTTTATGCTATTTATTAATCATATCATCATGTTTTTTCTCTCTTTAAAAAAATATTTATTTTGTCATGATATATAAGAACTCAGAAAAATTTAAAGCCCCTGCATACAACCAAGTAGTTACCAGAAAAGCTGTCTGTGACACATGATTCTAACATACCAAAAGAAAATTGCATTGAAAACAATGTAGTCTCACTAATAAGAAACACATTTGAAATTGAAAATTAAACATACTTTTGCACATCCTGAAATGCTACTTCATTGCCTCATTTGCATGCAAATAAGGGTTCAGTAACTATTTAAATTGTTATTTCCCCCCAAAAGCAAGGAGAGAAGATTCAAAATATATGTATTACTTTCTATGAGAAAGAATGTTAATATTCACCAAATAATTACCTAATTTACATAGTGATTAGACACATCTGCAATAAAGTTTTTTTTATAAATATACAGAGGGAACATTAGATGTGAAATTTTACAAGTAAAATAACAAGCAAATCTAATAAGGAAAATCGTATGCAGGTGAAAGACCTCTAGTACATTATTTTAAATATAACTTTATTACTAATGTTAGAGTAAGTCAAGTCCTTAAGCATTCTGTGCATCATATTTGGTAGGTGAAAGGGGAAAAGCAAATATAATATACTTAAAAAAATATTGAACATGATCAAACACATCTGAAAGAGACAGATTCCTCAGGGAAGAATTTCCACCTACATAATTTCAAGTGGAGTAATCTATTTTCTAATTAGCAAGGAAAAAAAATCCCCTGTATATGACCTTGAATTCTAAAATATTAGCTCAGAGGGAATATTTACAATCCAAAGGCTCAGATGCATAATGAAAATGCGGACATGACTTTTACTGTTGTTAAGGTTCTTTTTAAATCATTCTTAGGAATAATCAGCCTATGTTGACTGACATTTATAGTATGGAAATTGGCTGGAATACAAATGCAATGGCGTCTGAAATGAGAAAACACATTACTGAGGACGCAGGTTAAATATTTGTGGTGTACAAAGCCATTTTTCTTAGTACACTTAATACCTTTGTTCATTTTGATCAAGCTCATATGCTAAATGAGTTTTTAATTTTAGTTCATTAATGCTACTCCTCTCATTTTATATGCAGTTTTATTCATTTCATAGAAATGTATTTTTTGGCTTTCAACGTTTTAAGAATTATAAAAAAGAGTATGGACTTTAGGATTGAAGCTTGGAGAATTTGTCTGGTAGAACTGTTTGTTAAGCGAACAACCAAGTGTTTGAATTAATGAAGGAGCAAACTGACAGTCCTGATTATAAACTATCTATCCATGTATTTGTGTATCTATAGTGATTTAGAAACAATCATTAGAAGATGAACAATGAAGCTAAGCAATGAAAACCGAGAATGAGGAAGGAAGAGAGAGGCTTGATAAAAATTTCCACTTCATGACCCTTTTGCCCAGAATCTGGGACAAAATAAAACTACGAGGCTTTTTGGAAAATAATGGGAAACTTTCTATACTGCTTTGGGAACTAAAATTACAAGACAGAGGGCAGGATAATAAAAAGTATCTGGATTTTGGAGTCAGCCACCTGAGTTGGAAGCCCGCCTCCTTCATTGTCTCTCTGACTCTAGGACATTACCATTCTGAAGCTCAATTTTACATGAAATGGGAATAAAATAGTTTCTTTCTTATTGCGAGGATTAAATGAGATAATTAAAAAGCATATTGTCTGTGTAACGTGGCCAAGTTAATAAGTAATGGCAAATTACTTGAAGGCCCAAGGAACATGGAGTATTTCTCCCTTCAGCAACTGAGTTCCTGATCTTTTGGGATGCAAAGATTCTGCATCTGTTATGGTTTCTATCATATGACTGAGACAGAAAGTGGATATTTAACATCCCCAGGGCACACACCAAAGACTCATGTATTTTAAAATAGTAAATTAGTGCCAAACTGTGAACTGTAAGTCTATGTGATTGTAATTAACTATATATGATACAAACTGCATATGAGATAATGCATAAACCCGGCATAAAGTTTCATTGTACCTGACAGATAGTAGCAGCTGAAATTTATTAGAAACACAGATTTTGTAAAAGTGGAAAAGGTGCAAAAATCTGTGAACTTCATGGCCAGGCTTGGTGGCCATGTAATCCCAGCATTTTGGGAGTCTGAGGTGGGGGGATCTCTTGAGGTTAGGAGTTTGAGACCAGCCTGGGCAACATGGCAAAACCCTGTTTCTACCAAAAATACAAAAAATTAGCCAGGCATGGTGGTACGTGCCTGTAATCCCAGCTACTTGGGAGGCTGAAGCAGGAGAATCACTTGAACCTAGGAGGTGGAGGCTGCAGGTGAACCAAGATCACACTACTGCACTCCAGCCTGGGCAAGAGAATGAGACTCTGTTTTAAAAAAAAAAAAAAAAAATCTGTGAACTTTTGAACTTCAGACTATTCTAAAGCATTGAAGAAATCCCTACAGAAAAAGTGATAGTGAGGAAAGTATTCCTGTACAAACTCCTCTAGGGAATGGGAATAATAGTGGGAATACATTCACATAATTCTACAAGGATTTAGTAATCTCTCTATAAAAGCTGAAAAGTACACTGCAGGCCAAGTAAAACACTGGCAAGCTGAACCCGGCAACACATATATTGTGACCAAGTCTAGTTTTCCCAAAGAATGCAAGAAGGCCTTAGCATTAAAAAACCTATCAATATGACAATCCCTTATATTAAAAGATTAAAGGAGAAAACCCACAGATGCAGGAAAAGCATCTGATATAATTCAACAGTCTTTCATCATTATTTGACACTAACATTAAAAGGGCATTTTCTTAACTGAATAACTGATGTCCACAAAATCCTCAGTAAAGAAGGGACCATGCAAAGTAAAACTACATTCTCAAAGTCCTGTTTATTTTTTTATTTTTATTTTTATTTTGAGATCATGTCTTGCTCTGTCACCGGGCTGGAGTGCAGTGGCACGATCTTGGCTCACTGCAACCTTTGTCTTCTGGGTTCAAGTGATTCCCTGCATCAGCCTCCTGAGTAGCTGGGACTACAGGTGGGCGCCACAATGCCCGGCTAATTTTTTGTATTTTAGTAGAGACAGGATTTCACCATGGCCAGGATGGTCTCGATCTCCTGAACTCATGATCCACCTGCCTTGTGCCTGCCTTGGCCTCCCAAAGTGCTGGGAAAGCCTGTTTATTCTTTACGAAGTATTTGCGATGAAACTTAGAGCAAATGTCATAAATTGTCTGTGCTACAGAATCATAATCTTTATAATAGGATGTTTTCTGACCCCTGTCTAACTTAATGAGATGAATTCAATTACAGGAGAAAGAAGCTAATCTATCCTTATGCAAGTAGTCAATGCAGGAAACTGAAAGGACTATTGTTTCACATGCTTATGCTGATACTTGTTCTATATCTTGCACCTTAATTACTCCTGCTGTCAAAATAGACAATATTTTGTCTAATGCCTTAGCCCCGGTTACTCTGTTTGTGGTGGGAGACCCAGCAGCACTGGCATCAATTGGGAGCTTATTAAATATGTAGAATCTCGATCAGACCCCACCACAGACCTATTGAATCAGAGTCTGCATCTTAATAAGGGCTGAGGTCATGTATCTGCACATTGTAAAGCATGAGAGGCACTGCTCGAGGCTACTGATCTTCCTGCCTTCAGAAATATCATGAGGATCATTAACCCACACGAAGAATTTCACTTGTGGAATACAGTATATGATATTTGCAAATGTTTTTTGGTTCATGTTTGTTTTATGTACAGGTATGCGGATTTGTTGGCAACTTTCCCCACAATCGTAAGAATAATAGGTAACAATTATTAAACCATTTAACTGTGCAGAGCACTGTCTTAAGCATTTTAAATGCATTTATTCACTTCATTTTTCCAACTGCCTTGTGAGTTTCATTGCTCCACGGTACAGAAGAGGAAACTAAACACCTATGCACAGAGACTTTATATGACTTGTCCAAGAAGAAAGCTACTGAAAGCCAGAGTGAGTTCTGGAGCCAGCGAGTCCTATTCCCTGGCCTGCAGTATTAACTGCTCTTTTAAGCTACTTCTCTACTAAGATCAACATATTCTTAAACTTTGATCAGATCCTTTAATCTTTTTACTTTTTTCCCTACATATATTCATATATTTAAGAAAGTTTAATAGGTGGCATATATTAACTTTTTAACTATGTACTTGTCACTCTTTAAATATTTACATTATTGACTCGTTTCATTTTCACAACTTTACCACTTTAAAACTTTCTCGTTTTGTTTTACAGATGAGGAATTTTTTATTCCTTCTGGGGTTGAAAAATAACTGAGCCCCAGAGACATGATTACTTGCTTAGCCTCAGACAAGTTAGATATTAAAAAGTAAAAACTAGTAACATAACCTAGCAGAGATTGCCTCTACAGAGGTGTGAGTAGTACTATGCTTCTGTTCCAGGATTTTCGATTTGATATACTCTTGAGCAACCTCATGAAGCAACACTTCCTCTTAGTGAGGTCAGGGTAACAACTCCTCAAAAGTAATTTTCATTTTAAAATCCTGCCTGCTGAATCCCTGTGTCCATCTTCTAAGCTGTAGAAGCAACCCTGAAACCAAAGCTCCTGTACTAAAGAATGTCAAAGTTTTGGAGATGGTACCGGATACAGGGGAAAGTCAGCAGAAGGCATCACCGTATTCTGTAATAGTGCTGTCCTCTAGAAATACAGTGCAAGCCACATACGCACTTTTAAATTTTCTGGTAGCCACATTGAAAAAAAGAAAAAGAGAAATAGGTCAAGTTAATTTTAATAATATATTTTGTTTTACCCATTATGTGAAATGTTAATATAGTCCATATTTAAAATTATTAGAGAGATACTTTGAATTTTTATACTATGTCTTTGAAATTGGCATATATTTATAGCACATCTCAGTTCCAATAGCCACATTTCAAGTGCTTAGTAGCCACCTGTGGCTAATGGCTACCATACTGGTACATTGGGCATCAGTTATAAAGGCCATTTATAAACACTTGTGTAAAAATAAAATCAGGTTTGTATAAAGATGAGGAGGGAGTGGGTCAGCAGGTATATCTATTATCAAAGAAATAATGCTCAAGGACGTCATTGTTCACATATGCTACCATTCTATTTCTGTCCAAGGTTCATGCAATGCTAATGCTGACATTCTTCCCCTTTCAAAAATTGGGGCTAAATGTCACTTGATGCTTTTATTCTGATTTCCCACTTCTTATTTTATTATGATCATAATTTCAATTAAAAATTTTTTTTTAATGATCTTGATGACTACATAATACCGTGTATGGATTTTTGACCATTTTAAACAATTTTCTAGCCACTAGCATTTGGTGTAACTTTTCCTATTATCAACAATGCCTTGATAAAGTCCAGCTACCAAACTCTTTGTGCTCCTGTCTGATTAGACATATGCATTTTTAATGACCTCTGTGCTATGACCAAATTGCTCCCCATAAAGATGGCATCAAAGGCAACCATCTCAAGCACTTTTATTGCCGCTCTGCCCAACTCTATTGTACTTTGTGAAATATCTTTGCTACTATAAAAGATGACATATTGAATTTTTCTTCTAATTTTTGTCTCTTTAATTATAGGTTAGGAGAAATGTGTGTGTGGTGGGGGTGTATTTTTTCTTTCATGCACTTTCTGTTTTTGAACTTGGGCATGTTCTTTATATATTGAGGGAATCAATTTGTTTTTAATTAGAAATGTTGTAAATATTCTCCAGTTTGAAGAAAGATTGTGACATTTTATGTATCAGTATTTTTCAACTGGTGTATCTCTTTAATTATATGTTTACAAAGAATTGTTTTCTTCCCCAAATTAAACATTAATCTACATTTTATCTCTGATTTTTTATTGTTTCTTTTTCTATATTTAATATCTCAACCTATCTGAAATCTGTCTTTTGAGAAAGTATGTAAATGACATGTAACTTTAAAAAGTATTAGTGGATTCCACTAGATACCTAAATATTTGTTAACTGCAGAAGCTCTTTGCTGCATAGAATTAGGTATTTAGTCAACATAAAAACAATTATTTCATTTTTCTTATTATGTTCTAAGCCAGGTTTTGCATAAGACCAGTGGGAGTCATTTCCTAAATCAGGCCCAGATGATGTAAGAAGTGTGAAGTTTAGAATTAACACAGAATTTCCTTTACTTGGTCAGCAATCGAGCAAGTTAGCGAAGTAGGGAGGAATGGAAGAGAGCCTCATGAAAGGCAAGTGTAGTGATGTGTTTTTGCTTTTGTTTCTTATTGTACTAAAATATTTCTGTACTGGCACAACGTCTTTCTATTTTTTGTTTTGTTTTTTGTTTTTTTGGCCTGGCAGGTTTTTCTTCATCTATAGCCGGCCCTGATAGAGCCTCTGTTTGCCCAGAATAAAGAGCTAAGCCAGGTGTAAACAGGTGATAAGTGCCTCCGTGACCTCCAGACTTGATGTATCCAGAACCAGAATTACTTTCCAGAGTCCCTAGTGGGATTCAGATTTCCTCCAGAATTCTAACTTCTTCATGTTCCCCAACCCTCATGCTTCCCTAAACATCATTCACACAGGCACACGCAGCCCCCTCGATCCTTCAAATATCATTGTTCAGAAATACGTGTATCATTCTGCCAGATTTCCCTTTCTTCGTTTCCCTGGTCCACCAGGCCTTTTCATGAGAAGAGTCACAGCCCATACCTCAATTCAACTTTGTTTTGAATAAATGGATCCATAAGAAATGCTTTACGATTCTTGACAATGGATTTTTCTTCTTTCATTTCAAAGAATTTTTTTTCTATTTTTATGCTCAATTGATACAAGTATTTAAAAATCCATAAATGAGTGAGTTAAATGCCTGTCACATAGTTATCATATTATTACTTGAAAGACAGGATATCACTGACATATTCACCATGCTGTTAATGCATAAGTAGCATTTTTTTGTGTGTGCTAAACACATGCATGTTAGAAAACAGAGCTGAAGGAGTCCTAAGCACAAATCCATCATCATGTTTGCAGGTGTTATTTCAACAGCACTGAAAGGGCCAAAGCATTCGAGTATTATTTCACTTGCTGTCAGCAATATCAACAGCATAAAGGAAACCAGGGTCAGAATACGAATTGTCACGCTGGCATACACGCAAGGCACAGCCTTTCTCTGTCAGTGGCCGTGCACTTTGTTCATACTTTCAGTAAAATGATGCAAACTTTGGTTTAAAAAGCCAGTTGATGGAGCAATATCTGATTTTACTGAGACTGTAATGATGGAAAAAGCCATTCCTTCTTGACGCCATTCCCGGGGTTTATGCCGCACACCTCTTCGATAATTGTGTATGGCAATAACAGGTCAGTGGCTGTGTGGGATAATTGGCTCCTCCTCGCTGCATTTGCGGGGAGTCAATCTGAGAATTACTGAGATCGAACAAAAGCCACAGTGACTGCGAGACTAGGCCCACATTGATCCGGTAGCAACAGGATGGATCTGTCAGGCCCAGGCAGAATGCATCCCGCTCCTGGTGAGAGAATTCTTTCCACAGAAAAGGGAAATAATTATTCTCTCCGAGGAAACACTTGAAACACAAATACACACACTCACAACAGATTCTAACGGAACCTTGAACGTGGAACAGAAAGAACTTCTTTCTTATTTTCTTGTTTTCCTCTTCCTTGTTAAGTCTTTTGGTAGCTCCTGCTTGGGAAACATTACGCTGGGGTTCTGTCTGGGTCCTTCTGCGTTTCTCTCAGTCTCTCTGGGCATTTTTAGTTTTTAATCAGCGTATTTACATTTCCAAGCCCGGTTTAAAAGGCTTCGGTTGAAACGGAAAGAGGCAGATTCATTTGGTATATATGAAGGAGGCAGTAATTGCATTGGAAAACCCCGAAACACCCAAACCAGATCCAGCTGTAACCAAACATGTATGGAAAGCAGTGTACAGAATTTTCCATGGCCTGCAGCAACGATGTTATTCAAACAGTCCCTGAGGTGTCTCCGCAGCTACACGTGCCGCGGAAAGAAATTAGATATCAATGCTAAAGACTTACCAGATGGATATTCAATCAGTGCTTTTGTATAAAATTCCCTCTCTAAATTGAATATTGAAGAAATAGCTACATTTAACTTACAAAATTAACTTCTCTGTTTTCTAGCACTCCTCCCTGACATGAATGCTCAGCGCTGAGAATACTAAGGACAGGGTGCGTGTTATATACATTTATAGGACAGATGAAAATAAGCACTGAGGATAGCCCGAAAATAATTGGCCTAAAGCAAGTAGAAAGCAGATTATGAGAAAATGCACAAATGAATAATTATTCTAAATGCCCTCAATTCAAGATCTGAGAGAACAAATTGCCTTTCTAATAAGAAACAGATTTTTTTTTTGACAGAGGCTCACCATTATGGGCCAGGATGCAGTGCGATGTCACGATCTCGGCTCACCGCAACCTCCGCCTCCTGAGTTCAAGCAATTCTCCTGCCTCCGCCTCCCGAGTAGCTAAGACTACAGGTGCCCACCACCAGGCCCAGCTAATTTTTTTGTATTTTTAGTAGAGACGTGCTGGTCTCGAAGTCCTGACCTCAGGTTATCCACTAGCTTTGGCCTCCCAAAGTTCTGGGATTACAGGCATGAGCCACCACGCCTGGTCAGACTTTTTGTTTTTTTTTTAAGTCATTTTCTACTTGCAGAATGCTGTAACTTTCTTCTAATAGTCTTAATGTTGCCTTCCAGATAAAAACTCCTAAACTTTATGCATCTCTTTGCACTAAATCCTGTCTTTCCCTTTCATTTCTAGATCCCTTCATACCGAGTCTCCACCTTATCCAGATAAACTTTTTTATTTTTATTTTTCCCAAGACAGAGTTTTGCTCTTGTTGCCCAGGCTGGGGTCCAATGGTGCAATCTCGGATCACTGCAAACTTTGCCTCCTGGGTTCAAGTGATTCTCCTGCCTCAGCCTCCCAAGTAGCTGGGATTACAGGTGCATGGCACCACACTCAGCAAATTTTTTGTATTTTCAGTAGAGATAGGGTTTCACCATGTTGGCCAGGCTGGTCTCAAACTCCTGACCCCATGATCCACCCGTCTCTGCCTCCCAAAGTACTAGGATGACAGGCGTGGGCCACTGTGCCTGATGCCAGATAAACATGTATTCATATCAGTCTGTTCTCCACTGTGTACTACATGTGTTATTATCAGTACTGCTAAACATGGCTTCCCTAAAAATTCACTCTTTTTTACCTCAGCACATTCAAAGTTTGCCCAGTCTTAGAGACCTCTTAACTACTCCAAGGCTCCATGATTGCTTTTCTGAAGTTTGCCACCATAGAAACAGTTCTGGTATTCTTTGGGGCAGAGGACTAGAGTAAGGCATCCTCAATTTAGAAAATGCAAGATGGCAGGGGTGAGGAAATAGCCAGTTTAAAATGTGTAAAAATAGGCACTGTTAAAAATGTAGGAATAGAGTTAGTACAGATACTAGGAATAGAGTTAGTATAGATGCCATATTAAGAAAACCATAGAAGATTTGTGACCAGTGAAGAGTCTGAGGCATCTGTATTGTGCTGGAGTTGAAAGAGTAGGATGGAAGAAGAGGAATAAAGTTGAGTTTTCAGAGTTTAATCTATTGTAGACTATGCCCAAAGTTTGTAATCAGAAGAAGTTATTCTGACTCCTACCTCTTTTATTTCACCGTCTATTGGAATGAGCCATGATGACAATGGGCACTGAATATTCATTCACTTACTATGGCTGCAGTCCACACATGGTGTGTGGAGATTGCGTGAGGCTACACATAGGAGAAATTTAGAAGAAAAAAGAATCTATAAAGATGGGAGTTTCAATGGAATACTCTTGAAATGAGGGCTTCTGTGACCTTACTGGCCCCAAGTAATAACGGTTTCACATTACAGCTCGGACTATAGGCTCACTGGCAAGCAAGTCAGAATGCCTACCATTTATACATGTCCATACTGGAAAAAAAAACAGGTATTAGGGGATGAGATCTATCTATGTTGAATCAGGAGTGCCAGATCATACGCACTACCTTGTAAGCATTACAACACTTTGGGCATAGTCTACAACAGATTAAACTCTGAACACTCAAATTTATTCCTCTTCTTCCAACCTACTCTTTGAACTCCAGCACAATACAGATGCCTGAGACTCTTCATTGGTCACAAATCTCCTACGGTTTTCTTAATATAGCATCTATACTAACTCTATTCCTAGTATCTGTACTAATTTTTAGCTAATAATGGCTATCAGTTAACCATACATCTTCAATTGCTCCGGGCAGTTCCAGTTCATACCTTTTGTCACTGTGTAATGTTGCTAATAGCCTTGTATTCCCAAAGTTATTTCTATTTGCAAGACATGTAATGTGACCACATTACCAGTTCTTGTTGAGCACTTATTAAACTGGTAATGTTCTGAATGTTTTATGAGTTAATTTCTTTCAACTGCACAACAGCCTTATAAGATAGGTAGTAAAATTACTTTTATGTTTTGAATGAGGAAACAGGAGCCTGTGAATTACCTTTCAGATGGTCACACACTGTGAGGTTAAGGCGGCTGTATAGGGCACCAGCGAGAGAATTCATATAGATTTTGCTGAATTCTACCAAATAATTATTGAGAATACATGTTAAATTATGTTAAATGTTTAGTAGGGAGTTAGGGTGCTTGGAGATTTTCCCCCAAAGTTAAGCAGATCTATTTAAATAAATGACATCCTTTGATTTATAAATAAAGACCTCTATCATACTCCGACAGGAAGACCACAGAAACTTGGAGGAGGCTGGGGTGGGAGATGGAGTGAGTAGGTTCAGCTACTAAAAGGAGCTGGAGCAGGAGTAAAAGTAGGTTCATCTCTAGAGCCCACCAACATAACTGCACTACTTCTTGGTATCCTAGAGAGTGTCTTACAGATCTTATGTGTTCTACAGGTGCTAGAAAAGGAAAATGTTCAGAATGTGGTAGAAGTAGACAGTGAAAAATATAATTGCTTTGTAGTAATTTGTCTTAAGCAAAGAAATATGGTGAATTAATATCTATACACTTCTGAGTAGCTGTTAACCTCAATGAATTTAGTAGCTATTTGTAAGATATTAGCATTGGAGTTGTTCCTTTGGGTACTGTAGCTGGCTCTCGTAAACCTACTTATGAGATGTGTACTCATAGGTCTTCAATAAATTCTTTATTGGAATGATTTTTGGAAGTGATTAAATTTATATGCACACATATCCATGCATAATCTTGCCATAACAAATTTGCTTTTAAAAAATTATAAAGATTTAGCAGCTCAATTTTAACGAGTAGCACATGGGAATGAATGACATTTGTTAAAGCAACGGTCAATGACATTTAATCATTTGGGGGTCCCAAAACCATGACTACTCTATTCAAGTTTGTTCTTGTCCTAAAAGTTTGCAATTTTCTAGGTCACAAGTCATTCTATTTACATAAAATTGTCAATCTTTGTTAATGAGTACACTCAAAGTTTATACATCATCATGGCATTTCTCAGTAAGTTTTGCTTTTCCTCCAGAATGGTCTATAATTTGTTGACTGCCTGCTTTGCTTAATGCCAGAGAAACTATTTCCATATTTCTGCTACATGCTGCAAATTTTCAACTCTTACTTCAATATTTTGTGTCTATTTATTTATTTATTAATTTATTATTTTTCTGACCTATTGCATCTGTGCTCTATTCCTGTGGAAGTAGAGTCCACAGTTTTGTCAGAATAGCAATTTTTTGAAGAGGGTAAAAAGTTGACAATGGATTTAACCAGTCCAGGGGCAAGGGGATCATAAATGTCATTGTATTTTCTATGTAATAGCATAACCATTAACCCTCGTTTCCAAGAAATCAGGAACACCAGCCCACTGCAGTGGCTTATGACTGTAATCCCAGCAGTTTGGGAGGACAAGGCAAGCAGATCACTTGAGGTCAGGAATTTGAGACCAGCCTGGCCAACACAGCAAAACAATGTCTCTACTAAAAATAGAAAAATTAGCCAGGCATGGTGGCATACACCTGTAATCCAAGCTACTGAGGAGGCTGAGTCAGGAGAATTGCTTGAACCTGGAAGGTAGATGTTACAGAGAGCAGAGATTGCACCACTGCACTCCAGCCTGGGCAACAGAGTGAGATTATGTCTCGAAAAAAAAAAAAGAAAGAAAAGAAAAAAAATTCAGAAACACCTATGACAATGTAGTCTTAATTAACAATGACTTATCTTCAGTTGATTATAGTGGTTATAAATAAGCATTTATACCTATCAAGAGACAAAGAAGGGCATTATATAATGGTAAAGGGATCAATGCAACAGGAAGAGCTATCACATATATATCATATATGTATGATATATATGTTTTATATATATAAATGCATATATTTTGTATCTTATATATGCTATATATATATATATATATATATATATATATATGTATATGCACCCAATTCAGGAGCATCCAGATACATAAAGCAAGTTCTTAATGTCCTACAAGGACACTTAGACTCCCACAAAATAATAGTGGAAGACTTTAACACCCCACTGTCAATATTAGACAGATCAATGACACAGAAAATTAACAAGGATATCCAGGACTTGAACTCAGACCTGGACCAAGCTGACCTGGTAGATATCTACAGAACTCTCCACCCCAAATCCACAGAATATACATTCTTCTCAACACCACATCACACTTACTCTAAAATTGACCACATAATCGGAAGTAAAATACTCCTCAGCAAATGCAAAAGAACGGAAATCATAACAAACAGTGTCTCAGACCACAGTGTAATCAAATTAGAACTCAAGATTAAGAAACTCACTTAAACTGCACAACTACATGGAAAGTGAACAACCTGCTCCTGATTTACTACTGGATAAATAATGAAGTGAAGGCAGAAATAAAGATGTTCTTTGAAACCAGTGAGAATGAAGACACAACATACCAGAATCTCTGGGTCACATTTAAAGCAGTGTGTAGAGAGAAATTTATAGTACTAAATTCCTACAAAGGAAATGAGGAAAGATTAAAAAAAAATCAACACCCTAACATCATGATTAAAAGAACTAGAGGAACAAGATCAAACAAATTCAAAAGATAGAGGATAACAAGAAATAACTACGAGTACAAGAGAACTGAAGGAGACAGAGATACAAGACAACCTTTCAAAAAAGCCAAATAATTCAGGAGCTGGTTTTTTGAAAACACCATCAAAATAGATAGACCACTAGCCAGACTGATAAAGAATTAAAGAGAGAAGAATCAAATAGATGCAATAAAAAATGATAAAGGAGATATCACCACCAACCCCACAGAAATATAAACTACCATCAGACATTACTACAAACACCTCTATGCAAATATACCAGAAAATCTAGAAGAAATTGATAAATTCCTGGACAATTACACCCTCCGAAGACTAAACAAGGAAGAAGTTGAATCCCTGAATAGACCAATAACAAGGTCTGAAATTGAGGAAGCACTTAATAAAATACCAACCAAAAAAAGTCCAGGACCAGATGAGTTCACAGCCAAATTCTACCAGATGTACAAAGAGGAGCTGGTACCATTCCTTCTGAAACTATTCAGAACAAATATAAAAATAGGATATCCTCCCTAACTCATTTTATGAGACCAACATCATCCTGATACGAAAACCCGGCAGAGACAATACTAAAAAGGAAATTTCAGGTCAAAATCCAGGATGAACATTGATGCAAAAATCCTCGATAAAATACTGGCAAACTGAATCCAACAGTACATCAAAAAGTTTATCCATCATTGATCAAGTTGGCTTCATCCCTAGGATGCAAGGCTGGTTCAACATATGAACATCAATAAATGTAATCCATCACATAAACAGAACCAAAGACAAAAACCACATGATTATCTCAATAGATGCAGAGAAGGCTTTTGACAAAATTCAACAGCTCTTTATGCTAAAAACTCAATAAACTTAGTATCAATGGAATATATCTCAAAAATAATGAGAGCTATTTATGACAAAACCACAGCCAATATCATACTGAATGCACAAAAACTGCAAACATTTCCTTTGAAAATAATCACAAGACAAGGGTGCCCTCTCTCACCACTCCTATTCAGTAAAGTATTAGAAGTTCTGGCCAGGGCAATCAGGCAAGAAAAAGACAAAAAGAGTATTCAGTTAGGAAAAGAGGAAATCAGATTGTCTCTATTTGTAGATGACATGATTATATATTTAGAAAACTCCATCGTCTCAGCCCAAAATCTCTTAAGCTGACAAGCAACTTCAGCAAAGTCTCAGGATACAAAATCGATGCGCAAAATCACAAGCATTCCTGTACACCAATAACAGACAAACAGAGAGCCAAATCATGAGTGAACTCCCATTCACAATTGCTACAAAGAGAATAAAATACCTAGGAATACATCAAACAAGGGATGTGAAGGACCTCTACAAGGAGAACTACAAACCACTGCTCAAGGAAATAAGCGAGGACACAAACAGAAGGAAAAACATTTCATGCTCATGGATAGGAAGAATCAATATTGTGAAAATGGCCATACTGTCCAAAGGAATTCAGAGATTCAGTGCTATCCCCACCAAGATACCACTGACTTTCTTCACAGAATTGGAAAAAAGCACCTTAAATTTCATATGGAACCAAAGAAGAAAGAGCATAGTGAAGACAATTCTAAGCAAAAACAAAACAAAGCAATCTGGAGACATCATGCTACCTGACTTCAAACTATTCTATAAGGCTACAGTAATCAAAACAGCATGATACTGGTACCAAAACAGAGATAAAGACCAATAGAACAGAGCAGAGGCCTCAGAAATAACGCCATACATCTACAACCATCTGATTTTTGACAAACCTGACAAAAACAAGTAATGGGGAAACAATTCCCTATTTAATAAATCATGTTGGGAAAACTGGCTAGCCATATGCAGAAAGCTTAAAATGGATACCTTCCTTACACCTTATACAAAAATTAACTCCAGATGGATTAAATATTTAAACATAAGACCTAACACCATAAAAACCCTAGAAGAAAACCTAGGCAGTACCATTCAGGACACAGGCATGGGCAAGGACTTCATGACTAAGACACCAAAGCAATGGCAACAAAAGCCAAAATAGACAAATGGGATCTAATTAAACTAAAGTGCTTCTGCACAGCAAAAGAAACTATCATTAGAGTGAACCAGCAACCAACATAATGGGAAAAAATTTTGCAATCTACCCATCTGACAAAGGGCAAATATCCAGAATCTACAAAGAACTGAAACAAATTTACAAGAAAAACAAACAAACAAACAAAAAACATCAAAAAGTGGGTAAAGGACATGAACAGACATTTTTTCAAAAGAAGACATTTGTGCAGCCTACAAACATATTAAAGAAAGCTCATCATCACTGGACATTAGAGAAATGCAAATCAAAACCACATTGAGATACCATCTCATGCCAGTAAGAATGGCAATCATTAAAAAATCTGGAGACAACATGCTGCAGAGGAGAAACAGGAATGGTTTTACACTGCTGATGGGAGTGTGAATTAGTTGAACCATTGTGGAAGACAGTGTGGCAATTCCTCAAGGATCTAGAAATGGAAATACCATTTGATCCAGCAGTCCCATTACTGGGTATATACCCAAATAATTCTATTATAAAGACACCTGTACACGTATGTTTATTGCGGCACTATTCACAATAGCAAAGACTTGGAACCAACCCAAATGCCCAACAATGATAGACTAGATAAAGAAAATGTGGCACATATATACCATGGAATACTATGTAGCCACAGAAAAGGATGAGTTCATATCCTTTGCAGGGACATGGATGAATCTGGAAACCATCATTCTCAGCAAACTGACACAAGAACAGAAAACAAAACGCTGCATGTTCTCACTCATAAGTGGGTGTTGAATGATGGGAACACATGGACACAGGGAGGGGAACATCACACAATGGAGCCTCTCAGGGTCGGCGGCTAGGGGAGGGAAAGCATTTGGAGAAATACCTAATGTAGATAGTGGGGTGATTGATGCAGCAAACCACCATGGCACCTGTATACCTACGTAACAAACCTGCATGTTCTGCACATGTACCCCAGAACTTAAAGTGTAATAATAATAATAATAATGGTGAAACCTTGGAGGTAATTCGAGATATCGTAATCATTTTTTTTCTCCTAAGTACTTACAAATAAAACATCAATTTAAATATCATAGGACATCAGGAAAATGAATGAATAGCGGTACCTAATACTCATTCCCAACCCTCAACCTTAAAAGAAAAGTCCAAAAAAACAAATAAATAACTACATTTCTAC
Organism: Aotus nancymaae; assembly: GCF_030222135.1. Classification (NCBI taxonomy): domain Eukaryota; kingdom Metazoa; phylum Chordata; class Mammalia; order Primates; family Aotidae; genus Aotus; species Aotus nancymaae. The sequence continues at coordinate 20,079,934 of NW_026988465.1, forward strand.
AAGCGCATATGAACTAAAGCGCTGAAGGAAAGCACTGAAAGCAAGTGAGTGGTTAATACCTTGTGAATTGTGGAGACTCAGGATGGCCTTATACAGAAAAAAGAAAAACTCAACCACTGGCGCCCATTTCCTCTGCCAGGACCAGCACAGAATAGGAGGCACTTTAAACTCTTAGAAAAAAGGTAAGCAGGCAGCATGCAGCAGCCCCCATTAATGCTGTGGACATCTTCAGTTTTTGCTGCTTTAGAATCGGGCAGTCCTCGTGGCCTTGAGCCCAGTTTGGGGAGCTTCCAGGAGCTTGCATGGCTGCATTGCTCAGGAGAAGGAGCCCATGTTTTGCCCCCTCCCCTTTGTGACCCAAGCTGCTGCTGCACATGCCATCTTGTAACTGAAGCCAAGTAATCTGTCTACTGCTGAAAGTAAAGTATTGACAACAACAGATATACAAATAACTCAACTCAACAGCAAAAACCATACAATCTAATTTTAAAATAGGCAAAAGATTTGAATAGATATTTTTCAAATTAATACATACAAATGAGCAACAGATAGCTAAAAAATGCTCAACATCATCAATATGGTTTTGCTGTGTCCGCACCCAAATCTCATCTTGAATTGTAGTTCTCATAATCCCCAAGTGTCATGGGAGGGATCCAGTGGGAGTTAAGTGAATCATGGGGGTGATAACTCATGCTGTTCTCATGATAGTGAATAAGTCTCACAAGATCCGCCTGTTTTATAAAAGGCAGTTCCCTGCACATGCTTTCTTGCCTGCTACCATGTAAGATGTGCCTTTGCTTCTCCTTTTGCCTTCTGCCATGATTGTGAGACCTCCCGAGCATGAGGATGGACTAATACAATCACTAATCATCAGAGAAATGCAAATCAAAACTACAACGATATATTATCTCACACCAATTAGAATGGCTGCTATGAAAAAGACAGAAGATAACAAATGATGCCATGGATGTGGAAAAATGGAAACTTTAATACATCTATAAAGGAAAATAGTATGGAGGTTCCAAAAAAAAATTAAAAGTAGAATGGCCATATGACCCATCAATCCCATTATTGGGTATACATCAAAAGGGAATGAAGTCAGTGCATCAAAACCAGGCACAGCAAGACAAATACCACATGATCTCACTTATATATGGAATCTAACAGTGTGAATCTTAAAAAAGTAGAGAGTTTAACAGTGGTTACTAGAGACTGGGGAAAGAAGCAGGGAAGGGGAAATGAGGAAAGGCCAGTCAATGAATACAAAGTTATATTTAGGTTGGTGCAAAAGTAACTGTAATTTTTTCCATTGAAAGTAATGGCAAAAACCACAATAACTTTTGCACAAACCTAACAGGAATAAGTTCTGATCTCTACTGCACAGTGAGGTGATTATGCTTAATAGTAGTGTATTGTATATGTCAAAATAGCTAGAAGAGAGAATTTTGAATCTTCTAACCATGAAGAAACAATAAATATAAGATGATTAAAATGAGATGAAATATTCTGATTTATTATACAATGTGTACATATATTAAAACATCACACCTAGTCCCATAAATATATAAAATTATCATGCATAAATTAAAAACTCAACAAAAAAATTAGATATCTGATATATACATGAGCTATATATAGTTGTACAGCTATACAAATATATATTTGTATAATTATTAGAACCCTAATTTCTATATGGGCTTCATTTTCCTGTGTTATGATCTGAAACATTCCCAAAGCAGAAAGTCCTATATTAGCTAAATGACTTTCGGGAGCAAGGCTGTATAGTTATAGTAGCTGATACAAGATATAAAACTCTCTGAAAGTATTTTGGGCTTAGGTATATTTGTATATATGTATAAATATATATATATATATAGAGAGAGAGAGAGAGTCAAATATCTATACAAATAGATGTATGTATATGTGTATATATATGTGTGTACATATATATATATATGGCATATATGTATGCCATATATATTATATATATGGCTTATATATATATATATAAGATATATATATATGAGAGAGAGAGACAGAGAGAGAGAGAGAGGGAGGGAGGGAGAGAGAAAGAGAGAAGGAGAGAGACAAATATCTCTACAAATATAACTAAGCTAAGACCAAAGTACTTTCAGAGAGTTTGAGATATATGATGTACAGAGATCTATACATCATATATCCTAGAGCTATTTGTATATGTACAGAGATCTATCTATCTGTCTGTCTAAAATAGCTATATAGCCACTGCCTCCTGAGTAAACAGGATTTCTCTCTAAAACCTACTGCTTAAGGATACATCACCCAGAGTACTTTAAGAGAGTTTAATATCTTGTGGCAGCTACTATATGTATACATATGTGTATACAGTCTTGCTCCCAAAAGTCAGTTAACTAACACAAGACTTTCTGCTTTGAGGAATGTTCTAGATCATGGCACAGGAAGATGGGTCCCAAGTAGAAATGAGGGGGTCTCAGTAAGTTTAGAAGGCAGAAATTAAGGTTTAAGACTATGGAGGTCCATGGAATTTGTGGGACAGGTCACTGGAGAAAATAGAGCTGTGGAGAGGGGCAATATATATATGGAGGTAATCCTTGGATGTTTGGCTGAGGCCCAGATTAGTTGCAAAATTTGACAGAGATAAGATACTGTAAGACTAGAAATCAAAATGAACTGCTGGAAGTGCTAGAATATACTGGATTGTTTATCCCAGTCAGAGTGCAAATGTCACACTAAGCACATTGGGCTTTGAATCGAGGTCCCAGAAAGGCAAATTTTATGAGTAAGGATTACTGCCTAAAGTAGGATATACACCCCAGTACTAAGGAACATGTAGCTAAACATGGCCAACAAAATAATAAAACCCATTCTGACTAGATCAAGAATATTCATTAGTTATGTAACTGTTAGTCAAAGTAAAAATCAACCCTTAGCAAAGAAAACAGCACAAGGCAGACTCCCTCTAATTCATGTTTACGATATTCAGAATTAAATTTTAAAAATTACTTGACTTGTAAAGAAGTTCAGAAATATTACTACTAATCAAGGCAAAAAAATGATTTAATAAAAACAGATTATTCAGACTTCTGAAATAATGAACAAACATTACAAAATAGTTCTTATAAATAAAACATTTAAAGGAAAAAGTGAACATGTATAAATAAATGATGATTATCAGCAGAGAAAAGGAAACTCTAAACAAAATTAAAAATAAAAACTCTAGAGCTGAAAAATATATAACGTCTGAAAAGAAAAATGCACTGAGTGGCTTTAATGTAAAATTAGAAACGGTGGAAAAAGTGGCATTGATTTGAGAAAAATAAAAATTATTCAACCTGGACAAAAGTGGACAAGAAAATTATAAAAAAGTCTCATTGCCATATAGAATTTCACACGTATAGAATAACATATGTGTATTTGAAGTTACCCCCCAAAAAGAAAAGAGAAACATACAGAAATGTATATATATTCTAGTTATAAGAATAATAATCAACCTCTTATAGAAAACTATGAAATCTAGAAAACGATGCAAAAACATTTCCAAAGTACTTAACTAGAAAAAGTCTATTGCCAATTAGAATTACATATCAAGATATTTCACGATAAACAAAACCTAAAAATATTTGTCACCCATAAGACTGTACTAACAGAAATAGTAAACAAGTGTCAAGGTGAGGCAAATTATATCTGATGGACGCTGAAATTTATATTCAAACAAAAAGTAAAAATTGCAAACATGCTGGTAAATACAGAAATATATATTGTTTCTCTTAATTTTTAAAAATAACTGATGATTTAAATAAAAAATTACATTGTATTATCAAATTGATAGTATACATGGATTAGAAATAATACATAAATGGCAAAAAGAAAGGATAGTGAAAAATAGAATTATGCTGTCAATAGACTTTTAACCTGTTCTTTTTTTTTTTAAGTGGTACAAAACTTAATCTAAGTTGACTCTATGGAGTAAAGGAAATGACATATAATCCCTAGAGAAAATGTCTAATATAATAAAAGATGTATAACTCAAAGGAAATTAGAAGATAAAAACTGGTATACTAAAAATAGTAAATTGATGCTAATAAAGAGGGAATGGAGGAATATAAGAACAAAAAAATTGCGCTGAGACAAAGAAAGTAAACATCAATTTGGTAGATATATTACTAATTACATTAGAAGTAAATGGACTAAAAATTTCAATTAAAAGAGCGATATTATCATACTGAATAACCAGACCAATGAAGCACTTTTTAAAGTACTTAAAACGAACACTTTAAATATACAGACACAGATAGAGTGACAATAAGAGGAAAAAAAAATGTAATGTACACACGAAGCATAAAGAAGATGAGATGGTTATATGACTTTCAGACCAAGTAGGCATCAAGAGACGGTGCATTACTGGTGATAAAGTGGAACAGTTCATAATGATTAAAAGACTGATTAATTAAAAAGCTGTAAAAACCATAAATGTTTATGCAACTAAAAACAGCATTTTAAATATATAAAAAATGAAAGAAGAAAAGGGTAAGATAGACAAATCTATAATCACAGGTGGAGATTTCAAAATTCTCTGTTAGCAATATCAAGAAAATGTAATTTATAGACAAAAAAATATGGGTATAAATGATAGTAAAAGTCAAACAATGTAGTCAACTAACTTGACCTAACTGACATGTATAGAATATGGTAACATGTATTTCTTTGTGAAATGTTTACCATGACAAATTATACATTGGGCCATAAAATAAGTCTTAATAACTTTCAAATACGATAATCTTACAGAGCATGTTCTCTGACTTCTACAGGATTTAAATAGAAATCAATAAAAATAAGATTTCTAGAAAGCTACCAATGTAATACAATGTTAGACCAAACAATTTTAAATAACTCCTGGGTAAAAGGAGAAATCACAACGTTATTAATTTCACACTGAATAATAAAGAAAAGGCAACATCAAAGTCTGTGAGATACAGTTAGACTAATGCTTAGAGGGAGAACTATATGTTTAAATATTTGTATTAGAAAAAAAGAAAACCACACAAATGATAAGTTGGTGCATAAGTAATTTCAGTTTTTGCCATTAAAAGTAATGCCAAACTCTCTCTCCCTATGAATTACCAATGGAAAATGTTAAATTTACTCTCCTTATATTTAATTTGATAAATCATCACATTAGCAAGCTAAATAAAGGAGAGCAAAGTTAACCCAAAACATGTAGAAAAAAACAATTAACAAAGAACAGAAATCAGTGCAAAAAGATTAGAGAAAAATAAAGCCCAAACTTCTCAATCCAGAATTCTATGTGAAGATATATTCTGCTACCCAAAAATTTAAGGAATGTGTCATCTACAAGATAGCACTAAAAGAAATACTAAAGGAAACCTTTCAAAAGACTATTAAAATGAATAATCCCAAGAAATAGTGCTTAGAAAGGAGGCTATAAAAATGTAAATTATCAATCTCAATATTAAAAAAGAAAATATCACTTCTGATTTTACAACTGTTACAACATGACGTTACAAATGACAGATTATCAGGAACAACCTTATAAAAATAATTATGACCATCTACATAAAATGGACTAATCCCTTGAAAAACACAATGTACTGAAACTGACACTATAAGAAACAGATCTGAATAGTGCCATATTTTTTCAAAACATATAATTGAAATTAATAAAACATTTCCTAGAAAGGACATTTCAAACTCTGTTGTGCAAGTGAATTTCAGCAAATATTTAAGAAAAAAATAAGACCAAATCACCCAAATATTTGCACAAAATAGAGAAGAAAAGAACATTTTCCAACTCATTTTGTAAAGTCAGCATCACACCATTTCCAAAAGCTGACAAGGACATTATAAGAAAAGGAAAGTTACAGGAAAATATTTCTAGTTAATATACTTCTATATTCTAAGAAGTTATCTTAGAAAATTGATCTTGTATGCTTAAAGACTAAAGTCAATTAATGTACATATGATCCTTTCAAGGCACTTAAGACTTTCAATTTTAGATTATCCTATGAAAGTTCTGGTTTGGTGCTTATTGAAAATTAACACTGTGATGAATAAATTTTATAGAAGTTAGTGTTTATTATGACAAACTCAAAGTAAGACCCTAACAGAAGAAATCAGGTTGGGAATCTTCCATGAACAAGACTTTGTTAATAGTCTCAGTTCCTTGTGGGAGATACTGTCGGGAAGGTGGCAATGGTGTTTGTCTGTTGAGGTGTGCCATGCCAGATAGCATTCACTGCACTCTAGTTACACAGTTAAACTATTTGTATATATAAGAAACCAGTTTATATATGTATGTAACTACTTTAATCATGTGTGTGTGTGTGTATATGCACACACACACACATATATATATGCACACACACACATATATATATATACCCTTACTGAATTTTTGTCTATGTATAATATATATATATATAAAAATCTATGGTTAACATATTTAACCATATTGTATAGTCACTAGTCACTGGTAGTCACTAGTCCATTGGAATATCTTACTGAAGGGGAACGTGTGGGCGATCTCAGTTTTATGGCCCTGAAGTAAGATTCCAGGTATAGTTTCAGTATAGTCACCCCCAAGTATCATGGGCCCAGAGTGAGGAGGGTGGCACTCCTGAGCTACCCTCTAATATATACCCTTCCACTAATATAATATATATGATATAAATATATTATATATATATGTTATACATAGAGAAAAATTCAATAAGGGTGTAAATGATAGTAAAGGTTAAACAATGCAGTCAACCAATTTGACCAAAGTGACCTTTATAGAACATTATGCCCAATTACAGCTGAATATACATTTGTTTCTTTGTGGAATGTTTATTATGACAAATAATATTTTGGGACATAAAATAAGTCTTAATAATTTTCAAATATTATAATCTTGATAACATGTATATTTTATGTGTGTATATAGTGCTTTAGTGATACACAGAACTATATATATGCACACACACACACACACACATCTGTATATCACTCTATCATTCTAAAACTAGACTAATTTATATTCTATGGAACCTATCAATACTAGAAGATATTTATGTATTTTTTGTTTTTGTTTTTCTTCCTATTGCAATGTAAGTTCTTTAAGGGAGAGATTCTGTTTTTTTTTTTTAATTTAATGTATATTCAGTGCATTTAACAGTGTTTGCACATTGAAGATGCAAAATTAATACCACTTGGATGAATGAATAAATGTATAAATGAATGTGAGCTGTATTTTCAAGTGCTAAGAATATAAAATTGAGAGAAAAAATTAGAAGCTTGACATAGAAGTGTAATATTTGTATCTTTTTGAAAGCCTGCAAACAAAAATATGTTTTATTAGTTGTCATTGTCCTGAAAATGTACCTAAAGTTTTCACATTTTAAAAAACCTCTGTGAAGATGGAAGTACCAGGATTGGTAATATATTCACTAGAAAACAACTTGTACTAGTCTGTTTTCACACTACTATACAGAACAGCCCGAGACTGGGTAATTTATAAAGAAAAATGGTTTAATTGACTCACAGTTCAGGATGGCTGGGGAGGCCTCAAGAAACTTACAGTCATGGTGGGAGGGGAAGCAAGCGTGTCTTACATGGAGGCAGGCAAGAGAGCAAGAGCGACAGAGAGGGCAGGAAGTGAAAAGGAAAGAGCCCCTGATAAAACCATGAGATCTGGTGAGAACTCACTCACTGCCCCCATGATCCAGTCCCCTCCCGCCAGGTCCTTCCCTTGACACATGGGATTGTGGAGATTACAATTCAAGATGAGATTTGGTGGAGACACAGAGCGAAACCATGTCGTAACTCAATGTGTGTTAATCTACACAAGCAGAAAACTTTGGTCAGCACCTAAAAACGGTTATGTATGGTCCCACCCAAAGGTGGAGAAAATAGCCAAAATAGGAACATAGGAAAATACCCAAGATAAAAGCTTCATAATTTTTCTCAGGGAAAACTGTAGATGAGAATACAATTAAATCTAATGTCATTAGGATTTTATTGAGACAACTAGACCTCTTTTCCCTTGGCCCTTAAGACTGCTGTATTATGCAATGACAGTTTCTTAAAATGAAAAAAGATCAATCCCACAAATTTTTTAAAAAATCAATTATCCAATGGGAAAGAGATGGATTACCATTGATTGCATCCTGCCTGTGTTAGAGATGATGGATGGCTGCAGTCATGGTATTGATCTTCGGGAACAGGCTTACACTGTCTTGCATGGCTTATTATGGGGCCACCCATTCAGAGGATGCATACATGCACAACAAATTTCACATTTTACATTCTATCAGGGTCTTTTTTTGCTATTCTTTCGCTCATATGACTCTGATTGTGTCACAAAAATTAAGCATTGTTACTTGCTTTTAACAATGTGTTCAGATAAGATGAACATAAAGAACTTCTGGGCAGGCAGTACAGTGACAGGATGAGAGAGCAGCCATGTAAATGATCTTCTGGCAGTGACTGTAGTTTGTTTCTAAGTGAAGTGCCTGAAAAGTCATCTTGTAACTCGAACAAATCCTTCACGTTTTCAAATAACTGGGGGACGTGTGAGATATTACAGGTTTATTCCAACCTGCACCATTTGAAGATGATAAATATTAGCAGTTCAGTTGCAATTTATACACTCTATGAAATAATACATATATAATTTTTTGACCAATGATGACTTACTTGCTTAGTGGAATGTATTGTGACTTCAAGAAGACAATTTTCAATTAACTTTATTTCAATTGTATGTCCTTCCTTGAAAAAATGTATTTCAACCTCATCTACTATTTCAGCAATCACAGAACTCAGGACTGGTAACAAAAGCCATTACAGGTTCTACGATGTGTCTACAGTTGCACCGACGTGTTTACTGAATTCAGAGGCTGGGTTACATAGCCATCTCTTTTGCTCACTGATCTACTTGCTAATGAGCAAAACTGCCAAATGTACATTTAGGGGGTGCTTGTTGAAACTATTTTAAGCATTGCGATGCCAAGTAAACAAAGCAAATGTTAACTTTTCTTCATAAGCATAGTAGTTGTGGTGCTGTTTACAGTGTAAGGAGGATACAAATTTGATGAGTACTCATAAACAGGAAATATATATCTTTTTAAGAAATTAACCTAAGTCAATGTGGTCATTCAGCTGATATGACAGTTTCTTTGTTGCTCATTATTATTATTATTATTGTTTTGCAAATGTTAGTAAAACAAACCTTTTAACTTTAACCTACTAACCTTTTAACTAATGGTTAAAGGAAGGTTAATTTAACTAATGGTTAAAGGAAGGAGTAGAGTACTTTATAAAGAAAAGAACTCTCATTATGAAGTTTACCAAAAGTAGTAACATTTCTTGGTATATATGTATGGAAGAGTCATACGAGCTGTTCTATATTTTGAAATAGTCTTTGACCTAGACTATGATCACATGAAACTGCCCCTTGAATGAATGATCTTTCCTAAAACACAATAACTAAAAATAACAAATAATTGACCGTTCGGTGTAGATAGGTATTAACTAGCACATCTTTTTTATACATCTATTTAATATATTTTGAAAGTAACATATTTAATGCTCAATTATCTTAAGCTAGATTACTGAATAGATTTCCATTTGGGGGCACAGATAAACAACACAGCCAAGAGTTACTATCTATGCTGTAAAAAAGTATATGAAAATGAAAGTAAATAGAAACAGACTTCCCCAAGACTCTGTGACAGTCTTCATATTTTCTCTGTGTGACACTGGGAAGACAACCTTCTATTGTTTGCTGAGTCTTAACAAAATTAACCCTAAACTATTACCTGAGAAAACAGAATGAAGCATAGGACAGTGTCAGCCATATTTGGAAATGGGTCTGAAATCAGGTGATAGCCAAAAGGTACAAAATAGTGAATCTCCAACTCTGGACAGTCAATTTTAAGCCCACTTTGAATATAGTCTCATGAAATAGAAATGGAAATGGAAATCTGAAGAAGAGGAAACATACACAGAAGAGGGTGGAGGGGCTACAAAGAAAAGAAAGCGTGTGAACACAAATGCGTTGCTGGGAAACACTGAGGCTGGTTTAAGAGACGTTGGAAAAGCCAGTTTTTTGTTTGTTTCTTTCGACTAAAAATTTCTGATGCAAATCGTAAGGATACCATAGTAAACAAAGGATCTGATGGATTCATCAGATAATAAAGATTATTAGCTAAAGTATATAAAGCACTCCAGTGGAGGCTGGCTATTCATAAATGTTGGATGTTATAATTAAAATGTGTTTTTTCATCTGGATTTTTCATGGCTAGTCCCAACATTATATAGAAAGGTCCAGGAAATTGAGGAAATATACGCTGTATTATCATATTAGTAAAAGTTGACCTGCTGACAATTTGGCAATCAGAAAACATATGAATAGATAATTTATGTTCACTATTTTTGTTTAAAAAATTGTTATGATAAACTAGCAATCCAAGCATGTAGACCTCTACTAAATAGAAAGAACCTTCATTGGATGGGCATGTTTCAGAGATCACCTACACTATCTGCTTTGTTACTTATACTGTACTATCTCTGTGAAGTAGAAAATGTTACTACCATGTTTATGGGTGATAAGACACTATGACTCAAGCTAAACAGAGCTACTTACACAGTATCAAGCAGTTATACTTTAAAATTCAATTTTAAATCCTTTGATGGTGTGAAACCTCTCAATTTCTCACTGAAAACAGGAGTTTGTATTGACTTTGTGTTATATAAATGCAGTTGCACCCTAATTGTGAAATGTAATATGACTAAATCGGTACCTCTATTCTAGGGGATTACATTATATATTTTTTTCTTTTCTGGGCACTATGGAGACATTTTGTCATATTTACATTACGTTTGTATCCTTGAAGAATATACTAACAGCATTTTTCTGAAAATCAGCATTTTTCTCTTTTTTGACTGAGATGACTGAGTGTAATGTTGCTATCATCCCTCCATGTAACACTCTTGTTCTTCAGGCACTGAATGCTTGATGAAACCAATAAGAAGTACAGCCCCTACCTTCAAGGAGCTTATTTTTGTCTGGACATGAAACCACGTTATTTCCTGATGAGCAACTCTTCTAAGTCTTATAGCATTGAAATTGATCAGTCTCGTCTTAAAAGGATTCTTTTACTCATAAGACCATCTGGAAACTGAGAGATGTACACGTAAGTTACATTCTAAAGAGCAGAGACGAGCTTACCACCAGAAGCTTGCTGATAGAGTGGAAGGCTGGCAAGTGCTGATGTTTACCAACAAACAATATCCTTTGTAATGGGCTTATGGGGGGAAGAAAGGTTGGCCACTTGGATGCACTACCCTGCCCCTCCCTTTTAAAATATTGATGCTTGTCCTGTAGGCACTAATCATCCTCTGTTGTGGCTAATTGGAGGCACTTAGACCCACTGCTAGCTTTTTGCTGTGATAAATATTTAATCACAGAGGGGAATGCTCCTTTTTGAGAACACACATCAGTCTGTGACTCTTGAAAACAGAACAAAGGGCACTGCTACCTGGAAGGAGCCTTCACTGCCTAGTCCAGGGTTGAGAAAGGCCCACCTAATTACCTCTGCTGAGAAGCACCAGTCTCCTCACTGACTGTCTGACATTTAGACATTTCTCCCCTCACCTCTTCTCGCTGGTGTGAAAAGGAACTGAATACAAAATGAAAGTCCACTTTGCTAGTGAATTTCCTACCCATCACAAAGTTAGGCCATGGATGTGTGGTATGTCACTCTAACTGTGGCATTTTTCTCTCCAATTAAAAATAATGGATGATATTGGCCTGTCAGCCTGCATGGTATTCCTGTAGGGAGAAAATTAGTTGGTATCTCTACAGAGCTATTGTCCACTAATTTGAAGTTCAAGGTCTGACTGCGATCCATCTCTGTGTCTCCCTGCGCTTCAGTGTGTCATTGAGAATCTGCGTTTCCCATTGGAAGCCTCTGACAGGCACCGTTACAGGTGAACCCATTTTTCTTGGAACAATTTTCATGCAAACTGGGAGTGAAGAAAGATGATCACATCTTTCAATTATTCAACTGTATTTCCTGGAACAGTCTTCTGAATTTGTCAGGAGCTGCTTCATCACTGGGATGTTAATGTATTATACTGGCCAATTTTACATGACAATTACATGTTGAGAATAACAACAAAAAAAGAATTTCTTAATATATGAGATATTAGAAGAAAAGATAGAATATTCAGCCACCATTTGGTTAAAGGAAACAAACTGTTCTACTTATGTGTGTATGTGTCCTCTTTATCTATTGATTCCTCAGTTTGGAGAAGCACATACAAATTTTTGGTTTGTCCTCTATTCTTGGTAGAAAAAAAATGCTGGTAATTTTAAAATTGGATACAAATAACTGAAGAGGTGCAAACTACATTTAATTAAATCTTGTAAGCCAAAGGTGATTGTTAATAGTTAAAAACATTTCATTCCTCTTCAATTACTCCTCCTTAGCCTTCAGGCTCTTCTCTTTCAAAGGGAGTGGTATTGCTGAGGCAGACAACTTTCTTTGAAGAGAATTATGTCTTGGGTTATAAATGGAGTCGATTTTTAGTACTGTTCGAAAATCACCATTATATCCTCATCTCTAAAGATAGCAAAACAAATCTGAAAGCAATATAAAAGAAAAAATAATAAAATATTAAAAGGATAAAACAAATTATTTCAAGACATAACCAATAACCCCAAACTCAGCAGTCCTGTAATAACCAGAACACAGCTAAGATAGAGCACTGGGAAAGGGGAGTCTATATAGAGATTTTTAACTTTATATTATGTAACATCTTTGAATTACAGTTCTTTAAAAATGTACTGAATTACCTTCAAGCTACGAGCTACAATTTCAAACATACAGCATGAGTAAAGACAAATTTGCAATAAAAATGTCTTTAATTCATTAGTTATGTTTTCTTATATTCAAGAACTATATTTAATATGTTTAAACAGTTGCAGCTAAAATACTTAGATACTTATGTTGCTTTAATTCATTTAAAAATTATATCATAAACATTTCTTTCATATTCTTAAGGGTCCTAACATTTATTTTAAGGTTTACCTAACATTTCACTTCATCTGATAGTAAGTTAATTTTCATTTTTTCATAAGTACAGATAATTTTGCAATGAACATTTGTTCATAAGTATTATATATCTTCCTCTACTTATGGATGTTCAGGTAGATACTTCAGATAAGATCTCACAAATTTAAAATCTATCTCAAAGTTGCAAGAATAATAATTAGAGACTTGCTACCTTAACTACTACCCGAGAAAATATTGAAAAACAACTGTGAATTGAGAGAGGAGTAAGGAGAAAAGTGGTCAGGCAGGCAGTTAGGATGGGTCTTCAGGTGAATTCTCCCAAACCAAAGAACAGCCCCCAGGCACAAATAAGGGATCTTGCACCGTGGGCCTTGCCTGAGACATGCCCACAGCCTCATAGATAAGAAAGTCTACACAGGAGATTGCCCAGACATGCCCACAATGCAAAACCTTGTCCCCTCACACATGCACAGTAAGGTGAACAAAGCAATAAGGAGTAACTCAAGCTAAGAGCGCACGTGCAAACTAGGAGGATGGGGTGGAGCAACCAGAAATTATGCAAATGAGATGCCCAGCCCCCACTGGTTTCTTATAAAAGCCTCTGTATTCATCTGTGAAACTGAAACCCTTTTTCAGGACCCCTCTCTGTGGCAGACAGCTTTTTCTTTTTGGCTTATTTAACTTCTGCTCTAACCTCACCAGAGTGTCCGCATCCTTGATTTCCTCGGTGTGAGACAAAAAAACATTTGCTGGCACTCCAGATAATGAGGCTGTTCCAAAATACTTAGAAGGTGATAGTTATAGACCAATTGCTTTGTGGATTTTTCCACTATCTTCCCTGGTTTTAACAGACTAGTGAAATACCCTGTGTGAGAAAAAATCAAGTAGCACTTCACAGCAAGCAGTGAAATATTTATGTTCATGAGTTCCACATTTAGTAAATATACATTCATTACCCTAAACACATCCCAAGGGTAGGAAGATAGGACAGTAAATCTACCTACTTCAGTTGTCTAATTTTACAGACAAAACTGAGGACCCGCTAAGAGAAGGGTTTTGTGAACGCTTTGTTTCCTGCTTCCCGGTTCATTAGTCTTTAGCCTGTAACTGTATTTCCCCTTCAAGGGGGCAGAAAACCTAATTTCTGTATTAAAATGTGGTTTAATTTTCATTGTGTTTAGAAAAATCAGGCTATGGAGTCTGTGGATTAGATGTGAGTCTTTAGGAATATTATAAGAACTATGACAATGATATAGATAACAGCAACTGAGACATCTTAATATCATATGACTTACAATGATCACAGTTGAATTAGGATATAGTACCTTGTTTGGATTCCACAATTGATCTATAGGGTACATCCATGAGAAAAAAATAAAAGTGATTAATTGTTGAGTTTTCCTTACAACTTGAAAAAAACACATTAGCCTCTATTAAGCTTGGAAATAACAAACTGTTTGAGGGTGATGACTTAAGAAGACTTCAAGGATAAAAAGGAAGATGACTGAGAAGATACAGAACTGTTACATATTACTGGGAATACCAGAATAGGAAGTGAATTTGAAATGGATCAGAAGGGGCTTAAATTAGACAGAACAAAACACAGTGTAATGGATTTGAAATACAACTTTACATTATTTTTATGCGCTAAGAAAATGTATTCCCAGGAGAACTGGAAAAGCCAAAAGAAAAGGACAATATCTGCCTAAAACATTAGTATAGATGTCTACAAAAAGAGAAGTTAGAGAATGCTGAGTTCCTTTCCAATCCTCTAATTCAGATTTCAGTGACTAAAAATGCAAAATCTCCAGGCTAAGTATATCCCTCTAAGATATAAGTCTTCACATAGTTAAGCTTAGAGCAATAAATCACATGCAGAATCCATACAAAGTCATTTAACTCAAAAATAGAAATAGTCTCTACTCTTTCAGAAATTGTTTAGAACAAAAATGGAAAGGAATGTAATGCATAAAGTGAGAGATGGTTGCAAGGAAAATGACTTATGGCATATAAATGCAGATTTTTATGATACACATGCACATTCAGTAGATGGATTTATAACACAGAAAGAGTTTCAGATGGCATTTAATCTTATTTAGACAGGATACTGAAACACACTTTTTTTATTTACAAAAGGAAAAGCTTATTAAAAATAATACCTTTGAAATCAGACTCTTTTTCTAGATTAAACTAAAGTTAGATAATATTTTATGTGACACCAATCTGTTGTCATAGCTAACATTGCAAAGGGGAAATGAAATGGAGTGTTTTCAAGGAGACAGTTCTTTGGTGACACAATGTTTTTCTAAGCTAGCATTGTATTTCATTTCAAAACCCTCTCTCCACTCCTACAACCGCACCATTTCCACAATCTGTTTGACACCCCCTGTGCCAATAGTGTAGGACACAATTACATAACATTATAGGATGGAAGTACAGGAAATCTTTATTAGTTTCCTGTTTCTGCCATAAGAAATTTATCACCATCTTAGTGGCTTAAAATAACAGGAATTTATTATTTTACAGTTCTGGAAGTCAGAAGTCTGAAATAGTCACATGGGGTTAAAATAAAAATGCTTTCCTTTCTGGAGGCTCTACAAAAGAATCCATTTTCTTGCTTTTTCCCCCTTCGAGTCTGCCTACATTCCTTGATGGTGGCTCATTTAAAGCTCAGCAATGGTGTGGGCTAGGCCCTCTCACAACATGTTACTCTGACCTCTTCTCATTCATGCCTCTCCTGTTAAGTATCTTTGCAATTATATTGGGCCCACCTGGATAATTAAGGATAATCACCCATCTGAAAGTCAGTGATTAGAAATTTTAATTTCATTTGCAACTTTAAATGCCCTTTGCAATGTAACCTAACATATTCTCAGGTCCTGGAGTATAGCACATGAGTATCTTTGGGAAGGAGAGGCGCTTTTCTGCTTCAGAGTCAAAATGGCATGCACGCTTGTGTGTGCCCAGGCGCGCATGCACGCATGCACACACACGAACACACACATGCACAAACACACACATACAGGAAACTGAATCTACAAATAAACTTGGGGAACTTTCTCTGCCACAACTTTAGATAAAAAAGGAGTTTCCTTTTGCAAAACTATGTGTCAAAACTAGGGCTGCTGACTCACATTTTAGCCAGATCCCTGTCTCATAGTCATTCTCAAAATGACATAGCCAAAGTGAAAAAAAGAGGAAATTGATAAGAATCCTGAAGACCCTTTCATGAACACTGAATTTTCCTTTTCTTTACTCACTTTGAAATTCACTAAAAAGCTAACGTTGTGGACATGGAAGGTATAGAAGAAACTTGCAATAATAATATTGTAAAAGTGAAAGGATTCTATTATTCAATATGTCATAAAAATTATTACAGATAAAATTAAAGGGCAAGAATCTCACTGAAATAATGTATCAATTCAACTATTTTATGGGACATGCTCAGGAATACAAGGAAACCTCCAAGGACATCTGGGTTGAATTAAAATGGTAGGCAGCCCTACTTAGGGAGGCAGTCTTTGTGTGAGCAAATGGCCAAGTGTTTGATTAATGGGAAGAGAGCTATAAAGAAATACATATTTTTAATGAAGATAAAAATAGCTGAACCACTTTCATATTGTGGTTTTCTTGTTCGTTTCAGCGGCGATTCCTCAGGAATCTCATCCACACTACCCTATGGACTAAAAGGAAAACTCTTTAAATATCTTTGAAAAGGCTTCCATGCCTTTCTAGTTGCATTTTAGTTGACCAACCTTGTCATGTCACACTGGATGATGTGCAATTTGGATCTTCTATGACCTAGAGCAATTCACTTAATCTAATTGCAGAGGATCTAGCAAAGGCAAAATGTACATTCCTGATTCACTAGATGGAGAAAGTTTGACCAATATTAAGATACTAACGGTGCTATCAGTAATTTACTACAACTGGCTTTTATGGGTAAAATGGAATGTCATGTTGAGTGATATGTGCTCTCTATAGTCCTTGTCAGAATATCTTAGAGAGTACCATTATTTTTTTTAGCATTATTATCCAGGCATTCTTAAACCCAGATTCAGACTCATTTTCAGTGTTTTTTTAAAACTCTACATCAATCAAAACATTTTAAAATGTTCTATACAATCAAATAGATTAATGATCAGTGCTTTATTTCTACAAACAAAGAAATGGACAGTTATACCAAATGATAATGTTCATCTCCTTTACATCCCACAGGGCAGGTGACATTTCAAAAATTATCCACAGTTATTACAAAGTATATACATCCTTCACATTTGCTTATGTTTGTATATTAGATTCAGCATGTTCGTAAGATGCAGATTATGTTTTTAAATGTGTGATGCTCTTTGAAGGACATCAATAAAAGCTGATGTCTGAAGTGATTCTGATATGCAATCTAAACACTAGCTAAGATTACAGAGTCAAGACAAGAATCAGATATATGCACTGAGAATAGTAATTTTTGTTTTTGTACAAAAAAATCAGATATATGCACTGAGATATATGCACTGAGAATAGTAATTTTTGTTTTTGTACAGAAAAATCAAATATATGCACTGAGAATAGTAGTTTCTGTACATTTTCTATGGGTGAAGTTTAAATCTTTAAAGAAATATTAAGATCTGATCAACAGTCTACTTTCATGAATCCCGCAAATTCATCCCATACATGCTCTCAAGTGAAGAATGAATGTCAGTGCTTTTTTTCCATGTGAAAAATATTTGGGCTACATGGACTATCAGAACATAGCAAAACATAGCAAATATGTGTTCACAACATTTTTGCTTTTCTTTAACATAAAATGAAATGTCTTGGCATTTAAATTCAAGACAAACTGATCAATTATTAAGAGTGCCTTGAAGTTTTTATTTAAGATTTAGCACCTGCTAAGTTCCTGAGTGAAGTCTGTACTTGGAAACTTCCTGCATTTCCTGAGCAGGGCCCTTACATTTCCTTAACGCATTCCACCATCTAAACAAAAAATTCACTTCATTTTTGGAAAATACATATTGAACAGTATTAAAAACCAGTGAAGCGCCAAGATTAATTCTGTGCGTCCTTTTGCTTTTGTTGCAAATTACTCATTACTTTATTATCTTTACAGAATACTCAGGATACAATTATAGGGACCGAGAGTGGGCTTTTGTCTTGTCCACCTCATTCACCGTTTTGTGTTGAGAAAAACACGTTAGCTATTAGATATTTATTACCCAGGTAAGTTCTGTCTATTAGAGTAAACCAGTGCAAACTAAAAGGGGCAAATCCTTGAAGTTATTATGCCCTTGACTGGAAAAAAGCAGATACACCCTAAACTCTTGCTCAAGGGACATTTGTGGTGTTGTGTGTGGCAGTAAGGATCATTGTCCATGGCTCAAAGGTTAACTGGATTGGTAAATTTGGGTTCAAGTTACCATTACTCAACTGTGTTTATTGGATATTCCTTGGAGAAAGTGTAAGGGCCAGCATTGCTATATTCTGGTTTTGAGATACTGGAGAGCAAGGGAGGTGAAAGAAACAGAGGAAGTGAGACAGAGCAAGAGAACACTGATGCAAATGTCACATTTTAATGTGTTCTAAAGTGTAAACGATGAATATGGATACCTTGGCTGTTTACACAGCCTCAATAGTTGCCACATAAGTTACTGACATTCAGCCAGTGCCTATCAGCATAAAAGCACAAGGAAAAAAATGTTTTGAGAAGCTAAAGTGCACAAGTGTCTGCACACACTAAGCTATGCTTTGTACTGGGGGTAGCTTTGCTCATTAAATTTCAGGCCTTTTAACAGAGTTAGGACTAGATAAAGATTTTTTTCTATTGAAATATATGAATGGCTGCCTTTAACACATCGTATTTTTCCAGAAATATAGGTGTGCTTTTCTGGAGGGACATCTAATATATGCAAACTTGGGTTTAAAGGTATATAATTTGAGATGGAAAACTACGTGTATTCATAAAATAATGCCCTTCAGTAGGGCGTTTAAGCTGTAGTTGAATTTCCAAATTGAATTAACTATTTTAAATTTCAGTAAAAGCATGCTATAGCCACTGGAGTCAGTCTGTCTGTCTATCTATCTATCTATCTATCTATCAATCAATCATCTATCAATCATCTATCATCATCATCCTCATCATCATTTTCTGTAACTATTTTAGCTCTCCGAAGCTTATCTGCTACTAAGGTTCTAGGCATTCTATAACTAGAATATATTCATTTATAAAGAATAATTTATAAAATAATACTTTGTCATGTCCAAGCTTTACAACAATATTGTAAAATCCTAATTTATAAGAAAACTGACTCTCAAAAAAGATAAGCAATTTGCTGAAAGCCACACAGGAAATGAACAGCATGATTCAAATACTCTGGCCAAGACACGCTGAAAGCAGTCTGCCTTCCACAAGGGACAGCTTCATCTAAACCAAAAAAACAGAAAGGAAAGGTAACTCTCTTCAAAAATTTATCTATACTTCAGTTCTCTTAGGGCAAATACACTTCTTATCTCGATTTAGTCAGATCAGCTTTTTGTGGAAACAAAATTTAAAGGAGAGCTGCTAACTAATTCCTATTTGTGTTGTACTGGGGCCATATGGCTTAAGATACTTATGATATAAAAATACAACATTGTTAAAATACACTTACTCAATGTATTTTTTCCTCCTCCTCCTCCAAGTGGAGAAAAATGATGTGTCATCAGTATTGACATGCTTTTACTATACTATTATTCCTGAACCACCTTGAAGGGAGGATACAATGAAGGTTCATTTGTTATATGCCTACAACAATAGATAGATTTAAATGGCTTCTCTTCATTATTGTATTCACAGCAGATTTCCTATTGTGTGATATGACATGATATATACAAGCAAGGAGAAAAATTACCAATCTGATTTACCTTTTTTGGGGGGAGGGGAATGTTAAGCAGTACATTTTACTATCTGTCTTGGTTTCTTACTGTTTTGATATACTTTAAATGGTGTGCTATTGTTCATTTCCGGCTTGTTTTTAATCTTAACACAAAGAAAAAAAGTCGTAGTCGTCATTCGTATACTTTATCAGAAACATTCAGTCAACTCAAATGGATTTATAAGACAGTTGTGTATTTTTTGTTTTTCTGAATCTTTATTTTATATAACTTTAACTCTAAAAAAAAAATACCCTAGAAAGAAATCATTTCCCAAAGAATTAGGAAATCTTTATAAATATTTCATTGAAATTATTACTATTCTTAAGACCAAGACAAAGATGATCAAATATTAAGATTTATACCGTAGTTCAATCATTTTCCCATGCAAACTTCCCACTGCTAATTTTTTTAGAACTTCTGATAATTGATAATTATTAAAAGCACATTTAGGAGAAATGAGAATAGCCAAGAAGAGCTTGAAAACCATTTAGATGAAGATAATCAATTATACAATATTCCATGCAACTTAAGTACAATCTTTTGTTTTCAGTCATATATTAAACTTCAATTATTTAAAATTTCGACTTATTTTTGATTGTGTAGCTACAGCAGGAGTAATTGTGTTAACAAAATAGTAGACTGTGTGTATTGCTGCAATCTTCTGACAATGAGTTTGCTTATATAAATAAGTACAGACACGCTAGGCTCAGGGGGATTGCCACCGGTGAGTGATCAGTCTTCAAGTGGAAAGAGCTGACAAAAAATGCCAAGCTCTCTCCTCCTTTGTTAAATCAATATTCTTGAGTACAAAGTTAAAACTCCAACACTCTGCCTAGGAAAAACCTCTGCAGCAAAAGCTTAATGGTTGAAAATGATGAAGTATGGTTTTGCTACATTCACATACCCATGCATTTTTCATTTTCAAAGGATCATAAAATGCAGTTTGTGATTTTTAGCAAATGGCATTAGGAACTTATTCAAGTATACTGCACACACTGACAATTAAGAAGTAAAAAATAGTTTGTATTTTAAAATAAGAGTATAATTGGATTATTTATAACATAAAGGATAAATGCTTGAGGTGATGGACACCCCACTTAGCCAGGTGTGCTTATTATGCATTGCATGCCTGTATCAAAATATCTAATGTACCCTATAAATATATATGCCTAGTAAGCATGTACAAGAAATAAACATTTAAAAAATGGTTTAAGAACATGGACCAAAATATATTGTCATACTTCTTGGAACTCAAACTAGAAGTCTTCAAAGATCACATTAACCATCGGCTTCAAAGAGATAAAACGAAAGTTATTCCCATTGGCAGAAAAATGAGCATATATTTATGTAACTGGTGTCTGTCTGGTCAAACAGGTTATTCAGCCTAGTGTCCCAGGCACCCCAATGAGAGGACTGATTAAAAGTCAGTGTTTTGGATCGGTTACTGGGGGTTGGCAAGGCATGTAACAATTTTATCATTTGAGGAAGAGGGATCGAAAGTGAATTAAGGATCTAATTAACAGGAAGCTGGAATAGCAACTATAAAGGAGTCACAACAAAAGGAGATGCAGTCCAAGAAGTAGACAATGAAAGCTGAGGTAAGAGGTTAAGTCCAGGACTCAAGAAATCCGTGTTCTGAGTGTCTACTGCACAAGAGGGAACCATTCACGCTGTAGGCACAGAGTGGTTCTTACCGCAACGGACACATGACATGGAGATTCCAAGACACCCAACCAAGTTCTGGAACGGAAGGGGAGAAAGCGCCTCTTCCATAAATCTACATGAACATGCCTGGCCGTGCACACACGTGCACATGGGAGAAGATGTGCACACACACTCACTGATGACTGCATGGACTTGGCTGTGCCCTGAGCTGCCACACTCTCTCAGTGTCCCCAGCTGTTATCTGTCTGCTACTCCCCTAGGCCCAATCCCCAAGGGAAAGTGGGGCTGGCAGCATCGTGTTGCCCGTGGTTTCTGTGCCCTGCTGTCTAATCATGAGCAGGCAAGATCATTTGCAAAAAGCTAGGGTTACTGTCCTCAGTACTGGAAATGACCCCAGCACAGAGCTGTTGAGCGTAATTCATAATACAGTAACATAAAAATGTATTATTTGAGGAATGGGCATCTTATGACCATATGAGCTAGCAGAGACCTTGGGTCAATTTCATGGTCTCAATATCTAAGAATAGGTCACAGATCCATGTACCATTAGAAAAGGAGATGTTAATAGAGCATTAGGCATCGTTTCCAGGAGCAGCTCACAGAGATGGAAATCATTTGCTTAAGGGCCTTGTGTATCAGCTCCACATACTGCACAACTCTCTACTTTTGCTTTGTTTCTGTTCCTTAAGTATGTCCTCTCTTATCCCAAGAACAGATGCATAGTCTTCCTGCTACCTGGAGACCTTTCCCCATCCCCTGTCTTCTGCTTCCCCAGAATGCTTAAACATACTTCAGCTTCAGTCTCAAGAACCATGTTCTTAAGGTAAACCTGCCTGATATGTCCAGTGGAGGTCAACGTCCTCTATTATCAGAACATAGCAGCCTGTTCCTTTCTTTCACATCAGTTTCAGCCACACATGCACTGGGTGGTCTGTTGGCAACTGAGAATATGGAGGGGTTGCAAGTATTTATGACAAAGTCAAGGTAAGACTATGAGAATGAATTCATAAGAAATAGTAGAGTACAAATCAAGGAATGAAAAGCCAACCTATAGGAAGAGTCATCTCTGTGCATATTCAAACCACCAAGAGGGATGATGGAGACAGACAAAGTGAACCAGGAGCTCAACTCTTCAAAGAATGAAGTCCCGTGACTTGAAGAGGGGAAGTATGTATCTGCAAAACTAGGGGGATGGTTGATATTGTCTGATGACAGCAAAGTCCATGGTGAGTGATTACATGGTAGTCTGAAAATGGTGATAAGCAGCAAGGAAGACATCGCATGAACAGCCCCCAATGGCATGAGAAGCCATGAGAATGTTGTAGGGAAAGCAGCTGTTCGAGGAGAGAGTCAGATTTCAGTTACAGCAAGAAGATAAAGTGAATGTTTAGAGAAGCAGAAATATAGGAGGGTTCACCAACGATCGATTTTGAGTTCCAGAAGCTCTGTGATTTAAGGTAACACATGTGGGCAAGGTAGGAGAGATAGTTAAAAAAAGGCGAAGGTCTGGGTGGTATCAGGATTAGAGTTAAAGGGATGAGCAGGAGTTCTCGGCTTCCGTTGGTGACCTCCACAAACAGGACAAAGTGTGTGATGAAATTAAACACAAATAAAGTCCACACAGTTCTAAGACTGTACATGTGGAGGAGAGGGAGAGCTGTAGGGTGTTCTTAAGACAGGAACAGCTCTAAGATACCAACTTGGCTTCTGCTAGTAGAGGTGAGGCTTCTTGAAGAGACGTGCTCATACTTTGAATATGTGGACAATCATGATGATGCCTGCCAATGGCAGTCTGCAGAGGCTCCACTCCAAATATGTGGGTACCTCTACAGTGGCCATAAGTCCCTCTTAACTCTTACTGATAGCAGCCCTCAGGGTGGTAATTGTCCAATAACTGGGAATTATGATACTACTCTGTTCTATGTTCTGGTAAAACAAAGGCTGACTTCATGGTTTCCAAGGCCCTTCATTGTGTCTTTGGTGCTGAAGCCCTGAGATGAACTAGCCAAATTCAATTCCAGAGTAATAAACAGGCTTAATTTCTCTTATGAACAGTGTCTTAATGTGACAGCTCCCAACCTCCCTGTTTTATATCTGCTAGGCATCATCAAACCCATCCTGCCATTGGAAGTCTTACTCCATGAATACCTTCCTTGTAAACTGCCTATCTGAATTCAGCCTTTTGTTTATTATTTCTAATCTTTTGACTTCTCAATTAGACAATTCTGACAGCAATACTGGTCTCCCCCACCCCAACCCTCACTTCCCCATCACCCCACAATTGATTATGGCTGGATTTTATTCTTTAGTACTTTCTACCCTCTGAAAGTAAAGCATAACAGGGCTATGTTTTCTGTCTCACTGCAGTTCACCTGGCTCAGCCTATCTGTTACACAAAATATGAGCCTTTCCCTAAACAGTCACAGAACTCTTCTCTAAATATAGAGGATGTGACTTTGGTGCAATACAATTCATTTGCTTCCACGACTGAAGTCTACTCAAAGCAACTACAAAACAACAACAAAAAAAACCCAAAAATCCTGTAGGGTTATTTTTATCTGGGTATTTATTTTTAATAGAGATTTTTGTCGTTTTAGTAATGGTCTCTCCATGGAGAGTTTGCTGCAAACTCAACAAAAATATGTTAAATTTAGACAAAGAAATAAGATCTTTCTAATTTCTAATCTTTGTTTCTGAAAACGTTTGAACTGTTCACATTGCTTGCTGGTGTCAATGACTTAATTACTTGTGCTATGAGAGGGGATTTAACCCAAAACAGCTACTGAAAACTTGCTCTAAGTCGTGTATCAACATTTTATAAATCAATTTTTAGATAATGTTTACTAAATCTGGGATTAGATGCAAATTTTGTTTAAATATTCTTTTTAATTCTCAGCCATAACTCTCTCGGGTCATCAAGACTATTATAGATGGCTCACTAGAGAAATTAAAGAAAACTGCTTCCAAGTTTTCTTAACTTGCCCAAATGGCCAAGTTGAGTATTCAATGCCAGAAACATTTAAGAGGAAGAAAAAAAAAACCCAAAAGAACGAAAGAAAGGAGGATTATATTGTGGATATTGTTGATAAAGAAAAAGTAATATGAACTGCCTGGGTCCCCACTCTTCACTCAGGCCTGGTTCCAGGACTTTAATCTCCAGGGACTAGGCATGCTTTTACTCCAGGTATAAATGGCTGATAAAGAACATGGTACTACTGGCTCTTTCTGAATTATGATTCTGGTTCTCCTAGAATTTTTCACTTGGGGTAGAGAGGAGAGATCACTCCATCTCAAGGTTTCACCTGAATGATGAAAGTAAGAAATTCGGAAATTTTACTTCTTTATTGGGACTTACGTGTTCATTTATTCAACAAATATTTACTGAACATTTATCATTCATTCATTTATTCAACAAATATTTACCAAGTGTCAGCTAGGTACCAGGCCCTCTCCCAGGTGTTAGGAATATATCGACCCATGAACTCAGACACAGTCCCTCTTCATAAGTACCTTGAAGTCTAGTGGAGAACACAGTAAACATAAAAACAAGTGAACAATTACAAAGACAAGGTAAAATTTTCTGCTACAGCATTTAGCAGCATAACTTTTCCTAGCCTGAGGAGCTGGGGACTGAGAGAATGCTTACTCAAGTAAATGATCTAAGCAATGAATAAGGATTAACCAGGAAAACAGGCATGCAAATGGCAGGTACAAAAGTCTTGAGGTGGGAAGTAGCATGGCATGATGAAAGAAGGAAATAAGAGAGGTCAGCAACCAAGAGAAATAGTGGCAGTAGAAGCCTGCTAGAGACCTGAATTGTATCTCCCCAAAATTCACATGTTGAAGCCCTAATCTCCCAGATGGCTGGCTATATTTGGACACAGGGGCTTTAGGAGGTAATTAAAGTTAAATGTGGTATTAAGGGTGGGATCTTAAGTCCACAAGGTTTGTGTATTAAGAGGAGAGATATGCCTTCTCTCTCTCCCTGGCCCCCTCTTCTCCCCACTCCCCATCATTCCACCTGCATGTGCCTAGGAAAGGCCCAGTAAGAACACAGCCAGAAATTGAAGACTTCACCAGATCCTAAACATTCTGGCACCCTGTCCAGGACTTCTGGTCTCCAGAAATGTGAGGAAACAAATTTCTTGTTTAAGCCAATGGTATTTTGTTATAGTGGCCCAAGCTGATTAAGATAGGGCCAGATCCTACAATGCCTTACAGGCTGTTGATCCTACAAGCAGGGAGAAGCCATGTAGGTTTTTGGCCATGGTGGGCACAGGGGCTAGGCAGGACTTGGTGAGAGACAAGTGACAGGACGAGATTCGTCTTTGAAAAGATTACTGTGATGACAGAAGGAGAAATGATTGAAAGGGAGAAGAAGGAAGGCAAGGAGACCAGTTAGGATCACTGCATAATTTAGAAAAAGGATGATCCTTGTTTGAAGCAGGAGTTAAACATTCATGTACGAATTAGATAAATAGTACATAACAGACAGACAAACTTGGATTCGAGTGGGATTCTGACTATGAGAAAGGTGGTGGAAAGATGCTTCCACTCCACTCAATAAATGGTGCTAGCATTTACTACGATGAGGGGCACTGGAGAATCGGTAGCCTGGGTGGGTGCAGAGGACAGACTATTGATTTAGTTTAGGCATGCTAATTTGACTTTATACAGAGACACAGAGTATATATAATCTTAACTGCTTACTTTTCATAAGTAAGCATAAGTAATTCTCTTACATTTTATAAGGGAGAGCTGGACTGATGGTAAAAATCTGAGAGTTATTATCAGATAGAGGCTAATTGAATCCAAGGATCTAAATCAAATTGTCTAGGGGCTACAAAATGAGAAGTGAGGGGGGTATATGATGGAACCTTGAGTAACTCCCACATGTGAAATAATTTCAATTATTTATGCCACTGCCCCCACTCCCATCCTTTTGCCTCTCTTTACACACACACAAACACACACACACTTCTAACTTTCAAAAGAAGGGCTCAATCCCAATGTTTTCATTATTTATAAAGTTGTCCCATTTGAAATGGGGGCTACTCATTGTCAATATAGTTTGAAGGCCAAGTCACTCTAACTGAAGCAAAGTTACCTCTTACCTGATATGCATTTGTTATAATGCTGAGTGTTTCCTCTCTCCAAGGTGACATAATAATGTTTGGAGGTAAATTTTACATAAAAAAAATTAGATTTGTGATCTATTTTCTTGTGATGGTGAAGGACTGCTTCAGGGATGCAACAAATGGGGCAGGCACCTCCCTTCTCTGAAGTGGTGCTTCCTCTTTTAGAAAAAATCTATTTTTTTGCCTAATATGTGGTGTTTATGTATTTACATCTCAGTTAAGTTTAGGTGCCTCCCAAGACAGTGTAGTATCTGATCCTAAAATGACTCTGAGAAAATGTTAAAAGTTTTGGAATTCTCTAATGGATGAAAGTCATCCTGTGGCTTTTAGCTCATAACAGAAAACAATAATTAAATAATAAGGCCCATTTTAAAGCTCCTCTTAATAATTCTCATCATGAATTAAGTCTAAGCTCCTCTTCGGGGCGAGCCCTTTCATGTTCTCACCAGGCTCTCTAGTTTCCTTCCTCTCCGCTCCTGCATGGTGATGTAAAACTTTACTAACAGACAGTGAATTTTAACAGCTTGACTTTGCTGAGTCCCTCTCTGGGCCAGGCTCACACCTGTCCTTCTGCCTGGAATAGGCTTTCCTTGCTGGTTCACCTGATGTGGTACTCATGCGACCTGCCCTCAGGTCTCAGTGTGAGTGCAGTTCTTTCTCTGAAAACCCCCTATACTCCTCGAGTTGCCCCTGAGACATCCTTTCCTCTGTATGCCCACTATATCTTTTAAGTTCACCATTCTACTCCTTTTCATAAAGTAAATTATTTTTTCTTCTTCTCTAGCTCTCTATGAAACAGAAGCAACATGAGGGCATGAATCAGGTCTTCTTTATTCTTTGAATCTCCAACACCCAGCATTTATTATTATTTTTTTGCTTACCCTATGGCCCTGTAACCTACTGTGTTAGTCTGTTCTCACTTCTGTAAAGTGAGAACTATACATAAAGGACTGCCTAGGACTGGATAGCATATAAACGAAAGAGGTTTAATTGACTTGCAGTTATGCATGGCCGGGAAAGCCTCAGGAAACTTACAATCATGGTAAAGGGGAAACAAACACGTTCTTCCCGTAATGTCAGGATAGAGAAATGCCAAGTAAAAGGGGGAAAAGCCCCTCATAAAACCATCAGCTCTCATGAAAACTATCACTAGAACAGCAGCATGGGTGTGACTGCTCCCATGATTCAGTGACCTCCCATAGGGTCCCTCCCACAACACATGGGGATTATGGGAACTACAATTCGAGATGAGAAGTGGGTGAAGACACAGCCAAACCATATCACCTACTTAAAATAGTAAAATAAAATAACAAACCATAGAACTGAATAGACCATCTGGTCATGCTCTGCCTTTGAATCGACAGATATCTGCGGTTGCCTGTGTTAAAATTATTGTTTCCCTAAGAGAGCAAAAAAAAAAAAAAAATTTTTTTTTTTTTTTAGATAGAGAGTTTTGCTCTGTTGTCCAGGGTGGAGTGCAATGGAGCTATCTTGGCTGACAGCAACCTTGGCCTTTCATGTTCAAGTGATTCTCCTGCCTCAGCCTCCTGAGTATACACCACCACATCCAGCTAATTTTGTATTTTTAATAGAGATGGGGTTTCACCATGTTGGATAGGCTGGTCTCAAACTCCTGACCTCATAATCTGCCTGCCTTGGCCTCCCACAGTGCTGGGATTACAGGTGTGAGCCACTGCACCTGGCCAAGAAAGGACCAATCTTGACTCATTTTCTAAAATATTTAAATATAAAAATGAAGATACCATTTGTTCATCTAGTCAACAAATGTTTATCGAGTGTCTATTGTGTACTAGGCATTGTTCTGAGATCTGAAAAATAGAAAAGAAAATGAAAAAGAGAGAAACACAGTTTTTTATCTTCATGGAATTTAGTAAGACAGACATAAATGTATGAAAGAATTATACAAATAAATGTAAAATGACAGCCGTGATAAGAGCTTTGGGGGATACTTTATGGACAATTACTGGGTGCTGTGGAAGTGAATAATAGAAGCGAAGCATCCATGAGGAAGTGATGCTTTGACAGGTTTTAAAGAGAGGGTAGGTGGTAACCAGGCTGAGAAGGGAGGAGGATGGGCACAGGGAGAATGAAGACAGGAACGAAGGATACCCACCAGGCAGGCCTTTGCAGCAGTGGTGAGAATGTGGCTGTTCATTTTCAGAGCAATGACAAGCTGTTATGGCCACATCTTCTTCCTTTTTTTTTTTTTAGACAGAGTCTGTTGCCCAGGCTGGAGTGTAGTGGTGAGAACTTGACACACTGCAACCTCCACCTCGTGGATTCAGGTGATTCTCCTGCCTCAGTCTCCCAAATAGTTGGGATTACAGGCGTGTGCCACCATGCCTGGCTAATTTTTTGTATTTTTAGTAGAGATGGGGTTTCATCATGTTGGCCAGGATGGTCTCGATCTCCTGACCGTGTGATCTCTCCGCCTCGGCCTCCCAAAGTGCTGGGATTACAGGCGTGAGCCGCTGCACCCGGCCTGCCACATCTTAACGATGTGACTGTGAGAATTAACATTTATCTGCAGTAGAGCTCTATTTAATACATTAGGATGGTAAAATACATTGAGTTTTTCTTGTACCAGGCACTATGCTGTGTACTAGAGATGAAAATGTGAACATGGTTCCTGACTTCCAGAAGTTCACACTCATATGGAAGAAAAGGTATAAAAAAAAATCTGTGAGCATTTATAATAGAAGAATAAATAAATTAAGAATGTAAAACAAAGCTGAAGTTTAAGGTCTGCGAGGCTCAGGAAAGGCTACTGTCAGGAGTTGTTCTCTAGAGCAGACGTTGAAGAATGAACAGTTGTGTTTGCAGGGGGCACTGATCAGGCAGAGGGAACATGAGCAGAGGAATGAGGTACAGAACACCACGGTGTGCATGTGTGTGGAGCTCAGAGTGCGTGGCAAGTAAGCACTTCGAGAGCATAAAGTACACGAAGAGGATGAACGAGGCAGGAAATCTGGATCTGGGCAGGAGGTGGTAAGTATTATTTGCTATAACATGAAGCTTTTCTTAAAAAAACAAAAACAAAACTCTGTTATAAACAGTTGGAAGGGGAGTGGGTCAAGCAAGGTGATAAGAACAAAACAGGAAACAAAGTTGATAGTAGGATTTTTTTCTCCCATAGGCAAAGTTGCTGTACATAAACACACTTCACTTTTGTGTTCTGGGAGTTTCAGAGCCTTTATCTATTCTGTCTTCTGTAGCTTCCTCTCTCTGATTTTCTACTCTCTGCTCTCTCAATTTCATTGACTTCTATTCTTTTTTAAAACCTAGGTCTCCCTGGTGCTTTGGAGAAGACGTATTCAGTTAGAGAAGATTTGAGGCCTCTCTTCTTGAATTTCTTTATCCCTTTGGAATGCTAATTTCACATCTCTACTTTGTTCACAGAACATCTGGCATTCTTCCATCAAATTTCCAAATTTCTCTGTAAATAACCACCTATGGGAATTTTATTGTCTACAGGACACACAAACAAAGGCTTTCTTGACAGTCTACCAAATGGGCATGAGGTATGTCTATGATCAGACCATCTCCAAGGAGTAGGTGGCCTGCCTCCACTAGGGAACAATGAGTCGAGCTCTATGGGGAATGTTACAATTTTAAAAGGCATGTAAACCACATTTTTAAAAAATTAAATACAAGCCTGTCTTCCTGATATGTATAACTTTCCTAACTCTCAGTTAGCTTCATACCTTCAGGCAGGCAGGCAGGAAGAAATGCAATATTGGCAAAAAAAAAAAAAAAAAAAAAAAAACTTCACTAGAATTGGCTGGGAATGATGTGTTTCTGGCACTCTGAGATACTTAACACCTTTCAGAATAGAGGAAAAAGTTGCTTTGAAAATGTTTCAGCAAGGCACACATGGAGAATATTCCTGATGAAGACAGGCTGTTAGCACTGTATTTTACCACTGACGTCCCTCCACCCAATTCCATCATTAAATATGTTGTTATTCTCCCATTTGGGGTAAAAAGTCTAGAAAACAGCCAGGGTTTCTGCTCTGTTTCAAATAAACTTATTTGTAAATGGCATAGAAAAAGAGTTGCTTTCAAAACACATACACATTTACAGATATGCATGGACTGGTATCAGTATCCAATTAGGCAGATGAGGATAGCACTGTATTGGCAACAGTCCAGAACATACACATGGATTAAAAAAAACAAAACCAGCTCATATACAATAACCTAAATGGAGCTCACAATACTTCTCTCTTTTAAAGAACTATTCTGTAACATTTTGCTACAGTGATATTTGATCTCTTGGTTGTATTATGATTTATTTTCAACAGGTGTACACTTTGACACAAAGAATCAGAGCTGAAATTGAGTGTATTGGATTCCATTAATTGAATTGGACCATATTTGCAAAAATTATTTGTCCAGAAAGTGGTAGGCAGCACTTCAGATCTGATCTGATAGATTCAGTCCAAATTTTTAATGCCACACTTTGTGGAAAGTGATAAACAGCTGGGAGTAATCAAATAAGACTGAACACAACTCCAATCTTTTTTGACAAGCAGTTGTGATATAAAGTGAAAAAAATGTTGGGCACGGAGTCAGCAGATTTGGTTGTGAATTTGAAGTCTGTTTCACATATTAGATGCTTTATTTTTGAGCAACTTCCTTAAACTCTCTAACCTCCAGTATTCTCAAGTGTAAAATGATGTAATAATGCCTATCTCAGAGTTGTTTTGAAGGCCTTATATTGTTTTTGCAGTTAAAGTACCTAGCAAAGACCTGGGGTACAGAAAGCTTTCAATAATTGACGATTGGATAAAACTATGAAGGAGTTTAATTTGACTGTTGGGAAACACCTTTTTCCCAGATGAAACAGACATTGGCTTGCAAACCATGTGGGGCAATGGCTGAGATGAAGGCAGAGGAGCATGGGCAGCCTGGTGCAGACCGTGTGCTGAAGTCCTTACAGAGTGTTTACAGAATGCCTGCCCTGTCTCGAGGTAAGAAGATCCTTCTGAAATCTCACCTGATTCTCAGTGTCATACTGGGCCACTCAGAGCCCAAGAAAACTCCCCAGAGTTGAAATTATTTGTTTCAATAACCATGAGATGAGATCCTGCAAAATAGGGAAAGTGTCAACTGCTTCTCCACAGATTAATCAAATACAATCCAATCTCACTAACAATGACCAAAAGCCTGCTTTGCACCAAGATTCTACTAAAAATAAACATATGCCAATAAGAGCATAATGTAACACTATACAGAGCAACAACTACAGTATACGATAAAACAGATAGGCGCTGATGAAGAGGAAGATGGTATTTTTTTTTGGATGACATTATATTTGAAGGAGAGAGGTTCCCATAAATGGACATGTTTGAAAGCATTGGAATTTAAGGTCTAGAGTGAGTGAGCAGAGGCATGAAATCACTAAAATAAATAGATCCTGTGGTGAGCAGACATTCTCAATGCGGCTTTGGTACTTCCAGTCTCTTTTCTCCCTTTTATCCATTTTCTCTTTAATGTTTTTCCCCTAGAATTCCAATATAACCAACACCTGCATTTGCATCCTCTCCTGGTCTCTCGAGTCAGAAGGAAATTCCATAAGGTCAGTTAGATTAGAGTTGGCCCTAGGGAGGATTTGCACTGTACAAACCCCTGGAATAGAAAATGAAATCAAACCATGTTTCATAGTTTTCCCAAATCCAATGCTTCTGGGTGAAGGCCATTTTAAGGGCAGGGCAGGGGAGCCTTGGGGATGGGACAGAATGCTTTCCACATGGCCCACTGGGAGCTGGTTGCATCTCCAGAAGTAACTCAGCCCTGTGCTTTTCCCAAATGAAGGCTGCTGAAAAGAGGTGGCTTCCTCAGAAGTGGGCTCAGAGTCAAGGGGCTAAATGAAGCCACTGAATGCTCAGCAAAAATGGGTTCTAACATTTTTATAAATTTCTTTCTTTCTTTATTAGAGACAGAGTCTCGCTATGTTGCCCAGCCTGGTCTCAAGAGTCTCGCTATGTTGCCCAGCCTGGTCTCAAACTCCTAGCTTCAAGCTATCCTCCTGCCTCAGCCTCCAAGGTAGCTGAGACTATAGGCACTTGCCATCACCTCCAGCTTTCTGTCATTTGTAAGCAGCAACATTCTAGGTTGATTTGGCAGCCATCATTGTGAAAAGTCCTGAAGATGGCCAGGAAGAGGGGTGGTGCCTGGGGCCCATCAAGGGTCGTGAAAGGCAGTGTTTCAGGAGCTGAGGGGGACAGCAGTGTGCTGTTACAAAGTCCTCTCTGAATGTTAATTCTACATTCCAAATTGGTTCACAGAACACCTGACAGAAAAACCATTCTTACACTTCTATGATAGCAGGTTGAGATTCACACGAGCCTTCACTTCCTGCCCTTCATTGCAGTATCCATGTACTTCATTAAACTACTGTCATATTTTCTCCAGAGATGACTGCTTTTCAGTTCCGGGTGAAGTGACAGCTAAATATAATGGACCACAAATCAATCTGCAAACATCTGCTCCTGGGGCCTTTGGACAGAAAAGTGAGGGAAGTGTACATCCATATGTCAGCTCTCTGTAGCAAGGCTGAGTTTACCACAATGCTCCCATATCCTTTGGAGATCCCAGGACATGAAAAAGCCATTGTAACAGGACACAGGAAACCCTGCTTCTTCAGTGTCAGCCTTCAAACCATCGCGTCAGGAAGCATTTCACTAAAGTTTTCTAGTAGAGGAGGTAACCTTGTGTTTCAAGTAAAATAACGTAAAACATATGTAGGAACTAATACCTAACGGGAGAATACATTATTGAATATCTATTCAAAACCACCTTGGCTCTACCAAGAAAAAAATACTATGGGACACTGTATAACTGTAGCCCAAGCATAGAACTCCAATCTCCACGTTCACGATTTTTTTTTGTTTGCCTCTGTCTTTGTCTTTTTTTCTCTCTCTGAAAATAAGGCACTTTAGGTGGTTTTAGAGCTACAGTTCTCACAAAAGACTTACACTCTTTTCACTGAAGCGCCTGCCAGTGTTGTGCATTTAGTTTCTGTTCCATTCCGTCAGCATGCCAAGACGAACCAATCCATAAGCATTACAGACTTTCTGAGTTATTGAAAATAAATGCTAATTCATGGGAAGATTGCAAACCTGATACAAGGTACAGGTAATATATTTTAATGCATGTTGTGGAAGTATGCTGAACCATGTGAGCTGGGCTCATGGTTTTATATACTGCGGGTATAAAAGCCCTCAGTATGTTTGCTAGGAAATATGGAGGCAATTCAGGAGGGTGCTTTGCTGCAGAGCATGCATTTTATGTTTGTCTTCCTAAATCTTGCCAATAGTCACCGGTTATAAGCCTCAGGATAAATTCGCAATAGAATTTTCTGTCTTACTAGAAAATCAAATTGGCGAAGTGCCAGGCTAGGACATAGGGTTTGGGGATTGCCCAGTCTAAAGGTTGAAAATGAGTTTGGAGTACATGCCTATTATGATCTGTTTCAAAATCAGGAATACACAACTTAATAAAGGAGAGAAAGTAAAAATGCCGCAGGACGCGTATCACAAGCCAAGAGCAAAGATGTTTTTCTCATTCCCGAACTGACCGAAGCAAGCCTAGTCTGCAATGGCTGCTGCCTCCACTCTCACAATGCTGCTATAACCTCTCTGAGAGGAGCTCAAATTTGGGGGACAGATCTGGGTTTAAACTCAATGCTGTCAAACCCTGAACAAGCCATTTTTCTCTGATTCCTCAGTTATAAAACCTCCCCGCATGCTTTTTATGATTATAAATGTGACACAGTAAATGACGTCCTGACCCAGTGTGAGTGCCAGTTACTTTTCACTCTTACCTCTTGATTAGAAGTTAGTCACACTTGCTCTCAAGGGACAAAAAGGAAGCAATTCAACTAGTAATTGTTGAGCATTCACTATGTGCTAGAAAATGCTCTAAGTATAGGGATATACTTGTGACGACTATAACAATAAGAAGCAAAATTTATCTAAGAGTGCCAGACACTAATCAAGGTACTTGATATAGTATTAAGTCTGCCTTCCATGATCTCCTATTGTGTGCCACAACAGGCACACAGGTGAGAAAATAGGCAGAGGCTGTACAGTATGATGTGGGCTAAGAGAGAGTTTGTTCAAGGGCCTAGGGGATCCTATTTCTGTGCTCAATTAATCAGAAGTTGAGAGGAAAAGGAAGATTTCTTAGAGAAGATGGCATCACTATGACCTGCTTATGGGAAAGAGACGGCCTTACTTTAGGAATTTTTGAGTGGTGAGATTAAAAAATCTCAGCAGATTGCATACTGTGCCCAGAAAAATGATCTTTAGATCATTATGGTAAGACTGTGTGTGTGTGCGTGTGTGTCTGTGTGTGTGTGTGTGTGTCTGTGTGTCTGTCTGTGTCTGTGTTGGTACAGGGAATAGGGTGAATATGCAGATACAGAATATGAAAGACGCAGTCAATGGTACAGCTTCATACAGAGACAATGTTTTCTCTATAAATCAAATGAATAACCAAAATGTAAAGAAAGCCCTAGAAAACAAAGAAACTATGAGAATTAAAGTGTACAAGATAATGGGTAACATATGCCATCAAAAGAAAGGCTGGCTGCTCTAGAGGAAAGCCCCATAAAGCCACTTAAACATGAGCAAGCTGATGAATTGGTGCTTGTGGTGGATGTTAATACTTGCCCACAACTCTCTGTTCACTCCTTACCCTTGCCATGACTTCCCTGCCCCACTGGCTCTGATCTTGAACATGACTTTCTTTGGCTGATGGAATGTAAGCCATTTTGCTATGAACACAGGCTGAAATATGCCGGTGCAGTTTGGTGTGGCTGTTATACTTCTAGCATCTCCCATGAGAAGAGCATACCCTAGATATCTCTTTATCAGAGTGACTCACATGTGGAAGATCCCACAACTTTATCTGAAGCAGAGACATGTCAGTCAGCCCACAGTCCTGTCCACAGGTAAAAAGTTATAGATATGTTAACCATTAATCCACTGGGATTTGGGGAGCTTTTTATTATGCAGTATTATTGGAGAAAAGAAATACAACTAATGAAATACACTTTTGAGCAAATATTCTTGTTTCACTGTATTCCTTTAGAAAGAGGATGAGTGTTACGGCACGGAAAAGCAAAGAAGGTGTTCCACGGGCGGCAGTTCCTAGCTTAGATATTTCACATAGCAATTCAGAAAGTTCAGAATTGCCTGCACCAACGTTCCTTAGTAGCAACTGAGTCTGATTTTTCGAGTACCATTTTTAAAGTTCAAACTTTGGAATCAGCTTTCCTCGGTGGGAACCTTTATTCTGCTACTTTCCCACTAAGATAACCTTGGGAAAATTACCTGACTTTTCTTGATGTACCTGTTCCTTCTCATTTGTATATAAAATAGTATTTCCTTTATGATACATGCTGTGTCTCTTTTGTGCTGTCATGATGTTCTAGCAGTCCTGGGATAACGACACCCTGAAGAAGTGCCTGGATTTCCACTCTTGGGTTGGGATTTTTTTTTTTTAGATGGAGTCTCGCTCTGTCACCAGGCTGGAGTGCAGTGGTGCAGTCCTCTGCCTCCTGGGTTCAAGCAATTCTCCTGCCTCAGCCTCCCAAGTAGCTGGGATTACAGGCACATGCCACAACACCCAGCTGATTTTTGTAGTTTTAGTAGAGACAGGGTTTCACCATGTTGGCCAGGATGGTCTCAATCTCCTGACCTCGTGATTTGCCCTCCTTAGCCTCCCAAAGTGCTGGGATTAATGGCGTAAGCCACAGCGCCCAGCCGATTGGGTTGGGGTTTTAAGGGCCTAAGAAATGGTTTTCAGTATCTTCTTTGATTATTTATTTTTATCGTTATTTTTAAAGAGACAGCATATCATTATGTTGCTTACGCTGGTCTTGAACTCCTGAGCTCAGAAAATCCTCCCACCTCTGCCTCCTGAAGTGCTAGGATTACAGGCATAAGCCACCATGCCCAGCCAATTATTTACACTTACTGAATAAACAATGCTAAAATCAAGTGACATCCAGCTGACCACTTACCAGTCTCTGAGATTAATTTTGGACTGTTGCTGATTTGGAAACTCTGCAAAGAAGAAAATGTGGCTGTAGCTTTTTTTAATGGAATTTCCTCTGGCAAATATTCTCTTGAATTGCATAGCAGTATTTAATTCACAAAACGTCAGAAAGAAATAGTGTTAGCTCACTAGGCCCTCCAGAAAAAACTCTTTTGTCTAAGATCAGGTATCTTAATGACAGAGGCTTTTTATTAATGTATATTTCTGGGCAGTGCAGCCACACGTAGCCACTATATAGGAAGGTTATGTTTCAGAAATATGAGTGTCTTATAATAAAGATATTTTCTTCTTGAGGCACTATTCCTAAAATATATGCTGGGTAATCCATGATCCACTAAATCCATGAGGTAATGGGTCTGAGATAGGTGCCATAAACCACAGCAATTCCCTGATGAGAAAGCTCGATGTGGATTTTTATATTTCTCTGCATGTCAAGGGTGGTTGGGATGACTAAAGTTGACTTTTCATCACTTTCCCCCTTTTTTCCACAAAATAGACAAAGCAAACTCTACCCATATTTCTGAAGAAAAAGTTACTTACTAAAAAATCCTTCTGCATAAAAAAGAAGCAACAACAATTTCATAGTTTGAAATGTGGCAAAATATGTTATGATAATCCCCACAACACAAACACACACGTTTAGACCATTCACTTAAGTTCTCGTCTATTATTTCAATTACAGAAATGACAAAAATTGTTCACTCTGATGGAAAAAGGCAATGATATAAAATCAAGACCAATTAATTTCAACATAAATTATATTTTCATAGAAAGAGTCATGCCTTTGCCAATTTCTTCTGGAGGCACAAGTGAAGTTACTTAAGAAGCAAATACATAAACATGCACATGTATACTCCAAGAACCTTAATAACCAACTGGCTGAAGCTTTTCATTCTGTAGCTCATTAGACAGAGAGCTAAAGTATTTAAGTGCCATCTATGGTAGCTCTAAATAAGTTCTGAACAGTTCTGAAATAAGTCCACAGGTTTTTATAAGCTCCACTCAAACAGTGGAGCCCAATTTCCCATCCTTGAGGGTAGAGCAGATTTAGTAACTTAATAATATTTTCAAAAAATAGAACGTGGCAGAATGTGCAGTACAGGGCTTGTGAGACTAGGTCATAAATAGCATGGCAGCTTCTCCCTGCTCTCTCTGGGGTAGCTTGGTCTGGGAATAGCCAGCCGCCATGTCCCTGTCAAGCTTCAGACTCATTACCACATGGATTTTGTGGATCATGGATTACCCAGTATATATTTTAGGAACATTGCCTCATAAAAAAAAATCTTTATTGTAAGAAACTTGTATTTCTGAAACATAACCTTCCTACTGGCTACATGCAGCCACTTCTAACAGGACCCCAAGCTTCCTACCCCTTGGTGTGCACGCCCTGCCCCATGAGTGTGGGCAGGACATATAAATATCATCTGACATGCATGAACAAATATCCTTATATGGAAAAGGTAAAGAAACAGTTACCCCCATGATTACATTATGTTATGTAACACTGCCATAGCAGGCTAGAGATTCTCTTGCAGCCTTTGGAGAAGTAAGTTGCCATGCTGTGAGAGGGCCTCATGCTAGAACCTGAGGATAGCCTCTAGGCTCTGAGAGAGATACCTGGCCAACAATCAGCTAGGAAACAGGGACCTCATTTCTATAATCATAAGGAACTAAATTTGACAAACAACCGGAGTGAACTTGGAGAGGGATCCTGAGCCTCAGTGAGAACATAGCCCAGCCAATGTCTTGATTTCGGCCTCAGAACAAACTCTGAGCAGAGGCCCCCATCTAACCTATGCCCTGACTCCTGACTCATGGAAACTGTGAGATAATAAATGTGTGTTCATTTGGGTCATTACAGTTGTAGTAGTTTGTTATAGAGTAATACAAAACTAATACTGAAAGGCATTGAGGCCTTCTGCCAATAACCAGCATCGTATGAATGAACCATCTTGCAAAGGGATCCTCCAACCCCCATCAAGCTCTCGAGGACTGCAGTGCTGGCTGATGTCTTAAGTAGAATCTCATGAGAGACTCTAAGCCAGAACTGCACAACTAGGCTGCTGTATACATCCTGTTTGGTTAAAAATATATTTTATAATGTTTTAACATCATCAGGGACCTAGCAGGCAGGATAAACTCCTCCTCCTATGGCTAGCAAATTCAGAGATAAACAACTCACCTATGATCACAAATGCATATTTCCTATGTGAACCAGTCAATCTCAATCTCAAGTCCACACTGCCAACCACCTGCTTTATGTGACTCACAGACCAAGCCAGTATTTTCCTGCCTAAATCAACACAAAGCCAGGACGGTAGACAACTGGAGACCATCTCTACAGCACAGAACCTGCCATTATTCAAATCAATCAGTGCTATACTCTATCCCTGACCAGCTTTGCCTTTTCCACAGAAAACACAATAAAGACTCTGAACCATGTTTCTCTTCCCTTCTTTCCTCTGCCTCCTGACCAACTCTGGTGCTTCCCCATATGACCCTGTGTAGAGTGGCCTACCTACCTTCTCTGGGGAAATGCATTCTTCTTCCTTCAATTAATAAACCTCCCTGTGCCATCATTCAATAAATTAAAATACTATGGATGCATTTTAACAAAGCTACTCCCTAATTTCTGATCCACAGGAACTATATAAAGTAAATATTTACTTCTATGTTAAGCTATAATTATTGGGATAATTTGTTACACAGCAGTAGATGACTAATGCACCATCTTTGCCGCTATCCATTGACAGGGCCACAAAAGTGAATCTAGGTTACTGATCCTCCTGCGTGTAGGATGAAGTAGCAAAAACAGCACAGGTTCTGACCTCAGACAGAGCTCAGTTTGAATTAAAACACTGCTGTCTACTTTCTCTTAGGCTTGGTCAAGCTCCTTTTTCCTCAATAAGCCTCAATTTCCTCATCTTTAAAATTGAAATAATACCAAAATCATTAGCATTCTATGAAATTTTCAAGAATTAAGCAAGAGAAAAGTTAAAAAGGGCTTTTCGTGGAATTGGACTTCAGCAAATATTAGATCTTCATTTTTAATCTTGTGTTCTCCTTACTGTCAGTATGACAACCAAGTTAATAATCAGTTGCTAACACAAATAAATTTTGTGAGTCCTAAGATCTCTGACAGCCTTTCTGTGTAGCAGCAACTAACATTTGAAGACAATGGTAAAGGAATCAGAAGAAGGAAAATCACAACAGACTGATATGCATAGGAACAGAGAGGCCACCATCACTCTCACTATCTTGAAGGGTTTCAGTGTCCTTTTAGGTCTAGTTTGTAATTCTTGGTTGCTAAAGTGAAGGGAGCCAGGTGTTTCAAATAGAGCCTGAGCACTGTGCCAGAACACCACTGTCAGAAAAAGAGGAAAACACAGTGTTCTTGTTCTGTCTTATACTTCTTATCTTTGCTAAGACCCATATCTCTCCCTTGCTATCTTTTCCTCTCACTTTTATGAGAGATATGTAATAAAAATATGAACAAATGCCAGTTGGCCCACCAATATATCCCTTCAGCTAATAAATCATGTCAACAAATGTATAGCAAGGATGATTCTCAAGGTTTATATCTACTTGAGAAAAAAATTATGACATATTTAAAAGTTTAAAATCATAAGATGAAGATATAGACAACTAGCCTCAACAAGGATAATGAAATCTCAAGTAAGTGCTTTAGATAGGCTATTGTGAGATGGACTGTACTCCAGAATCTTCATGAAATAAAAATTCTGAAAAAAACCTTAAATTATAATGAAGATTTTGATATTCACATTTTTTTTAATGCTGGAAATATGGAAATAGTGAAACTCTACCCCATCCTATACCATATACAAAATCGGTTTTTCTCTTATGCTTTGTGCCATAAAAAAAGTTTGACTAAGCAAATGCTAAAAATGTTTTCTTTCAAGTATTTTAGAAGCTTCATAGTTTTAAATTTAATGTTTAGGCCTATGCTTCATTTTAACTTTTGCATATGGTGTAAATTAAGTACAAATATTCTATTGTTTCAGTACCATTTATTGAAAAGCTACTCTTTCTCCATTGATTTACTTGGGAAACACTTTCAAAAACCAAATAATTGTACTGTACATACGTGTCTGTTTTTGAACTCACTACTCTGTTTCATTTACCTATATGTCAGTTCTTATGCCAATACCCTAGCACCTTCATTACAGTAACTTGATCATGCTTTAAAATCAGGTAGTGTGAGTAGTCCGTTTTGCCCTTCTTGTTAAAAATCACCTTTGCTCTCTATTGCTTTTGTCTTGTCATGTAAATTTAAGAATCAAATTGCCTATTAATTGTTATAAAAATTACGTGTAAATGTTGATTGACATGTTTTGAATGTATATTTCACTGTGGGGTAAATAAACAACCTAATAACATGTAGACTTCCAGTCCATAAACACACTGTATGTCTTTATTGGTTTAGGTCTCCTCTAATTTCTCTCAGCAATACTTCATAACTGTAAGGTAAATGTATTGCCCACATTCCATTAAAGTCATCCCTAAACTATCATATTATGATGCTATCATAGCCGTTTTTAATTTCATTTTCCAATTTTGCATTGTTAGTATACAGAAGTACAATTTACTTTTATATACAGACCTTGTATCCTGTGATATTACTAAACATCCTTATTCATTCTAGTAGCATGTTTATGCAACTCAGATAGAAATGGTAGGAAAATAATTCATTACACACAGTTCTTCAAGTCATTCGCATATTTGTACCTACCTCTTCTTTCTACATTAAAATCATTAGAAGTGTTCATAAAAACTAGAAATGCCTGTTAAATGAGAAGTTGCTGTCTGCTATCTACCAGAGGAGTATATGTTTGTTTGCTGGGAGATGCTTGGTTTGGGAAATCTGTTCTTGCTGTCAAATGCAGTTCTGGCTATATGCAAATAGAAATATGAACCCATTGCTCACTGCCTCCTGTGGTTCTGTGTGTCCCAGGAATGCCATTCTGACTGCCAGCCTCCATCTGGCTTCTCAATTAGAGCCCAATAGGAAAACTGATTTTCTGTTGTTCTAATGAGAAGGCAATCAGTTATGTTTTTCTTTCCATCAAAACTTGATTTGGTTATAGAATAGCGTGATTTTTATTATTTCTATTTTAATGTTCCCCAGGTGATTTGGTATTTATAATCTTTATTCTTCATGCCTATCTCTTATCCCCTAAGGAACAGTTATTTTTATATTGGGATTATGAAAGAAAACCAGATAGTTTAATAAATACAGTGTTAAAAGTGCATTACCAGGACATAATAAGTTGAACTCCTATAGCTGAACACCATAGATAACTAGAGACAACGTGCTAAAAAAATTGTTAACCGGTTGCCTGTATTACACTGTTCTCCTGCTGCATAAGGATATACATGAGACTGGGTAATTTATAAAAGAAAGAGGTTTAAGTGACTCACAGTTCTGCAGGGCTGGGGAGACCTCAGGAAACTTACAATTATGGTGGAAGGAGAAGCAAACACGTCCTTCTTCACATGGCCGCAGGAAGAAGAATGAGTGCCCATCAAAAGAGGAAGCCCCTTATAAAACCATCAAATCTAATGAGAACTAACTCACTATCACAACAACAGCATGGGGGAAACTGCCCCATGATTTAATTATCTCCACCTGGTCCCTCCTACAACAAGTGGGGATTATGGGAACTACAATTAAAGATAAAATTTGGGTGGGGACACAGCTGAACCATATCATTGCCAATGATCTTTCTTTTGTAAGCTTGTTCCAATAGGGCATAAAAGAAATTAAAGTTTGAGAACAAC
Organism: Aotus nancymaae; assembly: GCF_030222135.1. NCBI lineage: Eukaryota > Metazoa > Chordata > Mammalia > Primates > Aotidae > Aotus > Aotus nancymaae. The sequence continues at coordinate 20,122,609 of NW_026988465.1, forward strand.
TTGCACAATCCAAATCAATCATAATTAAATTAATGAAGATTCTGTGTTTCATTTTCTGCTATGTTCTTTAGAATAGTTGCTAGACCTAAATATTAAAATAGTTATAACAGGATTTTCCTCTTTTTCTACCCAATGCCTATTGGGAAGATGAGGGCCTCAAGGACATTACTGTGAGCTGGGAACAGGGAGAGCAAAAGAATTTATTGACAAAAATGATTAATTCATTTTAAATTAATTTATAGCAATAAGATAATGTATGTTTTACTATGCCTTTCCCTCTGAAGGAAACCTTATACCATAGCCTCTGAGACTGACAGACTTATGTTAGTAACCCAGAGCCTGGATCCAATAGGTAAAAATGAGATGAGGACATTCACTCAGGAGAACGGAAATGCACTGCCCGTGTTACTGTAAGTCCATATCTTTTCTCAGACATATAAGTGATCTCCATATCTAGTTAGTTATATATCTAGATCTAGACCCGATTATATAGTATCTACATATGGATAGACAGATAGATAAAATAAGCACACACACATACATGTGCTTTTTCTTCTAGAATTAACTGTCTTACATATGAGCTGTGCCTAGACTAGGGGTATTTATACATGCATGTGTGTCTAATGAAACAAAAAAAAATTCTTTCAGGTTAATGTGTATTTTTGACTAATAAAATGAATTAGATACCTCAATGATAGAACTTCAAGCCACTCATTCATTATGGCTTCTCAATGGAATTTAATGGGAGTTAATCAAACAAAGAAATGCTTGTCATAATTTCAATAGCTAGCTAGTGTTTCTGCAGTTGAAAAAATAGCATCATAATTCAGGAGTCCAACAGCATTGGTCTTTGTAAAATGGTTTTGAAAGATGGATCACAATACTTAATATAGAAGCATACCTAAAAACAACTGCATGTAGCTTTGAATCAGTAAGAAACAAGGACAAAATACATGCAATAAATTGGTGTAGATGAACACCTGAAAGCCATCTCCAGAGCGCAATCAGAATAAAACAGCAGAAAAGTTTCCTGAACATTATGACAAAATCAGAATCAAAGACAGTTTTTTTTTTGAATTTGATAAAATAATTTGGTAAGAATTTAGTAAAATGCACAAACCCAGGTACAGTGTGACTATAAAGCAATGAGACCCATTTAACCAATCTCACATACAAGTGTGTTTCCATTCAGATGCTATAAATTGAAAGGTGTCAACTTTCTTAGTAATCTTTATGGCATCTATGTATAAGCAGGCACTTTACTGGGATGTTGATTTGCTGTATTCCTGGTTTCAAACGCAACTATTATGTATTTTTCAGTCAAGCTTAAAATAGGTCACACTGAAACTTTAATGAGAAGGAACGTCTCTCTAATGACTTCAAGTCCACTCTTCTAATCAAAGAACAGGAACAATTCTTTACACCCAAACATTCAGATTCTTTTAGTTAATAAATCGATTACCCAGATGTTCTTCTCCATATGAGGCCAAATCTTTGAATGGTACTAATTATTTTCTCATGCTTCACATCACATAGGCAAAACAGTTTCATGTGGTAGTGCATGGATACAGATTGTGAGACTTATATGATTTAAATAAACTTTGGGATTTTCTTCACTCAAATGAAGTTTTAACATTTCTGAAATTCAGTTCTTTTGAATTCGATGATGATCTTTGACACCTGACTTTTACCTGAAGAAAATGGCAGAAGCCTATATTTTGGTCATCTGATGCTAGGTAAATAATAAGGGAATATTCTTGGCAAGTCTAACTCAGAAAGTCATGTCCAATCACATCTGATTATATTCAGGAAGTCTGGAATGTAAATGGTTTGGAAACTAATGTTGGCAATTAAATAATCAAATAAGTTGGCAAATTAACAATATCCTCTAAATTACCTCCTCAAGTAATTGTAACATTTATAATCAAATAAATTTGCAGAAAAGATTTTTGCATCTTTGCCTTTTGAGGCAATATCTTAAAGTGATGGCTCACCTGCTTTGATGAGTGAGAACAACTCAGAGTCTATCAATTCTTTTCAATTTTTTGGTTCTAGGGCAAGTACCAAACCTTGCAGATTTCAGTTTTTGTATTTGATTTTATCTTTATTGATCTTTCCCTGCAAGCATTTCTACATATTTCTTAGTGAAAAGCAGGGATATTATATGCTTAAAAAAAACGGATACAGGAATCATGAGGATTTACTTCAATAAGTAGTCTTCACTAAAAACCACTGATTATGCCTGTGGTCCCTGCTTTTCTTTAGTTTGATCACTTTTTCTATTTGCTTATAAAAAATACTGTATCTGTCAGAAACAGTATGGGGTTATGATCAGGACATTATTAAGATGTCAACTCTGCCGGGAGCAGTAACCTAACAAGGGTTCTACCTCTTCAGTGATACAGGAATCCTTGCACAAGAGAACAAAGCAATGTGCAGGTACATCTGTGGAGAGAGAGAACCCTTTCTTCTTCCTGTAGAAAACTGGTTGATTAACTATTAAAAGCATCAGCAATTTTAGTGAAAGTCATTTACTGCCCGGAAATCAGTTCATGTGGTAACTCCAAAAGTCTATGGACTATTTCCTGACACACACAACACTCCATTGGTAACCTTGAGCCTCAGTGCAATTAAACCAGAAATGACACTGCTATAGGGCTTTGGAAATAGACATTATTGCTTTTCACGGTATAAGTCTTAGATCTATCATTTGCTAGTTATGTAACTTTGCTCAGGCGGTTGCCCCTTTCTGTTTCCTAATCTATAAAATAGATAATAATACGTATTTTGCTAAAAGGATTTAACAAGATAACTTGGATTTCTCAGTGCCTTAGTGACCAAAACTTACCACAATCTTCCTACAAACCATTCTCAATGTGGCAAACACATAGCTCTTGTAAACACTGAAATCATCTCATGCCACCCCTCTGCTCAAAATTCTTTAATCGATGTCTCTGCAATACTCTCAGAGTGAAAGCTGAAGTCCTGACAATGCCCCAGAAGACCCTGCACTGTTTGTCCTCACTGCTGGCCTGTTACCTCCTCATTTTCATTTCCTGTACCCCTCCTCCTGGCCCAGGCTGCTCTGATGGCCTGTTCTCCTAGGTGCTTCACAAACCTTATAGTCACGTTCCTGTCTCAGAACCTTTGCACTGTTGCCCTGCAGGGAACACCTTCCTCCAAACAGCCACATAGCTCGCCTCCTCTTATCCTTCAACTCTCCACTCAGTCGTGACCTTCTCGGTGTGGCTCTATTTAAAATGACAGTCCCTCTCTTAGCCCACCTGATTCCTTCCATCCTGTTCTGTTTGCTTCTGTAACACCCGATCCTCTCTAATATACTATATCACTGATTTGGTATGTTTTTAATGTATTTTTTTTTCCCCTCGCTGGAATGTTGCCTCATAAAAACACATTGTTATTGTTGTTGTTAGTTCTGTTCACTCATTTATCCCCGGCACCTGCAACAGTGCCTGGCATAAAGTAAGTACTCAGAAAATACTTGATCAATGAGTAATTAGTAAATAGTAGAGAGTTTTTGCATTAGTATTTGGCCTGATTTACTTCTGTATGACTTAGTTCATAGCCACCTCTTCCGTCATTCTCCAGAGTGCCGCACATGGCAGGGTAATCATCCCAAGGAAGTGCAGTCTGGTTGTGAGCCCAGACAGCCTCCAGCTACCTCGGAACATGATCGTTCCCCATTTCTATGCTTTTACAAAATAGCTGCACAGCAGTATGCCTTTGAGTGAGCGTTTGAGCATCTCCAAAGAACACTGCTTTTTTTGTAGTCTTGCTGTGGGGTGGGGGTGGGGTCTCCACAAAACTCAATCTCGCCAAGGGCCACAATTTCTCTCTTTTTTATGCCCTGAAATATAAAGTCACCTCAGGATCTACTTTTCAGCCATAGCTGACAGTGCCTGGGTCCCTCTGTCTCCACCAGACACAGGGACCGCTGGCTATGAGTTAAGTCTCAGACACACTCCGCCCAGCTTAACTGCTGCTGATGAGAAAGGAAGAGTCACACCACAGTCAAACAATGTGTTCCTGGATGGACCTGAACGTGCAAAGGATGTTGGAGGTAAGGTAAATCGTGAAGAGTTTAAAGATTACTTTCTCTTAAATCATAGTCTGCAAATTACTTCTCCTCTTCCCTTTTCCTATAAATACAAGGAGCATAAATTAAGTTGAGGAAGATGACAGATGGCTTCAGAGAGAAAACGTGAGCAGTTGCTTTATTTGTGCAGACACGATGAGAGAGGCTCACGCCACAGCATGAGAGGGACAGGTAAGGCTGCTGAGCAATGATTTACAGTGTCCTAACGAGCTTCCCTCGGATGAAAAATAGATGGCTGCACATGGAAACTACGCTGCTCTACTCTTAAGGAGAACTGAGAATAAACAAAACCACCTCATCCAGCAGCTGACTTGAAGAGGATGCTTCCCCGAGTTACCACCTCAGCAAGTTTAAAGTTGCAGAAGAGCACAGGGCTGCGTATGAATTCTGATGCAAGAAATGACAGTAGTTTGTGCTCATTCAAAGGGCATAAGCTCCAAGCCCGCCCCCCAATGAACACCTGAAACCATCATCAATTGGAACACACTTCTATTCTTGTCTTCCACCCACCAATGTAATGCCTTTCCATCTTAACTAAGCACTTACCACGCACTGTGGCCGTAATTTTGTGGTTTGAGGTGTGACAGCAAAACGAGCCTAAATTTCATCTCTTCCTTTGCAATTTCAAGTAGAGAAGATTCATTCTTACCGTGGATCTCAGCAACCTCAGCATTAGATGTTTCTTTTTTCTTGCCTTATTAAATACTTGCAGTTTGGGCCCATTATCAAGTAACGCAAGAGTTACTTGAAAACAAGCACTGTGATATCACAACTGCCGATCTGCTCACAGAGATGGCTGCTGAGTCACTCATGGGCGGAGAGCGTCCACAGCCTGAATTCACTGGACAAAGGGATGATTCCCATCCCAGGCAGAGTGGAGCAGGAGGGCATAAGGTTTCATCATACTGCACAGAACGGTGTGCAATTTAAAACTTGTCAACTGTTTATTTCCAAAATTTCTCATTTAATGTTTTTGGACTGCTACTGACTGTGGGTAACCGAAGCTGCAGAAAGTGAAACTGTTACTTGGGGAACTACTATACTCCAACAGCACAATTCCTGTAAGCATGTGAAAACGTAAGTCAGCATAATATTGGTACAACATATCGATTTGCTTGCCTACCTTGTGAGTTAGCAATGTACTAAACTCATTTATAATTGCAAACTATTAAACTTCCTCTAAGGGTAGCATTGCACTATACTTTGCAGAGAAAGATGCAGAAAACTGTCAAGGTAAGTTTCTGAGTGTTAAGGGAATATAAAGAGACACTGGGGGCCAGGCATAGTGGCTCATGCCTGTAATCCCAGCACTTTGGGAGGCTGAGGTGGGCAGATCACTAGGTCAAGAGATCGAGACCATCCTGGCCAACATGGTAAAAACCCGTGTCTACTAAAAATACAAAAATTAATTAGCCAGGTGGGGTGGCACATGCCTGTAGTCCCAGCTACTTGGGAGGCTGATGCAGGAGAATTGTTTGAACCTAGCAGGCAGATGGTGCAGTGAGTCAAGATCACGCCACTGCACTCCAGCCTGGGACACAGCGAGAGTCCATCTCAAAAAAAAGAGAGAGACATTGGGGATGCCAAACTCAAGTAGAAAGGCAAAGAATGCTTCATATTTCCGAAATATTACCTTGGTACCTTGAAGAACGCCAAGTTGGAGTTAGCTAAATGAAGATGTTGTTGAGTGAGAAGGGACGTGATTAGCAAAAGGAAGAGCTTGAGCAAAGATGTGAAGAGAAGAAAGTGTATCCTGAAGGACACACGAGGGACAAGAGGCAGGAAGGCTTTCTCTGCTATCCTAAGGAGTCTGGGTTTAACCCTGCATGGAGAGCTGCTAGGAGAATTTGAGTAAGGCAAAGACACAACTATTACATTTTAGAAAAAATGATACCACTGGTAATACAGAAAAATGTATCAAAGTTGAAGTGACTGGGTACATGACGGTTCAAGTCCCTGAGAATGAGAACTGACAGAGACCTTCTAAGGGGGTGGCAGGTAGAGGGGAATTCATGATGAACTCAGTTTGGAATATGTTGAGTTCATATATTCAGAGAAATGTTTAGGGTAGTGGGAAAGACATGATTTGGGCTAAGAGAGGAAAAACATTTGAGAGCACTCACATCACGCAGTGGTTTATCACAGCACGTACGTTCTCTTGACGCATTCTTTACCTCATGTCTTCCCTGACTAGAAATAAACTCCATGAGGGTGAGAACTTTGCTTTATTTCTTTGTTACCACCATCTAGAACTGGCCTGAACCACAGTGAGCACTCAGCAAAAATTTACCGAAAAGATGAATTCTTTAGCATTGTAGTTGAAACGAAGTCTTCAGATGTGTTTACTCTCCACATGCAGTGGAAATGAAATAGGGCATAGGGTGAAACTGTGGGCAAAACACTGGGTGGGTAACGTCATATGACACTGAAAAAGCAGCATGGAGGAATTAGGAAAACAAGAGATAATGAAGTCCTAGAAGACAATGGAAGCAATTATGGAAAACTGCTTTAAATGTCATAGAGCACTAGGATGGAATTCATAAATGACCTCATAAAGAAGTCCACTGTGGTTTCCTTGCAGAGGTGGGAGCAGAATCAGCCTGTTAAGTACTGAGGGATGAAGAGGAAGTGATGCTATCATTCCTCCTTTCAGATAATTGAGAGTGAGAAGAAAACAGCAGTAGTTCCTGCCAGAAATACTGAGTAACGAATAATTTTGTCTATGTTTTCACATTTTTATTGAGAGCTGTTATGATTAAGTAAGAAATTAGTAGCGAAGTTGAGGCTGAAGACGGGACAGAGTGGTAACGGGAGGAAGAAGACGTACAGACAGTGTAAGACCAGATCTGATTAGCTTCCAGCTATAACCTGAGTTGCACGCAAGCATTGGCTACATAGTACACATTCAGTAAATGCTTATTAATTGAATGAATATATGTCTGAATTAGATAATGATGAAACATGTGATATATGTGGGTCAGAATCAGGAAACAGGTAGAATAGTAGCTTTGACTGGTGTGGGAGGAGGCCTTGTCTGTCTCTGTGTCTTACTTCTTCCAAGCAAACACAGCTTGACTCCCGTGAGTTTCTGTTCTTTTCTGGATATTAAAGGGCTAATGACTATCTGGGCCCTAAATCCAAGCCTTTGGTGTTCTTCTCTCTGCACTTACATACAATTAGACATGATGTGATCACACGTCTATCCCCACTTTCCTTCTCCTCCAGCCTACGTTTCTTAGTTCCACTTAGCTCCACCATGCCTTGAGTGACTCATTTTATTCTACCTACATGTACACATCCTCATCTCACCCTCTTAACCAACACACCCACATTCTACCTGGTCTCCCTATTCCACCTCCGAGCAATTGCAAACATTATCTGAGATTTCAAGGCAAACTTTCTGTTTTGCAACCAAACCTGTCTCCTGTTAAACACATGAGAAAAACCTCACCTCCTTTATGAAGTTGTCAGAGACTCCTTACAAAATACTAACTCAATGTTATAACTCATCTGCTATTTTTATGAGTGGATTAGCCTCAGACTGTTTTTCCATGGAGACACACAGGATGTACAGGGTTTACTAGCATAGCACGTTCCTCATGAGGACACCTTGGAATGCTGATCTTTTCCCTGAGCTCTTGCAGTAAATTCTCCTTTTTTCCTCCTATTCTTAATGAATATGAATTATGTTATAGGAATAACATTAAATCATCTCTAAGTTAGTACTTTTATACATTCTCACATAGCTATAAGTAACAAATATTTTTCAAAAATCACACCAGTACTCCAGACTCTTTGAATAGGTTAGAGCACAATTAAGGCAGACTTAATTATTCGAACAGACAGAAAACTTTTCCCTGTATGGCTGCAGACTGTACCTCTCTGACCAGCCATCTTATCAGTTTGAATTTCTGGTGATGAGGGGATTCAGAAAAGGTGTGCCTTCACTGAATTTACCACGAATACTATGACAGCAATTCAAAGATTATGCCTTATTCTTGACTTAAGTACAATGTGGAAAATGTTGATTTATGATACAGAGGTTGTATTTGCTATCTATTAATCACTGCATAATAAATTACCCAATGACATAGAGGCTTAATGTATTTATTAAAACTGTCTCATACAGTTTCTATGAATCAGAAATCCAGGAAGAGCTTACCTGGGTGATTCTGGTTCTAGCTCTCTCATGAGGTTTCAGTCAAGATGCCTGCAGTCATCTAAAGGTCCACAGGGGCTGAAGATGTGCTTTTAGGTGGCCCACTTTGATGCCTGTCAAGTTAGTGCTGGCTTTTGGTAGGAGGCCTCAGTTCCTCACCATGTGGTCTCTCTTCCCTCCACCTCCATGCGGCTGCTGGAGTGTCTTCCTGTTACATAACAGGTGGCTTTTCCTGGAGAGTGCTACAAGAGGGCAAGGCAGAAGTCTCAATCTTTTACGTTCAGCCTGAGCTCACGCGCCATCATTCCTGCAATGTCTTATAAGTTACACAGGTCAGCCTAATTCAGTGTGGCAGGAAACTGCACAGAAGCATGAATACCAGCACTTGGTGACTGATGGGTCCTCTTGACCTGGGTTTTGCAGAAATGATGTGAGAAAGAACTACATGTATGCCTACAGAGGTATTCCTGTGTATGTACATATTTCTAGATTATGTGTTTATGATGCTTACTTTTATCTGTCAACTTGACTGTATCAAAAGGTGCCCAGATTTAACATTATTTCTGAGTATGTCTGTGAGGGTGTTTCCAGAAGAGATTAGCATCTGAATCAATTGACCCAATAAAGTAGATTGCACCTCCAATGTAGGTGAACGTCATCAAGCATAGGTGGCAAAAGGAGGAATCTGCCCGTTTTCCTTTCTGCCTGCCTACTTGAGTTGCAACACTGGTCTTCTGCTCTTGGACTGGAAATTACACCAGCTGGGATTACCCAGGCTCCTACTGATTCTATTTTTTTTTGCTTGTTTGTTTTTTTGAGACGGAGTCTCACTCTGTTGCCTAGGATGGAGTGTAGTGGCACAATGTAGGCTTACTGGAACCTCTGCCTCCTGGGTTCAAGCGATTCTCTTGTCTCAGCCTCCTGAGTAGCTGGGATCACAGGCATGTGCCACCACGCCTGGCTAATTTTTAAATTTTTTTAGTAGAGACGGGTTTTCACCACGTTAGCCAGAATGATCTCGCTCTCCTGACCTCGTGATCTGCCCACTTCAGCCTCCCAAATTCCTGGGATTACAGGCGTGAGCCACTGAGCCCGGCCAATTCTGTTTTATGTATCTGTTTTCCTGTAAGGATTTCTCTTACATTAAAATGCTTTGTTTAGCTCAGGTTCTCTACATTTTCATTACTTACCTTAGGGCCTTCACTGCAATTAGTGCTAAATAAAGATTCACTGAAAATAAAGAGACACCAATATATGAATTTTGGCATACATTTTTTTTACATTTATTTTCAAACATTTCAGGGACAGTGAAGAGTCCAGATCAGTTTTCATTCAGCTAAGTCAGTCGGCTATATTTACTGCAAATGCCCATGCATGATTTCAAGGGCATAATGGATATTGCAGGGACTCTGAGTCCTCTTCCAAGAGAACAGGAACCCCTGCCGGGATGTGGATAGCAGATGTGTAGTCCTGACAACAGGGACTGTGTTGTATTGCTGGATTAGATGTTCATTAAGGGAAAGTGGTGTATATGAGCTTTATACTCAAGATTTACCTCTAATGCTTTCCAGACCCACAGGAATCTTCTGCATTTGTTTTTCTCCGCTAATTTTAAGAGAATTAAAATTAGCCATGAGAAGTCAGAGACCAGTCCCGGGTCTCAAAGGTGTGGAGATTTTTGGCATCTAACCTTCTAACCGACTTGCAGTAGAAGAAAGGCCTGACAAAACCTCGTTCATGTTACATGTGCTCATTTGCCCTGAACAGAGATGTGTAATCCAGAAAAATGACTGCAAGCACAGTGGAACAAGGTTCAGCAACCTCCACCTCCAGCCGATTGCAGTGACACCGTGCGTAACAGGCTGGCAAAGACTTGGAGTCCAGGGGAAAATTGTTTAATGTATCCACGTCTCTTTTGCCTCCCTGCCTTGTAAAAATAGAGCGATGATGGCTGGCACATCTTACAGGACTCTTGTGACAAATGGCTAATAAAAATACAAGCCAAAGCACTGTGCAAAAAAGGGGACTGTAGGACGCACCCTGTAACATGATGACACAGCCTAAGAGACCCAAGTGCTCTGGGGTAATTAGCAGATTTGGGCAGTATCTTCAATGTCACTAAGTTCTGAGCAACCACATCTTCAAGGAGCTCATTCTGTGATTGAATCAGGTACAGACTCCTTCACTTTATCAGGATCTACTTCATCACTTTTTTTGACAGCAAGACCAATGCTGTTCAGTGGGGTCAGGTCAGATGGTGGTAGGGCCAACGAAACTAAGGAGTCAGCCAACCAGAAGGATGAATTCGTGCCTGTCTGGTCACACTGACGGACTTTGGCCCTGAAATCTTTTTACTCTGATTTATGAATAAAGACACTTTTAAATTTTTCTAGTAGAGAAGAATACTGGCTCTCAACTAGAATGTTTTTCAGACTCTTCTGTACGCAAGATAACTCACGGGGCCGGGTGTAGTGGTTCACCCCTGATATTCCTGGAAAGCTGAGGCAGGAAGATCACTTGAAGCCAGGAGTTCAAGAACAGCCTAGACAACATGGCAAAACTTTGTATCTACTAAAAATACAAAAATTATCTGAGCATGTTGGTGTGCACCTGTAGTCCCAGCTACTTGGGAGGCTGAGGCAGGAGAGTTGCTTGACCTGGGAGGCAGAGGCTGCAGTGAGCCGAGATTGCACCACTGTACTCCAGTCTAGGCAACAGAGCAACACTCCTTCTACAAAAATAAATAAATTAACTCATGGGAGACCGGCACCTTTATCCCCCATAGGCAAGGCAGATCTATTATGTGAAGATACCAAAATACTTTCCATTGAGGAAGCAGACTGGAGGTGGGAGGCTGGCTCCATGCTTGACTTTGTACCGCCCTCACCTTTGCTTGTAAGTATAGTTTTTGACACACATTAAACGGAAATGTATTTTGTTCTGAAGGGTTGAAGAAAGGCTAAAGGAGTGGGAAGGAGTTTGTGTTAAAACTTATACAATAAAGGAAAAATTTTTAGCAACATGGAAAGACATCAGAATTGAAATCCACGTAAATTATTAACTATGTGAAATGGATAAGTAGCTTATTATTCAAATGTTACAGATCAGAAAAATGAGACATAAATGTTAACATCTATATGTGTATGACGATTACGTGAGATAAATTTGTGTCTCTATTTTGAGTGTTTTGAGGGCAGCAATGGATTAGGGCTTTCTAAAATAGTAAATGGGCCAATCTAAATATGTGATTAAATTTTTCAGAGATATTTTGTATGGTATTTACAGCAAGATGAGAATGTATTTTAAATTGATCTTTGATCATATTTTTATTCTTTTAAACATGTTCTGCCTCATTTTCTCCATAATAATAACTATAATTACATCCATTCCTCATTATAAAGCTGCTCTTTTTTCCTTTCTGACATTCCTGCTTCATTGACTAATGATGGTGAAGCCACCCCTGAGGTTATGTATAAAATTCAGGAGACTGGGAAGGAATGTTACATGCAGTCCACATTGTATGTGAAACGGACAGGAGACAGGAGGGTAGAGTCCCTGGCGAGGGCTTCAACCTCAAGCCTGGACCCCGTGGCCCTAAATGAAAACACTTATTGCTGTTTTCCTGCTCAAATGTTGCTTTTTCCAAAACTACCCTGGCCCACCATGCCACCTATCCTGTACCTACAAAAACCCCAAACTCCACTGGCCAAGAAATAGAGTGGCATGGTAGAGAAGGAAAGAAGAGAGGTGTCTGAATGTTGAACAGGCAACTGGACAGTCACAGAGGAGTTCGACTGGGGACAGCTGAGCTCCGGGGGAAGATCATCTTCCCACTCCATCCCCTTTCCAGCCCCCCAACCCACAGAGAACCACCTCCATTATACAATAAAACCTCTGCGTTCATTCACCATCCTTCAAATTCATGTGACCTGATTCTTCCAGAATGCTGGACAAGAACCCAGATACTAAGAGGGCAGAGCATGTCACCCTGACTCTCCACTGAGCTGTTTAATACTTAGCCATCTGTGGATAGCAACTGTTAAAAGAGCATTAACTGTAACACACGCCTTCTGGGGCTCCACAGGTCATGCGCAACTAATAGACACTGCCGCTGGCTCCCAAAGGCACTTGCCCTGGCTCCTGCACCCACTTACCTGCGTGCTCCCCATCCTGCAAAGGGTTTGAGCTCTGCAGCCAAGCAAAATAAGCTACCACCAATCCCCTACACCTTCTCTGTGGCAAGTCTCACAAGAGGGTCAGGAAACTCTCACATCTCATATGTATTATTCCAGTTTAGTTACCTGCAAAATAAATTTGCCAGAATTAGTGTTTACTACATAAGCTAAACACCTATTTCAACATGTGTGAGCTTCTAAAAATCAAATCAATGTTGTTCTGTCCGGTTTTGGCTAAAGCTTCATAATCTCTTTCCTTAAAACATCAGCTTAAATTTTACCATTACTTTTCTTTCTTCCTTCCCCTTATCCTATTAAATTATTACTAGAGACATTAAAAAAAATCATTTCCTTTTCCTTTCCTTTCACATGCTTGGATTCCTCAATAGAGATTTTATATAGAAAACATTTGATATTATAGTCTACCTTTTCATAGTTAAAATTATATATTTCATTAAAAAGAGAAGTCTATTTTTCAGACTTGTAGGACTCTGGGAAGCAGACTTGTGGGAAAAAAATGACTTTGTATTTACTTACAGATAAATAATCATGTGTCTGTAATTAGTAAGAGATCCACTATATGTAATTTATCTTTTTCTTATGTGTTGCCTGTTAAAGATGACCTTGTGTTTCCCAACATATTGTCAAGTGAAAGATGTTGTAAGAATGCTCCTATATTCCTACATTATTTTATTGCATTGTACATCAATTTTGCATTTTCTCTTTCTCTTATGATCCTAGTCTTTCCTTTATTTGAAGTAATTGTCCAGTTGATAGAAAACTGTTTATTTTGGTTATTTTAATTACTTCAAAGAGAAATTCTAATGTAGAATGATTTTTTAATTTATCTTTTACAGACTCAAAATACACACCACTATTATAAAAATCTCCCCCGCATAGCTCATATTAACCCCCACTCCTATCCCATGATTCCCTAGCTTGCTGAATGTACTTATAGCATCCTTTTTAATCTGTATTGCTATCATGTGTTTTTCTAATCTGTTCCCCATAGTAACAGTGAATTACTTGAGGACACAGATCTTATCTTTTTCAACTCTATTTTCAGCACCTTGCATTGTGAGTGGTTGTAAGTAGTTCAATAAATAGCAGTTTATGTCAAAATAAATAAATGTCAGCTAATTTTTATTTATATTCAAAGATAAAATTTTATTTATTGCCATCATTACCTTTACCCAGTCTAATTTTATTTGTTTCAAATAACATCAATAAAAATGTGACAATAACCATACTAGTCCTTAGACTAGCGCCAATGTTTAGAAGCAGTTTCATGATATAATTCCATTTTTTAAAAATTTAAAATATTTGCTTCTAGACTCTTTGAGTCTTCCCAAAGAAATCTTTGAACTAATTATTGATTTCTCATATTTCTATTTGGTTATCTTTAAGACACTTTAAATTTCATCAATAATCTTCATGGAAATTACATTGTGCCCAAAACATCAGAAAATCTTACCATTTATAAAGATACTTTAGAGTTCATCTGAACCAGTCTTCAAAAAATTGGAAATGAAATTCTTTGGATTGATTGATATTCATGTACCAAGATAGGTACAATATTAATTCATTTTATTATTTCCAAAGAGAAGGTGTGAAAATAAACTAGAACACAATTGAGCTGACAGAACTGAGTCTGTGTTTACAAAACTGAAAAGGCTAGACCACAGTGAGGTTTAGTGGTGATACAGTAATTTTAGATAGCAATTAAATCTCAGAAACAGTCAAACAATGTGCTCCTGGATGGAACTGAACATGCAAAAGATGTTGGAGGTAAGATAAGTATTATTTTTGGTTCACACAAATCTGATATATTGGATAGCGGCTTTTCTCCATTCATTTACTTAGGGATCCAGGTTCCAGTCCCATATCCACCATTCAGCATGGTTGCAGCATGGTAAGCAACCCCAGAGGCAGCACGTCTGCTCTTAATTGCCTTGGACCAAAATTATATGTCACTGTTGGTGCCCTTTGTTTGGCTAAAACTAGTCATAAAGACATGCTAGACCCTCCGTTGGCCAGTCTCTACCTAGTTACCCCCCACCCCTGTCACCATGTATTAATTAAATTCACTCTCATTCCCATATGCACAATGGACTGGCCTCTCTCCAAGTGACCCAACACAAAGGCATCCAGTCTCTGCCTGGAGTTTAAAGGTCAGGGTCACTGGTTGGGCTTGTTAAGGAGTATAGAACCAGACATGGGAATTCACTGGCAGTCTCTACCACAGGATGTTTTGATCAAGTATGCTACATTGAATGCCTTTCACAATCAAAACTCAGTCCTAGGTAGTTATATTTTTATATATCACAATTTAATTAGATGTAGAGACAAGGAACAGAAAACCAACAAAAAATATAACCATAGCATTGTTTTTTAAATCAGTTCTCATAGAAAATATCAGTATTGTTAGTACAAATCTTTGGAAAGACCGGAATTGATCACGTAACATTTAACATCAACTGAATTAGGACTTTTGGCTTCTTTAACTGCTTTATTTTTCATAATTTTAAGTAAAAGCTAAATGAGTATTTTTATGTACTGAGAAAAAACTGAGGTCATTTTACTAGCTATAAAATGATCACCTCTCACTAGTCGTGCAGTTCAAAATAAGAGAATGAAAGAACAATTACAATTCATACTTTTTCAATGGAGACATTGAACTAATAAAATTATAGGTAGCTCGAGGATAATTTGCTGTACGTTTTTTCTTTCCTTCACTTTCAGTCAGATCCTCATAACATCTGTGCAAACCACAGGCTATAAACTGTGTCTAGAGATGGCCCCACCACAGTGCATATTGTAAGCTTTATCTTCTCCAAGCTCTTTGAGGCTGAATAAACATGGTTACTAACGGAGTATTTCTGAGCTTATATTTGACTAAAACATAGGCTCAAATCAATTAGCAAAAATCAGCTATACAATAGGAGGCTAAGAGAAATGACTATTTCTAGGACCATTTGACACCTCTTTAGGAAAACAGCAGCTGTTAACCCAAGTCCATCACTTAGAACTTTTCTAACAATAACATGTAACACTGAATAACTTAGTCTGAATTTTCAGTCTAATAGTTTCTTGTGTAAAGCCTTAAGTATAGTTTATTTTTAAATTGGACTCCTGCATTGAGTTGAAAAGCTGCTTGTTTCTTTCAGGTAACGGTAGTGGCTTTTTGTACAACTGAAAAATAAATACTTTCTGTCTCTGCCTTTGTTGATCCATTTGTAAAAAGGAATTCTGTGAATTTTTACAGCATAATTGGGAAAAACATATTTAGAGCCCAATTTCCAATAACACAAAATTATGAAAACCTTGAAAATAAAAATGAATTTATTTAATAATTTTATGTTTTGTCTTATTCTGCAAAAAAAATGAATGAATAAATAAATAAAGCAAATCAGTGTCTCAGTTCTGAAATATTTTCTGGATCTGAGAACTGAAAGCAATTTCTACCATGGACACACTAACAGGGAGATTGGATTAAGTCTTTAAAACCTCTGGTAATAGATATGATATGAAGTTTCTTTTGACTTTTTATTATGTTTCATGATTATGACAGTAATGGCTAACAATTTCCCACGACCCATTTATTCAACAGTTTTTGGTGGCATATATAATGAGTACAGGGTGTTAAGGAAGCAATGGTGAAGGAGAGACACCCTCTCTACCCTCATGGGGCTCACAGCCTAGTGGAGCTATGAAAATATAGGCAAATGAGTCCTATGATTGGAGAAGCCAATGAAGGAGGGCAAGGGGGTACAGAGGTAAAGAGAAGGGTCTTCTAAGCATTGGGGTAAAGACTGCAAACACCCTAAAGGGAGAAAATAACGGCCATTCTGAGAACTGAAAGTGTGCCCAGTGCACAGAGGGCATGAAGAACGCAGGAAAGGTGAGATTATACATATGAGCCGGTAACTAGATTATAAAGGGCTTCATAAGCTGTGTTAAGGAATCTGGCCGTCAACATGAGGACAATGAACCAAAGCAAAGTTGAATGAAAATGATTCCAGGGTTTATCAAAACAAAACAAAACACTCAAAAAACAACCAGAAAATTAAATGGACTTCAGCAATGCCATTGGATAAACTAACAAAATGAAATACTTATAAAGTGTGAGATGAACAGGGAAATGTAATGCTTATTCTGTGTGACCTGCTACTGGTCCCTAATACAGCAGCTGGTCTCTACTCTCAGAGAGACAATACTGCAAGAGACACAGCTCGTTCCCTTGCAGTCCTGAGTCTCTTCCAACAGATACATACTCTATCAGCCTAGCAGAGGTCACACATCTGACATGGCTGCTTGTATCAGCAACAGCAGCAAAGATGCCCCATGAGCCAAGCAGAATCTAACTTGGTGGCTTGTGATGATATTCAATGCCTCACGTTTTCTGCTTTCAAGTGAACATGGATGGTTTCTGCTATCAAACTTAAAACAAAAGCTTGACAGACTGTCAGGAAATTTTTTTGTTATAGTTATCTCTTCAGTGAACTGAGAACAGTGAGCTTTGCTTTCCTTAGAAGACAGGGGCTAAGAAGATTCTCTTCCCTGTGTGTTAGAAGAAAAATGCATGTCTTCTCAATGCAAGCCTCATCCTTTCCAACTATGTGCCCAGGTGTCCTGCACACAGCAACCCCTTCCCTGATCAGACACATATACCTCAGAGATATCACTTTTTTAGAGTTGGAATTTAATTTCCGAACCCAGTGAAAAATTAAAATGCTTAAGTAACAACATTCAGCAACATTGTCTGCTCTCTGATAATGCACAGAAACAGGGCAATTATGCTTTGCCTCGGGTGGCTGATGAGGCCACTTTGAATTTCAGGCATTATTTAATAATATCTATGCTTGCATCTAAGTGCATTGTTATAATTATTGGCCATAAAGATGGGGGTGTGTATACGTGGGGGAAATAGTTTTAACTATTTAATTTGATGATGTAACAACACACTCTTGCCATTACCTTTCCTGCAAATTCACATCTATCAACAACATGCAATGCTTTCATAACTCAGTATTTCTCTGCATGCATTCTAGTTTAAACTCTGAAAAACCATATAATTACCACTTCAAGTGAAGAGGGCTTTAGGGTGCAGCCACCATCAAGGATATATTAAAATAGAAATGAAAACACATTGAGGGAGCAGAGAGAAGACTGTGACATGCTGGGCAGTGAAACTGCATAAGGAATTTCAATGTCTGAATTATTCACAGATTATCTATTTTGGCACCTTTCTTTTCTTTCCTAAGAAAATCCACTCATAGATGAATCTTAATCTTCTTTTTGGCTGATACAGTTTGGAGAAGGGGTCATCTTTAATATGGTGGTCATATGCGTTGAGGAGAATATGGAATAGTGTTACGGCACTTGACTTGGAACCCAGTAAACAATAGTTCAAACCCCAATATAATCTCCTTCATAACCTCATAAGTCACAAGGCTTCAGAGTACTTCTTCAGGAAACTGAATTTCCAAATACAATCTGTTCCACAGATATGTGAGGTTAAGCTATTTGGCTCATGAAAAAGAACTGGAAATAACAAAGTCGTGCTTGTTAATCTTAGAAAAAGCAAATTTAGAGGATATAATTGTCTTAGATTGTCTGCCAGGTTTGCCAAAAAGAAACTGGGATTTGATTTATTGATCTTCACTGCTCCAGTGGGTAAAATATCTCCAAGAGGTAAAAGATACAGAAAGCAAATTTTCACTGAATATAAGATATATTTTTAAATTTGAGTCTGTAATAACCATTTGTCATAATTATTTTCTATAGTTTTTTTTTTTTTTTTTGCCCCAGATGGCAAGTTGCTTAGAACCTAAGGCCCCTTCCAATTCTATACAATCCAAGATTGTAAGAAATGGATTGGGAACAAAGAGAAGGACTGGCATTTAAAGTCTTTTAGTAAGTTTAAATTTATTTCAGTGAAATGGGTCTCTGTAGGATAGGAACCAACTTTCCCCATCTGTATCTCCATCCCCTTCTCCCATGACACACCCTACTAATGGTTTCCAGTGGCAGAAGTCCAAGATACAGTAATCCTGTTTCTTTGATGACTAAACATCCTTTTATGCCTGGAGAATCAACTCTAACAGTCAAACAAACTGAATTAGTGCCTAATGCCGAAACCAGAGCACTCTCTGGACTTTAAAGAGTGGTCTGAATCACCAATATTTCTATTCTAATTAGTGTCTCCCTAGTGGAAAAATCACTTTGCTTCACTTTAGTTGATTATGAGAAACTTTTGGGAATATAATTGACCAAAAGAGCCTGAATTTAAAATGCATGTTGAGGTTCTTGGGTAGCATGAATCCATACCAAGTATACATAGAGACCACGAATTGGCATATGTTTCTCACTTTCTCAAAGTAAATGTTTTGATTTGACTTGATTTGCATTTGGGGTAAGTAACATTGAAACTGAGATGAATGTATAAGCTGTTCAGAAAGAAGTGCCTAAGTCTGATCTGAATTTTACCTAATCCTTTAAGGAGAAAAACTTTGCATTATTTATTTGTCCTACTCATATATAGCCTGGCTAAAGCTTATGGTTGCCAACATATTATTACTTCATGAAATCTCCCTCTTACTATGTGAAAATCTTTCACATGTTCAGATCATTTGTCCTCCTGACCTGGAAGAGAAGATTTGCTTTTTAGGAAGGTGACATCGCAAAGAAGACCTGACGCTGGGGGTTCTGTCATAGCTATTTATTCTAGGAAGGAATGACAAATTCCCTTTATCTTCTGTGGCATGGAAAGTAAACTGTGAACTAGAAGTAAAGAAGAGAGAGTGAGAGGGAACTCAAGACAGAGTATTTCTCCTTCACAATGTAGTTTCAGGCAGACTTTTATGATATAATCGTAACATAGAGATTTGTGACTTTCATTATTTTTCTTTTTAACATGAAACCACCAATATTTAGAAGAATAGTGGACAGTGAAGACTCAGTACTTCACTGTTATAAACATGGTCTGACTCCTGTTGAACCTGCTCTGAATTAATCTGAAGTTCTTACTGAAATGGAAAAGAGTCTTTAAGAGTGAACTCCTGGTTCTATTGACAAGAATAAAGCATGCACAGAAAGTCCTGTTATCATCACTGGTAGCCCTGATAGTCACATTCTACCAACACCACCTCCCAACTACTCACCTGCTGTGAATCATCTTTATCACTCTCTGCTCTGAATAATTGGTTTATTTTTTTCAGAAAAAGGGAGATAAGAAATTAAATTAGAACAATTTAAGCATCACATTCACTCAGAATATGTTGCTTTTTAATTTCCAGTTCAACATTTGTCTTTAATTAGGAAGGAAGAATACATATGTTATATTGTCATAGCTAGTTAATCTTATCATATTTTCCTTTGTCCCAATACATTTTGGAACAAATGTTATTCCCTGTTCATCCTGGTACTAAATTGGTTAGCCAAACCCTAAGATCTACTAACAATCCTGCTTTGGCATGGGAAAGTGAGTGAGATAAGGAGGCAATAGAGGAGATGAACTGAAAAATGGAAGGAATAGAATTCTGGTTGATGTCCTTGTCTCTAAGCTGTAGCAGCAAGTATTTATCCTAAGTATGTAAGATTGTTAAATAATGATGAATGTCATTTGATTACGGCCTCTTTCAGCAGAAGCCAAACTCCAGATTGCATTAATCTCTTTCTCTATTTATGTGTTTCCTCTATTATCTTATAATATAGATTAGGTATATGTGGATGTATCTGGTTGAAAAGAAATATCCATCTATTTGGATTCAAGGATCAACAGAATCAAAAACCACTACTGTTTCCTTTATTTAAAAAGGAACATTTTTTTAAGGCTTGATGGAATGCATTTCTTTGTTCTTTTTAAAATTATACTTTAAGTTCTGGGGTACATGTGTAGAACGTGCAGGCTTGTTACATAGTTATACAGGTGCCATGGTGGTTTGCTGCATCCATAAGGCGGCTTATAGTAAAGCCTTCTTGGTTCTCTTTCTTAAGGAATTACAATTTGAACCTGTTCAGAGAATGTTAATTTTAACCATCAGTTAGAATTCAGACATCAGTTAGAATCACAAATAAGTGATTCCTCAGACTCATATGCAACTTGCAATGCAGTTTCAAGTTTGGTTGTGGCAAGATCCTCAATTATTGTGTATCTGGACAGAGGGAATGCCCAAAACTCTTTTAGATGATTGACCAAAATGAGAGACTTGAGATTATAAAATATTAACATAATAATTCTACTATTCAAATAATTACCGATATGAACATAGAGTTTTAGAAATTTCAGAAAACCTACAGCAAAGACATCATGCCCATGTCATAATCCATAATCTATTTTCAGAGATATAAAGATAAAATTATAATTCTTTCTTATCTAATATGACTGATATACATGAGAACAAAGATATGCAGGGCTGTTCATCAGATTGTAAAAAACTTTGATATGTGTCCATGTTTCTGTTTTTGTACTAGTGCCATATAGTTTGAAGTCAGATAATGTGACGAATCCATCTTTATTCTTTTTGCTATACATTGCTTCGGCTATATGAGCTCTTTTTTGGCTCCAAGTGAATTTTAGAATTGTTTTTTCTAGTTCTGCGAAAAATGATGTTGGTAATTTGATAGTAATAGCACTGAATCTGCAGATTGCTCTGGACAGTATGGCCATTTTAACGATATTGATTCTTCCAATCCATGAACGTGGAATGTTTTTCTGTTTTTTTGTGTGTGCTATCTATGATTTTTTTCATATTAGTGTTTTTCAGTTCTCCTTTTTGAGATCTTTTACATCCTTGGTTAGATGCATTCTTTGGTATTTAATTTATTTTGTGGTTAATTGTAAATGAGATTGTGTTCTTGATTTGGCTCTCACCTTGGACTTTATTGATATATAGGAATACTACTATTTTTGTACACTGATTTTGTATCCTGAAACTTTACTAAAACTGTGTATCAGTTCTAGGAAGCTTTGGCAGAATCTTTAGGGTTTTCTATGTATAAAATCATGTTGTCAGCAAAGAGAGACGGTTTGACTACTTTTGGATGTCTTTTATTTCTTTCTCTTGCCTGATTACGCTGCCTAGGCCTTCCACTGTTAATATTTTAAAGAAAGATCCTGATGTCTATGCTCTAATAAATTAATAGCCTGTTAAATGACACACATTTTTTTAATAGAATGCTTTGTGTATACATTATATAATTGATTTTCTTTCAACCTTTTATGTGTTTGTTTGTAAATACCTTGAACAATGCCTTGCACATAATACAGTCAGTAATTCCATACTACTTTATATTGTAATCCTTCTTTATGAGAAAGCTTAAAAAAAAAACCACCTATAGTGTTGTCTTTTTCATTTCTATTAAAAGTACCAAAAGAATTTGAATTAGCATTCTCCTACTATATAAAAGATAAAAGCCATTTCTTGTTTTTTTGTTGTTGCTGTTTTTATTTATTTATTTATTTATTTATTTATTTATTTATTTATTTTGGTCTTCATCCAAGTTTTTTGTTATTTTTGTTAAACCAAAAACAATTTAAGAGGGAGGAAAAAAATTCCTTTCATTTAACAAAGTGTATATCTGTCTACCCAGTTCAAACTAAATTAAATAGATAAACATCTACTAAGTATCTAATATGTGTGCAACAATATTCTGGATACTGTTAGAGTTCTAGGAAATATGTGCTTTCAGAAAATATTGTATTTTTTGTTTTACAAAAACAGGCCATATAAAATGAGATGTTACAAGATTCTTTATATTTTACATATGATCCACCAATTGCATCTGTGGTTTGTTGCATGTGTCATGACTATAAATTACTTAGGAATGTAAATGTGTGTGTGTGTGTGTGTGCGTGTGTGTGTGTATCTGTTGTATATATACATATATAATTTTAACATAATATTAAAAAATAATAACACTTAAAAAGCTTTTAAATATAGTATTTGCGAGAATCAGTGCTAAAAAAACTAAGATAAGTTTGCTACGTACCCATCCACATAAAATAAGATAAAGCAAATGTCTTCATCTGACATGTTTATTTTATTCAAGTAGGTCTAATAACTGAGCTGTGAAAGCTTAGAACCATTTGGTCAACTTTATTTAACCTCTGTTCTTTATAGTTTCACACTGTTCTTCATCTGAGTGAGTGTTCTATTTAAATTATCTTTTTTTAAATGTACCTTGGCATCTTAGCAGCATGTTCCACAAGAAAATTTTTGATTGCTGTACATTTTTAATATCAACAACTACATAAAAATCTCTAAGTGATTAAAATGAATTAAGCCATAATTGTCCTTGGCTTTCATGTTTTGGCAAAGCCACAGAACTGAACACCTTGGAGATTTTGTTAGACCTTAAATTTATTTCTCTCCATTTAACATTTCTGAAGTTAAAAGAATCAACCACAAAAAAAGTCAAGGGCAACTGCAGAAGTAAACTCAAAAACAATAAAGAGTAAGTTTAAAGAGCACCTGGAATTGATGATAAAAGTGAACATATCAGCCACCTATATTTTTCCTTGTATAATGCAAATTATCAGTTGATAAGCCTGTCAAAAATCGGAATGACCGTTAATTGAATTATTGAGCATTATGTAATGAATGGATTTTCTTAAACGTATGGATATTTAATATAATATAAACATGAAACATACTTTCTACCTGGATGGCCTGGAGTTTAGCAATTTTTTATTGTATTTCTACACTTTCCATTAATTTGACAGCACTGCATGTAAATCAGCTTGAGTTTATAGTTCTAAGAGAGTATGAGTTAAAAACTGTGCAATTACAAATTCACCTAAGAGGACTTTAAAAGTGACTTCAAAACTAATGAAGTACGTGTCCAGACTTTGAGGCTCTTAGTCCCCGTCATCACGACTCCCTGTCACCAGGATTAGTCTGCAATTCCTAATACCTATAGAAGTAAGTTTCTGACATGATGTCATTTGCCATAGCTTTTTTTTTTTCAGTACTACATGAACATATCAACAGGTATAAATGAATTCTGATTTTAAAAATCCATTTAATCTTGAGCTCTGTTGTTTGATGGTAAATAATGATTTAAAACAAATATCCTACTATTTAATCCAAAATTTCTGCATTGGTTAATAATTTTCAGAAGAATAAAAATTATGTATGCACTACTAAGATTAAATGATAACTTTCATAATGATAAGAATTCTTGAAACTGTTGGGATATTGATTCAATTAGTCAAAAATAGATCACTCCTTTCATAAGCAGAGGAAATATCAAAGCTCCATATTCATAATGTCCACACAAATGTTTCTAGATGTTGAGAGGGGAACGCAAGGGAGTAAGAGAGTCCAGGACTGGAGAAAGAACAGAACCACTTAATGCATTTAAGAGGAAGAGTTTACAGTTTTCACTGATCCACCAGTGTTCTGACACATACAGTTAAAAGTATGCATTCTTATTTTTTATATGTTACCTTTTATTACAGCAGATAAAAATTTCATTTCAGCGTTCAGTTTCCTGGCAAAATGTCTCTATCTTCTCCAGGCCACACAGAGTGCTCCTTAGGAAGAACTGTACCCATTACAAACTGAATTGTGTCCCTATCCCACCAAGATCTTATATTTAAGTCCTAATCCAGAATCTCAGAATGTGACTGTATTTGGAGATAGGGTTTATACAGAAGTATTACTATTAAGATAAAATAAGGACACTAGGGTGGCCCCTAATACAATACAATTGGTGTCCTTTGAAAAAGAGAAGATTAGGACACAGATGCACACAGGGAAGGCCATGTGAAGATAAAGGGAAGAGAAGATGGCCATCTTCAAGCCAAGGAGAGAGGCCTCAGAAGAACCCAGTTCTGCTGACAATTTAATCTCAGACTTCCAGCCTCCAGAATTGTGAGAAAACAAGTTTCTACTGCTGAAGACACTCAGTCTGCGGTACCTTGTAACGCCCTAGCAAACCAATATATTACCAATTTCAAATCTAAACCAAGACCCGTTGACTTGTGCTGGGAAGAGAAGAGTCTTAATACAATTATGATTATGATCTAGGTTCTTCTAAAAGTTAAGGCAGGAATAATATTTCTTTTTCACTCAGTTTATACTATTCCTGCTCCACGATACTGTGCTGAAATGGTAAACCTATCCAAGGGACTCTAATTTTTTCTCCTAAATTATTATATATTTGGATATTAAGCTTTTGATATTTTCCATAGCATTAGAAATGGCCTGATATTAGTTGATTACTTTTACCACTATAGCTTTAAAGCCTGGAATAATATTTAATGTAATGATTTTTTTTTCTGGCTCTATAATGCAAAAGAAATAGGAATACCTGCCATGAAATCAAAGGAAGACATTGATTTATGCTCTCGGAAGGAATGAATTGAAAATTAAATAAAGACAAGAGAAAACAAAATTTCTTAGACCCAGAACAAATGGAAATTGATTTAATTTACTGAAAAGAAATCATGTCTTTGAGTAGTCAAGCAAAGCATTAGGATCTTGCTGACTACCAGGAAAGGACAAATTATGATGAGAAGAATCTATGAGTATGTGGACTCCAAATTACTATAGTACCTTTCTGGTAAATTTCTCCATTTTACACCAAACATTATGTAACATTTCAGGGAATCATGACTTTTTTCCACCAGTAATGTATAATGATATTAAAATATGTTCTTTGCCTTTCCTTTAAAAAAAGATTAAATTATATTCTGTCTTGCAGGCACACACCACATGCATTTTTGATAGTGGTGTTTGAAACGTGGGCATTCCAGATGTCTACAGTTTTCCTAGTAACTTCTGACTCCTTTTAAACAATCTTCATTTGCAGAGCCATGGCTAAGAATCCTTGGACAGTGAGAGATGGGGAAACAGTCACATGTATCAGGATGCAGACTTTTTGCTAGTATAGGACTGATCCCAAGCAACACTTTTAGATTTATAACAAATGGGTCAGGGAAACTGCCTTCCAACTGTAAGAAAGTGAGAACAAGGAAAGTTTAAAAAAATTATGTTTAAATACTCTCTGTACTGAAAAACAATGTGAAAAGTATGGTACCTAAAAATCCCAATGATTTGAACTTCTTTTTGATCTCACCTTACAGGGAAATTTCAACAAAAAACAGCACAGGACTTAGCGTAGCACAAAATATATTGAACTAGTGGCATGATGTGAATGACATAATTTCAGACATAATGGGGCAGATGCTTGGAAATATGCATTTCCAAATGTGTTTCTATCTGGAGATCATCTCCATGGTTGGGAAGAGTGATTTTCCCTGAGTGGAGTGGCTAGTCTCAGAGCAGAAGGGAGATGGGCTTGAAGTGGTAAGTGAGAGGATCACCTTTTCCCCGAGTTAGCCTAGAGGACAAGTCCTAGCTTTGTAATTCCTCTTGGCATTTTACTTTTGTTATTTCTCAGTGACCTCTAAAGTTGCGACAGAGAGAGCTTAGTGTAAGCTGTGCTGGGGGAATGGAGGGACTAGTTATATTGATGCTTGGGGCAGAGCAGTTCCCAGCAAAGCAACTGGCAGAAATAAGGAGAAGCCTGTTGTAAGAGTTTATCTACAAAGATCCAGATGAAATGCTTTGGCAGGTTAAGAGGCTAAGTTAGTGACAACTGTCGACCAGCATGGATTTTGGGAGTTCACGACAATTTTTTCTCAAGAAGACTGAGTAGAAGAAAGGGCTTCTGAAATCTGTGGTTTAGAAGCTTGTATCATTAATCTTTGGGTATTATGGGAATAACTTTCTAAAGTCCTTGGAGGGGGCCAAAGATTAATAGCTCAAACTATATCTGTGGACATGAAGATCATCCTGTTCCCCAAGACATCAGAAGCTGGATAACAACTTATCCTCAATTAAAAAAAAGCAAAGCCCAATCAGTTAGAGTTGAATGTCCTGGATCAGTGAGACATCATAGTAACAGTAGTGTGAAGAAGGGGGTGCTTAATTAAAACAGGATGGTCAGGCAGTGGAAGCATGGAAAAAAGTCAAAATTAATTGTTAAAAGTGTCCTCGGAGGAGTGTTTCAGATGTAGAAAACCTAAATCAAAATTAATCTTACCCTGGTGTCATTGACAAGATTATCCCTATTCTATTATTAAATAAATATATTTGGCCATCTTATCCTGATACTATTAAATACTTAATGCACTCACGTCTCTCTGCTCCAAATATGTGTTCACCAAGCAACATTTTGATTATGTTTTGGTTTCTTATACATGATCTACATTAGCAGCTTTAAAATTTCAATCGGGGAAGATAATAGCTTTAAGTACAGAATGGAAGGGGAGACTCAAGACTGCATTCAAATAATGTGCAAATTAAAAAAAAAATTTGGTTGTATTTAAATTGGGGAAGTTTGCAGGAGGAATTTATGGAAACCTTGGTAGACTCAAGCTGGCCAATCTGCCCTTACACATGCCATTTCTTGGCAGAGCAACTATTTTGCTTACGAGGAGAGAATGACTGGTCATGTAGACTAGAAAACAGTTGTCCTTCTCACTGGTACTCTGTTTAATATTGCAGAACTGAAAGATTAATGCAAATTTACTTATTTGAGAGATTAGCAATGATGGCTTAAAAAGAATAAATGTTTAGTTCTTATTCACTTAATAGTACAGGAATAACAAAACAGTACAAATGTATGCAGTTTTAGGTCTTAGGTCATTTGGAACAGTTTTCATTCAACTCAGTAAGAGAAAAGAGCATAGAGAAGCATGCATGGGATATTTCTACGTGCCAGCACTGGAATGGGCATACATCACTTCCACTGCTTCTCGCCACACATAACCACAAAGCAGATGAGCAATGTAGTCTAGTGTATCCCCAAAAAGAAGAAAAAATAGCCATGTTCAACCTCTAACAGTCTACAACAATATAGGCTCATTCATTGTACTGATAAAATCAATTTTCTGAAACCATAAGGCTGACAGCCAACCTTTGAATGAGTAGTAAATTCCACAAGGTAATAGATGTCACATAATGAGGCACTTGTGGGAATAGACTGTGATAGATGACAGAGAGAAAGAAAGAAAGAAAAAGAAAGAAAGGAAAAAAAGGAAACAAAAAGAAGAAAGAGAAAGAAAGGCAAGAAAGAAAGAGAAAGAAAGAAGATAGATAGCTGACTGTAGAAATAGGCCTTCCTAGAAAAGAAATACTAATTTACACTTCTATGTTACTTTTCTTCTTTATATATACATATGAACATCTTTTATACAATACCAGGTTTTCTTTACAGAAAGTATTAATATCTTTAATATTATGCAAATATTATATGTGCATATGTATATATAAAAGTGTGTGCGTATATACCCACACATGCATAGCTACAGTATCCCTGGACTGTTGTCGGACCCCCAGAGATAGCAAAATCCAGGGATGCTCAAGTCCCTTACATAAAATGGTGTAGTATTTGCATTTAAGCTACACACAACCTCCCATATACTTTAAGTCGTCTCTAGGCAACTTGTAATACCTACTACAAAGTAAATATTATGTAAACAGTTGTTATATTTTTATATCTGTACTATTTTTATTGTGTTATTATTTATTTAATGTTTTCCACCTATGCTTGGTTGAATCTGGAGATGTGGAACTCACGCATACGAAGGGCTGTTCTGTATATGAAATCATGAGAAAATCATTTGGTATTTTAGTTATACTTTTCTTCAAAATTACTATAGAGGTTTCATTCAATGACATCATTATCTCTCATGGATTTAACTCTTTAATTACCATACATATGCCGATGAGTCTCAAAATTTATTTTTTGCCCAGACTTCTCTTCTGAATTTCAGACTTTTCTAACCAACTGCCTTTTTAAGAACTCCAGCTGAAGTTCTCATTTGGGATTGCAAATTTGACATTCCTAAAAGAGGAGGACCTGATCTCAACCTAACCACACCCCCAAACAAACTCTTCCCCGTCTCAGGCTTCTAAAGCTATGGTGCCATCTTTGACTTTGTTCTTTCTCTCACAACTTACAATCTCTCAGTCAATACAGTCAGCAATATCTTCAAAACGTGTCTGTAATGCAATCATTTCTTCCCATCCTCACAGTCATCCTCCCAGTTCAGACCACCAGCATGAGCACGTGGAATTCTTACATCATCCTTAATTGTTTCCTCAAGTGCTACCCTTCAATGCACTCCCAACCTTGGAGTCAGAGAGAACCTTACAATCTAGGACAGATAACATTACTCCTGCGTTTCAACCCTCTGGTGGACTGCCATTTGGGGATAAAAGACAAACTCCATACAAAGACTGCACAGCCCTACTGGATCTACTCAACTTCCTGTCATCTTCCCTAGGTCATCCCCAACTATTCTCCATTCTGTTCTTCCTGCCCTGGACACGCTGGCTCGGGCCTTTCCTTAACAAGTCATGCACACTTCTACCTCAAGGTCTTCTGCACTTGAACTGTTTCCTTGGCTGGAACGGTCTTCTCTCAGACATTATTCTAGGTCATTCCCTCTTTCTTTAGTAATTTGCTAAAACAGTTACTTTCTAAGTGATGTCTTCTTTTGATGGCCATCTAAAATGTCAGCTCCTGTTCCCGGACACTGCACATCTCACTGTATGTTTTACCTTTTCCATTCGGTGCTTATCGCTCCCAGCATTTTACTTAATGATCCTTTAATTGCTGATATCTTGTATTAAAACGTTGGCTCCATTAAGTCAGGGCTTTTTCTTTCTGTTTTGTTTGCTGATATTTCCCTAGTAACCAGAAAAATGCCATGGATATAGTAGGTATTCATAAATATTTGTTAAATTAATCCTGTAGTCATATACCTATTAACACTATGCTGCCTTTGATTTGGGGAGCCACAGACAGGACATTCTATATTTTTGTGTTTCAGAATAGTTCATCTCCTGTTGTGGGATGTACTACTGCACAGAATAATCTTGACACTTTTACTATCTACCTTTTAGCTGTTACAACCCTTTTTTGCTTACACAGACATATGTTTAGGTTTATAACTCCAAATACCTTTAGGTTTATTGATATAGTTTAATTTCTTAAGGCCAAAGTTCTTCCTACTTTCTCTGTTTTTCCTTCTTCTTACTTTTACTTACTTGAGACTGAAGGCATTATTTTTCTAGATTACATATGGAGGGATTATATATTTGTCAGTTAAAATCTCTCTTTTCCCAGTAATTTTGAGGGAATGATGTGTCTCTTATGATTTTGTAGCTATGCCTTATTCCTTTTTGCCTTCCAACCATATGAGATTTCTATTTGCTTGATCTTGTAGGAAGTTCCAAGAATTTGTACATCTCAATCATGATCTGTAAGTGCTAATTTAGAGTTAAAAGCACAAGAAGTCTGCATGAAAATGTATAGAAATATAAACATAATTCCTATTTTTTTTTTTTAAGCTCACACACTGTCTCTTTCCTCAATGAATTCAAGTAGATCAAAATGTACATGTTCTCATTTTCAGGTCAAAAGTTATATTAATTATAATAGGGTAATACTCAAGACAAAAAAAATTGTTCATTTTAATAGTATTGTGCACCAACATAAAAAATTCTCCCTCTTTTTTTGTTGCCTGACCAACCCATTTTGAGAACTTCCGTCATGTATGTGGTTATGAGATCACAAGTGAGGTTAATTTCAACAACAACCTTGCCAATAAAGACTCAAGCGAGCAAGTAGCAAAGGGTTTTCTCCACTCTCTAGGGTCTAGCCTTTTCTATGACATGCCCTAACTCTGACTAGTGGCTTGAGCAGGTGGCACTTAGAGATGGGCATGTGGCATGTTTGTTAATGGCCAGCATGCACCAGTACCATGATGAACTGATGCATATACTTCTGAAGAGGCATAGACTGACTATAATCAATTTCCTTTCAGAATCCGTTAAGAGAAAATAAGCTTCCCTGGTATTCACCTATGCCACAAATTGAGCCAAGGCAGGAAAGTGAGATTAATTAGTGATGTTTATCCAGAAATGAAGTCCAGTGCATGGGGCTTATTTTCATAAGAAATACACTGTGTTCAATAATGTGAACACAGCTCACTTTAAAAGATACTGGGCATCCACTGAGCCCCAGAGGCTGCAGCCTCAACATATAAATGATCTGTCTTTGCTGTTTTAGGAAGGTTCAGTTGCCATTATTTTTGGTAGCCACTTGTTATAGTTCCTTGTGATTAGAAATGCAATGATTACCACAGGAGTGAGGTCAGTGTACATTACCTCACTCCTGCCACCTATCCCAGGCCTCTTCTCAGATAACCGAAGGTCCAAACATGACTGTAGCAAGGAATAGAGAACTATGTGTTTAGAGGCTTTCCTTCCATTTATAACCTCACAGGTTGCAACACTGGCTAGCACTGAATGAAAAGAAAATGAATCAGAAGCATGTGAATAAATGTGAAGACTTATAATGTGGTACAAAGAGCATTGCATTTAAAGTTAGAAGACCTGGGATGAAGCTTTTGCCCTAACATTTGACAGCTCTACTGTTAATGACTGCCCACCTACTTTCTAGGATTGCTGTGATGATTAGGTAAACTGTGTAAGCAAGAGTTATTTTGTATAAGCAATAAAGCACTTAACTCTCAATAATACATGTCGGCCTGGCATGGTGCCTCATGCCTGCAATCCCAGCACTTTGGGAGGCTGAGGTGGGCACATAACTTGAGGTCAGGAGTTCAAGATCAGCCTGGCCAAAATGGTGAAACCCCATCTCTACTAAAAATACAAAAATTAGCCAGGCATGGTGGTGAGCTCCTGTAATCTCAGCTACTCGGGAGGCTGAGGCAGGAGAATTGCATGAACCCAGGAAGCGGAGGTTGCGGTGAGTTTAGCACACCACTGCACTCAAGTGGGTGACAGAGCAAGATTTTGTCTCAAATAATAATAACCACACATGCTATTATTGTTAATATTATTTATGACTAAGACTAAATCCTTTAAAAGTCAGAAAGCTTATTTTCAGTATCTGGAAGATCCTTAAGAGTATAAAAAGATACCCTTCTTCTTCACCTCTCAACAGATGTTTCAATTCATGCCATCACATCTTTGAAAACTGGCAATTCAGCCTTGCCTTGAGCATTTCCACGTACAGGAAACACATTATCTCGTAGGAGTCCATGCCACCGTCAGACAATGCTGAAGGATATAAGAGGTTCTCAATATTGAAACCGGTGCTGGCTCCTGGTTTGAATTTCTGAAGCCACTCCAGTCTGGTTCTTGTGCTCACTGTTCCTCCAATTGGCCACCTATGACTTTTATGACAATAAATCCAATGGACGCTTGCAAAGCTTATCTTATTTCTCAGCAGCATTTGACCCAGTTGGCATTCTTGACTTCTTAGAGGCTCCTTCCGTCCTTGATTGATTCTCCCTATGTCACTTTCTTGTGGATGCCTGCCTACGTCTCTAGGCATGGCTTCTGCATCTCCTTTGTCAATGTATCCGCCTCAATTGCAAAAAAAGATTATAACCTCCAGAAATGCTCTGTCCCACACAAAATATTTACCTAAATGTTCAAGTTTTCTTTAGGCTTACAGCCAGTTTACTCAGAAAAGCATGCCATGTTGTGCATGGGAATAAAAGAAATCGATAAATAGAAAATAATCACTTTCCTTTTTAAAAGACTAACGTTAATTTGGATGAATATTTTCATTAAAAATGATGTTCATTTCTAATAAAAATAATATACAAGCAAAAAAATCTTGATGATCTCACTTTCTGTGTTTGTTACTGAATTATGTCTGCCAAATTCCCAAGTACTTACTTTGACTAGTAATTCAAGAAAAATATTATTGAATATTAATGATTTAATTCAAGATACATGTATGTAACACTTTCTTTTTCAATTTTCAATTATTATTCACTCTCAATTAACCTGTACTAGTTAAAAAGAAAACAAGACCTTCCATAATGAAGAAAAACCAGTGCAGGGTATACAATCTACAAATACAGTAAAATTGCTTTAATGGGCTATGTGTCTTGAGGAGAGAGCCTAATGCAAAGTAGGTGGAAGATTGAAAGGTGAAGCAAACTCCCTTGTCCTTTTTATTTAATAAACACCATCACCATTGACCTTTAAGCTGATAAAGTTATACGGGAAGACAAGAACAGATGCAACATTCTGCAAAAAAGTGATTCTTTTCGCAAAGATATTTCAAGTTGATTTTATTTCTGTGTGGGTATTTTGTCATATTAAGGTTTTTTGAATAAAATAAATTGAAATAGTAAGTTAACTGGAAGGGAAAATGAGCCTTTTCTTGCGCTGGTCTTAGAGAGGGTTTGAGATAATGGGAACAATGGCTTCCAGTGACATAAAGAAGTAAAA
The DNA here is from genome assembly GCF_030222135.1 of Aotus nancymaae. Classification (NCBI taxonomy): domain Eukaryota; kingdom Metazoa; phylum Chordata; class Mammalia; order Primates; family Aotidae; genus Aotus; species Aotus nancymaae. The sequence goes on from NW_026988465.1 coordinate 20,155,357, forward strand.
TGTGTAAGCAAGCATCTGTGTGTGCTAATTCTGTGTCATGCTGAGGTATGATCTCAGGACTATCCACAGAGGTGTGGGAATTAGGCTGCCTTTTATTTGACCTCAACATTTTTGATTTGTTATATTGTCATTTAGTCTGTGAAAATGTCCAGCCTAATCTTTCCAGCCTCTTACAATCAACCAGAGTGGTATTGATCTTCCTGTCATTCTCTCATGCACCTTGAAATATCATGTATGAGAATGTGCACACTCTTATAGATGATCTGAAGCCATTCAAAATGCTCTTAATTATAAATAGCTCTTTCTAAATTTTCTACAGCTATAAACATCATATACTGACATATACATATATATTCCCCCCTTCTCCACACCCGCACATTTATATTCATATTTTATAGTCACAGATGCCACAAGTTTCACTCCCAGATGTCTCTCTATGAGATCTATTCTGTACTCACCCTCTTAACAATCTCAAGCCACTAATAGATACCTGACTATGAATGAATTGCACACATGGCTTGCAGAGAAACCCTGGAAGGAAACATGCTTCTTTGAGCTGCCTTCAGTTTTTTTGTTTTCAAATATTTTAGCTAAGAGTAGGAGAGATCATTCAGCATCTACTAAATACATGCCTTCAGGAAATGGCAAACATAACAAGCAGTCACATTAACTATGTAAGAGGACACAATTCCTTTTGTGCCTTTTGAGACATCAGAGCATTATCTCTAAGTGCAAAAATAGTAAATAGAAATGCAACTTCAGGACTCTGGGCAACTTTACTCATAATGGATAATTTTCTTGCTAAATTCAGTGTTCTTTTTTGCTTCAGTCCCATATTTTATTTTGAAAGTTTTCAAATCTACAAAAAATTGACATACAGCACAACATGCATCTATTCGTCACTTAAAAAAAGTAACTCAACATTTAGCTATTATTGTTTTCTTTCTATCTATTCTAAATGTTAATATTTTGTTAACGCTAGTGGACAGCCATTTGGAGGTAAGCTGCAGACACTGTGACATTTCACCTCTAAATACTTTGTCATGCATTTCTTGAGAATAAAGGCATTTTTCCACATAACCTGAATACTCACAATCAAACACATGTGAGCAGTAAATCTAATTATACTAATATTTATTCCATATGCTGAATCAGGACTGTTTTTTTAAACATTCAGGCTGGAGCTTGTGTAGATTGCCCCACAGTCTGGGTTTCTTTGTTTCCTCATAACTAATTGCATTTATGTTAACTTTTTGTTTTCAAAAATACCACCTGGGGGACCCTGTGTACTTCTTTTATTGCCTCATAGCAAGTAGCACTTAACTTCGATTTTATTTCACTATTGGTGGTGCTAAATTTGATCACTTGGTTAAGGTGGCACTGTGCAATCTGCTTGTTATAAAGTCGTAAGTTTCATTTATAGTAAGTGGTGATATATTTAAACTCAGTAAATATGTATTATCCCAACATCTCGTAATCAATCATTCTAGCATCAATAGCTATCTTGTAGTTGTTTTTATCAAAATAAACTTTATGCTGGGCATGGTGGCTTACCCCTGTAATCCTAGCACTTTGGGGCCAATGTGGGAGGATTGCCTGAGCCCAGGAGTTGGTGACCGGCCTGGGCAAAATAGGGAGACCTTGTCTCTTAAAAAACAAGCAAGCAAACAAACAAACAAAACAAAACTAGCCAGGCATGGTGACAGATACCTGTAGTCCTAGCTACTTGAGAGGCTGAGGTAGGAGTATCACTTGAACCCAGGAGGTCAAGGTTGCAGTGAGCTGTGATCACAGCCTGGGTGACAGAGTGAGACCCTGTCCCCACCACCAAGAAAAGAGAAAGAAAGAGAGAGAAACACAGAAAGAGAGACAGACAAAGAAAGCAAAGTTCCATTTACAAACTTAATTCATGTGCTTCCATTTAACAAATATATACGTACAAAGGCATGATGAAGAAAATGATTAAATATAAGGGTGTTAATAATATTTGAATATAATTAATCCCTTTATAAAATGTTTACTCCAGCATAACCTAAACATTGAGGCCAACAAAGACATTTAGTTGTTCATTGGCATATAGACTAAAATGGGAGTGGGTTCACAGTAAAGCTTCGAGGACTACAGTTACCTTCTTTAGGAACTAGAGCTAATTACAGATTAGCATATGCAAAATCCAAATATAACCATAGGAAAATACTAACAACTTCTGAAATTGCTAAAAACTTACTTGAATTATGTTACTGTGTTTCGCATCCTTTCAAGTGCTGTCCAGACTGTTCATTTATTCATTTATATATTTGAAGAGAAAATAAAAGCACAGTGGGCACGTGGGAAGCAGAGCTGTGATGTCAAAGCCCTCCCTAAAGAGTCCCTTTTTGATTGAGGCATTATTAAAAGAGGCATTCAAAATAACATCTAATGAATGACCTTAGCCAAGTTTGAAAATGCAAGAAAACACAATCCACAAACACTTCTTACACAGGTCAGGTCAGCATCCTGACAGAAAACTTTGAAACTGTTCTAAGAAAGACAAATTAAATTATGAAGAGATTTGAGTCATTTCCTGGTCAGAATACACTGAAATATGGAAACAAGATAGTTCATTAGAGAAAGTGAAAGACTAAGTGAAGAAGAAAGAAAGAGAGAGAGAGAAAGAAAGAGAGAGAAAGAAGGAAGGAAGGCAGGAAGGAAAGAAAGGAGGGAGGGAGGGAGTTGAAGGTGATGAAATCTACACTGCAAGGACAGGGTTTTAGATTAGTAAAACTTTATACAGTTGCAAGTAAACACCTGGAATGTGTTGCTATTAGAGACTCCTAGGCTAAAATAAATTTAAGAAGTTTGAATTAAATTAATAGGTGATCAATTCAAATATGAGGGTAAATAGAAGCTAATAATATTTGAGTAGAATTGTACTGAATAGCAACTACCAGTTTTCTATTTTTTTTTCTATTTTCTATTTTCAGATATGATCTTTTAAAAAGTTACAACATACAGCAATATAAAAATCCCTATAGTTCTATGCTTTAGACTATATATACATTTTTGGAAATGTGTTTTACTTCTGCTTTCAAAAACAATAAGGAAACACCACAGTAATCACCTCTTAAATGTTGATTTTCAAATTATTACCATTTATCTCATTATAAAAATAATACCACTTTGGGAGGCCGATGAGGGCAGATCATGAGGTCAAGAGATTGAGACCATCCCGGCCAACATGGTGAATCCCTGTCTCTACTGAAGATGCAAAAATTATCTGAGTGTGGTGGCATGCACCTGTAGTCCCAGCTACTTGGGAGGCTGAGGCAGGAGAATTGCTTGAACCCGAGAGGCGGAGGTTGCAGTGAGCCAAGATTGTGCCACTGCCCTCCAGCCTGGCGGCAGAGCGAGACTCCATCTCAAAAAAATAAAATAATATTAACAATAAAACACATTTATTTCTGATACTAGTAATTAAGAGGAGTAATGGATTATCAAACAACTGAAAAGTGGCTGCTGTGAACACTTAATGTATGTCTTTCATTTTAAAAATTACTAACAGTTATATTTGGATTACACTGCACCTGTAGCTGTATGCCCTACCCCATATATTGATGTTTAAAACATGTAAATATGAGTTTGAAATCTATAAGAAGAAGAGCTTCGGGCTGGGCGCAGTGGTTCACACCTGTAATCTCAGCACTTTGGGAGGCCGAGGTGAGTTGATCACCTGAGCCCATGACTTGGAGACCAGCCTGGCCCATATGGCAAAACCCCATTTCTATGAAAAATACATATATTAGCCGGGTGTGATAGCTGGTGTCTGTAATCTCAGCAACTCGGGAGTTTGAGGCGTGAGGATCACTTAAAGAGAGATCATGGCACTGCATTCCTGCTGGGACAAGAGAGCAAAATCCTGTCTCAAAAAAAAAGAAAAGAAGAGCTTCTTTTTCAAGTAATTTCAACTTTTATTTTATACTCAGGGGGTACGTGTGCAGGCTGGTCACATGGACATGCTGCCTGCTGAGGTTTGGGATATGAATGATCCTTCCAACCAAACAGTGAGCAAAGCTGCCATTAGTCTGTTTCTCAAACCTTGCCTTGCCACCTTCCCTCCTCCTCTATTAGTCCCTAATGTCCACTGTTGCCATAGTATCTACTGTATCCAAAGTTTCACTTCCACTTATAAGTGAGAACATGTGGCATTTGGATTTATGTTCCTGCATTAACTCTCTCAGGATAATGGCCTCCAGCTGCATACATGTTGCTGCAAAGAATACAATTTCATGATTTTTTATGGCTGTGTAGTATTCCATGTTGTAGATGTACCACATTTTCTTTTCTAATCCATCACCAGTGAGCACTTTGGTTAATTACCTGTCTTTGCTACTGTAAATAGTGCTGTGTTGAACACAAGTGTGTATGTCTTTTTGACAGAAACATTTATTTTCTTTGGGATATATCCCAGTGAAGGGATTGCTGGATCAAATGGTAGTTCTGTTTTAAGTTCTTTGAGAAATCTTTAAGCTGCTTTTGCAGTGACTGAACTAATTTACATTCCCACCAACAGTGTTTGAGCGTTCCTTTTTCTCTGCAGTGTTGCCCTCATCTATTGTTTATTCATCCTTTATTAATAGTCATTCTGTTGGTATGAGATGGTATTTCATTATGGGTTTGATTCACATTGATGACTAGTGATGTGGAGCATTTTTTTCATGTGTTTGCTGGCCACTTGTATATCTTCCTTTGAGAAGTGTCTGTTCATGTCTTTTGCTCCTTTACAAAATGGGATTGTTTGTTGTTTGCTTGTTCAATTGTTTCAGATCTCTATAGATTCTGGATATTAGGCATTTCTCAGATTCACAGTTTGGAAAAATCTTCTCCTATTCTGTAGCTTGCCTGTTTACTCTGTTGATAGTTTCTTCTGCTGTGTATATAAGCTTCTTAGTTTAATTAAGTTTCACTTCCACGTGTCAATTTTTGTTTTTGCTACAATTGCTTTTGAGGACTTGTATAAATTATTTCTCAAGGTTAATGTCCACAATGGTATTTTTTGGGTTTTCTTCTCGGATTCTTAGAGTTCTGAGGTCTTATATTTAAATATTTAATCCAGTTTAAGTTAATTTTTATATATGGTGAAAGGTAGGGGTCCAGTTTCATCATTTTGCATATGGTTAGCTGTCTATCCCAGCACCATTTATTGAATAAGGAGTCCTTTCTCTATTGCTTATTTTTGTCAACTTTGTTGAGGATCATAAGGCTATAGGTGTGTGGTGTTATTTCTGGGTTCTCTATTTTGTTACATTAGTCTATGTTTCTGTTTTTATATTAGAACCATGATGTTTTCATTATTGTAATTTTATAATATACTTTGAAGTCAGGTAATTTGATGTCTTCAGCTTTGTTCTTTTTTGCTTAGGATGGCACTGATGTTTTGGGCTGTTTTTGGTTTTATATTAATTAAACAATTTTTTTTTCTTAGTTCTCTGAAAAATTATGTTGATAGCTTAATAGGAGTATTGTTGAATATGCAAATTCTTAGGGCAGCATGGCCACTTTAATGGTATTGATTCTTTCGATCCATGAGCATGGAATGTTTTTCCGTTTGTTTGTGTCATCTATGATTTCTATCAGCAGTGTTTTGTAGTTCCACTTGTACAGATCCCTCACCTCTTTGGTTAGATGTACTCCTAGGTGTTTTTTGTGTTGTTATTGTAAATGGGATTGTATTCTTTATTTGGTTCTCATGTTGAACATTATGGGTATATAGAAATGGAACCGATTTTTTAGATTTTGTAAACTGAAACTTTACTGAGGTTACTTACGGATGTCATATACTGGAGAACTTCACAAAGATAATAACATAATGAAACAAAAACTCAACTAAGCGATAAAGTAGGTCGCCTGGTAAGATGAGCTTTAAACATCCTGCCAGGTTTCTCTGTTTAGCAACTTAGATAGAAGGTCGTCTGGGTAAAACACTTTTTTGCCTCCTTCTAAAGCTCTTAAATGATCATTTTTAGATATAAAAATGCAAATCTAGGAGGTGTCGTTTTCCCTTCTGCAAAGTTTCTGTAGCTGAACCAATGTTACTATTTCTTACCACTCTTCTTTGGCACATTCCTGGAAGGCCCAGGGTAAATTTTTCCTGGATTCAGGAGACCTTCTGGGTATAAGTTTCAAACCTGACCCTGTTTTGAGAGTAGTGGATGGATGGCAGTGGCTGTGACTGAGATGTGGGAGCAGGAAGGGACAATACAGACCCCAGAGAAGAACTCCCTGTAGGGAGAGCAGAGCATGGGTTTTTTGAAAAGATCAACAAAATAGGCTGGGCGCGGTGGCTCAAGCCTGTAATCCCAGCACTTTGGGAGGCCGAGGCGGGTGGATCACGAGGTCAAGAGATCGAGACCATCCTGGTCAACATGGTGAAACCCCGTCTCTACTAATACAAAAAATTAGCTGGGCATGGTGGCACATGCCTGTAATCCCAGCTACTCAGGAGTCTGAGGCAGGAGAATTGCCTGAACCCAGGAGGCGGAGGTTGCGGTGAGCCGAGATCGCGCCATTGCACTCCAGCCTGGGTAACGAGCGAAACTCCGTCTCAAAAAAAAAAAAAAAAAAAAAAAAAAAAAAGATCAACAAAATAGATAGAGCGGTACTCAGACTAACAAAAAAGAAAAAAGAGAAGAATAAAATACATGCAATAAAAAATAATAAGGGGATAGCACCACCGATCCTACAGAAATACAAAATACCAAACACCTCTATGCAAATAAACCAGTAAATCGAGAAGAAATGGATGAATTCCTGGACACATACACTCTCCCAAGACTAAACCAGGAAGAAGTTGAATCCCTGAAGAGACCAATAGCAAGGTCTGAAGTTTAGGCAGCAATTAATATGGCCTACCAACCAAAAAAAAGTCCAGGAACAGATAGGTTCACAGCTGAATTTTACCAGAAGGACAAAGAGGAGCTGGTATAACTCTTTCAAAAACTGTTCCAAATAATACAAAAAGAGGGAATCCTCCCTAACTCATGTTATGAGACCAGCAACATCCTGATACCAAAACCTGGCAGAAACACAACTGAAAAAGAAAATTTCAGGCCAAAATCCATGATGAACATTGATGCAAAAATCCTCAGTAAAATACTGGCATACCTAATCCAACAGCACATCAAAAAGCTTACCAAGTAGGCTTCATCCCTGGGATGCAAGATGGGTTCAATATATGCAAGTCTATAAATGTAATCCATCACATAAACAGAACCAAAGACAAAAACCACGTGATTATCTCAAGAGATGCAGAGAAGGACTTTGACAAAATTCAACAGCACTTTATGCTAAAAACTCTCAATAAACTAGGTATCAATGGAATCTATCTCAAAATAATAAAAGCTAGGTATGACAAACCCACAGCCAATATCATACTAAATGGGCAAAAACTGAAGCACTCCCTTTGAAAACTGACAGAAGACAAGGATGTTCTCTCTCATCACTTCTATTCAACATAGTATTGGAAGTTCTGGCCAGGGCAATCAGGCAAGAAAAAGAAATAAAGGGTATTCAATTAGGAAAAGAGGAAGTCAAATTGTCTCTATTTGCAGATGACATGATTGTATATTTAGAAGACCCCATTATCTCAGCACAAAGTCTCCTTAAGTTGATAAGCAACTTTAGTAAAGTCTCAGGATACAAAATCAATGTGCAAAAATCACAAGCATTCCTATACACCAATAACAGACAAAGAGAGAGTGAAATCATGTGTCAATTCCCATTCACAACTGCTATAAAGAGAATAAAATACCTAGGAATATAACTAACAAGGAATGTGAAGGACCTCTTCAAGGAGAACTAGAAACTACTGCTCAAGGAAATAAGAGAGGACACAAACAGATGGAAAAACATTCCATGCTCATCATTAGGAAGAAGCAATATTGTGAAAATGGCCATACTGCCCAATGTAATTTATAGATTCAATGCTATCCCCTTCAAGCTACCATTGACTTTCTTCACAGAATTGGAAAAAGACCACCTTACACTTCATAGACAATCATAAGCAAAAAAAAAAAAAAAAAAAAAAAAGATGGAGGTATCATACTACCTGACTTCAAACCATACTACAAGGCTACAATAAGCAAAACAGCATGGAACTGGTACCAAAACAGAGATAGAGACCAATGGAACAGAACAGAGGCCTCAGACGTAACACCACACATCTACAACCAACTAATCTTTGACAAACCTGACAAAAACAAGCAATTGGGAAATGATTCCCTATTTAATAAATGGTTTTGGGAAAACTGGCTAGCCATATGCAGAAAGCTGAAACTGGATCCCTTCCTTACACCTTATACAAAAATTAACTCCAGATGGATTAAAGATTTAAACATAAGACCTAACACCATAAAAACCCTAGGAGAGGCTGGTTGGGGCAGCTCATGCCTGTAATATCAGCACTTTGGGAGGCCGAGGCAGACAGATCACCTGAGGTTGGGTGTTTCAGATCAGCCTGACCAACACGGAGAAACCTCATCTCTACTAAGAAGACAAAATTAGATTGGCAAGGCAATGCATGCCTGTAATCCTAGCTACTCAGGAGACTGAGGCAGGAGAATCACGTGAACCCAGAAGGTGGAGGTTGTGGTGAGCTGAGAGTGCACCATTGCACCCCAGCCTGGACAACAAGAGCAAGACTCCATCTCAAAAAAACCTAGAAGAAAATCTAGGCAATATCATCAGGACATAGCCATGAGCAAAGACTTCATGACTAAACCACCAAAGGAATGGTAACAAAAGCCGAAATAGACAAAGGAGATCTAATTAAACTAAAGAGCATCTTCACAGCAAAAGAAACTATCAATAGAGTGAACCAGCAACCACAGAATGGGAAAAATTTTTTGCAATCTACCCATCTGACAAAGGGCTAATAGCTAGACTCTACAAAAAACTGAAACAAATTTACAAGAAAAGAACCTACAACTCCATCAAAACGTGGGTGAAAGATATGAACAGACACTTCTCAAAAGAATACATTTATGCAGCCAACAAACATACGAAAAAAAGCTTATCATCACAGGTCATTAGAGAAATCCAAATCAAAACTACAGTGAGATACCAACTCACGCCAGTTAGAATGGCAATGATTTAAAAATCAGGAGGCCGGGCGCAGTGGCTCATGCCTGTAATCCCAGCACTTTGGGAGGCCGAGGCGGGTGGATCATGAGGTCAAGAGATCGAGACCATCCTGGTCAACATGGTGAAACCCAGTCTCTACTAAAAATACAAAAAATTAGCTGGGCATGGTGGCGTGTGCCTGTAATCCCAGCTACTCAGGAGGCTGAGGCAGGAGAATTGCCTGAACCCGGGAGGCGCAGGTTGCAGTGAGCCAAGATCGTGCCATTGCACTCCAGCCTGGGTAACAAGAGCGAAACTCCGTCTCCAAAAAAAAAAAAATAAAAACAAATAAATAAATAAAAATCAGGAGACAACACATGCTGGAGAGGATGTGGAGAAATAGGAACACTTTTACACTGTTGGTGGGAGTATAAATTAGTGCAAGTGTTGTGGAAGACAGTGTGGTGATTCCTCAAGGATCTAGAACTAGAAATACTATTTGACCCAGCAATACCGTTACTGGATATATACCAAAAGGTTTCTAAGTCATTCTATTATAAAGACACATGCACATGTATGTTTACTGTTCACAATAGCAAAGACTTGGAACCAACCGAAATGCCCATCAATGATAGAGTGGATAAAGAAGATACGGCACATATACATTGTGGAATACTACGCAGCCATAAAAAGGATCAGTTCATGTCCTTTGCAGGGACATGGATGAAGCTAGAAACCATCATTCTCAGCAAACTGACACAAGAACAGAATACCAAACACTGCATGTTCTCACTCATAAGTGGGAGTCGAACGATGAGAACACATGGACACAAGGAGGGGAACATCACACACTGGGGCCTGTCAGGGGGTGGGGGGCTAGGGGAGAGATAACAGGGGATGGGGGGCTAGGGGAGGGATAGCATTAGGAGAAATACCTAATGTAGATGATGGGGTGATGGATACAGCAAACCACCATGGCACATATACACCTATGTAACAAACCTACATGTTCTGCACATGTACCCCAGAATTTAAAGTACAATATAAATAAAAATAAAAAATAAATTAAAAAAAAAACAAAACTTTTTTTTTTTTTTACATCCAATTCTGGGGCATCACCAGGTCCTGTGTAGAGAGCAGGGCTGGTAAGGACAGTGTAGTGAACACAGCCGCACACACAGCACCAACAAAAGAGCGAGGTGAGAATATCATTTTCACTGATTCGACACTCATTTTCTCCTTCCCTCGGGCACTTGAAAACAGCCCTAATGCCTTTAAACTGAGTATGACTTCATATGTCTTTTGAGTTTTCAGAAGAGCAGTTTCAGAGGGAAATCTTGGACTGCCTATTTATAAGGATCAATTATAAAACGTGGGAAAGCAAACAATATAAACAAAAAAAATATATTTGAACTTCAAGGAGATATTTACAGTGATATACAGTTTATACAATTCTCCCCAGGTATGAGGGAGAGCCAGGGAGGTTAACAGACCTAAATGGTTGCTTTTATCCAAGTTTCTATTCTCTCAGGACAGAGGAAACTAACCAGACAGAACCATCTGACATAAAAAAATATGCACCCATTCTCTAGCTGGCGTTAATGATTTTTTTCATCTTGACTTTTTAAAAACAGAATTCTAACCAATAAATGTGCAGAAAGTTAGACTGTCTCTTAGTTTTGTTTCCTTAGCATGCTTAACTAATACCTTAATTCTACATGAGGAAGAATGCCCAGTCTCCCACTTTTTAAGGGCCTAAGAAATCATTGTCACTGTGCTCTTCCTACCTACTTTAGCAAGGTTATAATTTGACAAAATTTGTACCCTATTCATTCCAAATCTTTACTTGAATGAGTCATAGAAAATCTGTCTTAGCCTGGCTACTGATCTGTTTATGTTTTGCTTAAGTATAAAAGTATAGTCCTTCAAGTGGCTCACTGTTACCTTTGTTCACTGAAAAATTACCTTGGTAAATGCAACTCTCCCTTTTCAGACAATTAAACAATTATTTTCAGAAATATAGAATGTATCCAATCTACTAGGCCTTGGAACTTAGCTAAATTTTAACAATAATTAGTAAAAGATTAATGTGTTCCTAGGCCCTTGCACTTCCTCCTCCTTCACCCCCAATCCATGTGGATAATTCTTCTTTAGAGAAAAAGGAAATAAACTACCTGTGCACTTAATCAGGCTAGACTAGGTTATTTGGTAGCTGTCACTTAAAATAGATGTGTTGTCACCTTTTTGTGAATGAATGAAAACATGCCCCTTAAATAAATGATAAACAGTAACCAGCAGCCATAGAAGAAGGAAGGTGAGGGGTGAGGCACGTATAAAAAATATAAATAAATAAATGAACCAAAAGGATTTGACAAAGTGCAATGGCAAATCTCTTTGGGCTATAGTTGTTGCATTTATTTGAAAGACAGGAGGCACCATTTGGGTGCTCCTTGAACCATTTTATCTTTACCTCTACACAGTTTGACAATTGCATTTTTACTTCAGGGAAAGAGTAAAGGACAGAAAAGAAAAATCAAAACAAAAAAAAGGGGCAATAAAAGAAGAGACAGAGCTCACAAACTTGAGTTATTGCAAACGTCATCATAATATCCCTTTCAGCTCACCCTTTCACCAGCATAGGATCCCGGAATGAGGAATCTTGTAGGAATTTTGTATCCATGGCTTCCTCGCTTTTAAAGATGGAACAGTCAAGCTGAGTTACTGTCTAGATAGGAAGAAAAATGAAATATTAAAAAAGCAGAAAATGGTAAAGCTGATAAATTATATTGTATCCCTGTCAGCTGTTTTGTTACTGTAAACTCTGGGATAGGAGGAGATTGATTTAAAGGATGAAAAAACAAAAGGGACCTGAAGGAGAGGAAAATGTTTATTGAGAAAGTGATAGAATCACATATAGGGAGAGACCTCTTATCACTTGAGAAAACAATGAAATTCAAAACATAATGTTTTTTTTTTCGAAATAAAGATAATTTTACAGGATTAATTTCATTTCTCCTGTCTTTATTAAATGCTATATCTCTGAACCAAAACTAGACAAATCAAGGCACAGAAGGACAGAAAATACAGTAAATTGGAAGTTAGTCCTAATGCCATCAATAAGAAAGTTATTTCCAGTAACCATGCCTAAACTCACATTTTTCTATTTCCCATCAGATCTGGAAGCACTTCAAGCCATCATCAAAACCACAGATACTTGTCCGTTCCTGTCATTATTCTGGGCTGTGAGGGTACCATAACTGGGCACACTCTTCAAGGTCCTTCAGACTGTGCTGTCACTTAGTCCCCAAGATACTGCTACATATTTAGGATTTGTAATGGCAGACCCCTAATAGTTCCAAGTACCAAAATCCCTTCCAGTTACTATGGTTGCATAACAAAGCATTGCAAAACTTAGTGACATAAAGCAACCATTTCCACGTTTATGGATTGAGCTGTTCAGGTGTTTGGACAAAATACATCAGAGATAGCTTCCTCTGCTCCCTGATGTGTTCTGGGATCTCAGTGAGAAGACTGGAAGTCTGGAAATAGGGTCATCTGAAGGCACAGTCACTTAATGTGTGGCTGTTGATGCTATGTTCTAGGAGCCTTGCTTTCTCTCCCTGTGGGCCTTTTCATTTGACCTCCCTAAGTGAACTTCTTTGGGCTTCCCTTCAGCATGGTCGCATATTTCAAGGGCAGACATCCCAAGAGAAAGCCAAGAGGAAGCTTTCTAATCTAGCCATGGAAGTCATGTAGTATTATTTCTGCCCAGAAATAAAAGTCAGAAACCTGCCCAGGTCCAAGCAGAAGGGGAGGATGAGAGGAGGCTCTACCTCTTGATAGGAAGTTGCTAAGGTTCTGAAAGAGCAAGAGGGCTCAGAAATATTGCCATGATGATTTTTTGAAAATATAATCTGCTCCAATGAGGAAACTACACTACAGAGTAGTTAAGAGATTTACTCAACAGATCCATAGCAGGTTAAGGTCTAGGGCAGAGAACAAATCCTTCTCACTCCTACTCCACAGTTCTTTCAGTTATGCAGCATAAGGATATATTAACCCCAGCTGAATGGGAGTTGCCCTTTGTGATGGTTCATACTGAGTGTCAACTTGACTGGATTGAAGGATGGAAAGTATTAGGGTGTGTCTGTGAGGGTGTTGCCAGAGAAGATTAACATTTGAGTTTAGTGGGCTGGAGAAGGCAGACCCACCCTTAATCTGGGGGGCACCATCTAATCAGCTGCCAGCAAATATAAAGCAGGCAGAAAAACGTGAAAAGCCTAGACTGGCTTAGCCTCCCAGCCTACATCTTTCTCCTGTGCTGGATGCTTCCTGCCCTTGAACACAGAACTCCAAGTTCCTCAGCTTTGGGACTTGGAGAGGCTTCCTTACTCCTCAGCTTGCAGACAGCCTATTGTGGGATCTTGTGATTGTGTGAGTTAATATTACTTAATACATTCCCCTTTACATATACATAGATATCCTATTACTTCTGTCCCTCTAGAGAACCCTGACTAATATTTCCTGATCGAGAGGTGAAATCTTCAGGGAAATAAAATTTCATAAACAGACAAAATGAAAGCAAACTGGGCTACTTTACAAAACTGGCATCACACCAGGCTGGGTCATGGGAATTAAATATTATTTGAATGACTTTTTGTAAAGGAGTTAGCCATAAAGAAGCTTCCAACTTTAAAACTCTATATGTTTTAAATTTGATCGTCATTATGGCTAAGGTTTCCGAATATGTAAACCATAGTATTGATTTTAACACGTAAATGCGAAAGGAATACTCAGCACATGTATAATCACAAATCGGGACCTACAATGTGAGATATATGCCAATATCAAAGGACTGCAAGTGGACTAAACACTTCTTCAAGTATTCTAACTAGTTAATATATAAAATATGCCAAACTAAATTTGACCTATAAAAACCAGTGTAGTGTAATTTCTGATTATGATTGTTTATATTATATAAATCTAAAAGAGATTCACAAATTTCAATCAAATTGTTATATGTAACTATTATATTAGAAGGGCAACCTCTTCATTAAAAAATACCATAGCTACAAAAGGGTCAGTGATAGGAATGAAAAAGATGCATACTACTGAGGAGGAGGAGTTACAGTTAATAGGACACTTTAGCCTGTTTCCGCCCCCTGCCCCCCGCCCCAAGCAGAGGTTGAGGCAAATTCTTTTTCCTCAGTGTATGTGAGAATGTGTTCTTGGGAGTCTGGGATTCAGAGAGTGGTATAAAAGATGTAGCACAGAAAAGCAACATGTGGTGAGGTTTTGCGTTAGCCACTCCACCCCAGAAGAGGCCTCAGAGGAGCAGACCTCAGATCTCCTTCCCTAGAGAATGAAAGAGAAGCTTTTATCTGCTGGTTCCTGTCCTTTGTGGGACAGTGATGGTCAAATGGGCATTCACACAACTCTACTCATGGGTTACACATGCCTGAGACCACAGCAAATTCTACCAGTTCCCCCATTTCATCCCTTCAGAACAGTCACAGCAGACAATGCAGGTATGCAGTGCAGGAGTGAGGCAATGTGCCGCCCACGTATACCTGTGCAAGGATGGAGTAAATTATCCTTTTAATTGTTTTGTTTTTTGGGGAAAATTTACATAAAATAAAATGCACAGATCTTAAGTGTTCATTTAAAAGGGTGTTGACCATCTTACACTACAGGCGAAACCATCACCTCATATGACTATTACCATCACCTTAGAAGGGCTCTAAATTCTCTTTTTCTTCTATTCATCCCAACTGTTTTCTGACTTCTATCACTGAAAACTGGGGATTTAATTTTATCTGTTCTACAACAATGTAATAAAAAGTATATGTTTCTCTGTACACGGCTTCTGTCACTCAACATAGTATCTTGGAAGTTCATCCATGTGGTGATTGGCAGCTGTAACAGACTTTAAAAAAAATTGTTGGCTAGTATTTTTCTGGTGGAATAGATCATATCTGCTTATCCAGATCCTCACTGATGGCAGTGTCGTTTCATGCTTTGGGGTGTTGATTTTCAGATCTTTAAATTTTAGTTTTCATCAATTCCAACTTGTCATTTTCTTTTTTGTCCTTTTCATTTTGCTGCTTTTTATACCCTGTAAAACAATTCTCCTACTCCAATGCTATGAACATATTGTCCTTTTTTTCTAGAAGCTTTATTGTTCTAGCTTTTATGCTTAGGTTTATAATTCTTCTTGGATTAACACTGTGCATTAAGTAACATCTAGGTCACAGTTCTTGTCTTTAGTAAAAATACGTATTTGTTCCAACACCATTTGTTGAAAGATAGCCCCATTAAGTTTGGAATGGTGCCATGGCCATAAATCAGTTCTACAGGGTCTGTCTGTGGAGTGTTAAATTTATCCATTTTGTATGCTTAGGACACTACTACACTCTCATGATTATCACGGCACTGTAGCAAATTTTGGAATCAGAAAATAAAAAGATCTTTCAATTTTGTATTTCTTTTAAAAATTCTTTTACCTATTCTAGATGGTTTACAATTGATGGAAATTTTTTAATTAGCTTGTCAGTTTTACCAAAACCCTGATGAAATTGTGAAAATCTTGAATGAAAGACTATTTTGATAATACTGACTCTTCAGATCCATGGAAGCCGTATTTCTCTTTATTATTTAGGTTTTTCTTATTGCCAAGTTTGGAGACACTCTTTCAATATTTGACTATTAATTATAATGTCGAATGTAGATTTTCCATAGATGTGTTTCATTATTTAAAGAAGTTTCTCTATTTTTCTAGTTTGCTGAGAGGTTTTATTTTAAATGAGAGTTGAATTTTGTCAAGGCCTCTTTCCAGCATCAGTTGAGATAACCATACGGGTTTTCTCTTTATTCTGTCATATGATAAATTATATCAATTGATTTTTCCTAATGTTAAATCAAGCTTACATTTCTGGGGTCACGTGTATTTCTTTCATGATATTATGAAATATTAGTGGGTTTGATTTGCTAACATTTATTATAGAATTTTTCACCTCTATCATGAGAGTTTCTGATCTAAACTATTTTTGTTAGGCTGAGTTGTCATTGTTAGACTTTGTTTCACAGTACAGAAACCTCATAAAATGGGTTAGGAGGTTTTTCTGACAGCCCCTAAAATTGATGAAACATTTCAGTTCTTAAGCTAGAAACTGAGATGACTGTATGTCATTCATTAATAATCAATAAACCTGCAGCTATAAATTTTCTTCAAAGCATTGTTTCATCATCATTCTATAATTTTTAATGTTACATCCTCACATGTGTTCAGATGGAAAGTTTTGAGTATGTCTTGTGATTTCTCCCTTCACCATAAACTGTGTATAAGTAATTTTACTTATTTTCCAAATATTTGGAAATCTACATCAGTACTGTAGATTAATAGATTGTTAGCCACAGATATGTTTGAATTTTCAAATGCTCATATAAAAGCTTCAAATACTATAGATTGAAATAATTTTACTAATATATTTTGTACATAATATGTATAATGTTTTAAAGCTTCAAATGCTATCGATTGAAATGACTTTACTAATAGATTTTGTATATAATATGTTTTATCTATAATAAATATTTAATAATTTAACCCAACATATCTAACATAATTTAAATATATATCATTATTAAGATATTTTACTTTTTTAAAACTAAGTCTTCGAAATGTTATATGTATTTTACCCTTACAACACATCTCAATTTGGTTTAACTACATTTCAAGTTCTCAGCCTTATGTGGATACTGGCTACCACATTTGTGGCAACAAAGGCTGGAGTTAAGAAATGAGGTAGAGAGGATTTTGAAAGAGAAAAGAGTACAGAACAATGGCATTTGTGCAAATAGGGTCCTCTCGATTTTGCCTGAATCTGGTTTTATAACCGTATTCTGGATACTTTACATTATCTATTGAAGATTTTATTGAAGAGATATTTGTCACAAACACGAGACATTCTTAGGACATAAATCTCATATTGAGGACATTGAACATATTTAGTCTGGAGGATTTTTAAAAGGCAGACAGAAAAGAAAAAACACATAAAATTATTTTAAAATTGATCCAGAATTTAAATTTTTTTTTAACTTTTTAATTCCTTGGTAGAGAGAAAATAAATTTGGTTAAAGTGGGTGAAAAAAATGTAATCTTCAATATTCTATAAACTAGATTACTAACAAACTTTGAAAATGATATTTTTCTGTTAGCATGTATAAAACTTTTGATAATTTATCTATAATTATTTTTCTTTTAATTCACTGCTGAACAGGATAGTAATGCTAGGTGAGATATGTTTACATCTATTCACCTATTTTTTTGTTTTTTTTGAGACGGAGTCTCGCTCTGTCACCCAGGCTTGAGTAAAGTGGCGCAATCTCTGCTCAATGCAACCTCTGCCTCCCAGTTTAAGTGATTCTCCTGCCTCAGCCTCCCAAGTAGCTGAGACTACACATGCATGCCACCACGCTGGCTAATTTTTCTGTATTTTCAGTAGAGACAAGGTTTCACCATGTTAGCCAGGATAGTCTTGATTTCCTGACCTTGTTGTCTGCCCACCTGGGCCTCCCAAAGTGCTGGGATTACAGGCGTGAGCCACCAGGTCCGGCCTATTCACCCATTCCTTTTCTTGTAAGTCTTTAATCAATGATTATGTTGGAGAAAGGCTATGTTTATAGTTGGAGAAACTGCCAATATAAAGGTCCCAAGAGCTTCATTTTATAGCTTTCCAAAACTAGAACAGTAAGTTTAATTTCGGTCTGTAAAATGGAAGCGTTACAGCTAGTGTTTAATATTGCTATCAGAGAGATTAGACCTTAATAATTTTTAAGGAAATATTAATTTTTTTCTAATGATAAATGACATCTCTCATTTTACTAAGCTAATGTTACTGATGGTCAGTAGAATGAGAGATAAGTTAATTTTTTCTAGTTTTAGTACTGGCATTTTAATTTATACTGTAAACTAACTTTTCGGAGCCTAGAACCAAGCCCTTCCTAAGTAGGGGCTCCACAAATGTTTACTGACTTGACTGATACACCCCAAAAGAGAAGAAACATAGCTAGAGTTAGACTATGGTCTCTAATAATGTAATTAACTTGCCCCTAAGTGTGCCGAATCTATCACCATGTTAGTGTGTGCCCTCAAACCAGTTAAATATAGTTGATACTTGAACAACATTGGTTTGAACTTCATGGGTTCACTTATATGTGGATTTTCTGCTGCCTCTACCACCCTTGAAACAGCAAAACTAACCCTTCCTCTTCCTCATTCTTCTCTATCTACTAAAAGTAAAGACAACAAGGATGACGACGTTTATGTGGTTGATCCAGGTCCACTTAATGAACAGTAAATGTAGTTTCTTTTTTTTAGTTTTTTTGAGATAGGGTCTTATTCTGTTATCCGGGCTGGAGTGCACTGAAGCAATCACAGCTCACTGTAAGCCTCAACCTCCTCTGGGCTCAAGTGATCTTCCTGCCTCAGCCTCTGGCGTAGCTAGGACTACAGGCACGTGCCGCCACACTCAGCTAATTTCTTTCTTTTATTTTTTGTGGAGATGAGGTCTCACTAGGTTGCCCAGACTGGTATCAACTCCTGGCATCAAGTGATACTCCCACCTAGGCTTCCAAAAATGCTAGGATTATAGGCATGAGCCACTGTGGGCCTGGCCTATTTTTTAAAGAATCTCCTAGTACCATGTTTCTTTTTCTATTCTACTTTGAGAATACAGTATATCTATATTTAACATACAAAATATGTGTTAATCAACTGTTTATGTCATTGGTAAGCCTTCCAGTCAATAGGGTATTAGTAGCTAAATTTTGGGGTTGTCAAAAGCTATACACAGATTATCAATGTGGTGGGGACAGTGCCCCATGCCCCATTTTGTTCAAGGGTCAACTGTAATTGCATTAAAAAAACTAACATCTGCATAGATGTTTAAAGCATCCGTAGTAACATCCAGATTTTCTATTAAAATACCCACATAAAACACAATTCAGTAACCCATAGTCCTTAGCTCTAATTGTGACACTGTCACTAATGAACTAGTAACATAAAGTAGGCCTTTAACATCTTTGTTCCTTGATTACTTTAGCAACTAAAAGATAAACCACCTTATTACGTTCCCAGGTATTGCTGGACATTTTAAACACAATAACAGATGTGAAAGCAATTTCTACATTTATAAGTGTATCATATATTCACACGTGTTAATATTATTGAAAGTTCTTAGATGATTGATGCCCAATAACGTCACTCTCCAGTGCAAATGCTCATTCATATGGATAGCGTCTGTAATGGCATGTGGGTAACAGAGTGAGAGAGGGCGAACATAAAATCCATACCTAAACCTTGGGGATAATGGACTTTTTTGTGTTTTGCTTGAACTAAACATTCAGTATATATTTCTATGAGATGTTGCTTTTACATATTATATACACTTGTGTGTGCATGTATATGTGTATACACATATGTTTTTATATATACTTATATACATGCATATTTATTTTTATTGCACATTATCAGGAAATATGCACAACTTACAATGACTGATTCCTAGTTCATACAATGTTTCAGGAGGCAAATCTTAAATGAGTATTTAAAATCAGCTACTTTCTGAATAAGAGGAAAAGACAAGACTCTTTTAAGTGGTGCTTGCACAAGATTAAGACACATTCTTCATGTCTTTAGGTGTTATGACTTACTACTCATCCCTCTCCACTATCCCCCATTTCATTTTTTATGTGCATTTATATTGGAAAAAGAGTTAGCAATTCCAGCAGCTCAATATCACTCTCAGCCCTTTCAGTGTGGAGCACCACCACGTTTGGATTGCAGCTTAAAGGTCTTGCTGATCGAGTCACCCCATGTAAGACATTTGGGGTTTAAACAAGTCACATTTGCAAGTAACCCGCACATAGTTCTTGTGGCACCATTCGTTTCAAACCTCTCACCTTCCACTCTCCATCTTCATCCCACCTGTACAGATAGCGCTTAGCTTCTTTTGAGCTTAATGAACATTCTTAAATGTTATGAGAAAATAGCAGAGTCAGGGAACAGTACATGCCATAAAAAATGTGCAAGTGAAGTAGTATTGTCACTGCGTCTGTTCCAGTGCAGATCACAGCTCGATGGCCTCAGTGTGAGTCCTTCTGCGCCCAGTAAAAATGAAAACAGCATTGTAATAAATTAGCTGGAACTGCACTTCCCTAGGTGTGCAGTGACAGCATGATAAATAACCCCAGGCACTACAATTTGGCTTTCCCTCTGCCAAGGTTTTCTGACATAATATTTTTAGGCCTTAAGTCACGGTCATCAGCACTTGATTAATACAGGGAGGGACGGTTAAGATAACACTAGGGATATATTTTCTTGAATGGTATAATGTGGCAACAGTATGATATTTTTATCTGGGTTAAGCATTTATTGATCATTACAAGGATGAGCATTTTTATATATAATTAGTAACTGTAATGTCCCAATCATTCCCATAAAGTAAATACTTTGAGTAACCCTAGAGGCACATCATAGGTTTGTTTGTTTTTGGTGATTGAGACATATTTCCTTGTCTTCACGTTTTCTCATTTTGTGACAGGGGTACTTAAATCTCAAATCTCATAGCACTATTTTTGTGTGTCGAGTTTATTCCTCAGTACATTCTCCATTATAGATATATATGTAGATATATATATACACGCACACATATATATGTGCACACATACACCTGAATATATATAAATTATGTATATAATGCGATTGTATTTTATAAATATTTATACCACATTCACTTAACCTCAATCCATCAAATAAATTCAGTTATATTTGTATAAGTTCCACAGGGAAAGAATAACTTAGCATATAACTTTTCTATTTAAACTACTATTGGCAGAAATAAATCTGTATTTACTCTCTGTATCTCGGTCATCTTTATTCTCTGATGAAAAACAAAGGTAACCATAAACATTTATTTTCCATTAATTATTGCACCAGAGAAAAACGAATGTTCAAATAAATAACAATAATACTGATTTTTACTGAATAGCAAAGATGGATAAAGGAAGAAAATATCATTTGTTTTTATTTTTGGAGGGATGGCTTGCATAATTAACTTAACTCTAAGATACTGAACATAATGTAGTCACTCTACACACATTTATTTATTGGAGCACTTCTCATCCCTTAGGCCCTGTAGAATATAATGAGTTTAGACCGCAGGCTTCCCTCTACTTGGGCTGAGTGTGTTTGTCATGTGTGCATAGCTGTGCTGTGTTTCTGCATATGCATTTAAAGAGAGCAATAACAAAACCACTAGGTATTCAGCACCTACTATGTACTGGGTACTGTTTTAAGAGTTTTATATTTTTATCTTACTTAGTTTACAAAATGACTATATTGGTTAGGTATATTCTACCCCCTTTTTAATGATGACGAAATGAGAGCAAGTATTTGAGTTAGCTGAAATCATCTAATGAGAAAATGGCAGATGAGATTCAAAACCAGTAAGTCTGTCTCAGGAGCCTGAGCTCCTGAACAATGAGCTATACTTCAAAATAAAGGGACTTGGCATCGGAGGTAGAAAAAAAAGCATAACGACCACAAATGGCCTTTTCCCTAAAATACAATTTTTGTCATGGAATCCTTAAAAAATTCTCATCTAGCAAATTCCTCTCATTAAAGTCACCACACTTCCATCATTTCTTTACTATACTTGTTCTATTTCAATAAAAAGTCAAATTCAAATTTGACAGATTTGGATGATCATAAAATTGCTGTAGTACAGCCAAGCATCATCAACATGGAAACACACTGTTACTGAATATTGAAGGTTTATCCTGTATTAAGAATGACCAGTAAAGAGAGCATCTTTCTTCTGTCTGACTCAAAGCAGTACTTGCAGGAAAAATGTCTGACTGGATAGGATCCATGTCTTACTTATCTTTGTAGTTCCACGGCCAACTTCTGCATGTGATACATAACAAGCACTCATTAAATATTTGTTACACCAGATGTACCTAACTGACCTCAAGATATTCATCAAACATTTTATTTCACAATTTTGGTAAGTGGAGTGTTCACATGAATTCAGGTCTTAGTTACAATGCCTTTGGGTTACAAATAACAAAACAAAACAAAACAAAAAACACCTTCGTGGTCAGGCACAGTGGCATATGCTGGTAATCCTAGGATTTTGGGATGCCAAGGCAGGCAGACCACTTGACTCCAGGAATTTGAGAACATCCTGGGCAACACAGCCAAACCCCATCACTATATGACTAAAACACCAAAAGCGATGGCAATAAAAGTCAAGATAGACAAATGGGATCTAATTAAACTTCAGAGCTTCTGTACAGCAAAAGAAACCATCATTAGAGCAAATCAGTAACCAACAGAATGAGGAAAAATTTTTGCAATCTACCCATCTGACAAAGGGCTAATATCCAGAATCTACAAAAAACTAAAGCAGATATACAAGAAACAAACAAACCCATTCAAAAGTGGGCGAAGGATATGAACAGACACTTTCAAAAGAAGACATATATGAGGCCAACAAACATGAAAAAATGCTCATCATCACTGGTCAGTAGAGAAAGGCAAATCAAAACCACACTGAGATACCATCTCACACCAGTTAGAATGGCGATCATTAAAAAATCTGGAGACAACAGATGCTGGAGAGGATGCGGAGAAATAGGAACACTTTCACACTGTTGGTGGGAGTATAAATTAGTTCAACCATTGTGGAAGACAGTGTGGCAATTCCTCAGGGATCTAGAAATAGAAATTCCATTTGACCCAGCAATCCCATTACTGGGTATATACCCAAAGAACTATAAATTGTTCTACTATAAAGACACATGCACATGTATGTTCATTGCAGCCCTGTGTACAATAGCAAAGACTTGGAACCAACCCAAATGCCCATCAGTGATAGATTGGATAAAGAAAATGTGGTACATATACACCATGGAATACTACGAAGCAATAAAAAACGATAAGTTCATTCCTTTGTAGGGACTTGGATGAATCTGGAAACCATCATTCTCAGCAAACTGACACAAGAACAGAAAGCCAAACACCACGTTGTCACTCATAGGTGGGTGTTGAACATTGAGAACACAGTGACTCAGGGAGAGGAACATCACACACTGGGGTCAGTTGGCGGGGATAGGGGAGAGACAGCGGCGGGTGGGGAGGGAGGGGAGGGTGGAGAGGGATAACATGGGGAGAAATGCCAGCTACAGTATGCACCTAAAGTAAAAAAAAAAAAAAAAAAAAAAAAAAAAGTACAAAATTAGCTGGGCATGATGGTGCATTGGTGCATGCCAGTAGTTCCAGCTACCCGGGAGGGTGAGGTGGGAGGATCTCCTTAAGCCCAGGAGGCTGAGGCTGCAGTGAGCCATAACCCATAAATGCCCCACTGTACTCCAGCCTGGGTGACAGAGTCAGACCCTATCTCAAAAAACAAACAAAAGGCAAGCCAAAAATCCCACCTTTGTTTCGTGTAAATATAAATTTATAAATTTATTAGAGGAATACATGGAACTCAAGATCAAAAATGTAAAACAGAGCTTTACAGGTACTAATAACAAACTGGAGTGGTCCCAGCGACTCCCTTTGTCACTCATTCTTTCAACATTTACTCTCTCTCAGCATCTCTTCATTCTTCCCTTACTTCCTTACCTAGATTTTCCTGCCACGTCATACACATGACAGAAGACAGTCACTCCAGCCCAGTTCCTACACGAGCTCGTAGCGATAAGGCCACCGACTAACTGACTCAGTCTCTCCATGTACCGAGTCTAAATTCTCATAAGCAAGAAATCAGTCAGTCTAGTTTGAGTCAGGGACCTATCTCTGGCTACCTGGATCACTCAAAGTGAAAACACATTCTATGAAAGGTGAGGGCAAGCAGCTGCTCCAAAAAGAGAGGTGTGGGGTACTAAGTCTACAATTAGAGAAAACGATCAGCATCTTTAATGCATTTATATTCATCTCAGCAAAACAGTACTTGTTTGAGATTTTACCATTTTGCAAGGAAATACAGTTATAGCCTTATGTGAAATTCTTTGTGAAAATACATAAAGACTTAACTACATGATACTAACGTACCAGAAGATTTAGAGAAAAATCAACCAAATATTTATTTGAAAACCAAATATTCCAAACTGAATGAAGTAAAAGTATGTTGCTTCCATTTTGGTCAGTTTATCCATGTGAAACAGAATAAATACAAAATACCAAAATCTTTTTGTCATTTGATCTCTACTTCACCTGTCATTATTCAAGACAGATCAAGTCAATATATTCACAACAAGAAAAAAATACACAAAATTGAAACACAATCTCATTTATCTGCATTTTAAATAAAACTAGAGAGGTGGGGTTATAAATATCTACATATTAGTTTGCCATTCTATTTTCTTTGTAAGAAATGCCTTTATTCTAAAATCATTGACTTTTTTTTTTAAGAAGGATTTTCGCTCTTTTTGCCCAGGCTGGAGTGTAATGCCGTGATCTTGGCTCACTACAACCTCCACCTCCCGGGTTCAAGCGATTCTCCTGCCTCACCCTCCCCAGTACCTGCGATTACAGGCATGTACCACTATGCCTGGCTAATTTTGTATTTTTAGTAGAAACGGGGTTTCTCTATGTTGGTCAGACTGGTCTTGAACTCCTGACCTCATGTGATCTGTCCACCTCAGCCTTCCAAAGTGCTGGGATTACAGATGTAATTGATACCAATTGCGCCTGGTTTACATTTTTGCATTATTAATAAAATGGATATGGTGCCAGATTTCTTTTCTTTTTAACATTACTATTTGACAAGTTAAAAGGCTGAAGTATTAAATATGCACTGCAAATATTATTTTTGTTTACTTGTTAGTGAAGGGAAAAATAAAACAACTACTCATTTGTAGTAAAAGCACAGGTATAATAAGAAACTTAACACATTAAAAACAGCAAATAGATAGGAAAGAGGCAATGGCAGAGAAAAGGTCAAGAAGGGAAAGCGAAACTTGAAAATAAGACAACTGAGTATATTGCATGGCTCTGAGTTTTGTAAAAGC
Source organism: Aotus nancymaae (assembly GCF_030222135.1). NCBI lineage: Eukaryota > Metazoa > Chordata > Mammalia > Primates > Aotidae > Aotus > Aotus nancymaae. Next base: position 20,180,527 of record NW_026988465.1, read on the forward strand.
CTAGTCAGGAGAAATTCAACCCTTTTCTTATTCTCAGTGTCACATATGGTGGGTGCTGAATAACAGCCTCCAAAGACTCCCATCCCTTAAGTCTGGTTACCTGTGAACATGTTAGCTTGCATGGCCAAAGGGACTTCGCAGTTATGATTCAAGCTGAGGATCTTGAGATGGGGATTGTCTAGGGGTGACTGATCTAATCAGGTGAATCCTTGAAATTGCGGGGAACATCCCTCAACTGCAGAGAGGCTAAGTGATGGCAGCCTCAGGATCCACTTGTCGCTGGTTCTACAGTGTAAGAGGCTACATACAAGGACTAGAATGAAGGCCAAGAAGTCGGAAAAGGAATGGAAACGGATCCTCCCCTGGAGTCTGCAGAAAGAATGAAACCTTGCTGACACCTTGATTTCAGGACTTGTGATTTCTACACTGTGAGATAACAAATGTGTGTTGTTTTAAGCCACTAAATTGGCAGTAATTGTAGCAGCAATAGGAAAGTAACACAGATATGAAGATGCAAGACTGTTTATGGAAAAAAAACCAAACTTTTCTTGCTGCTGAGCTTAGAAAGATAACTTTACTCCTAGAAGCTTTATAAAAGGTTAATTAAGCAGGCTAATGAACAAGGATACCAGTTGCAATTTTTCAAAACAAGACGAGACCAAAAAAAAAAAAAAGCCAAAGAAAATGGCAGAGGCATTCTTCATATGGCTGTCCTGTTTATTTTTATTCATTGATTTTATTATGTTTAAAATTCTGTCTTATTGTCTTATTTATTTTGAGATGGGATCTTGCTCTGTCACCCAGGCTGGAGTGCAGTGGCTCAATCTCAGCTCACTACAACCTCTACCTGCCAGATTCATGCAATTCTCCTGCCTCCGCCTCCTGAATAGCTGGGACTACAGGCGAGCACCCCCATGCTGGGCTAATCTTTTGTATTTTTAGTAGAGATGGGGTTTCACCATGCTGGCCAGGCTGGTCTCAAATGCCTGACCTTGTGATCTGCCTTCCCCTGCCTCCCAAAGCGCTCTGATTACAGGCATGAGCCACTGTGCCCAGCCTATTGTCTTATTTTTAATAATAATTTTATAGGGGAAAATGACCACAGGAAGAAGTCAGAGGGATGTGGCTGATAGATGTAACCCGGAGAACTTTAAGGAACAGTTAACATAGCCTGAACTCAAAAAATCCTTAGATATTAAAATGACATTTACGTCTTACAACAAACATAACTGAAAAATAATGAAAGCATTTTACTGTCCTTGAGGATCATGATTTTGGTACCTGAACACTGGCTTTTTTGACTTGAATTCTCTGGAATATACACACTTAGAAAATGGCCTCAAAACAAAATGTACCCCTGATTGGTAGAAAGATTTGTAGAAATCAGTGTACTATGAAGTATACATTGTGATGTTAAAATACTGTAAGTATTTTAAATACTAAAGTCTTAATCTAAGTGACAGTATTGACAGAACTACAAACTTTCGTTTATTTTAAACTTTCAGGTACAGGCAGTTCTCACTTGGCAGAGCGGAGTAATGCTGTAAAAATGACTGCAAGGCAAAGCCATGCAATGTGATCATATTAATCAATGGGGAAAAATAAAATTGTCATGTGACCTTTAAACATTTTGCCAACACTTTAGAAACTCTGTCCTTTTTAAATATATAGAGGAATGAAAAATAGCAAAGCTAATATTTATTTAGGACACTGTCATTTCAAACATTAGATACACTAAAAATCACTGCTTTAGGCTTGGTGCAGTGGCTCATGCCTGTAATCCTAACATTTTGGGAGGCTGAGAAGGAAGAACAGCTGGAACCAAGGTGTTAAAGACCAGCCTACGCAAGATGACAAGACTCCATCTTGGAAGGAAGGAGGAGGGGAGGGGAGGGGAGGGGAGGGGAAGGGAGGTGACAGGAGAGGAAGGGAGGGGAGGGGAGGGAGAAAGAAAGAAAAGAAGGAGGGAGGGAAGGAAGGAAGGAAGGAGGAAGAAAGAAAGAAAAGCAAGAAATAGAAAAAGAAAGACAGAAATATAAAAAGAAAGGAAGGAAAAGAAAAAAGGAATGGAGGAGGAAAGAAAGGGAGGAAACAAGGAAGAGAAGAAGGGAGGAAGGGATAAAGGGAAAAAAAGAAAAGAAAGGAGGGAGGGAGGTAGGGAGTGAGGGAAAATTAGCTGGGCACTGTGGCGCATGTTTGTAATCCCAGCTCCCTTGAATCCAGGAGTTTGATGCAGCACTGAACTATGATCATGCCACTGCAATGTAGCCTGGGTGATGAAGCCAGACCTTTTCTCCAAGAAAAATAAAAAAAATTAGTGCTTTACTTCCTTGTAAAATGCTCATCTAGAGTCATTTGAACAATGTTTGCCTTTAATAGCATAAATTACAGTAAGCATTGAGCATCTTTTCTATATTTCAGTAGACTGTCATACTCCTTTGCTAAGTTTCTATTAGCTGTAAACATGTTATCTTTTGGTTTCCAAAGACATAAAATATCTCTGAGGTTTTCTTTTGTGTGAAGTTTTGTGTTAATGTCACTTCATCTAAGACATCTTTATCCTTTTGATTACAATTGCTTTCCTCATTAATATCAGTAAGTTTGCCTTTGCAATGATTCTCTGGTTATATATCTAGAGTCTAGGCAGCTTATGCAGAGTCTAAAATCTAGGGCAGCAGGGTCAGCATTCCCAGATCAGCCATTTTTTTTCTACAACTCCATGTATGTTCAATTTGAATTTCACTCCCAGTGTTCACATGTCTTGTGTCTTTGCTGCATTTCCATCTTTGATGACCAATTCCCCACTTGGAGTATCTAACACAAAACATGAAACACAACTTCATGCTTTGCTGTCTGTGTATAAACCGAATAACATCTGTGCAGGACCAACCCCCAAATGACTGAAAGAAGCGGCTTGATGGGTCACAGTACTGACACTCCTGTTACTTACGTAGTGATGTGTGAGCTGAAGGGCTAGCAGTGAAGTTTGAAATTTATGCAATTACTTACAGTTAATATACAACGGTACCCGAAATTTGAACAAATCATTGGGAATTGGCATTATTTAACTAAACCAGGATGACCAAAATCTGTGCATATCACAACTGGGAAGAGCAAGAACTGTCTGTATTGTGACCTTATTGCACACAAATTTGAATAGTAAAAATTGCCAGTTTTACGGGGGGGGGGGGGAGAGAGAGAGACTTGTTAAAAACAAGCAAAATTTAAGTATTTGAAAAACACATTAAAGGAATTGAAAATGTTATTGAATATATTTAATATAGATAATCCCATGCAATATGGGATTAAGAAGTACTAAAAACTAGGCAGATAACATAAAAAGAAATGTTCCACTTATCTTCTATTTAAGTGACAAAAAGGGATCCTTAAAAGAAATCAATACAGAAGGCCAGAGAGATGGGGACTGGGGAAAAAGCCAGCCCACAGATGCACACAGGACATAAAGACAGTTTTATAAAAGCAAAACATGCTAGAATTTTTTCCCACAAAGCCCTTGCATAATGATAAATGTGAGTGCTACGTATGTATATTTGGAAAACCAACTGTGCCTTCTGCTGTAGCTGCCTTTTTTGCACCAATAATTTCTTAAACAATATTCTATTTCTACAGCATAACTCTGTCACCGTAGTGTAGCCAAGCTTTTCTTTAACAAATCAAGTACTAAATAATTCATTGCTGCTCTGAGGGAAAAATATTCCCAGCATGCTGCTACGGAAAGTTTCCCTTTCTCAAAAACAGAACAGTTTAACACGGATATGCAGACGCACGTTCTCTTTGTGTGCAGGTGTCTTTCGGATGGATCGGGACTGGGTACACATCCTGGGAAGGGGCTGGACTCAGTGGTCAGCTGACCATCAGCTGACCAGCAAGTATTATTAAAATACTTGCTGTCATTATTATTTACCTTAAGTGAATAGCATTCTATTGGTTTAATTAATTGGGCATAAATGTATTCTTTTACTAAAGAAAAATGTAATGATTTTATCCAAATAATAACTGATAGTTTATGGATTTTACACATTTTATATATTTATATATTTTGTGCTTTTCAATCCCTTTATTTCAGATAGTTTTTATAAAAAGATGAGAGAAGCGGGGACAGGAGGCAGAGAACAGGTGTGCTTGAACAACAACAAAATAATGTTGAAATAGAATGATCTATGGTTATTTCCACGAATTAAAATATATTAGGTGTAGGAATATGTATTAGTAGTATAGGTATCATGTAAATAAATCACGAATGAGGCTACAAAAATAGTCAAGACCATTATTTTTAAATATGTTTTTTCAAAATCCAAATAAAATCTGATTTTTTAAAAAGTTTTTAATCAAGACATATTTGTAGTATATATATATTTATGGGGTACAGTTTGATGTTTTGATATGTGTAATTATTACTTTGTGCAATAACTAAATCAGAAATATCAGTTAGCTGGCTACATAAATGCATGTCTTCCTCTCCCATGTACCAGGTACAAAGAAGTTGAAGAAATAATGTACACAAGCATAAGATATTTATGTTGCATATCTCTAGGGGTCTTGAAGAGCTTGTAGAATTCATACCATTAATTCTTACTATATCCCTGCAAAATAGGAAGCAAGCAGATATTATTAGACAATAACATAACTAATGTGCATACATGGAAGCAGGAAGGCTGGCCAGTTTTGAGAGGAGCTCTACATCAGCTCGTTTTCTGCCTTTGGGGGCAGGAGAATGGCCGCAGGGAAACTGCGCTGGCTCCATAATCTACCAGGCCCTTCCCAGCACTGGGAGTTTGTTTTGCCTCTAGTCCTTTAATAACTAAATTTATCTAGGTAACTCCTTAAACTGAATACAAAGATGAATCTCTAAGCAAGTGCACTTTCTGGCTCACTTTTTCTTACTTCCTAATAGCAGATTGTCCCATAGTTTGAATTCCTTTGTTTATAGCTTATTTTCCAAGTCAAAACTGTTAACTAACTGGTACAAAACTCCAGCTATATTCCCACAGGCTAGAGAAAAACGCAGACCCTCCTCATTTTGTCTCCAGTGCTCCTGCAGATCCATGAAAGCTGCCCTTCTCATGCCGATTCCTTGTAAAGTCAAGTCCTTTAGAAATTCTAATAAAGAACTAGGTATTTACACTGCTGCTTCCTTACCACAGGCCATGGACGTTTACTCCGGAGTAAAGACCATCTGCTTATACAAGAACATGTTGTATAAGCATGTTATATTTCATGCTTCAGCCATCCCTGCCCTGACTTTGGCCTTTAAAAACAGTGGCATTAATTATCTCAACAAAGCAATCTCTGGGATAATAATAATCTAGATATTATTTTACACTTACTACATATTTGCAATGTTCTAAGCACTTTACGGTTGCTAGCACACAAAACACTTCCAATATGAGATGAGTATTTTATTATATACATTTTCAGATTAAAGATAATAATTTCAGAATGTAACATGTCTTTAACACCAAAGCAGGTGTGGACTGAAACTCAAGTCCATGATTCTTTCACCTCAAATCATATGGTTCTGAACCGCTAAATCTGAATGCTACTAAGAATGGTGCATGCTAAGCAATGTTAAGCTATACATTTTTATTATTAACAAATAATTAAAAGGGCACGATGGATAGGTTAAAAATTAAAGGATTAAGCTGGAATAACATGTCAAATTTCTCACAGTTTATTTTCATAAAAAAATATATTTTATATTGTCGCAGAATGAAGTTGACTTGTTTAACAGTTTAGGTAGCTGATTGCATTTATTTTGATAGTCCTATCATATTTCCAACAAATACATTTTTCTCCCCACCCCACCTACAACTGCAGATTTCACAAAGGTTAGGAATAGGCTTCCCTTCATTGCGATGTGTATCAGGTGACAGAGGATATATAACGAATAAGAGGGAAAACCAGGAATGTGACCTTAGATTCCAGACATTCTAAAGAGGATACAATACATCCCTCTTGCTTTCCTGTCAAGAAAAGTGTACTCGGTTTGTGCAGTAGCACTGTTCCAACAAATACATTCAACCAGGTATTGCTTTGCTCTTTTTTTCAGTGCTGCAGTCGAAGAGTTAGGTAAAATATGAAAATAATATTATGGTTAAGTCAGGAAAAAGTAACCTATTTGATATCAAGGTCTCACTCACCAGTTCAGTAGTGAATAGAATATAAGCCTGGTGAATTTTGACTGTGCTCTATAATTTATTTAAATATGCTTTCAGTATTCTGGAAGCGTTAGGTGATTATTTGCAGAATTATTGTTTTGCAAATATACAGGTAATGCTGGGGTCTTAAGAACTCATCTTTTAGAGCTTTATACCAGTTTAATTTCACATAATAGTAATTTGAATGATCACAGACCTATGGGTTCCCAGCTTTGGGCGTACAACATAATAAATCCAACCAAGGATGGGTAAAGTGGGCTGCAAGTGTTTGTCAAAATACTCACAGCCGTTATTCAAACACTGTGAGTTTAGCCAACGTAGAAAGAAGTTTACCAATTTCCTTTTTACTCACACTTTTATATCCTTCTGAACTTTAATGAAACGTAAGTGTATATACTGCTGGCTCTTTTTTATTTAATTCATCATAATTACCTTTATTTGGTTATAAATTCTAAGAGCTCATTTTGTCTGGAGGAATAGCAAGTTATCTTATGCCTGCAAACCTAATTTTATATATTCAAATAAACAATTTCATGGTGTTTCTTTTATAAGACTTTTATATTACAGGATTTTCTGCTTTTTTAAGACTGAATAATATTCCACTGAATATGTATATAATATTTTTTGTCCTTCCATCCACCAATGAATATGTAGCTTGTTTCCATATTTTGGCTATTGTGAATAGTGCTGCAATAAATGTGGAAGTGCTGATCTATCTTTGAGATCCTGACTTCAAACAAAAGAAGAAAATCTTGCAGTGTCTGACACCATGGATGAACCTGGATGTCTTTATGCTCAGTGAAATTAGTCAGTCACAGAGTGACAAACACTGCATGATTCCACTTATATAAGGTTTTTACAATTTTTTTTAAATTTTATATTTCTTTTTTCTTTTCTTTTTTTTAAGAAAGAAAGAAAAAGAATAAAGAAGAGGAAAAAGGAAGAGAAAGAGAGAGAGAGAATGAGAGTATTGCTTTCTTGCCCAGGCTAGAATGCAGTTTAGTAATGGGTATTGAAAACCTCTTTTATACCAATAATTATACTTGATGTAAACAGGAAGGAATAAGGGAAGAAAATAACAAACGAGCAGCCAACCAATATTTCATTTAAACCTGTGAAATGCTATGCGATTACTGAGGAGTGATTTACTTCCAATTATGTAGTCACTTATGGAATAGGTGTGAGGTGGTAATGTATGTTTTATGTATTTGAAGTGGAGAGTTCTATAAATGTTTATTAAGTTTATTTGTTCCGGGTCTGAGTTCAAGTCCTGGATGTCCTTGTTAATTTTCTGTCTCATTGATCTATAAAATCGTTAGCTCTTCTTGTTACATTGATCCTTTTGCCATTATGTAATGTCCTTCTTTGCCTCTTTTGCTCTTTGTTGCTTTAAAGTCTACTTTATCAGAGGCGAGAATTGCAGCTCCTGCTTTTTATTTGTTTATTTTTACTCTCTGATTGGTTGATAAATCTTCCTCCTTCTCTTTGTTTTGAGTCTTTGTGTATCGTTGCATGTGAGATGGGTCTGGATGCAGCATAGCAATGGGTTTTGGCTTTTTATCCGATTAGAATATATATAACTTTAATGCTGGCATTTGATGCTAGCTGGCTGTTTTGCCCATTAGTTAGTGTAAATTTTTCATTGTGTTAATGTTCTTTTCTTTTTGATATATTTTTGGAAAGGCTGATATTGGTTGTTCCTTTATATGTATAGTGCTTCTTTCAGAAGCTCTTGTAAAGCAGGCCTGGTGGTGGTGAACTCTCTAAGTACTTGTTTGTTTGCAAAGGATTTAATTTTTCCTTCGATTATAAAGCTTAGTTTGGCTGGATAGGAAATTCTGGGTTGAAAGTTCTTTTTTTAAGGATGTTAAATATTGGTCCCCACTCTTTTCTGGCTTGTAGGGTTTCTGCTGAGAGATCTGCTGTAAGTCTGATAGGTTTCCCTTTATGGGTAACCTGACCTTTCTCTCTGGCTGCCCTTAGTATTTTCTCCTTCATTTCAACCCTAATAAATCTGGCAATTATGTGCCTTGGGGTTGGTCTTCTTGAAGAATATCTTTGTGGTGTTCTCTGTATTACCTGGAGTTGAATATTACCCTGCCTTGCCAGGTTGGGAAAGTTTTCCTGAATGATATCCTGAAGAGTATTTTCCAACTTGGATTCATTCTCTTCATCACATTCAGGTACACCTATCAAACGTAAATTAGGTCTTTTCACATAGTCCCATATTTCCTGGAGACTTTGCTCATTCCTTTTCATCCTTTTTTCTCCAATCTTGTCTTCTCATTTCATTTCACTGAGCTGGTCCTCGACTTCTGATATCCTTTCTTCTACTTGATCAATTTGACTGTTTAAACTTGTGCATGCTTTGTGAAGTTCTCGTGTTGTGTTTTTCAGCTCCAACAATTCACTTATATTCCTCTCTAAATTGTCCATTCTCGTTAACATTTCGTCAAATCTTTTTTCAAGGTTCTTAGTTTCTTTGCCTTGGGTTAGAACAAGTTCTTTTAATTCACAGAAGTTTCTTATCACCCACGTTTTGAAGCCTGCTTCTGTTATTGGAACACACTCGTAATCTATTAAGCCTTGTTCCGTTACTGATGAGGAATTGCGATCCCCTGTAGAGGGAGAGGCATTCTGACTTTGAGTATTCTCTGCCTTTTTACGCTGATTTCTTCCCTTCATTATATATTTATCCATCTGTTGTCTTTGTAATTACCGACTTTCTAACTAGGTCTCTGAGCAGACGTCCAACTTGTTGATTCCCAGCACCGAAATCTGAGCAATCCACTGTGCCGGTCAAAACAGCGGTGTTAAGATTGATGGTGCTTTTCTGCCCGGGAATCTCCGGACTCTGCACCAAAAACTGGCGTGCTAAGGCGCCAGCAAAACCGCCGTGCCGGCCACAAGAGTCGCCCTGGCGACACGTGGGGCTCCTCTGCTGGGAATCTCCTGGTCCGTGAGCAACAAATATTCGTCTGAAAGTGTGGCGTCCTCTCGTTCTCTGCGCTTTCACTGGGAACTACGAGCCCGAGCTGCTAGTGATCAGCCATCTTGGATCTCTCTCTCTAAATTTTATATTTCTATAGGTTTGGGGGAACAGGTAGTATTTGATCACATGAGTAAGTTCGTTAGTGGTAATCTACGAGATTTTGGTGCACCCATCTCACGAGCAGTATACACTGAACCCAACTTGTAGTCTTTTATCCCTCACCTTCCTCCCACCTTTTCCCATGAGTCCCCAAGGTCCACTGTATCATTCTTGTGCCTTTACATCCTCATAGCTTAGCTCCCACTTATGAGTGAGGACATATGACATTTGGTTTGCATTTCTGAGTTACTTCACTTAGAATAATAGTCTCTAGTTACATGCAAGTTGATGCTATGTCATTAATTCATTCCTTTTTAAGGCCGAGTGTATTTCATCATATACATACATCGTATATACATATATATACGACATTGTATATACATTGCATACAACAAGTGGATAAAAAAATTGTGGTGTGTATATATATATACACACACACACATACACACACACACACACACACAATATACCACACTGTATATACAATGTGCATATATACATACACACACATACACATATATATACCACATTGTATACATTCCCACCTGCAGTGTATATAAAATGTAGTGTATATACAATGTAGTGTATATATATGTGCGTGTGTGTGTGTATATATTTATATATATACACACACATCACAATTTCTTTATCCACTTGTTGTCTACACATTGTATATACAATGTGGTATATATGTGTGTGTGTGTGTGTATACCACAATTTCTTTAACCATTTGTATATACATTGTATATACAATGTGGTATATATATGTGTGTGTGAGTGTGTGTATAGATATATATATATATACACCAAAATTTATCTACTTGTTGTATATACATTGTATACACAATGTGGTATATATATGTGTTTGTGTGTGTGTGGGTGTGTGTGTGTATATATATATATACACACCACAATTTCTTTATCCACTTGTTGTACATACACTGTATATACAATGTAGTATATATGTGTGTGTGTGTGTATATATATATGTACACACACACCCCACAATTTCTTTATCCACTTGTTGTATATACACTGTATATACAACATACCACAATTTCTTTATCCACTTGTTGACTGATAGCATTTGGGCTGCTTCCATATTTTTACAATTGCCAATTATGCTGCTGGAAACATGCATGTGCAAGTATCTTTTTAGTACAATGACTTATTTTCCTCTGGGTAGATACCCGATAGCGGGGTTGCTGAATCAAATGGTAGTTCTAATTTTAGTTCTTTAAGGAATCTCCGCACTGTTTTCCATGGTGGTTGTACTAGTTTACATTCCTACCAGCAGTGTAGAAGGGTTCTGTTTTTCCCACATCCACGTCAACTTCTAAAGTATCTAAAATAGTTAAATCCATGGAAGCAAAGAATAGAATTATGTTTGCCATGGGCTGGGAGAATTGAGAAACTGGGAGTTACTAATCAATGGGTATACATTTTAGTTATAAAGATGAATAAGTTCTAGAGATCTGCTATACGATACCGTGCCTGTAGATAAAAGTACTACAATGTACACTTAAAAATCTGTTGAGAGTTATTATATTGTACTTCATATGTTTGAAGTAAAACTCTACAATAGCTTATGCTCTACTGCCTATTTTCTGCCACTCTACGCTCTTAGCAATACAAACTAATAAAAAAGCAAAAACAAAACAAAAAAAACGAAGCATTAGTTTTAAGTCATAATGGCCTCTGGCAAATATAACAATCCTTTCAGGTATTCAACACAATTCTAGGAAACCATTTAGTAATTCCCTAAGTTTCTTAAATATATTTTTATCAACACCTAATATTTACCAACACAATGTGACAGATATTAGATAGCCAGAGATAGAGTAGAACAGGTCATCAGCCCAAACTAATCTACTAATTACTAATTAAGAATTGCTCATTACTAATGAGTAGGCATATATAAAAGTAAACGATAAGATAGAATTGGTATTATAGATAATTTTTAATTAATTCAAATAATATTTACTAATCAGTTACTATATGTTCTTTGTAAGACCCTAGAAATATAAAGATGAAAAATTATAGTCACTCATTCAATGAGTTTATGTTGATGAACAACTCATGGTAGATATTCAAAGGACTAAGCCACCCATGGTGCTTTGGCTGGGATCAGGGAGGGATAGCAGAGTTGTTAACAATTGTATCTTAAAAAGTAAAGAGCAGCTTATCAGATGAAAGCAAGATTGGCAAGTAAAGAGATTATTCTAGACCAATTAAAATACTTTTAAAGGCATGAAGGTGTAACACAATTAGAGGTCTTTGAATGATTTCCTATGATTGGAAGGAATAGAACAGGGTTGGCAAGAAGTGAGGGTGGGACAGGAAATAACACAGATTCTTGAGTGATGAAGCTGTCAGGGGCATGCTAGATATTTTTAAAGGCAAGCTAATGAATTTAGCATTTATTCTGTGATGATTAAAAGGCACTGAAAGATTAAAACAGGGGTGTATGATATTAAGATTTTTGTCAGGAATAAAATTACACTAGCAATATGGAGGATGGATGGATAGAAGGCAAAAAAAGACCAGATTCAATGACAGCCCTCAGTTACCTTTACAGTCTTCTAGGCAAGAGATGATAACAGTTTAAGTGAAAGTAACATGAACAGAAAGAGCAATAAGAACTATTCAGTCATGCAACTTTAGAGGAATTAATAACCAATTGGATATAGCATATGAAGAAAAACATTGTTAAGGCTAAATTATGTAGTTTAGTTTACTGCATTGACAGCAGTACTCATTTTAAAAGGACAGAAGATTTCAAACATAAACAGCTTCCGGGGAAAATAAGAAACTCGATTTTTAGAATATTGGGTTTGGTGAAAAGTTAGATTTGTAATTTAAAACTCAAGCAAGAAATTAGAGTTAGATTTAGAGGACATCAACATTTGTGTGGCAACCAAATGGCTGGAATGGGGACAATTTTCCAGGGATTATATAAAAAAGAGTAACAGAGAACGAGGTTAACACATTGGGAAGCACTGCTACTTTAAGGAACAGGTAAAGAGGGATGAATAATGGTCATTAAGACAGAGGTAGAACCAGACAGGTGTGCTGTGAAAGCAAAGGAGTTGCAAAATCCACAGAGAGGTCAAGAGAAACCAAAACTTCACAAAGATGACCTAAGGTAAGAACTGAAATACGTTCATTGATTCTAGCAATTAAGAGATAACAGATCATTGATTTAGCAGCACCAGTGAGGATAGAAATCAGATAAAATGATGGGAGAAGTATAAGAGATTTAAATGTGTGTACATAGCAAGGAGACTCTTAGGAGACTCTTGTCTATGAAGGAAGAGAGTGAGGCGGATACCAGGAGGAGAAATATACTGGCTGCATCATGTCCAGGGTTTGAGAAGCAAGATGAAAAAGAGGGAATATATGAACATGCAGGAGAGATGAGATACTTGATGAGAAACCATCTAGGAGAAGCTGGAGTTGAACAGAATCCAGTAAAGGTGGAAGGTTAAGCCCTGAAGTGGTGAGGGAAAGGACCGAAATGAAATTTTGGTGCTCTCTTGATACTTGAGGCAAGAAAGTGAGGGAGGTCGTGCCTCTAGGCCTCTTCCTTCTCTGTGAAGGAGGTTTTGGGTGTTCATCTGGAGGGCTGTGAGGGAAGGAAGAGGCTTTATCAGAATGGGTAAGATTTAGAACAGCTACGTGGAGAAAAGGCAGGACATTTAATCAAGAAAGCATTGGAGGTTTGGTTGAGATTTAATATATGTTTAGTGACATTTATTCGTTTGTTTACATAATCATTTATTCAACAAATATTTATTGAGCATCTACTATCAATAGGGATTATCTGGCTGTTGAGGAGTTACCAATAAATGAAAACAGAAATCTCTACTCACCTGGGATTAGGAGAGTGAATAAAAGCACAATAAGTAAACGACAGCCTATTCGACCCCATCCCCCATCAAAATTCTCTGCCTTTTTCCTAAGGAAGATTGCAGTTCCTATCTTCACAGGTGCTGTTAGCTCTAAATGAACTCATTTATTTTTAAAGCACATTTTCAAGTATAGTTTTAAACTACAATCATTTCAGAAGTGCTGACCCATGACTCAAATCTCAAAAATAAATGCTACAGTTCACCGCTGCAATGCGTACACAAGAAAAATAATAGGTGAGTGAAAAAAGAATTTTCACCACAGAACAAAAGTTTATTATACACAATTATGAGTGAATACTAATGTCAACAGAATGCTTTTTAGATGCCCCCTAAGCTTGATATGTACCTAAAGGAGATATAACTATAGCCCAGCTGCTAAGGAATAGGCAGACCAGAATGCAGTCATGGAAATAAACACTTGAACAGATAATTCGAACAGGATATGATAAATGTTATGGGAGAAATTCAGAGAAAGTGCAGAGCGGTCACAGAGGAGAGACCAGCTGTCCCTGGCATAGCCGGTGGAGGGCTTATTAGACACTAATGCTAAAGCTGATTCTTGATTATGAAAGGAAATGCACAGAGAAATAAGTAAAAAAGCAGTAGAAATATTAATATGTGTACTCTATTTCATGACAAGTATATGTAAAAACAGAACATTCAGAGTCCTGGGTAATAAAACTGATATTTCTTGCAACAGGCTTTGGCCAAAAAAGAGTGCAGTTCCGTGATGAATATCAGCTTCATCAACATGCCCCAGGCACCGTGATGTTCTTCTTCTGCTCTGCTGCCAAACAGGGTGGAGACCAAATCAAACAGTATGAAAAACCATCCATCAAAACCACAGTTCTATTAGTGAGACAATTTCTGACTGAATTTCCTCAGCTGACTATCCAAGTCATCATGTTCGTCAAAGTATTTCATTTAAATGACCATTAAAGCGAAATTAAGTTGGCATTAACCTTGTCTTTTCAGATGATGCCACTGAAAGGTAAACAAACCATTCTGACATGCATGAAAATGAAATGATAAATTGACACACGCAGTGCTTGGAATGGATGGAGTCCTTCTAATGAGTGATTACCTGTGGTATAACTATATTGATTGTGTTTGTACATGTCAAATGGGGCTGGTGAGAATGAACTTGAAGAAATCAATCTTGGAACTTGCTAGGACAGCAGCCTGCTTGTTTCACAGTACTAAATCACGACTTTAAATTTTGAAGAAAAAGAAAACTGCAAAACTTTGTAAAGGTACTAGTTTCTTCCTATTTGCCTTGGCAAAAGATTTCTTGACAACTTAAAAGACAAACATTCTCAGATAATGATTTGTGGAGGACAGATAATTATGAGTACATTTAGAAATACACACTCTTCCAAATCCTAGTCTTTCCATATAATGAAGTTATTTCTATTTTTTAAATGTATTTTTCTTATAATTACAAAAATACATTTGGAGACCCACATTCCTCTATTATTCTTTCAATATACTGACAAAGAGTTATTTCTTTGCTTTTTTTCTATGTTTTGGGCTCAAGATTTATTAGAAGGAATGTGTAAAACCAAAGGCAGCAAAGTTGGTATTTTTATATTTTATTGGGAATCGCTCTAGGAGTAAGTGAAGTTGTGCACACATACACTCACACACACACACACAGTCCTGCACGCAGAGTGATAAAGGGTATTATTTAGCAGTGTTTCACCGGAAGAATAAAGTGTAACTCCTTGTCTGCCCTTTTATTATATTTGAGTTCACACTAAGAGAGTCTTTGAAGACCTCTGCAACTCCCATTTGCATGAAATAACTTTTGCATATATTCGGAAGGAAAACTTCCTAAGGCATGTTTGGACAGAGGATTGCTATCAGAGCAAACAAAACAATGCAAAGCCCAGTCCCACGAGGAATGCTGCTCTGCCACCATGACTGAAATGGGTCATCCCCTTGGTTTCTGAATAAAGAATTATGATACCTGGGGCTATAATGCTCAGGCAGGAATTTAGCAAACCAAATCTTCCCCATATGGTAGAGAACAAACTTTCAGGAACTGTTCTCCACCGTAAGTGTGCGAGCGCTGTTAGGGACTGTAATATGGCTGCCGGAGATGGGTGTGGGTACCTCCTTGGCTGTACAACTCATTTCCTGCTACGATTTTACAATCATCTCTTTCTCAATCTTTGCGTTTAAATATAGGAAGGTATGGCTCACTGTGGAGCGGACATTTTCTTCAGGAGCAGTAGTGTCTTAGATAGGCAGAGGCTGTATTCTAATCCTATAACTCAATTCTTGAACACATGGCTTTTATCCAGGGATATCCTAAAGGACAATTATACTATATTTAACCCATCCTTATTCCTCAAATATTATCTATATTAAACACAACTGAAATTTGACAGTGTCTTTACAGGGGAAAATTTAACAGGAGGACACTGCTGAACCTGTGGGGACAAAGGAAGGGTGAATCTTTCATCATAAAAGCCTTCTTGCTGAATTCTTCCTTAACTTCAAAAAGCAAAAGAGGGGCTCGGTGCAGTGGCTCACACCTGTAACCACAGCACTTTGGGAGGCTGAGGTGAGTGGATCATTTGAGGTCAGGAGTTCAAGACAAGCCTGGTCAACATGGTGAAACCCCACCTCTACCAAAAATATAAAAATCAGCTGGGCATGGTGGTGGGTGCCTGTAATCCCAGCTACTTGGGAGGTTGAGGCAGGAGAATCACCTGAACCCAGGAGGTAGAGGTTGCAGTGAGCTGAGATCACATCACTGCACTCCAGCGACAGAGCAAGGCTCTGTCTCAAAAGGAAGAAAGGAGGGAACGAGAAAAGGAAGGAGGGAGGGAAGGGAGGGAGGGAGGGAGGGAAGGAGGGAGGGAGGGAGTGGGGGAGAATGCATGTGCCAGAGAAAGGTACTGTATTTGGTTTTTCCAATTAACAGCATATTAGTTAATCTCACATTTATTACTAAATAGTCTAGCAATATGAAAAAAGTAATTGGAAACTTTAGGTGCTCAAGAATTTTCTATCTCTCCTTTTTTTATTCCCTTCACTGAATTTGTAAATATTCTAAAATATGATAATCATTTTCCCATTGAATTACTATTCATACATGTTATATGTCTAGCATATTTTTATCATTTTTAAATTCAGCTGAACAACTGAACTGAAGTTTTTCCATTTTCTATTTTTGGATCAATAAGGACATAAAATTCATTTTTAGTTTTTAAGAAGCTATTTATGCAATTAGATAATAGCGACTATGAATTTTCAATTTGACCAACATGTATGCATAAATAAAATGGGGTGTGCTTATTTTAAAAATATATTAGAATGGTGTTTGTAAGAAAATAGTATATTTGTCTGAATCTATACCCATTTTGTAAGTTAAATAGTACTGAAGCCCAATGGTCTTAAAGGCTGCTGGAAAATACTGATCAGTCTTGGAGGCATTGCTTAGTTATCCATAAAATAAAATCAGGGACTGGGTAGAAAGAAGGTAAAATAAAAATTAAGAATCTACACTGCTGTCTAAGGTTCCAAAGGACTGAAAGAAGTAGTCACTGTGCCATTAAGGAACTCTTCAAGGAGAACTACAAACCACTCTTCAAGGAAATAATAGAGGATACAAATAGATGGAAAAACATTCCATGCTCATGGTTAGGAAGAATCACTGTCATGAAAATGACCATACTGCCCAAAGCAATTTACAGATTCAATGCTATCCCCATCAAGCTACAACTGACCTTCTTCACAGAACTGAAAAACACATCTTAAACTTCATATGGAACCAAAAAAGAGACCTCATCACCAAGACAATCCTAAGCAAAAAAGTAAACAAAGCTGGAGGCATCATGCTACCTGACTTCAAACTATACTGCAAGGCTACAGTAATCAAAACAGCATGGTACTGGTACCAAAACAGAGATATAGACCAATAGAACATAACAGAGGCCTCACAAGTAATGCCACACATATACAACCATCTGATCTTTGACAAAGCTGACAAAAACAAGCAATGTGGAAAGGATTCCCTGTTTAATAAATGGTGTTGAAAACACTGGCTAGCCATATGCGTAAAGCTGAAACTGGACCCTTTCCTTACACCTTTTACAAAAATTAACTACAGATGGATTAAAGATTTAAACATAAGACCTAACACCATAAAAACCCTAGAAGGAAACCTAGGCAAAACCATTCAGGACAAAGGCACAGGCAAGGATTTTATGACTAAAACACCAAAAGCAATGGCAACAAAAGCCAAAATAGACAAATGGGATCTAATTAAACTTGAGAGCTTCTGCACAGCAAAAGCAACCATCATTAGAGTGAAGTGGCAACCAACAGAATGGGAAAAAATTTCTGCAATCTACCCATGCGACAAAGGGCTAATATCCAGAATCTATAGGGAACTTAAACAAATTTACAAGAAAAAAACAAACAATCCCATTAGAAAGTGGGCAAAGGATATGAACAGACACTTTTCAAAAGAAGACATTTATGTGTGTCCAACCAACATATGAAAAAATGCTCATCATCACTGGTCATTAGAGAAATGCAAATCAAAACCACATTGAGATACCATCTCACACCAGTTAGAATGGCAATCATTAAAAAATCAGGAGACAACAGATGCTCAAGAGGATGTGGAGAAATAGGAACACTTTTACACTGTTGCTGGGAGCGTAAATTAGTTCAAATATTGTGGAGAATACTGTGGCAATTCCTCAAGGATCTAGAACTAGAAATACCATTTGACCCAGCAATCCCATTACTGGGTATATACCCAAACGATTATAAATCATTCTATTATAAAGACACATGCACGCGTATGTTCATTGTGGGACTGTTTACAATAGCAAAGACTTGGAACCAACCCAAATTGCCATCAAGGATAGACTGGACAGGGAAAATGTGGCACATATACACCATGGAATACTACGCAACCATAAAAAAGAATGAGTTCATGTCCTTTGCAGGACATGGATGAAGCTGGAAACCATCATTCTCAGCAAACTGACAAGAACAGAAAACCAAACACTGCATGTTCTCACTCATAAGTGGGCGTTGAACAATGAGAACACATGGACACATCACACACCAGGGCCTGTTGGTGGGTGGAGAGCTGGGGATGGGTAACAGGGTGTGGGGGGATTGGGGAGAGATAACATTAGGAGAAATACCTAATGTAGATGATCGGGGGATGGATGCAGCAAACCACCACGGCATATGTATACCTATGTAACAATCCTGCACGATCTGCACATGTATCTCAAAACTTAAAGTATAATTTTAAAAAAAAGTAATCATTGTGCTATGAAATACAGATTTTACCTTCTTTACCACTTGGATAGGAATAACAACAGCAGCAATATATTCTCATTAAATAATGATATAATATAAAGGTAGCATGGTCATTGTAGAAAATTTGGAGAATGCATAGAAGCATTAAGAAAAAAATTAAAATCATGTCTAATTCATCAAGTACCAGAGAGCCAAGGTGCCTGTGTGTGTGTGTGTGTGTGTGTGTGTGTGTGTGTGTGTGTTTACATTATGCTTTCTGTATCTGCTTCTACTGTTTTCCTTTGTATAGTTTCCACAGAACCCTAAAAATTATGGCAGTATATATTTTACTATTTCATCAAAATTATTAGGGAAGCATTTCCCATGCTGTTGAAAATCAGATAATGGGATATTAAATCTCAAAGAGAGACAGAGGTAGAGAGAGGTGATTCAGGGCATGGCTTTGCTCAGTAGTGAATTTTGCTCTGTGTTTGTGTGTGTGTGCATGTGAAAGAGACGGAGAGAGAGAAAGGGAGAGACAGGCAGAGTGTCACATTCAAGGCACTTATTTGTGTGCTTCCTTTTTGGTAGAATGTGAGAATTAACTCAAAAATAAATTTTGGGCCACAGTGGTCAGTCATCTGGAGTAGAGAGGGTAAAACTTCTATAAACAATGAACGCAATAGCAAAGACCTGGAACCAACCCAAATGCCCATCGATGATAGACTGGACAGGAAAAATGTGGCACATATACACCATGGAATATTATGCAGCCATCAAAAACGATGAGTTTGCATCCTTTGTATGGACATGGATAAACCTGGAAACCATCATTCTCAGCAAACTGACACAAGAACACAAAATCAAACATCACATGTTCTCACTCATAGGTGGGTGTTGAACAAGGAGAACACATGGACACAGGGAGGGGAGCACTACACACGGGGGTCTGTTGTGGGGGAGTTGGGGGGACAGCTGGGGGTGGGGAGTTGGGGAGAGATAGCATGGGGAGAAATGCCAGATATAGGTGAAGGGGAGGAAGGCAGCAAATCACACTGCCACGTATGCACCTATGCAACAACCTTGCACGTTTTTCACATGTACCCCAAAACCTAAAATGCAATAAAAAAAAAATGAACGCATAACTATTAATTCACTGTTATATAATACAGCATCTAAATTCACAATAGTATGCCAAAAATTTCTGCTATTACATTTATACATCTATTTCTACAACTCTAAACTTTTGCACCTGAGTCCCTGTCTGTTTCCTCAGTTGGCCATTCTCACTTGCTTATTCTTAATTCTCCCATATCAAATTTTAACTATATGGGTCTTCCTCACAAGCTAAAGCTCCAATTGTTTATCCTAAAAATTTCAAAATGGACAATCACCAGTAATGTCCTAGCCACACCTTTCTCAATAATGACAACTATTTTGATTACTGACTATAAAAATAACTTGACCGTTAAAAAAATTGAATTCTACAAGTCAATAAAATTATAGTTGAATCTAAAAGACCCACCGCTTCCTTCCTCTTATTTAGGTCTTCTCTAGTTGACTTCCTCCCTTTGTTCTCCCATTTATATTTTTCCCACCCTTTTTCATTCCTGCCTACCTTTCTTGTTTCATTAATTCTTCCTTTATTCTCTAGTTTTGTACCTTTATTCAGTAAACTTACTTGGATGTGTTGAATTTATTGAAATGTATGGAATACTTACCATATATGCACAGCTGTGTTTTTCTGCTGTGTGAAACCTGAAGGCATTGCTTATTTCATCACAGTTGCAGAGATGAGCGTGATATTGGGGATGAACATATCAGTGCACCAAAGTGTCTATTATAAACTCAACTCCTCTTATGTAGACGGAACGACAAATGAACTGAAAATTCCACCAACTTTGGAGAGCCCTCAAGGTGCGAATGTTTGACAGTCAGGATTCTATGCAGGCTGCCTGGCAAAGCAATAAAAGCCTTAAATGGTTTGGGGACCACCAGTCCCTGCTTTGTAAAGTATTCATGAAGTGGAATGAGGATGACCTGCTACCTTGATATGATTTTCAGTCGCCTCAAGCTCTCTCTGCATTCAGTTTGACCTCCTTTGCTACCTCTGACATTGATCTATTCTTGAGATTGCAGCTATAGGCTTTATGTTTGAACCTGAGACTCAAGTTGGATATAAAAGTCACCATAATGTTTCTGCCTATATGTTGATGGGCTGGTACTGCAGTCCTTTGTACTAATCAGAGTGGCCAATGCAAAGTCCATTTGGAAAAGAAGATCTTCTGAGACTTGAGATGTGATAAAACCATTGCAGAAGGTTGAGGGGAAAGGATGAAGAAAAAGAACTGTTGTGAGCTACAAACTATTCCTGAATTATAGAAGGAAATCAGAGGGAGTTGCTAAAAATAGCCAGAAGCACTTTGTATTTGATATTGGTTCATCCAATACATTCAGCTAGAAACGACAAAATCATTCTTTTCCCTTCTCCTCGTGGGTCTTACTAAGATGCCTCACCGTGTTTCAATGCCATCACTCTTTCCTGTCTGCTTGCTTCACCACCAGCAAGCTTTTTTCTTCTGCAACTCATCCCCAGTATCGTCCAGACTATTTGCATTTCTCTGTGTTTAACAGTGATTTGCTGTATCCTCCTGTCTCTTTGTGGCTTTTCACCATAATGAGTACTTTGCAAAAGGTAATGAATTTCTGACTTTTTCTTCTCTTGCTGTCTTTCTCTTTCATTTTGCCCTCCTTTCCCCCCCTTTTTTTTTCTGGGACTATTCTTGAGTTATTCAGAATAAAGGGAAGACTACATAATGAAGAATGTAATGCCAATAGGAAAATACAACTGTGCCTTCCAGATGCTAACAGAGGAGTGAGGAAGCCGGCACAGCACAGCTGATGACGTGGGTGCTCTGCCCCTCCTGCAAAGGAGGTCTTTTCTCTAGCTAATTCCTACTTAGAAACAAAAGGTTTTTCAGAGAATGGAGAGAGAGGACTGAATGATGCTCCAATTTGCATTTCTGTTCATATATAATTTCCATGTTCAGTTCACAAGAGAAAGGTTCTTTTTTTCCCCTTGTTTCAGATGGAAGCACCTGTTTAAAAATACTTGAATCAAATTTTATTCATAATTACTATTTTTTTCAAACCTGTCTCAGATGGCCAAAGAAATACATTCTGAAATCTATTGGGTGTTTTTTTTTTTTTTTTTTTTTTTTTTTTTTTTTTTTATTAAACTCTGCACTAAATAACTTACAGTAGCAAGGCATAGTAAGAAACAACGTTGTTTCAGGAACTAAAGGTGTAGGTTATAATCTAAGCTATGTCATTCATGGAGTGTTATTAAGTAAATAATTCAAACATCTTGATCATCATTTGTTTTCTTTTAAAATTAGGAGTCTTTACCAAATCATATGTAATTTACTTCCCAGTTTTTAAAAAACTGCCGTCTTCTATCACTCTTGCAATTCAAAAACCGTATCTCTGAAGCAGATCGTTTGTGTAGCCCAGCCTGTGGTAGGAAAGGCAGCCCTCCCCTCAGGATGAAAGGTGCTTGCAGAACCTCCGTCCACACACCTTCCTCACAGGGGATTCTGATGCTTTTGCAGAACTGAAAGAATTGGAATAGAGATACTCTGATTTCCACAGAAATTCTAAGGAAATCACTGTAAATTGTTTAAAACCACTTTAAGTACCATGATCTAACAACCACATTTTCAAACTCACATTTTTAGGGGGGACTGCTCTGGCTGCTTTCTGCTATGGCTGACAGAATTCTGAAACACACGTTGGTGCTTTTAAAGTGTACACAGGAATGACTAGCTCATTACTGGTGATTCTGTTGCATCATTTCTTAAGGAGTTGCTACTGAGATAGGGAACTAGAAATGAGATGGATGTTAGTAACAAGTTTTTTAAGAGAAAATACATTTAAAAAATTACCAGTTACAATACTGATTCCTTATGAAACTACACTATAGTCTCCATGATGGAATGAAAATAATTTTGTTATCCATATCTCCTGATTACTAAATTCACTGTCAGGCACTAGAAACTAATCACGGGCCGTCAAAATATGTTAGATTGACAGCTGAGAAGGGCTGAATCATTTTGACATTTTAAAAACAATTCAAAGTAATGGTGTCTTGAAACTGATACCTAAGTTTTAAAATATTCACTATGCCATTTATTCTGCGGAAAAGAACTAATCGTCTGCTAAACATTTGCTGATTACCTTTACCTGACCTTCCTCTCTTTTCCCCTTCCACCTTCCCCCTTCATTTCATTTTATATTTTTATTTTTTTTACCTTTGCTGCTCCCTTACAAAAAGCTTCAGGGCAGACCTAAGTGGAATGGACAAGATCCAATTCCCCCTGCTAGAAACACCCACTGCCTCGTGCATGGCCCCTCCCACTCCTGCCCCACTGCCACTCCCCTGGCTAACTCCTAGTTTTCTTTATCACTCAGCTCTGACTTTGCTTCTTCACAAAAACCTCTGTGACAGCACCAGCCTGCTGAGATACCTTTGTGTGTGATAAGACAGCAACTTGCCCTTACCTTTTCCAGAACACTCATCACAACTAATATGACTGCCTCATTTGTAAAAATCGGGGAACTCTATTCCCATGTGAAAATGATCTCCGGAATATGCTTAATATGACATGTGATATTAACACACTGATAACATTTCCATGAAAAACCATCATCCTGGTCCATGTGCTTTCTCCAATTTTCTCCTCTACCGGGAATACAATTTCTTCTTCTCCTCGACACATCTGTAATATTTAGTCTTGTGACTCTCTAAACTTTTCATGGAAAACAATCTTCATATTTTTCTCAGAAGCGTATCCTTTTAATTCTTCTTTCCCTATCTGGCTCATAGGCATAAAAGATAGTGAAGATCGCCAGGTGCGGTGGCTCACGCCTGCAATCCAGCACTTTGCGAGGCCGAGGCAGAGAGATCACTTGAGGTCAGGAGTTCGAGACCAGCCTGGCCAAATATGGTGAAACCTCATCTCTACTAAAAAAAAAAAAGAACAACAAAAAATCAAAATTTAACCAGGCATAGTGAGTGACGGGTGCCTGTAATCTCAGTTACCTGGGAGGCTGAGGCAGGAGAATCGCTTGGACCCAGGATGTGGAGGTTGCAGTGAGCCAAGATCATGCCACTGCACTCCAGCCTGGGTCTCTGCTCTTTCCACCTTTATTCAAGAAGCCCCTATGGTGTCTGGTCATCCATAAGATTAAACACAAATTCCTATGCACGTATTTCTGGGGTTACATCACACAAGGCCATGCTACTGATACCCTTAGCTATTCTAAACCTCTCTTTCCTTTCTAGGCAAGAATTCAACATCCCTTTCTTCAGGATGGCCACATGCTTTTGTTTCTTTTCAGCTTCTAAAACTCAAGTTCTCATAAACTTTTATCAGTCTCACTCTACCCAGGAAAGTCATCACATATTAGAAAAATACATCTCTCTGAATGGCCAGATTTCTAATATACTGGAAAACTATTGAAGACTTACTAGAGCCTGCACGCATGAAAACAAAATCATAATAGAGGAAAGAAGATTGTCTTATTTGGTGTTTTAGGCACACCCATGGATATTGAAATAAAGTTATTCTTTGTTTGTTTGTTTGTTTTGAGACAGAGTTTCATTCTTGTTGCCTAGGCTAGAGAGTGCAGTGGTGTGATCTCAGCTCACTACAACCTCTGCCTCCTGGGTTCAAGTGATTCTCCTGCCTCAGCCTCTCAAGTCACTAGGATTACAGGCATGTGCTACCACGCCCAGCTAATTTTGTATTTTTAGTAGAGATGGAGTTTCACCATGTTGGTCAGGCTGGTCTTGAACTAACCTCAGGTGATTCACCTGCCACGACCTCCCAAAGTGCTAGGATTACAGAAGTGAGCCACCATGTCCTGCCTATTCTATATTTTTTTAAATATTTATTTCTGTACTTTAAAGTGGCTCATATTTCCCTTTGAAATTAACGGATAACTTTGACATAGATTATCACATCTAATTCTGCGGTGATGAAACACAGAGCTGGGAGTAAGCATTTATACATACTACTGGAAGGTTTCTGTTAATTCAAGTCACGTGGGATTTTGTAATTAATTCATTTTCACTACTTTAATACTGTGTAATAAGACACACCTGTAATGTAAGTTAAACTATTTATAATAAGATATATATCACAAGGACCTTTTGACATTATGAATCAAGAAAAGGTACATATTTGTGATAATTTTAACAAGTAGATACATAAACCATATATTTTCTCATAGATGCTAATATCTGTACTATGAATAGCCAATAACCGACGGCAAAGTATTTTGCAGATGTCAAATCTGTGCAAATACTTGATTATCCTAAGAATTTCAAAAATGACAGTCAAAGGCATAGACAGAAAAAAAGAGAAACACACTCCAATTATGATTAATAAATGAACAAAGGAAATATATTGCGGATGAAACACTAAGAGCAAATGTGTTTTTTATTACATCTAATCAGGCTATGACTAATAATATAGGAATCTAATATGGCAAACTGCCTTTAATTCCGATACGGGGAGTCTTGCTGGTTGCTGAAATGTTATCTGTGAAGACAGCCAAGCTGGTAAACGCAGGTAGTGCCAAACATGACACTGTTTTGAAATTTACGAAGTATCTGTAAAAACTGTGGAGTGGTGTTAAAAGCAAAAACTATATTGTCTACAAAAGTATTACTACTTTTATTCATCTCTTTGATATGTTCAGGTATGTTAGGTTAATCCAGCTTTAAAATTAGGTACAGGAAAGAAGAAACTCCTTTACTGAGCGTTCTCTATGCCAAATGTTATCAGTAGGTGACCTATCCCCCTAATCTCTTTATTCATCTATCTATCTATCTTCTTACATCTGTGAGGCAGGTATCATTCCCCAATATTACAGATGAAGACATGGCAGTGAGGGCCCACAAAACCCTGTCCAGCATCACCAGAGCAAACTGGGAGCTTGAACTCACACTTTTGCTGGTTTCTAGCCTAGGTACCTTCTTCTGTGCTGACAGCTTTATTTGCAGTGATGACCACACTGCATCACAATGGTCATTTTTGGCTGCTGTCCTCTCTGACAGATGATAGGTTCTTAGTTGCAGGGGTAGTCACAAAATAATTACGATATCCACATCTACTAGCAGCATGCCTGGCACATACCAGGCCCTCAGCAAATATATGTTTAATTGAACTGAAAACATGCTGCCTGCACTGGTTTAACTACATTCTAAATCCAGATATTTCAACAGTCTGTGTCTTGTAAAGTACAGTGAAATGCAGACGAGGAGGACTGGTGGGGGCTGACCTAAGTGCCATGTGGTGGCCAGTTCTTTACCAGCATCTACATTGTTAAGTTAAACATCACCTGACATTAACTCAGTTCACATGAGAACAAAGGGAACTTTCACCCCATTACTTTTTTTTATTTTGGCAAGTGTGGTTTCCATGCACTTTTTTTCCACCCAAATATTTGTTTCTCCAACACTAGGAAAATTTTATTTCTCCTGTTTCCAAATAATAGTAGTCACTGGTTCAGCTTGTTACAGTTTTATATCTTCACAGTGTGCTAGTTTGCCTGAAATTCAACACAAAGTAAACAAATTCTATTAGCACGAGGTAGTTATTTTTATCATCCTGGTCATACATGTAAGGAAATGTTACAATTCACAGTGAATGTTGCTGGCATGCAGACAGAGACCACAGGAAACAGAGATATATTTAAACTGACGAGCTTTATGCCTTAAGCTTTATCAGGACATACAGGGGAAAGTCCCCTTTTTAATCAGAGTTAATTGCCCTGACTTGTACAAAAATAATTTCCCCTGTAGCTACCCCTGCAGGCCAGTAAAGTAAAAATTCAGCTCAAGTAAAAGTCATCACCAAGGCTTACCTAGGACCTTCGAGTCCTGTAGTTTTTTGTTCCCACTGGCCAGCAGCCTACTGCTGGATACCATACCAGTGAGAGCAACAGCAAGACACTGGAGAGGGAATAAATGCATTTTCTCCTCTTCCCCTTAACGAACAACTCTTTTTTAACATAAGGTGAGAGTATTAAGCTGATAGTTTTCATATTTACCAATCATCAGAAAAAACCTCACAAAACTCCACTGTGTCTGTTGGGATTAAAGCTAGAAAATGACTTTATTGGCCTGGTGCAGTGGCTTATGCCTGTAATCCTAGCACTTTGAGAGACTGAGGCTGGAGAATCACTTGAGACCAAGTTCAAGATCAGCATGGCCAACATGGTGAAACTGCATCTCTATCAAAATATATAAAATTAGCTGGGTGCACTGGTGCACGTCTGTAGTCACAGCTACTGGGGAGGCTGAGGAACTAAAATCACTTAAACCCAGGAGGCAAAGGTTGCAGTGAGCCAAGATGGTACAATGAAATCCAAATCTGGGCAACCGAGCAAGACCCTGTGAAAGAAAGAAAGAGAGAAAGAGAGAAAGACAGAGAGGGAAGGGGAGGGGAGGGAAGGGGAGGAAACGGGATGGGAGGTGGGGAGGGGATGGAAAGGGAGGGGAGGGGAGCAAAGAAAAATAAAAGAAAGCAAAGCAAAAAAAAAAATGACTTTATTTCTAAAGTGAGTGAACAGCCCTGAGCAGGAGATGGCAAACGATGGCTTTAGGCCAAATCTAGCCTTCCACCTCCTTTTGTATAATTAACAAACTAGGTTGGTTTTCTTTTCTTTTCTTTTATAAAGGGTTTAGTAGAAGGATGAAAAGCGTATGAGATGTTAAGGCTTTTAGATGACCACATTTAATCTGGCTGTAGACTAAGGCCTTGGATCTTGGCCAGGGAACGACAATTGTTTTTTTTTCTGTAAAGGGCCAGACAGAAATAATTTTCAGTTTTTTAAACTATACATATTTGCATATTCTTCTCCCACATCCAAATCCTTTAATAATGTAAAAAAATTACTGGGGTCTATATGATATCAGAAAAACATTTGTGGGCCAGATTTGGCCAGAAGGCAGGTTTTTGCTGGTCCTTGGCCTAGGGAATGGTTGACCTCAAGATGGAATGGAAACTGAATCACCACATGGAGGAAAGCTCTCCACCAACCAAGGATTCTTCCCATCAGCAGTCTCTGCCATGGACCATTGTGTGACTGAGAAATAAACATCTTCTGTATTTGAGCCAGGATATATGCTTAGGTCTAGGTGTTACAGAAGCTAGGTTACCCTATTACAGAGAGGATAGCTAAGGCAGGGCATCCCAAAAGATGACAGGTAAACACGAATCTGGAGAAAGCCAGGCTGATGTTTGGGAGAAGAGAATTCCAAGCAGAGGCCCCTGAGTCAGGAGCACATCTCTAGTGTTTGAGGAGCAGAGAGAAGCAAATGAGTCTGGGTTAGAATGCTCAAGAAGAAGGATATGGGGATTTGAGTTCACAGAAGAAAGAGGCAACTAGATTTTGTAGAACCTCAAGGATCATGGTTTGGTTTTATTCAGACGGTGATGGGGAGCCTCTAGAGGGTTGTGAGTTGAGCAGACATGACAAGGGTGTAGTGACAATGGTTCCACTCGGACCGTCTTAATGAACATGCATAGAGGAGATCCCCAGTGGAACTGGAAGATCAGTTACGAGGCTACTGCCATCATTCAAGTGAAAGATGATGGAGACTGGGAATAAAATTGCAGCAACGGAGAAGGCAGAGCCCACAGGATGCGCTGAAGACTGGGTACAGCATAAGAGAAAAACAGAGAACTTCAAGGTGACTTCATTTTTCTTGTCCTGGGTAAAGCTGATAGTTACTGAATTGAAAAAGAATAGAGAAAGAGGAGGTTTGGGAAGTGTAAGATGCTCAGTCTTCTGTATGTGCAGTGTGAGATGTCTGTTGGATATCAACAGGAGGTCACATTAGCAGCTGGATATGCAAGTCTAGGATTCAAGGGAAAGG
Organism: Aotus nancymaae; assembly: GCF_030222135.1. Lineage (NCBI taxonomy): Eukaryota > Metazoa > Chordata > Mammalia > Primates > Aotidae > Aotus > Aotus nancymaae. Next base: position 20,208,931 of record NW_026988465.1, read on the forward strand.
GCAATGGGATTCCTGTGTCATATATATTATTTTCTGCACTGCTGCTATGATAATTTTTATTGCATTGCTCTACCTATTATACTGATTACATTATTTTCCTCTCATAGTTTACTCACTGAAGAAAGGACCAATTACTAAAAACAGTTTTGTATACTGTACAGCAGACGGTACAGGTAATAAATATTTTAAAAACGAATTAATAAGCGTATTTGGGCCAGTCCACAAACACTAGAGAAAGTGTGTTCCTAGGTAAAGCTGTCAGATCTGTAAAAAATAGTAACTGTCCACAATGTTTCTACTCTGAAATAGAAACATTTAAAAGAGGGAGGATCAAAGATCTTTAGAAAATAATGAAGAGCATATGTCTGAAAAGTTCACAATTCTTCTGGGTAACTGTAATCTTAACTAAAATTTAGGATCATTACTAGAAAAGTCAAGTCATATTTGTTGTATGAAAAGATCAATATGATTATATCTGATATCCAACTTTTATGGAAACCTCTCACCCGTTAAGCATTTTATTCCTCCTCCTACTCTTGAGATCTATTTGTGAAGGTTATGTCCGCTTAATAGTAAAAAAATAACCTGAATTGGTATTTTCTTTCAAGAAAAATAAGAAAAACTTGAAAGGGAGAAATCACCATCACATTATATGATGAGTCTTTGTATCTTCTGAAATAATATAGAATGTATTTATTTTATTCAGGAACAAAACCAATTCTGCTACAAATGAATTAGGGTTAATAACTCTCCTTAGGAAAACAAATCATAATATATTTGGATTCTCAAATGTATTTCAGCGTCTTTTTTCTAGCATCTTAACGAGGACTGCCAGGGGACCTCTGAGCAATGTGGCTGGTGTTTGTTGCCATTGCACCTGTGAGTATGCTGTGGTATGTGGAAACGAAACGAAAGGACTGAGGAGTAAGAAGCAATCTTTTGCAGGTTAAGGCAATTACTTAGATTTCCTGGATGTGACAAATTTTCACTGTTTCAGAACATAACCCTCTGTACAAAATGGAGGTACATATTTACTTGTTTTTCATCTTGAGCAACTGACTCGTTTTTCTTTTCCCTACCCTCCACAACCATGAGGAACACTTACACATTCACCTTACCCACCCTCTCCAATACACAAAATCCAAATGGCCTGCAAATTAGCAGTTTGTCAAATCTATTTGTACTTTGTAATTTTAAAATGATTTTGCTATAATTTCTTCTTAAAAATCATTATTTGCAAATGTTAATTTATGAGCCCGGTTCATCACAAAAAGGGATCTCAATAAATGACTGCATATGAAATAGCAATTCCACCAATTCTTGCATACTTCTAAAAGTTTTCAATAAGTGATACCAGTTGGTTTGGCAGATGAATTTATTCCATTTCACTGCTATCATGCTGAGGTTTTAGAGTTTATCTTTCAGATGAATGACGTTTCAAAGTAAAATACACAAATAGAAATAAACTAAAAGAAAGAAATCCTGGCCGGGTGCAGTGGCTCAAGCCTGTAATCCCAGCACTTTGGGAGGCTGAGGCGGGCGGATAACGAGGTCAAGAGATCAAGACCATCCTGGCCAACATGGTGAAACCCCGTCTCTACTAAAAATACAAAAATTAGCTGGGCGTGGTGGCGTGTGCCTGTCGTCCCAGCTACTCGGGAGGCTGAGGTAGGAGAATTGCTTGAACCCGGGAGGCAGAGGTTGCAGTGAGTCGAGATTGTGTCACCGCACTCCAGCTTGGCACCTGGTGACAGAATGAGACTCTGTCTCAAAAAAAAAAAAAAAAAAAAAAAAAAAGAAATCCTAAGAAAAAAGAAGCATAGAACTATAAATTGAATACAAAAATCCAATGAATAAGATGAAGGTAAGTCAAGAAATTAGAACCTCAATCTTCTCTCAACCGAGTTACCAAATTATTTTTCCTTCAGTGCCAGTAATCTGGGCAGATTACTGAAGCTATCAATACTGGAATAAATCCTAAGAAAAACTCCTAAGTATATTGGCCCAGGCAAAGAGATCCTGACTAAGACCTCAAAAGAAAATGTAACTAAAACAAAAATATACACACGGGGCTTAGTTAATAATAATAATATTTTTTCTTCCTTTACTCGACCCTCTCCAGGTCTTCAGTCAATTCATGCCTCTACCTTCAGACAGTAATAATGATTAATTTTACTCACCCAACCATCCCCCAACCAAAACATCCTGTTCTAGACCAGGCTTTTAAAATTACAGCAATTTTTAAATGATAGCAATCTTAAAAGCCTGGTCTAGAATAGGATATCTATTTTTTGTTGACCGATTGATTGAGACAGAATCTTACTCTGTCACCCAGGCTGGAGTGCAGTGGTACCATTTTGGCTCACTACAGCCTCTGCCACCTGGGTTCAAGTGATTCTTGCGCCTCAGCCTCTCCAGTAGCTGGGATTACAGGTACACACCACCCCGCCTGGCTAATTTTTTTTTTTTTTTTTTGTGACGGAGTCTATCTCTGTCTCCCAGGTTAGAGTGCAGTGGTGCGATCTCGGCTCACTGTAACCTCCGCCTTCCGGGTTCAAGGGATTCTCCTACCTCAGTCTTCCGAGTAGCTGGGATTACAGGTGTGTGCCACCATACCCAGCTAATTTTTTTTTATTTTTAGTAGAGATAGGGTTTCACCATGTCGGCCATTGTGCTCTCAAACTCCTGACCTCAGGTGATCCACCAGCCTTGGCCTCCCAAAGTGCTAGAATTACAGGCGTGAGTCACAGTGCCCGGCCTAATTTTGTATTTTTAGTAGAGATGGAGATTTGCAATGTTGGCCAAGCTGGTCTCAAACTTCTGGGTCTCAAGTGATCTGCCTGCCTAAGCCTCCCAGAATGCTGGGATTACAGACATTAGTTTTGCTGAAGTAACACACATAACTCTAGATATGCTAGAACTCTCTTTCATATGAACTTCACCTTGACAGATACAGATCCAAATTTACTTATAATAAGGCACATAAAATATTCAAAAGTATGAATAAGTGCTAGTAAATAATGATATTTTCTTCACTTGTGTTACAACTGGATCTGGAGATTTAGCAAACAGTTGGCTTACCTACCCTCTCCATTGCACGCGCTAAGAAAAAGGAGACATAAACTGGTTATATGATTGAGTTCGAGCCACGTCTATTTTCTTCCCTTATTCTGCCATTCGATCTGATAGCAATTTTAAAAGCCTGGTCTAGAATAACAACCAAAAAGTGTCTATGCAAAGCAGTGGCAGGAAAACTAGAAACTGTTTTCAGCTCAGTTCATCAAAGCATATAAAACTATTTTTCAAACTTTAATCAATAAAAAACTGTCATGCACAAAATATATCAGAAATGTAAAACATAACCAACAGAGACTTTGAATAACACCAGCCCCTTCACCTCCTGAATGAGTAAAAGCCATCTCATCTCAAAGTTAGTCTTTCTACAATCCTCCACCTTTTTCAGGGATATTTCTGTGACACAGAATGAAATGACTACCGATCCAGTTATAAAAACCACATATGTGCATATAATTATTTGAAACTTTAACTGCCACTCTAAAAGCCAATATGGAATAAATTCCTACTGATTGTATTTTCTGAATATATAGAGAAATCCATGCAATTGACACCACCTTCTTAACACCAGCTAAGTCCATCTGTCACCCAGTATATTAGGAGAGCTTCCTGTGTGGCTTCTTGGTATCCTTTCTTACGTCATCCAGTCCCTTCTCCACGATGCACTGCAGCAATCCTTTCAAAGAGCAATGTAGTGAAAACCATTGCCTGTTCATTTTGCTCTGGAAGAGTGATCATATGTCTTGGTTTCATAGTATATTCCCTTGGTATATGTCTATTGTCCTGGCATCTCATTCAGTTTAAAATTATTTATGGTTTCTGCATTTTTAATTAATGAATGCTTTGAAAAAGTCCTATTTCACTGAATAAATATATTAGTAATAGCATAATATATATATTGTTTATGGAATTTTTATAGAATTTTGCATATTAGATCTTTGGTGACAAATGCAACTTCATAGGATAAAACTACTTCAGAGACTCATTTGATATAATAATTACATTTTTTTTTGTTTTGAGATGGAGTCTTGCTCTGTTGCCCAGGCTGGAGTGCAATGGCGTGATCTCTCCTCACCACAAACTCTGCCTCCTGGGTTCAACTGATTCTCTTGTCTCAGCCTACAGAGTAACTAGGATTACAGGTGTGTGCCACCACAACCAGCTAGTTTTTTGTACTTTTAGTAGAGATGGGGTTTCACCATGTTGGCCAGGCTGGTCTTGAACTCCCAACCTTGTGATCCGCCTGCCTCGGCCTTCCAAAGTGCTGGGATTACAGGTGTGAGCCATTGTGCCTGGCCTAATGAATGCTTTTTAAACTTAGATGCCTTTCTGAGGAATTAACTAAAGACACTGAATAAATATATGCCAACTTTAAATAGCACTTTGGTTACAAAGATTTTCTTACATTGATTGTGTTTTTTAATTAAACACATATCTGTTAGAAAATCTAGTATTTTAAACAATTATCTTGTGGAGAAAGATTGCATATTGAGATCTCTGGAAAGCAGACTCTACAGTAGAATTTAGTGTTCAAGATGGTTTTAAGGCCAGGCGCTCTGCATATGCCTGACACCTCTAGTAGGGAGGGAAAGAAGCTGCCATGGGAACAAATAGAAGATGGGCTGAGATACAGGCCTGGAAGCCTCAACCCAACCAGGAGCTCTGGAGCTTCATTAGCCTGTCACAGCTCTTCCACTTTGGGTCTAATGGTCACAGTTTGATACTTATGCCTTGAACACCAAGGCATGTGGCCTCCCCAAAGGTTGTGACCTTGAGAGAGGTGTCTCTACAGCTGAAGCCAACCCAGGAGGTGCTGACACAGCTGAATGCTGTCATACGCGCATCAGTGAGGTCCACAAGCCTTCCCTAAAGTGTATCTGCATGGCACATCTTCATGCTCACCACTAGCAACTTATCATTTCATTATTTTACCTTAATTTTTTAAATAAAAATGATTACTATTACTTATTAAGCATCAGCTATGAGCAGACACTCTAAAATGGTTCCACATGAAGTGTGTCATTTAATACCTCTACAACTCTATCATCTACCAAATTATTTTAGCTTTATTTTATGCATAAGAAAACTTGAACACATAACACTGAAATTTACAAAGGTCACGTGAGCAGAATCTCAACCTGCGATCTCTAGCTACAAATACAGAAATTTTAACCCTACAGTACAAGTGCCTTCCATAAGGAATGTAAAACACAACATAAAGCAATAGATCATCCTGTATGTCCCAAATTCATTTTTGGTTAAGTGCACCTGTTTCCATTTAGATTTTTCAAGCTAAATTATATTTGTACTAAAAAAAAACACACCCTTTTCTTTAATTATGCTATTGAACACAGAGGGTGACCCTTGCAGTGATTTACATTTGATGTCAAAGACAGGACAAACACAAATGAATACATAAAATCTGATGTGGGAAAAAAAGCAAATAAACTGACATCTCCATTTAATAGTACAACCTGTTTAACCAGCAGTCTAAGAAGCCTAAATGATTGCAGATCCTTGAAATAACCTTTTTTTTCTTTAAATTTGTTATACTTTAAGTTCTGAGATACATGTGCTGAATGTGCAGGTTTGTTACATAGGTATACACGTGCCATGGTGGTTGGCTGCATCCATCACCCCGTCATCTACATTAGGAATTTCTCCTAATGCTATCCCTCCCCAATCCCTCCACCCCCTGCTATCCCTCTCCAACCTCCCCACCCACTGACATTCCCCAGTGTGTGATGTTCCTCTCCCTGTGTCCATGTTTTCATTGTTCAACACCCACTTATGAGTGAGAACATGTGGTGTTTGGTTTTCTGTTCTTGTGTCAGTTTGCTCAGAATGATGGTTTCCAGTTTAACCCATGGCCCTGCAAAGGACATGAACTCACACTTTCTATGGCTGCATAATATTCTATGGTGTTTATGTGCCACATTCTTTATCCAGTCTATCCTTGATGGCCATTTGGGTTGGTTCCAAGTCTTTGCTATTGTGAACAGTGCTGCAATAAACATACGTGTGCATGTGTCTTTATAGTAGAATGATATATAATCCTCTGTTAGAAAATCTGCATATGCCTAACTCCTCTAGCAGGGAGGGAAAGATACCCAGTAATGGGATTGATGTGTCAATATCCAGTAATGGGATTGGTTTGTCAAATGGTATTTCTGTTTCTAGATCCTTAAGGAATCGCCACACTGTATTCCACAATATTTGAACTAATTTACACTCCCACCAACAGTGTAAAAGTGTTCCTATTTCTCCACATTCTCTACAGCATCTGTTGTCTCCAGATTTTTTAATGATCGCCATTCTAACTGGCATGAGATGCTATCTCAATGTGGTTTTGATTTGCATTTCTCTAATAACCAGTGATGATGAGCCTTCTTTCATATGTTTGTTGGCTGCATAAATGTCTTCATTCCACTCCCACGCAGATGTCCAGGTATTGGGAGCACCCACTCTCCTGGATTAGGAATTCAGGCTGCCCTTCTTCCCATGTAGAGAACTTGGAGCCAAGGAGGTTTCCCAACCCCATACCCTAGGCACATCTCTTGGTGCTTGGTAGCCAAAACAATGGCTAATCTCTTCGAGAAGGTGCTGGTGCATGCCATTAAGGGAACTATAGGCAGAAATGCTGTCTTGTCCCACCCATCTTGGCCCCCACCTCCCAAAGCTGAGCAGGGAGCTTAGACTACTGTGTACTCCACAAATCAGCCCATTGCATGAAGCAACAGAGAGCTTCTCCCAGTAAACAGAGATCAGTTACCCAGCCACACTGGCCACAGCTGGTTCTTCCTAGAAGTGCCATCAACTGGCTTGTAGGTAAAACTGCACATCCCAGTACAAAACAGAAGTGCACAGGGCTACAGAAGAAAAGCCAAAAGACCCTACTCAGCATTCTCTAGTCACACACCCTAGGGAGAAAGGGAAAGAAAAAATAATATTATAGAAAAAGAGAAGGGTTCAATTCAACTTGAAAACTTAACTATCCTAAATTAAACAACTTACTCCTGAATAACTTTGGGTAAATAACAAAATTAAGATAGAAATCAAAGAAATTCTTTGAAATAAACAAAAACAGATACACAACGTACCAAAATTTCTGGGATGCAGCAAAAGCAGTGTTAGCAGGAATTGTTTATAGTGTGGAATGGCTACCTCAAAGAGGTAGAAAGATCTCAAATTAATGATCTAACACCACACTTAGAGAAATTAAAAATGAGGAGTAAACTAACCCTTACCTTAAAAGAAGAAAAGAAGGGAAATCAGAGCAGAAATGAAGGAAAGTGAGACTCAAAAACCAACACAAAGAGCAATGAAACCAAAAGTTTGTTTTTTGAACGGATAAACAAGATCAACAGACAGCTAACTAGATTAATGAAGGAAAAAAATGACAGAGAATATACAAATATTACAATCAGAAATGACAAAAGTGACATTATGACTAATCCAACAGAACTACAAAATCTTCTCAGACACCATTATGAACACCTCTATTCACACAAACTAGAAAATCCAGTGGAAATAAATAAATTCCTGGAAACACACAGTCCCCAAGATGGAACCATGTGATAGTCTGTTCTAACGCTGCCAAAATAGACTTACCTAAGACTGAGTAATTTACAAAGGAAAGAGGTTTAATGGATTCACAGTTCCACATGGCTGAAGAGGTCTCACCAATTATGATGGAAGATGAAGGAAGAGCAAAGCGATGTCTTATGTGGCGGAAGACAGGAGTGCTTGTGCAGAGGATCTCTCCATCAGATCTCATGAGACTTATTACTACAATGAGAACAGTATGGGAAAACATTCCCATGATTCAATTGTCTCCACCTGCCCCCACCTTGATATGTGGGAATCATTACAATTCAGTGTGAGATTTGGGTGGGGACAGAACCAGACCATACGAAATCAGGAAAAAAATTAAAACCATGAACAGACCAATGTGAATTCCAAAACTGAATCAGTAACATAAGTCTACCAACCAAAAAAGCCCCAGACCAGATGGATTTACAGACAACTTATACCAGAAGTACAAACAGCTGGTAGCCATTCTACTGAAAATATTCCAAAAAGTCAAGGAGAAGGGACTCCTCTCTAACTCATTCTCTGAAGCTAGTCTCACTCTGATACCAAAACAGGGCAAAGACACAATTAATAAAAAGCGTTACTATACACCAATAACAGACAAACAGCGAACCAAATCATGAGCAAACTGCCATTCAAATTGCTACAAAGAGAATAAAATACTTAGGAATACAACTAACAAAGGATGTGAAGGACCTCTTCAAGAAGAACTACAAACCACTGCTCAAGGAAATAAGAGAGGACACAAACAGATGGAAAAACATTCCATGCTCATGGATAGGAAGAACTGATATCGTGAAAATGGCCACAGTGCCAAAAGTAATTTATAGATTCAATGCTATCCCCATCAAGCTACCACTGACCTTCTTCACCAAACTGGAAAAAAACACCTTAAACTTCATATGAAACCGAAAAAGAGCCTGCATAGCCAAGACAATCCTAAGCAAAAACAACAAAGCTGGAGGCATCACACTACCTGACTTCAAACTATACTATAAGGCTAGAGTAACCAAAACACCATGGTACTGGTACCAAAACAGAGATATAGACAGACCAGTGGAACAGAACAGAGGCCTCAGAAGTAATGCCACACACCTACAAACATCTGATCTTTGACAAACCTGACAAAAACAAGCAATGGGGAAAAATTCCCTATTTAATCAATGATGTTGGGAAAACTGGCTAGCCATGTGCAGAAAGCTGAAACTAGACCCCTTCCTGACACCTTATACAAAAATTAACTCCAGATGGATTAAAGATTTAAATGTAAGACCTAACACCATAAAAATACTGGAAGAAAACCTAGGCAATATCATTCAGGACATAGGCATAGGCAAGGACTTCATGACTAAAACTCCAAAAGCATTGAGAACAAAAGCCAAAACAGACAAATGGGATCTCATTAAACTTAAGAGCTTTTGCAAAGCAAAAGAAACAATCATTAGCAAGAACCAGCAACCAATAGAATGGGAAAAAATTTTTGCAAGCTACCATCTGACAAAGGGCTAATATCCAGAATCTACAAAGAACTAAAACGAATTTACAAGACACAAACAAACAACCCCATCAAAAAGCGGGCAAAGGATATGAACAGGTGCTTTTCCAAAGAAGACATTTATGCACCCAACAAACATATGAAAAAATGCTCATCATCACTGGTCATTAGAGAAATGCAAATCAAAACCATATTGAGATACTATCTCACTCCAGTTATAATAGCGATCATTAAAAAATCTGAAGACAACAGATGCTATAGGCGATGTGGAGAAATAGGAATGCTTTTACACTGTTGGTGGGAGTGTAAATTAGTGCAACTGTTGTGGAAGACAGTGTGGTGATTCCTCAAGGATCTAGAACTAGAAATACCATTTGACCCAGCAATCCCATTACTGGGTATATATCCAAAGGATTATAAATCATTCTATTATAAAGACAAATGCACACGTATGTTCACTGTGGGACTGTTTTCAATAGCAAAGACTTGAGACCAACCCAAATGGTCATCAAGGATAGACTGCATAAAGAAAATGTGGCACATATAAACCAGAGAATACTATGCAGCCATAAAAAAGGATGAGTTTATGTCCTTTGCAGGGACATGGATGAATCTGGAAACCATCATACTCAGCAAACTGACACAAGAACAGAGAAACAAACACTGCATGTTCTCACTCATAGGTGGGTGTTGAACAATGAGAACATATGGACACAGGGAGGGGAGCATCACACACTGGGGTCTGTTGGGGGATGGGGAGCTAGAGGAGGGATAACAAGGAGGGGAAAGAGGGACAGATAACATTAGGAGAAGTACCTAATGTAGGGGGATGGAGGCAGCAAACTACCATGGCATATGTATACCTATGTAACAATCCTGCAAGATCTGCACATGTACCCCAGAACTTAAAGTATAATTTTAAAAAAATCCTCAGACCAATATCCCTAATGAACACAGATTAAAAAATATATATATATCTACAAAATACTAGTGAATTTAATCCAGGAGCACATCAAACGTTAATTCAACATAATTAACTTGGCTTTATTCCAGGGACACAAGCTTGGTCCAACACATGCAAATCAATAAATGTGATTCACCAGATAAGCAAAATTAAAAACAAAAATTATTTCAATATTTTAATAGAGATAAAAAAAACTGTAGATAAAATCTCACATCACTTCATGATAAAACCCCTCGAGAAACTGGGCCTTAAAGGAACACATCTCAGCATATTGCATTCCTCTTGAAAACTGGAGCAAGACAAGGATGTCCACTCTCACTACTCCTATTCAACATAGTACTGGAAGTGCTAGCCAGAGTAATCAGACAAGAGAAATAAATAAAAGGTATCCAAATAGGAAAAGAAGTCAAACTATCTCTCTTCGGGTACTATAGGATTCTATGCCTAGAAAATGCTGAAGACTCCACCAGAAGGCTCCTGGAACTCATATACAAGTTTAGTAAAGCTTCAGGATAAAAACTTAATGTAAAAATGTTAGTAGCATTTCCATACTTCAATAACACTCAAGCTGAGAGCCAAATCAAGAATGTAATTCTACTTTTAATAGCCACAGACAAAAATAAAATACCTAGGAATACATCTAAGCAAGGACTAAAAGATCTCTACAGGAAAAACTATGATACACTGCTGAAAAAAATCAGATGTGAATCAAACAAATAGAAAAACATTCCATGGTCATAGATTGGAAGAATTAATATCAAAATGGCCACACTGCCCAAAGAATCTACATATTCAACAATACTCCAATCAAGCTACCAACATAATTTTTCAGAGAACTAGGAAAAAACTATTCTAAATTCATATAGAACCAGTAAAGAGAGCCCAAATAGCTAAAGCAATCCAAAGCACAAAGAACAAAGCTTAAAACATCACCTTAACTGACTTTATACTATGAGGTACAATAATCCAAACAACAATGCCCTCATACAAAGACAGAAACATAGAGCAATAGAATCGAATAGAGAACCCAGAAAGAATACCACACACTTACAGTCATCTGATCTTCAACTAAGTAAGCATGCGGAAAGGACTCCCTATTCAATAAATGATGCTGGCATAGCTGACTAGCCATATGCAGAAAGATGAAAGTGGACTCCTCCTTTTTACCATATTAAAAATTAACTCAAAGTAGATTAAATATTTAAATGTGAGATCTCAAACTATAATAATCCTAGAAGAAAACCTAGGAAATACCATTCTAGACACTGACCTTGGGAAGTAATTTATGAATAAGTCCTCAAAAGCAACTGCAACAAAAACAAAAATTGACAAGCGGGACCTAAGTAAACTAAAGATCTACACAGCAAAAGAAATGATCAGCAGAGTAAACAGACAACTTACGGAATGGGAGAAGATATTTGCAAACTATGCATCTGACAAAGGTCTAATGTCCAGATCTATAAAGAACTTAAACAGTGCAACAAGCAAAAGTAACCCATTTTAAAAAATGGCCAAAAGACATAAACAAACACTTCACAAAAGAAGACATACAAGCGGCCAAGAAACATGAAAAAAAAATTCTCTACATCACTAATCAGCAGAGAAATGGAAATTAAAACCACAGTGACATAAAGTTTCACACCAGTCAGAAGGGCAAGTGCAATGGCTCATGCCTACAATCCCAGCACTCGGTGAGGCCAATGTGGGTGAATTGCCTGAGCTCAGGAGTTCCAGACCATCCTAAGCAACATGATGAAAACCCTCCTCTTAAATAAAATAAATATAAAATTAAATATAAAATAAAATAAAATAGCTGGCTTGGTAGCACATGCCTGTAGTCCCAGCTACTGTGGAGGCTGAGGTGGGAAGATCTCTTAAAGCTAGGAGGCAGAGGCTGCAGTGAGCAGAGATCACACCACTGCACTACAGCCCAGGCAACAGAGAGAGACTGTCTCAAAAAAAAAAAAAAAAAAAAAAAAAAAGGCTATTACTAAAATCAAAAAACTATAGATCCTGGAGAAGCTGAGGAGAAAAGGTAACACTTACACACTGTTGGTGGGGAATGTAATCTAGTTGAACCACTGTAAAAAGTGAAAAAAAAAAAAAAACTTACAACTACCATATGATCCAGCTGTCCCATTACTGGGTATATATCCAAAGGAAAATAAATTGTTATGCCAAAAAGACACATGGATTTGCATGTTCATCATAGCACTAGTCACAATAGCAAACACTAGAATCAATCTAGGTGCCCATCAGTGGTGGACTGGATAAAGAAAATGTGATACATGTATACCATGGAATGCTGTACATCCATAAAAAGAATGAAATTATGTTCTTCGAAGCAACATGAATGCAGCTGGAGGCCATTATATTAAGGAAAATAATGCAGGAACAGAAAACCAAATATTGCATGCTCTCACTTTTAAGTGGGAGTTAAACTTTGAGGATATGTGAACATAAAAATGGCAACAATATAAACTGGCATCTGCTAGAGGAGGAAAGAGGGGGTGGAAAAAGGCTGGTAAAGTAACTATTGGCTACTAAGCCCCAGTACCTGGGTGATGGGACAAATCATACTTCAAACCTCAGCACCATGTAATATACCTAGGTTACAAACTTGCACATACACCCCAGGAATCTAAGATGAAATTTGAAATCATAAAAACATTACAACCCATCAACGACCACTAAAAAGCATTTATTTTATTTTATAGGTTATTCATTTCATTATAAAGCCTTTACAAACTTACCGAAGGAATTTACAATATAATGGGAAATTTTTTTTTGTTTGTTATTTTAAATACAACTATTTATTTAAGCAATTATTAAGCAAATAAAGCAAACTGTTAAGCAAAAGAGCCTTCACAACAATGCTTGTTCTTCTGGCTTGGGAAGATTTGCAGCATAATCAGAAAGCCTATGTTTTACTACTTTAATCGACTCCCCTTGTGTACCCTGGACAGCTTCAAAATTATTCAATTATCAAATCTCTTGAACTTCATTTTCTTAATTCAGGCACAGAAACTCACTTTGCTGAGAAAGTAAGAGGGCCTTGTGCAGAAGCCTTTTCTTTTGTAAAGCGGTACAATCAAATTTAGGGTCTGACGAAACAATACAGAATATAGCTATTTCAACAGACATTTCACAACTTGCTAATTTATCAAAACTCTCCCTTCTTTCCTAGGCCCCACCTCAACCCCACACACAGAGTTAAGTCTGCTTGAGAAAACACCTACTCATTCCCTCTCAGGACCACACTTGAAATACAAATGACAGAAAAAATGGTCTGTTTTCAAAAGCATTAGATGTGTACCTTGCAGAGAGAATGCTAAGAGATTCAGATTTCATAGTGCAATGTGAGCCTTTTGCCCTTTTCCTATCTTCACTGGAATTAGGAACAGTTTTCCACTTCGGTGTGCTCATGATGACCCCAACATTACTCTACTTTCCCTTTTTAGCTCTATGCTGAATAACCGCAAATTTTTAAACTTGCCTTATTTTTCTATTTTTTGAATTATACTTTAAGTTCTGAGATACATGTGCGGAACATGAAGGTATGTTACATAGGTATACATGTGCCATGGTGGTTTGCTGCACCCATCAACCCATCATCTACATTATGTATTTCTCCTAATGCTATCCCACGCCTAGCCTCCCAACCCCGGACAGGCCCCAGTGTGTGATGTCCCCTCCCTGTGTCCATGTGTTCTCATTGTTCAGCTCCCACTTATGAGTGAGAACAAGCGGTGTTTGGTTTTCTCTTCCTGTGTTATTTTGCTGAGAATGATGGTTTCCAGCTTCATCCATGTCCCTGCAAAGGACATTAACTCATCCTTTTTCATGAATGCATAGTATTCCATGGTTTACATGTGCCATATTTACTTTATCCAGCCCTCTGGGCATTTGGATTGGTTCCACGTCTTTCCTACTGTGAATAGTGCTGCAATAAACATATGCATGCATGTGTCTTTATAGAATCATTTATAATCCTTTGGGTATGTACCCAGTAATGGCACTGCTGGGTCAAATGGTATTTCTATTTCTAGATCCTTGAAAAATGGCCACACTGTCTTCCACAATAGGTTAACTAATTTGCACTGCCATCAACAGTATAATAGCATTCCTATTTGTCCACATCCTCTCCAGCATCTGTCCTTTCTTGACTTTTTAATGATCGCCATTCTAACTGACACGAGATAATATCTCATGGGGGTTTTGGTTTGCATTTCTCTAATGACCAGTGATGATGAGCTTTTTTCCATGTGTTTGTAGGCCGCATAAATGTCTTCTTTTGAGAAGTGTCTATTCATATCCTTCACCCACTTTTTGATGAGGTGTTTTTTTTTTCTTGTAAATTTTTTTAAGTTCTCTGTAGATTCTGGTTATTAACCCTTTGTCAGATGAATAGATTGTAAAAATTTCTCCTATTCTGTAGGTTGCCTGTTTACTCTGATGATAGTTTATTTTGCTGTGCAGAAGCTCTTTAGTTTAATCAGATCCCATTTGTCTATTTTGGCTTTTATTGCCATTGCTTTTGGAGTTTCAGTCATGAAGTCTTTGTCCATGCCTATGTCCTAAATAATATTGCCAAGTTTTTTTTTCTAGGGTTTCTATGGTTTTAGGTCTTACATTTAAGTCTTTAGTCCATCTTGAGTTAATTTTTGTGTAAGGTATAAGGAAGAGGTCCAGTTTCAGCTTTCTGCATATGACCAGCTGGTTTTCCCAACACCATTTATTAAATAGGGAATCCTTTTCCCATTGCTTGTTTTTGTCAGATTTGTCAAAGATCAGATGGTTGTAGATGTATGTGTGGTGTTATTTCTGAGGCCTCTGTTCTATTCCATTGGTCTACATATCTGTTTGGGTACAAGTACCATGCTGTTTTGGTTACTTTGGCCTTGTAGTATAGTTTGAAGTCAGGAAGCGTGACGCTTCCAGCTTTGTTCCTTTTGCTTAGATTATCTTTGCTATACAAGCTCTTTTTTGGTTCTATACAAAACTTAAAGTTTTCTTTTTTCTAATTCTGTGAAGAAAGTCAACGGTAGCTTAATGGGGATAGCATTCAATCTATAAATTACTCTGGACAGTATGGCCACTTTCACAATATTGATTCTTCCTATCCATGAGCATGTAATGTTTTTCCATTTGTTTGAGTCCTCTCTTATTTCCTTGAGCAGTGGTTAGTAGTTCTCCTTGAAGAGGTCCTTCGCATCTTTTGTAAGTTGTATTCCTAGGTATTTTACTCTCTTTGTAGCAATTGTGAACGGCAGTTCACTCATGATTTGGGTCTCTGTATGTCTATTATTGGTTTATAGGAATGTTTGTGATTTTGCATATTGATTTTTTATCCTGAGACTTTGCTGAAGTTGCTTATCAGCTTAAGAAGATGTTGGGCTGAGATGATGGGGTCTTCTAAATATACAATCATGTCATCTGCAAATAGAGAAAATTTGACTTCCTCTCTTCCTATGTGAATACCCTTTATTTCTTTCTCTTGCTTGATTGTCCTGGCCAGAACTTCTAATACTATGTTGAATAGGAGTGATGAGAGAGGTTATCTTTGTCTTGTGTCAGTTTTCAAAGGGAATGCTTCTAGCCTTTGCCCATTCAGTATGACATTGGTTGTGGGTTTGTCATAAATAGCTCTTATTATTTCTGAGATATGTTCCATCAATACTCAGTTTATTGAGAGTTTTTAGCAAGGAGGGATGTTGAATTTTATCAAAGGCCTTTTCTGCATCTATTGAGATAATCGTATGTTTTTTGTCATTGGTTCTGTTTATGTGATGGATTACATTTACTGATTTGCATATGTTGAACTGGCCTTGCATCCCAGGGATGAAGTCCACTTGATTGTGGTGCATAAGCTTTTTGATGTGCTGCTAAATTCGGTTTGCCAAATATTTACTGAGGATGTTTGTATCGATGCCCATCAAAGATACTGGCCTGAAATTTTCTTTTTTTGTGTTCTATGTCTGCCAGGTTTTGGTATCAAGATGATGCTGGCCTCATAAAATGCACTAGGGAGGATTCACTCTTATTCTGTTGTTTGGAATAGTTTTAGAAGTAATGGTGCTAGCTCCTCTTTGTACCTCTGGTATAATTTGGCTGTGAATCCATCAGCCCTGAACTTTGTTTTCAGTTGGTAGGCTATGAATTGCTGCCTCAATTTCAAAACTTGTTATTGGTCTATTCAGTAATTCAACTTTTTCCTGGTTTAGTTTTGGGAGGGTGTGTGTGTCCAGGAATTTATCCATTTCTTCTGGATTTTCTAGTTTATTTGCATAGATGTGTTCATAGTATTCTTTGATGATAGTTTGTATTTCTGTGGGACCAGTGGAAATATTCCCTTTATCATTTTTTATTGCATCTATTTGATTCTTCTCTCTTTTCTTTTTTATTAGTCTGGCTAGCAGTTTATCTCTTTTGTCAATCTTTTAAAAAAACATATCCTGGATTCACTGATTTTTTTGAGGGATTTTGTGCCTCTATCTCCTTCATTTCTGCTCTGATCTTGGTTATTTCTTGTCTTCTGCTAGTTTTTGAATTTGTTTGCTGTTGCTTCTATAGTTCTTTTAGTTGTGATGTTAGAATGTCAATTTCAGATCTTTCCTGCTTTCTCCTGTGGGCATTTAGTGCTAAAAACTTCCCGCTAAACACTGCTTTAGCTGTGTCCCAGAGATTCTGGCACATTGTGTCTTTCTTCTCATTGGTTTCAAAGAACTTATTTATTTCTGCCATAATTTAGTTATTTACACAGTAGAAATTCAGGAGCAGGTTGTTCAGTTTCCATGGAGCTGTACAGTTTTGAGTGAGTTTCTTAATCCTGACTGCACTGTGGTCTGAGAGACTATCTGGTATGGTGTCTATTCTTTTGCATTTGCCGAGTAGTGTTTTACTTCCAATTGTATGATCAGTTTTAGAATAAGTGTGATATGGTGCTAAGAAGAATGTATATTCTGCTTATTTGGGGTGGAGAGTTCTGTAGATGTCAATTAGGTCTGCTTGGTCCAGAGCTGACTTCAAGTCCTCAATATCCTTGTTAATTTTCTGTCTTGTTGATCTAATATTGACAGTGAGGTGTTAAAGTCTTTCACTGATGTGAGGTCTCTGTAGGTCTCTAAGAACTTGCTTTATGAATCTGGGTGCTCCTGTATTGGGTTCATATATATTTAGGTTAGTTAGCTCTTCTTGTTGCGTTGATTCTTTACCATTATGTAATGCCCTTCTCTGTCTTTTTTGATTTTTGCTGGTTTAAGGTCTGTTTTATCAGAGACTAGGATTCCAACCCTTGCTTTTTTTTTTTTTCCTTCCGTTTGCTTGATGAATATTCCTACATCCCTTTATTTTGAGCCTATGTGTGTCTTTGCACGTGAGATGGATCTCTTGAATACAGCACACCAATGGGTCTTGACTCTTTATCCAATTTGCCAGTCTGTGTCTTTCAATTGTGGCATTTATCCCATTTACATTTAAGGTTAATATTGTTATGTGTGAATTTGATCTTGTCATTATGATGCTAGCTGGTTATTTTGCTCATTAGCTGACTCAGTTTCTTCAAAGTGTAAATGGTCTTTACAATTTGGTATGTTTTTGCTATGGCTCATATCAGTTTTTCCTTTTCTTTTTTAGTGCTTCCTTCAGGAGCTCTTGGAATGCAGGCCTGGTGTTGACAAAATCTCTCAGCATTTGCTTGTCTGTAAAGAATTTTATTTCTCCTTTACTTATGAAGCTTAGTTTGGCTGGATATGAAATTCTGGGTTGAACATTCATTCTTTAAGAATGTTGAGTATTGGCCCCCACTCTCTTCTTGCTTGTAGAGTTTCTGCTGAGAGATCGCTGTGAGTCTGATGGGCTTCCCTTTGTGGGTAACCCAACCTTTTTCTCTGGCTGCCCTTAACATTTTTTCCTTTATTTCAACCTTGGTGAATCTGACAATTATGCCCTCGGGTTGCTCTTCTCGAGGACTATCTTTGTGGTGTTCTCTGTATTTCCTGAATTTGCATGTTAGCCTGTCTTACTTGGTTGGAGAAGATCTCCTGGATAATATTCTAAAGAGTGTTTTCCAACTTGGTTTCATTCTCCCCGTCACTTTCAGGTACACCAATCAAACCTAGATTGGGTATTTTCACAAAATCCCACATTTCTTGGAGGCTTTTTTTGTTCTTTTTCTTTTTTCGGGTTGCTCTTCTCGAGGACTATCTTTGTGGTGTTCTCTGTATTTCCTGAATTTGCATGTTAGCCTGTCTTACTTGGTTAGAGAAGATCTCCTGCATAATATTCCAAAGAGTGTTTTCCAACTTGGTTTCATTCTCCCCATCACTTTCAGGTACACCAATCAAACCTAGATTGGGTATTTTGACAAAATCCCACATTTCTTGGGGCTTTTTTTGTTCTTTTTCTTTTTTTTCTCTAATCTTGTCTTCACGCTTTATTTCATTAAGTTGGTCTTCAATCTCTGATCTCCTTTCTTCTGCTTGATTAATTTGGCTATCAATACTTGTATATGCTTTATGAAGTTCTCGTGCTGTGTTTTTCAGCTTAATGAGGTCATTTATGTTCTTCTCTAAACTGGTTATTATACTTAGCAATTCCTCCAACGTTTTTCAAAGTGCTTAGCTTCCTTCCATTGGGTTAAAACGTGCTCCTTTAGCTCAGAGGAGTTTTTTATTACCTACCTTCTGAAGCCTCCTTTTGTCAATTCATCAAACTCATTCTCCATCCAGTTTTGTTCCCTTGCTGGAGAGGAGCTGTAATCCTTTGGAGGAGAAGAGGCATTCTGGTTTTTGAAGTTTTCAGCCTTTTGGTGCTGGTTTCTCCTCATCTCCGTTGATTTATCTACCTTTGGTCTTTGATGCTAGTCACTTTCAGATTGGGTTTCTGTGTGGACATCCTTTTTGTTGATCTTGATGCTATTCCTTTCTGTTTGTTACCTTTCCTTCTAACAGTCGGATCCCTCTGCTGCAGGTCTGCTTGAGTTTGCTGGAGGTCCACTCCAGACCCTGTTTACCTGGGTATCACTAGTGGAGACTGCAGAACAGCAAAGATTGCTACCTATTCCTTCCTCTTGAACCTTCATCCCAGAGGGTCACCCTCCAGATGCTAGCTGAAGCTCTCCTGTATGAGGTGTCTGTCAACCCCTGCTGGGAGGTATCTCCTCGTCAGGAGGCATGGGAGTCAGAGACCCACTTGAGGAGGCAGTTTGTCCCTTAGCAGAGCTCAAGCACTGTGCTGGGAGATCTGCTGCTCTCTTCAGGGAGGGCAGGTAGGAATGTTTAAGTTTGTTGAAGCTGCGCCCACAGCTTCCCCTTCCCCCAGCGTGCCCTCTGTCTCAGGGAGATGAGAGTTTTATCTATAAGCCCCTGACTGGGGCTGCTGCCTTTCTTTCAGAGATGCCCTGCCTATAGAGGAACACTCTAGAGAGGCAGTCTGGTACAGTGGCTTTGCTGAGCTGCAGTGGGCTTTACCAAGTTTGAACACCCAGGTGACTTGGTTTACACTGTGAAGTGAAAACCACCTTCTCAAGCCTCAGTAATGGCAGATGCCCCTCTCCAACCAAGCTCAAGCCTCCCAGGTCAACTTCAGACAGCTGTGCTGGCAGTGAAAATTTCAAGCCAGTGGATCTTAACTTGGTGGGCTCTGTGGGAGTGGGATCCGCTGAGCTAGACCACTTTACTTCCTAGCTTCAGGCCCCTTTCCAGGTGATTAAACGGTTTTGTCTTGCTGGCATTCTAGGAACCACCGGGGTATAAAAAAAAACTCCTGCAGCTAGCTTGGTGTCTGCCCAAATTACTGCAATGGGCAATCTTTAAAAAGAAATTAAATGCATTTGAAAGGGCTTCATATGTTACAATTGTCATGTTTCCAAATAAATTATTTCCAAGATTATTATATACAACTGAACTCTAGTCACACTATCTTTATAAATATACTATATCCTCATAATTGAATTTATATGCAACAGTAAAATAACACAGCTACCTCAATGAAAATAAAAAATAGATGTTGAAGGCTGAATAGACTTAAAATGGACTCTTAGGACTATAGACTGTGTACTTTTGTGTATGTCATACACACAGTCTTTGACGCCTATGAACATTGCTCTTTTGAAGAGATTCATAATATTCCTAATGCACTAATATCCAGTATATTGGAAATCAAAAGTGGCCAATAGATAATAATGTTTAAAAGCTCCTTCTTCCACCCAAATAAATTTCACAAGTGCACAGAAGTTTTGCCATTAAACTTCCCACCAGGACTAGCACCAAATCTCTGCAGCAGATATCTGTAATTACCTTGAACTCCTTGTAACATTAACTAAACACATTACAAAAGCATTATTCTAAGAGAGACAGTGGAGGAAATGGATACCATTGTATTTTTGCCCACATCCATTCTTTTCCCTTTCACTCCTTTTCCAGTCTTTGCAAAATACCTTTTCAGCTTCCCTTTTGCTTCCACCATAATCCTGCAATGCTCTATTCTCCCCATGTATTAAATTCATATCCTTATACATCTAGGTATCACTTGAATTCCTTCAAAATCAAATCTTATCAATAAGAGATTTGGCAATCTCTCAAGAGCCATTCAGTCAAACAGATTACTACAACTTGCTTTCTCCCTTGAGTATCCACATAGCAAGTGACAGGCTATCTTTCCTCTTTCTTTCTGCCTCAGTATTCTTCATTATAAGTTTCCAGAGCAGACAGGCTTTTTTTCCCCATTATTTAATTCATTTTGCATTGCATTTAACTCAATGGTATGCACAGTCTGGTGCTAATTTTTACTGTGAATAATAGAAAATACACTGAAATTCTATTTCCTATAGAGTCTCAATTTGGGTCTGTTTTCTCAGTAATATATTTTTTAATAGCAATTCAGTAGTGAGCTGAAGAATTCCTTTGAGTTCAGGAACATCCCATTTGTCAATTTAGAGTAAAATACCTAAGCTCTCTTTTTCCCCTTTTCTATGAGCTTTTCAGCTGCATGCTATGCCTCCAATTTGCAGCCTAGTCTGTAAGAATACCATATTTATATTTCTAAACATACCCAAAAATAAGAATAGAAGGGATTTGTGGATGACAAAACACTGCTGTCTGGATTAAACTCTGTGGGCATGACTACATGGAAGCCTGCACAGATGATAAGGATGGATGTTTAATTTCTACCATACAGGAGCCTTAGTGGGAGACAGCATGTCTCTGAAAACTTCAGAGGTAAAAAGCTGTTGATCATAATTTTACCCAGGTGGCTTTTTTTTTTTTTGTATCCCAACTAACTTAAAGTAAAATGTCTTTAAATGGATTATTCTCATTACAGGTGTTCTATGCAGAAAGAAACATGCTTCTCCAACATTGATCTGAATTGTGGAACAGAACTCCAAATTATCTTAGAAATGTTTTTGTTATAACTTGGCAACAGGATGCTATAGAAAAGGGGGTTGTAAACAGAAGTATAGAAGTCAGTTAGATTTTTCACTTCAGAGTATCATCTATCCCATCACTGCAAATGACTACTTCATTGCCCTAACAATGGGTGACTATTTTATTATACTTTAAGAGTCAGGTGTCTGAATAAAAGATAGGTAAATGCAGAGTAATGGTGCTTCATTTTCTTTCTTTCCTTCCTCCATTTAAAAAATTATTTTCCAGCTTAATTGGAAGGGATTCCATGCAATAAAAACAATTTTACTTCTAACATGCATTAATTCATTCACTAAAAAAGTGGCTAAATAGCTGGTTCCAGCATCACAGTAAATGAAGCTAAAAGAATAGATGAATGGATGGTATTGAAAGACTTAGAAAGTCTATGCTGAGCTTAGCTATTTATTTATATGTGCACAGTGTGAAATTAATGAACATACTTTTGACGGCCAAGATTTCTATTACTTTGAAATACTGAAATGTAGGTAAGTACACAAGAGTGTGTTTTAAAACACTATTACTGGAATCCCTATCTTGTCTTTTCAGGAAATAAATTCAGATTTATTTTCTTCATTAATGAGAAACCTAATTTCATTTATGGTTGTGGAAAGCACACTCCAATCATAAGGCATATAGGCAGTTTTGCTTCATAGAAATTTAATTCCACCTCTTAAATGGAACAATACTTAAAACGCAATCGTTCTAAAATTTCTTGGCAAACAGTTTCCCCAAGCACTGGCCCAATTTTTTCATCATTGCATTTAAGTAAGTTCCCAGCTTTATTAAGACTTCAGGCTCTTTGTTGCCAAGAAAAAAACCTACTGAAAAAGCAAACAATAAGAGTTGGGTTTTCAAATAAATTTTGGTTTGCTTAGGCTGTTTAAAATTTGGTTTGGAAGAAATCAAACATTATCTAAGCTTCAAGAGAGATGAATTGTGTCAGAATACCCTGTTTTATGAGCTTTTCAATTGAATTATTGCCTTTGGACTGGAAAAGGACATTTTCATAATCACTGCATCAACCATCACGTTATTTTAACCAGCCTTTAACAAGTAAAAAAGTGAAATTTAGCCAAATTACTTTAGATTTTTTATTCTACAAAAAATATTTGAAGATACCAAATGAAGGATAAATTGTAATCCCCAAGGAAGTAATTTTTATTACCAGTCTGGCTTCATATACCAGAGGACTACATATCATCTGCCAATGAACAATGAAATACTTTCCAAAGAAAACAATGAATCCCTTTGTAACATTGTGGTGTTCCTGATTATAAGTGGATACAAAATACCAAGCACTTAAAATTTCAATCTGTAGAGATAATTAGTGTTACATAAAAATTAAAGATGAGAGGAAAAGGTGCCAGATTTCCTACACAGAATTAATGCTAAGTTTATTATAAAATTCAGTAAATGCTGACAAAAGGTCCAAGAGTCATACGCCTGGAAGACAGTTTGCGAAATCATCTAATGTCGTAGCCAGTAGAAACGGTTTGCTTTCACTCTCTACCTTGGCTTTTCAGCCGTATAAATTTCTTCTCTATTCTTAAAGATTAAATACACCAAAAAGAAAACAAGATTTCACACATTGACTATCCATACTATCACTGATCACTGAGAACCCTCTCTTACTATACATATAACTCAAATCTCTCAGATAGCCTATTTGGTACATTTCTTCTAGTTCTAGAGAATAGCTAGCCACCATCATTAATTAGCTAACACTGTATATTTTTTGAAGCTATTATGAAACCACTTTTTAATCACTCCACTTTCAAACTAAGTAATCCCAATTCCTTTAACCTGTCCTCAAAGGTCCCATTTTAAAACTCTTTAATCATCTCTGTGGCTCTTCACTGGATTCCCTTCAAGGTCTCAATATCCCTAAGAGGCTTTGGAGCCCCAAACTCAGTAATAATTTGTCCTTCTTTCATCTGTTGTCTTGTGGGGGGAGTTGTGGTTTTGGCTTCTCCTATGACCTAGATTGTAGATAATTTAAGGATAAACATTATGTTTCTTTGCTTATGCAGCATTTCTGCTGATCGTAATTTCCTACAGAACTAGGTATATATATCACGGGTGCTTACTCATTTGTTTTTTCTTCCATTTTGTTTTGTTTACTGTAGCAGTCTCATTATCATTCAGCATAAAAGTAGCACCTCATGGCTTTTGTGTTACATAAACTTATTTATATACTTTGAACCCCCTTTCTTATTTTAATTTGCCATATAAAAGTCAAAGGTTGTCCATTCCGTTGAGGAGGCTCTCAACACAAGTTTGCTAGAATTTATCAGTTTCCAATTAAGACTTTAGGTTTTTTATTTGTCTTTGAATAAACTAAAGGGAAAACAAGATATTTGTTAGTAAATTTTCACCAATTTCTTTTCAAATTGGAAATGTGTGATTTTATCAATTCGAACTGTGACAAAGACATGGGGAA
Source organism: Aotus nancymaae (assembly GCF_030222135.1). Classification (NCBI taxonomy): domain Eukaryota; kingdom Metazoa; phylum Chordata; class Mammalia; order Primates; family Aotidae; genus Aotus; species Aotus nancymaae. Next base: position 20,232,924 of record NW_026988465.1, read on the forward strand.
GAAAGCCAAAACACTAATTTCTCTTTTATTTAAACACACTTGTACTAAAACCAGCTATGTGGAACACAAAGGGAAAACCAGCACACACCCAGAAGCAGCATTTCTTAATTTGGTGTGAAGAGCTAAGGAAAAAATAGGAAGCCAATCGAGCATAAAATCTAGACTATTAAAGTAATAGTAATAAATCCCAGAAAATAAAATGATTGCCAGTGCACTACAGAGTTGAATTAAGAGTTTTCCCTAGAGAGAAATTTGGAAGACTGGACAAAAACAAACAAGCAAACAAACCAGTTGGCTTATGTTAAAGGCAAATAATAATAATAATAGTAACACTTCATACAACCTAACTTACTTAGAAAAGTACTTTCAAAACATAGTCACAGAAGACAGAACTTTGTTGATCTGTTAAGAATTTTTTAGATTCTGAGTTGGACAGCAAGGCCATATCTTTATTGAATTCATTCATTAAATATTTATGTACTGAGTACCTATGATACAACAGGAACTATTCTAGATTATGGAAATATAGCAAGAAACAAAACAGACAAAATTTCTGCCCTCATACAAGTTAAATTCTACTTATAGAATAACTAAATAAAGAAGAAAATACGTAACAAACTAGTAGGTTGCCTGTGCCAAATGGAAAGAAAAAGATAAAGCAGGTAGAGAATGCTAAGGAGAGGCAGATTGCTTTTTTATAGAGGGCGGTCAGGAAAGGTCTCTCTGACGTGATGCCATGTTAGTAGAGAATTGCAGGAAGATAAGAAACTGCATCTTCCCAATCTTTGGGAAAAGACAATTTCTAGCACAAGTACAAAACCTAGGAGGCCAGAGCATATTTGGCATTTTCACGAAACATCAAGGAAGGCAATATGACTGCAGATCAATCAATGAGAGAGTGGGAACAAGAGAGACAGAGAGGAGACAGCAGAGATAGTAAAGGCTGGATCAGATCAGATCATGATAGATCCTTGAGACCCCTGGTCAGGACTTTAGTTTACATTCTCAGTGAGATGGGAATTTGAGAACTTTCAAGTCAAGGATGGATATAATCTCTCTTAACTTTCAAAATGATCACTTTGGCAACAGTATGGATAATGGCCTATACAGCAGCCAAGTGTGAAACTATCAAAATCAATTAAGTCTATTGCAAACCTAACCAAGAGGTAATGGTCCAGACTGCAGTGTGAACAGTAGAGAAGTTGAGAAGTAAGCAGATGCTGGGAGAGCTGGTAGGATTTTTTAATAGGTTAAATAAAGATATGAGATAAAGAGCCGAATCAGGATGATTCCAGTCTTATTCTTGACCAACTGAAAGAATGAAGATGCAATGGAGAGAACATAGTCCTTTCGCCAAAAATCAGCCCTGCATAGCTGTGTCTATTTGTTCCATTGATCAGTGTATCTGTCCCTCTGCCAGGACCACTTCGTTCGGATTACTGTAGTCACAAAATCACATTGGGTTTGTGATTTCTCCAACCGTATTCTTCGTTTTCAAAATTGCTTTAGTAGTTCTGTATATTTTTGCCTTTCCATATACATTTTTAGAATCGGGTTGTCAAAATATCATGCTGGGATTATGCTGGCAATTTGCATTAAATCTATAGATCCATTTGGAGAATATTGCTGTCTGTATTATGTTGATTACTCCTACCCCTCACTACATATGTGTCTCTAGTTATTTAGGTCTTTGGTTTTATGAATAAGCATTGTATGGATTTTACTATAAAGATCCTATGCATGTTTTGTTAGATTTAAACCTAAGTGTTTATCTTTTTGGGAAATTATTCTAAATGATACTTATTTTTAATGTCAGTTTTAAATTACTCATTGCTAGAATACAGAATTATAATTACCAATTAAATTGTGACAGATTTACTTATTTCTGATTCATATGCCTTTTCTTTTTTCCATTTTTGTTTTGCTTTATTGTCCTGGGTAGCATGCCAAGGATATGTTGAACGTGAATGGTAGAAGTGCCTACTATCTTAGGAAGGAGGCATTCAGTCTTCCACCATTAGGTGTGATAGTATGATGTTATCTGTAGGGTTTTTTTTTTTTAGTAAATGTTTTCATGAGACTGAGGATAGTCTCTTCCTCTTCCAGTTTACAGAGATTGTAACATGAATGGGATTAACCTCTGTAAAATACTTTTTTCTGAATCAAATATTATAATCACGTGCCTTTGCCTGTTTTGATTTTTAATTTGCATAATACTTAGATTGATTTTTAAAATACTGATTTAGCTTTGCACAACTGGAATAAAGTCCACTTAGTATTAGTGTATTACTCTTATATGTTGTTAGATTTGATTTGCTAAAACTGTACTGAGAATGCTTGTGTCTATGTTCATGAGGGAATATACATGAACACGTACAACATCTGAATATTTGCTGTTCTGTACTTTTCCTAAGCTTACTGTCTTTGTCTGATTTTGGTATCAGAGTAATGCTGACCTCATAATATAAACTGGGAACTGACCCCTTTTCTTCTGTTTTCTGAAAGAAATTGTGTAAGATTGGTGATCTTTCTTTAAACATTTGGCATGCTTATATTTTAAAAAAACACTTTCACAGAATTGAGAAGGTGTATATGCAAAGTAGAACCAGGGAGGAGGCTACTGAAGTTATTCTCATGAGAGATAAAGCTGTCTTGGTCAAGTAGGTAATTATAGGGATGTAAATAGGTAATTATGTGATGTATATATATATATATATATATATACACACACACACACACACACACACAAATATGTCTGTGTGTATATATATGAGTATATATACACATGTGTATTTATATGTGTGTATATACACACATATAATGTCTACAACACTTTCTGATGCGTAAAGGATAGTCAATCAATGTAGCTTTCTTTTTCATTTCCGCTAAGCTCAATTTTCCCCAGAAGAAAAAGACATAAATCAGAGTAACTCTTTGGATCAGAGGTGGCCAAACTACGGCCTCTGGGCTACCTGCTTGTTTTTGTAAATACATTTTTTTGGGTCACAGCCATGACATTTTATACAGGCTGCCTACAGCTGCTTTTGTGCTGCAATGCCTAGGTTGAGCAGTTGCAATAGATATCATACATCCTGCATGCCTTCAATATTTACAGTCTGACAAGGCGCACCAACCCTGTTTTTGCAAAGTCTCAGGCTGTGCATAATGTAGTAACAGTAACATGCAGCAGCTTTTAGCAGATACCATCCCACAGAACAAAAGGCAACATTCTTACAATTTCCTGCAATGATCTACAACGACCTGCTACCCTACTCTCTCCCCTGCCCTAATATCTCTCTGACTTCATAGCTTATAACTTTCCCATTATCTACTACTTGTCAGCTTTCTTCTTCAAAATTTAGACACACTTCTTTTTTGGGACCTTTCTTTGGAGATATCCTCTGTCCAGAATTTTCTTTCTTCAAATGTTACCAAGGGTCAGCCACCATTTCCCTCCTTTTTTTTTTTTTTTTTTTTTTTTTTTTTTTTTTTTTTTTTGCTCAAATCTGTCTACCCAGCCCCACATTTCAGGAAAAAAAAATGTGGGTGTGCCTCTCGTCTCCCAAGATCCTCTTCCATTCAGCCAGACGCTTTCTGTATAAATGTTTGGATCTGCCTGTTCATTCTGATGGGTGGTCTTGCCTCCACCCCGCCTCCAACCCATGCTGCCTTCTCAGTCTGCCCTTGGCCCCCAGCCTGGGGCACTAGGTGGGGTTGGGTTCCCTCTGCTCCCTCTCCTCCCTCTCTTCTTTCTGCTGGTCGTCACTTCAGCTGCTGTATTGCTTTTTAATATTGCACCAAACATTTTTTAAATAAAACTTTTTTTAAAAAAGAAAAGAAAACAATGGTTATGATTTGGTTTTTCTAAAGATGTCACATTGTTTCTTTTTCTTAAATTAAGTCCAACTTGACCACCCTATTTTCACTAGTTTCAGGGAACTCTAAACTAATCCCTAAAACTTTAGGAAGTCCCAAATCCCCTAACAATTTAATTTTTCAAAAACCCGGTAACAGATTTTAATAAAAATACCATGTTCATCAATGGCCAGATGCTGTCATTCCCCAGTGTAAACCCAGCCATTTCCATGTGTTTAAACTTCCCCTTTGCTGCACAAAACCAAAATTCTGCAAGTAGTTCAAAACCACTGAAATATGAGCTGACATTAGTGAGAAAATAATTGTTATGGTCTTGATTTTTTTTTTCTAGTCATCTTTTCTAAAACTCTTCTAGTGGTGGCTCTAAATATGAGGTGGAATGACACTGAAGAAACAACTTAGGAGAAAAAGGCCAGAAGGGCGAGCGCTATCTTTTTTGTACCAAAGGACTATTCTTTCTTACGAGGCCTGAGACCTTGTTTGCCCACTGGAACAATGAACTTTCCTCCTCAAAAACTAAGACATTAGGAAAAGTGTCACTTCTACCCCAGCTCACCCTTGAATTCTACACATCCACTACCTTTTTAAGCTAAATGCCAGTTTTATCTTGGTAAGTGTAGAATGACCAAGATGTTTCTCTCCTAGAATGCCAGTTGAGTGATGACAAGAAGGGAGAATGGAAGATTTGAGAAAAATAAATCATAATTTCATTTTCTCAGTTTGGACCTTAAGTTCAGGAGGCCATTGTTAATGTTTCCTGATTTCACCAAACCACCTATTACAATGTCAGCTTCAAGAATGGATAGAGTGAAATGCATCGCTTTCGGGAGGAGATCACTTTTTCCATGACCTAGTGTATTCAGTGTAAGCTGCATTTTAAAACGTTCAGAAAAACATTAAAAAATCCTGACCCATTTAAGAAAGAGAAACACTGTGATGTCTGTAGAAGAACCACATTGTTAAAAGCAGAACATAGTGAATAGGTTTTCTTTAGCAAGTCTATGTAAACTAACTTGTACTTCTGGAGAAAGAAAATGAGAAGAAAACACAGAAGCTGGTTGCCAGGGTTACCGTGTCCTGATTGGAAAAGAGGAGGTCATGGGGTTTGATAGAATTGAAGTAAGCCAGCCTGTCGCTGTATTTTCTCTCTCACCTGCTTGGAATCAAGGGGAAGACAAAGTCAGAGAAGAGCTGGAAGGTTATTATTTAAAGTAGGAGAATGTGCAGCAGGAGGTCAAGTATTGTTTTTGAAGAGTTGTATGGATAGGTACAATAATATAATAATCCCTTATATATTAGCATGAACACTTTGCAACTTATAAACGTTTCAGAGCCTGCAGCCCCCTCAGTTGTTAAATTCACCCATGTCTTCAGCGTTCCCTCTCTAAAAGCCCTTCTACCTGGTCTGCTTCAAAATGAAGTCACGGCTCCTTTTCTTACATTTCTCACATATTCCCGCTTCTCTTCTATTTCCACCTTCATTTACCATATTCCAGAGCTTGCGTTATCATTTCAGATTTGGATTCTGGCAGCAGATTACTGGCTGGCTTTCTTGATTCCAGGCCCCCTTCTACCCCATCTGCAATCTCTCTGCTCCATTTCCATTAAATGAAATTAGGTAACATAGGTTAAAATGAAATTAGGGAACATATATGAAGTGCCTAGCATGGAGTTGAATAAAGGCTAGTCATTATTTTTATAATTCAGTTTAGCAAACATGTCAGACAGCATTTCATGTAACAAGACCAATCACTGCTTTGAATACCTATACTACATTTATATGTATATATTAACACACACATACACACACACATATATAAATGTATGCACACATATATAGAGAGCGAGTGACAGAGGCTGTTAAATAGAAATCCATTGATTAACCTCAAGGGATTTGGATTCTCTGAAATATATGCATTCATAAATGTATTTTTGCTTTGAAACATGAATATTCCCCATCCTCCCAAGTCCAGCTTCAGTTTCCAACCCTAAATAGAATTCATAGCTCCAATCGCAGCCCCAGAACTCACCCCACAACTCAACCCCAGTTCTGAAGCTAGAATTCCAAGTGATGTCCTCCGTTGTCAACAGAGTTCTGTTCAGCATTCAGGGGTCTCTCCACTCACCAACCTGATTTCAAACTGTCCAAGACCACGTTCATGTTCCTGTGCTGGTGACCTTCCCCTAGCTCTAAGGAGATGGGTCTTTCTGCTCCCTCTTTTCATACCCAGTCCAGTCTGTGAAGGTGACCTCTAGCTTCTCACATCCCATAGAAAATTCTCTGACTGCAGTCCACACTGATTCTGCCTTTTTTTCTCTGGAAACAATTCACCACTCATGCTAGTAGTATAATATTGTTATTTACACACGGGCAGGGGGGGATGGGGACACTATCTAATTTACAGACTGAGACTGAAGTGTGAGAAAGTGAGTAAAGATGGAAAGATAAGAGGAGAAGCCTGAGTGATTCTTTGCCTGAAGGCTTGTAAACCCACTACTGACTTCCTTGGTAGCTAGCCGAGGCCAGAGAGAACACACTGTTCATGTGGAACTCCATATGGAATCAAACAGCTAAGAAGCACTGAAAGTTTTCTCTGTGCCAAGAGCTGAGGTAAGCATTTCATCTATATAGTATCATGTAAACCTCATGGCAACCCCATTACATGCTATTGTTATACTATCTTTATACCAGTTTATCAGATGAAAACCCACGTCTTAAATAATAGCTTAAGCAATGTCATACATTTAGTAAGTGCTGGGGTCAGGACTAAAATATTATTTTGGATGACTTAAAAATCTATGCATTTAATTCTGGATCCTGTTTATGTACCTCTCTGGGCTGTATAAATGATGACAGCACTGCTTTATATTCATACATTTTTTAATCAATTCAATCATTAACAGTTTTAATTGTCCTGAAAATACCTTCATGCAGAGGTGTCTAAGCAGCGTCCTGAGTTGCCTGTTTAGGGGCTACCCTGATTCATGCTGCTTTGGTGATAAGTTTGTGTCAGCCGTCCTCCATGGAAGGCCTTCGTGCCGGCTTCTATGATCTGCACTGCCATTGCTTATTAAATAGGGACATCTCTTCCGGCAGGTTTTGCTTTTACAGTACTTTGTTAATATGAAGGATTCTGTTGTTTTCAATGATTTCTGACCTACTGATCCTGGATGTAAAGAAAGATTTAAATGAATTGGTGTCAATAAAACCGAGGTCAATCTAGAAGTATTCCGTTTTCACGGTACATGGTAATCCAGTGCTGAAGAGAGTATCTTCAGCGCTCACAAGAATTCTATATGAAATCTCCAAATCAAATACAGAGACTAACTTGGGAAACATGACAAAAGGCAAGATGAGAAACCTTGTGTGCTTTTGTTTAGTTTATATTAAAATTCAGTATAAACCCAGGTAGAAAATACAGCCCCTCTGAGCTAGATGAAGGCATCAAGAACTTCCCCTTTCGGCAGCCCTCAAGGGAGAGACATGAGGTGGGGAAGATCTGCTTGGAAGGGGAACAGTTGTATTACTGACACCATTTGAATGGCTGGTGCATGATCACAATAAAAACCAGACCTATTTTAGCGAGGTTTACTGTTGTTTTGAAATTCTCTACAGACGATGTACCCCCTTATTGCCTGTACTAGGGTGTGCCACTACTCCCAACCTTCCCACCATATGCCACTGCCCATGTATGTAATGGTAGAAGAGGTCAGGACTTCACTATCATGTCCCATGATCACTTGAGCAAGCCAGTCTACATCTTCTGTATTACATAGGAGAATCCAAGGGCAACACACAAAAAACGGACACAAAAAATGGCATTTTATAATATTTCCTAAATAATATTATCAAAATCAAGTATTTCGATTTGGAGAGTTTACATAATGTTCCTGTGAGCATGGATGATTTTGTGGCAATTACCATGTACCGTGAATTCGGAACACTTCTACATTGACCTCTGTTTTATTGATATCAGTTTCTTTACATCTTACTTTACAACCAGGATCAGGTCAGAAACTACTGAAAATAACAGAATCCTTCATATTAACAAAATACTATAAAAACAAAATCTGCAGGAAGAGATGTCCCTATTTAATAAGCAATGGAATTGGAGATAATACAACATACAGTATGCGTGACAACTTAAAGATATGGAATTCTGCAATATTTAACATATATTACATTTTAATATATACCTTGAGAAATCATTTTCCATTTGAATTTCTAGAGTAAACATTCTAAGATTTCAGTATTTCCTTCTAAGTCACACTATTAATTATTGAGTCTGCTTTACTCTGGATATTGGAATATATGGAAACATCACTGGCAACGGGTAGAAGGCAAGAAGGAATTGTCACCGGGAAAAGTTAATTGTGTATTGCTCTTAGTTGAATGATTCAGAGAGTTAAGAAAAGAACATGTGAATACTGCAACATCCCTACCGCATACACTGTTTCTGATCAAAATTAATCAGTTGTGATCAAGTCAGATAAATGAATAACTGATTTTTTGTTTAAGTTCTTCATTGTTCTCTCCAAGTTGGAAAATGCATCTACTTAAGTACACCAACACAATCCAAGAAACTGTCAGCAGGGATTATCAGGACAGCCTCTCAAGATCTGACCCACATTGCCCGGGACTCCACACATGACCTTGATCTCCCTGGTCAAACAATGTCTATAAATAATGCACTAAGCATTTTCACATGTGGACCGAGTAACGTTCTTCATATTTGCTCATGAATTCACGTTGTTTCTTATGACACTGCTCCAGTTTTCTGTGTAGTTACCTTTAAAAGGTGATTACATGCTTTCCTTTAAAATGAGAGCATTGTGTCTGTGAATTTCAATTATAAAGCCTAGGGCTCTGAAATGGAAGAGGAAAAAAAATAGCATTCCTGTAATATGAAGTTAAATGTATGATGAATTTGTTTTGATAGAAACAGTTTATGTTTTTACTACTTCACATGTAAAAGGAATGACTGCCAATCAGAATAGAGCCATTTTTTTGCATCTAATTCTTAGATGGATCTCACTTAGTAGGGCATTCTGGATGTCTGGATTAACTGTCCAGGAATATTTTACAGAAGCTAAATTTGTTTCTTTCCAAATCATCTGCACATCTCCAAGTTTACACAAACACAATGAAAAGGGGTTTTCATCATATTAGGAGCTTTCGGGTTGGTTTCATTTTCCTTCCAATTATTCTATTCCCTGTTAATGGGCAATATACATAGGGCTGTGAGCTAGCATCTGACCATTTCTGTCTAGAAAATTCAGGTTAATGTTGCATAAAAGCATAGCCAATCTGCTGGAAGAAGCATAGGGTTTGAAAAAAGAAGCTAATGGCATGACCGAATTATTTTCTTTTCTCAGAAATACACTTTTACCTTACCACTTAAGCTTAGACTTTTGGCTCTAACAAATTTTCTTTTATAATTAAACTCTACATATCTGAACAACAAGCACAACAAACAAAGAAACAAACCAGAGACTGGCCCCTGCACCCACCACACACACAAAAACTCACAACGCCTGAGTTTTCTGTATCATTTAACACATTTTTTTCATTACCAGCTTTAATTGTATATCAGCTTTTCTGAATGAACCTTGTACAAAATGAAGGGATTTTATTTGCATGCTTTATTCCATATTGCTATGGACAAGAAAAGGTTGTAATGGGGGAGGGAAGATGTAAAATGGACTCTCAAACTGGGGTATTACTGCCATCTAGTGTGACGCACAGTAACCCAGAGGAGAAGGAAAACACTGTCTCTGAGACAATCCAATCTGAAATTGTAGAAGTTTGAGGGAGGGAGGAGAGCACTTCTCGGAAGAAATATCCACCACACTCCCGCATTCACCATGTAATGAATTCTTTCTCTACAAAAGCATTAGTATGTGGTCAAACAATACAAAGCAGTCTATTTCGCCCAGCAAAATGGAAAAAACCCTGGTCAATTCTAAAAGCAAGTTCTTTATGAGAAGGCACGTTCTAACTGTAAAGGTTGTTAAACAGCAGGAATGATTTATTCAAAGGAGGGATGGCCATGTCCTTTGAAAACAGTCCAGACAGCCACATGTCTACTGCTTTCTGTAAGGACAGTCACGTTTGCACAGAGATAGGCAGACAGTCTTGACGGCATCTTAGTTCCCTTTCAAGCTGTCTGATTATATACAACAAAAAGAATATTTGCTATTTATGCCCATAAGTGGTTCATAATATATGTGTTGCCCACAGAAATATTATATTAGTGAAGCCCCAGTGTGAAGGATTGCAAAAGTTAAACCTAACCACATACATGGGACAAGACACATGCAACTCTAGCCCAATACATTTATTTATTTTTGCTTCACATGGCACAATAATATATCTAAAAGGACGGAGTGATGAGGGGAGCAACATCTTCTTTCTATAACCCTCCATAGTCCTCCTGCCCTGCCAAAGTTTTGTCTGATTCTGGCACAGATTCAGTGAGGCATTAGCTGTGCCTTTGTAGATCAGGCAGCACTGACTCTCCCATTCACTATGGGACAATTCTTCAATTCTTTATTTCACTAACTGTAACTCCCACTGCCCCCACTAACATACACACATTATCCTTCCCATCCTGCGGGGGTTTGTGATTTTAGAAGTTAAAGAGTTTGGTGCCCTGGTTATATTTGAAATCTGTGACTTTAAAAGCTCAAAAGGCAAAAACCTGCAGGGATAATGAGAGCTAATTTGAAGAATCATAAGTGTAAAATCTAAGCTCAGAGGAATTTTAAGTCATTACCTATGTCAAAGTAACCTAGAACTGCAGGCTATTTTTGCTGGTTTCAAAAGTGACCTGTAGCTCCAGGTATCTTGAATCAAAAAAAAAAAAAAAAAAAAAAAAAAATTACTCTGTCCTACCCTGGGCTCAGGACACACTAAAGGAGGAAATGCATTGCCAGCCATGCTCCAGGTAGAAAAAATGGAACTAGGAAGTGCTGACATCATAGCCCAGACTGGCAGCATTTCCAGCTTCTCAGGAAATCTTTTGGACAGAAAAGTGTAAGTGGGCTTGTGTAGGTTTCTCAGGTTTCTGTAGCCATCTGGAGTTGAGAGGGGAATTCTGGTAAACTTTCTGCTGGTGTTCTCTGCCTGTGTTCCAGAAAAGCAACAGAGGGAGGTTAATGCATGTTTTATCACATGCATACAAATTGGGGATCAGAGTTAACTGGTTCTATATATTATTTTCAGGAGCAAAATGAGGATTAAACTCCTTTTCACTGGGCAAGGAGAGAGAGGCACAAACAGAGAAATGGTAAGTCTCAGGTCCATACAACCTAAGGGCTTGCTCTTTGTTTAGATTAAACGTGCTGTATAGTTGAATAAAAAAGCAAATCTACTAATTCATCATTAAACACAGATCAGGAATCAGAAACATTTTCATCCTAGCTATGGTAGGATTAAAGTCTGCTTGCCTCATTAGAGACTGCAGAATTGAAAACTGAGCTTGCATAAAAACGTTTCACCCCTCCTTTCTCCTGCACCAAAGCCTGGACTCCCCAACCTCCTCAGCTCATTTTCCCTGCTCCTCTGTATTTGTCTGTTTGCATCTGACATGAATAATGCTGCAACCTGGAGAACATGCAGCCCTCTGGTAAGGCACTCAACCCAGCTTTGCTAGGATTAATCACAGACTAAAACACTAAATAACATACTGATATATTAACTCCATTAAAATCTAATTCAGTGGCAATAACTTTTAGAAAGCCAACAAAGGGCTTATGAAGAACAAAGTGAGAAAAGACCAAAAAAGGTAAATCAGTGCTCTAACTGACAGTAAATCAGAACCAAAGACAAGCGTTTGAATTAAAAGAGGCCCGGATGGAGTCCCAATCTGTACAACAAACTCACATATTCTTGCAAGGTTTATCCTTGAATCTATATATATAAATGTAATGAAATAATACTGATGTGCTCTCAACCAATGAGAGGCTTTCAAATGTTAGGACACCCTGTTCAAACGAGCTAGGCAATACGATATTGCCAAAGGGATTTCACTTTTGCTTTCAGAGACTCCTATTCAAGAGTTTCATTGTGGATATTCATTAATCTATTCCTTTAAATCTTTCTGCATGGAGGACTCTCTTCTAGATCAGTACATAAAGAAACAAAGAAAACAGGCTGCATATCGAGAACTTGCAGGGATAAAGAATACAGGGAGCAGCACTGAAAAACACCCTAAAGCAGCAGAGAACAGGGTATTTAATAGAGAAGTACCAAGAGGAGATGATGTGAAGACAGAAGACGGAGAAGGCCCTGGGCAAGCCCAGGAGACAGGCCCAGAACAGATCCTTACCTCCCAGCCCTCAGGAGGCACCAGCCCTACACACACCTTGATCTTGGATTTCTAGCCACATGAACTGTGAGACAACACATTTCAATTGTGTAAGTCACCCAGTTTGCGGCACTTTATCATGGCAGTCCTAGCAAATGCAGATTCTGGATTTGTATGACTGACTGGATCTGGTGTCTGATGCAAGAAATATGGACGATATGTGCCCCAGCAGCAAGGAAAAAGCATGCCAGGAAGCTGGAGCAGGGTGAGACAAGGCTGTAGGCAGGAAGTCGCCGGAGACTCCAGAGCATGGTATCCAGATGACCAGAGGTGCTGCCCGCATCATCCACAAAGTTGCCATTTCTACGGCTTCAATCCGATTTTATACGAAGTGGAAAACCTTCAGTCCCAAACTGTTTTCCACTGAAAACTTCCCCCAGATTTGGCAGAGTGTTGCACATGGATGAAGATAAAAACTTGTGGGACAATCAAGATCTTTCCAAAAAGTTTTTTTTCCTCCCACATTGTATACAGCAGTTGGTTAGATCTAGGCAATGACAAGCTTCTAGATAAAAATTAGGAAACTCAGAAAGATAGGCAGCATTTGATTTTATTTAGCTGCTGTCTCTGTCTTAGCATGTTGTCAAGAAACAAAAATACAGACATTAAATGTAGCAAAATTGAAAGACTAGGAGTATTGTACTTTATTTTTGATCTCCACAAATTGCCTCAGTGTGTGTGTGTGTGTGTGTGTGTGTGTGTGTGTGTGTGTATAAACTTGCCTTGATTTTCCCTGGTCTAGTTAATTTAATTTGGGATAGTCTCAAATCCTAGTTTGTAAATGTGCTGTATGATGCGGCAGAAGAGCCTCTGTGCAGACCCATTGATGATGATTCACATTCTCACTCTCACGCTCTGCTCACTAAGATTGTGACTTTGGGCTACTTCTTTCTTCTGAACTTCAGTCACGTCATCAGTACTAGTGTGGATTTAAAATACTCGCCTGGCTTATTTTAAAACGTCACTGTGAGATCCAGGTGGTACTCAGTAATTGAAAATGTTTAGTAAGAGCAGTATCGATAGCAGGTCACTGGGCCACCACACTTTAAAAGCATATTGGAAAATGCTGCCACTTTCAGTGTTTGAGGAGCAGTGCATTTTTATCTCCTTCTTGTTGTTGGTATCAGAACCGTTGTTTGTACTGACCTCGTGTTCTTCAAAAAATGTTCTGATGTAAATAAAAAATATGATCTTGATACAGAGTGCTCATAGCTATTCAAGAGTGGATCAGCAGCTTTAGGTAAATACCAGAAAGCTACATATTTGACTAGAACAAAAGGAAACAAACAAACAAAAAATCAGTGTTTTATATGCTCCTGAACATCAGTTACATCGCATCGTTCAGTAAGGGGCAAGGTAATTTGCATTTTGCGGAAAACAAGTCTGGAATCTAGAATGTGAATCCACAAAAGGCATCTTAAAATACGCTCGTGAGGATCCTTTAAGACTTTGATGCAAGTTCTAGAAAAGGAAAGAAACAGATTACACTGAACACAGTAATCTTTATCTTGGCCGCTTTCTGACTCTGTACTTCTCCCCTACAAATTCACTTGCCTTCTTTAGATAACTCGTGCCTTCGTGAGGTTTGTCAGAATTGAGGATGTCATAAATTCTCTTAGACAATTCTTTCCATTCATTCATTCATTTATTTTCCTGAGACAGAGTCTTGCTCTGTCACCCAGACTGGAATGCAGCGGCATGATCCAGCTCACTGCAACCTCTGCCTCCCAGGTTCAAGCAATTCTCGTGCCTCAGCCTCCCAAGTAGCTGAGATCACAGGCATGCGCCACCATGCCTGGCTAATTTTTGTATTTTTAGTAGTGATGGGGTTTTGCCATGCTAGCCAGGCTGGTCTCGAACTCCTGACCTCAGGTAATCTGCCCACTTTGGCCTCTCAAAGTGCTAGGATTACAGGTATGAGCCACTGCACCTGACCCGAATTCTTTCCTTTTTAATCTGACAATTATGGCTTGAGAGTCTCCTTTTGCAAAGCATCATGATAAGAAGTATTTAAAATGTGGAGCTGGAGGCCAGATGATAATATGTATAAACACAAGCATTTCCATGAAATTTTCTATGTGTTTATTGTGCTCCAGATCACATTCTAATATAATAGAGGAGGGAAAATATCAGGACAATGTAGAGTACCGTGAAGAAACAGAAACACCTTTTATTTTTAAGAGCACGAATTGGAAAAGAACTATTTAGGGCCAAATTGTGAATGGTCTGAGGGAGTTTGATTTCTTTCTTCTAGTCAAAACCACTGAAAGTCATTGACATAAAATGCTCACTTAACATTAAATGAGCATATAAGTTGGCAGTCAAGGTTTCAAATGGTAAGTCATGAAGATCTGCATCCAGAGAATGACAGGAAAAAAGGAACACAAGAGCTACGACAGAGAGAGTCAACATGGCTCATCCATTGAACGGATGTGACCATTGAATGCATGTGACGACAGAAGTGAAGGATCACAGTAGTTCCAGAGGATGAACCCAAGTGAAAGAAAATCTCAAGGAGAAAAGTGAGTGGGAGAAGCAGAACGAAGCACACCAGCTCCTTCTCAGAAAGCTTCTAATCAAGCCAGTTCTCCTCCCAGAAAAGGAGGGGCAGAGAGAGGTCAATGGTATCAGTCTAACTGGAAGTTCCACCACCTGGAAATGGAAAAGATGTGGTGGTGCCCCCTACCCCACACAGAAATTATCTTTGAAAGGGATACGATGTAAAGAAGCAGACCAAAGCCAGATCCTTATCCTTTGTGAACATTCAAACCTGAGCCTCCCCCAGCTTTCAGCTTTCCCCATCTTAGTCATCAGTATCTACACACACACACACACACACACACACACACGCACATCATTATCTACACACACACAATCTACACACACACACGATCTACACACACACACACGTACATCATCTACATACACACACATCATCTACGTGCATGCACACACAGGCACACACAAACACACACATGCACATTATCTACACACACACATCATCTACACACACGTACATCATCTACATATGCACATATCATCTATGTGTATGCACAGACACACACAAACACACACATGCACATTATCTACACACATCATCTACACACACACATTACACACACATCATTACACACAATCTACACACACATCATTACACACACAATCATCTATGCATGTGCACACACACACATCTACACACACATTTCTACACACACATACACACACATCTACGTGCACACATACACACATCATTATCTACACATACATCATTATCTACACACACATCATCTACACACACACATCATTACACACACAATCGT
This sequence comes from Aotus nancymaae, assembly GCF_030222135.1. Taxonomy (NCBI): domain Eukaryota; kingdom Metazoa; phylum Chordata; class Mammalia; order Primates; family Aotidae; genus Aotus; species Aotus nancymaae. Next base: position 20,248,489 of record NW_026988465.1, read on the forward strand.
CTCTGCACGTGCACACACATCATTACACACACACATCATTATCTACACACATACATATCATTATCTACACACACACACACATCATTATCTACACATACACACACACAAACACACACAAGCACTAGAGCCAGAGACCTAGAATTCATTCTTAGAATCCTGCTTCCATCCCCAAATACTATTGATTTCATTTCAAAATTGCATCTTATCCATCTCCATTCCTCTATTAATGGCCCATGTCCAGACCATCATCATGTGTCACCTGGACTACTAAGTGGCTACCTAAGTGACCTTCCTGCTTCTCCTCAGTCAGTTCACCATAAAACAGCAGGGGTGATTTTTAAAATACAAATCAGATTGTGTCAGCCCCGTCTTAAAATTCTCCAAAGCAAGGCTCCAAGTTCTAACCACAGCTCCTCAGGCCTCAGGTCCTCCCGATCCAGCCTCCCCATCTCTACCTTCATCTCCTGCCATCCTCCCACCTGCACACTGAGACACAGCCACCCTGGCCTTCTTTCTTTTCTCAGTGCCAAGCTCCTCCGGCCTCAGGAAGCTGGCACTTTGTGCCCTATTCCCTTGAAAACTTTGTCATGGAACTTTGAGAGGCTGGATCTGACTCGTAATTTCAAGTCTCTGTTGAAATATCATTTCCTCAGAGACACCTTATAGAATTCACAATCTCAAGTCAGTCCTCTGTCTCACCACTCACTCACTTTCCATATCACTTCATCTTATTGTCTTTAAAGTATTTATCACCATGTTAAAGTATTTCGTTTAGGGATGTGTTTATCATTCACCATTTTCCCCTGTAGTCTCTCCCCACAGCATGCTGGGAGGTGATTTGCATGAGAGCAAGTGCCTTTGCTGTCCTGTTCTACACTGTTTCCTTCGTGTGTTGATGCATAAATGAAAGAAAGAAGATGGAGAGATCCGAGCAGTACCATCAAGTGAAGGCGTAACCAAGGGAGGCTTGAACACATACACAGACAGCAGGGAGGAATCCACGGAAGAGAAGGGGACAGAGACACAGAAGAGAGCATTCACTGGTGAAATGAAGCCTCGTGCATGTTATTAGAGAACTTGAGTAGGGATTTATCCTGGGAAGACAAAATCCAGTTCTTTCACTCAGCTAGGAAACACACCTGCATCCCCTTAGAATCTGCTCTCCTTCAGAAGCAATTATCTGACTTTACTGTGGTTGAAAAACAACACTTGAGCCAAAAGGAAGTTTCCCATTGATCAACTCCATAGCTTTAGATGCCCCTGACACTGGTCCTCAATTTCCCAATGTCTGGTTATGGACTAATCACAGCAAAGAAGATGATTTCACCTCAGCATATGCACAGAGAACAGCTGGGCAAGGCAGAATTCTCTGGCTTAGCTGAGCTGTTAAGTGTGGAGGTGAGTTTAATAAGTGAATTATAGGATTTTATAAGTAAACTTAAAAATTGTATGGGCCAATCACCACCCTTTAACCAGCCTATTTTACAAATGATGTAAGAAGTTCAAGACGTTGACTGAAACTCTTCCTCCTGATTTATAATTGAAGACGGTTCCCATTCCTCATGCCATGCAGAAAAAGCCAAGAACCTCGCTCTTGTCTGTCCTTCTTCCTTCTCTGTCAAAGAGGGCACCAAGTGTGCTATAAGCTCATGTTTGGGATGGGGAAATCGCTGCTGTGAAGGTCCCCCAAATGACACGAGTGTTTAACTTGAAATTCAGCCAAATCTGAGGAAATACTGTGCCCAGTTTCTCAGGTCTCAGTCCCTTTTCTTGGTGCACTGAGTCACATTCTCTTTCCAAGCCTACCAAGAATATGTCCTCTAGTAAAGGCAGAAAACAATGGTAGGATTGGAAAGCCAGTCTGTCCACATATATATATAGCATGGTAATAAAGCTCTCTGGTTCATTTTTCATGCTTAATCCACCTTTTAGAGTTTTCAAATACAGTGATTTCTCTTTGTTCTTAGCAGTTGCAGTTGTGCATATGATAGATAGAGCACTAAAAAACATCTTTCATACATTTCCTTTGTCACCTGCTCGGAATCTTTGGGAGATCAAGGCTTCTTTCTGGAAGTGTCTCTTCTCTCTAAGAAAACACATCAAAGACAAAAGCCCCCTCCTCCACAAATAATCAAAGAAATCAGAATACAAGCTGCAAATGGAATGGGAACGTGAGATGCTGCTAAATGCATTAGTCACATGTTTGCTCTCAGAGCCCCTCATTTCCTGTGGCTTCTTCTCCCATGACTGGTTTCCACAAGGGTGACTAAGACCATAGAGTGCCACCATAGTGTGATGTACTGGGCTGTCTGATTTGTCAACTCTCAACTGCCTCATGAAAAAGGAGAGTTGTCTGTCTCCTTCACCACTGCCTCTTTCTCTTCCTACCCTTCTCAGAATACAAGAATGTCTTATTATCTTAGAGATCGCTGCTACTGCTTTCTTGTGATGTTTTGTCTGCTAGAATCTGATTGAAAAGTGCTACTGTTCCTCCTCCCATTTTATCCCCCAGAAAACTGGCAGTCTTGACACTTTTCTGACATTTCTAAACAGTTCAGGCTCTTCCTGCCAACTCCCAGTTGCTCTCTAAACCTTTTTAATCCCATAGAATGCAAACTAATCTACTGAGAGAAAGGCACCAGGCCTGGGCTGGCAGCTGAAACTAGGAATGTCAAAGTGGGGAAAATGATAAATACACCTGCCACAGAGAAAGGGAGAGACACAGCCAGGCTCAGAAGCACAATAAGGTTATTTAATGTACAGAGATAGGCAGGACACTCTCCAGTACCCTCGAGTGCAAATTGCAAGGAGGTGATTTGTTCAGAAAGAGAAATGACAGCTATTAATAATGTGCGCAGTCTCCGGGTGGCTGTGTTAGGGAAGACACAGAGATAGGAGCAGAAATCTTCCTGTGTCCCCTCAGACTACCCTCGCTTTTCCTGTTTGTTCCAGGGTTACGGAAGTCAGTAACACCTTGTGCTCTACATCTCCATGCCGAGGAAGGAGGGGAATGGCTGCCTCCTAGATGAGAAGCCACTGGATTAAGTTAGTAACAGGCTGCTCCAGAAGCCACGGAGTGACATTGAGTAAAAGCGTCTTTCTGTGCCCTCAGCTCGTCTCTGATCAGGAGCGGCGTGCCGGGCAAATCACTGAGTTCACAATTAAATTTGAATTGGAATACTGTGAATGTGTTTCTACCATTTTCTTTTCTTTTTATTTTTTGAGACAAGGTATTGCTTTGTCATCCACGCTGGAGTGCAGTGGCGCGATCTCGGCTCACTCCAGCCTTGACCTCCCAGGTTGGAGCCCTCCCAAGTAGCTGTGACTACAGGTGCACACCATTCCGCCTAGCTATATTTTTTTGTATTTTTTGTAGAGACAGAGTTTCGCCATGTTCCCTAGTCTGGTCTTAAACTACTGAGCTTGAGCGATCCTCCCATCTCAGCCTCCCAAAGTGCTAGGATTAAAGGTGTAAGTCAACGCACCCAGGCATCAACCATCTTTTTCTTTGAGTCCATGACACCAGGTCTATGGCCTGGTAAGATGTGTCCACCTAATTAAGATACGGACACATGCCTTTAAGTGCACCCGCAGAAGCGCAAGCACACACAGACACAGAAGACAATGTATCTGCAGATGCGAACTTGAAAAGGAGCTAAGGAAAAAAATCACAGGTTACACAAAATAAATGGAAGTTTTCAGGGTTGCCGTAACAAAATTTTTCTAAGATTATAAACTCCTAGAGGGCAGAGAACATGTGGCGTTCCTTAATTTTAAACCAGAAAGCATGAAACTATGCAGAGTTACGTAGTTGAGAAAGTATTTGGATGACAGTGACAGTAGTGACAAGATACTTTAAACTGTTAAACCCAAATGAAATTATGGCTTAAGCAATTTAATCATTTTCTTGGAGCAAAATGAGATTGGTTGATACATAAATGGATGATGACAGACTGAATACTGGGAACTAGACCATTAGGCACCGCAGGAATATTGAACTTAAGTAAAAAGCCAGTCTTTCCTCTCCCGTCAACAGAGGCAAATCAACTAGTGACCAGACCCTCACATGAAATCAGATATTCTGTATCTTTCTCCTTCTTTTATTGCAAAAGGAATATGACCAAAATTTTATCAATTTTTACCTAGGTAAAAAATAATGTAGCCTGATATCAATTACTAAAAAATAATGTAGCCTAACGCATCAATTATCTTTGCAAATATTAGCCTTGAAGAATCTAATTTTTTAAAGTACAACCTGAATTCCTATAATATTCTCATGAAAAAATGATATTGCTTCATGTGAAAACAGTGTAATTGCAAGCTATTTTGAAGCTTACATTATAGACAAGTTGACATTACAGAAAATTTCCGAATAATATAAATATTAGTCATAGATACAATTTTCACTTGATAATTATTTTTCTTTGACATCAAGGTCAATATTTTTCAATGTTGTAGTCATCAATTTCAAAGGAAATACTTGTGTGCTGCTTCATATTTCTGTTCTAAGCAGCCAATGGGCTAGCACAGCAGCTGGCTATGAGTCAACACAAAGTAACATCTGATGCAGTATATTAGCAATTACTGCAAATTCTAGAACCAGGCGTTGGTGAGTTTTGATCAACGCTCAGAGAACAGACAACTGAGCTCTTTACAGAGCTTTCCATGCTTGAGCTCTTTCTAGACACAGGTTTTGCTAGGAACAAAACAAGTCATACTGACTTCATGAAAGAGGGAAAGAAAATCTTGAATATGTGAATATATAGAGAATATTTAATATGCATCTCTACATATGGTCTATGAATATGTTCATGTGAGAAAATATTCATGGTGTTTCTCAAGTTAGTCTTGGTTTTGAAGTTTCTGTAAACAAGAAGACTGATCTTGAGAATTAAACAAAAAGTACTATCTTATTATAATATTTTATTCTCTATTATCCAGAAATCCATTACATAATACACAGAGTTTTGCCTTCACAAAATCTGTGGAATAGTCTATAGAATTCTATCTCCAAAGATGAATCTGTGAGGTTTTAAGGGCATTGTGTCAGAATTATATAAAACATTTGCTGAAAAAATATCAGGGAGTTCATCAAACTCAACCACAGTTATTCAGCACTTAATAAGAACCCAGAATACCTAAACTAACCCTTTAAAACCAAATTATATCACAATATTTTAGAATCATCATGATACTTCAGGTACATGTCTAGTGAGACAGTATTTAAATATCCAAATAACACATACTAACCTTACATATAGCCATCCCAGCAATATTATTTAAAAATTAACCAGAAAAAAATACACTTCACTCTAGGTCATCTGAATCGCTCAGTAGCCCTCTTCTTACTAAGATAAATTTTTAAAAGTCATTAATAACAATCTCTTATCTAAGTGCAAAGGATATGACTTTCACTGCAAAGAATGAGATGTGCTCCAGAAACACAAAACAGACATTAGGAATATCAAACACTTATTTTTGAGTTATGAATACATAACATATTTTTGAAAAGAATGCATTATGATACACTTACCTGTTACTTTAGTTTCATGTTTACTGCAGACTTTATAAATTTTGACTACACTTTCACTGGAGTGTTGCTGGTCAGTGAAATCTGTGAAAAAGCACAGAGCAAACAACGATGAGACAAAGTAATATTTGAATAGAATCAATGCTTTATTAACAACATAAATTTAAGTATAAACTTATTTATTTATATGAACAATAAAATCACTCCTCATGTAAGATAGACAAGTCTGTTAAGTAAAAGCAACAATCCATATAAACTGATGGGAAATGACAACAATTTGGTCTCACAATGTCCACTGCAACAAGCAAGGATTCTATGGTTTAGGCTGAAGTTCACATACATAAACACTAGTCTGTGAAACCTGAAAATCTGGTATCAGTCATTAAGAAAACAGATTATCCTTGTAAACATATTGTAGAAAGCGACAATAACTATCTGTAAAAATTTATAATTTTATAAGATCCAGAACATAATGATAATTATTTTCTGCTTAAGGCACAGGTCAGTAATTCAAAGATTATTTCCACATCCAGATAATATCACTGTAGCAGCAATTATTTGCCTTGGGCATTACCCTAGTTCTGACCAAGGATCTTTTATTTACTCTCTATAAATAAGTGTTATTTTAAATGTACAAGAGACCATTTCAAGCTTTTGATTAGAACACGTCCCAGTGTTACTTCTCAAGTGTTGCTCCTCATCCATAAGTATGAAATCATTTCTCTAGTTACCTTGTTAGTAAACTGGAGTGACCTTTTAATGGGTTTTTAGGCATCTAAAGTGATTTAAGAAAAAGCAGTAACATGAAAAGACGCCTTTAATTTACCACTAAGTGAAAGAGGGGAATATGATTTGCATAAATTATAACAATATTAAGATCCTAGGCATAAAAAAACCTGAAAATGCACTACAAGTGCCTCAGTTGTGCTAAATTGGTAAAACTGTATTTTCTTTTTCTAGATCCATTTTAACAATTTAATTCTTCCAATCCACAAACATATTTTCTCATTTGTGTATCAAAATTTCATACATCAATTTCTTACAATGCTTTACAGTCTTCAGTGTGTAGATCCTTCATTTCCTTGGTTAAATTTATTTCTAAACATTTTATTGTTTTACGCTACTGCAATTGAGATTGTTTTCTTGATTTTTTTCTCCAGATAGATCACTATTGCTATGATGAAATGCAACTGATTTTTACACGTTGATTTTGTATCCTGCTGCTTTACTGAATTCATTTATTAGTTCTAGTTGTTGAGTCTAGAGTTTTTGACACATAGGATCAGGTCATCTGAAGATAGGGATAATTTTACTTCTTCCTTTCCAATTAGAATATATTTTATTTCTTTTTCTTGCCTGATTGAGCTTGCTGGTACTTTTAGTACTATGTTGAACAGAAGTGGCCTGCTCATAAAAGGACTTCATTATGTTGAAGAAATTGTCTTCTATTATCTATTTTGCTGAGATTTTTTAAAATAATGAATGAAGACTGAACTTTGTTGAATGCTTTTAATGTATCTATAGAAATGATCAAGTCATTTTTATCTTTCATTTTGTTAGTAGATAACTAGCAGAGACTCTAATGGTAACTTTTGTTAGAGTCTTATTTGGTTTTAAGAGACCAGTAAGCAGCACTAAATGATTTGGTCCCAAAGACTTAACACAGGTTACTCCAAATTCTATTTGGGTCTGAGGATGTGGTAGAGAAGGTAATTATTTTTTGGATATAGCCGGCTTACAAATGTAATTATACCTTGCTATAACTAATTCCAACTTTTCTAAATCCTTGTGCTTAAGATTTTGATGAAATAATATTAAATGAACCATTTAAAAAGCCTGGCAATCACATAGACCAACACATTTTATTTTGTTTCTAAGTCTTATTGTCTCATATGGTTTCTTTTTCATTGTTCTAATATGTTAATACATAATTTTAGGGATCTGTGAAAATGAGTGATTATCAGAATAATCATGTCAAGTCACTGAACCCTTCTGTCATATAAATAATCAAGGAAAAACTAATTTGGCTTTTTCGTTTGTTCATTTTTTTTTCTTTAGTAACCTTATTCATTTTATTATAAAGGTAGCATAACCTTCTGAATGCATCACACTGGTTGGGAGTGCAAAGGTAACATTGGAAGAGTGAATTCATGGGTGACTGTAAATTTTGATTATTAGAACAAGCTGATAAACTCTACTTTAGATTCTAAATTTCATAACAGATTATCTGATTAGCACAAACAATGCTCAGGAGCTGGTGATATTTTAATACAGTAGCTTACTCACGTTAAGATAAATCTCTGTACACTATCAGGGACTATAAAATACCTGTGTTGCTGACAGGCTTCAAAGGCCCATCTTTAGGTCTCCATGTCCATTTATAGTTTGGCATCCAATTGTGTTTGCTTGTAGAAATTTAGAGTCCATAAAATTCAACATTATTTTTTAAGAGAAAGGGTGAAACTGACGCTCAGAGGTTAAATACTAAGTCCTGGGCCATGTAGCTAATGAAAAGCATGGACCAGGGCTTTTAGTTTAAGTTAAACATAGAAACAGCTTGCAAGTTGTCACCCTCAACCTTGCAACAAGAAAGAAAGCTAAACTAACTAAAAATCAATCATGTTTCTTCAATAAATCTGATAACTGTAGTCACAGAACACACTACCACCCTGAAATCTAAAGAGACAGATGCATCCAGAAAGATACAGCTCCTAAAGCTTGCCTGTCTGGAACAGAAGCCACTGCAATCCCTGGCTTAGAGGAATGCTTAAATTGCTATTTTGATGAATTGATAGAGGTCAAGTTCAGACTAGTATGAGAGTGAAAAATTCTTGGGAATAGCAATCTTGGGGAGGTCCCACACTTAGACGTGAACTTTTATTACAGAAACCCTTCAAGACCTTTTGGTGGGGATCTGAGAAAGAACTCCTCCTAGTGTAGGTTGGGGCAGGAAAGAGTAGTAATCCTAAAATCCACACAGATGCTACCCCCTAATAAGAGCCTAGTTTATGGAGGTAAGGAATTCAGCAGATGGCAAATGTAAAACCTTATCTTAGTTCAGGAAAGGACATTCTAGTTTGGAACAAGACTTGAAGTAAATAGACTGGTAATGCTGCAGCCAGGGAAGTAAGTGAGAGAATGGGGGATAAAAGCTATGGTCTTGGAAGAGGAACAGAAACACTTCTGAAGGCTTTACTGCTGAAACACAGGCCCATTAAAAGATTGAGTCTTAATAAGAATATTATAAAATCCTCCTTCTTCATTTCACATCCTACCTCAATACCAACAAGGCTCTTAAATAATAAGAGTGAATTATAGCTGAATGGCACAGATTTATACTTGGAGTCTTCAACACTCTTTTCTCAGTTATTGGAAGATCAAGTAGGCAGAAAATCAGTAAGATTACAGATGACCTGAACAGCACATCAATCAACTTGATCTAATTGACAATTATGGAATATTCCACTCAACAGTGGCAGATTATCCATTCTTCTTAAGCTCACATGGAGCATTTATCAAGATAGACAATATTCTGGTCCACAAAATGAATATTAATAATTTTTAGAAAATAGAAATCATACAGAATATGTTCTCAAGCCACAACGGAATTAAACTAAAAATCAAGAAGAGAAAGACAGCTGGAATATTCCCATATATTTGGCAATTAGATAGCACACTTCTAAAAAATGAATAGAATAAAGAAAAAGTCTCAAAACAGCATAAAAAAAATTTTATTTAAATGAAAATGAAAATATAACCTCAAAACTTGTGAAATGCAGCTGATAATATATTTATTATAATAATTATATATTACACTCAAAAAGAAACAACATTAAAAATAATAATCTCAGCTATCATTTTAGGAAACTTGATAAAAAAGAGCAGGTCAAACCTAAAGAAAGCTGAAGAAAAAAAATAAAAAAATTTAAAACCAAAGTCAATAAAAATGAACACAGAAAATAAGTAGGGAAAATCAATGAACTCAAATTCTGTTTTTTCAAAAAGATAAAAAATAATGAAAAATCTCTAGCCAGGCTAGTCAAGGATAAGGAAAAAAAAAATAAAAAGGAATACTCTACCATATTAGGAATGAATAAGAGGGATAATTACTACTGATACTGTGAAAATTTAAAAGAGAGCACTATAAAAATTTACACCCACAAATATGATAATTTAGATGAAATAAATTGACTATGTGATGGCACAAACTACAAACATCTACTCAAAAAGAAAAGATAACCTGAATAGCTTCACATCTATTAAAGAAGGTGACATGGTAGTTAAAAATCTTCCAAAAACACAAAAGGAAACAGTTGGTCCAGATGATTGATAAATTTTACCAAACTTTTACATAAGAAATAAACTAATTCTACACATTTTTTCTCAAAAAAGAGAGGCAGGAGAACCTCTTAACTTATTTTATGAGGACAGTGTTACTCTAATACCAAAACCAAATAAAGAACAATAAGAAAATAAAACCACAGACTAAATTTTAATGAATATAAAAATTCCCAACAAAATATGAGCTAGTCTAAGCCATTAATATATAAACAGGACAATGTATCATAACCAAGTGGAATTTACTACAGGAATACAAACTGGTTTAGCATTCAAAAATTAATTAATGCAATTGGTTAGATGACAGACTAAATGAGAAAAACAATGTGATTATATCAATAAACAGCATTCAACAAAATGAAACACCAACTCATAATAATGTGTGAAAAACTAGTAGGAAAACGCAATGTTTTTAACCTAATAAAGAGGATATACTAAAAATCTACAGCCAACAGCATATTTATGAAAGGTTGAACACTTTCTCATTAACATCAGGAAGAAGGAAAGCTGTTCTCTCTTACTATTCTTATTCAAATTTAAAATAAAATCCATAGGTTGTGCCAGTAATGCAAAAAGAAGAAATACAACCATCATCTGCTGATGAGATGATAGTCTCTATAATAACCCTACAGAATCAATTGAAAAAGACATCTCTGAGACTAATAAGCAAGTATAGGAAGGTTGCAGGATGAAAGGTAAACTTTCAGATTCAATTGCTTACTTTCTTATATACCAATAATGAGCCATCGGAATGTAATATTTTAAAAGAACTATTTGAAATAGCACTAAAAATGAGAGTTATATAAATCTAAAATAAATATATAACCTAATTCTATACATGTACAGAATCTATATGCAGAAAACCAGAAAACACTTTTAAAAGAAATCAAATATCTAAATGAATGAAAAAATGTTCCATATTCACGGATTGGAAGATGCAATCATTTTAAGATGTTAATTTTCCCTAATTTGTTTGAGACTCAACAGTCTCAAACAAAGTCCTAAGTATTTTTTACAGAGGTCAACAAACTGATTGTAAAATGTATATGAAAAAGCAAAAGTCCTCTAATAGTTTCTCCTAGGTCCTTTCTTCTTCTAGAAAAGAACAGAGTTTATATTACTTACTATAAATTTATCAATCAAGACAGTGTGATATTGGCAAAAAAAAAAAAAAAAAAACCCCACCAGATATGTAGATGAATAGGTTACAGAGCTCAGATACAGACTCACACAAACACAGCCAACTGATTTTGACAAGGGTTCAAAGGCAATACAATAAAATAATGATAATCTGTTCAATGTGTGATACTGGAACACTTGGATGTCCAGACACACACAAAGAACTCAAACACAGACCCCAAACTTTCATAAAAATTAAATAAAAGTGGATCAAAGGCACAACTATAAAATTCAAAATATAAAAATTCTAGGAAAAAAAGCTGTGTGGTCTCAGGTTTGGTGATGAATTTTTAAATACAACACCAAAAACATGATCCATGAAATAGAAATGATTCAATAGACTTCATTAAAATTAAAAACAGTTGCCCTGTGAAACTCACTACCAAAAGAATGAAAACACAGACCACAGGCTGAGACAATATCTTTGCAAATCACATAGCGAATAAAGGATTTATGTCTGGAATATACACAGGACTTTGAAACTCAGTAACATGGAAACAAAGACAAAATTTAAAATGTAAGTAAATGATTGTAAGATACTTCAAAATAGGAGGAATACAGATAGCAAATAACATATGAAAAGGTGCTCAACACCATTCATCATTAGGGAACCTAATGGATTGGCTATAAGGGGTTAGGGTATGGGGACATAAAAATACTAATTGCTGGCAAAAATGAAGAACAATAGGAACTCCCATGATGCAATTTTGGAAAACACTTTCAATTTCTTACAAAGCTAAGCACAGTGTTAACATTTAGTCTAGCAATAATTCTTCTAGATAGTTAAAAAAGATTTGAGAACTTATATCCACAAAAACAAAAACTCTGCATGTGAATATTTTCTCAACTTTATCATTGTCAAAAACTAGAAGCATCCAAGGTGTTCTTCAGTAAGTGAGTGGCTAAACAAAACGTGGTACATCCGTACGTGCATCCTGCTTACACCCATACTGCTTAACAATAAAAAATAAACAAATGAGCTATCAAGCCATGGAAAGTCCTGGGTGACTCTTAAATGAGTATTGCTAAGTGAATAAAGTCAGAAGGCAACATACCTCAGGGTTCCAAGGCAAAACTATAAAAATGTAAAACAGGTCAGAGATTACCAAGGTTTGGGAAAGGGGTCGGGTCAACATGCAAAACATGAAGGATGTTTAGGGCAGTAAAACTATTTCATATAATACTACACGGTGGACATTGTAATAACCCTCTGTAATAACCCAGTAACAACAATTCAAAGAGTGAATCAATAAAGGAACCAGATCTCCTTGAAGGAATAGATAATGCAAGGGCTGAGATGGAGAATAAACAAGATAATCCTGAAGCTTTATGTAGCCCCAGAAATTAAGGAAGTGCTCGGAAAACGCAGTGATGGATATGTGTTAAAGCAACACTGGAAATCTCTCTCAATGGTCAAAGCTGGAACAATCCGAGCAATAAAATAATATGGTATTAGATTATAACCCACAGTTTACAGTAAATATCCATGAGTCCATACTAATATAAGTCAGTGATAGACATTTATTCTATCAATGGAGATGCACATAATGCTATCAATGAAGACATACATAAAACCTCCCTTACAGAGAAATGCCAAATAATTTTTGTAAATGTTGATCCCTCAAAGTGTTCACACAAACCTCTCTACCTCTTAGTATGCACTGCACGTAATGACTTCCTTCCAAAAAGTACAGAAGAAGGGGAAAAAGAAACATTACAGTGCAGAAACACGGCAGATGCTACTTCACCCAAGTGGTCAAAATTAACATTGACAAATCACATTGATGATATGATAGAAGAGTAGATTTCCCCTGTGAACTTCCTGCCCCAAACCCATAACCCCAACCCATTAAGCATGAGAAAAAAACATCAGAAACAATCATGAGAGATATTCTACTTGACACTGGAGATTAAAGTTTTCAAATAAGGAGGGCCTTAAAGGAAGCTTCGAAATAAATGCAATGAAGAGGTTCCATTTTGTGGGTGCCTGTAACTTTTCTCCATTAATTCACTAAACTGTTAAGTCTTCAAAAACAAGGTAGGTGTGAACAATGCTTACTTTAAAAGAGGAACCAAATGAAACATGATGACTAAATGCAACGTGGTACCTTGGACAGGATCCTGGAATGGAAAAAAAAATTAGAGAAAAAATAGTGACAACTGAATAAAGTATGGACTTTAGTTATAACAACATATCAACATTAGTTCATCAGCTGGGACAAATGTACCACAGTAATTTTAACTACAGTGAAAACTTGCAGCTCAGTATACAGGAACTCTGTCATATACTGGTAACTTCACCAAAAAAAAAATTGTGAGGCCCAGTGCCATGACTCAGTTTACTTGCTTTCCTGAAAATATCACACTACCCTGTCTCAACTCATCAGCCATTTTTAAATGCATCAATGTATCAATTTATCTTTGGTATTAAATTTTATTCTTTCTAGAGTGTTGGGCACACAGTAGTCACTCAATTTCCTGAATGCTAGAAAAGCATCTTTAAATTCTTGAACAAATATATTATTTTAGGGAAAAAAGTTACAGGCACCGACAAAATGGTACGCCTTCATCACTGCATTTATTTAAAAGCATCCTTTAAGGCTCTACCTATTTGAAAAAATTAATCCTCATTAATTTTGCATAACACAGAACAGAGGCCAGAAACTGTGTTTTCTCAAAAAAAAAAAAAAAAAAAAAAAACCCAAAAAAATTTGTTGCTATTAAAATCACAATAAAAATCATGAGATGTTTTTAAATGGGAGGAAGCCAAAGAATAATACAGGCAAGTTTATAAAATTGCTGAGTTCAAGGGCTCATAAAGGTTTTTCAATTACAAAAGTAATCCTGGTGTGGAGGAGAATTCCAGACTCTGGACCTCATGTCTAAGAAATTTCTTTTTCCCTTGAGCTTAACCTGTCATTGACAGGCAGCTGTTTTAACTAAATGGCTGAGATAAATGGAGGAGTTACAGGTTTCTCCTGCCTCTGCAAAGTCCCAATTCACAAAAGGCCTTAAAGAATTAGGAGTTCAGGGCATATAATCACAGAATCATTGAATAATTCAAGTTGTGAAGCTCAGTATGCAGATACATTTCAAGAACATTCATCTCAATATTCCGTACGGATAACTGAATAATAATAAAACACTGCCTACTATGGCTTAACACTGGTAAATTCATTATGAATTTCTATTGTGCCAGTCTGGAAAAATTAGAAAATAAAAATAAAAATGACCTTTCATATATTTCATCTATAATAAAATGTGTGAATACTGCCCTTCAGAGGAAGCAGAGGTAACAAGTCATGATCTCTTTGCATAATTAATGATATCAGAACATCTACCTTGTATTTTAAATGTGGAGATCTATCTAGAATCTTTTCTCTCAGAGTTCACCTTCCTTTTTCACCACTTCCTTTATGAGAAGAGAATATACATTGACTGGAAGCCGGCACAAAAGATTGTTTTTGGAATGGGTTAGATAATCCCCACTTTATATGGCTCATTGTATTTCATTTCCTAGTTATATGCTTAAGATGCTTATGTTTAAACATTTTATAGCTTCCTCTTATAAAGCCCTCTCTCTTTTAGTTAAGTACCTTGAAGCCAAGATCTTACATTAAAGTAGAATCTAATTAGACCTTTCAATTCACAGAGGCTGCTGAACTCTTTTAGCTCCATTATAGAAATGTACAGTAAAAACTTTTTCCTCTCCGTGGTGAAAATAGCAGCTATCTTCAAGAAGAAGAAGAAGAAGAAAAGACATGAATTATCACACTTCAATTTAAGCACAAGGCCCAGGCAGCTGACCCAGCCTCTTTGTCCTTTTATATAAGAAGGAAGGTGGTTTTCCAATTTTGAGGCAGCAACTGGGAGTGGGGATGTAGAGAGAGAGCATTCTCATCGCTTTTATACCCTTAAATACACCAAATCTAAAATGCCTTCACATTGAAAGCATGAAAATTGCAGTAACTACTTCAATAAGCAAGTCATTTATATATAATTTCTGGCAGCATATATATGTTCACAGGGAAAATGAGTTAAGAAAGACAGTATGTAGTTTTATAAAAAGGAAAGCATAAAATTCTAAATATCCTTGCCAGTGTGTATCCATGAAAGTAATGTCATTAGAAAAAAAACCTAACTATTCCCTAGGATTTGTATTCCTTCCTAACATACATTTGGCATCAAAGCAGCTTTGGGAAAGAGGGTAGAAAACCTTATAACAGAAATAACTCTCATCAATACCAAATGAAGCATGTGAAGCTTACAACCAGGAACTAGAAAGAATTGAGGATGCAAAGGGAGGATGGGCAATTCTAATATGGTTAAATCAGAATGTCTTGCAACACTTGTGAATGAAAGAAGCTTTCTGATGATGCCCACAAAGACAACATACTGGATGAGGAGTAAAAAGAACGGCCTGCAACCCTCACAAAGCACCTACCATAATGATTTTACACCTTACCCTGTGACCCTTGCTATTATCAAAAAAAAAAAAAAAAAAAAGCTAAATCCCACATACTCTTTGCTCAGGGTGACTAATGTAGGACGTTAATAGACTAGAGGTCTCCTACAACAACTCTGTGGTAATTAGCTCCATTAGTATATAGAGCAGTGATATCATTGCAAAACAATGACAGATTATGGGGTTTTTTCCATCACATACTTGGATGCTTGAAAATTACACTTTTAGAAGTTATTCATAATGGTTTCAAAGCAAGGGTGTACTTTAAAAGGGCAGAACCACCACTCTCATGATCTAATTTAGATAATTATGAAATTCTCAGAATCAGAATGAGTTTAGTACCTGATGACTCTTAAAACTAGTTATATGCCTCTGGATTAAAAGCCCTCATCTCAGGTAAATTTTTTTCCTATTTTCTCACCTCCCTTGAAATTAAGGGTAGAAGTGAAGAAACAGGAAGGGATCTAGTACTAGGGCATGGGTTGGTCAAGTGGAAAGCACAAGCCCAGCCCAGAAGATGCCAGGAATTCTTTCATGACCATTTGGCCCCACTCCTCAACTCTCCTCTCATGGCTTATAAAATTTTCTTCAGCCAGAGACCTTTCTATTAAAAATAAATCTCACTGGAAGCTTGCTATATGAAACAACGGATAAGAAACTTCCTTGGTTAAGGGAGCACAGAGAGTTTCCAGGTGAATGGAATGCTGAGGTGAGGGGATTCTTCTGAAGATCTGGAGACTCAGAGGAGTGTATCTGAGAACTGCCTTCCAGTTTCACTCCAGCTGTTTGTCTCCATCTTTCCATTCCCTGCTGCAAACTGGTACCAAACACTAGTCCCACATATTTCTTGCTATAGCACAGCCTATGGAACAAGGTACGCTGACAAGAAGATACCAAATTTTTCTCAGACTATCTTGTTTTGATGATGAAAGACATTGAATCCTAAAACAAGATTCTTCAGACAGCAGCATACCAAAATGTATAATCAGATGTAGCCAGCTTCATTACTCGAGTTCTGAAGTCTATCATTAACACGTGACTTGAACTCAAATGTGACTATATGGGACGGGAAAGTCAGACAGAAAAACAGGAGAAGACAATGGTCATCTTCAGTATTTGAGGGGGACTAAAAAGGTGCCAATTTTAAAAATTGTCAGAAGATAACACAAAGAACAGAGGCTTAATCAGAACACCTAGGTTCAAGTCCTAATGTCAATACCTAATGGGTGAATGATTTATATTAATACAAGTTATTTTCACTTTGATTTCAAAGTTCTTTTCCACAAGGTGAACATAATATTCACAAGATGAACCTATGTTATCTACAAGAAGATGCCCGTATTCACAAGGTGAACCTATCCATAATAAGATAACCTTATCTGCAAGATGAACCTATCTTAGCATTCAAAGACAGGTGAGGCAGAGTAACATGGTGATAGCATTCTATGCAAGGTACACATTACTAAGGACCTTGAATCCTTCACATCTCACGTAATGTAAGACCAATACCAACAAAGGTATTCTCTATTTCTGGTTACTCTAATGATTTGCTAACATGTTGTAGTGATCACAGATGCTTATGGAATTTTTAATCTGGAGAGATTTGTACAATTTCAAAATTAATTTGCTAACATGTTGTAGTGATTGCATAAAGCACAGTTTAAAATTTACTTGGTCCAAAGCTTTGGGATTTCCTGATGCTTATGGAATTTTTAATCTAGAGAGATTTGCACAATTTCAAAATTTGTATGTAAGGCTTAATTAATATTTATTAATTAATTAACTATACTGTTATAACAATATGTCAATCTCTCATAAAATTCAACCACACTGAATGTAAAATTCCTTTTTAAATTGTGGTTGTCACCATCACTATCATTGTTGTTATGAACTCAGATGAATGATGGCTAATTCCACCTGTTCAGTTTCCTCTACAACTCCAGGTGTCATAGTTTCTAGTGTTGTAGGGAAAGAGGATTGGGCTATAGGAGAGTGGCCTAGTGACAAACACTAATGACTATAGCTACAGAATTTCTTTCATTTATCAAATCAGTTTATTTTTTAACTCACTCTAAAAGCAGTATTTTCCTGCACATCGGCAGTATTTACCTGTACATAAGTACAAATTGGCCAAGCTAGTGCTACTGGAGATGAAAGCAGGAAAAGACAAGGAGCCTGCCAGCCTCAGTGGACCACAGAAAAAGTCTTGTTGCTAATGTGAACATTTTTATGTGTCTGCTTAAGCTACTGGTTTGGAACATAACCTGAAGGAGACCTTGCCTTAAGCATGGAATCTTTTTAAAACTCATAAAATATTTGCTTGCTTTTTCAATCTTTTTTTTTTTTTTGGACGTGATTGCTTCCTGAGCACAGTTACCAAAGATATTATAAGACACTTAAGAATGGAAGGGGCATATATATCAATATAAATCTAAAAAGGCATGCAGTTTCTCAGAAGCAAAAGTTAAAAATAATTCTTTGTCATTTGACCATAATTAAAGTGCCACAAAGCCTGTTCCATTTACCAACTTATTTGGCAATGATAAAAACCTTGAAAACTTGAAAAAATCTATGTCCAAGAAGAAAATACTAGAAAAACAACACTTAGGTGTATCATGATAATATTTTTAAATGTGTCATCCATTTTTATTAAGTCAGTGAGAAAAATCTTTGCATTCTTTCTGACAACACAATTTATTTCTTTGAAAATGTTCATAGGATTCTTGAAAATAAATTATTAATGCATTTTTTCCAAGAACAACTTTGCCATTTCATTCATGTAAAAACTCATATTCATGTCAGTGGAATCTGGTCAAATCCAATTTCTTTTTTCTTTTAAATGAGGAAGTCAATTTTTTACCCTGGAAAGCTGAGCCTTAAAAATATGACATGAAGGTTATGGTTTAGACTAAAGGGATGGCAAAAATGAGAGGAGATAAGGCGAGCGGTAAAACTATAAACAGATTGTGGTTCATGTCAATAGAGATAGTTGGTATTTTTCTTTCAATTTTCCAATTTTGCACAATGTGTATTCTTCCCCCCCACCCCACCTTTTTGGGGTTAAGATTGCAAGGCCAGCCTAAAGAAGGTGATTATATCTTCCAAGGCTCTCTCCTAACAGTGGATATAATAGGACTAGACAGAATATTACCAGTGGAGAAAACACATGTTCTCTACTTGTAAACAGGCCCTCCCTTGGAACACTGTAAGCTCTTTTCCTACTACTCTAGTTCACTCCTCACTTGCTGACAATATTGACCTCCTTGCTTTTGCTCCAACACTTCAGTCATTTTAGAGCCTTTGCATTGATTCTTCCCTTTTACTGGAAAGTTCTTCCTATAGAAATGTGCGAGGCAACTTCTCTAACTCAGCTCCAATTCTTTTCCTGAATGCCAACTTTCAATGAGGCTTATACTGAGCACTGTATTCAAATTGCAACCGTCAGCTAAGAGCTCCACTTTCAGTCCATCCTTACCATCTTTTATGACATTTTCTTCTTTCTCACAGCATGTCTAACTTTCTGAGATACTATTTAACTCATTATGCTTTGTGGTTATTTTTAATTGTTTAATTCCCTCACCTAGAGTATAAGGTTTATGAAGAAATCAAAAGTCTCAAATCAATGATCGTTAGCTTCCATCTTAAGAAACTAGAAAAGTAGAATAAATGAAACCCCAAACAAAGGGAAAACCTGAAGCAATACACATCAGAGTAGGAATCAAAGTAATAGAAAATAGAAAAACAATAAAGATAACAGATAAAAGCTAAAAAGCAAGTTATTTGAGAACATTAATAAACTTCTACCAAAACAGCTGAGGAGAAATCATAGACAAATTACCAGTATCAGAACGAAGAGAGGTGTCATGTAGGCAGAGTCTATGGATTTAAAAGAATAAAAAATTATGAACAAACTCATACTTATGAATTTGACATCTTAGATGAAATGCACAAATTCTTTGAAAGAAAGAAACTACTAAATCTTACTCAAGAAGAAACAGGTAACTTGAATAGCCCTATCTATATATTACAAAGAATTTACATTTGTGTTTAAAATCCTTTCCACAGAGAAGCTGCATGTTCAAATGGCTTTCCAGGTAAACAAACATTAAAGGAAGAAATCCTACCCATTGCATACAAACTCTGAGAAAAACTGAAATGTGTATTTTCCAACTTATTCTATGGTGCTTACATTACCCTAAGACAAAAAACAAAGACATCTTTAAAAAAGTAAACCACGGAATATCCCTCATGAACATGGTTGTAAAAATTCTAAACAAATTTTAGAAAATCTAATCCAAAAATCTATACAAGTAGAATATGCCATGATTAAGTGAAGTTATATTAGAAAGTCAAGGATCATCTAACAGTAGGAAATCAATCACAGCAATCCACCCTATTAACAAACTAAATAAGGAAAGTCATATAATCACTTACATAGATGCACAAAATAATTTACAAAATCCAGTATCAGTTTTGATACATCAGAATGGAATGTATAAAACTTAACTGAATTAATTTGAATTGACTTGAGCTGCATTTAGTAGAGCTGAGTTGACTGAATGGAACAAAATTGAAAGAAAAATGAAAAATAAAAAAAATGACTTGCCTAACAATGAAATTAAACTCTGGCAAAGTAGAAGAAGTACGGAATTTCAGTGAATTAAGTTTCTAAATTTATTTTATTTTTTTAGAAACAGAGTTTTGCTCTTGTCACCCAGACTGGAGTGCAATGGCACAATCTCAGCTCACTGCAACCTCTGCCTCTCAAGTTTAAGTGAGTCTCCTGCCTCAGCCTCCCAAGTAGCTAGGAATACAGGCACCCACCATCACACTCAGACAATTTTTTTGTATTTTTAATAGAGACAGGGTTGCACCATGTTGGCAAGGCTGATCTCAAACTTCTGACCTCAGGTGATCTGCCTGCTTTGGCCTCCCAAAGTGCTAGGATTACAGGCATGAGCCATGATGCTTGGTGAGTTTCTGAAAATTTTTTATTAGCTCAGTGATGAAGCACTCAGATGATAAGAGAAAATAGAAAACATTTTAAAATATCACAAATCGCAATTAGTGCCTAACTCTGTTCAGCAACAACAGTAAGCTGATGACTGGATAGATTTGTACATAATTTTTATACAGTAAAAACTTCATAATGAGAACTAAAGTTGATTCTGTACCTGGAGAATTACAGAGCTTTTACATATATTTATATATGTAATATGTATTTATAGAGTGTGTAATACGTATCACAGATACAATCTGCAAACTAGGGATCAAAAGTTACATCCTCAACTTGATAAAAGACATCTATGAAAACATTTTAGCTGACATAACATTTAATGGGAAAAGACCTATTATTTTCTCCTAACATCAGGAAAAGGAGAAGAGCACCTACTCATACCACTTCTATTCAGCACTGTGCTCAGTGATCTAGCCAGTAATATAAGGCCAGAAAAATAAATAAAAAGCATGTACATTAGAAAAGAAGATTGTTAAACACTGGAAAAAAATTTTTTTAGGTGAAACTTAGGGACCTGTAGAATAACAGCAAAACATCTGACATGTGCATAACTGGAGTCCCAAAGAGAGAGAACGAAAAACAGAATAGGGCAGAAAAAAATGCTTAAAGTAATCATAACCCCAAACTTTCAAAGTTGGAGAGAGATATGGATTTACACATTTTAGAAGTTCATTAAATTCCAATCCAGATAACTAAAATGAAAAACACAACAGGGTATGTGACCTTAAAACTGCGGAAACTAAGATTTTTAAAGAGATATTAAAAACAGCCAACAATGCATAATGTACAGGTGAGCCATGATAAATAATCACTGACTCCCTTAACAAAATACTAGGGATCTATAGATGACAGAATGACATTTGTGAAGCTCTTAAAGGGGAAAAATAATGTCCACTCAGAATTACATATCCAGCGGAAATAACCTTCAAAAATCAACAGAAAATTCATCGGCAGATATGGAAATTAAAAGAATGTGTTATCAATAGATCTATACTTCACAGAGTGAGAAAGGAAGTTCTTCAAGCCAAAGCAAAATCACAATAAATGAACACTCAGATCTACTAAAAGGAATGAAGACCACTGGAATTGATATTTCTATGGATAAACAGAATGCATTTTTTCTCTTAATTTAAAAAATATATGTTTGCCATAGTTTATTCAAATACTGCTTATATCTCCCAGGCAGATCTTTCTGTTTCTCTGTGCAGACATACTGCCAGGAGTAGCAGTCTGGACTGTAAATATTTGTTCTTATCTCTTTATTTAAAAGCCCATTTCTAGGACCTAATTCATGTGAATACTTGTTTGGGGTGAATTCCCAATAAAATGAGCAAGGAAACCATCCTCCTTGTAACTTAATATTTAATATATATTCAACATCTTTATTCAGCATTGTCTATGTTGATTTATGTCTTTTTGGCAACACAGTTCTCCCAGAAATGCTTAAAGACTTTTTCATGGACCATAAAAGAAAGAATATAGGTCTAAAGGCACAAACGTATATGTCTCTAGTGTCTGGTGGTTTGTAATGTCAGCTGCCGTAGTAAATGTTACCCTTAAATTTCCAAGCCTTAGCACAGGAGAGGTGATTTCTTAGTCACTTAGAGCCCAATTGGTTGGGAGGAAAGCTATTGCCAGTCCTCCAGGAGAACAAGCTGACAGCAGCTCTTACATTTTCAGCTGGACGTTTCTAAGGTCACCCTTTTTCTTCACATCTAGATGAAAAAATAACGTGATGAAATTTGGGTCATTCTTCCTCTAAAGTCTCCACAGGTTCAACATTTTTGTTTTAAGAGACTAAGGAGAAGGAAAGTAAAAGGTCAGAGGAGGTTTATAATAAGCAGTGGAGCATGTTGACTTTATAAGCAGAATTTTCATAGTAACCCACCTCATTAATGTCCTTCCTAATACCAACAATGCCTTCTCAATCCAATTAGTCTACGTGACTGAAAGTGCTCCGATGCATCAGGTACGCAGGGAGCTGATGGACAGTGGGGAAGGAGGAATGATTGGGAGGAAAGGCACAGCACGAACTGAGCAATAAATGAAAGACAAATGGACCACGTCTCAGATATAAAAGCAAATGATAAAAGTCATAAGGAAGAAAATGAAGTATAAATATACTAAATAAGTGGTATTTCAGGAAAAACGGGATTCTTTTATTAGGGCAAAGATCAGCTAGGACTTTGGAACTTAAGATTTAGTAGACTTTTTTTGAAATGTAAAATGGTTGGTCTGTATCACCTTTATTCC
Organism: Aotus nancymaae; assembly: GCF_030222135.1. Taxonomy (NCBI): domain Eukaryota; kingdom Metazoa; phylum Chordata; class Mammalia; order Primates; family Aotidae; genus Aotus; species Aotus nancymaae. The sequence continues at coordinate 20,271,271 of NW_026988465.1, forward strand.
ATTTTCAAACTCTCTTTTTAACTCTCTTTCCCTTTAGGCATTGCCCTTTTGGTAGCCTCTGAAGTCTTCAGGGAAAATCTGGGCCTTGAAGGGCTCTGTTTAAAAAACACTGACTGATAAGTAGCCTGAGGTCATCTCTAGAAATAACTTTATTGGAGTTCCTACTGCCACCATCAAACATCTTATTTTTTTTTAAATAAAATCCTACTCATTTTACAAAGTTCATCTCTAAATTTACCCTTCTCTGAAAACTTCACTAACCCTGCTCCCAAACCGGGGTATTCTCCTCCTCTCTGATCCCATTGTACTATGTCTGACTTGCTAGTGTGACAATATCGCTTTGTGTTTCTGTAGATGGTCCAATAGATTTTGAGCTCCTGCAGCAACTTTATTTTCTCAATGAAAAGAAGAGTGCCCGGTCTATAGCATTTGCTCTGTAAAGGCAAACAGAAATGTCCGAAACCTAACTAAATTGATTTGAATTGACTTGAGTTGCATTAAACAGAGTTGAACTGACTGAATGGAAAAAAAAATTAAAGAAAAACTAAAAAAGCACCCCACCACCACCAAAAAAAAAAAAAAAAAAAAAGATTTGCCTAACAAAGGGCTTAAACTCAGCCGGACTAGAAGCATGAAATGGAGTGAGGTAACTTTCTAAACTTTTTTATTAGCCCAGTGATAAAGCTTGAAGATGATAAGACAAAATGGGAAGAACTTTTAGATATAACAAATCTCAACTACTGCCTAACTGGATTCAGCACCAATAGTTTAACCTGATGATTGGATATATTTATACGCAATTTTGTAACAGTAAAAACCTCATAATGAGAACTGAAGTTAATTCTATACACTGAGAATTATAGATCTCAAATTGTAGGAAGATGGTGCTTTAATATATAGGAGAGTGAGAGAATGATGAGACATTTGTGTTAAAATGGGAACAAAGACTATATTTCCAACACAAAAACATGACAAAGAAGGAATCCTTAAGATTATATGTTGTTTTCATAGAAGTGGCAGGACAAGTAAAGGAAAATGGTAAGTTAAGGAGCATTTTTAAGCACCCACTATGCCAGGCACTCTTGCTACATGCCTGTAAAACATAATCCCATCATTTCTCCTAATAACCTGGTGATTTTACAGATTTTAAAAAAGAGATTCAGCAAAATAATTAACTCATGGAGACAAAGAATAGAAGGATGGTTATCAGAGGCTGGGAAGAGTAGCGGGGGAGTGAGGAGAAAGAAGGGACGGTTGATTGCTACAAAAAAAAGTTAAAAAGAATCAAGAAGACCTAATACTTGATAGCACAATAAGGGACTATAGTCAATAATCATTTAATTGCACATTTAAAAATAACTAAAAAAGTGTAACTGGATTGTTTGTAACGTGATTATTGCATATTGCATGACTGTGTCAAAATATCTTCTGTACTCAATGTATCCACCTACTGTGTACGCACAAATTTTTAAAAAATCTTAAATATGAGATTTAGGATGGTTAGAAAATGTGTCCAGTATTATATTTGGCAATTCAAACAAAGCTATATTTAATTTCAAACCACATGCCTTACCCAGGAACTCAAACATATACTTGCATGCCTTATCATTCTTGTTATAGGGACAAGTGTACCTGCTTTGCCCAATCACAGGTACCAGGATTTCAATTAGAGCTTTAAATTGGCTTTAGCTCTTTTGGGTTAACAATTTTTGACATTAAAAAAAATTGTCTAATCATTTATTTGCATATCACTTGGGATTAATTAATAATAATGGCCAGAAGACTTCCAGTAGCTGCAGGAAAAAGCAGGTGGGTAGCAGACAGATAACTTCCCCAAATCTTTTCCCCAACAGTACGAAATAACTTCACACCTATGAAAATTCAAAGCAAAACTACATTTCCCCAAGTTACCTGAAAACACAGAAAACAAAAAGTGCAAAATAATTGCACGTAAAAAAGGAAAATTTGTTCGAAGTGGGCTAGTGGAGGGATGGCATTAGGAGAAATACCTAACGTAGATGGTGGGTTGATGGGTGCAGGAAACCACCATGGCACGTGTATACCTATGTAACAAACCTGCACATTCTGCACATGTACCCCAGAACTTGAAATACAATTTTAAAAAATCTATTATATATTTCTAAATAAAAATGTGTAATTGGAATATTTCTAACACAAACAAATGGTAAATGCTTCGGGTGACAGATGCCCTTTCATGCATCTATTATGCATCAATTATGAATATATATGTAACTATTATGTACCAATAATTAAAAATAAAAGGTAATGAATGGAAAAAAAATAAAAAGAAAAGAAATACAAGGGCCACAGCAGTCTCACATGCTCACAGTCTCCTGTCTGCCCTCTGTGTGACCCGCAAGAATGGAGCAGGAAAAAACCCGAAGAGTTCAGAATAAGAACACTAGCTAAGAGGGCCTGAGTGTGAGTTGGTGGCATCAACGTTATGAACTGAGTATGTCCCCCGAAATGTATATGTTGAAGCCACAATCAAATATGATAGTATTAGGAGGTGGACCTTTAGGTGGTAATTCGATTTATTTGAGGTCATGAGGGTAGAGTTCTCATGATGGGATTAGTTCTCTTATCTCAAGAGACAGCAGTGTAAATCTAGAGGAAAAATAAACAACTGGGCAGATCAAACCAAGCCCTGTACAGAAGGGATTTCAAAGTATGTGTCTTAAAGGGAAAGATATAAAAAAAATAAACAGCTTGGCTTCAACCTTTATGAAGTGAACTTTGTACCGTCTTTACCTTCTGCAGGAGGTGCAGAAGATGTGTGGACTAGGAGAGCAAGCTGGATTAAGGCAAGCGAGAGTGTAGAAGAGTTCAATAAATGTCGATTCAAAAAAAATCCACGATGACTAAATATACAATTGTGAATAAAGACAAGAGCTGCCCCTTCACTTACACAACCGTCTCACTCATCTCACCGCAATCCTGGCCCAGATTCCAATAAAACAGTTTTAGATAAACAGAATGCTGTCCCACAGGCTTATGGTTTACTTATTTAACTTTTTTAAATACTGCATTAAAACAGTATTTACCCTGATGACCAGAATTTTTGGTGCCCCATTCAATTTGGCATGAAAGGTGAGTAACTGTCATAACTTCCTTGTCCCTGTCTTGCTAATAGGAGGCTTTACTACACTACTCTCATTATAAGATAGATAAAATTCACAGGAAATGAGTAGAAACACAAAAAGTTAAAAAAGCACAAGATGCTCCGACAGTTTCACAGGAGAACTCTACCAAGTTCTTCAGACTAGATATTCCCAATACTCTACAAATCATCCTAGAGCATTGAAAATGAAGGAAAAGTACCTAATTCTTTTCTCTTTTTTGAAGAAAGAATAACTGATAATTAAATCAGATAAAGACAATACAAAGGGAAAAAAATTCAGACTAATATTACTCGTTAATATGAATTTTTAAATTCTGATCATGAATCAGTGATACTTTAATAATAGTAATATACTATGGTCAAATGAGATTTATGCCAAGAATACAAAGCTGGTTTAATACTGCAGATTTTTGGTGTCCAGAATGATAAGAGAATAAATTTATGTTGCTTTAAGCTATAAGACTCGTAGTCATTTGCTGTGGCACCCCTCGAAAACTAATCCAGTTGGTTTACATATGTAAACTTCCCAGCTCTGTCTGCTGTAGGGCCTTCTAGCAATGACGCTGCAAAAGCAGTGAGTAGACCTAGCACCAAATTTTAATTTTCTAAATACCATTCACCAATAAAAGGAATTAGGACTTTTTGAAGAAATGATCGATGCCAGAACCGAGGAAGGGAACACGTAAGATGAGCCTAATATTGTATGGTATCAGAAATCAAACAAGCATTGAAAAAAGATGAGGGCTTCATAAGAGAAAAAGGACCCAATGTTCTGGAGGAACTTGAGCAACAATATAAATAAGAGTAGAGTTTGATATAATCCATAGGCCAAACTTAAAATACACAATTAATAAATAAGTAAGAGAGAAGGGACAGCTCTTCCTCAGAGTAGAATGCTAATGGATAATGAGAGGAGCAAAGAGGAAACATAAAACCATTAGGTACACACTACAGTGATAATTGTCACAGATGAGGTTGAATAAGGAGTGCTGAATTCAATGAGAAAAAGTTTGAGGAGAAACAGAATTTGTACATTCTCTAAGTGTCTTCCCCAGGTTATTTATTAACTACATAGGGTACAACAGGAATTTTACAGTTGAAAAAAACAGTAGAAACCACATTTGCCAAGTAATCAAAGTTAACGTTACCAATAATAAAACATGTGAACACCATGGATCCCATGATATGACACACTGAGAAAGGCACACAAGTCTCTGTGATAGTCTTGTCAAAGATGCATGACTTAAAAATACCACACAAATCCAAATTATGAAAAAGTAAAAATAATGCGCATTTCAGCCATGCAATAAAACACTTGTTCAAATTTGTTTAAATTATCTTTAAGTGAATCCAAGTGAAGGAACACTTGAAACAACCGGTCAGTGATTTTTAAAAGGGCGAAGGCTGTGAAAGACGAGGACAGATTGAGAAGCTCTTACAGATTACAGACAACTGCACTCTAGCCTGGGCCACAGAGTGGAATCATGCCTTTGGTGGGGTGGGGGAAGAGAGCAAATTCTGCATGTATTTACTTCAGTGCCCACAGTGCTTGAACCACGATTAAAAAAAGCAGAACAATGTCATGGTCATTTAAAAAAGAGAGAGAGAAAGGACTGTTTTGTGTTCTGAAGGAAAAATAAAAGCTTTTGCTAATGGAATATTAAGAACCAGTTTATCAGATTATATAATTACAGAGTAATGTTACACATTTTTCACGAAGGAGAGGACACTAGATAAAGGAATTAATGGCGAACGATTCAAAGGCCATGTGCCATGTAGTATGGGAAAGGCCTTCGGCAAGTTAACTTTTTCAAACTATTTCCTCCCTCTAAAATTAGCAAGTTTATATTGCTAAATTTTGTCCATACCTATAAATATGTGCAATTTCACTAAGTCTATTGAATTTGATTCCATGTTGAGTGATAATGTACTGATGCATTCAATGGTTTCAAAAAGAACTTTTATGTCTATGATTCAGTTCATGTATTTTTTTCTTTTCCAACTCTTAATACTGTTGCTAAGAAAGCCTGTTTCCAAATATATATCTACAGGACACATATTATATATAGTACATTTACCTAAAAACTCTAAAGAGTACTATTACCTATTTAGAGCTACGTTTTTAAAGATGAGATTTCAGAGCTTACAGTGAGTTTTATCTGAGAAAAGAAAGATTGCAGGAAAATCTGATGTCCATCGATAATTTGTAACCTGGCTTTGGATCCTATCATATCCATGAAATGCATGCTAAATTCATTAGTAATAACTTTATTCTGCAAATCAGTGAACACTTTCTCAGTCCTTATTTTAACAGATGTGGTTAAAATTGACCTCTACTTGAAATGACAATGCTAAGGAGGCCTAGCTATCCTGGTCCCTGTCTTGTCATCAGTTTGATGTTTTGATGCCCTCCACTCCCCAGGCTTTGTTGTTAGGCCTGTGTTTGCTTCTCACTGACTGCTCATTTCAAGATTTATACCTGGGGTTTGTTTTAATCAGAAATAGTAAGGTAACAGATGTGGAGACAACTGTCTTTGAAGAAAAAATTTATTTCTTACATTTCCCAAAAGAAGGGGTATGCCAGGCCGCAACGGCCACATGGGGAAAGCAGCACCAGGTTTCATCAGGAGGCAGAAGCAAGAGGAAGAGGAGAGCCCAGGCCAGAACATTTATTGGGTTCTTCATGAGAAAAGGCAAGACAGGGTAGGGGCACGGCTTCAGACTGGTAGTTTAAAAAATTCTGGAGGACCTCAAGGCAGAGGGGCTGTCTCTAGTCTCTGGGCACCTGGCCTTGGGTTGATATATGGCGAGAGGAATATTGGCTTTGTATGTGACAGTTAGGTAAAGAAGTATTTCAGCATATGGGCTCTGGGTCCCAGGAGTCATAAACAACTTCGTCCATTTGGCTCTCTTTGGCTCTGTAATTAATGGATGCCAAATAGATGAACACAGAGTCTAAGAAAACACAATTAGAGTTTACTGAGTTTTTAGATTTTTAGCAATACTTGCATCCATCCCTTAAATCTAGACCTGTAGATTCTGCAAGCTTCATCTATCTACCGATTAGCTATCTCCTCATGAATGCAAATGCACATCACAACGTGAAGATACTCAAAACTGAAGTGATTGTCCAGTATGCATCCAGTCTCCCAAGTCATAAATCTGAAAGACAGCGTTGCCTTTTCGATCTTCCTAATATGTAATGAGCAATCATCAGTCCCTTCTGTCATCTCTTATATATTTTTTGAATCTCTACATTGCTACCAGTTCATAATCCCTTATTCTATCAGTACAACTATAATTGCATATACAACCTCATCAAAGGTCTCTCTACTTTTGGTTCTGCAGGATACGGACTTAATAACTCCCTCAATTACTCCCATTTTTAGTGACTCCTCATAGCCTCTGGGGTGAAGTCCAAGCTGCCAGCACAACACTCATAGCTTTTGGTGGTAACACATGCAATTATGTTTCCCAGTCTTATTTTCAACTAACTTTTCCTCACACTTTACACTCCACAGTAAAATGCTTGTGTTTTCTTTTTTAAGTGTTATTTTATCTCTTTGCCATTACACATTCTGGCCCTCTCATTTGAAACGTCCTCTACTCACACCCAGTCGGCTGGCAAGTCCTTTTTGTTTCAACGCCCTACAGAACTGGCTCCGGCCTTACTGCCTTTTGAGAACCTTCTTCAATGCATCCTTTTCTTCTGTACTACTTCATTTCTCTGTGCTGTTTTATTGCACTTCTCCTAATGGATGATAAAGATTCCTATGCCTCTTATTTTATCTCCTCTGGCCCCTTAACTGAAGTTTCATGAGGGCAGGACTGTGCTGCACATCTGTATCTTAACAGCTCCTATCCACAGTCTAACACTCTAGCAGGCAGTCAAGAAATGTTTACTGCACTAAAATGAACTGAATTTTAAAAATTTCAGAACCCGCCTCTGACTGGGGAACCACAGTAAAAGTTACGAAGCAATTTTGTTCCTCATAGGGGAGCAGGTTTTCCTGAGAAATCCAAGTATTTTTTTTCTATAACATGTTGTGTTTTTCCTTTCTTTTTTTGGTTTCACTATTAGGCAGCTGTGGGACAATTTCTTCCCAGCAATGAAATCTTTGTTTAATATATGGAGTGCCTTTTGTGCCTCACTGACAGTCCCCCAGGATCTCCCTCTTGAAGAATATATGGAGAGTAAAATAAATGCGGAGAGAACAGTCTATGCAAATTATGCAAAGAAGAACTGAAGAAGAGAACGTTACAACAGACTCTAACTCTCCTCCAAACATGATTTCCATGATTTCAGAATGCCACTTAATTGTGCTCTGGAGAGGTCAACTCATAATATTAATAATTTTTTAAATAAAACAATGCCCCTTAATTTAAAAAGAAAAGTCTACATAAAGAATAATTGGGTTTGAAATGTTTAAATAAAAATCCCAGCCAGGTGAGTTGGCTCGTGCCTGTAATCCCAGCACTCTGGGGGGCCAAAGTGGGCGGATCACAAGGTCAGGAGTTCGAGACCAGTCTGACCAACATGACGCAACCCCGTCTCTACTAAAAATACAAAAATTAGCCAGACGTGGTGATGCGCATCTGCAATACCATCTATTTGGGAGGCTGAGGCAGGAGAATCACTTGAACATGGGAGGCAGAGATTGCAGTGAGCCGAGATCGTGCCATTGCACTCCAGCCTGGGCAAAAGAGTGAGACTCCATCTCAAAAAAATAAAATCCCATAACTATATATTCATTTATTTATTAAATACATTCAGTAATGTATTTTAGACTCTAGGCATCAGTTTCTAAGGTGTTTACTATTTGGGAGTATAACTAGATTTTCATTTTATCTTAAACTCTATTACCAGGTAGACAAATCCAATAGTTTTATAAATTCCTTGACCCTGTATTCCAGATCTTGCCTTTCTTATTCACTCTTTAGTTATTCCATCATCCTCCTGAGTCATATGTGTCTAAAATGACTCACTATAGGTAGCAATGTGTTTTTAAAAATGTATGTAAGACAAAATCAAGATGTATAAGTTAACATATGATAAAAATAAGGTTGATGAATCTCAATATTAAGAGCTTCTAAATATACAAAAAACATGGTAGCAAATGTTTCCTGGAATCTTATTTTTGATAAGTATTGAAAATAACAGAATCAGAGTTCAGCATTTATGCTATAAAAAGGAATGTAGAAAAAATATTCCAGGCCAGGCATAGTGGGTCACATCTGTCATCCCAGCACTTTGGGAGGCTGAGGGAGGCAGATCACTATGTCAGGAGTTCGAGATCAGCCTTGTGAATATGGTGAAACCCCATCTCTACAAAAATACAAAAATTAGCCGGTTGTGTTAGTGCATGTCTATAGTCCCAGCTACTCAGGAGGCTGAGGCAGGAGAATCACTTGAACCTAGGAGATGGAAGTTGCAGTGAGCCGAGTTCACACCACTGCACTCCAGCCTGGGTGACAGAGGAAGACTGTCTTAAAAAAAAAAAAATTCTAATATTGATTTAAAGACATCTTCCCTGTATATCACATCATTTTGATTCTGAAATAAGTTAGTTTTACTATGCTACTTAAAACACTACTTTAAAACATATCAATATTATTAAAAATCAAATTAACAGTTAAACATTTTTTAAACTCATAATAGATTTTATGAGCCTAAGAAAATTATATCCTCAGTGATACAGCTATGCAAACCTATATCAGGATTTGCCTTCCTTCAACAAATTTAGAAAAAAAGAAGTCCCTACATATTAGTAATAGTGAATAAAAAAAAAAGTTTATTCTTACATATTAATTTATGTAATTTATTAATTAAAGGACAAGTGAGTGTAGTTGAAAACTTTGAAAATATGTAATTCATGACTCCCTTCCCTTTCCTTGCCTTTTAATTTCCAGATGGGCAAACTGAGGTACCTTTTACCAGGAGTTAGGATTGTATATTACATGTATGAGGTCTTTTGAAAAGATATAAAATAGCATTTATATAACATTCTTGTAAAATATTTAACTTTAATCTTATAAGTAATCAGACAAATTCAGGATGTGGATTTCTATGATAGATCAATACATAGTAAAATAAATAGAAGTGAAATATTTGTATTTATTGACCAATTAATTTGAGGTCTAGGCTTAAATAATTAGTGGGGACACAGATCTAAATATTATGCTAATTACCACACTGTTATGATTAACAATAAAAGATGTAAAATCTAGTTATGAAATTATATTGAAATGAATATTTATCTTGCATTGATTGGAGAGCATCCAGCTATCCTGAAAAATGTATTTTCAGTGAATCATTAGGTAAGAACGGAGAAACACTCTTTGCATAATATTATGTGAACAAACCAGCATATACAGTGTATATACATCATACATCTGAATGTGTGTATGCAAAAAGTAAAGTGTTATAAAAAATGGACCAAAACAAAAATAGTTATATCTCAATGGTGGAAATACTTCCTCTGTTAGTTTCTGAAATTTTCTAAATTTTATTTTATACGTTCATATAATCTTTGCAAGCTGGATTATATTTAAAGAGAAAATTTTAGCAGTAATATTTCCAATCAACCAGTGAACTCATTGTAAAGAAAGCATTCTATGTACTGACAAAATTAATATTTTCTAGAATAATCTCTGCTTCTATTATGAATTTTGTATATTTGCTCTTCCTCATTATAATGGCAGTGCATATAATCTTAAATGTTCTGTAACTCAAGCCATTTGTTTATTTCAACTGAACTTACTACCTATTGGTAATACTGCATAGTACCACATGGCTGTATCTTGAAGCCCATTTTATGTCACAAAAGATTCAACAAAATAAATACCATAAGTGACAGCTAAGAAGAGTGTCATGAAGCGTATTACAGTGACAAATAGGAAAAATTAGGACCCAGAAAGAAGAAACAGACTATTAACCTATTAGGATAGCTACTATCAAAAGAAAGAAAATGGAGGGGAGGGGAGGGGAGGAAAGAAAAAAGAGAAAGTGGGAAATCAAGCAAGCAAAAAAGAGAAAAGAAACAGAAAATAACAACTGATGGTAAAGATGTGAAGAAACTGAAATTTTTGGGTACGGTTGGTGGGAAAACAAAGGTGTAGCTGCTAACATAGGGGGTTTAGAAAAAAATAAAAACATATAATTATCATATGGTAAAACAATTCCACCTCTGAGTATACACCCCAAAAAATTGAAAGTGGGGACCTGAAGAGATGTTTGTGAACCCATGTTTATAGCAGCAATATTCATAATTGACAAAAGATGGAAGCCACTCAAGGTAAACTGATGTACAAGATGTGGTATACACATGCAATGGAATATTATTCAGCCTTAAAGAGAAAGGAAATTCTGACTCATGCTAAAACATAGATAAATCTTGTGGCCATTATTCTGAGTGAAATGAGCGAATCACAAATACTATATGATGCCTCTTATATGAGTAGTCAAACTCCTGCAGACTGATAGTAGAACACCGGCCGCCAGCGCTGGGGGAATGGAAAATGGAGTTATTGTTTGAAAGGTACAGAATTTGGTTTTATGAGATGGAAAGAGTTCTGTAGACAGATGGTGGTGATGGCAACACAACAGTATGAATGTACTTAATGCTACTGAACTGTACACTTTAAAAATTAAGATAGTAGATGTGATATTCTGTGTACTTTACCAAAATTAAAAAATTTTTAAAGAAGGAGTCTACAAAAACAAAGGATCTGAGTAGCTAAGCTAAAAAACAGCAAGTGTAGTATTGGTATCTAGTCCCTTACTTTAAAATATGTCTGTTTTTTTCTGATGTATTAAAACCCTAGTCAAGCAGGAAAATTTTATAAAAAGTCAGACAAAGTACAGTCTAGGTACCATTATTCTTTTGAAAAAAGTGGTGAGTACTGATGAAAAGAACTGAAAATATCTAAGGATATCAGGCTTTAAAATAGTATCAAGAAATTTCACGACTGAGAGGTAAAATTTAGGTGTTTGACTCTTGTAACTCTCTTGCAGTATTATTCAAGAGCTCAGAAGCTACTATACAGACCTTATTTTTATGTTCAAAAGAATTATCTCAAAGAATAATGTTGAAAAATTATAATTTCTTTATTATAGTATTTTACATGAGTGCTTTTCTTCCAGCCCAATACTTTCCAATATTCTGGAAAGGGTCTATATAAACTCATGAGAAAACAGGCCTGCCTTTAAATTTCATGCAACTCTTTACTAAAAAATGAACTTAGCCATGTAACTTATCTTCTCTGAGTCTCAAATTTTCTAATTGTAAAATGGGAGTGATAAAATAGGCTTACTAGTATCATTAGAAGTATTCAAGTCACATTTAAATCACACAATGCTAGTCACATTAAAGATAGGTATATTTGTAAACATTCTTTAATTTAGCTAAATCTGAAGACTAAATATCTTGGAATTATTCAGAGCATGGTAATAACCACACATTTGAATATTGGGAGAACCTAGGTACAGAGAATCCATGATCCAAAGGAGATCCCAACCAATTTGAACACTGAATGAATTTTCCTGTGAGTAGTTTAACAAGACACCCCATTAGTACAATTAGAAGATAATGTATATTTTTCAGTGGAAAAAGAAATTTAAAAAATAACTTCCTGAGTAAACAAAAAGATGTTTATATTTTTGTTGCCCATCTCAGCAATGTTCCATTCCGATGAATAGTGAGAACTGTATTGATTGCACGTTAGATGTTGTATGTCTTACTTGGAAAGAGCTGTACATGGAAAATAACTCAAATTCTATTTGAAAAAACTATACTGCACATAAGTCTGTACAAAATACTTCCCAAGTGGTTATTTTTGTATGCAATTTAGAAGGCAGCTTGGTAAAGTGGAAACATCTGTGGAATGGGAATTAGAAAACTTGAGTTCTGAGCTGACACAAGTGAAATCTGAAGAAGTTAATTTAATATCTCCCTCTAAACCTCAGTCTCTTTATGGGTAAAATAAAACCTTGAACAAAATAATTTCTAAGTTTCTTTCCCCAGGGAACGAACACTTATCCTATCTATTTATACTAAAATCAGTTCTGATCTCAATTTAGTCTCAGATTGACTTTCTTATCTCTATTTCTGATATATTTTGAAGATGAGTGACAACATATTTTTTAAAAAGTAGTGGCAAGAAAATTGGTTACAGAATACTTCTCCCCCAATATATAACTAAATGACTCAAAATTTATTTAACAACAACAAAAAAATACCAGGAATTTTCCAGCTCACTTAATGAGAAAATAGTTTATAATCTCATAAACTGTAATGGTGTTTTCCATGGCTAGAAAGAAATAATGTGTTTGTGGCTAAACACCTGACCTCTCAATCTTGCCCCTACCTCACCTCTACTCCCAGAAGAAGTGCAGAGAAAGAATGTATGTGAACAATAACTTGACAGTTCATAAATACCCTGCAAATGGAAGACAGGTTGTCTGAGGCAGTGTGACTATAACAGCTTTTGATAATGGTTGTGGTAAAACTGCTTATCTTAAAAGTCCTTCGACCCACTCCAGGCCTTCAGGAAAGACAAAGCCTTTGCAGGTCTTCTGGAGCACAGTGCTGGCCAGAGGATGAAGCTCAAGCACAAAGAACTTTATGGGTAGAGTGGGCAGTGATGCTGTTCACTTAAAATGTATCTCAGAAGAGAGAAAACATTTCAAGTCCCCCATCAAGGGTTCTTCACATAGAAAGGTAACTCAAGGAAAAGTAGTACCCATCTTCTGAACCACAGTTTAGAAAGAAAAATGAAGTAGTTCAGCTAAGGATAAATTGACATGAATAAGGGTTACCCACAGAATATTGTACTGAGAAAAATGTTACATTATAAAAATATAGTATTTTGAAGTAGTTATAATGAATATAAAAATGATTAAAAATAGCATAGCTTACTACAAAGTTGAAAGAACCCTATCTGCAAACAAAGAAAGAAACAGAAGACAAATCCCCAGCAGCGTTTTATGCTATTGAATAACTTAATAAGAATAGACATTCAACAAAAGTAAATTTCAATAATGAAATGATAAAATTGCATAATGGGAATTTTTTTAAGATAGCAAATAGAAAAGTAGGACAAAATCCTAGAGCTAGAATGTTACTGTAGTTATTAGCACATGCTGAGGAGTGATACTTCCTGAATTCTAAACCCAACTCTTCCCTTACTAACTGTGTCACCCTAAGCAAACTACATAACCTCTGTGTGCCTTAGTCTTTCATCTGTATCATGTGAATAAAAGTACTGTCTTCTGCATTTGGTTTCTTTTGAACTAATATGGTTACTGATTAAAACATTACAAACAACATGGGCTAAAACAGATTCAGTTGAAACTTGACTTAGTAGAAATATGAAAAGGCTAAAGAAAATTGCAACTGATTTAAAGGAAAGGGATAATTGGTATGCTAATATAAAATGACAGACTTTAAGATTAAGATGTTAGATGAATATAGACAAATGTTCATTTTAAAAATCTACTACATCTATAATAAAGCTTTTTTTCTTTACATAAACACCCAAGAATAAAAACACAAGAAGTGGAATATTAATAACTATTGGCAACAGGACCATATTAAAAAGTCTAATTTATGCCCTAAAATCCTCCAAATATGTAGGAACCTAGAGGGCTCCACTATATACTGATATCCAAGTATCAGACACATCTTCCAGTCAGGATACTAGAAAAGTACTGCTTAAGGAACCCAATTAACCCTGTAAAAAATATCTACAGCTTCTCTTGTCAGGTTTACCAAAAAGTACCCTAATAAATTACTCTACAGCAAAGTCCAAGGTTAACAAACTCAACTATGCATGTAATATTTTTAATTAGCCTTTTAATCCCCCTCACACACATACATATCTTAATTGTGAGCTAAGAATTTCTAGACTTGTCAATAAACTTCTCATGTAGGATACAGAGGCTGAAATAAGCAAACAGAATGAAAGTGACTTTCAGAAAGAAGACATAATACAGAGGGAAGAAAACTTTTTTTACAAACCTCTATTTACATCATTCACAAATTAAAAAAAGCAACTGTATTCATGAAACAAGAACAGGATGAAACAAAACAGGAATACTGAGAAGTCAATAAAGAGCTTTAGAAATTAAAACATGACAATGCTCATTTAAAAAATCCCTTTTAATTATGGAAGGAGTGGTAAGCATGATTGAAGAGTTTTCCTAAAACAGAGCAAAAAGAAGAGAAGAGCAAAGGTAAGAAAACTGGATTACTACTCCAGAAAGTCCAATGTTTGAATACTAGGTAACATTTCCTTAAAAGAGAACAACAGGAAAAGGAGAAAAATTCTTAAATAATTGTTTTCACCAACAGCCAATAATTGTGAAATTTTGGAATGCTAGAAAGATAGGAAATAGATTCCACGAAGTTTTAAACAGTAATTCATGCACTAATGACCAAGAATCAAAATGACTGGATTTTACTGGCACAACTGAAACCAAAAGAAAATGATAAATGCCTGAAGAAATTTCTCAGGAAGTTACTGGATGACATTCTCTATCAAAATGAGGAAATAAATCCAAAACCAGTATAAAATAGAACAACAACAATAACAAAGAGATCCAAACAAGATAAAAACGAAGAGCACATCCAGACAGTAGTGCAGGGGAGACTACAATGACCACGTGGTGCCCTAAGTACAGGAGAAGCCAGTTGAAATTCGAGTAGTGTGACCTAAAAGATAGGCATTGCGATGCCTTTACTTTTTATATACTCTTTTAGTGAAGCACTGAAGAATACAGTTAGCCTAAATACAGGAATACTACAAATAAAAACAATGACATGAGAGTCACTCATTAGGGACCCAGCACAGAACTGCAAAGGATGCCAGCAAAAGAAGTCTTGGGGTGGTGCTGAAGAGATCCCGAAGAGGTCCTGGAGAGCAACTGGCCCAAATAGAATGATAATTGATGCTTTCAGGAATGATATTTTCAAAAGATATATGAAATTATAGTTCAGCTAACATGACAAATATTGTGTAAATAATATGGAGAGTCTAAGCTGTGAGAAGATATACAGCAACATTTCATATTGGAAGACAATGATGTAGCACCTACCAAGAAACTGATCCAAGAATACTATTCACTCTAAGTATAGAAAGGCAATAAGCAATTATTCTCAAAAAAGAAAAATCTCAGGGAACAGAGTATATGTAAGCCCCTTGCAGGCAGGTGGGAGGAGGAGATAATGACATTCACTTAAGTAATAGCTAAATAAAAAATGAACATAAGAACTGAGAAGCTGGTTGGGCATGGTGGCTCACGCCTGTAATCCAAGCACTTTGGGGGCCAAGGCGGGCAGATCACCTGAGGTCAGGAGTTCAAGACCAGCCTGACCAACATGGTGAAATCCCGTCTTTGAAAAAAATAAAATAAAATAAAAATAAAAATAAAAAGAACGGAGAAGCTGATAGAAAAACATTAATTATTTTAACTACATGATATATACTACACACTTATGGAAATTATGATTATAAACAGAATGTAAATGTTTTGAATACAAATTAAAAACTCAATTAAAAATACTATGTATAAAAGCACTGATGTCCCCATCTTTTAGATATCCTTTAATTTCTACTAACTGGAATTGAATAATGTAGTTTAAAAATATAACATGATTTCAATTTCTTCATGTTTTTCACATATTCTAAGTTCAGGAAGATTTTATGGAAATAGCAGCTCTGTGGCAAAAGAAAATTATCTAGAAGTTAAAGATTTCAGCCCTTTTACTGTGACTGTTTTTTTTCTAAATGCAATCAAACTAAATATGCTGATTCTATTTGGTAAAAGCATGCATAATACCATTTGCTTGTATAAAGTTATTTATATTTATCTATTTACCAATCTATTTAGGTAGCAAAGCACTCTCTCAGAACTCATATATTAACAGTGGTTACTTCCAAAAATCTGTGGTAATTTATTTTTTTTGTATATATTGCTTACATATGTAGGTATCTTGTGTCATTTTCATAGACAGTAAGGCATTATGTTTAAATTTTAAAAGTCTCTACATGGAGAATACAGGGTAGAAAGTGAGCTCTTAGAGCTTCAAGAATGCAGAAAATTCTTATTGCCTTCATTCTCCAAAAGAGTCACACAAGCCGTGTGATGCATGGCAAGGAGAAGACAGCACAGTAGCGTTTCAGCTCAACTGAGCACTTTGAAAAGGTAGTCCATGCAATGAAGTAGGACTGGAGAACAAGTTTACAGCATCGGTTAGAATGTTAGCTTTTCTCAGAGCACACCTCTCTGGAGTGTCCACCTTGTGTTCTGTTTTGAAACACGCAGAGTTAGATGGAAACTAATTTAATAGGTCCCCACTGACATCAGAAGCTGTCAACATAAAAACCTATTCACTAGTGAGAGAGAATATTTTTGACCTTCTCTCTAGAGAATGAAATGTTTCTGGAATGGCAAAAGGGCATCTATTCTTAGAGAAATCCTGTCAATTAGAGTCTTCCTCTGACAGTACTCAGAATATGTGAAATTCAAGAAAATTCCTTTCTTTATCCTGAGTAAATATGTCCATATGGTGAGGTCACATCAGCCACACAGACAAGAAACACAGCTCATTTCCTTATGTTCTCTCAGAGAGACAGAAAGTTGAACAACAACCACTGAGATCCTTACATGTTGTTACTTTGAATAAATTCCACTTGAGTTGATAAGTAATGAGAGAAGTTGAACAGACTTGCACATCCCTAAGCAGAAATGCATAGGTGTGTCTGACATGCATTATTCCCAATTATTAATGCACTGTTTATATAATTGAGGTATTATTTTTTAGTTTATTTGCCTTGCCTAGTGACTGTTGTATACGACCAACCTCTACATTTCCCTTCATCATTCTATTCTTCCAGCATAAAATATGCTCCTCTGCTCTGCTGCCTATCTAAACTCCTTTCCACCACCAAGGCTCTGCTTAAGTCCTGTGCCCTGATGCTGTTTCTCCAACTCCACCTTGGACTCATACCTCCCGGTCCCCGACCTTACTTTGCACCAGCCATCTAGAAACAGTAGGGCTAAGTATTTGGGCTCCATCGTGGGGCTTGGATTTTAATCTCAGCACCATGATTTACTAGCTTTGTGACCTTCGTCAAGTAATATAATGTGCTTGTGTTTGTTCTCTCATCTGCAAAATGTAACTAATTATGTACTTGCCACTCCAATTTGTCATGATTAAATGAGATTTTACCTTCCCACTCCAATTGCCATGATTTAATGAGGTTACCATGATTTGATGATAATTTCACGTGTGAAAGCTTAATTTTCCAAAAGGATTGCAAACTTCCTGGTGAGATCCATGTCTAACATTTAGCACAATGATAGGTACTAAGTAGGTGATAAACACTGATTCATTTATTTTAGCGCAATGTTGCAGAAAGAAAAGACTAGTAAAGAAGAAACAAGGCTTATTTTCCCCTGTAGACTGCCACCAAAAATCCGAGATCTTGACAAAGTCCCCGACCGTTCTAGGTTTTAATGTCCTCACTGATAAACATAGAGCGAGTGTAAATTTGTAAGATTTTGAGACATAGAAGTCATCTATGAGAACTAAATGGGTGACAGTTTACAAACAGGGAAGACGCTGGAGAGTTCTTTCACAATCTATTTTGTCTAAATTAAAAATTGTACCTTTCTTTCTCTTCCTACGGTTAAAAAAAAGTCAGGAGTCTTTACCTACTTGATAACAAAGAAAAAACTACCTCCAAAAGTCGACTCTTTCTTATCAAGGAGAGTTGAGTGTTAAAAAATTTAACATATGTCAAAACACATCTTGGAGATCGTCCAGGGCAGTCTGTAAAATGCTGTGAGCTTTCAGACTCCAGGCAGTAGCCTCTAACATGGTGTGTTCTGGCTATGTGTATCTCATGCATTTTTTAAGGCTCTGCTTTAAATGCAGGTTTATCAATAAAAATGCCACCGGAAAACAGCTTTGAAATTTTAATATCTTCCTGAAATAAAACGTTTCCTTAAGGCAGGTCTGGAATTGGTTGTGTCTGAACGCCATCCACTTTCATTATACAAGGAATTTTCTTACAGCTGTTAAATCCTAATTTTGCAAGAAGTTAAAGTGAAAAAAATGTAGCTCTGCCTCTCTCATCATCAAAAGCAGCATAATTTAAGGCTTTATTGTGTCAGTCATGAATTGTCTCTCCTATAAGCTCACAATGTCATAATATTCTTTTAGATTAATGAGGATCCCTACAATTACAGAGTGGAAACCGTCATGGTGCATGGCAGAGCCTGTTTAATGGCAGAAATTACTGTGAATGCTAATGCATTAGCCAAGATTACAAGAGGAATTACTGCTGTCACCAAATCCAAAGGATCTACAGCTGAAATATAGACAAATGTGTTATCTCTCAAAGTCATTTTGGGGAGAAGGTGAATTACTACAGGGGACATTTTTATTCCTTCTATACATATTATAAGTAACACTTTAGCTGGCCTCGGAAATTAGCAAAGAGGTTTCTTTTAGGGCGTTAATACTCTACAGAATACAACGCCTTTATTACCTTCCTTGCGCACACAGAATTGAAAGATGTGCATGATTCTCTCATGCAAACTCAGCACAGTTTCCCCATCTCTGAAACTTGGATAACTGTAGTGCTTGCCACATGTGGTATAGATTCTGAATGGAAAACTAGAATGAGAAACTTTGTCCTGGGCTCTCCTTGTTCTAACTCATCTTCCATTCTGCCCTGGGAAAGGCTACCTTTTAAAGATAAATATGAACATTTTATTCTGTTTTACACCCATGGACAAAGTTCAAATTCTCCAGCATGGTACTGAGTTACCTGCAAGTCACTTCTGCAGCCTCACTTCTTCCAGAAACTCTGTGCTCTAGACATCATATGACATTTCCTCTTTTCCTCCAAGTCTTTATGCATGCTGATTTCACACCCGATAGCCTGGGTACCATTGCTTTTGTGACTCTATCACTGACTCCATTTTCGCTTAGGCATCCACTCTCATGATGCTCACTATATTTTTGGATTAATATGATTGGTATCTTTTTTTTTCTATAAAACTGCTCTGTCCAATGCACCAGCCCCCAGATACATGAAACTGTTTACATTTAAATTAATTAAAATGTAATAAACAGAAAAATTCAGCTTCGAGGTTACACTAGCAGTATTTTAATACTCAATAGCCATGCATAGCTGATGCCTACCAAGTTAGATGGTGCCGACATGAAGAATTTCTGTTATCACAGAATGTTCTGCTGAATCATGCTGGTTTAGAAGGCGAGGTTGCAGACTGTTCTGTGTCTCTTAGTGTCTAAATAGAACAACAGAAGAACATCTAGCATAATGAATTATATAGCATCCCCCAAAAGACAGCGTAAGTCCTAATTCCCAGGACCTGTGAATGTGACCTTATTTGGAAACAGTGTGTTTGCATAAGTAATTAAGTTAAGGATCTTAAGATGAGAGCACCCTGGTTTTATGGTGGGTCCCTAATCTAATGTCCTTATAAAAGAAAGGAAAAAGACAGTTGAAACAGACACAGAAGAGAAGTCCATGTAAAAATTGAGGCAGAGATTAGAGCAATTAATCTACAAGCCAAAGAATGCCAAGGATTGCCAGCAACCATCATAAGTTAGGAGAGAATGTGAAACACATCATCCCTCAGAGTCCAGAAGACGTACCCTGCTGACGCCTTGATTTCAGATTCCTGGCATCCTGAACAGTGACAAAATAAATATCTTTTGTTTTAAACAATCCAGTTTGTGGCAATGTGTTACTGCAGTCCCAAAGCTCTATACCTTCATAAGCAAGAAAAACGTTAAAGACACTGTAGTTGCAATAGAGGGAACTGAATGTGGGGGATCAGTTACGCAGAGGATAAAAGTTGCTGAGTCAAACAAGGAGCAATGAGACATTTAGAGATTAGCAGTAGCAGGAAGACATTACCATGCTAGGCTGGAGAGATGAATGGGGTGGAAACTTTCTGAGAAGTATCCAGAGCCAGGGTCTAAGGGCACCTGCCTCAAGTGGGCACACGGCAAGTCTGAAGTCATGGAGGAGGTGTTCTGACCTTAATAAAATATAACTAACTCTGGAGAAACTTACATGATCACATATTATTTCAGTAGACCCAGTACAAAATAGATTATCCCAACTAAAGATTACAAAAATATTTTCCTTTTTTTGTCCCTCCTACTTAATTCCTCAGTAACTGAAGATTAAATACTTGGGTTTTTTCCTCTGATTTCTCCAAGTTTCCCAAAATTTAAATCAAGGTATATTTCTCACAACCTCAGAACATTCAGATCATGGCATTCAGAGCATAATATAGGTCTGATTTTCTTTTCAAAGAATTACCCTTAAAAAACACTTTCTTCTTCTGTATCCTCAGTCCCTGATTGGTTCTCTGGTGGCCTACCTGACCTCATGCTTTGGAACTTGATGTCCATCACCATCATTGCTTTGCTAATCTCCATATGATAACTTCAGTTTATATGAAATCACCTTACTTTTTACCCCACTGTGGTCCCCTTTACTGTGACCATTTTCATACCTGAAAACTTATTTCTATGCTTTTCTCCAGGGATCTTTATTTGTGCTCTGAGATAGTCTTCTCATAATTGGCCTCCCTTTGCAACTTTAAATACCCCAAAGCTCTTATTTTCATTTAAAATGGCTTTTGTGACTCTAGAGAAGGGCTTATTTAGGTAAGTGTTAGGGGAAGAGGATGTTTTTCTTCCATCCTTCTATCACCCTAATCTATTGTAATTGTCTAATGTGGAGAACCATTTGTATGTGTAAGTGATGATTTTAAACTCGAGGATGTGGTAAGATTGGGCATTATCTCAGCCTAATGATGAGTTAGTGGTAAGCGCAGTTCTGAAGAATCTGGAGTCTGGAGACAGATGGCTGTGGGCTGCAATCCATCTCTGACATTTGCCTGTCATGGGATCTTGGGCAACTCCCTCTCTATGTCCAATGTACTACTTTCCTCATCTCTGATACATGCATAATTAAAATACCCATCACCTATGTTGCTTAAACTACATAATATTTCTAAAACCCACAGAACATTAGAACATAGTGAGTGGTCAATTGTCATCATCTATCATGTTAGCATTATTGTTGTTATTATCATTAGGAATTGGAGAAAGAACTATGGGTGGTGATGGGAACAGCTAAGTTGTAGAAACATGATCAGGGTTGCATTTGGAAGAACAGAAACACACATAGAACATAGTGAGTGGTCAATTATCATCATCTATCATGTTAGCATTATTGTTGTTATTAGGAGTTGAGGAAAGAACTATGGGTGGTGATGGGAACAGGTAAGTTGTAGAAACATGATCAGGGCTGCATTTGGAAGAACAGAAACATCCTGAGGGATGTGCAAGGCGATGCCTGGAGCATGGTTTGGTCCTAGGATGTAAACATTAAGGCCGTCTAAATGAATTGTGTGGAAGGCATTGCACCGGGCATCTTCTTATACAGCACTACGTTTGATCTTCACCGCAAGCCCATGAGACAGATCTTTACAAACTTGTTTCACACGTGAAAAGGCTGAGGCTCAGAAAAATAAATATGATCCAACAAAAAGCAGGAGGCTTTGGATCCAAGCAGACACAGCTTTGAATCCCACCTTAGCCATGTACCAGTCATGTGATGTTGTTGAAGTTACATTACTTTTAAGAGCCACAGATTTTTAATCTGTATGATGGCAATGCTACTACTTACCTATAGAGTTTTGTAAAAGCTCAAGATGCATGTATAAGCCCTTTGAACAGTGCTCCATGCGCTACTGGCTTTCAAAACATGGTACTTTTATCTGTGTATTATTATAACCAATGATTGATAAGCTAGTCTATCTAGTGCGCTGGCTAATGGGAGATCAATTACTCCTAGGCTGCCATGGTTTTGAACTTTATCTTCATAGGATCATACTTACAATAATGTTCCTTCCTTGCTAGAAGAAGAGCTCCAGGAGAACAGGAACTGTATTTATCTTGCTTAGCGATCTATCTCCACTGCCTACCTGGCACACTCAGATGCTGAAAATTATTGGATATTTAACTGGCTGACTTTCAGAGCAATGTTCTGGTTAGAGAGGACTGTCAGCTGCAGGATGGCCGTAGAAGGAGCTGACATGAAGGTGTCCTAACAGTGATCATCAGTGTCCTTGGGAATTGCTGGACATCTTCCATGATGAGCAAAAGGCAGAGATTTCAGAGGAAGAAACTGTACACATAAATGTCAAGGAAACTGGGCCTAAGAGATCCATCTGGCAGTGTTAGTATAGACTCTAAGGTGATGTTTAGAATTTGTTTACAGTCCTTGATTTCCTCCATCTTTCTTCTCTATGTGTAGGTGTAGCTCAAAAGTTTATCACTCACACCGCATCATGTTTCTACTCTAAGGGAGGTCTTCTGTTCCCTTAGGTATAATTTGCAATCCCACACAGGAAATATCTGCTACACAACAAATGCTATATCATATGTTTGGGCCTTTAGGGAGTCGACTGAGAGAGAACTAAAATTTACAGCTGACACTAACCAAGTAGGCTCTACTTCCAATACCTAAATAAAGGCTCTGCAATTTTGCAATTCATTACTTTCCAAATTTATAGGATTTTACAGAAAAAGAAGTACACTCCTTATAAGCAAGTGAATATATAACCTAGTTTACCTTGGGTGGTCCAGTTACCCTTGTTGTTCTAGACTAATTTAAGGATGCCCCCTTTTAAGAGTATACCAGTCAGAATGATAAAAATACATGGTCCCCTTACTTATGGGATAATTTACAAATAGGACTTTTCAAAGTCATTCTAAATTTATTCTCATCATACTCTGACATAAGACCCTATGAATGGTTTCTTTTTTTTTTTTTTTTTTGATCTTCATACCAGCTAGTACTTATCCACACAGCTGTGTTATCCACAGCACTGCACTTAACCTGCATACACTGGAATATCCATAGGCCTCCTCCAGAGCTGCACAGCTTCTGCCCATCCATCCTTCTCTATTCTTTTTCTACATCTTTTCCAACATCTTCCCTATTTTTTCTACAGTGACTCTGACAATGCATTATAGTAGCTTTTGTTGGTAACATACAATTTGCTTTTGATTACACATAATTTTTCATTGCTTTCTAATTGTGTTTTCCCAGCCAGTTTGCAAACTTTTCAACAACTTAGAACGATTCATGCATTTTGATCCTATTTCTTTTTTTTTTCATAATACAGCACTGGTTTCTCAACAAACACAGGTTACAGAATCAGAATAATTGGAAGGACATTTGAGACTAACAGTCTAGCATTTTCATTTGAAGAATAAGAAAATGTATTCAGACATGCTGAGAGGTCAACTCAAATACTTTTTCAGTGAAAGACCTTAGCTTAGAATCCTGTTCTCCCAATTTTCAGTCCAATCCTTATTCCACTATACAATTCTGTCTTATTTAATATTATTAACCAATTTAATTATTTAATACATGTTTTCAAAGATGAAAACATATTTATCTTTCAGTGTCTCAGAAAGAGACTCAATGTCTCAAGCCCAAAGCAAATAGGCAAAAAGATCAGCTTCCTAAGTAAACAAACAATAGTAATAAAGTGTGAAGTCAATACTTTCAGCTCACCCACATAGTCCAAGTACATTCTCGACAGCTCCCTAGAACTAGAATTCTGCAATTTAGAATAGCTTTCTTTCAATGTAAATCTTACTATTCTACTAAAATGTCTTGGGAAATACAGCTAATTAAACCTCAATCTGCATTTTTATGTGGTAATTTTGATGTATTAAATTCCTAACACTGAAATTCTGAAAAAGTGGAGAAAAAATAAATCAAAATAACATTAGGCTTCTGTGACAGAAGAAAATGATTATATAAGGAATCAAGAGAATATCAAATTTGGGGAGGGGGGATCTGGATATATGGAAAACAACTCAAGGAATTTATCAATGGGCTCAACTCTGACAATAACGAATCACAGTTTCTAAAGAAAAATTTTATCTTTCTTACTGTATTGATTTCTGAGATGAACACATTTTTCTTTTGTTAGAATGAGTTTTTACTTTTATAATTGTTTTCCTAAAAAGGAAGAATGCCTAACTTTGAAGTATCTTCTAGACCAATTTAGAATTAGCAAGGGGATGACCCGATAACAAAATGCCTGAAGTTAAGTAAATAAACATTTACACATCCATTTTTAGAAAGCCTTGCAAGCAAATGACCTGGGAAATGATGTGGGAAAGATTAATAAACTTTGGTAACAGCAGATTTCTGAAATGTTTAATAAACCATGAAAGACTCTACCAAGCCACAGAATCAGGAAGTGGGAAAGAAATGAGAAAAGAAAAGTCTTAAGTAATAGGCAACAGTTGTTTCTAGCCTTCTCCTTTTACAGAATGGCCTGGACCCTCACATCATTTGTCTTTTTCCTTCATCTATTCAGTAGATACCGACCGCTCTTTCAATATGTGGCAGACACTGGAGTTGCCTACTGAATGCCTTTTCCTTATTAATAAAACTCAAATTTTGTTCAAATATCTGATGTGTAGGGGAGGCATTCTGTTAAGGTAGGTAGGCTCAGCTTCAAGAGATGATTCATGCTTACTCTGAGTCAATCTTGGGAGTTCTGTTCCCTGATGAGTTTGAGAAGGTCATATGGCAGGGTATTCACCAGTGGAACATGAGGGGATATATAAAGATGCTTCTGGGAAAGATTTTCTTCCTCATTCAAAATAGCAAAGTACTAGAAGACATTCTCCCCTCCTTCCTACCTTTTAACCTTGGCTCATCAAGATGTGATATTTGGCGCTATGGTGACCATCTTATCATTCTGAAGATAAGGACAGGAGAATGACAATAAAATATCTTCCTTCAGAATTCCGACTTGAAATAGAGTAAAATTGGCTCCACGTGGCTAGTCTTTGATTAGAAGATAAAAGAACATGTGAACCTTGAAAGTGCTACCCACAATAGGCATATGCCAATCCTCTGCATAAAGCTTTCAATTATTTCCTGAATCTGGAAGGAAAACTGAAGTTTCACCATGGTCTGAAAGACCCTGTGATCTGGCACCAGTTATCAGTCTGATCTCTGCTCTCATTTGCTTTTCTCTTGTTCACTCTAGTTCAGCTAAACTGGATTCCTTGCAGTCCCAGAGAGCAAACTTTAGTGCTTCTACATTTGCTATTACAGATGTCTGCATGACTTCCTTTCTCCCTTACCGCAATAGAAGCCTTTCCCTGAATTATCCTAATCAACTAAATACTCACTTTTAAAAAATTCTCTTATCCTGATTTCTTTAAACTCATCAATTGACATCACATGTGTGTATGTGTGTGTGTTCACAGGAATACTTCAGAGATGTTATAGGTTCAGTTCCAGACTACCACAATAAAGCAAACAGAATAAAGTAAGTTACACAGATTTTTGGGTTTCCCAGTGCATGTAAAAGTTACGTTTACACTATACTCCTTTAAGCACACAATAGCATTGTGTCTAAAGAGCAATGCACATACCTTAATTTTAAAAAATTTATTGGTTAAAAATGCTAACAATAATTTGAGCCTTTGGCAAGTCATAATCTTTTTTGCTGGTAGACAGTCCTGTCTTAATCTTGATGGCTGCTGACTGATCAGGGTGGTGGTTACTAAAAGCTGGGGTGGCTATGGCTATTTCTTACAATAGGAAAACAATAAAGTTTGGCACAGCTATTGACCCTTCCTTTCATGAAAAATTTCTCTATAGCATGTGACATTGTTTTATCACCATTTACTGACAGTGGAATTTCTTCTAAAACTGTGGGGTTAATCCTCAAACTGTGCCACTTCTTTATCAACCAAGTTTATGGAATATTCTAAATCTTCTGTTGCATTTCAACAATGTTCACAGCATCTTCACCAGGAGTAAATTCTATCTCAAGAAATCATTTATGTTGCTCATCTCTAAGAAGCAACTTCTCATCCATTTAATTATCTTGAAGGGATATCTCAATCCATTCATTATCTTGAGATTGCAACCATCCAGTCACATCTTCAGGCTCCACATTTAATTCTAGCTCTCTTGCTATTTCTGCCACATCTGAAGTTCCTTCTACCACTGAAAGTATTCAACCCTTCAAAGTCATCAGGAAGGTTGGAATCAGCTTTCTCCAACTCCCTTTTAATCTTCTTATTTTACCTTCTTCCCATAAATCGTGAATGTTAATGCAGCTATAGTTTTACAAAAACATGTTTCTTAAATATAAGACTTGAAGGTTAAAATTACTCCTTGATCCAAAGAATTATGCGTTGATTCCTACAGAATGGATGCTGTATTAGCAAGAAGAAAAACAACATTAGTTTCTCTGCGTATCTCCATCAGAATTTTGGGATGACTAGGTGCACTGTCAATTAAGAGTAATATTTTGAAAAAAATATTTATTCTGAGCAGTAGGTTTCAATAGTGGGCTTAAAATATTCAGTAAATTAAGCTGTAAACAGATACGCTGTTATCCAGGCTTTGATTTTCCATTTAGAGATCGCAGGTGGAATAGTTTCAGCACAATTCTTACAGGCCCTAGGATCTTCAAATGACACATGATCATTGGCTTCAACTTACTGCATTTGCCCCTAACAAGAGAGTCAGCATGTCCTTTGAAGTTTTGATGCTAGGCATTGACTTCTTCTCTCTAGCTATTAAAGTCCTAAATAGCATCTTCTTCCAATAGAAAGCCATTTTGTCTATTTGAATATTTGTTGTTTGGTGTAGTCATCCTCACCAATTATCTTAGCTAGATCTTCTGGACAACTTGCTGTAGATTCTATGTCAGCACTTGCTGTTTCACCTTGCACTTTGATATTATGAAGACAGCTTGTTTCTTTAAACCTTATAAATCAGGGGACAGAAAGGAAATAAAAACCCTCATGAACAAACCTCTGCTATCTTCAAACTCTTCTTTTGCGGTTTCCTCATCTCTTTCAGCCCTCATAGAATTGAGGAGAGCTGGGGCCTTGCTCTGGATTAGGTTTAGGCTTACGGGAATGCTGTGGCTGGTTTTATCTGCTATCTGGAGCACCTACATTTTCTCCGTATCAGCAGTAAGAGTGTTTCACTTTGTTATCATTTGTGTGTTCACTGGAGTCACACTTTTGTTTTCCTTCAGGAAAAGTTATTCCATTCACAACTTGGTTAACTGTTTGGTGCAAGAGGCCCAGCTATTATGTCAGCCTATTTCAGTTTCTGACGTGACTTCTTCATTAAACTTAATAATTTCTAGCTTTTGACTTACAGTGAGGGTCATATGATTATTCCTTTCACTTGAACACATAAGGCCACTCTAAGGTTACTGACTGGCTTAATGTCAATATTGCTGAGTCTCAGGAAATAGAGATATCCAAGAAAAGAGAGAGAGAGAGATGGGGAAATGGCTGGTCAGTAGAGCAGTCAGAACACGCAGTATTAACACACATCATACATGGCATGGTTTACGGTGCTTCAAAATATAATTACAATAAGCTGGCATGGTGGCTCACTCCTGTAATCCCAGCACTTTGTGAGGCTGATGCGGGAGAATCACTTGAGGTCAGGAGTTTGAGACCAGCCTTGCCAAAATGGTGAAACCCCCATCTCTACTAAAAATACAAAATTAGCTGGGCATGGTGGTAGGTGCCTGTAATCCCAGCTACTTGGGAGGCTGAGGCAGGAGAATCACTTGAAGCTGAGAAATGGATGTCGTAGTGATCAGAGATCCCGCCACTGTGAGACTCTGTCTCAAAAAAAAAAAAAAATTACAATAGTAACAACAAAGATCAAAGATCGCAGATCACTATAACAGATGTAATCATTATGAAACTAACTGAAATACTGCACAAATTACCGAAATGTGACCCAGAGACATGAAATGAGCATGTGCTGCTGGGAAGATGGTGCTGATAAACTTGAACGACACAGGGTTGCAACAAATCTTTAATTTGCAAAACCACAGCATCTGCAAAATACAATGAAATGATGTACGCCTGTGTATATATTGTTAGTCTCCTCACACTATCATATGAAATCCATAAGATTAAGGCCTTTATTCATTGGATAAGTGTTTCCAAGTGCTTAGAAGAATATATAGCTAAGAGTAGCTACTTAATATATTTGTTGAAGGAATCAATCCATAAGAATTGTTCTGCTATTCATTACTTGACTAAGTCCACAATTTTTGGAACCTGTTTTCCAACCACTGAGGACTCTTCTAGCTAAGAGTAATTAGGTCCTTAAAGACAGTCTCCAACTCTCTCACTTTCCTCCTTTCTGTTCTCCTAATCTAAGGAATACGATGGGGAGAAAGGAACAATAATGCCACATGCAGGTCAGGAGGCTGAGGCAGGAGAATTGCCTGAACCCAGGAGGCTGAGTTTGCGGTGAGCCAAGATTGCACCATTGCACTCCAGCCTGGGTAACAAGAGCGAAACTCCGTCTCAAAAAAAAAAAAAGGCTCAGGTATCGGCATAATTTTACTTTTGATTCTATTTGTTACTATCCTCTGGGTAAAAGAATCAGCTGCAAAGAAAATCTAGAAAAAAAAAAAAAGTAATTGGTGGTAATCGGAAGTAAGTGCCATACACTTCCTTCTTCTCCAGGGCAGATGCTAGCCCTTTTCAGTCACCATTTGGGCTGCTGTGTCTCTCCATGATCCAACATGTAGACCCAAAATCCCAAGTGAAGACAAAACCCATCAATCATCCTTGTTAGACACCACAAATTCAATTCCTCACTGTTACATTCAGTGAAGTAGTTACTTTAAATTTTACTCATATTGTAGTATGTTCCTTTAGTACTAAATAAAACTCAGATAAGCGTTACAGACTGGGTTAATCACATCAGAATTACAATTGCCCTCTAAATCCAACCTTTTAATAACTAAACAAAGTCTGGGTAACTTGACTTCGTCTTCTCCAAGGCGTCTTAGTGCCTTATATCAGAAGATCTCTGAGTCTAGCTTATCAATCTGATTTCCAAGACAGAACCACACAGCTCTGAATGTTAAAGTGAGAACAGGACTTGTCAAGCAAAGACTCTTCCTGTAGCGATATGTCAAAGTGTCTTGAATCCTCAATGATTCACTGAGAAACTATCAGAAACACATAGAAATCATTTTGAGGAGTAAGAGTCACCAGCGGAACAGGGTTCCACTAAAGGGAAAGTCCATCTCAGAAAACGTAACCAGCATATTTAAGAAATGTTTGGTTTGGGTTAGATGAAGTCTCTGATTAACCAAGGAATTCAAGCCATGAGAACTCCAAAAGATAAAACAAACCTCTATCTTGTTTTAACCCATGTCTTCCAAACATACTTGACCACAAAACACTTTTTTTCTTTCACACATGGGAAATACCAAGTTAGACTACTTTATTGGCTTTGTAGGGACACTAAAAATAATGTAATTATCCTTTGATGACTAAGGAAAATATAGCCATAGAGTCATCATTTGTAGGTATTGATAATTATACAATTAAACACCTACACATTTTAAAGTGTAGAAGAATGAACAGAATCCATGCTAACCTCAGGGCAAGCGATGCAAGTTACTTTTAAAAATAAACACTTAAAATCAATTTTCATTTTGAGATCTTGCCAATTCTCTTAAAATTCTATCACAAAAAAAAATGATATAGGGTTGGCTAGATTCTAATTAACCAAAATTGTACATTCAGTGGTATCTTAGCATCTTGCCACATTACATGTAAACAGGTGTGTTCATTCATATACAGAATAACACTCATTTTTTTTTAGAATAAGGAGTCTAACATTTATAGATCTATAAAGCATATTTACACATCTCCAAGGGAAGCCTGCCATAATGCAAGAAAAGTCTAAGACAAATACTCATAAAGGAAACAACAATACAGCTTATAGATAGTCTATCAGTACTTATTTCAAAAGCAGTCAATTAGACAGTAACTATTAGACATTGCTGACTTGCTGGTATATCCTGGCAGAAAGTTAAGCTATTTCCCTGTAAAACTACCTATCTTCATACAAGCTTAGCCTCTAGATTCTTCTCCATAGGGTTCAGAAACACTATTTCTGAAAGCTCAATGTCTGTCCCTGGAGCCGCTTTCACTGAAGCTTGCACACTTGAATGCTACTGACTGATCTAATTTTGTAAAGTGGATAGATAAACTCCAGAGGGGCGTGATAGATGTTGTTCATTACACACAGGTAGGTTCGGGGGAAAATCATTGATTTTGAAATGCCAAGATTTTTTTCCTGGTACCCCAAGGAAGTCTTCTAGAACTAACAGAAAACCGGTAGGCAGAAAAATAAGTACAAGAGTCAACCCATTTGTATGTGGAAGCTTGGAGCCAAATTTTCAATTCGCCTTTAATAAGTGTATAGGATTTTCTGGTATTCATTTTGATGATTAAGTTTAATTAGTTTATGATTATTCTTTTTGCCTTTACTTACATCTCTTTACTTGTTCTGTTCTATCATATTCTATGTGCATAATATCAAGCTTTTCACATCTATCTCTCTCTATATAAACATATATATCTATGTCATCTATATATCATCCATCTATCTATCTACCTATCTATCTATCTATCATCTATCTATCTATCTATCTATCTGTATCTGATGATTAGGGAACATAACTACTCCTGATCACAAAAGGCCCTGCTCTATTTTAGTTGTTCTATACTCAAGTAACAGAGAAGTGCTTTAAAATCAGTGCTTACTAAATGCTTATGATGTATTCCATAAAAAATTTAAAAGAATCATCCCTGTTTTAAATGACTTGTATTCTCTTTTGGGTGCATGATATATTTCTATAAATCCTGCTCAACACACATTTCTTATCAATTACTGTAATAGGCAATGGGGGAAATAAACATTTGCTAAGCTTGTCATGTGTATCAGGTACTTAACATGCTTATTTCATTTAGTTTTCAAAACAACCCCGGGAGATACATAATATGGTTTTCATTTTTAAAATCAGGAAACCAAATCAGAGAAGTTAAATAATTTACAAAATCACTGAGCTCAGTTTCTAGTTATAAACAACTGGAATGGAAACTGTGTGAACTCCACAGCTCAAGCTTTCTCTTACATTCACTGACAATATCACGAGGTGTCCTGTCATTGTGTGTGGCACTATTTTTTATAGGAATTCCTAGAAAATAAACAGTGTGGGCCAGTATATTAGGGGCAGACTTCATGGAAAGAAGTGGGATTTGACCTGAACTTTAAAAGATGAATGGCGTACAGATAGGCGGAAAAAAGTCAAGAGGACTAAAAATGAGATGTATATTGGCAGAGACCTACAGATGGAATAAGCATAGCACATGTGGTGTTCATGAGGAGGCTCCTCTTTGTGCAGGGGAAGATTCGATTTTGGAGTCAACATAATGGGGACCTATGATTCTAGGATTAATTTAATGTTATGTTAATGCACCATCAATTACAGATGACGGTGATGAAAGGAATAAAAACTGATAATAATAGTTGTGATCACTCACTGAGTATACACTGTTCAGCAACTAGTACACTAAACACACACACAATTTTATGTAATCTTCAAAACAGTGTAAAAGGAAGTACTATTACACATACTTTACAGTTGAGAAAACTAAAATTTACAAATTAACAACTTAATCAGAGTCACATGGAGAGCAAGTCACTAAGCTGACCTGTCACATAGGACGATCTCAAAGTGTGAGTTGACTTTCCAGAGCTACATCAAAGGGATAGAGCCAGACCCAGGTGAAATTCCATATTCCAAAATATGCTGGGGTTACAGAAATATTAAATAACACCCATGGAGAGAATTTAGAGAAGTTTGCCAATTACATGGTAAATAAAATTTAATGTCTTTTATACATTAAGAAAACTGAGGTCTAAATAGGTTAATTGTCCATACCACAGGTCAAACCAGGAACTAAATACTATTTGCTGCCAATCAACTATTGTTTACCTTATTTTAATGCGAATTAAAATACTAGTTTGGAAACATTGCCTCCCTCACCTCCCCTCACTTATTTTTGCTGTTTTAGTAAAAATTAGAGTTCAACAAAGTTGTGGGTGTCTCTTTGCCAAATTTATTGTAAATTCCATGTCAATTCCAGCAAAGATGTGTTGCCTTTTACTATCAAATTAATATAGTTTGTGACTATGTTTATTAAATAAATCACAGTAAAATTTGTATGTCTTTTCTTCAGAAAGATATATTACATAGATTGCAATATTGATATATATTTTGCTAGTTTGATGTTTAATCTTTTTAATGAAAAAATTGTGAGAATTACCTAATGAATTTGCTGTACTTGGGCAAACTAAATTATGGTTGGATGATGTGATTAATGATAATATCTGGGCCAGGAGGGGAAATTACTAATGTCATAGCATCTCTCCTCTTTGAAATACAAATCCAGTGGCAGAAATTCTTCTTAGTTTCCCCCCAAAGCAGGGATCCAGGCAGCTATTTGGAAAATAAAATAAAATATAAGCTAGTAAAAATAAAAAGAGATCTCACAAACAGATGGGTAAAATTAGTATGGGTTAATATCTGAATATTTAAATACTGTTTAGTATTTAAAATAAAAATTAAAAGCAAAATAAAGAGAAGGAGAAAGTGTGGAAGGTAAAAGAAAAAAATACGCATATTGGTCAATCTGCTACAGTTTCAGTGAATGAATCCCTCCAAACTTCAAAGGATGGAAACCTAAGACCCAATGTGATGGTATTAAGAGGTGGGGCCTTTGGGGAATGATTTAGTTGCAAAGGCTCTGCCATTGTGAATGAATAAGGGCTGAGGGAAACTCGCTAGGCCCTTTTGCCCTTTCCCTTCCTTCATGTGAGCATACAGACAAGGAGCCATCTAGGAATAAGAGGTGGGGCCCTCACCAGACACCCACCCTGATGTCACCTTGATCTTGGACTTTCAGCTTCCAGAATTGTGAGAAATAAATTTTTATCTTTTATTAATTTCTGTTCTTTATCAATTACCCATTCTCAGATATTTTGTTACAGAAGCAGGAATGGACTAATACATAATCCAAATATCATTCCACCCTGTACCCTTCATGATAGTTATTTTTAGATATGCTAAAGTGCTTTTTTCTAAAAAACCACTTTTTATACATATTATCTTGGTATAATTACCGACAACATCCATTTTAACTCTGCAGAGTTGATCAGTTTGGTTTACGAGTAATATGATCACCCTTCTGATTTTGCATGAACTCCAGCGAAATATATAGTAGATATAGCAAGTACCTGGTATTTCAGAGGAATCCAGTTACTGTCCCCACCACAGAGAGATAAAAACGTAATTAGGAAGCACGAAGATGACAGCAAATCTCTAATCCTCACAGGTCATTTCATTGCTAACACTGAGGAACAGCACACCTACCACTCAGTTTCATTGCCAGCACTTCTCTATTGCCATCATAATTTGAGGGGAAATGTTTTGTTTGGATTCATAAGTTTAGAAATAAGTAATTTTCGTACGTCTATTTTCAGAACAAGAAAATATTATAAAATTCTGGTTATTTTACTAGGCCAGGGAAAATCTGTGCTAAGAAAGTAACAATTGGGCCGTTTTTACGTTTTCTGGGGAAAGGAAAGGGGTCGATTTAGGAAAGTGGACATGGATTCAGGAAGGCATAAGATTAGGGAACAGGTAAGAGCTGAAGTGAAAAGGCAGAGATCGCAGATTAGGATCTAAATTAAGAATTAAGTAAAAATATACGACCCAAACCAAAAGGGCTATATTAAACATTTTACCAAATCTATAGAGTAAGACATTATTATATCATATCAGATTAATTATATTTCGTATTATATTTATTATTTTAAATTATATTATACTATTATTGTATCATTGACCATGAGATCTCTTCTAGGAATCTTCTAAAAAGAGCTCACTCTTAGACAAGCAGAATAATAGCGGATGTTGTGAAGTAAGGCTGTTCATGAAGAAAGAAAAAGCCAAGAGGAGCAGTTTTTTAAATCTGAATACCACTTTTGTGAATGAAAAGGGGAGAGGTGGTAGCTGTGAAAAATGACCCAAAACAAGCCAACAAACTGAGAAACAGCTGGGGCAGTCCCATTTCAGAGCAGCCCTAAAGGTGCTGCTTAATTACAGCTCATTATGCAAACACATTCTAACTAAAAGGAGCTTAACATTTCAGTTTCTCTCATGTTCACCACACCAAATGGTAGGCACAGCTGGAAGGTGACTGTCATCCTGGAGAGAGCTTTTTACTTAGTCTTTAAATGCGACCACACAGGATTGCTCAAGTCTCAATTATTAGCCACTGCTCTAGAAGAGTCCTAGACAGAAGTAGATAGATTTTGATTTTTCTACCTCCTGCACTGTATCGTAGTTGCCTAATAAAATACTTTAGGAAGTTAACTAGTGGAATACTTAAGAGCATAGAGACCTAAGCTCTAACTTCCCCTCTGCTGAATTCTGGCAATCTGATTTTGTCAAACACAGCACAAATTCTCAGATTTTATCTCCCCATTTGTGAAATAATTCTAAGGTCATTGTGAATAGGAACTAAATATAGAAAAGATCCTTAACCCAATGCCTGTATATAGTAAACACTCAAGAAATGACAGCTACTACTGTGAAAACGAACTTTAAGGATGGTACTTTATTACATCAGATACTTGAGTAATTTCATATCACACTTGGGAAATATCCAACCCCTTAATGAGTTGTCCCTTTGGGCCTGGTACCCCACATGCCCACCACTCCAGCCCCATCTCTGGCCACTCTTTCCCTTGATGAGCCATGCTGTTTTTTTTTCCTGTTTCTTTAGTATAACAAATTATAGTATTTATTATAGTATTTCCCCATTTCAGGGTCTTTGCCCTGTCCTATTCTTCTCGGGCCAATTCCTTGGCCATTCTTTCTGGAGAGGTCATACCCATCCTTCAATTCTTAGCTACATGTCACTTTCCCAAAGAGGCTTGGATTTCCCCCACTGCAGCCTCTCGTCACACATCACAGTTCTTCTTCACAGCATTCAATGATTTGTAAAAGTACTCATAATATTTTGTTAGGATTGGCATTTTAATATACACCTCTCCTGCAAACCTTTAAGTTCCAAGAAATCCAGGACTTTGCCCTTCTGTGCACCACTGCATCCCCAGGGCTGAAACAGTACCTGGCATACAGTATGACCTTTACAAGCGTCTGCTAAATTTGCAAGCTGACTGACTCGGGTCGCTAGAGCATGAGTTGTCTCTTTATGCCTGGCGCCTCCATGCCTGCCACTCCAGCACCATCTCTGGCCTCTCTTTCCCTCAATGAGCCATGCTGGTTTTCCTGGATGTGTTCTGGATTTCCTGGAACTTAAAGGTTTGCAGGAGAGGTGTATCATTCAGGGAAACACTTAGCTCCAACTTACGTGGTTTCAAAGAGTCACTACAGTTTCCAAGTGCCTGAGTATATTATGCAGGCTCAGAAAAAGAAAAAAGTGCATTGAATCGTGTTTCAGACAAAGCACACTCCAGGTATCCAGTTATTAAGACTTCAGGTATTGTTGTTTTTGTGTGTTTAATAAATTTAGCAATTTTATCACTACTCAAAAAAGACAACAAATAGTTTTATTTTTATATACTTTACACAACAGCTTTTCTATTCAAATATGTATATGTCGGGGTGTGTGTGTGTGTGTACATATAAAGCTCTTATAAAGTAACAAAAATAAACAAGAAAGTTGGCAGTTTCCATCCCACATTCCTTTTTCTCTGAAAAGTATAAAACATCTCCATTCTGTCCTGTTCTATTCAAAGCACACTGTGGCTCTGCATAAACATTTTATTTAATGAGCATTAGAATTGTATGACATGTACCAAGCTATAATGCACTTTTATATAGCTTCATTTTCTTTGTTTCATATAAATGGTCCATGTGGAAGGGAGGGTTCTCATTTTCCATTACTAACTGCCATGTATATTGTAATAAAGAACACAATCTTGAACACATTTTCAGGGGGAACCTCTAGTTTTCTTTTTTTCTCTTGCTTAGTTCATCTAAATTGCAGACCCCGCTGAAGAGCGTCAGTGATTTTCATTCTAATTCATTAACGATGGCAAATCAAGACAAGAGCAAGAGCCAGACGGTATTTCCTTAAAATCCGGCAGAATGTTTCCCAGAGGGCGGACTGGGAGGGGTGGCAGGGACAGCCGAGAAGGTACTCACAGCCCATCCTTAGGCATGCTCAAAATGCAGCAGAAATCATGCAGAAGTGGTGAATAACATTGCAGACAGAGAAGCAGTTAGTTCAGAGAATGAAGCTAAAGGGCAACCTGGGCAACAAGAGTGAGACCCTGTCTGTACAAAATTAAAAAAAAAAAAAAATGAGCTGAGCATGATGGCATGTGTCTGCAGTCTCAGCACTCAGGAGGCTGAGGTGGGAGGACGGCCTGGGCCCAGGACACAGAGGTTGCAGTGAGCTGTGGTCAAGCCACTGCACTCCAGCCTGGGCCACAGACAAAAACAAACAAACAAAAA
Organism: Aotus nancymaae; assembly: GCF_030222135.1. Classification (NCBI taxonomy): domain Eukaryota; kingdom Metazoa; phylum Chordata; class Mammalia; order Primates; family Aotidae; genus Aotus; species Aotus nancymaae. Next base: position 20,307,924 of record NW_026988465.1, read on the forward strand.
ATTAAAGGGACCACACATCATTTCAAGATACTGTCATAGCATTAACGCTTGAGGAGTGCTAAAAATTCCGGATAAGTACCCAAAGCACCCACCCATGAGATTACTTCCCATTTTTGTCAAAACTAAGAAGCAAAAGACTGTTCTTGGTACTTCTCCTCCCTACACCAACACATAAATTAATCCCTCCAGTGAAAACAATCCTCAAAATACTTTAATTATCCTAAGTGTTTAATACCAAATGGCCTAGCAGGTAAAGTGTTACTAGATGTTACTAGTTTACCACTTCTATCTCTGCTGTATTGCTTGACTCCTACCACTCTTCCCAGGACTACTACCAGTACCACAACCACTATGTAGTCAGTGCCATGTCTAAAAGGGTGTTTAATGAATAAGTGATAGGTAGGCAGACAGATGAACAGATGGATAGGTATAAATAGATATCACACTCACATATATGCGTGTGTGTGTTTAACAAACTTAATAAGGTATCTACTAAGATAATCATAAAAACTAGGATAAGTGTAATTATTTACAGAGTATATTTATCACTTTGAAGTAATATTCCATGAAGTAGGCAGTGTTGATTTTATGCAACTTTTATAACTCAGGAAACAGATTGCCTATGTCGAAACATAGGACCAACATATTCTGGATCCAAATCCACTTCTCTTTTTCTATTTTAACAAATCCCCTCCTTGATGAAATGGGGAGAAACTGATGAAACAATACTTTCCCCTAACTAAATCCCTATAAAAGCACAAATTCAACTACTTCAAAATTTCCTCTTTATTCCCTAGTCTAAAACGGCAAAAGTAAATGTAAGCTTGAGAACTGTTTTATGATATATTTTTGGCCCTAGCCATATAACAAGATTAATAGACATAATCAATAAGAAATTATTTTTCAGTTAAGGGAGAAAAAAAATCAAGGGAAAGAAAATATGAAGCAAAGAAACACACCCACACATTTTATGAAGACGGTGTATGACAGTGGTGAAATCAGAAAGCCGTGGGAACAAGATGCGTGTCTCCAGGACAAGTGGTCATATGGATGGAAACATTCAAAGTTGTTTTCTACCTCACACCACAAGAAAAGAAATATCAATAGAACCAAGAATCAAATGTGAAAAGCAACATTTCTAGAATTTAACAAAAAATAGAAAAGAATGTTATTATGTATATGGCTAATAAATTATTTTCTCTTCAAACAAGACAAAGAGTAAAAACTAGAAAAATGCTAAATGCAAATACCTGCATTTAAAGATAGTTTAAAAAAAAAAAGGCAAGCTATCATTTAAAATAACGTTATCTGCAGCTAGAACTACCTAATCAACAAAATCAGCATTCAATACATTCCACTACCTTCTCCAAACTTCTGACAGATAGACAGTCACCCCAATAGGAAAATGGGAAAGTCATTAAGAACAGGGGCTACCCATATGAGGAAACTCAAATAGACAAGATTAAATAAATAAAAGCATGCTTGACCCCATTAGTAATCAGATAAATGCTAATTAAAATACTAAACCATAATTTAACATCCATTAGAATGACAGAAAAAATGCAGAGAAAAGAAGTCTCATGAAATGAGAGTGAGGCTGTGTATAATAGCTTACGTCCCTTGGAGAGCAGTTTTATAATATTTAGAAAGTTTGCAATAAGGATGTGCAAAACTTTTGACTAAGTAATTCTACGTCTTCACATATATTTTAAAGAAATATGTACATATGTGTAAAGAGACATATATAAAAATGTTTACACCAGCATTGTTTATAATAGGAACAGCATAACAAATCATTTAAAATATTCAATGATAATTTTAAAATACGATAATTCAATGATAATTTAAAAATACATATGTACTGAGAAAGATTCTCTCCTTGGCAAAACTTTCGTCGGGTTTCTGAAACTTCTCCTAGGCCCATCTGTGCATTTCCTTGTAAAATCTAGTTTTGACAAGGAAGCCCGCACCCTTGATATCTGATGACCTTTAATATCTGATCAAGTTCCTTATCCTCCACTGTCCTTCTGGTAATATCTGATCACCCCAGTCTACCTTCAGCAAGAATCCTCTTAGGTGGATTTAGCCATAATCCCTCTTACCGTGTTTACTCGGAGTAATTTTTCATCCACCAATCCCCGCACTGCTTCTTGGCTATAAACTTCCACTTGCTCATGCTATATTCAGAATTGAGCCCAATCTCTTTCCCACTGCAAAATCCCGTTGTGTGGCGTCTATACTTAACATGATGGTCCTGAATAAAGTCTTCCTCACTGTATTTTAACAAATATAATAGAACGCCATTTTATTTAATAATTAATGGATCTCTGGTACATATAAGCGTGCATGAGAATATACATAAAATGAAATGCTAAATAAAATTTAAAATGATTGAAACAGAACTTCATGTATTGATCTGCATAATGCCAAAATTTAATATTGAGCAAACAAAGTGAGTTACCCAAGAAAATGTGCAGTATATATATGCATTTGTATAAATTTTCAAAATTTGTAAAGCAATACTGTGTATCATATGTGAATATGTATTTAGGTAGTAACAGTTGGAAAAAACATGTGACAATAAAGAGTACTAAATTCTATGTGAATTTCCCCTGAGTATGGAAAAAACAGATTTCTACCAGGTACATAGGAATATTCAGATGCCTCCGAAGTTTTTTTTTCTTTTTAAATCTGAAGCAACTGTTGTAAAACGTGGGCATTTGATTGATCTGGGTAGTGGGTATGTAGTTGTCATTTTTTTGTTCTCTATGCTTTTCACATATATGAAATATTGCTTAATATAAAAGGAACAAAGGTTAAAAATACTGTAAAATAAATTGGATTAGTATCACAGTAAAATAAAATATTCTTTTATATTATTAAATATTAAAGTATCTAAATTGTACTATGCCAATCCAACCACTAAATATTTTATAAAGAAATGCATTGTGTAAATTCGAATTGCATTAATACGGGATTATTTGGTGTCCAGGGGGAAAAATTCAATTAGCTCTGACGTAGGAATATGAACCTGCAAATTAATGATGTACTCATGGTTTACATTATACCAGACAAAATTTATTTCTCATAATAAGTCACGCCAACCAACACACCATCTATACCTCAAAACTAATGTTAAAAAACTGGAAACAAGTACCTCAAATGAATCATAATAACTCTTAACAGACTGAAGGACAAGCACATTGATCCTGTTGTGCTGCTAGTCTCTTTTTCTCAGCCCTGACTTTGGATTTTACCCAACTCCAAATTCTTCTACTTCTTCTATAATACAGATCTCCTTTCCCTGTCTTCAGCTTTGGACTTGATGGTCAGCTTGGACCTTGGCATCCCTTATGGATTATCTCAGGATAAATGGGCATTGCTTTATTTTTTAAAATTTTTCACAGGGAAGTTGTATGGCCACTGTTTTCCAGAAATAGTTTTATCTACCTCATTACAATATACTGGTTGGTAGCTTTTATTTTGACTTTTAAGTCATCTTATCTAATCCTCTGAGCAGCATTCTATGAATTTTTATTTCTCTCATTTTATACATGAGATAATTGTGGCTCTATTATGTGAATTGTTCAAGAAATGACAGGATTTTGACTGAAATGCAGAACTTCTAACATTCAACTACCCAGAGATTCTCTTATGCCAAACTGCCCTCCTGAAGGGATCAGGGACGACAAACTGCTACTTAAATCTGCTTGGATTTTTAGGAAACTGGTAAGTCAAACTCATACAATATTATATATGCAGATAATCCGAAAATATACTATTCTAATTGTTTAGTATTTTATCATTTTATGTAAAGATCTTTACATTTTGGATTGCAAATATTACTCAAAACTTAAATACAGATGTTGCACAAAGACAACTAGAAAATGAAAACCTCTAGAACTTTTACCCATCAGAAATCACCAAGCTCACTAATTTGATGTGTGTAACTACAACTTTCCTGAGAGTATTAACATATTTATCATTTTAACATTGGAATAAAAGATACATTGTTTTTCAAGTTGATTTTTTTCATGTAATTTATCTAGGGCATATTTTGCTTGATTTTACATTTCCTACTCAATTCTTTTCAAGAGCTGTGTAGTTTTCCAAATGTAACCAGTTTCACATCCATGTATATTAAGATTCTTCTCATGGATTGCCACTACAAAGGAAGCTACAGCAAACTCTTGTGGATCTCTCCTCAAGCGCTTGTTGGAATGTTTACATAGAATAAAATTCAAGAAATAGAAATGCTAACTATAAGGGCATAAACATTAATTTGTCTAAATACTGTTAAAATACCCTCAAAAGACTGTCTCATCCCATTAACATTATCATTTTAAGTAAATGTTAACATGCTCCAAGTCTTGTGAACTTGAGCACCAAGTTTGCAGCTCAGAATTCTCAATTATAAAATAAGGAAAGCAATATTTGCCAAATCTATTTCACAGCACTGTCATAAAGGTCAAATAAAATACTCCGTCTGAAAACGTGTAAAAAGTTTTTATTTCAAAATCTAATCTTTAAAAAATTGAGTACCTGCGTATGGTAACAAGTACCTGCATATTTGTAAATGATACAAATAAGTTTTATAATCACAAGTAAATGTCCCTTGGACAGATGGCCAGTCCCTTTCAGTGGAGGCATAGAAACGTTTAAACACAGTATCAGTTACCAGCATGCATGCCCAGTGTGTCTATTGTCATGTGTTAATCCTTCTTCATTCAATTTGCTGAAAATCAGACCTTTCCCTAATGTTTTAAAATCTTGTCCTTATTTTCTAATAGATGTTTCCATGATGAGTTTGCCATTTCTCTTTTTTTTTGTTCTGACTTTTCATTAATATTTGGTGAATTTTGACAGCCCTTTTATCTTTGTAGCTGAGACTGTTCACTAGATTATCTGCTGCCCAAAATGTATAGTCTCATTTGGTGAAATGATTAACTCAGTGGCAAGTTCCTGGCTATAAACTGGTCATCTCAGACATAGCCATCCTCCTTGGGCATACTTTTGTTTTATTCCACCACAAGCTTCTGTACCCACCACTTAGAACATTTTCATTTTTATTTTTAGAAGTAGTGTCTTGCTCTGTCACCCAGGCTGCAGTGTGGTGGTGCAATCACAGCTCACTATAATCTCCAACTCCAGGGCTCAAGCAATTCTCCCACTCCAGCCTCCTGAGTAGCTGGGACTACAGGCGTCACCAGGCCAGGCCATTAGCACTTTCACCTGGAGGCAGACATTCTCATCACTGCTGATTAGCCCTGCCTGGTGCTCCTACTGCCACAGGCTTTCCCTGGGCCTCTCCAAATCCCTGATTCCATCACTTCTAGAAATGAGGCAACACAGGCTACGCCCTATCCGTGATTGTGTTCTCCTGTGTCTTCACCTTCTCATTTTCTCTTTATGACATGAAAGGCTACTCAACAAACACTCTTAAAACAAATGAATAAAAATAAATTGATCTTAGAGAATTTCATAATGTTCAATAGCCTGGTGCAAATCCATATGTATATGAAGGAGTGAGAAACTCAGAAATGGAAAACACGTAAGAAGAAATTCTAAGGCAGAAACTCATTCTCATGCACATTACTAGGTAATCTAGAAGCTGCAAAATCTATTTGCTTCATAATTCTCTTCTGTTTTTATTTCTCAAATTTGATAGTATAAGGTCTGTCAATATACAACTCCAACTACTTTAAATTGCGTCAATGAATGTGGGAATTATCAATGTTCACCTAAGTAATATCTATTTATTCTGAATTATATTACGTTACTATATGTGACATATTTTATAAACTTTATTTCCAGTAATAAGATTCTAATTAAATGCTTATTGATTTTGTAATTTTAAGCTCATTGCTAAGAAATATTATTACACATACTTATTTGTTTTCAATTCCTCATTGTCTTGAGATAATCAAATACTTAGAAGGCAACTCACTTAAAAGTGTTTCTTAGAAAGAGAATCAATATATTAAGGAATAAAATAAAGTGAAACTGAATATTTCTTATAATTGTAATATAAACAAGATGAAATGCTTATATTCAGAAACTCTAAGGGAATGTTTCAGAAGGAGTTATATCGTTCTCATTGTTCATAAGAAAATCAACAGTTTTCTGCAGAGATGTTATTCAAGAATTATTTAGCATTGTTAAACTCATGAGTAAGGTTAATCATCCAAGAAAATGTGATCACTTGCCATACCATTTATGACGTCTGTACATATTGCAGTGTAACGCTAAAGAAATTTGAAAATGTAGGTATTTTTATTGCAATATGCAGTTAAACTTTAGCCACAAGAAACATATTTAGACAGTTGATTTTTGCAGCTATCATTCAAAAATTCAAATCTGAGTGAATTTTAAAAAGTGTCTGTGTTATTGTTTAGTCATTCTGCATAGAAAATGGGATTGTTCTCTATATTAGAACACCCAAAAGAAGAAAATTTTGCGATTTCAGCACAGGCCATGGATTTGTTGACTTTACAAAGTCTGTGTATTATAAGCTGAGGAGAGAGACACATGTAACGCTGCAGTTGCTGAAACCATTAAGGCAACTTACAGGCACATATCCCTGAGTTTCTGACTTTATTTTCAGAAGTTTGCTTTCTTGGGCAAATTCCAATCACTTAAACCAAGAAACCAAAATGGAGATCAATTAAGATCTCTTCCTGAAATAGCTTGTAAGTCATCAAACGTGAATAAAGAAGGAAAAGGGAGACTGAGACACAAGGCGTCAAGATCATGATCCCTTCTAGTCTGAGGGCTTGTCCCATAAAGCTATGTGTCAAAGACCTCATATGCTGAGCAAAAGACGAGAGAATTCCTCTAACACAATACAAAAAATGGACCTGAATGAGCTTCCTCTGAACCATTCATGCAAAGAAAGCACCTTGGCCAAAAAACATACGCCTAGTCCTAAAGACGTAGAAGAAATTACAGATACTCTTGTTGAGGATTGAAATGTCCCAGGGCCCCCAGCTTGATTAATTACACATCTAGATGTAATTTTTCCTCACGTACTTCAAAAAAATCTGCTCCTTCGTATCAAAGCAAATTCCAGCTCAGCAAAATGTTGAAGAGACTAGTCCTGATGTTTGCCGACTAATTACAATAGCTCCATTTTTAATAGAAATAGCATTTAAAAGTATAAATTAAAGACTTCCCAAATCCTCCCTGATCTTTGTATCTTCCCTTTTGATTTCTTTTATCCATGCCTCCTAGGTCATAAAAGCAACAATAGTTATTAATGTTCTTTGTTGTTAGTTCAAATGGTAACTATCATTATTGCAAATGGCAATTACTAGTCTCTCTGCAATTATCTTGTCCCTAAATAAAATTTTCTTGTTTTGTTAATTGTCTTGTTGTACTTATATTAAGATTTGCTTTTTATAAGTGAATAATGGTATGAAAATTTGCTGGAAAAAACAATAATATTAGGTGGCTTATATTCAACTTTATGTATGGTTTTTCAGGGGATTTCAATCTGCTTATACTTAACAGAATTTTTCTAAGATGACTCTAGGCAACAGTTACCTGGCTAACTGAATAGGGAACAGTTACTACATTCACAAGATTTTAAGATATGTAAAGGCTATACAAATAATTTAGATCAGGTTCCTTATTTGACTGATTAGGAAATGGAAATCAAGAAATTACTGAGTCACTGAATGACTAAGGTGATACCTAGAAACTGACAATGTCCAAATAAGATATCAATTTCCTAATACCCAATATAGGACTCTTTTCCCTACATTAGAATTTCTTCAGCAATATGTTTGACCAACTGAAAACTTATTAAATAACTTTCAATTTCCTAAATAACTTTCAATTTCCTGGTGCCTATGTCTACCTATAGGTATGTATTTGTATGCAACTGCATGAATGAGTAATTCATTTCAAATGTCATAGAATCCTGGAACTTTGCTCTGCTCTCTAAGGCGACAGTGAGAGATGCTTCCTTAGTGTCCAAGGCTTTAAGCAAAGAAAATGATAGGTCCAGGGTGAAAGTCTTTACACTGGTCCATAAGGCCTGATGTCCAAGCCCTCTTCCCCTGCCCCTTCACCTCACTCATCTCTGATCACTCTCTTCTCATGCCACTCCAGCCCCTCTCGCCTCCTGTGACTGGAGTGTGCCTGGCTCACTCCTGCCTCTGAATATTTGCACTTGCTTTTCCTACTGCTGGAATTGTCTCTCTTCCTGTATCCTGGGTAAATTGCTGACAAAATGGCTCACCTCCATTCATCGGAAACCCTTATTCTAGGGTCATTTACTTTACTCCTCTTCAAACATTTCTTTATTATAGCAGCAGCTATTAGATTATTTCTAAGAAAAGTTATTTCTCTGTGAGACTCTGCCGTTTGACTATTTCATGTTTATCCCATTTATGTAATCCAAGGGAAGTCCTATGAGCCAGTTAAACATCAATCGGGAAAATGGCAACAACAACGACAAAAAGTGGATTTGCAAAGGTGTGCATGGAGCATGGGTAAGTCAACAGTATTGTATCTCTAGGTTTCAAAATACGAGTCCTCCCAACAATGTGAAGAATGAATAGATTTTTTTTCTGGAGTTGTGGGTAACAATCCATGTGGCTGAGGGCCTAGACTTGACTGCAAATTAAGAGGGAGACCGAGAGTCTGAGGCACTTCCGGGTCTCTCATTACATTTCAGAGTTCCTATTTAGGGCTCCCTTAACGTAAGAAAATTCTTACCCTCTAACATTTACAAGGAAAATTTAAAGGGAGACACATCTCAAAAAGATTAATCAAATGTTAACTGTATAAAAATTTTGAAAATTGGTTATATGAGTAATTTTGTTTCTAAATAATCTTAAAATATAATTTTCTCCCCCTTTATAATTTTAATATTAAAAGCCCAGAAGGGTGATGATTTTTCACAATTATTCTATTTCAATTTCTTGCAAGGCATTTGCTCTGAAAAAATTTACTCTCATAAAGAAATAATCATTATGGTAGAAATTAGGTTGAACTATTTCAGGATATAACTCAATACTCTATCTACTGATGATAGCTTTTGGGTTAACACTCTGAAACCCCTAGTTGTACTAATACGTATTTTTTTTCTTGTCTATTGCATTGTTAACTGCAGGTGGTGGTGAATCTAACAAACCTTGTAAACAAATATTTGCAAAATTAATTGAACATTACACCATTTAGTAGTAAGTTTGGACAGATATTGTTTGCCTATCTGATTTATGAAACAGACTTCTAGAGGGAAAAACAGACACAATTTTTATGAGGATTTATAAAACACAAAACTTTTAATTTATATTCTAATTTCATATATTTGTAATAAAACCTACATAAAAAGGGGAAAAAAGAAAGATTTCTACATAATAATTATCTTTATGAAGGACCAGTAGAAAATATTTTCTGAAGTACATAAGAGTTGTTGAATCCGATTCTTTAGTTAAACAACCCAAAATCTTAGACAAATGTAGTCTTTAGACCATAATAATTAGGAATTTATTAGGATGTATTAATAGTTGAACATTAAATAAGAAACATTTTGGAAACTCTTGAAAGTAATAAAGTAAATGTTGTAGAGGGAAAATAAACAAGGAACTTGATGTAATCACAGGATAATTAGTTATTGGGAAAACATTTTTGAAATCAAGATTCGGATAAACCCAGATTCTAACAACATATGGAGTCTGCTGGGAAATAAAAACAGCAGTTGTTTCTAAAGGGCAACCCGCTTGTTGCAGATGGACCGTGTGCCTCTCGGGGAAAGGGGAGAAAATACATTTCCTGTGTTGACATCAGGGTGGTCTTCTCCTTAGCTTGTGAAGAGTCAGTTTCTCACAGCACAGAGGGAGAGAAAGGAAGTCCCAAAAGCTCCCCAATTCCCTACACAAGAGTGTGAAGCAACAGCTTAAGAGCAATTGAATCTGTAGTATCTTTGGGCTCACAGAGAATGGGAACAGCCTCTGGGCTTCATGGCTAAGAAAAGCCCTGTTCCTTCCTGGAAACCCAGCCTGGGGGCCCACCAATCTGCACAAAGTGGATGAGTTGGTACATGTAGCAGCAGTGTCTGCAGTGCAGAGGCCTAGGACTGTCTTCTGTATCAGAAGATTTGGACAGAAACAGCCACTGCATGAACTGGATGCCTCCTAGACATGAGGAGATGTCTCTGTGAACTGTTCCAGGGATCTGCCCTACTTTTAAGCCAGACAGAAAAGTGGATAGAAACTGCCATCCCAACAAATCTACTTATCGGCTCAACGTGGAATGACTATTTTGTTACTCTCGCACTTCAATCTGGAGACATAGTCACTATGAAATTTAAAAGTATGCCCTTTTATCTTTCTCTTTATAAGTCAATGTCCTTTGTGTCTACACTATTTTATGTTAGGCACAAGTTCGTCCTGTGTTATTCTTACTCTTTCAAAACAACAGCTGAGTGTTTATTCAAAATCATCAGAAGATGAGTCCCAAAGATAAATGAGTTTCATAGATAGAATTGGAAAGAGACATGTGTTTGGTCTGCATTTCTATGAAATGAGAATGAATATATTAATTCCTCAAATAAAAGCAAAAAATGGCTTTAACAGAAAGATGGATATTCATTTTATAAAATTTAATTTCCAATTACCATGCTGCATATGCACGGGTAAATAGGCAAAGAGATAAGATTCGCAGTGACAGAGTGGAGAAAGAAGAATCATCCTACTGATTCAGAAGACATCTGGGCTATTCAGACAACAACAGTCAACATTTAGAAAATGTGTATTAAATTCTTATCAATTTGTCCAGCTCTGTCAGAGTGTTCAATTTTACTGAAGACATTTTGGACTTTAATTTTAAAATATAGAGTAAGCGTCTCAAGTGTCAATTCCTTTTTGTAACTGACCAAGTCTATCTGTCTAGGTTGCATTTTAAAAACTAATAATTAAAGTAAAACAAAGAACAGAGAGCAACTGATATTTGAACAGCTAGCAAGTTCATCATAATATTATTAAACGTGTTTAACTTAAAAGCATGTAAGTACTATTTCCCTTAAACATATTTAAAGCTAATTTCGTTTCTCAACAATAAACTTAGATGTTTTTGTTTGGAACTTTCAAACACATGAAAACTAGTGTATACCTTAATTCACCTAATATTTTGGTAACCTCTGGGAAAACACTTCATCTTACATTTCATGCCATATTCACTGAAAAACTGCTTACTGGCCAGGTACTCCCTTAACTGTGCTGCTCAAGCTACTGCCAAGGTGGGAAGGATGCTGACAGGACAGGGGCTGTTCTAACATTCTATTTAGGGCCTACTTCTGATTAGAGTATTTTACCCAATGCCAGTAAGCCACAAAGCCTGTCAGTTTCTTTCCTATTCTTTTTTTCTTTCTTTCTTTTTTTAGGTCTACTCTGGTCTTAACTAGGTTAATTCAGCTGTCCTGAGTGATTAATTGCTGAGCTCAGAAGTAAATATCCTGTGTCACATCAAATTCCTTGATATTGCTGTGTGTGGTCCCCTGCACTCAGCCACAGATATGTATACATGGTGATTGAACAAAAACATACCCTCTCCGACTCCCACCCCTCTGTACCACACAAAACAATTCTAAGTGCGGAGATATTGCTGGAGTAGCACAGCAGAAAAGAGGAGAGATTCAAAGTAAAACAAAGAACAAAGTGTTTTTGTAACAAAGTGTTACAAAAACATCACAAGAAAGGGCATCTTCTACTTCTGAAAGGTGTTTTTAACCTAAAAACTTTCCTTCTGTGTTGTCACAATACCTTCATTAGAAGTTGACTACCAGAGAATGCCCTTGTAGCTTCTCTCTTTTTTTTTATTTTTAACATTCCTTCAATCAGCCTTTTCAGCGTGCAGTAATTAACCAAAAAGTGTTTTCAACAAATGGGCAAACTTCGATCAGTGCTACATATGGCACCAATACAAATATTACTAATCGTAGGAGAATCTCTACAGCTTAGGCACTGCGGTAAACTGAGAAAGCAGATTATCTTAATGATTCTGGATTGAAGCAACAGGAAAGGAAAACAGAGTTGATGTCTCTACTGTAAATTACTGTTCACCAGAACACAGAATTAATTCCCAGAGTATCTAGCTGTAAAAATGAATCTTAGTGCTGAGGAGGTTGAAATGTATCAGATGTATCTGTTTCTTTTCACAGAAAGACTTCTTGTTATACAACAAGTGATATGACAGCAGCAAAAACATTGAGAAACTAACCGCTGTTGAAAAAAGAACCATTATTAAAAAAAAAGAGTCCAAATTCTCTCCCAAATTTATTGGGGAAATAAAACAATCTTTGATCAAAGAAAAAAGACTTGCCATGGGGAAGTGTTAGTCTATATTTACTAAAACATTAGTAAAATATGAATTTAAACGTTTGTCAGACTGTGTAAATGGAGAGTTGAATAAATTATCCTGGGCCTGGAAAATTTTAAGGGTGCAGAATAATCTATATTGGTTGTCCACAAAGATTACATTCTACATAGGAAAATGCAAGACTCTACTTCATTAGTCTGTAGAGATGCTTTTTCTTTCAACATCCTAAAGACTGCTTACAGTAAAGGAAATGCAGGAGTAAGTTATGCGACCAGATTAAAGTTCCACATGTTTTCCCAACAGCACTGGGGTAAGGGAGTCCAAGTCTAAACTCTACACAAAATGAATATCCTGAAATATTGGGAGATTAACACAAATGCAGGATTCACTTTACACAGTCAAGCAATGATCAGCTAATATGAAAAAGCTGAACCAAAGCTAAAATACCAGACCTCTCTGGGGGTATACAATAGATGTGTTTGGTGAAGAAGTAAGGAAGAGAAGAGGACTTATTCAAGGAAGTGATCATAACAACTGGTCAAATCACGAAATTTCACCAGGTTGAATCTCTAGTGGGAGAGGTTTGGAAACCCAAATCCTATAGAAACAGATCTTGTGTGAGTGGCAATGTGAGACGGTAGCACCAACAGCTAGGTGGTCACTGTAAAACACACTTTGTATGTTTTTTTTTTTTTCTGGTTAATGATATACCATAAACTAACCCAAGTAATACCAACCTAGTGTGATAGGAGTAACTAGCAATGGAAACCAAACCACAGCTCACTTCGTTGTTGATATATGGATACCAGCTTCTCTTTTTAAATACATTCTACTGAGAATAAATAAGGAAGTTTATCAAAATGCCTACTAGGTTAACATACATCATTTTCCTTTTTTTATTAACACTTTAAGTTCTGGGGTACATGTGCAGATCACGTAGGTTTGTTACAAAGGTGTACATGTGCCATGGTGGTGGTTTGCTGCATCCATCACCCCGTCATCTACATTAGGTATTTCTCCTAATGCTATCCTTCCCCTAGCCCTCCACCCCCTGCTATTCCTCCCCTAGTCTCCCACTGCCTCCCCAGGCCCCAGTATGTGATGTTCCCCTCCCTGTGCCTGTGTGTTCTCACTGTTCAACACCCACTTATGAGTGAGAACATGCAGTGTTTGGTTTTCTGTTCTTGTCAGTTTGCTGAGAATGATGGTTTCCAGGTTCATCCATGTCCCTGCAAAGGACATGCACTCATCCTTATTTATGGCTGCATAGTATTCCATGGTGTATATGTGCCACATTTTCTTTATCCAGTCTATCATTGATGGGAATTTGGGTTGGTTCCAAGTCTTTGCTATTGTGAACATTGTCACAGTAAACATTCGTGTGCATGTGTCTTTATAATAGAATGATTCATAATCCTTTGGGTATATACCCAGGAATGGGATTGCTGGGTCAAATGATATTTCTATTTCTAGATCCTTGAGGAATTGCCACACTGTCTTCCACAATGGTTGAACTAATTTACACTCCCACCAACAGTGTAAAATAACATATTAACGTTTGTTTAACTTTACGTGTTACGAGGAGCTATAGGAAAAGCTTATTTGATTTGAAACTCATAATAATTCCCTCAAACAAAGCAGATTTTATATCCTTGTTTCACAGATGAGAAAATTCAGAATTGATGAAATATACAGATGACTGAGACCAAGCTCATCAAATATCCACATGCTTCCTGTTTGTTTTCCAGCTTCTCCAGCAGTGAAGTTGGAGCCTTGTGACCTGTGCCCAACAGACCGTGAGCAAAGCAATGTGTTTTCCTGAGCTAGCTAAGGCAGTTTCCACGAGTGAACCTCCCCGAGTGCAGAGACCTCAAATGCACTTTTTTAGTTGGCCTGACAATGGAGAAGACTGTTTAACATACATCGGATAGGATGAGTATGGAAAATAATTCATTATCATATTTATCACCGGATTTCCAAGTTTGTACTTGAGGCCCCTAATGTTCAATGCCCTTACTAATGTAGATTTTGGAAACTGAAGTTGGATGCTGCTGTGTCAAAAACATAAAATATACACTATTGGGTCAGTTTCAGAGGTGAATGGTGAGGTGACTGCTATTAGAGGAAGAAAAGGTAGTGGTTGGGTCAGGCTAACCCAAAACAAAAGGACACTGCCACTGTGATCAGAAGGGAGGTTAGCCACATGCTTATTGTTTTGCAACTTAGGAAAAGAACTTGGAAAGTACAAGTGTGTTTTCTGAGTTGGCTACTATTGGTGGTAGTTGGCAAGATGCTACAGAGGTGAATTTACTGGGGGAAAGTTATCAGCTAGCAAATAGAAATGGAAAGGATTCGGTGATCTGCAGAATTCAGAGACTAGCCAGGCACAGTGCTTATGCCTGTAACATCAGCACTTTAGGAGGCTGAGGGAGGAGGATCACTTGAGCCTGGGAGGTCCAGGCTACAGTAAGCCATGACTACACCACTGCACTCCAGCCTGGGTAGCAGAGCAAGACCCTGTCTCAAAAAAGTAAATAGAAATAGAAATTCAGGGACCGGACAGTTTGGAAAATCAAGCAAGGCAAACAAAATACAGGAACACCTCAATAAGTGAAATAAGCCAGGCACAGAAAGACAAACGTTCCATCTTCTCACTTATTTGTGGGATCTAAAAATCAAAACAATTGAACTCACGGACATAGAGAATAGAAGAATGGTTATCAGAAGCTGGGAAGGGGAGTGAGGGGCTTGGTGGCAGGTGAGGACGTTAACAGGTACAAAAAATAATAATTAGAATAAATAAGATCTATCACTTGATAGCACAGTAGGGTGACTATAGTTAATAATAAGTTAACATTACATTTTAAAATTACTTTAAAACGTGTGATTGGATTGTTTGTAACTCAAAGGATAAATGCTTGAGGGGTTGGATACACCATTCCCTATGATGTGCTTATTTCATATTGCATGCCTTTATCAAAACATCTCATGTACCCCATAAATATACATACCTACTGTGTACCCACAACAATTTAAAAAATAAAAAGGAAAAAAATTATTAAGAAAAGATATTGCAGTCTGCTTTCAGTTCCAGATACCCACAAAAAAAAAAAAACGAATATTGCAATAAAAAAATCACATGAATTTTTGGGTTTTTCAGTGCATATAAAAGTTACTATAGTCTACCAAGTGTGCAGTAGCATTATGTCTAAAATAATAATGTACATATCTTAATTTAAAAATACTTTACTGCTAAAAATGCTAACAATCATCTGATCCTTCAGCAAGTCATAATCTGTTTGCAGGGGAAAGGCTTTACTTCAATGTTGATGGGTGATGATGTCAGAGTGGTGGTTACTAAAGTTGGGGTGACTGTAGCAATGTCTTAAAACAACACTGAAATTTGCTGTATCAATTTATTCTTCCTTTAGTAACATCTTTGTAGCATGAAATGCTGTTTGATAGCATTATGCCTACAGTAGAACTTCTTTCAAAACTGGAGTCAGTCCTCTCAGATCCTGCCATTGCTTTATCAACTAAGTTTATGTAATATTAGTAATCCTTTGTTGTCATTTCAACAATGTTCACAGCATCTTCACCAGGAGTACATTCCATCTCAAGGAAATTTTTTTTTTTTTTTTTTTTTTTTTTTTGCTTGCCTGTAAGTAGCAACTCCTCATTTGTGAAAGTTTTATCATGAGATTGTGACAATTCAGTCACATCTTCAGGCTCCACTTTTAATTCCAGTTCTCTTACTATTTTCAGCACATTTGCAATTCCTTCTTCCACTGATGTCTTGAACTTGTCAAAGTAATCCATGAGGATGGAAATAAACTTTTCCCAAATTCCTGTTAATATTTTGGCTTCCTTTAATGAATCATGGATTTCTTAATGGCATCTAGAATGGTGAACCTTTCCACACAGTTTTCAATTGTTTTGTACAGGTCCACCAGAGGAATCATTTTCTATAGCAGTTACAGCCTCATGAAACATATTTTTTAAATAATAAGACTCAAAATTGTTTCTTGATCCTTGGGCTGCAGGCAGGAAACAATATTAATCTTCTTGCACATTTCCACCAGAGTTCTTGGGTGACTAGGTAGATTCTCAGTGAGCAGTAATAATTTGAAAGAGAGCTTTCCTTTTTTCTGAGCAGTAGGTCTCAACAGTGGGTATAAAATATTCAGTAAACCATGTTGTGAACAGATATGCTGTCATCCAGCACATCTTTTGTTGTCCATGTACAGGACCCAGGCAGAATATAGCATCATTATTGAAGGCCCTTGGACTTTCAGATGGCAAAGGAGCATTGGCTTCAACTTATACTCATCAGCGGCTTTAGCCCCTAACAAGAGACAGCCTGTCCTTTAAAGTGAGGCAGTGACTTCTCCTGTCTAGCTATGTAAGTCCTAGATAGCATCTTCTTTCAATAGAAATCAATTTTGTCTATTTGAAAGTCTGTTTAGTGTAGCTACCTTCATCAATGATCTTAGCTGTATCTTCTGGTTAACTTGCTGCAGCTTCTACATCAGCACTTGCTGTTTCATCTTGTATTTTTATGTTATGGAGAAAACTTCTTTCCTTAAACCTCATGAACCAATGTCTGCTAGCTTCTAACTCTTGTTCTACAGCTTCCTCACCTCTCTCAGCCTTCGTAGAATTAAAGAGAATTAGGTCCTTGCTCTAGGTTAGGTTTTGACTAAAGGGAATATTGTGACTGGACTGATCTTCTATCCAGACAACTAAAACTTTCTCCATATCAGCAATAAGCCTGGTTTCACTTTCTTATCATTTGTGTGTTCACTAGAGAAGCACTTTTAATTTTCTTCAAGGACTTTTCCTTGGCATGCACAACTTGGCTAACTGATTCAAGAAGCCTAGCTTTTAGACTGACTCAACTGTTGGTATGCCTCCTCACTAAGCTTAATCATTTCTACATTTTTATTTAAAGTGAGAGATATGCAATTCTTTCTTTCACTTCAGCACTTAAAGGCCACTGTAGTGCTATTAATTGGCCAAGGTTCAACACTGTTTTGTCTCAGGAAATATAGTAGCCAAAGGAGAGAGAGAGAGAGAGAGGAATAGCTAGTCGATAGAGCAGTCAAAACATGCTTATTAAGTTCACCATCCTAAATGTGAGCAGTTCATGGCCTCTCAAAACATTTTAACAGTAACAGCACAGATCATCATAAGAGAGATAATAATAAGAAAAAAGTCTGAAATATTGCAAGAATTATCAAAATGTGGCAATGAGACATGAAGTGAGCACATGCTTATGGGAAAACAGCACTGGTAGACTTGCCAAATACAAGGTCACCACAAACCTTCCATTTGTTAAAAATGCAAAACCCGCAAAGCACAGTAAAATTAGATATGCCCGTACATAAGTAAACAACCAAGGTAAAAGAGGAGAACCATGGGAAGAAAAAGGTTTTGAGTGACAAAACTCCTGTGAAATTTCTCAACTGGAAGAAATGGCTCAGGGAAAATGTTATACCAAAGAGTCTCCTTTCCACCAGAGAGTCTCAAGGGAGCCACTATCTCATCTTACATACTTCCCCAAAGCAGAACTTAAGCAGAGCATGTACGTGCAGTTTATTTGTAAGTGATGTGAGAAAAGAATGAGGTATGAGAAAAGATTCAGAGATAGGAAGGATCAATAGAAAAATGAATTTTGGACTTGACCACTGCTAGGGCAAATGACATTCAAGTTCCCATGATTTTCTGAAGACATTTGTAGAATTCATCTCAAAATTGTGCACCCAGGCTAAAGAAGGCAGAAGCTTTATCCATTGGCTCCCATCATTCGCTGGCCAAGAGTTCATCCATTTGCATTAATTTCTCTATGATTTCACTTCTGGGTTATATGTACATGAATAATGAGCAGCTCCTGGGGATGCCAAATCCTGGAACCCCACGATAAGAAGCAGAAGACACTGACTCTGTGGAAAGGTACTGCTTGGTTATACTCACAGGAAAGTGGTCAAAGCCTTTATGGAACTGGGGGAGCAACTTTAGTTGGCATCAAATATGATGCCAAGGTTTTGAAGTGGTCATAAGAGGTATCCAAAAAGAAACTCACTTAAGAGAAGCTGGCATCTAAGCAAGAAAGAAAGGGGAAAATGGTTAAGAATTATGTTTCAAAAAGAACTTTGTGTACCCTTACTGACCCATGAAACAAGACTGGATACAAGTATTATAGATCATAAACCTACATACTTTCTGAGTAGAAAACTATACTATTTTGCCAAAGAAACCAGAAGCAAGCATTGACAAAAAAATGAAAATCAAAGTCCTTTGACATTTGAGAATTGAAGCAACAATAGGTTGTATTATTCCGCACAGGAGAAGAGAAGACGACCGAGAAAACTGTGCAACTTGCATAGCGGGCATATTCCCCCAGCATTGTTTTCAGATGCTGCCAAAGAGAATAATGAAAAAGGAAAAAAGTCTGGGAGGCTACAGCCAGAGCTCCTGGTCCCTGGAGGCCAGCTAGGGAACTCCCCCAGAGAGAGGAACAGGATGCAATCAAGGTGCCTCCCACACCACAGGGAAGGGCTCTTGACTTCTGCCGGATGTGACTTCCTAATTACCATGAAGCACTGACAGCTGTATCTCATTCCCCCTCCTCCTCAATGGAATTTTATTGCAGCTATCTCATCTCTATTTTAATGTTATATATTGGACGGGTGTGAGTGGGAAGAGGGCAGACAATTTGTCATGTTTTGTCCACAGGCTTCAGGAGCAAAGGGAACGATATCTGGATACAGTGGAGAAGATATGGGGATCACCCACAGATCGTGGACTGGAGCTAACTGCAGTAACTGGATGTGACTTGGGGTTATCTGCTTTGGGAAGAGACACGCATTTGCCTTCTTCCTGTGGGAAAAGAGTGAATGAATATCCAGTGATCAAATGGTAGACACCCAAAGGCTTTTAAAGCTTACCAAATATTTTTATTTCAATATTCCCCAGGTTTCCTGGAAATTATGTGGAAATAGGAAGTCACCCTGGCTAAGGTACTGTGAGGGGAACTGAGTCATTTTTTACCAAAGGCAGTTAGGAGACATTCTGTCCCTTCCTCTCTATCTCCCTGGACTTTGGAGGCTACAGGTAATGTTGGACGTGGCCCGAGTACCCTCTTGGATGCGAAGTACCCTAGGGAGTGGCCGCACCAATGCCAGACTCTGATGTAGTTGGAAATTAAATGTTTATTTTGCCAAAGTGCTGAAATTTGAGGGCTTATCTATTGCATTAATTACTCTAATATACCAACATGACTCAAACTGTAAAATTTTTTTTATTTGACATCCTCAAACGTTTCGATCATAGCAAAGCACACAATTTATAATCAAAATGAGAACTTTTGTTATCTATTTATCATCTCCCATCCATTCTTCTATGTATCTATGTTTCATTCAGACCTTCTCTGAAGATAGAATTTCTACTAAGTCCTAGAGTCTTGGCGAAATGCAGGGTGAGAATCTGCACATCTTTGCAGTGTGAGTTCAAATATGTTCTCATATATAATTCCCTTCTGCCCACTCCATCTTGGTTTTCTCATTGAACCATTTTATCTCAAATAAGAAAAATCAACTCTAGCTAGCTTATTTGGGAAACGTATTTACTACAAGGTACTGGGAAGCTCTTGGGGATCTTTTGAGGGAACAGAACAACTGTCGAGCCTTCATAACCAGGAGCAATGACTGAAATCTTGCGGAACGAGTTCAACAAAGATATCACCTCTGCTACCCTACGTAGAGACCCTTTGGCTTCTATAGCTAACAATGACAATGTTGGAGACTTTTTTTTTTTTTGAGACGGAGTTTCGCTCTTGTCACCCAGGCTGGAGTGCAATGGCACGATCTTGGTTCACCGCAACCTCTGCCTCCTGGGTTCAGGCAATTCTCCTGCCTCAGCCTCCTGAGTAGCTGGGATTACAGGCATGCGTCACCATGCCCAGCTAATTTTTTGTATTAGTAGAGACGGGGTTTCACCATGTTGACCAGGATGGTCTCGACCTCTTGACCTCGTGATCTACCTGCCTTGGCCTCCCAAAGTGCTGGGATTACAGGCTTGAGCCACCGCGCCCGGCCGGTTGGAGACTTTAAGGTACTACTCTGCTACCCTGGAACTTAGCCAGAGCCCCCACCATCTGCGCAATGCCCGATTCTCTGCTTCATTAGCTTCCTCTTCAAAAATCCAGCCTGTATCATAACTGAAAAGTAAGGCAGGACGAGTGAGTGACTGGCCTGCCCAGAAAGGAGCAGAGAGCAAATAACTTGGGGAATTTCTAAAACACATGAAATATGTTCAGGGACTGGATGGCCAAAAGAAATTACCAATTCCCAATACAACCATGGACATACTGTTACCATGGACCGTAATGGGAATGTAATAGACACATAGTAAACGTGTAGAATGGATGAATAGATGAAATACTGACCAGGACTGAAGCATTCTGTTACTGCTATTCATTCAGCACTATTTTAAATGACACAAGAGTGACTGGATGGATAACATGGCCCTACAGCTCCCACGAGGTCAACAGAATTATTATTTCAGCCCCATCCAGTTCCATAGCAATCAAAGCCAGAGTTACAGAGAATGAGCTCCAACCGACAGGCTCAGCCCCAGCCTAAAGACCAAGAAGAGGAGCTTGGAGCTTAATAGGACACTGAAGAAAACTGACTCGGCTTCCACTATCAAAGTGAAGTGGGGAATTAGAGCAATTTTCCTGACACTCCAGGCAAAAGTGGGCAGTTTGCCTGGATTATCTAGGTCACTGCTTCAGACTCTCAGATTCACTTTGCCCGTGGAGAACTGTCCTATTAGCTCCAGTTACCACAGAGTAACTAACTCAGAAATGTGCTCAGGGTAAAAACAGCCTCATTCCCAACCAATCCCTTTTAACTACGCTTAAATGTCCATGATTTTTTGGTCTTATTGACCTAGGCGGGATGTAAAAGAGCAACCCTTTGGAGATGGATTACAAATGCCACACACTCTTAAATGGCTATTATGTTTTCAAAGCAGAACATGTCAAATCGAATGATAAAAAATGAGGATCCAATTCTCTCTCAGGCTCACTTGCAGGATTCCCTCATGATTATGATGGGAATGAATCATCTGCAATGATATTTAGGTTAGTAATGCCATTATAATAAAGTATGTAATTTAGGTTAGTCTCCATTATGTCAAGAGGATTGCCACATACTCACCTCCTTCTTCTTTGACTTCTCAGCTTTGCCCCTGTGGCTTACTCGGGGCACGGTTAATTGACACAATTAAGAGTGAAGACTGATTTAAAGGGCCCAGAGGAGCCTCTGGGAAAGTGAGGTTTATGTATTAAGGGGAAAGTTTTATATGCTGTACTGCAGCTTCGTTCCTGATCCCCAAATTCTTCTCTAGGACGGTAAATAAAGCTGAGGTAGGGAGGAAACCAACAACCATGTTACTGTAACAAATTTCACTCATTTTATTTCTATCTGTTTAAATCAAGCACCCTGTTAGCTTCTATTTTCTTTTTAAAGGTAGGAACGTGGCTTCAGACTTGCCTAGCTCTCATCCACTTTCTCATCATCTTATTTTTTCTTATTATTGTCTGATACTATAACTATCATAAATTACAATGCAGTATCATCAAAATTCAAAATGTTTCAGTTAACAGTTTTCCCATGCTGAGAAATCAAAAAGATACAAAAGAGTCAACAGATTTCCTTCATTATGGAAGGAAAATTAATGTTCATTTCTATTAAGTGAATTTAGCTTTTGAGACACAAATAGCACTTGGCCTTCCATCTCAACTGCAGAAATTCGTATTTACCAAGCAAATACTTGATTCATCTAGCTTAACATCTTTACTAGGGAAATGCGAAAAGCCTGGAATTGAGTGGTTGTTTTTCACATGCTGAGTCAGAGAACAAAAACAGGGACCCGCATCTGTACTTATTTTAGTTCTACGTCTTGCATCTCTTCTTAGGAGACGAGCATAGCACACTGCTGTTAACTAGGATAATTACACAGTACTCTCAGCACTGAGCATAATCACACTGTGAGCGTCCAAGACTTTGAACAATTTGGACTGATTTTGTATGGCGTATAATTTACAGTGAGGATTCAGAATGTCTTCTTTTTTTCTCTGGAGAACAGCTTTCATCGTTTAGCTTTAGATCATTACACATGGAGACACATATTCACAGTCAAATTTGATACAGATAAATCTAAACATCTGCAAAAATAGAATGATTTTATTGACATTTACCCAGTGCTATCTCGGGCCATTTCGGTTTGTGATTAGCAGAGTCACAAAAACTTGTTGAGTCTAAAACTTTGTCTAAAACAGGTAAACTGGCATCAAGGCCTGAATATAATTTTAAGAAATTAGGAAATATAAATGAGAAAGATCACCTAAAATATTATGTAGAAGCAAAGATATAAAATCTACAAAGCAATTAAATTAATAATATATTGAGTTATACATGTGAGCATCATGGTGCAATACAAATCAAAAAAAGGGAATTTTCTAAAAGCAGCCTTCAATAAACTTCACTCACTTGCTGATTCATTCCATCATTTAAAAAACAACCTTTGCTTTAGGAAGAAGGGGGCAATTTGAGGAGTGATGAGACTAAGTGCCTGAACCAGACATGCTTCCCTCAGGAATCCCAAAGTTTAGATTTTGGACAAAATGTATGTAAAAGGCAAAAACAGTAGCAATGGATGTTTCTAGAATAAAATGGAATTTCATCTCTTTTATAAACAATTGAGATTAATTTTTCTGTTCAGTAATGATGGTTCAAGAAAACCAATTCATATAGAAAGTACAGTATGCAGATAAAGAAAATGACAATATTATACTACAAATATTGAATTCACCATACTATTGTCTTCAGTAAATTACACCAACTGTTTTAATGACCTAATCTACTTCCTAATGAAGAACTAACTAACCAATAATTAAGGCATTCTTAAAATGAAGAAGCTTAACGTTTAGTTATTGAAGTTATTTTCACATTGTATTTATCATTCAAAACTATCAACATTAATTTCAATAGTTGATTTTCAAAAGACTACTATTTCATGTTCTCTAATTTAAAAATAAATGTTTATAATAAAGAATATTATCAGTAGCCTTGGCAACTGTAATGAATATTTGATAGTTTTTTTTCTCAAAGTAATAGTAAGATTAAAGACTTGAGGCATAAGAGCTAAAGAATTGGAATTGATTGCATCATTTAATAGACATAAGGAATGGCTGGTGGTACAAGAAAACAACGAGTTAAAAATATTTTTTCTACTAATTCATATTTCAGAAAAGCAAAAAAGACATAAAGGATTATGTAATAAGTGCTCATATATCCATAACTGAACTTAAAAATAGAATATTATAATTGTAGAAAATTGTAGTATAATAATCTGATAACATTTTCTACAAATTTATATTCTTCTTTTATTAATAAGTTATTTTTAGAGAAATCTTAGGTTTACATTAAAATTGAATGGAATGTAGACAGTTCCCCTATACATCCTACCTTCACTATCACAAAACGCCCCCTTCCAATCAAAATCCCCCATCAGAGCGGTGCTGTGTGAGTCCATCCTTACACTGCTCTAAAGAACTACCTGAGACTACGTAATTTAAGAAGAAAAAGGTTTAATTGATTCACAGTTCCACAGGCTGTACAGGAAGCATGGCTGGGATGCCCCATGATACTTACAATCATGGTAGAAGGTGAAGGGGAAACAGGCATGTCCTACGTGGCTGGAGCAACAGGGAGAGAGAGATGGGGGAGGTGCTATACACTTCTAAACAACTGGATCTCATGAGAACTCCATCACGAGAATGCAAGGAGGAAGTCTGCCCCCATGATTCAACCACTTCCCACCAGGTGCCTCCCACAATATTGGTAATTATGATTTGACAAGAGATTTGGGTGGGGACACAGAGCCGAGGTATATTTGTTAAAATTCATGAACCTACACTGACACATCATTAGCAGCCAAAATTTATCATTTACATTAAATTTTATTCTTGAGGTAGTACATTCTATGAATTTTCAGGAACATACAGTGGCTTGTATCCACCATTGTAGTATCCCCAAGAATTGTTTTACTGCCCTCACTACCCTCTGTGTTTGGCTTATTCATCCCTTTCTCTGCCTAACACCTGGAAACTGCTCATCTTTTCACTGTCTCCATAATTTTGCCTTTTCCAGAATGTACTACTGTTGGAATCATGCAGCATGCACCATGTAGGCTTTTCAGATTAGCTTCTTTCACTTAATAATGTTCATTTAAGTATTTTATATATCTTTTTATGAATGCATAGCTCATTTCTTTATTGTGTTGAATATTATTCCATTGTCTGGATGTCTCACAGTGTATGCACTCACCTAAAGGACACTAACCCATATTAGTGTCCTTCTAGGAAGCGGTCCATTCTATCTAGTTACCATATTTGTGGTCATAGTACTGGTTCATAACATTTCTTTACTATCCTTTTAATGTCCATGCTATCTGTAGTGATATTCCCTGTATTATTTCTGATATTGGTAATATGCATTCTCTCCTTTTTTCTTAGTTAGCCCGGCTAGAAGTGTATCAATTTATTGATCTTTTCAAAACTAACATTTGATTTATTTTCTCTACTTATTTCCCGCTATTATTTATTTTCTTCTGCTTGTTTTGGACAAAATTTGCTTTTCTTTCTCTAGTTTCCAAAAAAGAAAGCTTAGAGTACTGATTTTACATATTTATTCTTTTCTAATATATGCATTCAATGTTATAAATTTCCCTCTAAGCACTGCATCCCACAAAATTTGAGATTTTGCTGTGTCCCACAAACTTGGATAAGTTTTATTTTTATTTTCACAATATTTAAAAATTTCTCTTGAGATTTCTTCTTTGACCCATGTGTTATTTAGAAGTGTGTTGGCTAATCTTATGTATTTTGGGATTTTTCAGCTATCTTTCTGTCATTTATTTCTAGCCTGACTCCACTGTAGTCTGAGAGTAGATGTTGTATGATTTCTATTATTTTACATTTGTTAACATGTATTTTATGATCCAGAACATAACCCATCATATTGGATATTTTATGTGAGCTTGAGAGGAATGTGCATTCTGCAGTTTTAATGAAGCAGCCTTTACATGTGAATTATATTCAATTAATCAATGGTGCTGTTCAATTCAACTATTTTCTTACTGCTTTTCTGTCTGCTGGGTCTGTCCATTTCTGATAAAGAAGTGTTAAAGTCTCCAGATGTAACAGCACATTCTGTTTCTCCTTGAAGCTGTATCAATTTTTGCCTCATGTATTCTTGATGCTCTCTTGTTGGATGCATACATATTAAGAATTGCTATGTCTTGATGGAATAGTCACTCTTTATTATTGTGTAATGCTCCCATTTTTCTCTAATTACTTTCTATCTTTGAAGAATGCTCTATCTGAAATTAGTAAAGGTACTCCTTCTTTCTTATGAAAAGAAAATCATGATATATTATTCTCATTCTCCATTACTTTTAATCTGTATGTGTCTTTATATTTAAAGTGGATTTCTTGTAGACATTTGGTTCTTATTTCTGATTCACTTTTACAATTTCTGTTTTTTAGTTCGTGAATTTAGACCAATATTCAAAATGATTATTGATATAGTTGTATTAATATCTCTCGTGTTTGTTACTTTTATTATTTATTGCTTTGTTTTTTTTCTATTTTTATCTTCCACTTTTCCTGCCTTTTGTGGTTTTAATTGAACATTTTATATATTTCCATTTTCTCTCCTTTCCTAGCATACATGTTATATTTCTTTTTTAACCTTTTATAGTCGTTGTCCCTAGAGTTTGCAATATATATTTAAAACAAATCCAAGTTCACTTTCAAATAGTGCTGTACGTGGGTAGTGCGAGTGTCTTATAATAATACGGTAATCCTCATTGTTTCCTCTTGGCCCCTGTATCATTGCTGTCATTCACTTCACCTACACACAAGCATATATGTATACATACATAACTGAATACATTGTTGCTGTTATTTTTGGCAAACTGTTGTCTTTAGATCAACTAGGAGTAAGAAAAAAACATTTTTGGCTGGGCATGGTGGCTCATGCCTGTAATCCCAGCACTTTTGGAGGCCGATGGAGGTCAATCACTTGAGGTCAGGAGTTTGAGACTACCCTGACCACCATGGTGAAACCCCACTTCTACTAAAAAAAATACAACATTTTCCAGGTGTGGTAGTCCACACCTGTAATCCCAGCTACTTGGGAGGCTGAGGCAGGAGAATCATTTGAACCCAGGAGGCAGAGGTTGCAGTGAGCCGAGATCGTGCCATTGCACTCCAGCCTGGGCAACAAGAGTGAAACTCCATCTAAAAAAAACCGCACACACAAAAAAAAGAAAAATACACTTTTATTTAACTTCACTTATTCCTTTTCTGATTATCTGTCTTTCTTTATGTAGATCTTACTTTCTAACCTACATTTTTATCCTTCTCTCTATAGAACTTCTTAAACATTCTTTGCAAGACAAGTTTACTGGTGAAAATGCTCTCCATTTTTGTTTGTCTGACAAACTATTTGTTTTTCCTTCACCACTGGAGGATAATTTGACAGAGTAGAGAATTCCAGGTTGTTTATTTCTTTTTATCTCAATACTTTAAATATTTTACTTTATCTAGATAGAGTATATAGGTGTTATTTTTTATATTTATTTAGTTTTGGTTTGGGGATTTATTCTGTTTATTGTTCTTTGCGCTTCCTTGACCTGTAGTTTGAGATTAACTTGGAGAAATATCAGCCATTACTGGTTCACATATTCGTTCTGTTTCCTTTTATCTTTTCCTGATATTCCAATTACATATATGTCACATATTTTGTAATTGTTTTACAAATTTGTAAAACAAATTTGTTGTTGTTTTCTTCATCTCTCCTTTCAAAATGGCCCATTTGCATTTTTATATAAAACTGTTAGAATGGTTAGAATAATAAATATTGACAATACCAAGGGCTAACGAGGATGCAGAATGACTGGAGGAATTATACACTGCTGATGTAAATGCAGTATTGTACAGCCACTTTGGAAGGTGGTTTGGCAGTTTCTGAAAACATTAAATAAACATTAAACATATACACAATGTACGGCCCACCAATCCTATGCCTAGGTATTTACACTGTGGAAATGATGATATAGTCTGCTCTGTGTCCTCACCCAAATTTCATGTGGAACTGTAATCCCCAATGTTGGGGGAGGGACCTAGTGGGCAGTAATTAAATCCCGGGGGCAGATTTCCCCTTGCTGTTCTAATGATAGTGAGTTATCACAACATCTGTTTGTTTGAAAGTGTGTAGTACTTCCGCCTTCACTCTCTCTTCCTTCTGCCCTCCCATGTGAACAAGGCGCTTGCTTCCCCTTTGCCCTTCTGCCATGATTGTAAGTTTTCCAAGGCCTCCTAATCATGCTTCCTGTATGGCCGCTGGAACTGTGAGTCAAACCTCTTTTCATCATAAATTACCCAGTCTCTGCTAGTTGTTTATAGCTGTGTGAGAACAGACTAATACAAATGAGAGCCTATGTTTCCACAAAAACCTGCACACAAAAGTTTGCAGAAGCTCTAGTCATAGTAGCCTCAAATTAAAAATAACCCAAACATCCTTCAGTGGATGAATGGATACACAATTGTGGTACATCCATACAATGGAATGCTGTTCAGGGTCAAGAAATAATCCAGTTGTATTCAAACGCATTAAGCTAAGTGAAAAAAGAAAAGTCTCTAAAGGGGACTTACTGTATGAATCCATTGACATAACGTTCTGCAAAAGAAACACATAGAGCAATGGAGACTGGATCAGCATTGTTATGCGTGAGGGGGTTGTCGGAGGAAGAGTTAGACTACGAGGGAAAAGCAGTAGCATAAAGAAGGTATTTTAACGGCAAGTACGAAGTCATGATGCAACTATTCTGTTTCCTTGTTATGGTGTTTACTTCAATTTCTACCTATGGTAAAATTCATAGAGCTATGCATACAAAATATTTCTTTGTGCTTATTTGAAGCAAAACAAACAAACAATCAAAAACCCATGTGTCCACTCTGAAATTTACTGCCAAACATCACTCCAAAAATATAAAAATCCCTGAGTCCTGAAAAGAAACTTTGAAATATGATGGATTGTGTAGAGGAAGTCACTAACTGTACTGATTAAATAACAGCTTTATGCAGGGTAGGTGGTGGTTTGCAATGCTTTGCTTTCAACAAAATTATAGTAGGACCTAATTCTGTTATCAGTTAATTTGCGATTTAAAAACTTTGCTGATTGATCTGTATGTGCTTTTTATATGTAACTAAGCGAGTTCAACTAATTAACAGCCACAAGGAGATCTCTTTCATTTCTATCGGCTTATTTGTGTGAACAAAGTTTCTCAGTGCTTACATTTATAAAAATGAAAAGGAAAGAAATCCACGTAGGAATAGAATTGACGTTAAACCCTGGCTCAGTTAGAGCACCTGCTCTTGTTTGTTGATGCCTTTTCATATCTATCTGAAATTTGTTTCTTAATTTCCTTCATCCTGTATATCCTGTTTCCTCAAAGTTATTTTCTCAGTTCTTTTGTCTACTTACATTTAAAAATGTGGCTCTATTAAGATCAGAAGCTTTAATTACATTTGCAGAGCTTAGCAATTTTAGTGCTGCTATAGGTTGGATTGTATCCATGCTCCAAAAATGGCCATCCTAATGTCTAGTATCTTAAAAAGTGGCCTTATGTGTAAGTAGGCTGTTTATGGAGATAAACAAGTTAAAATGATCATTTTATTAGGCCATCCTAGTAGATGCGAAGTACTATTTCATTGTGGTTTTGATTTGCATTTCTCTGATGACTGTAACGATACTGAACATCTCTGCTTGTGCTTCTTGGCCATTTGTATATCTTCTCTGGTGAAATAATTAATCATATTCTTTGCTATTTTTTATTTGTGTCTTTCTGTTGATTTGTTAGTATTCATTATATATTCTGGATTCTAGACCTTTATAAGATGTATAATTTGCAAACAGTTTCTTATTTCCTTTGGATTATCTTTTCACTCTTTTGCTCAAGTTTTCTTCTTAATGATCAGAATAAGTGATAATCTGCAAAATATTAGATGAATCTGCATTATTTATTTAAGAGGAATTTTCTTTAGCATCTATTATGTTCCAATCACCATGGTAGGCTCTTTGAAGTAGGTAACACAGATACAAAAAGAAACAGACACACACACACAGTTAACCACTGACCTTTCATAGCTCATAATCTAATAGAGAAGATAAAAAATGTAGAAAGACCAGGAAAATACATTTTGATAAAAGGAAGCACACATAGAAAGTATCCCTGAACATAAATTGGGAAAGTCAAGGAAGGCATCACTGTGTAGGAGGCATGCGATGGTAGACGAAGAGCAGAGAGCCCAGTTGATGATGGGACATCAGGAAGTAAGAACAGCATGTGCAGAGACATCTGACACCAATGTGCATTTAAAGAACTATTTGTTGTTTAAGGGGCAGCTATGGGAGAATGGTCTGGTTAGGCAAGAAAGAACTAGATTACAAAAGATCTTGTATGCTAATCTAAAAAGATTAGACCTGGTCTTTAATGGAAACATTGGGGGATTTTAGTAACAAGTGTCACAGAATAAGATATGCATTTTAGAAAGACTATAATCTGACTTCAGAGGGTGAATTTAGGAATGATAAGGCAGCAGGTAAAAACGGCAGTTATAGGTTAAAAAGGATGAGAGATGATGACAACCAACATAAGACAGTGGCAGTCAGTATTGTCCTTAGGTCCAGCCAGCAGCTCCGGCTCTTCACATCCTTCCCTGATCAAAAATACTGTCCTTGTAACAGCTGAGAGGACCGTATGTGACCTAAGCTATGCACTTCTCTGAGCTCACTGTGTTCCAGGTACACTTGCGTCCTTCCCTTTTTCTGAATACTTCAAGACAGCTCCTGTCTCTGGAGCGCTCTTCCTTCAGGTATCTGTGTGATTTACAGCTATAGCTTCTTAATGTCTCAACCCCGATATGACCGTACAATAGAAAACTTCGCTGACCTACTTACATAAAAAAGCACTCCCTTCATCCTCTATTTACGCTTTACTCTTCCCACAGATCTTACCATCTCACAGAATATTTGGTTGTTAGCCATCTCCCTTCATAAGACTGACTGATCATGAGAGTAATGCTCAAAATATATTTACTGAATGAATAAATACAGGAATACAGTATTTTGGAAAGAAGAGGATACGTCTAGTTTTGATTATGTCAAATTACCTATGAGCATTCCATATATTTTTATAGATTTCAGGAGATAATCAACTGGATGCAGACTTAGAATACATTAAAATAGGTGACAGTGAAGCCATAAATTTGCATATAGAACACATGGTGTGTCACTGATTAAGTCATTAGCTCAAAATTTGTAGAACTTGCAATTGATCCTAAAAAGCGTGATTCCCATTATGGACATAGCTATACCTAATTAACCTGTTCATTATGAGCATAGAGATTACAAAACCTTAGGGGACAGAGCTGCTCTGGGGGTCATTCAGATCAAACCTCACAAAATGCTTTTATTTTTAAATGTCTACTCACAGTAAGTGAATGCAATAGAAATTCAAGATTTCAAAGAATTTTAAACGAGTTATTTCATCTTGCTCCACCTTCCAGAGAGAGAGAGAGAGAGAGGAGAGAGAGAGAGAGAGAGAGAGAGAGAGAGAGAGAGAGAGAGATTTAACTTATTTTTAGAGATGGAGTCTGGCTCTGTCACCCAGGCTGCCTCTCGTGTTTAAGTGATTTTCCTGCCTCAGCCTCCCAAGTAGCTGAGGTGTATGCCACCACTTTCAGCTAATTTTTTTATTTTTAGTAGAGATGGGGTTTTGCCATGTTGGCCAGGCTGGTCTCAAACTCCTGGCCTTAAGTGATCTGCCCACTTCGGTCTTCCAAAGTGTTGAAATTACAGGCATGAGCTACTATGCCCAACCATTTTTTTGTTGTTATTATTTAAGAACAACCGGTGGACCTTATACCTAGAAGATTTTAATCTGTGCAATTTTAACAGAATGCTGAATAGATCTTTTTTGTAATGATTTGCTTTTCTCTTAATTTCTGAATTGGTGAATCAGGTTCAGATATTAAAGAAGTGATGATTACTCCCACATTCTAAAGAGAGTCCACATTGAAAGACACAGCACGCTTGTGTTTAAACCCAGGCAGTCAAAATTATTCCATTTTTTCAAGTATTTCCCTCATTAATCTATTCTAACAAACCACGTAAGGAAGATGAAGATTTGAGGGTATATAAGGGAACGGTGGGTTACCGGCTTAGAGAAAGACTTCTATGGCTTTTCTCTCCTTTCTTGTTTAGTAATAGAAAGGGGATCTGTTTTTGTCTTCTCTTTACAACCAAGTAAGAAGGATTAAAAGAAAGGCCAGCATCTCATTACTGACTGACCGTTCACTTAGGAAGAGACTTCTGAGATGCCTTCTGCTCCTTTTAACGGAGGATGGGACGCGGGTGACCTCTGAGCAGAGAAAAGCCACGCCCACCAGTTTTGGATAGTGAGGTAGTGAGGTTGAGAGATTCTGTGTGTGTTAAGTAAACACAGAAGAAAGGAGCCAGTCTTGAGCAGCCTAGTAGAGACTGGCTTCTGTTTTCTGTGTTTCCTTAACACACCTGGACAAAGAGGGATTCCCAGAAATACATGACTGAACAGTATCTGGCGAGAAAAGTTGGCTGAGGTTATGCTGCTGAATGTCAAGCATGAAAAGTTTTCCTAGTGGCTCATCACTAAAGCAGGCCATGAGGTAGCCTAAGATTGCTCACAGGTCCGGGGAGATGGTCAGGCTCTGAGTATCTGTGACACAGGCCCCAGGATATAACCAGAGTCTGAATACCTATGACATAGGCCCTCTGGTGTGCCCAGAGGCTGCAGACTTGTGTTTTAGCTGCTTAAAGACCATGGCAGCACTTGTTAATACAAAGATAATCAGATGTTTTTATTTACTATTATTTGTTTCCTCCAACAACATAAAGAGTAAGGAACACAGAAAAGAGAAAGAAGGAGAGATATAGAACAGGCCACACCTCTCCCTATTCCTGATTTTCAGCTGAAACTCGGCTAGCGAAAGTGGGAAGAGTGAGCATTCATCAGGTAAGAGGAAGTCCAGGAGACAGAAACAGTTCCTTTTTAACTACAGGAAGTGATTGAAAAGCTATGTGTTTGGGTGAGATGTGTTAGAGGCAGTAAGGCAGACTTCCCCAAGCACAGCTCAAAGTAATAGTGGGGGAAACAACATTTTAATTTTCTATCCAATTATATAGGTTTTTCGAATATTGCCTTATAAGTGTTTTTTTTTCTTTGTTGGTTTGCTATATATACACATATATGTATATAAATATATGTATATATAAGACATACATATATATATCTTAGATGCTCTTCATTCAGTATGAAAAATGCCTGTTAGAATTTCATGTAGTACAGATCTACTGGTAACAAATTCTTGTAGCTTTCTAATGGAAGTGTCCTTAGTTTTGCCTTCATTCTTGAGATACATTCTCACCATAAAGATGGTGTTTCACTAGCT
This sequence comes from Aotus nancymaae, assembly GCF_030222135.1. Lineage (NCBI taxonomy): Eukaryota > Metazoa > Chordata > Mammalia > Primates > Aotidae > Aotus > Aotus nancymaae. Next base: position 20,340,871 of record NW_026988465.1, read on the forward strand.
TCAGGACTCCACTGTTTTGATAGGAAATCAGAGATCACTTGATCTTCCTTCTACGTAATAATTTGCTTTTCTCTCTATTTCTTTAGGACTTTTTATTTTGGTGTGGTTTCCTTTGAATTTATCCTGTTTGTGCTTTGCTGAATTTTTTGAATATTTACATTTATATCTTTCAACACACCTAGACCAATAACACCAATACACTTTCCAGTCTAGCACTGCCTAGTGTTGAGATTTCAATATTTGTTCTTTGGGGTACTCTTGAAAATGTCTCTGAGTGTTGGTCCAATACAAGCTATATGTTTTAAAAATAAAAAATTCAATCACGAGGGCAGGATAAATATGGCATGACAGATGTAGCAAACCATCATGGCACTTGTAAACCTATGTAACAAACCCGCATGTTCTACACATGTACCCCAGAACTTATATTTAAAAAAAAAAAAAAATATATATATATATATATATATATGGTCTCTGATACTACCTGATATTCAACCCTTTTTCAACCCAAGTTTTATGGCAAAATAGTTTGCAGAGAAATGCCTTTATCATTAAGAATGTAATACTGTGTCATGTACATGACCTTTTGTCTCCAAAAATGAATACCCATTGATGAAAGGTAAATATATACCTTAGACAATAAAAAAAGTAGCCTAGTTTGCTCTGCTCTAAAATACTTTGAAATTTACATTCATAGCAATTTGGGAAAGGACTTATGTAGAATCATAAAATTTTAAAGGAAAGGGAAGTTGAACGTCACTATATTCAACTTTAGAGATGAGAAAATTTTGACCAAAGTCACGTTAAGCATGAATTATTCCATTCCATAAACATTGGCTCAGCTCCCGTTAAGTGCCAGACACATGTTGTGTATATGTTAGACCTTGGCTACACCTAAAGTGTGAAAAACAAATTCACAGGCTGATACACAGACACAGGCTAAGAATTTAGATGTGTAGGTATCTAATTCAGTGCTTGCTTCAGAATAAAAATGGCGAAGCCAAAGGAATGGGTATTATAGTCTGGAACACAATAAAATTTAATTTTTTTCAATTATAAGGAAAAGGGAAATAAAAACCCAAATCCCTCCATGGAATGCTATCAAGTAAAACTTAATTTGCCTTTATCACCTCAGTTAAAAATTAGTATCGTCTTTTGAGAGCACTACAGAAAAAAAGCAACCAGTGACTTTTATTGACTACTTGCAGGGCTTCAAATATCTTTGGTTCAAGAAAAGCAGTCATTTCCTCCCAGGTAAAAATTTATTATGATTTTTAAAAAATTCTGGAGGCTTGAATTACTAGATTTTATAAAACGATTCAGGATGCTAATTATTGTTTTTAAAATGTTGGATAAATGGCAAATACATAATATATTCTACTTCACCACAAGGAGTACTTTTTGCCATAGGAGAAATGAAGGGTATTAATTTGAGTTTAATGATCAAGCCACAAAAAGCAGTAGAAGTTAACTTTGCATAGTGTGTTTTCCAACTCTATTTGAAAGGTAATGCAAGATCAAGAGACCAACAAGTATAACCTAAAAATGTTCCCAAATATTCCTATCCCCAAATATTTACAGAAAGTTATTGAAATCAAAGTAATTGAGAATGCTAAAACTTTTTAATGTAAAGAGATCAGTTCACATTTTTATTCATATTTGTCCAAAAAGACCTAAGATTTTTCATTATTTTGGTACAGCTTATGTCTATGACCAAGTTAGAAGACTAGATTTTATCAAAGTTAATAGAACAAAGAAATTAACATGGAGCCAAGGGAGTTTTACTATAGAAAGAAGGCAAAGAAAGTCACATTGCATGCTCCAAAGTCAAAAATATAAATTTTTCTTTATTCTTTCAGTAACTTAACCCGTATTTATTTACCTCTATTTGTAAAATATCATGCAAGGTGCTATGAGGATTAAAATGATTCAAAGATAGGTATTTCCTTAAAGATATTTACAGATTAAGAGCAAAGACAGAAAACATATGTAAACAATGAAAACGTAAGTACACTTGGGGCCCCACTGCAGCACAGGCAGCAACCAATCCACAGTAACAACAGTGTTAGGGTGCAGCCAGTGGGGATCACTTTCTGAGCACATAATGGGCTTCCTAGGAGCTGTAACACTTTTAACTTATGGTAACTTTGGGTGGGGGTTACCATTTTCTTAAAAAGAGAATCTTTGTACAAGAATAAATTTGATAAAGATGATATTAAAATTGTTTGACATCAATTCATTCAGGTAAGTAAGAAGGTGCATGACCTACCCCAGTGAGGACTGGCTGCTTCTCACAGTAACCATGGACCAACCATGGTGCAGGCCTAAGAGAAGTCATCGGTAGCCTTCACTCAAACCTGGAGTGGGATAATGGAAGAGGACTCTGTAATGAGGGTCTCATTCTAGACTTCCTTGGCTGTCAAGGTATGTTTGGATCTCCGGATTAGCAATTTTCTAGAAATATGCACTTTTAGAATCCAAAGATCCCTGACTTTTCTATTCCATCTCTTCTGTGATTTTTTTTCTCTACTTAGTGAAGCTATTTATATTAGCAAGGTATGGACAGAGAATAGATTCTTGGTTAAACAAAGATTCTAGATGACCTCAGACCAGGTTCAATATGGGGTGCTCTCAGTTAGCAACTTGCTTGAGTTTCAGAATGACCATCATCTTCTCTAAGAGAAAAATAAACATGCACACTGACACACATACACATACACACACCACTCTCTTGGCATTGTGAAACAGACCAATTCACTGATTTGTACCAGGAGTTTCAGCATACTATACGGGTCCCATTCTTGCTCTGGACATTTCCCTGAGGATCAAAGTCTCTAAGAAACCATGTAGACCCAATTAGAAACAGAACCAGTAATTCATTCATTACTCTGTGTCTGCTTTTTTTTTTTTTTTTATCTTTTCCTCTATTTTTACAAGCATTTACTAGGTGGTAATTCTCAAGAGTGTAGCCCATAAGCTGACTTTTGTAGTATCTGCAAAAGGTAACTAGAGCTTGTGATGAGGAATTTAATACAGGGGATGGACATGTGCAGAGGCATGATAAGTTTGGGATGACACAAGAAATTCGATATGTCTTAGACCACAATGAGGGAGAGGGTGCAATAGCAACACCAGCCACGAGACTTTACCTACTCTATATTAGAGTGGGGCTTTCTCCTGAAAGTTAGAGACTCACTGGAAGATATTATCAGGACAGGGGTATCAACAATCTTCCATTTTATAAAGAATCCCTCTACAGAATTTCTCATAACAATTGGCAGTCTATGTTTTTGAAGGAATTAATGAATTATGAGGGCTGTATCTATGCCAGTGACAGATAAAGAAGCAGTTCTACAGATAACAAGATTATATGTTCTATAAAACTTGGAAAATGACTGAAGTGTGGGTTGATAAACAGAGAAACCAAGTATTCCTATGAGAAAACAAAACAAGCACAAAATAAAACAAAACCCTAGATTTCATGTAAGGCTTTCCAACCATAGTCATCCACATGGACAAGACTATATTTTGAATATGCATATGCTGATGATATCTATCCATAATTGGCATTTATTGAAGCTACAGGGGGATAGTGGGTACTGTGAGACCTATTTTATATAGCCTAGATAACCCTCCTACGACTTCTTGGGTGGATTTTCCATTTAAATCATGTCCTCAAAATTTCTAGCAAAATTGGCTTATTGTCCTTGCAAAAACAGCTGCTTTAATTCAAACCGTTCATATAAAAAGCAGCAACACAAGCTTAGTAATAGCACCAAATTTTTTTAAAGCCACAAGCAACCCACAAAAGATAAAACAAGACTCTTTTTCTATTTTTTAACATTTGTTTTAATATCAATAGCAACACATTCTTGAAATGAGTAATATTCATTTTTTCCTACGTTATTTTCAAATGCAAATTTCTAAAAACATTCTGAGCAAAGCCTTTGAAATATTTCAACTTAATAAACTCCAGCTGTCTTAAAGAAAAGTGATTTACTCTTATACTATTTATCTGAACCTCTTCTGATTTGAGATGTAATTGAATTGATCCAGAGTTATATTACAGAAGAAACCTGTAAGAGGAGTTGAGGAAGGATGATGTAATGTTTAAAATTACATTTTAGTTAATATGAAGAATAGCCATGTAGATTGTGAAACTGTCGTAGCATTGAACTCTGAACAAGTAATCTCAGAGTATATATTTGCAAACCTGAAAAACACTGTACTGTAATTCACTTATAGTTTTGGAAGAGATGGGAAAGGAGTATGTTCAGTTATCCTTCAAACTATTTTTAAGCATTGTAACTTTATAGATGGAATGTTGTATTTCTATATTCCATGTGGCCAAGTTTCATCTATTGACATTGCAAAGTATGCTAAGCATGTATTTAGAACAATTTTGACCAATGTTTAGATGGAAATTTATTATTCACTAACAGATTACCAGGCCCTCATATCATCTTCCCCATACACTTTGTTCATATTTTGCATTACAAAACCATTTTGAAATAATTTCAGATTTATAGAAAAGTTGCAAAAATAATGAAAGGAGATACTTTATATCTTTCAACCTGCTTCACCTAATGTTAACCTTTTATATAACCACAGTATCATTATCAAGAAAAATAAATTAACATTGATATATTATTGACTAAATTCCAAACCTTCAATTTCTACCAGATTTTCCACAATGTACTTTTAGTGTTCCACTATCCCATGTTGTATTTAGTAATAAACATTATCAGTAAGATATGTCAACATCATGTACCCCCGATATGATGCACTGAGAAGAACACTGTATCAGTTCATTTTCACTCTGCTATAAGAACTGCCTCACACTGGGTTATTTATAAAGAAAAGAGGTTTAACTGACTCAAAGTTCCACATGGCTGGGGAGCCCTAAGGAAACTTACGATCATGGCAGAAGGTGAAGGGGAAGCAAAGACCTTTACATGGCAGCAGGAAAGAGAAGAGTGAGGAGCAAAGGAGGAAGTGCCCCTTATAAAACCATCAGATCTCATGAGAACTCATGGCTATCACAAGAACAGCAGGGGAAAACTGCCCCCAAGATACAATCTCCTCCTGCTAAGTCTATCCCCAGACACGTGTGGATCCTGAGGATTACAATTCAAAATGAAATTTGGGTAGGGACACAGCCAAATCATATTGTTCCACCACAATCCCTCCCAAATCTCATGTCCTCACATCTCAAAACACAATCATACCTTTACAACAGTCCCCCAAATTCTTAACTCATTCTAGCAACAACCCAAAAGTCCAAGTCTAAAGTCTTATCTGAGAAAAGACAAGTCCCTTCCACCTAGGAGCCTGTAAAATAAAAATCAAGTTAGTTACTTCCAAGATACAATGAGGTCACAGGCATTGGGTAAATGTATCTATTCCAAATGAGAGAAATTAGTCAGAATGAAAAGGCTACAGGTCTCATGCAAGTCAGAAATCCAGCTGGGCAGTCATTAAATCCTAAAGCTTCTTAATAATCTTATTTGATTCTACGTCTCACATCCAGGTCATACTGACACAAGAGTTGGGCTCCCATGGTCATAGCCAGCTCTGCCCTGTGGCTGTGCAGGGTACAGCGTCTCTCCCAGTTGCTTTCCTGGGTTGGCATTCAGTGTCTATGGCTTTTCCAGGCACAAGGTGCAAGCTGTGGGTATATATGCCATTCTGGGGTCCAGAGGAAAGTGGTCCTCTTCTCAAAGCTGCACTGGGCAGTGCCCCAGTGGGGACTCTGTGTTGAGGCTCCAACCATACATTTCCCTGTTACACTGCTGTGGCAGAGATTCTCTATTATGGCTCCTCCCTGCAGCAAACTTCTGCCTGGACATCCATGTGTTTCCATGTATATTCTAAAATCTAGGTAGATGTTCCCAAACCTCAGCTCTTGAGTTCTGTTCACGTGCGGGCCCAACACCATATGGAAGCCACCAAGGCTTGGGGCTTGCATCCTCTGAAGCAAAGGCCTGAGCTTTCCATTAGCCCCTTTTGCCACAGCTGGGATACAGGGCACCAAGTCCAGATACTGCACAAAGCAGCAAGGCCCTGGACCAGGCCCACAAAACCATTTATTCCTCCTAAGCCTCAAGTCCTGTAATGGGAGAGGCTGTCATGAAGACCTCTAACATGCCCTGGAGACATTTTCCCTATTCTCTTGGCAATTAAAATTTGGCTCATTACTTATGCAAATTTATGCAGCTGGCTTGAATTTTTCCCCAGAAAACGGGTTTTTCTTTTCTCCTGTATTGTCAGGCTGAAACCTTTTCAAAACCTTTATGTTCTGCTTCCCTTTCAAACACAAATTCCAACTTCAGATTATTTCTCTGAAGTTCAAAGTTCAACAGATCTCTAGGGCAGGGACAAAGTACCACAGTCTCTTTGCTAAAGTACAGCAAGTGTGACCTTTGCTCCAGTTCCAAATAACTTCCTCATCTCCATTTGAGACCAGCCTGGACTTCAATGACAATATCACTATCAGCATTTTGGTTAAAACCATTCGATGACTCTGAAGGCAATTCTAAACTTTCCCACATCTTCCTGTCTTCTTCTGAGCCCTCCAAGCTGTTCTAACCTCTGTCTGTTTCCCCATTCCAAAGTCACTTCCACATTTTGGGGTTATCCAATACCTCACTCTCTACAGTACCAATTTACTTTATCAGTCCATTTTCATACTGCTATAAAGATTTGCCAAAGACTGGATAATTTATAAAGAGAAGAGGTTTAATTTACTCACAGTAACACATGGCTGGGGAGGCCACAGGGAACTTACCATCATGGTGAAAGGGGAAGGAGAAGCCAAGACCTCCACATGGGAGCAGAAGAGAGAAGAGTGAGGAGTAAAGAGAAAGAACCCCTTATAAAACTATTAGATCTCATGAGAACTCACTCTCACAAGAACAGCATGTGGGAAATCACCCTCATGATCCAATCACCTCCTACCAAGTATCTCCCTACACACCTGGGGATTATGAGGATTACAATTCAAGATGAGATTTTGGCGGGGACATGGCCAACCTATATCAGATGCAATACCATTTTTTCTGGTATTCTTGACAAAAGTGCATATCTTTAATCCAATTACAAGAGAACAGTCTAACCAAAATTGATGAACATTTGAAAAAATAACTCATTATACTGTTTAAAGGCATCAAGGTCATGAAATACTGAGTAGCTATTACAATCTGGAGAAAGCATAAATAACAACATATTTTTAGGATAAATTTAACAACATATTTTTAGGATTAAGGATAAATAATAACATATTTTTTTCTTGTTGCATTGCAGCCAGAAAAGAAAACAGAGTAATTAAAAAACAGAAAGAGGGCCAGGCATGGTGGCTCACACTTGCAATTCTAGCTGCTTAGGCCCAGAAGTTCAATGTTGCAGTAAGCTATGATTGCACCGCTGTACTTTAACCTGAAAGACAAGGGAAGATCCCTTCTCTTAAAAAAAATAACAAAAAGAAGAAGCTCTACTGTAACAAAACCAATGGAAGAGACATGGGATGGGAGCTCTTGCCTTCATCAGCTTTGAGGCTTACAGGGATTCATGATCACCTTACATGGAATCATAAAATGTGTTGCTGGTGGCAGAAGATATAGACCTCCTATAATCTATTCCTCTGTTTGAGCTTCTAATATATCACATCAGTTGCATGAATTAATGGAGTTGAAGAATCTCTAGTGAGACACATTAGATTCCATGGGAAGGAAAATAGAATGATGACGTTGACCACTAGTTTTTGTGCCAGAAGTCTTGCAAAGGAAAGGAAACCAGGCAACGAGCCTCAGGATCCGATATTTATTTTGTTCTAAGTAGATTAGTCAGGTACACTGAGTCTGAACAGAATAGAAATCAAAATCAGAGAAGTTGGAAAACAGAAGACAGATCCCCAAGAATCAAAGGTCGGGGAAGGTGGAGGCCATGATAACAGAGAAACCAGCACCAGCACGCTTACATTTCTACTGATGTGTATTCTCACGCGTCCCTTGAGTTCTTTAATAAAGAATCACTCTGCACCATTCCTAAACCCACAGTTCCTATTTCCATGACACTATCTTCAGAACAAACTTTAAAATAGATTGCCCTAAAACTATGGGGATTATATATAGATTTTTAAGTGCTCTTGAAATTTTGAGTATTTTATACATACTTTTGATCCTAGGAGTATGTCCCTGTTTCTGGCAGGGACAGATTTATTAGAATATCCAGATTTTCCATGAATCAAAAAAAATATAAATGAAAACCATGTGAACCATCCCTTGATTGGAAAAGGGGCAAGAGTCATTGTAATTATATCATATGCTTTTGTCAGTAATAACTCACAATTAATTTGACCATAACTATGCTCCAATTGCCAGGTAATTTACATACATTATCTTGCCTAAGTCTCAGGAAAAAAAAAAAACAAGTTATAATTATTCCCATGTTGCAAGTTGAAAAACTGAGTTCAAGAGAAGTTAATCTCCTTCCTAGACTATGATCAGTAAAAGCTAAAGCCAGAATTAGCATCAGCTCTCTAAGAGTCCCAAGCTTAAGACTTAAATAATACAAAGCTATTCTTTGGGAGTTAATATTTTATTGCAAATCTATCCAAATAAAAGGAAACACCATACTCCCTTAATATTATAATTTTTTTTTAGTTCTCTTAAATTTGAGGAAGTTGTCTATTTGCGTAGTAGCTACGAATAAAACAAATGTATTTCAGCAGTTTTTTTTAGAAAAAAAAATTAACCAGCTTTCATGATTATAAATTTTCCAGCTTCTTCATTAAAAATGTCCATATAGTCCTTTGTTACCACAATTTTTCCGTTATAGAAATTATATTGATATAACTACTGGAGATTGTTTACTAATATGCCAATTGATTCACTGATGTTGACCAATTGCCAATATCAATGAAGCCCTGAGCCTTCTTTTGCCTCAGAAGTATTCTGCAATTGAATTTAATTTTAAATAAAATACCCCTACTGCATCATTATGGAGTGTTTTTTTTTTTTTAACAGAGAACTGCCTCAAAATTACAGTATTATAAAAATAATTGATATTTTGAAAATAAAATTCATGAGATGGTAGATGTAAGGTAACAGAAATAAGAATATGTACAACCAATTCTAATTTCCAAATAAAACGAAATTTAAATCATGGGATCATTAGGCCCATGATCATAATTTCTAATTGATAAACTTTATGTTTTACAACAAGTTTTGGCTCACAGAAAAACTGAATAGAAGATACAGAGAATTCTCATGTTTCTACAATCATACCACCTGCCCGGCTAGCAACACCTCTCACCAAAATGGTACATCTTTTACATTTAAAGAACATACACTGACACATAATTATTACCCAAATCCATAGTTTACATTAGAGTACACCCTTATTGTTGTACATTCTATGAGTTTTGACAAATGTGTAGCAACATATATCCAACACAGCAGTGTCACACAGAGTAGTTCCACTGTCCTCAATATCCTCTGCACTCTATTTATCCTACCCTTTCCCTAACCCCTGGTAACCACTAATCCTTGTAATATGCCGTTTCTTTTTTTCATCATTAAAAATTCATTTTTAATGAAGAAAATGTAATTCAGGCAAAATAATATTGTATGCAGCTTTTTAAGCTTGTCTTCTTTCACTTAGTAATATGCATTTATGTTTCCTCCATGTCATTTCATGGCTTGATGGCACATTTCTTTATAGTGCTGAATAATATATTCCATTGTCTGGATGTACATAGTTTATCTACTTCCCTAATGAAGGACCTCTTGGTTGCTTCCAAATTTGGTAATTACGAATAGAGTTTCTATAAACATCTTTTTGCAGGTTTTTGTGTGACTGTGAGTTTTTTATTCATTTGAGTAAAAATCAAGATGTACAATTGCTGGATCATATGGTAAGAGTATGTTTATTTTTATAAGAAAATGCTGAACTGTGTTCCAAAGTGACTCTACTACCCATGATCATATTTTCAAAAATCAAAATATCTCTATGCTAATTATTTTGTCATTTTTAAGATGACCAAAAAAACCCATAAGTCTTTTCATTAAAAAACTATGAGCTTAAAATGTATGAATACTCTGCTCCACTGGAGATTAACTGGATCAGAATCTCCGAAAGGCGACACTCAGGTACCGATGCATATTGTAGGAGTGCCCTGATTCTGTTACCTAGCTAGAATTGAGAATTGTTGACACAGATTACCTGGCCAGCCACCCAACAACCCTGCACCACCATGTGAATACAGTGTTGCCACTGCATTTACTTATACTCATATTTGTAATAATCCAGTAACACAATGATATTTAACTTTCTGTATTTCAGCAAATGTAACTGGCTTCCACTAAGCTGCTCTGTTCTATTATCAGAATGACAATTTTACAAAGGCAGCCTTTTATTCATGTTGAATTACTTTCCAGTTGTAAAATCACCTCACACCCTTTTACTACACTAGTCATTCAAAACTAAAGTAGTTTTTGGAAGAACAAACTATAGTTTAACAAATGACTTAAAAAATATATTTATTATACTTTAAGCTCAGGGGTACATGTGCAGATTATGCAGGTTTGTTACGTAGGTATACATGTGCCATGGAGGTGGTTTGCTGCATCCATAGCCCCGTATTTCTACTAATGCTATCCCTCCCTGATGTCCCCACCCCCTGTTATTTCTCCCCTAGCCCTCCATCCTCCAGGCCCCAGTGTGTGATACTCTTCTCCCTGTGTCCATGTGTTCTCACTGTTCAACACTCACTTATGAGTGAGAACAAGCAGTGTTTGGTTTTCTGTTCTTGTGTCAGTTTGCTAAGAATGATGCTTTCCAGTTTCATCCATGTTCCTGCAAAGGACATGAACTCATCCTTTTTTACGGCTGCATTGTATTCCATGGTGTATATGTGCCACATTTTCTTTATCCAGTCTATCATTGATGGACATTTGGGTTGGTCCAAGTCTTTGCTATTGTGAACAGTGCCACAGTAAACATTCCTGTTTATGTGTCTTTATCATAGAATGATTTATAATTTTGGGGGTATATACCTAATAATGAAATTGCTGGGTCAAATGGCATTTCTATTTCTAGATCCTTGAAGAATCACCACACTGTCTTCCACAATGATTGAATTAATTTACACTCCCACCAACAGTGTAAAAGCGTTCCTATTTCTCCACATCCTCTCCAGTATATGTTGTATCGAGATTTTTTAATGATTGCCATCCTAACTGGCATGAGGTGGTTTCTCAATGTGGTTTTGATTTGCATTTCTCTAATGATGTGTGATGAAAGCTTTTTTTCATATGTTTGTTGGCTACATGAATGTCTTCTTTTGAAAAGTCTCTTTTCAAATCCTTTGCCCATTTTTTGATGGAGTTGTTTTTTTCTTGTAAATTTGTTTAAGGTCTTTGTAGATCCTGGATATTAGCCCTCTGTCAGATGGGTAGCTTGCAAAATTTCTTTCCTATTCTGTTGGTTGCCTGTTCACTCTATTGATAGTTTCTTTTGCTGTACAGAAGCTGTTAAGCTTAATTAGATCCCATTTGTCTATTTTGGCTTTTGTTGCTGTTGCTTTTAGTGTTTTAGTCATGAAGTCATTGCCCATGACTATGTCCTAAATGGTATTGCCTAGGTTTTCTTCTAGAATCTTTATGGTACTAGGCCTCATGTTTAAATCTTTAATTCATCTAGAGTTAATTTTTACATAATGTATGAGGAAGAAATCCAGGTTCAGCTTTCTGCATATGGCTAGCCAGTTTTTCCAACATTATTAATTAAATAGGGAATCCTCTTCCCATTGCTTATTTTTGTCAGATTTGTCAAAGATGAGATTGTTGTAGATGTGTGGCATTATTTCTGAGGGCTCTGTTCTGTTACATTGGTCTATATCTTTGTTTTGGTAGCAGTAACATGCTGTTTTGATTCCAGTAGCCTTGTAATATAGTTTAAAGTCAGGTAGTGTGATGCCGCCAGTTTTTTTTTTTTTTCCTTTGGATTGTCTTGGCTATGCTGGCTCTTTTTGGTTCCATGTGAAGTTTAAGGTGTTTTTTTCCATTTCTGTGATGAAAGTCATTGGTAGCTTGATGAGGATAGCATGCATCTACAAATTACTTTGGGCAGTATGGCCATTTTCACAATATCAATTCTTCCTAACCATGAGCATGGAATGTTTTTCAACCTGTTTGTGTACTCTCTTGTTTCCTTGAGCAGTGGTTTGTAGTTCTCCTTGAAGTTCCTTCACATCCCTTGTTAGTTGCATTTCTATGTATTTTATTCTCTTTGCAGCAGCAATTGTGAATGGGAGTTCACTCATGATTTGGCTCTCTTCATCTATTATTGGTGTATAGGAACACTTGCGATTTTGCACATTGATTTTTGTATCCTGAGACTTTGCTGAAGTTGCTTATCAGTTAAGGAGATTTTGGGCTAAGACGATGGGGTTTTCTAAATATATAATCACATCATCTGCAAATAGGGACAATTTGACCTCCTCTCTTCCTATTCAAATATGCTTTCCTTCTCTTGCTTGATGAGCCTAGCCAGAACTTCCAATACTATGTTGAATAGGAGTGGTGAGAGAGGGCATCCTTGTTTTGTGCCCGTTTTCAAAGGGAATGCTTCCAGTGTTTGCCCATTCAGTATGTATTGGCTGTGCATTTGTCATACAATCCATTGATACCTAGTTTATTGAGAGTTTTTAGCATAAAGGCTGTTGAATTTTGTCAAAGGCCTTCTTTGCACCATCTATTGAGATAATCATGTGGTTTTTGTCTTTGGTTCTATTTATGTGATGGATTATGTTTATAGATTTGCAGATGTGAAAGCCTTGCATCCCTGGGATGAAGCTGACTTGATCGTGACGGATAAGCTTTGTGATGTGCTGTTGCATTCAGCTTGCCAGTATTATTGAAGATTTTTGCATCAATGTTAATCATGGATATTAGCCTGAAATTTTCTTTTTTCATTTAGTCTCTGCCAGGCTTTGGTATCAGGATTATGTTGGTCTCATAAAATGAGTTAGGGAAGATTCCCTCTTTTTGTATTGTTTGGAAGAGTTTCAGAAGGAATGGTACCAGCTCCTCTTTGTACCTCTGGCTGTGAACTCGTCTGGTACCGGACTTTTTTTAGTTGGTAGGCAATTAATTCCTGCTTCAACTTCAGACCTTGTTAATGGTCTATTTAGGAATTCAATTTCTTCCTTGTTTAGTATTGGGAGGGTATATGTGTCCAAGAATTTATCCATTTCTTCTAGATGTACTGGTTTACTTGCATAGAGGTGTTTGTAGCAATCTCTGATGGTAGTTTGTATTTCTGTGGAATGGGTGATGATATCCCCTTTATCATTTTTTATTGCATCTATTTGAATCTTCTCTCCTTTCTATTAGTCTGGTAGTGGTCTATTTTGTTGATCTTTTCAAAAAACCAGCTCCTGGATTTGTTGATTTTTTGCAGGGTTTTTTGTTTCTCTAGCTCCTTCAGCTCTGCTTTAATCTTAGTTATTTCTTGCCTTCTGCTAGCTTTTGAATTTGATCTTCTTCCTCTAGTTCTTCTTATCAGACATTATATTGTCGATTTCATATCTTTCCTGGCTTCTCTGGTGGGCATTTAGTGAGATAAATTTCCCTCTAGACACTGCTTTAAATGTGTCCCAGAGATTCTGGTACATTGTGTCTTTATTCTTATTGGTTTCAAAGATCTTTACTTCTGCCTTCATTTCATTATTTTCCAGTAGTCATTCAGGAGCAAGTTGTTTAGTTTCCATGTAATTGTGCAGTTTTGAGTGAGTTTCTTAATCCTGAGTTCTAAGTTGATTGGTCTGAGAAACTGTTTGTTATGATTTCCATTCTTTTGCATTTGTTGAGGAGTGTTTTACTTCCAATTATGTGGTCAGTTTTAGAATAAGTGTGATGTGGTGCTGAGAAGAATGTATATTCTGTGGATTTGGGGTAGAGAGTTCTGTAGATGTCAATTAGGTCTGCTTGGTCCAGATCTGAGTTCAAGTCCTGGATATCCTTGCTAATTTTCTGTCTCATTGATCTGCTTAGTGTTGACAGTGGGGTGTTTAAGTTTCCCACTATTATTGTATGGGAGTCTAAGTCTCTTTGTAGGTCATTAAAAACTTGCTTTATGTATCTGGGTGCTCCTGTGTTGGATGCATATATATTTAGGATAGTAGCTCTTCTTGTTGCATAGATCCCTGTACCATTATGTAATGCCCTTCTTTGTTTCTTTTGATCTTTGTTGGTTTAAAGTCTGTTTTATCAGAGACTAGTATTGCAACCCCTTCTTTTTTTCTCTCTCTCTCCATTTGCTTGGTAAATCTGCCTCCATCCCTTTATTTTGAGCCTCTGTGTGCCTACACATGTGAGCTGGGTCTCCTGAATACAGCACACTGATGTGTTTTGACTTTTTATGCAATTTGCCACTCTGTGTCTTTTGATTGGGGCATTTATCTCATTTACATTTAAGGTTAATATTGTTATGTGTGAATTTGATCCTGATGTTTTGATGCTGGCTGGTTGTTCTGCCTGTTAGTTGATACAGTTTCTTCATAGTGTTGATGGTCTTTACAGTTTTGTATGTTATTGCAGTGGCTGTTATTGGTTGTTCCTTTCCATGTTTAGTGCTTCCTTCAGGAGTTCTTGTAGGGTACACCTGGTGGTGACAAAATGTCTCAGCAGTTGCTTCTCCATAAAGGATTTTATTTCTCCTTTGCTTATGAAGCTTAGTTTGGCTGGATATGAAATTCTGGGTTGAACATTATTTTCTTTTAGGATGTTGAATATTGGCCCCCACTCTCTTCTGGCTTGTAGGGTTTCTGCAGAGAGACCCACTGTAAGTCTGATGGGCTTCCCTTTATGGGTAACCTGACCTTTCTCTCTGGCTGCTCTTAGCATTTTTTCCTTCATTTCAACCCTGGTGAATCTGACGATTATGTGCCTTGGGGTTGCTTTTCTTGAGGAATATCTTTGTGGTGTTCTCTGTATTTCCTGTATTTGAATGTTGGCCTGTCTTGCTATGTTGGGGAATTTCTCCTGGATAACATCCTGAAGAGTGTTTTCCAACTTGGTTTCGTTCTCTCCATCAATGTCAGGTACACTGATCAAACGTAGATTTGATCTTTTCACATAATCCCATAGTTCTTGGAGGCTTTGTTCATTTCTTTTCACTCTTTTTTCTCTAATCTTGCTTTCTCACTTTATTTCATTGACTTTTCAGTCTCTGATATCCTTTCTTCTGCTTGATCGATTTGGTTATTGAAACTTGTGTATGCTTCAGAAAGTTCTTGTGCTGTGTTTTTCAGTTCCATCATACTGTTTATGTTCTTCTGTACGCTGGTTATTCTCACTAGCATTTTGTCTAACCTTTACCAAGGTTCTTAGTTTCCTTTCATTGGGTTAGAACATGCTCCTTTAGCTCGGAGAAGTTTGTTATTACCCACCTTCTGAAGCTGGTTTCTGTCAACTCTTCACACTCATTCTCCATCCAGTTTTGTTTCCTTGCTGGTGAGGGCTTGCGATCCCTTGAATGAGAAGAGGCATTCTGGGTTTTGGTGATTGCAGCCCTTTTGTACTGGTTTCTTCCCGTCTTTGTGGATTTATCTACCTTTGGATGTTGAAGCTATTTCTTTCTGTCTGTTAGTTTTCCTTCTAACAGTCAGGACCCTCTGCTGCAGGTCTGCTGGAGTTTTCTGGATGTCAATTCCAGACCCTGCTTGCCGGGAATCACCCATGGGGACTGCAGAACAGCAAGGCTTGCTGCCTGTTCCTTCCTCTCATAGCTTTGTCCCAAAAGGGTACCTGCCAGATATCAGCCAGACCTGTCCTGTATGACTTGTCCCCCAGTTAGGATACATGGGGGTCGGGAGGTGGCCAGGGAGCCACTTGAGGAGGCAGCCTGTCCCTTAACGGAGCTGAAGCACTGTTCAGGGGGATCTGTCGCTCCCTTCAGGCCTACTGGGCGGGGATGTTTAAGTCTGCTGGAGCGGAACCCACAACCATCCCTTTTCCCAGGTGCTCTGTCCCAGGAAGGTGCAGGCTTTGTAAGTCCCTGATAGGCTGTTGCCTTTTTTTTTTCTGAGATGCCCTGCCCAGCAAGAAGAAAATCGACTTGACAGTCTGCCTGCAGAAGCATTGCTGATCTGCTGTACTGGGCTCCGCCCAGCTACTGTGTAAATTTCCCAGTGGCTTTGTTTACAAAGGCAATGTTGAAACCGCCTAGCTGAGCCTCAGCAATGACGGGTGCCCCTCCCCCTACGAAGCTCAAACATCTCAGTTGGAGCTCAGACTGCTGTGCTAACTGTGAGAATTTCCAGCCAGTGGATCCTGTCTCACTGGCAGTCCAGGTGCCACTTGACTAAAACAGTCACCCAGTTTTGTGCTGGAAACCCAGGGTGCTGGTGTTGTAGGTGCTGGAGGGAATTTCCTGGTCTGTGGGTTGTGTAGACCATGGGAAAAGCACAGCATCTGAGCTCGAGTGCTGGAGTGTCCAGAAAAGTCCCTAATGGCTTCCCTTAGCTGGGAGAAAGAGTTCTTCGGCCCCTCGAGCCTTCCAGTTGAGGCTATGCCCCACCCTGCTTCATCTTGCCCACCTTGGGCTGTTCCCACTGTCTAACCAGTCCAAATGAGATGAACCTGGTACCTCAGTTAGAAATGTGGAGATCACTCGTCTTCTGGCACTCTCTTGCTGGGACCTGCAGACCAGAGCTGTTCCTATGTGGCCATCTTGGCCAAAGTCCCCAGATGACTTTTTAAAAATTAGATATGCAATAGCAAAAACAGTATAAAGTAAATATGCATTTTAATTATTTCTGGCAACTAAGAAATGAACAGAGACAGACATAAAACGAAAAGGATAAAATCGTGGCAAGTTAAGTTTCGATGACCTTAGAAAGTGTTACCAATATTTTACGATATATAAAAGTGATGGAAAAACTGAATCACGAAATGTTACGTTGTTCTATACACATCTGCATCTCAAAAGATGTTTGTTAGAGGTATTATTTCAACTTGAATGCATACCATCTATGTGCTAGCTTGTAATGATCGATTACTAGAAATATTGTAATAGGTAGTCAGGTAGAAAAGAGCAGGGCAGGACAGCCCCCTCAACCCCCAACCAGGAATGTCGGGTGACTATCACCTGATGGTCAGATAATTGTTAAACTGTCCCGCTAAAATAATAATTGGTCACAGCTGGCACCGTGGAATGGCAGGCTCCCAATAGAAGACACCTGAAGCCGGTGATTAGCCAATTCCAGATAAGATCTCAGGAGCTGGAGGAGTGGGCTCACACATGTGCACTAAGAAGCAAATGGAGTTTAGCTGCTATATGAAATGACCTTACAGGAACGCTCAGCTAGTGAGGGAAAAACAACTCAACTGAGTATGCATACAACTTCAGTACATATACTGCAGGCAGCCCCAGCCACACCCAAGTGATGGCAGGCCACGGTGTGCGAGGACAGCCCACCCCAAGGGAAGAATCGGAAGGAGGGATGCAAGACCCGGGAAGGATGTCAACATGTGAAACCCTAAGTCAAAGGTCAAACCGTGCACTTGATCTCTCCAGTCACCCACTTGGCCCTCCTCCAAGTGAACTTTGCTTTCTTTCATTACTGTCCTAAAATGTTTTAATAAACTTTCACTCCTGCTCTAAAACTTGCCTCGGTCTCTCACTCTGCCTTAGGCCCCTTGGTCAAATTCTTTCTGCTCAAGAGGCAAGAACTGAGGTTGATGCAAACCCATAGGGATTCACCACTGATAACATACTTTGGTGCCATGTGACTCGGGTACATTCTGCTGCTAAGTGCAAGAGTATACACTGAAGACACAACAGGAACACTAGAGTAGGTGTCCCGGAGACACTGGCACTCCTATAATGGACATCTTTAGCTGAATGACTCCGCAGTGGCCTTCGCAAATCTTCCATAGGCAGCCCAGCAGCCCAGGACACTCCAGCCAACCTTCCTTCCTTCCTTCCCTCCCTCCCTCCCTCCCTTCCTCCTTCCCCCTTCCCCCTTCCTCCCTCCCTCCCTCCCTCCCTCCCTTCCTCCCTTCCTTCCTTCCTGTAATCATGTCAGAACCAGAGCAACTCCATCTAGAGTGAGGGCTAGGTAAAATGAGGCTGGGGCTTGCTGGGCTGCACTCCCAGAAAGTTAGGCATTCCTAACATCTAGATGTTTACAGTTAAGGGAACAGATCGATAACATTTACTAAATAGACCCAGACTTAGGAGTGTCCTGATATCCTGATATCTTGAGAACAGAAACATTCCTAATTTTGTTTTAAAGATAATATTGATTTGCGAAATATAGTAATAAGAAAATTAATCCTTTATCACAAACGTGCATCTCCCGAGGACTTTTTTTTAATCCTGTATATAAATAAGCATTGTACCTAGGGTGGCCGTGTTCCTCCTCTTATTCTTGGGAACACGCTACTCAGTCTGTGGAGAAGCTATTCTTTCACCACTTTACTTTCTAATAAACTTGCTTTTGTTTTGCCATGTGGACTTGCCTTGAATTCTTTACAGTACGAGATACAAGAATCCTCTCTTAGAGGCTAGATCAGGACCCCTTTCTGGTGATAGATTGCTGTCAGACTCCCTGGTTCCCTCCTCATTTTTTCTCACAGGCATTTCTCTTAATAAAATTCTTGCATGTTCATGTTGGCAAGTATTTCTCAGCAGACCCAGACTGGCACATACATCAATAAAAAATTATAATTTGGTAATTGAAACAAGATTTTTTTCTTCAGCAAACATGATTTACTGTATTAAATTGGTGATAATTTTAATATCCAGTAGCAACTTTTCTTTGTTTATAGGTAACATTTTTTAAAAAAAACTATCTTATATCACCACTAGGACTACTGAAGCCTTTTGTTTTTCCTTTTAAACTGGTGTGTATATCATTTAAATTAGAGAAATGCTGTCCTAACTAAGCATTCACTTGCTACAATTCTCTGCAGCTGAGGGGAACAGTCAGCATCATTTCCATGAGGCTGCTTTTATCAAAGTAACTCCAATTAAATTGATTTTCAGTTCAGATACTTGTTAACTGCAGATCAAGCTGCATAGGGGGACTTTGTCTAAGCATGGTTTGCCATTGTGAGCATCCAATCTCACTGTGAAACAAAACTACCACCAACCTCTAACATGTGTTCTACCAAATGCATCAGCTCCACCCAGTCTGGCTCATTCACAATAACCTAATTTTTAAACACTGCTCACAGTGTTGCTTCAACTATTTGTGCCCATTTTGGCGGCCTTCTCCAACAATTTAGGAAAGCCTACAGACCAATAAACAAGTCAACTTGGAGAGCGGCAAAGCATAGTGCCCCAAGCCTAAACTACTGAGTTGCTTCCTTAGCATACCTCACACTGGGGCACAGCCAGCACTAGCCTTAGCTGGAGGCCCTAGACAAAGCCCATAGGAAGTGGCATTCTGCCACATCAACATATGTAAAAAACTCTGTCTCCCAACATGAGGATCCCGCAGTGAACATAAAACAATGTTTCTTTGGTTGCTCCACAGGACTGTTACCACTGCTACCATATTTAAACATTCTTTAGGACTTTGAGTTCTAACCCTCTCATCCTTTTTTAGAACAACTGTGGGGAGAAGAGAATGGATAAGGAAGAAACACACAGATTCTTGGCACAGCTCTCCTGGTTACTAACTTTTAAAGTGAAGCTTTCAACTAATAAGTGAACAGAAATAAAAATGCAAACTCAGTTTTAGTCTTCTTGATCACTGAGTAACTGTGAACATAGTAGAATGTGTCACTCAGAATTCAGACTCTGCTGACATTGATACTCTGTAGAATCCCCTGAGGAGCAAGAAGGAAACATCTAGCATAACCAGAGATCAGTATCTCAACAAGGTGATTGGGTTTGGCACAACCCACATCTCAGGACAATACAAGGAGGACCTGTAGGGTAGTGTAACTGTACAATGGGTTCTTTTTGCCCACTGTCCAGACAAAGCCAATTTATCAAGACAGGAGGATTGCAATAGAGAAAGTAATTCATGTGGAGCCAGATATATGGAAGATCAGAGGTTGACTAAATCAGACTCAAATTATTCTCCCTGAGAATTTGCGGATTAAGAGTTTTTAGGATAATTTGGTGGGTAGAAGGCCAGAGAGCTGGGAGTGCTGGCTGGTCAGGTCAGAGATGAAATCACAGGGAATTGAAGTTTTACTGTTGAGCTCAGTCAGTTCCTGGGTGGAGGCCACGAGAACAGATGAGCCAGTTTATCGATCTGGGTGGTATGGCTGATCCATCGAGTGCAGGGTCTGCAAAGTATCTCAAGCACTGACCTTAGGTTTTACAACAGTGATGTTATCCCTAGGAGCAATCTGGGGAGGTTCAGAATCTTGCAGCCTCCAGCTGCATGTCTCCTATACCATAACTTCTAATCTTGTGGCTAATTTGTTAGTACTTCAAAGGCAGTCTAGTCCCCAGGCAGGAAGGGGTTTTTTGGGAGAAAGGAATTGTCTTTATTTCCAAGCTAATCTACAAACTACTTTCCTCCCAAAGTTAGCTTGGCCTATGCCCAGGAATGAACAGGAAAGCTTGGAGGTTATAACGAAGATTGAATCAGATCTCTTTCATTTTAATAATCGTCTCAGTTATAATTTTTGCAAAGGTAGTTTCACTAGTACCCAAGTATCAGTCACCCCAGGTGACTCCACTTCTCAGGCAAGTCTAGGAACTGTTACTCTAGGTTTAAGGCATTTATTCTCAAAATTTCTCACTCATCAAAATTACCTGAATACTTACTAATAAAATGATTGCTGGGCCTCACCCCCAGTTTTTTATTTGGTAGCCCTTTGTGAAGAATTTGCATTTTTACTAGAACATACCAATATAAGATGCTTTAAAAGTCCAAATTCTCCTCTTACCTTCTGCTCCCTATGCCCATTTGGAATGATCGCAATGCTCTCCACTGTTGTGTTTGAATAGGAAAGGGAAGTGTATGGGCCCTGAAATGCCTTAGTGTAGAGTGATTGTTGATGCAGGATATGTTGATGCTGCCAGTTAGGGACTACACTTTGAGAATCAGCAGTCCAGGGAATTCTAGGTTTTCTAGGAGGCCCATCTAGAAGACTTCTGCTCACTTTATTTTGGTAACAACTAGGCTATCAGGACATGTCTATCCATAAGGGAACCAGGATATTAAATATTTTTGTCAATCACATTGTGCACATTCTGACCCAAACAAAATCAGATTATCTTAAATAAGGAAGAAAGGGAGAACAGAGATCTGGAGGGTGAGTGAGACCTAACATGTTCAATGTCATCACAACCTAAAAATGATCTGATGTTTGTGGCATGCTGAAGGAAACAGGATTTTAGAGCCTTTGTAGCAAGCGGTCCACTGGCTCAGTGTTTCAGCCACCCTGAGTTCCATCCATTCACCCAGAGGGCTGAGGGCATCCAAGCTCTGTCTGGGAAGATGGTGAAGGTCTGGATGGGCAATTAGTGGTGTCTGCTGGAGACATGTGCTAAGGTGAGCTCCTTTTACCTAACTTGTTTGACTATTCCATTCTCTAAAGGAAAGATAAAATTCTCATAAGCAACTCTACCAAGCATCAACATACAGAGCAGAAGTAAGATAAAGAGTTAACTCCTAAAGGCTTCTGCCCACAGCAGACTTTATCCAGAGGGGCACTAGTGGATTGTCTAGACCAGTAGGAGGAGAGGGGATACGTTAGCACTTTAATTTTATCCAGCTATAATTTTTCTTTCTCAAACACCATTTTCTTCAGATTTTTTTTTCCTCTGCAGAGATCTCACGCAATTCCTGGCTCACACCATGTGGCGTTAGCATTTTAGAATCACTGCCAGCAGATTAACTGAGTGACAGAATGAGCACACACCAATATAAAGTGCTCTAATACCCCTAATGCTCCTCTTACCTTCTGCACACTGTACCCATTTGAAATGATTGCAATGCTTCCCATTTTTGTGATGGTTGAATCTGAAAGGGAAGCAGGCCCTGAAATGCCTTAGTACAGAGCAATTTTAAAAGATTTGAAAGCTTTTCCCTTGAAGCCACAGAATGTCCTGAAAGCTTCACTTGCCTCTAGTCTATCCCACACAGATTTGACCAAGCCCCTATTCCATCAGCCACATATACCCTGAAAAATATCTATCCTTAATCATTAAGACATTCCCACTGCTTCAAATGACCCTATGGCTCCTATAAAAGCTGAAGTTATTTTCACTTGACAACATTCAGGTTTGGGTATCTTTTGCTAAAAGAATAGGGTCCATCAGTAAAGATTACATAAAAGTAATGGTGCATCCAAAATTCGTCTTATTGTATATAAATAAAATTTAAGAACCTCCAATATATATAGGTCTCCTTTGTTTTGGGGAAAAAAGAAAAAAAAGAGAGGGATGGAACTACTACACCGTCTTGATGACATTACTGCTGCTGCTCTCTGGGTGACCGTAGAAAGCTTATTGCTGGAACGATGGACAGTGAGGGAGGCACACACTCACCAGCCCTTGGCCTGAGGCTAGAGCTGCAATTGTCAAGGCCTAGCGTAGGGTGAAATGCTGTATCTTTGTTTCTCAGGCTGCTTGAACCTCTGCTCTAAATTGGCCACCCTGGATCTGAATGCCATCCACTGAGAGGAGTTACCTAACAGCTGAGGCCTGTTGAAAGGCAACAGTGGTTTCTTAATAAATGTAATCATAATCAGTAATTAGTAAATTCCATGTTAGATGGTACAGTAATATCTCTATAATTACACAAACTTCTTATTCTACCTTCTCTAAGCATAAATGTTCAGTATCAAAACTACTTAAAAGAATGTACTCATCACTGCCTTCCTAATTTTATAAAAGTGAAATTGTAGTATTTCTGCTGTTTTCCATAAATCAGCCTAATTCCTTTCATACATATTGACATATTAAATATTTTATCTGACAACTGAGAAGAACACATCACAGGGCTGCAGTTAGAATTACTTTGAGTTAATTCATCCAATAGCCTTTGCAGCAAGTATTTATCGAGTCTACTGCATGCTACGCTCTGTGCTAATTATAACGGGTGCAGCGGTGTACAAAACATAGTTTCAGGACTCAACAAGCTCACATTATCCAGGAAATTGATTTATAAAGGGAATATTTAATCATCTATGCTTCCTTATTGGGCTGTGGAATTATGGGATACGTTTATTTCAGGTGGTTTTCTAACTCTGGTGGCAAAGGGTAAGCAACTGAGAAAAATCTTTCTCTCATATCCAGAGTGTTTCCTTCTTTTGAGTTTTTCATTTAGCCTCGTTACTCTCCTTCATTTTCTGATCCTTGGTCCCCAATCCACAAAGGAAGTTAGTAAATTAATTGCTTATTTACTTCTGGTCTTTTATGAGATGGCGAACTCTGTTTTTCAGCACAGAGAAATGATCTTATGTTTTATTTTTGCCCATTCCCGGCGTTCCATCTTATTCTCTCAGTAAATTCAGTAGTCACCATCATTGTAAGAGCTCAAGACATATTAGATGGATGGTTGGATGAATTGATGGATGCATGACATGCAGCTATGCTCAAAGAGAATCTGTTAGACTGGTGCTTCACTGAAGTATCCACCACTGTTTATCTAGTTCACATGGCTTCCTCATGAGTCCAGTTTATTTCATTACTTAAGTCTTAAAGGATTTTGGTCAAAGCAGACGATCAGGTTTTTTACCAAATCGTATGGATGAGAGATGATATTTCGCCATAAAGAAAAATGTTCCATAGAATAAGGACGATATCTCAGATAACATCTAGTTCCACCCTGTGATTATACAGATAAGAAAAGGAACCAAGAGAAGTGAAACATTCTGAGATTACACTGTCTGTTAGTATGTATGACCAGAACCCAGCATTTTCTATTCATTGCCCCAGATTCTTCCCAATGCACAGAGTGGACCACTTTTGTAAACAAGCAAAAATCAGGCAACATCAGATTTTCTTCGAGAATTCAGTATAAATATAAATGGACAGATGGTTCACCTGGGCTCCTGGAGGCCAGCCAAAAGTTTGGGCAGAACACAGGGCACCTTGAATTTACATTTGCTTAAGAGGCTATAGAACATTTACCCAGAATGTGCAGCAGATGCTGCGCCTTTCCATCTGCCTTAGTTATGCAGCTGAGACTGAAATTCTGTGTGGCTGTGTCCCATGTAGCAATTCAGTAGTGTTTAGTATCCACTAAAAGAAAATTTTAAAAGGCAGAACAAAACAATGCTGACAAACACTTAGGTTTGGGAGCATCCAAAATGCTATTTAAACCATGCAAGATGTTCCTTAATTATAAATTAAGTTTTAACATAGTTGGGCACTTAAGAAAAAGAGCAATATTACAGATGAGCATTAAGAACAATTACTGAATATGTTAAAGAATGGCATTATTTTTGTTATCTAAATTAACAGTAAGATTGATTTTTTTTCACTCAAGATGTATCACACACAGATTAGTCTACATGATTTGAGAGGCAAACAGAAAACTCTTCCTGTTCCAAAACTAACTTATACAAGTTACAGTATAAGAAAATCACTCCCTTGGAGTTAAAAAGTCACCTCCAAGATGCAAATGATTTGAATGAATCGTATCACAAAATTACATATTAAAGCATCAATAGTTCATAATTTGGTGCCCCCACCTTTAACAAGATGGCACAAAACAAAATTGCAAGTTTCCTCACTGACAGAGTGGGCTTCTCATTGTTCTGGGTCTGACACTCTCAGCTCTGTGAGTGTCACATTATATATGTTGTAAGACAGCTTTCCTCTACCCTGATAATTCTTAAGATACTTTCAGTTAAGTGAAAGAATATCTAATTAAAACTAGCCTCTTGCCCCTGAATTCCTCTTGGATTTTGGCCTTTGTAACTGAAATATGAAGAGGAAAAGCTTCAAGGATGTGTTGCGTATTTCACTGTTTCTGTGTGGTACTCACATCTTCCCCCTGTTCACATGTCACCTGCATCCTTAGGATGGCTTCCTTATCATAAGAGAATGGACAGAGTCATGCTGCACCTCATATCTGCATACCGCATCACTCAAAGCAAGAGACATCATGTCTTCCCTATTCCTCCCATGAGCAAAGTTCTCAGATCCACTCTTATTGTGCCAAATTTCAATATATGCCCTTCTCTGAATGAATCATTGTGACCAGAAGGATGGACTGTTCTGATTGACTGGAACTGACTGTGGCCAACTGCAAGGGGGCAGACATGAATGGCTGCCGGGATGACCACACAGAGTACATTATGATAGCTACTGTAATGTGTTACATCAAAGAAACAGAAAGCAATGTGTCTGAGGCTGATTCTGTACTTTGAGTTCCTACCTAATGAAGTTCAACCAAACTTGGTCTGTAAACAAACCAAAACATAACTAAGGAGTATAACAAATAGCTGAGTTTTAACTAACTCCTGAATCCATGCCCCAAAAAAGGCAAGTACACACCATGCTCAAATGAGGCAGACACCTAACTGTAACCAATTAGGTAACTTTTCTACTTGGTTTCTACATTTGGCCTACAACACCTGGCTGCTTATACTGTTATTGCTGGACAGAGCTCTCTGAACTTCCTCTGGTTCTGAGGGCTGCCCAATTCATGAATTGTTCTTTGCTCAAATAAACTCTGCTAAATTTAATTAGTCTAAAGTTTGTGTTTTATTTTTAACAAGATTAATAGGAATTGTTGTGGTGATGGAGAAACAGGAGAAGAAATAATTATTTCAAAACAGGTCAGTGTCTGTGGAGGACAGATATAACTGGATTCAAAGAGAAGAGTTCTTTAATGCTAGAGTAATGTATCTCTCAGTGGTAGAAGGTGGCTGAAGAAGGCTGCTTTTAGCTGAGACATTTTCAGAAGGAGAGTTGACAAGGGCATTCATGGTTGTTTATTGCACAATCACACTTTACAGATGTTTTCTGCAAATACCTTACTCTAAGATATCAGAAGTGTGTTTCAAGTACCGAAACATTTACATAATGGGCATTTTTCTCTTAACTACCTTCTTTCTACAAGAGCATACCTCAAAGAGAATAACAATAAGACTCTGCTGTTTATTCACAGCATTCTGAGTAGAAAAAAAGTTTAAGATAAAGAGTTTTCTCTCAACCTACTGACATTATTCCTATCCCTATTTTACTCTTTAAATGCAAACATTTAAGGTCACAGTTATGATTTTTTTTTCATTTAAGTTTCATTTGTTTATGTGTGAAATCTTTACAGTGTAAAAGTGGAGTCTAAAACTTCCTGCTGTTTTTCTTTTCTCTGGTCCTTTAAGGTCATAATGTATCCTTTCTTCCTGAATCTCACCACAATGTGCCTCTTAATATACCATATATGATAGCATTTTATAAGGTTAATGCAGTGTCATAAATGTGGCTGACAGAAATCAGTGACAAAGAATAGAAACAGGGTCACTAATTCAGAAAATGTGAAATCTAAAATTCTACCACTAACTAACTGTGAACTTTGGTCAAATCATTCAATTTCTCACATCTTGGGTAGTGGTTTCTTCCTAAGATGGGAATATTAATACCTTACCTGTCTAAAAACAGAGAACTGAATAAGATGATCTCTTGATTTCCCTTTAGGCTGAAAATATCTATAATTCTCAGGGAAAAGTCAACAAATGACACTTGAGAATGACATGGTAATAATCTTATGATATTTCAAAATGTTACTATTAACATAAATGGGCTATTTGTCTATTCATTGAAGGTAAACAGATTACCTCTGCAATGTAAGTTAACAAAAGGGCAGCATTTGTCTAGAAATTCTATATCCTGTGTCTCAATCAATCATTCTCCTCCACTTTGGAGATCAGTTTTAGTTGTAACTTCTTTGTGATAGGTCGGTGTAAAAGGTAAGGAATATATCTTCTACCAGAACAACAACAACTTACATAGAACTCAAGACATCTCCACTCTAAAAACACACTGGATATTTAAAATTAACATGTTAAAGGGCGTTGCTATTGGCTTGATTACTCTTTCTACAAACTGCTTTTGTATTTAGCCATTTTTTATTGTCCTAAAACATGTGTTCAGTGTTAGAATTTGTTGCAGTAATCATTGTTTAATACAATTTTTTGTTGTTGTTAATGTTGCTGTTGTAATTTTTTTAACAAATTGAACAGAAAGCCACTTGATAGAGAAGATGGGCTAAAGTAAAAAGAACTAAAAAAGTGTATTTAAAAAGTGGCATGCATTCAGTTCTGAGACTCGCGGGTTACTTTAAATTACTACTAAAAATGTCTGCACTAAAAGCTAATTTGTAACACCTATAAATGTAGGTAAACATTCATTCATTCTTGCATGTATTTATTCATATACACTGAAATGCCCCAGTATGCTGCAGACATTGTGCTGGGTGCCAGTTGTAAAGGAACGAGTAAACAGAAGCTACCCCAGTTTCATGCAGCTGGGGGGATATTTAATTGACACAAAAAGAAGGGTGCAATTATTCTACCAGAGAAACCCGAAAGAACGTCACAGATTTGAGTGGGAATCTTCACTACATTCATGATAGCTGAGTAGTCTGCATTTCCAGGGAGAAACAGTGCAAAACTGGAAAGTAAGAAAAAGGAATTCAGAACACAGGGGGAGTCCTACATTTTAAGGAACTGGTGGAAAAGGAGAGTTAGGTGGACAAGAGGATGAAAAAACAAAAGAGAAGGAGGCAGGATCTCTCGGTGATCAGGATGGAGAGAGATTCAAGAAGTTGCTCAACTTAAAAAAGTGTAGAAAAGCCTGATAGAAAATGATGTAAAAGAGACCTTAGGGGCTGGCATTCTGGTGGACATTGGCGATGTTTGGGAGCCACTTCCACAAAGTGGTTATTTCATTGAATGCCCATTCTGGGCAGCTCTCAAAGAAGTTACATTTTGGTCATCAAAACATTTCCAAAAATCATAGCACTCAACTCCCCACTGCCAGTTGACCCCGTCTTCCCTTCAACGTCACAGGGGCTTGACCACTTTCTCTACCATATGAACCAACACCCATGATCTTTCTTTAGCATGTAAAATTCACTATTACCTTTTCCTATAAGATACTCACATTTTCTGCCAAGGCCTCCTTCAGATTCCTCCTTATATTCTGGAAAAAGGAACTGTACTAATTGTACTAATATATCTATTTATTTCTTTAGAGGCTTGCAGTTGACAACTTGTAATCTTTCTTCTCTCCATTTCACCAATTTGAGAGAAGAAAACTAAAAATATTAATCACGATGATAACATAGACAGTTTTGTTTTCCAGCTTTTGCCAAGGAGAATCCCTGGGACCCCCCATCTCTTCTTAAGGACCTGAGACTGGGTTGGTGGACACTTCTTGGTGTGACAAGTGTCCAGGACCTGGCCTGAGCATCTCAAATCTCTTCTGCCTACCTGCTTCCCTCCTTCTCTCCCACATTTTCAATAGTTTTAATTCTACAATCCTAAGTTTTGAGAACTATTCCTGAAGCCAATTTCTCCTAGGACACCAATCAATTCTTCAGACAAACAGGATTCCTAATGCTCTACCATGGAAAGCCAAAGCGCTTATATTTAATGTGAGGATGGTCCGCCATAACATTTTCATGTTATGTTTTGCTCTTTCTGAAATCAAGCCATGTGTAATTAAAATTGAGATCATTCCTTGCTATATTATTACAAGTTTAATTAGAACCAACTTTAGATTCTGAAATAAATATCATGTAATTTGTCCCATTAAATGAAAACTACTAACCAATGTGATACTGTACTTGGCATTTCTTTTCTCTCTTGGCCCTTACCTCTATTTTGACAGCAAAATTTTTCTGGACTTACACATCAGGAAAAGTATGATTACAGAACAGAAGAAAATAAAAATAATGATAAAAAATAATTTTTTCCTTCATGAATTTCAAAAGCTTCTGTTCATAAGATAATTAAGACGACTTAGGACCTAAACATATTTGGGGGGACAAAAACAGTGACATGGCTTGAATGTAATGTGTGCCTTCTCCAAACCTCACATTGAAGCGTGACCTCCAATGTTGGACATGGGACCTTGTGGGAAGTGTTTGGGTCATGGGGACAGCTCTCCCATGAGGGCTCATTGCTGTCCTCCAGGTATTGAGTGAGTTCTCATTCTTAGTTCATGCACGAACTGCTTTTACAAAAAAGCCCTGGCACCTCCTCTCCTCCTTCTCTTGCTTCCTCCCTCCTGCATGTGACACATCTGCTCTCCACTCATCTTCCACCATGAGAGGAAGCTTCCTGAAGGCTTCAACAGAATCAGATTCTGGCACCATGCTTCTTTCACAGCCTGTAGAACTATGAGCCAAGTAAACCTCTTTTCTCTATACGTTACCCAGTGTCTCACGCATTCTTCTATAACAACACAAAACGGACTAATACAGAGTGTCAGGATTTTTTTTCTTCCACCATACCCTCCCAAAACTAAGAACAAATTTATGGAGCTAAGAAGATACAGGACACTTGAGATAGAAGAAAATAGAGTTGCTGAGTACCCAAGGAAATAGATTGATTTTTTACTGCTTCCTACACTGAGCCATGGGAAGGAAAAACATTTTAAGATAGTTTTAGGGTTATGAGAAAAGAAGACATCTAAGTACTGATTCTGGATAGAGTCCTAGTAGGACTGGTAATAGCCCATGGGAAAGAAATGTGATGCCCTTGTCTATGTGGAATGGACTTTACACAATTTTGCTGGGATTTTCAGTGTCTCGTGTATATAAGGTTGTTATAAAAAGAACATGAAGAATCAGAACTGCATAAACAGTGACCAGAAAGTAAAAGAATAAAGGTCTGTGGTAAAAGATGAATGGATGAGCATGGAATAAAGGTCTAGAAGAGGCATGCATTATTGTGACCATGTTCCATTGGTAAGAGCAATCACATTAACACCTACAACTACAGGGAAGGCTGAGATATGTAGTCCCTATCTGGGATAACACTAACCCAGCTGGGGACTACCTATATATATCTGAGACAGGGTCTTGCTCCATTACCCAGGCTGGAGTGCAGTGGCATGATCTCGGCTCACTGCAGCCTTGACCTCCTGGGCTCAGAGTGATTCTCCTACCTCAGCCTCCAGAGTAGCTGGGACTACAGGTGCATACCACCATGCCTGGCTAATTTTTTTTTTTTTTTTGAGATGGAGTTTCGCTCTTGTTACGCAGGCTGGAGTGCAATGGCGTGATCTTGGCTCACCGCAACCTCCGCCTCCTGGGTTCAGGCAATTCTCCTGCCTCAGCCTCCTGAGTAGCTGGGATTACAGGCACGCGCCACCATGCCCAGCTAATTTTTTGTATTTTTAGTAGAGACGGGGTTTCACCGTGTTGACCAGGATGGTCTCCATCTCTTGACCTCGTGATCCACCCACCTCGGCCTCCCAAAGCCTGGCTAATTTTTGTATTTTGTAGAGACAGATGTCCTACTTTGTTGCCCAGGCTGGTCTTCAACTCTTGGGCTCGAGTGATCCACTGCCTCAGCCTCCCAAAGTGTTAGCATTACAGCCATGAGCCGTTGCTCCCAGCTCAAAAAGGATATTTTTTGACCACACATAACAGTCTCCACCACAGGTTGCCCATTAACTACCAAATGTGTATACAAGCTTCTTCCTATACATAGAAAAATCAGTATCACTTAAGGGAAATAACTAAAAACTCCCCTTGTTTACTTTATCTTGCTGAAATTTTATATTATCTGAATTATTTTCTCAGGCTTGAACAAAATACAAAATCAAATTCAATAAACACTTTCATTGAGAAAACTGAAGTATAGAACAAATTGCAGACTAGTGAAACATGAAGGGCAGGAACTGTACAGTATCCCTGGCCTGGGAGTGACAACTCATTCCCTTGGCTGGCATAACAGGCAGCCTTAGGTAAAGGTTCTGAATAGCAATAATCATTTGCAATTTTTTGGTGAGAGAAGCCATTGGCTTGTGTAAGACTGTAGGACTTCCAATTTTTGTATGCCGTCTATTCTGTTGGGTATCTTCTTAGAAATCAGCTGATCATTTTTATAATTTCTTCACATAAACAGCAAGAAATTGATATACACTAGTAATACGACGTAAAATGTTTTCTTTAGAGCCAATTGTACTTAGCTTTCAAGTTATTGTTTTATGAAATATTTTGCCACAGCATAAGAAGAAACACTGGCTTTGAAGT
This sequence comes from Aotus nancymaae, assembly GCF_030222135.1. NCBI lineage: Eukaryota > Metazoa > Chordata > Mammalia > Primates > Aotidae > Aotus > Aotus nancymaae. The sequence goes on from NW_026988465.1 coordinate 20,372,066, forward strand.
CTGCAATATGCCTTTCCCCACCCTGCAGCCTAACACTTGAGGTAACAACATATATTAAGTTTAGTTGTAGGATTTTTCTATTACTCAATTTTTCTAGTCCAAAAAAAGCATCAGCTGCTCTCACAAACTGCAAATTAATTCAACATCCTAAAGAAGACAGAAGCTTATTTTTCTCAGAATAGCCACAGGATAAAGTTCTAGGTGGATAGTGGCTTTATTCCGTGTAGTCAGTCAGGGACCCAGGTCCTTTCCATCTTGTTTCTCTGCATGTGCCAAGTACTGAGTCTCAGGGATGTCCAGATTCTAGTTCATGGGGATGGGAAAGGACATGCAAACAAATGAGCATGTGTGAAAAATAAAACATCACATGTAATTAAAATTGCCAAAACTGAAGTGATTGGTGACAAAGCAGCAAGGGAAATCCCAGGCTGGATAACTGTATTGCAGCTATAATTCTATCACTATGGAAGAAGAGAAGAATGGATTTGTGGGGAGAGTGAGCAAACTATTGCTATGAATCAAGGGAAGAACAGATGTAGGCAGGCAATTATCAGCCTCTGCAAAAGTGAGTTTTATTCCCTTTATAATTTAAAATACTTACTAGTGAGTTTTATTCCCTTTATAATTTAAAATCATGCAAGGTCAATAAGTAACTATAAATAGTCTGTAAAAGGCTATGACTGTAAACACAGAATGATGTTAAGCAACAAAGCAATGAATCTGACCTGGCTTGAGGGTTCAGGAAGTCTTCTAAGAGGAAAATTTGTATAAAGAGAGTCCTAAAGGGTAAGCTGTTACTGAAGTTGGGAGGCAGGGAGTCAAGGGCCTACAGGAAGAGAACTCAGCCTGCATGAAGGCCTGTAGACGAGGCCCGGTGTGACACTATTGGAAAACTGCAAGAAGTCTGCTATGGAATATACATACAATTTAACTCAAAGAATGAATTGCTGGACTGCAGACAGCATGGGGAAAATGGCATGAAATGAGATTTGGGAAGCTAGATTATAAAGGACCTTACAGAATCCATAACCTTATAATCACTCAGTCAATAGTAACCTGACGACAGTGGGGAATCATATAAGCTAGCCCTGTCCTTATCTCAGAAGGAAACATAACCTTTTTCTGCTACCTCCAGAACACCTCCTCATTCTTTTTTTTCATTATTAATACTTCAAGTTCTGGGGTACATGTGCTGATCATGCAGGATTATTACACAGGTATATACACGCCATGGTGGTTTGCTGCATCCATCCCCCCGTCACCTACATTAGGTATTTCTCCTAATGTTATTCCTCCCCAACTTCTCCACCCCCTCATATCCCTCTGCTAGCCCCCCCACCCCCAATAGGCCCCACTGTGTGATGTTCCCCTCCCTGTGTCCATGAGTTCTTATTGTTCAACACCCACTTATGCATGAGAACATGCGGTGTTTGGTTTTCTACTATTCTGTCAGTTTGCTGAGAATGATGGTTTCCAGCTTCTTCCATGTCCCTACAAAGGACATGAACTCATCCTTTTTTATGGCTGCATGGTATTCCATGGCATATATGTGCCATATTAGCTCTCTTACACCTTGTAGCCTCAAGTCACATCCCACACAGATAAATCACCTTATTCTCCTGTGAGAAGAAATCTGCTTATTTGCTTATTTACAGTTCTACGCTTCTCTCTGTTGATGAAGAACCCTTATAATTTTATTTTGTCTGGAGGCTGGAGTAAATCCCGTTGTGCCAAAGCTTCACCTTGAATAACATTGTTTGTATACTATCTCAGTGATTTGTTTCTTATGTTAATATAAAGGTGATATTCATAATCTGGGGAATAAGCATCTTTTGTAAATACCCTTACTTCTAGCTCCACTCTCACAAAAACTATTTTAACGTATTTTTGCAGGGCTATAGGCAAAGACTACAACTGCTGCCTTTGATAGGACTGTGAAGGAGAGAACAAGTTACGCCCCATAAAAGCAGAGAGAAAGATAAAAAGCAGCAGAATTAAAACAAACAGTTGCATAACCATCCAGGTGTTTCTGTCTGATTATATCATGTTTTAATCTTTTGCTTATCTATTTACAGAAGAGGGCTACAGTATCAGAACAGCTTATTCTCCATTATCATTATTTTGTAGATGGAGTCTCACTCTGTCGCCCAGGCTGGAGCACAGAGGCATGATCTCGGCTCACTGCAACACTCACCTCCCAGTTTCAAGCAATTCTCCTGCCTAAGCCTCCCGAGTATCTGGGATTACAGGTGTGCACCACCACACCCAGCTAATTTTTGTATTTTTAGTAGAGACAGGGTTTCACCATCTTGGCCAAGCTGGTCTTGAACTCCTGACCTCTAGTGATCTGTCTGCCTCAGCCTCCCAAAGTGCTGGGATTACAGGCGTGAGCCACCATGCCCGCCTTCCTTATTATTTTTATGAAGCACAATATATTTCCTATTTTATCTCTCTTTACACATACTCATGTAAGGAATGTTAAATTTAACCTTGAATTCTGTTTTGTTACTTAAGGAGAAATAGTTAAGTTCCTGTGGAAATTTTGTGAGGGGGAATAAAGTTTTACCTGAGCCATCTTAACAAATCCACATGCACAATCCACCCTCTGTAGCCACGGATTCTGCATCTCAGATACAGTTAACCACACATCAAAAATATTTAAATAAAAAATACAACAATGCACCAATAAAAATAAGACAAATTAAGAAAGCAACACAGCACAGCAACTGTTTACACAGCATTTACACTGCATTAAGTCTTATAAGTAATCTAGAGATGATTTATAACATACAGGAAGAAGTGCATAGGTTATATGCAAATACTATGCCATTTCATGTAAGAGACTCGAGCATCCACAAATTTTGGTATCTGTGGGAGTCCTGGAACCAATCCCCTATGGATACTGAGGGACATCTCTATGTGATGCTAGATCCCATTGTACCTAATTCACATAATAAGCCTCCTCATACATCTGTATCCTTGGGAACACACCTCATTTCTGTCTGTTGGGCTTCCTTCTGGTCAGCTGATGCCCTTTTGAGCTATAAATCACCTGTTTGAATGTCCTGAGCCTGTGTCTTTCTTATTCAACCTGAACCTTGTCTGGGTCTAAGAGTGAGGTCTTATGCTTTGATCTCCCCAGATGGCCTAAACTCAACATCTGCAGAGCTGAGCATACCCTTCCATCCACAGCCCCAGCACACAACCCAGCCTGCTTTTCATTTATTATCCTATTTCAACATGCCTAAGATAGCCAACTTCTCATTTAAAGTTTCTGAAATCAGTCTCACAATGGATGACATCTCGGCAACAGTCTTAATAAATTTTACCCATAAATGCATATGAAAATTTGGTCCTCATTGTTCACATCATTGAGGAGTCTGCACTGGCATCTCTCTACAAAATAGATATCTTCTCCAAAAACTGACTCTAAACTAAACTTCAGGATAATGTACACCCATTTTCCTATTCATTTATTTGAAAACATGAAGTCACATTTAATAATATGTCAAAGTCATTTTAAGAACATTTCTAATGCAAAAGTAATTTTAAAATTAAATGTTATTATACCAGAGAAACTCAAAGAAAAAAATAATGAAGCTAAAAATATGATCAGCAGATGAAGAGGTGTAAGTAACACATCCTAAACTTTCATGATGTGACTTTAGTTTTTCCCCTGCTACAAACCAAATTTACACTTCTAATTTTAGTAATTATTTTACAGTTTGATTTTTCCCTGTCTGCTATCATTGCCATTTGCCTTTTCTTGGACTATTTTGATCCCAATCAATCAGTAAATCTCTTCAAAAATATCTCAACAGGTAAACAAGGCATTGCACAAGAGGCCCAAATAGATTTGAGGAACTCTAACTACACCTACGTTCAAGATGTTTTCTGTTGTTTGAGAGAGCAGTTATAAACACATCCACATGTAGAATACCAGCCCCCCACACTGCAGATGCTCAATAAATACATATCTCATAATAAAAACGTTATTGACAAATAATGACAGCAAGAAAAGTAATACTAACAGTAAAATGCATCACATGATAGTGTCTCATAAACAGGGCTGGTCACAAGAACTATGGGCTTTTATAGGAGGGAGTAATGGCTATCGGTTTATCTTAACCAGGGCCACCTAGACTCAAGGATGCAGCGATTTGAAGAGTCCGTAAAGTATCTTTGTGCAAATTTGGAAGAGGCACCCTTTCCTCTAGGCAGATGCAAACCTACACTGTTGGCCTAGCTGCACTGGATTTTAACCCCTTTTCTATATACTTTTCCAGACACTCTAGCTCAGTAAGTATCTGGAAAAACTGCCTGGTGACTCTGGAAAAGAGGGAACTTGGGCCTGGAAAGGCATTTAACAGTTTCCTGTGGCTGCAATTTGTTTTTTTCAAATTCCTCTTCCTTTCCCAGAATGGCTTCTTTATTTAAAAACTTCAGTCTCTTCATGATTAGGTCTAGTCCACCGATAACCTAGTAAAATAGTTTTTAAATATTATTTCCACTTTGAAGTCACATTTTGCATCCCTCTTTGCCTTCTCAATTTAAAAAAGTCATTATCTCTCTCATGAGAATGTAAACTCATAGTAAAACATATTGAAGTATACATCTAGCACCTTGTAAAGTACGAACTGCTTTGATACTCATCACTATTCTCTTTAATCCGTACAGTCCCCTTGGAGGTAGATATGACGAGGAGCTCCACTTCACAAATGAGAAGATGGTGGACCTGAGATTCTATGACATTGTTCAACTCTTGCACCAGGTGACCAGGCCTAAATCTGAACATCAATTCTCTGAATCCAAATTCTTGAGGGTGAATTCCATGAGAGTAGACAGCTTTTTTTAATCTCCTTCACTTTCAAATTCTCACTTCCTAAAATATTGATGTGGTCAATCTTCCATAAAAATGCAATCCATTTAATATGCAATTTTAGGACCTGATATGTAGCACTTAAAATTTTAGACACTGGGAATATAATTATGAGCAAAACCAGTAAAATCCCTCACTCTCATACAGGTTTTACTTCAACTGAGAAGACAATAAATAAATTAGCAAGTAAATTACGTGCCAGATATTGACAGATGTTTGCAGGTAAAGCAGGAAGAAGTAGAGAGAGTATAGCGAGAAGATAGGGGACTTGCTGTTCTAATAAGATGGTCGGGAAGAGCTGCAATAATCAGCCAATATCTGAACACATATCTGGAGGAGGAGGAGAAGAGTAAGACTTGCTGGGTTAGAGCTTGCCAGGAAGAGAGAATGACCAAAGTTAAAGCCCTAATGGAGAACGTCTCACTGAGGGTTGCACTTTGCATGTTTGAATAACAGCAAGAGAACTAATTTTGCCAGAAAAAAAGCCAGCCACAAGAAAGAAATAGGAGATGGGGCCAGGGAGATAAAAGGAGTGGCTGAGATACACGTTAGATCTTTGTTAGGACTTTGACATGGACTCCGACTCCAGGTGAGATAAGAAACTAGCACTAGAGGTTTTAATAAGAGCAATGACAGAATCTCATTTTAGTGAAATAGGATCAACCTGAATGCACGTTTACACTAGACTTTTGAAAGGCAAGGATGAAAGCAGGGAGCCCAGTCAGGAAAAGTAATAACGAATACTTTAACACCCTTTAGAGATCCGGCTGGTGGAGTTTGCAGACAAATGGGATGTCGAGTGAGGAAGATTGAGAGGATTCAAAGAGGACTGTTGAGTGAATGCTCAACTGCCCTCTTAACCATGCTTTGCTGCCTTCTAATAATCACAATACTCCCAACTATTGTGGTTTATAAAATAAATTTTTGTGGAGTAAATGAACCTTGAACCAGGAGTCTTAATGTGTGTTACTTATGTCTAATTGACTTTTATCACTTTCTGAGTTTCTGGTGGTTTGGTTTCCTTAATGATGAACCTTAAATAAACAAACAAAAAAGGAATAGGAAAAAAAAAGCAAAACTTCAAATTAGTCTATAGGTAAACATGTAAGTCAGATGTTTTGCAGAGTTGAAAAGAAGATTCAACATTTTATAGACGCAATATAATCTAACATTTCCTTAATTTATTGCTTTATATTTTTTCCACAAGTTCTTCATAGAATGAAGAGTATACACATATATTTATTTTAATTTTTTCTCCACAAAAATACTAAATGGTGATTCTTGAGGCATGTGATAAAATACATTCTTATTTCTCCTGAAGTTGGCATGCTTGCATTTGACATTTTGTAGTTTTCAACTTACTTGCATTCTCTGTACTATTTAGCTTATCTATTTCAATCAATGTTTATGAGGAAGATTTATCATATTTTTTATCTATTACCTAATTTATGTCCATGAAATTTTGAAAATATTCCAAGAATCTAAAAAGAACTTCAGTGAGTACTTGATACAGTGTTTCTTGATTATTTTTAATTCACAGTAATATCACAAGATTGCCTGAGACATCATATTATGACCTTGTATTTGTAGATTTTTCAAGCGTAGGCCTCATACGAATACATTTTCTTAAATCAGGAAAAGTGGGAAAGGGCTGTTATAAAAATTAAATGAGTTCATATACATATACTATTTAGGACCAGGCCTAGCCTCAGTCAGTACTGTAAAAGTATTTGCCATTATTATGGTAATCACCTGCTGTATTTTTTTTTTACTCAAAGAGATTTCTTTGAACATAAGGTTTGTATGATTCAATAATAAAAACAATGCTACTGAATGTGCTTTTTAAAACCACACATGTCCCACTGCATTCTCAAGATCTTCCGACAATTCTCCCCTAGGGTGATCAAGCCATCCCTGTTTATCTGAGATTTTCCCATTTCTAGAATTGAAAGTTCCACATCCTGGGAACCTCCTCAGTCCCAGGCAAACTGGGATGTTTAGTCACTCTACCTTTCAGGTTCTTCACCCTATTTTCATAATCACTGATATAACCAGACTTCTTTATCAAAAATCACACAGTTGATGCCAGATGCAAAATAGACCCTGGGTCTCCTTACGCACAAATTAAAAAGATGCACAGACTGTCTGAGATAGAGGAGAGGTAATGTCCTGTAAATAAACACTTGGTGCCACCCTGTCGTACTTTCATGCTGTCTATGCACGTGTAGTTGGTGTATGCTCATGAGCATGCAGAGTATTTCTATCACATATATGTTTATAAACATAATAAAGTCATAATGATAGTATACTACAGTTCATAGCTGAAGAAAAAAATGCTTCAAAAATTCTTAAAGAACACTCAGGCTAATAGACACATATCTATTTTATACTACTTGTTATCTATGTTTCCAGATCAATATATATAAATAAATTTGATTTGAAAATTGCCACTGTAGTATATCTACACAATAGAATATCACTCAACAATACAAATAATTAACTGCCAGTGCACACAACAGCTTGAATGAATCGCAAAGACATTATACTGAGTGAAAGAAATTAGTCTTAAAACATTGTATATTGTTTGGTAATACTTATATGATATTTTCCAAAAGATACACTCTAGAAATAAAGGATAGATCACTAGTTATCTGGGGTCAGGAATCAGTGAAGGGGCTGAGAATGAAAGGACGGCTTAAAGAAATGTTTGAGATTGATAGAATTGTTTTGTATCATGATTCTGGTGTTAGTCGCATGAATCACTGCATATATTAAAATTCATGGAATAGTATATCAAAAGAAAAAAGTCAATTTTACTCTGCTTATTAAAAACAAATAGGGGAAATGTAAGTTCAGATTTCTGAAATGAGGAGAACTATAACTCAGAGACAGAAGATCTGACTTTCTAAACAAGATATTACCGAATATTATTTGTCATTCAAGACTGTGATTTCAGTAACATCTTAAAGGTAGCATCAAATAATAAGCTCATGAGATATCCACATGCTCTTCTACATTTCCTAGCTCCTGCGCATTTCTGTAGGGTCGAGACGTTCACTCTGACTTGAATCATAATTCTATATGAGTCAAAATTATGTATGACTTCTGGGCAGTTAGGGGATTGGGTCTCTCACTCATACACACACACACCCACACACACTCACACACACACACACAGACGAGAAACCTAACTTTTTGTTTCTCTAGAGTAGACACCATAAAGTCAGCTGATGGGTCATGTAGCGAGTATTTGCCTAAGTTTGTAAGAAACTGTCAAACCATTTTTCAGAGTGTCTATACCACTTTGCATTCTCCTCAGCAAGGTACGAGACACACAGTTGCTGCATCTTCTTCTATAGCAATTTGGAGTGTCTGTGTTTATTTTTTTAGTTTGGTCATTCTAGTAAGTGCGTAGTAATATCTCATGATGAATTAATTTTGAATCTCTCTAAGGGTTAAAAATGCTGAAAATCTTCTCGTGTGCTTATTTGTCATCCTCATGTCTTCTTTAATATAATGTCCTTTCAAGTCTTTTGCTCATGTTAAAATTGGGTTGTTTTCTTATTATTGAATATTGAGAGTAACTTATATACTCTGAATATTAGTCCTTTGTCACAAAAAATGCAATTAGTTTTTCTCCATAAGTAGCTTGTTTAGTGCGTGTTTCTTTAATTCTCTTAAGAATGTCTTTCACAGAGAACATTTGAAAAAATTTAATGAAGTCTAATTTATCCATTTTTTTAATGGATCATGTTTTTGGTGGCTTACCCCAGATAATATCTCTATTTATCCCTGGTAATGGAGGATAGAATGACAGGGCAAATGCAACAAGTGACAATTTCAGTCTCTTAAAGCCACAGCTCTACTTAACAAAGAAAAGGTTCTCTACCTTCAGAGTTTGGCTCCTGGAGTTTCCCGACATTCTTTACCACTAACATTGCTGACAGACATAGTGGAAAAGAAAAAAATTGGATTTCTGCACTCTGAGAGTTACAAATATAACACAGCAAATATAAATACTGAGCTTACAGAATAATTCTGAATATTTTTAATTAAAAATTAAATTCAAAAATTAATCATTTGAGTGCCAACTGGAAGTTCCAGATTGCACTGTGAAAGTCCACATGTAATAAAATATATCCAACACATTTTCTCCAAAATTGCCTATTTTGGTTACACTTATTCATTAATTCATATAATCAATAATTTTAAGCACTACACATGTACCAAGAGGAACATGAGACAGATTTCCACTTAGTATAACAATAAAGAAGTTCAAAGCAGGTTCCTGGACTTCCCTTTAGGAACATGCATGGCCCACCCACAGGTGAGGTGTGCAAAATGCAACACAGTCCTGCGTCCCCGTCTCAAGGATGTTCACCCTTAAGGAGGCTGAAGCCACGTCTGCATCAGCCCATTAAACAAGACTTTACCTTTACTTTTCTTCAGAATAAACTAAGCAAAATTGTGCACGTGTGTAGCCATGCACCTGTGCACGCACGCACACACACACACACACACAAACACACACACATTTTCATGCATGCATACTATTTACCCTTTCCACATGTAACAGGTTCTATATCAAAGATTCAAAGATTAACTTTGTTATATAAATCTCATACCTAGACAGTTTTATATTCTTTTTGGTCAAATCAAATGCAAGGAAGATTATATGGAAGGGAAATAAAATTAGAGGTGAGGTTTGGTGGTTTGCAGAGCCATAATCATTATTTTTTCATGCTCGTTGGACCAGAGAGTTAACCGCAATTTCAAGTTTAACAGTTGAACTTTAGCGTTCTGTGGCATACGTTACAAAGCACAAGTTGATATACTGACAGAAGCAAATAGAGGAAGATACTGTTATTGCTCATAGGCACTGATTATCTTGGAAGTGACGATAAAAAAAGAAAAAAGAAAAAACTCATTTCACTTAGAGGTTCTCCTTCACATCCTTAAAATAACTTAATAAAATTAATTCTGGAAAAAATGTGGGTGTATTGAATAATGAAGCAGCAGTATTAGAGGTAGATGAGCTTTAAAGTTCTGCTTTGGCACCTCACCAGCTGTCTTTCGGTTTCTTCACAGATAACTGAGTGTCATTATTCCCCTGTAGTGGTGCTTAGGCTGTTGCAAGGTTTAAGTGAGATAATGCATGTAAGGCCATTTTCACAGTATATGTCATATAAAAATACTCTTTAAATGTTAGTTTCCAACACGGGGTCTAGGAAAACAAAGAAAAGAGAGGAAAGACAGGTGTTGGCCAAAGCAACATAATTGAAATCTCCCCATTTACAAGAAGATGTAGGTCCAGCCACGTCCATCTCTAGCATGGAAGGGGGCCTGGGTCCTTTTGTTAAAATGAGTTTGAGTTCATACTCAGTGACATGGATTGGGAAGCCTAAAAGGAAGTTCTGACCACAAAAATATATTTCTGCTCTTAAAATTGGAAATGAGTAGGTTGGCACTGGTAGGTGAACGCATATTTTTCAAGTCAGAGTTAAAGTTTAGCTGTAGGATTAACGCTCTTATTTAGTAGCAGATATTCAATAAGAACATGATAGTTACAGATGAGATGGGTGATAGTGATAGTCCCTTTTTTCAATCTATAAACACAAGTATGAAAGGCATCTAAATTATTCCATTTTAAATTATTAATTTCAGAGTTCCAGTTGTCAAACTAAGATTTGAACTAAATGAACACATACCTCCAGAATGAGATTTCCAGTCCGGAAGTGAGTATCTATATAATGCATTGCCCCAGGACACTTCCCTTTCCTGAAATGTCTACTATTCATCTTTCACAACCACAAATTACTGGAAAAGTTGCCAGCTTGCTCTGTGCAAGATTTTTGGAAGAACTTGCTTGGCACATTATGTCCTATCTTGAGGTTTGCAAGGAGCAAGGACAGCTTGACAAAGCCATGTCAGGGAAATGCTGCTCCACCAGCAAGCCAAAGGTCAGACAGTAATTTAAGCAGCAGTTTGCTTGTCAAGGGTAGAACACTCCCTGGTTTCATCTCGCAAGCAGGGAGAAAATCAATCCTTTAGTAGCCTTCGAATGGAAAGTTTAATTCAGGACAAGAAAAGTAAACTCACTTTGCTTTTTTTTTTCTCTTTTTTTCTGATTAGTCAGCAGACAGCTCTGTAATTGTTCTGTTGACAGCATAAGTTTCTTAATGTCAACTCTGTTCTTTTTCTCTCTCCCTGATCTCAAATTATGCAGAAAACCGAAAAATTGAATGTATGCTTCAACCCCAGAAAGTTCACTAGCAATGACTACCCAGACGTTGATTTTAATGGATCCAAAATTCAAACTCAATCCAAATGGTTTTCATACAAAAACAAATACTGCAATTGTTCCATAAAGAGAACATTATATGAACCACTTGATTTGATTAATAATCCATGGGCTTGATCTGTGGATTTTCAGAAAAGAAAGCCACAGTTTCAACACAACACTTAGTGAGAACTAGAGGAAAAATAGCTGATTTAGTTTGAGTATTTGTCCTCTCTAAATTTCTTGAAAAATGATCTCCAGTGTTGAAGGTGGGGCCATGTGCAAGATGTTTAGAACATGGGAGTGGATCCTTCATGAATACCTTGGTGCATTCCCCATGGTAATAAGTCAGTCTCACTATTTTAGTTCACTCAAGAGCTATTTTTTTGTTTTTTGGGGTTTCTTTCATTTGACTGTTTTTTTAAGATGGAGTTTCACTCTTGTCACCCAGGCTGGAGTGCAATGGTGTAATCTTGGCTCACTGCAACCTCCGCCTCCCAGGTTCAAGTGATTCCCCTGCCTCAGCATCCTGAGTAGCTGGGATTATAGGCACATGCCACCATGCCTGGCTAATTTTGTATTTTTAGTAAAGATGAGCTTTCACCATGTTGGTCAGGCTGGTCTCTAACTCCCGACCTCAGGTGATCTGATCACCTCAGCCTCCCAAAATGCTGGGATTACAGGTGTGAGCCACTGTATCCAAGCAAGAGCTGGTTTTTGAAAAGAACATGGTACCTCCTCTCCCTTCCTCCTGTTCTCGCCATGTGACTGCCGGCTTCCCCTTCCCCTTCCACTATGATGGGAAGCTTCCTCAGGCACTTACCAATAGCAGATACTGGTGCCATATTTCTTTTACAACCAACAGAACCATGAGTCAAACCTCTTTTCTCCCAGCCTCAGGTATTCCTTTATCAAAACACAAAATGGACTAATACAGTAGCTTAATACTTGGAGTCCCTTCTTTGGTTTCTACAATTTGAGTTGAGTTAGCTTTCAACTTTAACCCACTGAAGAGAGCTGTATCTTTTGAATACGAGCTTTGCTTATCATTTCATTATTAAAGAACTCTGTTCTGGTTTACGTGTTTTTGTTGTTGTTCTTGTTGTCTTAATATGCTATTAACCTGACAATGCTGGTCAGTTTGGTATTTAGCAATGTGATAATACTGTTTAAGATATTTGACCTAAATTATCAAAATTGTGAATTGCCATTGCAAAGAAAAAAAAATCTAACCATACAGAAAAGTCAAATCCCCAATCAGCAAATTTTCTTAATATTGAATTCAATCACATTTTATCCCCTCTCACCGTGGCAAAAGCCTTCTACCCAGGCTTCCTGCCACCTCTCATCCCCTTAACTTTCTAATCTGCACACAGCAGCCAGAGTAATCTCACTCAAATATAAGTCAGATCGTGCCACTTTCATGCTCAAAACACTCCGATGGCTTCTCATTGCATTTCAATGGAATCTAAAGCCCTTCCTATTACTGAGAAATTCTTGTATAAACAACCCTCTCCTGTTCTTCTTCACCTTACTCTAAAAACATGCACCTCTTTTTATGTCTTCTTAGCTCATCCACACTTTCCTGGCCCAGGGTCTTTGCACTTGCTAACCCCTTGCTTGGAAGCTCTCTCCACAGGTATTTGCTTATCCCTTCTACTTCAGATCTCTGCTCAAAGAGGCTCCCATACCTAGAACAGCAGTTGCTATCACTCCCTATTCTTGTACCTTCCTTAATGTTTTTCTAATAGCATTCACTACTGATACGATTTTTACATTTATTTGCCTCTCTCCTGGAATATGAATTCTACAAGAGGCAAGACTTGTTTACATTTGTATTCTCAGAACTGGACTAGACAGCTCCTGAGAAGGACTAGGCATCAAATATTTAATGAATAAAACTCACTCAACAAAAGTAACACTATGCATGCATTAATGTGTATCCCTCTTAACATTTCCTACATACACATAAACTATTTTTCAGAAATAAATTTTTTCAGTGACATTGCTTTCATAATTTCTGTGTGCTTGTGTATTTATTTTCAAACACTCTCTTTACCTAGACTTCTAGGAGCAGAAATCTCCAAGTCCTTCTCCGGCCCTTTGAGACTAAACCTTCTGTCTCTGCCCTTGAGCCAGCCGTCTACCTTCCAGCTTCCTTTAGACATGCTGTAGCTCGCTTTGCTGTTTAACTTCATCAGTATTTACTGTCTGTTCTTACTCTACCTGTTGGTATGCATATATCTTACTTTTCTTCTATGAAAAATATTTTTCCTTCAAAACATTTCTCCTGTTATTTTATCACCTTTCTTCCTATGACGACAAGAAATCAAAAAAGAGTAGTCTACATTTTTGGTCTTCACTTCCCCATGACTCATTTCCTGTATAAGTCTCCCTAAAACCTACCTTCTGCTCTTAGAATTCTGGGAAAAACTCTTTTCCAAGCTGACCAATTACCTTCTCATTGCTAAGCCCCAAAACCTTTCTCAGTATGATTTCCTGAATCTCTGATGAGCACCTGCCCATACTTCCTACAACAATCCTCTGTGGCCTCACGGCATTGCACTGTAGAAGGGCCACAGTAGAAAGCCTCAGCTACACTCCACTTCTTTAAAAGGAGTGTTCCGTTGTTGAACTCTTTTCCTGGAAAACTAGTAGCATCTATCTAATCAGTATGTCAAAAACATTTGTCCCACAGTTCCCTGGAATTTGAAAATAGTTCTGCTCTGTGTTGTATCCAAAAGGTCAAGCATCAGGCACTGGAACAAAGCTACACAGGAAGCAACTCTTCCATTTCAATTAAATTGCCTTGTGGTGAAGACCCCTCCAGTTGCGACATGCAGGGTCCTTGCAGTCTCTTTGCCCCTACCCCATAAACAATGATATCTAATAGCAATCCCTCTACCACGTATCTTAAACACCTTGGGCCTGCTTCCAGCTTTAATCCTATCGGCCCCCACTTGTTATAGAAGTGGATTCTATTCTCGTCTGGCTTTTTAATTTGAAGTGGATTCTACTGTTATACTCAGTGTGCAATTGATTGTTACACTGTGATTATTCATCTGCATCCATGAAATGTTTCCCCAGATCTGACCCCTATGAACTTTGGATGGCTGTGCATTTTTAAAGCTCTAGCTACTCTGCATAAAGCGGAGTATTTTTTGAATGCATAGAACTTGTGTATCTTATTAGCAGCTATATTCCTTTCTGTAAGTATCCAGGCTTTAATAGATGTTTAAAAGATAGTTCTAAATGAATAAAGCAACAGATGAGTTAAAGTGAATTCACCACATTTCGGTTTGAATTTTGTTTCCGTTTATCAGCCCTCGCCTAGAAAGCAGCTCCTCATTTTCTGTTTTACTAAACTTCCACCAGCTTCTGGCTTACCTTCCTTCCCTTGTCTGATTTCTGTTTGTGTTTCCTGCTCCAGCATGGTCAGTTTCATCCTGGCAAGTCCTTTAACCTCCCCTAAATAATCGGACTTTCTCTATCAATCAGGCTGGTATCAAAAAGAGTGGCACCTATTACAACTGCAGATGCCAGGAAAGGGGTGTTGTCTTCATTACTCTTGGAAGTGTGGAGTGTTGCAACTACAGAAGGCAACCTGATGGTGTTGAAAATTAAAATGCACACATCCTTCAAACAAGCAATTCCACTATGGGAATCTCTGCCCCAGAAATAAAAGTGAAAATACATAAAATTTATCTATAAAAGAGTATTTACTGTACTGTTGCTTATAATGTTTTATAAAACTGGAAATGAATACCATCAAATGACAAATAATTTACAAATAATTATATAGCTGCATCACAGCCACGGCCATAAATTCATGCTATAACAAATTACTTTAGAGAAGAAAGATGTAGAAAAGCTTATATATGTTACCACGTCTGTAAAGCAAAATGATTGTTTTGTCAACTGTTCCCCATCTATGTATATTTTTATAGAATCATATAAATTCAGAGAATTCATATAAACACTTACTAGACATAAATATTGAAACATGGGTTACCTGGGGTATAAATGGAATTGAGGATGTTGGCATTGATCTAAGTAGAGGAGGAAACAGACGGGAAGGAGAGAACACAGCTCCCTGCAAGTCCCCCAAATCTGCTTTTTGTAAAACCATATATTCACATTCATAAATTTCTATAAAAATAATAGCAGATAGTTCTTACCCTACACCAAACATCGTTCTACTGTTCAATATATTATTTAATCTTCTGCCAACTTAATGAAATAGATACGATTTTAACCCTCATTTTATAGATGATAAAATGCAGGCACAGAGAAATTAAGGCACTCGGTAAAGTAGAAAAGCTAAAATACAGCAATTTGTGTTCAATCCAGACAGTTTGGGTCCAGAGAGCATACTCTTAACCATTCACTTTTCTGTCTCTTAGGGATGTGCAGTGAGTAAAGAAATAAAAAGTAATTCTTAAAGATGCACAATGTGGCAATTGACAGGATAGTATTGCTTCTAAATGGTGCATTTTACCATACCAGGCTAATCCCTTTTTTTAATTGCAGCCAATTGCATTTTTAAAAAAACCGTCTTAACTACATTTACTATGTGCTAGTACTACCTGTCTACTCATGATTGCTGTTCAGAAAGGATTAAAGCCTCCTAGATTACATCAGTTACACCTCAAGTGACCTGTCCCAATAGTCATCAAAAAACTAAGTCTCAAGGATCTCATTTCAAGAGCTGTTGATAGGGGAAATTAACTACTTGTCGCACGTGCTTTTTAGATCTAATTCTCCTTCTCACTGGAATAAGGATTATCTATAAAACCTTTTTGGCTAGAATGAAAGAAACCTCCTGTAATTAATACAAGCAGACTGCGGAACTATAGACCGCTACCCCTTATCGGACAGGGAAAAACCACAGTGAAGGAAATAGTGCTCTGAAATCGAAATTTGTAAAAATCAACACAAAATAGAGGTAAAAAGTCATCTGAATAAATGACTTAATATAAGAAAGGAGCCTGGGCCTTGAGGTCCACGCTCAAGCTAGACTCTGCAGTTAACTTGGCTAAGCCTCAGGTCTTTCCTTGGACAACCTGCGTACCAAGTGATACCCCTCAAGTGCTCCTTCCATCAGGCAACCTTTAGAGCTCTGATTTTTTTCTACTGAGTTCACTTAAGCAGCAGTTTCTTCATGAGCTGAAAAGCTACTGATTCAGCTCATCTTGTGAGACATCTCTTCCACGATACATTAAGCTTCTGATATTCTGGTGTCCAAATCAGTTTATTATTATTACTTTTTGCATTTGTTTTGGCCTGAATTGTCCTTCAACGTTTAATCACTTCTGAGGAAGCTGCTAAAATGAAGACTCTGGACTTGCTGAGAGGAAGAAACCTGTCTGTTACCTCCCAGGCCTTGCCCTGCATTCAGCCCTTCTCCCACAGTTTGACATCTGTGCACTGCAATGCCTCTCAGCAAAAGGGCTTTGACCATGGGACTGTCTGTCTTTAAAGATACATCTTGATCTTGACATGCATCAAAATGCTATTTGGACTTTAGAAGAGTAATGCCTAAGGTGATTCTAAATGATGGAATGGAAGAGGGACAAAATGAAAGATTCTTTCATTCTTAAGTAGATGGAGTATGCATTTGAATGCCTAGAGGGGAACTCTGATTGACACAGAATATATATATTGGGACAGAGGTTAAAGGTGAACAGAGAGGTTTTGGAATTGTCAATGTAGTCATTGTCACTAAAGCATTCAGCCAAAAGAGGCCACAAAGAGATGTGGAAAAAGGAAAGGACCTCGTGGGTCAAGGACAGACTCTTCTGAAAGAAGTAGGAAGATTTGGTAATAGAAAGGATGAATAGAAAGAAGCAGCATCTGTAATGAATGCTACTGTTCAGTAAGAATGAGTGGGATTTGCAGCATAAATGGGTGAATGGATGGATTGACATTAGGTGAAAATCAATGGCTTTTAATTAATACCACCCCAAAGAGTAAGAAGGATAATGGGGGCAGAGAAGTAGACGATTATACAAAATAAGGTCAATCCTGGTTAGAATAAATTAAACTTCCTATACATGGTCAGGAGTACTATGCTGTTTAAAAACAAAAAACAAAAACAAAAACCTAACTACTGAGTTTCAGTGGGAGGATACATATGGAAGAACAGGAGCTATTCATTTCAAACCAATAGTCTGCCTTCATAAATAATTGCCATTACTAAAACAAGGACCAGTACAGAGGTGGCCCTGATGCCCAGAATCCAAAGGTCAGCTCCCTGAAACGCTCCCAAATCACAGACGTTTACAGTGGCCTGGCCCTGTTCCATCTGTCACAACTTTATTCTGCCCACTGGATTTCTCCTACAACTAACAACTCTGAAAATCTCAGTTTAGAATTCCATATAGCAAAACCATGTTAAAAATACAAATTTTAAAAAGAGAAAGGTTTAGCCTGTTTAAAAAGAACACTATCAAAGATGTAAAGTTTTATTAAAAATAAAACTTCATGTGGCCGGGTGCGGTGGCTCAAGCCTGTAATCCCAGCACTTTGGGAGGCCGAGGCGGGTGGATCACGAGGTCAAGAGATCGAGACCATCCTGGTCAACATGGTGAAACTCCGTCTCTACTAATACAAAAAATTAGCTGGGCACGGTGGCGCGAGCCTGTAATCCCAGCTACTCAGGAGGCTGAGGCAGGAGAATTGCCTGAACCCAGGAGGCGGAGGTTGCGGCGAGCCGAGATCGCGCCATTGCACTCCAGCCTGGGTATCAAGAGCGAAACTACGTCTCAAAAAATAAATAAATAAATAAATAAATAAATAAATAAATAAATAAATAAAACTTCATGTATATAATAGGAAGAATATTAATTAGCTGTTTATGGAAAGGCACAGTAGTGAGGGATATAAAAAATACAACAGAAAAGAAAAACAAGTTTGAATATTAAAAACTACACTAAACTAGCAATTTAGACACTCAGATTACAGTATGAATCTACAAAGGTCATCCAGTGACAGACCAAAGAAATGGACAAAAAAATGGCACTGGCTCCAGCTTATGTGGTATTTTCCTCTTCTCTCATCAAAAAAAGCAAAGAGATGACAGAATATAGAATACCCTGAAAAGGACACCACAGAGTAGAAAACGCACAACCTCGGTGTGTTTAGTGTCTGATATAGTTTACGTATTTTCCCCACCCAAATCTCCTGTTGTAAAGGAATCCCCAGTGTTGAGGGGGCCTGGTGGGAGGTGTGTGGATCACAGGGTCAGATCCCTCACAGCTGGGTGCTCTCTTCCTGACAGTGAGTTCTTGCGAGATTCGGTCCTTTGAACAGGTGTGGTACCTGCCCTCTACTGTCTCTGTCTTGCTCCAGCTTTCGTCAAGTGAAGTGCAAGTTTTTGCTTTGCCTCCTGCCTTGAGTGAAAGCTTCCTGAGGCCTCCCCAGAAGCAGATGATAATTATCCTCCTTGTAAAGCATGCAGAACCATGAGCCAATTAAACCTCTTTTCTTTTCTCTTCTTCTTTTTATTATTTTTTTTTTTTGTGATCAAGTTTCCCTCTTGTAACCCAGGCTGGAGTGCAGTGGCACTGCAACCTCCACCTCCCAGCTTCAGTGATTTTCCTGCCTCAGCCTCCCGAGTAGCTGGGATCTCAGGCACCTGCCACCACACCCGGCTAATTTTTGTATTTTTAGTAGCGATGGGGTTTCACCATGTTGGCCAGGTTGCTCACAAACTCCTGACCTCAGGTGATCCGCCTGCCTCACCCTTTCAAAGTGCTGGAATTATAGGGGTGAGCCGCAGTGCTCGGCCACGCCTCTTTTCTTGTAAATTACCCAGTCTCAGGTATTGCTTTATAGCAATGCAAGCACAGCCTAACACAGTATCATTTCAGTATTTTAAAACAAAGTGTTGAGGACATTTAGAAAAGTTAATGTTTAAAATCACAGAGCTAATAAACTGACTTAAGGACTTGTCCCAATTATTAAACTTTAGAAACTATTTAGATATGCAAGTTAGAATTAAATTAACTTGAATGTTAATTGATAGCAACGGAAATGGTATTTATTTTTGCCTTGTTAATATATTGTTTTATAGCTTGCTCCTGATTCACAGTGAGCAAATCAGTAAGCTCTTCACAGCAATAAGCAGCCCAAAGACATGTTCTAATATTTCTATCAGCACTTTGACAGTGTACTGTTGGGTAAAAGAGGAAATGAATGCTGAGACGGAGATGTGCATTCGGACGGTTTGTTGGGGCATGCTCTCAGAAACACCTGAGACATGCATGCCTTAGAGACATTCTTCAGCCACTGGGAAAAGGAGTCTGCAAAGATTGAATTTAGGCGGTGCAGCAGAGCATCTACTTTGGTATAAAACCAACAGGGGAGATTCCGCAACAAAGACAACCAGTTAATCTGTGCTAACTTTGCCTCGGACTGACGGCTATAGCCCAACAGAACTTTTACACCCAAATTGTGTATGAGATCCTCATTATCCAACCACTCAGGCAGAGCTGGCTTGACCTTCACCTTTCCAATGAATAAAATTATCAATAACTGCCAAAGCAGGGAATATGTTCATCTGTAGCAAGAATCTTCCACAAGAATTGGAATCAGAATGTCATAAACCATCTTCAAATAATGGTTCTGAACACGTCTTTATATAATCTAACTACCTGGTATCTCCTAGTCATAGTTAACATCCATGCTTTTCTGATCTGGGAGAGGCAGTCAATTCCAGGGGATTCTAGTAGAGCGGGAAGCCTTTGGCAAGACCGATGTCCCACATAATCTCAGTCATGTATCACTTAACAACAGGAATACATTGTGGGAAAAGTATCATTAGGCAATTTTGTTATTGTGCAAACATCATAAAGTATATTTACACAAACCTGGATGGTACAGCCTACTACACACGTAGGTGTACAGGATAGCCTATTGCTCCTAGGCTACAAACCTGTACAATATGTTACTATATTGAACATAGGAGGTAATTTTAATGTAACAGTAAGTATTTATGTATCTAAACATCTATATGTAGAAAACATATTGTGTCATACTACAACACTGCAATGTCACTAGGTGGAAGGAATTTTTCAGCTCCTTATAATTTTATGAGACCACTGTAGTACATGTGACCTATCAATGACCAAAATGTCATTACATGGTACAAGACTATAAATGTAGAATAAGGAGACTTCTGCCTGAAAATCAGAGTGAAACAGCATAGCATATGGCCCAAGTGTCAAATTTAAGAAGATATTTGTAGAAAGAAATGTGTCTATCTCGAGGCAGCTGGCCATAAAGCCTATGAGAATAAAATTCTGGAAGAATTTCAAGGTTAAAACTTATGCTGAATTGTTGATCCAGAGTATTAACCATAAAAATCTCTCTTCTTCTTCTATCACCTTTTATCCTTCCTTTACCAACCTATGTTGGTAAACCTCATATGTCTATTCTTTGAGTTTGAACTTTGAAATCTTAAATGAAAGGGAAGAAGAACCAGGTTTTCAACTCAACGTTGAGTACGTGCTTATTTGCAATGTAAAATAAGTGATACCAGAAGACAGAGGAGTGAAGAGAAAAATAAAAGGATCCCACTTAGATTTAATGCAGGTATTTTCGGTCATGTAAAGATGTGCTTAACTCACATATGACCATTATTTGATTTTAAAACAAACAAAACAAAAACTTTCAAACTTTCAGTGGAAGCTCTCAAATGAATGGATTTTCTTTATTCGTTCATTACAAGTAGGGTTAGCCCTCTTATACAATGAAAAGTGAAAGGCCATTCTCTTCCCACTCATGCTTCAAGAGTGGATCTAGGCAACACAGGAGAGCATCCACTATGGCATAAAACCAACAAGCGAGGTCCTGCAACAGAGACAGCATCTGAATTCCCTACTTTCTTGCTGTGATATCAAAAAAAGTATTTCGTCATTGTTCTTGTTTCCTGGAACACTCGCAGAATCTCTGAAGCGATAGGAGTGTTTTTTGTATGCTAATGACATGGCTGGTAGGTGGGGGCCCCTGGATAGTTTCAGAATGGTGGCTGCTTACCAGAAAGACCAAAGAATTATTAGAAGGTGGTAACTTCCATTCCCCCAACTCACATTCAGAGTCGGGGAAAGGGGCTGGAAATCAAGTTAATCACCAATGGCCAGTGATTAAATCAATCTTGCCTATGCAATAAAATCTCCATAAAATGCCCATAAAATGACAGGCTTCTGAGAGCTTCTAGGTTTGCAGAACACATCAAGGTGCTAGAAAAACGTCTTAATCTATGTAGTGTAGCTATTAAGAAGGACATGAGGTTGGGTAATATATGAAGAAAACAGCTTTATTTGGCTCACAGTTCTGTGGACTGAACAAGAAGCACAGCATCATCATCTGCTTGGCTTCTGGTGGGAGCCTCAGGCTGTTTCCGCTCATGGTGAAGATGAAGGGAAGCTGGCATGCGCAGTGATCACATGGTGATAGAGGAAGCAAAAGAGAGAGGGAAGAACTGCTAGGCCGTTTATAATAACTTGATCTCTTGGGAACTAATAGATAATTGATGTACTCCAAGAGGAATCATGAAAGCATTAATCTATTCATGAAGTACTCACCACCATGACCCAAACACCTCCTGCTAGTCTCTACTTCCCAACAACACTACAGTGGGGATGACATTTCAATAGGATATTTGGTGGGAACAAGCCATAGCAGAGGGCATGGAAGCTCGGTGCGATCTCCATTCTCAAACCTATGGAGCTCTTCCATTTGGCTGTTCCTGAGTTATATTCTTTATAATCAACTAATAATAAGCAAAGCACTTTCCTCAGTTCTGTGAGGCACATAGTAAATTATTAAATTATTAAACATGAGCAGGGGTTGTGTGAACTCCCTGAATTTATGGTCTGTTAGTCAGAAATACTGGTGATAACCCTGAATTTATAACTGGCATGTGAATTAAGGGCAGCATTGTAGGACTGAGCCCTTAATTTGTGAGATCTGATGCTGACTCCAGGTAGATAGTGTCAGAATTGAATTGAATTATAACACACCTAGCTGATGTCAGAGAGCTGGAGAAATGGTGTTGGAAAAGTCACCACGCATTTAATGTCAGAACTATTGTGAGTAAAAACAGTTTATTTCTACTCTCTCAGAAGATGATGTCAAGTTTAGACAGTAATTTCCAGAAAAAAGGTGGCAGACTGGAATTTCCTCAATTTCTTGTCATGAAACCTCTTGCCCACATGTTATATAAAGCTGTTATTTCATCTGTAAAATGCCAGTCTTTCAGCCTGTGGTCATAACTCCTCTCCCTCAAGACTTTTTGAAATCTGGCATGTGCTAGTAATTAAGTATTTTCTTTCTTGTACTTGTGTTCTCCCCAACCAACTAGAACCTTTTAATCAGTAAGTTAACATGATATCCTCTCTAAGCTGACACACACACACACACACAATACATTCCATCACTTCACTTTCTCTTTCTTCCTCTTTCAGATATCAACTCCTCAGGTACAAAATCTCTTTAGAAGTGCTAGTTAGGCCAAGTGCAGTGGCTAACGCCTATAATCCCAGCACTTTGGGAGGCCAAGGTCAATGGATCACTTGAGGTCAGGAGTTCGAGATCAGCCTGGCCAACATGGTGAAACTCTGTTTCTACTAAAAATACAAACATTAGCCGGGTGCAGTGATGGGCCTGTAATCCCAGATATTTGGGAGGTTGGGCAGGAGAATCGCTTGAACCTGGGAGGCGGAGGTGACAGTGAGCCAAGATTGCTCCATTGCACTCCAGCCTGGGTGACAGAGCAAGACTCCATCTCAGAAAAAAAAAGAAGAAGTGCTAGTTTTACTGTACTAGCTACTTCTATTTCCTCTTCCTATACTGACCTTTCAGTTGATATCAATATAATCTCTCACCATGCAAATGGCTCTTGCTGATATAACCAAAAATGTTTACATTGCCAAATTATGTTTCTTGAACTTACAGCAAAAGTTTTTCCAGTTGACTAATTGCTATCTCTTTGGCTTTTCTGGCATTGTGAGTTCTTGACTTTTCTTTCTTCTCTGTCCACTCCTTGGTCCTCTACAACCCAACCTTTAAATGTTAGCAATCTCAAGATTCGCCCCTAGTCCCTTTTCTAATTCCTTTACTATCTCCTCAAGTAAGCTAATTGCCATGTCCATGTCTTTGATAGCTATTGATGCATAAAATACAACAATAAAGTATATGTAGTATACATGTAAGTATATGTCTTGTGTGTATATCTCTAGGTTAGTTGGAGCTCAACTAACCTTAACTTGATTTGCCTTCTCTTCAAGCTGTTAGTTGGGTCCAGGTCTGCTCATATCTTTTATACCCCTTGGATCAGCAGCTCTAAGGCTAGTGAAAGGTTTAGAATAAGTAGTGTTGGTTATATACATGAAAAGTGATTATTCAGAGAATGAAAAGACAAGCCACAGACTGAGAGAAAATCTTTGTAAAACATAAATCTATTAAAGGACAGATATGCATACTATACATAGACCTCTTAAAAGTGAACAATTTAAAAAAACTTATTTAAAAATGGATAAAAGATAATTTTCCAGAGTTAATGCCAGACACCAAACCATAAATCCAAGAAGCTCAGAAAACACCAAGTAGGATACATACAAAAACAAAAACAAAAAATGAACAAAAACTACCCACAGGTGTTATCATTTTCAAACTATAGAAAGTCAAAGATAAAATACCCAAAAAGAAGTTGGGAGGAAAAATATCTTACATATAAAAAATAAGAATTATATCCAATTATCCCAATAAATTATGCAAGCAAGGAGAGAGTAGACTAAAATATTTAATGTTAAAGGAAAAAGCTATCAACACAAAATTCTGTACCCTGTGAAATTACCCTTAATAAGCAAAAATTGGGAAAATTTGTTCCCAACAGACCTGCCTTGCAAGGAATATTTTTAAAAGTTAGGGGAGGGATAACAGGGGATGGGGGGATTTGGGAGGGATAACATTAGGAGAAATACCTAATGTAGATGATAGGGAGATGGATACAGCAAATCTCTATGGCATGTGTATACCTGTCTCACAGTGCTGCACGATCTGAGCATGTACCCAGAACTTAAAGCATAATATCAAAAACAAAAAAAGTTTGCAAAAGAAAAATAAAATAATATAGATCAACAACTATAATTTACATGAAGGAAAAGAGAAATAATAAATGAATAGAAACAAAAACAAGTTTTTATTAATAGATCAAAAGGACATCAGTTTGTTCTACACAATAATGTCTATATTTGATTATATATGTTTACACACACATAAACATATATGCTTATGTGTAAATGAAGAGAATGACAGCAATAATACAAGGGGTAGGAGAGAGGAAGTAGAAATGTTTAGTTATGATAGACTATTTGCACTACATGTACAGAGGCATAGCACTATTTGAATGTAGACTTGGCTTCGTTGTAAATGTGTATTGCAAACCATAGAGCAAACACTAAATGGAGTAAGAAAAGTAAAACTGACATGCTAAGAAAGGAGAGAAAACAGAATTATATAAAATGCTCAATTAAAATCACAAAAGGCAGAAAAGAGTGGAAGACAATAATAAGAATGAAGAACAAAAGCAACAAATAGAAAATGTGGCAGATATTTATCCAGTTATACCAATAATCACTTTGAACATCAGTGGTCAAAATGATGGTTTAAAAGACAGAGACTGTCAGAGTGAATCAAAAAGTAAGACTGAAGCCTATGCTGTCTACAACCACTTGACATATAAAGGCACATATAGATTAAAAGTAAATTAATGAAAAATATGCATCATGTTAAGACCAATTAAAAGAAGGCAGGAGTAATTGTATTAATTTAATACAGAGCAGATGTTAAAATGAGAAATGTCATGAGGGATTAATAATGACATTACACAATGATAATGTGTTCAGTTCTTCAAGAAGACATAACAATCCTTAACATGTATGTACCTAACAACAGAACATCAAACTAAATGAAGCAAAAACTGGTAGATTTCCAGGAGAAAGTTATGAATCCATTATTGCTATCAGAGACTTTAACATCTTCTATTAAAAACAGACATTATCTAGCAGAGAAAAACCATTAAAGACAAAACTGAACATCATTAATCAACTGGATATACTTGATATCTACAGATGACATCATCCAACAGCAGCAGAAACACACACACATACACACACACACACACACTTTTCTAAAGTTCTTATGGACTACACACCTGGGAGATAATATCCTGGTTCATAAAAGAACACCTTATCAATTTTTTAAAAAATAGTATTCAAACAATACCTGCTCTCAGACCACAGTGAAAATAAACTAAAAATCAGTAACATGTAGGTATAACTAGAATTCCCAAAATACATAGAGATTGGACAACACTTTCATAAATAACACATGGGCCGAAGAAGAAACTTCAAGAGAAACTTAAAAATATCAAGTAAATGAAAATGAAAATATAACATTGATATTTATGGAATGAGGTAAAAGCAATGCTTTGAGGGAAATTTATATTAAATGAATATTTATAATATTAAATGAATATATTAGAAAAGAAGAAATCAGATATCAATAATGTACATTTCTACCTTAGAGAACTTGGAAAAGAAAAACAAATTAAATCCATAGTAAGCAAAAGAAAAGAAATAATAAAAATCAGAGCATAAATTAATAAAATAAAAATCAGAAAATAAGAAAAACCAGTGGAATCAAAAGTTGTTTCTTAGAAAAAGTCAATAAAATTAATAAAACTCTGGTCTGGCTAACTAAGGAAAAACAGAGAGGACACAAGTTATTAATATCAGAAATGCAAAATGGGACATTACTACAGATTCCATGCGTATTAAAAGAATAATCAAAGAGTATTATAAACAACTTTGTTCCCACAAAGTTGACAACCTAGATGAAATGGGCCAATTCCTTGAAAGATGTAGTAAGCCAAAATTAACAAAATAATTTAGATATTGTCTAAATAGGTCTATAGCTGGTAAATAAATTGAATAAATAATTAATCTTCTAAAGCAGAAAGTTCCAGGTCAATGGGTTCACTGATTAATTGTATCAAATGATTACATAATAAATCATTTGATTCTCGACAGTCTCTTCCAGATGGCAGATGCAAAGGGAATACATCCAAACTCACTCTATGAGAACAGCATTACCCTAATACCAAAACCAGGCAAAGACATCACAAGAAAACTATCAAACAATATATCTCATGAAAATGGATACAAAAATCCTCAGTAAAATATCAGCAGATGGAATCCATCAATGTATACAAGGAATTATACACAGTGATCAAGCGGGATTTGTCACAGGTATGCAAGGTTGGTTCAACATTCAAAAATCAATTAATGTAATCCATCATATCAACAGGCTAAAAAGGAAAAAAATCCACATGATCATGTCAATAGATGCAAAAAAATTTGACAAAATCCAAAGCTATTTATGAAAAAAGAAGAAAAAACTCTCAGTAAACTAGGAATAGAGGGAATCTTCCTCAAATTGATGTACATTATCTACAATAAAACTATAGGTAACACCACACTCAATGGAAGGAAACTAGAAACTTACTCTCTAAGATCTATGACAAGAATTACAACTGCTCTTATTGCTCTTTTAAACATTGTACTTGAAATCCTAGCTAACAAAACAGGGCAAGAAAAGTAAGCAAAGGTATACAGACTGGGAAGGAAGAATAAAACTATTTTTGTTCAAAAATGATGTGATTATATAAAACTGGAAGAAATTGATTTGAAATTTCCTGGAACTAATAAACAATGTTGCAAGGTTTCAAGATACAAGATTAATATACAAATGTCAATCTCTTACCTATACATCAATAATGAACAAGTTATCTTAGTCTGTTTTGTGTTGCAGTAACAGACTACTCTCAGCTTCTGGTAAGGGCTTCATGCTGCATCGTGACATGGTGGAGAACCAGAAGGAAAAGCAGGCATGCCAAAGAGTGAAACACAGAGCTCAATCTTGCTTTTAAACAACTTGCTCTTGGGAAAAGTAACCCAGTCCCAAGAGAACCAACCCAGTCTTGCAAGAAAGACATTAATCCATTTAATGACATAATTATTTCTAAAAGGCCCCACCACCTCTCAATACTATTACATTGGCAATAAAATTTCAACATTAGTTTGGTGGGGACAAACCCCATCCAAATCATAGCACAAGTGAAGCTTGAAATTAAGAAAGCAATAAAACTCTGATGAATAAGATAACAAATCTCAATAAATGGACAGATATTCCATGTTAATGGATAGGAAGATTCAATATCATCAGCATGTCAGTTTTTTCCACTTTGATTTATATATTCAATGCCATCCCAACAAAAATTTTAGAAAATTATTTTGTAGGTATCGACAGACTGATTCTGAAATTTATATGGAAAGGCAAAAAACCAAAACTAGTGAACATTAAATTGAATAAAAACAAAGTTAGAAAATTGACACCACTCAACTTCAAGACTTACTGTAATAGACAAAAAACCTAAGGAAGTAGAATAGAGAGCCCAGAAACAGATCCAGATAATGATAATTAACTAATTGTTGAAAAAGGAGCAAAAGAAATATAATATTAAAAAGATGATCTTTTCAACAAATGGTCCAGAAACTACTGGACATAGTATCTTTAAAAAACGAATCTAGACAAAGACTTTATACCCTTCACAAAAATTAAATCAGAATGGATCATAGACCACAATGTAAAATGAAAAACTATAAAATTCCTAGACAATAACATAGGAGAAAACATAGATTATCTTGGGCATGGTGATAACTTTTTAGAGCTGACACAAAAGTCACAATTCATGAGATAAATATTTATAAGCTGGACTTCATTAAAATCAAGAACTTCTGCTTTCCAAAAGACAGCGTCAAGTGATTGAGAAGACAAGCCACAGACTGGGAGAGATTATTTGAAGAAGCTACGTGATAAAACACAAAGAACTCTTAAAATCCCACAGTAAGTAAATAAACAACCTCATTATCATTTTTTTTTCCTTGTGACTGAGTCTTGCTTTTTCACCCAGGCTAGAGTGTAGTGGTGGCATCTCAGCTCACTGAAACCTCCACCTCCTGGATTCAAGCAATTCTCCTGACTCAGCCTCCTAACTAGCTGGGACCACAAGTGTACACCATCACATCCAGCTAATTTTTGTATTTTTAGGAGAGATGGAGTCTCACCATGTTGGCCAGGCTGGTCTCAAAGCCTTGAACTCAAGTGATTTGCCCACCTCAGCCTCCCAAAATGCTGAGATTACAGGTGTGAACCACTGTACCAGGCCTAACAACCTGATTTTTAAAATGGGCCAAAGACTATAACAGAATCCTCAGCAAAGAAGATATACAGAATATACAGATGGCAAATAACCATCTGAGAAGATACAGCACATCTTGTCATCAGGAAAACGTGAATTAAGATGACAAAATATCTCTACACATCTATTAGGATGGCCAAAATCTACAACGCTGATGACACCCACTGTTGGCTAAGATACAGAGCAACAGGAACTCTCAATCTTTGATGGTGGGAACACGGAATTCCACAACCACTTTGAGGGGATTTTTTATTGTTGTTTGCTTAAAAAAATTTTTTAAATTTTAGAGACAGTGTCTTGCTATGTTGTACAGGCTAGAGTGCAGTGGCTACTCACAGGCACAATTATAGCACATTATAGCCTCAAACTACTGGGCTCAAGTGATCCTCCTGCCTCAGCCTCCCAAGTAGCTAGGACTACAGTATGTGCTACTGTGGCCTGTACAGCCACTTGGAAAGACAGTTTGGTAGGTGTCTTATAAAACTAAACTTACTCCTACCATAAGGTCCAGCAATCAAGCTCTTCACTATTTATCCAAAGGAGTTGAAAACATATGTCTGCGCCAACACCAGCATACGGATGTTTATAGCAGGTTTATTCATAATTGCCAAAACTTGTAAGGAACCAAAATGTTCTTTAGTAGATAAACAAAGTGTGGTACATCCATACAACAAAACGTTATTCAACAATAAAAGGAAATAACCTGTCAAGCCATGACAAAACATAGAGGAACATTGAAAGCATATTGCTAAGTGAAATAAGTGCATCTGAAATGGAGACAGACTTTATGATTTCAACCATATGACATTGTGGAAGCTCCAAAACCAAGGAGACAAAGAAGACATCAATGGTTGCTAAGGGTTTCGAGAAAGTGGGGAGGATCCAAGGGGTGAAGCATAAGGGATTTTTAAGACAGTGAAACTATTCTGTTTGATCCTTTTTTTGTTTGTTTGTTTTTTGAGCCAGAGTCTGGCTCTATCACCCAGGCTGCAATGCAATGGCACCATCTTGGCTCAGTGCCACCTCTGCCTTCCAGGTTCAAGCAATTCTCCTGCCTCAGTCTCCCAAGTAGCTGGGATTACAGGTGCCCAGCTAATTTTTTGTATTCTTAGTAGATGCGGGTTTCACCATGTTGGCCAGGCTGATCTCGAACTCCTGACCTCAGGTGATCCACCCGCCTAATCCTCCCAAAGTGCTGGGATTACAGGCATGAGCCACTGCACCATTAATGGTGAATATATGCCATCATGTATTTGGCAAAACTCATAGAATGCACAACAGAATGAGTGAACCCTAATGTAAGCTATGGACTTTGGTTGATAGTTTTGTCTATCAGTATTGGTTCATCAATTCTAACAAATGTACCATATTATATATTAATAATGAAGGTAATATGAGGACTCCATACTTTCTGCTCAATTTCCCTGTAAACTTAAAACTGCTCTTAAAAAGTCCAATAATAATATATACGGGAAACAGATATTATAAACAGTCTTCAGTTACTGTAGGGAAAAAAAAGAAGAAATTCCTTACCATCTTGCATCAGCATTGTTGTGGTCCAAATGGGCTTCATAAATTAGTTGTATATTGAGCCTGAACCTTGAACAATGGATGTGGAAGGAATCTGGAGGAAACAAATCATAATAAAAATGTTGGCTAAAAAATAAAAGTAATATTGCCATTATTCTCTTTGTCAGTAAATAGATCAAAAGTAGGATGCTGAGAATTTTGTCATTAATTGAATTTCACATGATAGCTAAGTTTCCTAGTAGCCATCCATCCTTAACCAAATTTCTCTTGTTCCTACTGAATTCTTTTGTAAGAAGGGTGTACAGATGCTTAGCAGCTGTTGCTGTATGTCAGGAAGCAGCTTTATAACTGTGCCTCCCAATGAAATAAATATAAACTGTAGGTTATAGAAGCTCCAGTTCTCACATCAGTGGTATGTACTGGGAATGCTGTAATGGCTACCACCTGAGATATGCAGAGAAAAAGCAAAAACGAAAAATGTTCCATGCACCTCATGCCTTTCTGAAAAATGATAGCTTTCCCGCAAGACATATGGAAACAACTGCTTTCCCGAATATGTAATGTCTCAGGGCACAGACGAAGCCAGTCGGCTTGACAGATAACAGTGAGGAGAGAAATATATGAACATTTCTCTTTGGGCCAAGAAGCAATAATGTGTCTTACTAGAGTTACTGCCTCTATTAAAAGTAGATACAGGATATTAATTGTATTACACAGGAGTTCAGAACAAGGGCTAGAGCACAGCTCCAAAACAGCATGGAAACTGTCACTTCCCAGCTTAGCCTTCTCTAATTAAGTCCCAATGGGGTCTCCTGTTCATTTCGGTAATGTGCACTTCTCAGGATAAATGATATTTAAATGCTCAGAAAAATCCCTGCATCTAAATTGGTCACCAACTCAAATTTGTACTAGATGGCCGTGACCGTGACTGCAAATTGTTATACACACCTCCAGTGTCTCTTTGTTTATGAGTATGCATCTGCCAGTTAATGGGTTATCGCTGCCTCTTCAAAGCAGACCATCACTATAGTAAGTCCTCAATGGGTAACCCAGAACCAAACACCAGCTGTGTGGAGCCACATAGAAAATTCAGTCTGAGAGGACCCAAAACTAGAATGGCAGTTATCTGTTGGTCATTTTTGTAGTATTCAATGTAGCCAATTTGAGGGGAGCCTCTTTTCCTTGAAAACCCTGAACCAAGTTAAACATTTTTTTCTTTGAAGATTCATGGACCACTGAGAGAGAACGCACATATGCACATTGTGTGGGTGTCCTCAGGAAGCTTCACCTCCCTGCTCAGCCGTGCCTACTTTTGTTGTGTTTGCATTTCTCTTCTCACTTTTAATGTGTATATTGTTTTCTTTCTCAACCCCGGTGCTCAAACACCCTTTGGTACTCATTCCTCTTTTCCTGGACCTTCTTTGACCTTATTAAATTTTGAAAGACAGGAAACAAAAAAAAAGTATGGCTCAGATTGAAAACCACAAAAACTGGTTATATCATATTATAATGGATATTTTGTTTCTTTTTTCAAATCTTGAAGTCCCAAAAGTAAGGTAGAAATTACATTTTTTAATTTAAAAAAAATTCATGAATTTAGACACAGAATTAAGGTTAACTAATTAGATGATAGAGAAAGAGTGTCAGTTACAGCATTAAGTAATCTACAAGGACTGACTTAATAACTGTGATGTATAATTGGGGCCATATCTGCTTTGAGCCAGAGGTGAACTGCTGATCTAAAAGGAAAAGTTGCACACCCCATTCACCTGGCTATTTTCATTCCCCAGAGCCCTTGAATAGGTCCCTGCTGCACTATTAATAAAACAAGTGTGTCCTAGGAGTCCATCTATTTCACTATGTTATTATTCCATAGGGTAGTGTCCTAGGTTAATAAAGCCTCATTAACGATTGCTAGCAGAACCCCTCAAGCTTTCCAGTGATTCATTTTACAATAATGGAAAGAACATCAGAATTTACCCCCATATCCAATTTCAAATGCCCTAAAGCGAAGAATAAGAGGTTGGAAACACAAAAAGGTATGTGCTGTCTTCCTGCAATGTCAAAAACATAATCATTCTAGGGGTCACTGTTAGTTACTGAATAACCTGTGTGGGATGAACAGCATTGCCATCTTAAAAGTGCATATTTTCTCATCTTATGGAGCATAGCATTCTATTATATAGCTAATGGGAAGTATCTATGCTTTCTCCCTGGATTTTCTTAATTTCCCACGCAGGTAGCCAGAAATTTTTCTTGCAGCCTCCTAATGTAAGCATAAAATTGTTGTGCCCATATTATTGTTGCCATTAATGCTGTTACCCAATTTGTTAGAGTGAATAAAACGCATATTTATTTTAGGCACATGTTTGAAACTTTTTCATTGAGAAAGGTTGATGATTATTAACACATGTTGTCTCAATAATTAAGAGGTAACTAGGTCATTAGAAACTCATTAATCTTCAGAATTTTGTATCCCACAGGATCTCATGTGAGAATTTAGAGCTCGGAAAGAAATATGCCTTGCTTTTCTCTTAGAAATGAAATAAGAGCCATTATAAAAATGAGCCTGGAATGTGGGCTTCATTCAGTTTATATTTCAACTTATTAGAGTGTGTTCTTTCATTTTGTTTAAAAAGATGTCATATCTTTCAACAATAGTCTGGATGTAAATATTTCTGTTAAATATGTATTGGAGGTCGCAAAAATGTTATCATTGTTTCCACCTTAGTTTCATCTGTATGACAGTAATAAAACATTCTGTATTTCTTGACAATTCGTTGTCATTCTCTGAGGGTTCTTCATACTTGCATGCCTTATTTCCTACTCTTCTGTTTTTATGGAATTCCTTTTCTCCCACTACTCTTTGGGAAACAATTTTCTTTGCTACCTTTAACTTTTCCTCCAAGATTCAATGCATTATATTACTTTAAAATATAAAATCTTATTTCCTGAAATGTTACACAACTGTAAGTTAAAGGTGTCTTAGCTTCAAGAGCAAAGACTTTCATTTTGTCCAAGTTAGTACTGAGTGATCCTTTTTCTTACTGAGTTGAGCATTTCGGCATCTTGCTGAAGGCTTAAAGCCGTTTCATCCAGGCAGTGCAGTAGACAGAAAAGCTCACAATGTTTTCCTGTAGAATGTTTTTAATGAAATAATGATCTTGGAAGATGTGAGGCTGACAGCTCAAGAGACAGAGATATCCTGATTAGCCAAAGGGTGAGCACAGCATGGGTCAACAGCAGGACACCAGCCTCTACTTGTGGCTTGGAGCAAATCGGCCCCATGAAAGTGCAGTCTCCCTCTTCTCCCCATCTGCCAAGCCCAGGCAGCACGGCCCGATTAGTACCAGCTGTGAGGGTGAGCGCTCTGATGGAGACAGAGTTCAACTCAAAGCTGAACCAACTCCCCAGCCTGCTTCCAGACAGCACCATTAGGCTGTAAAATCTCCATGTTCCTACTACCCTAATCAAGCCCCAATCAAAGACATACCCGGCAGCACATTACTTGCTCCCCTGTCTTCTATTTTGCCCAACATCAATAATGAAACCGCAAATCAAGTCTACTCAGTGTGCTATTTTGATCAAGATCGGGGGAGAAAACCTTTTCCTTTTATACTTCATAGCTCAAATTTGATTTTTGAAGGAGTCGCATTTTCTCTGATAAACAGACATGATAATATGAAGTTTGTTATTAAATCAATACCTGCTGTTTTCTTAGTGTTGACATTAGACAATGGTCTATGGAAAATTTTTACAGAAAATGTTAATTAAAAAAAAATTTAAAGCCCAAGTATCTCATGTATCTATCTCTGACCTTCCAGGAAAAGCCAAAGGAAAGACATACAGCCACAGTAACATATAAAGTCACTCTTCTATTACAATGTGAATTGTGTCACCTGCAAAACCATACATACCAGCAGCAGACACCTTTCTAAAACAAGACCTATTTTGATATGCTCACTGTTTCCTCAGGGTGAAAAGTATTCCTATTAGTATTAAATAGCTAATGTGAATATCTCATCTGACAGAAAACCTGAGGCTTTATCAGGATGGCTAGCAATAATTTCAGTGTACATGAAAATGACTGCAAAACACATGTTTCAATAAATCCACCATAAATGTATTCCTGCCTTAACTTCCTTTTAGCTAGAACCTCCTAAAACGCCCACAGCCACTGCAACACCAGTGAACCTGGGGGAAATGTGATTGAAGGAAATCAGAAAGGGAATATCATACTCCTTCTAAATTTTTATGAAGACGTGACCATGTTAACAAAGTGTTAGTGTTCTTCTCAAGGCCATGAGAGGGTCTGATGTAAGAAAAGACTCTGAAACGTAAAGTTTTTCAGTTTTACAGTAAGTAGGTTTGCCTCTGAGTTTACATATGTGAAAATTATAAACTCAGGTAATTCCAGAAATTTCAATCCAAATACGATAGCTCCGTGAACTTTTCAAGTATGCTAAGCAGTCTCATTGATAAGTACTCATTTCTCATCTACATCTTGAAAATCTGAATTGGCAGAAGCAATGACGCCAACATTCCTCAGAGGAGACTTCTCAGGCCACTTCTGACCCTACCGGGGGGAGCTTGGCAAGTCCTGTAGCATGAGCATGTGGACAAAGCTAGGCTGACCTGTACCAGGGGAACTAGACAGATCTTGTACTAAGGTCACAGAATAAGGTATACAGAGGGAGCAAGATTTTGCCGGTGGATATTGGCATCTAGGAGTAGGCAGAGTTAGTGGGAGACGAAGTAACATCCAGAGGTCTCAGAGGGCCTGTGAGTGAGCTGCCAGTGTCTGGGCAGCACAATAGAATTGAATCAGGTGGGCTTGCTAGGAGAACCGAGAAGAACTGGAGGCACAAACTTGGAATCGGGGAACAAGCATGGCCTCTGGTTCCCAAACCAAGACAAGACATGGGGAAATAGATAAAACCCCATTAACAGAATTCAAGTTCAACATAAATGAGGGACTCAATTTTACTGCACATTAATTCACTAGATCCCCATTTGAGTGTCCTGTACCTGAATGTCTGCCTTTTGAGCTCATTGGAACTGCCTGCCTTTGGAGCCCATTTAAACAAGGGGTGCTATTTTATGCCTGCTAATTCAGTTACTAGTGAATTAACATATACAATCAATAAATATGCATATACATTCAATAACTATGTATTTAAATGCTTAGTATACCAGACACTGCTCTAGTTACAAAATCCCTAACCCTTAAAGTTTGTATTCTATTGAGAAGGCATACAAATAAAAATAAATAGATCATTTCAGACAACTGACAAGAGCTATGAAAAAAGTGGCCATCATATACTCCATGGAATACTATGCAACCATAAAAAAGAATGAGTTCACGCCCTTTGCAGGGACTTGGATGAAGCTGGAAACCGTCATTCTCAGCAAACTAACACAGGAACAGAAAACCAACCACCACATGCTCTCACTCATAAGTGGAAGTTGAACAATGAGAATACATGGACACAGGGAGGGGAACATCACACATTGGGGCCTTGCGGGGGTTGGAGGGCAAGGGGAGGGAGAGCATAGGAGAAATACCTAATGCAGATGATGGGATGATGGGTGCAGCAAACCACCATGGTACATATATATATACCTATGTAACAAACCTGCATGTTTTGCATGTGTATCCCAGCAATTAAAGTGTGATAATAATAAAAAAGGTGGCCATAATGCCATAAGGCATGTCCAAGGTAGGGGAATTTTTTTCTTTAGGG
Source organism: Aotus nancymaae (assembly GCF_030222135.1). NCBI lineage: Eukaryota > Metazoa > Chordata > Mammalia > Primates > Aotidae > Aotus > Aotus nancymaae. The sequence continues at coordinate 20,407,825 of NW_026988465.1, forward strand.
GATGATCAGGAAAGGTGTCTTTGAGGAGATGAAACTTAAGCCAAGGGCTGAGTGATCAGAGTTGGCCATACGACAGTCTATGGGAATAGTCTTTCACACAGTGAATCACAAAAGACAAAATGTTTGGCCTGTGGTATGTTTTAGGATGGAAAAGAAACACTACTAAACAGGTAGCAAATATGACATGATGTGATATGAGAGAAATACAGAGAAGGAGGTATGGCATCAGAATACATGGGATTTTAGAGACCAAGTTAAGAAATAGGCATTAGTTGCCTAGGAAGTTACTGAAACTAAGTGGGAAAATAATAAAATTCTATATAGTTATTTGGTTTTTTGTTGTCTATTTTTTCTTTTTTTGACGTGGTCTCACTCAGTCACCCAAGCTGGAGTACAGTGGCATGATCACAGTTCACTGCAACCTCAAACTCCTGCACTCAGGCAATCCTTCTACCTCAGCCTCCAGAGTAGCTGAGACCACAGGTATGCAACACCACATCCAGCTGATTTCTTTTTAATTTTTTGTAGAAATGGGGTCTCACTCCTCACCTCTCAAAGTGTTAGGATTAAAGGTGTAAGTCACTGCACCTGGCCCCTATTTATTCTTCAAAATGATCACTTACTCTAACTTCTGCATGAAAAGTGTCAATTTCTCTACTTCCCGTGTCTGAGTGTTTTCCCCTTGATTTCTGTTATGATACCTCTAAGCTAACTTCCTTCAACTCAGCCAATTAGGGCCAATTCTCTCTCATTTGGATATTGTCCCATTGCAAACTGAACCCAGTTCTGATACTACAGAGAAATTCCTGAATGAACAGAAAACCGCTGAAGGGGAAAGACATGGCCGGGCACAGTGGTGTCTAGCATCGATTCCCCAGTGAGAATTCTGACAAACTGAAATTTGTTTGGCCGGAGAAAGAAAGAATTTCTTATTCAAACTTCTGAATAAACGTGACATAACCAGAGTTTCTTATCTATTGCCAGGGTGGGGGTTAAATGACTATACTAATTTTTCATTTAAAAAATCAAAATGCATCAACTGCAACCATGGTTCGCATCATGTAATATCCTTCATTTCAAAAGGTGTCTCAAGATCTTTCAATAGCACAGTTGTAATTATGAACATGAGTGTCAGCAAAACACAGGGTGTGGGTTCATGAAAATGCATAATCATACAGCACACAGTGTTGAGGATAACAACAGCAAACCAAACTCCCAGGCATTTGTGTACATATAACTAAACTTTTCCACATTCTTCTAGGATTCATAGCCCATCAAAAGATCTGTTAATTACTATACAGTGGGGAAAGCGAAGGTTTTTTTAATCTGAAAATTACACATTGATTCTAAACCTTTAAAATACTTAGATTTTGGGTGTGTCAGAAGGTATGATTTAGCCTTTAAAACTGAGTCAATTACATCACACACTATCAACTTGCAAACTTAATAAAAAAGGAATGATTGCACTTAATGTGTACTAACAAACTGTAAAACTTGTTCAAGGATAGAATATTTAGCTCCAGCTAACAGAAACCCAAAACCAGATTAGGGTTGAAGGCCAAGAAGGCAAAATGCAGCCTCCCTAAAGCCAGAGTGGAATAGCGGGTGGAACAATGTGAATAAAGAATTGATGTTTTATATTCTCTGTACAGCACGTTAATCCTATCAGGAATAAGTATTGATTTACATTTCACATCTAACTTTCTTCGCTTCTGTCAAATTTAATGAATGTTGATGCAGACATTGATTTTTCTAGCAAAAGGAAATTAACAGGACATTGTCCAATTTTGACCTTTACTTAATGAGCCATGTATACATCAAAAGCCTTTTAAAACATGTTGTTGATCAGCCACGGAGCTTCAAAAGCAGTCTTTTGTACCAAAAATAAAAAATAAAAATCGTACTTTTAATGATCCCCAAACTCATAATTATTATAGAGAGAAAACGCAATAGAAATACAAAAGGGGGCGGCTCCCTTGCCACAATCCAGGCAGTGAGAAATCATCAGTGGCTTGCAGAATGTGGAACGTGGGATATGTCTATTCATAATTCAAATGCCATCTTTTACAAGGCGCTGAGGGGAGTTCATTTAATAGCAATCCTGCATAAAACCTCTGCCTATGTACCTCTATGCCTAAAAATAAGCCCCCACACTTGTTTGTTTAAATCACTGCTACTAGAAAACGCTTAACATTAGTTTTGATGTTATTTTGGACAAAAACTCAGTTCCAGTTCGTTGAATAAAATCACATGCATGTCTGCTGATCTGCTGCTTCCAGTTTTTTTATTTTTCCCCCCTTACAATGTGTGCTTTGTCTATAGGATTGGGATGCATGGAAAGGAAATAAATGTCTTGATTCTCAACATAATTCCCCTCATAATTCCAAATAGTATACAGAAGGTGAAGAGTTAAAATCAAATGTTCCATTTAAGCCTTATCTTGTTAATATAAACTCTAAGAAACTTTTTAATTTTATAATATTGGGTGTTTTTTAACATCAAACTACTCAAAAGTAGTAGCTATTACAAAATCTTGCTTGACCATAGGTGGTTATATCAAAGTGTGTGATAATAGTATTTGTTATAACAAGATTTTGATAGCTTAAAATGTTAGTTATTACGGAACTACACGTTCACAATTTTTGCTGAGTTAATAAATATTGAAACTGTCTACAATGATCTGCTTGATATCTCTCCTTGTTTTGCTTAAGAATTTTTCAAACTCAACAGGTCCAAGGGCCAGTGGAGTTCAGAGGTGTCATAAAACCAGCGAAAGAACAGAGAACTACAAAGCAATAGAAAAAGCACCAGATACAGGTGAACTGGTCAAACTTTAGGGGAGACACCAAGTCCCTTATAAAAGAAGGGAGGTCATTATCCACTCCGAAGAAACAGTCAAGTGAGTTCTTCGACAACTGCATAACTCTGGTTCCTTTAAAATTCATAAAAAATTGAAAAATTCTTATTATATATGGTTTTCAGATGAATGTCACCTAAAATGTATACCTGTAAATGCAACAGTGCATAATCATTTTCCTTCCTACAATAAATCCATCTAGGCAGTATTTATATTGTTTTGAATATCAAGCGATAGTAGAATGGGGACTAATGACTTCTATGAATATTCATAGATGATCATTCTTACTAAGGAAAATATTGAGGAAGTGCCAGTTTTATCTAAAATGCCCTCAAGTAAATGTTCTAATTTTTTAGCTCTAAGCCAATAATGACTTCTTTTAAAAATCTGAGTTTTCATTTACAGTCCACATAATAAATATAGGTAAAATTAAAACCAGAATGGAAGAGATGAATATCTTGTACAACTTAATGTGGCAACAGATTCATAAAACTGAATAAGAAAACTTGTTTAAATAAAAGACTTATCATGAAGACACTGACCTAATTTCAGAATCAAATCCCATTTCTGTCTTCTACCTTATATCTAATGCTGTCTTTAGCCGTGTAAAAATAGCTGAGGTCAGTGATTCTTGACTAAGAAATTCCAGGTTGTCCTTTCAATTAGATTTCATTACGTTTTCTCAAGAGTAGATTAAAAGAGCATGCTTGTGTAGGGGAGACATACAAAGCAGTAGACAGAAATTATCCAATGAGTTTTTAGAATAGTTTTCCTTAGAAGTCTTAAAAATAGGTTAGGAAGTCATAGGGGATGGAAGCACTGTGGTCTCTCCTGAAGCAGAGAATGGACTGTTTGACACCTGGAGACTCTTTCCAGTTCAGTGAGTTTACACTTTTATTTCTTAAATGCACTAGCAATGTGTAAAGACCCTTTAAGAGTTATGGGATTGGGAATGATTTATTTTTATACTAATGATACATTGTGGTCACATGATGTTCTTCCTCTGAAGATCTTGGAGAGCTTTCTTGAAATTTTCTAATTAAATTTCCTTGCATTTCTCAGAAGCATGCATACAGCACACATTATTATCCACATTGTAGGCATGGCAAAGCTGAGTGCCCAGGGATACAAAAAAAGAATAAGTGAATCCGATACTTACAAAGCCTGAATACTCAAATTAACAAAAGACTTGCTGCATTTCTTACTAAGGCAGAATTTACAGAGAAAGCGGCTGCATAATCCTAGGTCTTTGAGAGAGGAAAAGAGAAAAATCTGGCAATTTTGAGAGGGCTGTCTGAAACCTTATGCATGGTCCTGGATCACTGCAGTACGAGTATCCAGGGGTGATTCTGAAGGGGTGATCCAGGGAAAAAGCCCAAATAAAAGCCAATGAATGGTCCAAGTTATCTGTAGGGTGGATTCCATTTACCTTAACTAGTTATGTTGTTGTACTCACATAGTTGAATTTTTCAAGTCCTATTAATATGTATTAAGAAGCACTTACAGCTTGGAAAAATACGAATGTTAATTTAAATCCAAATTCTGGTGAACAAGGCCTCTTTCTGTTTGGATGTGCCACACACTGTAACTCAAATGATGTATTTCATCCTCACAGTAATCCTCATGCTAATGTAGGAACTGAGGTTCAAACAGTCAAATAATTCCATGAATATTGTAAGTATTTATTGACAGAGAATGTTTCTGCCTACTTTTCTTTCTGACTCCCAATTCAAACATAAAATTTTCAAAGCATTTTTTAAGAGGGAGGAAAAGTAGTCATAGAGAAATACGTGTGGTTTTAGTAGATTTTCTGTTTTTAAATTTGAGAGATAAATGCCACAAAAATGTAAGGCAAACAGGGAGATCTAATTTTCCATTTCATTTGTTAATTTATTTTTTTAAAGAATGAAACAAACCTGTGATTGAGGAAGAAGCACATAATAAACAGTTAAGAATTATCTCAACTTAAATGCAGTAGAATCACACATTTTGTATCCTAAGTTACAAGGGTTTTGATTTTGTATTTGTGCAGTGATAAAAGAGGTAGAGATACACACATACATAACGAGAGAGACAACACAAGAGAAAAAGGATATAGATGAGAAAAAAAGAAAGAAAGTAAGAAAGAAAGAGGAAGGAGGGAAGTAGGAAGGGATGGAGGAAGGAAGGAGGGAGGGATGGAGGGAGGAAGGAGGGAGGAAGGAGAGAGGGAGGAAGGGAGGAAGGAAGGAAATAGGGAAAGGAAGATTATAGATACATAAGATAGATGATAGATAGATAGATAGATAGATAGATAGATAGATCGATAGATAGATAGAAGCAGAAAGAGAGACTTACTTGTCAGAGAGAATAGTTTCCTTTTAAGTTTAACCCAATTTCTCCTAGAGAATAAAAATCAACCCTGTTAGATTTAACAACTGTGAACTCAGGATAAAATACAGAAATCAACTGCTTCAAAGTTCTGCAGAGCAAATAAAAAGAGAAACACTGGAGAAACATATTTAGAAAAAGGAATTGCAATGGATAAAACTGTGTTCTCCAAAAGATTTGTTCAAGTTCTAATCCCTGGTGCCTGTGAATGTATTTTCAAATATTGGTTTCAAAATAGGTCTTTGCACATATAATCAAGTTAGGATGATGTCATAGGGGAAAAATAGGTTTCTTTTAAAAATTTGGAGATGGAGTTACACAGGAAGAATGCCACATGAGGATGGAGGGAGAGACTGGAGTGATGGGTCTACAAACTGAGGACTGCTGGCAATCACCAGAAGCCAGGGAAAGGCAAAGGAGGATCTTGGACTTCTAGCTTCCAAAACTGTGAGAGGATAAGTTTCTTATGTTTTCACTCACCCTATTCATGGTAATTTGTTATGGCAACGCTAGGAAATTAATATAGCAATGATACATAGTTTCCTATTTTACAGTGTTTTCCAAGTGCAGTTCCTGGTATCTCATGTGGGACAGCTACAACTCCAGTAGAAAAACCTCAACACTGCTGACTTGATGAATCAGAACACAGTTTTGGGCAACTATATTCTTTGAAATTGAAAGCATAAATTCCAGAAAGGGGAAAGTTAAGTGAGGGAGGACCTCTAAAGTTTGTGTATATGATCTGCCTAAGTCTCTGGCTGACCCTTGCACAACCCACGAATAATGCAAACTACAAGCAGCCCTGGTAAGACTCAAAACACTGAACTGAAATTTGAGCTGCCATCACCCACAAGGAGAAAAGAAAAACACCAGAATTTTCATTTTGAGTGAAGCCACGTTAACAGTTTGCAAAAAGAAACAAAAAAACTCTTTAGAGGAATATAATAGGTCCAGAGTTTCAGTAAGATGTCATTTGCAATGTCCAGCATATAATTCAAAATGTCCAGCATATAATTCAATAGAAGAAGAGGAAAACATCAGCCATTCTATACAGAACAATGAACAGAGACCAACCCCAAGATGATGTAAATGGTAGAATTAGCACACAAGCAGTTCTTATTGATAGGCTCAGGTCTGTGAAGGAAAATCTGCTCAAACTGACCCCCCTCAAAAAAAATTCCAGTAGAGAAATAGAAAACACAAAAAATCACCTAATGTAAATTCTAGAATTTTTAAAGTTTTTAAAAAAATCACTGGATGTGATTAACAGCAAAATGGAGATTCCACAATAGGAAAGATTCCGTGAATCTGAACATAATTCAATAGAAATGAAAAACATAAACAGAAATAAAAAATGAGCAGCATCACCAGGAACTTGTAAGACAAACAAAAGATATACCAAGTATATAGATGGAGACTCAGAAGAGAGAGAAAATGGAGCAGAAGATATGCTAGAAGAAACAGCTGAGAATTTAGCAAATTTTATTAAAGAAAAAAATTACAGATTCAAAAAGCTCAGGAAACACAAAGCAAAATTAACACAAAGAAAATCTCACTTAGCATATCAAACTATTGTATTTTCATGTGAATTTTTTAAAGTCTATCAATTTCTTTTTAAAAAGCTACCAGGATTTTGATTAAGATTACTTCAAAGTTTTAGAGAAAATTGAGACTAAATTACATCATAACAATTTTGAGATTTTCAATGCATGATCAAAGTACATCACTCCATTTTTTAAAATTTTCTTTAATTTCTCTCAGCAATGTTTTGGAGTTTTCAGTGTACAAGTTTTCCATGTGTTTTGTCAAATTTAGTCTCAAATATTTCACACTGTTGATATATTTAAATGTTTACATTTATATTTCTATTTCCAATTAGACATTGATAGCATATACAAATATAATCTTATGTGCTGACTTGGTATTCTGTCACTTGCTAAGACCATGTATTACTTCCAAAAAGGTTTCTGTAGATTTCTTACGATTTTTCTATTTAGAGAATAATGTTGTCTGCAAATAAAAGTTTTATTTCTCTTTCCCAAGGCAAGATGTGGTGGCTCATGCCTGTAACCCCAGCACTTTGGGAGGCCAAGGAGGTGACTCTCTTCAGCTCAGGAGTTCAAGACCAGCCTGAGCAACATGGTAAAAACCCATCTCTACCAACAACAACATATAAAGAAAAATTAGCCAGGCATAGCGGCATGTGCCTGTAGTTCCAGCCACTCAAGAGGCTGAGGTGGGAGGACTCCTTGAGCCTGGGAGGCTGAGGTTGCAGGGAGATGATATGATGCCACTGTACTCCAGCCTGGGCAACACAGTGAGACTCTGTTTAAAAATAAAAATCAGAAAGTTTTATTTCTCCTTTCCAAACTGAATACCTTCTATTTCTTTTTTCTTGCTTTATCTTTTTATCTTTATCCTAGCTATATCTCTAATAAAATGGTAAACAGAAGTGGTAAGTGAGACTCCTTGCTTTGTTCCTGATTAGAAACAGTCCCGGTACATTGGCTCATGCCTATAATCTCTGCACTTTGGGAGGCTAAGTTAGGTAGATCACTTGAACACAGGAGTTCAAGACCAGTCTAGGCAATATAATAAGACTTCGTCTCTACAAAATGTAAAAAACAAAAATTAGCCAGGTGTGGTGGTGTATGACTTTAGTCCTAGCTACCTGGGAAGCTTAGGTGGGAGGACTGCTTAAGCCTGGGAAGGCAAGGCTGCAGTGAGCAGACACTGTTCTTTAGCCAGGATGATAGAGAGAGACCTTGACTCGACCACAACTGAAAAAGAAAGCATTCTACCTTTCACCACTAAATGACGTGATGTTATCTCTAAATTTTTCATAAATGCACTTTAAGAAAGAAGGGTTAAGAAGTTCCCTTCTATTTCTTGTCTTCTGAGAGTTACTATTTTTAAAATACCAAATGAATATCGAATTTTGTCAAATGCTTTTTTGTCTCTACTGACGTTTTTTTTTTTCTTTTTTAGTTGTGAATATAATGAATTAAATTGATTGATTTTTCACATGTTAAACTAACTTTGCATTTCTTGGGATAAATCCTATTTGGACATAAAAAGGGTTATAATTTTTATATATGGCTGAATGTAACTTAATTTTTTAAAGAACTTTTTAAAGAATTTTTGAAACTTCCTTTGAGATATTAATCTGTACTTTTTAATTTTTGTAATGTATTGCTTTCATTTTAGTATCTGGGTAATTCTGGCCTTAAAAAAAAAAACGTTGAAATGTTTACTATTATCTTTTATATTCTGGAAAAAATATGGGTAGAAGTGTAATTATTTATCCTTTACATATTTGATTGAATTCAACAGTGAAATCATATAAGCCCAAAATTTTCATTTCAACAAGGTTTTACATTACAAATTCAGTTTGTTTAATCAATATTTAAGGCTATTTAGGCTATTTCATCTCGAGTAAACCTTACAGTTTGTGTCTTTCAGTTAGTTTGTCCTTTTCATCTACAGTCATGTGTCATTTAACAATGAGATTATGTTCTGAGAGATGCATCCTTAGACAAATTTGTCACTGTGCAAATATCATAGGGTATAGTTACATACAGCTAGATGGTATAGCCTACTACATATCTAGGCTATATGGTATAGCCTCTTGCTCCTAGACTACGAATCTGTACGATATGTTACTGACTGAATATTGTATGCAATTATAACACAATAATATTTGTGTATCTTAACACAGAAAAGATGCAGTAAAAATATGGAACTCTAATTTTATGGAACTATTACATGTGTAATCTGTCACTGCCATTATGCACTGCATGACTGTATATTGTGGACATTATTCTGATAAGGTTAATTATAACACTTGAGTATCACCCTTGTAATAGTTATATTATTTGTAAGGATTCCTTTTACTCCTGATATTAACTATTTGTGTCTTCTCCCCTTTTTTCTTAATTAGTCTAGATAGAGGTTTCCAATTACATGGATATTTTCATGTAATCAGCATTGCTTGCTTTAAATTTCCTCTATTACTCTGCATTCTACTTCATTGATTTTTGTTATCTTTATTGACTTCCTTCTACTTAATTTGGATCTAATTACTCTTGCTTTCCTAATTTCTAAAGGTGTTACCTTAGATAACTGCTTTAAAATCTTTCTTCTAATATAAACAGTTAATATTATAAATTCCCCCCAATCACTTCTTTAGTTGCATTTCACAAATTCCAATATGTTTGGTTTAATTTATTATTCAAAGTATTTTTTTTCATTGTAATTTAGGTTCTGGGGTACACGTGCAGATCATACAGGACTGTCGCATAGGTACATACATGGAAACGTGGTTTGCTGCCTTCATCTCCCATCACCTATATCTGGTATTTCTCCCCTTATTATCCCTCCCCACCCTCCCCACCCCCACTGTCCCTCCCCTAGCCCTCTGCTACTGACCAGAGTGTGTGATACTCCCCTCCCTGTGTCCACATGTTCTAATTGTTCAACACCCACTGATGAGTGATAACATATGGTGTTTTGTTTTCTGTTCTCACTTCAGTTTGCTGAGAATCATGGTTTCCGGATTCATCCATGTCCCTATGAAGGACACGAACTCATCATGTTTTATGGCTGCATAGTATTCCATGGTGTATATGTACCACATTTTCTTTATCCAGTCTATCGATGATGGACATTTGGGTTGGTTCCAGGTCTTTGCTATTGTAAACAGTGCTGCAATGAACATACGTGTGTATGTGTCTTTGTTATGGGACAATTTATAATTCTTTGGGTATATACCCAGTAATGGAATTGCTGGGTCAAATGGTATTTCTATTTCTAGGTCCTCAAGGAATCATCACACTGTCTTCCACAATGGTTGAACTAATTTACACTTCCATCAACAGTGTAAAAGTGTTCCTATTTCTCCACATCCTCTCCAGCATCTGGTGTCTCCAGATTTTTTAATGATCGCCATTCTAACTGGTGTGAGATGGTATATCAATATGGTTTTGATTTGCATTTCTCTAATGACCAGTGATGAGCATTTTTTCATATATTTTTTGGCCTCATCGATGTCTTCTTTTGTAAAGTGTCTGTTCATATCCTTTGCCCACTTTTAAATACGTTTGTTTTTTTCTTGTAAACCTGTTTTAGTTCTTTGTAGATTCTGGGTATTAGCCCTTTGTCAAAGTATTTTCTATTTCCTCTTGTGACATGTGTGTGCATGCACTCATGGTGTTGAATATGTTAATTAATTGGTCTATGGTGATTATACAATGTATATATATACATATATCTCAAAACATCAAGTTGTACACCTTGAATATACACAATTTTGTTAATTTTACTTGGATAAAGCTGGGGGCAAACCCCTATCACTTTGCTTTTGAATTTTCTTTTATCATCCAGAAAATTATCCACCTTGGTAAATATCCTATTGATTTAATGTAAATTGTATTCAGCTATTGTCGAAGTGAGTGTTTTATAAATATTAATAGCTGAAATCTGTTAGAAGCTTTACTGTTTACCATTGATTTTTCTTTGTGTTACCATTGTTATAATTTCTATTTACCTTTCTTCAAGATCACTGACTTGTTTTCTTTTGCTGTATCCAGTCTACTTGTAGGCTAATTGATGAAATTACTTATTTTTCATATGGTGTTTTTCATTTCCAGCATTTCCATTTTACTTCTTTGGAAAGTTGTAATCTCTCTGAAATTTCTTATCTGTTCAGACATCCCATTTATCTCATCTACTATGTCATTAAACACATTAGTTACAGTTAGTTTTAAATTCCTGTCTAATAATTCCAGCCACTAGATCTTTTCTCAGTCTGTTTCTGTTGATTACTTTTGCCTCTGAACAATGAGGTTTCTTTTTTCTTGCTTTTTAATTTTTATTTGTCTCTCGTAAGTTTTTGTTGAACAGTAGACATTGTGTATAGAGAGGCTAATATGAAAAGGATTTATTCCTGGAAATGGACATGCTTCTTTTTCTGTCAGGCCATTCGTACACTTGGTTCAATCATTCCAGTAGCTGTCCTGTGTTTGGTTTTACCTTGCTCTAGTTACTTTCAGTCTACCAGAGACTTCAAAATTCTCCAGTGGCAGGTGACTGCTATTTTTATTTACTGTGAAGCCTGGAGTGCTAAAATCTTTTCTTTGTATTCCTCTTCTACCTCCAGCTTTCAGCAAGATCTCCAGCCATGCTCTGTCACTTTCCCCAGGGTATTTTTCTGCTAACTTTTACTTGGTGCAGGGCTTGAGGTAGGGACAGGGGTGTTTCTCAGCTGTTCTATTCTAGCGGCAGTCTTCAGCAGGCTATGAGGCACCTGAGCATCAAAGAATGGGATTTCTCAGCATTTTTGTTCCATTTCCACTGACAAACAAGCTCTGTTCTCTACTCAAATGCAGTCTAAAGAGTGGGGAGCCCACTCCCACTCCATGCCAGCCAAACTCTGTCCTCTATTGGTGGGTGCTTTAGCCTGAATGCTTGTTTCCTCCCCACCCCAGAATTTATATGTTGAATCTCAATGACCCATGTGATGATATTTTTATGTTGGGCCTTTGGAAGGTGATTGGATCTTGAGAGTGGAGCCCTCATGGTAGGATTAGTGCCTTTTATAAAAGACACTACAGCAAGCTCATTCACCCCTTTCACCAAGGACACAGTGAAAAGATGATCCCAGGAAGCAAGCTCTCATTAGACACTATGCTGGTGCCTTCGTCTCAGACTTCCCACTCTCCAAAACCATGATAAATCATTTTCTGTTTTTTATAAGCCACTGAGTCTGTAGTGTTCTCTCATAGCAGTGTGAACAGACTAAGACAATGAGGGTATTTGGTGAGAATGACTTTTCTGCCTCTCCCTAGCAACAGAGGACCTCTACCCTGTATCAATGTAGAATCTTGGGTAACATCTGGTTCGAAGTCCCTCTATGGTAGCACATGTTTTTACATAATGTCAATGCACTGTAGAGGTGAATTTCCCTCAATAACAGCAGACCTATGCCTAAAATCAAGGTAGAGACTGAGAAGGTAAGAGGATATCTTTCCCCTTCTCTAACAGCAAACAGTTTTTTTTCCCTCATGTCTGAGCAGGATATGGTGTGGGCAGGAGCAGCTGTTCTCCATCTTGTAATCATGTAGCCCTTGGACCATAGGTAGGCTCCTCCAGGTAGTTCTTCCCTATCTTTAAACAGAGGCAGGACCTGTACACCTGTGCTACCAAATGGGTTCATGATCTTCGTGTATTAGTTGTTCTTCCTGGATAATCTATCTGGAAATTTCATTTCTTTCTGCCTTATATTAAGGTAAGGTTACAAGTGACCACGTAAATGGTATAAGACTTTAACATGTTTCATATAATTCAATTCAGAAACATGAGACAGACTACTTTCACATCACAAATTTAAACCACCCTCAAAACCCTCTTTATGTCTATTAGTAAAGTTTATCTGCATTAACAGAGGTACTAAGATTTTAAGGACAGGTATTCTGTCTTGAACCCCTTCTAGTCCAAAAGCGAACTGCATGTGTTTCCCTTTCACCTTTCAATTTTTGTATTGCATATATTTATGGGGTACAATGTGATATTTTTATAAATATCTTCATTGTTTAATGATTACATCAAGCTATTTAACATATCACATCACTTATATTTGTGGTGGGAAGATTTGAAACCAACTCTCTTAGTAATTTTCAAGTACACAGTATACTATTATTAATTATATTCACCATGCTGTACAATTGATCTCTGGAAATTACTCATTCTAATGAAACATTGTACCTTTGATTACCACCTCTTCATTCCCACTTTCACAAAACTGAATTGCACTTCCTAGCCATCAAAAATGTTTATTAAATGAGTTTGAAAATAATGGGAAAAATGAGGGTTTCATGCTAGCAGTTCTCATTTGTTTATTCCAGTATTTTATGTAAGCACCCAGTAGAATCCAGCGGAAAATGACTAGCAAGTGGATACACTTTTGAGTGATGCTTCTGGAAATCTTACACTAATACTTTAATCCATGCTCACTCTTCAATCACAGCTAATATTTTAGTTGTGGTTTCCTTGCCTACTTTTACGGCAGCTGCCTATGTTCCCTTGCTTGCCAAAGACAAAATGTTCATGTGACCTACCTCTCCTGGAAGAGTCTTATTACTTTTTGGAATTCAGTTCATTAGACTCCCTTCTGATGTAAGCTTTGTGATGGGATAAAGAATATGAATTCTAAAAATTAGACAGCTTTTTCTTATTGCTGTTTCTCTATAGCTTTCTACGGCCTTAGTAAGAATGGGATTAAGCGGTAAATTATTAACAAACACATTTAAGCTTATATTATTCCTATTTGCATCAAAAGCAATCCATATCTGTAGCAGTAAGTATGAGCTCTATTTTGCTGTGTAACAAATAACTCCACAGTATCATTAGCTTTAAACAACATTCATACTACTTGTCCATTTTAGGATGGTAAAACATCTGCTCAGATTTATTTTCACACTAGGATCTAGGCTGACAGAGCAGTCTCTATCTGGAATTTTTCAATTTATTATGGCAGAGAGAGCTGAACTGAATGTGAATAGTAAAGTGAATATAATTTTTATAACTAGAGAATGGACTGAATCATCTTTTAATAAATCCTTTTATTATCTTTATAAGTCTCCAATTTATTCTAAAACTTCACTTAAAAATCATAGCCAAGGTTTGGATACTTAGAAGGGACTAAACTAGATTATTATCAGCTCTTATAGACCTTGGGTCTAAAAACAAGACTCATTTCTGTGCGGGTGTTACACATCTAACCATGTTCTTGAGTTTACTGATAGGAAGATAGACTCTACTTACAAACTATGCTTTAGCCAAATATATAGTTGGATGGATATGAGGTTCAGTTCTTTACTCTGAGGATACAGTGGTTTGAAAAAATCATAAGAATCAAGAAGATTTTCCCTCAAGTACTTTGGGGGAAAACAATAAAATACGTGATTTTACTTGGAAAACTGAAAATGGAAGAGGGATTTAGTAAAAATCACAGGATCAGAAGGGTCATGTGTTTTTATTTTATTTACTTATCTATTCTATTTCATTTCTAGTAAAGGGACTTTATTTTGCGGTTACCGAAAGATAAAATGGGCTCCTAATAAAACAGCAGAAATTTAAGTTAGAAGTGAGAAAAATCTTCTGGCAGCAAAGTTTATTAAATGGTGCAGTGACTTTTCAAGTCAGTTTTGCAAGTTCTTTTCTAAAGTTCTTTAAAATTAAGTTAGTATCTCATCATTGAGCTTCTTAAATTATTGTCTAGAGGAATGGATTTGGACCTCGTAAGATCCTTTCCTATTGAAACATTTTATTTCTTATTTAAAATTAATAATAAACAGCTTGCTTTTGAATAACGTTTAGCTTTTCAAAAAGTTTCAACATTCATATTGTGATTTGATTATTGCAACTTTATTCAGCAGGTCTAGAAGATATTTTTCTTTCTCTTAAATACAGAAACATTAAGAGATTACACATACTGTTAAGTGGCACACATGGGACCAGAACTTGCTCTCTTTGAACACTTCAATCCTGACTTGATTCTCTACCATAGTGTATTTAGATTGATGTTGGAATGATTTTAATATCTAGATGAAGAATTCTAGATATTAAAGCAATAAATATTTGGGATCACTAGGCCCAATTAGAACATTCCAAATACAACATAAAATTACAATTATGTGTGTATGTGTACATAAATACATATATTTTACTATGATAGTCATGTGTTACTTGAAGAAACAAATGCATTCTGAGCAATATGTCCTTAGATGATTTCATTATTGTGCAAACATCCTACAGTGCACTTACACAAACCTAGATGGCAGAGCCTCCTACATACCGAAGCTAAATTTTACAGTCTATTTCTCCTACACTACAAACCTGCACAGCATGTTGCTGTACAGAATACTGCAGGTGACTGGAACACAATGGGAAGTATGTCTGTATGTAAACATATTTAAACATAGAAAAGGTACAGTAAAAATATGGTATTTTAATCTTATGGGACCAGCAATATATATGCAGTTCATAGTTCACCAAAACATCACTATGAGGCATGTGACTATATGTCTATATGTCTATATATACATATATGTATACATTTTGAACAAAATAAATATTGTTTAATAAACAGGATTTATATCTCAAATGATACGAAGTATCATTGTAAATATTCTCCTTTCCATCTCATAGACTCCACTATGAAACGTATCTCAGGTTTCATATTCAAGAGTCCTCCATTTCAAGCAGATAGACTTGCATCCCTGGCATTTGAACAGAAGGCTAAGCTTGTAAGTTGACTCCCCCATTGCTAAAATTTTTTTTCTGAAAACTTAATCAGACAATTTGGAGGATCAGGTGGGCTGTACAAGTCTACCAACTCTTAAATATCTCAATCTTTTAGGTTAAACTTTCCTGTTATTTTTCATTTGCAGCCTCCTAAACCCAAATATTCCTGGAGATCCGTAAGAGATCAACATATGCAATATTCTGCCAAAGGCATTTTAAGCTTTCCATTTTCCACAGAATTTGAACTTTTAAAATAACAACTCCCCACATCTTCTATTTTTTACCTACAAACAAGAAACTTTCAGCCAAATACTTAAACATAAGATTTCGTGTTCTAGCAGTGATTGAGTGTGACTGGACTAGAAATATTGCCTTTGCTGTTACAGTGTTTGTGTACCGAGTTCCTGGCAGGATAATCCTGGCATTAGAAAAAAAGAATTCCATCTATAGAGTATTTTTTCAGGCATTATCAGTGCCAGCCATGGTTTTAGGTTACATTTTAACAGTGAGGTGGGGAGAGATTGCCCCAGATGGTGGATGTAAAATGTGCCATAAATTTTAATGAAGCAAATAATTCACTAATAACCCTACCGCTAACACTGCTACATTTGGGGCCGACCTTAATAAAGGAAAATTAAAAAGGCACATGTAGCCCTTAAACAAGTGCCTAAAAAGCCTAATATGATTTATTAATTCAGCTATTCACACTTTGATTGCACGGCCCCTGGTCATCTGCTCAAGTACAGCTGCCTCGTGTTAAATAAATAAATAAATAAATAAATAGTTTATTGACCACCAGATGTCCCAGCCTGTAATGGGTGCTGGCAGATTTCGGGTCACTCAAAGTT
The DNA here is from genome assembly GCF_030222135.1 of Aotus nancymaae. Taxonomy (NCBI): domain Eukaryota; kingdom Metazoa; phylum Chordata; class Mammalia; order Primates; family Aotidae; genus Aotus; species Aotus nancymaae. Next base: position 20,424,202 of record NW_026988465.1, read on the forward strand.
CAGGCAGATTTACTACATATCCATATGTATTTGGTAGCAACACTTCCTTGGCAATCATACCTATATAATTGTTTCAGTCAGAGATAACTTTCTTGCTCTCTTTCGGTCTTGCGATCTTAACCAATGGGTCTCTTTTTGTGATGCAAAGTTGAACAAATAGGCTGTTGGTTAAGGATTCTGGGAAAGGACATATGGGACCTTTTCATTTTTCATTAAAAACTTGGCAGAAGATTTGTGAGGCTAAGCATCATTAAGTCTTTACCAGCCCAAGCAATTAACTTGGATATGGTAACTGAGAACCATTTTCTATTTGAGATATCTGATGTCTAGGAGGGTCACATGGCTCACCAAGAACACACAGAGCATAGAAGAGCATCATCAATCATAGGGAAGCCTGTTAGACCACAGGATAAAATAATGTACATGTATATAGTATACAAATGTGATAATGTGCTAGTATGTCTATGCATAAATTCATACCAAAAAGAAAAAAAAACTCCAAAGATGAGATTAAGAAATGAAATCACTAGTATTTTAAAGTATCTGACTAAATGTGATAGCTTCATCATTCTCAGACAATATCTAAAGGCAGAATATATAGTTAAGGCAAGGCTCACCATTAATCATGGTGGATTCAAATCTGTATTTCAAAAAACTGTTCTTTATAATATTAATTCTAGTGTGCCAATTTCTCATCAGCTCTGATTATGCCATCCGCCTCCTGAAGTCATAGATGAAGAGCTGAAATGAGGTGGGCAAGTGACAGTTCTGCCATCTCCTATTTTTTGCTGTAATTATATGATTCACATTATCTCTGACCCAGAATTACTCCTCAAGACTCCGTTTAAGCCCCTTGTCCATTTCATAAGGATTTAGCTTAGTTAAAAGAAGATAATGTCTTTTAAAATCCAAGGTAATTAGGAGTATGCAAATTGCAATATATCGCACAATTTCAGAAGCCAACGACAGTGTGAAGACACCATTTTGTCCCTCTGTGGGGGTGGGCACTCCCTCCCAACACCTCACTTATTCAACAACACACAGGATTTCCAGCAGATGGATACAATGGGGACCTCAAGGTCAATCAGCTCACAAATTATGTATACTTCCTTTATTACATCTTATTCTTTTTTTTTTTTTTTTTTTTAGATAAAAATTAGTATCAATAGAAGTTCTGGGTTTTTCTTCCTCCTCACATTCAACATTAACAATTATCATCTTGGGCCATAAACGATCTTCAGGTAGCCTGAGCATCCTCACAATCACAGTCCTCAGTCCATTGCCTCTTATCTGACTCTCTGCCTATTCCAGTAGAATATTCCTGTTTCTCAAGATATTCCACTTACTCTTCCAAAAAAATTCAACAGTTCAGGTGGTGTTGAATTACATATTCCAGAACTACTTGATACAGATTAAAAACCACATGTGGCCAGAAAAACACAAGCAATATTATGGCATACATACATGAAGTTTGGTCAGTAAGTCTCAATTTGATATTTTAGTGCCAAATATAATGAAAGGGAAAGTTCAGATATGTCTGTTCATATTTGTGTATGGTTTTGCATTCTAGGTTTCAACACACACAAAAAATTATGTGGTAATTATTGGTTACATAACAGGGGACCCCAATAGCATGCCAGGTTTGTTTTTGTTTTTTACAAAGGATTTTTTAGGTCATATGATCTATTTTGGCTGCAAACTTGTTTATCTATGTAGATGGTTTTCCTTTTACTGCCTTCATCCTAAGCAAGAAAAAATATGTCACTTCATCCATCCACACAGACAATCCAAACTGATCCTGCTCCAGTCACATAAACTCTCATCTATCCACAAATACAGAAACTAAGGAAAGCTTGTTTCTCCTAGTTACCAGTAAAACTTTGAATACAAATGACAACCATGTCCCATTAAACTTAGAGTGTAGTGCTTCGGACTTTTATCAGAGTTATTACTGATTACATTAATCCTCAAGGTGGAAAAAGGAAAGAAAATCCCTGCTGTTCTGTAATTTTTTTGTCTACTAACCAATTGTTTAGGATTATTTACAATCTTTTCTCATTTCCCACCTGGTCTCTCCAAACTTTTTTCGCCTTAAATCTGTGAGTTAATTTTCACAAAAGCATTTAGGTTCCAGAATTTTTTTCATTTCCTATTTGAAGACAAAAACATTATTTGTTTCAGTACAGCATGCTGATGAAAATTCAGAACTATTCAGTTTTCTAAAATGTTTGATTTCAAATACTGATATGTCAGAGGATAATAGACTAAGATTTCTGTTATGTTTCCAATGTAAAGTAATTTTTAATATAAAATTCCTTTTTAAATAATTTTAATGTAATTAATTTTAAATCAGGGTGATGAGGAGGAGGTAGATTGCATGTTTAAGGGAAAACCTTTCCATTTAGAGATATGAAACGTTCAATGTTTCAGCAACAAATGACATAGTCTGTCATTTATTTGTCTTACCCTCAGCCAAGAAAGTGAGGAGTACCCTACTTTTCAAATAAAACTGTACTGAAAATCAAAACATCACAAAGGATCTAAGCAGAACTGCCATCAAGAGCTTCAGAGATGGAAGATTTTAAACATGGCTTAGATAATATTTTCCTGCACCTGGAGCCAGACAAAGGTGACCGAATAGAATGGGAGGACAGTATGCACTCAGAGTCTTATTCCTGGGGGGTTTCTTACACCTTCCCCTTAGACATGTTTAATTAGCTGGGGCCTGTTGTATTTATTTGGTAGATTTGGATACAAATGGAAAAAAGGTCTTTTCATCTCTTTTTATCAGTAGTCCCCCAAAGCCAAGGCAGGTGTCTGTGGGATTAAACATAATTACAAAGGGAGAGAGAGAGGGAAGAAGGGAGCTAGATAATAATTCCCAACAGAGCTGGAATTTGAGAACGGGAGCAGGTGCTGCAAGAGGCCCCATGTATCCAACTAATTTGAGCCACGATGTTGTGTAAAGGCCCACATATTCATCCTTTCAATGGGGAGGGCCCTGGCAGCCTGTGAGTACAAAGACAGGATGCCAGGATGGCCAGCCCCGGCACCATGGCTACCAGGGTAACCAGACCCTGCTTCTCACTACTGCCTTTGTTGGGTGGCAGCCACGGGAAACAAAGTGCCACTTCTTGCCATTGTACAGGCACATGCATAATATCCTTCTTTTGCCTCCTCATCATGAATTAGCAATTACTCTATTCTTCAATGGAAGAGCAGCCGCAGGTGACAAAGCACCGCAACTTCCAGTGTACAGTTCTGAAGCCCTTCATTTGGTGTTTCAGTTTTGGGTTGACCTCTTCAGCTAGTGTATTCCCATTGTGCAGAAAATTCTATGATCCCATAGAAAAGTGGTTTTCTTTCTCGATTTGGAGGGTCTGACCCATGGTTTGACTGGAGGGGGTTAGAGAGTACTGAAAGAACTATGCACAAAAAGGTCCTTCTTCAACTCAGAGAACACCTGGACTACACAAAGGAGACACAAGCCCAAATGCTGTCACCCACCCACGGCGCCACAGCGGCTTCCCATCACAGACGGAGCCACGATGCCTCTGTATGGACTCTCATTGAAGATCCATTCTTTAATCGAACGTTTAAGATAATGCCACTTTTTATCTGGTTGTACCCATGGCTCACTCGCATTTAAAGAATGAGAGAGGACTGTGAGGTTTTCGTTCTGATGGCCCAGCGCTTTCTAAACTCCATGAATGGAGAAGAATTTTAACAATAACGTATGAGTTATTTCAATGAATCTTGAAAGGAGGCTTGTTTTTAGGCCTCAGAAAGAAGAGAGGCCTGTTGTTATAGTTGGACTCGTTTTTGTTTCGTTTTTATTTTTCAGATTGTAAAGGAGCACTTAAGTGTCAGAATTCCAGGTTATAATAATAAAACAGAGAGAATAAAGTTATTTTTTCCAAATGTGGCATGGGATACCATTTACTTCATAGCAACGCTTATCACTGTGAAATAGGAATATTTTATTTATAAAAGTAAAATATCTGTTTTAATATTTCTGTCCTGTCAACTAGGAAAAGTGAAATAAAATGAGAGTTTTGATGTCTAAAATTATAAAATGACTTGAGTGTTTAATTGAACATTTGATATAAGTACACAGGTAGTCATTTTATATATTATCATATACATTGTGAAGTATCTGGAAACATAGTGCCTAGCTACTCTAATCCCAAGGGCAATATGCCAGGAATGTTAAGATTTACAGTTTGATGAATGTATATGTTTAAGATTCAGGAGGAAGTCTTAACCTGGGCCTACTATTTAGCACTTTAACATTTCAGAATATGTCAGGGCATGCCAGGGAAAATGAGAAAAAAATTAAAATAAATATTTAGAAGATTAAAGAGCATTTTTAAGGGTACTGAATAAAGGTAGACAACCAGTTCTAAGACTGGATTCAATTAAGGTTATCTTTGGACTTCTAAAGCAACATAGTGAATGGAGAAAAAATTCACACTGAAGAAAATGTTAGGATGCACTGATTCTATGCAAGGATACCAGTTTGTTATAAGTGGGAAGAACTGGAGACAGAGATGAGATTATCACCAAGGAAATGATCTTTTTTACTGACCTCTGGGGGATTTTATATCAAGATTCGAAGAAGGACCCTATGCAGTAGAATAAAATCAGTGCAATGATAAAGCTAATCAACTGCTTAGAGTTATGTAAGAAATAGAGTCAAAAGCAGTCCTGTGGGGGCCTGATAAAGTGATCGTAATAATGATGAGAAAGGGGGCTGTTCAATTATTCCAGTGAGGACATCATTAGGGAATGGACCAGGCCATCTGTCAACAGGATAGTAATAAAATCATAAAATAAGCATGAACTCATAGGCAGCGTGATAGGAGCAACAGCTTCAACTGTGAAGGGTCAATCTACACAAAGCCTGAAGAAGCCCCATGGAAAATTAAAGGAGCAGCAGAGAGGAAAGGATGAGAACTCTTGTGAAAGGGGCCTAGCCTCACTGAGATCCTTTCAGAAGGGTAGCCTGGAGATTCTAGCAATAAATCTGGAGGGGCTTGAAGATAGAAAAAGTTTTGTTATCATTTTTATAATGATTTTATGCTAATTATACCTACAGCTTGGTCATTCTCGAGAACTCTCGGTTTCCTATAATTGCAATATACCTATACCCATGAAATATTTATGAATGTTTTTCTTTTTTTTTCTTTTGAGACAAGGTCTCTGTCACCCAGACTGGAGTACTTGAGTGCACTGGCACAATCTTGGCTCACCACAGCCTCAACCTCCCAGGCTTAAGCAATCCTCCCACCTCAGCCTCCCAAGCAGCCAGGATCAGAGGCACACACCACCATGCCTTGCTAACACTTTGTATTTTTAGTAGAGACAGAGTTTCGCCACATTGCTCAGGCTGGTCTCAAAATCCTGGGCTCAAGCAATACACCTTCCTGGGCCTCCCAAAATGCTGCAATTACAGCATAAGCCACCGTGTCTGGCCCATCCATGAGTATTTTCTAAAGAAAAGCATTGAAAGAATGATCCCTGTCTTATTTTAGTGTAAATATTTTGATATGTTTCATATTCAAATATCATGAACTATAACTATATTATAGACAATATGATGAAATATGACTATGTTATTTAGAATCTGTGTAAAGCATTTATTCAAACCTTGGGAATAGTGGAAAACATGCAGAAAGCATCCTGGATAAGTAGATGGCATTGGTTAAATTCATTCAACCTGATCACTGAAATGAACTCAGATCTGGGAGTGAATTTCAGGTTGGAAACCATCTGAAGAGAGGTTTGGGCTTTGAAACAGGAGGAGATGAGAATTTTTAGAAGTATTTACACACCTCCATTTTACAAATGCAACAGCAACTAAATCCGAAATGTGGATTCAGCAGCAATTTCAGGCTTCTTAGTTATGTGGCTTTCAAGCCTGGGTATGGAAGGAACCCACAAGGAGAAGTAGTAGAGGAAAACCACAGCTCAAGACTGTAGGGCTCAGCTCTAGACACATCCTAAAACACCTCTGTCCACCTGTAGCACCATGGAAGTGGGGGAATCTGTTTATAAATGTGTGCATCTTTCAATTAAGATGGAGCGTGCAGGGAAATCAGAGAAGTCAAGCATATCTAGTCACCAAATGGGCTCATACAAGGAGACTCATGGAATGGTCTATGTGAACTTTTTGCCACGGAGTAGCTTCACCTATGTGGATCTACAGTCAGGTACCTGGTAGTGGGCTTAGGGCTGCCTTTACACAGCAGAGACTACAGACAGGAAGGTGATCAATACGTCAAACAGAGGAGAAGGAAGACCAGCTGGGATCTGCCAGGTACCTCCCATTGGCTCATCACCACATCTCACTGCAATCACCTTGCTTTGAGTAATGGCTGATTCCAAATCTTGAATGCCATTCCCTTTTCACTTCTCACCTTGAAGCACGCAGGGAAAAGGATTCTTAAAAAACATAGCTCTCAGCCTAACCAAGTTGGCATACCACAATCTGGCAGCATCTATCAGCTTTCAATCTGACACCCATACGCTCCTCTTTTAATCATATTTAACTTACAAGTAAAAAAAAAATAGTAAAACATCTAGCATGTCATTTCTAGTAAAACCTAAATCACTTTACCATCTACCCAAAAAAAGGAGAGACAAAGTCAATGTATTCATTTTTGGGTGAGATTCATTTCTCTTCTAGCTAAGTCACACATACTGTTTTTGATATACTGTAAGTTAAATATTGAGATACATAGTTAATTGCTAACATACCTTAAATTAGTCATCATTTCTGCAATAGAGTACATGGTCATAGTTAGTATTTCTAATGATGTTCTTCCAATACCCATTCCTATTCCCTTTGCCCCCAGAAAGAATCTTAGCTTGCAATGGTTCTTTTCTAGATGGGATAATCTAAACCTTCATTGCTGAAGTATGTGGCCATTTGCAGTCCCACCAAGCTGCAGTTTATGATTAACTTCTATTATAGAACATGGTAGCAATAAGAGGTGTCCCAGGAGTATTCTTCTCTTCTAAACATAATTCTCCCCATACCTATTGTGTAGTGAAAACCAAATCACCCCTTAATAAAATTGATCATCCCAGCCTCGTGTCTCATAATTTAGTGTCATAAGGAGTCCAAAATAGCCAGGTAGCAGGCTCAGTTTCCAGTTTGATGGAAAGAGTATGTAGCCCCTGGTGGAAGCATTTCCTTTTGGAAACTAAGACCTCCAAACCAGCAGAGCCTCAAACTGTGCAAATAGAAGGCAAAAATTTTGCTAGCGGGTATTAAGGGTAATGATGGGAGAGGCCACTTATATTCCATTCCTAGATTCCCAGAGCTATGACTACCAGCTAAGGGAGAAACAGCACCATAAATAGGTTGCTGATTCAGAGAATACGCTGCAGACTTGAGGCTGTTACCCTAACACAGCTGGCACCACGACTGTGACTTCAAAAGGCCACTTCGGAACTCTAACTGTCCAGGGATCCAGGTGAGGGGAACATGGTAAGATTCATGCATTCCATCAGCATAAACCCACTGAATTCCTTTAGTGTTGCTGCTGCTTGGATCAACCTGTGTGGAATGTCTTGTCAGGTAAAAAATATTCTGTAAATCCACAGACAGTTGATTTTGAAGTGATAATTTGAACAGAAATGGCAAATCCTTTCCAGAGTGAGAGAAAATGCGCCCCAGTCATGATGGAAATTAACCTGCACAACGTGTAAACAGATGACTGGTTCACACTCCTCGAGCCATACTGGGGGCTCAGGGTTGATCTTTGCTGCTGGCAGTTTTGGAATCCACCAGTGCCTGTAGCCAGAACAGCCTTGTTGGCTAGATGTTTATGTGGCTGAATTCATGCTTAATCTCCTAGGCCTGCTTCCATGGACACTTTTTTCATGAGTTCATTGTACAAGGACAGGGGTGACTGGAAAGGAAGCTGACAACATTCACAGAATAAGTTGTCTCGTCCAGGAAATCCAAACACCTTTTGCTGGTGTTTCTATTTATGAAAATTTGCAAAAGGAACAAATATCTTCACGCTCTGTGCCCAACTGAATATATCTAGTTACATCCTCCCTAGATCCTGTTGTTACTGATTTTTTCAATCATCTCCCTTTCTCATGTTCGGCCTTTCAGCTAAATTGTTAACTACTGCCCATGAATTAATGTAGATGTGTATAACTGAGCATCTCCCCTTACAGGTAAAGTTAAGAAATTATGTACAATGCTCAACATTTTGCCATCAGAAGGATTTCCCTTTGTGCGGTCCTTCAGGACCTCCCTGGGGTATGGCTGCAGTGCTTCAGACACCTACTTTTGAATAAACTGAGCATATTACACAAAACCATCTGTGAATCATGACCCAATTTTTTATTCACCAATAAATTCATCTTAGGGAATTATTCATGAGGCAATAGCCGATTTTTGAGAAACAGAGAAAGAAAGCAATTGTATTAGGGTTCTCTAGAGGGACAGAACTAATAAGATAGATGTATATATAAATGGGAGTTTATTAAGGAGTATCGACTCCCATGGTCACAAAGTGAGGTCCCACAATTGCAGCTTGTCTGCAAGCTGAGGAACAAGGAAGCCAGTTCAACTCTCAAAGCTGAAGAACTTGTAGTCCCATGTTCGAGGGCAGGAACCATCCAGCATGGGAGAAAGACATAAGCCAGAAGACTACACCAGTCTAGTCTGTTCACATTCTTCTGCCTGCTTTTATTCTGGCTGCACTGGCAGCTGGTTAGGCTGTCCCCACCCAGATTGAGGGTGGGTCTGCCTATCCCAATCCACTGAGTCAAATGTTAATCTCCTTTGGCAACACCCTCACAGACACACCCACGAACAACAGTTTGCAACCTTTAATCTAATCAAGTTGAAACTCAATATTAACCATCACAGCAATGTAGCAAGATTAGAGCCATGGGAATCTGTTACTTTCTCATGCAACTTACTTACGCCTTCAGTGACTGTTCAAGCCCAATCTTAAATATACCACTTCAGCTTTATAATAGAACTCTGGTATGCACACACAGCTTTATGGCTTGGTGAATCACACAATGCTCACTTAGGAATCCAAGGGCAAATATTCAATCTACTAGTCTAAATGTTGCTTCTCAAAAGTAGAGTAATTATCTACAGAAGATGGCATGCTTGGTTCTACATCGTTAAGCCCATACAGTGCTTCGGCTATAGGGGCTTTACAAAAGTTCTCTATGCATAACCTATCTGCCACAGACATTTCAAGAATAATTGGGCCAGCTGGGTCGTACAATCCAAGTATGAGAGCAGCTTACACGCAACTTGGACCTGTGACAAAGCCTTCTCTTGCTGAAGTCCCACTTGAAATTCACATTTTCCTAGTACTCCAAAAATGACGATATGTGGCTTTCCAATTTCAAAAAGGTTCACTAGGTGTTATGTTCATCTCTTTTTTTGTAGTTACTGTAGTCAGATGTAGCAACTTCTCCTTCACCTTGGAAAGGATATTATAGCACAGCCCTAGATCTATCACCAAGCTGGCAAGCTCTTGAATGTTAGATTTATTTCCCAGCCTCTGGCACACATGCTTCTTTCCAAGACACCTAGGAGAGTTGCTGTTTCCTGCTCTTGACTCCTATCACCCTGGTGTTGGTGCAGTGGTCTGATATGAAGTCTCAGTGCTCCTCGGGATAAGATTATGATGGAGAGCTGGAGTACTGACGTAGCCCCACAAAAAAAGAGCAAAGGGCTATTTCTGGCCCTGAAACTGAAAGCAATGCACCTCTTATGGCTTTTTACTGCCATATATAAAGAAAAAAAAAATCCAACACATCAATAACCAGATATCATGGGGTGTGTTTATTTGTTCCAATAAATAAACCACATCTGGAACAACAGCTGGGACTGGAGTTACAGACTGATTAAGTTCAAACAGTTCACCGTAATTATTCAAGGTCTGCCTGTATTTTGCTCAAGATAAATAGGCAAGGTTGGATGGGAATGTGGTAGAAATAAAAATCTCTGCCTTCACTGAGTCTTCAATGGTGGCATTTTTGGGAAAAAAAACCTCTAAGTCCTCATTTGTAAACTAAATTTGTAGCTGCCTTCACATGTTCCTTTTCCGCCTCTCCTATACGTGTGCGTTCTAACACAGCTCTTCCATTCTAAATACACCCCTGATTTCCCTAGTATTTACCTAGCTGCCAGAGCATGGCCCCTGAATTCCTCTTATGCTGAGTCTGCTGTCTCTTTTAATAGAGAACAGAGGATGTATATTACCTTCCTCGTTTACCACCATCTACTCAGTGTGAAAAAAATCTCTCAACTTTGGTTTCATTTGTTTATTTGAAAAGAAAAATGTTAGTTCTACACTCTCAAGTCTCTTAAGCATTATACCTGCAACATAATAGATGCTCAAGAAATTATTTGTTAAGTTAAAGATTGGTGAAGGGGAAGGATTAAGTGTGCCTATACTATTTTAATTTCAGAAGCTTTATTGTATGCTACTGAGGCGAAATGAGGAGCAGGTCAATCCACACTGACAGTTGCTCAGAACCAAGGTCAATGTCAAAGGAGTTAAGAAACAGATTTCTGGTGTTACGGACACAAGCCCCTGTCTTACCAGGGCCATTCCTTCACGAAGTTTCATAGGACAGCAAAAACATGTGAAACATGATGAAATCTAACAGTAAGATCAAATGAAATCTTAAAGAATATTGTAAGAAAGAGCTATTCTTCCTTTGACACATAGATACACACACTAAATAAAAGCAATGTGGCTCACCCAGACTAACCATGTAAAGTATTAAGAAGACATTTTTAAGAATGACAGGGTATGTGATTAATGATGTTGGGACAGCATGCATAAACACAGGCTGCCCCAGGCAGCCCAGACATATGACTATGGAGTGACAATCACCTGTGATACACCTAGCTTATTAGTTAGTATTTGCAAGATGGGCCCTGAGAGGTCACAGTCTGAAAACAACCTATTCTGTGTGACTCCTTTCTTTCAACACATAATTACCTGTATTGTATTTGGAAACACCAATCCTTTTTTTCTTACTTTTTTTCATTACTTTCATATGCATCTCCCTCAATTTATGTCTTATTAAATTCCCTTTATTTTCTATTTTTTCATTTTGTTTCTCTCTTATACTTCCACAAATACAACTTAGTAATAATATTTCACCCTTGCAACCAGGTATTCTTTAGAGCTAGAACCAAGACTCTTAGAGTAGAATTTCTTATCACGTGACATATAAATTTGCATTTTCAAAAACAGATATAAATTCAGGATATCTTATTTCCCAAATACACAACTATGGAGACCTAGTGTAAATTCTCAAATTATACAAAAGAGAAATATTAACACAACCAGACTTCCTGGTATCTTGAGAAAGCTGGACTTCCTAAGGAAAAATACTTTTGGAGCTAAAACCAACCTTGGTAATCACCTTGTGCAGCTTATCTGTTAAAATTTTCACTCACTTTCTGGGATCTTAGAAAAGTCATTGAAAAAGAAACCCCGGTTTAAATGAGCAGCTTTTAACTGATACCGCACACTTGGAGGGATTGCTGAGTTCTGTGATGTGAACTGTTTGCTTAGGAATTGCCTTGTTTCACCACCAGAGAACTTAGATTCAGATCAGAATTGGAACACAGAAAATACCAGAATCGCAGCATTATGGGGAGGCAGCCCATCATTGAAGGGGATCTGCAAAGGTAGACTTTAGTTCATGGAGTTTCTGTATATAAATCACTTTCAGCTGTCATACCGCTAGTTAGCATGGGCTGTCTGATCTTCAAGTTGCAAGCTAGTAGTGACATGGCAGTGGCAGGGTTAAAAGGCAAAATGTAGAAAAATGTATCATTTTGTCTTCTCTATTACTGAAACTTTCTCTTGAAGACAGAATTTTTAACAACCCTATGATATGTGGCCATCAAGGTCTGAAATTTATCTTTTTAATTAAATTCATCAACAAAGAATTGATCTCCAGTTAGTAAAGTTTTTCTTTAAAGAACAGTATCACTGTTTTGTTTTGTTTTTCTCAAGTCATTGTGGATGCTTTCTTGGTACTTTCTGATCAATTGCTTTACTTACTATGGTTTAGGGACTTATGTGAACAGACATATTTGACATCTAACTTACCTTGCCTCATCACTCTTACAGCTGCAATTACATTTGGGATTATCTAAACATGTAACATTTAGAAATCTCAAGTTTTTCTTGACATATTAGACCTTTCCACACCGATGAGAATGAAACATAGTTTCTGTGAAACTTCAGAGCGTATGAACGGGTTTTGAGTCTCTTAGACATCAATGGATCTCTTCCCATCACTTACACATACAACTTCACCGAAAACTCTGGTAGTTTCACTAGTATATCCTACGGTTTCCTGCCTAAAAATCATAGATAATGCAGCATGTGCTCATCTCTGTTACTGAAAAATCAACTAATGATACATGTTCCTCTAATATTATATTACTGGTATTTTATTCTATAAAGAACCACATAATTACCGATAGATGCACGCATTCTTCTATGCCTTAAGAAAATCCCCTAGAATCTTCAACATAACCAATTACTGTATACATGACACCAAAAGGTTATGATTTTTGTAGTGTAGCTCATCTATTGTCCTCTATCTCTGTCTCAAAATGTTTGCCCCCGAAAGGCAAACCCTCAATTTGAAAAGCTGTATTTAAAAATAAAATCATAATTTTACAGCTAAGCCAGATGAACCAACTAGACGGTTAACCATTTCTCTAAGACCATACTTTCTAAACAGGGCATATTATTGTAAATTTCAAAAACAGATCAAAATAAATGGAATAATATAAAGAACTTTCTAGCATACACACTATTTTATACTCATGTAACATTCCTCCACCAGCCATGGAATAAGCTTTTTCTCCAAAGAGAATGAGTTCTTTTTATTGTAGAATATCATTTAAAAACCATGAAACTGCATTTTGTATGCAAATTTTGGTTGGTTTTGCATTGCAATCAAAGGGCTCCTGCAATCCTGCATCATCGCAAAACTATTTTAATTCCAGAGGCTTTACTGTGTGTTTTAATTTCTGGTCTAAATGCTCTTCTTCACCTACCAATAGCTCCTGCTTTTTTTTTTTTTTTTTTTTTTTTAAGGCAGAGTTCCACTCTTGTTGCCCAGGCTGGAGTGCAATGGTGCAATCTTGGCTCACTGCAACCTCTGCCTCCCGGGTTCAAGCAATTCTCCTGCCTAAGCCTCCCGAGCAGCTGGCATAACAGTCACCCACCACCATACCCAGCTAATTTTTTTGTATTTAGTAAAGACTAAAGACATGTTGTTCAGGCTTGTCTAGAACTCCTGACCTCAGATGATCCACCTACCTTGGCCTTCCAAAGTGCTGTGATTACAGGTGTGAGACACTGCACCCAGCCAGTTTTTGTATTTTAAGAGCTTCCCCAGATATTCTTGCTTCCCTACCTCCCAGGTAACCTTTACAATTAATTTGTCTGTCTTCCAGAAATAAGGGTGGCGTGTTGTTGGGATTATATTAATTAACTTATTTAGACAGACAGGCTTCTTTATAATGTTGTATCTTCGTATATTCCATATATTCCTGTGGAATATATTTCATTATTCCTGTATTTTATTCCATATTGTCATTAACATGGCATCAGCCATGTGGTATCTCTAGCATTCTATTTTGACCATAAATTGGATAATTTTTTAAAAATTACATTCTTATTTGTAGGTGTTACTCCACCCCAAGAAATAGTCTCACTAGCTTGTTGGCAATTTAATCTCATTAAACCCATCTTAATCTTTTCAAATATGTATTTTATTTATATTATTAGAAATTAAGTGAGTCTTTAGTGCTGACGTTGCTTATATTTGTATGGCATTACTGAGACATCATTCCTTCGTTTCTTTTTTGGCAGTCTAGACATTTCATCTCTTATAAATTGTGCAGTTACTTTATGTTTGACAAAAAACGCATTTTGTAACCAAAAAAATTGATTTTGATAGAATAGCAAGTTCCACCAAAAGGAAAACAAAACTGAAAAGGAAAATATTAACTTTAAGTGTATTAAAATCTAAGAATGCATCAACATTCATCACTCTTTTCCATTTTCTAGTAAATAATGCCAAAAGAACTTTGAATCTGATGCACTGACTGTACCTGTTTCTTTTCTTTTTTTTTTTTTTGAGATGGAGTTTCGCTCTTGTTACTCAGGCTGGAGTGCAATGGCACGATCTCGGCTCACTGCAACCTCCGCCTCCTGGGTTCAGGCAATTCTCCTGCCTCAGCCTCTTAAGTAGCTGGAATTACAGGCACGCACCACCATGCCTAGCTATTTTTTTGTATTTTTAGTAGAGACGGAGTTTCACCATGTTGACCAGGATGGTCTCGATCTCTTGACCTCATGATCCACCCGCCTTGGCCTCCCAAAGTGCTGGGATTACAGGCGTGAGCCACCGTGCCCGGCCGACTGTACCTGTTTCAACAAAATTACCATGTCCATCTTTATTCCAGTGTACCACACATTAGTTTGTGACAAGTAAAACCAATAAGGTCACTATGTAATTTTTTAAAATTTATGATTTGTGCTTACCTGTATTTGGAAAGAATCAAAGTGGCCTACACTATGCTTACTGTAAAAATGTGCCATTACATAATCATATTAATTTTCTATTGGACCATTTTTACATAAAAACTTTACAGAGTTCAAACTAATAGAGAGTTTTATAAAATATACAAAAGGGACATACGAAGTTATTTGGAAAACAAGGGAGATTTGTTCTAGGAATCACAGCTAAGTTAATTACTGAAATACAGTATGTAGTTTAGTTCTGAACTTTCATCAGGCTAAAAATAGAATGAGAAAAAAATAGAATGAGAAAAAATAAACCGTCTCATTAAAAAAAAAAATTTCCCCCAAACCAAACACCTCATCATGAGAAATCTGAACTATATATCTTCAGATATGCTTGCTGCACTCATCAGCAGAGAAAATATTCATTAATCAGAATATTCAGTGGAATTACTTATCCTGCCTAACTCCATTCTTAACAGAGGGGTGAAAGAGGTAAAAAGAGTATTAGTTATTGTTGAAAATATGTTTCAACTATTTTGGTTCTTTGACCTAACATAAATTAATACTTTAAAAATGTTGATCTTTTACAAATTACTAATGGCTCCATGTAAACACTATTTCTCTTAGTGGAGTAATGATTCATGGAAAGACTTACAACATTTGCTCATCTTTATTATGGAAAAGTATAATTTATGTTTATAGACCAACGATGCATTTGCAAATTACACTTTGAACTGCATTTTTCAAACTATTATTATAGAATGAACCAAAATATTATCTGGGTCTAGAACATGAGTATCAGCATAGCTATCTGGGTTAGAGGAGTTAATAGAATGTAGGCTGCAGGTAGAGAACCCTTTTCCAAGACAGCTCACATTGCTGGTTCTATTTCCATTTGCTTCCATGTCTCAACGTATCAAATTGAGAAATCTGATGAATTTATTTTGGTCATTTGATGTCTCAGAAGATATTTTTCCAAAATATGGTAACAAACTGTCTTCTTCTAAATGATTCTGCAACCAACCTTGAAAAAAATCTATGGAATTAACAGAACATCTCTGTTCATTCCACCACACATAATATACTCAGGTTATCTTTTATGTCAAATACATTTTCCTTTTATGTAATATGTTGCACAATGTGGACAGAATGATGAGAAGGCTAACAATCTACTATAAAAGAACTTCTCGTCTAGTGGAAGAAACACTAATGTAAACATTCAATCACAATATGAGGTGCTTGGTATTTTATTAAATACAACAATAACGGCCTTGCCTCTGGGGGTGAAGAACACTTCCTAGAGTAGGGGATATTTGAGATGTTCTTAAATAATTATTAGAAATGTGTTAGGTGAAAAAAGAAAAAAGATGGAGGACATGTGAATCCTAAGTCATGAAAAATGCACACGAATGTTCATTGCAGCACTATTTACAATAGCAAAGACTTGGAACCAAACCAAATGCCCATCGACAATAGACTGGAGAGGGAAAATGTGGCACATATACACCATGGAATACTATGCAGCCATAAAAAATGATGAATTTGTGTCCTTTGTAGGGACATGGATGAACCTGGAAACCATCATTCTCAGCAAACTGACCAAAGAACAGAAAATCAAACACTGCATGTTCTAACTCATAGACGGGTGTTGAACAATGAGAACACATGGACACAGGGAGGGGAGCATCACACACTGGGATCTGTGGGGGGAAACAAGGGGAGGGACAGCTGGGGGTGGGGAGTTGGGGAGGGATAACATGGGGAGAAATGCTAGCTATAGGTGAAGGGAAGGAAGGCAGCAAACCATATTACCATGTATGTACCTATGCAACAATCTTGCATGTTCTTCACATGGGCCCCAAAACCTAAAATGCAGTAATATATATATATTTATCTATCTATGTATCGATGTATATATATACACACACATATATATATATAAAAGAAATGGTTGTACAAAAGAGAATGAATTGGAGTGAACTACAAAAAGGATGTTAATTTCTCAGATCTGAAGTGTAAGGCCAAGTGGAAAATGAGTCTATACATATTATTGCTACCTGCTGGTTTTGTACTGTGTCAACTGAACTAGGCTGGAATAGCATTTGCTAGAATTCTTGTCTCTGATGGATGTGGGTTGAGGTTGACCAGAAGAGAAAGATGCATGAGAACTGGAATATAGAAGTAACTGAGAACGAGGTCAGTAGGCTCCGAAGCTGGATTGGGAACCAGCTGCAGGGCAGCTCTTGTACAAGGTTGCTGATTTGTTTGATCGTCTAATTGCCACGGGGCCGCATTCAAGTCTGCAGCTCCCACAGCGCCCCCAAGATCCCCTCCTTTCAGTCCTCAGGCCAGCCTAAATCAAGTACATGTGCTAAAGTCATCCAGCTCCTTCTGGAAGTCACCTTAGCTATCAGGATTGGATACAGTGAGAAACAGATGCAGGTAACACTTGGTCCTCATGAAGAGCAGTTTAACCTTTCTCTACCCCAGCTTTTATTGTCTGCTGCTGCCTCCACTCAGCTATAGCAACTTCAGCCCACCACCAGATGTAGAGGCAACAGCTTTCCAAAAACTTCTTTACCAGCTCCCAATACTAGGTAAGATCCAATCTCAACGATAAATCCCTTATTCCACATAACTCGGTGATTTTTTTCTTCCCTGGCTGAATTTTAAATGATACATATGCTTTCTACTATTTAAAATTTACAAATAAGGTACAATGAATACTACTTTTTCATCTGAAGAATTAACATAAATCAGAGTGGGTTTGTTTTGTATATTCATCATTCTGTAGGGGAAGCAGCAAAGAAAGATCAAAGCTCATTCTAGTTAGAGAATTAAAGTGTTCAGCCATACCTACAAGAACATGTCCATGAAAAATCCATTCTTCTTAGCAAATAAAGCAAAGGGAAACAGCTTGGAAATGAAATCTTCATCCGGGGGTTTGTATGAAACTAAGATTATTTTTCAGGTGAGAACTGATGGTGTTTTCATGAGTATAACTCTTCACATGGGTAAGATAATAAATCATACTATGAACAGTGCTGGTAGAAGTCCTCTTGGTCCCGTTTACTGTGAGGTCCAACAATATTCTGCCATGTTTGTTACCTCTATCCAAGAGTAGCTAGCAAACCATTGTGCAAATGTTTAATGCATTTGATAAATACATTTATTTAATGCAGCAGTCATATATTAACAATTGGCCCAAACTCTGCCCTTCTGGCAGGTAAGCTTTGCTAGCAGCTAACTTGAAGCTCTATAATTCTACTTCTTTGGTTTATTTAGCCAAAGAGTAAGATGAGAAATATAACTTGAAGAGATGTTTCAGATCTAGAACAACATTTACTCACAGTTTTTTCTGTATCCTGAAGAATAAATAGTTATTTGGACGATGAAAAAGTAGAACATTGGCTAACCATTCCTGATAAGGCCTATGATCGTGTGTGTGTGTGTGTGTGTGTGTGTGTGTGTGTGTGTGTGTGTCTGTGTGTCTGTGTATGATGGGGGCAATGAATGACAATCTCAGGAGGTTCAGTTATTTTTCCCTGGCCTGAAAATTGAAAAGGGAGAAATTGCTTGTATTGACAATAAACATACAGAAAACCTAGCTGTAATGATTTCAATTAAATTCGCTGCCCTATTTTGTTACATAAGAATCAAGAGTGCCAATTAAGAAATCAATGATTACTGTACAGCAGAACACGGTGTATGAAAGAAAAGTAAGTCCAAGAAAATAACTTAATTTAGAAATGACCATAACTCCCCTAGAGCTGAATAACTTAACAAAACAAATTGTAAGGCTTCTCTTACAAATAACTAGACAATTTCACTCATTCCCAGAATGACTGCTGTGGAGTTAACACTGTCCAGCTTCCTTTAAGATAAACATTTCTAAACAGAATATAGGAAATTTTAAAATTAAATGACATGCTCAAGACTTTCTTCATTAGTAGTCTGGAGGTTATTTTCCAAATGAATGAGATGCATGAAACGTAAGTTACTGACTCGCTGCTATGAGTTTAACATTGAACTAATCATGAAACCGTGGAAACAGACATAAACATGTAAGGTAAATACATTAATGCATTCTAGCATAAGCACATAAAAGCATCCTCCTATTTGTACCCTAGGTACATAATAGTTTAGATTAAAAATTGATGAAGTTGTGTTAGGACCAAAAGGTTTTAAGAATAGCTTTGTTCATTCAAAGCAGTCTTCATGAAGAACATGAGGCTGGGTGTTTTTCAAAACAGGTATGCATGAAGTAGGAATAATTTCCTAGATTACAACAAATATTAAAACATTCTGAAGGGTGCATTGTTTATTGCTTAAAAATTCCATTACTAGTTACTTGCCATAATAATTGGGGATGTAGCAATGAAGATTTCCACTGCAATGCCAATTAGAATAGCTAAATAATTTTGACATCTAAAGAGATCAACTAGAGGGCACTGCCCCAGCATCTCTTGAAGTTGCAAAATGGGCCCAGTGGCTACACCCTTTTCCAAGACATGTAGATGGTATCCCAAGTTGAGGGGTGTAAAAGCCTGGAGAGTGTGGAAGCTGCCCTGGCTGTGGAGAAGAACCAGAACCTGGTCCTTCTGCACCTGCTTGCCCTGAGTCCTGCCCACACAGACCCTATCTTGGTGACTTCTAGAGAGACATTTCCTAGACAAAGAGGAAAAAAATTCATCAAGAAGTCTGGTGACCACCTGTCCACTCTCCACAGGCTGGCTGGGCCAGTCTCTCTTCCAAAACCTCCCCTGAAGCGGCACGATAAGGCTCTGGAGCCCGTGTCCTTTGAGAAGCCTCTCTGCATTGCCTGGCATCAGGGCTTCTGGTACCTCCACCCAAGATGCAGCGTTTTAAGTACCTCCAGGGTGTTTAAAAAGCTCCAGGCCCTGTCTCAAGCTGTGAACCAGTTGGAAACAATAAAGCCTTTTACAGCAAAACAAATAAATGTATATCCATATAAAATTCTAGCCAGATATTAAAGTAATATTTGTTACTGATATATTCATAACATATTGTTAAAGACAAATACTTCGTTTACAAAATAAACTGTAGTCTGTGTATGTGTGTGTTTGTGTGTGAGAGAGAGAGAAAGAGAGAGAGAGAGATAGAGAAGACAGAGGAAGAGACATCTTGAACAATATTCTCAAATGGTGGGAGTTTTCAGTTTTTTTTTGTATTTTTTGGTTTTATATTTTTTACAATAAGTATATTGCTTTCACAGTTGGAAATCAGTTATTCTAGTTTTCATTAAAATAAACGAGAATACAAGATGAGCTGCGAACAACTTTAGATTCGGGAGGGATGTTATATCAAAGGCTTATGGAAAGGCCATCTTACTCTACTCTCTTTTAAGAGAAGGTCTCTCAGTAATGCCTCCTCAATTTATTTTCCCTTTTCTCCTCTCCAAAGCATTCTTCAACTTGTTTATGGCCAGGTATTTTGTTTCCTATTGATTACTTGCTTTTTAGTACACCATGCAATGGCGTGCCCCCAGGATGGATATCTAACAGAATCGAGGCTGGTTCAGACTAGTGACATCTTTGTCGAAATAATGCAGCCTGACTGGGTGGAAAAAGCAGCTGCTTTGGGTAAGGAGAGCTGGGAGGAGTGAACACTCCAGGGCTTGGAGAGAAGAAAAACAAGCATAAAGATACACCTACAGTTTTTAGAGAATGAGGATAAAGGGAATCTGATTTAAAGCTATCTCCTCAGTCAGCTCAGCCTAATGGGTTCTGGCATTCTGGGTGGCACTCTTGTGCATCCACGAGGGGACTGAGGTTCAAGGAGCAATCAGATTTAAGACAATTGGCATTCAGCCTCCGCGAGGAGCAGGGACAGAGGGCTCTTTGTTGAATCAGGCAGCCAGAGAGTACCTTGTGCTGAGCAAGATCTGGATTCAGGGCGGGCATGCTCGCTTGTCACAAATGTTTTATTGTGCGTCTGGGCAAGTCATTCTCACTTGTTAAGGAACAGCTAGGGTTTTGTTCTGTATGGGCTTAAAATAAACCAGAAAAATCAGAGGGGCTTAGGGTGGGAGGGAGCAGGAGGAGCGAGAGTTCAGGTTTATGGTCTATTTTTGTTTTGTTAGCTCTTTAGCTTTCTGAATAAACAACTTCCCGGGGATTTTAAGGCTTAAAGTCTTCATTACCTCTAATTTTAAAGTGTCATTTATGCTTATAATTCTTAAAACTCAACTGGAATAAGACAATCACTCCTTATCTCAATATAAATGTCATCGTGGTGAAGTGCATTACATAAAATCAGAGCATCGTAACCCGGACACACCAGATGAGCTGAGTTAAGACAATGGCAACCAGTGAAGTGGTGTATTTTGAGTGCAGTTTGTCTTCATCTTTTTTCATCCATGACCCTTTTTGAAAAACACAGAAGTCTCACAGACACATGTATTTGAAATACCACTAATGCAATGAAAAACAAATCAAATACTGGGAAAGTCTGCCATTTTTTTTCACGCTACACAATCTCCTTTCCCCCCATCCACCACCTCCTCCCAGGACAGCACGATCCCCACTGACAACCAGTTACTGTTTCCACATAATCAGAAAACCTGAACTCTAGCCCAAGCCCTGTTTCAACTTAGCTGCCTCCCTGCTTGCATCACTTACTTCTTTTCTTTTCTATTTTTTTATTTATATTTTTTAAAGTTTTTTTTTAGTCACTTATTTTCTCTAGATCTCAATTTTCCCATCTATCCACTGTGGACGCTATAACCTTTTCATCTAATAGGGTTGCTGAGATTCAAGAATGATAACAAATTTTAAGACACTTTGTCAGTAGAGAATGAGTAATAGGAGCTATGATGTAAGCCCTTCAACTTGGTTATTGAAGTGTAGCTAACACACAAAGTCCACATCCTACCCCAAGAAGGAACCGCAGAGCTTACTCACTGTCTGCTTTGCCTCTGGGTATCTCCAAAGGACAACTTGAAAAAACATAAATGTGTTCATTGCTTTTGAGAAAGTCACAAAGTTTAGCACTTGGCTTAAGCCTAAAAAAATTAGGCAGACTGTGGAAGAGGATAGAGACAATTGAACTGGATGTAGCAAAAGATGGTAAAGTGTTTGCCAATGGACGGATGTAGATCTTGAAAGAGAGGAAGACAGGGTGGGCTGCCGTTGCTTCCTATGTACTGGGATCACTGAAAGGGACAGTGTGCATGAGGTCTAGACGTATGTGCTAAGTTGCTAACAGCTGCTGAAAGAACCAAAGGAACCAACGTAACAGAAATGGTGCCTCCCAAGGCAAGACTCTCCTTGACATGCAGGGTCCCCAGCAATGACAGTCACCAACAACATATGAAAGCACCCCAAGAGGTAAGACATGAGTTCTGGCCACCTACAAGACCTAGAGGAAAGAAAACAGCCACATAAGATCGCCCTATTCCTTTCCCAGTCCTCTCTTCTCATCCATTGGTGGATCTGAGACGTCCACTTGCTAAAGCTTGAGGAGGTGAGAAGGAGAGCGAGAAGCAGGCAGAAACCGACCTCAGAGCCTTTGCCCAGGCCAGGCAAACACCAACAGAAGCATTTATTAACATTTTGGCCTGGACACATTCTACTTACTGAAGCAACACTGTACTTAGTGACTTAAAGTGACTACAGATCTTTCTAGGTAAGAGTGAGTGGAGAAGTCACGTGGTTTACCCACATTTCCATCCTGAGATAGAAGATGATCATACACCTGCTCATTTCACCTTGAATAATTTTTAAAGGGATAAGAAAGCTAAAATAAATTTTTATCTTTATTATGTTTCTAACTGCCCTTATTCAATATATCCGTTGTACATATTAGCTACAATGTTATCTTCTGGTACATTCACTACTGATGGCATTTTAAAAATAAACTGTGAACCTGAAGAAACAATTTGGGTGAGGTGTCAATCTCTCAAACTCAAACTTTTTAATAAGCAGTCAATGAGCACTTACATTTTACAAATAATTCTATTAAAGACTATCAGGAGACAAGAAAAGAGAAGACAAATCGTCTGCTCTTGCAGTAGTTTGCAACACAATTGTAGAGTTAAAACATGTAATGATATAGTAAGTTGTAAATAATCACACAGTGACCTATTAGCTTCCCCAAAATAAAAGAGCACAGTAAATCTGTGTGAGAACAATCAGGGAGAGGATCGTGGGGTTCCTTGAAATGCCTATGTTTATGCCTGCGTTTGACTTCTCTCCGCTCTCCAGATCAGAGTACAGGGATTCTGAAGCAGTATCTCACTCACTTTTTATTTAACCCTTTATTTCAAGCCCACTGAAGTGCACATCCTGAAATTCAGGATGCCCAAAACTAAGGAATTATCTCATCAATCCCTCTTAGTTGCTCTTAGAGTCATTGAAGGTGGACAGGTGGGAGAAGGGAAATTAAAAATGCAGACCCACAGATCTTTTCTAGAACGGGCATCACCAAGTCTTTTTGTAAAGAATGCTAGGTAGGCATCTCATACAAAAAGATGGCATGAATGTTGGCCTGCTTAGGACAACAGGGAGTGAATTCACAGAGGAACTCTCTAGAGAATAAAAGATCATTTTGTTTATGGGTTGAATTGTGTCCCCTCACAAAAATCGTATGTTGACATCCTAACCCCAGCATCTCAGAATGTGGACTCATTTGAGAATAAGAGTTCAAATGAGGTCACTGAAGATGTAATTAATTAAAATAAGGTCATAGTAAAGCAGCTGAGTCCTTCATCAAGTAGGACGGTGTTTTTATTTAAAAAATGACTGGTGGTGTTAGATGAAAATTTCCCAAGTCTAGCGAGAGATCTTCCCGATCCTGGAAGCCCAGAGGGTCCCACACAGACACAACACAGAAAGGGTCTTCTCCATGGCACATTACATCAAACTGTCTAAACTTGAAGACAGAGAGAGACTTCTAAAAACACCAAGAGAAAAGCTGGAAATCTGGACACAGACACATGAAAACAATAAGACTGCCATGTGAGGATTGGAGTGATCCTCCCACAAGCCAAGAAACTACCAAAAGCTCAAAAAGAAGCCAGGAACAGATCCGTCCCAAGAGCCTCAGAGGCACCATGGCCCTATGGACACCTCGACCTCAGACTTCTTACCTCCAGAACAGTGAGACAAGAAATGTCTGTTCTTCAAGCCACTGGGTGGCACTTTGTCACAGCAAGCCTAGCAAACTAATGCTACCTACCCTTCCTAAGAACCAGTTTACAAAAAATAATGAAAGCATCTCAACATATAATTTATAAAAGCAGAAAAAAATAATACTTTAAAGTAATGCAATGATAGAATCTAAGCACGAAGAAAAAGGTAGACACATTTAACATGTACACGTACTTCAAACTCAAGTATCAAGAGAAACTAAAATACAAAGGAGAAGTTTTCAGCTCTGAAGTCTTTATTTATATCTGTAGCACAGCACATTTAAATGTTCTGTTTACATTTCAGTCTTCCTCACTAGTCTGAAACTGCCTTAATAGGAATTCTGCCTTATTTACCTCCATAATCCGTGCATGTTGTATGGAAGCCCAAACAGTTTCATGAGAGATTCATGAAAGAATAATAAACATTAGTCTTTCAAGAGTAAGTGACCATTACCAGGAACCTCACCAGCAATAAGGAAGCATGATTTCAGCTAATCGGTGACCCTGAACCATGCCTGTGTGCATTTCTTGTCATTTAAATTCTAAACATGGGCGATGGGGATGAATTTTAATCTAGCACATGCAGATGCAAACAAAATCACAATAGTTTATTTTTGATAATAGAGGAACTTATTTTTGACTCCAAAGCCTTGTCTCAATGATGGGGAGATACTCAATTGCATTTGAGTGACAAGAATGCTTCCTCTTACCCTGGTATCTAATCAAAAATGGAACTGGATATTGCCCTGCAATGCGCAAGAGGCCACTGGCATCTGTCTGTCATGGCTGCTCATTACCCAACGCCTAAGGTTTTCTTAGCAGAGGATAACTCTGCCTCTATGTCGGTATTGACTTTTCCAAGACTGAGAGCCCAGGCCTGGAGGTCCATTCCCTGAGTGCACCCTATAAACATTCACAACCCCAAGCACCTGGGCAGAAGGGAGCTAGGACTCCTTCTATGCCCTAGTTAGAAAATCATTTTTAGTCTTCAAGGCTCTCTCTCTCTCCCCTGAGTAAGAGCTGCTTCTGTTCTCACCCTACAAGCACTTTCCTGTCCTTACCCTAAAGGGACAAGCTTGCAGAACGCCTCTCTCAGGCCCTTATATAACAGAAACTTAACCAACGTTGGTCTTTTTCTCTGAAAGAAAAGTCAGAAGGAAAGACTGGTTCTCACCAACTGTTTCCCTAGTAATTCTCCGTTACAGACTTTGTATCTGTTTGCAGCTCTCACTTCCAAACAAAGCAACATTTTCACAGATATTAAACTGGTTATTTAATACACTTTCTTTTCCCCTTTCAAAAGGAAAAAAAAGTCAAATTTCCTTGAGTATTCCATGATGGCTAAGAGAACGACAGTGATTGGAATATTTCACTAGACTGCAAGACGGATTTACCCTAAGAAGCAGAAGAGAGTTATTGTACCCTCCTCAGCCATCCTGGTGTTCGATATTATCATATCACAGGGTTGAGGAGGAGGGTCAGTGTATAAGGGCTGGGACTTACATTGGGAACATCTTTCACAGCCCAAACCGAAAGCTGCTCACCAGATGTGTGCAGCTCTGACTGTGCCACATCCAGGAACACACTCCATATAAATTGCAGCTGCCTTGATTTCACATTAAGTAGGAAAATCAATTAGAGGAAAGCTGAAACAGAAATTGGGGGAAACCCCTCCAGTCCCTGTTTAATATTTCTCTATTTTTCCTTTTCCTTTCATCAAACTTAGAGGAATCCAGCTAACTTTTTCATACCACTCACTGTCCCTGCTCATTCACTCAATGTTGGGAAGAGGGAGAGGAATAAAATTCCTCAGTTCTTTCATTTCTCAGTAAGTCCGGCATTGTTAATTATGCCTTGACAAACTGACCCTAATATATATCTGAAACCTATTAGAAATGAAGGGTTTCAAGAATTACCTCTAGACTCTGCTTAAAATCTGCAATATTGCATATGCGTATGTGTATACACATGTATTCGTACCTATATGCACATGAACACAGAGTCTGTTTTAGGACTGGCATGCAAAGAATCGGCCCCATCGCCCATTTTATTGCTGTTTGCACATCTGGTGCAGAGCAGCCGTGAAGGCCTCAGTGTCTGCAGCAGCTCCGGCAATTAGCTCTGAATGAAACAGTCATAAATAGTAATTAGCCATTCCCTCAGTCATGTCCCAAAGCCTTTAAAAAAAATCCTCAGAGAAATCAACGCATTCTTTTCTAAAGACCTATTATAAGCGCACCATCCACTCCACCATCATTTCAGAGAAGCTAAGAGCAAGAGCAGCATTCCAGCTGCTCCCCAGATAGCTGGAGTGCCAATTCCTGATGGGGGATCAGTGAGGGAAGACAAGGAGAAAGGGGGTGGAGAGAGAAGGTGCTGTAAAATCAAAGGTCAGTAAAACATTTAGTAAGGTAGGGAGCCATGGGTTGGAGGAACAGAGAATATTCAGCACAGGAGGATGCCCGGAAGGCATCCTAATCAACATAGAATGCCTCCTACCCTGCCTCACCTCTGCTTCAACTGTGAATTGAGATGCTGCAGGAGAACCTCATTAATTCCTTCTTCACCCATGGGTGAGCTCCCTCAGCCTTAAAAGGATGTTGGTGGATTTCACATCACTCCTTCAATGGGGATGTAACAGCAGAGAACCTAGCACGAAGGTTCATATTAATTAAGCCCTATCTCCCTTCTTAAAGATGTGGATTCTGCTGCCCTCACAGGCATATGTATGTGTTGTTTGGGAGTTTGCGATAGTGACAATTAAGCCTTGTCATCCAATACACAGACACAGTCCATTCTGTGATGTGCTGAGTAGCCTTGATGCGATCACTCTAATTCACACAGTCAGAGGTCTGGAATGGGCCTTGAAAGCTTATCTGGCTATTCCCTTCGCTTCAGTTATGTCTCTTTATTCCATTTCAAACAGATTTATGTTCAACAAAACACTGAGCTCAGCCTTTTTGTATCAACCATCTCTACCCTGGTCTAATCATTCATGGGGCGCTTAACAAGACCATTCTCAGAAACAGGGATCAGGCATTACCAGTGACCTGTACAATGACGGGCAGCATTTCTGTAATTTCGGAGGTGCTTTCCTGGTGCCTAGCATAATGCATCTGAAATGTAAACCTAAGTGTCTTTTCCAAACCTGCCTCCCACTTTACACCTTCATTTCTCCAGTCAGCCTGACTGTAATCCTTATCATCCCCTGAACATATACTTTCTCTATGTGGCTCCACACAACCACAAACACACACACACACATGCACACACACACGCACACATGCGCACACACACGCACACACGCAGCTTGTTAACAGTGCTCTCCGCTGTTGACCTTCTCCATTCTTCTAGAGGCAGCCTGAAGTAATGAAAAGAGGTTGAAGTCAGACACCTGACCTTGCTATACATGAGATGTGTTAACTTGGAACTGGCTCCTTGGTCCCTCCAAGCCAGGAGTTCTCAGCCCTGGCTGCACATTAATATCACCTGAGAGGTTTTCAGCAACAATAACCATAACTGTAACAACTAACACTACTGTTTTCACACCAGACAGCCCCTCATATTTACAAAATAGGATATGACTCCTTCTGTAAATAGATTAAGCCCCTACAATAAAAACACAACTGCAAAATATCTTCCTTTGTATAAAAAGAAGTAAAAGAAATATGCTGAGACCCTTCTGCAGATGCCTGAAATCAGAAGCTCTGGGAGTGGGGTCTTGGTGTGGGTATGTTTTAACAGTGCTTCCTATGATTCTCTTCTAATATGCACGTAACGTCCAGACCAGAGTTTGAGACTTCAGTTTTGCTCATCTGTAAACCACTGATATAGTGACCTACTTCCAAGGGTTATTGTGAATTTTTAGTTCTACAACATGGGTAAAGTGTCTGAAACATATTAAATATACAATCAATTAGCTGTGATTTTGTTATTACTATCCGTTTCGCTTTCCATGTGATTGAGCCCTTTCTGGAAGCTCTATTGCAGTACAATATATGTTATCACTGTGCTTGATTTGATTCTGAACTCCTTAGTGTATCTGTCTGCCTAGCACTTGGCCGGTATCTGGCACAGAAGACCATCAGCATCGTCAATGAACCATTCTTCCACCGGAATATTCTCTACCTTTCCTCTGAATAGCCACATCAATCCATCTTTCAAGGTCTACGTTAAATTTCTCCATTCTTCCCTTAGCAAACTCCTGTCCATCACGTCTTCCCATCAGAACTCAGTCTCTTACAGTATAGATCATTCACCTGGCAACTAGTTATACCTAATCTTATAATAGCCATTCCTTCATGATCTTGTATTATTTTAACTCATTTGGCTTTTTTTTTTTTAATTTATCTCTTGTCTCTCTAATTAGACATTATATTTTAAATCTATTTTATATACCTTAAAGGGCCTAACGACATATAATATGGGAAAAATATTAAGAAAAATAAATAAATCCTCCGATAAGGGGAGAAAACAAATTTTCCTTCAATTTGGGTGCAAATGGATAGAACTGGGATAGAAACGGTGATGTTTAACAACCTTGAGCATGCATTTTAATTTCATGGTAATAGTTGTACTTTCTTTGTTGGTAAACACATGCTGACTGTTAGCTGCCAAAAAGACAGTAAAATGCTACAGCGTAAGTCACCGAGTTTGGAGACTTAGGTTCCGGTTCTAGTGCTACTAATTCCTAACTTGAGACCTTTAGCCTTGAGCGAGTCAAAGCAACTTTATGGCTTTCAGGTGCTGTTAAAAGGTGAGGGTTCTACACGCATCTGTAAGATAGCTTTCAGCCTTTACATTCTGTATTTGTGACTATGATTTTTAAATGCAAGAGTACAAAGTTCTAGACAGGAAGGACTTCCCAGTAGATACCATTATTCCCCCTGAGAATGGATGATAGAATTATGCAAACATGAAAATTAAAGAAAAGAAGGAAAATCTTCTGTGGTTAAGAAAAGGGATACAAGGAGTTTAGGATGAAGCGTGATTTGTGGGTCTCTACTGCCCTCCTCAGAGAAAAGGATGGCAGTGGGGCAGCAGCCACAGCACTGGGGAGGGGAAAGGCCCTTTTCTGCACTGGAGATTTCCAGAGCATGCCTTTTCTGGAAAACAGGTTTCAGTGTGGGTTAAGCACTACTCAGATCACAGTATGCCCCTGAGAGTCACATGCACTAAGTTAAATTCTAATCAAATTATCTTGATAATGACTGAAACCAATGTCGATGAAGCCATTGCTATGCCTCAGACAAACGTACAAGGAATTCTATTTAGGGACATTAGAAAAGCTGATTTCTCACCCTCAAAAAAGCCATCACACTTGCCTATTTGATGACTGGTCTAATAAGTGCTTCTAGTTTTTTATGAGGCCACCAGTGGCTCCTCACATTTTTTGGGTGATTAAAGACCCTTCCCGGTGGAAGGATGCCTGTAGTGGCGTCTTCCTCTCCCTGAGGCTCCCCTTCACACAGGAGGGGAGGCTGAGCCCGTTTCTGCATCCTGCCTATACTCCTACCCCGCAAGCGGATTTCCTCCCCAGCCCACCTCTCCACACAGACCTAAGTCATATACAAAGGCCCTCGGTCAACATCACTACTTCCTGAAACTTCCTCTCACCTTTCCTGTCAAAATCCATCTTTGGAGATATTCAATTAAACCATTTAATACAGATAATTAAATATAGATATTCACCTTCCTTCCACTACCATCCCCAAACCACACTAAAATGAGAGTAAAGGAATAAAAAGTCAAAACACAAAAGAAGAAAAACAGGACAGAACATAGCATCGTAGGAGAAAATTTATCTCCAATAAAAAGCTCTCTAGGTTTAGTGAAACTGTGATAAAAAGTGCATCTTTAAAAAGGTTATTCTCTACAGCAAATATATATATATGAATAAAATGTAATCAGATAATACATTAAGTAGTGATAGAATGTGAGAATCAAAAAAAAAACAAAACAAAACAAAACAAAAAAAACCCTAATATGGCCTGGCTCAGTGGCTCACGCCTGTAATCCCAGTACTTTGGAAGGACAAGGCGAGTGAGGTCTGACAGAATAGAAAGTAGTGATGAGCTTATTTTTGGTTTGCCTTTTAAAAAATAACTTTTTTTTTTTTTTTTAATTAGAAACTGGAGGCAGTTCCAAACAGTCTCCATAAAGACATGTAACGAAAGCAACAACATCAACATTTGGCTGAGACTACAGGCTCCTGCCACCGCACCCAGCTAATTTTCGTATTTTAGTAGAGACGGGGTTTCACCATGTTGGCCAGGCTGGTCTCAAACTCCTGATCTTAAGTGATCCACCTGCCTTGGCCTCCCAAAGTGCTGGGATTACAGGCGTGAGCCACCGTGTGTAGCTGCAGTACATATATACTTTTGTCAGAACTCAGAGTAACTGAAAAATAACGAAAGTAAGATGTAATAAATTTGTTTCACCCTAAAAATATCCTGATTCGGCAGTTCTGAGCTACTGCCATGAAATCTACACTTGTTTAAAGCTCATCAGAGTATTTTAATCCTGCAATCAGGGGTGGAAATCACTACAGGTTTAGAATGCACTTCCAAAGGAGAGTGAGAATAGGAAATTGGATAAAGAAGGGAATTAGAGTCCCTAAAAGAAAAACTTCCATTGT
Organism: Aotus nancymaae; assembly: GCF_030222135.1. NCBI lineage: Eukaryota > Metazoa > Chordata > Mammalia > Primates > Aotidae > Aotus > Aotus nancymaae. The sequence continues at coordinate 20,454,557 of NW_026988465.1, forward strand.
ACCCCATGTGTTGAGAAGTGATATTCACTGTCATTTGAATTTGCCAGAAGGCAGTTATTCAGCATTTGAGTTTTGCTCCAACTGAAAACTGCTGTCTCTCATGTAGGGCCCATAGCTGGTTCCATAGTCTAACTTAGCTAGGGCCGTATCTGCTCTCAGCAGACCTAAACTATCAAGGCAATACAGTTACTTGAAATGGCTAAGAAAACAGCTTTTCCCCTAGTCTACAGATTTTACAGACATTTTGGGACATAGACACTGTAATTTCTTTCTTAATCCATGAATAATTATGTCTCTCTTTTAAACAAGCTGTTCCTAAGAGTTCTGTAATAAAATCTGTAACTGCTAGCCCTAAAACATTTGCTCATAGCTGATACTTAAATACAGCTTAAAATGAACTCCAGCCTCAGATACAAGGATTTATGTGGTATTATGAAATATTATACTGTCTAGTCACCATATAATGACTGCATGGCCAAATAAACATTTGAGTAACTGCCCAGTTGCTCTATTAATCAAACTAATGAAAGTTAAAGCAGCAATAAAGTATTTTGTCTACCAAAATGGCAAATATTATTAAACTTATAATATCTAGTATCAATTACATGCACAGAAATTTATACAAGTTGTTTTTGTTAATAGCAAAATCTAGAAACAATCTAAACCTCTCACAATAGGAAGATCATTAAATAAATGGACAATTATTCAGGCATTAAAATGAAGAAACAGTTGTCACACAATTTTTTAAGGCGAAATATGAAAGTCAATATATAATATGCAGCAGTTTAATAAAATAGAAACATTTGTATATATGAATAGCATATCTATCTCTCTATATATAACAACATAGTAATAGAACTATATTTCCAGATGGTAATAATATTGGCAATTTTTACTTTTTATACCTTCTCGTGGTTTTCCAAATACTGCACTAAAAATTGCATTAAAATGTATTATATATTTTTAATTTAAAAAACTATTACTTGTTCAGTAATACAACCTCATGGACAACACTGACCAAGTAAGAAAAAGCAAATGCTAAAGACAATTGCCTTAATTCCAGAGAGACTTTAAGATCTGATTCAATTAAGGAGAGAAAAAACCATTACATTTCTCCCTCTGAGATGTTTTCTATATGTTGTCAGAATTGGGGGTAGAGTGAAATATACCATGTGGAATACTAAATAAAAAAAAAGATCCATTTTAAGAGGGGATTTTTGAACCTATTATGCTAAGTGAACTTACAGCACATTAGGCTTTAGCAATAAAACAGCACCTTCCTCTCTCCGTGCCTCATGGTTTTCCTGCTCTGTCCTCACACTTCTGAACAAGAAAATAAATCAAATTATCCCCACAAAAAGCACAGTATTCTCCAAAGAGAGGCCCTGTGTCCCTCCCTTTATTCTATATTGTGTTTGAAAAACGAATTCTCATTGAATTCATCTACACATAAACCCTTTGGAAATATCAGCCTCCCCTTCCCCAAATCACATACAATTCCCATTAATGTTAGTAAGAGCTACGTGGAGGGATGAGGAAGAACCATTCCCCATTATGTTTTATTATATTTTTATTTTATGAACTGGTCTCTTGGATGATAAATCAGCACTACTGCAAAACCATAATTCTTTGGGGGAAAACCTCCACGAAATTTCCCTTCTCTGTGCTATTCTGATGCTGTCAAAAAGAAAATTTAAAAAGACGAAACACAAGCCTACTGTTTTTGACATGTAGCAGCTACTGTACTGTGCATTACACACCCCATAAAGGTCCAACTTTATTGTTCATAATCAGCAGCAACTGCAGTTTTACTAAAAAGAAAAAAAAACTGCCTGAGGTTATCATCATTGTATTTTACAAATATCCACCCAGCAGCTGGCAATTAGATAACCCAGAATCAAATCATGCCCACCATTAGGTATGCCTCAGAGTCACCAGTTGGCACAAATCTGGACATGGCTACCTGGCCCCGCCTTGTGGCTGGCCACACTAGAATGGCCTTAATTGTGTTTTCTCTAAGAGAAGTACAAGGAATCATACCTTTATTCTCTTGGTCTTTATTATTTCCATATTGTTCATCTAATACTGCAAATGTATCCTTTTCTGTATATTTCTTTGTGTATCATGCCCACCCTTAGCGCCATACCTCTGTTAAAGTAACGTCCTAAACTGAAAATATCCTGTTTTCGTTCTGACCATGACTTTTTTCTCCATGAACTCTTTTATCCAAATATTCTGGCCCCCATTGTTCTTTTCCCCTTGCCCTCACCTTTTATTATTATTAAATAAGCTTTACTTTAGGGCAGTTTTAGGTTCAAAGCAAAATTGATCAGAGTTTCCCATGTACTTTCTGCTCCCACACACAATACAACTTCCCCGAGTACTGACATCCCACAGCACAATGATAGGTCTGTACAATCAAAGAACCTACAATTACACATCACTATCATATAAAGTTCACAGTTTACATTAACTCTCACCCATGCTGTTGTGCATACTATGGGTTTTATGAAGTGTACAGTGATGTGCATTCACACAGTACAGTATCATACAGACTAGTGTCACTGCCCTAAAAGTCGTCCGTGCTCGACCTGTTCCAGAAAGTCAGGCACTTGGAATTACATAGTCTTTCCAAATTGGCTTCTTTCATATAGTAAAATTAAATTTTTTCCATGTCTTTTCATGGCTTGATAGCTCATTTCATTTTAGTGATGAATAATATTCTATTGTCTGCGTGTATCACAGTTTATTTATTCAGTCACTGGGAAGCATCTTGATAGCTTTCAAGTTTCATCAGTGATGAATAAACATCCATATGACGGTTTTTGTGTGGACTTAAGATTTCAGTTTATTTGGGTAGATACCAAGGAGCACAATTGCTGGATACCCGGCAGGAGTAAGTTTAGTTCTGTAACAAACTATAAAACTGTCTTCCAAAGTGACTATACCATTTTGCATTCTCACCAGCAATGAATGAGCATTCCTGTTGCTTCATATCCTCACCAACATTGCCTGTTGTCAGAGTTTTGGAATTTGTCTTATCTAATAGATGTAAGGTGGTTGCTCATTTTAATCTGCAATTCCCTAATGATATATAATGTTGTACTCCTTTTCATACGCTTACTTGCTATCTGACACAGTTTGGCTGTGTTCCTACCCAAATCTCAACTTGAATTGTATCTCCCAGGATCCTCAACTCTGTGGGAAGGACTGAGGGGGAGATAATTGAATCATGGGGGTGGTCTTTCCCATGCCATTGTCTTGATAATGAGTAAGTCTCACGAGATCTGGTAGGTTTAGCAGGGCTTTCCGCTTTTGCTTCTTCCTCATTTTCTTTTGCTGCTGCCAGGTAAGAACTGTTTTTCACCTTCCACCATGATTCTGAGGCCTCTGCAGCCATGTGGAACTGTAAGTCCAATTACCTCCTTTTCTTCCCACTCTTGGATATGTCTTTATCAGCAGCATGAAAATAGATGAATACACCATATGTGTAACTTCTTTGGTGAGATGTTAAGGTTTTTGCTCAGTTTTTAATCAGGCTGTTCATTCTCTTATTGTTGAGTTTTAAGAGTTCTTTGAACATTTTGAGTCACAGTCCTTTTTCAGATATGCCTTTCGGAAATACTCTCTCCCCATCTGTGGAGGATTCTACATACACTTACACTGTGTTTAGCAGAGTGAAAATTTTCCATTCTAACAAAATCCAGTTTATCAATTATTTTTTTCATGGATCATGCCTTTACTGCTGTTTCTAAAAAGCTACCCCATACCCAAAATCATGGATGCTTTCTTTTATGTTATCTTTTAGGAGTTTTACAGTTTTATGTGTTACATGCAGGTCTATAACCCATTTTGAGATAATTTTCATGAAGGGTATAAGGTCTGTGTCTAGATTCACTTTGTTTGTGCTTGCCCAGTTGTTCCCCCATCTATTGTTGAAAAGACTACTATTCCCTACTGAATTGCCTTTGCCCCTTTGTCAATTGTCTATATCTCATTGTGGGTCTATTTCTGAGCTCTCTATTCCATTTCATTGATATATTTGTCTTTTTCTCTTTTTTTTTGTTTTTGATTTATTTTTTTGCTAACACCATACTGTCTTGATTACTGTAGTTTCAAAATCTTGAAGTTAGGTAGTGTCAGTCCTCCGACTTTGTTCCTCTTCAATATTTGGTTGCTATTTTCTGTGTTTTCGGCCTATTCATATAAATTTTTGAATCAATTTGTCAATATCTATAAAATTACTTGTGGGGATTAACTAGGGTTGTGTTGAATTTATAGATCAAATTGGGAAAAAGACAGTATTGAATCTCTTCATAAGAATGAACGTGGAATATTTCCTTATTTACTTCTTCTCTAGTATCTTCATTAGAGTTTTATAGTTTATCTCATTTAGACTTACATTTTGTTAGCTTTATAATTAAGTGTTTTGTTTTGCAGGGAATTTTATATTCTACTTGTTCATTACTGGTAGACCGAAAGGTGCTTTACCTTTGCACATTAACTTTATATTCTGCAACACTGCTAAAATTATTAATTACTTCCAGGAGGTTGTTTTAAATCTTTTCCTCTCAAATTTCACTGTAGATGATCAAATCATCTGTGAACAAATCAAGTTTTATATTTTCTTTCCCAAATAACACACAATTTTATTTTCCGCTTTATTGTATGTTAGGATATCGAGTACCAAACAACGCACAGTTTACCTTTTTTTCTGTCTTACTGCATTAGCTAGGATTTCCAGTATCATGGTTAAAGCAATGTTGTTTTCCTCATCGAATCAGGAAATCCAGTTTCTCACCATTAAGTATAATGTTAGCTGCAGGTTTTTTGTAGATGATGTGTATTAATTTGACAAAGTTGCCCTCTATTCCTAGTTTACTGAGAGTTTTTATTATGAAAATGTATTGGATTAATGCTTTATCTCATTTGACAAAATCCAACACATTTTATGATCTGTGATTTTTCTTATTTAGCTTCTTGATGTTATGAATTTCTTTGATTTTCACAAATTGGACCAGCTTTGCAAACCTAGAATAAATCACACATTCTTTGTATACATTGATTTGGTAATATTTTGTTAAGTTTTTTTTTTCCATTTTTGTTCATAAGAGATAGTCTGTAACTTTATTTTCTTTTAATGACTTTATCTGGGTTCAGCATTAGGCCAATACTAGTCTCGTAAAATAAATCAGAAAATATTTCTTCTGTCCTCTAAAAGAGATTGTAAAGAATTGGTATACAGTCAGTCCTCACTAAAGGTCATCAATAGGTTCTTGGAAAATGTGACTTTAAGCAAAACGATGTATAATAAGACCATTTTTTCCTCATCAACATTATAATAATGTTGAACAAAATGATATTACTTGAAGACCTGCTGTAGGTCGTTTTGCTTAACTTTCTGTCATTTCTTCCATAAATGGTAGAACTAAACAATCTGCCCTGGAGCTTTCTGTTTTGGAAGGTTATTAAATCTCGATTTCATTTATTTAATAGAAATAGGCCTAAACATATTGCCTATTTCTTCTTGTGTGAATTTTGGCAGGTTGTATACATCTAAAAAATAATTCATTTCATCTAGTTTACCAAATCTGTAGGCACTGAGTTGTACATAGTATTCTTTTATTAACCTTTTCATGTCCATCGCATCTGTAATGATGTACCTCTTTCATTTCTGATATTAGTAACTTGTGTCATCTCTTTCTTAATTAGCATGTCTAGAGACTTCCAAACCTCACTGAACTTTTCAAAGAACCAGTTACTGATTTTGATTTTCTCTAATTTCTTATTTCCAACTTCATTTATTTCTGCTCTAATTTTTATCAGTTTTCTTGCTTTGAATTTAATTTGTCCTTCTTTTTGTAGTTTCCTTAGAATACTGACTTTCTTTCTTTTCTAACACATCATTCAATGCTATACATTTCCCTCAAAGCCCTGCTTTCGCTGTATCCCACAATTCTGTTAGGTTGTATTTTTATTTTCACATACTTCAAAATATTTTCAAATTTCTCTTGGTATTCCTTCTTTGACCCATGAGTTATTTAAAAGTATGCTATTGCTTAGTTTCCAAGTATTTGGGGATTTTCCAGGTATGTTTCTGTTACCAGTTTAGTTTACTACTAATAACATTCCTCCATTTTAATCTGTATGTGTCTTTATGTTAAAAGTGGGTTTCTTGTAGAAAACGCACAGTTAAATGTTGTTTTTTGATCTACTCTGGCAATCTGTCTCTTTTTTTTTTTTTTTTGAGACGGAGTTTCGCTCTTGTTACCCAGGCTGGAGTGCAATGGTGCGATTTCGGCTCACCGCAACCTCCGCTTCCTGGGTTCAGGCAATTCTCCTGCCTCAGCCTCCCGAGTAGCTGGGACTACAGGCGAGTGCCACCATGCCCAGCTAATTTTTTGTATTTTTAGTAGAGACGGGGTTTCTTTAATTGGTGAATTTAAACTAAAGACATTTAAAGAGATATTCATATTCTTAGATTCATACATTTTCTATTTGTTACAGTTTTATATTCCTTGCCTTTGGTCTTTATTTTTATTTTTGTCTTGCACACTTTTTCAGTCTTTTCGGAGTTTATTTGGAGATTGTATACAATTTCATTTTCTATCCTTTCTTAGCGGGTCACTTATACTTCCTCTTTTTATTTTTTAGGGTTTTCAGAGTAAAACTCTTATCAGTGGTTGCTCTAGAGTTTGCAATATTTGCAGACTATTCCAAGTTCACTTTAAAAGAGTACTGTAACACTTCACAGGCAGTACACATATTTAAAATAACAAAATCCTCATAATTCCCCTAATTCTTTATGTCATTGCTGTCATTCTTTCGCTTGTATATAAGAACACATGAGCATATATGTTAGGCTGTTTTTAACACCTCAGACTGGGTAATTTATAAATAAAAGAGATTTATTTGGTCCATGGTTCTGAAGCCTCTACAAGCATAACATCAGTATCTGTTCAACTCCTGGGGAGGGCCTCAGAAAGCTTACAATCATGACAGAAGTAAAGTGGGAGCTGGCACATCACATGTGGAGAGCAGGAACAAGAGAGAAACTGGGGTGGTGTCACAAACTTTTAAACAACCAGATCTCATTTGAACTGAGCAAGAACTCACTTATCACTAAGGGGATGGTGCTAATTCCTCCATGAGGGATCGACCCTCATGATTCAATCTCCTTCCACCAGGCCCAAACTCAAACATTGAGAATCACATTTCAATATGAGATTTGGAGGGGGTAAACATACCAACTATATTATTCCTTCCCTTGTACTCCAAATCGCATGTCCTTCTCACACTGCAAAACATAATCATCCCTTCTCAATTGTTCCCCAAAGTCTTAACTTGTTCCAGCATCAACTCAATCAAAAGTCCTAAATCCAAACTTCAAAGTCTAATCTGGAGATGAGGTTCTTCTGTCTGTGAGCCTGTGAAATCATGAACAAGTTATTTACTTCTAAGATGCAATGATGGTACAGGCCTTGGGTTATCATTTCTGCTGCAAAGGGATAAACAGGTCAAACAGAGGGGCAACAGGCCCCATACAAGTCTTAAACCCATCTGAGCAATCATTAAGTCTTAAAGTTCTAAAATAATCACCTTGACTCCATGTCCCACATCCAGGTCACACTGGTGCACAGATGTACTTCAAAGGTTTTGGGCACCTTTGCCCCTGTGGCTTTGCAGGGCACAGACCCCATGACTGCTCTCACAGGCTGAAGTGGAGTGACTGTGGCTTTTTCATGCTAAGATTGCAAGCTGCTAGTGGTTTTGCCATTCTCAGGTCTGGAGGGCAGCAGCCCCCTTCTCACAGCTGCACTAAGCAGTATTCCAGTGTGGACTCTGTATAGGAGCTCCAACCCCACTTTTCTTCCCAACACTGCCCTAGTAGAGTATTTCTGTGTGGGCTACCCCCAGATCCCTGTGGCAGCCTACTTGCCTTGGCACCCAGGCTTTTCCATAAATCCTCTGAAAACTAGGTGGAAGCTGCCATGCTTCCTTCACTTTTCCACTCTTAGTACCTGCAGGCTTAACATCACATGGAAGTCATCAAAGCTTATAGCTTGCATCCTCTCGAGTGGTGACTCAAGCTGCACCTGGAGCCCTTTGAGCTGTTGGTGCAGCTAGAATGTAGGAATCTATGTCCTGAGGTTGCACATGGCAGCAGGGCCTTGGGCCTGATCCGAAAGACCATTCTTTCCTCCTAGGCCTCTGGGGCTGTGACGGAGGGGATACCACCTCCAAGATCTCTGAAACACATTCTAGGCTTTTTTCCCATTGTTCTAGTTATTAGTACTTGGCTGCCTTTCAGTCATGCAAATCTCTCCCGCAAGTGGTTGCTCTGCAGACCACTTGTATTCCTCTCCTGAAAACCCTTTTTCTTTCTCTGCCGCCAGCCAGCCTGCAAATTTCTCAAACTTGTACTCTTTGCTTCCCATTAAAACATAAGCTCAAACTTTAAGACATTTCTTTATTATCATATCTGACCATAGGAAGTTAGAAGCAGCTATGCCACATCTTGAACACTTTCCTGTTTAAAAATTTCTTCTGCCAGATACCCTAACACATCACTGTTATGTTTAAACTTCCACAGATAGCTGGGACGTGGACACAATGCAGACATATTCTTTGCTAAGGGATTACAAGGGAGACTTTTGTTCTAGTCCCCAGTTGTTTCCTAAATTATGAGACCTTGTAAGCCTGACCTTCACTGTCCATATTTCTGTCAGCAGTTTGATCATAACCACTTAACCAGTTGCGTAAGTGCCAAAATTTCCCTCATCTTCCTGTTTTCTTCTGAGACGTCCAAACTCTTCCAACCTCTGCCTGTTACTCAGTTCCAAAACCACTTCCACATCTTCAGATATCTTTATAGCAACACCCCATCCCTGGTACCAGTTTTCTGTGTTAAGTCATTTTTGCATTTCTATAATAAATACCTGAGACTGGGTAAATTGTAAAGAAAAGAGGTTTAATTGGATTGGGGCTCTGCAGGCTGTAAATGCAGGGCACTAATACCTGCTTGACTTCTGATGAGGGCCTCAGCTTACTATCATGGTGGAAGGTAAAGCGGGAGCAGGCACATCATATGGTGAGAGTGGGAGCAAGAGAGAGAAAAGGCAGGTACCACACACTTCAAACAACCAGATCTCCTATGAACTGAGTGAAAACTCACATATCACCAAGGGGATGGCACTAAACACCTTAATGGGTGATCTGCCCCAGTCATTCAATCACTTCCCCCCAGCCCCACCTTTAACATTGGGAATCAATTTCAACATGAGATCTGGAAGAACAATCCTTCAAACTGTATCATGATACACATACACACGCATATATATCAGATAATACTGTTGCTATTACTATATTGAACAAACGGTGATCAGTTTTATCGATAACAAAAATGAAAGTTTTTATTTTACCTTCATTTATTCCTTTTCTAACACTTTGCCTTTCTTTATATCAATCTGAGTTTATGATCAGTGTAATTTTTCTTCTCTCCAAAGAACTGTTTTAACATTTATTACAAAGCAGGTCTACTGGCAATTAATCTCTCAATTTTTATTTATCTGAGAAAGTCTATTTCTTCTTCACATTTGAAGAACAATTTCACAGAGTACAGAATTTCACATTAGTAATTTTTCCCCCTCAACACTTGAAATAATTCCACTTTCTTCTTGCTTGCATGATTTCTGAGGCCAAGTCAGATACAATTCTTATCTTTGCACCTCTGTAGGCAATGTGTTATTGTCCTCTGACTTCTTTCACATTTCTCTTTATCTTTGACTTTCTGAAGTTTAAATATGAGATGCTCTTCTGGCATTTATCCTGCTTGGTGTTCTCCTAGCTTCCTGGGTCTCTGGTTTGGTATTTGGTATTAATTGGAGGGAACTCTCAGTTGTTACTGCTTCAAATACCACCTTTCCTTTCTCTTTTTCTTCTCTTTCTGGAATCAACATTATGCATATTTATATCATTTTTTAGTGTTTTCAGCTCTTGAACATTTGTTCTGTTTTTCTCAGTCTTTGTTCTCACTGCTTTTCACTTTTTTAAAGTTTAGTTTTGATTGTCACATCTTTGAGCTCAGAGTTTTTTTTTTTTTTTTTTTTTTTTTCCTTCTCAGCTGTGTCTAGTCCACTGACAAGCCTGGCAAAGGCATTCTTAATTTCTATTACAATGTTTTACATTTCTAGCATTTTTTTATTCTTTCTCAGGATTTCCATCTTTCTGATCTCATTATTCATCTGTTCTGGCATGTTGTCTACTTTTGTCAGTAAAACCCAAAGTGTATTAGTCATAGTTTTTTTTTAATTTCTCATCTTATGATTCTAACATTGCTGCCATATCTCTCTTTAATTCTGAGGCCTCTTCCTTCTCTTCAATCTGTTTTTTCTTCCTTTTACTATGCCTTGTATTTTTTTAATTAAAAGTTAGACATAACTTACTAAGAGGAACTACAGTTAATTGGTCTTTAATAATGTGGGTGGAAACGTGTGGGGTAGGGGAGGCATTCTACAGTTTTATGATAAGGCATCAGTCTTTTGCTGGCCCTGTTCCTCTGGAATGTGACTTTCCCCAGTGCTTCTGAGTTGTTTTTTTTTCTTCCTGCTTAGGTGGGACAGGATGGCTACTAAAGGGGACTGGAGAGTTGGGTATTTTTCTTCACACCATGTACATTAAACTCTAAGCTCTGAAAACAAAACAAAACAAAACAAAAAAACAAAAAACTCCAGAAGATTAGGCTCTGGTAAAAGTTTCTCTTGAGACCAGGTCTTCTTACAAACAGCTCTCTGGCATATTTCAAAGTAGTTACTTTTCCCCTTGCTCTATGAAGGCAGCAGAGGGGTATTCTCACATATTCACTGTGAGAACTTTGCAGTACTCCAGGAGGTAAAACTCACAAAAGTGTTCCCCTCCTCAAAAGTCCCCTTCACCCAGCTAGATCCCCCTGGAATTTTTAATTCTCAGATTTGTCCACACTAATCCTGCAGCAATTTGTCACTTATAGTTCAGTTATTCCCATTCCGGCAACGATTCCTGCCTAAGATTCTGCTCATGGATTTCTGCTCTAGTAAGTTGTCATTATCTTTATCTGTCTGTCTCTCCATTTTCTGGAGCATCATTTTGCCCTGTGACCTCACTTCTCTGAAAGAATTAAGGAAAGTTGTTGATTTTTTTAGTTTGTCTAGCTTTTCACTTGTTAGTAGGGCAGGGTGGAGACATCTAAGCTCCTTCAATGCCAAACTGGAAACCAGAAGTCCCGTTCTCTTTCCTTCCCATATTTTTCTTACGTTTCTAGGTATCACAGAGTTTATACTGATTACATGTTTTATGATACTAATCTTCACATTTTTAGCTTTATCAACAAGTTGACATTAAACTTTTCTTAATAAAGACTGTTTAAGACATTTCATTCTGTCCCCACAAGACTCACTAATGCTCAGTAGTGTTCATTAAATGAGAAATAATTGAGTAATGTTTGTGAATAGTTTCTAATCTTTGAGCACTCCTTTGGTGAATCATGTAATCTTATGACTTTATTTAATTATAAGTGGATGTTGACTATCCTGGACTGTGAAAATGTACAATGATATAAAAAAAGCTACTAAAAATCAGTCATGCATTTAAAGAATATGCATTTCAGGAATCCAAACAACATTAAAAATAATATTATATGGATTGATACATAAATTTATTTTGTTGATAACTAGACAGTACTTTTGGACAAAGTGAATATATAGAGGACTTCTTGCAAAAATTTTGTAGGACCTAGCTTCCCTCTCAGACAAGCTAGAGTTCAAATCTTGGCTTTGCCACTTACTAGTGATGGGAGTAACCATGGGTTAACGGGGAGTAACTGGCAGTTAATTTAATCGTTATGAGGCTCAGTTGCTTCATAGATAGGACCGTGATTATATTTACATTGTGGGATGTTTAAGAATATTAAATAATATGGAATGACAGAGTAGCCAATATAATCCCTGGAAGATCATTGTAGGTGCCCTGCAAATGCAACTTCTCACTTTTTTTATGTCTTCTACTTCGAGTTTACATGCAAGAAAATAAGTTGTCTCTATGGATGATTGTGTGAATTCTCTTTATTAGGAGAAACAACAACTATATAATTCAATGTAATTTTTTTTCTGCTTTAGCTGCCAATAATCTCTAAGCCAAAAGAATTGCTCAAGTATTTTAATCTAGTCAATTCTTACTCTGGCAAGACTTCTTTCTTCTATATCTTTCCTATAGATGAGGATTAGTTTTCAATCAAATCATCTCAATCGTCTCAATGCATTAAATTCATAAATACTTATATCAATTTAGGTACAAATTAAACATACTGGGAAAGGCATTGCATTAAAAATAAGAAAACAAGATTTGCTCCCAGCTTCTTCACTATCTGTTGTGCTTAGACATATGATTTAACATTATTAGGCTTCAGTATTATGGCCATGCATCCCTAATCAACATAAATATGTTCAGAAAAAGTGCATCATTGGACAATTTCATTGTTAAGCCAATATCATGTAATATACTTACACAAACCTAGATGGTACAGTCTGCTACACACCTAAGCTATATGGTATAAGTTATTGCTCCTAGGCTACAAATCTGGACAGTGGGTTACTGGACTGAATACTATAGGCAATGTTAAGTACTTATATATCTAAACATAAAAAAAACACAATAAAAATAAGACATTATATTCTTATGGGACCACCAGCATATATGGTGATCTATCACTGACTGAAATGTTACGTGGTACATGACTGTAAATAATTTTTGAGATAAGATTTACAGTTATGTACCACATATTATAAAATTATAAAATACAATTACAATTACTCTGATTTTTAAATATCGACAACTTCAGAATACACATTATGCTTTACACAATTTTTTACTGTGTCAATTTTTGAAGACAGAAATTTAATGTGTATATATATATATAAACATCTTGAGAAAATGTCTACTGATATTTTTCTCTTAAGCATGCTTATAGATAGCTAAAACCAGAATTAAATTAAGTTTCATCAGCTTTTAAGACTCTATCTTTTAGTGAAGAAAACAGTTTTAAGTCTCTTGAGAAAATCTGAACTTTCATTTGGTCCACCCAAAACTTTTATTTTTACAAAACATTTGTCTAGTGACAGGAACATTGGATTAAGGGGTCACTTTAAAAATACACTGGGTAAATGCTTATAGTTAGAGAAGAAAAGAGGCTACATAAACCTGAGGTACCATTTTTATAAGTGTAACATAAAATGCCAAACTTTTTACATAAATTGTTTAATATTTTATAAACTAAATTTTAAATTATTATACTTTAAAATTATTTTATGAAAATAGAGTAACTATGTTTTATAAAGTATGATAGCAAAATGAAACTTTTCACAATCATTGATGTGTTTCTAATATTTGTGATAACATAGCCATAACTTCTCCATACAAATGTGTCATGTATTTTTATATCTTGACATAGTTCACATAGACGCACCACAGCTCATGTTGTTAATATATATTTGTTTGACTTGATTTGGGTTCTTTAGACATTTTCTTTTGTTATTATCATTGTAAATTATGCAGACAAATATGAAATCAAGTTAACAGGATAAAAATTCATTTATTCAATCAATTCCCATTGTCATCTTCCCTAACTTAATAAGAAAGCAAACATTTCCAGGCATTATACCTTAAGCTAAAGATTTGTTTTTTGCTTTTAGCCTGTGTATACTGTGAATCAATATAATGCTAAGTAAGCACACATCTTTTCTTCTTTTTAAACTAAGACCAGTATTTTGTAGTGCTTTAAAAAGCCAATCCATCTGATATTCTCACACTCATGATCCTTCCTACTGTACAGGTTTCTGGCTAAAGAAACAAAGTGTATCCACCCATTCCTATATCACAGTTTTGCTTACTAAAACCTATTTATTCATTAAGTGGCTTGGGATTGAAATATGTGAAAAACAAGAGAGTCCTCATGAATGCTTAAGAACGATGACTTTTCTAACATATCGCTCTCAAATTATATAACTTTATTCTTTTTCAATCATTGGACTTATTTTATTTTTTAAAAAATAACTTCTAAGGTCATTTCAAATGACCTTCAAACAGACTTGGCAGATTTACTAGATCTGCAAACACAGAAGACATGAGACAGTACATCATGCTTTACAAAAGTTACTTTCAGATCTGACTTTCTGAAAGCAATAAATTAAGAAAAGATGAATAAGAAGTATTTAAAAAGCAGGATCTTTTTTCTCAGATATGTATTATGCTAGCAATATTTGAATACTCATGAAATGTTCCAAATATAAATGAAATGCTGGCAATGTTAAAATATGTAAATTAAGAATAAGAAAACCCAGGGTTAATTCATAATCCACCCCAAAATAATGTTTTCAAAGGTTCCATATGCTACCTCCTATGCTAAATGTCTTCCTTCACATGTGCTAACATTCTGTATTCATTGCAGGATATCAAATGGAGGAAGTGAATTTCACCATTTTTTTCATCACTTGATATTGGGAAGTTACAAATCGTATATTGGATCTTAGGAAGTTAGGAGTAGCATATTGCAGAGTGCAGGCTTAGAGATGGAGCTCAGTTCTACCCTTGACTCTAGCATTAACTAGCTTTATAATGTTAACACTTCACTTCACTCTTCTATACAATTAAAATTCATTCAATGTTCTGGGTTTTAAAAATATAATCTTTGCTTGAAAAAAGTAAATGACAAACTAGATTGCTTCTTCTAGACAAGAAAGAGAAGCTCTAATGAAAACTACTTGGGTAACATAATTTTTTGAAAGGCCAAAGGCCTTCAACAGCCGGGAAAGAAAACCCTAAACAAATTCTTAGCAGATTTCTCAGCACAGATGGCAAACCACAAGAACTTAGCTTCATACAGGCTTCGCACAAGAACTTCAGCTCTATGTGGTTCCCTCAAGTTGATATTTCCAACAATGTAAGCTTTCTAGTTTGAACAAAACAGGAAAGGCTATATTGTAGATAATGGAATTTGTAAGCAGATAATACTAGCATTATATAGCATATCATATAATAGTATTTTTAGGAAATGTGAATTTTTGGCTAAAAGGTCAAGTTTGACTACAAACTTAACATACAAGACTGAACAGTCTGTATTTTTTACAAAATCAGGGAATTTTAGAATCTGGAGGTTATCTGGAAATTATTTAAATTTTGACCCAAATAATACTAGTGCAGTTACTGGTATAATATCAGATAAAATATATTTTAAAAAGCAATGTGCATTACTGGGGTACAGATATTCTCTACATAATAAAATTACAAGTGTGTATGCACTTAATAACATAGCCCAAAATAAAGATATATGGAGACAAAAATTGGTCACAGTCTAAGGAGAAATAGACAAATATACAATCATAGTGAATGATAGAATTTAACACATTTTTTTCAGTAAATGATATATACTGTAATTGGTAAAATATAATTAATAAAATAAGCAGGAAAAAAGTCAATAAGGATATAGAAAACACGATTACCAAAGCTGATTCGTTGTAATTGGTACCTAAATAGATAGTATTTTTAAAATAAAAAAGAAAAGAATAATAATAGAGGGAAAGTATTTACCAAACAAAAAATCAATTTAGCATTAATATCAATATTTTTTAAAGAATTTCTACAAATAAATTTGAAAAGAAAAATAAAAAAAATGAAAAATAGCCAAAAGCTATGTCATAAAAGTGGTGTTTTCAGGGAAAGCGTTATAGAAGCAATTATGATGTCTACTTTGGGAGTATCAGAACTGTTTCTATGAAGATACTATTGCATCTTCATGATTGATTCTATTGTGTAGCTTTCTCCAAACTAGGTTCTCTGGCTTCATTGGAGGCTCTGTGAATCTTATTTCTTAAAAATACTTTTCTTCTTAAACTATTCAAAGTAGTATCTCTCTTTTATTGTTTTTGTTTGAACACAAAACCTTAGTGACACAGATGCTAACAGGTGGACTGTGTGGCAAAGTTTAGGCATCACTGACTTTATACTTAGGTGACTGTAAACTTAAACCTGCCACCACTAGCTAATACCCACCTGCTATCACCTTTCCAACTGCCCACATGTACTAGTTCCATGGTTCCAGTCTCCTTTTGCCCCTCTTGCTAACATAAGTCCTCCAGTTTCTCCAGGATGCCAACAATTTCAGAGTTGAGCATCTTCACAAGTCACCCTGTGGAGGCATTAACGCCTATCACAGCAAAGACTGTGCTTCCTAAATCCTGCTGACCAGACTTGATGGTGGTCAGAAAAGCATCAAAGTGAGGGGAAAGGAATTGGCCTACCAGAGATCTATCAGAGACCATTATAGAATGAAAAAAAAAAACCACTTCTAAAATTAACCACATCTTTCTCACATAGTTATATTTATGTTTTCCAGAGAATAAGAATCAACCTTCTGTTTTTTCCCCAGTAATTTTTTTGCCCACATACAAACTTGACCTTTTAGCTGATAATTCATGTTTCCCAAAAATATTATATGATAGGCTTTATCATGCTAGTATTAGCTGCCTGCAAATTCCATTATCTACAATATAGCCTTGGCTGTTTTGTTCAATGTAGAAAGCCTACAATCTTGCCTAAATAAAGCTCACTGACTATTGATACACCTGTTCCCCTGATATGATGATGTAATAATTTAAACACAGTAAATTGACCCAACCACAGTAAGCACATCCTCATTAAGGACTGAGGTAGGCAGAGCTAAATGCACACGCAGTCATACATCACTTAGGAGAAGATGTTCTGAGAAATGCATCATGGGGTAATTTCATGATGTGCCAATATAATCGAGTGTACTTACACAAACCTAGATGGTGTAGCCTACTACACATTTAGGCTATATGGTAGAGCCTATTATTCCTAGGCAACAAATCTGTGGTGCATGTTACTCTACTGGGCACGGTAGGCAATTTTAACACAATGGCATTTGTGTATCTAAACATAAGAAAGGTACAGGAAAAGTATGGTATTTATGTATGTACGCATGTATGTATTTACTTATTTATTTATTTTGCAGACAGAGTTTAGCTCTTGTTGCTCAGGATGGAGTGTAGTGGTGCGATCTTGGCTCACTACAACCTCCACCTCCTAGGTTCAAGCAATTCTCCTGCCTCAGCCTCCCGAATAGCTGCAATTACAGGTGCCCACCACCATGCCCGGCTAATTTTTGTATTTTTAGTAGAGATGGGGTTTCACCATGTTGGCCAGGCTGGTCTTGAACTCCTGCCCTCAGGTGATCCATCCACCTTGGCCTCCCAAACTGATGGGATTACAGGCATGAGCCACTGTGCCCAGTCAAAATATAGTATTATAATTTTATGGAGCCACTGTTATAAATGTGGTTTATCACTGATTGTAGCACATGACTGTACTTTATACCCTTTGCTCAAGTAAAATTTTTTCTTCCTCTGTCACTCCATATTTTTCTACCTCCAAGACTATCAATGCCCTTGTATTTGCAAACACATGAAGTGTTGCCCCAGCCTCCTTCCATTCCTCTTCTACCAAACTTATAAACCCTGTTGTCCATTCTTTCAGAGTCCTGCCCTAACTACTCTCAGCTAATTCAAACCATTATCTATAAATTAACTATCTATTACATACATGACATATATTCTGGGAACTTCCAAGTTAATCAAAATACATTTCTGTGTAATCTCTTATCCTTAGAAAAATCTTTGGCAGACTCAGAATTGCTGGGAAAAAGAAAAACAGGCAGACTGCGATCATCTGTCTGGTCCTGAATGGAGTGAATGAGTCAAAATCTTGTTTTCACAGTTCAAGTTTCTTTGCAGGTACAGATGCTACTGAGTAGAAGAGGGAAAACAATGTAATTTAACAGGGATGTGGTGATTTTGACTGAGTCTATGGAAGATAACGTGGACTCAAGCTAGCCCTGATATACACGCTCAGTTTTGTTGCTTCACGACTGCTCATTGTCTGCGGCACAAATTTTTCCTGACTACCAACCTGGACTTCTGCTCAGAGGAGTTAATGGACACCATGTGTGACACCACCTCTAAATAATGTGTGCATGAGTTTTCCTCACTGTAATGGCATTACCATGAGGAAGAAGCATGTTGCCAAGGCAACAGTCCTGTAGATTCTTCCCAGTGAAGTCACTGCTGGAAACTTCATCTTCCAAAACCTTCCCTGTGTTTTCTGATTAATAAAATGTTTTGGTCAAAAGAGTGTAAACCTACTGTTCTTGCTGGCCGGTTTCCCTCTTTGTTTACTTTGCTGTGGTTTGGTGGTGGTGATGGTAATTGTCGTTGATGTTAGCTTTTGGGTTTTGTTATTATTATGGTTTTCCTCTCCATATTTTTACTCAGGAGGGAGCTGATCTGTGTAGTTTCCTTGAATTTCTTCACGATTTTTAATTTTTTATCTCCACTAATTGTCATTGTGTCTATAAAACAAATCCCTTCCTGATTTTTACTTCCAGTCAATTTTCCCAATTCAGCATGATTCAATCTCTGAAAATATCTTCTTACTCTTATTATCTCTCCATAAAAAAGAGTATATTGTGGTTTTTCTCTGCATGTCCTTCTTGCCTCATTTCTTCTTTATAACCACATTACTTTGTTACACTAGTTTAAAGCTAATATTGAAAAAAAGATCTATTTTTGTAATTGCTTTACGTTAAATACATAGAACTATATAAAATATCAACTTTCCAATTCATTCTGTCAAAGTATATTATACTTTTAGCAAGTCCCAGGCATTTCATTGAGAAGCAATACTTTCTAAACCTCACAGATATGACCTACTCCTTTTTCTCATTTCTAATTGTGCCTGATTTCTTTCAGTGTTTCCCAATGTAGTTTTCAATGCTAAGTCAGAATAAATTCAAGCTTTCTTGCTATTTGAAAGCTGAAATGTAGTTCCTTCTTCGGAGTGTTCTCTGGGTAGGAATGAAAATATTCCACATGTTAACAATTTGCATTCTAGCATTAGGATTTTACTCAGATGTTACACGCATGTTGAAACCTTCAGAGCTCCGATAAGTACCAGTCTTCTTTGCTACTCAGGATCTGAACAAATTGTGAAATAAGTAAGACTCAGAATTGACAGATCAGAGAACAAAATACTCTATTTCAAAAAATCTAATACTTCATGGGCTGTAAGACATTTTCCAATTTCAGAAATGATAAATGTGAAAAGTACATGGTAGTTGTTGAAATGTGCTATCACCTGTACCACTGATAAAGGATAGGCTGTAGGACACAATAAGCCTTTAAAAGAGTATCTCTATGAATCAAAATCACAAAATTAGACTTCCATGCAGTGACAGGCAAGGCTGGCCTGGAGCAGTCTTCTTCCATGAGAAGGGAGAGTTGGTGTAGCCCAGATAAGACTTGCAGCATGAAGAAACAGCAAACACCTGAACCAGGCCGGGTGTGGTGGCTCACACCTGTAACCCCAGCAGTTTAGGAGGCTGAGGCAGGCAGATCACCTGAGGAGTTCGAGACCAGCCTGAGGCAGGCAGATCACCTGAGGAGTTCGAGACCAGCCTGAGGCAGGCAGATCACCTGAGGAGTTCGAGACCAGCCTGGCCAACGTAGCGAAACCCCGTCTCTACTAAAAATATAAAAAAGTAGCCGGGTGTGGTGGCAGGCACCTGTAATTCCAGCAACTCAGGAGGCTGAGGCAGGAGAATCACTTAAACCCAGAAGGTGGAGGTTGCAGTGAGCCGAGATCACACCATTGCACTACAGCCTGGGCAACAAGAGCGAAATTTTATCTCAAAAAACAAACAAACAAACAAACAAAGAACACCTGAAAAGCAATCCGCTTTTCAGAGTAGCATGCAAGAGGGGAAGCCTGGGCTATTCATGCCTGTTGGCTCCTTCCAAACTGTCTTAGTCTGTTCTGTGCTGCAGTCACAAAAATGCCACAAACTAGGTAATTTACAAAGAAGAGAAATTTATTTCCCCACAGTTCTAGAGACCAGAAAGTCCAACGTTAAGGGGCTGGCAACTGGTCAGGGCCTTTTTGTTATGTCAGCTCAATGTAGAAGGCAAAAGGGCCAGAAAGGGTAAGAGAGAGAGAGAGAGAGCAAGAGGGGTCAAAACTTACCTTTCTGTAAACGATCTGTTCCCAAGATAAGAAACCTATTCCTGCAACAAGGCATTAATCTATTCGTAAGGGTGGTGCCCTCAAGACCCAAACACCTTCTGTTAGGCCTCACCTCCCAACACTGACACATTGAGGCTCAAGATTCCAACGTCTAAACTTTGGACAACACGTTAAAAGCACAGAATTCTGCTTCTTGCCCTCAAAATTCATGTCCTTCTCACATGTAAAATGTATTTACTACCTTCGAATGGCCCCAGCATCCTAACTTGTTTCAGCATCAACTCAAAAATCTTAAGTCCAAAGTCTCATAGCGATCGATGTCGGTGAGACTTGAGGTATGATTCATCGTGAGGCCAATTTCCTCCTAGCCATGAGCCTATCAAATTAAATACATCATCTACTTCCAAATACAATGGTGGGACAGGCCCAGACATTCCCATTCCAAAAGGGAGAAATAGGCAAGACAAAAAGGATCACAGGTTCCTAGTGAGTCCGACATCCAACAGGGCAAGAAATATTAAATCTTAGTGCTCTAGAATAATCATTTTGACCCTGTACCCCACCTTCTGAGCACACTGGAACAGGAGGGCTGGGCTCCCTAGCCCTCAGCCCCACCCCATGGCTCTGCCTACAAAGCAGCTCTCATGAATTGGAGCCTTGTACTTGCAGCATTCCCAGGCTGGTGTTGCACACTGGTAGCTCTACAGTGTTGGTGTCACAGTGATAGCCCCACCTCCACAGCTTCACTAGGCACTGTCCTAGTGGGGACTCTCTGCCGTGGCTCCCACCCCACAGACACACTGGCCACTTCCCTAGTGTGTGCTCTTGGGGTGACTCTACTCCTGAAGGTTTCTGCCTGGGTTCCCAAGATACTTCATACATTCTTTGCAATCTAGGTAGCTCTGCCTCCAACTTTGTGAATTAACTGCATCTGCAGAATTAGCACCAAACAGATGCTACATGGGCTTACCCCTTGCACATTCTGGAGTGGTAGCTCAAGTGAAACCTCAGACTTTGTGAGTCATAACTGGAGTGGCTGAGGAGCACTGCACTGGATTGTGGGGAACAGAAGGCAGAAGAAGCTCTGGGGAATGAGCCTTTTCTTCCCTCAAGGTCCTAACATGCCGAGCCTGTGATGGAGGCGCAGCCTGGAAGAGCTTTGAAATGCTTTTGGAGTCATTCTCCAACTGCCTTGATGAACAGCACCAAGCTTCCTTCTAGTGTACTAATCCCTTTATTAAAGGTTGCTTAGCCGCACTCTCGCATGCTTTTTTGTTTTATATATAGCCAGGATGCAAATTTTCCAGTTTTTATATTCTGCCTCCCTTTTAAGTATCAGTTCTGTCTTTAAATCATTTCTGTCTTCTCACAGTTTACTGTACGAGGTGAAAGGAGGTCAAGTAGCACCTACGGTTTTACTTAGAAACCTCTTTCACCACATATCCCAGTTTATCGTCTAAATTCTTCTTTCCACACAGGTCTTGGGTATAGACACAGTTCAGTCAAACATCTTGCATTTTGTAATATGGATGACCTTAACCCTAGTTTTCAATAATCTATTCCTCATTTCCCATCTGATACCTCAGCAGAATGGCCTTCCCTGTCCATATTTCTACCAACATTCTGATCACAAACACTTAAGTAATCTCTAAGAAGTTCTATACATTCCCTACAGCTTTTTTCTTCTTCTGAGTTCTCACCAGAATCACCCTTAATGCTCCATCTATGGCAATGCAGGCTTTTCCTAGCATGCTGTTCCAGACTCTTCTAGACTCTACCCATTGCCCAGCCCCAAAGCCACTTCTTCGTGTTCAGGCATTTGGTATAGCAACAGCTATGCTTCTTGGATTGTTTTGTGCTGCTAGAGCAGAATACCTGAAACTGGGTAACTTTAAACTGGAATTTATCTCCTCACAGTTCTCAAGGCTGAGATGTCAAGATGAAGAGGCTAGCTCTCCATCTTGATGGTGAGGGCCTTCTTACTGCATCATCCCATAATGGAAGGGCAAAAGAGAGAGAGCAACAGGGTTATCAAACTCCTCCTTTTATAAGCAACCCACTCTCGCAATAATGAACCCATGTCCACAATAATGGCATAAATCTATTCATTATGGTGGTGCTCTCACAATCCAAACACCATCTGTTAGGCTCTACTTCCCAACACCTACATGCTGGGGATGGAGTTTCCAACACATAAAGTTTGGGGAATATATTCAGCCCATAGCATGATCTTAGCAAACTCATCCCTCTTCCCCTGTCCCAGAAAAACAATAACTGAAGTATACAGAGAAGTCAGGAATGTTCTAGCAAGAGCTGTTCCTTCTACATGAAAGAAAATATAGGGATGAGTAATAAGCATATCTTCCCTGTCCCACCACACTCCCCCTCCCAAAATATCCTGTAATTTTCCATATGGTCTGCCTGTAAAGAATCTTACCTACAACATAAGACCAGCAAGCCTCTAAAAGAAGTCTTGAGGTTACAGTGACTAAAGACTGATGTTTAGGAACACTGCTCCAACACCCCAATAGAGATGTTACTTTCTTCCCACAAAAGGGACAATGACATCCGGCTTCCCTGACGGCTATGTTCTGGCTATGCCATGCTCTTAGACCCAGTTTGCTATATAAACTCTTATTTTCAAACAACCACATGACATTTTACATTCACTATTATATTTTGTCTCATCAAGAACCACCACAGTTTTACCAGCTGGGTCACAAAAGTATAAATTACTAGGCTAGTTCACAAAAAATAAGCCCTGATGATCTGGATATGGAAAACAGGGGAAGAACAAGACACTTTGTGCTAAATTCCCACATCTTTTACCTGTCTTTCCGCATTTCCGTTTTCTATTAAAAAACTCTATCTCCATATTTTATAGTTCTTTGATTTACTGTAACAGCAAATTAGGATACATGTCATTTGGGTTATACAATACATATCCTCTCCTGTGTGTGATAGTTGAAACTGAAGTACATTACAAACACTCTTTAACCTGGTGTGTTAGTTTTCCTTCTTAGCCCAATCATGAACATATAGCTCCTTTAACATCAGCTTGTTCCAACTGACTCTAACTTTTATCTTTTTGATGCTCAAATTTTAACAGTTTGGTCACTAACAGCCTTTTAAAAAGTGCCGGGCTCTTTGCCCTTTTCAACAATCCCAAACATCTATGAAAACATGTTTGCTTTCTTACAATAAAATATTTCAGGTTCATCTTTATCAGTTATGCCTCAAGACATGGCATTAGCTGTTCTCCCATGAGTTACAGTTCCCTTAGTAAATGATAGTAATCCTTAAAACTGGGGTTAGGAGGGGCATAAAAATAATTCCCATTGAGTACTTGCAGTAAACAGAGTAACTCCAGAAACTAAGAAAAGTATTTCTTTTAGGTTATGAGTTTATACTGACATTTTCAAATTATGTCTATCTTTTCTTGATGTGTTTTTCTATAGAACTTGGCTAACAAAAACATTTAGTAATCCAATTTTTTCTGTTCCATTGACTACGACATCTATTTCCTTTGTCTACTACCCTTCAAGTACCATTTCTATATACTACAACATACTAACCCTCTTTCCTATTAAAAACTATATATTTTTCTATTTCCTCATTGACTTTCAGCCAATGCATCCTAAAACTGATGCAAAAGTGAACAGATTAAGATGATTTTATCTGTCATTGTGGTCTGAAAACATTACTTTCAATTTGCAAATAAGTAAAAATGGCCATCTAACCCAGGGGATACCAGGTAATTTAAAAGCAAATGTGCCTAATGCTCCTCATGGACTTCCTCCCTTGGCTTAACAAAAGTCATCACTGAAATATGGAATATTGTGAAATACTGACTCTCAAGGTCTTCTCCTTTAAGTTCCATTATTTTCTCTTTGGTTGTACTTTCTTATTTTATTACTTTGTCATTAGTATGTTGGTTACTGGGGTCAATTCAACTATAATTCTCTATTTACCTTTTATTTAAACATCTACTGTTGTCATTACAAGTATCACTGATATGTGTGACTCATCACCAGTTTTCTATTTGTATCCAAGCCAAAAAATATCAGAATATTATGGTAGTGAAATACTGTAAACATATAAATATTTTTCATTGGTAAAAACATGCCAAATCTCAGATAAATGCCTACTTCCTGAAGAAAGAAAACATACAGTAATCTTATAAAAGTAAAAACTATCAAAATACTACCTAATTCATTAGCCAAGATATCCCCCACTTTGGATTGCAGCATCAAATTAAAAAAATCTGATGTTCCCTCTTCAGTAAAAAATTGACATCTCTGAAAGCTAATTATTTTTGTGCCAAGTAACTTGAATATATTGAGGAAAAATCATAGCACTTTGAGGTCAGAATACACTACTTTAAGAAAAATGGTGTGGTGTGCACATTTCAAAACAGAGAAGCTTGGACCCAAGCTTTCCCTCTGTATGGAAATAGCTGAAGCTATGAGCTGGGGCTGAATAAAGGGTGATTCGTATCATGTATGTTTCCTCACATGTGCAAACTGTTAAATGGACTCAGGTCCTGGGAGTGGGCATTAACTCAGTTCACCTCGCATTCCAAATTATGACAGATGGGGTGATCAGGAGGTTTTCCAGAGTGAGAGAGAAAGTGAGTGAGAGAGAGAGAGAGAGAGAGAGAGAGAGAGCACTGACTTGTCACTTAACTATTTCTTTTCAGCTTCTCCTTATCAGCAGTGCCAAGCTGATTGTCTTTTATAATCTCTCTTCAGCTCTGCAATGCTGAAAGTCCTGTACACTGGGCTTGCCTCACTCAGTGCCTCTTTTCCTAACATTGTCTGTATGTAAGAAGGTTGAAAGTGCTTTAGGAGCAAACCTAACCCCCAAAACATTGTGATTTTTATCAAAAAGTGATTTATTAGGAACTTCAAACTCATGCCATCTAGGCTGGGTGAAACTAGTTTGCTGCATGTAAAGGCCTGTGTCCAACCTTGGCTATTTCAGAGTAGTTCTCTGTGTAAGTGAGGCTAGGTGTTGAAGTCATCACATCAGATAAAAATTAGGTATAATCTGATGATCCTTCAGAAATCTCCCTCAGTATACCTAAGTCAAGAGGACAGGACTTCTCAGACTCCTAAAAGACCATGACTGGTTTTATCTTTGTTTCTCTCTGTATTTTGGACTTGTTCTTCTTTTACTCTGGGAAGTGGAGACCCAGAGATCTAGTTTGATGAAAGAGAAAGCAAAGAACTAAAAAAAAAAAAAAAAAGATTTCTCTCCTACTTGGTTGAAGGCAATGAAGTTAAAAGAGCATACACTCAAAACTATAGTTCACTTAATTGACAGATATTCACTGATCACTGCTCTAAGTGCTAGAGGTATGATAAGTGAACCGAACAAGGGAAAAATCTCTCTCTTTATGAAACTTACATTCTATAATGGCAACTATATTAAGGGTTTCCCAGTTTTACTGAAGAAGGGTATTTTTTTCTTTCCTTTTTTTTTTTTTTTTTACTGTTTTTAGCTGGTTTTCGTAGAAAGTTAAGTAAAACTATTATTCTGTTGTCTTAGTAAGTTACTTGTGTTTGCTTCATTACTGCAATAGCATGCTGAGTGGATTATAAAGCAGACCAGCTTATCTGGGTTATATGAGCAAAGTTAATTGAAAGAATACTGTAGACATTAATGCGCCCACTGATTTACTGTCTTTAGCTACCAACTGTAAACATACAGACACCTCCTCATACATACACACAACACCTACAACTTGCCTGGGCAAATAATAAGTGTTTACTGTAAATTTATGGGCTTAATTATATTTGCGTATTATCCACTGAACTAAATTTTTGGGTTACCTAGAATCCTTTGCCATAATTTCCTGTGTCTATCCAGTTTGCTGCATGATAGAAAAGAATGATTACCCGAATTTTCATTAATAGAGTACCAACCCTCATAGTCTCTGTTCTTTCTTCCTTAATGCAAAAACTAAAAAAGAAAGATTATATTTTTACCATCGGAATTCCTCTAACTCATCATGCATTTCTAAAATTGCTCTGAGACTGCTTTCTGGGCAGAGAAGTGAGAAGCTCACTGTGAATAACACAGCAACTGTCATTTATTACATTCTCTGAGGTTAACTACACTTGCCCCTTCTTTATCAGAATAGTAGCCATTTCTACTATAAAATTCTTCTGGTCCTCATCCATTTCTTCCCAGTGAGTGCTTGAATTGTTTGACAGCAATATGTGTTCTGCTGCTGGCAGCATCTCCTAGGACTCTCCTATAACCAGTGTTCGAATTACCATGCTGAACAAGCACAAGCCTATATTTCTGTCATAATTGCCTTTCATTCAGTAAACTGTGGAATAGGTAAGACCACCGTAGCTCATAAAGAATATTTAGGACTCCTACTGTGATGTAACATTTCTGATAAGGACATATTTTGCATTCTCTCCACTTAGACCATGAATTACTACTGAATATATCCGGTGTTACTACAGTAATTGATTTACAAAATAGCTTTCATGTAGCACATACAAACTCACTCTTTTGCCAAATGTGAAAGATTTTTGAATGCAACAGTTTGGTGGAGCAGAGAGCCTGCTGAGCTGAAAAGCGAATACAGCTATCTGATTAATTGATTCTGACCTCATAAATATTATACTTTGGGGGCTCTAATGGAACTTCCTGAGAGTAAATTGTATGGTTTACCTAATTCATTTATATCTCTGGCTGACAGATGTACATTATAAAATGTCACTGAATATGCTGGCAAGAAATGAGGTAAAACATTAGCATCTTGATTCTGTGGTGAGACTTTTATGGAACACTTCTGTTAAATGATTCCAACAGTAGTAAAAGTATTACAGTATTATTCACTATATATAGTCCTGTCTTTTTTAATCAGTCTTCCAGGAGTTCACATTGATCTCCCTTACTTATAACTAAAATTTCTGCATTTTTAAAGCAAGTTTCTCTTTTAATGTATGCTATTTTTCCTGAATAATTAACAATTGCTGACTAGTGGGGCAAGAAGCTCTGGGCATTCTGGTTGTTGTGTTATTAATATTCTTTACAAAATTTCAAACTTCAGTGTGAGGAAAAACTCAAGAGAGATGTCACAAATTGATAGTCTTGTTTAGAATTAAAAATTTCAGCCTCATGATAATGATGAAAAAGGCATCATCTTATTTCATTCAAAGAAATATTTATAAATATTAAAAATCTGAAGAATAAAAGGAAAACCAAAGCAATTTTATAAAATAATAGCATAACTATTTTAACACAATATTTTTGTTTTATTATGCTAACATCTCCCAGAGAAGAATATATTGTACCTGTATTCTGAAAGTCTAAAACATGCAAATTTTAATGAACATGAATCTTGCCAGTGAAAAGATGATTATTTTAAAGACAATTTAGTTTCAAGAAAAGGCTTAAAAAAAAAAAAAAACCCAGCATCTCTGCCAACAGAACAATATAATAATATACTTGGGGCACCATTATTCTTTTCCATTTTGGGTTTTTGGAAGTCAGGAAAATAAAAGAAGATTTATTTTTCAAAAGCTAGAATCCTTTTCTTGATTTAAAGATATGAGAATTTGAATATTAAAGACAAAATTTCGTATTGGTTACATGGTTGTTACTAATCTTATAAAGCCTCAATTTTCTCTATTTTATGTTGTATTATTTTGATACCTTTACAAATTTAGAAGGAAAATATATTTAATCCTGTTTTTTTGATGAGAGGCAAGAATATAAAGTTATGAAGCGTGAGTATGGTGTTAAGAAATCAGTGATTGTGCTGGTTATTATCAAATGTCACAATCTAATTCAATCAGCTGGACATGTCCAGTCTGCT
Source organism: Aotus nancymaae (assembly GCF_030222135.1). NCBI lineage: Eukaryota > Metazoa > Chordata > Mammalia > Primates > Aotidae > Aotus > Aotus nancymaae. The sequence goes on from NW_026988465.1 coordinate 20,482,521, forward strand.
TTTTACATTAGCTGAAGTCTGGCTAAACAAACAACCACAATACTCTAAAAAATCTACAGGTTAAAATGTGAATAATTTCTAACATGATTAGTAAACTTACATTTAAAGTTCCTAGATAAAAAGTGAATTAAAAAGAACATGGCATTTGCACAGAGGAAAGACTCACAGTTGCTGTAATACAGGTAAATGCAGCATGGACATTTCCAGATACTGCTAATGTAAGTGTTAAAAGTGGGTACAATCATGCTATAGATATATTTTCAGATTTCCTCAATTAACTTTAACACAACCTTCAGATCTCCACTTCTGTCCCTTGTGCGGAGAAATCTTCTTTGATCCTCTTTTCTTTTCATGTTCTTTTGTTACTTTCTTTTTTTTTGTTTTTTTTTGTTGTTGTTGTTTTTTTGTTTTTTTTTTATTGCATTTTAGGTTTTGGGGTACATGTGAATAACATGCAAGGTTGTTGCATAGGTGCACACGTGGCAGTATGATTTGCTGCCTCCCTCCCCTTCACCTATATCTGGCATTTCTCCCCATGCTATCCCTCCCCAACTCCCCACCTCCCCACTATCCCCCCTCCCCCCCAACAGACCCCCGTGTATAGTGCTCCCCTCCCTGTTACTTTCTTTTCTCCCCTTATCCTTATACATTCCTGAGTGCGATTATGTGACTAAAAGCTCTCTCTCCCACGAGACTTTCAGGATCACGAAAGAGGAGTCTAAGCCTACATACTGTATTCCCAGAGTCCTAAGTTAATCTGTTGAAAATTTTAATTGACACTGCATTTGACTAAAAATTCTAGTTTTTTTCAAATATGTGTAAAGGTCAATTATGTGCTTTATAGTTTTATTAAATTTTAATTTACTAGAAATAGCTGAAAAATGTCTATTTCCTAAAAATGTTGAAATTTAAGTGGGAAATACAGCGTTTGTGTGAAAACTTTTTTTTTAAATGGAATTCTGTTGGTTTACCTTCTCCCTTTTTTTTACAATCCTCTGACCCGTGTCTCTGACAGCATGTAAATATCATTATTGGTAACATTTTAAGATGTATTTTATATTTTTCCTTTATTCCCTTTAAAGATTTAGGTGAAGTTTTGCCTCCAGTTTTTATTTTTTTTCCTTGGGATTGTCTCGGCTCTGTGGGCTCTTTTTTCATTCTATGTGAAATTTAAGGTTTTTTTTCCCCGTTCTGTGAAGAAAGTCAATGGTAGCTTGATGGAGATAGCACTGAATCCATAAATTACTTTGGGCAGTATGGCCATTTTCATGATATTGATTCTTCCTAACCATGAGCATGGAATGTTTTTCCAACTGTTTGTGTCCTCTCTTATTTCCTTGAGCAGTGGTTTGTAGTTCTCCTTGGAGAGGTCCTTCACATCCTTTGTTAGTTCTATTCCTAGGTATTTGATTCTCTTTGTAGCAATTGTGAATGAGAGTTCACTCATGATTTGGCTCTCTGTTATTGGTGTATAGGAATGCTTGTGATTTTTGCACACTGATTTTGTATCCTGAGACTTTGCTGAAGTTGCTTAACAGCTTACAGATATTTGGGGCTGATACGATGGGGACTTCTAAATATGCAATCATGTTGACTGCAAATAGAGACAATTTGATGTCCTCTTTTCCCAGGTGAGTACCCTTTATTTCTTTCTCTTGCGTGCTTGCCCTGGCCAGAACTCCCAATACTATGTTGAATAGGAGTGGTGAGAAAGGGCACCCTTGTCTTGTGCAGGGTTTCAAAGAGAATGCTTCCAGTTTTTGCCTATTCAGTATGATATTGGCTATGGGATTGTCATAAATAGCTCTATTTTGAGATACATTCCATCAATACCTAGTTTATGTAGAGTTTCTAGGATAAAGGGCTGTGGAATGTTTTCAAAGGCCTTCTCTGCATCTATTGAGATAATCATGTGGTTTTTGTCTTTCATTGTGTTTATGTGATGGATTATATTTATTGATTTGCATATGTTGAACAAGACTTGCATCCCAGGGATGAAGCCAACTTGATTGTCATGGATAAGCTTTCTGATGTGCTGTTGGATTTGGTTTGCCAATATTTTATTGGGGATTTTCACATCAATGCTGATCATGGATATTGGCCTGCAATTTTCTTTTTTAATTGCCAGGTTTTGGTATCAGGATGATGTTGGTCTCATAAAATGAGTTAGGGAGGATTTCCTCTTTTTCTATTGTTTGGAATAGTTTCAGAATGATTGGTACCATCTCCTCTTTGTACCTCCGGTAGAATTCAACTGTGAAACTGTTTAGTCCTAGACTTTTGTTGGTTGGTAGGCTATTAATTGCTCCCTCAATTTCAGATCTCATTATCATTCTATTCAGGGATTCGACTTCTTCCTGGTTTAGTCTTGGGGGCGTGTAAGTGTCCAGGAATTTAACCATTTCTTCTAGATTTTCTGTTTTATTTGCATAGAGGTATTTATAGTATTCTCCAATGGTAGTTTGTATTTCTGTGGGATTGGTGGTGATATTCCTTTTATCATTTTTTTATCGCATCTATTTAATTCTTCTCTCTGTTCTTCTTTATTAGTCTGGCTATCAGTTTATTTTCTTGATCTTTTCAAAAAACCAGCTCCTGTATTCATTGATTTTTTTGAAGGGGATTTTTTGTGTGTCTATCTCCTTCAGTTCTGCTCTGATCTTAGTTATTTCTTGCCTTCTGCTAGGTTTTGAATTTGTTTGGTCTTGCTCCTTTAGTTATATTAATCGTGACATTAGGATGTCGATTTTAGATCTTTCCTCATTTCTCTTGTCATCATTTAGTGCGATAAATTTTCCTCTATGCACTGCTTTAAATGTGTCCCAGAGATTCTGGTATATTGTACCTTCTTTCTCATTGGTTTCAAAGAACATCTTTATTTCTGTCTTCATTTCATTGTTTATCCAGTAGTCATTCAGGCGTAGGTTGTTCAGTTTCCATGTAGTTATGCAGATTTGAGCAAGTTTCTTAATCCTGAATTCTAATTTGATTACACTGTGGTCTGAGAGGCTGTTATGTTTTCTATTCTTTTGCATTTGCTGAGGAGTGTTTTATTTTCAATTACGCGATCAATTTTAGAATAAGTGTGATGTAGTACTAAGAAGAACGTATATTCTGTGGATTTGGCATGGAGAGTTCTGTAGATTACTATTAGGTTTGCTTGGTCCAGATCTGAGTTCAAGTCTTGGATATCCTTGTTAATTTTCTGTCTTGTTGATCAAATATTGACAGTTGGGTGTTATAGTCTCCCACGATTATTGTGTGGAAATCTAAGTCTCTTTCTAGGTCATTAAGAATGTGATTTCTGTATCTGGGTGCTCCTGTATTGGGTGCATATATATTTAGGATAGTTAGCTATTCGTGTTGCATTGATCCCTTTACCATTATGTAATGCCTTTCTTTGTCTCTTTTGATCTTTGTTGGTTTAAAGTCTGTTTTATCAGACTAGGATTGCTGCCCCTGCTTTTTTTTTTTTTTTTTTTTTTTGCTTTCCATTTGCTTGGTAAATCTTCCTCCATCTCTTTATTCTGAACCTATGTGTCTTTGCATGAAAGATGGGTCTCCAGAATACAGCACACCGATGGGTCTTGACTCTTAATCCAATTTGCCAGTTGTGTCTTTCAAATGGTACATTTATCCCATTTACATTTAAGGTTAATATTGTTATGTATGAATTTGATCCTGCCATTTTGATGCGAGCTGGTTGTTTTGCCCGTTAGTTGATGTAGTTTCTTCATTGTGTCAATGGTCTTTACCATTTGGTATGTTTTTGCAGTGTCTGGTACTGGTTGTTCCTTTCCATGTTTAGTTCTTCCTTCAGGAGCTCTTTTAAGGCAAGACTGGTGGTGACAAAAATCTCTGTGTAGTTCCTTTCCATAAAAAAATTTATTTCTTCTTTGCTTATGAAGCTTAGTTTGGCAGGATATGAAATTCTGGGTTGAAAATTGTTTTCTTTAAGGATTTTGACAATTGGTTCCACTCTCTTCTGGCTTGTGGGGTTTCTGCCAAGAGATCCGCTTTGAGTCTGATGGGCTTCCCTTTGTGGGTAACTGGACCTTTCTCTCTGGCTGCCCTTGGCATTTTTTCCTTCATTTCAACCCTGGCGAATCTGACAATTATGTGGCTTGGGGTTGTTCTTCTCGAGGAGTATCCTTGTGGCATTCTCTTTATTTCCTGAATTTGAATGTTGGCTTGTCTTGCTAGGTTAGGGAACTCCTTCTAAATAATAACCTGAAGAGTGTTTTCCAACTTGGTTTCATTCCCCCCATAACTTTCAAGCACACCGATCAAATGTACATTTAGTCTATTCACATAATTCCATATTTCTTGGGGGCTTTGTTCATTTCCTTTCTCTCTTTTTTCTCTGTTCTTGCCTTCTTGCTTTATTTCATTAGGTTGATCTTCAGTCTCTGATTTCCTTTCTTCTGCTTGATCGATTCAGCTATTGAAACTTGTGTATGCTACACGAAGTTCTTGTGCTTTGTTTTTCAGCTCCATCACATTGTTTGTGTTCTTCTTTATGCTGGTTATTCTAGTTAGCATTTTGTCTAATCTTTTTTCAAGATCTTAGCTTCCTTGCTAAGGTAAGAACATGTTCCTTTAGCTTGGAGAAGTTTGTTATTACCCACCTTCTGAAGCCTGCTTCTGTCAATGCATCAAACTCATTCTCTGTCCAGTTTTATTCCCTTGCTGGTGAGCAGTTGTGATTGCTTAGAGAAGCAGAGGCTCTCCCCATCAAGCTACCATTGACTTTCTTCACAGAATTGGAAAAAAACACCTTAAATATGAAACCAAAAAAGGGTCCACATAACCAAGACAATTCTAAACAAACAAACAAAAAAACCAAAGCTGGCAGCATGATGCTCCCTGACTTCCAACTAAACTACAAGGCAACAATAATCAAAACAGCATGCTACTGGTACCAAAACAGAGATGTAGACGAATAGAACAGAACAGAGGCCTCAGAAGTAATGCCATACATCTACAGTCATCTGATCCTTGACAAACCTGACAAAAACAAGGAACAGGGAAAGGATTCCTTATTTAATAAATGCTGTTGGGAAAACTGGCTAGCCATATGCAGAAAGCTGAAACTAGAACCTTCCTTATACATTACACAAAAATTAACTCCAGATATATTAAAGATTTAAACCTAAGACCTAACACTATAGAAACCTGAGAATGGAACCTAGAAAATACTATTCAGGACACAGCCATGGGCAAGGACTTCATGACTAAAACACCAAAAGCAACAGCAGCAAAAACCAAAATTGACCAATGGGATCTAATGAAACTAAAGAACTTCTGCACAGCAAAAGAAACTGTCATTAGAGTATGCTAGCAACCAACAGAATGGGGGAAAAAATTTGCAATCTACCCATGTGACAAAGGGCTAATATCCGGAATCTACAAAGAAATTAAACAAATTTACAAGGAACAAACAACTCCATCAAAAAGTGGACAAAGTATATGAACAGACACTTCTCAAAAGACATTTATGCATCCAACAAACAAATGAAAAAAAGCTCATCATAACTGGTCATTAGAGAAATGCAATTCAAAACCACTCACACCAGTTAGAATGGCGATCATTAAAAAATCAGAAGACAACAGATGCTGGAGGGGATGTGGAGAAATAGGAACACTTTTACACTGTTGATGGGAGTGTAAATTAGTTCAACCATTGTGTAAGACAGTGTGGTGATTCCTCAAGGATCTAGATCTAGAAATACCATTTGACCCAGCAATTCCATTACTGGGTATATACCCAAAGGATTATAAATCATTCTATTATAAAGACACATGTACGTGTATGTTTATTGTGGCACTGTTCACAAGAGCACAGACTTGGAACCAACCCAAATGCCCATCAATGTTAGACTGGATAAAGAAAATGTGGCACAGATACACCATGGAATACTATGCAGCCATAAAAAAGATGAGTTCATACGCTTTGCAGGGACATGGATAAAACTGGAAACCATCATTCTCAGCAAACTAACAAAAGAACAGAAAACCAAACACGATGTCTTCTCATTCATAAGTGGGTGAACAATGAGAACACATGGATACAGGGAGGGGAACATCACACACTGGGGCCTGTCTGGGGGTGGGGGTCTAGGGGAGGGATAGCATTAGGAGAAATACCTAATGTAGATGATGTAACAAACCTGCACGTACTGCACATGTACCCCAGAATCATTGGGCAAACTGATTCTCAAATAAATGATTTAAGGTGAATTAACCTGCTTCTTACAGTGCTTTGCAAAAATTCTAGCAAAATAATCGTGTATGGTTTTATTTTGAATTGTAAACTGTAAAGTTATATTTTTAAAAAATAGTTTTTATACCATGAGAAAGGTTCTTGTTTGACTCATTTAGATAGATACTGAGCCACATCACAAAGACCTCTTAACCTCCAATCTCTGTTCATTTGAAAAGCATATACCAATCATTCCTTGCCTGTCTGATTTTGGAGAGATAAAACAACGCATATGTAGGCCTCATGTAAACTACAGAGAATTATAAACATATAAGGCAGTCATAAAGTAGCTTAATATAAAGGATTGTTTTGCATCACCCATCTATCTTTGTAAAACTGTTTCACACTTGAGTTATCTGGAAGCCTGAATGGTACATTAATTCTTGAGGGCTTTTGGCATTAATCAGCCAGAGGTCCAGGGTTGTAACATAACAGTTTCAACGGTATTTTCAGGGCATTTTGTCAAATTCCTTTTTTTTTTTTTTTTTTTTTTTAAGAAAAGCAAACCCTATTTATTCCTAGAACACCCTTAGGACTATAATCCACAGATAATTTACACTGCCAAACAGGACCTCTTCAAAACCAAATAAAACCAATTCTCAGTCATTTATTAGTATGAAACTTATCTGAACATACTCTCAAATTATTCTCTATTCACTACCACAAATAAAAGGTAGAATTTGTTTTTCCTTTCAGGCACAATACAAACAAAGATACTCTAAAATCAAATGTCAAATATGAAACTTACTTGCAACCTAACAGGACCAACTGATTTTCAGTCAAGAGGAATGAGTTTGTGAAGTGTTAGGAATGTCTAGAGCCAAATTTACTACAGGAGTTGAGCTCAAGAAAAAAGAAAAGGATTTTTTTCCCTCTACATTCCTGTTTTTAGCATTCTAAAGGTGAGAAAAGGCATCTGGGGCCCTGGCTTCTTCAGAAAGTTGTCCACACTCTGCTTGCCTTCTTTCACATCTCTTAACTGGTCTGGAGATTTGAGCTTAGATAGCAAAAGAGCAACCTATATTTCTTACCCTATATTTTGGCTATGAAATAAGAGGTGCGCTGCTTCACTGAGCGCTTGTGTGGGTGCATGTCATGGGAGTTCTTATGGCGCAATGGCCAGAAAAGTCAGTTTAGTCAACTGAATCATCACATTGCAGATGAAAACAAATACAGCTTAGTGAGCTTGAGTATCTAGTTGCTCAAGGGCTGAACAGCTAGTAAACGGTGGAGCCAGGATGCAGCTCTAGGGCTTCTGACTTAGAAGGCCATACCTTAACTCACTGTCTAGATAGGCGACTGTTAGCTTTCCCTCAAACTCTTTCCTCTTTAAACCTACAAAATAATTTATCAAGAATTTATTGGCATCTACTTCATCTCAATGCATTTTCAGTTATATCCATCCCTGATTATTGGTTTTAGGACCTCCACCCATAACAAAATCCAATATAAAATGGCATAATATTTGCATGTAACCCAGTACATTCTTCTATATACATTTAATCACCTCTAGACTACTTATAATATCTAATATAATGTAACTGCTACATAGACAGCTGTTATACTGTATGTTATTGCATTATTATTGTTATATTATTATATTTATTGCTTTTTAATGAATAATTTAGATCCACAGTTGGTTGAATCCGTGGACACAGAACTCATGGATCCAGGGTCAACTATATTCTTCTCTATTAATTGTCACCCATAAAGAGTAAAATTTGCTGTTCTTCCCTTCAGATACAATGGAAAGAAATGTACTCTAATATCAGATGTCAAATGTAAAACTGACTTGCAATCTATTAAAGCTGGAGTTCATCCCAGCTCCATGTTTTAAGTTACACCATGGCCAACTAAAGCAGATGGGAAGTGAAGCAAAGAAAGAATGGTTTGTATCCCAATGACACAGGAGTGTTCTGAGGTCCCCTCCCATCACCACACAAAAACACACACAAGGGTCTTAACTCACCTCTAACTTCTGAAGCTCTATATCTTGTATTTGCTCAAGGCTTAGAGCCGCTTTCTGCTTACTCAGTTCTACTTACTACGTTTATGTCCCCGAGTCTCTATTTTTTCATATGTAACATGAGAAATACTATATACTAACATATATAGTATATTAACATAGTTTTTAGAATTTTTGTAATGATTCAGTGTGACAATGAGATGACTTATATGAAAAACTTAAAATAGCAAGTGGCATTTAGAAAGAACAAAAATAAAAGTTATTATCATTATTATCAATATTAATAATCTAATTATTGTAGAAATCAAAAGGAGAGAGCAAGAGAGAAGATGGAAAAGGAGAAAATGAGAACAAATGAAGGGAAGAGAAAGAAATCTATGCATCTTTGGAGATAAACATGAAAGTGAATATACAAGGCAATGCTTGGTATCCTACATCTTTCCCTTCTCTGCTCTCATCTCTCTTCTTTGCTCCCTACAATCTAGCCATGCTGATCTGTCTGCTTTCTCTACATACACCTTGCTTCCTAATATTTCCAGTCCCTTGCACATTCCATTCCTTCTCCTTTAAACAATATAGTTGTCCATTTTTAATTCATGGAATAATTATTCACAAGCTTGACAAAACTCATACAGAAGTGCAGGTGTTTATGTGCATATTGTATCACCTAGACTGCATTTTACACTTTTAAAGAAAGAACCTTGTTGGGTATTTTATCTTCTGTGGAACCTACAGATATTTACTGGATTGAATAAAATGTTCACAATCTTGACTTCTTCATTTTTTACTAAACAGCTGGCTTATGTATCATGGTTTTTCAAAATTTCTCTTTGAGTTAAAAACAAAAATGGTATTTTTACTTTTTTTACTCCATCTTTATTTATCAGTATCGTTGCTTTGGAATAAGATGGAATAGTTACAATACGATGGGAAAATTCGTTTTTGAACGCTGGATGCATTTTGAAACTATTAGAACACTTAAAAAATACTGATGTTCAGCATATACTCCAGAATAAATCAGAATCTATCTTGGTCTTGACTGGGGACAGGAGCTGGCATGAGGTTTTTGTTTGTTTCATAGGTTATTTTAACGTTAAGCCAGACTTAAATCGTTGGTTTAACTCCATGACTTTGTGGTTGGACTGGATGAAAAATGGGTAGCCAAACATTGTCAATTTCTGCTTCATGTACACAACTGCCAACTTCTTTAACTTCATCCAAAGAATTATTTGGAGATGTAGGAGAACAGAGTGGTAGAGCCAATGGGGGGACACTGATGGAATTAATAATTCGGAGGCTTTGTAGCCAATGACATATTTCACCCAGACATGGAAATTACCATTGAAACAAGAGTAAGCCACTTGAGGGACAAGTTTCTTTTACCCAAGCAAAGACTAACAGTGGGGCATAAAGAATGTGGCTTTTGAATTACACAGCTGAATGTGAATTCCGGGCCTGTGACTTACTTGCTGTGGGCAAGTCACTTTGTCTACATGACATTTAATTTCTCATGCATGAAATTAAAGTATTAATACTAACATTAAAGAGTAACTGTGATAATTAAGAAAAACTCATCATAATTTGGCTATATTGTCCTACCACATTAATTCCCTAAAACCCTGTGCATGGGCTCTGGGAACCATGTTCTTTTAAATGCTAAGATATACTAGATCCTTCTTAAGAAATATATTTACTCAGAGCTACAGTGATATCATGCTGACCTTATTCTATGAGTTCTATCCTTGAATTCTACTTATATCTGTTCACCAGAAACTTCTATGTTTATAGGTTGCCCTTTAAAAGACACAGTATTACTCATGTCCTTAAAAATCACGGACTTGCATCTGCCAGAAACTTTGAGATTCACTCCTTCCCACCCACACACCCGTCTTCATTTATAGTCTTTCATCCTTTAAACGTGACACCTCTGGCCGGGTGCCTGGAAGGCAATGCATGACCCATAAAGTTAAGTTACCTCAGGAGCAGTAGACAAACAGGCTTAATTTAACCCAGAAGACACCACGAAGTAATAACTTGGAAATGGAGACCAGGCTGAGCTAATACACAGACAGCCTTGAGGACTATCATTTATAGCAGAGTGTACAGCATTCAGGCATAGATTAGCTCACCCAGAAGGCAGTGACCCAGCAGCCAAGTTTCAACTTTAATTATAAGATAACTGGTAGGTTTCTGCTCTACATACGCCAGACAATTTGGTCAACTGAGAAAGTATATATCCAACTTGCTCCAATGCAAGACACCATGAGCAAATTTGTGACTTAGTAAAAGGTAACATAATATATTCAGTGATACATCAGACTCTGCCCACCCCCAAATCTTCCCAAAGGGAAGATCATAAAATTATAGTACCTTTACGTAAGTGTGAATCCTTAAATATCTCCAATCTAGAATAATTGTTTTGGTACATGGGAGAACATGTGAGTGTATTTTTAAGAAAGTAGGGAGGAGAGCAGGTTCTCTCTCAAGCATTTTGTTCCAATGACTTATTTCTGCCATCCAATTTAACATATCTAAAACAGAAAATGAGAAAATTAAGAAATATGAGTAAAAGAGATTCTAAGAGAAACCACAAAATGTGGTGTCACTATCAGGCTGTCCTTCTCAAGCCTTTCTCACTTCACAAATCTGCATCTGCTCTAGAGCTGGAAGGGAATTATTGTGAGGACAAACCACTGGGGAATCTTACCCTGTTGGTTTAACAGCTCAAACCAGGGTCTAATAGTAGCACTCTCACGCTCGGCCTGCCACTTTCTTTATCCTTCCTCTTTAAACACCCTGGCACAGTGACAGAGTTTTCTTTGATCTCTTCCTGCTCCTAATAGCTTCTTGGATAGCCATGACGCAATGTCAGAAGCACAATCACCTTGAAGGGATCATGCCTTCCAAAGGGGGCTGCTCTGGGCTAGAGAAAGGAAGGAACAGCAAGAGGACATATAATTTCTCCTTACTATTGTTAATTGTCATTTTTGAAATGAGATATATTTGTTTTCAGTAACTTCCCTGAGCTTAAGATGAATTATAGCCCATAACTATAAGATGGTTTTCAATTGTGGATTGTCATTTTAACAAGAGGTGGAAGATAGTCACTCATTCATTCATTTAACCAATATTCATTCAACCCCTGGTCTGGTTCACGGATTCTGCTAAACGCTACCAATATAAAATATAGACTGCATAGACTCCCAAAAGCTCATAGCTCGGGAAGGGGTCATAGACAAGGAAACAAATCATTTCAACATCATGTGATATTTTTACAGTGACGCTATGTCCAATTTCATCAGAACCACAGTAAAGAAGGAGGGAATATAAGTCTAGTTACAAACATGAGGGCTCACTTTTTAAAAGTTAATGTGATCGAGCACTTAAGCTGAGATGTGAAGCTGGTATAGGAGTTTGTCAGACAGAACAAAGGGAAAATGCAGGTCCAGGGAAAAGTATGGAAACAAGCAGATGAGTAGTCACAGCAATGTACTTCTTGAAGGTTAAGAAATGAGGTAACAGCAGGGACCAGGGCCAGGACTTGGAATTTCTTCTGCAGATGATAGAAAGTCACTGAACAGTTTAAAGCAGGGAAATAAAGTCAGAATCAAGGTTGGAAAGTTTACAACAAAAGCAGACAAGGGAGGAGAGCAAAGTGGAGTCGGGGAGACTGCTGTAGTGTGATGATGGCCATGACACTGGAGATGGACAGGAAGGTAGGAGCCTGAGAAAATGCTGGAACCATTGGGTACAGGCACAGAGATTTCTGATTTGGGCAAACCTAAGAAGAAACACATTACTATGAGGAAATCCATTCAATCATTTCAGGAGCTGTGGTTTAACTATTCACTAGTACTAATTTGAGTAGTATAAGACATCACATATTTGATACAATGGTATCATGATACATATTCCAAATAGTGAGAGAATTCCAGATGGCATTTGAGTTGAGGTGAATGGAGGAAAGTGAGATACAGCAAAGTAAGGGTAATTTATTTTCTTTTTCCTCCTGTTGCTTCTGATGTTCCCTGTTACGGAAAGTGTTTCTGAGTGGGGAGTTGTAATCAGAAAATCTGGGTCAAGAGCATCACTTTGTACGAAATGGCTTTCTTCCTACACATACTTTATATAGTTTAGAATCTACTATATGAATCTCCCTTCTGGGAAACCAATTATCAGTAACTTTCCAACACTGCCAATTATAATTCACTCAGAATATAACTAACAAGTGTTTACTGACCACGTGTCATGTGCCAATGCTCTTCTGGGCCCGTGGACAGAGAGATAAATTAGACAGTAGGACTAGTATGAAAAACACAGAAGTCAAAAATCAGCCGGGCGTGGTGGTGGGTGCCTGTAATCTCAGCTACTCAGGAGGCTGAGGCAGGAGAATTGCTTGAACCCAGCAGGAAGAGGCTGTGGAGTGAGACTCCATCTCAAAATATAAATATATGTATATGTATATGTATATGTATATGTATATGTATATGTATATGTATATGTACAGGAGGACACTAGAACTGAAAGTAAAACACAGCACTTACTAGATGGGTAACAGGGCTGGTATCTCATGAACTTCCCCAGGAGCTGATACACTTGTTAAAATTGTCCACCAGCAGGACTATGCCTCATCAAACAAAGAGGCCTTGACTCACAGCCCACCTAGAGGCTACTTTTGTTTCTATTCTCAAGATAGTCATCATTCTTCCTGGAACTTAATCTTCATCTCTGTGTCTTTATTCTTCTCATCTCAAATTCATCATTTTTCCTAGGACCCCATTTGTTTGTCTTTAACACATGGTTAACGAGATTCACCTACCTGATAAGAATGGTAAGTAACTACTAATAAAAGTTACCATGGCTGGGCGCAGTGGCTCATGCCTATAATCTCAGAACTTTGGGAGGCAGAGGCAAGTGGATCACCTGAGGTCGGGAGTTCAAGACTAGCCTGGCCAACAAGGTTAAACCCCATCTCTACTAAAAATTTAAAAAATTAGCTGGGTGTGGTGGCACGTGCCCATAGTCCAGCTACTAGGGAGGCTGAGGCAGGAGAACTGCTGGAGCTCAGAAGGCGGAAGTTGCAGTGAGTCAAGATCTTGCTACTGCACTCCAGCCTAGGCGACAGAGCAAGACTCTGTCTCAAAAAGAAAAAAATAAGTTATTATAGACAAAATATCTGCATATCTAATCACTTTAACTTGCAATGACATTACTGATACCATATATGAGAGGCAAAGTAAATTCTAGTTGGAACTTCAAAATAAAGTTTTTTTTTTTTTTTTTTTTTTTTTTTCTGAGACGGAGTTTCGCTCTTGTTACCCAGGCTGGAGTGCAATGGCGCGATCTCGGCTCACCGCAACCTCCGCCTCCTGGGTTCAGGCAATTCTCCTGCCTCAGCCTCCTGAGTAGCTGGGATTACAGGCATGCGCCACTGTGCCCAGCTAATTTTTTGTATTTTTAGTAGAGACAGGGTTTCACCATGTTGACCAGGATGGTCTCAATCTCACGACCTTGTGATCCACCCGCCTTGGCCTCCCAAAGTGCTGGGATTACAGGCATGAGCCACCGAAAGATTTTTGTTTTTGTTTTTCTCCTTCCACTTGTCCCTGTTACCTGCAGATGTGCCTACCTTTATGCCCCTGCCAGCCCCTCACTCTGAAACTTCAACTGGTCCTCCCTACAGGCAGGATTTCGCAGCATGCCCGACTATTCCATAACTCCAAGTGACTTGCCTTCCCACTTTTTACAGCCGACAACTCATTGAGTCTCATGCTTCTCTCCCCCTCTTCAATTCCTTCTTTCCAAGAACAGTACTGGATTTCCGACAGCGCTTAATCTCAGGCTCTGAGTCCACCACTAGAGATGACATTCATTTCGAAAATACAGAAGACCTTTTAAGGCCTGGGCAACCAGAATTGGTCTGAGTAGTGTATGTGAATATGCATACAGCAGGTCCCCAAATAACTTATTTCATCAACGGCTTTCCTCAATGTTGTTTCATAACAATGTTAAGAAAAAAATGTCTATTTTTCTCCAACAGGGCTTCTGTTTGCATATAGTTTGCATGTTCTCCGCATGGCTACATCGGTTTCCTCCCACATCTCAAAGATATGCCTAGCAGTTGAAATGTGCGTATGTGAGCGCACTCTGCAGTGGGATGGATACTCCAGCCTGAGTGTGTGTGTGTGCATATGTGAGTGCACTCTGCAGTGGGATGGATACTCCAGCCTGAGTGAGTGTGGGCGCGTATGTGAGCGCACTCTGCAGTGGGATGGATACTCCAGCCTGAGTGAGCGTGGGCGCGTATGTGAGCACACGCTGCAGTGGCATGGATACTCCAGCCTGAGTGAGCGTGGGCGCGTATGTGAGCGCAGGCTGCAGTGGGATGGATACTCCAGCCTGAGTGAGCGTGGGTGCGTATGTGAGCACAGGCTGCAGTGGGATAGATACTCCAGCCTGAGTGAGTGTGGGCGCATATGTGAGCGCACTCTGCAGTGGGATGGATACTCCAGTCTGAGTGAGTGTGGGAGGGTATGTGAGCGCACTCTGCAGTGGGATGGATACTCCAGCCTGAGTATGTGTGGGCACGTATGTGAGCGCACTCTGCAGTGGGATGGATACTCCAGTCTGAGTGAGTGTGAGCCCATATGTGAGCGCACGCTGCAGTGGGATGGATACTACAGCCTGAGTGAGTGTGGGTGCGTATGTGAGCACAGGCTGCAGTGGGATGAATACTCCAGCCTGAGTGAGCGTGGGTGCGTATGTGAGCACAGGCTGCAGTGGGATAGATACTCCAGCCTGAGTGAGTGTGGGCACATATGTGAGTGCACTCTGCAGT
Source organism: Aotus nancymaae (assembly GCF_030222135.1). NCBI lineage: Eukaryota > Metazoa > Chordata > Mammalia > Primates > Aotidae > Aotus > Aotus nancymaae. The sequence goes on from NW_026988465.1 coordinate 20,497,587, forward strand.
GGGATGGATACTCCAGCCTGAGTATGTGTGGGCACGTATGTGAGCGCACTCTGCAATGGGATGGATACTCCAGTCTGAGTGAGTGTGAGCCCATATGTGAGCGCACGCTGCAGTGGGATGGATACTACAGCCTGAGTGAGTGTGGGCGCGTATGTGAGCACACTCTGCAGTGCGATGGATACTCCAGCCTGAGTGAGTGTGGGCGCGTATGTGAGCGCACTCTGCAGTGGGATGGATACTCCAGCCTGAGTGAGTGTGGGAGGGTATGTGAGCGCACGCTGCAGTGGGATGGATACTCCAGCCTGAGTGAGTGTGGGAGGGTATATGAGCACACTCTGCAGTGGGATGGATACTCCAGGCTGAGTGAGTGTGGGCGCGTATGTGAGCGCACTCTGCAGTGGGATGGATACTCCAGCCTGAGTGAGTGTGGGCCCATATGTGAGCGCGCACATGGATGGATGACATCCTGCCTAGGACTGCTTCCCATCCTGAGCTAATGGATAAGGCTCCTGCTACCCATGGGGACCCTGAACTAGAATAAGCAGGAAGGCCGGCCCCGTGGCTCTTGCCTGTAATCCCAGCACTTTGGGAGGCCACGGCGGGCAGATCACTTGAGGTCAGGAGTTTGAGACCACCCTGGCCAATATGGTGAAACCCTGTCTCTACCAAAAATACAAAAGTTAGCTGCGCGCGGTGGCACATGTCTGTAGTCCCAGCTACTTGGATGGCTGAGACAGGAAAATCACTTGATTCCGCGAGGTGGGGGTTGTGTTGAGTCAAGATCATGTCACTGCACTCCAGCCTGGGAGACAGAGCAAGATTCTATCTCAAAAAAAAGGTAGAATAGGCAGGTAATTAATTATCTTCCATGCTGGTATTAATCTTCTTAAATATATATGTCACTCCCAAGTATTTCAATATTTAATAGAAGTGTTTTGGTCATTGTTTGTATGTTTGATGATTTTTTTTGACCAAAAATGTGCCATAGGAACTTAAATCTTGTTTATATCAATTAGCCAATAGTAAAATGGGTTTTGTTGTTTCCCTTGAAGTTTCAGTCTCCAACAACCTATTGATGACACTGAGGACTTACCGTATGTATATGGATATGAATTTGAATGTGAGTATGGACATGTACATCATCCATATATGTATATGGTGTATATGCATAGAGGACTTGAATTCTGTGTCATGAGTCGGAAAGGAGGTAGTAGTATTATAGCATGCCTGGGCAGATGATACAAACCTGAAATCATCTATATAATTCAGTTGGGGTCTATTCCACCAAAAAGAAGAACCCCAGAAGGATTAGTACAAAAGAACAACTTTGGCCGGGACCACACAAACTCTTTCAAACATTGTCGCGATTATGGCTGGAAGGAGAATACTTTAGATCCTTGGAGGACTTTCTCAGGTTAATACAGAAAAACTCTACAAAAGACCTCCTGGTGTACTGTCTTAACACTGAAATGGTGCCACACATGTCCCATGCCTGTGTTAGGTACCAGCATCAATCAATGTCCACTTTAAAAAAGCAAAACTAAAAAGCGTCTTGCCTTCTTGTCCCCAGTCTGTTTCCTTAACAGAGTCACCTGCACTGCTTCCTTAACTAGAGCTGACTTCTGGGATCCAAGCTGCCCAGAGGGAAGAGAAAAAAAGATGTGGAGCAAATGAAGGGAGAGAGATTCAGCCGCATCCCTGAAAGACAGAGCAGTACTGGCAACAGTTTGTACACTGCACACCCGGAGCCCTGCACACCTTTTCTCAGAGGTGCCTCTGTGTCATGCAGGTGTTCCAGGGGAAGGAGTAGGAGAGGAGGGCTGAGCAGAGCCCCAGGCCCTTCACCCTCAACCCACCATCACAGCTCCACTCTTCCTGAGTAAATTCATGATCCCATTAAATTTCTATCTGCAGAAAGGATTCCCCAGACTAACAGTGAACATACTGTTGCAGGGTAGCAATTTCTATATTCAGAGTCAGGACAGCTGGCTCTAGTATTGTCTCTGAGACTTCATCTTTCTGCACCTCCGTTTCTCATTTGCACGTGCCTTCTATGTAGAACAGTGGTAAAGATCAAGTGAGCCAATTTAAGGCATTTACAAAACTGAAAAATACAATACCAATTTCTACGCAGTACTTACGGTATTATGCTGATTACACTTCACCTGTTTACCTACTTCACTGTGGAGCTGAAGGCTTTTACCTTGCTTCCTCCACAAGGTCAGAGATGACGTGGACTACGACCCCATGATCAGCATGTAACTCTTTTGCTGGATAGTTGTGGAATAACTGTCAGGTTGTTGTTTTTCCTATCTCATTGTTTTAGCAGCTTAACTCTTTTTTTTTTTTCTTTTTTGAAGTAAAACCTTATGTGGAATGCCATCACATTTTTAAAAATTAAAAGAATAAAGCAGTTGAAACGTAACTGGGGCTTTGTGGCTTGAGCTGACAGCCCTGGCCAGCCACCCCTGAGGTTCCTCTGAGGAATTCTAGGGCACAGCTGGTCCGAGTTGAATTATTACCTTGCCTCATATTTGCTATGTTAATACCACCTCCCGATTCTGTTTTGATTCTGAAGCTTTATCTTATCCCCTAAATAATTCCATCCAGTACTCTCCTATTCTGTTCTAAATGAAGTGTGGATCATTTGGAAATCCATAGTGACATTTTAATTTTAATTGAATAATTTTAAAGTTGATTTGTCATGTTAATTAATTCATTCATTTTAATTTTGCCCTTTGTAACAACTTGAGCTTCTGTTTGAGAAATTATCTTTTCCCCTTGCAGGTCATGTTGGTGTCTGACTCCCATAAACAAAAAGATGGCCAGGTAACTCAAGCTAAGCCAATCAGAATTTTTCTCTTGAGTCTCCAAATTGTGAGCAAAGCTGCATGGGATGGGGGAAGAAACAACAGTTGTAAAATGCATTCATCTTGATGATGGAATCCAAACACGTCTCTTGAGTGGTTCTTGAGTGAGGCCAGACCCAGACACCTTGAGACAAACTGCCTCCCATCATGCCTGACTTATTTCCATGCCTGTTTCTCCAGCATTCTTATCCATTTATAAAGTTACTTATTCTTCTGATTAAATTCCTTTTGTTTAAATTAACCAGATTTTGTTGGCATGTAAAACAAACAAAAGCAAAACAAACAACATCTCTAGTTAAGTTCACATCCTTAATTACCCTGCAGTCAGACTATGTTTAAGTAGTTACATTCTAAAGGAACTCACCATGTATCTATTGTATCTTGCCATGTTCTTACTACATGCAGATGGTTGTACAGGGTATTTTAAATATATTTTTGAATTTAGTTGCCAAACAATACAACAATAAATAGGTATTATTTTTATCAGTTTTATAGATGAACAAAATGCATACACATTATATAACCTCTCTGGGCTTATACAGACGGAGGGCAACTCAAAGTTCAAAGATAATGTTGTCTCATTCCTAAATCCTGGTTCTTTCAACTTACATATTCCACTACAAATTCAGTTATTTGGTTAAAGGAATGCTTTGCTTAGTGTTTTCATTGTAATTTTGGGTTCTGATAGTACTATTGTATAATAATAAAATACAGTAAGTATTTTAATATTTATATTTTATATTTATGTTTTATAATTTAATATAGTACATGCTAATGCATTAAACAGAATAAAATACTTATTAGAAAATAATTTTTTTGCCAGGTTGAGAAGAATTTATTCACCCTAACATGTATTTTAAATGACACTGTCGTCTGTAGGATAAGCACATCCATGAGGTGTCATATTTTACATTTCTTCCATATATATTCTTAGCCAAAATCCTATTTCAGATAAGCATTTACTGACTAAGCTGATCAAGCACCATTCACCTCTCCTGGAGGTCAGGAAGCACCCTGGTGTTTCATTAGTAATTTTGCTGATATAGATGAGATTATGTTTGGTTGCAGCCTTCAGACAGGAATATATCATCAATTTCCTGGAGGTTCTAGCAAATATCTGGCATTTAAAGTCAAGTTTAATCTCAACTCTTCATCTTTTCTTTAAGAAAATGCAACACTATGGACAGAAAGAAATAGTCAAGAACATTAAGAAATGCATCCTCCTTCTGACCTGTGAGAACGGCAATGATGTATATTAAAGTTTAATCTGAAATGTCTCTAACTTACTGTCTTACTTTCAAACTACAAACAATGACACATTATATACACACATACAGTTTTGGGGATCTCAGTTCATTATATATTTGAAATACCTCTCTGCTCTGTTAGTACAAAAAAAAAAATCTTTCTTCACTCAACTACCTCTTCATTTTTTCCAGTCAATATTGGAAGTTTGTCTACTATATGCCAAGAATTGTGTTAGGTACTGGGCAGTAAGGAAGAAAGACACAGTCCCCCAACTCCAGGGGTTGTAGGACAGTGGGAGAACGGGCAATGCATCAACAAACAAATAAATGTAAATTAGTTCAACCATTGTGGAAGACAATGTGGTGATTCCTCAAGTACCCAGAAGTATTTCTGATTTCTGACCCAGCAATCCCATTACTGGATATATATCCAAAGGATTATAAATCATTCCATTATAAAGACACATGCACACGCATGTCCACTGTGGCACTGTTTGTAATAGCAAAGACCTGGAGCCAACCAAAATGCCCATTGATGATAGACTGGACAGGGAAAATGTGGCACATATACACCATGGAATACAATGCAGCCATAAAAAATGATGAGTTCAAGTCCTTTATAGGGACATGGATGAATCTGGAAACCATCATTCTCAGCAAACTGACACAAGAACAGAAAATCAAACACCGCATGTTCTCACTCATAGGCAGGTGTTGAACAATGAGAACACATGGACACAGGGAGGGGAGCATCACACACTGGGGTCTGTTGTGGGAGACCAGGGGAGGTACAGCGGTGGGGTAGGGAGTTGGGGAGGGAAAAAAAATCAAGACAAAACTCCTATCTTCAACATCAATGGTATGTGGAGTAAACAGGGCAACTGCCTTGAGGCATTTTAATGTCCTTTTGTTGTTCAGAAGGAAGACATACAAGCTACAACAATTTACTTTGGACAGTACTGTGTTAAACGGACATGGAAAAATTTAAAGGTCGCTGGAATAGTGGAATGTAAAACTCCTAAACTGGTGGAGGAAAATAAGTTGAACGGGGTAGGAACCAGGGATGCAATCAGTCCAAAACATGATTGATACAAAGAGAATAAAAAGCAACAGTTTAAAAAGCGAAAAAAAAAAAAAGATTTACAAACAGTTTTAATATCCTGTGAAGAAACAAAGCATAAGGAAACCCTGGAAAGGGAAGCTGGTCCAGCTAAGTCGCTCATGAAATGCTTAGTTCTCATGTTCCCTCTGAGAACATGATGTTAACAGAGAGAACTGTATGGACATGAGCCAGCAAAGGGTACAAGAAGGAACATTCCAAGAGAGACAGAAAAGAATTCAACATCTTCAAACATCCCATTAGTCAGTATGGTAAGAAGAGTGAGCCAAGAAAAGGTGCTGAGGTTTTACTCAAAGTGCAAAGGAAGGCTAATCAGCAAAGTGAGAAGGTGTAATTTATATGTTCCTATCTATTCTAGCTATTGGATGGAAAACAATTGGAAAAGACAGCAGCCTATTGCAATAGCCCTGACAAAAATGATGGGATGGAGTGGGAGCAATAGAAAGAGAGAAAAGTAGAAGGTACTTAGAGAGGGAGGAGAAGACGGAGAGAGAGGGTTTTCATACATAAAATAACTTTCTTGTAGAAGTATGTGAATAATTAATGCTCATGTGCATGTTTAGGTATCAAACAAAAAAAGGGGGGAGGGGGGTAAAACAATATTCCAAATTCTACCGAATAGAAACATTCCCAAACATACACAGCGCTACACATATTACATATACGTTTTTCCAGCTTCCTTTGTTCATTGTTGAAATCCCTCCAAATTAACTGTATAAATTTCATTAGTTTTTACTTGAGTGTATGAACATTTGAGATATGGTCATATTACATTTTATGCATTTCTTCCTCATAGATAGGTTTTCACTTTATTGGCAGGATTTTTTTTCAGCAACTATAAACAATGCTCTTTTAAATATCTTTATTATATACCGGAGTTTTTATTTCTAAGTTAGAGATTCCCCGGAGTGGAATTGATAGGTACATCATTCCATATTTTTTCCATAAAAAGCTATAAAAATGCCACTTCTACCAGCACTATATGACAAGAAACTCCTCTGCACATATCCACCAACAGTCACTATTATTTTTCATTCTTTCACACATTCTTCAAATCTCGAAAGCTTCAAATAACAGTCTCTGTCCAATAAACACATCCAAGCAAGACCTTTAATGAGAAGTGACATTAGGAAGAGATTATATAAAACGATCTATTCTGGCAAGGGCAGGAAGAGTATTATCTAAGAGAGGAGCAACGGGAATAAAATCCAGTGAAACTAGTCTGGTTTTGGACATGTTAAGTTTAAAACGTCACTTCCAAGTTGAGGTTATTGATAGTCAGTTGGATGTATGTTTAGAGATCAGAAAAAAACGTGTGCTTAGATATGAGAATGACACCATATGGATGAGATGGCATCTAAACCTACAGTGCTGAGGATGTCAGAAGGGACAGATCTCCAGCCTGAACCTGAAGGAACTCCAAAGGTAGACGTCAGCCCAGGGAAGCAGGGCTTGGGAAGCAAACTGAGAAAGAGCGACCAAGATGGTGAGCCGTAAACCAGGTTACTGCAAATTAGGAAAGGTAATGGCTCCATATTCTCTTCACAGATCTCATCAAATAAAGACAGAGGAGGCAAGAGCAGCTCAATGCTGAGGCAGAAAACAGACTGAGCTGTATGAAGGAGGGAATGGGGAAGGGCAACCCGAAGCACTGAAAGAAGGACGCATGAAGCCACATACCCTGATCTCCTCATCCTGAATCTTTGAAGCCCAGGAGGGAGGACATGATCAGAATAAATTTAGAGGAAGGCCCAAGGTGCAGGGACTCTATTCCTGCCCTGTAGGGCTTCTGAAGAAGGCTGCTGTGACAGTGACACTGCACCACTGACACAGAGGGTTAGCAGTGTTGTGACACCGAGAGAGTCTAATCAGCCTCCTGGGTCTTCTTCAGTCCCAGTGTGTGGGGCGAAATGAGTTTAGGGCCTGCAAACCCGTCATGGGGTCAGCGATGCTGAAAGGAAACAAGGACGAGTACAGCGCCCTCTAGGGTCAAAAGTCTGGACAATGATTTTGATAAAAGATAAGGCAGAAACTTTAAGTCAACCCTCCTCTCAGTGAGAGTTGAGAGAAGGCAAATAGAAAAGGAAAATCAGAGCGTCATTTGGATCCTCACCTAGCCTGAAACCATCAGCTCTGCTGTCACGAGGCATATGTGTTCCTAAAAACTACCAGGCAATGCAAAATAGAACAACAGAAACCACGGGGATTACCAGAAAAATGAGGCTTGGCCACAACACTCACAAACGTCATCAGTGATACATTAAAGAAAAAAAGAAGATTGGATCCTGATAGAAATGCAAGTAGTGTTACACATGTTAAATGGTTTAAAAACGTAAATATTACACTGCAATAAATATGATACTTTACCTCGAAAAAGAGCTAGACTCTGCCTATGAAAGTTGGCGCTGGAAGAGTTACAGCTTGGTAGTCGTTGAGAAGTAGTGGAAGGATGAGAAGTGGCAACACCAAAGGACTGCAGTGAAACATGAGGTAAACTGAGGCAACTGGGAAATGCTTGAGGTGTGTGCATGTGTGTGTTTTATATGTTTCTACAGGACTCAGTTCTCCAGGGTACAGTTTTCAACACTGTTCTAATATTTCCTGCTTGAAATTATGCCTAAGCAAAAGGAAGGATTTATGCTCAATTTGTTCTGTGAGATAGCAATGTTATTTTCAAAACAAGCATTAGGAAGAACTGACCATAACCCATGAATTCATCAGCTGCAGGCAGTAGCAGATGTCAGCGAAACAGAGAAGGGAGGGCTCGATCATGTATTAGCAGGTGTCAGGCAGAGCACATTGGAGGACCAGCATTAGGGTCTGAGAACCTTTTCCCAAGGCCGTTCAGACCTGTAGAGCCCTGCATGCAACCAGGTTGCAGTTTTAGAGAGGAACAGGACCAGGGGACGGATTAGAAGTTTGAGCAACTATACAAAAGGACTGAGGAAAGTCCAAAGTGACTGTAACAGAGTTTCTTTGATCACCTTTACTTTTAAACCGGATTCATCGAAATTTAATTCCACCATCTTATTCTCTGCCTGCTACTCAGAGGGATGTGGGAATTGGGCATATAAGACTAGATCAGTTACAGAGAAACAAAAAGATACAATATTGTCATTCTTTCTCTCAAAAGCATGAATGAAGGTAAGTGAAGACATGTGTCAACAGCCATTCTGATAAGTTTGCTATAAAGAGTAACTGAGAAATGGGCAAATGACTAAAATGGAATATGAGTTCTACAATAGACTGCAGAGTTTATATTTTTTTAAAATTAACATTATCCATTTTACTGTTTTGTTTTTAATTAAGCAATTGCAATGCCAGCAAGAGCTAGGATTACTTGACTCAGATCTATCTGATGATTAACATGACGTCAGATACGAACCTCAGTGGAACAGACATTTCTAGGAGAATAGAAAGGTGTAATAGCCAGGTAACAATAGAATTCAAGACAGAATCCAGTCCTACTTCCTGGTCCTAATGGATATGGGGTGTGAAAAAAACAAGCAGTGGCCCCTTGATGGAACTCAGGGGACAGCAAAGAGGAAGGAAATGCTTCAAGAAGTAACCAACTATAGACAGGACTTTATTGATCACTGGTGAACTGGAGAGCACTGTGGAAGGGATGGCAAGGAGTGGAAGAGATAGGCAGAGAATTGTGGCTGCTGAGGTATCATGTGCAACCATGGAAAGCTGACAGTGCAGGAGATGCTCAATTGTCCAGAAGCCTGGCAATCATGACGAGCACTGATCTAAGACTTTGTGACAGGTGCTGTGTCAGGATGCTGCAGCCCTCAGCATTTTGTTGGTTGGAGTCCCAGCTTCCAGGAGGCTCTTTCTTCAGAATGGCAACTTCAATAAGAAAACAACTAGCAGTTATTGAACTCATATCCAGGTCATACTGTAGGTTTGTCATAGATCTCTCTGATTATCTCACAACTGCATGAACTGTTTTCTAATTTACTAACAACTGAAACTCAGAAAATTTTAACAATCTGCCAACAACTACGAGAGCCAAGAGTCAATTTTAACTCCAATACCAAAATTCATGTTGTTTCTTTAATATCCACTGTGTTCTTTTTCCTCCTACAGCAAATAACCTCCATGAACAATAACCTGTTAAAATGCAAATTGTTGCAAGTTCAAGGAGGAAAAATTTCAGATGAAATATACTTCTTGCTTTGATATAGTATTTACCACGTATTTCATACACAGAAGCACATTTGTTTTTCTTTTCTCTTTTTGGTGAATGTACAACTGAACAGTATTTTTTTTAATGTTATTAATTCATTCAGCCACCTGAGATTAGAAGATCCTCATTGAGAAATCATGATCCATTTAGAAGAAAATAAAAGAATAAGGAGTGTTAGAATTACTAAAATATAAGCTGCCAGTGCCAACAAAGCTGTGACACTGAATTTACAAATAGTACTGAATGAATGAATGGATGGATGGATGAATGAATGAATCAATCAATAGACCAATAAACAAACAGGCTGGAGTCCAGCCACCTGTAATTAGGAGTTATTTGGGCTTGGGCAAATCAGACTAGGCTCTCTAAACCTTTTACTTTCTTAAATTTGTAAAATTGTAAAATAAATTTGTAAAATTGTAAAATAAAGATAATGAATGGCTGACATTTCAAGTGTAGTCTAAAAAACCAGATGAAGGGAACGATAAACACTAGCCTTTGTTGAACTTGTATTAAAGACTCCTTGATAAGCAATTTTCTCTATATTATATCACTGATATATGAAAATAAAAGGGTTTTGCAAAGTTCTTGCAAATGACCATTTATTAAATAACTTACGAATGAGCACCTATTGAATAGTCATTGGCCTGAATGACTACATGACTGAAAGGGTACTCTTGGAACCTGGATATTTAGGAAGAGTTCAAGAAAATATCATAAACAAATCTGGGAACATATTATCCCAAGAAATGGAATAGGCAAGTCCTATGCCATATGTCTGTATTAAGGAAAGGTAAGAGCAAATTACTGATAATGGAATCATAAAACTAGATACTATATGTAATTGAATCCTAGTGAACCTTTACAGTTAATGAGTGAGAAGACAGCCATGTCCCCTCACAGCTATTCTATCAGGAATCCCGAGTTAAATAACTAGAAGTCTAAACCAGTGTGGCAGTAAGGCACAGAATACAAGTAATTTTTTCAAAGGTTGTGCAGAAAGTCAAAGTAAACCAAGAAATTCACTTTAGCTCTCCTTAGCTACAATCTAATTTTATACCCTTCAACACACATTATCAAGTTCATGCTCTCCTGGGAGGTTCTGAGTTATTTCTATCCTGCATTTCTGTTTCTAGCATTTCATTTTGCTAGAATTCTATAACCAGTGCATAAAAAGTAGGACAAACACTGCCAAAACAAGGAAAGCTCTTGTTCCAATGAGTTTATCACCTTAAGGCACAAATAATGTAGGAAAGAAAAATGAAATCACTATATAGTATCAAATGGTATACGTGTAATTATTTTTAGACTGGGACCTTGGAACATAATTTCCTAGCAGAGAAAGTAAAAGATTAGCAAATACTAACTGGAGACTTGCATCTAAAGGGCTGTACTCACATGTAGGGCAAAGCCTTTAAGATACAAGAAGACGATCATAGTCACATGGCATCAGTACCCCTTTTCCTCAAATGCAACGTTCAGCCTGGGTCTCATTTCCACTGCTTCCAGGTAACACTAGTCATACTTGCCCAAGAACATTTAACATCTGTGCCCTCCTATGCTTGAATACTTGTTGATAGCAGATTCTTCAATACTAAGGACCTTCAACCTTCAACAGTATCATCATTACTAGCATGAAGACCAATGAGAATGATGATTATTAACATTTACTTCATGCTTCAAGCTTTGCATCATGTTTCAGTTTCAAGACTTACTCACCTTCAATTTTTAATTTGACTTTCTCAAAAACATGATGGGTTAGGTAAGGTGTGTTACGTATCTTGCCTAAAAAGACATTGAAACATGCCTCTGATCACTGAACTCCAAGTTGCAAAGCTGGAGCTTTATTCTAGGAACCTTCACTCATCCCCTTTCACCCTCCAAACCACACCGTCTAATTTGGCTTTTTATAAAGCTTATTCTGCAGTTACCTGCTCGGCATCCCCCTGAAGTTATAAACCCTTCATCCCATACAATTTTTTATTTCATATATAGTATGTGGTTTCCATGTTCTACATAGTATTCATAGTTATGCCTTCAATGTTTCCTTATTGTTAAAAGTGGCATATTTTTGGGCATAGTTCCCAATTGTTATATATTATGGCTACTCCTGCTCATTACAACTTGTTAAATTTTCAACAGCTTTGGTGAAGAGTTTTATAAATAATACTCTTTTATTAGTATTTCCTTAGGACAGATGTCTAAGAGTTAGATTTTCCTAAGTTAAAGGAAAATATGAAGTGTTACAGCTTTTATAGCCACTGCCAAATACCTTTCCAAAAGTACTGAACCAACTTACATGACTAACAGCAATATATGACAATGGCAAATGTACTGTTCATTTTGTGCACCTTTCTTTCATAACCCTATAGACAAAAATACATGTAATTCATCAAACATTTATTCAAAACCAATTACCAAGAAAGTTTTTTGACTTTGGAAATGTAAAAGTGAATAATAAGAAAGGCACCAAGCTTACTCTAAAGGAGCTCTGGATGGTTTTGCCACAGATAATTTCAGAGATTCAGAAGGCAGGCATTACGTGCAATTGGAACACATGTGTGCTTAGTGATCAAATTATTTTAACAGGATTTGAGGAGTGATGGACCTCCCAGCTTTGCATGATTCCATCCTGAGTAAGTCATTCTTACTTGTCAAGGCTCTCAGAGACAGGCTAAGATTGTCTGTCCATGTTCCACGACAAACCTGAAAAATACTGACTCAACTGTTCCTTGTATATTTCCCAGATAAATTTATTGATTTGGAAGACAGGTAATATTTCTTTTCAAAATTTCAGGTACAAGATATCAAAAATCTTGCCTGGCTCTTCCCAGACACCAGAAAAAGTGTGTCTGTGAGGAAGGAACACTGAAGCAGAATCAGAAAACTTTGGTTGAGTCGTAGACCTGCCATGCAATCTGAGACCCATGGCAAGATACCTAAGTAATTTGTGTCTCATGGATAAAGTAGATGGAAGTACTTGTACCTTCTACTCCATGACCATCCTGATTTGTGAAATAATTCCCGTTTCAAGTTGGCTCTCTGATGGAAGCATGTCCATCTTCTCAGATTCCCTTAATGCTCCACACTTAATGCATACTTAATTCCAAATGCAAAGTCTGATTCTGCAGTCAAAAGCCAGTTCAGCTAGCAACACCTCCAAGAAGTCTAATCTTTTATCATTGCAGCCAGCATTTATTTTCTTTCCCTCTTCTATCTCATTGGTAATGTTAAATTAAGCATTTTATAGTGAATCCTTTCCTAAACTGATTCTTAGGTTTGTATCATCTCTCTTTGCTTCTCTACTAACTTTACCCTCAAAGATGTAAGCAGAAGATAAAATTGTGTTTAATCCTATAGGACTTGCCACAGTATCAGAAACATAGTAAGTACTCCAGCAAAGTTTGTTTAAAAGTAATTCAAAGAATCGCCACACTGTCCTCAAGGACCTAGAAAGAGAAATTCCATTTGACCCAGCAATCCCATTACTGGATATATAGCCAAAGGATTATAAATCGTTCTACTATAAGGACACATGCACACGAATGTTCATTGCAGCACAGTTTACAATAGCAAAGACATGGAACCAACCCAAATGCCCATCGATGATAGACTGGACAGGGAAAATGTGACACATATACACCATGGCATATTATGCAGCCATCAAAAACGATGAGTTCCTGTCCTTTGTAGGAACATGGATGAACCTGGAAACCATCATTCTCAGCAAACTGACACAAGAACAGAAAATCAAACACCGCATGTTCTCACTCATAGGTGGGTGTTGAACAGTGAGAACACATGGACACAGGGAGGGGAGCATCACACACTGGGGTCTGTTGGGGGGAAATAGGGGAGAGACTGTAGCGGGTGGGGAGTTGGGGAGAGATAGCATGGGGAGAAATGCCAGCTACAGGTGATGGGGAGGAAGGCAGCAAATCACATTGCCATGTGTGTACCTATGCAACAACCTTGCATGTCCTTCACATGTATCCCAAAACCTAAAATGCAATAAAAAAAAATAATAATAATAAAATAAATAAAATTTTGATTATAAAAAAAAGTAATTGAAAGAAATCAAAAACGTCAAAACTTAAAGGAACATGATCCTGGAGAATCAACTATAGAAAAGGGAGGCTAAAATTCTGCTTATGATCTCACCTCCAAACATTTTTAGATTTCTCAAGTTGTGGATCCATGTGAGAGGCTTAGAGAACCCTTGGGAAAGTACCGCTGGGAGAGAGTGCTGAGCAGCAACATCTGCAGCCTTAAAGAGCTGCACAGTTACGGAGGCAAAGTTTGGAATTCTGGCGCAGCCAAGGTCATAGGTAAACTTTTGGGGGTTTAAGCTGAGATCCTCCCAAAAGGGCTACAATGTGGCTTAGGCACTATATTTTAGAAGTAAGGGCAGATTAGAGAAAAGCCAGCCAAGATGGATCCAGAGTCTGGACTTGTATGGATTAAAGTGAGTTTCCACTAGCAGTAGAGTACTAAGAAAGCCAGTGAAAAGAACATTAAAACACTCCTTAGAAAGGTAACATCATCCACAGCCACTGTGAAGGTTTAAGATGGACGTATGGATACAAAGATGTACATATAAACACTGGCATTCAAATGATTAAATTAAAATTTACACCAGATGATTGAAGTCTAATTTATATAATAAAACATGCAATTCAAATTTTACCTTCTGATGAGTTTTACAAATGTATGCACCCATATAAATATCATAGCATTCATATTTTCATCACTCCATAAAGTTCCTTGATAATACTTTGCTGAAACTTTCATACTCCTCTTACCTGCCTTCCAGACAAGCACTGAAAGCCTTGCTTTTTCACTTTCTCAATGTTGTCTTTCAAAGAGCAACTGATCAGCTACTTCAAATTAGTTTGACCTGTTCTAGAATTTCACATACATGTAGAATAACATGGTATGTGCTTGTGTCTTAGTTTTGTTGTGGAGGTCCTTTTTATTGCTGAGTAGTATGCATTATCTGAATATCTCACAACAATTTGATTTTCCATACAATTGCTGTTGGACATTTTGTTTCTAGTTTGGAGCTATTATAAATAAAGCAGCCATGAATACTCACATACAAGTCTTGTGTGTAGGTGTCTGTGGGTGTTTTAATTTCTCTTGGGTAAATACCTGGGAGTGCCATCGTGGTCACCTGATATGAGTTTAATGCCATAATAAAAGCATACACTAATTTCCAGAGTAGTTCGCACCCTCAAATAGCAACAGGTGATGGATCCAGCTGTTCCACATACTTGCCAAAATATGGTTTGCAATCTTTATTTTTCAACTTTAGCCATTTCAGTGATAGTGTATTGATATCTGGGATCTCCCTCTGCATTTTCTTAATCACTAATGATACTGACTATTTCATATAGCTTCTTTTATTTTTTTTTATTTAATATATGTATTTTTTTGAGATGGAGTCTCTCTCTTGTTGCCCAGGCTGGAATGCAGTGGCATGATCTCAACTCACTGCAACCTCAGCCTCATGAATTCAAGTGATTCTCCTGCCTCAGTCTCCCAAGTAGCAGGGCCTACCAGCACCCACCACCATGCCCAGCTAATTTTTGTATTTTTAGTAGAAATGGGATTTCACCATGTTGGCAAAGCTGGTCTCGAACTCGTGACCTCAGGTGATCCACCCATCTGGACCTCCCAAAGTGCTAGGATTACAGACGTGAGCCACTGCACCCAGCCTAGCTTCTTTTCTAAAGGGCTTCTTTCTCATGTTTTTATTGAATTATTTTGCTTCCGATTTTTGAGTTACAAGGGTTCCTTGTCAGATACATGTACTGGGATACTCTCTCCCAGTCTGTTGCTTACTTTAGTATTATCATAATTTTATCTTTCAAAGAACAAAAATTTACAATTTTAATGAGGCTCAATTTATCAATTCTTTTCTTTTATGGCTACTATTTATCGTTTCTGTCCAAAAATTTTTTTGCCTATAACATAATCACAAATTTTCTTCTATGCTTTTTCAGAAAGTTTCAGATTTTAGCTTTTAGTTAAGGTTCACAACCTATTTCAACTTCACGTTTATGTATGATGGGGGCTGAGGATTGCAGTTTTTAAATGTGGCTAATTCATTTGTCCCAGCACCATTGTTAAACACTATTGCTTTCTCATTTCATTACATTAGTGTCTGTATTGAAAATAAATTTACTACCAATGTGTGAATCAATGTGCAGATTCTCTACTCTGTTCCAACGATCCCGGTGTCTACATCCTGTACCAATACTACCCTGTCTTAATCAGTTGAGATTCCGTATTTTTAATCTTAAAAGCAGTGTATGTTCTTCAACTTCATTTGTTCTTCTTTTCAAAATTGTTTTGGTTATTCCAGATCCTTTACATGATTAATTTTAGAATCAGTTTATAAATTATATATTTTTTAAAGTACTAAAATTTGGATTTGGATTGTGTAGAGCCTGTAGATTCATTTGAGAATAATTTACTTCTCAATATTACTGAATCTCCCAGTTCATGATCATGATATATCCTCTTCTTATTTAGGGTCTTCTTTAATCCCTCTCAGAATTGTTTTCTATATTTCAGTGAAGAGTTCCTAAATACATACTCTTAAATGTATCCCTAAGTATTCCATGTATTCTAAATTATACTGTAAATTTAAGTATTTTATATTTTAATTTTCTATTTTAACTGTTAGTAAATAAATACACAATTCATTTTCATTACTGTTCTTCTATCCCGAGGCCTTGAAAAATTCAAGTATTAGTCCAATAGTTTTTTTGTACATTTTTTGAATATATATATAACATCTGTAAATTTAGAAAAGTTTACTTCTTCCTTTACAATCTACACAAATTTTATTTTTCTTGAATTTTTACAATGGCTTCCAGAACACTCTTTAAGGAAAATGAAGAGATCATGTATCTTTATTTTACATCTTAAGTAGAAAGTTTTAAGTTTCTCACAATTAAACATAATGTTAGTTGCATGTTTTTCAAAGATGTATTTTATTAAGAAAGTACCCATTTCTATTTTCCAAAAAATTTATTATAAATTGGTGTAAATTTTGTGAAATACCTTCTATGACTTCAATAATTTTGTATTTTTTTCTTTCCTGTTTTAATAGTGAATTACACTGATTTTTAAATGTTGAACCAACTTTTCATTCCTAGAATAAAAACAATTTGATCAAAATGCATTGCCTTCTTTATGTATTCAATTTGTGTTCAATTTGCCAATGTATATCTGAGGAATTCTGTCTTTGAATTCATAAGAGACATTGGTGTGCAATTTTCATGTGATGGTTTTATTTAGTTTTGAATAATGGTAACACTATACTCATAAAATAACTTCACTCAGTGTCTTCCTATAGTGGGCCTACTTTTATTCCTGATATTAGTCATTACTATCTTTCATTTATTTTGAGTTGATTCATGTATCTCAAAGGTTATCAATTTCACTGAACTTTTTAAATAATCAGTTTGGAGTTTAATTTATTCTTACCTATTTTTTAAACATTTGCTATTTCATTAATTTTTGCTTTTTAGTCTTTCCTGTCCTTATTAACTTTGGATTTAAAATTTTTTCCTATTTCTGTCCTCTCAAGGAGAAAGCTTAGATCATTTATTTTTAGAGCTTTCATTCTCTAATGCAAATTTCCCTTTAAACACTGCTTTAGATTTATACCACAAATTGTATATTGTTATTTAATTTTTATTCAGTTCTAAATATTCTCTCGTTGGCCAATTCTTCTTTTACCTGTAGTCAAAGTTTCAAGGGGACACCTATGCAAGACCTTGAAATAATCTATCTGGATAGCTTTCTTCTGTACAGTACTATGCTCTGCTAATGTTGACTGTTTAACCATCCTCAAAACCCAGTCTCTGTCTCACCCAAGCAAGGCCACCATGCTCTGCTTGGCTTTCTTTTCTGAACTGTAATTTGGAATAATGCCGCTGGGCAGGCAGAAAGCATGGCCCAAGGGTTTATCTCATTTACTTTTCTTTTATCAAAGATCACAGTCTTGTCTTGACTGATTTCCAATGTCAGGAAATATTTGTCATACATTCAGTCTAAATTTCCAATTACTCTATCATAGCTAGAAGAAGAATTCTGTCTATAATTTTTCTGAACATTTGACAATGACTAGAAAAGTAATAGTCATGTCAAGAAACAGGAAAAAAAAAATACCAAAAACTAAAGTAAAAGACAATCTTAACTAATGTACCTGTGGTTGAAATATTGAAGATTGTGGACAAGGACTTTAAAATAGCTCTAATTCATTTGTTCAGATAATTTTTAAGAAATAACAATTTTACTAAAAATTATATAAAAAGGATTAAGAGTCTTAGAGCTTGAATATGACAAATAAAATTAACATTAAACATATGAATTTAATACTGTTTAACAGATAAACATACAAAAACACAGGGATTATGCTATGTATCTATGTTATATGTGAACTGGAAGAGACTTGTATTAGTTTACTACTAATACAAATTATTATTGTAGTAATTATTACAAATTCACACGAAATTTAGAGTTAAAACAATGCACATTTTGTAATCTCAGTTTCCGTAGGTGCAAAATTTGGACATAGTTTAATTGAGTCTGCTCAGGGCTCATCACTGCTGCAAGCCAGGTGACAGCTGGCAGGTTGTGGTATTAGCCAACACCTGACTGGGGAAAGGTCTGCTTCTCAGCTCCCTCTGGGCTGTTGGCAGAATTCATATCCTTGCAAATGTGGGCTGTTTTCTTGCTGGCTGCCACTCAGCAACATTCTCAGCTCCTAGAGGCCACCTTTTTCAAAACCAGCAAAGAGACTCTCTCACTCGGTTCTGCTAAGACATTCCTACATAACAAAATCTAATGCAGGGACTAACTTTCCACCACCTTTGCCATATTTGATTGGTTAGGAGCAATCACAGGTTCTGCCCATAGTCAAGAGCAAGGATTACAAATCAGAGTGACTTATTGAAGGGTCACCTTAGGATATATCTGCCATAAGAGTCATAAAATATCCAATTAAAGCCAGAGCATTTAAGATAGGTAGATAGAGAGAGAGGTGATAGAGAAACACAGAGACAGATGATAGACTATAAATATAGATAGACATGTATCAGAAAGTATAGATGTCAGTATAGAAGACAAGAGCAACATGGGGAAAACATGTATATTAAACTGAAGAGGTAAAAGCAAGAAATATTTGAAGAAACACTAGTTGACAAAATTTCAAAACAACCTAAAAGCATCACATCACTACTTCAAAAAGCTTTATAAACCCCGAGCAGGAAAGACAGGCAGGGAACAACACCTATGCACTTTATGCTCAGACCAAAGGAAAACAAGAGAAAGAGAAAAAAATTAGAGCACAATCAGAAATAAAGGGAACATTTCCTTCAAAGGAGCAATTATCAGACAACAGAAGAGATTTTTTACGTAAAACTGTGAAAGCCAGAAGACACTGAAATAGCATCTTTAAAGCACTGTAATAAAATTTTTCCAAGAGAATTCTATACCAGCAAATAATTTATATATATATATGATATATATATACACCAGCAAATAATTTTTATATATACCTACATATATGTATCTTTTAAAACAGAGAAGATGTGAAAGATAAAACCGATGAAGTTTATAGAATAAATCACAAAAAAGCAGTAAAAGATTTCTGAAACAGACCTACACAGTGCTAATCATAAATAAAAGGACTGATGACTGGATTACATTAAAATGAAGACTTGCATTCATCACAAGATACCATTAATGAGTGAAAATCCAAGGCACGGAATGGAGGAAGGTATTTTCAATACATTTATTTAACTAACGTTTATACACAATGTATAAAAAACTTCCAAACCAATTATTGAAAAGCAGACAAATTTTTAAAGTAGACAAAGGATTTGAATAGGTACTTCACTCAAGAGGATGTAAGACTGGCCAATAAGTGTAAGAAAATATCATTCCCATCATAAGTCGCTGAGAAAATAAAAATTAAAACCACAATGTGATACCACTGCATACGTTCATTAGAATCCTTGAATAGCTGCATATGCTAATTAGAATCCTTGAACAGCTAAATTCGAATACACTTACACAACGAAATATCACATGCCAATCAAAATGAGCACCATACAACTACAGACAATAACCTGGATACCTCTCATAGATTTAATATACAGCACAGAAGGTAAACAGAGAAGAATATAAATGACTCCACTTACATAAACTTAAAAAGCAAACAAAACTCATCCATAACAAAGTCAGATTAGTAATGATATATGGAAGAGAGAGCTATTAACTGGGTACTAAAATAGGAATGATTTCTGGGACTCTGGTCTTGTTCTACAGTCCAGTCTAGATGTTTGTTATGTATACACATGCAAAATTTAATCAAGCTGTACACTGTGCATTTGTTTACACTCTATCTGTTATATTCAATGAAAATGGCAACAAAAAGCGAGACTGAACAATAGAAAATTCCCTTTTTAATACACGGTAATACAACACAGGCCTGCAACAGGGGAAGATGAAAACGAGTAAAAGGAACACATTTATTTTTCTCTGTGAAGATAAAATGAAGGAAAAACCTTGCAATAAGAGAAGAGAATGCAGTGAGAGTAATTTGAAAAACATTTTAAATTACTTATGAATACCATCTATTATCACTATTATCACAACGTGAACATTATTTCTATTAGATAGATTCTTCATCCTCCTAAGCACCAACTGTCTCAATTTGCTGAAACTAATATTGATATATTGAGTGCTTAGTATATGTCAGAGGCTGCAATAATCATTTTCAATGCATTACCCCAATTTATACTCTCAACAAGCCTATAAAGTAGGTACATGTACTATTATTAGTGTCATTTTATACATGAGAAAATGGAAGTTTAAATAAGCTCAGTAACTTGAACAAAGCCATGTGTGAACCAGTGGCACAACTAGTTGCTTAGAGCAGCGCCTGTCATACTGAAGGCACTCAATGGATACTTATGCAAACAATGAAAAAGGATTCTAACCCTCTTCACCTATGCCCTATGTTTATAATAAACCATCCTGCCTCTCATGTGGAACCCTAAAATATAATGCAAAACTGGCCCAAACTTCAAGATGTAGGTGATCATTAGATGGCTCCTTATGTATTAATATAGTATTTGGTAGTATATTTCTCTTAGTAACTATTTTACTCTCACTATCTCTTGACTCATTCATTCAGCAACTATGTATTAAGCATCTGCCATGTGCCAGAGTTCTAGGTACAAGAAAACTGCCTCCCCTCCTGGAGCTAACAATTGGAGGGAAGACAAGTCAGGTAAGTTTAAGAGTGACACACGCTTTTAGGATAGTAAAGAGACCACATGCCTACTTTAAAGAAGATGTTCAGGGTAAACATCTCCAAAGAGACAATCTACATGACAAAACAGAGGCCAGTCAAGCAAAGACTTGAAGAAAGGACATCCCATGAAGGGGAGCAGTCAGTGAAAGGGCTCCAGGTCAGCTGAGTAAGTGTAAGGGACTCTGCATTAGTGAGCAAAGGTGTCCTTTAACATCCACATTTTAAAAATGTTTTCTTGAATTGTACTTTAATACTGTCTGTGCTGCTCTGAATTGAAAGTCAAGTGGGGACCTTACTAGCAATTCTCAGACTCTGCTATAATGGGAGCAATTTCTCTCTACCCCTAAATTTGCATATTTAATTTAGTAAAGGAAAGCCCTGAAATTTACTGGACCCATTGGTCCCAAAACATGTTTAGTAAGCACCTGTTTTTATTTGAGCATGCCTCTTGTGGTGTATCTCCACCTATGATCCCTGAGACTGATTCTCAAACTTCTATGTGGCCCCTGGTATATTGTTAAAAGGCAATTCTGGTTCAGGTGGGCTAGGCAGGGCCTGGGATTCTGCATTTCTGACCTGCTCCCAGGGAATGCCTGTGCTGCTGGTCCTTAAACTACACGTGGAGTAACAAGACCTTGGAAGACTTCGTATAAATAATATCTCTATCTTCCAGTGATATTTAAAAGCCTGTAGATTTTTACTGCCTCACAGAATGGGACTCTGGGCAATGCCACAGATGGTCTGCTTCTTAATCTGGCTCTAGCTGTGATAATTAAGTTAAATAACATATGTGAAAATACTTTTAACATATTAAGTGCATAATTAATATTATTTTTATGTAGTGGAAAGTCAACTGCCTCAAATAAAAACTGAATTACTGATGATGGTACCCCATTAAAATTATGCCTTCGTGAAATAAGTTTTTAAATACACTGGACTTATGTACAAAATGGGATTAGTTAACATACGGCACACTTTTTTTATGTTCAGCATTGTGTTAAACACTGAGAGAATAGCAATAGTTACACAGAAGAGTCTCTGCCCTCAAAGATCTCCAATACAGTTGAAAGAGTAAAAAAAAAAAATTAAAGAGAGAACATCATTAGCTGCTAATTAGTATGAGAACACGTTATTACTACAGATCACAGCCGAGTGGGATCAGTAAGGTCTGGTGTTGACTTCCTGTTCTATATCACACTATGAGCAAGCCTGATGAAGGTAAGGAAACCACTCGAAGCCACAGGCCACCTTGATTTCTCCATTCCCAGGCCAACTCACAAGGTACAAGAAGGACAAGCTTTCATCTTTTCCCATTGTGGTGTTCCCTGCTTGCAGCAATGTCTGGGGAATAGATGAGGCAATGTGAGACCATGTAGACACACAACTACATGCTGTATTCACCATGTAGACCTGTCAAAGGACAATGGAAAAAGCCACAGGGCTACAGCTCTTCAGAAGTTCTCAAATACATATACTGAGGGGTGTGTGTGTATGTGTGTGTATATACATATACACACACATACTTTGACACACTTTGAGATTCCTTGTATTTTTGTCTTTTGTACCCTTTCTGCCTTCAGGCAAGCTCCACTCGGAATTGATCTTGTGGTTTGTCCAGTGCTTCATATACCAGGTTTTTTTTTAATAGGTTTCATAGCCTAGTCTACTATATTTGCATATCTACAGTCATTATCTGATATCCAAATACTAACTGATTTCATTCCAATTGTCAGTAAACTGTAATACAATCAGAATTATGCAAAAACACCTGACATTTACTTTCTAATTTATTGGTTGGTATAAACGTGCATTTCTATTATCCTTTCACTTTTATGTGGTGTGTGTGTGTGTGTGTGTGTGTGTGTGTGTGTGTGTCTGCCTATTTCCTCTCCAGAGTTTTAAAAATAAGTCTACCTATTTCTAAAATACAATTTGGACATGAGTATAATCATATATTTTGTCAACAATGTGGCTGCTCGCTATTTTACTTTCCAACACCTGGAACAGTAAAGAAAGGCCCCTTAAAAGAAACAGACCTTAAACCAAACCTTAAAAACCAGACCAGACTTTGAGAGGGTCAAATGTGGGGACAGAGACATGGCAAGCATCCATGTAAGTAAAATAGCAGGAGTGCTCAGACAGCAAAAGACATTTAATTAAAACCTATAATGGATATTGAGAAATAAAGACTAAGATTTAACAGAACAAGCCAAGCCGTATAGGGAAAGATCTTAATTGCTAGACAATCATTTGACTTAAATCAAGAAAAAAATATCCGTAGTGTTTGAATCCAGAGAATGACATGAAATAAATGAGTATAAAAAATGAAACCTGAATTTTTGGAAACTTGAGTGTATTGGGATTACTAGGGCATAAAGGAACTTAGACCCACAGTAGAGTTAAAACTAACTAGAAGGTCAACGAAGAGGATGAAAATGAATTGCTGCACCTTCTTGTCTATTTCATAAGGTGAGTACATGAAGAGTCACGTGGATGACATATGCCACTTGAGAATATCCAGCAATTTTATGGATACTTCTAGAACGCCTTATTTCTACCATTCCAGAGAGGAATAAATCAAATTTAGGAATAGCTTAAGTCTTCAGTAGACAACCCTTGAGTGTGCTCATGCTTTTGGGACTGAAATGTCATAGACATCTCTGACTGCCAGATTCTTTGAAGCACTAGAAGCAAAAACTTGACCACAATGTATTCTTAGCACCTTTTGGCCATACATGCGTTCATCTCTCATTTCTGGGAAGACTCTATAAGAATCCTGACTTTTTGTGTGTATGCACTATGTTTGAATATAAGATATCTCACAAAGTCTGCAGAAATGTGCTTTGATCTCACCATTTACTTGCCAGAGGCAAATGGCGCATACAATAGGTAGATTCTTGGACTGACATAATTTCGAATAGCATCTGGAAAATCTAATCTTCTTTCTATCCCTTTCTCTCTTATCACCTAGACTCATGTATATTCTCTTCTACATGGCATCTAAGAGCTTTCAGAATCAGTATTCTGCCCAATCTTCTGAATTCTAAACTCTTACTATTTTTTGCCTTAAAGTTTTCATGTAATATGGAATGCATGAGTGCATGTGTTCACTGTTAAATGACTGAGTACATGTGTTTGCCGTGATTACTGAAATCATTACCACTGTAAATCTCTTGTAATTCACCACATATTCTTACAGACTCTCTCTTCCATACATTCTATGCTGATCACTCATTTGCTTACAATTTCTTTTCCTGTTGCCTTCTCTAGCTCCTACTGAACAATTAATCATCTCTAAGATAAAAGATATTCCTAATTGTGCATCTCTCTCTTCCTTATTTCTCTAATTACTAATGATCAATTCATCCTTTAGGATTTATCTTAGCCCTTACCTCTCCTGACTTAGGCTATTATATTCCAATCTCTAATTAGATGTTGCTGCTTTACATCTGTGCCTTCACGCTTTATACATATCTCCATGAAAACATGTAGCTGTAATATATTGCAATTATCTTTTTATGAGTCTCCCTCACTACAGATGCCTTAAGGGAGAAGACTCTTTATATTTCCAGCATATAATAGAGTGGCTAGAAAGAAGGCAGCGCTCAATAAATATTTACTGATTAAACGACTGAGTGCATCTGTTCATTGTGATTAGTAAACTCATTACCACTGTAAATATGAATAGCAATTTCATCCAGCCTCTTGAGTCAAAATTTGAAACTCCAGTCTCACAGTGAAATTTCTTTACTTCTTGTAACACTTTGATATATAAAATGAAAACTTAGCAGAAGCTCCATCTTTTGGGGTCTTGAAAACAATTAGGTAGGATAGATTGTTGAAGTAGGAATTTTCCCGGGAAATTTTCCAGTAATCTATGAACAAACATCAATCTCCAAAAACCATCTCAGAAAAACTAGAAACTCTAAATAAATAGTTGAGTACAGTTACGGCATGCATTTCTAAAGACTTCAGAGAGGCGGAGTAGTATAGTGGTTACAAGTACACACCCTTGAGATCAGAATGCCTTCATTACAATGCCCATTCCCACCATTACTAGCTTAATATAACTTACACGAAGTGTTTCGCTTTTCTCTAGCTCAGTTTTCTCCTCTCTAAAATGGGGATAATAAAAGTTCCTAATCCCAGGATTGTTACTGATTCGATGTGTTAATACCTACTCATACCATTTATTAATAGAATGTTACCTTCCCAAGAGTAATCATTCAGGCTATTTTGGGGAAAGAGATAGTGGTAGTGCTAACAGCATTACTCTTCTTCGTGCGGAAAAAGTACTTTAAAAATACACAGCAACTTAGGAAATCAGAATGCAGGATTCAGGTTCCAGAAAGAAAGAAGGTAAATTCATTGACATTCAAGTATTTTAACATTCTTGAGACTACATTTTGATAGATTATTTAGGTTCACTGTGTATTTAGTATCTTGTTACAGATAAGCGACAAGAGAGAAGGAAGCAGTGTGCCTAATAGGAATATGTTGTAATGTATCTGCAGGCTATGAAATACAGCAAAAATACACAAATACAGTCCTCAATACTATGACTCACTTTCAAAATCTGATGTCAAAACAATGTCTTTTATGAATTGATAATTTCTCCTAGTAAAGTAGTAAGTTATAAATGAGCTCCCTGAAACAACTGCATTGTATTAGCAGACGTGAGAAACAAATGATAATTGAACTTCTCCAAGACTTGCCTTTGTTTTGAGACGGTCTTGCTGTGTCACCCAGGCTGGAGTGCAACGGTGCAATCTCGGCTCACTGCAGTCCCGACTGCAGTCTTGACCTCCTGGGCTCGAGCAATCCTCCCACCTCAGCCTTCCAAGTAGCTGGGTCCTCAGGCATGTGCCACCATGTCCAGATAATTTTTGTATTTTTTGTAGAGATGGATTTTGCCATGTTTTTTAGGCTTTTCTCAAACTCCTGAGCTCAAGCAAGCCCTTCCCGCTCCTTGCACCCCGTCATCTGCTGACCTCCCAAAGTGTTGGGACTACAGGCATCAGATATCAGCCACTACACACAGCCTAACATGTGCCTCTTCATTATTTTCTCCATTTCACCAAAAAGCCTATTCTCCACCTGGCTTTGGTGTGCTGAAAACTGTTCATAATCACCTAGCCATTTACCAGATGCACCATTTCCCACATACGCCATTTCCCCTCCTCTCTACCTGAAACAGTTCAAGTCTGGGACCACACTGATTTTGCTAAATTCTTGTATCAAATATCTCTCTAAAGGCAAAGCTTCTAGTTCTATTTTTCTTGTATTCCCAATGACTATCAAACTTTGTAAAGATGATTAATTTATTGATACTTAAGCTTTCCCAATTAGAACTACATTTTACCCAACTTTTATAAATTTAAATACATTTGGTTTAGTTTCATGACGCTATTATAAAATATTTACTAAAATTTTTTATCTTTATAAAATATATGAAAACATGTATGTATGCATTATATATATAAAATACACATATTAACCTCTGTGCTATCAGTTATAGTCTCTGCCCTGAGGCACTTAAATAATTGGGGAAACAGCATAAGCAAAATAATTTTAGATGTTCACATAACATTTTAAATTGTATGTCGATCACTTAGTGAGTCACTGATTCATCTGATGAAATTCACAAACTGCTTACCATTGGCCACATCTGAGAGTAAAAAGTTGATAAGCAGGATTCCTTTCTTCATGGAACTTGTAGCCTAATGAGGGAGAAAAATAATGAAATGAGAAATTACAATAAAACATCAAACACAACACAACAGGCCAAGTGTCTGCTAACAGGACCTGTAGAAGGCACAACTAACCAACTCTGTAGGTCCAAGGGCAAGTCCTGTTTCAGTTAAGATTAGGTTTGCTGCAAGTAACAGAGACCTAAAATGATAGTCATGTGAACAATGTGAAACGCATTGCTGCTGGCTCATGCAAGCATCTGCAGGCAGGCAGTTGTGCAGCAAGGCTCTGAATCCACTAGGGAGCTGGGCTCTCTCATCTTGCTGCTACACCCTTCTTAGCACGCTGTCTCAAGGACCAAGATGACTGCTGAGGTTATGGCAAAGATTTCCGCATTCCAAACAATGAGAGGGATGAAGGGAACAGGTGGGTGTTTTCTAGGAGTCACACAACACTCCCAGTTACCTCCTACAGAGCAGTAACGAGACCCTCACCCCACTCCCACGGAAGTTTAAGTGTAACAGTTCAGTTTTGACCAGTTAAAAACAGGGTTTCTATCACCAAATTACAGTGAAAGTAAGTATTAATCGAATCACGTAGAAAATGTATCAAGAAGGTAAAGAAATAGGCCACGCTCTCAGAAAACAATCTGCAAGAACACATTGTCTTTTCAGCTTAAAACTTTAAATATTAAAATTCAACAGGTTGAAAAATAATCTAATTTGAGAGTGAAAGACTGAGCAGACTCATGTCCAAAGAAGAGATATACATGACAAACAAGCATCTTAAAATATGCTCAACCTCATTTGTCATTAGAGAAATGAAAATTAAAACAAGGAGATATCACTGCATACCTACTAGAACTACTAGAACTGCGAAATTCTAAAACTACGACAATACCAACTGCTGGCAAAGACATGAAGCATCAGGAACTTTCATTGCTGTTGGGAATGCAAAATAACACACTTTGCAAGACAGATTAGCAATTTCGTATAAAGTTACTCACAGTCTTACAATATTATCCAACAATCATGTTCCTAGATTACCCAACAGATTTGAAAATTTATATGCATACAGAAATCTCTATGTGAAAGTTGATAGCCACTTTATTCATAATTACAAAAAACAGGAAGCAATTAAATGTCTTTCAATAGGATATACAAAGTGCAGTACATCCATAAAATGAAATACTATTCAGGAACACAAAGGATTAAACTATAAAGCTATCCAAAGACAAAGATGAACCTTAAATGCTACATGAAAAAGCTAATCTGAAAGAGCTGCATGTTATATGGCTTCATTTATAGGACATTCTTGAAAAGGTAAAACTGTACAGACAAGAAGCAGATCAGTGACTGCCAGGGCATCTAGGTAGCATGGATGGGGTGTTAATAGGTAAAGCAAAGGGAAATTTTTAGGGCAGTGAAATTGTTGTGTATGACACTGTAATGATAGATACAAGATACTGCGGATTTGTCAAAGCCCATAAAAATATTCTGTATTAAAGAGTGAACCTTAATGTATGAAAATGTAAGATCATAATTTAGGGAAATCCCAAGATGGATGTAGAAGGTGACATTGTAGCTTTATTACAAATGTCTGCAACAACCTCACCTTTGAAGAAGGTGGGGTAAATCTTTCTTACATGACCCTTTAAGGAGTCTCTGAGACTAAAAGCAAAAGGAACGGTCTACACTGGTTGATAACATTTCCCAACAGGGTAATAGCAACGAACCAGTATACATGTGCACTGACATTGAACAGTTTAGCAAATAATAGAGGTTGATGCAAACCAGGCTCCTCACTGTTAGAGTCAGAGGTCACAGACAGAATGATGCATGAGGTGGTGAGTTAGAATTGGAAACTTTAGTGTGAACCCATTTTGAGCTAAATATAGATACAGATGGTTCCTTGCTTTGTCAGCTGAAAAGGCCTAAAAATAATGAAACCCTGTATCAGTGAGAGTATTTAATACTCAATTCTTGGTTTCTAATACTATTATCTAATAAATGAAACTAACAGCTGATCCTAGGACAAAGACAAGAAATATATAAGAGGAGCCTAGAGTACATTTTGGTAGCAAGAATTAAAGAAGGAAGGAAGTGCTCAAAAAAAGCAGCAATAACAACAGCATAAAAAACCCATAAAGCAATAATGGGAATATGGCAAATGTCTACTGGAACCAACTAAAAGAATTCTCAATGATGAATGCTAAAAAGATGATAAAAGGAATCTAAAACAGTATTGAACTATAACCCAAGTATTTTATATATATTATATATTATATAGTATTTGAGGGATACTATGCATATAATTGAGGGATATTTTGCATATAATATATAATAATATATAATTCCAAAAGTTATTTCCTGGGAAAAAGAGAAAAAAAAAGAGTGACTTTACAGTAAATAAATTTGACAAATGACCTCAGTCAGGCAATCAAGGTTGACATTAACAGCAGTAAGTTAATAGTAATGTACCCTTAAACGTGTGAAGAGAATGACATTCATCTGTGTTCTTCCTCCCAAAAATCCAAAACCATCACCTCATCTAATCATGAGAAGAACACCAAATTCCAATTAAGTGATACTTTGCATATAATATATAATAGCACATATATAATTCATATATTTTCATATTATATATAATATATATATAATACTTTCGTCGTAATCCAGTACTACTTTAGTTTCTTTTTATCATATTTATATCTATCATATACTCATATATGTAAGTCCACACTAATATGAACACATGAATAAATAAATGGAAGACAATCCACCATGCAGAAGAATTTCAAACAATTTATGTCGATACTCAAGAAGATAAAGCTTAATACTCCATTCCTAAACTGTTGCTGTGCATAGTAGTTTCCTTCCAAAGGTTATTTTCTGGGAGAAAGAGAAAGAAAAAAGTGACTTTACAGTAAATAAATTTGACAAATGACCTCAGCCAGGCAATCAAGGTTGACATCAACAGCAGTAAGTTAATAGTATGTACCCTTAAATGCGTGAAGACAATGACATTATCTCTGTGTTCTTCCTCCCAAAAAATCCAAAACCATCACCTGGTCTAGTCATGAGAAAAACACCACACAAATTCCAATTGAGGGATATTTTACAAAACACCTGACCAGTATTTCTGAAAACTGCCCACATCATCAAAAACAAGGAAAAACTGGGAAAAAAAAATCACAGCAGTTAGTTTAACTAAGGAAATGTGATGAGTAGGTATAATGTAGTAATTTGTGTGGGTTCCTGACAAAGAAAAGGACATTAAGTAAGAGCCAAGAAAATTTCAATAATAAGTATGGACTTTATATAATAAAAATCTATCAATTTAAATTCACTAATTTGACAAATGTGCCATACTAAAGTGAGATAGTAATAATAGAGAAAACTAGATACAGAATATGAGAACTCTCTGCATAAACTTTGTAGTTTTTAGGTACATTTAAAATAATTTTAAAATAAAAATTGTATTTAAAAAAATTAACCGACCCACATTAAGCTATCTACAACCTAAAAATCGTTTAAATAGGCCATTACAAGTGGAATAATTTTGAGTCTATGTATCCACAGCTCCTATTTAAAGCCTCAAAAATGTCTGTGAGGGTTACATGAGAAGTTATTTATTGTTTTATTAAATTCTGTTCAAGAAATGATTACATTAATACATAGAGTTAACAATGGCAGCAGTGATATGACACTGAAGACATTTAGAGAAATTTGGCCAAATAACCCAAAGGTTTAGGATTAGCTTCATGAATGGTTATGTGTGAAGCTAACCACATGGTGTGTAATGGTTTCTATTATCACTGGCTGAGGTGTGAGTATTCCTATAATCATAATATGATTTCTTTTTACAACTCATAATGGAGACATATTTTTTATAATTGAACTTTTTTGTATGTGAGAATCATGTACAGCAGAGGAACTGAACATTTCAAGAATACAATGAAAGTTCAGTTTAAGATTTTACAAGGGACCACACATTTGAAATATTGAAAAGAAAGCATGCTAACTGGTAAAATGAAATGCCAACTGATTTTCTCTCCTGCTGGCCTCACAGGAGATATAGTAAGCTGAGAAAATCCAGCTGTACTCTTGCCAAAGAATTTCTTATGTCAGAGAAAAGGTGCTCTGTAGGAGTCTTTTTCGATAAAAGAGGTCAAAATATACTTTACATATAAGCATGCACATGTACAAGCAATATAAAAGGAAAAATTCAAAAATGAAAGCATAAATTCAGAACACTCTCATCTCAGGGTATTTTTCTATATTAGACACCCAAAATAAAATGATCTCATATAACAATGTGAAATCAGGATGTTAGTATGTATGTTCTAACAAAATGTATACCATTAATTCTGTGCCAAATATGCAAACTTTCACAAAAATCCAAGTCCATTTTTTTTCACTTCTTAAAAATGTTTATTGATACTTATTAGTTACACATATTTTGGGGCCAAATGTGCTAATTTGATACCCTCATATGATTAAATCACCTTACATATTTATCTTTTCTTCATGTTAGGCATATTTAAGTTATTCTCTTCTAGCTATTTTGAAATGAACAATTGAATTATGTTAACTATAGTCTACTTACTGTAAGAGTCTTATTATTAAAACTATTCTATCCCCCTTGGTGATATTGATTGAAAAACTCAAAAGTCTTTTTTTTTTTTTCATGGCATGGTGTGGCTCTGTCACCCAGGCTGGAGTGCACTGGTGTGGTATCTGCTTACTGTAATCTCTGCCTTCCAGGCACAAGGGATCCTCCTGTCTCAGTCTCTTAAGTAGCTGGGACCACAGGCACATGCCACCACGCCCGACTAATATTTTGAATTTCTTGATAGAGACAGGGTTTTGCCATGTTGCCCACGCTGATCATGAACTCCTGGGCTCAAGTGATCTGCCTACCTTGGCCTCCCAAGGTGCTGGGATTACAGTTGTGAGCCACCGTGCTGGGCCTCAAAATTCTTTAAAGCAATATACATAAATAAATTTTTGTAAAATTCCATTTGAATTCAGTGAGGACCTGACTTAGACTGTATGATGGAAACTACCGGATGCATAGGAGTCATCTAAGTGAGGTGTTAGGTGAAAACGTGGGACGAGAGGCTCTTCTAAAGGCAGAACCCATGGCTAGAAGAAAGATGATTAGGAAAACCCAACTTCAAGTGATAGAAGAAAATAAATAAAACTGTAAAAACAGAGCAAGCAACAACTTTGAGAGTGAAAAGAAGATCGAAAATTTAAAGCTCAGCTCCATTCTATTCTGGACTTGGTTAACATTTGAAGTTGTTTGCTCATCTATAAAGATGGGAAATTAATTCTTATCCGGTCAGAGAGAATACTAATGTAATACTCGTAAGTGCTTAGCTCAGTGCATTATACAAAATGAACACTAAACCTTTACTTTCTGTACTCACGAACACTTACTTTCTCTAAAAGGAAAGTGCTTCATGAAAACCAATATAGAATTTCAAAAAAAAAAAAAAGAGTCATTTAGTAATAGTGAAACTCAGGAAATGGCATTGATCCTTCAATAAAGAGACTGGTGCATTTCGTCCAGGACCAACTTTACTCACTAGATCCCAATTCTGCCCAAGGCTAGATCTGACCTCACTGAATGACAGTTACATGTAACGAAGGAGGCATGATTATAAAATAGGGAGAGGACATTATATCTTAAATTCAGAAATTCTTCAGAGGACCATGTTGGCTGCCAGTTACCCCTAGTTATACAATTGGTCTCATTTGAAAATATTCATCTAAAACTAAAACTTTGTAGATAAAATTTAGAAAATCCAATATATTAAAAGGATCAAACTAAAGGAACTGGAAAAGAAATTAAGAAACACAATACGTGTAAAGAACGTAAAAATTCAGCTGCTCTTGGATTTGTTAAATTCCTGTTTTCCTTTTGCAATACTTCTGGGAACAGGCAAAACCCAAAAGGTGTTCTACTAAGCACGTTTTCCATTCATGTAGCAATGTCTCAGAGGAAATTTAATCTCCATGTTTGTGATACTTTCACACTTAACATCAAATAATTATTTTTAAGGGTTATTTGATATATTAAGAGGGTTTGCAGCTTTTTTCCAAGGCTTTTACTCTGCTTTTCTTGGGGGAAAAAATGTAGTCCCATATAACCAAGGGGAAACTAATTCATATACCACTAAGTTCAAATTCAGTTCAAAATTCTGATACCAAATTATGTTTTAACAAGCCTTTCCTGGTTAAAAAATAGTAACACTTCTTCCATTATAACATTACAGCTCAAAACCCCCAACTTCACAAATCACTCATATAAAATTTTCTATATTACTATACTAATTTTATGTATCATTTCATAAAGAAGTAGTCCCTTGTATCATAAAAATGAGAAAATTAAACTCTCTGGTAGATTGTTGTCATGAATTGAAGATGCATGAATGACTTCATCACAATTTTGTGACAGAATTCTAAGGGTAAATGGAAGAAAATTAGAGCTCTATTAGTCCTCGCTGTTTAAAAAATATAAACATTGGAGCTCTCTCCAACAAGTGCAAAGATAATTGTTCATTATTTAAAATATATATATATATTATGGCTTTGGGCTTCTTTATATCTTTAACCTGGAAATATTCAGACACCATCACCTGCTACCTGGACAACAAAAATAACCTACTAGTTGGTCTCCCCCACGGTTACTCTTCCCTCCAATCCATTGTTCCTGAAGAAACCACTTCTCTTCTATACTTCCAACTCACAGTTTATTATTCATAGAATGGCCAGCATTGTTTTCTTAACTTTACAATCCAATTTTGTCTCTGATCCACTTTA
The DNA here is from genome assembly GCF_030222135.1 of Aotus nancymaae. Lineage (NCBI taxonomy): Eukaryota > Metazoa > Chordata > Mammalia > Primates > Aotidae > Aotus > Aotus nancymaae. The sequence continues at coordinate 20,530,875 of NW_026988465.1, forward strand.
GTATAATCAGTGACTTTCTATTATCGTAGAAAAACAAAAACAAATGCTGAATTTCTGAATGTACGCTGTCCCTCAATTACACATCTTCAGCCTGCTGACCACCTTGGGGATCACCCCCAAGGAAAGCTACTTCCAGAATCAACACACTTGCACACACTTTCCCTCATGCCTGGGCTGTGCCAACCCTCCCCTTTGGCCCAGTCCAACTCTACTCATTGTCGGAATTTGCTTATCAGTCCCTGCTTCAGAGAAGCCTTTCCTTACCTCATGTATACTGTTTTCACCCACTAAACATCTTTTCATAACATCTTTTAAAGTTTTAAAATCAAATATGAATTTCTGTAGTATTGTGATACCTGAATTGAACATAGCTCTGAGGACCCATTTTGATTTCACTGCAGAAAATGTAGTCTAGTACCATCTAGACTAAATAAATTCCCAGCTCTATTACTCTTCATTCTTCTCTTCCTGTGTGATACGTATCTCACAATCAGGTATTGATGGTACAGGATGTCTGCTTCACCTTCTTAAGGGAATAATTCATGCCACTGGCTCCTTCTTCAGAAAGTACTAGTCCCTTTGTACCTGCCACTGTTGACCATGTTTAATGCATGGTCATTAAACTGAACTCCCTCTTGGTCTCTATGGCTAAACATCTGGGAAGTCTCTCAGCTTCTTGACAAGACATGCCTCTTAAAAATTTAAGAAATTTTAAGTATTTCCAATATTGGATTGTGTTTGTGCACGTGTGTGTGTGTGTGTGTGTGTGTGTGTGTGTGTAAGGGGTATCTCAGCTCACCTGTCAAATAACACCATGCAGTCATTTCTATAATAGTGCCACAGAGTGAAGGTAAATCTTCCTTAAAGAGTATATCTTTCTTGGCCTTCATCCAGGAAACAAAGATTACTTTTTCTCTGGGATACCCACTAATTTACATGCAATATCACCTTTACTTCTGAAACCTAAGGCTGAACCCAAAGACAATTTGGATATATGGATTTATGGAAAGCATCCAACTGCATCTAAGTGTTGATTATCTCTTCTTATCATTGGTTGTTATCCTAAATTTTGTTTAATGTCAATTTCTTTCAGTAGACTATAAGCTTTATCACTACATTATCTTTATTTGACACAGATTTCGGTCTATGGTAAATAATTGATAACTGTTGAATGAATATATTTAATATGATAAATATTATAGAATTAATTTTTTATATATATTTCACTAGATTAATAATTAAGACTCTTTTTAAAGAAAGAAATAAACATCACTGTAAACATCTTTTACCTGACAAGTTAATGTTAATCTTGACCAATTCTTTACTTCTTGTAGTTGTATTTTAAATTAAGATTCTTCTCACAATCTAGTGGTTAGTAAAACATGTGTTACTGTCCTTGATTTTAGGCTTGAACACGAGTTGCTTTGCCCAATTAGGTGTTAAAATAATGATGCAAATAGAGACTTAAAATGCATTTGGTTTCTACAGTCCAGTAATGTAGACAATCTCCTACTGGACGGTCTTACAGATTACTTTAAACGCTGAACAAAACATTTTTAGAAAACCTTGAAGATGCCAGAGAGCATCCAAAAGTAGAAAAGAAAATCTTGGACGAAGTCTACACTTGAAAGAAAGCAAAGGGATTAGGTGAATCTTTTCTTTTTATGGCCTTTTTATTTCCTGTGGGTAGGACCCAGTTACACCTCACGAGGCAGCTAAATTTCAGATAGAAAATCTTTAGTCTCATAGCCTTAAACAAGAGAAGGCAGATTTCAGGGCAAACAGAGTAGGTGAAAAGTAAAGATGTAATTTCAATAAAGGAGAAAGCCACAAAGGCAAAGCCTTAAATCTGCCAATAAACTCTGCCAAAATTTCTGGCCGATTCCTGAACTATGCATGCAAGTGAAGACTCCAAGCAGTCAAAAGTATGGATGAAGAGTTGAAGAGGCCAGGCGCGGTGGTTCATGCCTGTAATCCCAGCACTTGGGAGGCCAAGGTGGGCGGATCACCAGAGGTCAGGAGTTCAAGACCAGCCTGGCCAACATGGTGAAACCCCATCTCTACTAAAAATACAAAAATTAGCCAGGTGTGGTTCTACATGCCTATAATCCCAGCTACTCAGAGGCTGAGGCAGGAGAACCGCTTGAACCCAGAAGGCGGAGGTTGCAGTGAGCCAAGATTGCACCACTGCTCTCTGGTCTCGGCAAAAGAGCAAGACTCCGTCTAAAAAACAAAAAAAAAACGAGTTGAAGAGAGATTTTAGTTAACTTATCCTACATCACAAAAGACAGCATTTGAAGTTTGAGTCCAGCCAATAAACCCGTAACAAATTCAGAGTTTCTACCTAATGTAGATGACGGAGCAATGGATGCAGCTAACCACCACCATGGCACGTGTATACCTACGTAACAAACCTGCACAATCTGCACATGTACCCCAGAACTTAAAGTATAATAAATAAATAAAATAAAAAAACTAATTCAGAGTTTCACCATAAACCCAGGGTACAATCCAAAATCAGTAGCCATCTGAAGACACAGAAAACTGTGACCCCCTAGTCGCGAGATACGGCAATTAGTAGGAACCGATCCAAAGATGACACAGATAAAATAATTGAAAGAGATTTTTAAGACGCTATTTCAACTAGATCCAAAAATGTAAACGAAAATATGTTTGTAAAAAGTACATAAATATAAAACCTCAGCAGAGAAACAGAAGCTGTGTTAATTTTAGAACTAAGAAAATCTGAAGTAAAATAATCTCTGAATGAGCTTAACAGCAGATTATAGATGTTAGAAGAAAAAAATTAAAGAAGGAACAATGGAAATAATCCAACTTGAACCATCACAACAATAACAAAAAAAAATTGTATGCAATGTAGAAGGCCTTAAAAAACTACCAAAAATATCAAAAGATTTCATAGGCTATTGGATCTCCCAGAAAGACAGGAGACAGAAAATGGGTCAGAAAAATATTTAAGAAACTAACGGCTAAAATCTCCCACACGTATGAAATGCGGCACATAAAATCGACTGGAGCCTATGTCAGTTCTCACTGCCTCTAGCCTTAATTACATGAATGGCCTTTTAAAGAATCTGGTCCCTTCTTCACAGAGCTCAATGCACACCAAAGGTTCCTGTGAGAGGTGGAATCGTAGGCTCAGCTGCTGCTCCACGCCAATAAGATGATCCAGCAAGTCAACCACGACATCCAGGAGCTACCACAGCAGCGGTACTGCCTCAGTACTCTTAGAGTCAGCAATATATGACGGCTGACTGACTTCTGTCCTCCAGATTCTGCACAGAAGTGTCTTGCTAGCCACTGTGAACTGGAAACATACAGGAAAGGGAAGTCTGAGAAGTGTAGTTCAGACGAGCTAAGTTGAGACATCCCAAAGCCACCACAGTTGACTTCTTGTCAACTTAGCACCCATACACATATCTCTAAACTTCACTTAATTTCAAAACACAGTCACATTTCTACTTGGCATTATATAATTATCTTGCATACAATAAAAATAACATTATGCTGAGCAGCAGTTTGAGAGGCCAAAGTGGGTGGATCACTTGAGCCAGAAGGTCAGAAGGTCAAACCTGCCTGGGCAACATGGTGAAACTCTGTCTCTACCAAAAAAAAAAAAAAAAGAGTTAGTGAGGCATGATGGCACATACCTGTAGTCCCAGTGAATCAGGAGGCTGAGGTGGGAGGATTGCTGTGGCCTACGAGGTCGAGGCTACAGTGAACCATGATTGTACCACTACACTTCAGCATGAGCAATGGAGTGGAACCCTGCCTCAATAAAAAAATAAATAATGCTAACACTTTTCCCAAAAGAAAACTGGAGGTCCCTTGTTTGTCTTTGGATAAACATGAGGTAATTCTTCCGGTTCATTCACACTCTGAGATCCCGTAACTAAAATCATGAGATAAAGAAAAGGTACTTGATGCTAAGAATATGGGAGAGAGAAAGATGAAAGAAATATTTGATGAATATATGTAATCAAATTTTTCTAACTATCAGAGTCATCATTTCTACACATGATGATGTAGATGATACTTACAAAGATCTTTTTTCCAATACTCATGCCGTATTCCCTTGGCCCTCAGGAAGCACTCCAGCTGGTGGCAGTACCTTGCCTGGTGGAGTGATGCACATGTTCGTTCAGGAATGGTCTGCATCTTTAGCCGTGCTGACTGAACTGGGTCACTGTGCTTTTCCATTGACATTAGTCACAGGATGTGGGAGTACTAAGCACCCCATGGAATATTTTAGACATACTCCTCCATACCCACTGTACTGGACAGTGTCTTCCAAAAATGTATGTCCACTGGGAATCCGTGAACGTGACTTTATTTAGAAAAAGGTTATTTGCAGAAGGAATCCAGTTAAGATGCCATACTAGCTTAAGATGGGCCCTATACCGAATGTAACTGCTGCCTTTGTAAGAAGGAGGAAATACAGACACAGAGACACAATGGAGAAGGCCATCCGATAACGGAGGCAGAGGTTAAAATGATGTGCCTACAAACCAAAAAACGACAAGGATTGCCAGCAACCACAAAAAGCCAGGAAAAGGCAAAGATGGATCCTCTTCTAGAGACTTCAAACACTGAGTACGCTGCTTGAAGTTCTTCCCACTGGGAGATCATCCCTTCACTAGTGTCCCTCAAGGTTGTTCCAAAGTGGAAATATAGTGGTATAGCTGCCACTTTCAAGTAATGCCAGTTTATCACACAGAACCCTCTGAAAATGAAGCTGGAGCCTTGCTACACTCAGTCAGCTGCTCATAGGATGTTCACCATGAGAACGTACGTTTGAACCAGGAGAAAGAAGATAAGGAAGCAAGAGTAGGTGTCACCAGAATCTGGGCCACTTCTCCAGCCAACTTAATTATGCCTCCCCACCCCTTCTCCGGTCTCAGATTGAACTCAATCTCACATATACCATTGCTATTATTGATGGAGTGTTTCATGCATACTGTTTTTTCTTGGTAGACTAGATGACATCCAGTTTTTAATGTACAATTGAGGTGCCTGGTAATTTTGTAACCTATAATCAAACATCCACTCTCTACTGTAAACCATGTTATAAACCAGAAATCAGCTCCCAAAAACAGATTAGTTATCATCCAAGTATGCGTGACTTTGTTTTAAAATCCTGATTCTCCATTTGTGAAATGAGTCTGAGTTACATGCCCAAAGGAAGAATGCATTTACCTAAAAAATCCAGAGATCCACTAACAACTGTATCCCTTTCTAGATCTTAGGAGAGGCTAGATGCAGCAACTTATTCTTCATATTGTTAAGAATAGCATGACATACCTAAAACCATTGGGCCTTTCAGAAATTTCACCAAGATGGTAGGCACCAGAATTTTTCTATGATTAATTTCCCATCCTCTGGCAATGCAAGTATCTAGAATAGCTGGCCCTTACTGCTTACTGTGTCCTATAAGAAAATATCAACAGTATTATGGTCCAACTCATATCTTATGCCACAGAAAGTAACCATTATCCCAAGTAGTAGCTATGGCATAGAACTGAAGAACTGAGACAGCCCTGGAAATATCCCCTTCCTCTAGTCTTTACTAACAAATACAGACAGAAAAACATTTATTCTATCAACAGCTGCATACTAGATGCAAAAGGATATGTTGCTTTGATTCAATAATGAAACCACATCTGGAACAGCAGCTGTCATTGGAGTTACTACCTGAATAAGTTTACAACAATCCACTCTCATTCTCTAAGATCAGCCTGTCCTCTGCACAGGCCAAGTGGGTGAGTTGACAGGGATGTGGTTGGGATCACCACTATCGTTTCTTGATGCTGACATCATCTCTGCAATCTGCAATTCCTCCAGAGATGTGGTTTTATGTTAGGTTTACTCTTATCAAAAGTCGAGGCAGTTCTAGGTGTTTCCACATAGTCTTTCCTACCATAATGACCTATGTTTCATGTATCAGAGAATGAATATGGGGATTCTACCAGCGACTGAGTAAGACTATTCCAATTAGGCATTCTAGAATGGCAGACAAAAAAAATCATCAAGTGGATTGGGGGATCCTAATAATTTCTTTTTGTTACTGAGTAATGTTAAATTGTATGAAGACACCACTGTGTTCACCCATTCTCCGTAGGTGGATGCCTACGCGCCTTAGTATTTTCTGTTGATGGATGCCTATGTGCTTTTCTATTTTAAAAGCAAAATTGCTTTGCTCCTTCTCATAGATAACTTTTTTGTGAACATATGCTTGCTTGCTTTTGAATAAATATCCAAGAGTGGAATCCTGGTACGTTTATGTTATGGTTTAAAATACTTCCACAAATTCTTTTACACCCTTTTCTTCAAAAGCAAGAGCCTAATTCTACTCTTCTTAAGTACAGGTAGGCCTCAGATTTCTGCTTTTAACAAAAACATTACTCAGCAACAAAAAGAAACTATTGGCTCAACAAATATACAAGAATGCTAAAAAATATGGTAGTCAATACAACATGCCTAACACATTTGATATCTTATGTCTGAATCCATATATATGAAGTTCTAAAACAGCTCAAAGGTACTACGTAAACAAAATCGGAATAGTGGTTACGTGTAGGCTCAAGAGACGAGAACATACTGTGAAGTACCATGGGGAATTTTCCATAGGCACTATGAAGATTCTGTAACTTGACAGGAATATGTTCCACTAACACTAGTGCCTATTTAGAAAAACTCATAGAATACTATGCTTAATATATGCACATGTCATTTTATATAAGTTGTACCCAAAATGTAAACAAATATTAAACACTTGATAATGATATGTGTTCTCACAAGTTATACGTGAAATATACTGCTATCTGAAACATACTTTGACATATAGAAAAATAAGATGGATTAAAGGATGTATAGAGAGATGGAGTTGGATGTATACATATGTAATAAAGCAGGTCTAGCAAATATTAATAGTGAAATCTACATAGTACATATATGGGTGCTCACTGTCCAGTTGCTTCCTCTTTTCCATATGTTTGAACATGTCTGCAATAAAATGTTGGGGAAATGTGCTTGAATAACTCAGTTTGACCTCTTGTGGTTCTACCACCACAACGAGAAAACGTCCTGGATCACCTGCCACTCTGAGAAAGAGGAGCAACATCCCGAACAGTAGCCTGGAAGCCAGCCTGACCAATCCTTCATCGACTGTCTGTTCCCCATTTGCATTTTGGATGGGGGACTGGAAATAAATGATTATTGTTTTCAGTCTTTGAATTTAAGGATGATTTGTTACGTAGGATTATCATGGCAAGAACTAACAGAATCACTAAGATAATTATTTCCCCACATGATCACTCTGTAGAGAGATATAAAAGAAATGCTTTTATTTTTAAAAAATGTTTCACTATGTGTTTTGCAGAGAAAATTAAAATTATAATCCATGCCTTACAGAGAGCCTTAATAGTTGAAAACAAAAAAAGTGCGTGGGCAAGTAGCAGGTATGAAGATAACGATATAAACACATTAAATACATTCTTAGGTGATAGGATAGTCAAGGCACCTGCTTTGTAAGTGGACAAGCAGAGGAAGTCAGCATCTGATAAGATTTAATTGAATTTAAAAGCAACATATAATCCATCTTGCAATGGTTTAGGTAAAAGTGAAAAGATGACCTCCCAAGGTCCCTTCATTATAATTTTACAGTTCTTGGCTATAGTGTTGCTTAATCCAGAGACTGGTTGCCTAAGGGAGTGTAGTAGTAACTTGTATTCAACCATATGAGCTGCAATGGCCAACTGGAGTCCAAAGTGTTGGGAAGAATCTCTGAGGAGGTTCAGAGAGAAGTAGAAGAAAAAAATCTCATTCTGATTCATGTGGCAACTTATCCAATTATATTTAATTAGCGCTTCAGATTGATTTTGAACACATTTTCAATCGTTTTATATGCAGCCTCCTCTTTCTATATCTTTTCTTTCTTCTCCAAAGATAGATCCCTGGAAACAGACTATGGGCTGAAAAGTCACAAAGCATATGCCTTTCTCATTGTTCACTGAAACCAACACTCAGCTGAAAAGCCATGAGGCTTTCTAAGGGTCTGTGAGCAGTCATGACCTTGCCCTCTACACATCACTCCAAGGCATGTCCATCCCTATGAGCCCAGGCCGACAGTCTGGAGCCCAGAAGGCTACTGCTTTTGAAGGGCAATCATTCATCAAGACCCAAGTCTCCCAGCCAACTAATTGAAAGTAAATAGGAGCATTTTTACTGCGACAATAAAGTCTGACCTTTGCACCCCAGACCTTTGTGTCGGTTTGGAGAAAAAAAAGATTTTTAAAACTCAGCTGTATGCTTAATTTATACATCCCCTACTGTGAATCCAACTGAGGGCTTCTCAAAAAGGTCGCCCAGATACTCAGTCCTTTCTCCAGAGAAGGCACTAAGCCATAGACTGGAAGACCCAGGCAGGGTTGAGTCCTAAGCAAAATTGTGAGTTAAATTCCAACGTTCTTCCTCCTGAATTTTCAGATCCTGAAGGCCTCATTACCCTGTCAAGCCCACTGCTCCCAGTGTTACTCACGAGGTGTCACGCAAAGCCCTCCACCCTAAGACCCTTCCCATGCCAAAGCACCCTTTCCTACCAGCCCTGCACAAGACATTTTACTGTGCTTTAAAATCTAATCTACTGCTGTGTATAAATCACAAATTAAAATGTACTTATTATCTCTCAGCAAATGCACACATTTGGTACAGAGGAAAGAACAGCTTGGAAATCAGACAGACATGGTTCCAACCTGAGTCAGTAGCTGTGTAATCTTGCAGTAGTATCAACTTTTCTGAACTTTGTCTAAAAAAGGGAAAAAAAGTATTTTATAAGGTTACTGTAAAATTAAAAGTGATACAGGAACAGAGAACCAAACACTGCATGTTCTCATTCATAAATGGGAGGTGAACAACGAGAACACATGGACACAGGGAGGGGAACATCACACGTTGGGGCCTGTCGGGGCGTCAAGGGAAGGGAGAATATTAGGAGAAAAACCTAATGCATGTGGAGCTTAAAACCTAAATGACGGGTTGATAGGTGCAGCAAACCGCCACGGCACATGTGTATCTATGTAATAAACCTGCCAGTTCTGCACATGTATCCCAGAACTTAAAGTAAAATAATCATATTTATGAAGCATCTAATAAAGAGTTTAGTATTTATGTATCTCAGTAACTATACAACAACTCAAATATAACCTGCAGTCTACCTGATAATTAAGAGCTAAATAAGGTCACATTCCAGGTACACCGGGAGTGCAATGTCTCTCCAAGTTTTCTATGAATTCCTAAGCAGGCTTCTATTCCCATGACCACATTATCTATAGTTCTTAGTCCTCTATTAAAATAATTCTGTTCATGACTTGTGCATCACAGAAATACACCTTCATTTTTGTATGTACACACCAAATGCTTATGTATAAAGCTTGAAAAAAATAAGAATACATGGCAGAATAAGAACACAAAATTTAACAAGCTGGTGATGTTTTTATTAAAGAAACAGAGGCAAGTTCAAGTAAATTTTTGATTTGATGAAAGTTCTTGACCATGTGATGCTCTGCTGTCTTGGTCTCTTCACCCACATTCAAATTCTCACCTCTATCTAATTCTTGCTTGGCTTATTTATTTATCTTTGCTGCAAAGTACAGCTTCTATCCTGAAGTTTTAAGCAGGTATTTTCTTAAACAGTAACTTCTTCCCAAAGAGACAGAAAAATTCTTAGAGAAATTAAGTTTTGAAAATTATCTTATTAATTTCCTTTATAATTTAATATCCTTAAAAACAGTTTCATGTTTTTCTTAAAAAAAAAAAAACCATTCTGCTCTCCCATTGGAAGACAATGCCTCACATCCAGTAAGTGCTCACATATTTATTACAAGTAGTGGAGCAGTAAACGGTTAAGAAGCTTTTACAGACCTCTCAAATCAGACCGCATGAGCAACTGATTGCTTCTAGTCAGGGAGCAACTGGTCAAACTTTACGCCTTAAGAGAGATGCGCATGAGCTTTCTCTTTGGTTGTGTGTGTGTGTGTGTGTGTGTGTGTGTGTGTGTGTGTGTGTGTTTAATCACAACACATTTTTCCCCAGCTTTATTGACATACAACTGACAAGTAAAAATTGTATAAATTCAAAGTGTTCAAACATGTTTTGATAAAGGTATCCACTGTGAAGTGATGACCACTATCAAGCTAACGTATCTACCACCTCATACAATGATCTTCTGTGTGTGTATGAACACTTAAGATGTACTCTCTCAGCAAATTTCAAGTGTACAATACAGCATCATTAACTGTATTCACCATGCTGTACATTCGATATCCAGAGGTTATTCATCATGTGTGACTGAAACTTTCTACCCTTTAACCAGTATTTCTCCATTTCCCACCATCTCCAGCGACTGGAAAGGACCATTCAAGGCTCTGTTTCCACGAGTTCAACTTTTTTAGATTTCACATATAAGTGAGATAATATTTATCTTGCTATGTATGGCTCATTTTCTTTGGCATAACGTCCTCCAGGCTCATCCATGTTGCTACAAATTGCAAGATACTCTTAATTTTTAAGGCTGAATTATATTCCATTGAATATTTGTTTAAATATCTATATATCTAAATTATTTATCATTTTCTTTTCCCATTCATCCATTGATGGACAGTTTGTTCCCATAACTCAGCTATTGTGAATGATGCTGCAATAAACATGGACATACAGATATCCCTTTGAGATACTGATTTTGTATTTTTCATATAGTCAGAAGTAGGACTGCTGATTCATAAGGTAGTTCCATTTTTAACTTCTTTCAGAAGCCTTTATACTGGTTTCTGTAATAGCTGTATCAATATACATTCCTACCAACGAGGGTTCCCTTTTCTCTACCTCCTTGCCAACACGTATCTCCTGTCTTTTTGATGGCCATTCTAACTGGTATGAGGTAGTATCTCATTGTGGTTTTGATTCAAATTTCCCTAATGATTTGTAATGGTGAGCACGTTTTCAGAGACTCGTGGACTTCTTGTGTGCAAAAATGTTGTTTATTCAGGTCTTTTGCCTATTTTTTATATTTGGGTTATTTTTTAATTACCTATTTTTACTTTTGGGTTGTGTTCTTTGAACATCCCATATCAAATATATAATTTGCTAATATTTTTCTCCCATTCTGTTTATCGTCTCTTCCCTCTGTTGATCTTTTTATTGTCATGGAGAAACTTTTCAGTTTGATGTGATCCCACATTCTCAAAAACCTATGTTACATTTTTGTGTTCATAACCAAAAAGTCATTACCCAGACCAATGTCAAGAAGCTTTTGTGTTTTCTTCTAGAAGTTCAAAGTCTAACATTTAAGTTTTTGAAGACTTTTGAGCTGATTTTATATATGGTGTGAGGTAAGGGCCCAATTTCATTCTCTTCAAGTGAATATCCAGTTTTCTCAACAACATTTGTTAAAAAGACTATCCTTGCCATAGTGTGGGTTCTTTACACCCTTGTCAAAAATCAGTTGACTGTAAATGTGCTAATTTACTCCTAGGTTTTCTATGCTGTCCCATTGGTCTATACGTCTGTTTTTATGTCAGTACTGTACTGTTTTAATTACTGTTGCATTGTAATATATTTTGAAATCAGGAAGCATGATACTTCCCACTTTGTTCTTGCTCAGTATTCCTTTGGCTATTTAGAATCTTTTGAGGTTTCATATAAATTTTAGGATTGCTTTTTCTACATTTGAGAAAGGTTTCATTGGAATTTTGTTAAAGATTGCATTCAATCTGCAGATCACTTTGGGTACCGTGGCCATTTTAATAATATCGATTATTCCAATCCATGGACAAGGAATATATTTCCATTTAATGGCTTCTCCTTGAATGTTTTCATCAAGCTTTTAAAGTTTTTTGTGTACAGATAATTCACCTCTTTGGTTAAATGCATTCCTGTGTTTTTTTTGTTCTTTCGGAAGCTACTGTAAATGGGATTGTTTTAATTTCTTTTTTGAATAATTGTTAGCATGTGAAAATCCAACTGATTTTTGTAAGTTTATTTTGTATCTTGCAACTTTACTGAATTCATTAGTTCTATCAGATTTTTTTTTGGTGACATCTCTAGAGTTTTCTATATAGAAGATCAGGCCATCTGCAAACAGATGGTTTTACTACTTCCTTTCCAATTTGGATGCCTTTTATTTATTTTACTTGCCTAATTCCTCTAGGATTTTCCATACTATGTTGAATAGAAGTGATGAAAGTGAGTATCCTAGTCTCGTTCCTGATCTTAGAAGAAATGTCTTCAGGTATTTTTTTTTTTTTTTTTTGTATTTGTTGTTGTTGTTGTTTTCACTACTGAGTATCAGGTCAGCTCTGGGCTTGTCAAAACACTTTCAAGAAGGCCACGGAAAGGTTTCTTTTCTTACTGTTTTTTGTCCTAATTCTTCCTTAAACTCAAAATTTTGAATTTGAAAATAATTCCAAAAACTACCCTTGTTTAAAATTACAATAATGTAAAACAAATTACATTAAATATCTATATATTATCTAGCTATCTGTACACATGCAAATGCGTATTCAATAAGTACTTTGAATTTCTGAGTTCTGGCACAACTTTCTCAAGACATCAGAATGGAATTCTAATAAGTGGCCTCAGTTAGTAGAGAAATAATTCTAAACAAAGCAGCACAACAGGTAAAAGGCCACCTTTAAGTTATAAAGGAAAACAAAACAGAATTGTTCTAAAGGAAATTAAAAAACACAATATTGCAATAAATTTTTCACTAGCATTTTACAAATGTTGAGACTGCAGCTAACTATCTCAGTCTTTGGAGATATTTGCAAATCGTTTCAATGTTATCTTAGATAATCTCTGCAGTAAGTTTGCTTAAAAGCATTTTGTCAAGTTTTAAATTGTCAGTGAAATAAATGATAGAAAGTCCCTTCTCAGCTGTGTTGATTTTTTAAGCACTAAATTAAAACTCTGCTATCATTTTTGCCTTATGCTTATTGAGGTCATGACAAATTGACTATCATAAAGCAGAATTTGATTAAAAATAATGAGACAAAATATGTAAATAAATCACATTTTAGGACTACAATATAATAAATTGGTGAAACTGACCGAAAACATATGTACTATTCAGCATTGTCAAAGAAAAAAACCAGAAACCAGCAGGATGATTTTCTTCTGTTCCAGGCTCATTGTCTTTTTCCATCACTAATTATATGACAGTAATTTATGAATCATGCATAAATCCCACACTGTCTAATTTTTAACATAAGTTAAATCTAACTGAATTTTCTATCTCCATGCAATTTTAATACCATTTGAAGCAAACTGGGAGAAAAACATCATGAAAATACTTATTTGGGATTCTCTTCTCTCTTCTTCACTCAATGAGCTTTACTCAAAAATTAGGAGGGGTAGGATGCTATTCAAGCCCAATCTACACTATCATTTCATTCCTTGCAGAGTCACAGATGCATTTTTGTAACTTTTAATATATTTAGGAAGTAAAATTTAAGTTGCTTTGATACTTTTTGGAAATGCTTATCTACTATTATGCACAACTCATAAACCACTCATTTTATGTATTCTATGGACATTTTATATTTTTGATTGATAAGAAATAATGTATGACATCATACCACTTAGACAAAGCAAAAAAAAAAAAAAAAATCCTAGCTAGACAACTTCTAGAGAAGTGATTTCAAACAAATTCCTTTTCCTCTTTATAGAAGAGGACATTAAAAACTAATAAAGTCAGCCTCAATTCTTAGACATTTTGTGAAAATCAGCCATGAGCAAATTTTCTAGGTATCTGATCTTACTTTGAAGTCAAACAAATCAAGCATCTATATTTGATAAAACACTGCTAAACAAAGGTAATTAAAATATAAACCCTTTTCTTCTTTATTGGTCTACCAAACCCACCTGACTTTACCTATGTAACAAACCTGCACTAGTACCCCTGAACTTCAAAGTTAAAAAAAAGATACAGACTCTGTCCTTATTACTCAAAGATATATAAACAAATACTATAAAGTAGAAAGCAGACACCATTTCTCTCAGAAGTCTCACTAAACAGTAAGAGGCTACACAGTAAATTAAAACTTTGGGGTAACAAAACTGATACCTCTTTGAAGTTTCTTCTGTTTCTTTTTATGTGGTGGTGGTTTTAATATGAATCTTTGAAAATATGTTATGTTCTAGAAACAAATGACTAAGTGGAATCCTTGTGAATGCCACTGAATGTGACATACATTAAAAGAATTGTGATCACAGGGGCCACAGACACTTATAGAATAGATTGCCCATACTCTAAATGGTCCTCCCATTGTGTTACTTCTAAATTGTCACATTAGCTTTACCTGTTGCTTTCTTGTCTCTCATCCTGTTAGAAGTCTCTTTCTTGTGGCATCACACCATTCTCCACTTCCTCCTTAAATGCCATTTGGAATAAGTAAAAATTTTATTAATTTTATATTCCACTAATCTGAAGTCTCAATTCTAGCAAACAATGAGCCTCAGTTAAGGTGGTTCCAAGGTTTTGTTTTTCAGTATGTATCCTCCTGCCTAGTTTCAGCACTTCTGATTCAGAAGGTCCAAGGTCAGGGAAAATGATTTACTGTTTTATTTTTTAACTCCTTGTGTCTTTCAGATATCATTAAGAGCTCAGAGTTAATACTCTACTTTACTTTTCTAAGGACATCTGCTATAAAACAACTACACAATATACAGCCTAAGAAGGAAGGTAGTCTTTTTTGATAACTTTTAAATTTTCCTCCCTATCCCTAAATTGTTTTATGCTATCCAGAAATAAAGCAAGGGCATTTTCTTTTTGGAAGTCTTTGTTCATAGAATAGCAACCCCATCATGTGGTATTTTGCTGAAATTGCTACTAGAGGCATATTAGGTGAGAGTGTGTTTTTCATAACCAAAAGCAACCTATACAATATTCATTAATTTAATAATTTATCATTTATTGTGCAGCTATCATATGGCAGATAGGAGTCCAAAAATAACAAAAAATGAAAAATCAATACTGCATTCAGACCTCAACTGAAATCTGTACAGCATCAAAAATAATCCTAGTTGACCTCAATATATTAATGCATTCTTATTCAAATTAGCAATCTGAATTCTAGAGTTAAAATCCATTTGAACTCCCGAAAAAGATTGTTTCATTTGAGCTAGAACAAGGTTAGTTGATTGCTGTACGAGTATAACATATTACCTCAATAATGGGGTCTCTCCCTCTCCTCTCTCAAAGCACATTTGGTCATTACCCAGGAAACTCCCAGGTAATCACGCAGAGCAACAATCTTCACAATTGTATTAACCAACACCAAAGAGCAATACTCTTAAAAGTGTCATTAACTGACATTGAAATCTAAAACATTGGTTTGAATTTTTCCAGTTGAGTTTTTCTCCAATGCCTCCAAACATTTCTAATGTACTTTTTTAAGTGTCATTTTAACTCATTTTTTAGATTCTGGGGGTACATGTGCAGACTTGTTACATGAGTATATCACATACTGAAGTTAGATCTTCTAATGATCCCATTGCCCAAGTACAAAACATAGTACTGCACAGGCAGTTTTTCAAACTTTACCTCAACTCCTTCCCTCCCTGCTTTTGGACTCCTCAGTGTCTACTGTTTCCATCTTTGTGCCTGTATGTACCCAATATTTAGCTCCCACTTAATGTGAGAATATGCAGTATTGGTTTTCCGTGTCTGCATTAATTTGCTTAGGATTTTGACCTCCAGATGTAGCCACCCTGCTGTAAAGGACATGAGTATTTTATGACTTCGTAACATTCCATGGTGTATATGTACCACATTTCCTTCATCCAATTCACCACTGATGGGCACCTGGGTTGATTCTACAACGTTGCTATTCTGGATAGTGCTGCAATAAACATACAAATAGGGCGATTTATTTTCCTTTTTGGTAGAAGGATTTATTTTCCTTTGGGCATATACCTAGTAATGGGATTGCTGGGTCTAATGTTAACTCTATTTTTACCTCTTTGAGAAATCTCCCAACTACTTCCAACAGGGTCCGAGCTAATTTTCTTTCCCATCACAGTGTAAAAGCATTCTCTTTTCTCCACATCACCACCAACATGTTATTTTTCTTACTTTCTAATAATAGTCATTCGGACTGGTTTAAGATGGTATCTCCTTGAGGTTTTGATTGACATTTCAGTGATGATTAATAGTAACTGACATTTTTCCTATGTTGTTTGGCCACTTATATTTTTTTGTCAAGTGTTTGTTCATGTCCTTTGCCTACTTTTAATTAGGTCATTTGTGTTTGCTCGTCACATTCCTTATAAATTGTGGATATTACTTCATCAAATTCATAATTTGCAAATATTTTCTCCCTTCCTGCAGGTTGTTTGTTTATTCTGTTGGTAGTTTATTTTGCTGTGAAGAAGCCCTTTAGTTCAAGTCCCATTTGTCTACTTTTGATTTTGTTGCATTTGCTTTTGAGATCTTCATCATAAATTCTTTGCCTAGACCAGTATCTAATAGAGTATCTCCTAAGTGTTCTACTAGAATTGTTATAGTCTTACACCATTACATTTAAATCTTCAAACATCTTGATTGTTTTTTACATGATGAGAGGTACGGGTCCAGTTCATTCTTCTGCATGTGGTCAGCCAGTCTTCCCAGCAACATTTATTGAATAGGGAGTTCTTTCCTCATTGGTTATTTTTGTTGACTTTGTGAAAGGTCAGCTGGTTGTAGGTGTGTAGCTCTATTTAACGGTTCTATATTATATTTTGTTGGTCTATGAGTCTATTTTTGTACCAGTGCCATGCTGTTTTGGTTACTATAGCCTGTAACATAGTTTGAAATCAGTTAATGTGATGCCTCCAACTTTATTCTTTTTGCTTAGTAATATTTTGGCTATTAGGGATCTTTCTTCATTCCATATAAATTTTAGAGTAATTTTTTTCCTAATTTGTGAAAGATAATGTTGGTAATTTGATAAGAATAGTGTTGAATCTACAGATTTCTTCGGGCAGAATGGACATTTTAACTATATTGAGTCTTCCAATATATGAGCACGGGATACATTTCTATTTGTTTGCATCAAGCGTGAATGATTTCTTTCAGCAGTGTTTTGTAGTTCTCCTTGCAAAGATCTTTGACCTCTGTGATTATACGTACTACTAGATATTTTATTTATTAATTTGGTAGCTATTTTAAACAGGACTGTGCTCTTGATTTGATTTTCAGCTGGAATGCTATTGATGTAAGAAATGCTGCTGGTTTTTATACATTGATCTTGTATCCCGAGAGTCTGCTGAAGCCATTTGTCAGATCTAGGGGTCTTCTGAACAAATTTTGAGTTTTCTAGGTATAGAATCATATCATCAGTGAAGAGAGATAATTTGAATTCATCTTTTCATTTTGGATGTCTCTTATTTGTCTTCCCTGATTGCTTTGTCATATTGCATTTCCAACATGATGTTAAACAGAAGTGGTGACAGTGGGCATCCGTGTCTGGTTCCACTTCTTAGGGGGAATGCTTCCAGCTTTTGCCCATTCATATGATGTTGGCTGTGAGTTTGCCATAGATGGCTCTTATTATTTTCAAAGTATATTCCTTTGATGCCTAGTTTGTAGAGGATTTTTATCATGAAGGGATGTTGGATACCATGGTAGTATTGCATTACTAAATAGCTAAAATGCTTAATTTCTAAGAGTTTGGAGCGAACATTTTTAAAAATAGTTTTTGGATAAATGACTTTGCTATTTCCCAAAGCTGGGAATATGGACTGGTCTTGATCCTAATGTACAGATCATAGAAGCAAAAGGATTACTCTTCAAAATTAGTCATTTGTGTTTTTACTAATATGATATTACCATGATTTTCCATTCACAGCAAATATTCAGCACAATGCTGTTTTTTAATAAGCAAAGCTCACAGGCAAGAGCATTGTCTAAAGAAGGAATGTTTACATATTTTCAATTAAGAGCACTCCCTTGATTTTCTTGCTAAAACAAGATTATTCCACAAAAATTAATATTCTGAAAACTTATTTACTTTAATAATTTTAAGAGGTCTTAAAATACTAGAATACTCAGCATTTCCTATTGTTGATAAACCATAACTTTGAGATTCCAATAAAACTGTTGACTTACTGGTGATATTAATTATCTTTATCAGCCATTTATTTTCATTGTTTAAAGTAAGAGCTTCTGGTAAAAAAGGGCTGCACAAAGTTGCATTTAACAGTCATAAAAATGCAGTGTTTTGAATTCCTTAATTTCATTACTCATAGAAAATTGAAACAAACGTATTCATTTCTATTTTATTGATTTACAATGGCAAACTTTGCAAATTTACCAGATACAGCAATAAATATTTGGTTTGTTGCTAAAGTATTTACTAAGTAACTGGCATTGATCCCAAGAATTACTCCAAATGGATTACATACTTTAAGAATAAAAGTACAAAACTGATGAATACACCTGCCCTAATACAGTAACCATCAGCCACAAATAGTTATTGAGCACTTGAAATGTGGCCATTGCAACTGAGAAATTAAATATGGAATTTTACTGAATTTCAATTATTGTCAATTTAAGTAGCCACATGTGGTCAGTTGCTGTCATATGGAAGAGTACAGGTCTAGAATCACATATATTATTGGGATTTATATATATACATATACACACACACACACACACATATATCTATATCTATCTATATATATATATAATTACACTTAGTTGCCACTTTAATGTTTCTTAAATGTCTCAGGCTTTCTCTGCCTTCTCTTTATGACACTGACATTTTTAGAGAATATACTTGATAAGACATTTTTATAGCTTCTTTTTCTGGGTTGGAAATTCTTTTCTGGAACCTATCTTTGTATCAAGTTTGCAGTGAGCTTTTCTATCCACTTATCTTGGGAGTTTTAGCACTAGTTATGTAAGTAATCAGTCCGTAAAGAATGTTATGTAAGATACACACAATATATAGAGATTTCTCTTAATACAGAAAACTTTTAAAGTCAAAGAAAAGATGATCCTGGAAGTACGGATTTGGCATATACATCTCAAAGACTTGGGAGACTCTGTGGTAGCTATTGATGAGGCATATAGGCAAATAAAGGAACTGTGAGATCTGGTAAAACCTAGTCCTATGAATAGTAAGAATTAGGTGCCCTAGGGTAAAAAAAATAAAGATGATATTATGCTTAATTTCAACAGTTTATAACCAAAATAATGCAGCTGTAAGTACCACAGCTCTGCTATAGGACTGGCTGATATAGAGAAATAAAAGAGATACATAAAAGCCATCCATGGAAATGATACCATTAATCATTTTTAATAGCATAGAAAGAAAAAAGGAATTTCTGTAAAAAAAAAAAAAAAGTAGATGGGGAAAATCAAAAAACCTTTTACACAGTAACTTCAGATGTGATTTGAAATGAATAAAAAACAGTCTATGTTGCTATGTATGATTCTAATAACTATTATGAGTGGTTAGATTATGTTAAAAAATGGTAATACATGCACAACTCTATGAATATATAAAGCCACTGAGTACACTTTAAAAGGTAATGTTTATGATGAGTTATATCTCAGTAAAGTTGCAACAAATAATAATATGTGAAAGAAAATAAATCAGCAAAGGAAAAAAAGGCCCTCTTCTCAAGGGAGGATATTTGAATGCAGGGTGAGGTAAAGATTCGCGACAGTTGAGTATCTCTGTCCAATCAGTGGAGATTCTTTGATGGAGAAGTATGTTTGATGGAGTCATTATGAAGAGGACTTTCAAGAAAAGAGGTGCAAGGATGAGAGGAGGCCCTGTATAAGTCAAAGACTGAAATCTGAGAGCCCTCAAGGTCAGAGCAGACCAAAATAACTTTGCAGATAAGTAATAAGAGGAGACTCTGAA
Source organism: Aotus nancymaae (assembly GCF_030222135.1). Taxonomy (NCBI): domain Eukaryota; kingdom Metazoa; phylum Chordata; class Mammalia; order Primates; family Aotidae; genus Aotus; species Aotus nancymaae. Next base: position 20,550,803 of record NW_026988465.1, read on the forward strand.
GTTGTTTCCTATGGTATTTTCCATGCCCCATCTCTTTTTCAGCCTTCCCATGCTTTAGTAAATGTTGCATTTCTCATTAGTTCTTTCCCATCGATGTAGACTCCCTTGGTAGAAATTAAAAGGGGTCTGAAATTGATCCCTAGGTTGACTCCAGACCAAAAGATACTATGTTGGAAAGCTGGAGCTGAAAACTAAGGAGATAAAGGAGTGTACATCTGTCAGAATGAGCAAAAATTTCAAGGAAAATTAATACTTTTTAGAACTTTGGAATTGGTAAGTGTCAAGTTGAAATCTACATGTGGTGAAGGGGGACCAAGGTAATATTTGGGATAGGTGGAATAAACTTGTACAAAGGTAAATATATGATATGATGAAAGGGGAGCTGAAAAATAGGAAAGCCCAGACAGGAGTGGAAGGACCTAGATGGCCCAAAAAGAGTAGCTAGATTTGCTGGACTGGATGGTAGAAAGGAGGAGGGAGGTTCATCTCCTTCTGTCCACTCCCCCAACTTTAACCAAGAATGCTTTGTATTTCATAGTCCAGCCATGAGGATATAAAACTCATGACTAGTGTGTGTGAGGTGCTTCAGTGTGCTTCAGATGATGAAGGGCTATTTTTTAAATTGTTTTCCAAGTATCATAACTCTGTTATAAGACTGGCTGATAAAGAGAGACAAAGGAGACACATGAAAGTCACATAGGAAATAATTCCATTAATTATTTTTAATCATAAAGACCAAGAGGAATTTCTGTTAAGTAGATCTCACGTATAGAAATACACAACAAAATACTTAACAGTTTTTGTGTTATGTAGATTTTATGTAAAAATCTACAAGTTGGCATCAGATTTTATGTAAAATCTACATAACAGAATCTACCACTTTAAGTGTACAATCCAGTGCCCTTAAGTACATTCACATCGTTTGTACTTATTACCTCTATTTGTGATTTTTTCATTACCCTATACTGAAACTCTGTACCAGTTAAACAATAATTCCCGATGAGTCCCCTCCATTCATCCCGGTATCATCTACTTTCTGTTTCTATGGATTAGCCCATTTTACATACCCTATATAAGTAAAATCATACAATATTTTCCCTTTGTGTCTGGCCCATTTCCCTAAGCCTAATGTTTTTCCATGTGGTAGTGTGTATCAGAATTTCATTTTCTCTTAAGACTACATAGCATTCAGACTCTCTTTTAATAAGGAGCCCCCATGGCAGAGCTCAAGCTTGACTGCTAAGGGCTTGATCCATTTTCTGCTTTTTTTTTTTTTTCTTTGAGATGAAACTCCTTAAGTTACTCTACTGCCCACAAAACAATCAATGTTAGTTTAGAAAAATCAAGTCATGAATCAGGAAGGGACATCCTAGATTCACATCCAGCAGAGACTGACTTCATTTTCTGTTGTTGCTATTGTTCGTTTTCCCATATTTCTAAATCAATTACTTTGACACGAAAAAGACATATAATAAGTAAACTCTCAGCAAAGAATACAACATCAGCCTTCTAGGGAAATAGATTGAGCATGACAGAGATTCAAGCTGGGATCAGAGTTCCTATTCAAAATTGAAAGATCATGTACTCACGGTCAAATCCTAAATACAGTGAATTAGGAGCCACGGATTAGATTATTAGGAGATATCAAGATACATAGGTAAGAACAGTCTGTCAATGCTTACTAGGCATTTTCCCATTTCAGGTGTCCATAAGTCAAGCCTTTCCACTGTGTTAAGGCTTACCACTAAAGTAGAGCAGAGCTGAGCCTATGAAAGCATCTGGTGAGATGCTAGAGCTCCAGATCTGTCCTCTGCAAGTAGGATTCTAGCTGATGCAGTATATATACACCTGGAGTTCTGAGATTCTGTGCTCTTCAACAAAGGAGTCCTACTAGCAGAAATAAAAATTTTTAATTTTGTAAACGTATCTTTGAGGTTTTTAATTTTATTTATTTATTTTTGAGATGGGATCTCACTCTGTCACATAGGCTAGAGTGCAATGGCATCATCCTGGCTTACTGCAATCTCCACCTCCCAGGCTCAAGCAATTCTTCTACCTGAGCCTCCCAAGTAGCTAAGACCAAAGGCTCAGGACAACATGCCTGGCCAAAGTATTTTTGACAGCAATATGGCTTCACCATGTTGGCCAGGCTGGTCTGGAACTTCTGAGTTCAAGTGATCTGCCCACCTCGGCCTCCCAAAGTGCTGCATTACAGGCATGAGCCACCACTCCTGGCCCTGAGTTTTGCAAAAACAAAGCAACAACAACAAAAAATTGTACTCACTTTTAAAATGGAAAAGGTACAGGAAAAAATACATAGACTCATTTACTCATTGTAGGCAATCATACGAAACACAGACATTAGACTTGCCTAGAGAGGAGGAGTGAGAATTGGATCCCAATCCCTCATAATTTCCTTCTCTTTCAGTGCTAATGCAGAAGCAGATGTCTCTAAAGGTGACCATGGAAACCTAACTGTCTCTTCAACCCTAAGATCTTCCAAAGTCATTTTAATTTACCATTTCCATGAGGTGCTGTATTCACTGTATTTTGCTCTCCCTGTTCCCAGGTTCCACATCAGACCCAGATTTAGTTCCAGCCTTAATTTCAATTATCTTTACCTCTCCTACTGTCTTCTTCTCAGCATTATATAACTGAAATTATAAATCATTTCTAATCTTGACTAAAAGTCAACAACTGAAATGGCGCATGTGAAAGCAGCTGGAAAGTCTGTGAGGTTCCCTGTGTTCCAAAGATCTCAAGGGACCTTTTGTCTTCCAGGTTCCAACCTTCTCTAGCACAACATGGCCTCTCAAGGACATACGCCCCTTAGCAATGAGCTCAGCCAAAGGATACACATAGACTCCCACGGCCTCTGTCTTGAAAGGCCAATGCAGCAAGGACCTAAGGAAGATCATATAGAGACATCCAACAAGCTTCCATTTAAAAGGCCCAGCAAAGTTTCAATTAGGAAATGTTTTAGGGAAATGTTTGAACATAGGCTGCACTGGGGATCAAAAGATATCTTCAACAATCCAACCAATGAAGGGTCTGTGGTCTATTCTGAGAAAGAGACAAAAAGTGAAGATTCAGTGAGCAGCTAGAGGAATTTCTTATCAAAGGGCTCAAGGAAATACCAAGACAAGAAGCAACTAGAAAAAAAATGAAAACTACTCTGAGAAAGTAAACTGGGGCAGGTTGACCAGGACAGGATTTATCTGTGTATATGTTGTTGTTCATGGATTGCTGCCATTTATACATCATCACTTTCTGGAATGCCCCTGACCCACTTGGATACAAGAATTTGACATGTTTGATGGGTTAAGAACATCTCCTGAATATCTCTTACAATCTTCCTTCCTTAATCTGAGAGCTTGACAACTGCTAGAGGTCCACATTGTAAGGTCAGATGAGGAATGCATGGGTCCTATCTCCCAAGAGTCTTTAACCTATTTGGATCTTGAAGTTGAGAAAAGCTCCTTCCAGGGCCTTTCCCAGCTTGCCTTTTCCTCTGCAATCACCTATGTTCTGCAGCTGATTCCAAGAAGCTGAGAAAAGGGTGCTCAGCTTCTTGGAAGGAACACTTAGGCAAGTCAAGTGGACAAAATGATCTCTCCACTGCCACTACCAAATTTTGTCCTTCTGAATAGTTCTCTTTCTGATCTCTCACTTATAGGTAATCTAGTAGAGATGGTCAGGAGAAAGTCATCCTTTCACATTGATCTTGAATTCCAAGAGGCTATTCAGTTTAAGAAGAACATAAAACCAACTTTCAGCCCTTTGCACCTGGCATTATGGAAATTCCTGGTAAGCAGAACTGTACTGGTGATCAACAGATGAAGTCTAGGAATGACAAGTCAAGCAATGGCAGAAAATTTGTCAAGGGATTAAAGTAGAGTATAGCTGCAAGAGACGCCAGCCACGGAACTGCAATACATGAGGGAAAAAAAAGAATGCTGCATGTGAATTTAGGAATTTCTTCAGGAGTCCAGTGAAATAATCCAACCAAGGAATATTCACTCCTCAACCACCATCAGGAGATACTCTGGGATCCACTAAACTGAAAATTCCCACAAGCCAATTCAGATCTGCATAGCTATATAGTAACCAAAGAATGCCCTTCACCAGAGAAAGTATGTGTTGCCCAAGAAACAGCATCTTCATACCATACAGAGCAGATTTCTGGTGAGCAAAATTGAAGATCCAGACTTAGAACCAGTCTCAGGTTTGTCCCACTGAATAGCCCCTTGCCTCAGACAACTTAACTTCTGAGGACTTACAATCCCATCCCAGAGCATGCCTAGAGAAGACATGTCAGCTTCCCTGGTGCTGGAAGTCTGCACAGAGTTCATATAGAGCAGCCTGGGGCAGCTGGAGCTCCAGAATCCTAAACTCCAGGCCTCAGCAAACACTGACAACAAGAATTTAGCCCCAGTTCAAGTAAAAAGAAACTCAAGAGGACCCAAAGCAGGAAAGCATGGAGGAGGTAATGTAGGGTTGCAAATTCCTTCTGATTAAAGAACCACATGACGCAAGCCAGAGGATTAGCAGGTACCTTATGAGCAAGATCTTCCAGTTCTATCTCAGAAGTGACAGGCCACTCAAGAAAGTCACCTGGAAAATGGATGAAGGAGCTTTTTCAGTGCCTTCATATCATGGAAAAAGGCAAAGGAAAGGAAGCCTCATTCAGGAAACCAAGTCATGGTTGTCAGCCTCTGTGAATATCCCAAGCCCAAAAGGAAATGGAGCTGTCTTTATGCACAGGGCGAACCTGAAGTTCAGGAGCTCATGACAGCCATTGACTAGAGTCAAGGAAAGAAACTGAGGTGTAGGCTTGGACTTCATGCCCAAGAGGAAAATCAATACATGGGAGAACTCCAGCCCAGGCAGAGCCTCTAAAGGAGCATTCCTGAGATTGCGGGACCTCTCCTCTCCAGAGCAAGGAAAAGTGATGGGTGCCAAGTCCTACATTCAATGAACCATTTCCGATGGTGATTATTCAACTTCTCATTAATTTTTATATTGATCACATGTTGAAATTATAGTTACCCAAGTAGGGGCAGAGGCAGGGACACACCTCTTCAAAAAATGTGAAGGTTCAGGCATCAGCAACTACATGCAGGCTGTCTTTTTATGCCCTTGTCTCTGCCAGCTCATCAAGTATCTTAAGCCACCTCAAGACTGCTCAAGGCGCTGTCTTCAGGGATGTGTCTCTTCCATTTAGTCGGCAAGTTTCTCAAGCTCCTCCAGGGAACAACAGTTTTCTCAAAGAAACAATTTGGTCCATGCAGAGAAAACATATTATCTTGCATGTAGGTAAATTAAACAATGCTTCATTTCAGCAACTTATTTTAATATTTAAATTATAAGTATTGTAACTGTTATGATTGGCTAATAAAGATAGTATGTGTGTATATATGTATTCATGTGCACATATAATTTACACAAAGATATCTATTTGTAGTTATACATAAGCCAATATATAAATATATTAATGTATGTTTGTGTGTATATATATATACACATACACAAATATATATATATACACACACAGAAAGAACAAGAAAAAAACTTCAAATGTATTGCACATGCATGTTTGCATTCAACAAAAATGACTTTTTTTTTTTTTTAAATATAAAGAACATGGCCAACCGAGATGGCTCACGCTTGAAATCTCAGATACTCGAGAGGCTGAGATGGGCAGATCACCTGAGGTCAGTAGTTCGAGACCATCCTGGCCAACATGGATAAACCCTGTCTCTACTAAAAATACAAAATTAGCCAAATATAGTGACACATGCCTGTAATCCCAGCTACTCAGGAGGCTGAGGCAGAAGAATCACTTGAACCCAAGGCAGAGGTTGTGGTGAGCCGAGATCGAGTCATTGCACTCCAGCCTGGGCGACAAGAGCGAAACTCTGTCTCAAAAAAAAAATATATATATATATGTATGTATGTGCGTGCGTGTGTGTGTGTATATATATATGTAGAGAGAGCGAGCCAGCACACACAAAAAAAGAATTTTAGTGAAATATTACAAAGCGGATGGGAAAAATTAAGAATTCTTAATCATCAGAGGTGTGGTTCAAAATAATTGAATGTTATTTCGCCATATAATTCCCAGTAGTTTTGTTAGAGAATGGGTTCTGTTAAAGAGATAATATTAACTTTCTTTCTCATTCCCCAGTTTATGATAATTTGAGAGTGCAATATGGATGAGGGTCTTGGGATAATTGAATTGCTCTGTACAGTAAAGATGCTGAAGAGCTAGCTCTTTGTTTTAAACAGTCTAAATGCACCATGGCTGAGCTTGAGCTCAAGCTCCATTTCCAGTGGCACTGATTCCAGCTTCCTGTGCCCAGTAGCTCTCCCCTTTCTGTTCCCCTCCTACTGACAGAGGAATCTATTCTTCCTTCTATTTGGAAAATGGAGGCACAAATCATCGGGTAAAGAAATCCTGTGCTCAGATCCAGGAAAATTGACTCTATTTTCCTGTTCCTCTTGACATATCTAAATCTGTTTCCTTGTTTCAGAAATACACCTGAGATGGGAACTCTGAGAAGAGTAGAAGATCACCATTTTAGGGCTGCCCTGTCCAACGTGCCCACTAGCCATACAGGATTGTTGAGCACTTCAGATGTAACTAGTCCTAACTGAGACAATGTTGCAACTGTCAAATGTGCAACATATTTCAGAGATTTAGTATAAAAATTTTAAATTTCTCATTAATAATTTATATTGATTACATGTTGAAATTAGAATTGCGTTAAATAGACTACCTCATTAAAATTACCTGCACTTCTTTATAGTCTTTTTAATGTGACAACTGAAAATTTGAAAATTAAATATGTGGTTCTATTTTTATTTTTTTCAACAGCACTGGAATCATTTCTAAAGTAAGAACTACAAATGACATAACGCACACAAAACAATATATCTTCACAGTTAATCACACTAGGTAAAAACCATTAAGTTTCAAGTTAACAAGATATGAAAAATATTAATGTTTACTAACAAAGACATGCTTATACATTACTGATGAGATCATAAATTGTTAAAATATTTCTGAAAAGGATTGGAAGTAAATTCAGCAGCCTTTAAAAAGTTGACTCTCTTTTTACCAAGTAACTACTACTAGGAGGTGCTTCTAAAGAAATACGTCAAAATACACAGAATTATGTACAAAGATGTTATACTTTTATTTTAGAAACATATTATGACAATTTATACTGCTAAGAAGGGGATGGAGTTTACTCATATGATATACTCTTGTCATAGTATCACAAGTATGTCAAGTGACATACTCCTGTCATAGTACATCTGTAATATTAATTTAATACATATTCATGCACTGAAATACAAAAATATAACCATGCTGATATGTTAGTGTGGTTAACATTTGTTTTCTTTTTTAATACTGGCTTGTTACAGACTTTCTAAAATTGAGCATGGATTATAGAAAGTGAGGAGAAATAGACCAAGATGGGTATGGTATCTACCAGTTTCATTCACCACATTCTCTGTTTTCCCTTTGAAATTTCCTAAGCCCAGAAACGTCTTTAATAGGTATGTGGATGATTTGCATAATTTCTTTTGAACTCATTTCCTTTCATCTCTCTCCACTTTTTTCCTACCAAAGTAGGTTGTTACTGAAGAATATTTTAATCACAGATAAGCTCTCCAATGTTTCTTTGACAACATCAATGTTAATTTTAAAATAAATGCTTTTCATCTCTCTTATTTAGATGTTAACATGTTTGTGATATTTTTGATTGATATAAAAACAATCAGCTCACTAAATTTACATATTTATCTCCAACGCTCATCTTAATGTATATTCATTTTATTCACTAAAAGCTCTGTATCTGATAAAATTTAATTAACATATTTAGAGATCTCCCACTGCAGGGGAAAACAAGAAAAACCTGTGGCTGTAGATAAGTATTTAAATATAACAAAAGCTATTTAACTAAGAATAAAAACTTAGGTTGATCAATATGAGCACTGAGAAATACAGGTCAAGATATTTCTAACTAGTCTCTGATGTTGACCAAGAATAAACTTACGTATCTGCTTCTTGATTTTTAATTGATTCATAGAAGAAAGAAATGTTATAGTAATCTAGCTTATTCCTCTTTTTCCCAAATTTCTATTTTGCTAATATTGGCTCTGTTGTTCTTGGTTATCCTTGGAGAAATGCTATCAGAGTTGATTATCACAGCCACAGCACACAAGCTCAGACTTAAAATTGACTTACTGTGGCAGAGAATCTGTGAGTTCAAAATTTGCTTGAAGACAAGGGTCATTTCAAAATCACTGACTAAGATTCAAATTTGTTGCATGAGATAACCAAATGAAGGTTATATGCTTATTCTCAGGATTCCCAGAGAAGCTTAGAAACAACATAAATTGAAAAAGGCCCAGATGAACTTGTATTTACACACCTTTTTGATGACTGTGATAGCAAGTGCTTGCCTATGCACATTTTTGTTTCTTAATGACATTGCTCTTGAGCAATACATGGGCTTTGGTACTATGTGGCATTTAGGTCCAACCACAGCTCCAGCCCTGCAAGGTATTATGTTAAACAGTAAGACAACAGAGAACAATTGTAATGATATTGGCATCCTTGACAATTGGCAGTGTCTACAGCATAGCAGGCATTCAACTAATGCTATTATTCCCTGATGCATAATATTAAAAATCATATACACAGTCCTTCAAAAATGATATTCAAAAAAATATTGTCAAGCCTTCAAGTTGGAATCAATTTTTTTAAATAGCTGTATTTATTAATTAAAGAAGATATTACCTAAAAATCCACTCATTTAAAGTCCATGGTTCAGTAAGGTTTGGCAATGTGTATACTCATGCCATAAATTTCCTTCAAAACATTCATTTAACTTTATTGTATTTATTTTGTTGTGTTGTGACCTTAATTCCATTCAATTCAAAGTATTTCTTGTCTTGTAATTTTCTCTTCAACCCATGACATTTTTTAAAAAATATCTGACTATTTTGTAGCTTTTCTAGATAGCTTCCTGGTTTTTATTTCTAATTTAATTTTCCTGTGGACAGATTACATATCCTGTATGATTTAAGTTCTTGTAAATCTATTGAATTTCATTTTATTGCTCTCAACAGTCTAGTTTTTCTTAATGTTCCATGTCACTTGAAAATAATGCACTTTCTATTTTTGTACTGTTCTGTAAATATCAATTAGGTCATGTTGGTAGTGCTGTTGTAAGTTTTCTATCTTCTTATTGAGTTTTCTGTTGACTCAGACCTTTGATGACTGAGCTGGCATGTCAAAATCTCCATATACAACTGTAGTTTCACTTATTTTTCCTTTCAGTTCTCTCAGTACTTCTTTCACACATTTAGAAGTTCTATTACAAGCGCATATCTGCTTAGGATTATTATGTTTTCTTGATGAATTGTCCTTTTTATCATTTTTATACGTTTTGTTTTATCCTTGATAATATTTTTATCCTGGGGTATAATTTATTTACCAAACTTTGTTATGATTAGTGGGCGGAGATTATGTAACTTCTCATCCTCTTGCTTTTAAACTATTGGCATGCTCAAAGAGCATTTGTTACAGATAGCATGGAGTTGTGTTTTGTTTTTGTTTTTATCCAGTCTGACAATTTATCCTGCCTTTTAACTGGAGGATTTACTTCCTTTACTTTCAGTGTAATTATTGATAGGGTTGTATTTAGGTCCAGCACATTACTATATAAAAATTTCTTCCATCTGTTTTTTGTTTCTTTCCCTTGCCCCCGACTGCTCGCATTCATTTAATTGGGTACTTTAATCAATGTTTGGCATATTAGTACACATCTGTTTATATTTGCTGGTTACTCTGGAGTTTGCAGTAGCATTCCTAACTCATTATAGCATACCTTCAAATGTTACGTCACCTCATGTATAGTGTAAAACTCTACAACAGCATGATTTATTTTCACCTCCAGACTCTGTGCTCTTACTATGATACATTTTACTTTAACACATGCTATAAAAATCATAGTATATGTTATCTTCAAGTAGTCATGTTTTTACTTTTAGAATTAACGTATATAACTGATTTCATTTTCATTACACTGTGTAGTTGTATGGATTTTTAAATGTGTATACTTGAGTAACTACCACCTTAATCGCAATACGGAAAAGTTCCAAATAAAGATCCGCCCTGCTACCAATTTGCATTTATACCCTGCGACAGTGTCGACTTGTGTCAACTTGACTCCACTGCGTGCTCGGACATTTAATTAGACATTACTTTGGGTGTGTCTGTGAGGCTATTTCTGGATGACATTCATATTAGAATCAGTAGACTGAGTAAAGCTCTTTGCTCTCCTGATGTAGGTGGGTCTTATCCAATCAGTGTAAAGCCTAAAGAGAATGAAAAGGTTTATCTTCTCCTAAGAAAGAATTTCCTCCTGTCTGACCACCTTTGAACTGGATCATCCTATTTTTCTTCCAGCTTCAAAACTCAACTGGAATATTGGCTCTTCCCGAATCTCACATCGGCCTGCCTTCAAACCAGAACGGTATCACTGGCTCTCCTCGGGTCTTGGGACTCACACTGGAACTACATCATTGGCTCTCCTGGGTCTTCAGCTTGCCAAACCCTGAAGATCTTCGAACTTTTAAGCCTCCAAAATCATGGGTGACTTTTAATTCCTTATTGTCAATCTCTTTCCACCATATATATATGTTCAACCTATTGGTTCTGTTTCTTTGGAGAACCGTACTTCACTGTTCTACTCCCCATTGCTATAATAATGTCATTTTGAGAAAGCCATATAAATAGAATATTAGTGCACATAATCTTTTGAGTTTATCATAATATGAACTTCCTTCATATAGAATAATGCCTTTGAAATTCAACCAAGTTGTTAGATGTATCAATAGATGGTGTCTTTACACTGTTCAGGAATATTCTATCGTATGGATGTGCAGCAGTTTGTTTATGCAATCACTAGTTGAGGCGCATTTAAGTATTTTTTTTAGTTTTGGGCAATTGTAAAGATGGATCCTATGAACATTTGTGTATACGATTTTTTTTTTGCATGAGCATAGGTTGTTTCTGTGTATGTATAGGAGAGATACCCAGAAGTGGGACTGATGGATCACATGGTATGTATATGCTTAACCCTATAAGAAAATTTTGGCTCACTCCTGTAATCTCAACCCTTTGGGAGGCTGAGGGGGTGGATCATATGAGGTCAGGAGTTCAAGACCAGAATAGCCATCATGGCAAAACTCTGTCTCTACTAAAAATACAAAAAGTAGCTTGGTATGGTGGTGAGTGCCGGTAATGCCAGCTACTAAGGAGGCTGCCGTAGGATAATCACTTGAACTGGGAGGCAGAGTTTGCAGTGAGCCGAGACCATGCCGCTACATTCCAGCCTGGGTGACAGAGTAAAACTCCATCTCATTAAAAAAAAATAAAAAAAGAAATGTCAATTTTTTTTTTTTTTTTTTTGAGACGGAGTTTCGCTCTTGATACCCAGGCTGGAGCGCAATGGCGCGATCTCGGCTCACCGCAATCTCCGCCTCCTGGGTTCAGGCAATTCTCCTGCCTCAGCCTCCTGAGTAGCTGGGATTACAGGCACACGCCACCATGCCCAGCTAATTTTTTGTATTAGTAGAGACGGGGTTTCACCATGTTGACCAGGATGGTCTCGATCTCTTGACCTCGTGATCCACCCGCCTCGGCCTCCCAAAGTGCTGGGATTACAGGCTTGAGCCACCGCGCCCAGCCAAGAAATGTCAATTTTTTAGAGCGATTGTACGATTCTTTGCTCCTTTCAGCAATAAGAGTTCTATGTGCTCCCTTATCCTTGCCAGAACCTGGTATTGTCAGTATTTCTTATTTGTTCTGTACTCCCATTTGTATATTTTCTATTACAATGTATTTAAATTCACTGATCTTTTCTTCTGCAGTGTCTAATCATCTCTTAAGAACATTTCATGAATTTTTTATTTAAAATATTTCATTTTTCATCTCCAGAAATTTAATTTGGGTGTTCCTCACATTTTACTTTCATTCCTTGTTTTGTTTACAATTTACTTTAAATATTTATACTTAATTATAATAGCTGTTTTAATGTTAATCTCATAATCTCTGTTGTTTCAGGTCTGTTTCTATTCGCTGATATTTATCCTGGATAGTGGGCACTTTTTCTTGTTTCTTTGCATGTCTATGAATTTTTCTTGAAGGCTGGAAATTGTGAACATTGTTCAGTTAAGTGTTCAGACTTTGTTTTCTTTTAAAGAATGTTGTACTTTATTTGGTTGGTTTTTAAAGCTTGTTTTCATGATTTGTTTTTGCGTGTTTCAAAGATCTATTAGGATAAAAAGTAACCCTTAATCTAAGTATAGTCAAGTCCTAAGACTAAGGAGTGACCCTTTGTTATCTCTACTGAAAGCCCCAGTGTTCAGTGGTTTCTCTACTCTGGCTAGTTGGAACTCGAACACATTCTAGCCTTTATGAAGTCTTAGGAATGTTTTAACTTACACCTTTCTAGTAGTTGTTTTTTGCATGTTTTGTCAAGTTTCAGCCTAAAGTTGTGCAGCTTGGTATTTTAAAACATCTTCTCTGTATAACTTCTACCTATTTAATACTCTGCCATACCTCAACCTTCTCTAAAGGTACCACCTACTGCCAGCATCTGACACAGCTGGCTCATGTATTTTACCCAATTTTCTAGTTGTTTATGATAGGAAGACAAGTCTAAATGATACCACTTACTCCAACCTGGCTGGAAATGGTTGCCACTAATAGCTATCATTTGATCCAAGAAAAATACCAAAAAAGGCCTGAAAATTCCCTGAAAATATGATACAAGTTTTTAAAAGGAGGACATACCAATAACTTTGTAACTACAGAAACGATTCATTCTCTTAAAAAGCTAAGACTGAAAAATCTAGTTAATATATGTGTTTCATCTGATGAAAAGAAACAATTATAGCAATTTTGGAGTTTTTTCAAGAGTTTACCTTTGAAATATAAGACTCCATTTGGTTTCATAGAAAACAAGGCTTTATTAAGTAGTAGCAAATTTGAGGAACAAAATTTATTTCATTCTGAAAGTATATGATTTAGAATTCCTCTCACCATGTCATTAGTGGTCTATGTAGTGGCTATCCAAAAGCCCTTACTTAGCCAAGGTTGGCAAAAAACCTGCACAATATGCCGATCTCCCTGAACAGCCCCAGCAAGAAGAGAAATCGGAGGGATCATAGACAAATGACATGGATTTATTTCAAGTAACAGCGATAAACACCGTATTTGTTTGTTTGTGAAGCTCTCGAGTGTCCTGCTGGCTTGTTACGTGTTCTGTCTAGGAACATAAACACACGCAACAGTCACATTCCTTTCTCAGGGTAAAGACTGGAAGGAGAAAAAGGAATATGCAGACGTTCAGGCTTTTAAAACTAATGTTATTTATTGCCACAAACATAACGGTATTTACTTTTACCAAATTCTTTCACCTTTTCAAATAACCTGTACAAGCTAACTGCCTCTAAACACGGAATGTATTTTTAAATAAAACCACAAGACCCTATTTGACAGTCTACTTGCAAATGGGTAATTTATTTTTCAAGATACTTGCTTCGGAGTATTTGCAATGATTTTTCATTTTACCTGTTCTTAATGTTAAATTATTAATATTCTTATAAAAATGGCTAATGCTTTCTAGGCTCATAATATAACTTTTTGTATGCTTACCCTTTACTCATATTTCAGAAATGCATTAAACTTTAATTTTACATTTGCTAGGTCATTGTTCAAGATGACAATCCACTAAACACATTTTTTATTATTTGTATTACAGAACTCAATCCGACTTTCCACTGTAAACATGAACAAAACAAAAACAAAACTGATACTCTTCTTCTCCTTGAAAAAAAAAATCATTTCTTTTGGAATACTGCTCAAGTAAAATAAGTATGACACTTCTCTCAAATAAACCAACTGAATAGGAATAAGTGCATTCTCTCCAATATAACTTACAATACCCTTAGAAAAATTTTCCATTGTCTCAATGCTAAAAACGATTTAGTCATAGCTTGGAAGTTGGTTAAGTATGGCCTAGCTAGGGTACAGCATGAGGCAGTCTATGAAACGTCAGCACCTTGGACTGATCTGGTCCACTGGAAAACTGCAGTAGCTAGGGAGATATCCTCAGCTGCAGATGCGAAGAGGTATTGGACTCTGCCTGAAAGATTTGTTCACAAGACTGTGCAATACAGTGAGCATCAGGGAATCTCATACAGAGCCACCTAGTTGCCAACACAACAGGTGCGCAGAAGTAGACATACCAATGCCAAAGAAAGTAAGAGCAGATGAAGCAAGTCCGAGCACATACATCATAAGCACCACCTTCCTTTTGGAAGTTTACCTGGCATGACCAAGAGGAGCGCAGAGGCAGAGTGTGAAAGCTAAAAATCCAGTCACATGACCTGGAGCAGAGAGAGAAACTGGAACCCAAGTTGAAACTTCAGTAGATATACAAGGTAGCTTTGTGTTGACTCCAACTGCGGAGGTTAATCAAGTTGTTAAAACTGTTGCTATGAAAGATTGGAACTAACTGTCCCAGTCAGTCTGGGACAATCAAGATTGAGTCCTCATCAAAATAGAAAGAAGCAGAATAACTACAGTCAGCATTCTATGTTACTCACTAATACTTGTCACCTAGGTTTAGAATGTATGACACCTTTTATATGGATCCATATGTGGAACTGCAAAAGTAACTTACTGTAAAGTATGAGGGCCATTCCCTATAATGATGTCTCGTCATTGGCTAAGTTTGCACGTTACAGAGACTTTACCTGATAACTGAACTAGTTGTTTTTAGTAAACACAGCCATCTAATTCTGCTGCATAAACACACAGTGGTTTTTTTATAGGAATAAAAACTATATAATATAATAGTACTTTTGGATATGAAGCACTTACTATGGGCCATATACATTGCCATAAAATTTATATTTTTAGTATCATTTTAATCTTCTTACTGCTTTTGAAATAGATGATACTCCTAACTTAGAGACTGCAAATAGGGTCTAACAAAGTTCAAAATCCTGTCAAAAGTAATAAAACTAACAATCGGACCCAGAATTTGAATCTAACCTTATGTTTAAAGTCCAAAGTTGATATTAAGCTCTAAACTCCCAGAGTCTTCTAAATGAATGACAAAATAAATACTATCTATCACTTACTAAATGTCTACTCTCACGTTCCTTACATGTTCTAAATGAGTTTTAGATTAGATCCAGAACAAATGCATTATGCCTTGAATATAAATATTAGAATAATAAGCATTACATGGTCAATGATTAAAAGTATGTAAAATATTCTGAACCACACATGGCTCAATCCAGGAATAGCTGCTCTCTTTCCATTTGCATGTTATCAAGTAATATGAGAGTCAATTATCTATAGAATTTTGGGTTTCAAAGGTAGAGGAACTGAATTGAGAGGGCAATAAATGGAGCATCCATGCTATGCCACCAAAAGCAGAGAAAGCCAGTGCATCTGAGAGCAGAGAGAAATACTCTTCATCAGCTTCACAGGAGGGTTCCCACCGTAACATTAGACTTAGATCCTGCAATACATAACCATTACTTTTGGGGCAGCCAGGATAGACTTCCTTCACAAGCAATCCCTTTCAGTATTGATGTGGAAACATCAATGCTCAGAAAAAAAAATTAAGAAGAAAATCAGGGAATCCACAGTGACGTATTTTATTCTGGGATGTGTCGTCTGCCCAGGTGAAGTGCAGTGATGGGAGCACAACAGGAAGAGTTGTAGTAACACAGCACACAAAGCAATTACAGCTTTATACGGTCTTTTTTGCATCCATGTCAGAAGTCCTAATGATGGAATTAAATAGCTCAACTAAAAATAAAGCATCAGTTGATGGAAGTTAGATAAAGCTGTACAACACAATCCGTTGTGCAGATTTGATTAACACAAAGCAGAACAAAGCATAACTACACACTACCTTTACTGGCATACACTAAGTCTAGAAAATTATTTTCTCATGCCCATTTAAGTAGAGCAAAAAACAGTAATAACATGAGGTCTATAAAAGACTGCAGACAGCAAAAACAGAATTCTGAGAAAATAAGAAAAAGTATAGCAATTTCTTTCAAAAATTATTTTCTATTATAAGTAATAAACTAAGGTATATGATGATACATACATATACATATATACTAAAGGTAGATACACACATATAGATAAGTAGATAGACATACACATCAACATTTTTATGTATTTTATAAACAGATGAGATATATAGAGATATATATAGAGACATATATATATGAGATAGTAACATGAATCTCAGTAAAGAATGTTCAGGAATTTATTGTATTATCTTTGTAACTTTTCTGGAAGTAAAAAATTAATTTCAATTATAAAAGTTCTTTAAGAAAATAAACTAAGTCTTGGAAAAATGCTTAGCCAACATTGGCAGAAATAAAAGATTAAAAATACCTCCCTAAAATAAACGTTTTTTAAAAAATGTCTTTAAATCAAACCAAGAAAGAGAACAAAAATTAAAATGTCATATGCTTCTCCAGTAAAAACAATCTTTATTCAGTAGAAAAAAGTGATTTAATAGATATGGACTAGTGGCTATTCCTTGTAAGAGCATGTTCAGGATTTTTATCCCATCCCTCACAAATTTTAAAATAATAAATTTAATTACCTCAAAGACAAAGAGGGGAGATTCGTATGAAGCAAATGAACTGT
This sequence comes from Aotus nancymaae, assembly GCF_030222135.1. Lineage (NCBI taxonomy): Eukaryota > Metazoa > Chordata > Mammalia > Primates > Aotidae > Aotus > Aotus nancymaae. The sequence goes on from NW_026988465.1 coordinate 20,567,577, forward strand.
GGGGAAATACTTGGATAAAGCTCATAAGCCTTTCTTAAAGAAAGAGACCCCAGAATTTAATTTTATGCCAAGAACCTAAAACAGGTAGATGGTCTCACCCCACATCAGACTAAAGATCTGCAGAGTATATACGAGACATTCGAACAAACAGAAGGACATTGAAAACATGCCAAAGCACAATGTCTTCAGTGAGAAATAGCCATTATTGTGGAATAAACGGACAGAAAGACAAAAAGCTTAATACCCTAGGTCATCCAAGAGGCCAACATGATGTCACAATGGAGATTCCTTAACAGTCATTCTGCATCTAGAGATTAGTCTCTTGTATTTGCTGAAATGATCAAAGAATAACTGGCCCATATTTTGTCTCAAACTAAGACCTTGATACTATTTAAAGTAATCTCCCACATGTGTGGCACAGTAGAGAAAAACAGGGTATCATATGTTTACTAAACACCTTAATTTTAAACAACCAATTTTTAGTTGCTTCCTGATCCTGTAACAATCAAGCTAAGAATAGATGCTAGGTTGGTTTTCTATTTTCTGATGAGGGTTGTCCTTCATGTGATATTTTTATCATTTTCCCCTTAAAATTAAGAGTGTAGATACTCCATCAAAACATTTATACACAGGATAATATCTGACAAAGAGTTCTGTATGGGGATTACTTTTGTCATAGATGACAAAGACTTTAAGGATGAGAATCTAAAAGAAAGTTGGAGTAAGAATTGTGATTACTTATTATATCTGGAATTTGCAATGCATCAGTTTTTTCTCCCAGGAATTCTAAGTGGTAAAATCTATTAATCGCTGAAAGAATGAAAAGCAATTGGTTTTATTTGGGTGAGCTCAAGTCTATTGCTATTTTTTGATATTTAAGAATTTTGCTTGTCTTTCCGGAGTTAATGGAAATGCATTTGGAGGCGGTAATCACAGGGAACACAAGAGTGAGTGGGCATTGGGATCAGACAGATTGGACTTCCAGATCCTAGCCGCAAGGTTATTGACAGAAACCTCCACACAGTTTTTCTAAGACTCAGTTTTCTTGTCTGTAAAAGAATGATCTAAGTATCTTTCTCCATAGGGGTGATATTAGGATTGAAATGAGAATTGAAATTGAAAATTTTAAAGTGTCTAGAAAGTATCTAAGATTGCTAGATAAACAATGAACATTTTTCATGTGTTTGCTCCATACAGTATTTATTTATCAGAAATTCAAATTTAACTTGGTCGAATTCATATGCTTAATTGAACAACTCTATTCTGGTATAACCTGATAGCTAAAAAAATACTGATCTTTCCTTTTCTCCTTCCCAGCCTTTAAATAGGCCTGTGGATTCTTCCTCCATGGTGCATCTGAAGGGAGCAAAATCAAAAGAGAACCCTTGGCCTATATGCCTAGGAATACACATTAAAAGACAAGAATGTCAGTCACATTGATCAATGGTGACTGATTCTGCCACAAAAATTATAGAAACCCAAAGTTGAGATGAAAGCATAGCACCCATCTTAAATAAACTCCCAACTTTCCAAAAGTAAAAATAAGCAAATATTCTGATAGAGTGAATGGATAAAGAATAGAAATAGGGAGAAAATACACTACTTTTAACTATTAACCTGTGATACTATAGAACATATATGCTTATTTACCCCAAAACAACTTCAAGATCTAAACTGAAATGTTAAATGAGTTTGGTAAGAAAACTCAGTCATATAAACGTAAATTTTCAACTGTTCTTATTGTTAAAGTCAATATTCAATATTGAGATTAAAAAATCAAGGGATTTTTCCCTTTTTGCTTTCCTGAGATAAGCAATATTGTTGGAAAGTCAGCTTTCCTACTTTTAGCCTTGAAAACTTGCCAAATCTCAGGAAAGACATGACTCTACAATATAAAAATAACTATACAAACTACTTAATAAAGAGTTCATTGGAGCAACATGATATTCTCCCTCAAAACTGGATTTGATTGGAACAAGCTCAATTTCTCAAGTCAGATATTACAGTTCTAACCTTAACAACTTGATCTTCAGCAATTAAAACATTCAGGTCATGAAAACTATTTTCAACTAATTCTAACAACCAAGTTTAATAATTTATATGTCACATGCCAGACTCTGTTTTCAGCTTTAAACTGTTGGTAACACCTTCTTCACAAGGGTAATTATCAGTAATACATAAGACACTTTACATAAAGCACATGGGAGAGAGTCGGCCCTCAGTAAACACTGGTTCTGTCTTCACTTGTTCCACCTTAACCACAAGCCAGACGCTAGGTATAAAATGTTAAATAAGACATGGTCCCATCCCTATGTGTTGATGTAAGCTATAATATTATTTGTTAGTTTTCTTGTTGTTGACAAGTCATGACAAAATGTTACTGGACTTATTTGTAGAAAGAAGAGCAAATTTTCAACCATGCAAAAGGTTTGGGTATCATTTCCTTAAGAATTATGTAGGAGTAAAATAATTCCAAGTTATCGTACTAAAAAATGAAAAGAAAAAATATTCTTTTAGACTTGGAAAACAATGCCTCTAAAGAGAATATAATCCTATGGGAGGATACGCTTGCAAAGACAGAAAAACAGCCATCTAATCCAAACTGTCAACTCCTCCATTTTCTTCCCACCCTGAAACCTAACTTCACCCTCAGATCTTCTCCCAGATGCCATGCCACCACTGCCAAAGAAAATCTCCCAAAGTCGACAGTCATAGATTCAAGCAAATGAAGGGAACGCAATTTTGGCTTGTGTAATAATTAACCATGCCTTCCATGAATTTCACATAAGACCAGCTGTAGAAAAAAGCACTGTGAAGATACAACCAAAGTTCATGGCTTGTTAAGAGCCCTTAGACATTAGTTTATATGCTTAAGGCAGAATACAGCCAGTAAAGGAAAGAGCACACCAGAACCAGATTTCTATCTTAGTTTACACGAGATTCCTGATACAAATAGATTGCTAAAATAACAAATTGTTTTGCCTGGAATCACTGCCTGTGTATTTTCCTTGACTAATCTGTTTAATGCAATACTGACTCCTTCAATAACAAGAAAACATAACAACTTCTTGGAAATCCTTCCTCTATTGTGTCAAGCAAGTTTCCAGAACAGCTCAAGTAAAAAGCCTTAGATGTAAGCAGAAAAAAAGTACTATCCCAGCGTGCCCTGGGTTATCAGTCTGTGCCTCATAAACTAGCTCCTGAATTATGCCACAGTGTTTGTAAAACATAATGTACACAGGCTAAGTCTGCAAGTCAAACTGATGAGCCATTCTGAAGGCCAAGTTCGGTAAAAATAAGTCAAGCCAAAAGAGAAAACTTGATTATTGTAAAGGATGAACTAGATGTTTGTAGAGATCCAGTCCAATCATAAGGCGTACTTTAGAAATCAGCTTATGTGAAACAGATGGCCAAAGACCTGTCCTTGTGTGCTCTGGGTTTCCTGCTTCCAATCCTAAATCTAAATTTTATACTTTCTGCTTTGTCTGGAGATTGTTGTTTGTTGTTCTGGTTGAACTGACAATCATTTTAGAAGCCAAACAGTTTGTGTTTATGAATGTAGCCTTTTGAGAAGAAGACAAATGAAGATCCTTGGTGTGGAAGAAATAGACAGGCTTATTTCTTCCTGGCTTTAGTTTCTAGAAACCTAAAGCTTGTAAGTGACCATAGACAAAATAAAATGTGTGGAAACACCTTCTGAAGCAGATAAGAGAGCTCTGTGGCAACCCCCTCTAGACATTCCCACACTTAGAAAATTGTTACCTGGGAAGACAAAATGACAGACCAGGAAACCATCCTAGATTGTGTGTGTATTCTCCCCTCTGCCCGAAATGCTTGATTCACATTCCTTTCCTGAGCCATAGAAAAATTTCTACTCATTCTAAATCTCAAAGCGAAAATAACTTTCTGGTTGACTTACAAAGCACTCCTTCCGCTATCTTTTATTCCATACTACCTGACAAGAAAACATCTTTATTTTTTTAATGTGTAACTCAAGAAATTCCTAAGTCTGCAAAGCCCTTCCTAAAATGAGCTGGTTATTGCTTATTCGTGCCACTGCTGTCTCCAATACTTACACCTATTATAGCACTAATCACATAGTAGTATAAAGATTTGGAGTTGGTTTTGCTTTTTATATTTCTGTCTCTCCTAGAACACTGATTGTTGCTCGAGGGAAAAGACTGCTTCTTGTTAAAGTCTGTGTCTTCAACACCTTCTGCAGAGCCTGCATAAAAATAAAAGAATAAGGCCAGCCATGGTGGCTCATGCCTATAACTCCAGCACTTTGAAAGGCTGGGGCAGGTAGATCACCTGAGGACAGGAGTTTGAGACCAGCCTGGACAATTTGGCAAAACCTCATCTCTACTAAAAATATTAGCCGGGTGTGGTAGTGTACGCTTATAATCCCAGCTATTTGGGAGGCTGAGACAGGAGAATCGCTTGAACCTGGGAGGCGGAAGTTGCAATGAGCTAAGATGGCACCAGTGCACTCCAGCCTGGGCAACGAGTGAAACTCCATTTCAAATTAAAAAACTAAAAAAATAAAAATTTTAGAAGCACTTAAAGAGTTAAGCTTTTGGCAAAAGCAGGCTAATTTGCTTTGGACCAAATGTCTTTCCAAGAACAACTAGAAAAAGCATACATAAAAAGTCTTTTAACATTAAAAAGCACTAGAATAACAAGGTGATTTGAGTTTTCAGAGTCTAGGATCCAGAACAGGGGTGTGCAGGGGGGTAAACACTGCATTTGGTAAAGCATTTACCTCTGGAGGAGTGATTTACGAGAGTGACTGAGTACCTTGAAATCTACCCGTTGTCACCACTTTCAGAGGCTGTAGTTTACACAGGATTCCTGACTTGAATTCAAAGCCTACTGAGGACATAGAGGCCAGGCAAATCCCCCCAGGTTTGGTTTGACAAGAGGTAAAACTATATCCCAAGAGTAGGACAAATTGAAAATAAGTAACTGTCATAAGATCTAAAAGCTCAGTTACAAATAATCTCATTCTGACTGAATTACAATCACGTATCAGTAACAGGGTCACCTGAAGAAAAAGTAAATCATCTCTAGAGGAACACAGCCTCAAATGTTCTGTATGCATTTCCATAAACATGCAAAATAATCAGACATATGAGAATATAATAGATGATAGAAAAATTAGCAGAACGTTTAGACTCATAGAAAGTGAATAAAATAGAATTATCAGGCAGTGACTTTAAATTAACTACGTATAGCATATTAAAAAATTATATAAAGGAGCATTTTGGTAAACAACTAGAAAATATGAAGAAATTTTTTTAGCATATGAAAAGATCATGGTGGAATTTTCTATGAGTGCTCATGATCTTGGTGGTAATTGCATAAGCTTATGCATAGATAAAAATTAAGTAAGTTACCTGTTTAAGATATGTCTATTTTACAATACTCCTTGTAGGTATAAACTCAAGAGAAATTCATACATATATATACCAAACATATTGTAAAAAACATTCAAAGTTACATTATTCTTAATATCAAAAAATGGAGAGACCCACTGTAGAATAGTTGAATACATTACGGTTTGTTCAGAAAATGGAATAAAGCTATAAAATCCATGAGATACAAGTTGTATGAAACAGTGCAAGTGTCCAAAGATAACACTGGGAATCCAGACACAGAAAACGACACCTAGAATGAGTCCACATACAAGTGGGTAACAGTAACAAGTTGGGATAGTGGTTACCTTCAGAAAAGGAACGTGACTAGAGGTAGGCAGAAGAGGTAATCCAGGATACTGAAAATTTTGTTTCCTGAGCTGGGTGGTATGGCCTATTGTATTATTTTATGATAATTTACTCAGCTGTATATTTATAATTTACGTACTTCATGTAAGTTTTACTGCACTGAAAACATATAAAAATTATAAATAAAAATAAGCATCCCATAAATGTGGTTGAAAGAATTAATGTATGAAGGAATAGATCAATGAATCTTGTTTCAAGGATTTACAGCCACCACAGAGAAAAGGGTAATGGGAACAGGTACTAAGAAATGAATAACCTAACAGCTTCACCTGGATTTACCGGGATTTATGTGACTGTTAAAATCAGGTAACTAGTGGGCACTTGAGATAAATGTCTTTCAGGATATTACCTAATATTTGACTTAGCAATCAATTCCTTCTGCTATTACGACCTAAATTATTCTTGCAGTTAACATTCTATTTGTCTTTGGTCATATTTTACTTCTCTGTTTCTAAAAACGACTCTCAAGATAGACCACACTGAAAAATAGACCTTTGACTAGAAGAGCAGTAGAAAGTCTGGTTGTTACAATAACAGAAAACCAATCTGTTTTTTGGGGTACTTATCTTTTCTGAATAGGTCCTGAAATTAACATATATTCAATTCACTTTTTTTCCCCCACTAAGTCTGGTACCAATTAGTATATGAAAGTGGCAATTTACCAAATGGGTTTCTGAAACTGCTGGAAAGTCTAAGGGTGTTTTTCCAAAGAGCTACATTATTCTTTGCTTATAAACAACACAATAGGAGGAGCTGGTTTCACATTCCTTTGTTGGTATTTGACTTGATTTTTCACCACTTTATTTCAATTATTGGTTGATTTCTGGTGTTCTCCTTCAGCTGTTTTACAAGCCGCATGTATTATAGGATGTTTCATGCATATAGAAAGATTTCAGACTGTCTTAGAGAGTATATCGTAAGGCTGTGTTCTACAGACTCACAAAAATACTGCTGAGCTCAATCACCCAATTTTCAGTATGCATTTCCATAAACATGCAAAATAATCAGACATATGAGAATATAATAAATGACACAAAAATTACAGAGGCTGTAGTTTACCCAAGGCGGGTGGATCACAAGATCAGGAGTTTGAGGCCAGCCTGGCCAACACAGTAAAACCCCGTCTCTACTAAAAATACAGAAACTAAGTAACATATTGAAGCTTCTCAATATAGGAAAATATGTGAAGATCAAAGGGTAATAGGGGAAAAAAAATAAGTGAAAAACTCCAGGACAAGCAGCTGTGAGCACCTGTTGACATTATAAGCTACATCCTAAACTGTTCTCCAAACACACTTTGGAAATGAACTCTCAGGATCACCTAAGGCCCAAGGGTGTGACAAAAGTCAGTGGTCCAGAGAAGCTGGTGAGAAAATTGCCTGGTCTAAGGGAAGCCAAGGTGTCTTCCTCCTCATCAGAATTCAGCCACAAAGTCTGGTCCTTTGTGACCAGCCAAAGGAAGCATGGTCTCTCCTTTCCAAATGCATTGAACATCTGAGTTTGATGAGTGATGACGGACACTTGTAAAGGTCAAGAGGGACATTAAAAATCATTAAAGGGTTTGCAGCATCAGCAGGAACTTTATGGAAGACCAAGTTCCCCATCTGTAATGTGGCTTAATAGTTTTGCCTTAAAGGGGGATAGAGAAATTTTTTCCCGTTAAGGGCCATGCCTTCAGGAGACAATTAGAAAATATGTATGTAACAGGTCCTTCACAGCATTTTGAAAGTAAATAACAAAAGCAAATTTTGGTGGATTAATCCTAATGAGTAGTAGTCCTCTGTGTGACCTACTACCCTCAGAATCTTTGACCTATCAGCACACTACTAGTATTATCATTTATTTTTCATTTTTAGTTGACTAAAATTTACCTTAAATACGTCAGCTTCATCTTAAACAATATTTTCATTATCATGAATTTGGCAGTTACAATTTTTCTAACGTATTTAAAATCAATATGCCATTAAAAATTAAATTCTTTTTTTGGTAGAGAGAGAGTCTTTGCATGCTGCCCAGGCTGGTTCAAACTTGTGGACTCAAGCGATCCTCCTGCCTCAACCTCCCAAAGTACTGGGATTACAGGTATGAGTCACCCTGTGAAGCCGTTAATAAATTGAAAACATTAATCAGTCATTCTATCACTGAAAATTAGCTTACTTAAAACTGAGGGAAGGTGTACCATACTGTGGAAAACCATGCTGAATATTTCACTTCAGTTTTGTTTTTCTTTTCAACCTTCCATAGGAGAACCTGAGACGAGGTCAAGGGCAAATCATTCATACTTCAAATCAGATCTGGGCTGGGCACAGTGGCTCACGCTTGTAATCCCAGCACTTTAGAAGGCCAAGGCGGGTGGATCGTAAGATCAGGAGTTCAAGACCAGCCTGGCCAACAGGCAGGAAAATCATTCCAACCTAGGAGGCGGAGTTTGCAGTGAGCTGAGATCCTGTCATTGCACTCCAGCCTGGGTGACAGAGCTAGACTCTATCTCGAAAAAAGAAATAAAATAAAATAAAACAAAACAAAACATAGATCTGGATTTTAATCCCAATTTGGCCAGCAAGTAGCTGTAACAAGATGACTGACTTAATCCCTACATCTGTTTTGTCATTTGTCAAGTGCAAATGGAAAGCCCTGCCTTGAAAGAATATAAAACTTAAACAAGATTATATTTTCAAAACACTAACTACAGTGCCTCTAACATAGGAGCTCAATAAATGCAAATCCTCTAATCCTTCTTCAGCAAAGATCAAGCCCTAGATCTTTAGGTTTCCAATGTATTTTAAACTTTCTTCAGTTCAAAGACAAGAAGCGTTAGAAGATTATCTACAAATTGGCAACACCCACATTATGTTGATTATATTATTATAGATGATTATATTGATATATTATTCTCACTGTACATATCAGACTACTTCATAATTGTTCACACATCTGCCTGTCCCATTAGATTACAAATGTCTTGAGGGCAAATTCTGGTGGTTCAATTTCACCACCTAACTATCTCCAGAATCTGTCATTTCTTTCCAATCATACTATCACTATCTAGTCCAAACCACTATGATCTCCAATGTAGACTGCTGTAATTCTTTCCTGCCTGGCCTCTCACTACATATTATTGATCTGCTCAATCCATCCTTTCATAGTACAAGCAAAAGAGCTTATTTTAAAGATGCAAATTGTATCTCTCTCATTTAAAACCTTTCAGCTACTTAACATTACTCTTGGAATAACATCTCAAATCCTTCAACTTAACCTCAAAGCATTATCTAATCTGGCCCCTACCTATGCATATGGCCTCACACAGAGTTTCTGTCCTTCTCTCTCTCTATTTTAATAAAATGGTCTTTTTTCCATTTCACAAACCATAGCATTCTTTGTCACTTAAAGACACTTCAATTTGCTGTCTAGAATGCTTTCCCATAGCACAGTCGAATGTCGTAAGGCTAAGCCCCTCAAGAACCACAGTGAAATTCAATGCCCTAGGAAGCCTCTTGAACAACTAAGTCTTGCCTGCTGTCCATCCAAAGTACCTTGTACTTCAATACTCTCGCACCGTGAGTACAGAGACCTCTTCTGTCTCTTCATTGCCATATCCTCAGCAACTAAAGCAGAGCTGACACATATCTATGCATTAAATGAATGCGTGAACATATTTGAATTAATGTATTTGTGGCACAAAGGCAGAATATTAATCTTCTTTTACAGAAGCTTATTTATCTAAACATGCAAATATCTTTAGCTACACAATTCTATTCTAAGTAGAAAATAATTCTCAATAACCTTTTTAGAGTCCCCAAATGTAAATACATCCCTTTTTGTCATGTATCCCCACCTTTGAAACTATATCTACTATTACTACTACTATGGATAGTTATTCATAAAATGTTCACAAGAGAGACAGGATGTCAGATGAACACACAGCTCCCATCCCCACCCATGCCCCTGCTGGCCTCCCTACATGGTTCTGATTGGAGAGCACTCCTTTCTAATGTCTGAAGCAAGTGGGACTTGAACTGGATAAATCTGCCTGTCTGCTACTCAGAGGGGGCTGAGGTATCAGTTCTAAACCCACTGATAAGGAAATTCTCTGATGATAATAGCAGGCTTGACATTGATGAAGCCTCCCCATCTGGTGTGTTTAGGGGAGCAGTCATGAATAAGGGGTAGCAAAATGTGTTTTCCTGGCTCCTGGCCACCACCGTATTGTGACAAGGTTTCTCTCTCTTCTACTGCTCTCTCATCCCCATCCACACGTGACTTGAAAGAACTGTTCTAGAAATTTTTGGCTGCTTCTGAAAGCTTTCTTTTTTTTTAATTTTTTTTATTTTTTTGGCCTCAATCAGGCTGTTTTATTTGATGGGGAAAATGCCTTCCCTTTGGATATATTCAGAAAGTCCTTCCACAGAGAAGAAAGTTTCACATGCAGTTTGTGTCACATTAACATCCCCTTAGAGGCCAATGTGGTGTCTAATGGAGTTGCTAGAGACATTTTAAAAGTCAGCAACATTTTAAATTACTGCTGCTGCTCTGTTCAGTGGTCATTAGATGCTCTTTTTTTCTGTTTGGATACACTGGATGGGTGGTGGCACACTTAGGCACCCAAGTTGATCTAATGTACTCTATTTCCAGGTGTCTTCCTTCTTCATAAAAAATGATTTGCACATCCTCCATCTCATCACTGTGAATAGAAGTGCATACCCACTGATTGTGTCAAACATACAATGACTTTTGGATAGCTGTAAAACCTTAACAGACCATTTCAGTGTAATGAGCTATCTGAGCACAACTAGGAGATAGAAAAAGGTATCTTACTGATGTTACCTTCTGTATGTCTCTTGGTGAAACAATAATAAAGCAGAAATATATTTTTACTCATTAGTAAGACTCTGCCTGGTATTAACATATAAACATAGATTTTTATTCCCTAAATGTAACTATAAAAAGTATAGAAAAATTAACTTGCCTTGTAAATAATGGACACTAAAATATAATCATTAAATTTTAGAATTGAAGGGCTTTAACTGAGACCTGAGTATTAAATATCCTAGCCAGTTACATAAAAGCCAGTTAGTGAAACAATTTAAAATAGAACTCAAGCCTCCAAACCCCTAAATGGTTCTTTATCGAACACAACAGGCTGCAATGTTGTTTTATTGGATAAATCAGTGAATTCACTAATTTATTATTATTATTTAGTATAATCAGTAACACTAGGAATATTAGTCAAATGAAAACACCTCCAAAAATGTTAATATTTGTCTTATACTGGGAGCACTTTTAAGTATAATGAAATGACACGTACTCTGATTGCTTTCTGTGTCATTATGATCTAAATCTGTCAATGTCATTTTTAGTTTCACCATTATGAAGGTTTTTACTGTCTTTACAGATAAACAGACATCCTGAAATGTGATTATTTCGTGTAAACTTTCAATGAACTGCATGGTGTGTATTTGCTTGAGAATTACTTACAGCTAATTTTTAGGTTCAGATTGATAACCACCTGTCACAATGCTAACTCCTCAGCTGCTACATTTTAGATTATGTATGTATGCAGATAACAGTCTTTTTAACATAGTTGGAAAGAAAATATTTTTGTATCTTACATGTGATATGTCTTAACATTCTAACTCTTCTATTAAAAGAGATCAGATGTACTCCAAAAGCATGCTATAATTAACTTCAACTTTCCCCTGCCTCTGGATTACCTCTCCCAATACTTCTTTCCAACAACAGAAAGGGTGTTACTGTTCCTACTGGAATATGGTACTGCTTAAAAGGAATTATATGAGCATCTGTTATTGACAACACAGATATGATAAACAGTGTTCATTACTCTCTACGTACATTCAAAACCGATTTTGTTTCAACTTCCACTAACACAGCTAAAGAGCTCAGTTATTGAGTTTCTCCCCAAATAGATGCACTGCCACTAATTATAATGGAATCAGAGGATCTTAGGTTTGAGGTATTATCACATGGCACAGTGGTAAAGTGCACCAAATTAACACGTGGATACATTCCCAGATCTTCCACATAACAGGTCTGTAACATTAAGCAATGGCATAAGAAATGCTAAGATACTGAGTTCCATTAAGCAATTCTAAAATGCAGGTAATAGTTTCACTATATTCAAAAGATTTTTGATTAAATGAGAGCCACATACTTAGAAAACGTGGAAAATGGTACTCAAAAAAGCTCAGTTAGTGTAACTGGAATGAAGTCCATAAATCAATCAACTACATTTCCTCTCAGTGCAGGAATTTCATTTGAAATCTCCTCAGTAGACAGTAATCCAGCTTTGGGTAAAACGCTTCCCCTCCCCTATTAGCACAGTTGCTCTTTATAAAATTTTTTCTTCTATTATTGACAGCATTAAGGGTAGAAAGTCCATCATGGTATTGAGTTAATATTGACTTCCTCATAACCACTACTTTATCTTGGTCCTAAACTGGGAAAACCTGCATAATTCCAGTGGTAGCCCTTTAAATATCAAGAGCTTTCATCCAATGCCCTAGCTAAAATTACCCTTTATACTACGTTTATCTTATTATTCATAATTAGATAATTATGATTATTAGATTCTTAATGAGGTTAATTATAACCAATTTTTCAAGTTAAATTGAAAGACATTTCACCTGTTTTCTAAAACAAGGAAGCAAAATGAATTGGAAAAGTCTCTGTTTACATAGAAACTACTTATTTCCATTGAGTAGATGTTGAGGGAAAAATGGCTTGGGGATGACACTGTGGCCACAGTAAGTACTTTTTCACCTTTAGTCCCCAACTTTATTTGTTTTGCTTTGTTTCCAAAGTGACACTATCACTGTATGTACTTGCTGGCAGGCATACAATTAAAATGTGTGCTGCCCATCAAAAAGCTTATTCACCATGATCAAGTTAGTTTCATTCCTGGGATTCAAGACTGGTTCAACATATGCAAATCAATCAACGTAACTCATCACATAAACACATCTAAAGACAACCATATGATTATCTCAACAGAAAAGACATTCAATAAAATTCAACATCTCTTCATGTTGAAAACTCCCAGTAAACTAGGTATTGAAGGAACCTCAAAGTAAGAGCCATTTACAACAAACCCACAGCCAGTAACATACTGAATGGGCAAAAGCTGGAAGCATTCCCTTGAAAACTGGCACAAGACAAGGATTCTCTCTCTCACCACTTTTATTCAAGGTAGTATTGGAAGTTATGGCCAAGGCAATCAGGCCAGAGAAAGAAATAAAGGGTATTTAAATAGGAAGAAAGGAAGTCAATTTGTCTCTGTTTTCAGTTGACACGATCTTATATCTAGAAAATCCCATTGTCTCAGCCCAAAAGCTTCTTAAGCTGGTAAGAAACTTCATCAAAGTCTCAGGATACAAAATCAGTGTGCAAAAGTCACAAGCATTGCTATACACCAAGAACAGGCAAGCAGACAGCAAAATCATGAATGAACTCCCATTCACCATTGCTACAAAGAGGGTAAAATACCTAGGAATACAACTAACAAGAGAAGTGAAGAACATCTTTAAGGAGAATTACAAACTACTGCTTAAAGAAATTGGAGAGGACACAAACAAATGGAAAAACATTCCATTCTCATGGATAGGAAGAATTGATATTGCGAAAAATGGCAATAGTGCACAAAGTAATTTATAGATTCAATGCTATTTCCATTAAACTACCATTGACATTCTTCACAGAAACAGAAGAAATCATTTTAAAAGTCATACATAATCAAAAAAGAGCTTGTAGAGCAAATACAATCTTAAAAAAAAAGCTGGAAGCATCATACTACTGGACTTCAAACTATACTACAAGGCTATGGTAACTAAAACAGCATGGTACTGGTACAATAACAGACACGTAGACAATAAAACAGAATAGATAACTCAGAAACAAGACCACACATCTACAAACATCTGATCATCAACAAACCTGACAAAAACATGCAATGGGTAAAGTATTCCTTATTTAATGGTGCTGGGAGAACTGGCTAGCCATATGCAGAAAATAGAAACTGGACTTCTTCCTTACATCTTCTTATATAAAAATTAACTCAAGATGGATTAAAGACTTAAATGTAAAACCCCTAGAAGAAAAATCTAGGCAATACCATTTAGGACATAGGCATGGGCAAAGATTTCATGATGAAATTGCCAAAAGCAATTGCAACAAAAGCAAAAATTGACAAATGGGATCTAATTAAACTAAAGAGCTTCTACACAGCAAAGGAAACTACCATCAGAGTGAACAGGCAACCTACAAACAACCCCATTAAAAAGTGGGTAAGGGACATGAAAAGACACTTCTCAAAAGTCAACATTCATGCGGCCAACAAATATATGAACAAAAGCTCAACATACTAATCATTAGAGAAGTGCAAATCAAAGCCTCAGTGAGATACCATCTCACACCAGTCAGGATGGTGATTATTAAAAACTCAAGAAACAACAGATGCTGGCAAGGTTATAGAGAAATAGGAATCTCATTGGTGGGAATGTAAATTAGTTCCACCATTGTGGAAGACAGTGTGGTGATTCCTCAGAAATCTAGAACCAGAAATACCATTTGACCCAGCAATCCCATTACTGGGTATATACCCAAAGGACTATTAATTATTCTATTACAAAGATACATGCACATGTATGTTCGCTGCAGCTCTATTCACAATAGCAAAGAAATGAAATCAACCCAAATGCCCAACAAGGATACACTGGATAAAGAAAATGTATACACAATGGAATACTATTTAGCCATAAAAAGGAATGAGATTACATCATCTGCAGGAACATGGATGGAGCTCAAAGCCATTATCCTCAGCAAACTAATGCAGGAATAGAAAATCAAACACCATATGTTTTCACTTATAAATGGGAGCTGAACAATGAGAACACACGGACCCAAGGAGGGAAACACCACACACTGGGTGGTTTGGAGGGAGGGAGAGCACCAGGATAAATAGCTAATGCATGATGGGCTTAACACCTAGGCGATGGGTTCAAAGGTGCAGGAAACCACTATGCCACACGTTTACCTATGTAACAAACTGGTACTTCCCACACATGTACCCCACAACTTAAAATAAAATTTATAAAGTGTACTGTCTAGGTATGCCATTTAGTTGCTCTAAATTTTATACAGTTATAGTTTCTATGCTTTCTATTTTGTTTATTTTTGACAATGTTGATCAAGTTCTTTTATATCTTGTTTTCTTTTAAATCTAGGAGATTTTATGTAACAGCTTACTTAACCATAAGTACACTTTCTTCACAACATTTCCCTTCAGTATACTGATGAAAATGACATCCATTCTTGAAAATATGAAAAAAAATGCTTTCTATATTATAAATTGGAAAATGATATATACAGATTTTATCATTATACTATTCTCACTCATTTCTATTTTTGCTTCTCTTTTTTACAACATCAAAAGTTGTACCTGTTTGATAGTTAATATTTCTTCTTTTCCTATTATCTTCTCTCTAAATTTTCTTAACCCTGAATCTTTTAGAATTCTCATGGGAAAAACTGTTAGATACTTCTCTTTATGTTCTGTCTTCTCAAAGGCATTAAATCACCTAAGCTTTTATACAGCACATCCCTAAAGATAATCTTTTGGATCCATGGAGTTTAACACATTTTTCTTAAACACATCATAATCTCTAGTTTTCTTTGTTCATGCAGATGTGAAATCTGCAGTCTTTGTAGTGCAGAGAATCACAAGTCCATTTTTTTATTATATGATTATTTTATTGTAGCTCATGCTTACCAATGCCAACCTTAATTTTTCTTTTCTTAAATAATTCTCTTACAAAAACACCAGAGCAATTTGTATTATGCTATTTTTTTTTCTTTTGCTAATAACGTATTGCTGCAGTGTTTTTCTGAGAGACTTGTATACCCTTGCAATTTATACCAACTATCACATCAAAAGTTGCAATGCGGGCCGGGCGCGGTGACTCACGTCTGTAATCCCAGCACTTTGGGAGGCCGAGGCGGGTGGATCACGAGGTCAAGAGATCGAAACCATCCTGGTCAACACGGTAAAACCCCGTCTCTACTAAAAATACAAAAAATTAGCTGGGCATGGTGGCGCGTGCCTGTAATCCCAGCTACTCAGGAGGCTGAGGCAGGAGAATTGCCTGAACCCAGGAGGCGGAGGTTGCGGTGAGCCGAGATCGCGCCATTGCACTCCAGCCTGGGTAACAAGAGCGAAACTCCGTCTCAAAAAAAAAAAAAAAAAAAAAAAGTTGCAATGCTGCAGTTTTGCAAATATTTGTAATAATGTGTAAACTAATGAGCTTTCATTTGTGTATTATACAGTAAGATTCTAATTATTTGCACTAATGGAAAGGAACAAAAATAAAGACAGGTTTAAATACTAAATTCCAACAATTAAATGATGCCTATTAGTATCTGAAACTCTGAAGATTGCATAATAAAAAATAAGGAAGTCATGCTGATAATATATACAGCTGAGATCAGAACTTAAAAGTACATAGTTTTCCTTATCTTACCCAAATGTCTACATCTCTCTATGCTGGAAATAGATCATCTCTCTCTCTCTCTCTGGTTGATAAAATAAATAATCTAAACAGAGATAACTTTGTTCAAAATTTTCTATATCTCTCTCTCAGGTTGATAAAAATAAATCACCTCACCTCAACAGAGATAACTTCTTTCAAAATTTTCTACAGCCCAAGATAACAGGTAATCTGGGAGCAAAGAAGATTAACATTTCAGCAAAATAAATGTTCAAAACCAACTATTTGCTATCTGTCCCAAGGTACAGCAAAAGAGACTGGTTACAACCTGCCAATTTGATTGTATACAAAGAATCTTTGTCACCTCCATCATCATGTATTGAGCATACAGTTTGTACTAGTCATCATATTCACGGCTAGCTCTCTAGGTGTGTTTTAGATTTTTAGGTTTACACTGAGAAAAGTAAGGCTTAAAGAGGGTAATCTGCCCAAGAACAGATAGATAATAAATCACTGAAGGAAAAATTTAAACTAAATAGGATTTACTCCAAGCTCAGGGACTGCTGCATTCCCACTGTAGGCTACCCTACTCTTCCACTATAGCAAATTCAGTCTTATGACATCTATAAGCAGAGCTCATCTCTTTTCTCTGATGTACAATTTTCTCTTCTTTTCTCTGATACTGGTATCACAAAACAATGTCTACTCCTCCATGTCATTTTCTAAAAAAATAAAAATAAAAATCTTTGAGAGATCCTCGACGTTTTCCTTTGAATGCCAATGTGATGTAAAGACTTACTCTTTTTAGCGTACGAATGGAAGCACACATTTTATGGTCTCTGAAGAAGTCAGATTTATCATATATGCCGCTGTCCTGGGCCCTGCCGTCTTGGCTATGAAGGAGGGGCACCAATTGGCTGCTGTAATCAGTCATGCATTGTGTGTGCTCGGCACACTTCTTACAGTTAGGTCTGGCCATATTTCCCACAGTCTGAAATTTATTCACGTCAGCCTGTATCCCAGCAGGAGATAGTTTGTCTCTTTGATATGTTATTGGCTTCTAGAAGCCTGACAGTTCTCCCTGTGTAGTTTTAATACATACTGATGAGTTTCCTGAACTATTATATGCACTCAAAAATTCTTACAGTACCTCAAAGGCATTTTGCTTTATTTACCAGTTTTCAATATGTGGTCTCCGGGCCACTAGAGAGTCTTCAAGGTACCAAAAAGGTTTGGGGGACCTTTCTCAAAACTCGAAAGGCTTAGGGGAGACAGTATTCTTAGCAATGCTGAAGCTGTAGAAGTTCTATGTAGCATTAAAATTCTTTCATTGTATCACAATTATGTAAACTCACTCATATAACCTGGTTAATTAATGCTAATTGGAATCTCCAGTTAACAATTATAATGGCGCTAAGGATGAAAAACTAACTGATGATAAACTCATAAAGATATTTTTATTGACAAAATCCTCAACCTTAGAGTGCAAAAGGACCAAATAATTTAATGGGTCCTTGGAGCTAATGAGAGTGAGATTTTTTTTTTTAATCTATCCACCTATTTAACTAAAAGAATCAGTTTTAATAGCAATGGTAATGATTATTATCAGCATATTATAGTAATGCAACCAGCTACCACTGAGTTCCTACTATAAATCATATAATAGACGACACTGCCTTCTTTACATAGATAAGCAAAGTATGTTAAAAAGTAAAAATGAACCCGCAATTTCCACAATAGAAAACCATTGGATTTTGTACTGCCTTACAAAGTCCTCCACCTTAAACAAAAGCAATTATCTATTAACACAAACTGAATACACTTAAGAAATTATCCACGTTCAGAATGTACCTAATAAAGTACTAGACTTTCCAATGATACAATAAAGTGAACCACGCAGTTATTTGCCTATGTGCTGCACAGACACAAAACACATTCCGTGTAAGCACATCAGTATTTTCTGTCCATTTCCAAAGTGAGTTTCCTTATTTTTGGTTACATTAAAGAGACAGGCATATGAAGAGGATAATTGTTCCTAAGTAGCAACATGGAAAGAAAGCCACAATTCAAGTGATTCAGGAATGCCCCTAAGTCTAGGGAGGACGCTATAAGGTGACTGTACTTGAAAGCCGAGCAGAACCTTATCTTTCCAAAACACAGTGTACAATCTACCACCCCAGTCTGTATGTATTTGCGTGATAGTTCAATACTCACCAAATAAAGGATATTTTTCTCTAAATTTTCTTACTGTTAATCTACGCTTACCTGACTCCCTGGGGTATTTCTCTGTGTGTACCTTTTTTACCCTAAATCTCATTCTCCATTAGCTTCTTCAGCCTAAAAATTTATTTTTGGAGATACTGTTTTTATTTTAATCATGGAACATATTATGATTTCCATGTTTCTACTAAATATATTTCTACTAAATAACTTCCACTAACCTTATTATCCTAATGACACTAGAATTTCACAGAATATCTGTTCTAACTACTCTTCTCTCCATTTAATATTAAAGTCTTACTTTAAGTTTTCCCCAAGTTTACCGTCATCTCATTATCATTCTGTCAAATTCATAACCTATAAATAAGTTCATAAGTGCACAAAAGAACTCCTCTGTCATAGACAAGTTTCACATTGAGAGGCTAAGAATGAGCTAGTCATGTAAATACTTACACCTTAATTCGTGTGTTTTGAAATCATATGTGATATTCTACATTGCATTGTGTGGAATCTGGCTCCAGTTTAAAGAAAATGGACAAAACAATTACCAAGCTGACAGAATATTTTTCAAACTGACTGTGAAATAAAGCCTAGAGAACTTTACTTTCAAAGTCCTCCCTCAACTCAAACATACCTTGCTTGGAGTCTGGAATCAAACACTGGGTTTGTGTTGGCTCTGTCTCAACATTCCACATCCAATTTTTCAGCAGTTTCATCACCTTAATTTAAAATTATACACTATAACCAATGAAACAAGATTACTAAAAATGTAGTATTGAAAGCCAATCATTCTACACACACTGAATAATGCTTTTTTAACTAAAACAATCATCCTTCAGCCCTGGACAAAAAATAATAATAAACTAGAGCATTATATTTAAGTAATATCTATTCCAAAAACGGCTGACATGGGAGGGTAGGATGATGACGCCTGAGTTATGCATTACACTGTGGGATTCATGGAAAAACTTTCAGCAATATGAAGCACTCTGGTGCAACCAGACTTAGTGCAGTGAGCTCACTGTAGTAAACCTGGTGTGCAGTTACCAGAAAAGGGTTTTTTCATTCGAAGACATCATTCTGACAGCCTGTAAGACACTGAAAAGCACGCTCAGAAGCCAGGCACACAACACCTAGAGCTACAAACACAACTTAGTATTTCTCAGAAGACTACTATCATATGTTATGTGTACATATGCATTACGTGTGTATAAACTGTAGTCATATGTATCCGTATATTGTGTACACTTGTAGTGTGTCACATACGTATGTGAACTGTATGCATGTTTATGTTATGTGTATGTGTGTACTGTGTCTGAATGTATGTGTACATATGTCTTATGTGCGTTACATATATGAATGTATTGTGGTGTGTTACGTGTATTGTGTGTAAATATGTGTATGTTATGTGTACGTATTGTGTTCTCTGTGTGTAGATTTGTCTACTTATATATTGTGTGTATGTTATCTGTACATATGTATTGTATGTGAATGTGTACATTGTGTATTGTGTGTGCATATGTATTGTGTGTACATGTGTATGTTATCTGTATGTATGTGTGTATGTTATGTGTACATAAGTATTGTTATGTGAAGGTATGTGTATGTTGCATGAACGTCTTTAATATGAATGTGTAGGTATGCATATGTAATATGTATATGCATATTATGTGTACATATGTATTATATATATGTGGTCTGTTTGTAACGTCTGTGTTTATATTATGTTACATTTGTTTGTATATAACTAGATTTTACTGGATGTTACTAGATGTAGGTAACATGCGGAGTAACATGCACATAACATGCAGTGCACATATGTGAATATGTGTGTACACACATGCTTAAATTCGTGCATGTACATGTGCATTGGTGTGTGGTGTGTGTGTGTTGCCTGTGGGGAGGGTATATGCATGTGGTGTGTGTGGGGTGTCTGTGTGTGGGGTGTCTGTGTATGTGGTGTCTGTGTGTGGTGCCTATGTGGGGTGTATGTGATATATGGGTGGGGTGTCTATGTGTGGGGTTTGTATGTGTACATGTGTGGTGTACATGTGGGGTGTCTATACATGAGGGGTGTCTGTGTAAGGTGTCTGTGTGGGGTGTCTGTATCCATGGCGTAAGGTGTCTTTGTGAGGTGTCGCAGGATGTCTATATGCCTGGTGTATGTGTGTGTGTGTGGTGTGTGGTGTATGTGTTTGTGTGGTGTGGTGTATGCATGTGTGTGGTGTGTGTGAATGGTGTATACATGTGTGTGGTGTGTGGTGTATGCGTTTGGTGTGTGGGGTGTGGTGTATGTGTATAGTGTATGTATGTGTAGTGTGTGTGGTATATGTATGTGATGTGTATGGTGTCTGGTTTGTGTGGGGTGTGTGGTGTGTGTGGTGTCTGTGTGTGGTGTCTGTGTGAGGTGTGTCTGTCTGAGGTGTATGTGTGGTATGTGGTGTGTGTGTGTGTGGTATGTGTGTGATATAAGTGTGTGGTGTGTGATATGTGTGTGTGGGGGCAGTGTGTGTGTGGCATATGTGTGTGGGGGGTGTATGTGTTGTATGTGTGTGAGTGTATGCGTATGGGGGTATGGGGGTGTTTATGTGTATGGTGTTTATATGTAGGGTATATGTATATGGTGTCTATGTGTATGTGTGGGGTGTCTGGGTTGTGTACATTGGGTGTGGGGTATATATGTGTACGTGTGAGGTATGTATGTGTATTTGTATGTGTAGGGTGTATGTGTAGGTGTGGGGTGTGTGTATGTGTAGGTGTGGCGTATGGGGTGTGCAGTGCACGTGTGTGGGGTGTATATATATGTAGGTATGTGTGGGGTGTATGGTATGTGATGGATGACATGAGAGAAACAGATACATATATAAGATATATATGAAAGACAGCAATATGAGAGAGAGACATGAAAGCGATGAGAGATGAGAGATACGACAGATGAGAGATGAAACAGATAAGAGAGACAGATGAGATGAGAGATCAGACAGACGTGAGAGATGAGAGATAAGAGAGAGATAAGAGATTAGAGACATGACAGAGAGAGACATGACAGACAAGATGAAAGAGATGAGATAGAAGAGATGAGAGATCTGAGAGATATGAGAGAGATATGTATATGTGTACATATGTATATTATGTGTGTATATATGTGTATATTTATGTGTGTGTGTATATATATGTATCCTGGCAGCAGAGTTTACTGGAAATAACTGGAAGTTAGTTGAATTGGGACTTGGCCTGGCCTGCTGCATACTCGTATAACTGCCACAAATGGGCCTCTGATGTTTTATTATGTAATTTGTTAAATTAGAGAATATATTTTAACTAGACGACTTCCATGGTCCTTTTACTTTATGATTCTATCATCTCTAACTACACACACACACACACACACACACACACACACACTCTCATGGACATAGAGGAGACGAAATTAAATCCTAGCTATTAAAGAAGCAACCCTCAAAACACAATTCCGAGAGATGTTTTATGGGTTAGTTAAGAATGAAAGTTTTAGAATAAATGTTAATTTTTACAGTGACCACCTACATCTATAAATTAATCAATGAAAACTTTTATTAATCTAAATTGACAGTTAAGCAAAAGTTTGAAAGATTTTCTCCTAATGTACCAGAAGCATATTAATTTGGAAGTTTGAAGAGTCTGTGGTGTAGTTATCATAGTCCATAAATGAAATAAACTTGGGAGTCCTTCTGTTTAAGCACAAGGTGTCACATCCCATTCTTCTTAGCAAGGAAAGAACTAGGGATTCTTACCTATGCCACCCAATACTTCAAAGTGTTACCCTTCTCTAAGTGGGCATGGGGAGACATTAAGTAATTATCTATACTCATTTGTTCTTCACTCTAATTAGTTCATTTGTGATCTACTTAGACTCCTGGAAATGTTTAACTCAGAAGCATTTCTCCATGGTCCCTGGGTTTTTCTGCTCAAATGCGTATCTTTATTTTCAATCTGCCATTTTTCTCTGTAAACCCTTCCATGGTGCTACATAAATCCTTCAATTACTAGATGTGGATATATTTTAGCAGGTTCTGCCTTACCTCCTGCTCCTAACTCTCTACCAATGTAAGAATGGTACTGTACATTTAGCTTTGATAACCATTCCAATAAGACAGTCTTTAATCACACTGCATACACTTTGCCAGATTGCCTCCATTTATGAACTCCTTAAGTTTTAAATGCCAAACCTCAAATACAGCTGCAAAAGTTGAGCTATATACTCATGAGATTAAACAGAAAATAACTGATAACTCCAGGAAATGAAGCTTGGCTCAAACCATCACTGCTTGAAACTAATTCCCTAAAATTGAGTAGGGACAATAATTTAGCTTCGCCATTTGAACATAAAACATCAAACCAAAATGAGGTCTATGATGGATGTTTAAACTGATAATTTAGCATCTCAAATAAGATTATTAAACAGAGATTCCCACGTAATATTAGAATAACCATAAGCACATTTAGAGGGTAACTGACCCCTTGCTCTCAAAGTAAACACACAACTTAGTAAGTCCCTAAAAAGAGTTGACACAGTTCATTTGTCATATTCATGGCTGTCAATCATTTTTTCATTAGCCTATCTATATTAGTAACATCTTATGAGTTCTGCTTCCTCAAATTAGAATTCAGAATTCAAATATTTTGCCTTTCTTTTGGAAGTAAAATACTAAATAAGTCTCTATTAATCAAAATCCTTCACAAGGGACTGACTTAGAAGTAAATAATGTTGAAGTAGACTTGATGTGGACATTCAGTTTTGCTTGCGTATGTGACAAGACAGTATCAACCTTTTGAGAATAACTGTAGTGTTAACAGGTGAATCTTTGATGCCTGGGAGAAATGGCTGTAATAAAGATGAATTTCTGGTCTTTGGTGCTTCTCTGTGGCAGCAGAAATGGTGGGTATATTTTTCTGCAAAGGTGGAGCATTGTTCCTCTACCCTTGACCATTAGTCAATTTCTTCAGTCCTCCCAGTGATTTGGGGAGCAATCTAATATTCTTCAAAGTAACACTCCTGCTTTTATTAGCCTATTTCCGTTTGCAACTAGGAAAACTGACCTAAAAACTAATCAATTCAAAACCATTTGTAGCAGCTGAAGAATAATGAAAATATTGCTTCTGTAAAGATAAAGTGTTTACATCAGCAGTAACAGTTCTAAGTTCATAAAACAATCAGAAAAGATTATAAGATTTTTAGATAGTACAGTCTTACACCACTTACTGCCACAAATTCACAAGTATTCATTAATATGAATTTTAAGCACAAAACAACAAAAAGAGTAAATAATTGAGGGTTAAAAACACCAATCCTAAGTAATTAAAGCTTTGTCTATGTTGCTATTCTTACTTGTATACATGAGATTATGATTGCCCTAGAGAATTTAGTATTGCTAAATCTCCAAATTCAGGCTTTTGATAATGTATTTCTGAATTTTTTAAGAACATATTTTTTGTACATTGTTTCATTTACATTAGTTCATGCTTTTCAATTAAGTAACCTTGTTTTTAGAACTCTGTATTTGATGTCTCAAAGACAGCTTGAGCTGACTGATAACGCAATCTTCCCATTTTAATATATCACTTAACTACTATTTTTCTCAAAGTATGGTTCAACAGAAGGAAAAAATACTTCAGAGAAGTACCTTAAAGAGTAAAATGGGACAATTAATAATCTACATATATATATAAATATATATACACACTTTGCTATTCAAAACAATCTAAGATAATTTTTGGTTTTGAGAAGTCAGATAAGGGTAAATTATAGTTGTTTCAAAGTCAATATGAACTTTAGGCTCAGTGCGGTGGCTCATGCCTCTAATCCTAACACTTTGGGAGGCCAAGACAAGACGATCACTTGAGTTCAGGAGTTCGAGACCAGCCTAGGCAAAACAGCAAGATTTCATCTCTACCAAAACAAAACAAAACAAAAAATTAGCCAGGCAAGGTGGCTCACACCACCTGGGGTCCCAGCTACTCAGGAGGTAAAGGTGAGAGAATCTCTTGGGCCCAGTTGGTCAAGGTTTCAGTGAACCACATTCATACCACTGCCCCCCACCATAGGTGACAGAGTAAAATCCTGTCTCAAAAAAATTAAGACCTTTAATTGTAAATATCAATTGTCTCTGAAACTTTAAAATTCCTCACTCAGTTGACAAGACAGATTTAAGAGCTTTGGAAGGCTGAGGAAGATAAATTTTGTAGTATATAGTATGAGCACAAAGCTGTGTGAAGAAAGAGCTTCAGGAAACTAAGTAGAGTGCCTCATGAATCTGTTGCTGAATATTCTACTGCTCATGCACAAAGTAAAATCCCACAAAACCATGCACAGGAGTGGTGAGCTATGAGCTGAACAGGTATCTTGTGTGGCTCTGGGTCATTAGATATGTCTCAGTAGTAACAAGCCAGAGAGCGCCTCCCGAATACCCAGGGGATTCAGTCTAGTCAACCAAGAAGTCATGCCTTGGTAATGGCATTCAACTAGCCTTTCAGTATATGCTCTTTCAAATCTGCCCTAACAAAGATTGAAAACATTCCTGAAAATGATCGCACTGGTACTCAAGTAACTTAGTTTTCCAGAATAAAGTCTAATAATATTTAATGGAACACACCGTATTAGCTTGCCAGGGTTGCTGTAACAAAGTACCACAACTTAATTTGGGTGACTTAAGCAACACAAACGTGTGGTCTCACAGTTCTGAAGTTTGGAAGTCTGAGAGTAAGATGACAGAAGGGCTGGCTCCTTCTGAGAGCTGTGAGGAATGGTTCTGTTCCAGGCCTCTCTTGTAGGCTTATAGATGGGGATCTTCATGTTCACAAGGTGTTCTTCCTCAATGTATGTCTGTACGTAAATTCCTCCCTTCTCCATTAAACCAGTGGTATTAGATATATGACATAAAAACAGCAGTCATCTTAGGTTACAAGCCCACACTCCAGTGTCACTTCAACTTCAGTCATTACCTCTGCAATGACCCTATTTCCATATAAAGTCACATCCTGGAGTGTTGAGGGTTAGGACTTCGACATACGAATTGGGAGGAAGGGGCACAATTCTACCCATACTGTGTGCCAAACTTCTACATTAAAATGAGTAAAATATAAAATTGTAGCTTCAAATTTAAAAAAAATTGCCAGGCATAAAATAAGCAGGAAATGGTAACTCACAAGCAGAAGACATATGTCAATAGAAACGATACCAGAAAATAACAAAGATGATGAAATAAGCAGAAAAGAACTTCCAAAGAGCCATTAAAAATGTGTACTGAATTTAAAGGGAAACATTACCCAGAAGAAAAACAAAATAAAAATTGTAAATTAGTACCAAATGGAAATTCTACAACTGCAAAACCAATATATTAAATGAAAAACTCACTAGATAAGATTAACCAAATAGTCTAATGTATGTATAATTAGAATCCCAGGAGAAGTTAGACAGGTAGAAAGAAAACAGTATTTTAAAGAATGGGTGTAATTTTTGCAAATACGATAAACATGATAAAAATTTTAAGTCAACAGAGTCGAAGCTCAGTGAATCATAATAAAATCACACTAAGGCATATTATGACAAGTTTTCTGAAAATCAGTAATAAAGAGCAAAGCTTGAAGGATTCCAAGAAAAAGTGGTCATGTATACAAAGGATCAAAAATAAGATTAACTGCAGACTTTTCATCTGAAAATATGCAAACCAGAAGATAGTCAAACGACATCTTTAAAGTGTTAAAAGAAGGAGCGGAAACCCTATTTACCTAGAATTTTATCTCCAGGAAAACTCTCTCTCAATTTGTTGCCAGCACATGTGCATGAGAAGAAATGTTTAAGAAAGTTCTTGTGAGGCCAGGCACAATGGCTTACACCTGTAATCCCAGCACTTTGGGAGGCCAAGGCAGGTGGATCACAAGGTCAGGAGTTCTAGACCAGCCTGGCCAACACGGTGAAACCCCCATCTCTACGAAAAGTACAAAAATTAGCCAGATGTGGTGGCACACACCTGGAATTTCAGCTATTCAGGAGGCCAAGGCAGGAGAAATGCATGAACCCAGGAGGCAGAGGTTGCAATGAGCCAAGATCATGCCAATGCACTCCAGCGTGGGTGACAGAGTAAGACTCTTGCTAAAAAAAAAAAAAAATTCTTGTGGCAGAAATACAATAACAAACAATAGCTTGGATCCAAACAAATGGAGAGTTCCAGAAATGATAAACATAAAGATTAACAGAAAGTACTTTTTAAAATTTTGATTTATTTAAAAGATAACAGAGTGTCTAGAACAAAAATGATAGCAACTACGAAGAGGATTAGACATATGCAAAAGCAGGAGGCATAACCAAAAAGGCTCTTACATGAGAAATGCTATTGTATTATTTGCATGTAGACTATAATAAATAGCGATACAGACTGTAAGTGCTAGAACTACCACTAAAATTGGAAGCAGAGGTATAGCTAAAAAGCCAATAGCACAAATATGAAGGACTACTAAAAAAGGGCTAATAAAAGAGAAAGCAGGAAAGGATGAAAAAAAAAAAAGCCAAAGAAGAGATGGAACAACAGGAAACAAATACCAAACTGGTAGACTTAATAAAACCATATTAATAATAAAATTAAACATAAATGTTTAAACATTCCAATGCAAAAGCAGAGTGTGTTAAACTGAAAAAAGTATTTAAAAGCCATCTAAAGTATTTTAAATACAAATACAGAGAAAAGTCCAAAGTAAAATGAAGAAAAACATTATACTCTGCAAACATTAATCATAGCAAAGCTGAAGGAGCAGTATTTAATACGAGAGAAGGGAACTTCAGAACGACGACTATTATCTGAAATGAAGACAGACATTTCATAATGATTACAGGTTAATTTACCAAGACTTAACAGTTTCAACAGTGTGTTTAACAATAGAACTTCAGAGTAACGCAAACAAAAATATAACTGATAGAAATTACTGGAGAAATAGACAAATCCACAATTATAATAAGAAATTTTAATGTTCCTCTCTGAATAATTGGTAGAAAGACTAGGCAGAAAAATCAATAAACTCAAAGAAGCAGCAAATAATACCATTAAACTTATCTAACACACATTTATAGACTGAAACCCACAAGTTACACATGATTATCAAGTGCATACAGAATATTTACCAAGATAAGCCATATTCTAAGGGCCATAAAAGAAATCTTAATAAGTTCATAAGGATTGAATTCATAAAAATACTTTCTTGGACAATAATTAAGTTACATTAGAATTAAGTTCAGAAAAGTTAAGAAGAGAGTATCTAGAAAATAAATCACTGAATACTTACAAGTTAATCAACACACTTCTAAGTAACTCATAAATTAATTGCACAAGGAAAATTAGAAAATACTTTCAATTGAAAATAAAATACAGAATATCAACCTCTGCAGGATGTATCAAAAGCCAGGTTTGAATGATTGTATTACAGATAAAAGCAGTGAGAGATAAGACTTTTTGCATGCAGAAGAATAGAGATAAGGACTGGAGTTCTCATCAGAAACAACAAATGTAGAAAGACAGTGAAATCAGACAGAACACATACTATATGATTTCTTCTATATAAAATTCTAGGATATTCACACAGATATATGATTACACAAAAAAACATAAATTGTATTGAAAAATACACTTTATTTGCTATGATATTTTAATGTACTATAGCTCTGCTTGAGAAAGAGACAAATAAGAATTCAGTGTATATAACTGGTATTTATTTATGCATTTATCTATCTATGATTCATATAAACATGGGGGGGGGTGTTTTGGTAGGTATTAATATACCAAACATACACAATTCTGAAACCTGGAGAGTTTAGCTTCTTTACAATACCCATAGGTCATATTATCATCATATATTAGGGCATATCTATAAGAAAACTCTCAAGAAACTTAAATATGGAAATAATATGGGCCACACTATTTGACTATAAAAAAGTAAAAACCAGAAAATGACAAAAATAGAAACATGGAACCCCATTTAGCAGGAAAAATTTTTAATCACATGACAGAGTATTTAGAAAAGAATTAGAGTGAAAGCAGTACGTGTCAAACAAAAAGTGAATACTTCTAAAATTGTGATTCAAAAAATTTACTAGCTTAAAAACTTAAAATGAGTTATAAATTTACTCAAGAATTAACAGAGTAATATGAAATAAGTAAAAAAAAATTCCTATTTTAAAAACAGTTGGTTTGATAATTAAAAAACTAATTTCTGAAATACCCTCAGATTAAGCACATTAGCAAAATGAAAAAAAAAAGAGGATAAACTCAAGTAACAAAAAATAAACAAGAATGAATAACCTAAATGTGGATCAATTTGAGAATATTTTCCTTGACTCTATGAAATTCTCTTTGAAAATATGGATGAATAAGATATTTCTAAGACAGTTATAAATCATCAGAAATTACTTTAAAACTAACAATAAAAATAAGCTTTCTAAACAGCTTCATCCAAGCCTAAATGACTTCACAGCTGATATTTTTCACACTTGCAAATCACATCTAGGTCTGATGTTATTTAAACTACTTAATATCAGAGGGGGAAAGAAAACATTCTTTGTGGAAAAATAAGCTAGATTGTTAGGGAATTTCTGCAAACAAAGATTACAAGAAAGGACAAGGCTTGAAAAACACTGAAACACTTTTGCCAAAGCTCCATTACTGTATGCAGGCTACTACTGGCAGGGAAATTGGTAAGGTGACCAAAAACCAAAACCAGAATCCAAACTCAAAGATTCAGGAAATATGATATATTATAAAAGAAAGAGTATCAGTGAGGACTTCCACCAAGATGGCTGAACAGGAACAGCTCTGGAGTGCAGTTGCCAGTGAAAGTGATGCAAAGGCAAATGATTCCTGCATTTCCAACCGAGGTACCAGGTTCATCTCAATGGGACTGGATAGACAGTGGGTGTAGCCCAAAGAGGGCAAACTGAAGCATGGTGAGGTGTTGCATCACCTAAGAAGAGCAAAGGGCTGGCTTCCCTCCTAACCAAGGGAAGCCACTGGGGACTTTTCCAGACACTCTGGCACTCCAGCTCAGATACTGTGCTTCTCCCATGGTCTTTACAAAGTGCAGACCAGGGGATTCTTGCCTGTGCCAAAACACCAGCACTGGGGATTTCCAGCACAAAATTGGGCAGCCATTGTAGCTGGCACCTGGAACACCAGCAAGACAGAACTGCTCATTCCCTAAAAAAAAGGGGGCTGAAGGCAGGGAGCCAAGTGATCTGGCTCTGCAGGTTCACCCACACCAAGGCCAGCAAGCTGAGGCCCACTGGCTTGAGATTTTCACAGCCAGCAGAGCAGTTTGAGCTCAATCTGGGAAGGTCGAGCTCTGTGGGGGAAGGGGCACCCACCATTACCTAGACAGTTCTAACCTTGCCTCTGTAAACAAAATCGCAGGGAAGTCTACACAGCAGCTGGGCAGAGCCTGTAGCAGCTCAGCAAGGCCTCTGCAGGCAGACTGTGACTAGACATACTTTCTTCCTGGGCAGGGCATCTCTGAAAAAAGGCAGCAGCCCATCAGGGACTTATAAATAATGCCCCAACTTCCGGGACAGAGCACCTGGAAAAAGGGGCAGTTGTAAGTTCCACTTCAACAGACTTACAACATCCTTTTCCCAGCAGCTCTGAAGAGAGCAATGGAGCTCCCACCACAGCACTTCAGCTCTGATAATAGACAAACTGCCTGCTCAAGTGGCTCCTGACCCTCATATTTCCTAAGAGACATCTCATACAGGAGGGCTCTGGCTGATATCTGGCAGGTACCCTTCTGGGACAAAACTATCAAAGGAACAGGCAGCAATCCTTGCTGTTCTGCAGCCCCCACTGGGTGATTCCCAGGCAAGCAGGGTCTGGAGGGGACCTCCAGCAGTACTTCAGCAAAGGAGCCTGACTGTTAGAAGGAAGACTAAAAAAAAGAAAGAAATAGATTAAACATCAACAGGAAGGATGTCCATTCAGAGACCCCATCCAAAAGTCACCAACTTCAAAGACCAAAGTATATAAATACATGCCGATGGGAAGAAACAAGCACTAAAAGGCTGAAATCACCAAAAACCGGAACGCCTCTTCTGCTGCAAGGGATCACAACTCCTCACTAGCAAGGGAAGATAATGGGATGGAGAACGAGTTTGACAAATTGACAGAAGCAGGCTTCTGAAGGTGGGTCATAAATAACATTTCTGAGCTAAAGGAACATGTTTGAAACCAATGCAAGGAAATTAAGAACCCTGAAAAAAGGTTAGATGAAATGCTAACTAGAATAACCAGCTTAGAGAATAACATAAACGACTTAAAGGAGCTGAAAAACACAGCACAAGAACTTCATGAAGCATGCACAAGTTTCAATAGCCTAATCGATCAAGCGGAAGAAAGGATATCAAAGATTGAAAATCAACTCAATGAAATAAAATAAGAAGGCAAGATTAGAGAAAAAAGAGTGAAAAGAAATGAACAAAGCCTCCAAGAAATATGAGATTATGTGAAAAGATCAAATCTATGTTTCATCGGTGTACCTAATGTGACAAGGAAAATGAAAGCAACTTGGAAAACACCCAACAGGATACCATCCAGGAGAACTTAGCCAATCTATAAGGGCAGGCCAACAGTCAAAATCAGGAAATACAGAGAACACCACAGAGATATTCCTCAAGAAGAGCAACCCCAAGGCACATAATCATCAGATCCATCAAGGTTGAAATGAAGGAAAAAAATGCTAAAAGCAGCCAGAGAGAAAGGTTTGGTTACCCACAAATGGAAGCCCATCAGACTCACAGTGAATCTCTTGGCAGAAACCCTACAAGCTGGAAGAGAGTGGAAGCCAATATTCAACATCATTAAAGAAAAGAACTTTCAACCCCAAATTGCATATCCAGCAAAACTAAGCTTCATAAGCTAAGGAGAAATAAAATCCTTTAAACAAGCAATTGCTGACAGATTTTGTCACCACCAGGCCTGTGTTATAAAAGCTCCTGAAGGAAGCACTGAACATGGAAAGGAACAACCAGTACCAGCAACTGCAAAACCATACCAAATGGTAAAGACCATCAACACAATGAAGAAACTGCATCAACTAAGGGGCAAAACAACCAGCTCGCATCAAAACGGCAGGATCAAATTCACACATAACAATATTAGCCTTAAATGTAAATAGGCTAAATGCCCCAATCAAAAGACACAGACTGGCAAATTGGATAGAAAGTCAAAAGCCATCGGTGTGCTATATTCAGGAGAACCATCTCACATGCAAAGACACACATTAGCTCAAAATAAAGGGATGGAGGAAGATTTACTAATCAAATGGAGAGCAAAAAGAAGCAGGAGTTGCAATCCTAGTCTCTGATAAAATAGACTTTAAACCAACAAATATCAAAAGAGACAAAAAAGGGCATTACATAATGGTAATGGGATCAATACAACAAGAAGAGCTAATTATCCTAAATATATATGCACCCAATACAGGAGCACCCAGATACATAAAGCAAGTTATTAATGACCTACAAAGAGACTTAAGACTCCCACACAATAATAGTAGGAAACTAACACCTCACTGTCAATACTAGACACATTAACAAAACAGAAACACTCCACTGTCAATATTAGATCAAAAAGACAGAAAACTAACAAGGATCTCCAGGACTTGTACTAAGATTTGGACCAAAGGACTACATTCTGTGGATGTCTAACAGACATCTACAGAAGTCTCCACCCCAAAACCACAAAATACACAATTTTCTCAGCACCACATAGCACTTACTGTGAAACTGACCACATATTTGGAAGTAAATCACTCCTCAGCAAATGCAAAAGAACAGAAATCATAACAGTCTCTCACACCTGAGTGCACTCAAATTAGAACTCAGGATTAAGAAACTCACTCAGAACTGCACAACTACATGGAAACTGAACAACCTGCTCCTGAATGACTACTGGATAAATAATGAAATGAAGGCAGATATAAAGGCATTTTTTGAAACCAGTGAGAATGAAGACACAACATATCAGAATCTCTGGAACACATTTAGAACAGTGGCTAGAGGAAAATTTATAGTGCTAAATGTCCGCATGAGAAGTAAGGAAAGATCTAAAATCAACACCCTAATGTCACAACTAAAAGAACTAGAGGAGCAATATCAAATTCAAATGCTAGCAGAAGACAACAGATCAGAGCAAAACTGAAGGAGACAAACACACAAAAACACCTTCAAAAAATCAGTAAATACACGACCTGTTTTTTTGAAAAAAATCAACTAAATAGACTACTAGTCATATTAATAAAAAAGAAAAGAGAGAAGAATTGAATCAATGCAATAAAAAATGATAAAAGGGGATATCACCACTTATTCCACAGAAATATAAACTACCATCAGAAATTACTATAAATACCTCTACGCACATAAACCAGTAAATCTGGAAGAAATAGATAAACTCCTGGACACTTAACACCGTCCCAGGACTAATCCAGGAAGAAGTTGAATGCCTGAATAGACAAAGAAGAAGGCCTGAAGTTGAGGCAACAATTAATAGCCTACAAACCAAAACAAGTCCAAGATCAGATGGATTCACAGTCAAATTCTATCAGAGGCACAAAGAGGAGCTGGTACCATTCCTTCTCAAACTATTCCAAACACAAAAAGAGGAAATCCTCCCTAACTTATTTTATGAGGCCAACATCATGCGGATACCAAAACCTGGCAGAGATGCAACTAAAAAAGAAAATTTCAGGCCAATATCCATGATCAACATCGATGGGAAAATCTTCAATAAAATACTGACAAACCGAATCCAACAGCATATCAAAAAGCTTATCCATCACAATCAAGTTGGCTTCATCCCTGGGATGCAAGGTTGGTTCAATATATGCAAATCTATAAATGTAATCCATCACATAAACAGAAACAAAGAAAAAAAACCACATGGTTACCTCAACAGATGCAGAGAAGGGCTTTGACAAAATTCAGCAGTGCTTTATGCTAAAAAACTCTCCATTATGTAGGTATCGATGGAACTTATCTCAAAATAATAAAAGCTACTTCTGAGAAACCCACAGCCAGTTTTTGAATGGGCAAAAACTGGTAGCATTCCCTTTGTAAACTGGCACAAGACAAGGGTACCCTCTCTCACCACTCCTATTCAACATAGTATTGGAAGTTCTGGCCAGAGTAATCAGGCAAGAAAAGAAGGAAAGGATATTCAACTAGAAAAAGAGGAAGTCAAATTGTCTCTATTTGCAGACAACATGATTGCATGTTTAGAAGACTCCATCATCTCAGCCCAAAATCTCCATAACCTGATAAGTAACTTCGGCAAAGTCTCAGGATACAAAATCAATGTGCAAAAGTCACAAGCATTCCTATACACAAATAATGGACAAATGGAGAGTCAAATCATGAGCTAACTCCCATTCACAATCACTACAAAGAGAATAAAATACCAAGGAACACAACTAACAAGGGACATAAAGGATCTCTTCAAGGAGAACTACAAACCACTGCTCAAGGAAATAAGAGAGGACATAAACAGATGGAAAAGCATTCCATGCTCATTGTTAGGAATAATCAATATTGTGAAAATGGGCCATACTGTCCAAAGTAATGCTATCTCCATCAAGCTACCATCAACCTTCTTCACACAACTGGAAAAAAACACCTTAAATGTCATATAGAACCAAAGTCCACATAGCCAAGACAATTCTATGAAAGAAAGAAAGAAAAAAAAAAAAAGCTAGAGGCATCATGCTACCTGACTTCAAACTATACTACAAGGCTACAGTAATCAAAACAGCATGGTACTGGAACCAAAACAGAGATACAGACTAATGGAACAGAACAGAGGCCTTGGAAGTAATGCCACACATCTACAAACATCTGATCTTTGACAAAACTGAAAAAAACAAGCAATGGGGAAAGGATAACCTGTTTAATAAATGGTGTTGGGAAAACTGGCTAGCCACATGCAGAATGCTGATACCAGATCCCTTCTTTATAAATTATACAAAAATTAACTCCAGACGTATTCAAGACTTAAACATAAGACCTAACACCCTAGAAGAAAACATAGGCAACACCATTCAGGACATAGGCATAGGCAAGGACTTCATGACTAAAACACCAAAAGCCATGTCAACAGAAGCCAAAACAGACAAATGAAATCTAATTAAACTTCTGTACAGCAAAACAAGCTATCATTAGAGTGAACCAGCAACCAACAGTATGGGAAAAAAATTTTTGCAATCTGCCCATCTGACAAAGGGCTAATATCCAGAATCTACAAAGACCTTAAACAAATTTACAAAAAAAAAAAAACATTGAAAAGTGGGCAAAGGATACTAACAGACACTTTTTAAAAGAAGACATTTATGCAGCCAACAAACATGAATAAATGCTTATCATCACTGGTCATTAGAGAAATGCAAATCAAAACCACATTGAGATACCATCCCACGCCAGTTAGAATGGCAATCATTAATAAATCTGGAGACAACGGCTACTGGAGAGGATGTGGAGAAACAGGAATGCTTTCACACTGTTGGTGGGAGTGTAAATTAGTTCAACCATTGTGGAAGACAGTGAGACAATTCCTCAAGCATCTAGAAATTCCATTTGACCCAGCAATCCAATTACTGGGTATATACCCCAAAGATTATAAATCGTTCTATCATAAAGACACATGACACATATGTTCACCGCAGCACTGTTTACAATAGCAAAGACTTGGAACCAACTCAAATGCCCATCAATGATAGACTGGATAAAGAAAATGTGGCACACATACACTATGGAATACTATGCAGCCATAAATAGTATGAGTTCATGTCCTTTGCAGGGACAGTAATGAAACTGGAAACCATCATTCTCAGCAAATTGACACAAGAAGAGAAAACCAAACACCACGTGTTCTCACTCATAAGTGGGTGTTGAACAATGAAAACACATGGACACAGGGAGGGGAACGCCACACACCAGGGCCTGTTGGGAAATGGGGGAGGGAGAGGAAGGATAGTGGGGGAGTGGGTGGAGGAGCTAGGGGAAGGATAACATTAGGAGATACACCTAATGTAGATAACAGGGCAATGGATGAACCAAACCACCATCACACGTGTATACAATCCTGCATGACTTGCACATGTACCCCAGAACTTAAAGCATAATAAAAAAATAGCATTAGTTTGTCAATTCCTCTTGGTACTTTAGCTTATGGTAGTAATAATGTTGCAAGGAGTTATTAATTACTTTGTGCATAAAATAGAATTCTTTACTATTAAATAAAAAAAAAGATAGCATTTCCAATCTGGAAGAAATACATTATTTTAAGGTGTACTTTGGGAACAACCATCTAGCCATTTAGAAAAAAAAAGCTGGATTTCATGTTCATGTTTTCTACCAAATCACTTCCAAAGGGATCAAACTCTACTTATTAAAATAGAATCATTCAACAGTGTATGTGAACATTTTTTAAAAAAACAAAAGTCATTAAATTTTTTGTTGGAATCTTGGGGATATACTTCAAAATAAATAATTTTGGATCGAAATTGTGAAAATGGCCCTTTAAAGGATGGTTTGAAAGTCATGAAATACTGAATAAGATGGAAAATTTACCTTATGGCAAAGATCATCATCAATGAAGTCAAAAAATAAATGGCTTTCCTGGGAAAGGTTTTCCAAATTCCTTAAATTCCTATGATTGTACACGAAAACCATCTGGTAAACTAATTGGGTTGTCTTGGTTTATGGAGATCCAGGATACCAGGCACAGTGGCCCACACCAGTAATCCCAGCATTTTGGGAAACCGACGTAGGTGCATTCCTTTAGTCCAGTATTTCAAGACCAGTCTGGGAAACATGGCAAAACTCCATCTCTACAAAATATACAAGAATTAGCCAGGGAGAGAGATCCAAGATGGCTGATGATTAGCAGCTCGGGCACGTACCTCCCAGTG
This sequence comes from Aotus nancymaae, assembly GCF_030222135.1. Classification (NCBI taxonomy): domain Eukaryota; kingdom Metazoa; phylum Chordata; class Mammalia; order Primates; family Aotidae; genus Aotus; species Aotus nancymaae. The sequence continues at coordinate 20,604,046 of NW_026988465.1, forward strand.
AAAGCGCAAAGAACGAGAGGACGCCACACTTTCAGACGAATATTAGTTGCTCACGGACCACGAGATTCCCAGTGGAGGAGCTCCACGGGTCGCCAGGGCGACTCTTGTGGCCGGCGTGGCGGTTTTGCTGGTGCCTTAGCACGCCAGTTCTTGGTGCAGAGTCCAGAGATTCCCGGGCAGAAAAGCACCATCAATCTTAACACCGCTGTTTTGGCCGGCTCAGTGGATTGCTCAGATTTCGGCACAGGGAATCAACAAGTTGGACGTCAGAGACCCAGTTAGAAAGTCGGTAATTATAAAGACGTCAGATGGACAAATATATAATGAAGGGAAGAAACCAGCGTAAAAAGGTAGAGAATACTCAAAATCAGAATGCCTCTCCCTCTACAGGGGATTGCAATTCCTCATCAGTAACGGAACAAGGCTTAATAGATTACACGTGTGTTCCAATAACAGAAGCAGGTTTCAAAACGTGGGTGATAAGAAACTTCTGTGAATTAAAAGAACTTGTTCTAACCCAATGCAAAGAAACTAAGAACCTTGAAAAAAGGTTTGAAGAAATGTTAACGAGAATGGACAATTTAGAGAAGAATATAAGTGAATTGATGGAGCTGAAAAACACAACACGAGAACTTCGCGAAGCATGCACAAGTTTAAACAGTCGAATTGATCAAGCAGAAGGAAGGATATCAGAAGTCGAGGACCAGCTCAGTGAAATGAAACGAGAAGACAAGATTGGAGAAAAAAGGATGAAAAGGAATGAGCAAAGTCTCCAGGAAATATGGGACTATGTGAAAAGACCTAATTTACGTTTGATAGGTGTACCTGAATGTGATGAAGAGGATGAATCCAAGTTAGAAAATACTCTTCAGGATATCATTCAGGAAAATTTTCCCAACCTGGCAAGGCAGGGTAATATTCAACTCCAGGTAATACAGAGAACACCACAAAGATATTCTTCAAGAAGACCAACCCCAAGGCACATAATCGCCAGATTTATTAGGGTTGAAATGAAGGAGAAAATACTAAGGGCAGCCAGAGAGAAAGGTCAGGTTACCCATAAAGGGAAACCTATCAGACTTACAGCAGATCTCTCAGCAGAAACCCTACAAGCCAGAAAAGAGTGGGGACCAATATTTAACATCCTTAAAGAAAAGAACTTTCAACCCAGAATTTCCTATCCAGCCAAACTAAGCTTTATGAGCGAAGGAAAAATTAAATCTTTTGCGAACAAACAAGTACTTAGAGAGTTCACCACCACCAGGCCTGCTTTACAAGAGCTTCTGAAAGAAGCACTATACATATAAAGGAACAACCAATATCAGCCTTTCCAAAAGTATATCAAAAAGCAAAGAACTTTAACACAATAAAAAATTTACATCAACTAATGGGCAAAACAGCCAGCTAGCATCAAACACCGGTATTAAACTTATATATATTTTAATTGGATAAAAAGCCAAAACCCATCGGTATGCTGCATCCGGGCCCATCTTACATGCAACAACACACAAAGACTCAGAGGGAAGGAGGAAGATTTACCAATCAAACAGAGAGTAAAAATAAACTAACAAACAAAAAGCAGGAGATGCAATTCTCGCCTCTGATAAAGTAGACTTTAAAGCAACAAAGATCAAAAGAGGCGAGGAATGACATTACATAATGGCAAAAGGATCAATGCAACAAGAAGAGCTAACGAATCTATAGATCAACGAGATGGAAAATTAACAAGGATATTCAGAACTTGAACTCAGACCCGGAACAAATAAACTTAATAAACATTTATAGAACTCTCTACTTCAAATACACAAAACATACATTACCACCTCACACCTATTCCAAAGGTGACTATATAATTGGAAGTAAATCACTCCTCAGTAATCGCATAGCATTTCATAGGTTTAAATTAAATATTGGTTGGCTGTTTGTTTGTTATCTTCTTCCCTTATTCCTTCCTGACTACATCATTAAGTATAATTATCAGTATAAAAGAGGTTTTCAATACCCATTACTAAATTGCATTCTAGCCTGGGCAAGAAAGCAATACTCCCATTCTCTCTCCCTCTTTCTTTTCCTTCTCCCTCCTCCCCATTCTCTCTCTCTCTTTCTCTTCCTTTTTCCTCCTTCCTATTCTCTCTCTCTCTTTCTCTTTAAAAAAAAAAAAAAAAAGAAATAAATAAAGGAAAAAAAAAAAAAAAGAATTAGCCAGGAGTGTGGGCATGCAGCTGTTTGGGAGGCTGAGGTGGGAAAATCGCTTGAGCCCAGGAGGTGGAAGTTACAGGTGAGCCAAGATTGCGCCACTGCACTCCAGCTGGAGTGACAAAGCGAGACCCTGTCTCAAAAAAATAAAAATAAATAAATAAATGTTAAGGACATTAGTATATAATTTTATGGAATACTGTGGCAATGCATCATAATTCAAAAGTGCATACCTTTGACCAAGCAATTCCAATTGCGAGAAATCATATAACAGCAAAAAATATTTAATTGTAGTATTCTAAGAGAAAAATAATAGAAGCAACAGAATTCCATAAAGAGAGATTAAATGAATTATACTATATCCATACAATGGATATTAGGCAAATAAATTCCCCTTTAGAAAAATCTGTATTTTCATATACACGTGTATGTACACGGATAGATGGATACACACATATACACAACACACACACACACACATATACATCATGTCTTAGTCTCTTTGAGCTATTTATAAAGTACCATAAACTAGGTAATTTGTAAACAAGAGAATTTTATTTCTCACAGTTCAGGAGTCTGGGAAGCCCAAAATCAAGGCGTCCGCTGATTTAGTGTCTGGTGAGTGCTCAGTATGTTTCATAGATGGCAGCTTCTTGCTGTGTCCTTTAATGGTGAAAGGGTCAAACAGGCTCCCACGTGCCCCTTTTACAGGAGCACTAATTCCATTCATGAAGTAAGGGTACTCATGACCTAATCACCTCCCAAAAGCCTCACCCCTTAATACCATCACATTAAGGATTAGATTTCAAGATATGAATTTCAGAGGGACACAGACATTCAGACCACAGCAAACCATACTATACCATAATTTTATATTACTTTTACAATGTAAGTATAAAATGAAATTAATCAAACTCATACTCTGGAATACAGATTACTAGAAAAATGAGAGAAAAAACACAACTTCTGTTTAATTGTTGCACAGAAATTCAAAATACACATTTTAGACTTTTTATAAACACAGGTCTTGCTATGTCAAAAGATACTTTTTAAAGCTCAACTTCCTTCTGCTCCTATATTCCAAAAGCATGAATTCTGACTCTTTTCTACTTAAGATCATACATTAATTACGTGTATTTATTTCTAAGTAGATTATGTAGAAAACTTCCATATTTTTTATATTTCATAAGCAATTCAATCCCAGCAGGTAGCATTTCCTGCTTCAGGGAAAAGAAGAATCATAGTAAACTGGTTACTATATTTAAAGATCCAGAGATCTTATCATATTTCTAGCAAGCTGCAAAGTGGAATTCTCCAGGTCCTTTTTAGCAATGCAAACCAGGAAGATTACAAGACTGACCAATAGAAGTCTATGCCAAACCAGTCCCAGAAAAACTATGGACTATGAAGCCCACTGCATCACATTCCACTTCCTGAAAACCTGTGTTTACTAGAGCTGGGCTGAATGTATTAAATCAGGAAAATACTGTACCACTTTCTTGAGAATCAACTGAAAACAAACTAGTTCCTGAATTTTAACTACTCTTCCCTTTGACAATGTCTGGAATTATTTCTATATAACGTGTCAACTTAAAAAACTTAGCACACTCTCCAGCTATGATACATGAAACCACTACAAAGGTAAAACAGAGCTAAAAACTTTGGCAAATTACCATAAACGGAACACAGATCTCTTCAAAAGACATAACGTCTGTATACTCATACACATGTATGTCAAATCTATCATAGTAAAACTACCTTTCATTTTAATGTTGATAGTACAGTACGACGATTTAAGGAGAAAATGAACTATCATGCTAAAATGTTTTCAGCTGTATTTACCTACTTTTTTTAATATTTGCAAAAGGATATTCAAGAATCTTACATTTTAAAATGTAAATATTTAATATTTTCTGAGGTTTTTAAAAACTTCTGAATGCCCTTGTAAGCACATGAAACAAGAAAAAATGATTCTTAACCATCAATGCATCTATTTACCTACTGTGATAGCTATCTGGACCAAAATTAAACCACAAGAATGAGCAATGCTTTCACTAGAAGTGGTTTCAGGACCTTATTATAGCTCTCTGTCATCTACTGTAATCAGAGAAAGAGTATTTGGTTAATCAAATTTATTTTGGTGTTGAGAAATCATCTCAGTATGTAAGACGTGACACATGAGCTCTGACTTTTACAATAGCAAATGGTGACATGATTAAATGAGACACCTCTCTGGGGCAAAGTGATTGGAGAATCCGTGATTATACGTTTTAGAGTGATTTGCATGTAAAATCCAATCAACTAGGAGATGTGGTTACTTGATACAGACTTAGGAAACTGGCTTCTTACGCTTCAAAGATTAAGTATATGGAAGAGTAAGGATGGATTTCTCTATCAGTCAAGGTCTTGTCTGGAGATAGAAACTACTGCATTTCAACAGAAAAAAATTTAATATGAATTAACTGCCAACCAGGCGTAAGAAAACAGAAAATGTACTATTACTACTACTAATAATAATAATAGATGCTGAAGAATCTGAGAAGCAATTACTATAGAAGGAAGCTACCACCCCTAGGGCTGAGGAAATCAATTCAAATTCCTTCAGAGTCTAATCCTTGTATAAAACAATAAAAAAGACAAAAATAAGAAATTAATTAAATCAATTCCTTAGTGGTTTGTGGTTTTCAGTTTCTATGTTTCTCATCAATTTCCAGGTTTTATTCAACAGTACACTAATGAGGTCTGTATTTTTCTATTATTGAATTTTTTATTTTAGTTTTGTGAGTATGCCCTAATAAAGTCATTTATAAGTGTTCATTGGTTGCTTCAAAGTAGGTTTTTTTTTTGTTTTTTTTGTTTTTTGTTTTTTTTTTTTTAATTGCATTTTAGGTTTTGGGGTACATGTGAAAAACATGCAAGGTTGTTGCATAGGTGCTTACGTAGGTTTACTCTGTATTTAAAGGTTCAACATTGTGTGTTTAGTATGTGTTGACATATACAAATGTAAACACACATACATGTTTGTGTGTTTATTTTGTAGATGTCCATATTTACTAATGATTAAATCCATAAAATATAATCAAATATACATGCATGCATATAACTTCGATATACCTAATTATGAAATTTGTCCTCTATTTCTTCATTATTTTGCCTAAACTTAGAGATTCAAATTAAAATTGATCCTGATGCAACTGTCTATTTCTGTTGTGATCATCATGTAAATACTGGATGAACTTTCCACCTAAAACTGTCAAAATTAGTGATGGCCACAAATCCACTAAGAGGATTTGAAAAAGTTTATTCTTTATATGGAGGCTTTCTTGAGAGAGTAAGGCAGGATCCCAAATAGGTTCAAACAGAGAAAGGTCAGAAAAGAAGCTGGCCTGGCTTTTCATGTGGTTAGGGGTTGAGGTTGGGTTGAGGGTTCCTATACACACAAGCCAGGGTTCCTATAGTTAGAGCTTACCACCACCACCAAAGGAGGGTGCAGGAAGCTTTCTAACTGGCTTGCCTAGCTGTTGGACAGAAGGGCAAAGGGAGTGGATAACTTGAAAGCTGTCAGGAATCAAATCTCAAAAATAGAGTCAGACATTTTATTGTAATTTTTTATTAAATAGCCTGTTCTTTTGGCAATATATATATCTGTATGTGGTGATTCAGGACAATTGATTTTTAGCTTTAGTTATAGGCTTTGTCAATTAAAAGTGTCCCTCTACTTCATAATTAGTGTGTTTGCCCCACAGTTCAACCTTCCCTTGCAACAATAAGCTTTCTACTTTGTTTGTTTCGTTTTATTTGGCCTCCTTTGTTTCTCCCATGCTTTTAGTGTGTGGCATTTCTGAAGCACATTGATTTAGAGTTTAGAAAGCTGTTTAATGTAGTGTGAAGTGTTATTTTATTGTTTGATCTAACTTGTTCTAGTTGAATTTGTGTAAATATTATCAAAGAATTTTATTTTTTGTTTTCCAATAAATATGTCCTGTCGAGTTTACTACACGGTTGTGGTTTGGCTTGTTTTGTATGCCTTTGGGTTTCTTTTTTCTATAAGTAATTTAGAACGTTTATAGATAGCATATTTTTTTCTAGTTCACTTAAAGAAATTATAAAAATATAAATGCATTTTTACTTTTGTACTTAGAAACTTTAGATAGAATCTACTGCGTTTTCTCTTCACCAGAAAAAAAAATTAGTATTTTTTAACCCATTTATGCCTGAGGTTGCAATTTTTTGAATTTTTGCAATCAGACTTTGGAAATGACCTTGAGCAGGATATAAATAACTCCCACATGCTTAGCGTTCAATAATGGAACACTAGGCGTAAATGAGGTCTTATCTCACTTGTCCATCCTCATGTCCATCTGATTTTCCTAAGTTTACATTTTAATATTACTTTGTAGTTGTATACAAAACCTATCTTCCCTAATCATAGACTCAACAGCTGTTTGGCATCTGCACTTTAAAAACAGACGGTGTAGTAACTGCAAGTCCTTTCAATTCACATCTTCTCTCTTTTGTTTTGAATCATCCACTGATTGGCTAATGTGCTCATGAAGGATCTTTAAATGACAGGGTCATTACCGAGTCATATACCCATGGGGAATGTTGTTTTTTTCTTAAAACTTGAATATGAAATCTGTATTCTAAGTTATCACAATTTTCCTCAGATTATTACAACATTTGTTTAACAGTATACCAGAGTTTGCTAAAACTGCATAAAATTAAGAAGCCATTCCAACTTTTTACTTCCTATGGGTGATTTATGTTTGCCTAGAACCAGGTAGAAGTCTTCAGCTTTGAAATTCAGTAGCTTTATTGCTATGTCCAATGTTTATCCATTTATGTCTGTTTTAAAAATGCAGATACTCTGTGATTTAACACAATAAGATGTTGATTCCAAGTTATACATTCTTCCTAGGGCATGTTTTTAGAAATTATACTTTTATTACCCTTTCAACTAATGTGCCACTGTTTTCTAGTTTATAAAATATATGTTGTATTTGTGTTTTAGATTTTCACAAAAATGTACATTATAATCTGTATTAAATAGATTTTGGGCATCATCTAGTTATCATTGGCTTTCTTTTTTGGATATCATATATAATGTATTCATAACTTTAAGTGATAATTGCATTTTTTCTATGAATACTTCTTGGTCAAACTGCAACTGTACTATAAAATTAATTTGGCTATTATTTTATATGTTCTCTTTCATTTGTCAAAGAAGATCTTTTATAGGCTTTTCTCACTATAATACATATTTTTTAAATTGCATTTGACGTTTTGGGGTACATGTGAAGAACATGTAAGACTGTTGCATAGGTACACACATGGCAGTGTGATTTGCTGCCTTTCTCCCCATCACCTGTATCTGGCATTTCTCCCCATGTTATCCCTCCCCAACTCCCCACACCCCGCTGTCCCTTCCATATTTCCCCCCTACAGACCCCAGTGTGTGATGCTCCCCTCCCTATGTCCATGTGTTCTCATTTTTCAACACCTGCCTATGAGTGAGAACATGCAGTGTTTGATTTTCTGTTCTTGTGTCAGTTTGCTGAGAATGATGGTTTCCAGCTTCATCCATGTCCCTACAAAGGACACTAACTCATCGTTTTTTATGGCTGCATAGTATTCCATGGTGTATATGTGCCACATTTATCCTTGTCCAGTCTATCATTGATGGGCATTTGGGTTGGTTCCAAGTCTTTGCCATTGTAAACAGTGCCACAATGAACACTCATGTGCATGCATCCTTATACTAGAACGATTTATAATCCTTTGGCTATATACCCAGTAATGGGATTGCTGGGTCAAATGGAATTTCTATTTGTAGGTCCTTGAGGAATCACCACACTGTCTTCCATAATGGTTAAACTAATTTACACTCCAACCAACAGTGTAAAAGTGTTCCTATTCCTCCACATCCTCTCCAGCATCTGTTGTCTCCAGATTTTTTAATGATCGCCATTCTAACTGGTGTGAGATGGTATCTCAATATAGTTTTGATTTGCATTTCTCTAATGACCAGTGATGATGAGCATTTTTTCATATGTTTGTTGGCCTCATATTTCTTCTTTTGAAAACTGTTCATATCCTTTGCCCACTTTTCAATGGGCTTGTTTTTTTCTTGTAAATTTGTTTTGGTTATTTGTTGATTCTGGATATTAGCCCTTTGTCAGATGGGTAGATTGCAAAAATTTTTCCCATTCTATTGGTTGCTGATTCACTCTAATGACTGTTTCTTTTGCTGTGCAGAAGCTGTGGAGTTTGATTAGGTCCATTTGTCTATTTTGGCTTTTGTTGCCAATGCTTTTGGTGTTTTAGTCATGGAGTCCTTGCCTATGCCTATGTCCTGAATGGTTTTCCCTAGATTTTCTTCTAGGGTTTTTATGGTGTTAGGTCAAGCATTTCTATATACCAGTTACAGACTTAAAGAGAGCCAAATCAAAAATGAACTGCCATTCACAATTGCTACAAAGAGAATGAAATACCTAGGAATACAGTTAACAAAGAATGTAAAGGACCTCTTCAATGAGAACTACAAACCACTGATCAACGAAATAAGAGAGGACACAAACAGATGGAAAAACATTCCATGCTCATGGTTAGGAAGAATCAATATCGTGAAAATGGCCATAGTGCCCAAAGTAATTTACAGATTCAACGCGATCCCCATCAAGCTACCAATGACCTTCTTCATAGAAGTGGAAAAAACCACCTTAAACTTCATATGGAACCAAAAGAGAGCCCACATAGCCAAGTCAATTCTAAGCAAAAAGAACAAAGCTGGAGGCATCACAGTACCAGACTTCAAACTCTACTATAAGGCTACAGTAATCAAACAGCATGGTACTGGTACCTAAACAGAGATATAGACCAATGGAACAGAACAGAGGCCTCGAAGGCAATGCCACACATCTACAACCATCTGATCTTTGACAAACCTCACAAAAACAAGCAATGGGGAAAGGATTCCCTGTTTAATAAATAGTGTTGGGGAAAACTGGCTAGCCATGTGCAGAAAGCAGAAACTGGACTCCTTCCTGACATCTTACACTAAAATTAACTCCAGATGGATTAAAGACTTAAACATAAGACCTAACACCACTACAATATTAATCAATCAATTTTGGGCATCACATTTATGAAACTTTATAGATCACTTGGAAAGCTTTTCACCTTTTGTATGTACAGAACTTTTTTAATATCATAGATAGATTTTCTTTAAAAGTTTTAAAGAACTCACCAGTATCATTTGGCTTTTCAAAATCAATTCTAACTCAAAAAATTATTTTTTATGAAAATGATTTATCTAAAGACATTATTGTTTTATGTTAATTTCAATATTTACCCTTTTCATTAAACTAAAATTATAGTTTAGTTTATTATTTTATTCAGGTATTTGTCTAAATAGTTTTGTTTTATACATTTTAGATTTACCCAAAAAATATTTGCCCTGTTTATTACTGTTCATTATTTCTTTTATGTCAATATTTCCATCAGGAAATATTGACTTTTATCTGACAAACACCTGTTAGTAACTATAGATAAGGCTTTAAGTTTACATTTACTTTGACTTGTACCTTTTTGTATTTTTATGACAGCTTTATTGAGATATACTTTACATACCTTAAAATTTGCCACCTTAAAGTAAAAAATTCAGTAAGTTTTAGTACATTCACAGAGTTGTACAACGATCATCAGTATCTAATTTGACAGTATTTTCATTCCCCAAAAGAAGCCCCATACCCATTCGTACTCACTTTCTATTGTTGCTTCTCATAGTGTTTCTTGGAAATCACTAATCTTTCTGTCTCTATGAACTTGCTTTTTCTGAAATTTTATATAAATGTCATCACACACATCAGTGCCTTTTGTGTCTGGCTTCTTTCACTTGGCATGTTTTCACGATTGAAGTTTTTATGTAATAGAGTCTCTAGATATTTAATTTACTCCTTTTCACAGCAAATATTTCATATTCTTTAGCCATTAAGTTGAACATTGGGTTAACACTTTCTGATTACAAATAATGTTATTACGAACATATATGTTCAAAGTTTTTAATTTTTTTCTTATTGCATTTTAGGTTTTGGGGTACATGTGAAGAACATGCAAGATTGTTGCATAGGTACACACATGGCAGTGTGATTTGCTGCCTTCCTCCCCATCACCTATATCTGGCATTTCTCCCCATGCTATCTGTCTCCAACTCCCCACCCCCTGCTGTCCCTCCCCTATTTCCCCCTGACAGACTCCAGTGCCCTGTGTCCATGTGTTCTCATTGTTCAACACCCACCTATGACTGAGAATTTTTATGTAGATATAAACTTTCTATTCTCGAGTATATGCCCCCAAAAGGAATTACTGAGCTATATAACTACGTTAAATTTTTGAAGTATTACTAAACTGTTTCCAAAGTGGTTACACAATTTTATAATCCCCCCACCTATGTATGAAGGTCCAATTTCTCCACATTCTCACTTTTGTTTGTCTTTTTTATTTAAGCTCTCTTAGGGAATGTGAAGAGTAGCTCACTGTGGTTTTGATTTGTATTCCTACAGTGACAAATGATGTTGAACATGTTTTCATGTATTTATTATCCATTTTAGTATAATCTTTGGAGAAATGTCTATTCAAATCCTTTGCTCATTTTTAAATGGGATTATTTTTCTCTATTGTTGAAAAAATATCTGAAGTATTCTGGATATAATCCCTTATCAGATATATGATTTGCAAATATTGTCATCTTTTCTGAGGGTAGTCTTTTTGATTTCTCTTTGAGATAGAGTCTCACTCTGTCTATAAGGCTGGAGTACAGTGGTGAAATCTTGGCTCACTGCAACCTCCGCCTCCTGGGTTCAAGCAATTTTCCTGCCTCAGCCTCCTGACTAGCTGGGATTACAGGTGTGACCCACTGTGCCCTGCCTTTTCAACTTTCTTGATGGTAGGTGTCCTTTGAAACAAAAAGTCTTTAATCTTGATCACATTCAATTTATCTACCTGTTCTTTTTCTGCTTATGCTTTGGTATAATATCAAAGAAACTTCTACCAACTGAAAGATCATATTTATTTTCGTCTATGATTTTTTTCTAATAATTTTAAAGTTTTAGTCTTCTAATTTAGATCTATGATCAATTTTCAGTTAACCTTGTTTATAATGTGAGACATAAGTCCAAGATCATTCTATTGTACTGGTCTCTGTGGCTAACTCAACATTGTTTGTTGAAAAACCACTTTCCCAGTGAATTTTCTTAGAACCCTTGTTATAAATCCAACTGACCATAACTGTAAACATATGCTTATGGACGGTCAATTCTATTTCATTGATTTTTATGTCTATTATTATGCCAATACCATACTATTTTGATTACTGTAACTTTGTAGTAAGGTTTTGAAATTTAGGAGCATAAATTTCTCCAATTTTTTTTCCAAGATCGTATTGACTATTATAAGCCTTTGTATTTTCATTTAACTGTTAATGTCAGTTTGTTAATTTAAAAAAATTTTTAAAAAACACCTGGAACTTTCATAGAAATGTGTTGAATCTTAAGGTCAGTTTGGGAAGTATGGCTATCTTAATCCTGTTAACTCTCCCAATTTAGAAGCATGGGATATCTTTTCACTTACTTAATTCTTTACTTTTTTTCAATTACGTTTTGTAGCTTTCCATGTACACATCTTGCACTTGGCTGGTAAAATTATAGCTAAATTTTTGTTGTTTTTATGTAATTATAAATTTGTGTCCTTAATTTTATTTTCAGATTTTTATTGCTAGAATATAGAAATAGAATTGATTATTGTATAGACAGCTTGCATCCTGCACCCTTGCTGAATTACTAGTTCTAATAGATGTTTTCATGGACTCTTTAGGATTTTCTACATAGAAATTTACATAATCTGTGAATATACAGTTTTGCATTACTGTTTCCAAACTGAATACCTTTAATCTCTTTTTTCCCTAATTACCATGGCTTGAGTCTTCAATAACATCTCAAGTAAGTACATAAAGTGGATTTTCTATCATTTTGCCATTTTTGATATGTATCTCATGTGCTTTGCTTATTTCTACCTCCATTGTCATCTTTTGTGTTAAAATGATATTTTCTATCAATCATTTTAATTATCTTGTTTCTTTTTTTATATCCACTGTTATTTTTTAGTGTTTTTGATTTCAATTAGTATTTCAAATAATCTTGAATTAATATTAACCTAATTTCTTAGCATCTAAAACCTTTGCACCTATATAGCTGAATTCCTTTCCTGCTACTGCTACCATTGTCATGTAAATTACACCTTATTATTGCTCTCTGCACTTGTTTTCTAGAAAAAAACTGCAAGCAAAAATACCTTTATTATGTCTTTCATATTTGCCTTTGTAATAAACTTTGTTAGTATTGTATTTCTACATGTACACTTAAATTACTGTCTAATATTGTTTCATTTGAGCCTAGAAAATTCTTTTTAGTATTTCTTGTAGTGTGAGTTGCTAGCTACAAATTCTGTCAATTTTTGTTTAGCTGGGAATGTCTTAATTTCTCCTTTTCTTATGAAGGATACTTTGTTGAACATACAATTTTGGTCGGGCAGTCTTTTCCCTTCAATACTTTAAATATGTGATTCACTGACTTCTAGCTTCCATGATTTGTCATTAATCTTATTGAAGATCCCTTGTAAATGAAAATATTCTCAATGGATTCTGCTTTTGGATACTCTGCTTTTGGATACTTCGGCTTTGACAGTCTGCCTATGATAAGCTGAAATATGAATCTGTGTTTATCTTAGAGTTATTTGAGCTTTTTGAACGCACAAATTAATGTTTTTATTAAATTTGGGATTTTTTAATAATCATTTTTTCAAAAATTTTCCCCTTTCTCTCTCTTCTGACAATGACATCATACACATGTTGATACATTTGATGGAATCTCACCAGCCTCCAAAGCTCTATTTTTCTTAATACCTTTTTTTTTTTTTTTTTTTTTACTCCTCAAACTAGATCATTGCAATTGATAGGTCTTCAAACTCACCAATTCATTCTTCTGTCGGTTGAAACTTGCTGTTGGGCCTTTCTTGTGAATTCTTCAGTTCAGTTATTTTACTTTTCAATACTGTAATTTGTATTAGATTCTTTTTCTGATATTTTCTATTTGTCAAGACATTCTTAAAATTCTTCAGATATGGTTTACTTTTGTTCTTGGAACGTATTTATAATAAATAATTTGATGTCTTTGTCTAGTAAGTCCAATGTCTGAACTTCCTCAGGGAAAGTTTATGTTAACTGCTTTTCCCCACGTTTTGTCAGCCATACTTTGTTTCTTTGCACATTGCATTTTTGCTGTTGAACTGTACATTTAAATAATTTAATGTGGAAACTGGGAATTAGAATCTTTTTCCACTTAGAGTTTTTTGGCGGTAGTAGTTTATTGAGATAGTGGTGGCTGTGGTGTTTGTTTTCTTAGTGACTTACCTATACTGATTTTATAAAGTTTGCATTCTTTGCTATGTAGAGTCACTGAAATCTTTTCCTCATTAGACAAGTAGTCAGCTAACCTTCGGACAGAGGGCTTAAGTGCCTTTAGCCAACAAGTTTTATGTTCTCTTCTGTATTTTCCATTCATCTGTCTCTATTTTGCTTATTGACTATTTCTTTAAATTTAGCTTTCTTTGCATTAACAATCTCTTCAGCTCTGTCTAATATGCTGTTATCTATTGTACCTTTAATTTACAATGTGTTACTTTCAGTTCCAGAATTTTTATATGTTTCTCATTCAAATATAATTTAGATACTATTTCCCTGCTATAATTCTCAGGGAATTTTAATTTTTTTTCCTCTTATCTTTGCCCATCACTGCAAGGCTATGGAAGGTCTGTTCAACAACTCTGGTTCTCAACTTCTTCTCCCATAATTAGTGAATATTTTTAGTAAAAATACAGCTCCAAGTACCATATTCAAATTCTTAGGTTGCCTCTGCATCTTGGCCCAGTGACTCATATTTATCAAGAGCCATACAATTTTAATATACAGTAATTATACTTCCAGGTATCTATCTTAAGGAAATGACCTGATTGTTAACAGATTTACATGAAAAGATTCAGAGAAGGAGAATTCTTAAGAGTGTGAAAAAATATCTAAGTGTTCAACAATCAGATAGGCATACATTAATCTCTTAAAATAGCATGCAGTCATTAATATTTTCAAATGATTTTCATAATCTAATAAAGTATTCCTAATTTAAGATTAAATAAAATTTCAGGAGAAAGTATGATTTATATAATTACTTGTTAAAACTATTCATAACATTACAAAACGAAAGAAATTACTCTCACAACTGTAGCAATAGAGTTGATTTTAATTTTTTCTTTATACTTTGCTTAAATTTCTGTAACTAAAAACTGGCTAATTTTTAGTTATAGAAAACCACATGTATTTCAAATGAAAATGTGAATTTGAACTCATAAGAGGCCCTGTTCATTTCTATGTGTGCTTGAGAGAAGAGCAATGTGACCCCAGTTGTTTTTCTCCAACACAGTTAAGATGATCTTTTCTGCCTTTACTCTCACCTGTACTGCTGACATATTTGTTTTCATGCCATCAGACTGTCATGCATTTTCTCGAGAGAGGTTGGTTCTGATGCATCTTACATCTTTTCATATTTCTAAATATGACTACAGGGATGAATTCATGGATTTGTTGGAAAAGTTACAAGCACCTCACCTCATGGGCCATGGTAACTGACAGCCTGGTTCAATATTCTAATGAAGGTGACGACACATATCTGGAGCAGTCTCAATGTAGACTTTGTCTTCTGACATCATTAACATATATTAGCTATATCTGAATTGAGCTCTTTCCAGAACTATCAAAAATAATAGCTGGATAATGGGATAATAATTGAGTCCAACTCTTTGTAATTTTTATCAGGATAACATCTATGTATGCTGTTATAATTCGCCTCTACTATATCCTAGTGATTTAGCAAAGTATTTTTCATTATCTTTTTTTCATAAAGCAGTTTTCTTTGTTCATTACATTAATATGATGACTTCTTGTTGGCAATCCAAGTAATTAATCCTCCACGAGTATACGTGGTTTAATTTAAACATGCTAATCTTCTCACATCTTTTAAGTAGGAAGTGAGACATTACCTAACAGATAATGAGCTTAGCAGCTTCACATTGTTTCTTACAAATGATGGAAAACATTGATTTGTGAATCAGCCAGAAAATATAATTCAATAGGTTGTATGGCAAAGAGACATTATGTAAAGTCAGATGGCATAACTGTATTTGGTCAAAGGAGAACCTAAAAAGGTTGAGAAATTTTAAATGCTAGAAATTAAGAGTTGGGAATATGTCAGAACTAGGTTCAGAGCCAAGTTCAACCTCAAGAGAAAAACTGAGGTACCAGGTCAGGTAACTTCCACGGAAGAGTAGAAATGAAGGCATGATTTTTTTCTTATATGTAGTACATTTATATATACAACTGGGGAGAAGATGTTGAAAGGAAAAGGTATTTATTTCAGAGATTACAAGGATACCTGGAGCTTACCTATGACACAAAAGTTATCTAGTCTGTTGATATTAGGCCCAATGTCAGCACTTCTGAATGGCAGCTCACGTATGAGCATACGAGGGTATTGGATATTTGGAAGACAGGATGAAGGAAAGGTAGATACAGAACAAGTACAAGTAATTATGTTTGAGACAGGTCAAGGATGTAGAGGGAAAATTACTAGAACCTTTTTTCAGTATTTTCTTACTGAGAGATGTAGTATGTGCTGGGTTCTGATATGGGTGTGACCTGGATGAAGGTAAAGATTATGACTCTGAACTGAGAAGCAGTTGCAAAACACTTGATAAAAATGAATTCTTTTTAGTTATATATTCAAAGATTTTGATAAAAATGAAGGCTTTCTCTTTAGTTATATATTCAAAGATATTCCTATCAAAACCTTTCAAATTATTCAGCACACTGACAGTCATAGGTAGAGCATAAGGGGGCACATGTGTTGTGAGCAGACAGGTGCTCACACACTCTAACTAGATAGGCTTATTCTTCAAACACTCCCATTAAGAGAAGGGTGATGTCTCTACCATTGCCGGAATTTACGGATCTAGGAATCAAGAGATAAAAGCCAGAGCGACTCCTCCCACCATTCTACATAACAACCCATCCACAGAGTATTTATATTCTTCTCCCTCAAATTGGGAACTTTTCTGATTTCAATGCCTGTTCTCCCAACACAGCAGTACATTCTCTAGGTGACGGCAATAATTTCACCCTATTGAAAGCCAGAGCTGCTACCTGTTCATTTGGGTTCCACACACAACCAAACCTACAGACAGAACGCAGTGGATTGCACTGCTGCAGAGAGTGATTCACCCTGACACCAGGAAAACTGGGTTGCTACTATATAATGGGGAGTGGAGTGCTATGTACGGAAGTGAATGTCGTCTCTGGGGTACCCCTTAGTACTTCTAGGTCAGGGACTTAGTACTTGAAAAATAGTACTCCTATTTTTCATTTCAATGTCTAATAAAAAATTGCAACAAATCCACAGCTCCCACCACATACCCTGCCCCCAACCAAAAATAAAAAAAAATGGCATACTCCCTGAGGATTCACACTCTTCAGAAATGAAGTCTGGGTCACTCAACTAGATAAAGAATCCCAATATCCCAATGAGCTGGGGTCTTTGGGTGAGGACAAAAGAAACAAAATAAAAGAAGATGATAACCATATTCTAGGAGCTCACTATCAGATGCAGCAAGGAGCCTGTAGCACCTACGTTTGGTTGATCCCTGCTTGTTATGTGGAATACACAAGTACACACACATGCCTCCTTAATGACTACTTAACCCAATGAATTGATGAACACTTCCCCTATTCTTGAACATTTAGGTTTCCTCTGGTCATTTCCTATTATAAATACTGCTATGTTAAGCATGTCTGTTTGTCAATCTGACCATATTCATAATTAACGTCTTAGAATGTGTCAAGAAGTATAACTACTGGATATTAAAAAAAATTTATCCTCTCAATAGATGTTTAAAGTATTTTTTTAAATGATACAGGAATTCACATTCACCTGGTGGCAATTATCTCAACCCATCTTTCTCAGCAAAGAGTCCTATATTTTATTTAAAAAATTACTTGATTTCATAAGCAAAACATTACATCTACTGCTGTATATATTTATGCCTAGTGTTCCATTACTAGAACATTCAGCATGTGGGAGTTATTTAGATCCACTGCTCAAGGTCATCACCAAGTTTTGTTTGCAAAAATTCAAAAACTTGCAACTTCAGGCATAAATGCATTAATAAGTTTAACTATGTACATGAGACTAAAACTTATCAGTAAATTTTTGTTTATGTCTTTTGTTAATTTTTGAGTGATGTTTCTATCAGTTTCTTAGCTATTAAAAAAGATCTCTATTATTGCTATAAACCCCTTGCTAGAGACTAATTACAAACAGTTTTTCAGGGGTTTTCTTGCCTCCTGTTTTTTATTACTTGATTTACACGTTTTTATTTTATGCAGTTAAATATATCTATCTTTTCTTTGAAATTCACATCCTTCTCAACCCAGGAGTAGTAGCATGACTCTTTCAACAATAGATTGAGTTACTCAAGTTCAGAAAAGAAAGCTTGTTTTTATACCTCTACTGTGACACATCACTTCCACACATTTTATACACATATCTTGTCTTAGTAGCCTGAAGGTTCTTAAGGGTTAAGCCTATGCTTTACTCTAATTATTTCCAAAACATATTGGGCTCAATCATTGTTTTGTTAAATGAAACAAAAAATAGAAATTTTAACATGTGCTTTACTTGGTAAACAAAAGCTACAAAGACTTTTCAAAAGAACTCAAGGCACCCCACGTATTACACCCATACATTCTTTCTTGTTTATATATGGATAATAAAAGTCTATTTCTTATGCACAACATGAAAAAAACTAATTTTAAACTAAGGACAGCCATTATTCCTAGCTGTTTCAAAAATAAACTGAGTCAACTAGAAAGTTTCTTGCAAAAGACATCTACTATCATGTATCATCTCATGAATCTATTCACTTCTACCTGTTTACTTATAATATGCAAGGTAACTTGTGAGTATTTAAGGAAATTCTGCCTATCTACCACATATTATTGAAATATTCCACAAAATAAACCAAAGGAATCTCCAAACTGTAGACCATTAGGCAGTATTTCCAGGATCAGCAAGTAATTGTTGGTCTCTTCCCCTTATCAACACTTCCAACAAATGTAGGTTATTCACAGCCTTTCAGAGGAAGTTCAATTCTAAACTAAAATTAACACATTGAATTTGAAAGAACATAGGATATCTTACTGAGGTCAGAGATGAAATTATGATCACCATAATACAATTTTTCTTTTGGGGAAAAAAAAAATTTTTTTAACCAATGCCCCGATTTTTAAAAAATCTAACTCTCTAGCAATCACAATGATTATTGTCTCCATGTTTATATTTTTGGTCTTTCAGGAGCTGGAGAAAATGACTATTACATTATCTTTATGCCCGATATTACAGCTTTTAAAACCATTCTCATAGAGCTACACAAACTCAAAGTTTAGAGGAAAGAACATGATGGATTTAAGTCACTGCTTGAACAGGTATCATCTTGCTTGCAAACCAATGTGATATAAAGAATGGCTGGTTTCGGGGAGGGGTAGGAAGTGCTGCTTCTACCAGCAAATAGATTCAAGACAGGTTCAAGGGTTCAAATGCTCACTTTTATCTATGTTTGTCCATGTTTTCCCATTATAAGTCTTAGGGGCTCATTCTTCCCAACCAATGCCTCATCTTAGCACATGGTTTAAATATATATATTCGTATCAGGCCTTGGTTGGGTCTCAGTCATGTCTGCTTTTTCCTATGGTCACCATAGGTTTTCTTTTACCCTTCATTTTTGTTGTGATTGGGGCTTTAAGATCTTAAGCCATTTTCTTTCTTTCTTAGGGTCCCCAGTGCCAAAGTCATTCATTCTACTCAAAATCTACAATTTGTAATTACTACATGATATCCCAATAGCATCAAGGTCTCCCCCTGTTTAATGAGTTTCTCCCCAAAAGTGAGGTTTGTTCTCCTTCTCATTAATTTTGCACTGGTCTAGCTTTTGTTGACAATTCCATGTAACCTAGTCATAGAGACTCTCCTTCAGGAACAACTTCTTCCAGAAAAAGAACAAACCCATCTGTGCTATCCTGTTCTTAATCAACAATGGCCATTTCAGAAAAGACATATTCCCTGTTAGAATTTCAATCTGAATCCTGATCTAGAAGCACTCTCTAAACAGAAAGGGTCCTTAATTTTCTCATCCCTCTGACATAAGAAAAACATTTTAAGAAGGTTTTATCATCATTGATTATTATTTCCCTCAGCCTGGCAGAGGGATGTCTGTTTTCTGCTAAATTTCCTATACAGGATTTCATTTAGAAATCTGTCCACATATATAGAGATATAACAAACACAGCACAGAAAAGTCATGACATATCAATCTCCAAGTGGTTCTCATAAAGCTACTTTCATGTCCCTTCAAATCAGAGATGAGTTAGAAAAAATAAAATTCAAACTCTTAAAAAGTTAAAGAGATATTTCATTGTGAAGGCAATATAAACTAGCTCTGCCACCTTCAAATCAGAATAAAAACATACTATAAATTGTATAATATAAAAATATAATTATAAAATTTTAAATGCGAAAATATATATATTTTTAAAAATCTCAGATAAAATGGTATGCTTTATGTGGACTGGGAAGAAGATAAAACATTTCCTTGCCTTTTAAAAATATATGTTCATGACACATCTTCAAGGTAGCTATTTATCCAGTTTACAACTCAAATGTTATACCATGCTGCACAGTACTTTAGTAGGCAAAATAATTAGCAATCATTTGGTCAACAGATATTTTTTAAACGTCTGCTACCTGCCAGGCATTCTTTTAGCAGCTAGAACTACAGTCTTTAGCAATGTAGGTAAGATCTCAGTTCATGGAGATGGAGTTCATAAAGCTTACATTCTAGTCGGGGAGACTGACGATGCATAAAGGAAGAAAGAAAGAAAGAAAACAAATGAGAATTTCAGATAGTAGTGTGGGTCATGAAGGCAATAAACCAAAATAATATATGAAAATGATGAAAACCTGGTTGGCAGGTTTATAGCAACATTGTAAGCCTATGTTCAAAAACGTCTTTCAGAAATAACAAATACCTGTAGAAACTGGACAATATATATAAAACAATAGTTTGCAGGAATTTGGGATGTCTGTGATCTTTAAGAAAGGTGATTCCCAAATCTCATTCACCCAGCTTTCTCCCTGAGGGCAAAGAAAGGCATACTCATTAGGTGAAAGCAGCATGGATCAGCGTTAGGGCCAGCCATGCAGCTGAGATTTGAGGAACAGGTATTAAGGAGCCAAGAGCAGGAAAAAAAGACCCTCTAATTTAGGCAGAATGATTCCCTTTTGGGTCTGTGATCACCACCTAAACTGTGGATGAGGGGGACAGGACTTTAAAAGGACCAGCAGTGAAGAGCACGGGGATGGAAGAGCTAAGGAGATAGATCGGATGCCACCTAGTGCCTGCAGAAAGTTGGATGTTAGACTCAGCCAGCCAGGAGAGATGTTTATAAACTCCCAGGCTTTGTGCTGAGAGTTCAGAAGGGCTACATCCTAAAATCCAAGGCTCACCCTAAAAATAAGAGCACAAATTTCTTTTGAAATTAATTGTTTTGCCACATTCTTTTATTATTTTTCTCATTTGTGTTAATCTGATGATGATAGTATAGATATTTGCCTATTTATTCTCCAGTAAGGGAAAAAAATTGTTTTGCCTTGCAGGTTTTTCATCTTTTAAGAAAGTTTATTACAACAAAAAGTAAAATATTATTCTTCGTTCTGAGATTCATAGGAAACAGAATTGTTTTTAACTGTTTAATGGCTCCTAAAAGATTATCAGAACCTGGTAGAAAAATTCTACCTTTATAGAATAATGGGTATAATATTCTTTGCAGAATAATGCGAGGATATGAGAGCCACGGGCTCAGGTAATGGTGAACAGAGGAAGGGGCTCCGTGTGGTGATATTCAAGATGCATGAAGAGTAGAGGGAGAAACCAGTTTTACAACCTGCATTCTTTTCAGGTTTGTGTGGCTTAGTGTATCACTTAGGCTACATTTATTCTGAACTTTGATAAACTTTTCAAATTATTTGAAAAGGTGACAAGGCTTGAGATAAGAAAATGAAACAATTTTTATTTCTGTAATCCTGGTAGCCCTTCTCTTTCCAGGTCACTTATATTCATTATTTATAGGCTTCAGGTTTAACACATTACACCTTCCTCTTATTCCCTGATACAGCCTCTCCCTATATCCCACCGGAATGCTTATGAAAATACACTAGAGATGCCGGGCGAGGTGGCTCATGCCTGTAATCCCAGCACTTTGGGAGGCCGAGGCGGGTGGATCACGAGGTCAAGAGATCGAGACCATCCTGGTCAACATGGTGAAACCCCGTCTCTACTAAAAATACAAAAAAATTAGCTGGGCATGGTGGCGCGTGCCTGTAATCCCAGCTACTCAGGAGGCTGAGGCAGGAGAATTGCCTGAACCCAGGAGGTGGAGGTTGCGGTGAGCCGAGATCACGCCATTGCACTCCAGCCTGGGTAACAAGAGCGAAACTCCATCTCAAAAAAAAAAAAAAAAAAAAAAAAAAGAAAATACACTAGAGACAAGATAATCTATAACCTAAGTGAAAGTGAAAATTTATGTTAGTGACTGCAATAACAAATAAAGTTAGATAGAAAGTAAGCTACTCAACATAAGTCACAAGGCCTAGCTAGCTACATGGTTCTTCAGAAAAGCATCCATAAGGAGGTAAAAAAGGCTCTTTGTATCACAGGAGACTCTTTATAAGAAGCTTCTTTATATCCGAAAGCGAGTGATTATATGTAGCAGACAGCCTTTCTAAATGGAGAAAGCACCTAAAAATACATACTGGGAATTCTCACTCCAAATAATCAGATACACATTTGCAATTACACGGATTTTAAAAAAAAAAAAAAAACTACAAGCAGCCAAGCAAATAAAAGTGTCTTGAAATGCTAAGAACAATATCTACAAAGTTATCAAAGGAAGAGTTGAGACTAATAAACTGTACATCTAGAAAATATAAAAAGAGAAAGGCAAATATTTTCAAGATTCAGGAAATATTCTCCTGTGAAAACTTTCTTAACTAGATAAGTACTTCAATCTTGGAATGAAGATGACAACTGCATTCAAGAAAAAGAAGTTAGAATATGAAAGGCCAGCCAACATGAAAGCTTATTAAACATTAAATCAAAATGACTATTTTCATCTTGTGACTAAATGGAACATGTTAGAAATGCTTTTTGAAAGAGAAAAAGTAAGACAAATATTTAACCTAAGAGTTATAATCTGAATTTCAAAACCCAAACTATAAATAAAACTAAACAGTAGGAATGGAGAGGGGTAAGAAACACATGCTGAATTTGTCTTAAAAGTGAAGATTCAAAAGCGTATTTTTTAAATCTTGACTGGCAATGAGAAAAATGTATATTAAAGGAGGTTTTTAGAAACAGCATATAGACATTCCAAAATACTGAAATGAAAACTTTAAAAAAGATTTGTTTGAAAGAAAGGATCAAGGAAATACTATAAAATAATAAAATAAACCAAGATGAATAAAACCATAGAAATAAAATTATATAGAGAAGAACAAACATAAGTAAGAGATAAAAAGTGTAAATAAATTTTAATCAGCAAAATGATGAATAGGAAACCTAAAAAAAATTCTCTATGATTCAAAACTGAAATTCACTGCTGTGAAGTCTCTGGCTGAGTATAGAATCGGTGGAGGCATCAATCATAACTTTTCAAATACAGGACTTCACATACTTTTCCATATATTATTTGCATTCTTAGCATTAGTTTAGTTTCTTTGGAGATTTCTGGGTTGAATTAAAACAAGAAGAAAATGGTGATACCAATGCATAAAAATATCATAACAAGATAAAATATTTGTATTTACATTTGAAATTTAAAAGTGAAATCCAAAAGTCCCATGAGAAGTGAAATTCACTCACTTAGGACTTCTTGGCCAAGCTAAGCATTCTAAGAATGGGAGCAATGGTATTTCAGTTAGTTACAAGTTTAAAGCTTCTCTTAAAATTAAATAGTGTCTCAAACAGTCCACAAAGCCACTAATCTTTATACGAACAGTATATTCTCTCAGAAGAAAAAAAACAGAAATTTTTTCAAAAATAAACAACTTTCAGACCTTTAGTCATTGCCATTTTAGTGTAAAGTGTATTAGTAAAACAATATTTATGCTTATTCTTACCAAACCTTAGATGCTCTGGTGATAAACATGATGGCAGCCTTCAGAGTGGTCAACCTCATATTTTCAAGAGAGACAAATATATTGTTTACTCAATGGCTGTCTTTTGAAAATACTATTATGTTCTTTATTCCAAGGGAAAAAGCAATTCTGAATCTAGTCATTCAACCAATTGTACTTAGACTTTCTAGGCTTGTCTAGAATATTGTGGAGACAATAGCTCTTATTATATGAATCACAACTGTATGTACCATCCATCAATAACAATTACTCTGACATCTTGCTTGTAGCACACGCTTGATACTTGTCTATGTGACATACACAAGCATGTCCTGTAAGGAATCAGAAGAAGGCACCACTGCCAGAATTTTTATTGCTATGGCCATACCTGCCTGGAAAAAAAATAAAAGTAACCATTTTACGGAAACAAATTTGATCTAAATAAAACGAAGCATTTAAAACTCTTTAGTACTTATTAACACAGGAGAAAGGATTGTCCCTAGGTATTATTCCTGAATTGTGTGTCTTAATCACTCCCTCACTACACTAGGACATATGCATTATCATTATTTTTCACTAAAGCTTAGAAAAAGTAAGTTTTCCAAGTCACACATCCAGCAAAACCACTAAGTCAGGAGAAAGAAGTCTCCAGTTTATCTCATCCCAAAAGCTGTAACCTTTAGAACGGTGCTGGGCTTACGTCCTGCCTCCCACACTGGTATCTACTAAGTATAACATTTTAGTTTTAGTTTTCGTTTTTGAGATCGACTCTCACTCTGCTGTAGGGCTGGAGAGCCGTCGCGCGATCTCGGCTCACTGAAACCTCTGTCTCCCACCTCAGCCTCCCGAGTATATGGGATCACAGACATGCGCCACCACTCCTGGCTAATTCTTGTATTTTTAGTAGAGACGGGGTTTCGCCGTGTTGGCCAGGATGGTCTCGATCTCTTGACCTCATGATCTGCCTGCCTCAAATTCCCAAAGTGCTGGGATTATAGGCATGAGCCACCGCACCCGGCCCAAAGAATAGTGTCTTAAAGTGAACTTTTGAAAATACTTTGGTGCTATTTTGGTTGTGTCAACTATGCTAGTTTTTTTTTTTTTTTAAACAAACATTCAGAGTTATATTTTATAGATTTTTTGGCTGGGAATGCATTTTCAGGGCTATCTAAATGATCATTACTTTATTACTAAAGAGAAAAGTAATGTCATAAAAATAGAAAACTTGCCCTTTGTCACTAAGGTAATCAGTCCTCAGAAAAGAACCCAGTGCTCTTAAGTCTTGCTGAGTCCTTTTTCCATGAGAGTTTTTAATGAATTGTTAGCAAATGTGCTCCATTTACATGCTCTCTAGAACATTCCATTTGCAGTCTGTACATGACAGCTTGATGTACCATCCAAATACTTGTTTTGTTTTTAAAGAAGCAGGCACGAACTGAAACCTTTTTTTTTTTTTTTTTTTTTTACTTTTTGCTCTGAATCAACATGGGCAATGTAGTATTTAGTATGTACAACCCCGATGTCTTTTGGCCCTGTAAAATTAACATGTCAATGATTCCTAATGTAACCTTTCTCTCAGCATAAAAAGGTTTCTTCCACACCGAAAACAAAAGAAAAAATTTATACCGTATGTAAAGGAATTTGCTGTAACTGTCTTCCTGAGAAATTTTAGTTCATTAGCATGCCGAGGAACCTGCAATTACTTAATATTAGAAGGCAGATGAAATCATAGGGTTATTCTTTTAATAACCACAGGAGCAATTTTCAATAAAAGTGTTAGTACAATGTATGCTGATGTGTTTTCATCATGAAACAGTTCTCTAATAATGCATACTTTAATATCTAGTCAGAAAGTATTTAAAAGGATTGTATTTGTAAAATCTTTATAGCAAAGCACAGACCCTAAATATCACTAACAAGATAGAAATGTGCTGTAAAGACTGTTCTTATTAATAAACATCTATAAGGAAGTTGGTAAGATTTTCTGTGTGAACTTAAGAAGTGTTCTCCAAACTCAGTAACTTCTAGAATCACTGATGTTAAAAAAAAAAATGGCCAAGTCCCATTCTGGCTTGCTTCCTTTTGCACCCATCAACTCACCGTCTACATTAGGTATTTATCTTAATGCTATCCCTCCCCTACCCCTTCACCCCCCAACAGGCCCCAGTGTGTGATGTTCCCCTCCCTGTGTCCATGTGTTCTCACTGTCCAACTCCCACATACAAGTGAGAACATGTGGTGTTTGGTTTTCTGTTCTTAGGTTACTTTGCTGAGAATGATGGTTTCCAGTTTCATCCACGTCCCTGCAAAGGACATGAACTCATCCTTTTTCATGGCTGCATAGTATCCTACAGAGTTTATGTGCCACATTTTCTTTATCCAGGGTGTCATTGACAGGCATTTGGGTTGGCTCCAAGTCTTTGCTATTGTAAATAGTGCTGCAATAAACATACATGTTCATGTGTCTTTATAATTCAGTGATTTATAATCCTTTTGGTATATACCCTGTGATGGGATTGCTGCATCAAATGGTATTTCTGGTTCTAGATCCTTGAGGAAATGTCACACTGTCTTCCACAATGGTTGAACTAATTTACACTCCCACCAACAGTGTGAATGTGTTCCTATTTCTCCACAGTCTCACCAGCATCTGTTGTCTCCAGATTTTTAATAATTTCCATTCTAACTGGAGTGAGATGGTATCTCATTGTGGTACTGATTTGGATTTCACTAATGACCAGTGATAAGCTTTTTCTCACGTTTGTTCACCACACAAATGTCTTCTTTTGAGAAGTGTTTGTTCATATCCTTTGCTTACTTTTTGATAGGGTTTTTTTTTTTTTTCTTGTAAATTTAAGTTCCTTGTAGATTCTGGATATTAGCCCTTTGTCAGATGGGTAGATTGCAAAAATGTTCTCCCATTCTATAGGCTGCCTGTTCACTCTGATGACAGGTTCTTTTGCTGTTCAGAAGCTCTTTAGTTTAATTAGATCACATTTGTCAATTTTAGCTTTTGTTGCAATTGCTTTTGGTGTTTTAGTCACGAAGTCTTTGCCCATGCCTATGTCCTGAATGGTACTGCCTACATTTTCTTCTAGGGTTTTTATAGTTTTAGGTTTTACATTTAAGTCTTTAATCCATCTCTCACTACTCCTATTCAACATAGTATTGGAAGTTCTGGCCAGAGCAATCATGCAGGAGAAAGAAATAAAGGGTATTCAAATAGGAAGAGAGGAAGTCAAATTGTGTCTGGTTGCAAATGACATGATTGTGTATTTAGAAGACCTCATCGTCTCAGCCCAAAAACTCCTTAAGCTGATAAACAACTTCAGCAAAGTCTCAGGATATAAAATCAATGTGCAAAAATCATGAGCATTCCTATACACCAATCACAGACAAGCAGAGAGCCAAATTATAAGTGAACTGCCATTCACAATTGCTACAAAGAGAATAAAATACTTAGGAATACAACCTACAAGGGACGTGAAAGACCTTTTTTAAGAACTACAAACCTCTGCTCAAGGAAATAAGGGAGGACACAAATGGAGAAACATTCCATGCTCATGGTTAGGAAGAATCAGTATTGTGAAAATAGCTATACTGCCCGAAGTAATTCATAGATTCAATGCTATTCCCATCAAGTTACCATTGACTTTCTTTGCAGAGTTAGAAATAACTGATTTAAATTAAATATGGAACCAAAAAAGAGTCCCTGTAGCCAACACAATCCTAAGCAGAAACAACAAAGCTGAAGATATCATGCTGCCTGACTTCACACTATACTACAAGGCTACACTAACCAAAACAGCATAGTACTGGTACCAAAAGAGATATATAGACTCATGGAACAAAATAGAGACTACAGAAATAACAGCACACATCTACAACCATCTGATCTTTGACAAACCTGACAAAAACAAGCAACGGGGAAAGGATTCCCTATTTAATAAATGGTACTGAGAAAACTAGCTAGCCATATACAGAAAACAGAAACTGGACCCCTTCCTTACACCTGATTTTGCATTTTCTTTATACTTTTCTATTACAAATTTTTCTACAATTAACTTCCTGTACCTTTGTAGTCATATATGCATGATTAATAAAACTCAGAAAAATTTCACCAATATTGTGTATAATTTTAATAGTCTAAAGTATCATAAGCACAATTATCACTAACCAAGAGCTCCCAGCTATGTGTTAGGCATTGTACATATTATCGTATGTATGTTATTTTCCAAAGTCTATAAGGTAGGTATTATCAAATTGGGAAAAACTATGTCTGAGATTAAATATGTTTTCGAAGGACACAAATATTAAATGGTAGAAATTTCACTGAAACTCTGTTCTGTATGATTCCAAAGCATATTTGTTTAACCACTATATTTTGTAAAAAAAAAAAAAAAAAAAAAATAGCAAAGTGTAATTAGCATGTTCCTCTCAATAATTTACTCAGCAAAATAAAGATATCAAAAAATAAATCACATAGTTCTTATGTTCAAAGAACTTATACAAGCAAATGTACAAATAAGCAATATACTATATATGTACACTTATATTTTTTACCTATATATTTTCTATACCATACTATGTATACTGTAGTATATATTATACATATTGGTATATACTAAATGTACTTGTGTGTGTGTGTGTGTGTATAAATATATATAATACATATGAAAAGGGAAAGCAATGTAGCATTACATTGAAAACAAGAGTTTTGGGGTCAAACTTGCAAACCCGGCTTTACCATTTAGTTGAGTAACTCAGGCAAGTTGCTTAACCTTTCTTCAAAAAGCTTCAGGATGATCCAAGAGGATGAGGGTAACAGTAACAACACTTAGTTTGCATGGATGTCAAAGTATTACATGAGAAAACGTGCTTAAAATGGTTAGTATCAGAAACAGAGTGAGTTGGCTAATTGTTGAAGACTTTTTGAAGGTGAACAGGATTTCTGTCTGTCTCCCTTTTGCCTTTTAATTTTTTATATTTGCTGTATATTGTTTCTATTCTTGCTGTTTTCAGCATGTGAAAAGAGCTGCCAAAATAGTATGAACAGTTGTCTTTTGAGTGGCAGGGAGGAGACAGATAACACAGATTAGATAAGATAGGGACTGGGACAGTCAGTGTGGCCTAATGCAACTGAGGCCCATTTAGTCACCAGACAACATGTGGGGCAGATTGGCAGCAACCTTGAGGATCATGGTAACAGCTGTACAGTCAGAAGAAAACCTCAGTGGTGGTGAGTCTCGAAGTTTCCCAGGTTGGCCATGTTGAACTCTGAAACCCAAGGAAGCAGCAGACTAGGAGGTGTGTGCTAGGGCTGGGAGGACTGCTTCATCCACTGATGTCAGGTCCCTGTGTTCAGCCATATGCACGCACCTGCTAAGACAGAGGTGGACTTAACTGTTTTCTACAACTCTCTCATGGTAAGGACACGGCTCTCAACAGGTAAGCGTGGTAAGATGACATATAGGAAAGGAACAGACTATGTGCCGATCCTATTTCACCCCTATTGCTGTTTCACAGAGACTATTTTAGGTGTCATGATTATAATGAACCTAAAATATTGCGAAATATAGAAGAATAGGTTTTATTATTTAGTGTCTAGAAGGAAAGAAAACAGAGTAGCCCATATGCTTTAAAAATTAGTTCTTCACCAATACTTTTTTATTTTAGGGCAAGAAACTCATGTACCAAGCAAAAATGGGTAAATAACCCACATAAGCAAATCTTTTCAAATAAATAAGGTTTATTTCTATGTATGTTTTTGAACTATACTTTTAATCAAATTTTAAAATAAATTATACGTTTTTCGGTTTACGCTTTTATTTTGAACCCAGTAAACATAAGTAACATGGCATATTTTATACAGAAAAATTGTAATAAATTTTATCTTAATTCAAAATTATCATTATAAAATTATTGGTTTCCATCTCAGTTATACCAAGCAATCAATAGTGATACCCTCAAAGGTGAGGCACTGCTTTAATTTATTTTCATACTAAATGGCCTCAGATTGCTCCAGTATGTGACTCTTTTTATTTATATAATTTTTGTTTTATTCCCGCTACTCAGAGATCAGTTTTTAGTAGCTCCTGCTTTCCTAGTTGTTTCTAGCAGTTACTAATCCATGCCTTGAAATTGTCTGCTTTTGATCTAAAATGAGGCCCTTGGCTTTTGAGAAACCAGAGACCAGAGAACGAGCAGGAACATGAACATTTTGCTGTAGTGCCTGGAATTTACAATATCCATTATTTCCATACTTTAAAAAAATGTTATTTACGGATTCTCAGTTATTTTCCAAGTGGTTCTAAATGATCAACACGAGTAGTTAGTGACCTCTAAATAAGTAATAGTAAGACTCTGATGGTGAGGAAAAAGCACAAAGCAAAGAACTGTGATACGTGTAATAGGAACTGAAAAGCCCTTCCAGGAAGCACTAAGGATGTATCAATACCAGTCTCTCCAGCTGTATTCCCAAGCTGATACATAAAGATGAAAGAAAAAAATGGCCGCCCAAACATTAGATTCCACTTCTAAAGATATGTAACCCAAAAAGTTCCTCCTCTGAGAGCTCTTCCTCTCCTCATTTCACCGTTCTCCAAGCACATGAGCAAAAAGACGGCCCTTGGCAAGGCTTTGTCAATACGTTTCTCTCCACATATTATAACAGACTCCAGGATTTAGCCTGTCTTCAGACTATATATTTTTTGGTGGAATCCCTAGATGTGTGGGAAGTAGAAAGTTTTTAAAACTTAAACTTTGAAATGATTCTGAGCAGAAAGACCCTTCTTCAAATTTTAGTCACAAAGTAGCAAAGTAATATGCATGCCCCCTGTATTCCAGGGGTTAACACAGGAAATAAAACACTGCCCCATGACTGGAGTACATAGTTTTGCCTTCGGATGTTAGTCTCCTGTTTTAAGGAATTGTCAAAGTATGTATGACTTTCTGGACAAGAGTAGAGTATCTAAAACTCAAAAAAGGAATGTTCCTACAAATAGAAAATCTTTCATATTTGACAACCCAAGATTGCTTTAAAAGAATACTAGCTCCCCAAAGTGATTTTTATGCTTATTGAACTGTAGTTTGCAAACAGAACAGGCACATGTTCTTCACTTACTCGCTCAGAAACTTCCTTCACCTGTGCTTGCCTCTCAGGCCCCTTCCCACAATGCTGTGTGGCAGGGCTGAGTGAAGGAGGGCAGCTTTGACAGAGGCTGTGTTTCATACAGACAGACAACAGAGAAGACTCCGTTAGGAGGTCAAAGGCCAGAATTCAATGGAGATGTTCTGTGTCTACACACAGGGGGCTCAATTCTCCCTTCGGTTCATGAACTCATCATAGATGCCAAACTGGATCTTAGCCAGTTTTTAATTGCACCCAAAAGCAAATCTGATAGGCATGCTATGAAGAAGTCAAAAAGTGGTAACAAAGCCCTCTGACCAGTACAGCAGGGTGTGTGAAATGTTAGATTAAATCTCTAATGACAGAGAGATTGGAGAATATGCAGGTAGTTCATAAGCTAGAAACTTAAAATGTTCCCAGATTTTAGAAGTTAAAGTCTCACTAATACTTGAGAGATTTCAGTTGTGTCTGGCTGAGTACCTATTGCACACTGCAGCTAAATACTCTTTTTAGTAGTTAAAAGAAGCCTAATCTTTCTCAAGAAAAACTTTCTTTCCTTGGTCTCTTATTAGTTGGCTTAAACATCCAAGCAATTTCCAATAAAGAAAATAAACTTAGCACTGAAGAAACAAACTACATCAACTACATCCCTACCTTCAACACAGCTTGCTCTCCCTATCAGAGCATTACTGCTGGTGTTATTCTGAAATTCTATCTTAGATAGCATCTGATTTATGTAGTTCTTTTTACTGAAATACAGAACAGTGATTATAATATACAGATTTCCAAAATCACCTAGGTAATTATAGGCCTGCGTAACAAATTCCGTTCTTTATCCTCTCCAAACTTCCTCTCCAAACGAAGTTTCATTATCCCAGTATTATCTTGCACACGCAAAGAATTTCCTGAAGGTGACCTTTTTATAGGTGGTAACCATAGTAACAGACTTCCAGTTGCTAATACTCACACCACTTGTGAACTGCAGATATTACAGGGATGCTGAGGATTGATGTTTAGGGTTACCTTCCAGAGAGGGTAAATAAATACTTATAAATTTGAGAGAAAGATGTTAAAAGAAATTTAAAGCCATACTCCCTGCTCCCTTGCTAATGAGAGAGGAATCTTTTTCCCCTGATCTCAGTAATATCTCACTTAGAGACTATCAAGGTAAAAACAAAAGATGTGGATCTTAAAGAGGTGTGTGGAAAAAGAAAAACTGTTCCTTATATTACTCTTAAGTGGGACATTCAGTGGATCAGGGTGAAAAACAAACACTCCTTTGGGAGTCTATTCTTTGCTTTCAAGTACTTATGGAGTCCCCATGAGCTATAATGGGAGTTACATGCTCTCATCAATGGAGAACTTGGTTGGCTGTGTACATCTAGGAAACCGTGGCTTCAGCACTTCACGTGGAAGGAGTTAGAAAACTTCTGAGGTAGTAGGGAAGTTACAAGGTAGATCTGCTAACTAAATGTCAGTGAAGAAAACACCAGAAACAAGAATCAAAGTAATTGGTCATTACAGGCTATATGAAAATTCACATCCTCTTGATCCTTGAGTGGTGATTACACGTCTTTCATGTTGAAGTAAAAGACTGCAGAGTCTCTGCTTCCCCCTAAAAGCTGGATTCACTTAGATGGCTTGTTTCCCTATTTTTAAAAGATTCATTCATATATTTTTAGTAAGTTCTTCTTTGAGCTTGTTCCATACTACATGAGAACACTGAAATGTCTCGTGACTTTTGATACATTTATTGATGATGCCAAGTAAATTTGAAGTTTAATAAAATCTCTTAAAACCCACTTGTTGTTCAATTGTTTGCTGCTTCTATATACTTCCTGTCTGAGTCTTACTTGGTTTTTGCACTCCTTCAATTAATACATTTGTCTGTATGTTGTCATTTCCCTCCTTAAAAACATGTTAGCACAATTCAAGTTTTGCCGATCATATCATTTATTAAACTACAACTTGCTTTTAGTCCCTGATCACTATTGTGTCATAGACACTGTCTCAGTTCTGTCTCACTCTACAGCTTGGCTACTGTCCAGGCAATGTTTCTCAAAATCCGAGTCATCTGTAGACTCAACCAAAGGGAAGAAAAAAGAAAAAGACAAAAAGTAAGTCTATGGACTTTAGCTTTCAAGATGCTGGTCTAAGGACTGTAAGCCCCATTTGAGAACAATGTCTCATAAATTTTTAATTTTCTCAGCAAAAAATGGAAGTTTTGTGTTTTAAAAGGCAAAATAACTTTGTGAGATTAACGTCACAATGGAATTCAAATTTTATAGTTCTCATAAAACCTATCAACCTCCAAGAATATACCTACAGATATCCCTGTCCTTGGACCTTAATGTGAGAAACATGAACAGGATAAAGAGGAGAGTCAGGCCAAGATCAAGAGGAAGCCACGGTAACCTCAAGGTGTTGGGTAGAAAGGACAAACAGCCAATGAGAAAAGGATGGAGACAGCACAGAACTACGAAGATCTACAACTGTGATCTGATGCCCGTCTCTAGATGTGCTTGTATTTTTATGTTACAAACCATCTTCAAGCTTCTGTTATTCTCATTAAAATGCTTCCAGTGTTTATTCATCACTTATTTCAGTGAGAATATGTATCTAATCTGGCATTCACTTATTCGATTAATTTTTATTAAGGGACAATTGTATGCCTGGCTAGGAGCAAAGGGTACAACCATGAAGAAAACAAAAATCCAAACAGACACAGGGTTTTCTTTTATGATCCAGTGAAAGACACATATTAGACAATAACACAAACCAATTATTTTCTTAAAGAGCATGTTTAATCGTTATGAAACAACACTGAAGGGACAATGGGAATATGTTTGAGAGTGGGAAACCTAGCCTTGATTCAAAGTCAGGGAACTTCTTCTTGAAGGTGTGACATTTATGCATACACTTGAGGGGGTAAATAAGACAGTTGTAAGATTAGAAAAGAAGGGAAGCTGCCAAAGACATAAATTGTTCTATTGTAAAGACACATGCACACGTATGTCCATTGCAGCACTATTCACGATAGCCAAAACATGGAATCAACCTAAATGCCCATCAATGATAGACTGGATAAAGAAAATGTGGCACATATACACCCTGGAATACTATGCAGCCATAAAGAAGAATGAGATCATGTTATTTGCAGGAACATGGATGAAGCTGGAGGCCATTATCCTTAGTCAAGTAACAGAAGCAGAAAACCCAGTACCACAAGTTCTCACTTATAAGTAGGAGCTAAATGATGAGAACACATGGGCACACAGAGGGGAACACATGCTGGGGCCTATCAGAATGGGGAGGATGGGAGGAGGGAGAGGATCAGGAAGAATAACTAATGGGTACTAGGCTTAATCCCTGTGTGATGAAATAATCTGTACAACAAACTCTCATGACACAGGTTTATCTATATAAGAAACCTGCACATGTAACCCTGAACTTAACAGTCAAAAAAAAAAAAAAAAAAAGCAAAGAAAACCAATTGGGTCAGAATTTGATGAGTAGAAAGAGAAGCACAGGAAAATTTCAAAACAAGACAGCACAGGAGGCAGGCTTCTCTAGGTCCCAGTATAAAGTTTATTATCCTAACTGTAGTAAGGACATGGATTAAGCCTTTCAAGTGATTAAGACCAGATCAAACTTGGGTTCCATGAAGTTCCCTTGGCTTCTCTGTAGGTTGTTGGCATTTAAGGATGTCTACCAAGTGGCCCCTAGGTTCCCTCTTAAGGCTACCCCCCATGTACATAACCTTTCACTGGCTGATTACCACTGTTTAAACATTAGGTTCCCTCACCTCCTGCCTCTGTGCCTTTGCACATACTTATCCCCTGCCTATAATGCTTCTTTCCCATTCTTTCCTATTGTTAGTACGGTCATGATTTACAACCTGTCTCTAGCAGGCTTTTCTTCATCAATTTCTTCCATTTGGGTTAAATTTCTCTTATTGGATTCTCTCTCCTATTTCTTTTATAGCATTTTTACATTCTCCTGTGTTTTACAATTATGTACTTATCTCATTTTACAGCTTTTGGAATAGGAAGCAAGGGCATTTGTGCCTGCCCTAGAGCATCTTAGATGTGTATTTATAAATAAACTCAGATTTAGTCAATGGAATAGAACCTGTTTGTGTCTTTTATTCTTTTTATTATAATTCCTTGTTTTCTGAAGCCTTGTGCTGTGTGTATCAGAGAGAGATGGAATTTCACTCTTGTTGCCCAGGCTGGAGTCTAATAGCGCTCCCTCCCCTCACTGCAACCTCTGTCTCCCAGGCTCAAGCGATTCTCCTGCCTCAGCCTCACAAGTAGCTGGGATTATAGACACCCACTACCATGCCCAGCTAATTATTTTTTCTTTTTAGTATAGACAGGGTTTTGCCTGTTGGCCAGGCTGGTCTTGAATTTCTAACCTCAGGTGATCCACCTGCCTCGGCCTCCCAAGTGCTGGGATTACAGGGCTGAGCCACCGAGACCAGCCAGCCTTGTGCTTTTAAGTTACTTTGAAACTGTCATCTTCCCCTTTTTGTAGTCCCAAATGTCTTTGATCAACTTTGATGATCCTGTTTCAAAATACTTTGGGTTTTTGTTATCATGAGTGTTCATTTGCCTAACAGGCCTTCTCAGTCTCCTCAGATATCCTGCGTATGTGCTGAATTACTTTTATTTCTGATATTCTTTGCTAGAGACCCTAACACTGTCTTCCCGACTTCCATCCCTGTGTCTCTTCTCCACTCGAGCACCTCCCTCTCTGCGGAGTTGGTGTGCTCTCCTACCACCTGTCTCCACCCATATCCTCTCTTAACGTGCACATGAGCCTCCCACTCCTATTTCACTTACACTCCCTTTGACCTATCCAAGTAATCAGGCATCATTTTTGTCAAGGCTACTCTGTATCTTCTCACCTCTTCTTCTGAATCTCCCTTCTAATTTTTCACCCTATTTCCTTTTTCTCTCAATCATTTGCTTCACTATTAAATGTTGCTAATATTCCAATTTCTAAAACTTAGGGGTATTTACCACTTCATCACTAAAAGCAAAAAAATTGCTTTTTGATGTAGCTTGGTAGAATTAGGGGTACTGTATAGAGAAATCTTTCCATTTAGCCTCTGAGTCCCTTCAATTCTCTGAGGCTCTAACTGCTTAGCCCAATGGGAATGACATCATATGATCCTTCACATCTGATGTATGAAAAAAGGCCAAATGTTTTACTGAAGTCATACCATGATTTCAGGTAGTTGTCACTGTCCAGTTCAGACAGTTTGGTTTGGGACTTACAACTGCTACAGCAATAATACAAGGATTGAGAAAAAGTACTTTCTCCAATTGCTTACTGTTACTGAATTATCAAAACAGTGTTTACCCTGGCTTCAGTGGCAAAAAGGAAAACCATCAGAATCTTGAATTTGACATTTTACTTCCAGGAAAATGAAAGAGATATATTTTCCTTATTTATCCCACTAGGTACAACTAAAACTTTAGACACTGTATATATAAAACTAACATTTCTTTAAAAACCCTCAATGTTGGAGAAAAGAAAGCAGAGTGGCTACAGAACTTGGGACCTAAGGAACAACAACAAAAACAATCTATAAACATATAAAACTTCTAGCAAGACTGAAGAAGAAAGACATAAATTACAGAAGTCTGGAGTGAAACAGGAGCTATCACTATAGACAGAAGAGACATCAAAGGAATAGCAAAAATACAACTCTATATACATAAATTTGATGTATTAGATGAAATGGACCAATTCCTCAACAAACTGTCACAACTTACTTAATATAAAATAGTTCATTTGAATAGCCCTATAAGTAATAGGAAAATTAAATTAATATTTTTTAAACTCCTAAAATCGACGCTACAAAGTCCCGATGGCTTCACTGGAGAATCCTTTGTAAAGAATAATTAACACTAATTCTACATGATCTCTTCCAGATAATAGAAGAGGGAATACTCCCTAGTTCATTATGTGAACTTAGAATTTCTGTACCCCATAATGAGACAAATATAATACAAAAAGTAAAAATAAACCAATAGCATTAAATAATGAAGGTACAACATTTTTAACCAAAAAATATCAAATAGAATTCATAATATAAAAGACAAACATATACTATAGCTAAGTGTGGTTTATTCCAGAGACATAAGACTGGTTTAATATTTAAAAAAAAAAAAAATCCCTCAATGAAAATCTGTATTAACAAAACAAAGGGTAAAATTCATGAGATCAATGAGAAAAGGCATTTAACAAAATTCAGCACCCATTCATAACAACTCTCAAAAAACTCAAATACAGAAACTCCCTTAGCTTGATAAAGATCATTTCCAAAAGAAAAAACATCTAACATTAACATTGTTTTTCTTTTTTTCTTCTTTTTCCTTTTATTTTTTTCCCCCACCCCCGAGATGGGAGTCTTGCTCTGTCACCCTGGTTGGAGTACAGTGGTGCCATCTCAGCTCAATGCAACCTCCACCTCCCAGGTTCAAGTGATTCTTCTGCCTCAGCCTCCCCAATAGCTGGGATTACAGGCATGCACCATCATGCCCGACTCATTTTTGTATTTTCAGTAGAGACAAGTTTTTGCCATGTTGGCCAGGCTGGTCTCCAACTTGGGACCTCAGGTGATCCACCCACCTTAGCCGATTCCACCCACCTCAGTCTTCCAAAGTTCTGGGATTACAGGCATGAGCCACTGCATCAGGCCAGGAACATTGTCCTTCAAAAGGAAAAACTGAAGCCCTTCCTCAAAATTGAGAATAAAGCAAGGATATCCATTCTCATCACACTTACTCAATAGTGCTGAAAGGGAAGGAGACTAAGATGGTGGACAGTAGGAAGAAGTAGCCTGCAGCTCCCCCTCAGACAAACAGAGCAGCATGTGAAGACTCACATCATGAACTCTTGCTCCAAGTACTACCACCAGAACATATTAGGAAAGCTGAGAGAATCCACAGACCCTCTGAAGGAACTGGATCACCAGTGCAGTTTCCCGAGATGGCAAAAGTCTGAGAGTCTGCTTGTTTTCTCAATGCGGAGTCTTGTGATCTGGGCAAGTTCTCAGTTCTGGGCACCAGATGCCTGGAAATAGACTCAGAGCTGTTGTGGGGACACAGTGGGAGTTCCCTTAGGACTGTGGCTGTGTGGAGCAGGATGAGGCCTGTGACTGCCAGCTTTCCGCCATTTTCCTGGAGACCTGTATTACTCAGCAGAGGCAACCATAATCTCCCTGGGAATTTAACTCTACTGGACTGGGAACCACACTCCCATCCTCCACAGCAGCAAGATCAAGTCATGCCCAAGGAGAGGCTGAGCTCAGACACGCCTATCCCTGGTTTTTACCTGATTGTCTTTGTCAGCGCACCCTGGTAGCTGAACACAAAGGTCATAATCTCTTGGGAGGTCTATGGCCCTGCCTGAGAAACCTGAATACTTCACCAGGTATCCCTAGGTCAAGTTTGCATGCCCTGTATAGGGCCACAGCTAAGGCAGTCTTGAAAGCACCACCTCCTGGCTGGAGGCCAACCAACACAAAACCAGTGCACTAGACAAAAAACAACCAAAGACCTTCACAGGGTCCACTTCACTTCCCTGCTACCTCCATCAGAGCAGGTACTGGTATTCATGGCTGCAAACCTGAAGACGTATCACATCACAGGACTCCTTGCAGACACTCCCCAGTACCAGTCCAGAGCCCAGCAGGTCTCAGGAAACCCCATTCCTAGGTGAAGAGGGAGGACACTACACCAAGGGAAGACCCTGTGGGACAAAAAAATCCAAAGAGCAGCCCTTGAATCCCAAATCTTCCCTGACAAACTACCCAAATGAAAAGGAACCAGAAAAACAGAACAACTGGTAATATGACAAAACAAGGTTCTTTAACATCCCCAAAAGGTCATACCAGTTTGCCAATGGATCCAAACCAAGACAAAATCTCCAAATTGCCAGAAAAAGAATTGAGAAGGTCAATTATTAAGGTAATCAAGGAATCAGGAGTGAAAGGTAAAGTCCAACTTAAAGAATTGAAAATATGATACAGGATATGAAAGGAAAATTATTCAGTAAAACAGACAACATAAATTTTTTAAAAAATCACAACTTCAGGAAATCAATAACACACTTAGAGAAATGGAAAATGCCCTGGAAAGTCTCAGCAATAGCACTGAATAAGCGGCAGAAGAAAGAACTTCACAGCTCAAAGACAGGGTTTTCAAATTAAACCAATCTGTCAAAGACAAAAATAATAATAATAATAATAATAAAAAAGCCTCCAAGAAGTTTGGGACTTGGTTAAATGTCTAAACCTAAGAATAACTGGTGTTTACAAGGAAGAAGATAAATGTAAAAGTTCAGAAAGCACATGTGAAGGAATAATCAAGGAAAACTTCTCTGGACTTGCTAGAGATCTAGACCTCCAAATACAAGAAGTTCAAAGAACAGCTGGGAATTTCGTCATAAAGAGATTATTGTCTAGGCACATAGTCATCAGGTTATTTAAAGTCAAAACAAAGGAAAGAATCTTAAGAGCTGTGAGGCAAAAGTTTCAGGTATCCTATAAAGAAAAACCTATCAGATTAACAGATTTCTCAGCAGAAACCCTACAAGCTAGAAGGGACTGCTGACTTATTTTTTGCCTCCTTACACAAAACAATTATCAGTCAAGAATTCTGTATGTCGTGAAACTAAGCTTCCTAAATGAAGGAAAGATACAGTCTTTTCCAGACAAATACTGAAAGAATTCACCACTACCAAGCCAGTACTAAAAGAACTGCTAAAAGGAGCTCTAAATCTTGAAAAAAGTCCTCAAAATACACAAAAATAGAAACTCCTTAAAGCATAAATCTCACAGGACCTATAAAACAGTAACACAATGAAAAAAAAAGGTATTCAGGCAACAAATAGCACAATGAATAGAGTAGTATCTCATATTTGAATACTCACATCGAATGTAAATGGCGGAAACACTCCACTTATAAAGAATGGCAGAATTGTTAAGAACTCACCGCCAAGTTTCTGCTGTCTTCAGGAGACTCACCTAACACAGAAAGACTCACATAAACTTAAAGTAAAGGGGTGGAAAAGATATTCCATGCCAATGGATACAGAAAGTGAGCAGGAGTAGCTATTCTTTTATCAGACAAAACTTTAAACCAATAGCAGTTTTAAAAGACAAAAAGGGACACTATATAATGATAAACTGATGAGTTCACCAGGAAAACACAACAGTTTTAAATATATATGCCCCTAACACTGAAGCCCTTAAATTTATAAAGCAGTTACTATTGGACCTAAGCAATGAGCTAGATGGCAACACAACAATACTGGGGGATTTTAATACTCCACTGACAGCACTAAACACATCATCCAGAAAGAAAGTCAAAAAACAAAAAACGGGCCTAAGCCATACCTTACAACAAATGGAATTAAGAGTTATTTACAGAACATTATACCCAACAATTGCAGAATATACATTCTATTCATCAGCACATGGAACATTCTCCAAGATAAACCATATGATAGGCCACACAATGAGTCTCAGTAAATTTAAGACAATTAAAATTATATCAAGTATTCTCTCAGACCACAGTGGAATAAAATTGGACATCAATACCAAAAGAAAACCTCAAAAATATAAAAACACATGGAAATTAAACAACCTGTTCCTGAATGACTGCTGGACCAACAATAAAATCAAGATAAAAATTTTAAAAATTCTTTCATCTGAATGATAATAGTGACACAACTTATCAAAACTTCCAGGATATATCAAAAGCAGTGCTAAAAGGAAGGTTTACAGCATTAAATGTCTACATGAAAAAGTCTGTAAGAGCAAAAAATAGACAATCTGAGGTCACACCTCACAGAACTGGAGAAACAAGAGTAATCCAAACCCAAACCCAGCATAAGAAAAGAAACAATGACAATCGGAGCAAAATTAAATGAAATTGAAACAAAAAAAAATACAAAAGACAAATCAATCAAAAAGATAGTTCATTGAAAAATAAAATCTATAGATAAGCAATATTGATCAGGAAAAGAAAAGATTCAAAGAAGCTGAAATAGAAATGAAATGGGAGCCATTACTATCGATACTGCAGAAATACAGAAGATTATTCAAGGCTACTATGAACAGCTTGACATGCATAAACTAGACAACCTAGAGGAGATGGATAAATTTGTGGCAATATACAACCCTCCTAGATTTAACCAGGAAGATGTAGAATCTCTGAACAGACCAGAAACAAGCAGTGAGAAATGGTAATTTAAAAATTGCCAACAACAAGAAAAGACCAGGAACATATAGATTCACAGCAGACATTGAAAAATGAATTGGTACCAATCCTACTGACACTATTCCACAAGATAAAGAGAATATCCTCCCTAAATCTTTCTGTGAAACTAGTATCTCCCTAATACCAAAACCAGGGAATGATGTAACAAAAGAAGAAAACTAGGGCAAGTGTGGTGGCTCACGCCTATAATCCCAGCACTTTGGGAAGCCAAGGTGGGTACATCACAAGATCAGGATTTCAAGACCAACCTGGCCAATACAGTGAAACTCCGTCTCTACTACAATACAAAAAAAATTAGCCGGGCATGGTGGCGGGTGCCTGGAATCCCAGCTATTTGGGAGGCTGAGGCAGGAGAATTGCTTGAACCCAGGAGGCGGAGCTCACACTGAGCCAAGATTAAGCTACTGTACTCCAGCCTGGGAAACATAGTGAGACTCTGTCTCAAAAAAAAAAAAAAAAAAAAGGAAAACTACAGGCTAAATATCCCTAATGACCACAGATGCAAAAATTCTCAACATACTAGCCAACCGAATTCAACAGCATATAAGATCATCTACCGTGATCAAGTGGGTTTCATACCAGGGATATAGGCATTGTTTAACATATTTAAGTCAATAATTGTGACAGACCACATAAACAAAATTAAAAACAAAAATTACACATTCATCTCAGTAGACACAGAAGAAGCATTTGACACTATCTAGCATCCCTGCAGGATTAAAATTACCCTCAAGTAACCTTGGCATAGAAGGGACATTCCGTAATATAATAAAAATCATCTCTGACAAATGCACAGCCAACATTATACTGAATGAGGAAAAGTTGAAACCACTGCCCCTAAAAACTGGAACAAGATAAGCATGCCAACTCTCACCACTTCTATTCAACATACTATTGGAAGTCCTAGCTAGAGCAATTAGAGAAGAGAAATAAAGAAAGGGCATCCAGATCACTAAAGAGAAAGTCAACTTTCACTGTTTGCTGATGATATGATCATATAGCTAGAAAATCCTAAAGACTCATCCAAAAAGCTCCTAGAACTGGTAAATGAATTCAGCCAAGTTTTTGGATACAAAATTAACATACAAAAATCAGTAGCTCTGCTATATACCAATAGCAACGAAGCTAAGAATCAAATCAAGAACTCAATCCCTTCCACAATAGATGCAAAAAATAAAATAAAATAAAATACTTAGGAATATACATAACCAAGGATCCAAGGATGTGAAGAACGACTAAGTGGAAAACTCCAAAACACTGCTGAAATAAGTCACAGACAACGCAAACAAACAAACACACTCTGTGTTCATGGTTGGGTAGAATCAATCTTGTGAAATTGACCATACTGCCAAAAGCAATCTACAAATTCAATGTAATCCTCATCAAAATACCACCATCAT
This sequence comes from Aotus nancymaae, assembly GCF_030222135.1. Taxonomy (NCBI): domain Eukaryota; kingdom Metazoa; phylum Chordata; class Mammalia; order Primates; family Aotidae; genus Aotus; species Aotus nancymaae. Next base: position 20,646,452 of record NW_026988465.1, read on the forward strand.
TCACAGAACTAGAATAAAAAAATCCTAAAATTCATATGGAACTAAGAAAGAACCCAAATGGCCAAAGCAAGACTAAGCAAAAATAACAAATCTGGAAGCCTCACATTGCCTGACCTCAAACTATACTATAAGGCCATAGTCACCAAAACAGCATGGTACTGGTATACAAATAGGCACATAGACCAATGGAACAGAATAGAGAACACAGAAATAAGCCAAATACTTACAGCTAACTCATCTTTGACAAAGCAAACAAAAACATAAAGTGGGGAAATAACACCCTATTCAACAAAAGGTGCTGGGATAATTGACAAGCCACCTATACAAGAATCAAACTGGATCCTCAGCTCTCACCCTATACAAAAATCAACTCAGGATTGATTGAAGACTTAAATATAAGACCTGAAATCATAAAGATTCTAAAAGATTACATCAGAAAAACCCTTTTAGACATTGGCTTAGGGAAAGACTTCATGATCAAGAACCCAAAAGCAAATGCAACAAAAACACAGATAAATTGATGGAGCTTAAACTAAAAAGCTTTCACACAGCAAAAGAAATAATCAGCATCTGTTAATTCTGTTGATTATTTCTTTCACACAGAAAAAGGAATTATCGGCACAACAGATAACCCGCAGAGTGGGAGAAAATCTTCACAATCTATACATCCAACAAAAGACTAATATCCAGAATCTACAAAGAACTCAAAGAAATCAGCAAGAAAAAACAAAGAATCCCATCAAAAAGTGGGTTAAGGACGTAAACAGAAAATTCTCAAAATAAAATACATAAATGGCCTACAAGCATATGAAAAAATGCTCAACATCACCAATTACCGGGGAAATGCAAATCAAAACCATGATGCAGTATATCACTCACACCTGCAAGAATTGCCATAATCAAAAAGTCAAAAAATAATAGATGTTGGCATTGGTGCAGTGAAAAGGAAACACTTTTACACTACTGGTGAGAATATAAACTAGTGCAACTACTATGAAAAACTGGGTATTTCTTCAAGAACAAAAAGTAGATCTACAATTTGATATAGCAATGAAAAGAAGTCATTACATAAAAAAGATACTTGCACAGCCATGTTTATAGCAGCACAATTTGCAATTGCAAACATGAAACTAACCCAAATCCCCATCAAACAATGAGTGGATGATGAAAATGTGGTATATACATTCCATGGAATACCACTCAGCCATAAAAAAAGAATGAAATAATGGCATTCACAGCAACCTGGACAGAACTGGAGACTACTATGCTAAGTGAAGTAATGCAGGAATAGAAAACAGTCATCGCATGTTCTCATTGATATGTGGGAGCTAAGCTATGAGGATGCAAAGGCCTAAGAATGATACATTGAACTTTGGGGACTTGGGGTGAAACGTGTGGAGTGGCGAGCAATTAAAAGACTACACATTGGGTGCAGGGTGATGAATGCACCACAATCTCAGAAATCACCACTAAATAACGTATGCCAAGGTTACTGAGGGTTTTAATCCTGCAGGGATGCTAGATAGTGTCAAATGCTTCTTCTGTGTCTACTGAGATGAATGTCTCCCAGGCATTCCAGGCACCAGCTGAAAAGGCTGCCCAGATTTGTGTGAGTTTTTGTGCAGAGACCCGTTGCACTGGCTGAAACAGCCATGCTGGAAACTCGTGGCGCTTTTCAGCCTGGGAATCTCCTGGTCTGCGGGCAGTACTAACTTGTTTGGAAATTCAGTGTTCACTCACTGTCTGTGTTGTTCTCGCTGGGAACTGCACTCCAGAGCTGTTCTTATTTGGCCATCTTGGATCTCTCATCCATTTTGGCAGTTTCTTTCAAAACCAACCAAGTGATATCACACAACCAAGCAATTGCACTTCTGGGCGTTTATCCCAGAGAAATGACAACTTATGTTCATGTAAAAACCTAGACACAAATATTTGTATTATTAGCTTTATTCCTAATAGCCCTAAACTGGAAACAACCCAGATGTCATTCAATGCATAATTAAACCAACTATGGTGCATCTATACCATGGAATAATATTCAGCAATAAAAAGGAACAAATTAGTAATATATGTAGTAAACTGGATTCATCTTTGGAAAGTTATGCTGAGTGGGGAAAATAAGCCCAACCCAAAGGTTTAAATATTATATGATTCTTGAATCATATGTAAGATTTTTATGACATTCTGAAATGGAAAAAATTTCTGTGATGGAAATTCACAACAGATTAGTGGTTGCTAGTGGTTAAGAAAGGGTTAGTTGTGGGAAACAGGTAGATATCATTATAAAAAGGCAACAGGGGCCGGGCACAGTGGCTCATGCCTGTAATCCCAGCACTTTGGGAAGTTGATGTGGGAGGATCACCTGGGGTCAGGAGTTCAACCCCAGCCTGGTCTACATTGCGAAACCCTGTCTCTAGTAAAAATGCAAAAATTAGCTTTGAGTGGTGGTAGGTGCCTGTAATCTCAGCTACTCAGGACGCTGAGGCGGGAGAATTGCTTGAACCCGGGAGGTGGAGGTTGCAGTGAGCCAAGATTGTACTACTGCACTCCAGCCTGGGCGACAGAACAAGACTCCGTCTCAATTAAAAAAAAAAAAAAAAAAAAAAAAAGGAAAGAAAAGAAAAGAAGAAAACCCCTGAAAAGGATGCTGTTTTCCTTTTTCCTAACTTTGTGGGGGAACATTTTTTTAAACATCTATAAATCTAATACTTGAGAGATAATCCTATTTTATGATTTATGCAAGAATAAAGGGCTTCTCAAAGCAACAAAACACTATGCTGTTAGGTAGCTTTCCCAAAATGCCTCTTTCATTTCCATCTTCATTATCTGGTGTTTTTTCCCTTTTAACACCTCAGGAAGAAACATTTATCTGGATTCATTTGCCTGCTCATATGGAGATTTTAGGAAGGAAAAGATTTAAAAAATATAAAGTCTAAGTCAATTCAGTATCATATCTTCTATCCCCAAACACCATCTTCTTTAGAAAGCTTATTAGCTTATTATTTTTCATGAAAGCTGAAAGCACATTATGGAGCTATCTACTGTCAGCTAAGCATTTCCACCGATTTTGACTTCAGAGGCCTAAGAGTTACCATAGTTACTAATTAACTCCTGTGTCTTGAATGTATTAGACTCCATAGCAGAGAGACTGTTTACATTATGCAAAGTACTTTTGTTCTAAATAAATTGAGAATATGCTAGATGCATTAAATCTTACAGCAAAATAGTATCAACTCATCTTTCATTAAATTCCTTACTGAAGATTTTCAATCTAAGCCCCAGAATTAACATAGACTTCACTTCTACCTTTGACCAGCTTAACCTAAAATACAGCTAAAATATTGCCTGTCTTTTTTTAAAAAAAAATGTCAAATTTTCATACTTATCAATGTAATTTATCCTTTTCAGAATCCAGAGTCATGTTTCAAGAAAATTAAGTATCAAGGTAATTACTACTAAAAGTGTTTAAATGTTATATTTTCTAAATTATTTTACTGAAACTATTTTAAAACCTATATGAAAACTATTATAATAGTACCTTTTTCTAAAACGCAACTTGTAGTTTCTAATTATATAGTATTTAAGACAATATGAAACGATCAATAAAGTTTATATTTTTTGTAATCTTTATCTAATATATTGAATTTTCCCATCTATCTGAAATCAAAACTAATTTGTTTTTTGAATTTTACATCTGTAGAAATTTGAAATGTTTCTATTTATAGTATAAAAATAATTGCCAGAAATAAAAGTAGAAGGAATTTAAATATTTTTGTCCTTATAATAGTTATTCCAGTTTAACCTAAGAAAAAATCCTAAGTATCAACAAATAATTGATGAGGAAATAATTTTACAATAATTTTTGCCTACATCTTATCCAAAAATCATAATTTTTATCACGTGGCTGTAATGTGAATCAGAAATAAAACTGAATTAATGTTTTAGATTCCTGATATGTAGCTTATAAAATAAATTTTACCACCATCTCTGAGTAATATAAATTTCACCTGCTTAGATTAAGGCAACAAGAAGTAACCCTTGTTACTGTGTAGTAACGAGAGTCGTTATGGGACAGAAACAACTGTGGACCTCTTCACCTAGATATCTCAGTAATTTAGAGGCACCTCAAATCCACACAATCACCACTCATTGTCTTTCCCATTACACCTGCTCCTCTTGTCCTGTTCCTTTATCAATCTATTGGACTTTGCTTATCCATTCCAGTCAGAAACTAAAAATATCTCCTATCTAACCACTCACACACAGAGACACACACATGCAGATATATACATGCACATACACACCAGATACATGTGCACACACAGACACACAGAGATACAGACAACACCTAGATACAATTACATGGAGCTACAGACACACAGAGATTGGCACACATAAGTAACAGATACACATACAGAAGTACAAACACACACACACAGATATGCACCTATAGAGCTATAGACACACAGAGATACATACACAGACACAGATACATGGAACTACAGAAACAAAGATAGACACATACAAATATCCAAATGTACACATACATACATGTATATACATGCAGAGCTATACACATAGCACACAGAGCTGCACACATGCACATAGCTACACACATGCAGACACAAAGATACATACAAAGCTGGACATATGCATACACATACACACACCTGTCACAAATGCCTTAAAGCTTTTTCTGTCACTTCTATCCATGTCCTGCTCCCACTGTCATAGCTCAGGCTTTCTTTTCTCTCTCATTCAAGTAAGATGACTTCCTAACTGTTCTCCCTGCCTCCAAATTTGTTCTTCATACACTTCGTCTCCATATTATTGTGTGGCCTTTTTCTAAACCAGTAAAATACGTTTCATATTACCTCTCTGCTCAACATCTTTGCATGAGGCCATTATCCTAAGCAAACCAATCCAGGAAGAGAAAACCAAACAACACACGCTCTCACTTGTAAGTGGGAACTGAACACTGAGTGGTCATGGACACAAAGAACCAAACAACAGACCCCGGCGTCTACTTGAGGGTACAGAGTGGAATGGGGGTGAGGATCAAAAAACCACACACTGGGTGCTAGGATTGCCTAAGTGATGAAATAATCTGTATACCAAATCCCCATGACATGTAATTCACTGACATAACAAACCTGCACATGTACCCCTTAACCTTAATTATTTTTTCAAAATCCCTCCATTCATTAGTGCATCCAAGAGAGCAATGCACACCCAGGCCTACCCCACTCTGCATATACAGCTGCTGGGCGTACAACGAGCCAGACACTAGTGGGTCCTCCTTGTCCTCAGACATGTTAGGTGTGTTCCCACAGAGGCTCCTCCATGCCTGATCTCCCTTTGCTGCAGCCCCTCACACATGAGTACCCTGCTCTAGGCCACCAGCACCCTGTCCCCACGCCCAGTAAGGGTCAGGTGATGGGTAAGATTTTGATGATGACTCCAAGAAGAAAGACAGTCGAATGGAGATGACAGAGATGATAACAAGTGAGTGGGAGCATATGCTTCAAAAATAAGCATAAATTAACACAGGAGTTTAAAAGAAAAAGTAAAGAATAACCCAAGGAGTTTAAAAGAAAACACAGGAGTTTAAAAGAAAAAGTAAAGAATAACCCAAAGGAGCTTCTTTCCAAAGCCATGGGTAACTCTAATGCCTAGGGGTCTTAGGAAAGCCTCAGAAGAATCTCTGATGTGTAAGGTAAAGACTGAAAACCTTATAATGAAACACATGGCCCTTTTTTCTCTAATGTCTGCCTCTACAGCATCCCTTTCCACAGTCCTCCATTCAACCAAGAATCCATGCAATCTGATTCATGTGCCCCAAAGCCAGTGCTTTCTCCTGACCTCACTTTGCACATACCAGTTGGCTTCCCAGCCTCTGTTCCTCACCCCTTATGTATCCAGATTTACTTTTTCCCCTTCAAGACTCAGTTCAAACGTCAGCTCTCTAGTAAAAACTTCCCTAATGGCTACCTGTACCCTAACCACATGCCACAGGGAAAAAAAAAAAAAAAAAAAAAAAAAAAAAACTAGGCCACTTTGCTGTAGTGTTTTACATATAAAATTGGCTATTCAAATGCGCAGTGGGATTCAGAAGTATTGAAGTTATGAGGAGACGGACCGCCATGCCCTGCTTGTATGATCCCGTTGGAAAACCATCTGACAATGTCTCATACAAAATCACTGTGCTTGTTGGTTTTGCTCCTTCTTTCTCCTGAATTCTTAACTAAAGGATGATCAGTGAGATGACAGAGACAGATACAGATATTGATATTATTTCAGCACCACTAATATTAATAATTGAAAATAACCTAAATAACTACAAAAAATACTTACATTATGATAAAATGGGACAGGAAGCCAATCGGAATGCTCAATTGCATGGGGGAAATATCATTAACATGATATTAAATAAATAAAACAATATAAAACTGTGAAGTTTTTAAATATCAAAATATTCATATTAAATAGACTGAAATAAAATACAGCATAATACTATAGAGGTTACCTCTGAATAACGAGGTTGTGGATAAACTATTTTTTCCTTTGCTATGTTGTCCAATGACTACTAGATTTAATAATAAAAGATGGCATAGATTTTTAAATAGATGTATTCAATCGGTAGATTGCTTGGCTGAACTAATTCATTCGTTCATCTATCGATTTATCCATTGTTGAAAAAGATCATTTGAGTGGTTTTATGCAGATGTAACCTTAGTTGCACCTTGTTTCTTCCCCAAATAACTGAAATGAACAGTGCCAGAGACTTCAATTCAGGCTTTTCAGCCAGAGAAAGACCATCTCCAGATAGCATGCTTTCAGAAATTGGACACACAGTAACAAAGAAATGTGAGCTCTCATAAATGAATGCACATTGCATAGACTTCGAAAGCCTGCCCTACCATAGAAGTGGCATTGTTATTGCTAATGACCTTCAAAACACAAGATATTCATTATATCCAGGTCATACTGACATTTTACTTATTACTAGAAAATCAGTTTCCAAGAGCCACTGAAAAGTCATAGAAAAACTTTAATAAATCTATGTAGAACCAATTCTCCTTAACTCATATTAATCTTTTTTGTATTTTACCTTGTTTATTATTCTTAGGGACATTGTGTGATAGAGGTTGGTATGTTTACAGCATAGAAGAGGATACTACAAAGCCTCTTGAGAGCAAATCTTGTATAAGGAATTTTTTCATTTTCTATATGGAGCTCTTGAGCTGTAAAATGAGTATAATACCTATTCCACTACCCTATTGATAGGAGAATCTTAAAGATTACTGAATTATAAAAATGAATGAGATGAAGGGAAGATTTGTCATTTAATTCCGTGTAAGAATTTTACAGATAACCATGTTATAACCAGTATGCTAGAAAAAGAAGAAAGGTGGCGCGGTCAACCTCCTATAGAGCATGACTTCTGTGGAGTTTCCAGAAGCTATTAACTCGAGAACGTATTTTTTAAAGGGCTGAACTTTTAGTCACTTGGATGCACAGAGGTTTCAAGAACTATCACTGCTTTGAAGGGAATTGTAGTTTCTTTTTCCTTGAGGCCATCAGCAAGTGCCTATAATCCATACCCTGGATACACAGTTCTTGGAGAAAAGCTGCCGAAGATGGGCACAGAAGAATTTGTTGCTAAGAAAGAGCAGAGCAGTCAACTGCTTTCAATGACAGCTCCATTATCACACTGATTGATTGTAAAAAGGAGACAAAAGGACCAATAAAGAAAATCTCTCATTCCTTTACTGGCTGAGCAACTTCTAAACAGAAATCTTCAGGAAGCTTACCAGGAGGCAAAATAGCGACTTTCCAAGTCTTGGTGTCACTCCTAAAGAAACTGAAATCCCTGCCTTTTTCAGCATTTTCTCATTTAATGACAGTTGTAATTTCTTTTATTGCTCTAGACCTTGTTTTCTTTTGCTAGTTGTCATTTTTGTAGGTAAAGCACTGATCTGCAGTGACTGAGGAACACCAAAATTCACACAATACTTATCTGTCTGTGGCCCACAAATCTCAAATCTTCACACTGATTTCCAGACTAAAGTAGTCTGATTCCCAAAGGTTCATTTTCCAGTTATAACACCTCAAGTTAGCTTCTGTGAAGGAACACAGACCAGAAGAGGAAGAACGTGCTTCACTTCTTCCTAGTTGTGTGGTGCCTCTGAAGACGCCTGCCCAAGGCTTTGGTAAAACTGAAATGTACCCTAGCCCTGGGTCCTTGACCATGAGGAATGGGTCAAAAGGGTGAAGAGACAAATATAACATAATAGTCAAAACTGAAGACTATCACGGTTCCTTGCTGTGTGACTTAGGGTTGTTCACTCACCTTCTTTGTGCATTGCTCATGTATAAAATAAAAGAGATGTTCTTACTTAAAGCTTTCCAAACTTAATAGGAGATTGTGTCAAATAGCAATTTCCATTTCCTGAATCCCACTGAGTTCTTTCAGAGTAGTAAATATCCACATACTGGACCAAGTATTATGAAAAGCAGAATGGCATCCCCACAGTCAGCTGGTACAAAAGGAAGAAACATGGTTTTCTTTTTCTGATAAGGTTCTGAGAACTGACACTTTAACCAGAGAGAAGCAAAGGTAAAGCCAAAAGAATTAGATTTTATTAATTACAATGAGACATCAGCAGAACTGCAGGTTAGAGAGGAGCAAAAGAGAACAAACACTGACTCTGTCACTTTAAAATTCCAAAGTTCCTTACGTGGGAAAGGAGAATCTTACCAGGCTTTGAGCTTTAAGAAGTTTTTTAGTTGAAGAAAATATTTCTCCACAAGCAGAAGCTTGCTTCCTTTACTGTCCCAACACATACACACACACACACACACACTCCTCACCTTAAACAGGTACTTTCCCATACATATGATACATCTTATATTTCATTCTAGGATACCACTATGTAACTATTAAAACTATGTTCAGGGAGCCAGGAGTGGCAGCTCATGCCTGCAATCTCAAATGTTTAGGAGGCCGAGGTGGGAGGATCACTTAGTCCAGGAGCTCAAGAGCCAGCCTGGGCAACATGGCGAGACCCTGTCTCTAAATATAAATAAATAAATGTATATATGTGTGTGTGAACTTATAAAAATATGTATGTTCAGGATCACAGTCTCACGCAGATCAGAGATGACACTCTCTAAAAGTCGTCTAATACTTCCTATTACAGCATCCATGGCAGAGAGTACTGAACAGTCAGAGCAAGTCTGATCAGCCATCTACTGTCAATGGTCCAAACCGGTACCAAGCTGAAGTCCACTTTCAATCCAAGAGCACTGGCTTTTAGGTCAGAGGACCTAATTGCTAATGCTGACTGTATTATGCTTTTGCCAGCCTATCAATTCCCCATGCCTCAGCATTTCTGGTAAAAAAAAAAAAAGACATTTTAACTAGGTACCCTCCAAGGCTACCATCAGCTCTAGTGATCTTTAATTCTAATATATGCATATAGTTTTTTAATTGCCTTACTAGAAAAATCCATCTCCACTACAATATGTTTGTTAGCATTAATGTATGATATTACATAACTATAGTTTCAGGTTTTTGGCCCACATAACACCACTGTCACCCCAAAAAGAACCCTTTCAGACAACCACTATATTACAATTCATCATTTATGACCCACACCTTTTCAGTTAGTCAGATTCTTTCCAACAGAAGTGCAAATCTATACTTTGTTTTGCACATTCTTTTTCTTCTTTTTACTAATTATAAATTTAATTAGATCCATTATATATTTTAGCTTCAACATCAGTAATTACTAGGTATTCACAGAAATCCCAGTCATTGGGGAGATTTCTTTAAGATTCTGAAACCTTTACGTTCTAACGATTATCCCCATCTTCCCTAATTTTGAACTCGCTCCCACATCTCTAAAAGTACTAGTAACTGGCAGAGAAAGGAATAGTAGAGCCATCTCCAATAGTGCCCACAATTCGATTTTGATATTTCAGCGGTAGAGTATTGCATTATTAGTGGTCTTCTTGAGCTCCATGGATAAACTAAAAAAATCATTTTATATTTCATAAGAGAAAATGGAATACAGCACATTGAAGAGAGTAATTTCAGATTTAAAGGAGTGCTGGTCTAAGGAAAAAATGTAATAAAAACAGCTGTGATTGTCAATTCAATCCTAAAAAGGGTAATGAATTAAGAAGATTAAATCGGGGCGTGGTTACTCAGTCTCACCTTCAGTCGGGAATCAGTCTAGAAATAAGGAAACCATATTCCTTGTCATATGATATTGAAAAAGTTGTTTCACCACGGAAGCCTACTGCATGCATTTCAAAATCATAAGGGTATTGTCGCCTAATCTATAAACATCTATAATCGAGCATGAAGATATGTAACCTTACAGTTAATATTATAAATCATTACATATAGTTGACATTAATTAAATTGATCTCTTTCTCAGTCTGGGAAAAGCAGATAATTTTATAGATTAGATAGTTAATGTTAAACACCCGACCCCTTATGTCGTATGAAATAATTGATTTATTCATTTAAAAATAATGAAAAATTATAATTGTATCAGTTTCTTGTGGCTCCCATGGCAGACTTTATGGTTACGACAACATAAATCTATTCCCTCGCAGTTCTGGAGTGCAAAAGTCTGAAATTAAAGTTTCAGTAGGGTTTTTTCTTTCTTGGAGGTTCAGAAACAGAATCCACCTCATACTTCTCTCCTGGCACTTGCTGGTTTGGCAATCTTTGGTATTCCTTGGCTTATAGCAGCATTCTCAAATTCCTACTTCTGTTATTACATGGCATTCTTCCTGTGTGTCTGTGAATCTCTGTCTTATATTTTAGGTCTACAGTAAGAGTCTCGCCTTGTCAGGTAGGCTGGAGTGCAGTGGCATGATCTTGGCTCACTGCAACCTCTGTCTCTCAGGCTCAATCAATTCTCCTGCCTCAGCCTCCTGAGTAGCTGGAATTTCAGGTCTGTGCCACCACACCTGGCTAATTTTATTTATTTTTAGTAGAGACAGGGTTTTACAATGTTGGTCAGGCTGGTCTCAAACTTCTGACCGCGGCCTCCCAAAGTACTGAGATTATAGGTGCTCGGCCAACAACAGGCTTATATTCAGATTAGACAACTAACCTGAAGTCACACAGCTAATAATTAGGAAGCCTGGACTCAAGCCCAAATGTGTATTACTGCAAAATCTGTATTTTTAACCCTCACTAGAAACAGCTTTGTACTTATCCAGTCATTGACAATTTCCAGTGTAGCCCAAGGAAAGAGAATAGAGTACACTGAAATTAGAAGGTAATGTCAATTTAACCATTTAAACTTTACCTTGCCTAGCACTTCTTTTGCAATCATGTGGATTCAATTAATATATACTCAAATTGCTTTCATTCTAAAATATTAAAACCAGAAAATGGTATATGGGTTAATATGGACTTAGTGAGTAAAATTTACCTTTGCAAGCCAACATCATGGAAGCTATTAGTCCAAAAACAGACTTTAAGCTCCATTAGTACCAGAGACTATGTCTAGGTGGTTTACCACCATGGCTTCAGGATCTAGCACTGTATCATCAGGTCTTCCCCATACCAGGTAAATAGCTAACACTCCATGAGACCTCACTGGGGGCCAGATAGTGTAATAAATGCTTTTTTAACATTATTTCATCTCTATGTGAATGCTGTGAGGTCTATTATCTCCATTTATGCATTAGGAAACAGACTTAGAAAAAAGTAAATCACATCCAAGGTAGTAATGTTTCTGAATGGTCCAACAGGAATATCAAACTCTAGTTTAATAAATCACTCATCTTCACATTTTGGATAACAAAGAACAACGCACATTCACCATCAAGCATCTATGTAATTAACTTCTTCCAGAATAGTTAGAAATCTTGCTTATAACAGTAATCACTGACAACTTGCTAGTATCATCACTGAGAGTGACATTAAGTAGAAAGCTCATGGCTCTGGACATAGACTTGTCTCCTCAGAGCCATCAGCCCAGCAGGCAACCCGTGAAGGCCAGATACTATTCACATAAACACTGTGAATTCTTACGAGAATTACCAACCTAAAAAATATAACCAAAATTGTCGACTGTGCTTTATTAGAAAGGCACTTTTGAGAGTTATCAAGCAAACAAATCATTTCAGCTTTTACCATGTGCAAGTGTATGGCTTTCTGAGCAAACTGACTCCTCATACTTGGGATGCATGCCTTAAAAAGGTTGTTTAAAAACAGAAAGGCAAGAACAATTGGTCACATCAGTAATCCTGATGATTATGCAACAGATGGTAGCCTCTTAACACAGACAGACCAAATAGCATGCCACATGTCCCCCAGATCATCTTAAATGGAGCAGAACTAGCTACCACAAAGAGAGGCTGTGATGTTCCACAAGTATGATCAGAGCAGCATCCATTTCCAACACTTCACATCCAGTCCCTCACCCACACTTTCAGCTAAAAACGCCATGCCATCTACACTATGCTTAATGATGAACAAATCCTCTCTATTCCATAGAGCCACTGATTATATGCATCCCCTCTAAGTATCACTGTACTTGTAGCTAGGAAATACACAATCATAATGAAATGTATTAAGGGCTTACTGTGCACTTACTGCATTCTGTGCACACAGTATTATTTACCGTGCCAAGAGTTCTACACTTATTATCCCACTCAGTCTTCAAAACAGTAATGATATTGATATAATTACACTCCCATTTTACAGAAAAGGAGGGTCAAAGTGTCAATCATTAAATTACTTGCACAGAATCAAACTCAAGTCTCTCTTCACCCTTTTGTTTGCTCTTAAGCACTACATTCTGCTGTATTTGTCAGGCAGAGATTACTCAGTAATAGGTAATTCTGGAGTCAGAGGAGTGGCAGAGACCAAACTCTGCAACCTTGACATCAAAGAACTCTTTTATCAGACAGAAGTAGTGACGGGAAACAGTATTCAGCCCAGATGAAGAGACGTGAATTAAAAGATTGCTTCCAGAGGTGTTGGCTGTGTTAACACATGACAGAAAGAAGGGTGAGGCTCCCCAAAATTGCCAACAGAGGAAAGCAAGGGGAAAAACATTATTATTGGGCCAATGGAAACTGAAACCACAGAAGAGTTTTAGCTGCATAATGTCAAGCCACTAGACCAAGCAGAGCACGGGAACAAAAATCTCACAATTCTCTTTCCCCACCCTACCCTCCTCTTTTTCTCCTCCCTTTTCCAGTATTTGCAGCACTTCTCATTGGCAGACCCAACCGAAAGGCACTGGGGCCAGGCACAGTGGCTCACACCTCTAATCCCTGCAATCTGGGAGGCCAAAGAAGGTGGATCACTTGAGGTCAGTAGTTCCAGACCAGCTGGCCAACATAGTGAAACCCCATCTCTACTAAAAATACAAAAAAAAAAATTAGCTGTGTGTGGTGGAAGGCACCTGCAATCCCAGCTACTCAGGAGGCTGAGGCACAAGAATCACTTAAACCCAGGAGGTGGAGGTTTTTGGTGAGCTGAGATCATGCCACTGCACTGCGGCCTATGCAACAGAGAGGGATTCAGTCTCAAAAAAAAAAAAAAAAATTCATTCAGTTAGGGAACCAAGAGGATATAGTCTTCAAGCCACAGTGTCAGACTGTGCTCCTACCTCAATGCTGAGATTTGATGTCAAGTTTGGATACCTAAACTAACCTGATAGATACTCAAAAGATGTATCATTTTACAGTTTGTGGCCTTCATACTTTGACCTACTGTTATACACAGTTTCTTTCTCCTTAGGTACACTCTGTGTTAACCAGATGTCACAGATAAGCCTTATTTTATAAAGGCCAAAAACCTCTTTGCAGTGGGATGAAATGAAGAACATCTTGAAAATGATACCCTATGCTCATCAAGCTGTGTTCTTCCTGATACCATTTTTCATGAAGTCCCTATTTCTAGAGTGGATAGGATAAGCTCATTTGTTTTTCAAGTTCCAGAGAACACAGTTATCTAGGTTTCCAGAAATGATATATGGGATATAATGATGTAATGAGAGCCAAAAGATGCAGGCTACGTGGAAAGGAAGAGTTGTGTAAGAAAGTATGGGCTGGTGAAGGCTGACAGGCAGAAATGAGTTATAAGCAGACTAAAGAAAATGATGCTTATCAATTGTGACATGATCAAGAATGGGTCCCCAGATACTGCTACAGACAGAGACAATCCAAAAGACAGTGACAAAGGAATGGTTTAACAATCAATCTACCAAGACGCCAGTCAGTTAATATTTAAATCATGTTCCCGTCTTCAGGAGACTAAAAACTAGTTGAAATCAGTACTTACTCTTCTGCTTAGCATTTCTAACTTTGCAAATTAACAGAAGCAATGAATCAGTCCCTGGGACAGGTAGTCAACTGAGTAGTGTATTTGTAGAATATTCTCAACAGTGATAGATTAAGAAAAAATAATGTCACTATTTCATTGTGTGATGCGTTTCTTTTTTAATCCTGAGAATGACCCTAAATAAGTTTTCACTGGTAAGCTGAGAAACACGGCAGTATGAAGCAACAAAACTGGCTAAACAACGCAAAGTAAATTGCTATTTTTAACGTTATTTATTTGATTAGTCTACCCTAACACCTTTAGGGTAGCACTAAGAGCCATGCATTGAAATTACACATGCCAATTTGGCCATTTTCTATGATCCATTAGGCTTTCTTCAATAGAAAATTAATTATGTTGCCATTTCATAATTCTTTCCTGAAACATTTATGCAGGTGTCAAGAATGCATTTGACACAATTTAGGGCCCCATAATGCCTTTAACAAAAACACTGAAAACAGGGTGCATAAATGAGGAACTGCCATGGATGGAAATGCATATAAATAAATGAAAGTGGCAACTTTAGAGAAATAAAGCATTAAACATACTTGGGAGAACTTACGGCTTTTCCAAGAATGTTTTTTTTTTTATGCTTTTTTTCCATATTTAGATTTGCCTTTTTGATACTGAGATCTTTTCTGATAGATCGTTCAAAGAAAAGATCTGAAGACTACGGTGCCAATGCTTTTTCCTGGGGTCCTATAGAAAATCTGCAGCAATGGAACTGATTGCTCCCACATCACATATTCAAGCTTACGTTTCATAAATGAGTAATTTTTAATTTTCAAATTATCATTCACAATCTCATGTCTTTCCTTTCGGACTTGTATTCTGATATAAAGCTCTGTATATTCCCAAGTCAAGACTGCTAAAAGGAAAAAAAAAAAATCTTAGAAATCTGTTAGCTCTGCTATAAAAATTACGTTTGAAATGTAGCATCGTTTTCCAACTGCAGTTGTTCTGACATGTATGAGGATCGCCAGAAAAACGCCCCCCAATTTTATCGTTACACCCTCCTCAGATCTTTGTATTGACCAGCTCTAAAATAGAGTCCAAATCTTCTTTTAAAAATGCAAATTTTTCAACCCAGTATTACTGTAAAAGGCATTGGCTAAAAATTGTGATGTCAGGTATGGAGAGTGTTTAATGTTTTATGAATCAATGTGACAGGTAGTGTCTCATCACGTCCCCACATCAATCTGATGAGACAGCCAAGGCAGATAGTATGATTCCGTTTTGCAGTACAGGAAGCTAAGGTTTAAAGAGGTTAATGACTTGTCCATTTAATCAATGAGGTTGTAATGGAAATGATACAAGACATAAACATGAAACATCTAATTTTGGTTTCTTGACTTCCTGGGACTATGAAGCTTAATTTAGAGGAGCAGAGGACTCTAATCACCCTGGCTTTCTTGGATCCTGGAGAAACTCAACAGTGCAGCTCTAGCTATCTCTCTAGAGCCATGTAACAATGATCACCCCCAGCTCCTTAGGCCAAGCAAAGTAAGGAACCATTTCAGAACTGTACATCCCAGGAACTCAGCAATGAAGTCTGTGGTTAATTCCTTTGCTTTTTAAATCCACCTGTAGACTCTAAAGGTAGAATTCTAAGTTTTCTAAGTCTTATCTCTGGTTGGGCCATGGACTTCCTATCTTATCCTGGAAATGAACTTGACTCACCTGCTTAACTAGCCACATGTAAACTGGGTGTCATGAGAAAGAGCTCTCAGGAGGGGTACACAAGTTCTTTTGTAATTTCTACCTTCCCTCCATGCAGAGAAAAATGCTATGTCAAATACAAATTAGGACTAGTTTAGATGCCAGAAAATCTTAAGCAAGCCGGGTAGGTGCAGATAATGATCAATAATGACTTCTTCAAAAAAATATGGCATCAAATCTTTGTAACATTGGAAAATACATTTCAAAGACTGACACTAGTAAGTAGTCTTTCCACTGGGAATGTAAATGCATTAACAATAAAAAAAACTTCAGAGTTGTGCCGATTTTGTTGAAAAATAAAACCAAACTGCAAAACATTCCAGGAAAATATTATCAGGCAAGATTTCAAAGGGTATTTCAATTGCTCAAGTAAATGCTCCTTGCTTGCCTTGGCTGACCATTTCGGTTAGTCATTACCATCTCTTTCTATTATCTTTTCCACTCCAACAAGTTATTTACCCAATGAAACAATCTCTACTACACATCAGGTGAAAGTATTCTGTGTTTTGTCTCATTCTGGGTGGGTACAGTTATTTTATAAAGCAATTTCATATGTGAAGAATGGAGTTCATTTCCAATAGGTTCTGAAGGTGTTACAGAGCCCCTCCACCAGCAATAAAGTGAGGATGATTTTGCTGCAGACCACAGGGAATGATTTATGAACGATGCCTGCAGAAAAGACCAGGGCTGTTCTCCCAATTAATCAAATTTCAAAGCACCTTAACAAAAGATGCCATTGTGGTCATTGAAAGCTCATTAGCTGAAAAGGACCCCTCCTTTTCAAATAGCCTTAAAAGAAAGCATATAATGAAAATAATCTATCAGCTAGGAAGTGATGAGGGCTATCTCTTAATGATACAACAAACCCAGTGATATGTTTAACATAAATAAAGTCCACTCTAAATTTGCATTATTTGTGAAGGAGTTTTAATATAGGTTTGCAAAATAAGAAATGACCTTCCCTCACAAAGGTACTAAAACTAAATAGCTGGGTTCTGGTGACTCTTCACCTCGTTACCAGTCCTGAGACTATTTTTTCTTGCTCTCTGTTTTAAAAATTAATTTCATGTGTTGAAACAATCTAAGTAGTCTTTTTGGTATACGGTGTTTATCATAACAAAACCCACTCCATACCATTGTTTGGTAAGCTGGGAGCTGTAATTCATGAATGAAGATGGGAGAGGAAATGCTCCTGAGAAATATTCAGCAGAGCTATCCACACACCAAACATCAACTATGCCTCCACTTCCCACCTGGTTAAACACCGAACATTCTACTGCATACACATTTTCTTCTTTTGACCTCAGATACAATAAATGAATACAGCATCATGATCTCAACCCAGAGAACACCAGTGGAGAACACAGGGTTTCTTAGTGATCATTACTAAACTGCATCCAAAAGCGGAAGTTTTTGATACGTAAAGGAGGTGGTGTGGTACAAATAACTTATGTAAAAAGCAGCTCCCCGAGCTGCGAAGTGGCAATGAAGCGCTGAAGAGCAAAGTGAGCTTCCTTGAAGACCACATCGATGGACCTCAGGAACATTCCAATGATCATCCTCTCTGGGCTACTTTTAACAATGATGTCAGATAAGCTCAAACCTTCACTCCTCCTGTCACTGAGTAGCTCTTTGAATAGAGCAACTAAAAGTAGCTTTGGAAATCTATAGGAATGAACTGAATCTCAAACTGTTCCTAGGCAATAATCGTATCTTTTGTGCTATGTTCTGTTATAATTAAACAATTCCCCATTGTAATCACATTGAACTAATATACTCCTCTACCCATAGGCCACTAAAGCCTTAGATTAACCATGCAGTAATGAGACAGCTTTGCCCTCCTACTGTCACAATTATTTTTAATGTGTCAGATAAGATGAACCCATTATGATAATGTCTTATCTTGGACTTTCCCGAAAGAATTCATTGTGCTTCCAAATGTACTACCTCAAAGCCTCCCCACATTCCTTTAGGAAAGATGGGTAGAGTTGCTGCCATTCCCAATTCACATCAGAGTAAATGGGGGTCTGGGATGTCTGGGGCTGATGCAACTATTTTGACAGCATTGCCTGAGTCAGTTCAATATAGACAGCATTTGAATTAAGTCATATCATCCAAATCAGATCTATATGACTGCTGTGGGTAAGCCTAGAGTTCTTTGCCCTGGTGAAGAGATACGTGCGTGTGTCATCATCAGTTGTAAAGGGTGCTGTAAGATATTTGTTACTCACGAGAATTAAAAGGTTAGAAAGCATAAGTGATTTTTCTCTTTTCATTAATTGTAGCACGTTCAAATTTATCTCTTAAATGACCTTGTCACTCACCTAATATCTGCTATCTCCCATAGAAGGAAAAGATTTGTATTAAAGCTTGTCAAAAGGGAATTTACAGAATATACATAATGACTTATCAAAAGCAACTTTTATATGGGTGAAGACTAGAAAGAAGTTAAATCTTGAATTCAAACTTGTTAGACTAGATTTGCCTATTTATAAGACTAAAACAGCCCATTGTTCATGCGGTAAATCCCAAACTTTATCACAATTTCTATTGGCTTTGCCACAAGCCAAGGTAAAATGCCAGTAATAGCTGGTGATTTGCCCAGAGTCATAGAATGACCACATAGTGCACCGCAAGTGAAAGAAAATTTTTTCACAGAGGTATGTTCTACACCTCAGTAGAATAGTACACTACATCTCAGCTCAGGGCCTGGCACCAAATTGCTTGGACTTAAATCTAATTATTACTTACTTACTTTATAACGTAAGCATGCTACTTTGCATTACTATACCTCAGTTTCCACATCTGTCAATTGGGCTAATAAAATAGTCTTTGGTTTTATGCAGGTTAATCAAGTGAGCATTTGGAAAGTGATATACAGTATCTAAGCTCATAGTATACACTCAATGAAGCCAAATAAATTTACTATTATTTCTGAACCTAGTTAGTCATTAGAATCACCAAGGACCTTTTAAAACTCTCTTCCTGTCCCACTCATATTTACAAATTCAGTACATCAGGTGTATCCCAAGAAACTTAATTTATAGAAGCTCTCTAATGAGTTGACTAGTCAACTGAATTTTTGCACTAACAAACCCTAAAAATTATCTTAGAGTTACAAACTTCTCAGAAACAATTTATAGAAAGAAACAAAAATGTTTGCTTTCATACGTATTACTTCACCAATTTGCATTTATGTATATAAATATATTTGCACATCTAGTAAATCTATGTTAATCATTCACCACTATTGTTTACCTTAATTATTTCATTTTAGCAATAAGAAATTACTGTTAATGAGCATATAACACGTCTTGATACAGGAGGTGGAGCAAAATGGCAGAATAGAAGCCTGCGATATTAATACCCCCCCAACACAGGAACACCAAATTTTAACAACTATCTGCACACAGAAAAGCACCATTACAAGAAGTGTTTTAACTTCATATCCTTGAGAGGAGCATTGATGGGAGGCAGAGAGAGAGACTTGAATCACCGGCACCACCCTTTCCCCGATGCCCCAGCAGTAGCCGCACAGCACAGGGAGTTTGAGCATTTTGGGGAAGGAAAGCACAGTGACTGGGGGACTTTACATTGGACTCATTGCTGTTATAGCAGAGAACAAAGCTGTGCTGGGCTCAGCCAGTGCCCATGCATGGAGGGAGCATTAGGACCAGGCCTACCCAGAGGGGAATCATCAAGTCACCATCACAACTCTCAGATTTCTCAGCAAGCCTCGCCAGTGAAGGCTGAAGTGCTTTGGGGCCTGAAGTAAACTTGAAAAGCAGTTTGGGCCACAAGGACTGCAATTCCTAGGTACCTGCTAGTGCCTGACTGGGCTCAGAGCCAGAGAACTAGAGTAGCATGGGACCTAGGGAGATAGCAGCTGAGGTGGCTAACGGAGTGCATGTGCCACTCTTTCCCCAACCCCAGGCAGTGCTGTTCACGTCAACAGAAGCGTCTCCTTCCTTCTGCTTAAGGGGAGGAGAGAAAAAGTAGAGGACTTTGTCTTGCATCTTGGATACCAGCTCAGCCATAATAGGATAGGGCGCCGAGCAGAATTCTGAGGCCCCCTTTCTAAGCCCTAGCTCCTGGATGACATTTCTAGACACAACCTGGTCCAAAAGGGAATCTATTGCCTTTGAGGCAAGAACCCAGACTTGGCAGGATTCACAGGCTACTGACTCAAGAGCCTCTGGGCCCTGAATACTCAGCAGTGATACCCAGGAAGCATGCTGGGGGCCTTGGGTTCTGAGATATGCTGACTACGGGTGTGAACCAGCACATGACCACCTGTGGTGGATATAGTGAAAGACTTTCTGCTTGGAAAAATGTGTTCAGAAAAGTACAGGGGATTTTGTCTTGCACCACAGATAACAGTTGGGATACAGTGGGGTAGAGCAACAAGTGGGATTTTGGGGTTACTCAGTCTAGACCTAGGCTCTTGGTCAGCATACCTGAAACTGCCCTAGGCCAGAGAGGTGCCTACTGCCCTGAAGTGTGAGTCCCAGACCTGGCAGAATTCACCAGACTGACTGAAGAGCCCTTGGGATTTAAGTGAACATTGGCAGTGGCCTGGCAGAATCCCGCCTTGGGACAGTGGTGGTGGTGCCAACGAAGAGGGCTCCTCTGTCTGTGAAAAGGGAAGAAAAGAGTGGGAAGGCTTTTACATTGTGGTTTGAGCTCCAGGTTAGCCACAGTAGACTAGATCATCAGGCAAATTTCTAAGGATTTTTACTTTAATCGCTGACTCCCAGACAGTATCACTGAACCCACTTGGGGCCTGGGGAAACTTGCTGCCCTTAAGTAAAGGACACGAACCTGTCTGGCTTCACCACTTGCTGATTACAGAGCTCTAGGGCCTTGAGTGGAAGTAAGTGGTAGTCAGGTAGTGGTTACAGCGTGCCTTGGGTAAGACCCAGTGCCATGCTGGCTTCAGATCTGACCCAGCACAGTCCCAGTGGTGGAGGTCCACAGGGGTGCTTGCATCACCTCACGCCCCAGTTCCAGTTGGCACAACCGAGAGAGATACTGTTTGGCAGAAATTAAGGAAAAAGAACAAGAGTCTTCGCATAGCAATCCAGAGAATTCTTCTGGATTTTATCCAAGACCACCAAGACAGTACCTCTACAAGCCTACAAAAACTACAGTGTTATGGGTTTGGGGAACAAGTCCCAGGTATTTGAAGGCCAAATATCTGGAAAGCCTCCCCAAGAAGGTAAGAAACAAGCAAATGGAGACTGAGAAGACTAAAATAAATATCTAACTCTTGAATGCCCAAACAACAACAAACATCTACAAGCCTCAACATTATCGAGAAAAACATGCCCTCACCAAAGGAACTAAATAAGGATTCCGAGACCAATCCAGGAGTCTTAGAAATGTGAGCTTTCAGACAGAGAATTCAAAATAGTAGCTTTGAGGAAACTCAAGAAAACTCAAGGTAACACAAAGAAGGAATTTAGAATTCCATGAAAAAATTTAACAGAGATTAAAATAATTTAAAAGAATTAAACAAATTCTAGAGTTAAAAAATGGAATTGACATACTGAAGAATTCATCAGAGAGTCACTTAATAGCAGAATTGACCAAGCAGAAGAAAAAAAATTAGTGAGCCTGAGACAGGCTACGGGAAAATACAGCCACAGAAGATAGAAGAAAAAAGAATAAAATACAAAAAAGCACACCTCCAAAATCTAGTAACTAGCCTCAGAAGGGCAAATCTAAGAGTTAATGAACTTCAAGGGACGGTAGAGGAAGAGATGGGGGTATAAAGTTTATTGAAAGTGATAATATTGAGTATTTCCCAAACCTTGAGAAAGATATCAACATTCAAGTACAAGAAGGTTATAGAACACCAAGCAGATTTCATCCAAAGATGACTTCTTCAAGGCGTCTAATGGTCAAACTCCGAACATCAACGATAAAGAAAAGATTCTAAAAGCAGCAATAGAAAAGAAACAAATGACATACAATGGAGCTCCAAAATGTATGGCAGCATATTTTTCTGTGGAAACCCTACAGGACAGGAAAGAGTGGCATGATACATTTAAAGTGCTAAAGGAAGAAAACAAAACAAAACAAAACAAACAAACAAAAAAAGAAGACCCTTTACACTAGAATAGTATAGCCAAAGAGAAGACCTTCCCAGACAAATAAAAGCTGAGAGATTTCTATCAACACCAGACCTATCCTGTAAGAAATCCTTAAGGGAATTTTTCAATCTGAAAGATAAAGACATTAATAAGCAAGAAGAAATAATCTAAAAATGCAAAACTCACTGGTAATAGTAAGCACACAGAAAAGCACAGTATATCTTAACACTGTAATTGTGGTTTGTAAACTACTGTTAAGTAGAAGGAGTAAATGATAAATGAATCAAAGTAACTACAGAATTCCAAAACATAGCCAGTACCATGAGACATAAAGAGAAACAAGAAAAAGTTATAAAGTAGGAGGATGAAGTTAAAGCGTAAAGTTTTTATTTGTTCTTTTTCATGTTGGTTTATGAAGTGTTAGGTTGTTGTTAGTTTAAAATAATGGGTTATAAGACACTATTTGCAAACCTCAGGTAACCTTAAATCAAAAACATACATCAGATACACAAAAAATAAAAAGCAACAAATTAAATCATACCACCAAAGAAAATCTTTCTTCACCAAAAGGAAGATAGGAAGAAAGGAAAGAAGAGAAGATCACAAAACAACCAGAAAACAAACAAAATGGGGATTGATTACTTACCAATAATAGCATAGAATGTAAATGGAATAAACTCTCCAATCAAAAGACAGAGTAGCTGAATGGGTGAAAACACAAGACCCTATGATCTGTTTCCTACAAGAAACAAAGATTATTTATAGAAATACACATAGACTGAAAGGATAGAAAAAGATATTCTATGCCAATGAAAAGAAAAAATGCAGGAGTAGTTATACTTTTTTCAGACAAAATGGGTTACAAGACCAAAACTCTAAGGAGAGACAAAGTCATTATATAAGGGAAAAGGGTCAATCCAGTAACAGGATATGTTTGTGTATACATATGCACTGACACTGGAGCATCCAGATAATATCAAGCAAGTATGATTAGAGCTAAAAAGAGACAGACATCAATACAATAATAGCTGGAGACTTCAACACTCCACTTTCAGTGTCGGACACATCTCCTAGACAGAAACTCAAAAAAGAAACATCAGATTTAGTCTGCACTGTAGAGCAAACTGACCTCAAAGATATTTATGGAACATCCAAAGGCTGTGGAATATACCTCCTACTAATCAGCACATAGATCATTCTCAAGAACAGACCACATGATAGGTCACAAAACGTCTTAAAACATTTTTTTTTTTTAAAAAGAAAGAAATTGGCCGGGCGCGGTGGCTCAAGCCTGTAATCCCAGCACTTTGGGAGGCCGAGGCGGGTGGATCACGAGGTCAAGAGATCGAGACCATCTTGGTCAACATGGTGAAACCCCGTCTCTACTAATACAAAAAATTAGCTGGGCACGGTGGCGCGTGCCTGTAATCCCAGCTACTCAGGAGGCTGAGGCAGGAGAATTGCCTGAACCCAGGAGGCGGAGGTTGCGGTGAGCCGAGATCGCGCCATTGCGCTCCAGCCTGGGTATCAAGAGCGAAACTCCGTCTCAAAAAAAAAAAAAAAAAAAAAAAAAAAAAGAAAGAAATTATCAAGCATATTCTCTGACCACAATGGAATAAACCTAGAAATCAACAGGAAATACTGGAAACTATTACAAACACATAAAAATTAAACAATATGCTCCTGAATGACCAAATAAAGAAATTAAGAAAATTTTAAAAATTCATGAAACAAATAATAATGGAAACACAGCATACCTAAGCTTATGGGATATGATAAAAGCAGTACTAAGAGGAAAAATTATAGTTATAAGTGACTATATCAAAAAACAAAAACTTCAAATAACCTAATCATGCATCTTAAAGATATCATGCATATAAAAGAGCGAACCAATCCAAATTCGTTTAAGAAATAATAAAGATCAAAACAAAATAAATTTGAAACAAAAAAAAAATCCAAAGAAAACAGTAAATATTTTGAAAAAATAAAATTGACAAAACTTTAGCAAGCACTAGATTTCAGGGGACACCAGCATAGAGGAGATCAAAAGCTTCAAGAAGTTATAGTCATGAGCAGGGAAAGAAATGAGGAGGAAAGTACTTTGAAATTTTAAATGGAAATCAGACTTCTAATGGGATTTCTTGTATTGCAAAAGTCCATTGCTGAACTCCAGCATGAGATCATCAGGCCATTGGCAAGAAACTCAGAGCCAAATTTCATTCTGGTCCATAAACGTACATACCTTGTAACCAATGCTACAGTGTTAAAACGAAAACAAAATATGATCTCTGTCTGTAACATTAAAGTAGTATCTGACCTTGTCTGAGTCTAAGGAAAAAGTTCTATTTCCAGAATTAATGATAGAGTGGTAGGCCATTTTCAATTAAAAACTGTGGTCCAGTATCTATTTTACTGTCTCCCAACTCTTGTTCACTTGGTATTTACTTTATCGGGAGAATGAATTGTTTCACTCCCAACGGTTTAAATTTTTTTAGTAATTTTCTCACTGCTGTTGCTTCTACAGTTACAATGTTACAAATGTCACAGTGTACCCTTCTAATTGCTGCCTGAAATCTAACCTTCTCACCAAGTGTTAGTGATTGAGGAAAATTACTATGCATATCTCAAGTCAACTGATAGTCAAAGGGCAATGACTATTTAGAACAGAAATTTACAGTTCGGCTGAAAGCTTAATACACGACCACGTATTTCTAGAACCTGCTCATTTGGGGAAGTCCTGAGATTTCCATGTTCTCCCACCAGGCATCTGAACAGGGGAAATGGATGTAGACATGTGAACAAAAGCAGGTCAACAGGCTACAAATGAGGCTGATTTATACTGCATCGTATTATGTTGGGACAAATTTAGCAAATGCTCCTTAAATTGATTTTCTATGGCTGTTCTAACAAATTGCCACAAAAAGGACAACCTAAAAAAAAAAAATTACACCTCTGCAGTTAGAAAATATAAAATGGGCCTCACTCAGCTAAAATCAGGGTGTCAGCAGGGCTGTGTCCCTCTTTCACGGAGAATCCACTGACTCACCCTTTCCATCTTCTGGAGTTTGTCCAACTGGCTTGGCCAACAGCCCTCTTCCTCCATCTTTCCAACCAGCAATGGTACATTCATTGCTCAGATCACATCCCTCTCATCTTCCTTTAGGCCTACCTCTTCCACATTTAAGGACCCTTGTGACTACACTGTCCACCTGGATAATCCAAAATTATCTCCCTTCTTTACATTCAGCTAATTAGCAGCCTTAATTCCATCTGCAGCTTTAATCCCCCTTTGCCATGGAAGGTAACATATTTATAGTTTCCAGAGATCAGGAAATTACCATCTATGTGGGAGTGTTATTCTGTCTACCACCATCTACCTTCTGAACCTCAAGATTTATAAGCAAAATACAGTCACCCTGTTCCAGCAACTCCAAAGTTTCAACCTAACAGCAATGACTACATTATATTGTGATGAATTTAGTAAATATCCCACTTTAATTGACATTCCCTTTAGGGTGGCTACTTTCTTCTCTAGCAACCAAAAATAAGATTACTGGCTAATAGAATACCAGACAGGATGCAAGAGGAGAACTAATCTATTGGGTTTCAGATTTAGGCTTTTTAAAGGTTCGTAGATTGAAATCATCTCCAGTTTTCTTCACAATGTTGTGTTATTTTATTAGAGTTGTTTTCTTCTTAAGATTAAGAATATACAGCACCATTGAGGGTCCTGGCTTCCCTCACTCCTACAGAAGGATCAGTACAAGTTCTTTTAAACCTGTAGGAGCCATACCAGTTAAACCTAAGATTTCCCAATTATCTGCCTCCTTAACTACTTCAAAATACAAAAGAGATAAAGAAAACACACTGCTCATCCAATGTTTACTCGACTATAATTTCAGCTATTATGTTAATTCTAGATGAAATTATGTGATTAAACAATTTACTTTTATGCTTTGTTAATATTTCCCTTTACATTATTTCCTCATCTTTTTTTCCTCTAATTCCATATTATAGCATGTCCAAGTATCTTGTCTTTTAGTTCTCATTCCCCATGGCTGTTCTTTTATTTACTAGGTTGTCACATGAATTTTTCTTAATACGTGTCATCCAAGTATACATGAATCTAAGCAAATCATTTTTCTTGTCTAGTGATAAAAACACTGGCAAGTCAAAAATGATGTTGAAGAGTTTTTCCTTAGAGGATATTGGCAGACAGTACTTTTTCTGAATTGTCTCACAATTCTAATTATGCTTCGCTATGTAACTCCCATGTAAAATCTATCTAGGTTGTTCCAAGTCAAAGAACAAGATATATGAATCCCAAATTAGAAAAGTTTATAGCAGAACTGCTAAGTGTCCAAACACATCCAGAAATCAGCCTTATAAAGTAGCTTACAATTGTAAAGCAAAGTGGTAGGCACAACTGCAATCTGGCATTAGCTCCCTTTGGACATATCAGGTACATGGTTGTTTCCTTCTTTGGTAGGGTGTATTTTTCTCCCTTTCTTCTTATTGAAGACTCCTCAGACAAGATCTCTGGACTGCGCTGGTAATTATTCTCCTCAGTGGAGGCTTAAAACTGCCTACATTAGCCACGGAGCTTTCATGGTCAACCCTAGATTCTTTGTGTTGGAATAGTTTTTTCCTTTCCACATGGTCCTTTTGGGAAGGATCCCTTTTAAAGTGATTCCAAGCCAGTTCCCACTCACACATTCCTACTCCATTAGTGGAAGTACAGATTTCTCTTTTTCTTTATTCTGTTGCCTGAAGCCAAAACTCCAGGAAAAACCCAGAAAGCCCTCCAAATGGTTTCCGTGAAACTCTTTTCACTTGCATTGGTTGAAAAAAAAATGCTACAGTAAAATATGGGTGAAAACGATAGTCTCTTCCAGTCATATTCTGTATTCTATGCTCTTTCATATTCCTTTTTCCCCCAGTCATCACCAAATATGTGAGGTATTCGCTATGGAAGGCAGAACTACACGATGAAAGAAGCTTGGATACCTGAGTCTATAAATTTCTTTCTGCTGTCATTTTCTTTCTAAGTAATTTACTATTATTATGAATAGCACAATTCCGTTTATAATAGTCACAAAGAAAATGAAATACCTAAGAATACAGCTAACTGAGAAGGTGAAAGATAGCTATAAGAACTTCAAAATATCACTGAAAGAAATCAAAGATGACAAAAATAAGTGGAAAAACATTCTATGCTCACAGATTGAAAACATATCATTAAAATGGCCATACAGCCCAAAGCAATCTACAGATTCAACACTATTCCTATCAGACTACCAATGTCAATCTTTACATAATTAGAAAAAATCATTCTAAAATTCAAAAGGAACCCAAAAAGAGCCCAAGTAGCCAAAGCAATCCAAAGCAAAAAGCCTATTTTATAGTAATGTGCTGATTATCCCATGTAATTTACTAAATACTGTACTAAAAGTGAAGAACAGAATGGTTGTATGATTACATTTAGCAGATATTTCACTTTAGAATAGTTTTATATTTATAGGAAAAAAATGGAAACATAGAATGTTCTCAGTACCCATACCCAGTTTCCTCCATTAGCTAACATCTTACATTAGTGTTATATCCCACAGACATCCCAGCATTTGTCACTGGGAGCTCTTTCAGTCACCTCTTGTGTCCGTTTGACATATGCCTATCATTATTTTATGTGTGTGTGTTGCATTGCTTTACAAGAGGAAGTTGAGAAATTCCTTATATTTTGGCACTACAAGATGTTCCAGGCTTATCTTGTATGTTTCTTGCCAAGTCCGAAAGTCAGTCATTTCTTCAAAGAACCCTCATTCATTTTATCGGAAAATAATTTTGGAAATCAAGATCTGGGTGCTAGGTAGGCTTACTTGCTACTGAGGTGTAATTGCTTCTAGTCTCTCTCAACCAAGAGAGTAAGGAAGTACT
The DNA here is from genome assembly GCF_030222135.1 of Aotus nancymaae. Classification (NCBI taxonomy): domain Eukaryota; kingdom Metazoa; phylum Chordata; class Mammalia; order Primates; family Aotidae; genus Aotus; species Aotus nancymaae. Next base: position 20,674,565 of record NW_026988465.1, read on the forward strand.
GACATGTATATTGCTCATGTATATACACATCTATAAAAATATCTATATGTAACCATCTGTATCTATACTAAGCTAAATGTGGCTTCATAATGATACATAGAACTATTTACCACACAAATCATTCTATTCTCCCTCTGGCTTATCTGTGATCTACTCTAACAGTGAGAAATCTCGCTCCTACCATCATCATCCATTTATTTAATTGCTTAATTTCAGTATACATGCATAGAGCCTACCTTGTTTTATTCAAATTTGCTCTGTCCACATTTTTGGTAACTCACACTATTTCAAACTTTTTCATTAATGTTCTATCTTTTATGGTGAACTGTGATAAGTGACTTTGATGTTACTATTGCTATCATTTTAGAGTGCTATGAACTGCACCCATAAAAGAAAAAATAAATGTTGTATGTGTTCTGGCTGCTGTACTAACCAGTCATTCCCCAGTCTCTCTTCCTCCTTGGCCTCCCTATTCTCTGAAACACAATGTATTGAAATTAGGCCAATACATAACCCTACAATGGCCTCTAAGTGTTTAAGTGAAGAGTCACACATCTTTCACTTTAAAGGCTAGAAATGTTTAAGCTTAGTGAGGAAGGCATGTTCAAAGCTTAAATAAACCCAAAGCTAGGCTTCTTGCATCAAAGAGTTGGCCAAATTGTGAATGCGAAGGAGAATTTCTTAAAGGAAATTAGAAGTGCTACTTCAGTCAATACATGAATGATGAGAAAGTTAAACAGCCTTATTGCCGACAAGGAGAAAATTTTAGTGGTCTGCATCGAATATCAAACCATCCACAGCATTCCCGGAAGCCAAAGCCTCACCCAAAGCAAAGCCCCAATTCTATTCAATTCTATGAAGGCTGAGGGAAATAATGAAGCTGCAAAAGAAAAGTCTAAAGCTAGGAGAGGTAGGTTCGTGAGGCTTCAAAAAAGAAACCATCTCCGTAACATCAAAGTGCAAGGTGAAGCATCTGGTGCTGATGGAGAAATGGCATCAAGTTAACCAGAAGTTCTAGCTTAGATAACTGACGAAGATGGTCACGCTAAACAACAGTGTAATGTTTTGGGTGTTTTTGGTTTTGAGACGGAGTCTCCGTCACCCAGTCTGGAGTGCAACGGTGTGATCCTGGCTCACAGCAACCTCCACATCTCAGGTTCAAGAGATTCTTCTGCCTCAGCCTCCCATGTAGCTGGGATTAGAGGCACACACCACCACACCCGGCTAATTTTTATACTTTTAGTAGAGACAGGGTTTCACCATGTTGGCCAGGATGGTCTCGAACTTCTGACCTCAAATGATTCACCCACCTCAGCCCTCCAAAGTGCTGGAATTACAGGCATGAGCCACCATACCCGGCCAACGGATTTCAACATAGATAAAACAACTATATGTTAGAAGAAGATGCCATCTAGGACGTTCATAGCTAGAGACCAGAAGTCAGTGTCTGCCTTCAAAGCTTTAAAAGATAAATTGACTCTTGTTAGGGTTTAATTCAACTGGCGACTTTAAGTTGAAGCCAAGGCTTATTTACCATTCTGAAAATTCTAAAGCTCTTAAATATGTTAAATCTACTATGCATATGCCTCATAAATGGAACAGCAAAGTTTGGATAACAGTACATGTTTACAGCTTTATTTACTGACTATTTTAAGCTCATTATTGAGATCTCCTGTTAGGAAAAAAAGAAATATTCTTTTCAAAGTATTACTGCTAATTGCCAATGCACATGGTGACTGAAGAACTCTCATCAAGATGTACAACGAGATTCGTGTTGTTTTCAAGTGTGTCTACTAACAACTTCTATTGTGCATACCATGTATCAAGGAGTAATTTTGATGTTCAAATCTTATTTAAGAAATACATTTCATCATTCTGTAATTGGCATAGATAGTGATTACTCCAATGGATCTGGCCAAATTCAGTTGAAAACCTTCTGGAAAGACCTCATCCTTCTAGATGCCATTAAAACCATTCATGATTCATGGCAATAGATCAAAATAACATTTAAAGTTTGGAAGAACTTGATTCCAGCCCTCCTGTTAACTTTCAGGGGTTCAAGACTTTAGTGGAGGAAGTCACTGTAGACACAGTAGATTAAACAAGAGCACTAGAATTAGAAGACAGGAGCCTGAAGATGTAACTGACTTGCTACAATCTCATGAAACTTGAATGAAGAGTTACTTCTTATACATGAGCAAAGAAAGTGCCTTTTTGAGATGGAAACTACTGTGGTGAAGATGCTGTGAACACTGTTGAAATGACAAAGCATTTAGACTATCATGCAAATTTAGCTGATAAAACAGTGGCAGGGTTTGAGAGGATTGGTCAAAATTTGAGAGTCCTATACAAAAAGATTATGACTCACTGAAGGCTTGGATGATTATTAGAATTTTTAAGCAATAAAATATTTTAAAATTTAGGTATATCCACTTTTGGACATAATGCTACTTACTGTACACATAATAGATTCCATTACAGTGTAACCGTAACTTCTGTATGAACTGGAAAACCAAAATTTTTTCTGACTCACTTTATTATATTTACTTTATTTACAGCGGTCTGGAACCCCGGAACCAAGCCTGTAAGATCTTTGAGGTATGCCTGTGTACTGGTTTTAGAAACAACTTCATCAACCAGAATACAGTGTTTATGTGCCACTTATTTTTCCTCTAGCCTTACAGAATTCACTCACTTCCAAGTTATTTAGGTCAGTGACTTTTTCCCTAACCCTTTCTGTGAAGTTGCTTCTTCTATTTGTAATACAGTTAGATACTGTTATCACGTTCTGCATTCCATTGTGGAATACCTCTACGTCTTAAATTTTTAAAATTTGCATATATTAAGGTTTACCCTTTGTACTGTCAAGTTGTATATATGAATTTTGAAAAATGCATTTGCAAATGAAATCTGGCATTGTAATACCATACAGAATAGTTTCACTACTCTTAAAAAACTGGGCTTCAACTATTCGATCTTCCCCAAATCCCAAATCCCTGACAAACACTATTTTCTTTCTCTATCATTTTGTCTTTTCAGGATGCCATATAAATGAAATTATATGACAGAATAAGACAATAGAAATCAATGGATACTATGAAATCATAGCCTTTTCAGACTATCTTCTTTTACTTATGACTATACATTTAAGATGCATCCATTTATTTATATGGTTTTAATCGCTTAGTTTTAGATCTTCATGGTTCCAATTTTTAATGATTACAAATAAAGCTGCTGTAAATCGTCACGTGAAGATTTTTGTTTGAACACATGTTGTCTCGCTCAGTCTAGATTTTTGCCTTTTCATATACACTTTAGACTCAGTTCATTGGGTATCTGTAAATAGCTTGCCATGATTTTGTTTAGGATTGCATTAAGTCAAGCCAGGAAGAACTGCCATCTTGACAATATTGAGTCTTCCAATCAATGAATATGTATCTGTACATTTATTTAGATCTTCGGTTTCTTTCATTAGTGTTTTCAGTTTTCTTCAAACAAATCTTGTACGTATGTTAGATTTGTATGTAAGTATTTCATTTTTTAAGTATCTTTGTAGATCTTTTTAAATTCTAATTTTTTAGTGCTGGAATACAGGAAAGCAACTGACATTTGTATACAGACCTTGAATTCTGTGACCTGGCTGTAATTACTTATTAGTTTCAAGAGTTTTTACATATATGCTTTAGGATTTTTCTATAAACACAATAATATAATCTGGAAATACTACTTATTGCCTTGTTCTCTCCTTTCCAATCTATATTTTACTTTTTCTTTTGTCTCACTGCTATCTGGGACTTCCAGCATGATACTGAACAGAAGTGATGATACAGAATAATCTTGCTTTCTTCCCAATTTTAGGCAAAAAGTGCCAAGACTACACTCTTCATCAGTTAGAGGTATTGTGCTATACTGTTTGCTGAATTTCTAAATCATGAATATGTGTTACGTTTTGTCAATGCTCCATGTTAAAGATATGACCCTATGATTTTTCTTTAGCCTGTATATTGGCAAATTATATTGATTTTCAAATATTGACCCAACCAACCATGCTTGCCTGAAATATCACTTCCTAGTGGCATATTATTTTTATACATTATTGGCTCTGATTTGCTAATATTTTGCTGAGAATTTTTATATCTATGCTCATTGGATATATTAATTCATAATTTTTCTTCCTCGTATTTTTTTTTAAATCTCATTTTGGTACTAGAGTAATGCTGGCCTCATTCCTTCTCTCTTCTGGAAGAGCTTGTGGAGAATTGGTGTTATTTCTTCTTCAAATGGCTGCTACAATTTGCCAGTGAAGCCATCTGGTCCTTGTAATTTCCTTCTTGCAAATTTATTATTGATTTGATTTCTACAATTGATGTAGAACTATTCCAGTTATCTATTCCTCTATTTCTCCTGTTTGAGTATTGATAGTTTGAGACTCTTGGCAAGTTTTATCATTTCATTTACGCTATTGAATTTCTAGGCATTTTAATGCTAAGCACTGATTTCATAACATCCTATCAACCTTTTAGTAAGTATTCTCATTTTAATTTACTTCATATTTTTACATTTTTCTTGGGATTCTTTCTTTGATTCATCACTTATTTCAAAATGTTTAATTGTTAAATAGTTGTGGCTCAGAATTTGGTCTATCTTACTTATTGACATACTATTCACATCACTTCTATTTCTGCCTTCTTGACTTACCTATTACTTGCAGAGGGGTGTTGAAGTCTTCACTCTACTGGTGCATTTATCTATTTATCCTTTATTCAGTTTTGGCCTCATATATTTTGACAGTTTCATTAGGGGCACACATATTAAGGATTTTTGTCTTTTTGGATAATTTGTTCCTATATATGTATCTCTTTATCCATAATATCCCAAATTCGAAAGACTTTGTCTGAAGTGAACATAGCTAATTCCACTTTCTCTCAATTAGTGTTGGCATAGTCAGTCTTCTCCCCTTCCTTTACTTTTTAACTATCTGAATCTTTATATTTAACATGAGTTTCTCATACATAACATACAATTGGGTCATGTTATTGTTACTGTCATTGTGTTTAATCCACATTGTAGTATGTCTTTAATTAATGTACTGAAAACCATTTACCTTTAAACAACTTGTTGATATAATTGAATATTTACTGTGTAACTTTTCTATTTGTTGCATTTTTCCTTTGTTCAAGTAAATTTTTCTTAGACAATTTAGTCCTAGAATTCCATTTTATATGGTTTATGTATTCTTTCATTTATTATGCTCATCATTTTTTAATGTAAATTTTTGAGTATACACTGTTTTAAATCACTGTTTTACAGCCTTTCTGGTAATTCCAATATCTGTGTTTGTTCCTATTGACTTTTCCCTTATGGGTCACATTTTTCTGCTTCTTTACATATGTAGTATATTGTCTTATGTTCTGGACTCTAGATGATGCTGTCTTATTTAAAAGGGTATTCTGAATGGGAATTTGTCACCCATCTACCTGCATATGATCCTGTAAGGCTTGGTTTTATGCATTACTAGGGTGTGTCAATTTCTTTTTTTCCATAGTTCTTGGGCACAGCACCAATACTGTATATGACTGTCTAATAACTCATGTTTAACTGGGCAGTTTCACTTATATGTACATTTTCTTCCACCTCTGCTGCCCTTGGGGGACAGCAAAACCAACGTCTTTTCTTCCTCCTCCTCCTCAGCCTACTCAGTGTGAAGATGACAAGGATGGAAAACTGTATGATAATCTACTTCTACTTAATGGACAGTAAATGTATATTCTCTCATTTAAGATTTTCTTGGCCATTTTTCTCTGGCTTACTTTACTGCAATATAGCATAATATGTATATACATGATATACCAAATACGTATTAACTGTTTATTTCATCAATAAGGCTTCCAAGTCAACAATAAACTATCAGTAGTTAAGTTTTGGGGGACTCAAAACATATACAAATTTTTTTTATCATTTGGCAGCTCAACCTCCTTAACCCTCACAATTTTCAATATTCAACTGTATATTCTGAAAAATAAAAGGAGTGATTCTTCACATCTTTACATTATACCTATATATAACAAAGGAAATTCCACAAATAATTCATAACAGAGAGAAAAGTTAAAGAAAATACTATGTATTACTTTTAGTGTTTATATCACACTAACATCCACACAAATTCTAGATGACATGTATGTATTTCCTCATATAGCCTCACTCTATAGTTTCATGTCGCAGGTAAGACAAACCAAGCCTTTTAGAATTTAAGCATCTTGACAAGTAAATTTAGCAGAATTCTAGAAGGAAAGAAAACAACCTACCAGAAATTGTATAATACCCATAATTTCCCATATAAATTGCAACCAATTTATATTAAAACATGAAATCCTCTTTTAATCCAGGTAAGTTCTCAGTAAAAGATCAACATTCATGAATAATATAATTGGAAATGTATCAATAAATTATATTTACTAATCTTCAGGGGTCAGTTCTGATCCTATAGTCCCTTAAGGATGTTATAAAACGTATCTTTAAAATGATGCAATTAATTGTATATGTATCAATCAATTATATTTACTAATGTTCAGGAGTCAGATCTGATCCTACAGTCCCTTAAAGACATTATAAAGCTTATCTTTAAAATGATGCAATAAGTATTATTTTCCTTAAATATTAATATCTTCCTAACACTATGAGGGTTTTCTTGTCTTTTATGTGGTGTTTGGCTTTCTTCCTATAGGTTATCAGTGGATAATGGCTTAAAAAATTAATGGGTGAGAAAAAAATCAACTATGCTTTATGATTATCATACCAATTAGTAAATAGGTATGCATCATTCACCCGGGAACAGATGTATTAGTCAAGCAAGGGCTTATATTATCTCTAAATTAGGACTAATGGGACTATATTTTAATAACAAGATTCTTCAAAGTACCAGATCAGATTTAAATCAGTTCGTTTTGCTGAAAGGAAGAAGGGAGTACACACCTTGCTGCTCTGTCCTCTGCCAGGCGACTGCTTCAGTCTGGAGAATTTATCTTAGAAAACGTGTGAAGTATTTAAAAAATCATGAGGGACATCAAGGAACACATCAATAAAACAAAACTACAAGAAGGCTATGAATGCCTTTGAGGTTTGCATATTTATTTAGTATTTCATCTGTTACCATCTAAAAGCAATGTTTTAACATAAGAAAAAATAATTTTAAACAAAGCTTTAAAAAAATACTGACAGAACAACAATCACACAAAAATAAAGCCAGAACTTTCAGATGTCATCAAACATCTTGGTATGTCATTAAAAATTACCTCAATAATTTAATAAATATCTCATTTTCTGGTTAACACATTTTAATGTTGTAAAGAAAGCTGTCTTCTCAAAGGAAAACTCATGAGGCGGTGAGATGAGTCACAATGTTATGAAAGAAATCAGAAACCTTTGATCTCCGATTTCAATGTCAGTTTTTACCTAATTCAATTGTTTTGTGGTGCCATAAAATGTAATTTTTTTTAACAGAAAAAATGCTGATCTATAAAAAAAGGTGTCATAGAGACAGCAGTAAAGTTCAAGGACAGTGAAACAATAAACTGGTAGTATTTCAGCCCATTCACGCTGCTGTAACAACACAGCAAACCAGGTAATTCATAAACAACGGCATTTTATTTCCTACTATTCTGGAAGTCACAAAGCCCAAGGTAAAGGCACCAGCAGATTCCATCTCTGGGGCAGGCTCATTTTCTGCGTCCAAGATGGCGCTTTCTACGTGGTGGAAGGAATGGAAAGAAGGGGCAAACTAGGCCATTCCAGCCCTTTAATGACACTCATTTATCAGAGCAGAGCTCATAGCCTCATCCTTTCCCAAGGGCCACACCTCTTAACTTAACTTTGGAGGTTAAGCTCCAGCATATGAAGTTTAGAGGGATATATCCACTTAAACCATGGCAGGTAGAAACACAGAACAATAATAATAGAGGAGATCAACTGAAGGCAAGAGACGTCAACACATCCCCGGAAGATCGGAAGCACACAGATGACTGCGCCGAGCAAAGAAATATGCACTGTAATTGGCTAAAAAGTGATTTCTGATTGAGAGAGCAGAACTCAGGAAGTAGTCAGAAATTAATGACACCAGCCACCACTGCAAGTGATCTCCAGAGGAAGGACTAAGGAGAAGGTTGGTTAAGAGTCTGATTAAGGAGTTCTTACTCCCTGCGATCCTCTTCCCCTGAAACAGCATGGCTGACTGTGTTTCAACTACCTTGGCAAATGTAGTAGGCAGAATTGGAACAATGACCTCCTTTGAGTGTGGATGGCACCTGTGAATATGATGAGGTATCACTCCCTAGTTGTTACATTGTATGGCAAAAAGGAAATATGCAGGTGCTTCAGAAGAAAATCACGTAAGCCCTTTAAAAGCAGAAAGTTTCTTCAGCTGGTGGAGGGAGGGAGAGAGGGATTCAAAGCTTAAGTTGGAGTTGATGTGCCATTGCTGGCATTGCAGATAATGAGGACCAGGAACCCCTGAACTGTCATTTCCAACAACCTCAGTAAACTTGGAAGCGCTCTTCCCCAGAGTCTCCAAATAAGACACTGGCCAACACCATAATTTTAGTTTTATGACACCCTTAGCAGAGGACCCAGCTAAGCCTGATTAAACATCTGATCTATAGACCTGTGAGCTAGTTAATGGAAGTTATTTAAAACCACTAACTTCATGATCATTTGTCATGCAGGAATAGAAAACTAATCTATCTACATTTATAATAAATTATTATGTATGATAACATTATGTATAACATTATAAAACATTGTATAGTATATTGCCTATACATTATGAAAATAGTTTATTTTTAACTTATCTATGTAATTAACTTCAATACATATAAAGATACAGGAAGTTTATTTTCTGATGTTTACTAAGGTACACGTCAGTCTCTGAAACATTTAAAAACTACCAAGGAGGAGCACATATTTAAAGACAATCTCCAACATGGAAGACAAAAGACAAAATCAAACTAAACAAAGTAACCTCAAGGAAATAAAGGCTGCTGTTTGTTAGGAAAGAAAAAGATTTGGGCACTGCTTTTTATTAAAAGGAAAACCTTACCGAGGACTTCTGTACCCTCAACTGTCTGCCTAAGTAATGTCTTTTTAATGCCTTTATCACTAACTCCCAATGTCATGGTATTAGAAGGGAGGTGCTTAGCCCATGAGGGCAGAGCATGAAAGGGAGTAGTGTCATTTAAAAAAAAAAAAGATCCTGGGGTGCTCCCTTGTACTTTATGCCAAACAGCTATCTATGAACCAAGAAGCAGGCCCTCACTGGACGATGAAATGGCTGGTGCCTTGATCTTGGACTTCCCAGCCTTCAGAACTGTAAAAAAAAAAATTCTGTTATTTATAAGCCACTCAGCCTATGGCATTCTGTTTTGGCAGCCTGAGTGGACAAAGGCACTTATTAACTCAGATTTGGGACAAAGAAAAAAAAACCCTTGGATTCTGCACTTAAAGAGGAAGGAAGACAATTTACAGTGTAAATTTAGGGTGAGACTCCACTGAAGCCTCAAGAGTAAAACCAAAGCAACTCAAAACCAAGCTAAAACAATAGCAGATTTCTCAGGAGGCCAAGAACTCATGGGAAGAGAATGTTCTTACCTTAGAAACAAACACAAATAGCTATATTAAGAACTCCTACACAGAAATATGCACACTGAGTTATCCCTCACATGGAAAAAGCCAGTGGTCATCTCTACTCCACGTATCTCTTAGCTACCTACTCTTGTAGGTTCCTAACATGTTCAAACACAATTTATGCCTTTATCCAGTACTGCATCTGAGAATGGTGACATCCTTACCTACTAATAAAATCAGACTCAGAACGGTGGGGTGCAGGACACACTTTTGAACTGCACCACAGTTCAAAAAACTGAGTTTGGAACTCTACAGAATGGAGTAAAACTGAGTTTGGAACTCTACAGAATGGAACAGAAACTGTCTGATGGTGCCGAGGTGATCACATTAACAAAGGCAAAATGTAGACAAATTGTAGACTTGGCCAAAGTTAAAAGCCATGACTGGCAGAGAAGGCCTTCGACAAAATTCAACAGCCCTTTATGCTAAAAACCCTCAATAAACTAGGTATCGACGGAACGTATCTCAAAATAATAAAAGCTATTTATGACAAACCGACAGCCAATATCATACTGAATGGGCAAAAACTGGAAGCATTCCCTTTGAAATCTGGCACTAGACAAGGATGCCCTCTCTCACCACTCCTATTCAATATAGTACTGGAAGTTCTAGCCAGAGCAATCAGACAAGAAAAAGAAATAAAGGGTATTCGATTAGGAAAGGAGGAAGTCAAATTGTCTCTATTTGCAGACGACATGATTGTATATCTAGAAGACCCTATCGCCTCAGCCCAAAATCTCCTGAAACTGATAAGCAACTTCAGCAAAGTCTCAGGATACAAAATCAATGTGCAAAAATCACAAGCATTCCTATACACCAATAACAGACTTAAAGAGAGCCAAATCAAGAACGAACTGCCATTCACAATTGCTACAAAGAGAATAAAATACCTAGGAATACAACTAACAAGGAACGTAAAGGACCTCTTCAAGGAGAACTACAAACCACTGCTCAACGAAATAAGAGAGGACACAAACAGATGGAGAAACATTCCATGTTCATGGTTAGGAAGAATTAATATCGTGAAAATGGCCATACTGCCCAAAGTAATTTACAGATTCAACGCTATCCCCATCAAGCTACCAATGACCTTCCTCACAGAACTGGAAAAAACCACCTTAAACTTCATATGGAACCAAAAGAGAGCCTGCATAGCCAAGTCAATTCTAAGCAAAAAGAACAAAGCGGGAGGCATCACACTACCGGACATCAAACTCTACTACAAGGCTACAGTAATCAAAACAGCATGGTACTGGTACCAAAACAGAGATATAGACCAGTGGAACAGAACAGAGGCGTCGGAGGCAACACAACATATCTACAACCACCCAATCTTTGACAAACCTGAAAAAAACAAGCAATGGGGAAAGGATTCCCTGTTCAATAAGTGGTGTTGGGAAAACTGGCTAGCCATATGCAGAAAGCAGAAACTCGACCCCTTCCTGACACCTTACACTAAAATTGACTCCAGATGGATTAAAGACTTAAACATAAGACGTAACACCATAAAAACACTAGAAGGAAACCTAGGCAAAACCATTCAGGACATAGGCGTAGGCAAGGACTTTATGACCAAAACACCAAAAGCATCGGCAACAAAAGCCAAAATAGACAAATGGGACCTAATCAAACTCCACAGCTTTTGCACGGCAAAAGAAACAGTCGATAGAGTGAATCGGCAACCAACAGAATGGGAAAAAATTTTTGCAGCCTACCCGTCTGACAAAGGGCTGATATCCAGAATTTACAATGAACTAAAAAAGATTTACAAGAAAAAAACAAACAAGCCCATTCAAAAATGGGCGAAGGATATGAACAGATACTTTACAAAAGAAGACATACATGAGGCCAACAAACATATGAAAAAATGCTCATCATCACTGGTCATCAGAGAAATGCAAATCAAAACTACATTGAGATACCATCTCACGCCAGTTAGAATGGCGATCATTAAAAAATCTGGAGAAAACAGATGCTGGAGAGGATGTGGAGAAATAGGAACACTTTTACACTGTTGGTGGGAGTGTAAATTAGTTCAACCACTGTGGAAAACAGTGTGGCGATTCCTCAAGGACCTAGAAATAGAAATTCCATTTGACCCAGCAATCCCATTACTGGGCATATATCCAAAGGATTATAAATCGTTCTACTATAAGGACACATGCACACGAATGTTCATTGCAGCACAGTTCACAATAGCAAAGACCTGGAACCAGCCCAAATGCCCATCGATGATAGACTGGACAGGAAAAATGTGGCACATATACACCATGGAATATTATGCAGCCATTAAAAACGAGGAGTTCACATCCTTCGTAGGGACATGGATGAACCTGGAAAACATCATTCTCAGCAAACTGACACAAGAACACAAAATCAAACACCACATGTTCTCACTCATAGGCGGGTGTTGAACAAGGAGAACACATGGACACAGGGAGGGGAGCACTATACACGGGGGTCTGTTGGGGGGGAGGGGGGATAGTGGGGGGGGTGGGGAGTTGGGGAGGGATAGCATGGGGAGTAATGCCAGATATAGGTGAAGGGGAGGGAGGCAGCAAATCATACTGCCACGTGTGCACCTGTGCAACAACCTTGCATGTTATTCACATGTACCCCAAAACCTAAAATGCAATATAAAAAAAAAAAAAAAAAAAGAAAAAAAAAAAAGCCATGACTGAAGATGCAATGAAATGGACTCATTCCAATGAACTTCTAAGAAAAGTTTAATAGTAGATCCAAAGCAAAAGGACTATCGTTATTAATATCACTAGTTACTGAGGTAAGTTGCAGTCAGGTTTTTTTTCTTCTTTAATTTCTCAGCAGCGCAAAATGCTGACTTTTTGCTGTTGTTGATACCTTTACTGCTAGGAGAGTGCTAAACCCTTCCTTTAACTGGCTGTTATGAGGCCTACTACATTAATGGGCATTATCCAACAAAAGGAGCACAACATGGAAATGTTGACCACTTTCTCTTAAAAGCTTAGCATAGTAAATGGATCATTTCACTGAAAGGGTAGTTGCCAGACATATGACATGGAAAGCACATAACGCTACAAAATAGTTCAAAGCAAAGGCAAAGATACCCAGTTTTCTAGCCATTTCTAGAATTATAAATTGGAAACAAAGAAACACAGACAAACATGTGAAGTTTTCAGATCTTAATACCCAAGAAAAAAAAAATAGTTATCTCTAAACAAAGCCAGTCCTAACAATTGACAGTAAGTAAGAATTCTAGGGCCCCGGAAGCAAGAAATTTCTAGAATATATGCATGGGCTGGGTGTGGCAGATACATTTTAAATACTGCTTTGTTTCAAGATTTTAAAATCTGAATTTTCACTTCCGTATGTTTTCTCCTAAGTATTATTCAAAGGCATACAAACATTAAATAGTAGTACAGGCTATTTTTATGTGTGCTTCCCCCCTTATTTATTGTCAGATATTATTCTACATTCTCGCATGGCTTTTATAAGTTTTGATTTAATGACGGTACAAAATTCCATCATACTGATATATTAAATTTATCTAATTGTTGGACAAATGAGGTATCATTCGAGTTGTAAGTGGTTGTTCAACTCTTACAAAGAATGAAAATTTGAGTTTGTTTTTAGAGATTTTTCTATGTAGATGTGGGATTACAGCAAGGTGGGAAAAGAGGTTTTCTTGGAAGTCAGAACCAGCTTCAGTGAACAGTATTATAGTAGGTCATGAAGAGAGCCCTGAACTCCCAAAAGTTTGAGTTCCATCTGTGTTTCTGTAGCTTAACTTTCTCAAAAGATACTGTGATGGCTCAAGTCATTTGTAAGTTACATGTGATCTATTACTAAAGTATAATTTAGAATTTCTTTTAAAAAACATAAGATTATCCTTTAATGATGTCTCAAAACTATGTTCTAGTGTACAGTTTGACTGGGAAAGCAATATTGGGTAAACTCAAAAGTTGTGTATATCAATGTCATTTCACGTGTTACAAGACAACAAAGATTTTTAGGAAATGGCTAGCACTATCTTAAATTTTTGCTCTAATGCAGAACCGATCAATGTGTTCTGAGAGTCCTAGTTTCCTAAGTAAAGGCAGAGGTATCTTTCCTATGCACTGCTCTGTAATTCTGCCCTAAAACACCCAGGTTGCCATAGTGAAGAGCTAGTAATACGGAAAAAGAAATGGAAGAGAGGATAAAGAAACACCATTAAAAGAAAGATTTTTCTAACACTCCTCTGTGTGTGTGTGTGTGTGTGTGTGTGTGTCTCTCTCTCTCTCTCTCTCTCTCACACACACACACACATGGCTGTAGAGGCAAAAACAAGCACAAGCACAAGGTAATTTAAGATTTGCCAATGGTTCTCAAACCTGGAAAACCACTAAAGTTATCTGAATAGTTTCAAAAACAAAAAACAAAAAACAATGCTTAGATCCCACCTAAAAACAGATTTTAACTTAACTGGTATGAGGTCAAACTTTTAGAAGCTTCATGGTGACTCTAACATGTAAAGTTTGAAAACTACTGAGATACATGGCTCAATAAGCTAAGAGCAGCATTAATAGGACCAGGTTAATGACCTTTAACAATTAAGGTACTTTCCTGCCTCAGGATCTGCAATCAAATTAATGCTTCTAAAGTATAAAGCTGTAACTGTAACTCATAGAAAACAAAGAAGCACAGAATTCAACAGCATCTTTTAAATGCAGTATCCATTAGGAAGGACTACAGTTTTTAAAACACTCAGCCCTAAAATTGGCTACTTGCAATACCAAAAAGTTTTCACTTAGACTTGGTTTCTTCCACCTTTTTCCTTTGATTTCTTATCTTTCATTTTTTCCTCAATAGCTCTTGTATTGTTTTTTTACAACTTTTTGCTCCAGCAAAATGAGATAAGCCCTGTAATGAGACAGTAGAGCCCAGCAAAGAGACAAGTAAGTCCCTAGGTTTGAAGATCATAAAAAAGCATGTGTTTTAAAAATTGTCCAAACCTTGAACATAAGGCAAAGTGAGGACTCCATGTTCTTTCAATGTCACACTGGAACATGAATTGACAGATCCATTCGTGGATTATTCAACTATGTCAGGAAACGTACTAGTGTTTGACTTGCCATTTATTATTTATTAGGGCCAAGATTCTGTAATGTTCCATGTTAGGTTATAGATCTGTATACAGTATAAAAAGCAAATTATTTCTGTACAACAGAAAAGATAACCCCAAATATTATGGTATTATTACCCTACAGGACTCTACATTAGGAATCTTATCTCAGTATAATTTCCTGAGGGACTCACTAACCAGTTTTCTTCTAATCATCTTTTTAACCACATTTAGTACCATACTGGTTTCCTTGTAAGTAAAATAAGCTTTTTACATACACTTACTCTTTATGTATATAAACGTCAGGGAGGTTAGCGGCATTTTTCTTTAAGATCTTGTCCATTCCTTTAATTGTATTAGTCCATTTTCATACTACCATGAAGAAATACCTAAGACAGGGTAATTTATCAGGAAAAAGGGGTTTAATGGATTCCCAGTTCCACATGGCTGGGGAGGCCTCACAATCATGGCAGACGGTGAAGGAGGAGCAAACGCACATCTTAATGGCAGCAAGCAAGAGCAGGAGTGCAGGGGAACTGCCCTTTATTAAACCATCAGATCTGAGACTTACTATTATGAGAACAGAATGGGAAAAACCTACTCCCATGATTCAACGACCTCCCAACGAGTTCCTCCCACAGCATGTGGGGATTATGGGACCAACAATTCAAGATGAAATTTGGGTGGGGACACAACCAAACCATATCAACAAATTTCCCAGTTCAGTGTAAATATTAGAATTATGTTAGCCATAGTTAGAGAGAGAGAGTTAGGAGAGTTAAAATACGACAATGCAAAATTTAAAAAGTAATGGAAAAGAGATAACTATGTAGCTGCGCTAATATGTATTTTTTACAACTCAGTTGTGTAAAAATGTTACTCTGTATTGAACTCAACTTGCCCACAAGCCTCTTTTCCCTCTAAGTAGCTGAAAATACTTAATCTTGCCAATTCAAGGTAACGAAGTATTGTTCAGTTGAAAGTAATCTTTTGGGAAATTATTCAGTCAGTTAAGGATTTAAACTCAGTCAACTCAAAATATAATCATCTTAACAAGGGTTTTCTCTATTCTCCTTCCTCTCTACCTGGACTGATATGGAATAAAGGGAAAAACTTCCTTCATGTCATGGATACAAGGAAGTAATTCCTAGTCCAAGTCCGTTCTGAGACCTCAATGGAATCTGTTTCGTGTATTGCTGATGTAAGTCGTTCCAATGAAGTGTTTGACCCCAACTTGAGGGTCTCACTACCTAACATTTGAGGTCCACTTCTTGTCCTGAACCCAGGACTCTTGTGGTCTCCCAGCCTGATCAGTGTTAGCATTTATGCTACATAAAATTCTGAATGTTCTTCTTCTATGCTTAGGTTGGCGTAAAAGAACTCTATTTGTTCAGACCTTTGGTCTGAACTTCATACCACACTCCAAGTCAATATTGGAAGCTGATTCCTCCAAAAATTGCAGGTATAAAGAGTATATGGACCTTCTGTCCTTTTATTTCTTCTGTGTTTCTCTATTCAACCCTGAGATTTTGTCTACAAGGACAGATCTCAACATTCTTGCTCTCCTTTCTCTTTCTCCAGGTTCCTTTCCTGGCTTAAACTGGATTTCTCTTGGCCAGGTACAATGGCTCACTCATCCCTGTAATCCCAGCACTTTGGGAGGTCAAGACAGGCGGATCACTTGAGGTTAGCAGTTGGAGACCATCCGGGCCAACATGGTGAAACCCCATCTCTACTAAAAATACATGAATTAGCCAGGCGTGGTACACATTCCCGTAATCCCAACTACTTGGGAGGCTGAGGCAGGAGAATCACTTGAACCCAGGAGGCAGAGGTTGCAGTGAGCCGGTATCATGCCACTGCACTCCAGCTTGGGTGACAGAGTGAGACCGTTTCAAAACAGTAGTAATAAGAAAATGGGTTTCTCTCTTCTCTCTTCTTGGAAGAAAACTGCTCTTTCTCGCATCTTCTCTTTTCTTGGCTTAACTTTTATAAAATCTTAGCTCTGATCTAGCCTCAACTTCTTGGAACCTAAACATCTATTCTTTTCTCTACAAAGCCTGGATCTTTTAAGGTAAATACACTGATGTCTTGGCTTTCAAGCTATTGTATTTCAAATATATTTCAAGTACTTAGTCTGAAAGGTGAAAAAAAGATCAATGTCATCTTTGTTCTCAGCTGGATTCAGTCTTTCGCAGTGTCAACGGATGTCCCAGCCACAATGGATTGTGATCTTTGGGAAGAAAAGAGTCACTTATAATCACCTGCCACCTTCTAATTTAAATGAGGTTCACCTCTCATTCTGACCTTTTATAGAAAAAAATAGTAAGCAGTATGTAAGCAAATTGCATAGTAGAAATTATGAAGACTAACTTGTACACCCCCTCTCCTTCCTTACATTGCTCCTTCATTTCTTTCTGATGTTTGTCTTTTAATTTATCCCTTTCCATTCAGCTACATATTCTGTGCCTTTTGTTTTTTTTTCTTGCTCCCAACACTCAAGTTGGTCCTCAGGAACCTCAGGGCATTAGACCAAGTGAAAACCATCACTACAGCATAACTCAAAGTTAAGAAATTTATAACATTTTAAAAAGTTGTGGTTTTATGACCACGGGCCAGTGAAGAAAAACTTTATAAACATTACTAATTTATTAAGATTAAAAATAAGAAAAGGTCACTAAAAATGTTAAAGATACCAACTATATTAGAAGTTAGTAGTGTTATTAATGTTCATTTTCCTTTGTTGCTTATGAAAAGGTTTTCAGAGTTTCCGCTTTCCTTAGTCTGAAAAGAAACTTGTGCTACAAAATGGAGAAATTTTGTTTTCATCAGAATTCCAGTTAGCAAAGAATTTATATGTGACTAAGAAAGTACTCACATAGAAGATGATGTCTCAAAGTGCTATTCCAAGGTGCCCAGAATATGGATAACTGTGATGCATACGGTATTGGAGCAACAGAAAGCTCCCATTAATTTCCATCACCTTTTATGCCTCATCTACTTACCACCTAAAATTAATGTTGTCTTCTAAGGCACAAGACCATTTTGCTCATTTGCCTCCATTATCCCCAAGATTTTCCTATACATGTTTCTGCTTTTGTCTTCTCATAAATGCTCTATAATCGTAACTACCTTTCTACACCCAATTCACAACTCTCATTCATCTATACTTCAAATTTATGCATATTGTGGTCAAAAATCTCTAGGTTGCTACAATAAAAACAAAAAAATTTACACTTCCCAGAATTTCTTATATTGCATCCAAAGATCAAGTTAAGAGTTATTGTATTACTGTTCTGAAAAGGAGCTGATAAAGTATGAACACCTAAAAGAAAATTTTCACTTCATTAAAAAAATCTTCGGTACATAAAGAAAAACAATTTTAGAGCTACGTTACTGACTTGTTACTTTGGAGCATGGGCAGTGTTCTGTCTTATGGCCTCTCAATTCACAGCAGCTGGCCAAATTTTTCTAGAAATTTGGAAGTTGACCCAATTGAAGGGAAAGTAGATCAAAAAACAATGTGAGATGTTTTAAGACAGTCTTATACTTCCCATTCACTTGATGGATTCTTCACATTATTTGCTATCTCTTCTAGGAATGGGGTCAGATTAATGAACTCTCCCAAAACTCAATAATTCTGGCAATTCATGCTTTTGAGTCCTGTGCATGCTGAGTTGGGACTGGGATGATGTGATCAGTGAAGTATGGGAGAGGTGATTCTGCATTACTTTTAGAGTTGAGTCATCAAAGACCTGGGAGTTTCTGCCTTGGACTCTAGAAACAGGGTGTCTAGGAGCTGGGAGACATGTATAAGTCACACTACCCTGAGACCGTCATATTAGAAAGGCTAAGATTTGGAGCAGTTTACTACGTAGTAATAAATAACTAGGTCAACCGGTACACATAATCTCCAAATACACTGAATGTCTGAATTCATTATAATAATTATATTGGTTTCTCCAATGAGCTTCAACCTAAAGCTTTTACAACTATTCAGTTATCCACTGCTTTATTGATTCTTTGCCTTTCTTTTAATAAGCTGCTTATACCATTTTTACAATGGTGGATTACCTTTATTACTATAAGCAAATGGGTCTGTCAATGCAAGTGGTATATTGACTCGTAAATCAGGAAAAACGGAGTACCCGAAGCCACTTTGATACTTGGAAACCAACATAGCATCATTTGTGTGGTTTGAGAGACCACGGCATCTTTCAGAGATGTGAGCAGCTAAATGTGGCTGGAATGAAGGGAAGGTGATCAGAGGCTGACACACTAGGTACCTAGCCTCTCCTGTTTTGGAAGTGGTCTGAACTTTAGCCTGGAAGCATGAAGGATCCACTGAAAGGCTTTAAACCCCAAGTTATATAATCTTATTTCATATTAGAAAGACAGCTTTGGGAGATTTCAGACCAAAATAGTGGATTAATCACATGATTAATTACATGATTACCAGCCCCAACTCCAAAATCACATGATTAATTACATGATTACCAGCCCCAACTCCAAAACACTACAAATTCCTTCATAGGCATGAACATAAATATTGTCATTGATTTCATGGAAATTAAGAGGCTGGGCACAGTGGCTTATACCTGTAATCCCAGCACTTTGGGAGGCCAAAGCAGGAGGATACCTTCAGCCCAGGATTTCAAAACTCACCTGGGCAATATAGTGGGACCTCATCTCTATAAAAAATAAAAACAATTACGGTTTCCACATGCCTGTATTCCCAGCTACTAGGGAAATGGAAGTTAAGGGGATCACTGGAGGCTATAGTGAACTTTGACTGTGCTACTGTACTCCAGTCTGGATGACAGAATGAGACCGTCTCAAAAAAAAATAAAATAAAAAACGGAAAAACATCAAGAGTTCCAGTAAGGAAAACTCTGATTATCCCAGTTCTCTACCAAGATAAGCTATAATAAACATCTCCATATGTGTTCCTTTGTTGACCTAGATCACATCTTTTGGTTTCATTCAAGCAAGAAAATTCTAATTCTAAGCACCTTTTTATTCAGCTCTAGGAAATGCAACCATAATTTTTCCCTCCTGTAATCTTCCCCATTTTCTAAACTCCCTGGCTCTTGTATAATAACAGGTCATTAAGAAGTTCTCTTGATTACTGCCATCAGTCCATGCTGGTCACCCACAGGACACTCAAATGTCCCAGTTGTCATAGCATCACCCATCTACAACCCGTCCCTTCCTAGTCTAATCTCACAGCTTGGGTTCTCCAGGAAGGTAAGATGTCAACAGATGCTGAGATGAAGATAGGAATGAAAATGGTCGAGTAGAGGGAAAAAAAGCATCTGCAGAAATAAAAGGGTAAAAGCATTTTCAGGCAGAAGAAATCAGACAGTAATGCAGTGCTGAAAAAATTTCTATCAATCTAAATAGAAGCTCCAGAAAAAAGATTGTACGTAAGAAGAGTCCTTCAGTAAATAGAACTTGCTAGACTCTTGTATGATGCCCTGCTTAGTCATTGGCTGGGGCTTGCCTAAAAAGTACAAGTGCTTGGCTTAAAACTTGAGTAGATCCCCTGAAAGACCTAAGATCTGAGTCCCACACACATTTTCCCTTAACTGCATGGTCTAACAGTCATCAGGGTCAATTACAACTGATGGGATACTGGCTTCTCTTCCTGCCTGCTGCTCCCTGGATACAAAAAGCTCCAAGTGTCTGGGAAGCAGATGGGACTTACGTTAGTGAAAAACTTGCTATGTCCCACAGTGAACACACATTCTTTGGGTATAGGACTTCTGACCCTGCAGAGCCACAATTATGGGGATGGGAAGCACAAAACTCCTGATGGAACACTGGGAATAATGGTACGTGACATCTGTCCTACTTCTGCCCCTTGGTTCCAAGATTATTTTCACTAGAGAAATAGCACACGTCAAAGTATGTGATTCAATGTTTATACCATGTACTGAAGAATGCTTTTCCATTCCTTGCAGTGAATTAATCACATGCTACAAGATTACCACCCCCATCTTGTAGGTAAGCAAATTAATATTGCCATTGAATTCTAAGAACATTAAAGAAATATCTATACTAAACCAGCACTTCAGCTGCATCTTCAGCAAACCATACTTTAGCTCTCTCAAGCTGGCAACTTCTGTGTGATACAAAATCTAATAGAACCAGTGGATCCCTCACCTCCTTCTCTGGGAGGCTGTTTCCCTGGTTGGATACTAGGAGGTGTGATATCCCATATCTGAGAATCAGTCATTCTGAGACAGCCAGATTAGTGGTATTGATAGAGGCCTTACAGTCAGGTTAATGAAAATATACAGGGAGCAGATGTCCATTTCTGTGACAACAAAGCACTTGCTCTTCCAGGATGAAAGGTGCCAATGCAGTCAACTTGCCATGGAGTAGTCAGTTGTTCTTTTCAATAACCAGTATCATCTCAGGAGCTAAGTGTTGGTCTCTATTACTGGCAAGTGTAGAAATCAGAGGTGGCGGAAACTATATCATCTTTAATAGGTGCAAGTCCGTGCTGTGACCTATGCATAGCCCCCTCTCTGCCTCCTTGACCATTTTGTAAATGCGCCTTTCTTGCCAGAACTGGGATGGTTAATGACAAAAGCTGTTTTATGTCAACCAGATGATTCATTTTGCCTATTGATTTTTAGTGCCTCTTCCATGGGTAGATGACTTCTGATGGGCATAAAGGAGGTCTTACCTCTCTCAGTGCACCATACAGCTACTCTCTAGTGTGATAAGCCAATCTTTCACTTTTTTGGATGACCAACAGACCCATATCCCTTTCTTGGTCCTGAAGAATCTTCCTCCCTGTCCTCCTTGCTTCTTAAAAATCTCTCTTCTCTCCCTAATCATTGGTGTTTTAGAAAGAATTATGCTCCCCCAAAAGATACACTAAGTTCTAACACCCAGTACTGTAAATATGACTGTTTAGAAATAAGATCATTGCAGATCTAATCAAGTTAGGATGAGGTCATTAGGATGGAGTTCTTTATAAAAGGAAAAGACCACGTGAAGACAAAGACATATAGGAAGAAGCCATGTGACAACAGATGCGGAGATTAGAGTGATGTAGCTCAACTTAAGGAATGCTGAGTGTTGACAATCGTCATCAGAAGCTAGCAGAGGCAAAGATGGATTCTACCCTACAGGACTGAAGGAAGCATGGCCCTGCCAACACCAGCCTCCTGAATTGTGAGACAATACATTTCCATTGTTTGGAACTACCCAGTCTGTGGTACCTTTTTACAGCAGCCCAGAGGAAGTATTATACTACAGGTGGAATAGCCATAGACATTTATAAAAGCTCAGATATTCTTTAATTCTGTGCTGCTTCTTAATGTTCTCATGTTTCTGCCTAATTATTTTTGGCTAAAATCACAGCAGCAAGAAATTACAAAGTATGGATAGCATTTTAAAATAAGCTAGGAAAGAGAAGGGAAAATATACGGGAAAAAAATAGATTAACATTTTAATAAATTCTCCTACCTCCCTGTGAGTACCAAAAACAAATGTCTGCTGGAAGCATTTAAGTAAGACTGTAAAAATTATTCCAGAAAATATTTTATGCCAGGAATATAAGGCAGTAAGTTTTTTAATTGTGACAAATAATTCATCTACGTATCCTGTAACATTTTTGTGGCAAAATGTGACTTGAAAGTTTCAACATAGAATAGGCATCAACTATGACAAATTTAACTGAGTGATCAGTTAGTTAACAACAAGATTTTAATAATAAATATTCTACAGAGTAAAATTTACCTCTAACAATTTATGCTAGTTTTTGCTAGGATAAACCTGTGAGCCATTATATTTCCCAGTTACTTCTACAGGGCATCATCTCCAAACCTGACCAGTAAAATACTAGGTGCACACTTCCTCATTTTTGATGTATTTATAAATTACATACATTAACAAAACTTATGTTCTTTTTTTTTTAATAAAAACAAATACCAATAGAAGTTATGTTTTCTTCTTGTATGCCAATAAACCGTTTTTAACTTTCAGGGTCTACACACCCACTTAGCGACCACTGATCTAGGTCAAGAGAAAACATACTATGACCCATGAGTCCTACCTGGCCCAACACATGATTTGATAAATAAAATTTTATTGCAACTCAGTCACACTCATTCTTTTTTGTTTGCCTCCTGCACTGCAATGGTAGTGTTGAATAATTGCAAATGAGATTGTATGTACTGCAAACTTGAAAACGTTTACTTTCTGGTTTACAATGCTTGATCTAGATTTAACTGATCTAGATCAATTAAAACTCTGATATACAGCCTGGCTTGGTGATGTGGACCTGTAGACCCAGCAACTTGGGAAGTTAAGGGAGGAGAACCGATTGAACCCAAGGGTTTCAGCTCTACTGTGCTATGATCATGCCTGTGAATAAGCAATGCACTCCAGGCTGAGCAACATAGCAAGAGCCTAACTCTAAAAAAAATAAAAATTTTAAAAAATAAAAAATGATTAGCCTATTTTGGGGAAAAAAAAACTGAAGCAAAGGCCTAAGATTGACCATCTTTTTAAATTCAGTAAAACAAATATTAAATAACTTTGTTCAACAAAGATTAAACTAAATAATATAGATGCAATTTCACTAATCACATAATGACTGACTCCGAAGAGGATAAACCTACATGTTGCTATTTTATAGATGATTTGTATATTTCATTTGATGTGAATAAGACAGTAATATTGTACAGTGAAGGGAGCACAGAACTCAGCATCAAATACCTGGGGGTAGGCTCTGCTTTCATCACTAATAGCCATAAGATATTAACGAACCTAATTTCTTAAAGTTTCGGTTTCCTCCTCTTTAAAATAAAAAATAATGGCCATACACAGTTGCTTACGCCTGTAATCCCAGCAGTTTGGGAGGCTGAAGTGGGTAGATCACTTGAGGTCAGGAGTTCAAGATCAGCCTGGTCAATATGGTAAAATCCTGTATCTACTAAAAATACAAAAATTAGCTGGGCGTGGTGACATGCACCTGTGATCCCAGCTACTCAGGAGGCTGAGGCAGGATAAGCAATTGAACTCCAGGGGCAGAGGTTGCAATGAGCCAATATCCCACCACCGCACTCCAGCATGGGCGACAGAGCGAGACTCCGTTTCAAAAATAAATTAAGAATATTCTACTTTTTAAAATTGCTGTCAACATTGAAAGAAAATAGATAATTTGAAAGTAATTTATAAGAATTTAAAAGTTAATGAATGAAATGTATAATTTTTATGTTTGATTGGAATAATTAGACCTTTTGTCATATATAAAACAAGACTTATTTAACTTCATAAGAGTGCCAGCTGCCCATTCTCACCAACAGTCATAAGTATGTGTAAAATACTGTTAGAAACTGTAAGAGATCATGTATTATTTGTGTCATTTCCACATGTATGTGTGTATATGTATGTTATCCCCAGATATAATCTTACATATAATCTGCTGTTCTACAGGATACTAATATTCTGAACTTTAAGACTTCCAACTAATACACTGAAAATCAAATGGAAATAGTTGAAAGTAGAAGGGACAGTGTGTTGTCATGTTGGAGTGCAAGGGATTCCATCGCTTCAGAAAGATATGTCCACATCCTCACCCCTAGAACCTATGTATGTGAACTTATTTGGAAAAAAGGGTCTTTGTAAATGTCATCAACTTAAGAATCTCAAAATGTGACCATTCTTGATTTTGGGTGAACCGTAAATCCAATGGATAGTTGTCCTTTTAAGAGAAAGGCAGAGAGATTTGGGTCACAGAGATCAAAGAGAAAAGGTCCTAAGCAGACAGAGCCAGAGAGTAGAGTTATACTATGACAAGACAAGGTACACTCAGAAGGAGTAGAAGCTGGAAGGATTCTCCTCTCGATCTTCCAGTGGCAACATGACCCTCCTAACACCTTGAGTTCGAACTTTTGACCTCCAGAACTGTGGAAGAATAAACTTCTGTGGTTTAAGCCATCATATTTTGTAGTCATTTGTTACAGTAGGCCTAGGAAACTAAAATACGTCATGGTTTCATTTTGTTCTGTTTAAAATATTAATGTAAGTTTAAAAGAGCCACATCCAAAAGTCTAAGAGAAGCACTTAAATAGGTAGGAATATCATCTGTGTGACAAGTATTTATCATTGAAATCTGCGCCTGAATTAGGTCCAAACAGGGAAGATTACAGTTGAAAAAGGATGAGTGGGTACTTAGAGAAAGAACATGTTTAAAGGAAGGCACGTTAAGATTAAGACTTTTATAGAATTTTAAAACAAGAAATAAGTCAAAAAGCTTTGATGAAGCCAAGAAAAAGGACAGATACAGTTTTATGACACTGAAATTTTGGTGCTATATAGTGTTCATAATGTACAGTTTGAATATGTATAAGCCCATTTTTAAAATTTTAAAGATATCCTTTTGAACAGATGTACAATTTTAAGTGTAAAAGGGCATGTTTTGGGCATAGTTACGATGAAAATTGTTTTCCATTCAGTTATGTTCAATGTAAGATTTTTGATGGAAAAAAATTAATGATTTATGTGAAAATAAAAGATGGGCACCAGGACTTTAAAGCATATTATAAAAGGCCAATTTTATTTGAAACCAATCAGACTTTAGCAAGTGAGCAGAAGAGAGTGAAAAGCGGTTGGTTTAATGAAGCCTTCTGAGGTCACAAAAAGAAATCACTGGACAGTGACTTGACCACTCACTTCTTTTCTCAGTGTAGAAAGACACTGACTTCAGAATTATCATGAAGGTGATCTAGCAGGAGAGAAAACGCAAAGTGGAATTGCTGGGTGAAATCTCCATCCCCTTCAAAAAATACAATGAGACACAGAAAGAATACAATTTAAATATGGCTCACTGAACAATCTTATTTAAAGAAAGATGAAAAGATAAAGAGGAAGGAAATGAGAATGAAAGACAGGGAAGAGAAAGAAATGGAAAAATGATAACATCTATAACTGGAGGTCTAAGCATGTGGCCTCATCTTGTTATTCATAAATGAAGGAGAAAGAAATGTCACATGGCTGGAAATACAATTTCTTGAGGTGCAAAGCAAAATATTAAAAGATTTTCCTATTGCAAATAAGGCAATTAAAACTATTCAATTTGACAAAGTGCTGGACCCAGCTGAATTACACCATCATTCAGGATAAAAAAAAAAAAGAGTAGCAAGGGAAATTGAGCAGCCTTTGGCAAAACTCTTTGATAGCTCAATAAGAAAAGAATAAAGGGAGCTACAATCATATTTGAGTCACTAACAAGCAATCTCAGATTTAGCAAAAGAAAATCATTAAAAGAACTAGTGTTTCCAACTTCAATTATTAAGCACAGGAATAAAAATTCACTCAAATGTATGCATTTGTGATCTACCTAGGAGAATTGACATGAATTTAGGAATTTAAAATTTATCTTTACTGAGATTCAAGGTGGCACTTAACAATTTTACAGGAAAGCCATCTAGCAGTAACAAAGCCTACTAATGAATGAAGTACCCCAACTCATTCTGGATGTGAAGACTAATGACACTGTATTTCACAAGCTGATGAATAGTAACCAGTAAACCTAAGTAGTATCATGTAACACATTCATGTTTTGTCACAGAAACTTCTGTTTTTTATTCACAGAACCATCTCATAACTATTTAATGCAACTAACACATTTTTCATGGAGTACAATATAAATTTTAATCCTACACCCTGACCCTACACAAAGATCACTTCCCCTTTGCTTGCTGTGCCCAACTGGTACTCTCAAGTTTCTGTCTCTCTCCACAATGCTGTAAAGACAAAACTCTAGCCTCACTCTAGCTATGCTGCTACAATTACCACTGATTCCAGACAAGCAATTAAAGCAGAAGGCCCCTTTACACAAGCTCTCTCCAATATCCCTATCTTTCATTCTTCTGTGTAGTTTTGCATCATCCAGACTTCAAGAGTCTATCTACTTCCTAACATGGAAATGAGCACATCAAAAGCATAAATGAGTGTAACTGCAATATTCTTAAGGGAAGTTTTCGTATTCCAGGAAAGCAGAATACCTTGAGCAAAGCATCAGCAGCCGCATGAAGCCAAGTCTACCATGATCTGATACTGTTCAATGTAAAAGGAGCACAAAAATAGAAAACTTAAAAGAACCACACACGTTAAGTTAAAGAGCTATGGAGCCAAATCTACCAGATAATTCAATGAAGTGAGACAATCGAAGGAAAAGTGTGTTTAATGTGTCCCTCCCTTCAAACCAGAGCTGTCTTCAAAATGGTGCCCTCTCCAGTGATGGCATCCAAGGGTGGATGACCCTTCAAAGAGGAAAAAAAATCCATGGATTAAGTAAATACCTAAAAAGCCTCTTCCTGCACCGAGAGTCAGTGCTCCTTTGATTTTGTTATTCAAAGTTAACATCAGGTACACTCTATGAACAATTATCACGTGTTTCACTTCAAATACTTTGCCAATAACCTGCAAGAATGGCTGAAGCATCTAAAAATTTTAAACTTAACTTTTCCTTTCACATTTGAGAAATCTCAGAGAAAAGAGCAGAGGACTGAATTTTGCCTCTAGAACGTGTGAAGTAGATTTACTGTGTGCTGACGATTGCTTCAGTCCACTGCATCTTGAGCTGCACTTTTACCACTTGCCCGAGCCTTGATAAGACAACACACACACACACTTTCTCTCTCTCTCTCCCCTCCCCCCAAATTAGGTTTATTACATAGATAAGAGCAGCAAGGGACAGCAGAAGTCTAGGATTCAGAGAAAGCTGGTCCCCCAAGGCTGAAGAAAGCTTCCCAGGACAGACGGAATGTCATCTGCCTGTGCCTTACTTATACTGCAGCTAAAGGACCATGGAGAGCAGCCCACCCTGGGCTTTGTACCCAGGGGACACCTAGCACACTGGGCTAAATCACTGAAGGATATCCTGTTTCGGGGGGCAGAATGAAGCCCAGGCTGTTCCACCCAGCTCCTCCTCATCTCAGGATGCTGCATCCAAGCATATTCTACAGTTTCTCTTAAAAACTACAGAACTGGGGAAGAACTGGGTCAGTCCAAGCATGCCCAGAGAACTGTTCTGCAGAAAGACCTGCACATATGATACCCTAGAATTTATTTATTTTCCAGAGCTGTCCAAGGGGGTTATTTCCCAACATCTCTTGAGGTGTCACTATATTGTTCTATTTAAAAATACATAATTCACTAGTAAATTTGCATCAACAATCAACTATCTATGTTTTCTATTTGACTTGAGCAAGAATAGACCCATGTTCATCTTATTAAATTATGCTACAGTAACCAACAGGCTCAAAATATCAGTAGCTTAAATACAGCAAAGATTCATTTCTCATGCACATAAGGTCTTTGTAGTGTCAGATGACTCTCCAGGGCAACATTTCTCCATGCACTAACTCACAGATCTAGGATAATCTGTATGTTATCATATATAATATATATATATACACACACACACACAGACGGAGGGAGAGAGCCATTATTCAGGAGTACATATAGGAATATATATGTCATGTATTATTAACTTACCAACAGCTTTTCTTCAATGAAAAGTTGCAATTTTCAGTAGGAAAGATTTAACTATTAGAAAATTTTAACTAGGTGCAAACAGTCCTTGCTTGAATGTTGAAGTATAATCTTAAAAATTACAGAAACTATTGAGATAGTTCAAATATCCATTTTTTCTTTTGCCTAGTTTTACTAGCAAAGACTTACCTCCTTTTAGACTTCTACCTCTGCCAACATTGATTTAATCTCCCTTTTGCTACCAGAATATATTGACATTTTAAATCCAGGAGGAAAGGAACTACTGAGCTGATTTACAAATATGTCATATCAGTAAGAAAAATGAGCATCTCTCATCTTGCTCCTCTCCTAATTCCTTCCACTTCCTCATCGCATTTTTCTTCATATGCAGATCATTGTAGTGGCTGGAAGTTCCCCAGCCTGGGACTTCCTCTGAGAGCCCAATTCAGACTGGACGAAATCAAATTTTGCTGGATGAATTCTCCACCAGTAGCCCATCTTGTAAGCCTTTCCTTAAAAAAGGACCATTTGTCTTTGAGGTGCTTCTTTCATTCTCTTAAAAAAAAAAAAAAACTTTCATTTTTATGGCTTTAGAGAAGCACTCTCCTTGAGAAACTGGTATATTAATACACAAAATATAATAACTGAACCAAGCCCCTCCATTCAGCACTGGCAATAACTTCATTGTAGAGGGTCAAATACGCTCTAGGTACACTGAGCTAGATACTCCTTTCATAGAATCTCTTCCAACGTTTAAAACAGCTTAGGTAGGTATTCCCACACAGGTCCTTCTCAGCTCTTTCTGAAGTTGAGGAAACAGAGTGGTTTCAGAGGCTGCTCAAGATCTGGGAATCTAATCCAGGGAAATCTGACTCCAACAAAACACGAGCCCTTTCCACTGTATTTTAACAGGGAACAACTGTCTTACTAAAACTGCTTTATAAGTACACTCCATCTGCCTGAGGTCAGTTCTTCCTGAACCCAGTAGATCAGTTACTAAAATGAAACATAAAGGCAACAATCTATTTCTTTTCTTTCCTTAGTCCATTCAGGCTGCCATAGCAAAATACCTTAGAGCACCTTCTCCCTGCATCCTCACCTGGTCGAAGGGTCAAGGGATCTCTAGGACCTCTTTTATAAAGGCACTAATCCCATTTATGAGGGCACCATCCCAATGACCTAATCACCTCCCATCTTGGAAGTTAGGATTTCTACATATATATTTTGAGCGAACACAAACATCACAGCATCTTTAAGTTGTGAAAAATAAATTGTTTTCTTTCAAAGTCACTTACAAAGATTAAATGCTGGCATTCACAAATACACCACTTCTATAAGTTAGGCATCATCTGAAGCAGGATCCACAAAACATGCACAGACAGGCTTGCTTGACATCTCCATAAGCTGTCTCACATGCCTCTCTGTTCTCAGTTGTTAAAGTACCTGAGCCATCAGAAAGACCCTGGTGTGGGTTATGGCAGCTAACAACCAAGTGCAGCTCTCCCTCCCACCACATCAGCTTTTCTGTTGAGTTTGATTTAAGAAAACATCTCAAAAGGAATTCTTAGATCCAAGCAGGTAAGTGTTATACAGATATTGTAAAACAGCCTCATACAATTTCAGTGAAAAACACTATCACCTGTCCTGAGATCGTGGGACAAGAATCCATCAGAAACATGGTAGACCAACATGGTGAAACCCCATCTCTGCTAAAAGTACAAAAATTAGCTGGGAGTGGTGCTGTGCACCTGTAGTCCCAGCTACTCAGGAGGCTGAGGCAGGAGAATCGCTTGAACCCAGGAGGCAGAGGGTGCAGTGAGTCGAGATCATGCCATTGCACTATAGCCTGGGCAACAGAGCAAGACTCCATCTCAAAAAAAAAAAAAAAAAAAAAAAACCATGGAGGGGAGGGAGCATTACCAGACCATTTCCAGCAATATCTTGCTTATTTTTAATTACTAGATAGGAAGGAAAAGCATACACATGAAAATGCATGCCAATATTTCTAGGTGAACAAAATAACAAAAGCCATAATTGAGACACAGAAGCCATCCTGTCACCATGTACAGAGCTGTTTGGAAAAGAAGCCACATGGGAAAAACCAAAGAATATATGCCACCTCTCAAAATAAGAACCTTGTCTCCAGCCGGGCACGGTGGCTCATGCCTATAATCCCAGGACTTTGGGAGGCCGAAATGGGTGGATCACTTGAGGTCAGGAGTTCAAGACTAGCCTGGCCAAGATGGTGAACCCTCATCCCTACCAAAAAATGTATCTATGTATCATTAAGCCAGGCATGGTAGCACATGCCTGTAGTCCCAGTTACCAGGGAGGCTAAGGCAGGAGAATTCCTTGAACCCGGGAGGCAGAGGCTGCATTGAGCCAAGAGTACCACTGCACTCCAGCCTGGGTGACAGAATGAGACTCCAAATCAAACAAACAAACAAACAAACAAAAAATATTGTCTCTTTTCCCTTCTGCATAACATTACAGTAAACAGTGAAACACTAGAAAGTGAGCTTTTGCCAGGTGCAGGGGCTCATGCCTGTAATCCCAGCATTTTGGAAGGCTGAGGCAGGTGGATCATGAGGTCAGGAAATGGAGACCATCCTGGTCAACACGGTGAAACCCTGTCTGCTGAAAATACAAGAATTAGCTGTGCATGGTGGTGCATGCCTGTGTCCCAGCTGAGGAAGGAGAACTGTTTGAACCCAGGAGGCGGAGGTTGCAGTGAGCCGAGATTGTGCCACTGCACTCCAGCCCAGCTACAGAGCAAGACTTCCTCTTAAAAAAAAAAAAAAAAAAAAAAAAAAAAAAAAAAAACATGAAAAAAAAGAAAAAGCTTTTTCCACTTAAGGGAACTCCTGAAAGTTATCAACTTAATTTTACAATGTCTGAGTCCACTCCACAAGCAGGCAGATCCAGAAGAGTTGAGATGTTTTTTCCTTAGACTCGAAATTTACCAGGTAGAGTTACACCAAGAGCAATCACTAAATCAAAACTGACACAGGACAGTAAGAGGACTATTTTAAAAGTTTTGTGACTCATGAATGCTTTATCGTAGAAAGATTATTTCCAATATATATAATGCAGTTGACAGTCACCTTTTGAAGTCAGTATTAACCCAAGTTCATTTAGGAAATAAGTCAAAAAAGAGTCAGAAGGCAAATGTGACTTGCTCAATGTCATGCTGTTACCACATGATGAACATGGGACTTAAATCAAGGTTTCTAGGCTCTATAGTCCATAGGATTGGAAGGGTATTAAGTCATACCACTAAGAAAAAGAAAATGTGATAGCTAGATAAAACTTCATGAGGAAACAGGTTGTATAAAGATAAATCTGTCCCCAAATATACAGGATTAACTTGATCTCCATTTCTTCAATTCATTCTTTCACTTTTCAGTATTACTAAGAGTTCCAGGACCACAGAACAATTTTAGTTTTAGTATTCAAATGTAATTTTAAAATTCTTAAAACAAGGCCCAGCACAGTGGCTGACACCTGTAATCCCAGCACTTTGGGAGGCTGAGGCGGGTGGATCACTTGAGGTCAAGAGTTCATGACCAGCTGGGCCAACATGGTGAAACCCCGCCTCTACCAAAAATACAAAAAAAAAAAAAAAAAAAAAAAACCGGGCATGGTGGCCGGCACCTGTAATCCCAGCTACTTGGGAGGCTGAGGCAGGACAATCCTGGAGGTGGAGGTTGCAGTGAGCTGAGATTAGGCCACTGCACTTCAGCCTGGACCACAGAGTGTAACTCCACCTCAAAAATGAAAATTAAAAAATTCTTAAAACATATGTGCATCTTAATTGTGAGACATTAAATAGACTCAGTAAGAACAGTGGGAAAGTAGCAGAAAAAATTGGGGATGTCTTTCTTCTCTAAAATCCTTGTCTTCCTCAAACCTTCCAACATCTCAACAGAGCCATCCCCTCCTCAGAGACTGTGGCTCTGAAGTGGACAGCAGGTACACGCTCCAAACTGAGATCATTTGGAGCATCTGTGTTACCAGCTGTGCTGCTTCTTTCCTGATGCTCCTTGGTCAGGGTAAGAAATTTAGTGGACAGATCAAAAAATGCTGCCTTGGCACTTCTAAAATGTGCTGAACCACAGCAGATAAAAAACAACGAAACTATGAGAGTCAAGTCTCCAGAGAAAATACAACTCCCAGCCCTGGAAAGCAGAGCACATTACAAAAGCCAGGCAAGAGACGCTTTCCCAGCCAAATAAACAATGACATTCAATACGTATGTTCTGTGCACCTTTGCTGGTGAGAAATGGAATCATTTCCAATTCACTGTCACTATTTCAGCAACTAACATCCACAAAGAGGACAGGGACTGAAATTCCTAGAAAAGAGAACTGAGTTGGATGCATGTCTAATGCTGCAGACCAAGAGGCAGGGTCACAGCCAAAAGCAGGAACAACTCAATCAACAGTAGTTACTCCACTTGTCAGCTTATCCTAAGGCTATCCAACATTTCTAGGCCTTTCCTGTCAACGGCTCTCTACCCCAGCTATTCTCAGACTTTTGGATCTCAGGCTACCTTTACACTCTTAAAAATGTTTGAGACTGGGCACGGGGGCTTACGCCTATAATCCCAACATTTTGGGAGGCTGAGGCAGGTGGATTACCTGAGGTCAGGAGTTCCACACCAGCCTGGCTAACATGGCAAAACCCCAGCTCTACTAAAAATACAAAACTTAGCCAGGCATGGTGGCAGCCACCTGTAATCCCAGCTACTCGGGAGGCTGAGGTAGCAGCATCGCTTCAACCCAGGAATCAGGCATTTCAGTAAGCCAATATAGCACCATTGTACTCTAGCCTGGATAACAGAGTGAGACTCCATCTCAAAAAATAAATAAATAAAAGTTTGCAGAAGCTCTTCAGTTTAATTAGATCCCATTTGTCTATTTTGGCTTTTGTTTCCAATGCTTTTGGTGTTTTAGTCATGAAGTCCTTGCCTATGCCTATGTCCTGAATGGTTTTGCCCAGGTTTTCTTTAAGGGTGTTTATGGTATTACATCTTATGTTAAAATCTTTAATTCCTCTAGAGTTAATTTAGTGTAAGGTATAGGGAAGGGATCCAATTTCAGCTTTCTACACATGGCTAGCCAGTTTTCCCAACACCACTTATTAAATAGGGAATCTTTTCCCCATTGCTTGTTTATGTCAGGTTTGTTAAAGATCAGATGGTTGTAGATGTGTAGCGTTACTTCTGAGGCCTCTGTTCTGTTCCATTGGTCTATATCTCTGTTTTGGTACCAGTACCATTCTGTTTTGAATACTGTAGCCTTGTAGTATAGTTTGAAGTCAGGCAATGTGATGTCTCCAGCTTCGTTCTTTTTGCTTAGAATTGTCTTAGCTATGGGGGCTCTCTTTTGATTCCATATTAGGTTTAAAGTGGCTTTTTCCAGTTCTGTGAAGAAGGTCAATGGTAGCTTGATGGGGATAGCATTGAATCTGTAAGTTACTTTGGGAAGTATGGCCATTTTCACAATATTGATTCTTCCTAACCATGAGCATGCAATGTTTTTCCATCTGTGTCCTCTCTTATTTCCTTGGGCAGTGGTTTGTGGTTCTCCTTGAAGAGGTCCTTCACATCCTTTGTCAGTTGTATTCCTAGGTATTTCATTCTCTCTGTAGCAGTTGTGAATGGGAGTTCACTCATGATTTAGCTCTATCTGTTATTGGTGTATAGGAATGCTTGTGAATTCTGCACATTGATTTTGTACTCTGAGACTTTGCTGAAGTCGCTTATCAGCTTAAGGAGATTTTGGGTTAAGATGATGGGAGTCTTCCAAATATACCATCATGTAGTCTGCAAACAGAGACAATTTGACTTTCTCTCTTCCTATTTGAATATCCTTTATTCCTTTTTCTTGCCTGATGATCCTATCCAGAACTTCAAATACTATATTGAATAGGAGTGGTGAGAGAGGGCATCCTTGGCTAGTGCCAGTTTTCAAAGGGAATGCTTCCAGTTTTTGCCCATTCAGTATGATATTGGCTGTAGGTTTGTCATAAATGGCTATTATTTTGAGATAAGATTCACTGATACCTAGTTTATTGAAAGTTTTAGCATAAAGTGTTGAATTTTGTCAAAGGCCTTCTCTGCATCTATTGAGATGATCATGTGGTTTTTGTCTTTTGTCCTGTTTATGTGGTGGATTATGTTTATAGATTTGCATATGTTGAACCGGACTTGCATCCCTGGGATGAAGCCAACTTGATCGTGATGGATAAGCTTTTTGATATGCTGTTGGATTTGGTTTGCCAGTATTTTATTGAAGATTTTTGTATCAGTGTTCATCATAGATATTGGCCTGAAATTTTCTTTTTTAGTTGCATCTCTGCCAGGTTTTGGTATCAGAATGATGTTGGTCTCATAAAATGAGTTAAGGAAGATTCCCTCTTTTTGTATTGTTTGGAATAGTGTCACAAAGAGTGGTACCAGCTCTTCTTTGTATGTCTAGTAAGTATTCAGATGTGAACCCGTCTGGGCCTGGACTTTTTTTGGTTGGTAGGCTATTAATTGCTGCCTCAACTTCAGACCTTGTTATTGGTCTATTATGGGATTCAACTTCTTCCTGGTTTAGTCTTGGGAGGGTGTAAGTGTCCAGGTGTTTATCCATTTCTTCCGTATTTACTGGTTTATGTGCATAGAGTTGTTTGTGGTCATCTCTGATGGTGGTTTGTATTTCTGTGGAATCGGTGGTGATATACCCTTTATCATTTTTTATTCCATCTATTCGATTCTTCTCTCTTTTCTATTAGTCTGGCTGGCTGTCTATTTTGTTGATCTTTTCAAAAAAACCAGTGGAAGACAGTGTGGTGATTTCTCAAGAAACTAAAAATAGAAATTCCATTTGACCCAGCAATCCCATTACTGGGTATATATCCAACAGATTGTAAATCATTCTATTATGAAGACACATGCACCTATATGTTCATTACGACACTGTTTACAATAGCAAAGACATTGAACCAACCCAAAAGACCATCAATGATAGACTAAAGAAAATGTGGTACATATATACCATGGAATACTATGTAGCCATAAAAAAGGATGAGTTCATATCCTTTGTAGGGATGGATGAATCTGGAAACCATCATTCTCAGCAAAGTGACACAAGAACAGAAAAACAAACACTGCATGTTTTCACTCACAGGCGAGTGTTGAACAACGAGAACCTATGGGCACAGGGAGGTGAACATCACACACTGAGGTCTGTTGGAGGGTGGGGGGCTATGGGAGGAACAGTGGAGGTGGGGAGATGGGGAGAGATAACATTGGGAGAAATTCATGATATAGGTGATGGGGGGTGGGATGGAGGCAGCAAACCACCAAGGCATGTGTGTACCTATGCAACAATCCTGCTAGATCTGCACATGTACCCAAAACTTAAATTACAATAAAAAATAAAAATAACAAAGTAAGAGTTTGAAGACCCCTAAGAGCTTTGGCTTATGTGAGTTATATCAATTTATATTTAGCATTAGAAAATAAACTATTTTAAATATGCATGTATTAGTTTAAAAATAAATCCATTATGTTCATTTAAAAGTCTTTTTTTAAAGCTATATTTTCCAAAAAATAAATAAATAAAAATAACAATAAAAAGCTGTATTTCCCTAAAATATAGTGAGAATGGTAACACTGGTATGTTTTTGCACATCTCCTTAATGTCTAGTGTAAAAAAAAGTAGCTAGAGTCCCATAACAGCTTCTAGATTCCATCTGTTCCAATACTGTATGTCACGTAGACTCTAAAAAACTCTACACCCATCAAACTAAGAGTTATAACAACAAATAATGTCTTAATATTATTTTTACAGATTTTGACCCCATGGCCCCCTCAAACAGTTGTTGTAACCCTCAGGTATTCCTTGACCACACCGAGAACCACCATCGTGCACTTTCCCTCACACTGAGGGTGTTGTCACAGAAGGGCTGGTTTGCTTCCCTTTTTCAATTGGCTTAGTCAAAATTAAATTCGCAAACAAAAAGTTGCATTTGGTCACATTTTTAATTAAAACATGCTCAAAACCTGACTCCTTCACTCATCCAGTGAGCATGTATAAGGCAGTTTCTAGACCGTCATTTCATTGTCTATAAAAGGGATCTACAATACCTTTCATGTAGGGCCATTGTGAAGATGACAACAAAAATCTCCTGCCACAAAGTAGCACCTGAAAATGACACTATTAATACTAAAAACTCCAGAAGGCCCAACCTAGGCCTGGCTGGAAGGAAGGTTCTACAAGTTAGTTCCATGACCTTGTCTCT
Source organism: Aotus nancymaae (assembly GCF_030222135.1). Classification (NCBI taxonomy): domain Eukaryota; kingdom Metazoa; phylum Chordata; class Mammalia; order Primates; family Aotidae; genus Aotus; species Aotus nancymaae. Next base: position 20,711,139 of record NW_026988465.1, read on the forward strand.
AACCTCAGAGGTGTCTGCAGACTGAGCCACAGGGTCAACCCTCCCTGAGACAGTAATTCAAAAAATTGTTAGGAGATAAATGAGAATCCAGCCCCAGAGGGCTCTGCACCAATTCAAGCACCTTGACCTAGATGTTACAACTGTTTATCAAGTAAGAAGAAACTGACATTGATGAGAGCTGCTAATTATACAACAGAACTAGTCATGTAACCCTGAGGGAGGTGCATAACTAGCTGGAAATTAAAGGGTCCCCAGACTCAACGCCTTTGCTATGCTGACACTAACTACATAATCTCAGATTCATAGTATGTGATCATTTTATCTGAATGTGGGGTTACTAAGGTATCAGAAACTGTACCTGGGAGTTAGACTTTCACTAAGCTGCTACTTCAAGTACTACATTATTACTCTTCTGTGCCCTTTACTAAAGCTAAGTAAATGTGATGCTGGGGCCCCTATTATCTCTCCTAAGTTTTAACATTCACCAAACTCAATTCATAACGTTGCTACTGTGAGAGTGAGCATTGAAAGATTCTGAGTTTCCGTTTAATCCACTTTTCAGCCTGATTTTGTATTAGACTGTGGATGAGCCAACCTCCAGAGTGAGGAGTTTGTTAACTCAAATCCATCTGGACCTCCAAAACCCCATGTGCAATGTTAGAGCTTCAGAGTTGTAACTAGAAAGGGCCTGCTAATCTAATCCAGATTTTTCACTCATTAAATAACTTTCCCACCATGTGTCTTGCGCTGTTCTAGCATCTGATACACAGCAATGAATAGTTTTAAAACTTAAACTCTAGAGACATAACAAGACAAAATAAACAAGAAAAAAAGCAAGATAATCTCAGATAGTCACAAGTGCTAAAACTGTAACAAAAAGAGCAAGGTATTTGGGTTACTATTGGTGTTAAAGTGGCATAGGAAGTTTATTACTCACAAGAAGTTAGCTAGTTAGTGAGGAACAAGAATGCAATACAGTGCATGAAGAAGTAAATCTAGTAATTTTTAGGATATGTGATAGTAAAGATGGCTTTTCTGGTTATTAGAAATTCAAAAATGATTTCCATTGGTGTTTTACTCTAAATTAATTCACCTGGTTAGGTACCCACACTTCCTTTCAGTTGTATCAAATCCTGTGAAAACAAAAGGTGTAATAGAAGTAAATTCTTTATATTCTCATTATATTAGAATCACATCAGGGAATAAGGTCTTGTAACAGACCCTATGTGCACATAAAACCATCTAAAAAATAGAACTTGCTATATACATAATTGGCTCAAAAGAGAATAAAATTTATCTTTGGAATCTCCTACAATTGCTTTTTCTTTTATAATCTAATCTCCCTCAGCTAACCAAACTTTTATTTATTTATTTATTTTTTGAGATGGAGTCTCGTTCCATCACCCAGGCTGGAGTGCAGTGGTGTAATCTCAGCTCACTGCAACCTCTGCCTCCTGGGTTCAAGCAATTCTCCTGCCTCAGCCTCCCGAGTAGCTAGAACTACAGTCATGTCCCATCATATCTGGATAATTTTTGTATTTTTAGTAGAGACAGGGTTTTGCCATGATGGCCAGACTGGTCTAGAACTCCTGACCTCAGGTTATCCACCCACCTTGGCCTCCTAAAGTGCTGGGATTACGGGCGTGAGCCACCGCACCCAGCTCCAAAGTTTCTTTTTTAAAAATTGTAATATTTTATGATAGTGTAACATTCATCCTTTAAATTACAGTGGCTGTATTAATTTTCAAAAACCAAACGCTCCCTCATAATTAGCACTTAGATTATTAAACCAAATCCTACTGTGAGCACCTTAGAAGACCCCAATGTGCTTTCTAAAAAAAAAAAAAAAAAAAAAAATGCCACTCACTCATGGAAAACAATTTCCTGGCGCTTAACAACATAGATTTCCCTTTTTGTACTTCACATAAATGGAGTAAGATAGCATGCACTCTTTTGTGTCTGGCTTCTTGAGCTCAACATTTTGTTAGTGGCATTCATTCATACTGTTGCATGATTGTAGATTATTTATTTTCACTGTTGTAGACATATGTCGATTTATTCATCTACTCTTGTTAACGGACATGTAGAATAATTCCAGTTTGGAGCTATTACAGATAGCACTGCTATAGATCCTCTTATTCATGTCTTTTGGTGAACACATTAACATATTTAGTATGCACACACACAGACACACACACAGGGTCATCCCTTGGTATCCATGGGGATTGGTTCCAGGACCAATTCCGTATCTGCTGATATACTTTAAATCTCTAGATTACTCACAATGCCTAATGCGATGTAAATGCCACATAGTCAATTTACTTTACTGTTTAGAAAAAGAAAAAAGTCTGTATATTTTCAGTACACATACAAGTTTTTCCCAAATATTTTTCAATAGCAGTTGGTTGCATTCATGCACACAGACCCCATAGCTATAAAGGGCCAACTGTATACATACATTTGGGTGATAAGGTATATTTATGTTCATCCTTAATAAATACCAAACAGTTTCTAAAGTGGATATTCCAATGTATACTTTTACCAGCAAAATATGAAACTTCCTATTTTTCTTCCTATTAAAATTGGAGATTTCTATCTGCTGTTTTATCAGGACCATATTCTCCACTACTGAATTTTATAACCAACTCAAGTATTAGTTTCTAATGACTATGATACCAGTGATGTTGGTATCATCACTGATATCCTAATAGAGTTCCTGGATTTGCCCCTTGTCTAAATGATGAGACATCAAATATTAAGTCGGTAGAAACCTTATACCTCAAAAAACTAGAAAAACATGAACAAACTAAACCCAAAGTTAGAAGAAAAGAAATAATACAAATCAGAGCAAAAATAGAGGGGAAAAAAAAAACAAAACTAAGAATTTGTTTAAAAAAAAAAAAAACTCAAATAAAATCAGAAATGAACGAGGAGATAACCTAGAAGAAACTGATAAATTCCTAGATACAGACAACATACCAAGAGTGAATCGCAATGAAACAGAAAACCTGAACAGGCCGATAATGAGTAAGGAGATTACATCAGTAATAGAAAGTTTTCCATCAAGGAGAAGCCCAGAACCTGATGCCTTCACTGCAAAATTCTAACACACATTTAAAGAAAAACTATTACCACTCCTTCTCAAACTCTCAAAAAATTGAGCAAGAGGGAATGCTTCCAAACTCATTTGATGAGGTCTCCATTACCCCGAGGGAGAAGCCAGACAAGAAAACTACAACAAGAGAAAATTACAGGCTAAAATCTTGGAATATAGATGCAGAAGTCCTCAACAAAATACGAGCAAACAAAATTCAGTGAAATATTAAAAGGATCATTGGCTATGATCTAGTCAGATTTATCCCAGGTATACAAAAATACTATATGACAGAATGAAGGAAAAAAACTGTATGATCTTTTCAAAAAAATACAGAAAAATCATTGGACAAAATGTGACATCCTTTCATGATAAAAACTGTCAACAAATTATATGTAGAATGAATATGCCTCAACACAATAAAGACCAGATATCACAACTCACAGATAGTGTTATACTCAGCAGTGAAAAATTGAAGGCTGTTCCTCTAAGTTAAGGAAGAAGGCAAGGATGCCATCTTTTATCACTTCTTTCAACATAGTACTGTAAGATTTAGCAAGAGAAATTAAGCAAGAGAAATAAATAAGAAGTATCCAAATTTGAAAGGAAAAAGTTAAATCATCCCTGTTTGAAGATGACCCTTTTTTTTTTTTTTTTTTTTTGGAGACAGAGTCTTGCTCTGTCGCCAAGTGCCGGGCTGGGTTCAAGGAATTCTTCTGCCTCAGCCTCCAAGTAGCTGGGACTACAGGCGCGCGCCAAGATGCCCAGCTAATTTTTGTATTTTAGTATAGATGGGGTTTCACCATGTTGGTCAGGATGGTCTCGATCTCTTGACCTCATGATCCGCCAACCTCGGCCTCCCAAAGTGCTGGGATTACAGGCATGAGCCACCATACCCAGCCTGATGATGACCCATCTTATGTATAAAAAAACAAAATACAAAAAACAAAAACCCTGGCCTGGTTCAGTGGCTCACACCTGTAATCCCAGCACTTTGGGAGGCCAAGGCGGGCAATCACGAGGTCAAGAGTTTGATACCAGCCTGACCAACATGGTGAAACCCCATCTCTACTAAATTTGTAAAAATTAGCCAGGCGTGGTGGTGGGTGCCTGTAGTACCAACTACTCAGGAGATTGAGGCAGGAGAATTGCTTGAAACTGGGAGGCAGAGATTGCAGTGAGCTAAGACTGCATCACTGCACTCTAGCCTCAAAAAAAAAAAAAAAAAAAAAAAAAAACCCACCACACACACCCAAAATAGTACACCAAAAAACTCAGAACATGCAATACATGGCATTTCTATACACTAACAAATTATAAAGGAAATTAAGAAAATAATCTTATTTACAATAGCTACCGAAAATAGGCATAATTTTAAGAATGTAAAAGATCTGTACACTGAAGACTACAAAATATTGATTAAATCAATTGAAGAAGATGCAAACAAATGGGAAGATATAGCATGTCCCTAAGTTGAAAAAATTAACATTGCCAAAATATCCATACTACCCAAATTGATCTATGGAATCACTGAAAACCCTATCAAAATTTCAATGACATTTTCCACAGAAATAGCAAAACAATACTAAAATTTGTGTGGAACCACAAGAGTCCAAATAGTCAAAGCAATCTTGAGCAAAAAGGACAAAGCTGGAGGCATCATACTACCTGAGTTCAAAATATACTACAAAGCAATAGTAAACAAAACAGCATGGTAGTGAAATAATGATAGATATATAGATAATTGAAGCAGAATATAAAGTCTAGAATTAAATTCATGCATTTACACTCAATTGATTGCAAAGAGCACACAATGTTAAAAGAAGTCCCTTCAATACACAGAGTAGGGACAACTGGGTATCCACATGCAGAAGAATGAAATTAGATGCTCATTCACATCATATACAAAAATCAGCTCAAAACAGATTAAAGATTTATATGTAAATTCTGATACTGTAAAACTAATAGAAGAAAACACACAATGGGGTCAAGTTCCATGACATTGATCTGGATGACCATTTTTGAATATAAACCCAAAAGTAAAGGCAACAAAAAACAAAAATTTGTATGCGAAATTCTATCATGATAAAAAGCTTCTGCACAGCCAAGGAAACAATCAACAGAGTGAAGCAACAACCTATGGAGTGAGAAAACACTTGTAAACCATGTATCTGATACAGGATTATCCAAAATATGTAAGAAACTTAAACAATAGTTAAAAAAAAAAACAATTAAATATGGACAAAAAGTGTCAATAGACATTTCCCAAAAGAGGATATACAAATGGCCAACTAGCATACAAAAAAATTCTCCAAGTAACTCCTCAGAGAAATGGAAATCAAAACCACAATGAGTTATCACCTCACATCTAGAAGAATGCCTGTTATCATAAAGACTAATGTTAAGTATTGATGAGGATATGAAGAAAAAAGAACCCTGGTACTCTGTTGGAATGTGAATTAGTATAGTCATTATGGAAAATGTGGAGGTGTGTTAGGCTGTTCTTGCATTGCTATAAATATATCCCTGAGGTTAGGTCACAGTTCTACAGGCTGTAAAGGAAGCACAGCTCTGGCATCAGCTTCTAAAGAGGCTCAGGAAGTTTATAATCATGGCGGAAGGCAAAGCAGGAGCAGGAACTTGACCAGATCTCAAAGAGAACTCACTCACTTTGGTGAAAACAGCACCAAGCCAGGAGACATCCACTTCCATGACCCCAACACCTCCCATCAGGTCTCACCTACAGCATTGGGGTTTACAACTCAACATGAGATCTGGGTGGAGACAAATGTCTCAACTGTATTAAGAGACTTCTGAAAAAAGTAAACAGAACTGCATGTTCCAGCAATCACACTAATGGGTACATATCCAAAGGAAATGAAATCCTTACGTTGAAGTGGTATCTACACCTCCATATTCACTGCAGTTTTATTCACAATAGCCAAGACATGGAATCAACCTAAGTGTCCATCAATGGATGAACGAAAAAGTCATAGTATATATACACAATTAACTACTGTTCAGCCTTTAAAAAAGGAAAGCTTGTCATTTGAGACTACATGGATGAACCTAAATGACACTGTGTTAAGTGAAATAGGCCAGGCACAGGAAAACAAGTATCACATGACCCTATGTGTACGTGGAACCTAAAAAAAGTTAAATTCATTGAAATCAAGAGTAGAATGGTGGTTACCAGAGCCCAATGATGGGAGGGGGGTATGTTAGTGAAAGGATACAAAACATCAGGAAGAACCAGTTCAAGAGAGCTACTGTCCAACATCACGACCATCATCAATAACAATATATCATGTTCTTGAAAACTGCTGCGGGTAGATTTTAAGCATTCTCACCACAAAAAAAAGAAGGTGTGTGTGAGGTAATGCGTTTGTTAATTCACTCGATGTAACCATTCCACAATGTTTACATATTTCAAAACAGCATATTGCATATAATCAACATACAATTTTTTTTTTCAAGTTAAAATTAAAGCAAAGTCTCAAAAAAGAAAAATCAGTAGGAAAAGAGGATCCTAAGGTTCCAGTTCCCAGACTGTAAGGTCAGATCTCTTATTACTCTAAATGTAAGCCAGTTTCAAACACTCGGTGTTACGATAGAGTCATAGCGCTAGAGCTACTCAATCTAGCCTGGAGCCTTGCACTCAAACTGTGGTTCTCAGACCGATAGCACTGGCCTCATCTAAGCATGTGTTAACAATATAGAATCTCATCCTGCCACTCCAGATGTACTAAATCAGAATCTTCACTTCGCAAAATATTCATTACAATTTGAGAAACACTGCTATAGAGGTCTACTACAAGGAGGATCCGCAGACATCAAATTTCACTAATCATGAATTAATAGAGCTTATGGGCACTTCACAGCCACGGTACATGCACCTGCAGAAAGTCCATCTGTCTGTTCCTTAGGCCATCTTTTTAACTCCACTTGGACCTAATACTTTTGTTCCCCAAGACAAGAGCAGTGTTTATTGGGAGAACAGACACACAACTTCAATACAATGTTGAAGCTGTTGACAAAATTTACAGCAAATGTTATAAAATTACGGATCTTTTTAAAAACCTGTTAGTTCTCTTTGCAGCCATGGGAGAAGGATTCAGAGAGATGAAGTTTGCCTAGTCTGGAACCATAGATCAGAGTTTGTCAGAGAAGTGGCAGTCCAAATCAAGGAAAGAGCAATGAACTTGAACAAGAAAAAGGAAGTTATTGAGAACAATTTTCTTTGTAACATTTACTTTCTGCATGCCTTTTTCCAACTCTGACTCACCCCTTCCTCCTGACGTGTAGCAGCATTCATTTTTCTCTCCTCCTCCATTTTGCCTCTAGCTATGCATCTCTCCCTAATGTTTTCAATAATGTGATCGATCTTTCCTGAACAGCAGCTGCACAAGCTGTGCACTGCACAACTCCAAAGGAAAACATTCACAGCACAGTCAAGATTACTAATGGCATCCCCTGGAATTATGTTCTGCAACCACCCTGACACAATCAAGCCAAGTCCTTCTCTCTTGACACTCAAAGAAAACTTGTTATGGGAATTCCACTGTTGAATACCTCTAAAAAAAAAAAAAAAAAAAAATGCTCTCTTCTTTTGATATCTGTGATACTGTGTAATAATGACTTCTTTCCTACAACTTCCATAAATGATGTTTTTGCCCCCCTTACCTTTTCCACAGAGTGACAGCAGGTATATTTCAGATTCTCAAAGACTCATTCCTTCACACTTTTCTATAATAAATAAAAAGAAAACTTTTTTCTCATGTAATACTCAACAATATTATCTGTGGACCCCTAAATACCCCTCTTTGTTCTCTTGTGCTCTTTGAATCTTCAGTTTCATATTAGCAGCTATCTTCAGGAATTTTATTTGCCTCAAACATATAAATAATTCAAACACACACACACACACACACACACACACACACACACACACACCCCTCCACTACCAAAAATGTTCCCCTGAACAATTCCCATTCCTTTCAGGAACCAAGTCTCAGAATCTTATTACCACTGACTCATTCCTCTACTTCAGCTACACATCCACCCATCCAGTTGATGGGTTTTTATTTTAAGCTACACCATGACATCTTCTTTTGCAACATCCTCAACAGGAAAATGTGGTTATGTACAATTCTAGGAGCACTAATTATACAGCCACCCCTAACTGTCTTATATAAGAAAGCAAAATGCAAAAGAATGAGCAATAGGACGACAATGTATTATGGGGATAAGCTTGAATCCTTTCTACGTAACTTATGAAGTCCAGGAGCTTAAGGGTTATTAATAGCAGTGACTCACAGTACACCTCACAAGCTGTGACACCTGTGTGCTGTGAGCCACTGAAGGTGACAGCCATCAGCATGGAGGACGTAATTAGACTCTTAAAACACAGGAATGCAGCAGCAGTGGTGAAGTCCTGTGCCCTCTCAGGGGAGAGGTATTTTTTTGAAAGGGTCATTTTGGAGCCACTAGTTTCTACAGGCTTCAAGTGGGCCTTGCCTTGTGATCCCTTTCTCCAAGACTCACTCTGGGCTCTGTCACCACACTGCCTTGTCCTCTGCTTCTGACTCCTCCTCTATTTCTTATAAAAACTCCTGCCATTACAATGAGCCCACCTGAAAATCCTTGAATACATTTTCAGAGTCCTTTTTGCCATATAAGGTAACAATCACAAATCCTAAGGATTCTGCAAATACAAATCATGAATTCCAAAATAAAATCTGGCCAAGAGCTCCCCTCCACACTGCTATTCCCAGAAGCACTTTTATTCAACAGTAGAGCTCAAGCTACTTTTTCAAGAGTTATTGTATAAAAAAGTCAAAAATGTTTATCAGGAGTCAGCTATGTGTCAGTCATTGTCCCGCCTGCTTAGAGATGACTCTAGCAGGGGAAATATATCCATTAGTACGTACTTTTGACGTGTTCTAGTGAATACAAATATACACATTGTTTAGTCATTGACCCAATGCTATGCTTTCCTCTTCCAGTTTTAAGGATTCATGTGATTGGACTGGATCCACTGGGATGATCCCAGATCTTTTCATTTCAAGGTCTTTACCTTAATTACATTTGCCAAGTCCCTTTTGCTATCTAAGCTAACATATTCACCGGTTCCAGGGATTAGGATTTAGACATCTTTGGGGGACCATTATTCTGTCTACCACGGGAGGAGCACATGCAAGACTGCAAAAGCTCAACTAGCAAAACCAACAATACAGGAAGACCTGGGATCTATTCAGAGCTCTTCCTTTTGAACTCATTTTAAGTACGTTAGTTTAATTTGTATAAAGATTATTCACATAAACTGAGGAAAACACAAATAGCCATGATTCCACAAGTCAAATGTACCACTGACATTCTGAAGGACAGGTCACTTACTGAGTCAATTCAAGCATAAACATGTTACAGTCCACAATTTGACAGATGGGAGAAAATGTATGAGAATGCTTATTTCAGCATCACTTAGTGGGTAGAGAGTTGGAGGCAACATGGTTGTCTATTACTGGGAAAGTGGACAAGGAATTATCAACAGATAGTTACATATGACCAGAATTCAGTAATCAAGAAGAGTTATTAAATGTACTCCAGCATCAAAGAGGGGTCAAAAATCAAAGCAATAGTGAAAACAGGTAGGAACAGAATGAGTTAATACAGTACTATTTATGTAGGTCATACATATGCCTTGCATGTATTTTGCAAGAACACATGTACATGCAAGTTGGGAATAAACTAACAATTTTTAAAAGGGAAAATCTTTCAGTCTTATCCAGCTTCTGAATTTTTTTCACCCTGCCTTCTGTTTTATACACATAACTTATTTTAAGTAATTAGGATCATGCTATTTACAGTTTTATGTTCTTAATTTTAAATTCTTAATACTAAATTATGAACAGCTCTCTATATTTGATAGCATTCTGATTATTTCCTCAGAACAGATTCCTAGAAATGCAATTACTTTGTCAAACTACAGAAATGTTTTAAATGCTCTTAAAGTAACACCAACACTATTTGAAAAATATCCTTATCACAGTACTAAGAGCATAATCATTATTATTCACTTTAATGCAAAAGTTAAAAGAATCACAGTACTGTTGCGTGCATCTTTTAACTATTGAATCTGAGCCTTTTTATACACCGTTGATTTTCATTATTCATAGTTATGTCATATAAAGTCCTTATGAATGCTGAATATTGAATTATTAAAAGCTCAATTATATGCTGTTTAACTTATTTGAAAAATAAGTGTTACTTTTTTTTTCAAAAACATTAATTAGTACCTATGTTATCTTCTAATTAAATTCAGAATTATTTTGAAAGGTTATTAAAATCTTACTAATGTATTACTAGGGTTACTCAATCTACAGACTTGTTGATAATTTCAGTTTTCATACAGAAAACTGTACTCAGGACCTCAACTCAAACACTTGACCAAAAGGACCTTACAGGTATCTAAAGAGCTCTGTGCCCAAAAACCAAATGTACATTCTTCTCATTGCCATATGGCACTTACTCCAAAACTGACCACACAATCAGACATAAAACAGTATTTAGCAAATTGAAAAATACCAAAACCATACCAACCACACTCAGACCACAATGCAATAAAAACAGATTACTCAAAACATAGAATCACTCGATTACATGGAAAGTAAACAATGTACTCCTGAATGACTTTGGGGTAAACAATGAAATTAAGGCAGAAATCAAGAAATTCTTTCAAACTAATGAGAACAAAGATACAACACACCAGAATCTCTGGGACACAGCCAAGGCAGTGCTAAGAGGGAAGTTTATAGCTCTGAACACCCACATCAAAAACTTAGAAAGATCTCAAGTTAATAACCAAACATCACAGCTAAAACTAAAAAAGAGCAGATCAACCGCAAACTAGCAGAAGAAATAACCAAAATCAGAGCTGAGCTGATAAAATTGAGACACGAAAACTCATACGGAACATCAGAGAATCCATGAGCTGTTTCATTAAAAGCACTAGTAAGACAGACCACTAACTGGACTAATAAAGAAAAACAAGGGAGAAGATCCAAATAAACACAATTAGAAATGACAACAAGGGGCCGTGCATGGTGGCTCCCACCTGTAATTCCAGCACTTAGGGAGGGTGAGGTGGGCGGATCACCTGAGGTCAGGAGTTCAAGACCAGCTGACCAACATGGCGAAACTCTGTTCCACTAAAAATAGAAAAACTTAGCCTGGCATGGTGGTGGGCGCCTGTATTCCCAGCTACTCAGGAGGCTGAGGCAGAAGAATTACTTGAACCTGGGAGGCGGAGGTTGCAGCGAGCCGAGATCACATCACACCATTGCAATCCAGCCTGGGTGACAGAGCAAAACTGTCTCAAAAAAAAAAAAAAAAAGAGGATGTTACCACAGAAAACCATTACATACTAAAAAAAAAAAAAAAAAGAGGATGTTACCACAGAAAACCATTACATACTATGATGAACACCTCTATGTATATAAACTAGAACATCTGGAAGAAATCGATAAATTCCTGGACATATATATCCACCCAAGACTGAACTAGAAAAAATTCAATCCCTGAACAGATGAATGAGTTCCAAAATTGAATCAGTAATTAAAAGCTTGCCAAACAAAAAGGCCCAAGACCAGAGAGATTCACAGCTGAATTCTATCAGATGTATAAAGAGGAGCTGGTGCAACACCTACTGAAACTACTCCAAAAAATATAGGAGGAGGGACTCCTACCCAACTCATTCTATGAGGCCACCATCATCCTGATACTAAACCTTCTTAATGTTCACTTTGCTTCTCAGTTCCCTATTCTGGTATTCCAGGAATTCACTGAGGTTGACTCTGTCTAGCAACCGAGGCTCCACAATCTCTCATTAGCAGCCATTTTTAGCTCTTTACCACAGAGACTACTTCCAACGCTTCTTACTACGACTTTGCTTTAGCCTGTGAAATCTGTTCTGCCATCATTACTTTCTATCTGTATATAAGCCAGAATATGCTCCCAGAACCAAACCTATATGAATAAAGTAAAATAGATCATGAATTAATAACCTAAGAATAATGAGAGACACCTTTTCAGGACTTTAGTCAGACTGTAGGATACATCTCCAAGGTGGTATTCCAATTCTACCCATCCTAAATCATTGTTCATGTTAAGTCTATGTTCTCCTTTCTCATTTGGCACTTCCCCCTCCCGCTAATATTTAACACACATTTATTCTCCTTTTATGGATAATTTTACTAGTCAAATGTTTTTCTACATTCTTGCCTTTAACATTTTATGATTCCTAGAATTATTTTGTGATTGGTTCAATAAAATTTATCTGTTCTCAAAGGTGCTGAAATTTAGCTCATTCCTTTATCAGCAAATTTTTAAAGGCCAGACACCATGTATGTTGGTTGCAGGCAAGGAAGGAGGACATGTTCACAAGAAACATGCCATTAGAGTTTCTATAGCCGCCCATCCTCCAGATTTCTTTTAATATCATTATGAAACATAACGAAAAGTGCATAAAACATGAAAGTATCATTTCACAAATAATTATGAAGCCAACCCCCAGTGCAAAAGCAACTTTTAAAAGCAGCTTCCAATGATCCCTAACTCCTGGTGTTCACACCTTGTGTAATCCTCTTATCTTGAGTGTGTGCTAGACCTACTGACTTGCTTCTAATGAATAGAATGTCCCAAAAGTGATGGGATGTCATTCTGGAATCAGTTTATAAAAACTGTGACTTCTGTCTTTTATTATCCTCTCTCTAGCTCTTGTTGCATGCTTTCTCTGACAGACAGGGTCACCTGGGGGTAGTACCTAGCCAACGGCCACCACAGAAATAAATCTTCTCAATAATTGCTAAACAAACTTGCAAGTGGATCCTGTCCCAGTTGAACCTTGCAACCCCCGGCAGCACCTTCATTTCAGCCCTGTAGGAAACACCAGGCAAACACCTTGTCGGCAACCTGTGAAAGTCCCTGAATCAGGACTCAGTCTGCCTGGATTTCTGACTCACCAAAACTGTAAGACAAATTTGTGTCATTTTAAGACAATAAGTTTTGGAATAATTTTAACGCAGCAATAGACAATTAATGCATCAACTAACCAAAAACAGGTCAAGAAACAGGACCAGGCAGCACCCCAAAAGCTGCATCTTTATTCCCTAAAACTATATATCCCACCAGGCGTGGTGGCTCACGCCTGTAATCCAAGCACTTTGGAGGCCAAGGCAGGCGGATCACCTGAGGTCAGGAGTTCAAAACCAGCCTGACCAACATGGTGAAACCCCCGTCTTAAAAAACAAACAAACAAAAAACTATATATCCCCCTTCCAGAGACAACCACCTTCTCCACTTAGTAAATAGTCACTTCTTGGAGATGATCCAAGATGGCTGAATAGGAACAGTTCTGAAGTGCAGTTTCCAGCAAAAACACAGAGGGTGAGTGATCACCACATTTCAGAATGAATTTTTACTGCCGACAGACCAGGAGATTCCCAGGTGGAAAAGTGCCACAAGTCTCCAGGACAGCTTTTCAGCTGGCACAGTGGGTCTCCGCACAAAAACTCACACAAATCTGGGCTCCCGGAATGCCTGGGAGACAGTCACCCATTCAACTGAAAAAAATGGGGTCTGAAACAGAGACAGGTGATCTGGCTCAGCAGGTCCCACCCCCACAAAGACCAGCAATCTGAAATCCTCTGGATTAAGAGTTTAACAGCAAGCACAGCTGGACCCAGGATGGTCCATCTCTGCGAAGGGAAGGGCATCCACCACTACCAAGGCAGATTGCCACTACCGAGGCAGACCGCCACTACCGAGGCAGTTCTAACTATACCTCTATAAACAAACTGCAAGGAAGTTCACACAGCAGCTGGGCAGAGCCCACAGCAGCTCAACAATGCCTCTGCCGGCAGACTGTGACTAGGCTACCTCCTCCCTGGGCAGGGCATCTCTGAAAAAAGGCAGCAGCACCTCAGGAACTTATAAATAAAGCCCCACCTTCCCAGGACAGAGCACCTGGGAAAATAAAGCACTTATGAGTTCCGCTGGAGCAGACTTAAACGTACCTGCCCAGCACCTCCGAACAGAACAACAGAGCTCACAGCTCAGCACCTGAGCTCCTATAAGGGACAGACTGTCTCCTCAAGCAGCTCCCTGACCCCTGTGTATCCAAAGAGACACCTCATAAAGAAGAGCTCAGGATGGTATCTGGCAGGTATCCATCTGGAAGGAAGGTAACAGAAGAAGAAACTGGCAGCACCCCTTACTGTTCTGCAGGCACTGTAGGTGATCCCCAGGCAAGTTGGGTCTGGAGTGGACCTCCAGCAGTCCTACAGCAGAGGGGCCTGACTATTACAAGGAAAACTGAAAAAAAAAAAATAACTTCATCATCAACATAAAGGACGTCCATCCATTCAGAGACCCCATCTGAAAGTCACCAACTACAAAGACCACAAGTAAATAAATCCACAAAGATGGGAAGAAACCAGCACAAAAAGGATGAAAACACCCAAAACCCGAATGCCTCTCCTCCTCCAAGGGATCATAACTACTCACCAGCAAGGGATCAAGGGTGGATGGAGAATGAGTCTGATAAGTTGACAGAAACAGGCTTCAGTAGATGGGTGATAAGAAACTTCTTTGAGCTAAAAGAACATGTTCTAACCCAATAAAAAGAAATGAATAACCTTGAAAAAAGGTTTGACAAAATCCTAACGAGCTTAGAGAGGAATATAAATGAATTGATGGAGCTGAAAAACACAACATAAGAACTTCACAAAGCATACACAAGATTCAATAGCTAAATCAACCAAGCAGAAGAAAGGATATCAGAGACTGAAGTTCAATTCAACAAAATAAAATGAGAAGGCAGGATTAGAGAAGAAAAGTAAAAAAAAAAAAAAAAAGAACAAAGCCTCCAAGAAATATGGGATTATGTGAAAAGACCTAATCTACATTTGATAGGTGTACTGGAATGTGATGGGGAGAATGAATCCAAGCTGGAAAACACTCTTCAGGATATTATCCAGGAGAACTTCCCCAACCTAGCAAGGCAGGCCAATATTCAAGTCCAGGAAATACAGACAACACCACAAAGATATTCCTCAAGAAGAGGAACCCCAAGGCACGTAATCATCAGATTCATCAGGGTTGAAATGAAGGAAAAAATGCTAAGGGCAGCCAGAGAGAAAGTTCAGGTTACCCACAAAGGGAAGCCCACCACACTCACAGCAGATCTCTCAGCAGAAACCCTACAAGCCAGAAGACAGTGGGGGCCAATATTCAACATCCTTAAAGAAAAGAACTTTCAATGCAGAATTTCATATCCAGTCAAACTAAGCTTCATAAGCAAAGGAGAAATAAAATCCTTTACAAACAAGCAATTGCTCAGAGATTCCATCACCAACAGGCCTGCTTTACAAGAGCTCCTGCAAGAAGCACTAAACAAGGAAAGGAACAACCAGTACCAGCCACTCCAAAAACATACCAAATGGCAAAAAGCATCAACACAATGAAGAAACTGCATCAACTAATGGACAAAAGAACCAGCTAGCATCAAAATGGCAGGATCAAATTCATGCATAACAGTATTAACCCTAAATGTAAATGGACTAAATGCCCCAATCAAAAGACACAGACTGGAAAATTGGATAAAAAGTCAAAACCCATCAGTGTGCTGTATCCAGGAAACCCATCTCACATGCAAGGATACACATAGGCTCAAAATAAAGGGATGGAGTAAGATTCACCAAGCAAATGGAGAGCAAAAAAAAGCAGGAGTGGCAATCCTAGTCTCTGATAAAATAAACTTTAAACCAACAAAGATCAAAAGAGACAAAGAAGGGCATTACATAATGGTAAAAGGACCAATGCAACAAGAAGAGCTAATGATCCTAAACATATAGGCACCCAATACAGGAGCACCCAGATATATAAAGCAAGTTCTTAATGACTTACAAAGAGACTTAGACTCCCACACAATAATAGTAGGAGACTTTAACACCCCACTGTCAATATTAGACAGATCAATGAGAAAGAAAATTAACAAGGATATTCAGGACTTGAACTCAGACCTGGACCAAGCAAACCTAATAGACATCTACAGAACTCTCCAGCCCAAATCCACAGAATATACATTCTTCTCAGCACCACATCACACCTACTCTAAAATTGACCACCTAATTGGAAGTAAATCACTCCTTAGCAAATTCAAAAGAAAGGAAATCACAATAAACAGTCTGTCAGACCACAGTGCAATCAAATTAGAACTCAGAATTCAGAAACTAACTCAGAACCTCACAACTTCATGGAAACTAAACAACTGGCTTGAATGTTGACTGGATAAACAATGAAATGAAGGCAGAAATAAAGATGTTCTTTGAAACCAATGAGAATGAAGACACAACATACCAGAATCTCTGGGACACATTTAAAGCAGTGCCTAGAGGAAAATTCATAGCAATAAATGCTCATATAAGAAGCTAGGAAAGATCTAAAATCGACACCCTATCATCTGAATTGCAAGCACTAGAGGAGCAAGATCAAAAAAACTCAAAACCTAGCAGAAGACAAGAGATAACTAAGATCAGAGCAGAACTGAGGAGACAGATATAAACTCTTCAAAAAAAAAAAATCAGTAAATTCAGAAACTGGTTTTTTGAAAAGATCAACAAAATAGACCACTAGCCAGATTAATGAAAAAGAGAGAAGAATCAAATAGATGCAATAAAAAATGATAAAGGGGATATCACCACAGATTCCACAGAAATACAAACTACCATCAGAGATTACGAAAAAAAACTCTATGCACATAAACCAGTAAACTTGAAAGAAATAGATAAATTGCTGAGCACTTGCACCCTCCCAAGCCTAAACCAGGAAGAAGTCAAAACCCTGAATAGACCGGTAACAAGGGTTGAAGTTGAGGCAGCAATTAATAGCCTACCAACCAAAAAAAGCTCACATCCAGATGGGTTCACAGCCAAATTCTACCAGACATACAAAGAGGAGCTGGTACCATTGCTTCTGAAAATATTTCAAACAATCCAAAAAGAGGGAATCCTTTTCAAATCATTTTATGAGACCAACATCATTCTGATACCAAAATCCGGCAGAGACTCAACAAGAAAAGAAAACTTCAGGCCAATATCCATGATGAACATAGATGCAAAAATCTTCAATAAAATACTGGCAAACCGATTGCAACAGCACATCAAAAAGCTTATCCATTACGATCAAGTAGGCTTCATCCCAGGAATGCAAGGCTCATTCAACATACACAAGTCTATAAACATAATCCACCACATACACAAAACCAAAGACAGAAACCACATGATTTTCTCAACAGATACACAGAAGGTCTTTGACAAAATTCAACAGCCCTTCATGCTAAAAACTCTCAATAAACTAGGTATTGACAGAAAGTATCTCAAAATAATAAAAGGTATTACAACAAACCCATGCCAGTATCATACTGAATGGGCAAAAACTGGAAGCATTCCCTTTGAAATCCGGCATTAGACAAGGAAGCCCTCTCACCACTCCTGTTCAATATAGTATTGGAAGTTCTAGCCAGAGCAATCAGGCAAGAAAAAGAAAAAGGGTATTCAGTTAGGAAAGGAGGAAGTCAAATTGTCTCTATTTGCAGACAACATGATTGTGTATTTAAAAGACCCCATCATCTCAGCCCAAAATCTCCTGAAAATGGTAAGTAACTTCATACAAGTCTCAGGATACAAAATCAATGTGCAGAAATCACAAGCATTCCTATACACCAATAACAAACTTAAAGAGAGCCAAATCAAGAATGAACTGCCATTCACAATTGCTATAGAGTAAAATACCTAGGAATACAACTAACAAAGGATGTAAAGGACCCCTTCAAGGACAACTACAAACCACTGTTCAAGGAACTAAACTAGGACACAGATGGCAAACATTCCATGCTCATGGTTAGGAAGAATCAATATTGGGAAAATCACCATACTGCCCAAAGTAATTTATAGATTCAACGCTATCCCCATCAAGCTACCTACGACCCTCTTCACAGAAGTGGAAAAAACCACCTTAAACTTCATATGGAACCAAAAGAGAGCCCACATAACCAAGTCAATTCTAAGCAAAAACAACAAAGCTGGAGGCATCATGCTACCTGACCTTGAACTATACTACAAGGCTATTGGTAATCAAAACAGCATGGTACTGGTACCAAAACAGAGATATGGACCAACAGAACAGAATTCAGGCCTCAGGAGTAGCGGCACACATCTACAACCATCTGATCTTTGACAAACCTGACAAAGACAAGCAATGGGGAAACGATTCCCTCTTTCATAAATAGTGTTGGGAAAACTGGCTAGCCATGTGCAGAAAGCAGAAACTGGACCCCTTCCTGACACCTTACACTAAAATTAACTCCAGATGGATTAAAGACTTAAACATAAGACCTAACACCATAAAAACCTTAGAAGAAAACCTAGGCAAAACCATTCAGGACATAGGCATAGGCAAGGACTTCATGACTAAAACACCAAAAGCATTGGCAACAAAAGCCAAAATAGACAAATGGGACCTAATTAAACTCCAGAGCTTCTGTGCAGCAAAAGAAACAATCATTAGAGTGAACCAGCAACAAATAGAATGGGAAAAAATTTTTGCAATCTACTCATCTGACAAAGGTCTAATATCCAGAATCTACAAAGAACTAAAACAGATTTACAAGAAGAAAACAAACCCATTCAAAAGTGGGCAAAGGACATCAACAGACACTTTTCAAAAGATGATATTTGTGAGGCCAATAAACATATGAAAAAAATGCTCATTATCACTGGTTATTAGAGAAATGCAAATCAAAAATACAATGAGATACCATCTCACACTAGTTAGAATGGCAATCATTAAAAAATCTGGAGACAACAGATGCTGGAGAGGATATGGAGAAATAGGAACACTTGCACTGTTGGTGGGAGTGTAAATTAGTTCAACCGTTGTGGAAGACAGTGTGGCGATTCCTCAAGGACCTAGAAATACAAATACCATTTGACCCAGCAATCCCATTACTGGATATATATCCAAAGGATTATAAATTGTTCTATTATAAAGACACATGCACACATATGTTCATTGTGGCACTGCTTACAACAGCAAGGACCTGGAACCTACCCAAATGCCCATCGATGATAGACTGGACAAGGAAAATGTGGCACATATACATGATGTAATACTATGCAGCCATAAAAAACAATGAGTTTGTGTCCTTTGTAGGGACACTGATGAAGCTGGAGACCACTATTCTCAGCAAATTGACAGGAGAACAGAAAATCAAACACCGTATGTTCTCACTCATAGGCAGGTGTTGAACAATAAGAACACATGGACATAGGGAGGTGAGCATCACACACTGGGGTCTGTTGGGGGGGACTAGAGGAGGAACAGCAGAGGGCAGGGAGGTTGGGGAGGGATAACATGGGGAGACATGCCAGATATAGGTGATGGGGATGGAGGCGGCAAACCACATTACCATGTATGCACCTATGCAACAATCCTGCATGTTTCGCACATGTACCCCAGAACCTAAAGTGCAATAAAATATTTTAAAAAAAGAAATAATCACTTCTTTATTGTTTTATTAATAGCTATTTATGTATGCATCCCCAAATAATTTGATTTGGTTAGGTTTTAGAATGTTCTCTAAATGACATACTGTTTTATTACTTTTAAATTTTGTTTCTTTGGGGCAAAATTATGTTTTCCAGATCAATTCAAGTTTTCATATGTACCTGATATTTATTCATTTTCATTGCTCTATAGTTTTCTTCTGTGTGAATATAACATAACATTTTACCCCATGCACCTTCGGACATTTGAATCGTTTTCAGCTGAGGGTTATTACAACAATGTTATAAAGATTGATGTGCATATGTTAAGTACCCTAATGCACATGTCAACACATCTAGTTATTTGTGGAATGGCCAGGTCATAGAACGTGCTTATCTTCTGGATATGATAAAATGCCATGGGCTTTGTCTTTTCTTTAGTGGTAGTATCACTATCATGGTGAATTTAGAGGGTACAGGAAAGGAAAAGGAGAATGGTAGGAACTATTTACATTTTCTGGTAATGAAACTCTGTTGGTTTAGAAAACCTTTTTTCTGTTTTGTTTCATGGATTGGTTTTTTTTTAAAAAAAAAAAAAAAAAAAAACTGCCCACTGCTATTAGTCCTCTAAATTATAACAGTATCTCCTATAACTAGACTGGCTCCATAAGTTGAAGGGTTCAAATCTACTGAAGCTTACTGGATTTATTAATTATAATCTATTGCAATTTAAACACGTCAGTCCCAAGGCACAAAAGTACATGATCTCTAATTTTTGTAATCCTACCTACTCTAAATGTTTTACAATCATCTTGTTTTAGGATTTCTCTAAAGTCAAGGAAGACCAATTTCTCTGGCTTTAAGATTTTAATTTTCTTAATAGTGATAAAATATAAAGTTTAGGACACTACAAAAGACACCTACCAAAGATCTTGAGATATACCTTTATTCTTTATTAAACATGCTGCAAGAAATGTCAATGTGCAGGAAATGTGGTCTGCTGTTGCAGGGTTGCCCTTACTCTGTTTGGTGACCTTTTCCATAGCAGAAACAGTGACTACTCATATCCTCTTCCACTGTCTGCTTAATCTCAACAGACCTCCTGCAGGTGAATCCCAGTAAAGTTCAGACAAAAGGGACTTCATTTTGAATTAGGATAAATGTGGTAAAGGCTAAATCACGTTGACAAAAAACTCTAAAGTGTAGTGGTTTACTTACATAACAGTAAGGAATCTAAGTTGGCGGGGTAGCTCTACCCAGATGGGCATCCAAGAATACAGGTTTCTTCCTACTTATTGCCTAGCCATGCCATACAGTGTGTCTATTTCTGCACATTTCAAAGTGAATCAAAGACATGTCCATGCTCCAGTTCTCAGGGAAATAAAATATAAAAAGTCAAAGGCAAAAACTTCCTTTTAACCCAGTGAAATTGAAGTTGGAACATATGTAATTGTAAGATCTCTATGGTTTACTTCAAGGAATATATTACTGAATATTTAAGAAAGAATTATCAATTCTTTAATGTCTTCCAGAAAATAGAGCAGAAATAGCACTTTCCAACGCATTTCTGCGCTAACCTGAAACCAAAAGTAAACAAATAAAAGCCACCCAAACCAGAAATTGAGAGGTAGAATTCTCTGTTTGCAGATGACAAAGAACTGAAACAGATTTACAAGAAAAAAACAAACCCATTCAAAAGTGGGCAAAGGACATCAACAGACACTTTTCTAAAGAAGATATTTATGAGGCCAAAAAACAGGAAAAAATGCTCATCATCACTGGTCATTAGAGAAATGCAAATCAAAACCACACTGAGATACCATCTCACGCCAGTTACAATGGCAATCATTAAAAAAAAAATCTGGAGACAACAGATGCTGGAGAGGATGTGGAGAAATAGGAACACTCTTACACTGTCAGTGGGAGTGTAAATTAGTTCAACCATTGTGGAAGACAGTGTGGCGATTCCTCAAGGACCTAGAAACGGAAATTCCACTTGACCCAGCAATCCCATTACCATGTATATATCCAAAGAATTACAAATAATTCTATTATAAAGACACATGCACACGTATGTTCACTGTGGCACTGTTTACAATAGCAAAGACCTGGAACCAACCCGAATGCCCATTGATGATAGACTGGACAGGAAAAATGTGGCTCATATACCCATGTAATACTATGCAGCCATAAAAAATGATGAGTTCATGTCCTTTGTAGGGACATGGATAAATCTGGAAACCATCATTCTCAGCAAAGTGACAGAAGAACAGAAAAATCAAACACCTCATGTTCTCACTCATAGGCAGGTGTTGAACAATGACAACACATGGACGCAGGGAAGTGAGCATCACACACTGGAGTCTGTTGGGGGGGGCAATAGAGGAGGGACGGTGGGGATAGGGAGGATGGGGAGGGGTAACAGGGAGAAATGCCAGATACAGGTGATGGAGGCAGCAACCACATTGCCATCTGTGTACCTATGCAACAATCCTGCATGTTCTGCACATGTACCCTAGAACTTAAAGTGCCACAAAATATAAAAGAAGAGAAAATAATCCTATTTAGAATAGTGTTAAATCTTATTAAATACTTAGGAATAAATTTGACCAAGGGGGTGAAGACTTATCCATTAAATTTATAAAACACTGATGAAACAGTAAAGCAGACACAAATGGAAAGACATGCTATGTTCATCAATTGGAAGAATTATTGCTAAAATGTCCATATAACCAAAGCTATCTACAGATTCAACACAATTTTTATTAAAATTCCAGTGTTATTTTTCACCAAAATAAAAAATTCTAAAGTTTCTGTGAAACCACAAAAAATCCAAGAACAGTCTAAGAAATCCTGAGCAAGAACAGCAAAGCTAGAGACATTATATGTTTTTGATTTCTAAATATATTACAAAGTTAAAGTAATCAGTAGAGTATGGTTCTGGCACCAAAACAGATATATGACCCAAATGGAAACACTTAGAAAGCCCAGAAATAAACCTGTTCACCTACAGTCATCTGATCTTCCACAAAGTTGTCAAAAATACACAATGGGGAAAGAATAGTGTCTTCAATAAATAGCACTGGGAAAAGTGGATATCCACATATAGAAGACTGAAACTGGATTTTTATTATAAACCATACAAAAACATTAATTCAAAATAGATTAAAGACTTAAATGTAAGAGCTGAAACCATAAAGCTTCTAGAAAGAAAAAGCTTATTAATACTGCCTTTGCAATTATTTATTGGATATGACACCAAAGACACACGCAACAAAAGAAAAATAAGTGGGACCACGTCAAACTAAAAAGCTTCTACAGAGCAAAGAAAACAAAATAAACATGCAACCATGAAACGCGAGAAAATATTTGTCAACCATGTATCTGATAAACGGTAAATATCCAAAATGCTTAAGGAAAGCCTATAACTCAGTAGGAAAAAATAACCTGATTTTAAAATGGGCAGAATACCAAACAGAACGGTAACAAAGAAAACATAAAAATGGCCAACAGGTAGATGAGCAGGTATTCAACATTGCCATTCCCCAGAGAAACCCAAATCAAAACCACAAAATTAGGCAGCACCTCACTTAGTGATGTAATAGAATGACTATTTATAAAAAAAGACACCAAACGTTGGTAATTATGTGAAAAAAGGGAAAGCTTACACACTGTCGGTCAGAATGAAAACTGGTACAGCCACTAGGGAAAACTGTAAGAAAAGGTCTTAGAATATTCAAAACAGAGCTACTGTATGACCTAGCAGTCTTATTTCTGGGTATAAATCCAAAAAAGTGAAATCAGGAATTCAGGAAGGTATCTCACTCCCATGTTCACTGTATCATTATCAAAATAGCTTAGACATGAAACCATGAACATAAATGTTCATCAATGGATGAATAAAGACAATGTGGTACATATATACAATAGAATACAACTGTGACTTAAAAAAAACCCTACTATTTGTGACCTATGGAACATGGATGAACTTGAAGGTCATTATACTCAGTAAAATCAGCCAGGCACAGAAGGCCAAGTAGTTCAAGAGAATGGATCAGTGGTTGTCAGGGATGAAGGGTCAGGAGAGAGTATAAAACCAAAGGGCAAGATGAGGGAGTTTTTCAAATAATGAGCAGCTCTTTATTTTGATTGTGAGCTTGGTTACATGACTATTTGTCAAAACTCACAGAACTATAAACAAAAAGATTCCATTTTTTGTGTATGTCAATTTAAAAATTAAGAAAAACAATAATGTCCATATTTTTAACTACTGGCATGGCCATATCAACATGTGCCCGCTAACTAAGACATTGCCCACAATTAAATCTTTCAAATGATCAAATAAACTACGTTTCTAAGACTTCCATTTATTTGGTGAAGCACTTAACTTCTTAACTGGCTTGTTCTCTGTTTGGGGCCTTGACAATTTCAGGAAAAACTTTAGAAATGAATTGAGTTCCTCACCAAAGAAAAACAAAGTACTACCTCAACTCAAACTTCCTGGGATGATAACTGCTTAGGCAGAACCAACAGTGTTGATGAAAATTCTAGGTTATATTTTTAGAAAGATTCACAGAGCCTGCACTGACTGTAAAAGTAACATCTCTTGTCCCTAGACATACCAACATGCATGGCTTTTCTCTTTTCAAAGAACAAATATGGGGCAGGGAACTGGGGAGATGCTGGGGAAAATGGAACCTCATCTATCTTTTCATCTTAATTTCCTGCCTTTCACACTTAGGCTTTGGAGACCAGAACCTCTGGACAAGTTTATACGCTGATTAGGCTGATCTTATGATTTTTAATGCAAAGGTGAATTTTGCAAAGGTAGAAGGTTAAATCTCAAATAGCACTGTGCATAATGCAGTGGTTTATGTAGAGCCTTGAACTTCCTTAATAATGAAGCCTGTGTCTAGGAAAATCTATCACATAATATGCAAGGTTCATCTTTCCCCTTCCCCACCTCACCCCTCTGGCTTTTTTCCCTATGTCCATGACACTTCTCAAAGCCGTGACAGTTCTCCACTTTGGAAACAAATTCTCCTACGTATCAGTGTTCGTTTAAATCAATGTATTACCTACTCCAAAGGCACACCTTGTTTTAAAACAATTACAAATGTCAGCTATAGGATGCCTGTGATGCATTTAAGCAGGTGAAAGAAGTTTAGGAAATTGGGGAATGCTTGCATGGTGTGGGCATTATGAAGAACTCCACACAGACATTTTTACTTACAAATAGGACAGCCCCATTGGTTTACACTGTTTAGTACTCCCATGCAACTAGCAGAAAGTTTCAAACATCAGAGAATTTCCCAGCCATGCAATGGCTGTTTAGGAAGCAATTTGCCAGATGTCTGTGAGAGTTAGTGCACTCTAGGTCCCTATGCAGTCAGGCCCCTAGTTAACAGCTCCATAGCCATTAAAAATTCACAATTAGTTGTCTAATGCAGTATCTGTTATCCAGAAACGGTCCCTACGTGACATTAGAAAGGCGAACAATAAGCACTCTGGCACATGGTGATAATGTATTCAAATCTTATTTTCAGTATTAAGACTTCCAAGCAGGTGAAATGGTTCCCCATCATCAAGCTGCCATTGATGTATTTTTTACTCTAATTACTGCCAGAATTTTTTTCATTAAAAAGAAACATGTCAGAAATCACTGAGCAAATAAGTAAACGGAATTCTGTGCTTCTTTATAACTTTAAAGAAAGCAAATTAGGCTTCTGGAACATCTGAGCCTGCTCTGCACCCACTTCTTCCACGAAGCAAAATAAATAAAAGCAAAATATTCACTGTCTGGAAAAGAGATTACTAGTGAGACATATGAAACAGATCAGTGTTGGAAGTGACTGGATATTTTAATTATGTATACAAATGACTTGGGACTGAGAGCAAGATTTGCAGATTATATTAAACAGCGGGGGAGGTATGGCACAGTAAATAATAAGGTGCCCAAATGCCAGGCGGCAGCTGAGGATTTATATTATTTTGTGCTGTATGTAAGCCTGGAAGATGGAAAATGCAGGTAAGTGTAAACAAATGTCAAATGATATGCCCAGTGGCCAAGAAATATACAAAGTGAATTTGAGATCAGGGGGACGGTATTGCAGCATAATAATCAGGAGAGGAAGGAAACAGGCTCATCACACCCAGGATGAACTTCTAGGAAACCCAGGAATATTTCTGAGATTAGGATGGAAGAAAAAACCCACTGCAACTTGTACACAAACACCCACTTGATTCCTTCCAAGCACAAAGGCACTGGCTTCTTCATGTTACTCATCTGTGATCTGTGGTATCCTGCTAGCTGGTATTAAGGGAATAGTAAGGTTTAGTTAGAGGCTGGCTTTAGTTAGTGCTAGCCTGCTGCTAGCCAGCTGGTCAACCTTCACTAAGTCTCTTTATATCGCTGAGCCTCCGTGATATTCTTCACACCTATTTAGGGACCTGTTAGCCAATCTTTATGACAAATGATCATAGGTTAGCTTTGACAAGGTTGAAACCCCTGTTTGTTGTGGTGGTCCAAGCACCTGCAATGGCCTGTGCATTGGAGGACTTAGCACACATTTCAACTTAGAAACCTCTGCTACATGAATGCTTCAATCCTTTGTGATACGGGAACTTTCATGATTTAGTTCATTCCTTGTTGAAAATCATTTTGTTTTTAGGAGTCTTTTCATCTTCAAATAGAAATCTACAGGTCAAGGAAAAATCTGATAAATTCAAGAGAAAAAAAATTGATCTTAACTGCCTGGATTTTGTTTTTGCCAAATTATCTCAGTTTAGACTCATTTAAAAGCCACTTATTTCAAATTCCTGCTTAAAGGAATTTCAAAGTACGTTGGTGTTACAGTTTCCAAAGTATTCTCACATTCATTATTTTAATCTTCACAACAATCCTTTAAGAAAGATGATGATGAACATACCACCCATTTTTTAGAAGGTAAAAAAAAAAAATCACCAAGACACAGAAAAATTAAAGGACTTATATGAGGTCAAATGGCCATGTTCTTGAATTATGCAAATATTTCAGATAAAATTGATAAAAATGAGGAGTCTCTAACTCAAGTTAGCTGAATAGATTTTATTCTTTATATAATACAAATTAACTCCTCAGAGTAGTTGCTATGGACCAATGAACCAGTCACATCCCCTCCATGTGAATCCTGGTTTCCTCACACGTAATAGTTGAATGATCTTTGGCAAGTTACTTAGGTTTTCTGATGTTTAGTTGCCAGTTCTGTGAAATAGCAATTATCATAATATCTTCTTCATAGCATTATTGTAAACATGAAATTAAATCACATATTTAAAGTAATCAGCAAGTACTAAGCACTGGAACTCAGCTATTAGGAACAAAATCTTACAAGATGGACTACATGTAAAATGGGCACAAAAGCAGTATTTGAGATTGTAAAAAGACAATGTTGACAGAACAAAACAGGATATATAACTCAACATTTAAAATTGATTTGTTTATAAAAAGTGAAAATATTTGATAAAATGATTGGAAAGACACTTCAAAGTATTTGCAGCATTCATTTTTTTGTGAAGAAATTGATAATATGTTGATGAATTCTGACACTCTACTTCAGTGGCCTTGTCAGAAATGAGCTTTCTGGTCAATCATCTTGTTTAACCACTGGAAATTCTATAAATCACTTATTTACCTCACTCATGGACAAGAGGGAATGAGCTGATCTGGCCTGGACATTGTGAAAAGGGCATGTGTGCTTAATTAGGAAACTCTGCAAAGAGCCTGGCACTACAAGAACATCATCCTGCTCAAGTGGATTCTTTATTAGCTTTTAGCCTATTAGGACTTTTGTCATGTTTGGACATACAAAAACAGCTTTCAGAGCATCTCACAGGAGTCCCTCAACGTACGCATGAAAGACAAGTCAGAGCAGTTATGTGACTGGACGAAGTCAAGCATCTGGCTATATATACAGCCTGCACAAGAGTCCAAGTCAACTCCCATGCAACTAGCAGAAAGGGTCTGCCATTTGCAGACCCTATTTCCCCGAAACATTCTGATGTCTAAGTGGAACTATGTCGACATATCCAGCCAAAATTGCGTAAACCATATGTTAATGACACAGAGAATACAGGTTTCAGCGTGAGTATCTAAAGCAAGGTATTGAAATTCAGAATAATTTTTCAACATATCAAGGTTGCTTTTCATTGCTATTCAAATGCAAACAAAATACAATAGCAAACAAATAAATCAAAAAGCAAAATCTCTTATAATGCAGTTTCTACACACATAACAGTTTCATTCTTATTTTTGAAGGTCACAAATATCTATAGTGCCATTCAGTCACCAAGAAAAGTCATGTGAAGAGGACAAACACTGTTTCATGTAACAAGTACATTTTACTGAAAGGCAAAGTAATATGACTTGCATAATCTCAGCAATGTTTTTAATTACAAAAGCAAAGACCCCAAATCCTCTTTTCATGAACTCTTCCAATAATAAAATATAGGCTCACAAGCCAAAGTAGGCAGAATAATTAAGATTCATGACTATAAAGAGCTAAGAAGGAAGCTGGGCTTTTGCAGTGAGAAAACTGTAATCACGAAAAAATAGCACCAGTGACCTGAGAGAGAGGAGACTCAGACCTAAGAATAAGGCTATCTTCCTGCGGATCTCATGTGCGGAGCCCACACGCCACTACAGATTGCTATGCTGCTCAGAGGGAAGCTGCACTCTCCATTTTGGGAGTAACTCTCCTTCTGAAATTGAAGGAAAAGTTAAGAATTAGAAAATTCTAGGAAGCTTACTTCAGCATCTTGCTTTTCTTGCCAAAAAGAACCTGCCTTCACCATTTCCAAATTCTCTACCCAAGGCTGCTCTTCAGTCTTAGAGATCTGTGCATTGAGAGTGACATCAATTAATTAAAAGTGAGCAAGCCTCCCTTTTCTACCTTTACAGCAAGTCTTGTTAGTGTAGTTGATGTGGTCACCCAGTAATTCACCTCTTCAAAGCACATGAAAATTCCTAAGGAATAAAAGATGTAACTTGGAAGATGACAAGGAATAATAACTGCAAGCTATACAGGTTATATGACTTGGCAGCATAAATAAAAATGGAAGAAAATAGGCCTAAGAATGTACTTTACACAACAACAAAAAAAAATCTGTAATTGCCTTTTGTGCAAGATTGTTGAAGGCAAAAAAAAGGAACCATTTACAAAGCAATTAGGTGTTATCCTGGGGAAAACATAACATTAAAAAGAAGATTACAGTCAATCGTTCAAAGCTTTTTCTTGTGCCCTGTAGGGTCCTATGCTTTAAATGTGCAATTGAGGAGTTGACCTACTAGGGATATCTGATGAGGTTCTACAAGGCAAGCTGCTGATGGCAGAGGATAGCTTCATCACAGTGTGATAACAGCCTAATTCTGCTGCTTATTACAGACCTGAAGCGCCCCCAAATATAATTGGATCTTTTTCCCCATCGGAATTCCAACATCACTGCTAGTCATTGACAAGTGACAAACAGAGGACATACTCAGCATTGCACAGGAATTCCAAGGACGCTTCACTAAATTGGTGAGAGTGGATTCTAAATATAAACAGTCAGGGAAGGTAAAGATGAAGAGCAGAGGCTTTTTCCCTTACATTCACCTTGCAATCTCCTATTTTGTTTTCCTTAGCACACTCTTCTTTCTCAGGTGAAGCCTCTCATTCTATCATTTTTCACATTTCATCCAGTAAATAAAAATCAGGGGTTAATAACTCAGACTATTTACTGACATAATTCACCTGGGATTTTTCAACTGGGCACTCCAGTCATTAATTCGGCCTCCTAACAAGGAGGTTGTGCTTTGTATCCTTATTCCCAGGAGTATGTGTTGGAATTGTATATTGAACTATCAATTTTAGATTATGATTGGAAAGATCTGTGTGTAAAGGGGAATCTAACAGATTTGCCAGCATAGCCTATGCTATAATTAGTCAATAATGAAGAACGTTTTAGAATAGTAACGAAGATCAAATATCAGACTGCTTGGATTTGAATACCACCTACCTTTGCCAGCTAGGTGACCTTCTACAACTTCCTGGCTTCATTTTTTTTTTTACATGAATTCTTGCTCTGTCGCCCAGGCTGGAGTGCAGTGGTGACATCTCAGCTCACTGCAGCCTTCCCATCCTGGGCTCAAGCAATTCTGCTGCCTCAGCCTCCCAAGTAGCTGGGATTACAGGCATCTGCCACCACACCCAGCTAATTAATGTATTTTTAGTAAAGAGGTGGTTTCCCCATGTTGGCCAGGATGGTCTGGAACTCCTGACCTCAAGTGATCCACCCGCCCTGGCCTCCCAAAGTGCTAGGATTACAGGCACGAGCCCTCATGCCCAACCCTTTCTGGCTTCTTAAAGCTCTAGTGTTTTCATCTCTAAAATGGGCATATTAATAGTACATGTTAGCAATGATTGAGATCATCTCTTAACAGCTTAGCAGTATGCTGAACACATTGGTGACAAAACACATTGTCACAAAATGTTAGCTTATGTTAGGAAAGTGTTGCCGAGAAAACAAGCAGAGAAATAAGGTTCATTTTTCTTAAGGGATAGCCTTTAAAAAATAACAAAATCATAATACATTTAAACTTCTCAAGTAGAGATTCTCAAACTTTAGCATGCATGAGAATCACCTGGAGAGCTTGATAAATTCCTCCCCCTCCCCCATCCTGGTGGTATCTGATTCAGTATGCATGGGGTAGGGGCTGAGAATCTGCATTTCTAACAAGTTCCTAGGTGATGAGGATGCTGCTGGCCAGAGCACTACATACTGAGAACTCGTGCTATAGCAAAAGGATAAAGACCTGATTAATTGGGCAGTCACCACGTGTCAGCCACTCCTGTACCTATGGTATTTACTTCAGTGAAAAGCATTGATCTTTCTATCCAGATGTAAAAGCCCCATTTCCAAGCCAGTTACAAATATTGCCATTCAGTTCTAAAAGGTTGTAAGTACTAAGACATTCTCCTGGGCAAGAAAATTACTTGTACTTACATACACACGATTTGAATCAATTCTGGTCAATCACACTACTTCATAAATCAGATTTGTGTATCTATTAATATGCTTTGGTGGGTTAATAATGTACTCTGCCCTATCCTCCAAGATTTATATGCCAAAGGATTTGTCGTACCAAAATAAAAAAGGAACACAGGGGAATGAAGTAAGTGATGGGTCAGGAAATTAAGTTCATGATTAAAGTATCATTTTCAAGATGCCCTATTCTGGTATTAATCCAAATTTAGGTATCAGTAACCATCATTAGTTTTGAGAAATTTTTTAATAAGAATTGTATGATATATTCTAATTACTTTTTTCTATCACTTTAAAAAGAACACAATGTGTGTAATAAAGTAACACCACAAAATAAACTGGTAATTTAAATCTATGTTTAAAATTCTCAATAAGCACTTGGGACAGTGGAATTTTTTAAAGTAATTTAAAATGGATATAAGATAAAAGACTATCTTAAACCCTGAAACTTCACATTCAAGATAAATAATAAGGACATTTCTATCTACTTCTCCCTTTCACTTAAAATATTATTCAGAGCATAATCTTTAAAGCCAGTCAAATCAATATATGCTATACAAAAGTGTGGTATAGGAACCAGGTGACCTCATCAACTCCAGCTTCATAGTACAATAACGTTCTGTCTTTTTGAATGTTAAGGTGTAAAGTACAAATTAAACATGGCAATTGGAGAGTGTGATTCCACTTTGTCTAGTTAGAATGCATTTCTTGACTATAGTCAATTTGACCTTCATAGCAATGACCAAGTGAAGCAAATGTTAAGATAAATGGATAATGGAAAGTAAGTCTTTATTTGCTGAATTTTAACATACTCTGCTTTCAAAGAGTATAACTTTTAAAACACAACTTCTTACAAAATGCTTACAGTCTTATTGCCATTCAAATAATTGCACGTTTCTACTAGTTATTGGTACCTAAGTCTATTGGATTTTTCCATTCTTTTCTCATGTTTATCTTGAATCTTGATCTTCTTGAATCTTCTAGCCAAGAGCATGTTCAAAGAACTCTAAACTCAAAGAAAATTCAATGTAATTTAAGAGGAAAGCATTTCATTTTCATTTTGTTTCATTCTAAACAAATTCCTTTGACTATTTGAGTTTTTTTCTAACAGAAATAAATGAAATTCAGAGCAAAGTATTTTGGTGGTAGTTTGAGCATTTTCCCTTAATGAAACCACAAACCAGAGCTTGTTTTGCCTCTGAAAATAGACAATAGGTAATTCTTCTATAGGGTAAAGCGAAGTCTCATTTACATGAAATTCTATTGGTTAGTCAAATTATCCCATTCAGCCCTTTGGACACAGATACTTTCTAAAAGTTAAGATAGCAAGAAATACAGATTAGAATGTGACTGATGAAGATGTGCTGAAGAAGGAATTCCAGACACATCCAATGACTGCACAACAATGGTGGAAGTCACACTCCCTACAGAAAGAGCTCTTTTTCATACTGTGTAATAACACATGCTGCGTACGAGGTAGCTTTGGAAACATGCACTAATTCCAAGCCCCTTCTGCCTCATTAACAATCAGTAACTGAGCTCCTATCTGCTAGCCATTGTACTGGAGACACCACAAAAAGAAAAAAAGACATTGCTCTTCCCATCGCCACTTTCTGACACACACAAACACACTCCCACACAGAGGGTTTGCAATCCCCCAGGACAGAAAAGCTATGTACGCGGTCCTTTTCCTTCAGTTTCCATCTTCTGCTCGTGTGTTGTGCTCTAGCCACACTGGACTTCATTTAGGTCTTTGAAGGCATCATGCTAATTCCTCGCCTTCACTTGGGAAATGCTGTCTGCCTTTACTAGGTACACGCTGTTCCTACTTCAGTTGTCAGATTAAACACTGCTTTCTTAGTTAAGCCATCTCTAATCCCCTATGAGATGTCCTTAAAGCTCCGAGGTATTTTCCTTATAGCATGTATCACAGTTGATAACCATGTACTTGTGGAAACTTCTGGTGCACATCCATCATCCCTACTCATCAACAACAGCATCAAACGGGCTCAATTTCCTAACATGTGCCATGCTAAGTGTTTGGAATACAATAATAAACAAGATGGAGTTCCTATCCCATGTGGTAATGTTACAGAAATGCAATCATCAAGAAAAATTGCAAGAAATAAAACATATATGCAACATTATGTCATTGTAATATTAAAGGCCTGCTTTAAGTAACGGAAGCTGATGCATCAGGAATGAGATGGTGCCAACAAAATGTGTGCCAGGCACAACGAAGAGCCAGTGCAAAAGGCTGTGGAGAGCCACTTCTAGTGAAAACCATCAGAGGAGGATAAAAGAGCTGTAACTTAACAAGCAGGCGTGAGAGAACCATGTAAGAGGAAGCAGATGGTAAAGTAGGCAATTGACCCTATAGATCCCCACAGCCCAGTAAGTAATTTTTATATTTTAAATCAATGGAAAGAGATTTTGGTACAATGTGGTAAGTAGTAGCATAAAAACAAGTAGTTCTGCTCAAACAAAGAATGGTAGCTGGGTGTGGTGGCTCACGCCTGTAATCCCAGCACTTTGGGAGGCCAAGGCAGGTGGATCACTTGAGGTTAGGAGTTCGAGACCATCCTGGCCAACATGGTGAAACCACCTCTTTACTAAAAATACAAAAATTAGCTGGGCGTGGTGGTGTGCGCCTGTAGTCCCAGCTACTCAGGAGGCTGAGGCAGGAGAATTGTTTGAACCTGGGAAGCAGAGGTTGCAGTGAGCCAAGATCGCGGCACCGCACTCCAGCCTAGTGCCTGGAAACAGAGCAAGACTCTGTCTCAAAAAAAAAAAGAAAAGAAAAAAAAAGAAAGAATGGTAAGGTACAAAGAGCACCAGAAGTGATATTTGAGCCCTGGCTTAAAATAAACTTCCCAAGACAAAAAGCAAACTTTGTTAAGTCTATGCACTTGGTCTATGCGACAGGAGATTTCACAGAAAATCACACTGAGGAGTGAACATCCTTTGAAACTAACTTTTAGTACCCCAGTAAAATAATATCAAAGGCTGCTGTGAACAAAAATAAATATTAGGTTGGTACAAAAGCAATTGTGTCAACCTATACAAAGTGTCAACCCAAGTCAAAAGTTTGTTCGCTCATCTATATCAAGGAATGGCCAGCAAAATGCTTAGGACATTGCTAGGCTACAAACACAGCTGCAGAAATTCAGACCAAGGATGAAGTCTCAAGCCTAGGAATTCTTGGGGCAGGAACAAGATGAACTATGCAAGACACCGGGTGCCTGCTTCTAGAGTTCTCTGCTCAAGGCATATCAGAAAGTTTATGTTTTCCGTTCACTGCAGACAAGTGAGGTGTTTCGATAATGATTAGGCAAAACCTACAATTGTCCTGGGGTTAGGTGACAATATTTAAAAAACCATGCAACTAATGGGACACAAACAAAAAGCCACTATTTTCTGACCCACCCAACAGTGTGCCAAAGGATATATAATCTGAGTAGGTTATTACTTGCAAGTAACATCAATATTGTCCAAAAGCAAATCACGCCACTGAACTGTAAATCCTGGAAGAGCAGGGACCGTGTGGATTTGTTCCTTAACTTGGCATAATATTCAGCTCATAGAGGCACAATTAACATTTGTTGAATAAAATACGCACATGATAAAAATAACAACACAATCACAAATAAGCATAAATTATACATAGCATGGTAGTTGAGAAGGAGAAATATTACTTCCCACCAGGGTTCTCAGAAAAACTAGCCACAGTGAAAGATTTGAGCTAGATATTGCAGGATCATGACTACCATGATAAAAATGACCACAAAGATGAGGATGAGGACACAAATAACAGTTAATAATATAAAGCTTACCATCCACGAGGCACTTTCCCAAATATTTTCATACGTTACTGCATTAATCTCTAATAAGCTTGTGAAGTAAAGCCCATTATTCTAATCTTTCAGATATAAAACAAACTGAGAAACAAATTAAATGTGCTTTTGATTAACAGAAAAGTACAAGGAGAGCACAATAAAAACAAGAGGTCAATAAACTCAGTAAATTCTAAATTAAAATGCAAATTACCCACCCTTCATTGTCCACAATACCCTCACAACAGCCACAGAGAAAGAGCAAATAAATGATGCCCTTCCAAAGAACATTAGCAGAATCTATTTATTGAATGTGCTGAATTAAATGGCTTCATGTTTTTCCCATCCCAGCCTTCAAACACGGGGTTTTTAGAGACAGCTTGGCAGCTCCTATAGTTCACTTAAATGGATAATTTATTTCTAAATCAAACAGAACCCAATCGCAATGCAGTTCTTAGCTCTTCTACTGGATGGGATGCAGAGGATGAGCAATGAGGTAACATGTGAAAGGAGAAAGAAAAGAGTATTAATAGGACAAAGTAATAGAGCAGAGAAACCATGGGACTTAAAGACGTTAAGTTCTAAACCCAGCTTTCTTTGCATTAGTCTGTTTTCATACTGCTGTAAAACACTGCCAAAGACTGGGTAGTTTATAAAGAAAAGCGATTTAGTTGACTCACAGTTCAGCATGGCTGAGAGGCCTTAAGAACTCATAAGCATGGCAGAAGCTGAAGAGGAAGCAAGACGCCTTCTTCACACAACAGCAGGAAAAAGAAGTGCTGAGCAAAGTGGAAGGAGCCCCTTAAGAAACCAGCAGACCGCGTTAGAACTCGCTCACTATCACGAGAACAGCATGAGGGAACTGCCCCCACAATTCTATTACCTCCACCTGGTCTCTCCCTTGACATGGGGATGATGGGGATTTGGAGTTTACAATTCAAGGTGAGGCTTGGGTTGGGATACAAGCCTAACCATATCACTCTTTTACGAATTCCCTTCCCCTGGAAAAGCTGTTTCGATTCTTTGGGCCTTACTCTTTTCATCTGTATGAAAGGATTGGGTTGGGTCATCTTTAATAACCCACTTGTCTACTTCTATGTAGATTTCCAACTGAACTGGAAATTAAGAAAGTATATCTGTGTTCATTCAGGAACAGAAACCGAAGCTTCCATATCTGCTGGAGAAAACAGCAGCAGCTACAGTGAGAATAGCATCAATTATTAGTTACACCTGCTCCATTACTTTGCCAATCCTTGACACCGAGCCAGGTGCAATGGGAGCATTTGACAACCTGCTCTTTCCTTCCTCACAGTTGTTAGGACTTTCATTTAATTTCAGTAAATTAAGAAGCTAGTTAAGAATTCACTGTAAGGAAAGGCTATTTTTAAAACCTAAAAAAAATGATCACAGAGGTCACTGATGCTGAGACAACCATCAGTTCATAACCAGCCTTCCCAGGTAAGTGCATGAGGTCAGTGCCTTATGATACACAAACAGCTGAGCAGTCTGGGACACACTTTGATGATGTTCAAATTATTAAACCTTATTAACCTCTCAAGGAGAGTCAGGGGATAGCTATAAATAATGATTCTGACAGATTTCAGGATTTATTTCTAAGTTATTATTTAGTATCCAAGAAAAAAATGGTAGTCTGGATTCAAGATGTCTGAGTTCTGATATCCTGGCCCTGCCATTGGTTTCTTGTGTAATTTTGTGCAAGTCACTTAACCTCAGGAAGCCTGTTTCCTAACCTGGTAATAAAGGAGTTGAACTGGACGTCGTTCAAACAAACATATGATACTCTACTAGGCACCTGGGAAACAAGAGTGAATACTAGTTTATTAGTGTATAAATTCGGGGGCCAAATGCATGCAAATAACTGTGCTGGAACCCCAAGAACTAGATGGAGATACCGGTCCTTGCCTTGAAATGCTAGAATGCTATGCCACAGCTGCTTCATCCGTTTATTCATCATCCAAAGTCCTTCTTCCCATTAAAGACACAGAAAAAATAAACATTGCTCAGAAAGTGCCTGACATACTCCTTCCTTATCATACACTTGGATTCATTGAGACGCTGTCTTCTGACTCATTAATTCAACAATCGAGTGCTAAAGATGAGCAGAGCAATGCCGGGAAGATGTAGATGTAGAAAACAATCTGTCTTCAGGAACTCACAGGCTATTGAGACACTGAAACAAACAGCATGGTCAGCGCAATAACAGGATTACAGAATGCAATGGAAATACACGGGAATTGTACTTCCCCTAGAGGAGGGAAGCAAGGAATGAAGGAATACCTGAAAACAAGAAATTCTGACATATTCTAATTTTAACCTCTTATCAAATCGAAGATCTTAGTAAAGCTAAGTAATTCTATCTTGTTTGTTACCTATTCATCTATGTTTATTTTCTCCCTTTCCTGTAATTGTTTTCTGTTGCTGCTATAACAAATTATTGCAAGTTTAGCAGCTTAAACAACACAATTGTTTTATCTTATAGTTTGGGAGGTCAAAAATACAAAATGGATTCAATAGGCTAAAACCAAGGCATCAGAAGACCATTCCTTCAAGAGGATCTAGAGGTGAATCTGTGTCCTTACCTCCTCCAGCTTTTAGAGGCCATCTACATTCCCTGGCTAGTGACCCCTTCCTCCACTCTCAAAAACAGCATCACACATCTTTCTGCACCTTTTTCTGTCGTCATATGATTGTCTAATTCTGTTTTTCTGCCTCCCTATTCCACTTTTAAGATTTTTTTGTGACTACAATTGGGTTCACCTGCATAATCTAGGCTAATTTTCCTATTTTAAGGTAAGCTAATTAGCAACCTTAATTTCACCTGAAATTATACGTCTCCACTTGCCATGCAAACGAACATATTCACAGGTTCTGGGGATTAACGAATAAGTGTCTTTGAGGGAACCACTATTCTGCCTTCTACGTTCCTCTTCTAGAAAAATTAGTTGAGAACAGCAGCTTTCCCTTTACTCACTAATGTGTCTCCAACAGCTGGAGCATCATCTGGCAAACAGAAGATGCTCAATAGTTATCTGTTGAATGAATGGCTGACAATGGTGTTGCCAACACAAAAAATAATTGTTTTTTAATTTAAAATACCTTATTGATAAAAAATGCTAACAATCATCTGAGCCTTCAGCAACTCATACTTTTTGCCAGTGGTGGGTCTTGCATCCATGTTGATGGCTGCTGACTGATCAGAATGGTGGTTGATAAATGGTAAAGGCTGGGATTGCTGTGGCAATTTCTTAAAACAAGACAACAGTGAATTTACTGCATTGATTGGCTCTTCCTCTCAATATTCCTCTGTAGCATGTAATGCTGTTTCATAGCATTTACCCACACTAGAATTTCTTTCAAATTTCAGACAATCCTCTCAAACCCTGCCACTACTTTATCAACTAAGGTTATGCAATATTCTAAATACTATGTTGTCATTTCAACAATGTTCACAACATTTTCATGAGGAGGAAATTCCATCTCAACAAACCTCTTTCTTTGCTCATTCATAAGAAGCAATTTCTTCTCCGTTAAAGTTTTATCATGAGATTTCAGTAATTCAATCACATCTTTAGGCTCCACTTTTTATTCTGATTTTCTTCCTGTTTTCACCACATCTATAAGTTACTTATTTTTTCTTGTTTCTTATTTCAATAGCTTTAGGGATGCAACTGGTTTTTCTATTACAAGAATGAATTGGATACTACTGAATCCTGGGATTATAGTGTACCTATCACCCGGGTAGTGTACATTGCACACAATAGGTAGTCTTTTTATCCTTTACCTCCTTCCCACCCTCCCCACTTCTGAGTCTCTAACATCTTCTATACCACTCTGTATACCTCTGCATACCCATAGATTAGCTCCTACTTATAAATGAGAACATGTGGTATTTGGTTTCTTGTTCATGAGTTATTTCACATAGCATAATGGCCTCCAGTTCCATCCAACTTGCTGCAAAATACATTATTTCATTCATTTTTTTGTCTGAGTAGTAATCCATGTGTATATATCCACTCATTGGTTAATGGGCACTTAAGTGGATTCCATATCTTTGCAATCATGAATTGTGCTGCAATAAACATGTATTCAGGTGTATTTTTTATATAATGACTTTTTTCCCTTAGGTAGATACCCAGTAGTGGAATTGCTGGATTGGCTAGTAGATCTACTTTTAGTTCTTTGAGAAATCTCCATACTGTTTTCCATAGGGGTTGTAGTAATTTACATTCCCATGAGCAGTGTATAGCATTCCCTTTCATCACATCTGTGCCAATGTCTATTGTTTTATGACTTTTTTGAGAATGGCCATCTGGCTGCAGTAACATGACATCTCATTGTGGTTTTAATCCGCCCTTCCCTAATGGTTTAGTGATATTGAGCATTTTTCACATGTGCTTGTGGGCCATTTATATATCTTCCTCTGAGAAATGTATGTTCATGTCATTTCCACTTTTAAATGGGATTGTTGTTTTCATGCTGATTTGTCTGAGCTCCTTATAGATCCTGAATATTAGTCCTTTGACAGATGCATAGTTTGCAAACATTTCCTCCCATTCTACAGGTTGTCTGTTGACTCTGTTGAGTTTCTTTTCCTGTGCAGAAATTTTTTAGTTTAATTAGATCCCATTTATTTATTTTTATTTTTGTTGCATTTGTTTTGGGGTTTTTAGTCATAAACTCTTTGCATAGACCAATGATGTCCAGAAGAGGTTTTTTTTTGTAGGGTGTTCTTCTAGAACTGTTATGGTTTTGGGTCTGAGATTTAAGTCTTTAACCTATCTAGAGTTAATTTTTCTATATGGTGAGACATAGGGATCCAGTTTCATTCTTCCGCGTGTGGCTGTCCAATTTTCCCAGTACCATTTATTAAATTGGGAGTCGTTTCCCTAGCATATGTTTTTGTCTGTTTTGTGGAAGATTAGTTCGTTGTTAGCATTTGGCTTTACTTCTACTTTCATTTTTCCGTTCCTTTGGTCTGTGTGTCTACTTTCACACCAGTACTATGCTGTTTTGGTTACTACAGGCTAGCATACCCCAGAAATATCATAGCAGTGTGGGAATAGAGGAGTAAGAGTTTTCTAACAAGAGCAAGTCTGGGTGCGGAATGCTGCATTTGTTTTCTGTGGATGCTATAACAAACTACTATAAACTCTGGCAGCTTTGAACAATAAAAATTAATTACTTTTAAGTTCAGAAGGCCATAAATGTAAAACCAAGGAATTAGCAAGGTCGATTCCCTCTAAGGGCTCTAAAGGAAAAATCATTCTATGCCTCTCTCCTAGCTTCTGAGGGTTGCCAGCAATCTTTGACACTCCTTTGCTTGTAGACACACCACTCCAGTCTCTACTTCAGTCTTTCCATCACCTTCTTCTGTGTCTCTCTCTGTCCTCCCTTATTCTTACAAGGACACCAGTGTTTTTACAAGCTCACCCTAAATTCAGGATGCATTCATCTCAAGATCCTTAACTGATTATATCTGCAAAGACACAAAGTCCAAGTATCATCACATTCTGAATTTCCATGTGCACATGAATTTTGGGAGGAACCTATTCAACCCACTCCAGATTCTCTTCTTGTTCTACAACTTACAAATACAGTGCTTCTCAAGGCTCCAAATGGCCTTAAGACAGGTGTCTCTGGGTCTACAATGGTCAGAAAACTCTTTCTATTGTAACGTTATCAGAGACTCTGCAGACATTTCTCCCCTTTCCTCCTGCATCATGGTTTCTGAAGCACTTCTTGGAAAGAAAATCGGCTGCACTAATACAGCTCTTCAAATAATTTATCTTTATCAATAAAACCTCAGAAAATTAACCCATAAAGAAATATTTCCAAAATGCACTATCAGTTTGAATGAAATCCACAAAAGCTCCAAAGCAAGAATAAAGCCTGGGGTGTGTGCTCTGTCTCTTCAGGAGGCTTTTCAACTCTTGGTCAAAGGATTCCAGATACAAATGGACCGCTGGCCTAGATTTGGATGTGGAAGAATGTAAATAGCTGTTGGCTTATTAGAGTAGAAATCTCAAACGCTTATAGTTGCTTTCAGTCGGGTGGGTGTTTTTCATGTGGCTCAGTTTTTCTATAGTTGGTGATGGGAGAAATACCTTTTGTTTAGCCAAACACTGTAAGTTGAGCTGCCGTCTCTCATCAGAATAGGGAGTGAAAAGATGGAACCCCAGGTGGCACAGACCTGAGGGTACTTTCCTAATACAAAACTTACAGCTTTACTGTTACAAAATATCAGAGAAGGCTATGTGTTCACTTACAAAAACAGAAAGGTCAAATCTACAGTGCTTTCCTAGGCAATGGTCCCCAGTGCACCATTATTCCCTGTGTTCCCTGTAGCAAAGTAGACAGCTTCATTTATAAAGCATTACAAGAGAATGAAATGGTAAATTACATTAAGAGTCTCAGAATTACAACTAGAAATTTCACAGGACTCCGCAAACTTTCTTTCCATATAATTCTATGGCTATCCAACACAAGGAAAGTTGGGGAAGATTCCAATAAAACAAATATTAAGAAAGGAAATGTTACTTCTTTGCTGCCATCTTTTGTGGGAGGGATCTTTTATTAATATTAAGTTAGATAAAAAGTACATTTGCTATTAAAGACTCAAGACTTTGAAGTCTCTTGATTTGCCACTCTCTCTCCATTACCAATATCCCCAGAACTAATCTTTTCTTACACAATTTCTAACCACTTGTATTTCCGAAATGCAGAAAATAAGAATTTTACCTCCGGATCAATGCATAGTACTTTTCACATACCAGATAATCTACCAAAACTTGTTGACAAAAATGAGACAGAAATAGAAACCACCCTTCTGAGATTCACTGAATAAAGCACAAAAAGAAGTACCATCATTTATTTATTCAAGAAGAGCGGAGTTCTAGTTTTGGATGCTCCTTTTCTTCTGAAACTCTCCTTGCCATTCAGGTGCATTCATTGGAGTGAGAAAGGTAGAATTATTTAGACTGTAGAATTTTACAAATTACAGCCCAGGAAAAAAAAAAAAAAGCAACCCTGATCGATTTCACCACAAAGCCATACACTCTCAAGCCGTCTCATACGTGTTAAATTTCTGAGTGTTATGATATGTCATTCTTTGGCCTCGTAGGAAATTTGAGCAACCATATTGAGCAATCAATAGAACTCCTTTTCTTTTCACAACATCCAAGCAATATTTTCTAACTTTGTTTTGAGTCACTCAAAGCAAGATTTTTACAGTTTCTTCGATATGTACTTCTACTTAAAAATTTTTGCATTTCTGCTTCAAAATCTAATTACCTTTTGAAATACATTTCTAAAACTATGTTCTGATATTACTGAATTATGAGAAAAAGTATGCAGAGATACATGCATACTTGAGAAATAGATGGCATTTGGAAGATAACTGGAACCATTCTTGTTGGAAGTCACTAGAGGACTGTTGAATATATAAATTTAATCATTGATTCTAAATTAGTAATAACTGCAGCCCTCACTTTAAGAGATCTATATGCCAACATGTACTGAAGTATAGTGGAAAGTGCAATTTTAAAAAAAAGACTCAACCAGCTGTGTAATTGTGTTGATACATGAATGCCTCTTCTTTGTAAATTTTTAAACTTTTTCTCCTGAAATATTATCAAAGCCAATACAATAACTATATGCCTACCACCCAGCATTAATATTAGCATTGTATCATGTTTGATTCAGATTTTTATTTTTATGAAAGATCGAAAATCTACAGATAAAATTTTATTCTTCCCTGAACCCCTCCCCAACCTAATACCTTTCTCTCTATGTCTAGCATTAATCACTGTCTTATATTAGCTGAGTATGCAATATATATTTTAAGGTATTTGTAATCAATATATATTTAAAGATAATATATGTGTATACATACAGAATTATGGGGATTTTTCAGTTTACAAAAATGTTATAAACTCTATACAACTTTCTACAATTTGCTTTTTATTTTCACTTCAACTTAGATGTTTTGAAATATATCCATATATGTGCAATATAATCCATTCAATTTAACTGCTGTATCATATCCTGAAGAAATAATTGGTTTATCAATTTTCCTCCACAATAGCATTTGAGCTTCTTTTCTCTCTCTCTTACAAATAATACTATCATTTGCACAATTACATACCCTAGAATTCTCCAAGACATATCTCCATAAATGGAATTGTCAGACCATGGTGTACCAGGGTCTTCAAAAAGTTCATGAAAAATGCATACTATGAAAAACTATGTATAGGTTTCAAATTTTTTACACCAAAATAAACTTATATTAACTTGTTATAACATGTCTAAACAGGACCCAGTTTGAGGCACTAGGAAAGATAAGACACTAGTTTGAAAAGAGCCCCTAGAGGAGCAACATGAATTCTGCTAAAATTGAAGTAAGAAAAAACATGGAACTTACGATAAAGCATGGGTAGAAGAATGGTGAAATAACTGATGCTTTAGAAAATGTTTATGGGAATAATGCTCCAAAGAAATCAGCAGTTTACAAATGAATAGCTGATTTTTTTTTTTTTTTTTTTTTTTTGAGACGGAGTTTCACTCTTGTTACCCAGGCTGGAGTGCAATGGTGTGATCTCGGCTCACCGCAACCTCCACCTCCTGGGTTCAGGCAATTCTCCTGCCTCAGCCTCCTGAGTAGCTGGGATTACAGGCACACACCACTATGCCCAGCTAATTTTTTGTATTTTTGGTAGAGACGGGGTTTCACCATGTTGACCAGGATGGTCTCGATCTCTTGACCTCGTGATCCACCCGCCTCGGCCTCCCAAAGTGCTGGGATTACAGGCATGAGCCACCATGCCTGGCCTGAATAGCTGATTTTAAGAGAATGACAATGTTGAAGCTCATAGCAGCAGACCATCCACATCAATTTGCAAGGAACAATTTATCTTGTTTGTGCCCTAATTGAAGAGAGTCAACATTTAACAGCAGAAACAATAGTCAACACCATAGATTTTTCAGTTGGTTCAGTCTGCACAACTATAATTGAAAAATTAAAGTTGAGCAAAAATTAAAGTTGCCAAAATCATTGCCCCCCATCAGCTACAGACAAAAGCACAGATTTAAACAGAAATTTTAAACAAGTGGGATGAAGATCCTGAAGTAGCATTTTTTTAAGAATTATAACAGAAGATGAAATATGGCTTTACCACTACATTCCTGAAGACAAAGCACAATCTAAGCAATGGCTACCAAGAGATGGAAGTGGTCCAGTCAAGAACAAATTTCATGGCAACAAGTTTTTGGGATACTCAAGGAATTTTTCTTGTTGATTTTCTGGAGGGCCAAAGAACAATAACATCTTATTATGAGAGTGTTTTTGAGAAAGTTAGCCAAAGCTTTAGCAGAAAAATTCCGGGGAGAGCTTTACCAGAGAATCCTCCTCCACCATAACAATGCTTCTGCCAATTCCTCTCATCAAACAAGGACAGCTTTGCAAGAGTTTGGATGGGAAATCACTAGGTATTGACCTTACAGTTCTGATTTGGCTCCTTCTAGCTTTGTTTTTTTGTATGTCTCCAAATCTTAAAAAATATTTAAGGGGTACTTAATTTCTTCAGTTAATAATGTATTTTAAGATGTAGAAAAGGCCTTCGATAAAACTCAACATCCCTTCATGTTAAAAACTCTTGATAAACTAAGTACTGAAGGAACAGACCTCAAAATAAGAGCCACATATGACAAACCCACAACCAATATCATACGGAGTGGAGAAAAGCTGAAAGCATGCCCCTTGAAAACCAGCACAAGACAAGGATGTCCGCTCTCACCACTCCTATTTGACATAGTATTGGAAGTTCTGGCCAGAGAAATCAGGCAAGAGAAAGAAATAAAGGGTATTCAAATAGGAAGAGAAGAAGTGAAAATATCTTTGTTTGTAGATGATGTGATCCCAAATCTAGAAAACCCCACCATCTGAGCCCAAAAGCTTTTTAGGCTGATAAGCAACTTCAGCAAAGTCTGAAGATACAAAATCAATCTACAGAAATCACTAGCATTCCTATACACCAACAACAGACATGCAGA
This sequence comes from Aotus nancymaae, assembly GCF_030222135.1. Lineage (NCBI taxonomy): Eukaryota > Metazoa > Chordata > Mammalia > Primates > Aotidae > Aotus > Aotus nancymaae. The sequence goes on from NW_026988465.1 coordinate 20,755,796, forward strand.
GAGCCAAATCATGAATGGTCTCCCATTCACAATTGCTACAAAAAGAACAAAATATCCCGCTGCACTGATTTCTGCACCTGGCTCTGGATGCTTCCAGTCTTAGCTGGGTCCATCTGGCAGGGTATACTACAGACCTCCACATGTTGGACAGTAGGATTCAGCAGAGAAGGAGTCCCACATCCTCCTTTCATACATCCTCCTTTCCCAGCTGCTCTTCCACCTCCCACTGTCCCTATGTCTACTTTACTGCTCAATCTCGATTCTGGGGAACCTCCTCCCAAAAAGCCATTAGAAGGAAATGCCAAGCACTGAAATTTTGTCAAGAATTGGAGGCTCTTGGAACAGAGAGGCTTAATGATTAAAAAGAACGAGCCCTCTAGCAAGGCACCCAAATTGCACTCTGAACCTTCAAAGAAAGCGGAAACTCCTAGGGTGGATGCCACTTGGAAGACCCCTCCCTTCCCCCAAAAAAAGAAGACCACTGCCTACAGCAATGGGTCAGCACAGCGCCTGGGCAAGAGAGCCGCAGTGTCTTGGCTGACCCCTGCCCCTTCAAAGAAGGCTGATTCTGTTGCTGCTGAAGTAGATTTTCTGCGGGAGTTCCAGAGTGCCCTTCCAAAGATTAATAGCCACCCAACCCACTCCCAGAAAAAGGGCTCCCAGTAGAAATCCTCTAAGAAGAACCATCCTCAGAAGAATGCCCCACAGAACTGCACCCAAGCTTATTCAGAGAATAAATACTCCAGAGCATCCCAGAAATTGCCAAGGAAGATGGTGTCATTGACTCTGAGATGGTGGGCACAGGACTCAGGGGCATGTTAGTTCCTTGGCTCAATGTAGCACTGTCAACTACAATGGAGATGTGATTTATGAGGAGTACATCCTTCCTCCTGCCACACTGTGGATTACTGGACCAAATGGAGTGGTATCCAGAAGTAGCACAAGGTGCATGCCACACCCTTCAAGATTACCAAGGCCAGATATTGAAGATACTCACAGGGAAGGCAGTGGTGGGGCATGTCATCCACAACGACTTCAGAGCCCTTCAGTACTTTCACCCCAAGTCCCTCACTTGTGACATCTCCCATATCCCCACCCCTCAACTGGAAGGATCCCATATCCTCCCGCCTGATCGCCCAGAGAATGCCTCCATGTCTCTGAAGCATCTCACCAAAAAGCTGTTAAACCAGAATATCCAGGTTAGGAAGAGAGTATATTCCTCTGTGGAAGATGCCCAGGCCACCATGGAGCGGTACAAGTTGGTTGAAGTTGAGTGGGAAGAGCACCTATCCAGAATGCCCCTAAAGGCTAGAGGCAGTGGGGACGCTGGTGATGTGGGGAGGCAGAGGCAGCACCCAGGAGAAACAGGGCAGAGGACCAATGACAGCTCCACCAGCTCGTCATCTTTGGAAGCTAGTATTACAGAGAGCGAGAGGCTCTACCCCAGAGTTAATATCCATTGAAATTTCACCTCAGGTGTTGTGTCCTGTGTCTGGTTAAGTGTCCCACAGAGTGGGGAAGCCTTCACGTCAGAACCCAGCCCTATACTGTTTACTTCTTTTTTTTTTTTTTTTTTTTTTTGAGATGGAGTTTCGCTCTTGTTACCCAGGCTGGAGTGCAATGGCGCGATCTCGGCTCACCGCAACCTCCGCCTCCTGGGTTCAGGCAATTCTCCTGCCTCAGCCTCCTGAGTAGCTGGGACTACAGGCATGCACCACCATGCCCAGCTAATTTTTTGTATTTTTAGTAGAGATGGGGTTTCACCATGTTGACCAGGATGGTCTCGATCTCTTGACCTTGTGATCCACCCGCCTCGGCCTCCCAAAGTGCTGGGATTACAGGCGTGAGCCACCGCGCCTGGCTGTTTACTTCTTAAATGGTGCTAGCCACACGTGTCCCCAGTGCTCTGTGCATCAAGATTTTTAACTTTCAAGGGGCAGGACATACTGGAAAATGTAGTTTCCCAAACTGCCTTATCACTTGGATGGACATATGTCTCTTTATATGCCTTTTGGTCTTGAATAATTAACAACAAAAGTAATTGCAACAAAGGAAAAAAATTGACAAATGGGATCAAATTAAACTAAAGGGCTTCTGCACAGCAAAATAAACTATCAGCAGAGCTAACAGACAACCTCCAGAATGGGAGAAAATTTTTGCAATCTATCCATCTGACAAAGTTCTAACATCCAGAATCTACAAGGAACTTAAGCAAATTAACAAGAAAAAAAACATTAAAAAGTGGTCAAAGGACATGAACAGACACTTCTCAAAAGAAGACATTCATGTGGCCAAAAACCGTATGAGAAAAAGCTCTTCAACACCAATCATTAGAGAGATGCAAATCAAAGTCACAATGAAATACCATCTCACACGAGTCAGAATGGCGATTATGAAAAAGTCAAGAAACAACAGATGCTGGTAAAGATGCAGAGAAGATGAAATGCTTTTATACTGTTGGTGGGAATGCAAATTAATTCAACTATTGTGGAAGATGGTGTGGCAATTCCTTAAAGATCTAGAAGCAGAAATATCATTTGACCCAACAATCCCATTACTAGGTGTATACCCAAAGGAATATAAATCATTCTATTATAAAGATACATGCACATGTATGTCCACTGCAGCACCATTCACAATAGCAGAGACATTTCATCAATCTGAAAGCCCATCAATGATACACTGGGTAAAGAAAATGTGCTACTTATACACAACGGAGTACTATGCAGCCATCAAAAGAAATGAGATCATGTCCTTTGCAAAAACATGGATGGAGGTGGAAGCTTTATCCTCAGCAAACTAACACAGTGTTCATTTTTCTATTAACCTTTTTCTTTAATATTTGTAACATATAGTAATTTTTTGTGTCTAGTGATTATCGATCTCAAGGTATATTGCAAATGTCTTCTGTAGCTCATTTTTTAACTCCATGCTTTTTTGTTTTTTTTAGCAGAAGATTTTAAACTTTATGAAACATCAAATTTTGTCTTTGTCTATAACTTTTTGACGTGTCTTAAGAAATCCTTTCCACCCTGTGGCCATAAATATATCAAATATATCTTATTCTAATATTTTGAATGCTTAAGATGTTAATATATAATATATTATATAATGTATGTTTAGGACTTTTATAAATTTTATAAAATTGATCATTTGTCTTTCTTTATAACTTCTTGCCTGAGGTACTGGTTTAAGAAATCATTTCCTATCCTGTGATCATAAATACATTTACTACATCTTATTCTAACATTTTGAATGCTTAATACTTTAATGCATATCTAGGACTTTTTTAAATGTTATAAATGTATTAATTTATATCAAATGAATTTTATAAATGGCATTACATTTGTAAATATTATAAATTAAATATTACATATTAATGTACTTTACATGAAATAATATATTTTTGAACATTTGAAATTTTAATGTATATTAAAATATTCAATGTATATTTAGAACACATATATCGTATACAAGTTTTTCTTCCTTTATAAGTTCTGAAGGCGTCTGGTTTAAGAGAGCCTTTCATATCCTGTGGTTTTGATATTTTACTACATTTTATTCTAATTTCTAAGTTATTTTATTTTAGTTTTTGGAATAAAAAATCAAATAGATCAAACTCAGTTTTTGAAATGGCTATGGTCCCCCCTGCAGGCTTGGGTCCAGCTAAGGGCTCTCTAGCTGCCCTATTTATTCTGAGACAAAACTATTTACGTAGATGTATTAGTAGATGGCCCTGGCACAATATTAGGGCAGAAATACTTACCATGCTGCTAGATTTAACAGGAACGCTTCTAGAGTTTCCATTAAATACCACACCATAGTTTCCTGAACATCTTCTTCTAGTCCTAATTTGCAAAAGATTTCATCATAAATACATGCTGAATTTTATTGATTACTGCTTATTCTACAACTGTAGAAAATTATTATGTTTTTCTTTATTCTGTAAATGTGGATTAGATTTATATATTTTTGTGAATGGGAGCCAGCCTCCTATTCCTAAAATAAGTCCCATTTTACTTCTTATTTATTTATTTTAAATATGTGTATTTTGCTGCTAATACTTTATGATTTTTACATGTACATTCATACATACAATTTGATTATAATCTTATTTTCATGTATTATAATTAATAAATTATGTCATTAAGTTTATACTAACCTAATAAAATTAGCTATAATCTCTTCATATTTTCCTTTATATCTGCATATTAAAGAAACTATCAATTTATAAAATTCCAGCAAAATTCACTTTGAAAACATTCTGAACAAGGTCCTTTCTTTTAATGGGGAAGATTCTTGACTGAGAAATTAATTTCTTCACTTCTAATTGCTTCATTCAGAGATTTAAAACTTTCTTCTTGAGTTAGTTCTGGTAATATATATATTTATTTTTTAAGTGACCATGTATTGAAGCTTTCAAATTTGTTCATAAGTTTATGTTATGTGTTTCTAGTACTCTCATGATTTATATACTCTCTTTCCTCATCTAATTCAACTCTTTTCAGTCAGCAAAGACAAATGCTGGCTAGACTTCTCATAAAGTCATTTTTCCATCTAAAGAATCATTGAATCATCAGATATGCATTGATTTTGAAAGGTACAGAGAAAACAACTAATACAACCCTCCAAGCCCAGGAATCAAAATTTGATTGAGTTTCAGTAGAGTTTGATCACAATCTATGTACTTGCATAATACTGTATAAATATAAGCTTATATAAGCAAATATTTCAATAAATATTCTTAACTATAGGGAAAAAAATCACTGGATAGAAAAACTGTGATACTTTCTTTTCTCTTCCAATACCATCAGTCATGAGGAAGTAACCAAGGGACTACCTCCTTCTGGAGGAAGCCTGTGATAATGCCAGGACATAGAAAGCAATAGCTTTTGGAATAACAATATCTAAATTTTAAGCCTATAATACAATGTGAATAAAGTTCATCAATAATTACTTTTCAAAAGCTCACAAAACAAGCACTTGTTTTACAAATTAAACAGAGTGCCCAAAATTGAAATCACTGAATTGACTTTTGGTTTTTCTTTGTTGTTGTTCCTTTTGGTTTTTTTTTGGACAGGGTCTCGCTCTGTTACCCAGGCTGGAGCGCAGTGGTGCCATTATGGCTCGCTGCAGCCTTGCAGTGTAGAACTCCTGGGCTTGAGTGATCCTTCCACCTCAGCCTCCCAAGTAGCTGGGACTACAGGTGTATGCCACCACACCTAGCTAATTTTCTTTTTTTTAAGTAGAGACAAGGTCTCACTATGTTATCTGGACTGGGCTTGAACTCCTGGCTTCAAGAGATCCTTCCACCTTGTCCCCAAAGTGCTAAGATTACAGGCAGGACTCATCACACCTGACCTTTCTTTTTTAAAGCAACACTTTTTCTTTTCTTTTCTTCTCCTCTCCCCTCCCCTCCCCTCCTCTTCTTTTCTTTCCTTTTCTTTTCTTTTTGACATGGAGTCTCACTCTGTTGCCCAGGCTCGAGTACAGTGGTATAATCTCAGCTCACTGCAACCTCTGCCTCCCAGGCTCAAGGGATTCCCTTGCCTCAGCCTCCAAGTACCTGAATAGAAAAATAGTTTACTATTTTTAGTAGAGACAGGGTTTTGCCATGTTGGCCAGTCTGGTCTCAAACTCCCTCCTCAAGCTCCCAAAGTGCTGGAATAACAGAAATAAGCCACCACCTCTAACCTAAAGCAACATTTTCTAAATAAGTAACTCGCAAACAATGATTCCTCAAGAAATTCTGCAAAGGAAGTGAAGGGCAGGATGTTTCAGTCAAAATATACACAAAAGACTGCTCACAATTTCCTACTCTTAGAGATTTAAAATGCAAACAAACATGATGTTTTGAGAAATTGTGCAATAAAGATACCTGTTCATCTTTGTTTAATCCAATGTTTCAATGTTACTTAATCACAGACCCACTTTTTTTCCATGCAGCATTTATTTGTGGTTATGGAATGTGCTTTGAGTAACACTAACGGGATGGCATTTTCTACAACTTTAGAAGGTAAAACAGAAAACACACATAGAAATCAATGTGGTAACTTACAGATAGGTTCATAATTAACAGAGAGAGAACAACCAAAATTCAAGGTACTAGCCCTTAATAGTAATCAAATTACCAAGGCTCTCCAAAAAAGGTAAAATTCTTATCCATTTGCATTTCCAAAGTGCTGCTTACCAAAAACATAGTGTGGCTAATGCCCTATTAATGAAAAAGAACACTCATAAAAGCTTTTTTTCTCTTTCAATTCCACACATACACGCTTTGGAGTGGGGGGGCAGGTGTAACATTATTCTTTTTTAGACCACAAAAAATGGTTTTATGGTATTAAACCATCCCTAAAACTGGCCACATTTAAAATCCATTAATATAACCAAATTCCTGTATGTAGCTCTGTCAATATGGATCTTCTTTTTTATTGAATTTTCTTAGGGCAATTAACTAGAGCACTCTAACTAAATAGACTTGTATTTATTTAAGTACTGCTAGAGATATGAAAAAAAAACTTTTTTTAACCACACATACACTCTCTTGCCAGGATCTAGGGAATGCTGACCCGTCTGAATGTCTCTTTTCTTCCTCTTGGTCATCTATCTTTAGACTCAGGAGGACCAACAGTAACTGAATAAACATTATCTTGTCCTTGGCCTTCACCAAGCAAAACTGTTTATATCTGAGACCATTTCCCTTTAGAGTCCGAGATCATTATTTTAAAGTAGATTGTCAAATGCTCCACAGTTGGTCTCAGTTCAGCTCTGCCATTTGCTGCTCTGTGAACCAAGTGCAGGGCATGACATTAAGCCTGTGACTACATAACATGAGAAAAACGTTTTAAGACAGAATAAAACATCACGTACAGTTTCAGGCAGTGAATCTTAACAATTGAAATATCCTTGTCCAAGGAAACATATCCAGATACTGTTACAGAAAAATGACAACCATGCCGACCCCATAGGCAGTTGTGAGAATTTAATGAGATGATGGATGTGAATGAACACGGTCTATAACATGCACAGATTTTCAATAAACGGTTTGAATCACAATGAAATGAAATATATTTAATCAAATTATGTGTGTTCCTTTCAGGAAATATTGTGGCTACCTGACTGCATGTTCTCGCAATAGTGCACTACCTAATTTTTTTCTTTTTCCCATCTTTATACTCCATCCTACAATCTCGGTCAGTCTTGTATATAATTAGGAAAGGAAGCTGCCTGTATAATGTTGCCTGATGCATACAAAACAAAGTCCCCAATTCTGAAACCTCTCCTTTTTAATGTGATGTAGTAAAATTTATATGTTAGTATCCACATCTTAAGAGAGCATTATGGGGCCAGGCGCAGTGGCTCACGCCTGTAATCCCAGCACTTTGGGAGGCCGAGGCGGATGGATCACGAGGTCAAGAGATCGAGACCATCCTGGTCAACATGGTGAAACCCCGTCTCTACTAAAATACAAAAAATTAGCTGGGCATGGTGGTGCGTGCCTGTAGTCCCAGCTACTCAGGAGGCTGAGGCAGGAGAATTGCCTGAACCCAGGAGGCGGAGGTTGCGGTGAGTCGAGATCGCGCCATTGCACTCCAGCCTGGGTAACAAGAGCGAAACTCCGTTTAAAAAAAAAAAAAAAAAAAAAGAGCATTATGATATATAAAATGTGTTCCATGTAAGATCTTATATTATCTCTTCCACCACTACTAGTTAGGCAGGTCAAGTCCTTTGTACCCATTGTTCAGGTAAGTGAGGTAAGACTTCAGGAGGTTGTATCCAGGCTGAACAGCCCTCCTAACAACCAAATCAACCTCCAGAATGGCAGCATGAAGAGGGCTGGTCCAGCACACATGCCTCATTCAGTCTTTGGGTCCAAACCGTTCTTCCCAGTCTGTTCCTCTCATCTGATTCCATCTTGTTTTTGACACTTCAGGCTGTCAATTTGCTCTTCATTTCTTCACTTTTATCCTCTTGAGAATTTCCAGTTTTATGCTTGGCACTACTTCTGTATCTCTACTCAAGTTACGTGGCCTCATCTACTCTTTCCATTTCCTCTGGGGCCCCGAGTACTCTGTATTTGGTCTCCCTGCCCTAAGTGTCCATCTTCCTCCCAAGAAACAGCTTCCAATGGGCTTTGCAGGCGCTGAGCAAGAAGCAGGTATGTGGCACATTGAGTATCTGCCCCAACATGGTCTTTTCTGTAGCAAAATCGGAACTGATAACTGAAACCAACATATTTTCCAGTGCTAAACAATTCTGAGACAAACCAAACTTCCCTGTTTCTGTGTGAAACAATTCCAAAACAAAACATATTTTTCCATTTCCTAATTTCCTAAATAATTTCCAATTTTTAATTTTTTAAACAACAATAGAACTAGGCAAAAACAACAGCTCTTTGCTCCAGGAACAACTCGCTTCAGGTTGGTAAGAGTGTCAACCAATTAAAATGATTTTAACTTAGGAAACTAACAGTTGACACACAATGCTTGCTTCAAGACACCTACCCTTGCCTATGGCCACCAGTCCAAAGCCATTTGTCAGAAATTCTGTCCACTTCCACTGGTTCCAAACATTGCAAAATCCACTTAAAAGTACCCAGCTGCAAAATCCCTAGAAATAGCTTCCCCTGACTTGTTCCCGAGACATTGGAAAGTCACTGTCTTAGTGTCTTCCCTTATTGCAACAAGTCTGATAAACTTAGTTTTGCTTGATCAACACGTTTTTCTCATGATCTTTTTCACAGTTAACAAAGTGACCCCAACATCAGTTTTATCTTCTAAATGATCCTAATTCTTTGTCATTGGGTTTTTTTTTTATATTCAAGGATCAAAATTCTCCTTTAAAATGTGAGATATGTGAGATTTATTTGTTGCCACTAACATTTAGTTCATTTATGTATTGCACATACTCCACTAAATGGCACATGATACATCTTATATTAATAGCACCAACAGCAATAGCAACTGTCTTTTCTATCTTTTATGCATCTTTCAAGCTCCAGACATTTTATACACATTACCTCATTTGTTACGACCATCATGTCAGCAAGGCAAGTTATATATCCCATTTCACATGAGGAAACTGAGGTTCTAAGACATTTAACAACTCTCCTAAACCCACACAACTAGTAAGTAAGATTTAAATCCAGGCAACCTGCTTGCAGAGCCCAAGTTCATGAATGAACAGTACCGTTTAGAATTTTTAAATAGTTCTGATTTCAAAAAACACTTTGTTTCTACTCAGTAAAAGTATCCTAAAGGAGTGAAAAATGACAGAAAAGATAAAGGACTTCTGGAAGGAGAACTGGGTAACATTTGCTTTGTGGGGGTTGAATGGTGTGCCAGTGAGAGAAGGACAAAGGCAGAATTGCATGCTGATCAGCCAAGGGGTAAAGTCGGCAACAGTGTAGAGAAATAAGGACTTTTATACTTTGCTGGTGGTATTGTAAATTGGTACAATCTCTATAGAGAGTTCTTTGGCAATCTCTAGCAAAATCACGCAAGGAAACATACACATAGTTGCTTGTATTCACATAAAACATGTCTGCAAACATACACAAGAAACTGAACAGATGAGTTATGTCTGTGAAGGGTGCTTGGAGCCTGGGGAAAAGGGTTATAAAGGAAACATTTTCCTCGTATAACTTTTGTATGTCTTGAATATTAAACCACGTGACTGTTTTCCTTATTAAAGATATAAATGTAATTTTAAAGTAATAAACAGAAGACAGTAGGTGTTTTTAAAAAGACCTCTACTCTTGTGAGTTTAGAATCAAAAGTAACTTGTGGTATTATATCCACACCCCACAGTTGCTCAGGCCTATTCCCAAACATCTGCTGGCACATATTTGATGGATAAATTTCTGATAAATATAAAATAGAATTTCATTAATCTGAAAATGTTAGTAAATCTCATTAGAACTCTGATGCATACATATATTACACCTAATAGTCTATTCAATATTTATTTTGATTTTAGTATTTTTAAGAAATATTTTTATACCCTGCCTTCCCAGATGCCTTCAAGATTTACAAAGAGCATGAACTAGGGAAGGAATATGTGTTCTTCTGCTGGCAGTAGAGTTTTATTTTACTTAAAAAATGAGCCTGTTTTATTTCAGACAGGAACTTTTATCTTATCTGGAATTCAAATTGTTTTGAAGTGAAGGGAAATAATTTGCAAAGCCTGCAGAGTCTCCAAATTTTCATGAATACATGTAAAAGGATGACTCCACTTCACTGAAAGGTGGAGCAGAATGTTCTCTCCGTCAGCTCTGAGCTTCGTGTGTGGGAGGCAGTCACTGGGAGGGCATGTACACGTGACTACTTAACTTCTTCCTTTGTGTGGGACAGGCCATGGAGAAACTGGATGAGTGAGAAGAAACGTCTGCACTCGCTCTTGGATAAGGGCAGATGCCATATAACCACCGAACTGGCACTTTGGAGTATAAGGAGGCACAAGAGTACCACTGAGCAACTCCTGAATGCCCACCCTGGTGCTGCCATTCAGGGGCTATGGCCACACCAGAAGAGAAAGCACAGGGTGAGACCCCAAGGCTGAGGGACCTCTGACACATAAGACCTGAGATTCTTTGTGGAGGGAGCACATTTTTCTAACTCAAAGGCCATAGCCTTAGAAAAACAGACCACCATGGAATGCCTTACGTTACCCACTTGACAGTATTATTGCCATCTTCATCGTCATTACTCCCTATTATTGTGTGTCTCTATGTGCCACCCACAACAGCGGGCATTTTGCATACATTTTTCTAATCATCACAATGACCCTAGAGGGTAAGCATAATCTCTAATTTTCAAAATGAAGAAACTGAGGTGCAGAAAAATTAGGTGACCTACCAAGATCACCTGTTACAAGTGGATGAGAACTCGGGGCATTCTGACTTTCTATACAACAGGACCTCTTTATAAATGCTCGGGTTGGAAAAATTTCCAAAATGTTTGGCAAACCAAAGTAGTGCCAAGTGTATTTGAAGTCTACAAATGGTAGCAGTGGGTGGCACAGTCTTGCAGCTTCCTGCACTGAACATCTTCACAGCTCACTCACAGTCACTTGGGAAAGAGCGAGTCATTGTCTGTATCTCATCCATCACCTCTCTTGTGTCTTGAGACATTCACCACTCTCACTTTCAGAATGAAGAGCTATCTTCTAGCCAGTACCCTTTCTATGTCATCCACACCCCCTTAGCTTTTCTGAAGCCCAACTTCCTTTGAACCAGGTATGTGTCTAAAGCATGAAATCTCCTTTGAAACCAGTGTTTTGGGAAAGCAGGAGATAAAAGAGTCTACTGCCCAAAGCATTCGCTTTTCTCCAATGTGTCCCTTTTCTTAGCGATGTGTCCATCTCAAATAAAAGTGTTCTGGACAGCACTTCCACTCTGCAGGTCTCAGGTGTCTGCCTTCCTTTCTGTTCACAGCACATCTTCTGAACTTCAGGTTTTCTCCAGGAAAGATGTTATATTTTCCACATTTCTCTCACTACACATTAAGAATTCCCCTCTAGTCACCTCTATGGGTTATAATGGTTTAGAAAGAACTGATAAAACATGTATGTGTCAACAAAAGACGTGGCCTCTTCCCCCTTATTCATGCCAGAATTATGGCATAAAGCAGTTCAGCTTTCTCAAAATCCAGAAAGACCCATTGACTGATAGTCTCTTCCACCTTACATACATGAGTGCACACTTATCAAATCTCACGCATTTTCCAGGCTTTCAGAGTCAAATTGCAACCTCCTTTTTCTGAGAACATTTCCCTGACTTACCTATCCCTTAGCGGACTTTCCATCCTGTGATCAAATCACAGCATTCATTATTTATGTTATTTGGCACTTAACATCTATAATAATATTTTGAAGCAAACAATTATTAACTGTTTACATTATAAATTCCTTGAGAATAGGAACTAGATGTCATTTTTTTGACACTCAAGATACTGCCTTGCCCAGAACAGACGTTGGAGAAGAGTAAGTTTAAACATAAAACAGTTGTTTTGTTGTTGTTATTGGTGTTGCTGTTCTTTGAGAAGAAGTTTTGCTCTTGTTGCTGAGGCTAGAGTGCAGTGCCGCAATCTCAGCTCACTGCAACCTCTGCCTCTGGGGTTGAAGCGATTCTCCTGCCTCAGCCTCCCGAGTAGAGGGACTACAGGTGCCTGCCATCATGCCTGGCTAATGTTTTGTAGTTTTAGTAGAGAGGGGTTTCACCATGTTGGCCAGGCTGGTCTCAAACTCCTGACCTCAGTTGATCTACCCGCCTCAGCCTCCCAAAGTGGCTGGGATTACAGGCAAAACAATTGTTTTTTAAACTACAATTTAAAATGTAAATACTCTTATAAATACTGTGTCCCTTTGGAGTAGCAAACAAATGTTATACACTTATTCAAAGATACTTCTAGTACTCAATGCATGCATACTTCTCCTCCTGTTTTATTATCTTCATAATATTTTTAATTTGCTGAAAAGTAATTGTCAAAAGTTATCACAAGGCAGGAATTTTCATAGAGACTGAAGACTCAAAGCACCAACGTATCAAGAAACTATACACCATATGAAGAATAAAGACACATGAAAATGGACTAGAAGAGATATATGCTGTAATTGAGGCATTAAGCAATTGTTATAGCAGCACAGAACACAACCAGTTCCCACGAAGAGGTTCTAGATGCCAAAGGATGAGTGAGAGCTTTACAGAGAGGGAGACTGGGAAGGGCATTTCAGAGCACACAGCACACATGGCAAACCTGAGGACAGGCAAGGATGCTGGGGCTGATCTTCATCCTTTGAGGACAGATCTCATTTTTGCAGTGGTAGGGACTTGTCAAAGATCTTTAAAAGCCAAGTCTGATAGACAAAGTAGTAGATAAAATCTCAGCAAGAACCACTGGAGCCTAAGCAGGCATCATAAACTGGCTCTTAGGGAATGTCTAAGATAGAATTTACAGATGTGAATTACAGCAATACAAAGAATCACTTAGAGAATAAAGCCCCCTTATATGTATATATTTTGATAAATGTGTTTAAAAATTAGTCTTAACTTCTTTCAATTCAAACTTTGTATTTACTGTTCAACTAAAGAATGTGTGAAGAGTATAAATTAATACAATCCTGATCTCAAGTTACGTTTGAGATTTTGGGCCCAAATATTGTGAAGAGTCCATGGACAGTTGGAAATGCTTACACATACTGAAAAATAAGAGTGCACCTTTCTCTTAGTCTCAAACTATATATTGCTTGCAACTTACAGGCAAATAAATAAAATCTTCTGAACTTTTTCAAAGATTATTTGTAAGGTATTATCTCATGCTATCATTGTAGTAATTTTTATTGTATATTGCCAAAATAATAAGAAAATTATTGTTCAAGCTGCGGGTTTTCAGCACAAATCCAGGTGGCCATTTTGGTTGGTGCCTGCAATGCCTGTGAGACAGAGCCTCCCACTACCCTGAAATAAGGGGAGCTGAAGGTAGGGAGCCAAGTGATTTGGCTCGGCAGGTCCCATCCCCACAAAGACCAGCAAACTGAAACCCTCTGGCTTGAGAGTTTTGAGCCAGCACAGCAGTTTGAGATCGACCCGGGATGGTTGAGCTCAGTGAGGGGAAGGGCGTCCACATGGCCAAGGCAGTTCTAACCTTACCTGTGTAAACAAAAGTGCAGGGAAGTTTACACAGCAGCTGAATGGAGCCCATGGCAGCTCAGCAGCACCTCTGCAGGCAGACTGTGACTAGACTCCCTCCTTGCTGGGCAGGGCATCTCTGAAAAAAGGCAGCAGCATGTCAGAAACTTATAAATAAAACCCCACCTTCCTGGGACAGAGCACCTGGGAAAAGGGGCAGTTGGTGAGTTCCGTTGCAACAGACTTAAATGTCCCTGCCCAGCAGCCCTAAAGGGAGCAATGGAGCTCCCAGCACAGCACTTGACCTCTGTAAGGGGCAGACTGCCTCCTCAAGCAGCTCCCTGACCCTTGTATATCCAAAGAGACACCTCATACAGGAGAGCTCTGGCTGACATCTGGCAGGTACCCTTCTGGGATGAAGCTACAAGAGGAAGAAACAGGCAGCAATCCTTGCTGTTCTGCAGTCCCCATGGGTGATTCCTAGGCAAGCAGGGTCTGGAGTGGACTTCCAGCAGTCCTGCAGCAGAGGGACCTGACTGTTAGAAGGAAAACTAAGAAACAGAAAGAAATAGCTTCAACATCAAAAGAAAGGATGTCCACTCAGAGACCCCATCCGAAAGTCACCACCTACAAAGACCACAGGTAAATAAATCCACAAAGATGGGAAGAAAAGCGAAGGATATGAACAGACATTTTACAAAAGAAGATATATATGAAGCCAACAAACATATGAAAAAATGCTCATCATCACTGGTCATTAGAGAAATGCAAATCAAAACTATATTGAGATACTATCTCACGCCAGTTAGAATGGCAATCATTAAAAAATCTGGAGACAACAGATGCTGGAGAGGATGTGGAGAAATAGGAACACTTTTACACTGTTGGTGGGAGTGTAAATTAGTTCAACCATTGTGGAAGACAGTGTGGCGATTCCTCAAGGACCTAGAAATAGAAATTCCATTTGACCCAGCAATCCCAATACTGGGTATATATCCAAAGGATTATAAATCATTCTATTATAAAGACACATGCACACAAATGTTCATTGCAGCACTGTTTACCATAGCAAAGACTTGGAACCAACCCAAATGCCCATCGATGATAGACTGGACAGGGAAAATGTGGCACATATACACCATGGAATACTATGCAACCATCAAAAACAATGAGTTCGTGTCCTTTGTAGGGACATGGATGAACCTGGAAACCATCATTCTCAGCAAACCAACACAAGAACATAAAGTCAAACACCATATGTTCTCACTCATAGGTGCGTGTTGAACAATGAGAACACATTGACACAGGGAGGGGAACATCACATACTGGGGTCTGCTGGGGGGAAACAGGGAAGGGACAGCAAGAGGTGGGGAGTTGGGGAAAGATAGCATGGGGAGAAATGCCAGATATAGGTGATGGGGAGGAAGGCAGCAAAACACACTGCCATGTGTGTACCTATGCAACCATCTTGCATGTTCTTCACATGTACCCCAAAATGTAAAATGCAATAAAAAAAAAAAGAAACTGCCAAAAACCAGAATGCCTCTCCTCCTCCAAGGGATCACAATACCACCAGCAAGGGAACAAAACAGGATGGAGAATAAGTTTGACAAATTGACAGAAACAGGCTTCAGAAGGTGGGTAATAACAAACTTCTCTGAGCTGAAGGAACATGTTCTAACAAAATGCAAAGAAACTAAGAATCTTGAAAAAAGGTTAGACAGAATGCTAACTAGAATAATCAGCTTAGAGAAGAACATAAATGACTTGATGGAGCTGAAAAACACTGCACAAATACTTCGCAAAGCATACACAAGTTTCAATAGCCAAATCAATCAAGGAGAAGAAAGGATATCAGAGATTGAAGATCAACTTAATGAAATAAATGCGGAGGCAAGATTAGAGAAAAAAGAGTGAAAAGAAATGAACAAAGCCTCCAAGAAATATAGGCTTACGTGAAAAGACCTAATCTAGGTGTGATTGGTGTACCTAATGTGATGGAGAGAACAAAAGCAAGCTGGAAAACACTCTTCAGCATATTATCCAGAACTTCCCCAACCTAGCAAGGCAGGCCAACATTCAAATCCAGGAAATACAGAGAGCACCACAAAGATATTCCTCAAGAAGAGCAACCCCAAGGCACATAATCATCAGATTCACCAGGGTTGAAAAAATCCTAATGGCAGCCAGAGAGAAAGGTTGAGTCACCCACAAAGGAAAGACCATCAGATTCACAGTGGATCTCTTGGCAGAAACCCTGCAAGATAGAAGGGAGTCGGGGCCAATATTCAACATCCTTAAAGAAAAGAACTTTCAACCCAGAATTTCATTTCTGGCTAAACTAAGCTTCATAAGTGAAGGAGAAATAAAATACTTTACAGACAAGCAATCACTGAGAGATTTCGTCACCACCAGGCCTGCCTTGCAAGAGCTCCTGGAAGAAGCACTAAACATGGAAAGGAACAACAAGTACCAGCCACTGCAAAAACTTACCAAATGGTAAAGAGCATCAACACAATGAAGAATCTGCGTCAACTAATGGGCAAAACAACCAGCTAGTATCAAAATGGAAGGATCAAATTCACACATAACAATATTAACCTTAAATGTAAGCAGGCTAAATGCCCCCAAAAAAGACACAGACTGGCAAATTGGATAAAAAGTCAAGACTCATCAGTGTGCTATATTCAGGAAACCCATCTCACATGAAAAGACACACACAAACACAAAATAAAGGAATGGAAGATTTACCAAGCAAATGGAGAGCAAAAAAAAGCAGGGGTTGCAATCCTAGTCTCTGACAAAACAGATAAACCAACAAAGGTCAAAAGAGACAAATAAGGACATTAAATATGGTAAAATGATAATGGAACAGGAAGAGCTAACTATCCTAAATATCTATGCACCCAATACAGGAGCACCCAGATCAACCTACAAAGAGACTTAGATTCCCACACAATAATATTGGGAGACCTTAACGCCCCACTGTCAATATTAGATCAATGAGACAGAAAATCAACAAGGATACCCAGGACTTCGACACAGATCCGGACCAAGCAGATCTAATAGGCATCTACAGAACTCTCCACCCCAAATCCACAGAATATACATTCTTCTCAGCACTACATCACACTTACTCTAAAATTGTCCACATAATTGAAAGTAAATCACTGTTCAGCAAATGCAAAAAAAAAAAATGGAAATCGTAACAACCAGTCTCTCAGAGCACAGTGCAATCAAATTAGAACTCAGGATTAAGAAACTCACTCAAAACTGCACAACTGCATGGAAACTAAATAACCTGCTCCTGAACAACTACTGGATAATGAAATGAAGGCAGAAATACAGATGTTCCTCAAAACCAATGAGAACAAAAACACAACATACCAGAATATCTGGGATACATTTATGCAGTGTCTAGAGGGAAATTTATAGCACTAAATTGCCCACATGAGAAGTGAGGAACGATCTAAAATCAACACCCTATCATCACAATTAAAAAAACTAGAGAAGCAAGAGCAAACAAATTCAAAAGCTAGCAGAAGACAAGAAATAACTAAGATCAGAGCAGAACTGAAGGAGAGAGAGACACAAAAGCACTTCAAAAAATCAATAAATCCAGGAGCTGGGTTTTTTTAAAAAAGATCAACAAACTAGCCAGACTAATAAAAAAGAAAAGAGAGAAGAATTGAATAGATGGAATAAAAAATGATAAAAGGGATATTGCCACCAATTTCACAGAAATACAGACTACCATGAGAGATTACTACAAACAACTCTATGCACATAAACCAGTAAATCTGGAAGAAATGGATAAATTCCTGGACACTTATGCCCTCCCAAGACTAAACCAGGAAGAAGTTGAATCCCTGAATAAATCAATAACAAGGCCTGAAGCAGAGGCAGCAATTAACAGCCTACCAACCAAAAGAAATCCAGGTCCAGATGGGTTCACAGCCAAATTCTACCAGATGTACAAAGAGGAGCTGATACTAATCCTTCTGAAACTACTCCAAACAATAAAAAAAGAGGGAATCCTCCCTAACTCATTTTATGAGACCAACATCATCCTGATATCAAAACCTGGCAGAGACACAACTAAAAAAGAAAATTTCAGGCCAATATCTATGAAGAACATTGATGCAAAAATCTTTAATAAAATACTGGCAAACCGAATGCAACAGCACATCAAAAAGCTTTTCCATCACGATCAAGTAGGCTTCACCCTGGGGATGTAAGGCTGGTTCAATGTATACGAATCTGTAAATGTAATCCATCACATAAACAGAACCAAAAACAAAACCACATGATCATCTCAACAGATGCAGAAAAGGCCTTTGACAAAATTCAACAGCCCTTTATGCTAAAAACTCTCAATAAACTACATATCAATGGAATGTATCTCAAACTAATGAAAGCTGTTTATGACAAACCCACAGCCAATATCATACTGATTGGGCAAAAACTGGAAGCATTCCCTTTGAAATCTGGCACTAGACAAGGGTACCCTCTCTCAGCATTCCTATTCAACATCGTATTAGAAGTTTTAGCCAGAGCAATCAGGCAAGAAAAAGAAACAAATGGTATTTAATTAGGAAAAGAGGAAGTCAAATTGTCTCTATTTGTAGACAACATGATTTTATATTTAGAAGACCCCATCATCTCAGCCCAAAATCTCCTTAAGATGATAAGCAATTTCAACAAAGTTTCAGGATACAAAATCAATGTGCGAAATTCACAAGCATTCCTATACACCAATAATAGACAAACAGAGAGCCAAATCATAAGCAAATTCCCATTCACAATTGCCACAGAGAAAATAAAATACCTAGGAATACAACTAACAAAGGAGGTAAAGGACCTCTTCAAGGAGAACTACAAACCACTGCTCAAGGAAATAAGAGAGGACACAAACAGAAAAACATTCCATGCTCATGGTTAGGAAGAATCAATATTGTGAAAATGGCCATACTGCCCAAAGTAATTTATAGATTCAATGCTATCCCCATCAAGTTACCATCGACCTTCTTCACAGAACTGGAAAAAACCACCTTAAACTTCATATGGAACCAAAAAAGAGCCCGAAAGGCCAAGACAATCCTGAGCAAAAAGAACAAAGCTGGAGGCATCACGTTACCTGACTTCAAACTATACTACAAGGTGACAGTAATCAAAACAGCATGGTACTGGTACCAAAACAGACATATAGACCAATGGAACACAACAGAGGCCTTGGAAGTAATTCCACACATCTACAACCATCTGATCTTTGACAAACCTGACAAAAATAAGCAATGGGGAAAGGATTCCCTGTTTAATAAATGGCATAGGGAAAACTGGCTAGCCATGTGCAGAAAGCTGAAACTGGAGCCCTTTCTTACACCTTATACAAAAATTAACTCCAGATGAATTAAAGATTTAAAGATAAGACCATACGTTTAAATACCCTAGAAGAAAACCTAGGCAATAACATTTAGGACACAGGCAAAGGCAAAGACTTCATGACTAAAACACCAAAAGCAATGGCAACAAAAGCCAAAATAGACAAGTGGGATCTAATTAAACTCCAGAGCTTCTGTACAGCAAAAGAAACAATCATTAGAGTGAACCACCAGCCAACAGAATGGGAAAAAAAGCTACCCATCTGACAAAGGGCTAATATCCAGAATCTACAAAGAACTAAAATTTACAAGAAAGAAACAACCCCATCAAAAAGTGAGCAAAGGATATGAACAGGCACTTTTCAGAAGAAGACATTTATGCAGCCAACAAACATATGAAAAAATGCTCATCATCACTGGTCATTAGAGAAATGCAAATCAAAACCACATTGAGATACTATCTCATACCAGTTTGAATGGTGATCATTTAAAAATCTGGACACAACAGATACTGGAGAGGATGTGGAGAAATAGGAAAGCTTTTACACTGTTGGTAGGAGTGTAAATTAGTTCAACCATTGTGGAAGACAGTGTGGCGATTCCTCAAGGATCCAGTACTATAAATATCATTTGACCCAGCAATCACATTACTGGGTATATACCCAAAGGATTAGAAATCATTCTATTATAAAGACATATGCACATGTATGTTCATTGCAGCACTATTTGCAACAGCAAAGACTTGGAACCAAGCCAAATGCCCATCAATGATAAACTAGACAAAGAAAATGTGCCAAATATACATCATGGAATACTATGCAGCCATCAAAAAGGATGAGTTCATGTCCTTTGCAGTGACATGGATGAAGCTGGAAACCATCATTCTCAGCAAACTGACACAAGACATAAAACCTAACACAGCATGTTCTCACTCATAGGTGGGCATTGAACAATGAGAACACATGGACATAGGGAGGGGAACATCACACACTGGGGTCTGTTGAGAGGTGGGAGGCTAGGGGAGGGAAAGCAGGGGGTGGGGAGATTGGGGAAGGATAACATGGGAGAAATACCTAATGTATGTGACAGGGGGATGGAGGCAGCAAACCACTATGGCATGGGTATACCTATGTAACGATCCTGAAAGATCTGCACATGTACCCCAGAACTTAAAGTATAAAAACAACAAAAAAAGAAAAGTATTGTTCAAAACTTGTCAGAAGCTGAATTTCTTTTAGTCTTTGATAATTGTTTCTGATTATTTAATAACTAAATTTTTATGGTATTAGGTGTGGAAAATACTGGATAGCCAAAGAAAAAGAATAAAGATCACCAGGACTCTACTGCAGTCATTATTTTGGTAAATGACCCTTCTGGTCCTTTTTCTTTTCATGTGCATTCTTTTCAAAATTGCCACCATTAGTATGTATGTCTTAGGTCATAATTATCTTATTTAATAATTGATTCTGAATGTTGACTATGAGAAATTTAAATTTAGCTTCACCAAATCAGAAAGAAAAAGAGAACAATGATCAAGCTGACAAAGAGTATCAATTTTTTCAATATTAAGGAATAACCAAAATGCTTCATTAACTATGATGTCCTACTCAGCAATTAGGCTGTAAGGATAGCTTATTTGGCAAAACCACTGTAGATTTAAAATTAACTAGCTCCAAATGGATCATTTGGTTTATTCCTTAAAGACAAAAGTTTTCTACTTTTAATGGCATGCGGATTCAATTTCTTCCACACTGCCTTGCACTGGAATGCCATCCAGTAGAATTACCATAACAACCATTAGCTCACATTTGACCTTCGTTCAGATAAGTCCTGCTTTGTAGCTGAAAGGTAATTTTCCCTGTGAATTCAATTTTATATCATTGGAATAAAAATAAGTGAATAAATATTAAAACCTTTAATGGAAAAAAATAATTTTAATGGAATTAGTTAACACTTGAAGAATTTTCAAGAGAAAAAAATCAGAAATACAGTTTAAGCTCACTCAACAAAGACAAGAAAATTAATCGACATACTGTATAAAGTGCACTGATTGTTAAATAAACAAATATTTATGTTAGAAGGCATAAAAAATTTAACAAAAATCCCAAAGAAAAGCAAGAAAACTCAGCCATGACTCCATTACAGCCACTATTTTGGAAAGTGTTCCTCCTACTCTGAGATGTCTGAGATTTATCCAAATTATTACATGAGATAAAATCCACTTTTCATTATTTGTGTAGTGTGTATTTTTCAAATTCCAGATAATGACACTTTAGATTTCAGATTGTAAAACTGATTTAGTGTATCACAACTAGCATTTTACAATTTGAAATCGAATAGAATCTAAAATATGAGTAAGTATAAGGTCTAAAACTCTTACTTCAGATGTACACATCAGTGGGGAGGTAGGTCCTGGGGAGGCAGGTCCTGAGGATGTCTGTAGGTTACAGTTTTAAACATTTGAAAGTCCCTGCTCAGAGCAGAGTATTTCAAGTGCCATCTTAATTGGGGACTTGGAAAGATTACAGTTAAACGGGAGCTACTGATTCCATCAGCTCTCAAGGTGAACCACCAGGACATGAGTTGTGGGAGCCCCTAGACCAAACTTCTGCAGCCATGGGAGGTCTTGTCTGTGGCTGCCCAGAAGACATCCTCAGGGTAGAAGCATCTGATTAGCGAGCACTCACAGTGAAGGCATCTAACACATGCTGCCCGCTCCACAGTGTTCTGACTCTGGCTGACTTAGTCTATCTGTACTACTATAACAAAAATACATGAAAATGGGAAATGAGAAGGAATGCTGTGTCCTCACCTCGCTTAATGGACAGAGAGGGTACTCCCTTCAGTCTCACACTTTTTTTTTTCTTCTTTTTTTTTTTTTTTAAAAGAAAGGAAAAAAAAAGAATGAAGAAGAGGAAGAAAAAGGAAGAGAGAGAGAGAGAATGGAAGTACTGCTTTCTTGCCCAGGCTAGAATGCAATTTAGTAATGGGTATTGAAAACCACTTTTATACCAATAATTATACTTAATGATGTAGACAGAAAGGAATAAGGGAAGAAAATAACAAACAAGCAGCCAACCAATATTTCATTTAAACCTATGAAATGCTATGCGATTACTGAGGAGTGATTTACTTCCAATTATGTAGTCACTTTTGGAATAGGTGTGAGGTGGTAATGTATATTTTGTGTATTTGAAGTGGAGAGTTCTATAAATGTTTGTTAAGTTTACTTGTTCCGGGTCTGAGTTCAAGTCCTGGATGTCCTTGTTAATTTTCTGTCTGGTTGATCTATAGAATCATTAGCTCTTCTTGTTACATTGATCCTTTTGCCATTATGTAATGTCCTTCTTTGCCTCTTTTGATCTTTGTTGCTTTAAAGTCTACTTTATCAGAAGCGAGAATTGCATCTCCTGCTTTTTGTTTATTTGTTTATTTTTACTCTCTGTTTGGATGGTAAATCTTCCTCCTTCTCTTTGTTTTGAGTCTTCGTGTATTGCTGCATGTGAGATGGGTCTGGATGCAGCACACCAATGGGTTTTGGCTTTTTATCCAATTAGAATACTTGTTCTCCATTAAGCCTTGTTCCATTACTGATGAGGAATTGCGATCCCCTGTAGAGGGAGAGGCATTCTGATTTTGAGTATTCTCTGCCTTTTTAGGCTGGTTTCTTCTCTTCATTATATATTTATCCCTCTGTCGTCTTTGTAATTACCGACTTTCTAACTAGGTTTCTGAGCGGACGTCCAACTTTTGATTCCCAGCTCTGAAATCTGAGCAATCCACTGCGCTGGCCAAAACAGCGGTGTTAAAATTGATGGTGCTTTTCTGCCCGGGAAGCTCCGGACTCTGCACCTAGAACTGCTGCGCTAAGGCGCCAGCAAAACCGCCGCGCCAGCCACAAGAGTCACTCTGGCGACCTGTGGGGCTTCTCCACTGGGAATCTCCTGGTCTGTGAGCAACAAATATACGTCTGAAAGTGTGGCGTCCTCTCGTTCTCTGCGCTTTCACTGGGAGGTACATGCCCAAGCTGCTAGTGATCAGCCATCTTGGATCTCTCTCCAGTCTCAAACTTTTTGAAGGGCACTAATTCCATTAATTAGAGCAGAGCCCTGATGATTTAATTACTACCTAAAGGCCACATTTCCTAATACTGTTGCACTGAGGATTAAGCTTTAACAAGATTTTTGGAAGGGACGTCACCATTTAAATGATAGCACTGGCCAAGATGACCATGTGACCATGTAGTTCTGCAGCCAGCTGAGATGACACTGCTGCCATTGTTGACAGGGAGCCATGAAGGAATTATTTTCTAGGTTCTTGAGGATCAGAAAATATGGCCTAAGGTATGTGGGAAATAAAGGCAGGATATCCCTGCAGGTCCAGGAAGGAGCCCTAATCTCTGCGTTTACATATACTAATCATATTTATTTGCAATGGATATGCCTTTTAGTGACATCCAAGCCAGCTCTAAGGTGACTGCATTAACAATCACAAGGATCTTCTGCACATTAAATGTGATCTTTTTCAAAAAACATGATATAAAAATACTGTAATAAAATTCACAATCCATTCACATTATTACAAGAAATTTCATCATTACATTTGTTAATGAAATAGGAAGAATTCTGAACTCAACATATAATGTTGAATGTTATACATATCTGAATGATGTAAGAGGGGCTTTAAATTTTATATCACCTACTTGTGCAAAAAAATTCTTGTACATCATAACTCTTGAGAATGCAAAAAGATTATTATAAAAGGTTCTCAGTCAGTAGTTTCATTAGCCATTTTAAATATAGAACCTGATTATGAAATGATGATGTTCACATAAGCAAGCTCAAATGTGTCATTAAAAACTGAGTAGAAATTACACACAAATTCAACTTGGGAAATTTTATCCAAATTTAGTAACTGATTTTGTTTTTATTCTGTAATAGTATATGATATGAAGTATAATGACTTTTTTTTTTTTTGACACAGAGTCTCGCTTTTGCCCAGCTAGAGTGCAGTGGCACAATCTCGGCTCACTGCAACCTCTGCCTACAGGGTTCAAACAATTCTCCTGCCTCAGCCTCCCGAGTAGCTAGGACTACAGGTGTGCGCCACCACACCCAGCTAATTTTTGTATATTTAGTAGAGACGAGATTTCACCATGTTGGCCAGGATGGTCTCGATCTCTTGACCTAGTAATCCACCCACCTCGGCCTCCCAAAGTGCTGGGATTACAGGCATGAGCCACCATGCCTGGCCATAATGACCTTTCATAATCAAACCCCCATTAAACATCAAATCCCTTCTAGTTTACCCTGTTATGCAGTGCTATATATGCCATAATAAAAATAATTTATAGAAATTGGCATCAGCTAACAAAATAATAATTGGAATAAGTCATTTTTGCCAAGCCTCTGCTATTCTTTCCATCATGTTGAAGACCAGTGCTAGTTGATTTGAACAAGGCTCAGAATTTATCACTGATCCAATGTATAGATACTGTTTGGGGAAGAGAATAAAAGTAAAAGAGACAAGGCTTTCATAAGGAACTGCAAATGATTGTTGTCACCACCTTTTCAATGCAGTGGTAGTAATAATTTCTGCAGCTTACTCAGGATAACTTTTTATGACAGGGTTCTGTAATTGATCTGGCTCAGCTGGTGGATCCATTAGGGACACTAGACAAGGTACAGTTGCCTCTGATCAGAGTAGCTACAATACCTGAAGAAAGCATTTACTAGAGATTTTATGAATGAAATAAAAGTGTCCATTGAGACAGACAGATCTTTTATACTCATTTTACTTTCGAAATACCTCAAGCAGTATTGTAGAGCACAGTCTGAATATGCTTTACAACTAGATTTGGTGAATATTCACAGTCCATTTACTTAAGAAATGGCCTCTGATGCAATCCATTTCCCATTCTCCTCCTTGCAGGACCTTCTCATCCTCTTCTGTGGCATGTCAGTCTTACATTATGTTTTCATCACTTGATTTGGGCTCTTTTCATTTGACAGTCTGTTTTATTTGCTAGTGTAATAGTTTAGAGCTTACTTTGTGAAAACAGAGACTGACCAGAGACACAAGATTTTAAAATAAGGCCTTTTATATATAAGAACCACATTGCAGCCGGCGTGGTAGCTCACACTTGTAATCCCAGCAATTTGGGAGGCCAAGGCAGGCAGATCACTTGAAGTCAGGAGTTCAACACCAGCCTGGCCAACATGGTGAAACCCCGTCTCCACTAAAAATACAGAAATTAGCCAGACATGGTGGCGGGGGGCCTGTAATCCCAGCTACTTAGGAGGCTGAGGCAGGAGAATTGCTTGAACCCAGGAGGCAGATGTCGCAGTGAGCTGAGATTGTGCCACTGCACTCCAGCCTGGGCAATAGAGCAAGACTCAGTCTCAAAAAAAAAAAAAACACACACACACACATTGCAGGTGAGAAGGAGCAGATGCCTTATGAGCTGCCAGAGGCTTAGGTTCACTCCCTTACCATATTAAAATTGCAAGTTTTCTTTTTTACATAATTATAACTCAAGCCCTTCCCCCTAAAAATTGCTTTGTGGTCAGCCTGAGAAATGAGATGGTGTAATCATGGTGATCAAGTTCTATAAAGGCTATTTGAAAAGATTACTGATAACACATATTTGAAAGAGGTTACAGTCTGTATCCAATAAATGGTATGCATCTCTAAAGCTGCCACAGTGCTACCTTAAGGAGTGAAAACATTGCAGACACATAAAGAAGCCACAGTGTTTGTCCACAGGAGTAAAACACTGAGGTTCTCTTGGTTGGTTGAGATTTTAACTTTTACAATAAGTGACTAGAATTTTTGTTGAGACTACTTTTCTCTTTCATACCATGACAATATTGATTGATGTATATAGAGGTTTATTCTTTCCCACATGCTATGCAAAGTAGGTTACCTGCCTATTCAAGTGAAAATGGTTTCTCTTTAATTTTATATCCATGTTCTTTTTCATCAGTCATAGCCTGTGTATTCAGAACACAAGCTCCATGGAAGGAACTGTCTCATCTAGTTCATCAGGGAATATTAGGTGCACAATAAACATTTATGAATACACAAATTAAAGGAAAGGCATATTTCATCCAAAAAAGAATATCCCTCTTTACTGGCATCCAACCCAAAAATTAATTCTCCCCTCACTACCACCATAATTTGGCAGAATACAAAAATGTCTATATTTCCTGTGTAACTCCAAGAAACATTGATGTATCACAGCTTTAGAGGTGTTTCTGATTAATCTGTTCACACCTATTAGAGTGTAAGCACTATGACAAAAAGCATTATTGTTGTAGAATACACCAAAACCTATGGTAGCAGATGACAGAAAGGGAAGAAACAGATTCTGTCTTTTCCTTCACCTTGATTGCAGACTGTGGATTCCCAATCTGTTCTCTACACTGACTGGAATTCTGGGTAAACAACTACACATTAGGTCAAAGAAAAAATCAGTATCATTTGCAAAAATTTGATCTCAGTGTTTCTTGACTAGGAGAAGCATATCATAAACTTCCTGAGGTCAGTGACCATGGCTTTTTTTTCCCCTACCCCAAACCCATTAGTACCTAATACAATATAGATAAAGAAAAAACACTCAAAAAATAGATGACAGATTCAGACTATAAGCTTGAAAAAGGAAGTACAGGAAACAAATATCAGTTCAATCACTAGTGAATTCCAGAAGGCTGTCCTTGCAGTTACGAAGAGAGGAGAAATGCAGCCCCTGTCCTCTCAGAAGGCCCACACACTGGAGATGCTTCAAAGCAAACTGTGTCTTTCATATAACACCTTTTAAAGAAGATAAAAGTAGCCCCTCTCTTCCTGCTCTTTATACCTTTTTACACTATTTTGGAAATAGCACGGGAAGTGACTCACAGCTGAAAAGCCATTTGTAGCATCACTGAGCCACTAATGGCCACTCACTCCCAGCAGGCTTATTCATGAAAATATGACTGCAGGTTTAACCCAGTGAGCGGCATGCCTCTAATAACATCCAACAGTCCATAGCTGATTCTGAATATACCCCAGGTTCCGAGTGGATCATGGAACTAAATCATCTCTTATTCCAGCTTGCTCATTTTGAACCAACTCATTTTACAGTGTGGTTAGCATAGCCTTTTCAGTTAAGGATGATTGCTCAAAGCACTTATGGCAATGTTGTCTTAGCATAGCATCTAGAGTGAGGCAGTTGACACAAATTGCATCTTATGCTCCTTGAGATTTAATGCTGTTACTGCCAAGAGAATATTTTTGCAATGGTTACTGATGTATAACAAAATAAAACATTCATCAAAATCAAACTCCTAATCAACATTCCTATTTAGTCCAAGATTCCAATTATATCACCTTTCTAGCAACCAAGAAGACAATTAAAAAAACCTACATTTCCTAATGCTGAACGCCTTTGATATGATAAGAATAGAGGGAAAAAATTATTTCCATTGTGCAAGTCCTTTGGTTCCCAAATAAATAAATTGACATTTTAAAGATTTCATACTTAAAATGCTATTCATTCACTCTTTACTTCTTAATCTATACTAAACCTAAATGTTTATTGTAGAGCTCAAAAAATTACAATGATGCATTCATTCTCTCTGTATTCTATATTGAAGGAAAAAAAGAAAACATAGGAAAGAAAGCCACCCTAAACGTGGAGGATACACTAGGTATCTTATAAAACAATCTTTGCTTAACAATACATTCCATTTTCATTTCCTAGAAGCATATTGTGATGGCAGTCATAAATTTTAAACTGCCTAGTTAGATTTTATACCAAGCAATACAATTTAGCCTTCTGTGGATCAATGAACTCTTTGGTTCACCATGAATTAAATGGTCCCACAAATCACCACATACAAGATAATGTGCACAGTGTGCATATTTTCCTATTAATTACTTCTCCAAAGCTAACATAATTAAGTACTGACCCTATTACATTGGCTCCTTCTTTTAATTACAGTTCTACACCCTGTAATAATGTTAAAGAAAGCATTTTTGAGTTCACCTGGCTTTATAATCAGAATTTTCTATTCTATTTCTATGATTTTCATTTTAGTTGGCCTGATCTTTACAGGTCTAATATTAGACTTAGCTATAGTCAGGTATGGCTCTGGTTGGAGGGTGTTATTCTCCTTTAGTCCCACTTATTCACTGTTTGTCCAAAAATGTGCCTGGGAAGGACTCAAATAAAAGCAGATTGAAATAAGAATAAATAGACTGTATTTGTTTGCATGGAATTTTAGCTTCAGTGTGTTGGTCATTTGTTCTTTATAGTCATTTAATTGCACTGTTGAATGTAACATATAGTTTTCCAAAATTTGATAAATGAATATATTCAACAGTCAATATATTCAACAGCTTTGGTCTTTCTGTGAAGTCTGTGGTCACAATTATCATGGCTTCTGTATACCAGTGGTCATTGTATTACCCAGAAGTGAACATCAGAGAATGCACAAAAAGAAAAATATGCCACCAGAAAAGGAAATTATTCTTATCTCCAAACTGTAATTTTGGTATATCTCTTTTTATTTACTTCTTATAGAAAAAAATGCCTCCACAAACTTTTTGATGAGTAGGCTATAAATGGTTTGGGAAGTCTGCCCTGCTGGGATAAGTTCTCCAAATTTGGAAAACTATTAAGTTTTACCTAAACCAATGAAGTTTTTGAAGTAGCCAAAGTATATAAACACTCCTCTGAGAAGTTAAATGTTTACAATTTGAACTTTAGATTTAGAAAGAATATACTAGCCAGAGTAATCAGACAAAAGAAAGAATTAAAGGGCATCAAAATTGGTAAAAAGGAAGTCAAACTATTGCTGTTCGTTGATGACATGGTCATATACCTAGAAAGCCCTAGAGACTCATCCAAAAAGCTCCTAGATCTGATAAAAGAATTCTGTAAGGTTTCAGGATACAAAATCAGTGTATGCAAATCAGTAGCACTGCTATATACCAACAATGACCAAGCTGGGAATCAAATCAAGAATTCAATCCCTTTTACATCTGTAAAATAAACAAATAAATGAAATACTTAGGAATATATGTAACCAAGGAAGTGGAGATCTCTACAAGGAAAACTACAAAACACTGCAGAAAGAAATCATAGACAACACAAACAAATAGAAACACATCTCATGTTCATGGATAGGTAGAATTAATATTGTGAAAATGACCATACTGCCAAAAGTAATCTACAGATTCAATGCAATTCCCACCAAAATACCATCATCATTCTTCACAGAACTAGAAAATAACAATCCTAAAATGTATATGGAACAAAAAAAGAGCCCACATAGCCAAAGCAAGACTAAGCAAAATGAACAAATCTGGAGGCATCACATTACCTGACTTCAAACTATACTATAAGGCTATAGTTACCAAAACAGCATGGTACTGGTATAAAAATAGGCACATAGACCAATGGAACAGAATAGAGAACCCAGATGTAAAGCCAAATACTTAAATCTAACTATCTTCAACAAAGAAAACAAAAGTATGAAGTGGGGAAAGGACACCCTATTCAACAAATGGCCTTGGGATAAATGGAAAGCCACATGGAGAAGAATGGAACTGGATCCTCATCTCTAACCTTATACAAAAGTCAACTCAAGAGGAACCAAAGACTTAATCTAAGACCTAAAACTATAAAAAGTCTAGAAGATAACATCAAAAAAAACTCTTCTAGATGTTGGCTTAGGCAAAGAATTCATGTCCAAGAACCCAAAAGCAAATGCAACAAAACCAAAAATAAGTAGATGGGACCTAATTAAACTACAAAGTTTCTGCACAGCAAAAGGAATAATCAGCTGAGTAAACAGACAAACCAGAGAGTTGGCAAAAATACTCATACATGCATCTGACAAATGACTAATATCCAGAATCCATAAGGAACTCAAACAAATCAGCAAGCAAATAACAATCGCATCACAAAGTGGGCAAAGGACATGAGTAGGCATTTCTCCAAAGAAGATATATGAATGGCCAACAAACATTTTTAAAATGCTCAACATCACTAATTATAAAAAAATGCAAATTTAAACCACAATGAGATACCACCTTACTCCTGCAAGAATGGCCATGATTTAAAAATGCAAAAATAGTAGATGTTGGCATACATGTGGTGAAAAGAGAACACTATTACACTCCTGGTGAGAATGTAAACTAGTACAACTACTATAGAAAACAGTTTGGAGATTTCCCAAAGAACTAAAAGTAGAACTATCATTTAATCCAGCAATCCCACTACAGGGTATCTACCCAGAGAAATAGAAGTCATTATATAAAGATGACATTTGCACATGCATGTTTATAGCAGTACAATTTGCAACTGCAAAAATACGGAACCAGCCTAAATTCTCATCAACAAACAAGTGAATAAAGAAAACGTGACACACACACACACACACACACACACACACCATGGAATACTACTCAGCCATAAAAACAAATGAAATAATGGCATTTATGAAATAATGGCATTTATAGCAACCTGGATGGAACTGGAGACCATTGTTCTAAGTAAAGTAATTCAGAAATGGAAAAATAAACATCATATGTTCTAACTTAGAAGTGGAAGCTAAGGTATGAGGATGCAAAGGCCTAGGAATGATATAATAGGCTTTGAAAACATGTGGGAAAGGGTGGGAGAGAGATGAGGAATAAAAGACTAAACACTGAGTACAGTGTACACCACTTGAGTAACAGGTGTACCAAAATCTCAGAAATTACCACTAAAGAATTTATCCATATAACCAAAAACCACCTATTCCCCAAAAACTACTGAAATAAAACAAAAAAATTAAAAAATAAAATAAAAGGAATATATAGCAATGTTTTTAAAAAGACAATGAGTGAATGAATCTAAAAAATATTCAGAAATTACTATTTTTGTACTAAATAAATATTTAAGGGTATTTCTAGTATAATTGTGATATTTTAAAAAATATTGTTTTTTAATCTCTCAAAAGAAATGTTTTCAGAAATTAAAAAAGCTAAAAAAACTTAGAGAATAATAATATAGTCAGGATTATTTATGTGCGACTG
Source organism: Aotus nancymaae (assembly GCF_030222135.1). Taxonomy (NCBI): domain Eukaryota; kingdom Metazoa; phylum Chordata; class Mammalia; order Primates; family Aotidae; genus Aotus; species Aotus nancymaae. The sequence continues at coordinate 20,786,870 of NW_026988465.1, forward strand.
TGTGTGTATTAGTCCATGTTCGTGCTGCTGATAAAGACATACCCAAGACTGGGAAGGAAAAGATGTTTAATGGACTTACAGTTTCACATGGCTATGGAGCCCTCATAAATGTGGGAGAAGGCAAGGAAGAGCAAGTCATGTATCACTGGATGGTGGCAGGCAAAGAGAGAGCTTGTGCAGGGAAACTCCCTTTTTTAAAACCACCAGATCTTATGAAACTTACTCACTATCATGAGAACAGCACAGAAAACGTCCACACCCATGGTTCACTTACTTCCCACTGGGTTCCTCCCATGACACGTAAGAATTTGGGAGTTACAGTTCAAGATAAGATTTGGGTGGGGACACTGTCAAACGATGTCTGTGTGAAACTAAAACCTTAATGTAAATACTCAAGATTATCTAGTGATGGTTAAATAAAGGATACATATACCTGCTAAACATAAGTGAACCTTGAAAACATGATGTTTTGTGAAACAAGTCAGTAAGAAGAGAGCACATACTATATGATTCCATTTACAGCTGACCCTTGAACTCCACAGGTCCACTCACAGAGAGGTCATTTTCAATAAAAGTTGCACCAAGTGTACCTGTCCCTGTTGCCTCCCTTTCCCCCTCCTCCACCTCTGCCACCCCTGAGACAGCAAGACCAACTCCTCCTTTTCTCTCCTCCTCAGCCTACTCAAGACAACTGGCTGAAGACCTTTATGATGATTCACTTCCACCTAATGAACAGCAATTATTTTTTTTCTTCCTTATCTTCACATTTTTTCTGGCTTGCTTTATTGTAAGATGATAGTATATAATAATGTAACATACAAATATGTTTATGATATCAGTAAAGTTTCCAGTCAATAGTGGGCTGTTAGTACTTAAATTTTGGGTGAGCCAAAAGTTATATACAGATTTTCAACTGCATGGGAGATTGACACCCATAACCTCCACATTGTTCAAGAATCAATCATATATAAAATGTCCAGACTAGGCAAATCCAGAGACAGAAAGTAAATTAGTGTTGCCAGGGGCTCAGAGCCAGGGACAAGGGCTTCAGGGGTAGGAGCAATATGAGGGAACTAGAATAACTGCTGATGGGTAGAGGTTTATTTTTAGGATGTTGAAAATGCTCTACAATTGATCATGGCAACAATTGCCTAACTCACCAAATTTACTAAAAGCCACTGAATTGTACATTTTCAATGGTGAATTGTATAGTATGTAATTACATAACAATAAATCTATCATATTAAGAAAAACATGAGCTTTGGAATGTGAATTTCTGCTATAAATAAGGATAAAAAACCTTGTATCAGGACCCTTAATAGTACTGGTCAATGGATTTTCTTTTTAAATATTCCTAAATTAGTCACACATATCAGAATTTCTAATATTTAGAATTTATGTTTTACAAAGGAAGTGACTATCTTATGTACTGTCCCAGAGAAGGTGAAGCGGAACAGTGGATGCAATTATCTAAATCACCAGAGCAAATATCTCCCTATTCCACTGAGAAGGGCTATGGATCTGCTGCCACCCAAAGAAAAAAATGATTCAGCATCTGCATTGAACAGATTATCCATTTGATCAGATTGTCCATTTCAGATTGATCAGAACTACCAAGCTACTGTTCACATCTCTGGCTAGCCCAATTTGCTCCTAAATATCACTGTGTTTCTAGGTCCTCAGACACTTGTCAATATGCTAACACCACATCCTGGCAAGTGTTGGACCCTCTACCTGCCCCCGTCGTTATACTTAGGAAAAGAGAGATTTACAGTGTAACACACAACTGAAATAAACCTGAAAAAATTAACATGGTTGACATTCTATTTATGGCAGAGAATTATGTCTCGATAATACAAAATAAAATTATATTAAGTACTCACGAGCAAAGCCAGGACCTGGTTTTACTCACCCAGCGACACCCTGTCTCCAATCCAACCTAGGTCACAGGTGACAGGGAGTAGCTCACCAAAGTCAGTTTCATTCCTCTTGACAAATTTTACAGGCATCATCTGTTTCGTTAAAGAGTTAGGGAAGCCAGGCCACAGAGGGCATGAGCGATGAATTTACAGTTCTATGAAACAAGAAATGAAGGCTCCTGCCTGACTTCATTTAACAAGAAGGCAATTTTACAAAGCACTCAGGTCATGCCTACATGTTCGCCATACTTTAATTCTTTGGGTGAATTTATATAAATCTAATGGTAGATTTTAAAATAGATGGAGAGACAGACAAGAGACATAAATAAATTAATAAATAAAATTTTGTAGAAAGCATAGCAAGAGTGAAATGCAAGATCCGTCGAGAATCAACCATCCAAAACCAGCACTGCTCATGTCACTTGACTCCTGGGGAGAAGAGATGTGTGTCAAAGCCCGTACATGTCAAATGTACTAGGACCCATCACTTCTTTCTTAGCAAGAAGAGAATATTCAGCATTGCCCTAAACTAAGTCACTTGTCTGGTGATCCTGGCAGCAAATGTCAGAAATTGTTGCCCTTCACTTTATCTGTCACTGACACTTGACCATAGAGTTTTTTAATTCTTCACCAGAGAAAGGAGAAAGTCAACTTAGTGGAGGAGGTGGGGCCGTCAGGGGAATGACGGGAAATGATACACTTTATGAAAATGATGGATTGTCCCAACTGAGTCCATGCACTCCCTGTTCAGAACAGTTGGGACAGGTCGTTATTATCCTAGCATGATTCAGAGATGGCTCACTCCTGCCATTAACATGGAAGCAACTTGAAAGCCTATGACATTCCATCCAGGGGAGACACATCTGACTGTGCCCACTCAGGAGTCTGCTGATGTCTGAATAAGCATCCGTTCATTTCTGTGGCCTGAAAGCTGTGACTGGCAAGCTGTCTGTGGAAGGCAAATGGGAGCTTTGATTGTCACTGAGTTGGGTCACATTTTGCAAACTTCCGATGGTATTGAGTGGAAGGAAAATAGAGACTCCTCTCCATTGCAATGCACTCTTTGGAAATTTAAGAAGGTAGGGGAAATACATAGAGGATCCATGATTTTCCATGAAGACTGAGTAGGTGTAAGGACAATGCTCACATGCCTTAAGCTTTATTTTTACCCTCAGTAAAAACCAGTGCCAAACAAAGACTAGAGAAAGCAATTGCCACTGAGCCCTGAGAGAGCACCCTCTGTGAGCTGCCATGAGCAGAAAATGAAGGTTGTAAATGATTCCATTAGATAAACAAGTGTACCAAAGTTTGAGAGCACGAATTGCACAGAAGGTATATTTTGAAAAGACTGATCAGGCTGCCCCATTAAAGACGCTGTGTTCTCAGACTGCAATTTGTCCCCTAGTTGGAAGGGAAAGATACAGGCAAATAAAAAGAAGGGAGCACTTACACCATTGATGTTCCAGGATTAACAATAGATTGTGTTTAGAAACGGTGAGCAATAATGGGCTTGGGTCCTTGGAGTGCTCTCAAGCCATGAGCATCATTTCTGTAAGAGAGTCCCTCAGGTTGTATGTCACCGAGTGTCCCACCTATGACCACGGACTCTGCTTACCACATCTCTAGACATTCTGAAAAGGACAAAAAGAGAATGAGCTGAAAGAAGCTACAATTATTCTTGACATTTTAGAATGCACCTTTGCCATGTTCAGAATATTCTGTCACAGGCTTTAAAATGAGAACTATTATAGGAGAAAGTCTAGGCAGAAGTCTCCTTTTGAAAGAGAGCTCACCTGTATCCAGCGTTGCCTCAAATTGAAACAGATTTTAAGGACTGATTGAAAGGTCTTCATTTCAACATAGTGAAAGACATTAGTAACTCCTTCTAGCTTTATGCTGGTTAACTTATGATTAAGAAGTGAAATGGAGAAATACAAACTTTTTGTTAAGAGACTAGAAAGAAACAGGTCGCTCAGGCTAGCTCTAGATGCAAGCTTATTAATGATATATCTTCTTCTTTATACGTGCCTTCTTCAAGTTTTCTTCAATGGTCATATGTTACTTTCATATTAAAAAAAAGTTGTCAAAAAAAGAAAAAGAAAGAAAACTGTTACTATTACTCTTTAATTTGCAAAAGGAATAGAAAAAAGGCAAAATACAGTTAATGATGATTGTTGGCTTTTTTCCTCTTTTTTTTTGGCTTATGAATGTTCACTTGCTCCAGCACCACCTGTTTATCTATCTTACTTTTTTATTTTATTTTATTTTAAACAGGGCCTCACTCTATCACCCAGGCTGGAGTGCAGTGGCACAATCATACCTCACTGCAGCCTCAAATTTCTGGGCACAACCTTTTGCCTCAGTTCCCCAAGTGGCTGAGACTACAGGCACATGCTTCCATGCCTGACTACTTTTTAAATTTTTTGTAGAGATGGAGTTTCATTATGTTGCCCAGGCTGGTCTTGAACTCATCGACTCAAGCAATCCTTCTGCCTCCACTTCCCAAAGTGCTGGGATTATAGGCATGAGTCACCATGCCTAGCCATGGTGATTTGCTTTGACAGGTAGGTAAGTGACATCTATGTGTTTTTTTCTTTCAACTCTTCTGTAATTTTCAAATTTTCTACAAAGAACAAATATTTTAATTAACAAATAGTTTGAGGAGCAATGGAAATTTGGAAAGAAAATGTTGCCTTATTCAATTTTAATTGCCTGGAAATTTAGGTAAGAGATTATTGTTTCTAATTGGGAAAAGGATGAGCAAACTGGTCCCAAGATGCTTCTTCAGGCAAATGGCAAGGACTAGGAAGCTTCTACCTGCAGCCAGCGGTGGCTCAGGCAGATCTTACAATCACCACGCAGTGTGGATTTGAAGGCCTCCAAAAGCCCTGAACTCCAAAACCTCTTTTCTTTCCTAAAAGAACACTCATGCGAGCCTCTTGATGTGTCTGATGTTATTGCCATTTCAGTCATTTACTTCTTCATTGCCTATGAATGTGTTCTCCAGAATTGCCCTTCGTAAAATGTAAATGTCCTTGGGAGGAGGATTAGTGGTCACAGGCAATTCAGAAAGATTAAAGGTGCTGTGAGAACGTAGACTAGACTCAGGCTCCAGCTCCGAGGCTTTCTCTACGCAGTGAAGTCTTGCACACATTAACTTCTATTGAAATCAATTTTTGTTCTATAAAATGATCACTACACCAAAAGAATTGATGACAAAAGCCAAAATAGACAAATGGGACCTGATCAAACTCCACAGCTTCTGCACGGCAAAAGAAACAGTCATTAGAGTGAATCGGCAACCAACAGAATGGGAAAAAATTTTTGCAGTTTACCCATCTGACAAAGGGCTGATATCCAGAATTTACCACGAACTAAAGCAGATTTACAAGAAAAAAACAAACAAGCCCATTCAAAAGTGGGCAAAGGATATGAACAGACACTTTACAAAAGAAGACATACATGAGGCCAACAAACATATGAAAAAATGCTCATCATCACTGGTCATTAGAGAAATGCAAATCAAAACTACATTGAGATACCATCTCACGCCAGTTACAATGGCGATTGTTAAAAAATCTGGAGACAACAGATGCTGAAGAGGATGTGGAGAAATAGGAACACTTTTATACTGTTGGTGGGAGTGTAAATTAGTTCAACCATTGTGGAAGACAGTGTGGCGATTCCTCAAGGACCTAGAAATAGAAATTCCATTTGACCCAGCAATCCCATTACTGGGTATATATCCAAAGGATTATAAATCGTTCTACTATAAGGACACATGCACACGAATGTTCATTGCAGCACAGTTTACAATAGCAAAGACATGGAACCAACCCAAATGCCCATCGATGACAGACTGGACAGGGAAAATGTGGCAATATACACCATGGAATATTATGCAGCCATCAAAAACGATGAGTTCGTGTTCTTTGTAGGGACATGGATGAACCTGGAAACCATCATTCTCAGCGAACTGACACAAGAACAGAAAATCAAACACCACATGTTCTCACTCATAGGCGGGTGTTGAACAATGAGAACACATGGACACAGGGAGGGGAGCACTGCACACTGGGGTCTGCTGGGTAGAAATAGGAGAGGGGACAGTGGGGGGTGGGGAGTTGGGGAGAGATATCATGGGGAGAAATGCCAGATATAAGTGAAGGGGAGGAAGGCAGCAAATCACACTGCCACATGTGTACCTATGCAACAATCTTGCATGTTCTTCACATGTACCCCAAAACCTAAAATACAATAAAATAAAATAAAATAAATTTAAAAAATGATCACTGAAGAGATTATTTTGAACAGTATGGAAAAACTGAAGTGATTGAAGTCATGACTGATCAAGGCAGTGGCCAGGAGCTTTGCTTTTGTCACCTTTGATGACCATGATTCCATGGATAAGATTGTCATTCGGAAATACCGTACTGTGAATGGCCAGGGCTGCAAAGTTAGGAAAGCCCCATGAAAGCAAGAGGTGGCTAGTCCTTCATCCAGCCAAAGAGGTCGAAGTGGTTCTGGAAACTTTGGTGCTGGTCATGGAGGTGGTTTCTGTGGGAATGACAACTTTGGTCGTGGAGGAAACTTCAGTAGTCATGGTGGTTTTGGTGGCAGCTGTGGTGCTGGTGGATATGGTGGCCATGGGGATGGCTATAATGGATTTGGTAATGATGGAAGCAATTCTGGAGGTGGTGGAAGCTACAATGACTTTGGCAATTACAATAATCAGATTTCAAATTTTGGACCCACGAATGGAGGAAACTTTTGAGGCAGAAGCTCTGGTCCCTATGGTGGTGGTGGCCAATACTCTGCCAAACTATGAAACCAAGGCAGCTACGGCGGTTCTAGCAGCAGTACCTATGGCAGTGGCAGGAGATTTTAATTAGGAAACAAAGCTTAGCAGGAGAGGAGAGTCAGAGAAGTGACAGGGAAGCTACAGGTTACAACCGACTTGTGAACTCAGCCAAGCACAGTGGTGGCAGGGCCTAGCTGCTGCAAAGAAGACATGTTTTAGACAAATACTCATGTTTATGAGCAAAAAACTTGAGGACTATATTTGTGACTAATTATATAACAGGTTATTTTAGTTTCTGTTCTGCGGAAAATATAAAGCATTCCAAAAAAGGGTTTTAATGTAGATTTTTTTTTGCACCCATGCTGTTGATTGCTAAATGTAATACTCTAATCATGAAGCTGAATAAATGTCTTTTTTTTAATGTGTTGTGTAAAGTTAGTCTACTCTGAAGCCATCTTGGTAAATTTCCCTCAACAGTGTGAAGTTAGAATTCCTTCAGGACGATGCCAGGTTGTATTTGGAATTTATATACAATCTGCTTGGGTGGAGAAGCCATTGTCTTCAGAAACCTTGATGTAATTGAACTGATAGTTAGTGTTGCGACCTGAAGTTCACCATTAAAAGGGATTACCCAAGCAAAATCACGGAATTATTTGTTATAAAAATGATTGTTAGCACATCGTACACAATATATCTAAATTGAATAATGGTACCAGATAAAATTATAGATAGGAATGAAGCTTGTATATCACCCATTATCCTGTGTGATCAGTAAATGATTTAATTCTCTCGAAAAAAATAAATCAATTAAATAAAATAAAGGAGTGGACTCTGAATTCCTCATGAGCCTTCGTGCATGTGAATTCCATCAGCATGAGTTCTCGGTTTAGATGGCTGCCACCTAGAAACAGTGCAGAGGGAATGGACAACGAGATGGACATATATTCATGGGGGCATCAAGGGGAAAGGAAAAATTCAGACGCCTGAGATATTTCGGAAGAGTCAGATCAGCCCAAGTGACCTGGGCACTGTCGTGTGCCCCAAGAGCAGAGCATCTCCCCAAAGAAAAACTCTATCCACTTCACAGCTTTTCCTAAATTGGTCTTAATTCTGAATCAAGAGCCTCAGTTCAATTTTTACTGTCAGGACACCATCATATTATGTGTGGATTTTTTAAATGACATTTTCCAGAGGAATGATTGAGAGTGGTAACTCTGTTAATACTCTTGCAAAATGGAGGTCTTAAAAATCCATGGTCCTTCTCCCATGTTTACATCAACAGGAGCAATGGAAACTTCTTTCTCATCACAAATTCATCACAAATGAGAGGGGAAAACATATACATAACTAGTATGCTTTTCTGTAATGATAAAGGAAAGGTTAATTGTTTTTCTCCTCCACTGGAAACAAGGAGAGTTATTAATGAGGAAGGAGGAAGGCAGCACCAGCTTAAGCAGGAATGAATCAAAGGCAGAAGAAAGAAATCAGGTGTTTTCCTGCCGAATGATGTTATTTTCTTAGGAGAAAAGTGTTTTCACACTTTGAATGCATTTTCTGCTGCTACACAATTATCTTTCTAGTTTTTATTTATATGAATGAAATGAAATTCTATGGATCAATATGACATAAAATTAATCCAGCAGCTTTTCACTACGGATCCCTCTGTGTTGGACTTAGATTCAGCCTCGTACTGCTTGAATCACGACATGCTTACCCCATCCATAAAGAGGACCTTGTTCCAAAATTAAAAGTTTGCTTTTACCAAGTCTCCCTTTTCATTATCAAGTTTCCTACCCTGATTTGTCACAGTGCCACTGGCTAGACTGCTCTCAAACTTGATGAACTGAATCAGAAGATTACTCTGTGGAAACTGAAAGCCTAAAATAAATTGAGATGATTCACTCTGGAGCCCTTTGCTATTTTAAAATTTTCGGACAAGCTTCCTGGCATCCAGAAGTAAAAAACGAGCCTAACTTGGCACCTTGATTTGTTAACTCAGAGAGATCCAGTCAGTCCTGCACTGAATTCATGTGGAACTCAATGATGCCAAGTTGATTAAAAGGGAAAAAGTTGCCACCTCATTGCTACAGTTTGTCAATTTGTCATTTGTTTTTTGAGATAGCTAGCATGGCAATTTGGTTAAAGGATTCCCAAAATAGATTACATTAAGATTACCTTAACAGATTCGATTAAGTGTAACAGGATCAGCAACTCATGGAGCTGGAAGTAAAATTATTTTTACCATAAGTAAGCCAATTATGCCTCTGGAAGTAAAGTCTAAATAATAGATGCATAAACACTACAAGGTCAAGTCATAGTCAATCTTTAAAAAGTAAACAGTTGACCAATCACTTAAAGCATGTGCCTTCTGAGTAGTTTTTCCAGCAGTGTTGATGAATTTAGACTGTTTTATCCACACTGTCATCAATGTCTTCTCTTGACCAACTCTAAATATTTGTAAGATGGTAAAACAAGACCTAGTTTGAGACATTAGCCACCGAGAACTAACCACCACAGGCACTGACCCAGAGACGTGGGCTGTGCCTCCATCTTGTGGGAAAACACAAGTTTGACAGACCATAGGCATGACAGTAAGCTAGTAAACCTGGGGGCCCAAACCTCAAAGTAAACAGTGTTATTTAAGTGACATATTATGACGACGGCACAACCGTGTGAACATAACCAGCACTGAACTTTTTTTTAATCTTTGTCTTTATGTAAGCAATCTCTATGTGTTAATCTGTTTTATACTGCTATAAAAAATATCTGACGCCAGGTGATTTATAAAGAAAAGAGATTTATTTGGCTTATGGTTCTGCAGGTGGTCCAAGAAGCATGGCATCAGTATGTGTGCTCCAGGGAGCTTCCATTCGTGGCCGAAGGTGAAGGGAAGCAGGCATCACATGGCAAAAGAGGAGTAAGAGTGAGCAGAAGAAGGTGCAAGGCTCTTTTTAACCATCAGATTTCATAGGAACTAATAGAGGGAGAACTCACTCATTACTGCAAGGATGGCACCAAGGTGGTCATGAGATCCGGCCCCATAACCCAAACACCTCCCTCTAGATCTCAGCTCCAACATAGGGATCAAATTTTGTTGGGGAAAGCAGCAAAGGAGAAAGAACTTAGAGTGCCTATGGAAATTGGTTACGAGTAACATATAACCTGGGAATAAACCATAGCAAACTGCAGGAGGCCTCTGGGGAGGCAAACTTCTCCATGCCTCATGTTCCGGTGCAGGGTGACCTCGGCTCTGTTACCATAAACATTGTGTTCAAGGACATAAAACCCCTCTGAAGCACTATCACCTAGCCAGACTTGTAGGCTCCTTGTAAGGCCCGTGTTCCACCAGCTGCACATAGATAACAGGCTAAAGATAATGACATATTCTTGTTTTGTGAAACTCCCAAACCACCACTGTTATCAATCTTTAGAATGACACACCAGTTCCAGCTCACTGATTCAGTTCCGGCTCACTGATTCACCCCACCATCACGTCACCCTCTCCTCACCATCAGTCCACCCCTACCCTATAGATTATAACTAATAAATAGTGTGAGAGATCAGAGCTCCAGGCCTTCACTGCCTCCACTACAAGTGATGGCCCTCTTGTCTCACTTTCATTCTTAATCTTTTTTCTCATTCCTTTGTCACCACCAAACTCGAGGTACCCATGGGTAATGGGGGCTGGTTCCCTACAAATTTCAACATGAGATTTGGAGGGGGCAGATATCTAAACCATCACATTCTGTTTCTACAAAGTATATTCAAAATATGTCATAAGCCAAAACCTAGGTTGGTTCTCTCAACACTAATAACACTATAGCTAACGCCTATCCAGTACCTACATGTGCCAGATACCCTTCTTGGCAATTTATGTATATTAAGTCATTTAACTCAAACTAACGCCATCTGTATTATTTCAACCAAATTCTGGTGCTTGGTTGAATGTCAAGAATATGGTCTTTAAGCAAAAGGTTCCTTATCCTAGACCCTGCCCTTTAAAAGGCATTAGTCTACCACTTCTCCAGCCACGCCCTTCCTGTATTCATAGCGCCTAAAGAACCAAGAGAACATGCCCACAGAAGCCCATACTTCTAGATGCAATCCTAGCACCTGAGATCTGAAACTCTCTACCTACACATCACAGAGCCTGCTTCCCAGACCTGAGCAGGCCTGTTCCCTTGGAACTGCTGGTTGTTGAATGGATGTACTGAAATGGATATGAATAAATTAATTATTTAATTAACTGATTAGCACACAAACGTTAGTGCATGAGTTTTTAAGAATCTGTTGTGATTGCCAAGAGAACTTTTTTTTTTTTTGGCCTCCTGATTGCTTATCTTTTTTTGGGAAAAGTGAGGTTGACATTTAAATTCCAATAAGGCAAGCTGTCCTACAAATTACAATAAAAAAGGTAGCACTCAATGGAAACAGTTTGTGATAGTGGCATTTTGTCTGAGGATTTAAAATTCTTTAAAAAAAACTGATTAAAAAATGTTGAATTCTTAAATACTTGACTCTTTAGGAGAAGGAATCTGCTTCCAATAACTTTCATTACACTTTTCAAAAAATATTCCTAGCATTTTCAGTTAGCAGACAGAATAATTAACCGAATCTCTAAATACCTTTCTGTTCTTTGGCCTCGTGTGGTAGATGCAATATTTCATCTCTTAGTCATTTCAGCCAGGGTCCTTCCTGATTGTTTTATGACTTAATTACAATGATTACATCATGTTTATACACTATGCCTGCACAGCACAGTGCAAGCTTTTATAACACACCCGAGCAGGAGAAGAACCAATGGGTATGCTTGTTGGATACAAAATCGCCTAATGGGCTGCAACTGTGAAGCAGGAAGCTTTTCCAAGAAAATATACAACATCATTAGTTGAGGATGCTGTCTCATACAGCAAGACTAGGGGTCTGCTTTTCAACCCAGAGATTTCAAACAGACCAAATAGATCTTTTAGTCTTCATTTAAGGAAAGCTCAGGGTACAGGAGCCAGCATCCCTTGTTTTTTCTCTTCACTATGACAAGCAGTCGCAATCTAGTGGGGAAAAAAATGCCAGGAGAGTATCATGAAACTAGCTGCACTCAAATATAAAAATTGGATTTGTTTTTTTCCTTCCTTGGATTTACTTCAAACCTTGGAGGCAACCGGCTAACTTATATATGCCCCAGCCTAGACCCAGATTCGAGACTTCCCTGTCTTAAGTTGCTGGAAAGACTATCACAGCACATTTTAGAGCAGGGCTTCTCAACTGGGAGAGATTCTGCATGCCCAGAGGACATGAGATCACATCTGGAAACACCTTTGCTGGTCATAACTCCAGGTGGGCAGAGAGGGTCGTACTGGTATCTAGTTAACAGCCCACAATGCACAAGACAGCGCCCCATAGCAAAGAATTATCCATCTCAAAATGCCAGTTGTGTCAAAGTTGAGAAACGCTGTTTTAGAAGGACAAAGGCATGGTTAAAACAACGCCGAATGCTGCTAGTGTTGAGCCATAAATGATTTCCCCTGTCAGGTGTTCCTACCCACACACCCCAAGAAACACATAGATTGTTTATGGAGTCAGGCTGGGACCACACAAACGGAACTTGTGGGTGGCGCAGAATCAAATATAATTCTGCGTTGCCATAGAACACCTCTCCCTAGGGAGATCAAAATGCTTTTCAGAGAGTTATTCCATTGGGAGAGAGAACTGAGAGTTGCGGGGATCCATATTTCACAGATGAGAAAACAGTAGGCCAGGAGAGGGTATCATTTGCTCAAGGTTATTCCATGAATCACATTCAGCGCTCAGAAAACAAAGAGAGGCCAGACACAGGAGAGAATTCTGAAAGAATGTAACAGGACAGAAAATGATCTTGGCTGTATGCCATTTTGGTGGCACAAATCTTTTCTACATCCTGAGCTCCTGGTGTCAAGAAAAGCAAAGTCTCCTGTACGGGGCAGCTTGTGGGTTTCTCCCCTGAAGAAGCAGCCCTGGAGGAATCTCACATCTCCTCCCTTCGAGCCATCAAGCACCCTCACCTGACAAACCCAATTCCCAGGACTATTCTGCAGATGTTTACACTGTCAGCTGATTTAATGGACTGCAGAAATGAGTTGGTCTGTTTGTTAAAATAGTCATCGTAATGAAAAAGATGGACGACATCTGCCCTCATTCTCTGTCAGTCTGTCACAAATCTGTAGCTCCTTCTGATCAATCACTGCGGTATGCATTATGTAGACACCAAACATGAAATGTCAGCCTATGTATCTAATTGTTCTTGTGAGCCTTATGGGAAAATGACAGGTGGGCCCCGCTGTTTCCCTTTATAACCAGCATTAATTGGCACCTTTGTTATCTAGCCATGGAGATCCTGATTGGAATGGTTTTAAGGCTCCAGTAATGCTTTCAATGGGAAACATGATTCAGAAAGATTCTTACTAAATGGAAAAGTGCAGGGAAATCTCAGAAACTCTATGATCCCAGTCATATTTGATCAAGAATGTTCACGGACACTAGGTCTTGTATATTTGTTCAATATTTAAAGAGAAATTCAAAAAAGCCTGCAGATGAACATTTTCTATTTTCACCTAGGAAACTGAGGGACCCTATAGAAAGAGGGGAAGCATATTCCCAGATAACCAGGGAATACAAAGTGAAAGGGTCATTTTCTCCCACTGATTCCTGGGATACTTTGGGTAACATGCATTTGTACAATTTTAGGGGCAGGATCCTGATACAAGAATGGACTTTGACATCAAATACCCTACTGGGTCATTAATCTTTCTTAAGATACCTCCAATAGCAAAATTTACGTTTCTGCTTTAATATTTTCAATGAAGATGCATTCACTGCCTTCCAGGATTCCATTTAGATGGGAGTCTTTTAAAAGGATAAAAGACGCCAACCCTGAAATATCTCAGTGCATTCAGCATAGCACAAACAGTATTACTAAGAATTTTCTATCTATAAATACGAACTCTCTTGTTCAACTTACTTAAAGCAAAAACAATTTTAAAGCTGACTTCAAGTCCCTATAATCAATTTTTTGTCTTATTGCAAATATACACAGCAAATGAATTAACTTATTTTCATCCTGGAGGACAAGTAATTTTTAACCTACTCTGTGCTAAAAGAAAAGATTTTCCCTACCGTCAAATTAGGATCTATCCTGTCCTATACACAAGAAAGCTGTGAACGCAGTGGCAGTGCAAAGCCTACTACCAAGATAAAACTCAATACTGAAAATCCCAAACTTCCACTTGGTTCCATATTCAATATGATTCATGTAAGATTACTGGAAATAAATGGCTACATAAAGTTGCTGCAACAAATAAAATGAGGTAAATGCCAAATGAATCCACCTATGATATTTGAAATAAAAGTTTATTTTCTCATGAAAGATAAACTATAACTATTGTATGAGACAGCTGGAGGTTCTCTTGCATTCCACTTAAATGGGACTTCAGACATGAATAGAGCTGGGTCTCTCCATTCTATATTTACTCTAAAAGATGGATAACAAGAAGCTACCATATTGCCCCTAGGTTTTCTCTCCTTGTTTATTTGAAAAAGTGCAAGCAATCCATTAAGGTTAAAGAGATAACATTAAGCAATGTAGCTGAGATGGTTGTACAGTAAGATTACTCTGGCCTGAGCTTAATCGAGGGACTTGTTTAAAAGAGCTTTTCAATTTTAATTAAAATGAAATGGGCCCTGAAAGAAAATGCATCTCCTCCAGCGAGGATGGTGTTCAGCTTGTTCTCTGTAATTTTGCCATCACACTGTTGGTTGTTGCTTTTTCCACAGCTCTTAAATGGTGTCTAAATTGACCGGCTCTGTTGCCAAGGAAACGGACAGGACAATGCTAATAGAAGCTACTTAGGACACACTGTGAAAAGCTTAGAAATAAAATTGTTTGACATGAAAGGCACCGTGTCAGCAGCCAGGTAACTCTGTTAAAGGTTGCACTAAGCAGCAGATAGGTACGTGTCTCCCCTCCTCTTTTCCCTCAAAATCTCTTCTAGAAAATGGATTCTGTCCTAGGAGTGTGGACAGCTTTTCCTATCACAATCACTTTATCTTTCTAACTCAAAGTAGAGAAAAATCTTTATGTTCTGGTGTCGAAGCACCCAGAATAGACTTCAATTTATACCCATGGAAATGAGCTGCTTTTTTTTTCCTTTATACCAACAAAGTCCTTTCGTCTCATGAATAAATTGCAAATATTCTTCTGAATTTTCTAAGACTGTTAATTAAAATCCACTTGATTTAAGCTGCTTCTCCCATTTTGCACTCACAAACCATAAATTATGGAGGAGGTCAAAGAATGAATGGCAATTTGACATGAAGAGGTTGATTTATTGCTTCAGAAGGAGTTTTATACCAGATGTGGCAGGAGTCATAAATTAAATGCTAAATGTTATGTATTATTATGCTTTCAGGAATATAAATGTGTCTAAAATGCTATGCAGGTGGAATGATAAAAATATGAATCTACTCTTCTGGCAATTTTAAAAGGCCCTTTAAAGCTGTCAAAAAGAAAATAAGCTGAAAAACAATCTAGGTAGACCCCTTAGATGCCTTTTACAGCCTGCCACTGGTTTATAAAAGCAACCCCCTCCTGTAATATGCTGGACATTGGCCTGTGGTGGCTTGGATGGAAAAGAGCTAAAGAATTCTTTTATCCAGAAAAAAAAAAAAGTGAGAGAGAGAAAGTAAGAAAGAAAAAAAAAGATCCAGAGAGATCTGTGCTTCTGTGACATTATGACATGCATCCAGATAATTATTTCGCATCTAACCCTCGACAGATGACCAAAATTTTATTTATCAACAATCATTTGAAAGCCAGTGGCTATAATTATTGAATTTTAAAAATATAAAAACTGGAAAAGCTTCAAGTATATGAAAGCTTGGAGCTGGAAATAATGGCAGTAGAAAAATTCATGATGGGGGCAGAAATTGTGAACGGAAGGACTCAGTCTTGAGGTGGAATCCACTCTGATCTTGCAGGTGAGTGGCGGAACTAAAAGCAATGGCCGATAGACAGCTAAAGCCCAGGGTTACAGTTCTTCTGAGCACCACTGTGGAAGAGGTGGCTTGTCTGACTCCAGCATCCCTTTCCCCACCACTCTCTCCCCAACTCCTCATTCCCTACCCTTGCAAGACCCAGATAAACAGTTTCCATTTGTTGAGGACTTCAACAGAGATATTCTACTCAGGCCTGCTTCTGCCAGGTTTGAAAATCACCTCCCTGTCTAGCGTGCACCCCAGCCCCATGGGGAGTGGACAGGCAACCACATCCTTGACATCCATGTGGAACATCAGCCCCACCGGCAGGGACTCCACATGGTGCCTGTGCACCATACCCATCTAATGCTGACCTGGTCCCTGGTGAGAAAAGCCCCCGATATGCTTTGGCTCTGTGTCCCCATTCGAATCTCCCCTTGAATTGTAATAATCCCCACATGTCAAGGGCAGGACCAGGTGGAGAGAATTGAATCATGGGGATGGCTCCTCCATGCGGTTCTTGTGATGTGAGTGAGTTCTCATGAAATCTGATCATTTGATAAGGGGCTTTTCTCCTATTTGCTCTGCACTACTCTCTTCTGTCACCACATAGAGAAGAATGTGTTTGCTTCCCCTTCCACCACGATTGTAAGTTTCCTGAGGTCTCTCCAGCCATGTGGAACTGTGAGTCAATTAAGCCTCTTTCCTTTATAAATTACCCAGTCTTCAGTAATACACCCCCTGAGCAAAACAAGTAACAAAACATGGCCATTTTCCCCAGTCATCTCAGGGATCTCTGCCATGGCTCCTCACTAGATGCACCTGCTACCTCTACCCTGCTGGAGAATGGCCTCATGAAAGACATGGGCCAGTTGCACCGTGCAAGAGGAACAAAGCCACAGAGATTGAGAGTGCATGTGCTAAGGAACACGCTGAAAGAAAATAAGGATCTCCCAGGCATTTGGTGCTTTCAGGATGGATGTCAGAGTCAACAAATTAAAATACAGGACATCCAGGCGAATTTGAATTTCAGATAAATGTTGAATAATTTGTTAGTATAACTTCGTTCCATGCAATACTATGGACATATTTATACTATTTTTGAAAAGTTTAAAAGATTGTCATTGTTTAAATACAAATTTAACCAGGCGTCCTGTATTTTATCTAGCAACTCTAGGTCTGAGGCAATGCCATTTAACTTAAGATGATCACTACAACATATCAACAAGAGTTGGCAGCATCTTGATAAAGAACATCTCCATTTCACAGCCACCATGCAGCCATCACTCTTGCATCAAGCTTCTGCTCCAAAGAAAAGCATATTTCTAGTCATTCCACCACCAAATCAACAGGATCATGACTCAGGTATAGTATGGGAAAACTGAATCAGGAAATTAAGATATTGCTCAAAAAGTCTTGGGGAAAAAGAAGCTACTTATACCACAGGCTTTCCAGAGAGCCATCAAGCCTTTCTCTCTTTGAGCAACATTCTAATAAATGACCAGGCACAAAAGGAAAATGCTAGGTAGAACCAGGAAACGCAATAGCAGCCCCTCAACCTGTGTCCCCAGTATCATTTCTCACTAGCTCCAATGAAGGTCATTATGACAGACCTTGGTCAGTGCTGACTTTCTTTAGGTTCCCAACAATAAAAGAAGGGGAGGTGTGTAGTCGAAGATGGCCGCTTAGGAGGAAGTCGGGATTGCAGCTCCGAGAGAAGGCGCAGAGGGTGAGTGGACGCCGCATTTCCAGACGGACTTTTACTGCCCACAGACCAGGAGATTCACAGGAGGAAAAGCCCCACGGGTCGCCAGCACCGCTGGTTTGAGCGGAGTGGCCGCTCAGCCTACGCCCTGGAGCGAGGCGGGGGGCAGTGGCTTCTTATGCAGAGCGAGAGAGACAGAGTTCCCTCTGAGCCAGAAAGGGGAGCTGAAGCAGGGAGCCAAGCCAGGAGACCCCCGGGCAAGGGAGCGCCAGGAATCTCAGAGCCGCTGCTTCAGCTGACGCAGCGGCACACAGGGCAGCAGATTTTAACTGCCCACAGACCAGGAGATTCACAGGTGGTAAAGCTCCCTGGGGTTCCCAGCGCCGCTGGGTGGACCGGAGCAGCCGCTCGGCCTGTACGGGGGGCGGGGAGCAGCGGCTCCTTGAACAAAGCGAACGAGACTGTGTCCCCTCTGGGCCAGCAAGGGGAGCTGTGGCAAGGAGGCAAGCCAAGAGATTACAGGACAAAGAGGGCCCCTGTGGAAACACGGCTGAACCCGGGACGGTCCAGCTCTGTGGGGGAGGGGCGTCCTCCATCGGGAAACACCCTGCAGTTCCGGGGCAATTTTCCGTAACCAAGACAACCCGCCACTACAGAGACTTCGTCACTACAGGGGCGGGCCAGCATAGCGGAAGCAGTTCTAACTACACTCACAGGACTGCAGGGAAGCTCACACGGAAGCTGGGCGGAGCCCACAGCAGCTCAGCAAAGCCTCTGCAGGCTGAGTGTGACTAGACTGCCTCCTTGTGGGCAGGGAAAACGGTAGCAACACAGCTGAAAAACATAAAGTGCTAAACCCCTGGGCCAGAACACCTGGGGAGAAGAAAAGGGGGTTTATGAGTTCAGCTGCTGCAGACTTAAAATTACCAAAATCAGAAAGACAGCAACTACAAAGTCAATAGGCGGATAAATCCACAAAGATGGGAAGAAACCAGTGCAAAAAGGATGAAAACACCCAAAAACAGAACACCTCTCCCCCTACAAGGCAGCATAACTCCTCACCAGCACGGGAACAAGACTGGACAGAGAATGAGTGTGATGAAATGACAGAATCAGCTTTCAGAAAATGGATAATAAGAAACTTCTGTGAGCTAAAAGAACATGTTCTAACCCAATGCAAAGAAACTAAGAACCTTGAAAAAAGACTTGATGAAATGCTAACGAGAATGGACAACTTAGAGAGGAATATGAATGAATTGATGGAGCTGAAAAACACAACACGAGAACTTCGCGAAGCATGTACAAGTTTCAACAGCAGAATTGACCAAGCAGAAGAAAGGATATCAGAAGTTGAAGATCAACTCAATGAAATAAAACGAGAAGGGAAGATTAGAGAAAACAAGGTAAAAAGGAATGAACAGAGTCAACAAGAAATATGGGACTACGTGAAAAGACCTAATCTACGTTTGATAGGTGTACCTGAATGTGACGAAGAGAATGCATCCAAGCTGGAAAATACTCTTCAGGATATTATCCAGGAAAACTTCCCCAACCTAGCAAGGCAGGCCAAGATTCAAGTCCAGGAAATACAGAGAACACCACAAAGATATTCCTCTAGAAGAGCAACCCCAAGGCACATAATCATCAGATTCACCAGGGTTGAAATGAAGGAGAAAATACTAAGGGCAGCCAGAGAGAAAGGTCGGGTTACCCACAAAGGGAAACCCATCAGACTCACAGCAGATCTCTCAGCAGAAACCCTACAGGCCAGAAGAGAGTGGGGGCCGATATTCAACATCCTTAAAGAAAAGAACTTTCAACCCAGAATTTCATATCCAGCCAAACTAAGCTTCATAAGTGAAGGAAAAATAAAATCCTTTGTGAACAAGCAAGTACTCACAGATTTCATCACCACCAGACCAGCTTTACAAGAGCTCCTGAAGGAGACACTACACATAGAAAAAAACAACCAGCACCAGCCACTCCAAAAACGCACGAAATGGTAAAGAGCAGCAACACAATGAAGAATCTGCATCAACCAATGGGCAAAACAGCCAGCTAGCATCAAAATGACAGGAGCAAACTCACACATAACAATATTAACCCTAAATGTAAATGGACTAAATGCCCCAATCAAAAGACACAGACTGGCAAATTGGATAAAAAGCCAAAACCCATCAGTGTGCTGTATCCAGGAAACCCACCTCACATGCAAGGATACACAAAGGCTCAAAATAAAGGGATGGAGGAAGATTTACCAAGCAAATGGAGAGCAAAAAAAAGCAGGAGTTGCAATTCTCATCTCTGATAAAATAGACTTTAAAGCAACAAAGATCAAAAGAGACAAAGAAGGACATTACATAATGGTAAAAGGATCAATACAACAAGAAGAGCTAACGATCCTAAATATATATGCACCTAATACAGGAGCACCCAGATACATAAGGCAAGTTCTTAAAGACTTACAAAGAGACATAGACTCCCACACATTAATATTGGGAGACTTCAACACACCATTGTCAATATTAGACAGATCAACGAGACAG
The DNA here is from genome assembly GCF_030222135.1 of Aotus nancymaae. Taxonomy (NCBI): domain Eukaryota; kingdom Metazoa; phylum Chordata; class Mammalia; order Primates; family Aotidae; genus Aotus; species Aotus nancymaae. The sequence continues at coordinate 20,806,847 of NW_026988465.1, forward strand.
AAAATTAATAAGGATATCCAGGACTTGAACTCAGACCTGGAACAAGCAAACCTAATAGACATTTACAGAACTCTCCAGCCCAAATCCACAGAATATACATTCTTCTCAGCACCACATCACACCTACTCTAAAATTGACCACATAATTGGAAGTAAATCACTCCTCAGCAAATGCAAAAGAACAGAAACCATAACAAACAGTCTCTCAGACCACAGTGCAATCAAGTTAGAACTCAGAATTCAGAAGCCAACCCAGAACCGCACATCCTCATGGAAATTGAACAACTTTCTCCTGAATGTTGACTGGATAAACAATGAAATGAAGGCAGAAATAAAGATGTTCTTCGAAACCAACGAGAATGAAGACACCACATACCAGAATCTCTGGGACACATTTAAAGCAGTCTCTAGAGGAAAATATATAGCAATAAGTGCCCACATGAGAAGAAATGAGAGAACTAAAATTGACACCCTATCATCAAAATTGAAAGAGCTAGAGGAGCAAGTTCAAAAAAACTCAAAACCTAGCAGAAGACAAGAAATAACTAAGATCAAAGCAGAATTGAAGGAGATAGAGACACGAAAAACCCTACAAAAAATCAATAAATCCAGGAGCTGGTTTTTTGAAAAGATCAACAAAATAGACAGACCACTAGCCAAACTAATAAAAAAGAAAAGAGAGAATAACCAAATAGATGCAATAAAAAATGATAAAGGGGATATCACCACAGATGCCACAGAAATTCAAACCATCATCAGAGATTATTACAAACAACTCTATGCACATAAATTAGAAAACCTGGAAGAAATGGATAAATTCCTGGACAGTAGTCTCCTCCCATGCCTAAACCAGGAAGAAGTCGAAACCTTGAATAGACCAATAACAAGGTCTGAAGTCGAGGCAGCAATTAAGAGCCTACCACCCAAAAAAAGCCCAGGCCCAGATGGTTTCACAGCCGAATTCTACCAGACATACAAAGAGGAACTGGTACCATTCCTACTGAAATTATTCCAAATAATCCAAAAAGAGGGAATCCTTCCCAAATCATTTTATGAGACCAACATCATCCTAATACCAAAACCCGGCAGAGACTCCACAAGAAAAGAAAACTACAGGCCAATATCCATGATGAACATAGATGCAAAAATCTTCAATAAAATACTGGCAAGCCGACTACAACAGCACATCAAAAAGCTTATCCACCATGATCAAGTAGGATTCATCCCGGGGATGCAAGGCTGGTTCAATATACGCAAGTCTATAAATGTAATTCACCACATAAACAGAACCAAAAACAAAAACCACATGATTATCTCAATTGATGCAGAGAAGGCCTTCGACAAAATTCAACAGCCCTTTATGCTAAAAACCCTCAATAAACTAGGTATCGACGGAACGTATCTCAAAATAATAAAAGCTATTTATGACAAACCGACAGCCAATATCATACTGAATGGGCAAAAACTGGAAGCATTCCCTTTGAAATCTGGCACTAGACAAGGATGCCCTCTCTCACCACTCCTATTCAATATAGTACTGGAAGTTCTAGCCAGAGCAATCAGGCAAGAAAAAGAAATAAAGGGTATTCGATTAGGAAAGGAGGAAGTCAAATTGTCTCTATTTGCAGACGACATGATTGTATATCTAGAAGACCCTATCGCCTCAGCCCAAAATCTCCTGAAACTGATAAGCAACTTCAGCAAAGTCTCAGGATACAAAATCAATGTGCAAAAATCACAAGCATTCCTATACACCAATAACAGACTTAAAGAGAGCCAAATCAAGAACGAACTGCCATTCACAATTGCTACAAAGAGAATAAAATACCTAGGAATACAACTAACAAGGAACGTAAAGGACCTCTTCAAGGAGAACTACAAATCACTGCTCAACGAAATAAGAGAGGACACAAACAGATGGAGAAACATTCCATGTTCATGGTTAGGAAGAATTAATATCGTGAAAATGGCCATACTCCCAAAGTAATTTACAGATTCAACGCTATCCCCATCAAGCTACCAATGACCTTCCTCACAGAACTGGAAAAAACCACCTTAAACTTCATATGGAACCAAAAGAGAGCCCGCATAGCCAAGTCAATTCTAAGCAAAAAGAACAAAGCGGGAGGCATCACACTACCGGACATCAAACTCTACTATAAGGCTACAGTAATCAAAACAGCATGGTACTGGTACCAAAACAGAGATATAGACCAATGGAACAGAACAGAGGCGTCGGAGGCGACACAACATATCTACAACCACCTGATCTTTGACAAACCTGAAAAAAACAATCAATGGGGAAAGGATTCCATGTTCAATAAGTGGTGTTGGGAAAACTGGCTAGCCATATGCAGAAAGCAGAAACTGGACCCCTTCCTGACACCTTACACTAAAATTGACTCCAGATGGATTAAAGACTTAAACATAAGACGTAACACCATAAAAACACTAGAAGGAAACCTAGGCAAAACCATTCAGGACATAGGCGTAGGCAAGGACTTTATGACCAAAACACCAAAAGCATCGGCAACAAAAGCCAAAATAGACAAATGGGACCTAATCAAACTCCACAGCTTTTGCACGGCAAAAGAAACAGTCAATAGAGTGAATTGGCAACCAACAGAATGGGAAAAAATTTTTGCAGCCTACCCGTCTGACAAAGGGCTGATATCCAGAATTTACAATGAACTAAAAAAGATTTACAAGAAAAAAACAAACAAGCCCATTCAAAAATGGGCGAAGGATATGAACAGATACTTTACAAAAGAAGACATACATGAGGCCAACAAACATATGAAAAAATGCTCATCATCACTGGTCATCAGAGAAATGCAAATCAAAACTATATTGAGATACCATCTCACGCCAGTTAGAATGGCGATCATTAAAAAATCTGGAGAAAACAGATGCTGGAGAGGATGTGGAGAAATAGGAACACTTTTACACTGTTGGTGGGAGTGTAAATTAGTTCAACCACTGTGGAAAACAGTGTGGCGATTCCTCAAGGACCTAGAAATAGAAATTCCATTTGACCCAGCAATCCCATTACTGGGCATATATCCAAAGGATTATAAATCGTTCTACTATAAGGACACATGCACACGAATGTTCATTGCAGCACAGTTTACAATAGCAAAGACCTGGAACCAGCCCAAATGCCCATTGATGATAGACTGGACAGGAAAAATGTGGCACATATACACCATGGAATATTATGCAGCCATTAAAAACGAGGAGTTCACATCCTTCGTAGGGACATGGATGAACCTGGAAAACATCATTCTCAGCAAACTGACACAAGAACACAAAATCAAACACCACATGTTCTCACTCATAGGCGGGTGTTGAACAAGGAGAACACATGGACACAGGAAGGGGAGCACTATACACGGGGGTCTGTTGGGGGGGAGGGGGGATAGTGGGGGGGGTGGGGAGTTGGGGAGGGATAGCAGGGGGAGAAATGCCAGATATAGGTGAAGGGGAGGGAGGCAGCAAATCATACTGCCACTTGTGCACCTGTGCAACAACCTTGCATGTTATTCACATGTACCCCAAAACCTAAAATGCAATAAAAAAAAAAAAAAAAAGAAAGGGAGACATCCTATTCCACACACAAACACCATCTTGTCAACACCCCAGAAGAACCGTGTGTTCAAAAAGAAATTCTTTAAAGGACACCTGCCAAAACAACTTCAGAAAAATCTTTTTCATGTTCCTATAAGAAAAAGGTAAGCTTCCCTTTTAAAGACCCTTCTCCATCCCTCAAAATATTTAACATAGAATTTCCACGTGATCTAACAAGTCCGCCCTCAGTTACAGATTCAATAAAATTGAAAACAGGGACTCAAACAGATCGGTATGCCAGTGTTCACTGAAGCATTATTACCAATAGCCCAATATTGGAAACAACTCAGATGTTCATCAATAGATGAATAAACAAAATGTGATATATCCATAGACTGATTTATTATTTAGCCCTAAAAAGGAATAAAATTCTGATAAATGCTACAACAGGAATAACCTTAAAAATATCACACTGAGTGAAAGAAGCCAGACACAAAGGGATAAGTATCATATGACTCCATTTATTCAAGGTATCTGGGATCAGCAAATTCATAGAAACAGAAAGTAGAATAGCAGTCACTAAAGACTGGGAGGAGAAGGGTATAAGATGGTTATTGCTTAAGGGTACAGAGTATCTGGAATGATTTTTTTAAAGTTTTGGAAATTAATAATGGTGATGGTTGCAAAAAAAAAAGTTTTAAATAAACCATTCTTGCTTTGGGAACAGAAAAGTGCTTGTGGCCTCTTCAGCATCCTAAAACCCTTCCTCCTTCCTATGACAGATGTCATACCCAAGGACTCTGGCCACATCTGACCATTGTCATAGCAATGTGGCCTCTGTCTGTAAACACAGAACAAGATTATTTAATGCAATGAGAAGAGAAACATACAGGCCTGCCTTTCCCACTGCCAGGACCAAATGAAGAAGCTGAAGGACAGGTTCCCAGGCCTGCATGGCTCTTGTTCTAGAACCTGAGAACACAGAGGAGCAAAGAGTGTGATCTGTCCTGTCCGTGCCTAGGTGCACCCTTGACTGTCACAGACTCTCCCTCTCTTAGCTGTGCTATGCTCCATGCTCCATGGTGGCACTACAGTGAGGCTTCCATAACCGTCTTTGCCACTCATTTGAGAGCCTGCTTTCTCTTAAAATACTCGCAAAACAAGCATGATATTGCTGTCATTCTTTCTTTTAGAATCACCATTTCCACATTTCTCTTGGTGTCCAAATTAATTTTCCTAGGAGAATATACTTGAACCTTCAAATATCAAAGGAAGAAACTCCTGATGCTGCAAGATCCATCTTTAATGTGAAAATGATGATTTCATAATAGCCAGTGATAAATTCACTTATATGGCACCAACAAGATACTGAAAAAAATTTTTATTGTTTCCCTTCCTAGAAGTGTGTTCTTCTCCATTGTTTTCAGCTGTTTGGAACAAAAGAATCATTCTTAGACCTTTTCTCTGCAAGTTTAATAATCATATAACTATAGCTTCCTCCCAAATAAGAACTGATAGGTAATTGCATTGAACATTTACATATAAAACAGTTTGAAAGCAGTATTAGTGCAAATATTCACTGAATATGCACCGTAAATATTCACTCCTCTGCTGTTCTGCTCCGAACCAAGGGTTAAGATGAGTTGGATAAATTCATTCACATTCAGGTATAAATGAATGCAAAGTGTAACAAGTGATCTCTTTGATGGGGCATTTGTAATTTAAATTATCATGCCAAAGAATGAATCATGAGTAGAGACTTTTGCAATAGTAGGCATTAAATAAATGATTATTTTATAACTGTTTATATATAAATTATTCCACCATACAGGGCCAAAAGCATAGGGGAAAAAGTAATATTCAAGCAGTTTCACAAGCAGACACAACTAGCTTCTGCTCAGTTCAGCTTTGCATACACAAAACTTCCCCTTAATGTAACAAGAAACCCTAAGACTAGCTTCCTCATTCATTCTTTGTTCTCATCTCTTGCATCTATATGAGAACTTTCAGATGCAAACAGCCATAACCTTCATTCTTATTTCCAAGTTCAGTTCATCGTTTACTGAATTGTAATGTGTAACTCCTACAAATTTCAGAATGAAAAACAAATACATCCATCCTCATGATTTTGTAGTTAAATCATATGTTATGCTTATTGCCACCATCACAACTTTTCCAAGTTCTGACAGTTTCCAGACTGCTTAGAATTTGGAAAAAGTGACTTCTTTGGATGCTAAATTATGCATAGCTTCAAATATTAAGTGATAGAAAACTTGTTAAGAGAATTCTGGTTAAAAATGGTAAGCATACACATTTAACTGCTTTTCCTGCCAAATTATACTAAAACAACAGTGAAGCTATTTAAGAATGAAAAGGAAGAGGAGTAGAGAAGGAGACGAAGAAAAGGAGAAGAGGAGGAGAGGAAGAAGAGGAGGAAGAGAAGTGGAGAGAAGAAAAGAGACACAAAATTTTGGACAAAGTAAAGTTTATCAGTTGTAGCTCACTTATTAGACCCAAGGAAATCTGAGTTGGGCCACTATACGTGGTTGTGCATGTTGCATGCTTCATAACATCAGGACACCATTTACATACGTTGCTATTCACAAAGAGTTCACCCACAGTGGTGCAATACAAAGTATTTATGACTTCATGTGGAGCCCTAAAGACCAATTCTAAGCTAGCAGTGGGAAGAGCTGAGAATTGACCTGATCTCAACACAGGAATAGAAGAATTCCTAAAAGAATAAGTAATTGGTATCATCAGGCAACTCTGTAAGTAGAGATAAAGATAAGCTAAAACTAGAAAGATGGTTAAAAGTCTATTTCACAACTCAACTCCCTCTCCACTAGAAAGCTGTAGGTTTATTCTACAGGAAAAGTAGAGCACAGGGTTTGGAGGATACCAAACACAGTAAGATTAGGGATAAAAGACTTAAAGAGATTGAGTGAATGTGTATACACTGAATATTGAGACTCCCTTACTTGTTCTCCACTACATCTCCCAGAATTCTGGCAGCCAGGTCTATGCTTCTAAGCAAGAGATGAGGAGAACATTCCTTGGAACTTCTAACTATTCCAAAAGGGAAATGTTCTTAAAAACACTTAAATATAATAGCATAAAGTATCCAAAATATTGCCCAGGTAGATAACTCTACTGTGAATACCATGAATCACAAGATCCACTATGTACACGCAGCAACCATCAACTTTTTACAGCAGTACTGCCATTAACTGCAGGGGATACATTCCAAGACCCCCATGCCTGAAATTACAGATGGTACCAAATCCCATATATACTATTTTTTTTCCTATATATACATACTATAATGAAGTTTAATTTATAAATTAGGCACAAATAGAGACTAATAACAATAATAAAATAGAATAATGATAACTATACACTGTAATAAAAGTTATGTGAATGTAGACTCTTTCAAAATATCTAATTGTACTGTACTTACCCTTCTTCTTGTGATCTATGGATCTGATAACTGAGACAACTCATGGGTGGTAACGTATACAGTGTGAATACTTCTCACAAAGGCAAATGCCATGTCCCTAGCAAAACAGAAGAGGACAGTACAAGGTTTCTTCATGCCATTCAGAATGGTGTGCAATTTAAAACTTCTGAATTGCTTATTTCCAAAATTTTCCAATATTTTCAGACTGTAATTGACCATGGGAAACTGAAACTTCAGAAAATAAAACCATGGATAAGGAGGGACTACTATATTTTCTTATTTCTAAACATAAGCAAATAATAATGATCCAGAGATATTTCAGGAAAGCATCTGAGAAAAAAAAACACAGACAAACATCTACAAATGAGAAAACAATGAAGAAAACAGAAATTTTGCCTGGGGAGGTAAGCCTTTGGAAGTTCCTGTCTAATAAAAGTGCCTTTGCTTATCTTGGGGATTTGGACCGCACCAGAGAGTTAAATAATGCGGTAGATATTAGGGGCTTTGGATCATGTGCTCTACCTCCAGAGGAGCTGGGGACTATATGGGCAGCCAACTATGTTTACATGATTGAGCCCCAACACAACTCTGGACATGAAGGCTTAGTTGAGTTTCTCGGTTGTCAATACCATATGCGTATCATTCTACACTGTTGCCAGGAAGAGTTGACACTGCCCATGACTTCGGTGGGCGAGGACAACTGGAAGCTCCATGTCTGGAACTTTCCTGACTATGGCCATTTGTCTCTTCTTTTGGATGACTTTGATCTGTATCATTTCACTGTAATAAACCATAACTGTGAGTATAACAGCATCTATGAATTTTATGAGTCCTCCTAGCAAATTATTGATGCTTACGATGGTGTTGTGGAGCTCAAATTTGATGTTAGCGCCAGAAATGAAGGAAGTCTTGTGGACAGTTCCCTAGCCTCTACACAAGAAGAATAAATTTTCCAAAAACAAAAAAAACTTCGTTATTAATTCCTCAGAGAGATAAAAGAAGATATTGTATCAATGAAAGAGGAAAAGGATGTTATAGAAAGGAATTCAGATAACATAAAATACACTCTTTGATATTAAAATAACATAAAATAGAAAATTTCTATTAAGAGATTAAGTTGTGGAAATTTCCCAGAAAGTCAAATAGACAAAAACTAAAAATGGATAAAAGCAAAATAAAAAAGTAAATGATTTAACATCTAAATAATAAGAGTATTATTAAAAAATGACAGAGAAAATAATCATCAAAGTAATGAGTAAAGAAAATTTCTCACAACTGGAAGACATACATTTTCAGATCAAAAGAATCAACTAAGTAGTTGAAGAAGTTCTGAGAAAGGGATGAAAATAATAATTATATTACTGTGAAATTTCAGAACCTTGGAGAAAAACAAGAGAAGCTACTAACTTTCAGAGAGAAAAAAAAATAGGTGGAATTTAAAGGATTTAATAATCACTTGTTTTAAGAAGTCAAAGGATTAATGCCTTTAAATTTCTGAGGGAAATGAGCTTCTGTTGGCCAATAAAGCAATTTAACCATCAAATACATAATGGCAGCAATTGATTAAAATACAATTCAATATTTTAAAAGTCATTAGTTCATCGTACTACTCAAATAAAAGAGAAAAAATATTACTTGACAATATAAGAGGTTTCCAAGGCACCACTCATTACTCTGAAAACTACTAATTAAATCTAAAAGGTTGTCTTGCTCTTGTAGTATGAACTGTCAACCCCTCTTAAACGAGAAAGTCTTTCAGTCAGAAGATTTTGTATATATAAATAGAAATGATATAATTAAAAAATCACCACCTTGCCACCCCTGTAATGTGCTTACTGATTTAGACAATTAGAGTCAATTGATTTTAAAACCACTAGATGAAAAATTGTTGGAGATCTTTGCAAAGAAGAGAGCAAATTCTCACTACTCGAACCACTGCTCAATTTTAGGATAACTAAAAGTAAGAGGCTCCTACCACCAATGAAACAGTCTTGGGGAAACAACTGAACCTCAATCTGACTAAGGCTTTAAATGTAACCTCTGGTCTATGGGAAATATAGCAACAAGTTAAACCACAAAGAGGCAGTCAGCCACATCCAGATCACGGATTTGCTCTGTGCCAAATCCAAGTAACATTCTTGTTATTTCGATAAGCCAATGGCATGGGGAGAAGGGATAGGAATATGGGAAAAGAGGAGGTTTGGGGGATTAAAAGAGACTTTAGAAGAAACGTAACGAAGTAGAAATTGTTTGGATCTTAACTCAAATAAAGCAACTGCAAAAGACATTTATAGACAATCAGAGAAAATTGAATTTGGACTTGTTTTTGGATGACAAAAAGGAACTATCATTTTGTTAGATGTGACAATGGCATTGTGCTTTATGTAAGACAATGCCCTTTATGTTCTTTTGAAGATTCTTTCTGAATCAGTTGGCAATGAAATGAGATGATGGCTTAATTTCGTTTTCAAATATTTCAGCAAAATAAGCAAACAGGTAGGTAGGTGGAAGGGTAGATGAAACAAATAGTCAAAATGTTGATAGTTATTGAAGCTGGGGTTGAGTGCATGAAATTTCTGTGAATTTTGCTTTTTATATGTTCAGAAATTTAAAAAATAAAATGTTTGCTAAAATTCTGAAAGGAAATAATTTCCAACTGAGAATTCTAACTTGGTCGAATCCTTATACAAAAAGATTTATACAAAAAGTACAAAAATAGAATAAAGACATTTTCAGCACGTAAGATATTAAACAATTCATCTTTTATATAGTGTTCTATCTTCTTCAGGAAGCCACTGGAGGATATACTTAATAAAAATGAAGGAATATATAAAAAAGAGGAAGACCTTGGATCTATGAATACCTGACACAGGCAGAGGTAAAAATGGAGACGTGAAGTGAGATCTCAGGATGAGACGAAAAATAGAAAATAATCCAAATAAGAACATGCTGGGGGCTCTAGGAGATACATTTCTTCAGAAGATAAAATGTGCAAATACCAGATATGAAAAAACACATCTAACAGAGACTTACACACTGGCGAGGGAGATTTGGGGATTGCTAAATGCAAATAAAATTAAACAAGTGTATTTTTTAAAAAGATAATCAAAACCTATGGGGAAAAAAATGTTTAAAAGGATAGCAAAATAATCAAGGTATATTACAAGGCTCAGCCATGAACACTTTTATATAGCTATATAAATATGAATACAGAATATTGATTTCTTTAAAATTATGATAAAAACTGTATGTACAAACGAAGATGGGGAAGGGCACATGGATGAAGTGGAACTCACTGGTATGAGAATAAATGAAAGTTAAATTCTCATCTGCCAGAATGCTATCAATAGGTAATGTTTAAAGCTAAAAGTCAAGAAGAAACAATAATATCATGCTAAACAGAGTCATAGAAACAAACACAAAATACACTTCCTTCTAGGAAAGTAGGAAAAGGTTGGGGGAGGGTATCATGAATATGACAGTTTTACTAAGAAGCTGTAGAAATATTTGGCTCTTTTTACTGTATGTGTGTGTATAACTTTGGTAAAAAAAAAATGAAATTTTAAGAAATTATTTAAAAAGAATATAAATTTGTTTCTTAGTGATATGGAGTTAGTACCAAAAGAATCAACCAAAAGAGGTGAAGTAATTATCTCTGGAGAATAAGAAATATATGCAAGTTTAGCTTTGATAAAAATAAAAACTAAATAATAAAAATAGTGAGTCCTTTTGGGGACACCTTGGTCTGACCAAGTAAAAATGGATCTGGTCAGCAGGGAAAGAGTTTTATCTTCTTTCAATGTAACAGCACAGGCTAATTATTCCTACAACCAAAGTAATGCTTTTCCCCTTCAGGGAGAGCCTTGTTACTTCACTTAGGGGGACATATATTCACTAACAGGCCCATAAATATTTCTAATTAGCCTGTTTTCTTTCCATTTTATGAGACTGCTTTCAAAATAGCACCCACATTCTATAGAAATGGAAAGAGAATCTTGGAAGATTGTAATTTCCCTCTCAAGGAAGGAAGAAGGACAACAGACCACATGTCCAAAAAGAGTACTTATTAGGTTCAAGCCATTTATAGTACATGTTATTTGGCACAACATACTTGTCAAACTTGGATAAAAGGCTTAAAGTGAGTAGCAGTTTCAACCAATTATTTTCAGGTCCTCCAGCAAACATGATAGAAGGGTGCAGGCAAAACATGAGGAGAGAAATAACATGGTGCCCACCACCATGACTTTTCAGGCCCTGACCTTGGCTGGCCTTCCCTATTGAAGAAAATCCAAGGAAGCTCTACCAGGACCCGAGAATGGTTCCAGAAATCAAGAATTCAAAAGTGCATCATAGCCTCAAAAGTTAGGCAAAGTTAACATTAGCTATGTTAGACCATAGATAAAACATGCCTCATCCAGAGATACCTACAACATAAAAGTTGCTCGATAAGCAACTACCATCACCAACACAATTTCAGAACCCTGCTGAGTAGATATGGCTTAAAGAACAGTGTTGGGGAGGGGGGAACAAAGAGAATTATGACACTGCAGGAGGTGAGTGGAGGTAAACAAAGTGAGGCACATGTCAAAGTAAAGATAAGTAATAGATTTGATATGACATGTTGATATTTACTTAAATAATAGTTTTGACATGACATGTTGTCATCACATGATTTGGCTGTGTGTCCCCACCCAGGTCTCACCTTGTAGCTCCCATAATTCTCACATGTTGTGGGAGGGACCTGGTGAAAGATGATTGAATCATGGGGGTGGGTCTTTCCTGTGCTGTTCTCGTGATAGTGAATGGGTCTCACAAAATCTGATGGTTTTTGAAACAGCAGTTTCTCTACACAAGCTCTCTCTTTGGCTGCTGCCATCCACTTGCTCCTCCTTGCCTTCCGCCATGATTGTGAGGCCTCCCTGGCCACATAGAACTGTAAGTCTAATAAACCTCTTTGTTTTATGAATTGCCCAGTCTGGGGTATGTCTTTATCAGCAATGTGAAAACGGACTAATACACATGTTATATTTAAAAAATAATAGCTGTATTGTTTTACCAAGTGCTATCTACATGCCAGGCACTGTGCTTAAAAGTTTATGTGTATTATGTTTAACAATTACAGTACCCCTAAAAGGATGGTATGATTACCCCAGTGAGGTTCTTGAGGCTTAGGGTTAGGCAGTAATTTCTGTAAGATCTCAGGAGGGTAAGTGGTAAAGACTAGGTTACACCCTCTGTCTGGGTCCAAGGACCTTCCTACCTTGCCATTCTGCCACTCTTCCACCTGGACAGGTATTACAAATAGTTTCTCCTGTGAACTTTTACAAATATCGTTGTATTTTATGTATTGGAAAAACATAGTACTCTCCATTTTCAAGGAAAGAAATCTTGGCTTGGAGAGACTGAGCAATTAGCCCAAGACCACTGGCTAAAAAGGAGCAGAACAGGGACCTAACTCCAGATGGTGGGGTTCTAATTCCATCACTCTTCTCAACCCATAACACAACCTTGGAAAGATAAGGCCCAATGGCTTCCTGTTGCGCAGAAGTTCTAAAATGCAAACCCTTTTAGGTTTAAAGTAGGGTAACCATTTGTAATTTATCATCCAAACACAGAAGCATGAAAGGGGGTGCTATTAGTTAAAATGCCCAGCAAGGAGTGTAAAGTGACTTTTCTGGGCAAGCTGAGGACTCCCCATTAATCCATTTAGAAGAAACGGCCCTGGCCATTGCTCTCAATAAATTATTCTTCCTGACACAGGCGTAAAAATAGTTTATATTGTTTCCTGACTTTTTATTGATTGCCATTCTAACTGGAATTAGACGGTATCTCATTGTGGTTTTTATTTGCATTTCTCAAATGATCAGTGATGATGAGCTTTTTTTCATATGTTTGTTGGCCACATAAATTTTGTCTTCTTTTGAGAAATGTCTGTTCATATCCTTTGCCCACTTTTTGATGGAAGACGGTATGACAATTCCTCAAGGATCTAGAACCAGAAATACCATTTGACCCAGCAATCCCATTACTGGGTACATACCCAAAGGATTATAAATAATTCTACTATAAAGACGTGTTTATTGCAGCACTATTTACAATAGCAAAGACCTGGAACCAAGAAAAATGGCCATCAATGATAGACTGAATAAAGAAAATGTGTCACATAGACACCATGGAATACTACACAGCCATAAAAAAGAATGAATTCATGTCCTTTTCAGGGTCATGGATGAAGCTGGAAACCATCATTCTCAGCAAACTAACACATGAACAAAAAAACCAAACACCGCATGTTCTCACTTGCAAGTGGGAGTCAAACAATGAGAACACATGGACACAGGGAGGGGAACATCACACACAGGGCCTGTTGGGTGGGGGTAAGGGGAGTGAGAGCACTAGGGGAAATACCTAATGTAGAAGATGGGTTGATGGATGCAGCAAACCACCATGGCACATGTATACCTATGTAACAAACCTGCACATTCTCCACATGTATCCCAGAACTTAACATATAATACAAAATAATAATAACTTATATTAGACTCAATTTAACTGTTTTATTTGACATCAGATGTTGAAAATCTTTTTGAAGCAGCCGTGTATGCCTCATGCTCCATTTGCCTTTCAATGTGAGAAGTTCACTCTTTCCTAGAATAGTGATCAGCAAACAACAGCTTATCGTCTAAATTCTGCTCACTTGCTGACTGGTTGGTTGCTTTTTGGGTTTTTTGTTGTTGTTTTTAAAACAGGGTCTCACTGTGTTGTCCAGGCTGGAGTGTTTGCAGTGGTCCAATCTCCACTCACTGCAGTGTCAACTTCCCAGGCTCAAGCAATCCTCTTACCTCAGCTTCCCACGTGGCTGGGACCACAGGCGTGCACCACCACACCCAGCTAATTTTATTTGCATTTTTTGTATAGATGGAGTTCTGCCCTGTCACCCAGGCTGGTCTCGAACACCTGGGCTCAAGCAACTCTTCAGCCTCAGCCTCCCAAAGTGCTGGAATTCCAGGCATGAGCCACCACACCTGGCCTGCTGACTGTTTTTGTAAATAAAGTTTTATTGGAACCGGTTTTGCCCATCTGCTTGCACACTGTCTGTGGCTGCTTCTGTGCTACGACAACATAGCTGAGTAGTTCCAGCAGAGCCCATGTGGACCACAAAGCCTAAATAATTTACTGTCTCTTTTTGCAGAGTTTGCCTACCTTTGTTTGTGAAACTGAAATCAAACTCAGCAAAGTATCTGAGGCCCTCCGTGATCTTGCTGTGCCTCTGATTCAGACTTTCAGCTTTATCTCTCCCTAAACACTCATTTTGAACGTTTTTCTCATTCCCAGCACCTGCCAACATTTTAAACAGTTCTTTGCATCCCCTTCTCCCTGTACTTAAGAGTGCTCAGATTCCCACCTACTCCTTCTGACAAGCTCTATGCAAGGCTTTGGTGAGGTAAGTGTCAAGAAGACTGAGTACTTAGAAAGATGTCTAACACACAAGAAACAGTTAGTTAAATACTATTTAAATACTATTATTATTACTGCTGTTACTCCTATTGTTATGTTACATGCAATATAAACAAGCTAGTCCCCCACTTTTTCCATTTTTCATGTTGTCATCCATGAAACACAAAGATAAATTTAATATTGCATCATACAGAATTATGTTAGTAAACATTAACCCTAACAGAACACATAAAGTGCTGAACACATGAAGTTTAAATATTAAAAGATTTGGCTGTGCAAGAAATTCCCTCATTGTTTGTTCACCCATCCCAAATCCTAACTACCCATATAAAAGAAGATAAATCAAGAAGCTGAAATCAGTCTGAAAAGATCAGTTTGGGGTCATTTCTGATGCTGGTATTGACAGTCTGAAATGGAGTACAGCTGAGTGCAATAGTAGCATAAAAGGTGGTACCTTGAAACACCAGAGTAACCTTTATAAACTGTTGCAGGATCTTCATTGTTTATTGAATCTCTAGATTTATCAATGATTTTTTTACCATCTGTTTTACACCAATGCCAACTTTTCCTGCTATATTTGTACCATTGAACAGAATATTAGTCACGGAGCTTACTGATAGCAGGGGAAGAGAACACAGGTTAAAAATACACCATGAACACCAAATGGATCTTTAATTTTAGGCTGCCATTCCTTTCACTGAGTTCATCTCAGGGTTTCCTGCAGTGTGAATAATAACAGAGTGCCTGGACTGCTTTTTCTTATAGATGCATGAACTGGCACTGGAAGTATTCATCAGAAGGGGAAGGAGCTCCCCAAGGGTTCACTGAGTAAAGAGCTATTAAAAACTGCACAGGAAGTCATGTGGCACAAATGTTTATGCCAAACTTCTCTTGGGCGCCAAACACCTAATGTTTAATTTTATAATGGATGACACAAAGACCTAATTATATATAGATATTTGTTCAAAACAAGAATCAAAATTTTGTGCTGAGCTTGGTTGTTCAATCGCAAATCGTGTCCTGCTGATAATATGTGTTTTGGAGTTGATAGGGAAGGAAACACCTTCTTACTTCCAAAATTTCAGAATGCTGGAAAAAGTGTATTAAAGAAATAAACTTTATGAGATATTATCAAACTGAAAATGAGGAAAATGAAATTCCCTAGTGCCAGAAGGAAAGAAGGAATACCAAGACAAAATAGAAATGGAAAATGAATGCACAGATGCCTCTCTGGAGCATCAAATGAGGTATAGTGCATAACAGCCTGAGTTGGGGCTCTAATATCCCTGCCAGGAGGAACTGGCTGCCAAGATCACAAATTCTACTGGAATGTAAGTACCAGTAATAATAATATCTCTGAATCAGGATCCAGAAAAACAGTCCCTAACAGCCCACATCAGGCAGGGAAGATTGCTTGCTACATATATACTTACTATTGTTACTTCTGTTTTGCAAATGAAGGAATTAAATTCTTCCCTAAAAGATTAACTGTGTAACACAGCTCAGGAACTGAGAAAGCACTGGGTCTTCATCAAAGACCCAAATAAAGAATATATTTCAAGAAATAAGAGAGGTCTCTTCAATGAACAGAGATAGGACTGCTAATGCAAAACAGAGCAAACAGCCTAAGAAGGAAAGGTAACAATAATAGAAGTGATAATAATAGCTAGTACCTGTGCTTACCAGGAACCAATTTCTACATTAGATGTTTAAATGCATTATCAAATCACCCTTTTAAAAACTCTGTGAAGTTGTATTAGTATTCAAACGTTTGACAAATCAGAATACAGAGGCTTAGAGACTTTAAATGGTTACAAGTTTCTAAGGTTAAGAAGTGGTGGAGTCAGGATTAGAATCCAGGTGAGTATGGTCACAGAGCTGGAGCATGTAACTATCGTGCAATACTGCCACAAACAGTAACAAACTCTCATGTCACCAGAGAATCATCAAGGGACATTCGTATGTTCCAGGGTTAAGAAGAAAGAGAGATGTATCAGAATATATAATATGCTTGTCTTCACTAGTTTTGAAGTCGGGCTGATTAACCATCCTATTTGTTAAGTGCACCGATTGGAGTACCCACAGTCAAGCCTACTTGGGCTGATTCAAAACACCTCTGCTATTTGAGAGGGCCAAAATTCTAGGGATAGCTTTCACTTATGACAATTTCAATCTCACGGTCACTGGATGTGGTTGTCTTTTTACAGCTAACAATACAGAGATTCAGATAAATTGGGTAATTCATTCAAAGTTACAAAGTTGGCTCATATATAAACTCAGGTCTTTCATAAGATGTATGTATTCTGGGTTAGCAAGCACCCACCCAGAGGTATATGACCACCAGGAGGGTGCAAACAACCAGCCCTTACTTCGCTTAACTTCAAAAATACAACATAAACTTATCACTTATCTGTTTAAAAACTGAATTCTTTTTGTTAGCCTGACATGATGAACTGGTTGTTGACCAAATTAACATAAAGCCAAATTAAAACCAAAAACAGTTAAATTAAATGTGTGGAGATCATACCAGCAAACCAGGCTTTCTGACTCAAGCCCAGCATTCTCCCACCCAGATCACACACCCTTGAGTTGTAGCATCTATTGCTCTTGGCATTCAGAGACAGAGATAAGTAGATAGTCTCATTGGTTTAATTGTACTGGTTTCATCTTGTATTTTCCAGCTAAGTATATTTCAAGAAGCAGAGCCCCTAGGATTACATAAATCTCACCAGGAAGAGCAAGGTCATCTTACTGATGAATAGTTATGATTTCTCCCTCTTTTTTTTATAATGTGGCTCATAGTCTTTCGCAAAAGCCACAGCCTGAATCACATTTATAAAAATACCACTGAATTACACCCTCTAGGCAGGAAAATTGGTTTAGTGATTCATGATCTCAGTATCTCTTTTCAGTATCCCATTAATTCTGTAATTTCATCATTTTTTTTCTTTTCCTTGCATTAGAAGAAGATAAGCAAAGAAATAAGCAGAGAAGGAAAACACATACCATATCATGATTTGCTGAGTGAATCGAACAAAAGCAATGTCACAAAACTGGGTTACATCCCACCAAAGAGACTATCCAGAACAACAGCAGAGCCCACGAAGAAGCTTCAAAGCTGCTCCAGCATAGGCAAAGGAAAAACTGCTGTTGAGCCTAATGGAATTTTATCTCTATAGCAGATGCACAGCTACAAGCAGCCAAAGAGTGGCAGAACAATCTAAGTGCTGACTCTTGAGATGCAGAAAACATAAGACCATCCTTCCATTTCTGAGTGACAAGCTTTATATCTATAGTCCTGACCTCCCTCTCTCACACATGTGCACACACACGTGCCCAAGCACACAAGCAAACCCAAATGGAATGTTGCATCATCAACTTCCAGAGTCATCTGGTTACTATTTTGTTGATGGCCTTACAATATTTAAAATCATGGAGAACTCAGTTTGGAATATCCTATTTACCATTCTTTATGAATAACTGGAAAAGGAACTTGGAAGGTAACAACACAAGCCCTATCATTCCTTTGGTGCTCTGGGTTTACTCCATTCCCCAAATCAATTCGCTTTAGTCAAAAATTGAAGTGGCGATTTGTGATGAGTGGGCACATGAGATAGAGAGGAACTGTGAGCCTCTCCTAAGCAACAACTAAAAGTGGGCACACAAGGGAAAATAATCCACTACAGAAATACTGGGGGCTTTTCTCAAATTGTATTTCGCCAATAGGGCTTTTACAGTTCTAAGTTAATGGACCACCAACACAACTGACCCCTTCTACAATTTATTCATATTTATTCTGAATCCCATGTCTATTAGCCATATATAAAATCTCTTCACAGCAGGACTACTCTGGAAAGTCTCAGGCTATTATCAGTCTGGTGTAATTCACTCATTAATTTATTCAACAAGTGTTTCTTGACCATGTGCTTTATTCCAGGAACTCTAAAAAGCACTGGAAATACAAAAAACCATAAATATTATGTTTTAGGGACATACACAACTAACCAGACAAAATTCCATATGGTTCAATATTTTAAAATTAGACATTATCCTACTTTGAAGAGATTGAAATTTGCATTTTTCAGGAATATTCTTAACATCTAATGAAATTGAAGCAAGTGATATGTATAAAGACTAAATTAGAAAAATAATCTCAAAAACAATGTAACTGTTTCTTCCTCCTCAGTAGAGTCTGTTCTGTTTAAAATATAAGCCTCAAGTTTTATGTTTTGGGGTATATGGCAAGCAACAAAAATTATTTCTTATCTTCTTTAATAAGATCATCTCGTAAAAATTACAAACTTCCCTTTATTCCTTTCTTCCCAAAATGTTTGCCAAAATGAAAGGAACACACATTTTATATATTTTTTCTATCGTTTTTCAGATTATTTCATAGCTTGAACAATGGGTCATTATTTTAACTATGCCTAGTGTAGAAAAATGCTAAGAAAAACAGAGAGGAGATACCTGATCTCTACTCCTGGCCTCCCTTCCCCTTTCTTACGGAATCAACTGTCCCATCTTAATATGACCACCTTAGAAGGTGGTCCTTGACACCAATCCTGTGCCCATTTTATCATCTATTAATTAGCCCTCAATTACAACGGTTAATATGAATGTATACATTTTAGCTGGAAGTGAAGAAATATTACCCCACCCAAATAAACCACCAAATACTCTAATGTATGAGCACTGAAAAATTCTTAAGTGAAAATCTCCAGTGGGTTGAGGTCTTTCCCTTTTCTTTTCCTTCTTTACTTCTTTTCTCTCTCTCTTTTCTTTGTTTCTCTTTCTTTCTTCCAGCATGTATTTATTAATCTTTCCATGCCTACACAGTGCTGGGCATTGAGTACATAAAGTTGAAGAAATCAATACTGAAGAACTTCCAGAAGCCATCACTGGAGGATTTTTGTTTAAGTGAGAGAGCTCCTCTACTCATACAGCTATCATTCTGATACCCTCAAACTGATATTAAAAATAAACTATTAAGTTTTATCAACCAATTCTTGGAAACAAAGGACTAATATCCACTGGCTAGAAATATTAGCTGCTTGGTTTTGAAAATAAATTTATTTGAAACATTTCTATTTTCCCCTGAAAAAGTTTGTGTTACAGATTACAGATTTATCAACCTAATAATTTATCATTTTTATCAGCAGGTATCTAATTTTCTTTCTATTGGTTGGCTAAAGAAAAAAGGCAATTTGTGGTCATATTATTCTTTTGGAATGATGTGGCAAGCAAAGCCCTTCAAATATGGCTCCAGCCTCCATTCCAGCCTCATCACTCATCACCTCCAGTTTCCCCCAGGCCTCCCCACCTTGCCACCCTACTCTCAACTATGTGTGTAAAAGGCAACTAAGATTATCTGTGCACACGGCTCAAGTATTTTAATACCTTCATGGTTTGATCCAGGAAACTTTTGCTTCAAAGGGCTTTCCCTGCCACTTTCTTATTTACTTTGAAAACACCCAACTTACCCTTTAAATACGAAGTCAAACGTTACCCATTGTGTGAGACCCAGGGTTCTCTGATAACCCCACTGTGCATACTCACACCCCCAGCAGAGTCTATCACACAGTCAGGATAGGGGGCACAGGGTTCCAAATAGCATCAGCCTAAACTGGCATACATAAGTTTCTGGTTATTTCTAGTCAGAGCAAGATCTAGTGAATCAGATTCACCCATGGGTTTTGAACTAGAGAAGTGTCTATAATTATTGTTGTTATCTGCTTTGTTATGCTTTGATCATATATTTTGGTGTGATTTATCTGAAGATTATAAAGGAAGTCGATTTATACATATTCCTGAAAGGAAATGATGGAAAAAGCAAATACAACACAGCATCTCAGTAATATCTCTAGTTTTATAAACAGAGCCCAAGAAAATTATATCAAAGCCTACAGTAAGAGGAACTACAGGTAAAAATCTAAAGGATCATCATTAACGAGGGACACAGTTAAGATTTCTGGCTCTGAAAATCCAAGGTAATCATAGCTGCCTAAATATAAATCTCAACACTTTCTCCAAAACACTATACAGATCAACAAGTACAAACAAATTCACACAAATAGCATATTTTCAGCATATACTACAATTTTTAATTACTTGTATCAGGAAAAGTAAATATTGATTTCCAGCAAAGCTTTCTCTAAAACTCCGACCATGAGCCTATTCAGAAAGCCGGGGTTGGAGAAGTAGAAGAAGGGGAGAAAGAGCAAAGAGAAGGGAATCCAGAAAAAATGTGCAGAAAACAGAAGGGAGGTTAATGAAGCTGAAATCATCCCTAGTGATGAGATGCTTACAGAGTCGTGGAAGATCAGAGCACTGACCCCAGGGAAAAAACTTTAAATTTGGTATAATAATTAAGGAGATGGTCATGAGAAGAAATATCTTGGAGGAAAAGAGAATAAAAGGGAAGGAAAGAGGTGCCCATTAGAGATTGGTCAAAGAAAAAAGTGAAGAAAGTTACTACAGAATCCTTCCATATAATATTTTTAAAATATGAAAAATGAAAGACACACAACCCTATGACTGATTGCCCCTCCCTGCCTCAGTCCCATGTCATCTATTAAAGAAATTGCAATCTTCTATTCTGACAGAAGACGGCAACCTTGGAGAACAAATCTGGAAACCACCTCAGATGGTTTGGCTGTGTCACCATCCAAATCTCCTCTTGAATTGTATTTCCCATAATTCCCACATGTTGTGGGAGGGACCCCGTGGGAGATCATTGAATCATGGGAGCAGTTTCCCCCATACTGTTCTCATGGTAGTGAATAAGTCTCACCAGATCTGGTGGTTTTACCAGGGGTTTCTTCCTTTGTATCTTCCTCATTCCCTCTTTGCATGCTGCCATCCATGTAAGATGAGACTTGCTCCTCCTTGCCTTCTGCTATGATTTCGAGGCTTCCCAAGCCCATAGAACTATAACTCCAATTAAACTTCTTTCTTTGTAAATTGTCCAGTCTCAGGTATGTCTTTACCAGCAGTGTGAAAACAGACTAATACATTTTCACTTCAAGAGAAATCAAGTAGACAAAATAATGATATAGAAAACGTAAACAAGACCAATAACATAAATTGTATGAGTATATATTGAATTTTATATGCCAAACCAGTCAATCAAATATATAGATATGTGTAACTCTTTTCTATACAAAGCTACTATAAAAAGAAAACAAAATGAAAAAATTCTCCCAAATGAATAATCAAGAAATAAAAAATCATGAGGTCAATGAAAATTGTAACACAAGTGAAACCACTATTTACTGTCAATCTATTGGTGACATAAAAAGACACATAAAATTAAAATTTCAAAGTATAAGAGCCCAAATGAGAGCTAAAACAAGAATAAATGAAACAAGAGTTGGTTGGTCTCAAGGAGGAAATATAGGGTGATAGTATATCCTAAAATCCAATTCTATGGTGCCTATATCATATTCAAAATAGATATGAATGCATATTTAATGTGGAACACTGAAGAAGCGTAGAAAAACAATAAATAGGCCAGGGCAGTGGCCCACGCCTGTAATCCCTGTACTTTGGGAAGCCAAGGTGGTGGATCACCTGAGGTTAGGAGTTCCAGACCAGCCTGGCGAACATGATGAAACCCTGTCTCTACTAAAAATACAACAAAATTAGCCAGATATAGTGGTGGGCACCTGTAATTCCAACTACTCAGAAGGCTGAGGCAGAAGAATCACTTGAACCCAGGAGGCAGAGGTTGCAGTGAGCTGAGATTGCGTCACTGCACTCCATTCTGGGCAACAAGAGTGAAACTCAAAAATAATAATAATAAATAAAAATAAATTAAAAAAATAAAAAGTGAAAAGAATCAGAGAGAAACTGGTCAAAAGCAGAAACAGGCAACGAACTGACAAAGTCAATGTAGGAATAAGTAGAGTCTGAGAAGAATAAATCAATGCAATAAAGAAAAAGTACTATTTTAAACTGTAATTCAAAAAAGCTTTCCAGAAATGCAAGAAAATCTGAATCTACATATCACTATAGCCAACGAAGTACTAGGGAAAACTGATCTGGAAAAGAGAACTTGACAAATGTACAAAAGCAACATGCAAAGCAAGGCAAGAATCAAATAGCATTTATACAAAAATCAAGAAAAGAAGGCATAAATCAGTAATTTTATATTCAACCATGCTTTTCTTTAAGTATCATGACTACAGAATTAGAGCTATAAAAATACAAAAATAGGCTGAATGTGGTGGCTCATACCTTAATCCCAACACCTTGGGAGGCTGAGGAGGGCAGATCACTTGAGGTCAGGAGTTTGAGACCACCTGGCCAGTATGGTGAAACGCCATGTCTACTGAAAATACAAAAATTAGCTGGAGGTGGTGGTGCTTGTAATCTCCAGCTACTTGAGAAGCTAAGGTGGGAAGATCACTTGAACCCAGGAGTTGCAGTGAGCCAAGATCATGCTACTACACCTGCTCCTGGACAGAGCATACTCCATCTCAAAAATAAAAATAAAAATACAAGAAATCAGGGGATACCATATCCATAAGCTCTTCTTTCAGATGAGTTTCATTCAACCAAGAAATGACTGGCGAGACCTAGCCTGATGTTTCTAAATTTCTAAAGATAATAATAATAAATATACTATATATCATGATCTGATTACAATAGCCTAAAATACTATCCGTAAAAGTGAAAGAATGGATATAAGTTAATTATGTTGGTTAATTATGTGGATTTAATAGTAGATCTAATAATGAAACAAAGATGGAAGAGTCATATATAAACAACACATGTTCTGATAAAATAGAAGTAAGGCAATTTTTATAAAGTAGTGTGGCGTGACATAGAAAAGTAAAAGAAACTCCTTGATCTCATCAATAAGTGGGAATCAAAGAATACCATTAAAAACTGACACACCGTACGGTAAAAGAGTAAGTTAAAAAGTGGACTGGGGCACAGGGGCTTTTTTTAAAAGTGTGACTACAAAGATAACCACTAGAGATAGGTACAAAGTTTACTAAACTTCAAAAAAAAATTTTTTTAATGAGCACAGAAAAAAATTATGTGTGCTTTTGAATTAAAATAAATTAATTTCTTAAAACTAAAAACTCAATTAGATAAGATAGTATACATTGTAACTATAATACCAAATAATGTGACAAAGTCAATAACACTGAATGTGCTGAAGTCACTTATTAAAAGAAACAAAATTCCTGAACCCAGGAGGCGGAGGTTGCGGTGAGCCGAGATCGCGCCATTGCACTCCAGCCTCGGTAACGAGAGCGAAACTCCGTCTCAAAAAAAAAAAAAAAAAAGAAAGAAACAAAATTTTCTACTTGACTTACAAAGAAAATCCCAAGTATAAACTGATGACAACAGACACACCCAAAACAAACTCAGTAAGGCCAAACATAAAGGAATGGACAAATGTATAGCAGGCAAGTAGAAACAATAAGAAAGCAAAGGCTAAAACCCTAACATCGTACCAAGTAGAATCACAGTAAGAAGCATTACCATGCTCAAGAAGGACACTTTTCAATGCTAAAAGCCATAATTCATTTTGAAGATTAAACATTTATTAAATATTACTATATGTCCTTATTACCACCTTTATAGAGCAGCCACTTTTCTGAAAAGCTATGAGATGCCAGTAAGCACACACAGTACAGAAACACAAATATAACACTTTATTCTCACTTTAAGACAAATCAAGTAGACAAAATGGTATCGAAAATCTAAACAAGATCAATAACATAAATTTTACAAGTATATATTAAATTTCATACTCTGAAAATAGAAACTATAAATTAATCTCAAATATGTAGAACATAAAAGTTATCATATATTACATTATAAAGATATCATCAATAAGTTTCATAAAATATAAACATGAAAACCTTGCAGTCTGACCACAATAAAATAAAATTAGAAATGACAAAATTTTTTTAAAGGTTTGTCACTTACATTTTTTTAAACTTCTATTAAATAACTCTTGCTTAAAGGAGAACATAAAAACTAAAGTTACAGAATTTCTAAGGAATATTTTTATAACAAATAAAAAGGGCAAAAATAAATGAATTAAATCTCCAACATAAAAAGCTAAAAAAAGAACAATGAAGCAAACCAAAAGCATTCAAAGAAACAACAAACATGAAAGCAGAAATTAAAGGTCTAGAGAATAATAAAATACTAAATATACTATTTTTATTTAATATAAAACAGGAAAACAAACAGAAAAAACACAAATTAACAAATTACAAAGCTGAAATAAGAATTAAAATCAAAGAAATATTTAAAATCATAAAGTACTTTATAGATTCCTGTGCAAATAAATTCACAGAGCTCAATGAAGTAAATAATATTCTTAAAAACTAAAGTCTATTAAAATAAACTCAAGATACAAAGTTTAAACCATTGGATTTTCATAGCAGAAACAGAGAAAACAATCAAGGAGTTGCCCCATAATAAAGCACCAAGTACAAACTGCATTATCGAAAATTCTATCAAACTTTCAAAGACCCAATGCTTCATATTTATTCCTTAGAATACGATTTTTAAAAATCTAAGTTGTACTTATGAAGCAATTATAACATTAATCTTTAAACAATACAAGTGGTACAAAACATATATTATAAATATTGCTTACTAAAACACTAAAAATAAATAAAATGGTAAATAAAATTGTCGCAAACAGAAAATGATAGCACCTTAAAAGACTAATACACCATAACCAAACAAGAATTTTCCTCAAATGGAAAGTCAGCTCCATTTTAGGAAACTTAATATATGTCATCATATTAATAGACTTAAGAAAAACATCCTAATTATTCACATAGATGCTAAAAATATCTTTTATGAAATTTAATATCAATTCTTGATTTTAAAAATACTCAGGAAAATAGAAATTGATAGAACTATATTAAGGTATAGATATAGATATCGATATCTAATATAAATATAGATCTTTTTTCAGATGATAGAGATATATACAGCTATATTGACGTACTGCAGTCCTAAAGCCAGCAGCTTACACAATACAAAAACATTAGAAATACCATCGCTGAGATCAGGAACCCAGCAGGTTTGTCTGCTATCTCCACTGCTATTTAACAGTGTGCTAGAGGTACTAGTCAATGCATTTAGGAAAACATCTCAGCTAGAGGAACAATAATTTAAAATAAAGAAATATAACTACATCTATTTGTTGATGATGTGATGGTACACTTGAAAAACCCTAGAAAATCAATTATAAAACCAACTCAAGTAATAAAAAATTTCACATAAGATTATAATATTAACCTACAGAAATCAACATCTTTGGCCAGTCATGATGGTTCACACCTATAGTCCCAACACTTTGGGAGGCCAAGGTGGGAAGATCACCTGAGCCAAGGAATCTGAGATCAACCTGGGCAACAAAGGGGGATCCCATCTGTATTTTTTTAAAAAAGAAATCTACAACTTTCATATACATAAAACCCACTGGAGAATGTACTGATACAGAAACTCTATCTAAAATAGCAACAATGAATGTAAATATCCTAAGAGTTAAACTTGGCAAGAAATGTGGAAAACAGGAATAGAATGTTAAAACACTTCAAAATTTTATAAAAGTAGACTTCAATAAATAAGTAGCTATTCCTTACATCTGGATAGTGTCTTAGTGCATTACATGCTGCTATAAAGGAAAACCTGCTGCTGAGTAATTTATAAAGAAAAAAGGTTGTTTGGCTCGCAGTTCTGCAGGCTGTTCAAACAAAGCACCAGCATCAGCTTCTGGTGAGAGCTTCAGGTCAATTCTAGTAATGGAAGAAGGTGAAAGGAGGTCAGCCTGTGCAGAGATCACATGATGAGAAGAAAGCAAGAAAAAGGAAAGGAAAGTGCCGGACTCTCTTTAACAACCAGTCTTGTGGGAACTAGTAGAGCAAGAACTCATTCATTACCATAAGGAAGGCACCACGCCATTTATTTATAAGGGATTTTCTCCCATGACCCAAACACCTCCCACTATGCCCCACCTCCAATACTGAGGATCAAATTTCAACATGAGGTTTAGGGGACAAATACCCAAACCATAGCAGATAGAATAACTCATCATAAAGATGTCATTCTCCTTTATTTATATACTTAATGCAAACGATAAAAATATCAACAGGCTTTTTTATAAAGCAAAACAAGATGACACTAAAGTTTATCCATTAAACATGCAAGCAGATCTAGGGAAACATTGAAAAATAATAGCTATGTGAGAGGACAGTCCTTTATAATACTAAAACATAGTATGTACCTGCTATAATTAAAACATTGTGGTATTAGCACCAAAACAGACAGACTGACCAGTGGAACAGAATAGTACATATAGAAATAGACGTAAGAACATTAGGAAATTCAGCATATAATATAGATACCATCTCAAATGGACTTTTTAAAATGATGCTAGCATGACTGAATAGCTACTTAGAAAAATAATAGTAAATTCATGGCCCACACCATAGAAAAGAACAAACTCCAAATGGATCTGAGATATTATTATGAAGATGAAAAAAGTAAACCTAACCTACTAGAAATCACAGGTGAATTATTTTACATAGGAGTGCAAAGAAAGACTCTGTGATTGAAAACATCACATAATAAAATGGGAAGAATCTATCCTAGAGCTCTCTACATCGCTGGAGAATTGAGAAATTTCATCTGTTGTGTCAATGTGTGTTATTTTCTACACAAACATACTAGCATGACTTCATCTATTTCAAGATAAAATTCAATGTTATAAATTTTCTTACATGTAAAGTAACTCTTGATCTTATTGGACTTATACAACTACTAATTACAGACTAATTTGTATTCATATAAAGCCAGTAAGTACCCATATGAATATGTAATAAGGGGTTCCCAGAATTCCCAGAATTAAATGTTATTTAAATTCATAAGGCTTTTTAGAGCATTGGCCCTTTAAGAAAGGGCCTGGTTAGGGAGAAACAGGTGGGACGCTTAATTATGAGCCAAATTAATAGCATAGTTTGGTAACCGACAAGGTCAAATAGCCAAGAAATGGAAGCCAATCTCATGCTAGCAAAAAGGAACGAGTAAATGCCAAGGGAACTTAGGTACTTTTCAAATATGAAATATTTTTAAGATTTGCTATATACACATAGAATAATTATAAAACATAAGATCACATTCTAAATCCAGGTCAATTAATATTCCTAATCAATGTGAATCTTGAATAAATTAGACTGGTATAATAATTTTGTTTAAAAACAGCCACCTATTTCTCCCTGATTTTATTCCAATGTGGAAAAAACAAATTGTTCAGGCAGGTGTCTCCTCTCTCCCTATTTCCTTTCCCTCAGGCTGCTTTTGCCCAGTGCTAGTCTGCCTCTCACCCACCCTTTCCTCTACCCTCTTTCGGGGACCTTCACTCTCCTGATGGGTCTCTTTTTCCACTCACCCTCAGACACCTTATACAAACATCTCCCAGGATAGCCAGGACTCAGGGAACATGCAGGCTGCTAAGGACCCTTCCCTGCCTCCCTGCCTGCTACCTGCTATTCCTCTGTCCTCCGCCTCCTCCAGCCTCCTGCTCCTTCTCAGACCCTCCTGCTCCTCTCCCTGCTGCCACTCAAACAGCTTTGCCCCAGCAAGATGCCAAAGAAGAGATCCATGTCCTACTAACAACGGTGGTAGGAAAATTTCATCAGAGAGGATCAATCCATGACCAAATCTCACTTCACCTATTAGTACTATGACCCAAGAAAAACTATAAAGTTATGACAAGGATCAAAACCTCTACCTCTAGGACTATTTAAACATTTACAAATGGATTTCATTCATTTGCTCAAATCACAAAGCTTTAAAAACATTTTAGTAATAGCTTAAAATAATCTAGTGAGATTAGCTAACATTCCACTGTAAAATGATTATGAGTTATGTTTTTACCAACTGGGAAAACCTCCAATATTAGTGATAAAGAAAGTCAACTTATAAGTAAAACACTTAAGAAGTTAAAAGAGTATTAAAATAGATATCATCCCCAAATAAAATTGGGAGGAAAGAATAAAATAACGGTATTTTAAATCAAAATATCTAAATCATCAGATATTTAATCTACTTAGCCTAAATTCTACCCATAGCCCTGATGATATACAATCTGTATTTCAAAACTTCTCATAAATTCTCATATTAGTTCCCATAAAAATGTTGCAAAAATACATATGGGCTTGAATTGACTTCTCCACTGAGGGACTGGAGCTTGTCATATTATGGTTGTAGCAGGCATTGCCAAGATTAATGTCACATACACAGACACGTAATCAGCAGGTACAAATTACATTTCCCAAACAGATAAATCTAAATGAACATGTATATGATGGACACCTGTTTTGGAAAAGACATCTATAAAGAAAAGTCTGAGCATCATTTAAGAAAAGACCATATCAAGTACTTCTAAACACAAATGCTGCTCTTGAATTCCAGGGCATATACCCACAGAATCATGTTTTCCTGTCTAAATGTGCTAAGAATTCCTCAACCTGGAAATACAAGTATACTTAGGTTCTAATATTGTAATTCAATGGGAGGCCAACAGAAACAAATGACTTCTGGAGGCTGACATCTGACCTAAGAACAGAGAGACCCTGAAGATGCTATCAAGTGTAGATTGCTTCCTTCTAACACTTTTGGACCAAAAACCATGATAAGGCACTGAACATACTTTCTAATATTTGTCTCCTCTTTCTTTCACTGATTGCCATGATTTTTTCACTGGGTTTCTTCAAGGTACCAAATTATTAAAATGCTTAAAACTTTTGCCCTTCTTTAGACAGATTTTTTTATTCTGTAAACTTTTCAAACTCCTTAATTTGCCATTACCAAACAATTGCAATGGCTGACATTTTTTCCAAGTGTTGAGTTTGTCATTTAGTTCTAGATCCCACTGTTGGAATAAACCTCAGTACACTGACATGTCTTCATTGGATTTAGGCCTCAACAATTATCTGCTTCTGTTTATTTGTCAGGGCTTCAAAGAAATGCAAAGGACATCATGAACAGAAAGGGACCTGAGACAGGGCTAATAACACAAACTATAGTCTATTTTCTCTTAAAGCTACATGTACAGAAACCATCGCATTATGAATTTAATTACACCAGAGTGAAAACAATTAAATTTTAACAGCAATTTCTAACAACATTTGTGGCTGCTCAATGTGTATCCTTATTGAGTATTCTTCTTGTGAAATCAGGCCTTCCCATGTTTACCTATATCAATAAGTGGGGCCAAACTTTGACATATTTATTCAGCAATTCCCAGCATTCAAAGTGAATTATTAAAAGTCTGATGTACTCAACTCAGGATCCAAGGCACTAAATATTGTCAGTTCATATAAGAATTTCTACCCTACACTAAAATTTACACTCTGCAATTAATTCCTGACAGTTCAAATTTTAGAATCAAAACATATCCGACATAAACTCATGAGCTAGAATATTTTTAGATCATAAAATTGCCTTCAACTATGTAGTCATCAACCAAAATGGAGTTTGGAAGATAACTGATACCTGGAAAAACACTTCAGGGAAAGTGGCATCAACAAATAATTTGATCACTTGTTTGCCCAAATTGAACCATGAGGCTTATTCTTTTAATTAGGTGTACCTCATGCTTGGCCTCCAGAGCTCAAGGGATCCTACTGCCTCAGCCTCATAAGTAGCTAAGGTTACTGGCATGCACCACCATGCCTGGCTAATTTGTTTTGTTTTGTTATGTTATGTTTTGTTTTGTTTTTTCCTTTTTGAAGAGATGGAACCTCACTCTTCAAAAGTGAGATTCCATGTTGCCCAGGGTGGTCTCAAACTCCTGGTCTCAAGTGATCCTCCCATCTCGGCCTCCCACGATGCTGGGATTACAGGCTAAACCACCACACCAGCCTTTTTTTCTTTTCTATCTTACATCTTGGTGTTTATATATCACTACAGTGCCATTATCCTAAACCACCATAGAAGCAAGACTGTGGGGTCGTAGCACAAATATATGTTCAGCATGTATAATACTATAAACTCATCCAAAGTGACTTTCCCAGTTTGTTCTCCCACCTGCATTGATGAGCCTGACACTTGTTCCACATTTTGGTCCCTATTTGGAAGTGGCAGTATTAAACTTTAGCCATTCTGGTGGCTACTGCATACCACATAGTGGTATTGCACTGTGGCTTGAATTCACATTCCCTTGATGAAAAACTAGTTCAACACAAATGATTGCTGCCCTTTGGACAGCCTCTTTTGTGATGTGCCTGTTCAAGTCCCTAAACATATTTTTCCTTGTTTTATGGATTTATAGGAATTCTTTATGTATTCTGATACAAGCCTGTTGCAGTTGTTTGTATCATAGATATCTTCTCTCAGTCTATAATTTGCCTTTTCTCTCCCTTCATGATGTCTTTTGGTGAATTGAAGCTCTTAATTTTAATGGATCTTTCTCTTGGCGATTTTGTGTTCCATTTAATAAATCCTCTTCTATCCCAAAATAATCAAGATTATTTTCTATGTTTTCTTCTAAGTGCTGTATTATTTCATGTTTTGCATTAATATGTACCTTCTGTGTGGTATTAAATTTTTACAGGATGTAAATGAAAGTCAAGTTTCATTTCTTTTCCTTGTGAAGTCCCAAATGGACCCAGCACCATCCATCAAAGAGTTCATCTTCTAGCCACCTCTCTGAAGGACTGCTTTTAGAATAAAAGATATTTTAGAATAAATCATGTGTCCGCTATATATAATTCTCTCTTTGTACAAATACCATGCAATAATAAATATTGTAATCTTGTCATACATTTTGCTGTCTGATAGTGTCCTCCAAAATTGTCTTGGCTACTCATGGCCTTTTCCATTTCAATAAACATTTTAAAACTAGCTTGTTGATTTCCACAAAGAACACCTCCTGAGGTTTAGATTGAATATATCCTAT
The DNA here is from genome assembly GCF_030222135.1 of Aotus nancymaae. NCBI lineage: Eukaryota > Metazoa > Chordata > Mammalia > Primates > Aotidae > Aotus > Aotus nancymaae. Next base: position 20,838,276 of record NW_026988465.1, read on the forward strand.
ATGACACTAATCTTGTCTTAATGCTGTTGCCAGTCTGTTGTTATACCCATTAGATGAATTCTTAATTACAAATATTGTATTTTTCAGCTCCAGGACATTCATTGTATTTTTAAAAATTATTCCCCATTTTTATTTAAATTCTCCATACTTTTATCTATTGTTTCTATATTTTTCTCTATTTTTTAAACATGTTACTCAGTTGTTTTTAGCTGTGATATCTCCAATAAAAAAAAAAATCACCCATGTGTCTCTTATGCTAGCAGATTTTTTTACTTTTTGCTTTTTTTCCCTGTTACTTTAGCATGCCCCATAAATTTGCATTGGCTACCTGGCACTTCGAATAAAATATTGTGCAGGCTGTGTAAGATGTTATAGTTTCCTCGAAAAAGGTTTAAGATTTTGCTTTTGTTTGTTGGGGTTTTGTTCATTCATTTTTCGGTTGTTGTTTTGCTTTAGTTGTTTGTTTCATTTTGTTTTACAGGCAGCCAGAGGACAAGCAGATCAGTTGATCCTGCCAAGCCTTTGTTTTAGATTTTATTAGAGCTGAGCTTCTTTAGTTTCCCTTTACAATTGGAGTGCATCATTCACTCCTAAAACATACCCTTTACTTTTGGAGTATGGCCATTATTCCTAGAGCCTCTGGGGTCCCAACATAAAACCCAGAGTATTTACAAAGGTTTTCATCTTGGGAGACATAAACTTGAATTTATTTCTTCCCGGCATCTCATTATTGTTGAAATCTCTATTCAGCTCTTTTGCTTCCCAACTGCTGGTTTCTGCTGGGTTTCTAAAGACTCAACTTGTGCATGAGCAGCCAAGGAACTGGTCAACAACTTAAAAGGGAACCGTATGTGAATTTGGGGTTCTGAATTAGACTATTTTCATACTGCTATAAAGAACTGCCCAAGACTGGGTAATTTATAAAGGAAACAGGTTTAATTGCTCAAAGTTCAGCATGGCTGCGAGGCCTTAGGAAAGTTACAATCATGGTGGAAGGCAAAGGGGAAGCAAGACACTTTCTTCATAAGACAGCAGAGAGGAGAAGTGCTGAACAAAGGGGGAAGAGTCCCTTATAAATCCATCAGATCTCATGAGAACTCACCATCATAAGAACAGTATGGGGGAAACCGCCTCCATGATTCAATTATCTCCATCTGGTCACTCCCTTAACATGTGGGGATTACACCTGAGTGGGGACAGAAAGCTTACCCATATCAGGCTCCTTTCCTGTAATTCCCTACTCACCGATAATTTTCCTCTTTCTAAGGTATTGTCCAGCTACTTTGTGGTTGACCTGCTCTCTGACCTCTGTGCCAACACAGTAAACCTACCACATTCTGATTCATTTTCAAAGAGAGGGTTTGCAGGTGAGCAAGGTATCATCCTCAATCATAAAGCCTTAATGTAGCGACACTGACACCCCATGTCATTTTGTGCTTCCAGTCACTTTATTAACTAGAACATTGACCTGTGCTAAAATAACACCTAAAATCACTCAGTGATAAAACTAAAAAGAATCACATATATTTTCCATTTCAACACCTTAATTTCAAATATAAGAAAAATAAACCACAACCAAAGGTTAAATGATAGGTCCAAAATCTCTTGTATATTATTAAACAAACAACTCCTCACTTCCAAAACTTTAGATGAAACCCTCTCCCATTGTGCTACAACTTACCATTTTTTTCTTTCTTCCCCATCCTAATAAAGTCTTTTAAGTTGCTCATGAATTGTTATAGTTACTACCACAAAGTGGCAATTCCACATTCTTATATTGTTCAGTGTGGTTATTTTTTAAAAACTTATCTCCATAACTACAATGGTTGCTTCAGTAAATTTTGACAATGTCATCCTCACTGCTGTCCCTACCCTTGAAGTGACAGAAATAAGGATTTCTCCTCTAGCTGAATCCAAGAGAATGTTTGCCTCATTAGCTCAGGAAACACTATCACAAGCTAATTAATTCAGTAGTACCGGCAAGAATAGCTAGCATATGGCTTCACTCTGCAAATGTGGTCTCAATCCATTAAAAAAAAACAAAAGAAACACAGCAACACATTTATCTGTGTGTTTGCCACTGTGGAATTAATGTCCAACAAACAAAATCTATACACAATAACTGCCACACAGGAGTAGCTGTCACCTCTTTCTGAAATAGACAGCTTAGCCCATATATTCATTCTCCTCCTCATGAAAATTTACCTGTTGTTAGAATATGAACCATAATTCTTCTTATAAAGCTAAAGGAAAGTTTCTATTTCTTCTGAACTTAAAGGAATAATTACTTTTCCCCCGACATCCACAGGGAATTCACCTCATAATGAAATTTTAAACAAGTTATAGTAAAAACTTCTATAGATAAAACCCAATTCTTTTTCTCCTAGCCAAACAACAAGGCAAAATTCACCAGGCTGTCTTACAGCTAGGTGTCACTGTGCTCTAGTCAGTGGAATGTGACCGACCAATCCAGGCCTAGCCCATAAAGACCTCCTTCCCACCCATGACCCACACTCTTTCTTCCCCAGCTGTCAGTTGCACACCGGGAGAGAAAAGGCCCTGCAAAGTAATGGGTCCCTGTGCTGGAAGATGCCTGCAGCTCAAGGTAACTTGTGGAGAAGAGTTCCCCAACCTCTGTCACTGCCAACCCTCAATGGACTATGCTATTTTAAATGTTTTATGTAATATTTGATTACTTTGGCATATAGAAATGGAATTGAATTTTATTGTTCTTGAATCTTAACAACTTGCTAAATTACTTATTAATTCTAATGAATTATCTGTAGAATAGGGTTTTCTGTTCACAATTATATTCACAAATAATGACAGCTGTCTTTCTTTCTAATTCTTATAACTTTTTCTTTCTTGATTTATTACACAGGTAATGTTCTCCAGTAAAATGTTCAATAGATGTGGTGCTAGCTGGCATTATTATTATTATTTTTTTTGAAACTGAGTCTCACTTTGTTGCCCAGGCTGGAGTGCACTGAAGCAATCTCAGTTCACTGCAACCTCCGCCTCCTGGGTTCAAGCCATTCTCCTGTCTCAGCCTCCCAGGTAGCTGGGACTACAGGCATGTGCCACCATGCCCAGCTAATTTTTTGTATTTTTAATAGAGATGGGGTTTCACTGTGTTAGCCAGGCTGGTCTCCATCTTCTGACCTCTTGATCTACCTGCCTCGGCCTCCCAAAGTACTGAGATCACAGGTGTAAGCCACTGCACCCAGCCAAAAGCTGGTGTCTATCTTTCTTATGCTTAACATCCAAAAGAAAATTTTCAACAGCTTGCCACTAAGTATGATGTTTGCTGTTGGCCTTTTAAGCAGTGCTTCATTAGATTAGGAAAGTTTCTCTTTATTCATACCTTACTATGAGTTTTTTTCTTTTAAAATCATGAACAGATGCTGGATATAGTCTTACACTTATCCGTATCGATTTAATTGTATTTTTCTTCATTTTACTAATGTGGTGAGTTGCATTGACTGAGCTTATGATATTAAATGAGTCTTACATTCCTGAACTAAAACAAGCTCAGTCTAATATATTATCATTTTAATTTTATTTTTATAGTATATTTCTTATTTATATTTTATTTTTAATTGACAAATTAATAAGTGTATATATTATATTTATGGATACAATATGATGTTTTGATAAATGTTTACATTGTGAAATGAATAAATCAAGCTAATTAACAAATCAATTACATCACATGTAATTTTTTATGTTGAAAACATTAAAATCTACTCTTAGCAATTTTTATGTTAAGTTCACGACTATGCCAATGTTCTGCTTGGGGTCAGGTTCTAGCCCCAGCCAACCAGCTGCCATGCAGAGCTGCACAGCCAGCCTGCAAGGCCAGCTCTCCCTTACAGTGTCAGCAGCTTAACTTCTTCCCTCTGGGCACAAGCCAGTTCCTGACTTCCCCCTGCCTGCCTTCAAGGTGACCAGCTCTTCCTTACAGTGGTGTGTAGCCTTACTCTCTCTCTGGGCTCCAGCACACATGCCATATGAAGCCGTGCTGAAGGGGACCTGTACAGCCTCAGCAGGGGAGCTACACCTTCTACAGACAACAGTGGCCTAGAGCCAAGTATGAGTGCACACACACCGGTTATACAAGTGGAGGTGTGCGCACCAATCCCACTGAGTTGTGCAGGCCTGGATGTCTGCCTCGGCCTGTTCTTGACCAAGGCACATCCACGTAGTTTACATTTTAAATAAGCAATACATTATTATTTACTATAGTCAACATTCTGCATAACACCACTAAAGCTTATTTTAATTGAAATTTTGTAGTTTTTGATCAACATCTCCTCTTTTCCCCATCCATTCCCCTCTCCCAGCCTCTAGTAACCACCATTCTAAACCTTACTTGTATAAGTTTGACTTTGATTCCATATGTAAGTGCGATCCCACAGTAACTGTCTTTCTGTGCCTGCCATATTTCTCTTAGCATAATGTCTTCCAGGTTTATCCATGTTGTTGCAAATAACAAAATTTCCTTCTTTTTAAAGAATAAATAGTATTCCATTGTGTATACATATCCATTCATCCAGGGAGGAACACCTAGGCTGCTTCCATATCTTAGCTGTTGTGAATAATGCTGCAATGAACATGAGAGCACAGATATCTCTTTGGCATATTATATGATCCATCAATCCTACTTCTGGTTATATATCCAAAGGAACGAATTTCAATTGATTTCAATTCCTTTGCATATATACCCAGAAGTAGGACTGCTGCTGAATCATATGGTAATTCTATTTTTAGTTTTCTGAGGACCCACTATACTGTTTTCCATAACAGCTAAATTAATTGATATTTCTATCAACAAAGGTTCTCCTTCATCCACACCCTCTTGTTATCATTCATCTTTTTCATAGTAGTCATCATAACAGATGTGAGGTGATTTAGCTTTGTGATCTTAATTTGCATGTCCCTGATGGATTAGTAATGATGAACATTTTTCATATATCTATTGGCCATTTGTATGTCTTCTTTTGAAAAGTATCTATTTAGGTTCTTCGCCCATTTTTTAATTGAGTCCTTTGTTTTCTTCTAATATTTGAGTTCCTTATATATTTTGGATATTAATCCTTTATTAGGAGTATGATCGTAAATATTTTGTTCTAATCCATGGATTGTCTCTTCACTCTATTTATCTTCCTTTGCTGTGCAGAAGCTTTTTAGTTCAATCCAATCCCATTTGTTAATTTTTGCTTTTGTTGCCTATTCTTTCAGAGTCATGTCTGACATATCTTTGCCCATAGAAATATTGTAGAGAATTTTTTAGTAGTTTTATCATTTCAGATCTCATGTTTAAGTCTTTACTCTCTTTCAAGTTGATTTTTGTATATGGCATGAGATAAAGGTCCAATTTAATTCTTCTGCGTATGGATAACCAATTTTCGCAACTGTATTTATTTAAAAGATTGTCTTTTTCTCATTCTGTGTTCTTGGCACCTTCATTGAAAGTCAGTTGTCCATAAATCCATGAGTTTATTTCTGGATTCTCTGTCCTATTCCACTGGTCAATTTGTCTGTTTTGATTGCTATAGCTTTATATTAGATTTTAAAGTCAGGTAGTGTGATGTCTCAGCCTTGTTCCTTTTGCTTAACATTGCTTTGGCTATTCAGTGTCTTTTATGGCTCCTTACAAATTTTAGGATTATTTTTTCTATTTCTGTGAATAATAACATTGGAGTTTTGAGAGCATATATCCATGCTGTTTTTATTACCACAGATTTCTATTAGATTTTGAAGTCAGGAAGTGCGACGCCTCCAGCATTGTTCTTTTTGCTCACCATTGCTTTGGCTATTCAGTGTCATTTTACCAACATTAATTCCTCTAATCCATAAACGTGAGACACCTTTCCATTTATATGTATCATGAGGTATTTCTCTCATCAATGTTTTATAGTTTTTCAACGTACAGATCTTTCACCCTCTTGGTCAAGTTTACTCCTATTTTTTTATGCTATTGTAAATTGGATTGATTTCTTAATTTCTTTTTCAGACAGTTTGTTGTTCATATAAAGAAATGCTACTGATTTGGGGGTTTTGATTTTGTATCCTATAACTTTACTGAATTCATATTGAGCTCTAACAGTATTTGGATGAATCTTTAGGGTTTTCTATGTATAAGTTCATGTTGTCAAAAAATAGATATAATTTACCTTCTTTCTTTCCTATTAGATGTCTTTTATTTCTTTTGCTTGTCTAATTCCTCTGGCTAGAACTTCCAGTAGTTTGTTGAGTGGAGGTGGTAGGAGTGGGTATCCTTGTCTTGTTTCTAGTCTTGGAGAAAAGGCTTTCCATTTTCACCACTGAGTTTGATGTTAGCTGTAAGCTCTACAAAACATTTTTTAATTGCAATGGGGTACCCCTCCTTATTTCTACTTTATTGTAAGTTTTTATCCTAAAAAGATGTTGAATTTTCATCAAATGTTTTCTATGTATTTCTTGAGATGATCATAAGGTTCTGTCCCTCATTCTGTTAATATCAGTCATTTGAAGAATACAGTCATTTGAAGAGATCTTCAAAATCAATGTAAGGAAATCAAATTTCAAAAGTTACTAGATTAGGATTTTGGGTTATCTCTTGTTTCTCAGTCTAGATGATAAAAATAGTCTAAGTAAGAAAATAAAGCCTGGTGGTTCTGCATCCCAATATTTCATTTATCCTTTTGGTAAGAACATTTCATATGCTTGCTGATTTTAGCATTTAAGCTGTATGATGGATAACTTAGGATCTTGAATGTCTCATTCTCTTTGTAAATTAAAATATGTGTTCTGCTGTGGGCAGCTAGCAAGTTCATCTGATCATTTTTAGGAGTAGAGACAAAGGGTTACTTAGCTGATGGCTTTAGTCTACCCTTATAGTATCTACTAGCTCTTCACCTGCCACCCTCAGTCATCTTAAAGATGACTGTAAAAGATCTCAGTGCAAAAAGAATGTGCTTCCTATGTAAATGTAACTTTAAAACAAGTCCCCCAGCCCTCGATTTTACCATATTATTATTCCAAACTCTCTTAATGATAAAATTCCAGAGCGATAGCTATATCAATTCTATGTGGGAACATTTCTGTTGTCCATTTATGCTAAATGCACTCAGAGCACCTATGTCCTGTCATTAAATCTGTGTCTGACTGAAGTGGAACTTTTCATGAGAAAAACAAAATTTCTGCAAATCTTGTGAAACACCTAAACCTGGTTTGGATATATTAAAGGGAATAGAGTAAGAAACATATTGACTATAGTTCTCCAAGATCCTATCACCAACTTCTGGTCCCAGTGTCTAGGGATATTTTCAAATACATTTCTTTTTAAAATTGCATCATAAAAGTAAACATATAAGTCATCTATAACCCTGGAGATAAACATATAGACAAGGTCATCTTTGTCCAACTAGTTCGTATCTGAGGAGAAATAAAGAAAAAAGATTGAATACCAATAGCTGATATTAGCACTGTGCTAAACATCTCATATATGCTATCTCTACCCTGGAAACAACCTCTCAAAGCAACCATCATCATCCTCAGATATGGAAACTGGAGTTCAAAAGTTCAAAGCAATGTCAAGGCAAAATTCCCGCCAGGTCTGTGATGGAACTACCTTCCCTACAGTCTGTGAGGTCAGAAAAGTGCTCCTTTCAGAACACAGCCTCCTATACCTTCTAAACTCTTGGTTTTATTCATTTTTTTAAAAATAGTTTTTGATCCTCTACTATGTATCTGGCATATTTCATTTTATTTTGGGGTAGAGGTTTTCTGTTTTATTATATTTTATTATAAAACTTTTCAAATATACAAATAAGCAGAATACTATGACAAATACCCATATATTCTTTATCTAGGCTTACCATTGTCATATTTACCTTATTTTCTTCTTAAAGCATTTGGAAGTAAATTACTTCTTTATTTACCCTTACATTATTTAGTATACATCTAGAAAATAAGGATTTTTTTTCCTAAATACAATACTTTTATCATTAACACATCTGAAAAATTAATAATTATCTGATGCTTTCTAATATTCAGTATACATTTAGATGTCCTCAGTTGTCCCCAAAGAGTGTCTTCCAGCTAAGTTGCTCAAATCAGGATCTAATTAATTACCTGCATGAGAGTCCATCATATTTTAATCCCTGGAAAAACTTCAGTAAAAGAGACAGACAAGGTTCCTGTATTCACACAGCTTACATAACAGCATAGAAGGAAGACAATGGTCAAGTAAACAAGTAAGATTATTTTAGAGGTAAATGTCACGAAGAAAATAAAATGGGAAGTGAGAGCACACTGAGATAAAACCTTTCTAAAGAGGTAATTTTTAAGCTGGGTCTAAAATAATGAACTAGAGCACAAGCAAGCAAAGATTTCAGGGAAGCATTTCCCAGCAGAGGGAACAACTGGCAAGGCCCTGAGGCAATTGGTCTTCTGCCTCTGATGTCCAGTTCCTTCGCACTTTCTCTCCTTTAAAAAATTTCAGGTGAAAATAACTAAACTGATCTGAAAATGTCATCCTTTAGAGAGGTCCTTATTGTTCACCAGGATAAAATAATTTTATACAAAGGGGAAAACTCCAAAAGTAAAATTTCCTAAGGGGATGCATTCAAGAAAGAGTTGGCATCTCTTCGTGCCCAAGAAGAACATTTTGTAAAGGCAACGACCACCCAGTTCCACCCAGTCTTCCTCAAGATTCTCAGCAAAAGACATACTTTGGTACCAGTCTTTCACATTGAAGTAGGAACTGAAGAACTAAGTAAGTCACTGTATCTTTTCCCAGCACAGAAATTTCCCATTGCACCAATTTGCTATGCCTCAATGTTTTGACAGTTGGATTTTCGGAACTGAGACTACATTTCCCTATAGTAACAATAATACAATTGTAAATTAGAGCCCTAAGAAAGTCTACAAAAGCCTATCAGACTTAAAATGCTGCTGATTTTCTGTAAATTAGCAATGGAAAACAGAATTTTGTCACACTACTATGAAATCAATTTAAAAAATATTGAGTGAAGAAGAATTAGTACTGGGTTTCTTTGTGATGCATAATCATCTATGAATAGAGACAATTGACTCAAGGCTCATATGGTTGTGATCATGTTAAGAACTCATGCAAGGTGGAGAGAGGAGATGAGAGAAATGAGGAAGTTCTAAAACAGTGGTCTTCAGAGTTTTGCTGCATCAAGATGACCTGGAGGACGTGTTGAAACAGACTGCTGAGCTTCATGCCAGGCCATCTGATCAATGAGTCTCGGGTGAGGCAGAAAATCTGCATTTCTAACAATTCTGTTGATGCTGTTAATCCAGGGATGACACTGTGAAAACCACTGTTTTAAACACAAACAATTAAAGCCAGAAACAAAATTGAAATCTTGCAGCAGGCACTGCTGTTGTCCCTGTGAGGCTGTACCTTGCCCTGATGTTTAGGGATGCTATGTTACTGACTGATTATTAATTACAATTGTGGTTGGGTTGGGAAGGACTAATTTGTCAGAAAGCAGAGTTTTCCAATGTTTTGAGGTGTCTGAAAGCAGGTACAAGGATTAATAGTTCTTCCTGGGTTTGGAAGAGTCTTCTTTTTCTAATATAAAAAATAATTTCTGGAACCATCTGAAGAAATGTTAGAAGCTGATTTAACCCTCTTAGACCACAAACACACTGCCTGAAAGGTGTTGTTTTATAGTTTACTCAGCAAATAATATTCAGTGCCTACTAACTGCAAAACACTGAGCTAAACAGGACATATGGGAGGAAAGAAAATGATTTAATCTAAAGGGATACACAGTCGTGTACCTGAATAGCTAACATAAAAGTATCCTGAACATTTATTACCAATAAAATGCAATGAGAGTTTGAAGGTCAGAAGGATACTTCTAGCTGGAGAAACAGGTCAAAAAAAAAAGTGGTATTTGGGCATGACCTTGAGCAATGGAGCACATTAGGGGTTTGGGAAATTATGGGTAATAACATAAGGAGAGAATGACAGAAGGAAAACAAACATCCAGGAAGAGAGAACTATGTGAATAAAAAGCTACACAGATGAAGGTGGAACTTGGATCTGGGGGCAATGAGAAATTCAGAAGGCTGGAGCACAGACTACAAGAAGATGCTCAAGGAAGACAGGAGAGGCAGGCCAACACTAGGTCATAGTGGCCCTCAAGTAGCAGGCAAAAACAATTTGAAATTGACTAGGTACTGGGGAACTTCCAAAGCTTCTGACTATAGTACTGATCACTTGGAGCTACAGATTAGGATATTTGATTAGGCAGCAGAAAATTGGGATGCTACTATTGTAGCTCTGGACTAAGAAGCCAGGGTAGAGCAGCAATGAGAAAAAGGAAGAGAGAGTGGATGGATGGATAAAGTAAGAAAAATCATCATTACCCCATAACACAGGGGTCCCCAGTCCCCCTGCCATGGACTGGTACTGGTCTGTAGCTGTTAAGAACCCAGCCACACAGCAGGAGGTGAGCAGCAGGTGAGTGAGCAAAGCTTCATCTGTATGAACAGCCACTCACCCTAGTGCACATTACTGCCCAAGCTCTGCCTCCTGTCAGGTCAGCTCGGCATTAGATTCTCATAGGTGCATGAATCCTATTGTGAGTTGCACTTGAGAGGGATCTAGGCTGTATGTTCCTTATGAGAATCTAATGCCTGATGATCTCTCACTGTTTCCCATCACCCCCATATGAGAATGTCTAGTTGCAGGAAAATGAGCTCAGGTTTCCACTGATTCTTCATTACGGTGGGTTATATAATTATTTCATTGTATGTTATAATGTAATAATAACAGAAATAAAGTGCACAGTAAACATAATATGCTTAAATGATCCTGAAACCATCCCCACCCACCTCCACCCCATCCATGGAAAAATTGTCTTCCCCGAAACTAGTCCCTGGTGCCAAAAAATGTTGGGGACCACTGCTGTAACATATTTGAGGTCAAGAATAAAAATGAAAGAGAAAGAAGATAAAAATGACTCTGAACCTTAGTGACTGGACAAACGGTAGCTTCTCTAAGGGATGTGGAATGTTCTAAGGAATATTCTAATACTAAGAGAACTGCTGTACTTTATAGGTATCACAGATTCTTACACCATGAGTAAGGTGGAAACTTTGTTATAAAATCCCAGCTGTGCCTAGCTCCATTAATCAGCCCCCTTTGCCTTTGGCCAGCAATCTCTGGCATCAATGGTTAACATTTTTTAAGCACAGTTCTTAAATACCCATGTGAAAGTGTAAACATAAAACTGAAGCAAAGTGTCAAGAAGCAGTACTTAACCTTACTACATATAACACAATCTGATATTTCCTGTTCTATTCTGTTTCACTTTTTAAAAATACTCATTGCAACCACCAAATTGATTTCTTGGCCCACAGATGGGTTGTATCCCAGAGTCCAAAAACCACTCTCCTAACCTAAACTATAAGACTCAGCAATTATGTAGGCAATATAGAAAAAGGAAGAGCTATTTTTAACAGATATAAGGGGAAAAAATGTGGAACCAATACATTCTTTTTATTCTCAAGGATATTGTAGACTACTTTTTCAAAAATGCAAGGTATCTAGAAACATAAAGCTTCAAAATAATGGATAACTATTCCTTTGAAGAGAAAGAGGGTGCAGTCTTTATCTATTTTAACAAGATGCTTAAAGTATTGGACACAGTTCATTTGTGGAGATTATGAAAATTTAGTGCTATATATGAAAACCCATATTTATAACCTAATAAATTAACATGGAAGAGACTAAGCATTCACATTTCAAAGGCAACCTTAACTCTATGAAAGGATCTTTTCAACAAGTTTAAATATAAATAATTATCTTAATGCACTGAAGTCACTAATCAAATTAGCCCCTTGACAGAACCAGCTAAAGAAAAACTAGATTAAATACCACTGCCATTTCTTTTCATCAGAAATAGAAAGCATTGAAATAGGAAAGATATTCAAAGGAAAGATGCCTCAATTTGTAAAACTGTTATTTACACCCAACTTTTGAAAGTATCTCTTGTCTAGCAGGGTTAAGGGAAGCAGATAGCAGCCAGCAATGATAAAATGTGCCTTGTCCTTCAATTAAGCCTGACTAGAGGGGCAAGTGCTGCCCATGGAGGAGCTGGAAGTATTGTTTTTACACTCACCTGCTTTTGTTTGCCATGTAATGAAACAGATTCCACATGTGCATTTCCCTGGAGGAGGACAGAAAAACACAGTGGATTGGCTTGTCACAACTAACTCATATACTATTTATAAGAAAGAGAATAAAAACTGACCTAAAGTGGGCATGACTATGCATCCTACTGTGCTAAGTGCTTTCACAAATGCGATCCTCTAACAACCCAAACAGGCTTGCATATTATCCTCAGGCGGATAAAGTAGAACTGCGAGAAGTTAAATAACCTCCCCAAAGCCAAATAGCTGGGAAGTGCAGAGCTGAGATTTGAAGGTAAGCCTCCTGTCGAGCAAGTGACACCTGCTGTCTACTATCAGAAGCAGCAATCCTAGGATGTCAATGTACTGCGTGGTTTCCAGGTGTCAGGGTTACCAAAAAAAATATATATATATGACTTACACAGGCACTGGATAGAACACCACTTTATCCACAGAGAGAAGAGATGGAGCAAGATCGGCTTCAATAACAAGCCTGTCTCTCCCACGGTCAGCGGGTCTTGCCCTGCAGCCAACACAGGGAGGTGGTCTACATGCATCCCTCTTGTGCAGCAGCAAAAGGCCCCCTTCCCTCCCCACCAGAACAGATAAGGCGGTGAGGTTGGCTGGATGCCATATGATACACATACTTATGCAGAACAGAGAAGTATTCATTGAGCACGAACAGGGAAAAATATTTCCAAACAAAAAGATATGCCTAGCACAGGCCGTGAGGCCTCTTTATCTCTGCAAGGAAATGTTGTAGGCCCACAGCTACTGTCATGCAGCCATGCTAGGAGCCAGAAGCAGTGCACGACTGCTTCTCCTAATAGTAACTTTCTTAATTTGCCCAAATAAGAAATAAGAGGAAACTCTCACAAGAGCAGGACAATCAGTCTCCAGTGTAGTCCTTTTATGGAGCTTCATTCAAAAAGGTAATTGGCTTCAGAGTGTAAGTTTGAATATACAATATATGCAGCAGGATAGGCAATTAAGACTTCTAACAATAAATCTTCCCAGATGCTAGGCTATTGAGATTGTTTTCCCCATTTCTTCCAACCCCGAACCTGTCTACCTCCCTCCACCTTTCAGTTTTCATTTCTTTCCATCAGTAGCCATGGTAACACCCAAAGATAAAACACAGGCAGGAGATTCTTGCAAGTATCTCGAAACGTGGAATCTCGCCAGCACTTTTCATCAGTATAATACTGCGTAACATACAAACAAAGCAGAATCCTCCTCATCCTTTTTCATTCATTTCCCACCCACTCAGTGGCAACCAAGACCATTCATGAAGCTTATGAGATAACTGGTACATTTGTGTTCATAAACTTGCAGATCAGTCTTTCAATGTTCAAAAAATACTTGAGCTGGAAATGGTTGGATTCATCTCACCACTCCCTATTAACCCTTACCTAAGAAATAGACATTAGCCAGAAATTAGCTTTTCTGTGAGATATTCTACTTATTGTTCATCTTAATCAGAGGTGACTTTTGAAATTGTGACACTCCCTCTGGCATCCCATAGATGTTGAATATTCAATGAAATTTCACCACAATGGGGCTCTTCTGAATTTCTCTGCTAGATTGTGAGTACTGAGAGAAAGGAGAGCGGAATCTGAAAATGGGCTGAGTTTTCTACCTAAAATCAGTCCTGATTAGATTCACAAATATCTGGCTTCACCCAGCCAGAGTACCTAATTATTGATTGCACGGTTATAAATCAGAGATTAACAAAACAGTGATCATCTGCTTGGAGCACATTAAAACATAAACGGTTTGCAGAGATGAATACAGTGTGGGTGGGTGTATATATATATATATATATATATGTATGTTTGAGAATGTGCATGAAAATGGCACAGTCTTTTTAAAGTTTTATTATATTTTAAACTGCCTGATTGGCTGCTGATTCAAAATTCTGGTTATTATTCAAAATTATTAATTTTTGTATTGCTTTTTCCTTAAAAATACTAATGACTTTCTAGTGGACTGTAAACCATAAATAGAATTTACATTAAGACGCGAAAACACACAGATCTTAGAGCTCCTTGACCTCCTCAATTTTAACAATAGATATTTCGTGAGCACCTATTGTTACAGCCATAGATGCTTTACATGCAGTATCTGCTTCATTCTTCCCACAGTCTTCTGTGTTGTGGATTTTAGTCCCATTCTACAATAGCAGAAATGAAGGGTCAGATAAATTGAATAATTTACCTGAAGTCACATAGCTTAGAGGTAGCAAAGCAGGAGGGTACCCAGGCTTGTGACCGCCCCATACTGCCTCCCTGTGACTTTCTGCCAATTAGGCATAGCTTCAATCACCTGTCAACCCATAAGCATACGAAGATTTTCTACTATGAGCCTGCCTTCTGACCATCACTTTCTTATCTTTCCATTTCTCCTATTGAGTCTTCTGGCTCCTAGTCCCCTCTGTTTTATAATCCAACACCATCTTTAGCAGAAATTCCTTCCAAGCTCAGCTCATTTCAGCCTTTTGCTCAGGCCACACTTTGATTTCTGCAAATTTGGTTTCAATTCTTGAACTCTACCCATCTTGTGACTCATCTAAACCCTATACGTAAAGTCATTAACTAGCCATGAAGAAAGCCAAGAACGCAAGTGGATTATTTGTCCACAAGAAAATGCTAATAAACCTCAGTTTAATTCTCATTATTTCTAAGTGAGCCTTTCATACATTTTAATTTGATTCTCTATCACACTCCTGAATCTCTATTCCAAACCTTTCACTCACAAACTTCTAGCCAGTCTCCCAAATCTTTGTCTCAAAATGATCTCACATTCCTTTGTTCTAAGGAGACTGATGCCCTTGAGCCTCAAACCTACAGCTCTCTCCTCCTCCATCCCAATCATTAATTTTCTCTTGCTTTCATCTTAGGGGGAGAGAATCCCTTCATCTCAGAATCTGTACCATCACGCATCCTTTTGGACAAAAGGAAATAATTAGTTTGATCCTGATTCAAATACACTATATGTAAAAAGACATCTGGAGACAACTAAAGAAAATTAAATGAAGGCTGGGTACTATATTACAGTGAGAAATTTATGTTCATTTGTTAGGTCTGATAATAGCATTGTGGTTATGGAAACCAAGGATCTTATTAGTTTAGGGGTGCATACCAAATTATTATGAGTGAAATGACACACAGCATCTGGAATTTGTTTCAAATACTTTGGCAGCTTTTTGTTCCAATGTTGGGAATAGATGAAACAAGCTTCAGGAAATGTTGGTAATTGTCAAAACTGTGTGATGGGTAGCTGGAAAATCATAGATTCTCTCTACTCTTGTGTATATTTGAAAATATCATTCTAAAATTTTGAAAAACCAAATCAATTGAAAGTCTTCTTAAAATCATTATTTAAAAATTATTCTCTTTCTCTAACATCTTAAATCACGTTCGATTGGACTGTTACCCCTTCTGCTGCTTTGAAACAAGCTCTGGCTTCTTCTACCCTAGCCTACCCTGAATAGCACTGTTTCTGGAAACTATAACTAACTCTTTTATCTTTTCCAAAATCCTGAAATGTCAAGAAAATAGGTCAAATCATTCTGCCTTTCCAGAATTACATCCAATCCTTATCTCCTCCTGCTCTCACCCCCAGCAATCTGGCTTCAACTGTCGTCACCACCTTGCGAGCTCCAAAAATGTCAAGTGCTATACCACTCATCTCTACATGAGTAGGGCTGTTTCCCTGATCTCTCTTTTGTTGCAGTCAACCATCTCTCCTCTTCTAGATAATTCAAATGCTTTATTTGCATTTATTAACTCACATAATCATCCCAACAATGCTGTGAGGTAGGTACCAATCTTGTCCCTATTTTATGGAAGGGGAATACTGACACAGAGAAAGGTCAGATAACTTGCTCATGGTCACATGGCTAATGACTGGCAGGGCTAGGAATTTAGGCAGCCCAGCTCCTTTGTCCATGCTCTTAACTATTGTGATGGTTAATTTAATGTGTCATCTTAACTGGATTAAGGAATACCTAGAGAACTGGTAAAGCGAGGTTGTGTCTGTGAGAGTGCTTCCAGAGGACACTGGTTTGCGCTTTGATGGGCTGAGTGGAGAACATCCACCCTCAGTGGGCACCATCTAATCAGCTCGGGGTTCAGAAAGAACAAAAACACTTAACAGAGAAAAGACAATTTCTATTCTCTCTCTCCTACTCCCCTGGAGATGAGATACTCTTCGCCTGCTCTTGGATATCAGAACTCCAGGCTCTGTGGGCTTTGGTCTGCAGGACTTACATCAGCAGCCCCTGGGTTCTCAGGCTTTCATCCTTTGACTGAGAGTCATACCATCAGCTTCCTGGTTCTGAGGCTTCTGAACTTGAACTGAGCCATTATACCAACATCCCACGGTGTCCAGCTTAGAGACAGTCTGTCGTGGGTCTACTCACCTCTGAGCAAATTCCCCTAACAAGTGCCCTTACATATCAATCTATCTATTTCCTGTTCATTCTCTCTGGAAAACTCTTATGCAACAGTCATGCCAAACTGCCTTATTGGCATCTAGTGTAAGACTGCTCCTTCTGTTCCACGAGCCCCTGTGAGTGGTATACAATGTCACAAGGAGGTAAGCACATTTGGCACTTTAAAGTTCTGTCATAATGTTCTGCTTGTCCAGAAGAATAACCTCTTCACCATGTTAACGAGATCACCTAATATTCTGCATTGTCAGTGAAATCAGTACAACATGAATTTTATTTTTAATAAATTAGTCAGCAAAATAATACAAACATGACTAGCTAAGAAACTAAGTAGACAAAACAGCTAGTGAACAGACAGGCAATTTATTCCCTGGTGTTTTCTAAAGTCTGAATAAATAGTATTTCCTAGAAATACAGGACAAGTGAAGTATTTTAGGTAATGATAATGTAGGCTGTATAAATGATATGTTTGTAAATCTTGTCAATGAAAATATAAATAGATCAATCATCACTTTTATCTAAGAGTTTTTATTGTCATCAGCTACTCATGAGCATGCAGTCCAGATTCCTTCAGGTGGCACAAAAAGCCTTTCATCCTCCAGCCCCTACCTACGTGCCCCACCCAGCCTCTGTCACCACCACTTCCCATGTATTCTACACTCTATTTGCAATTTCCTAATGAGCTTTGTAGTTTAAGTCCCTAGGTTTTTCCATAGGCTATTTCTGTGGCCTGGGGCAGCATCATTTCCAGTGTACATCTATGAGACCATGCTGAATGATCATTTTTTTTTTTTTTTTTTTAAGAATTAATACATTACCTCCTCCCTGTAGACATCTACAATGCCCCAACTGGCCCCAAGTCAGACCAATCCCTTGACCCGGCTCCAGCAGCTCAGTCTGCTCTACAAGGATGATTTCACCAAAGCCAGGTGCAACACGTTGCCCATTCCCTGTGAATATTTATAGCCCAGCCTTGGAAAAGCTGTGCTTGTGTATGTATATGTATATGTACACGGTGTATAATCTTTTAGAACTCTGTTGTCTCCACCTATGGACTCCCAAAGCTCCTCATTATACCCTCATTTGTCCCTATCTCACTTTTACTGCAATTATTTATGTACATATGCATCTATCTCCCCTAGTGAATTTTAAATTTTGTGAAGGCATCTGTTATGACTTATTTTTGTTTCTCCATACAAAGTAAATGCTCAAATACTCATAAGATCTTGTTGACCAAATTAATAAATCTGTGTCCCCTGAGCATTTTCACTCAGCTTCAGTGGGAAAACCACATGAATAGGATATTCTTTTGCTGTGGTTGTCTTATCTATCGAATCATTAAGAGACCAAATTTAATAAACTTTAACAATGTCATACCAAGGTCCATTTGATTCAAATCTTTCTAAAATGTCTATTATCATATACCTCTTGCCAATTAGAAAAAACATTGTCTGGTTTAGTAAATCCAGAAATTAACACACAAAGTTGCTACTAATATTATCAAGTTTATATGGTGCTGATTAATTCAGGTGCTTATGAAAAAGGTTTCAAGAAGTAGATGAATAAATCTGATTCAGACTCAGAATGATAAAGGTTATGATGAGCATTGTTCTTTAACTTCCCTTCATTCATTTTTAATGTCAGTTCATCTCAGGAATATCTGATTTTGTTTACTCTTGCTGTTCAATAATTCTTAAAATTTTATATTTCAAATGTTGTAACTTTAGTACCGTGCCCTCAAGATATTTTTCCAGGTAATCTAAAGGAAAGCCATCTGTCTCAGTCTATCTAGAGGGAGATCTGCCTCTTATGCCTCTTTATACACCCACTATAGGCCATAGATTCTGGCACCTACTAAGTCCTCAATATACATTTGTCATATTGAATTGACCTACACCTCATCTCGAAAGTCTGATGTTTATAAAATTGTCAGTGTTGCTTAGTTTTATTTGGAAGGAGATGGGCTCATTTTTAGGGAGCATAATCTCTAGGTTATGACTTTTTAATTTCTCTATTATATTTATTCACATGTATTACATTAATAGGGTTTCAGCAAACCACAAGAACATTTTAGATTTTATCATCTAGTGCCATCAGTCTTTCTTTTGATAAAGTTAGACATTAACTTCTGATCACACCTATTTGCAGAATATTAAATTTCAGTAAAGTTGGAGATAAAGATTATCAGGTTTTATTAATTATTTCCAAGCTGATACCCCAGCTATTCTGAAAAGACTGTCAGTTCTTCCTCCTTTGCTTATTAACTTTAAATCATAGTTTCTTTACTTACATCTGTCTCCTTTTCATTTGTACATTCTGCCAAGTATTAATTATCATTTGTAAAGATTGGAAAAAGAGGGAGTTTTCTTGCACAGAATGATGACCCATGCTTGAAACTTAATATAGGTACAAGCACACAGCACAAGAAATAAAAAATAATACCTTATGAAAGTCCTCAGCCAAACCATAAGCACAGAAAGCAGACATTTAATACCAAGTGTACTATGAAAAAGAGCCAATGCACAGCTTTCAGAACTTTAATTATTGCCGGTGTCAGGAAAAAATAACTGTTTCCAGCACATTGTGTACCTGCTAAAGATTCTAAATGAAATCAGATATATAGGCATTTCTCTGGTAGTTAAAAGAGGTTAGTAACCAAGTACTATGTAATGACATTAATTAAATCCAAATTTCAATCTGAACTAAGACATTGTTCTCCTGAAGCTGTAAATAATGAGAATTGTTCTAAATAGATTAAGTGCACTACACTCCAAGGAAAAACAGAAGTTTGGGCATGTAGATAGATGCACTGTGAATTAGTTCTTTCAGGAAAAAGAAAAAAGAGAAAAAATAAAGCCTTATTAACATCACTGAAATTCACAGACAACAGTACTAATTGCAGTGGATCTCTCATTCATAAATATGTATTAAGCCCTTACTATTCGCATAATGTAGAAACATACAATACCTGAAGTCCTCAAAGACCTCAGAATCCAATTAAATAAAAGACACCTATATTCAAAAAAGACATTGTCATGATTGTCTACATAGAAAACTACAAAAAAGCTACAAAATAAAAAGGTCCAGAACTAATAAGTGAATTTAACAAGGTCACAAGATACATGATTCACGCACAAAGCAATTACATTTCTATACTTATTACAACCATGTAGAAATCAAAATCTATAAACACAATACCAGCAAACCACTTTGCCATATATGTACCTATGCAACAATCCTGCATGATCTGCACATGTACCTCAAAACCTAAAGTACAATAAATAAAAAATAAAATAAAATAAAAACACAATACCATTTAAAGTCTCTTCAAAGAAGATGAAATGCTCAGGCATAAATCTAACAAGACAAATAGAGGGTATGTCTGAAGAAAATTACAAAATGCTGATGAAAGAAGTCAAAGAACACCTACATAAATGGAACACATACTGTTGGTGGATTGGAAGATTCAACACAGTGATGATGTCAATTTTTCCTAAATTGATCTACAATTAATGCAGTTTCTACCTAAATCCTAGTAAGATCTTTTGTAGATATAGACAGGCTTATTCTGAAACTTACATGGGAAGACATAGGCCCTAGAATAGCTAAAAGAATCCTGAAAAAGAATAAAGTGGGAGGTATGACTTCACCTGATGTTAAGACTTAATATATAGGTACAGTAATCAAGAGAGTGTGCTATTGGCAAAGGGTTAAACACATAAATCAATAGAATAGAGAACCCAAAATTAGGCCCACACATCTATGAATTATTCTTCTAGGAATCAGTCTGGGCTTGATTTTGGAACCATCACTTTTTAGAAGCCTTTCCTTATTGTTCATTTAAAATTTCTTATTTCATAAGGTAATGCTTTTTGCTTCATATTCCAACCTCAATAGGAATTTTAAAGCTGATTCTTCCACTATGATATCTCTAGTTTGCTTTGAATCTTTTCACTACAATGGGACCTTATTTAGTTCAACCTCCTATTCCGAAAGAAAAGAAACCAGAACATTGACAGGTAATGGGACTTTCCTGAGGCCACACAGCTGGACAGGGAAACTGAGAGCAGGTCAGAAATGACAGACTGGTTGGTGAAATGGAAGAATTCTAACTTAGGGAGAAACCATCCGTATCACATGTGCGTTGCTGGTATACAGAGGGGAATTCTTCTTTTACTTATTATTTTAATGGACACATAATAATTGTATGTATTTATGGGATTCAGTGTGATATTCTCATACACGTATATACTGTGTAATAATCAAATCAGGGTAATTAGCATATCCAGCAGCTCAAACATTTATCATTTCTTCATTTTGGAAACATTCAAAATCCTCTCTTCTAGCTATTTAAACATACATAATAAATTATTGTTAACAATAGTCATCCCACTGTGCTGTCACACACTACAACATTCCTCTTATCTGTGATTTTGTAATAATTAACCAAGCCCTCTCTCTAAAACCTCCCTCTATTCCCCTTCCTGACCTCTAGTAACCACCGTTCTACTCCTGACTTCTAAGAGATCAACATTTTCAGCTTCCACATATGAGTGAAAACACGTGGTATTTATTTTTCTGTGCCCAGCTCATTTAACAACATAATGTCCTCCAGGCTCATCCACATTGTTGCAAATGACAGAATGTTTTTCTTTTTAATAGCTGAATAGTATTCCATCATGTATATACACCAAGTTTTTTTGATCCATTCATCTGTTGATAGATACAGGTTGACTCTATATCTTAGCTACTGTGAATAGTGCTATAGTAAACATGGGAGAGCAGATGCTTTTCCACATAACTGATTTTATTTTCTTTGGATACATACCGAGCAGTGGGGTTGCTAATCATATGGTAGTTCTACTTCCAGTTTTTGGAGGAATCTCTATACTGTTTTCCATAATGGCTGTACTAATGTATATTGCCACCAACAGTATATAAGACTTCCTCTTTCAGAGAGGAGAATTTTAAGCCATGTTGAGGTGGACTTAAGATTTTAGAAAAGTCGGCAAAAGACACTGGAGAGGCTCTCCAGATGAAAACTGTTCAATGTTGTTGAAAGCAAGTAAAGAACAATATTGGGTTGGGATGCTACACAGATCTCCGGAGGAATTGTTTTCTTTCTAACTACGTATAGTGAGAAAGACTTCATCAATATTAAATGCCAAATGAATTGCATAAGACCTATAAACTAAAAAATGTCACAAGGACTAAACCTTAGAACCAACTACAGCTTGCAAAAAAAAAAAGCAATAACAATCCTTTTTATTTTATGTTTACTTATTTACTTATTTTACTTTAAGTTCCAGGATACATGTGCAAAACATGCAGGTTGTTACATAGGGATACCTGTGCCACGGTGGTTTGCTGCTCCTATCAGCCCATCAGCTAGGTTTCAGGCCCCACACGCATTAAGTATTTGTCCTAATGCTCTCCTCCCCTTGCATCCCACCTGTCAGCAGGCCCCTGTGTGTGATGTTCCCCTCCCTGTGTCCACATGTTCTCATTGTTCAACTTTCACTTATAAGTGAAAACATGCAGTGTTTAGTTTTCTGTCCCTATGTTAGTTTGCTGAGAATGATGGCTTCCAGCTTCATCCATGTACCTGCAAAGGACATGAACTCGTGCTTTTTTTTTTTTTTTTTTTTTTTGAGACAGAGTTTCGCTCGTTACCCAGGCTGGAGTGCAATGGTGCGATCTCGGCTCACCGCAACCTCCACCTCCTGGGTTCAGGCAATTCTCCTGCCTCAGCCTCCTGAGTAGCTGGGATTACAGGCACACGCCACTGTGCCCAGCTAATTTTTTTTGTATTTTTAGTAGAGATGTGGTTTCACCATGTTGACCAGGATGGTCTCGATCTCTTGACCTTGTGATCCACCCGCCTCGGCCTCCCAAAGTGCTGGGATTACAGGCTTGAGCCACCGCGCCCGGCCTGAACTCGTGCTTTTTAATGACTGCATAGTATTCCATGGTGCATATATGCCACATTTTCTTTATCCAGTCTATCATTGATGGGCATTTGGGTTGGTTCCAAGTCTTTGTTATTGTAAATAGTGCTGCAATAAACATCATGTGCATGTGTCTTTATAGTAGAATGATTTATAATCCTTTGAGTATATACCCAGTAATGGGACTGCTGGGTCAAATGGTGTTTCTGGTTCTAGATCCTTCAGGAATCCCACATTCTCTTCCACAGTGGTTGAACTAATTTACACTCCCACCAACAGTGTAAAGCGTTCCTATTTCTCCACAGCCTCACCAGCACCTGTTGTCTCCTCACTTGTTAATAATCACCATTCTAACTGGGATGAGATGGTATCTCAGAAAACTGTAGTTTTCATTTAGATTTCTCTTTTAAACAAGCAATAACGATCCTTTTTAAATAAGATATACCTAATTTAAAAAATGGTTTTTTTGAATTATGGGGAAAGAGAGATAGTTTTATCTATTTCTAAAGGCAGAAGGTTTTATATTAATTTGACCATAGTAAGCAAAATCAGCTAGGGATTCATTTCCATATAGTCTCTGCTGGAGAAATGCATCTTTAGTCTTAAAAGGATAGAGAAATATGTTACCAGGGAATAGGGCCCAATATACACCCATTCTTTCACCCATTCGTCCAAAAAAAATATTAGGCTCATACAACACACTGGTTACTTGGCAGGGGTTAGGAAAGTGACATGAACATGGTGTGGAAGATAAAAATGTGACAAGGATCTAAAGGTGAACAAAACCAAGTGGCATCTGTTTCTTCCAGAAGGTCAGTTAATTAGCACAGAAGACACATTAATTTGTCACCCAAACAAATGTAAAATTATATTTGCCATGTGTTGTGAAGAAATATGTGGTGCTATGACAGCACAGATTAGGGAGATTTGATTTAGGGGAGCAAAGGAATATGTAAGAAAGTGGTTGGGAAAGACCCCCGTGGGGAGGGATGGTTGAACTGAAAGCTGGAATAAGAAGGAGTTAAATACGAGTACAAGCATGGCAGAGAAGAGCCTGCCTGGCAGACAGAATAATGAGTGCAGAAGCCTCGTGACAGTGTGAGCGAGGCATGCCCAACTGCTGAAAGAAGGCCCACACGGCTGGGCACAGAGACGAAGGCAATGAGAGGTAACCGCATTGATGGAATAGCATGGTCAGATTTATATCTCAAAAAGACCATATGCCTAGCTAGCAAGGCTCAGGGTGCCGTATGAGGAAGCTTTTCGTTAGTCCAGGGGAGACAGCTGTACCTTGAACTGGTGGAGTGAGTAGACCTAACAAGAAGGGAAAAATGTGAAGGTATTTTTAGGAAGCATAATCCATTGAACTTTTTGATGAATTGCATAAGAGGGAAGAAGGTGTCCCTGTGACTATTTTCTACGGTTCCAATTTGCAGAACTGACCAGATGGTGGTGCCCTTTACCAAGGTAAGAAACAGCAAAGATGACCACAGTTGGGGTTGAAAATCATGAGTTCAAGAGTTGTTGAATTATGTTGTTTGAATTACGTTTGAGACATCCAAGTGGAGTTGTCAAATTGGCAGTTGAATGTACAATCCTGAAATCCAGAAGCAAGGTTCCAATCAAGCAAGAGATTCTAAGAAAGATTTTGCTGATGAGAATGTTAATATACACATATGTGTATCTTCTATACTGGAGACAACAGCATATATTGATTATTCTGTGTCCTCAGGTGCAAAAGGAAATTACAAATATAATCACATATATTTTTTTTTTATCTTCTAGAAATCAGGCATTTAAAAATTAAGTACTAAAAGAATAAGAATGGAGAAGGGCAAAGACTCATTCCACAAATATACTGGTAAGGTCAACATTAATCACCAAAATACTCTAGAAAAGGTGTGGAACAGTATGATTTGTGAGCTCTTCAAAAAGGAAACCATAGTAACTGGGCAAAACTCAGTCAAACTCCTTCTATCACTTTTTTTTAAGAACTATTATTAAAATGTGGTAGACTTAGGATCTAGACTTCAGCAAGGCATTTGATAAACACTCTCAAAATACTGTTATGAACAATATAATAAGCTAGATGATAACGATGTTAGGTGGATTGACAGCTGTCTCCACACAGCCTATTTATGGTCCAAGGGGAAAAAAGTAATGGTGATCTGTGGCATTTGTCTGTAGTCCTGTCCTTTTTGGCAACATCTGGAAACATTTTTTGCTGTCATGACTGGGAGTGGGGCTTGAGCAGGCGGGAACAAGTGCAGTACTACTGACATCTATTGGGTAAAAGCCAGAGATCCAGATAAATATTCCACAATGCAGAGGACAGGCCACTACCTTGTCCCTTACTAACCAAGGAAGAATTATTCAATTCAAA
The DNA here is from genome assembly GCF_030222135.1 of Aotus nancymaae. Classification (NCBI taxonomy): domain Eukaryota; kingdom Metazoa; phylum Chordata; class Mammalia; order Primates; family Aotidae; genus Aotus; species Aotus nancymaae. Next base: position 20,863,216 of record NW_026988465.1, read on the forward strand.
TGTCATTAGGGCCACCGTTGAGAAATCATATATTCCTAGTGTTTAAGTGAAGAGATTAGAATAAAGGGTCAAATGTAGCATAAATTAATAAAGATAATTATAATATCCTATATTTACTTCCCTCTAATTGTCAACTGTGTAGTCGTGAGCAAGGAGTTAGAGGACCTCACTTCTGGTCACTTCCTTCCAATAAAGTAAGTGCTGGAAAGAATCTTCTTGTCCAGCTATTCATTCTAAGAATGCAAACCCAGTCCCAGAGACTCACTTTCTTTCTTTAAGCTTCTGTTTCTTCCTTTGTGTAAAAAGGAGATTGAACATGATGACATTTATGGAAGGCTGAAAATGGCTCCCCAAAAGATACTCACATCCTAATTCCTGGAATCTTATTTGGAAAAAGCATCATTGTAGATGTGATTGTTATGAATATTGGTGTAGCTGTCACCTTAGATCATCTGTATGAGTCTTAAATGTCATCTCATGTATCCTATTAAGAGACAGACAGAGAGCAATTACACATAGAAAGAAGAAAAGGCAATGTAAACATACAGGCAGAGATTGGAGTGACTTGCTGTTAAAAGTCAAAGAAAGCTAGAAAAAGGTTCTCCCCTGGAAACTCTGGAGGGAGCAGTTATGTCACCTTGATTTCTCAGCCCAGTAATATTAAATTCAGACTTCTGGTCTTCCAAGCTGTGAGGAAAAACGTTTATATTATTTTAAGCCCCCAAGTCTGTGGTAATTTTTTCTAGCAGCCATAGAAGACTAACACAGATTTTGGTGCCAGAAGTGGGATGTTGCTATAACAAATACCTAAAAATAAGGAAATGGCTTTGGAATTGGATACTGCATAGAAACTGGAAGCATTCTGAGGCATATATTAAGCTGAAGAAAACAGACTTCCAAAGATATATTTACTTTCAAATTTTTAGGACATGCAAATATTACCTTATATGACAATCATTGCAATTAAATTAAAGATCTTGAAAGGGGCATTATTCAGGATTATCTGGGTGGATTGTAAATGCAATCACATGTGTCCTTATAAGAGCGAGACAGTGTTTTGGGTCAGACAAACACACAAGAAAGAAATGTAAAGACAGAATAGAGAGAAAGACAGCATGAGCCAAGTCCACAGCCACTAGAAGCTGGAAGTAGCAAAGAATAAGTTATTCACTAGAGATTCTAGAGGGAGTGGGTCCCTGCCTACCACCCTGATTTTTGATTTCTAACTACAGAAATGTGAGAGAATAAATTTTTGTTGTTTTAAGTTACCAGATTTACAGTAGTTTTTACTACAGCCACAGGAAACTAACACTGATTTTGGTACAAGGAGGGAGACGCTGCTTTAACAAACACCTAGAAATGTGGAAGTGGCTTTGGGACTGAATAACGGGCAAAGACTGGAAAAATTTTTAGTGCCATGAAAGAAAAAGCCTAGATTGCCTTGAACAGACTATTGGTAGAAATCCAGATAAAGATATTCCTGGTAAGGGCTCAGAAGGAAATAAGCACAGTAGAGAAATCATTTATCATCTTAGAAAATACATGTGTTATAAACAAAGTATTTGTGGAAATATAAATGTTAAAGGTGATTCTGATGAAGGCTCAGAAAGAATGAGAAATATGACATTAGAAACAGGAAGTGGGGAGATCCTTATTGTATAAGGGCATACATTTGGCTGTGTTGTGTCCTACAATTATGTAAAAAAGCAGAACTTGTAGGTGATGAACTTCTCTATTTAGCAGAGATTTCCAAACAAACTGTTAAAGGTGTGGCCTGATATTTTTTCTTGCTGCCTATAGAAAATTCAAGAGAAGGCCGGGCATGGTGGCTCACGCCTATAATCCCAGCACTTTGGGAGGATGAGGTGGGTGGATCACGAGGTCAAGAGATCGAGACCATCCTGGTCAACAAAATGAAACCCTGTCTCTACTAAAAATACAAAAATTAGCTGGGCATGGTGGCACGTGCCTGTAGTCCCAGCTACTCGGGAGGCTGAGGCAGGAGAATTGCTTGAACCCAGGAGGCAGAGGTTGCGGTGAGCCGAGATCGCGCCATTACACTCCAGCCTGGGTAACAAGAGCGAAACTCTGTCTCAAAAAAAAAAAAGAAAATTCAAGAGAAAAGAGATAAATCAAGGAGGTGCTATGCAAAACAGTCAGGACTTGGTGATCTGGGAAATTCTCAGTCTATCCAGATTGCAAAGGATGCAAGAATTAGTAGATTTGCTGTTAGGAAAGCATATTCTGGAGATAAGGCCAAGGATGTGACTGGACAACATGTATTGAAGAGATTCAGCATGTGATTCACAGATCTGCTCAACCACCTCAGCAGAAATCAAGAATAGAGACAGAATTATCCAAGAAAGGTCTGCAGGAAACCCTCTGGTCTAACAGTGGGAATCCACATGGCATATATGGGAGATTTTGAAAATGTTACACCAGCAAAAGCACTGTCAGCACAAACTGAAGGAGACAGAAACAAGACAAAATGAAAGAAGGTTATCAGACTCCCAAAATTCTACAGGCAGGAAAAAAGCAGATAAAACCACCGCAAACATGTGCACTCAGTTAATAAGAAAGGAAGGATTTCCCCCAAAGACACAACTAGACTTAGGGCTTCAGAGCCGGAAGCCTGAGCCACAGGCACAAAGGCAGAGGACGGAGCCGTGGTCCTAGAAGGCAGAGCCTCAGGTCACAGAGAATTATCCTCATGCCTTATTTTGAATTATCTTGGGGTGGTGATCCCTTTATTCTTTCCATTTTCTGCCTTTTGGAATGGAAATATTTGTAACTGTTATCCTATACTGTCCCATCTTCATATTTTGGAAGCAGATAACCTGTTTTCTAATTTCACAGGTAGGTTCACAAAGAGAGAGGAAATTCTTCCTGAAATCTTGAGAGGAGAAACATACCTAAGATTATCCAGGTGGCCTCTAAATGCAATTATGTGTATCCTTATAAGAGTCAGGCAGAGGAAGTCTGGGGAAAGACCCACACACACAGAGGTGAAGGCCATGTGAAGATGCAGCAGAAAGAGATGCAGCCACAAGCCAGGAGACGCCAACAGCCACCAGAAGTTAGAAGAGGCCAGGAACAGGTTTTCCTCTATAGCCTAGAGAGGCAGTACGTCCCTGAGATTGCTGGCCTCCAGAACTGTAATGGAATAAATTCCTATTTTTTTAAGTCACCGAGTTTGTGTTAGTTTGTTACAGCAGCTATAGGAAACTAATACAGCATTCCACAATTCTAAAAATAAATTCAGGAGCTGTGATGTAATGACAGCAGGCATATAAATAACCTAGGTCTTCAAGTGATGGAACATTCAGAGTGATATGGCTGTAACATATAAAGTGTCACCTTAGACTTCTGTAAAGCTCTCTGATCCTCTCCATATGCATAAAGTACAATTAGAATACCAAATAAGGAAGCCAATGACCTGTTTTTCTCTACACTGTTCAGACAATATTATGCCCATCTCTCTGTGCTACAGCTTTAAAAGGTATTGACATGTTAAAATGTGTTTAAAGAAAGGCAAATACCAAAAGGAGAGTGAAATCATGCATATGACAAAAAGTTGAAGAGAAGTAGAGGCGTTCAGTGCTTATTCTGAAAAAAACTTGAAGCGCAGAATATGGCAGCTGCCCTCAAACTACTCAGTAACCTGTCTTGTGGAAGAGGAAAAAGATGATCTCATTCCCTTTGGCTCTAAGATCAGGACCTAAATTTAAAGAGTGTTACAGGAAGGCCTATTTATGCTCCAAAGCCTCAAATTTTGATTGAACTGCCTCAGTGGTGTTAGACTGTCCAGAATCTGAGGGGTTCACAAGCTGAAATTATTGCCTTCTGCAGAATATTGTCTGAAAGATTCATGCATAAGGTGGACGAGAACGCCCAAGGGGTCCATTCAAATATGATTCTGTAATTCTACCATTATTGGTAGAAAAGGAATAGGTCAAGTTTCTATCTCACATTTGAAGATCGGTTCCTTTATTGATTAGCCTCCTTTTTTCTAGAACACCCTCCCCCTGAAAAAAATGCAGCTTATTTTATCCATACTAATAGTATCATCATCCAACATTAAAGCACTCTTGACGTTCTGTGAACACTGAAAATTCTTTGTGACTTCTCCAGTTGCAGAGTCCAGTATAAGAAACCAGCCCTGAATCTAGGCTTGACTAATTATAAGCAGAACTATATAATGGCAGCCTACATTCTATTTTCCTACTGAAGTAACCACTGAAACAAACCCACACTTGCTTTTCTAAGATGGTGAACTGTTCAGCCTATCCATCTTTCCTAAGTATTTTAAACTTCATTTTGTAAAGCTCTCTGATCCTCTCCATATGCATAAGATAAAGCTGGCAGGAATTGAACTTAGTCCTATTTGTTTCTAACCTCTAATTAAATGCTAATCCTACCCTCCAGAGTGTGGTGTCCTCAGCCAACTTACAGTGTACTTTCTCTTCCCTTTCTCATGTTCTCTAACCAACTAGATAAACACGACAGGACCCAGGGGAGAACTCCAAACCCTCCTCTTTGGCTGTGCTTATCAAAGAGAAAAGCAACATGGAATTCAAAGAACCAATTATTTGAGAGCTGCAATATCAAACTACTGTTTTTTTTCCTAACATTGTAACTGCTTCTGAAATTGCAGAGTAGTCCTTATCTCCTCCCAGACAGGAAGTGCTTCATCAATTACCATCTTCTGGGCAGGATCCATTATGCCCAAGGCTCTAAACCATCATAGGAGAAATCAAATCAAATCAAATCTTGTCAGTGGTTTTTAAGTATTCCACAGGAGCCCCCAATTCTAATATGGGTGCTCCTTTTTAGAAAGAGAGCCTTGGAAGGTATCAATATATATCGTCATTCCCTACCCACTGGGTGTTTTGGTGAAATGATGGCACATTATCATTAATATGTATTAATAGTGTATTATGTATTAATAATGATAATGTGCCATCATTTCACCAAAACACCCAAAGGGTAGGGACTAAAAGGTACACTAGCAGAAAATTATATCCACGGCTTTTTAGACTGGCATCCATTGACTCCAAAAACCTTGTCTGAGCTATTTGTATATGCAATTGTGACTTCAACTGTCCTAAAAAAAAAGTCACAAAAGCCAGTTTTAACCAACATGCCAATTTTATTTCTGAACATGCAAACAAATCAGCAAAGGTTTATTTGAGTCCATTCATAGCAATATGCAAACAAATTCTGAAGTCAGGGCCAGACACAGTGGCTCCCACCTGTAATCCCAGCACTTTGGGAGGCCAAGGTGGGTGGATCACTTAAGGTCAGAAGTTCGAGGCCAGCCTGGCCAACATGATGAAACCCATCTCTACTAAAAATGAGATAAAAAAAATTATCTGGGTGTGGTGGCGTGGGCCTATAGTCCTGGCTACTAAGGGGGCTGAGGCATGAAAATTGCTTGAACCCAGGAGGCGGAGGTTGCAGTGAGCCGAGATCATGCCATTGCACTCCAGTCTGGGCAACGGAGTGAGACTCTATCTCAAAAAAGAAAAAGAAAAAGAATTCTGAAGTCAGGACTCTCAAGTTAAATCTAAGCTTACATCTAAAAATTGGAAAACAGTATTTTGTACTCTAAGGTTGTTTCTGGTTGTTTTCTTAATGCAGAAAAAGCAATCCACTCATTAACCAACAGAAATTTACTGTAATCTGAAAAGGTACATGATCATCCCTAATAAAAATAATTGATATGCATTTTATTCATATAAAAATACCATGTAAATGCTGAATAATTGCAAATCATCATTTCAAATTTGATTTGAGAGACAAAGCATCTATATTTGGCAAGACTTGGTCCTTTGCTCCTAATCACTGAGTAGCCATGAAATTGACTATAAACAATAACTGACACCTAATATACAAAAGACTTCGTGTTTTCAAGTTATAATGTTTTATGCTAGCATTGACAGTTCTTGTTTTGTTCACTGCATAGAAGAGCCACAAAAGTTTAGAAATGTACAGTGGCAAAAATATGGAAACTAAAAAGCCAACTTGATATCCATTAGCATGATAAACAGCATGCCTTTAAAAGTGTGACCAGCCAGGCACGGTGGCTCACACCTGTAATCTCAACACTTTGGAAGGTGGAGGTGGGCAGACACCTTGAGCCCAGGAGTTCAAGACTAGCCAGGACAACATGGCAAAACTCTGTCTCTATTGAAAATACAAAAATTAGCCAGGTGTAGTGGTGTGTGCCTGTAGTCCCAGCTACTTGGGAGGCTGAGGAGGGACGGTTGCTTGAGCCTGGGAGGTCAAAGCTGCAGTGAGCCATGAGCACACCACTGCACTCCAGCCTGGGTGACAGAGCGAGACCCTGTCTCCAGAAAAAAAAGGAAAAATAATAAAAAGATAACCATCCAGTATATTAAAGTGAGTTTACTATGCCTATTAGGTATAAATATAAACTATTTATTAGCACAGAATATATTAAACTCCATTCTCCCTAATGCCAAATGCCTACATCTTTCCTTCATAAAGCAATCCTACATTTTATCAAGTATTACAACAGTTTTCAAACTATACTCAAAGAATCTTGAGGAGTCAGACTCAAGGCTAGAATCCTATGTGTGGTCTTTCAGGCTCAACTACAGGCAATCACAAAGACTGCCTGGCAGGCCTCATATGGAGAAAGCTGCGGTCCCCACATCAGACTTGGTACAGAGCCAACGCATGACAGTCTCCACCTGTCCCCTCCAGAGACTGGGAAAGAGCAGATCTGATCCATCTGACTCTTTCCCAGTCTCTGGAGGGAGTTACAGTGAAAGGCTCTGCCCACCCCACCTCCACTGGCCCTGCTCACACACGTTTTGCATGCCCAGCCTGGACACCTCTCCTTTCAAAGCTTCCCTATATGTGTATGAACAGGGTGGGGCATAGTGGGTGGGAAGGGAGAGTCTTGGTTGAGACACTGTTCAGGTGCCTCTCTTTCCCCAGAGCCTCACATGCATAAAATGACAGGAGCCTTTGTTTGGGGCTCCCTCAGCAGTGAAACAAACCCCATCCCCAATATGTGCTGGTCCATCTGACTCTTTCCCAGTGCCATGACAAGGGGAAAAATGGAACACTGGGGAAGCTGGCACCCTCTTTCTCTTTCTGGCCTCATGATAACATTATTGAAGTAATAACAGCTTAGTTGTTACTTTCAGATTGATTCCTTGTACTAATTGACTGCTACAAAACCTGGCAGCTCTCTAACAGGCCCAAGAGAGCCTTAAGGATGTCATGAGGGAAGACAAAGAGGCTGGACCACAATAGCCTTCCCACTCCCATCAAACAAACATACAGGTTTCAGCCAGAGTAGCTCTGCTTTCGTTTCATACGTTGAGGTTATGAGAAAGATTTCAACTCAGAATAGGGTTGTTCAAGGCTTACCATAGTTTCTGGCACATAGTAAATACATGTTTCGATGATAATTGCAAATTTGGAAAACACCATACTAGTAGTTCTGATTTCTAGGTACTAAATAATAGTGCCATTTTGGAAAGTAAAGAACATAGCATAAATAGGTAGGTTGTTATTCACTGTAGATTCCTCACTCTCAAAACAGGGTGGGCTCAACCATCACCACGCAGGGGGATCTTGATAAGGAAGTCTTAAAGAACGTGTGGAAGCTACAGCCTGTCTTTACCAAAATCATCTACTCAGAGAGAGACAAGAGAGGCAAACATGCCGTATACGGAGCCACTGATGAATCGAGACAAGAATTCTCACTATCATCATGGTTGTCATCACACCCTAGTAATATGCAAGTGAACCAATATTATAAACACACATTATATGTTGTCAAGGTTAATCTTTTTTAAATGTCCAAAAGTACAATCCTCATTTTACAGATTAAGAAACTGAGAAATGCCAGATATAGGTGATGGGGAGGAAGGCAGCAAATAACACTGCCATGTGTGTACCTATGCAACAATCTTGCATGTTCTTCACATGTACCTCAAAACCTAAAATGCAATAAAAAAAATTTTTTAAAAAGAGTATATAGAGCCAGCAATTAAAAAAAACAATTCTTGAAAAAAAAAAAAAAACTTATCAGGGGGCAAAAAAAAAAAAAAGAAGAAACTGAAACGTGGAGGAATTGCATAGTATTTCCAAGGTCACACAGAAGGTGAATTCCAACAACATTTTAACCAATTTGATTACAAAGCTCATGTTTTTAACCCCCACTCAGTAATACCTCCTCCATCAATGTTTCTGTTTGCATAGAGTGAAATAATATTTGTTCTATTACTTACCTTTGTACTAGATACCTTAAAAACAAACAAATTACTATGCCAAATACATTATTTCATTCTTTTTATGGCCGAGTAATATTCCATGGTGTGTACATAAATATGTGTGTGTGTGTATATATATATATACTTTCTTCATCCACTCATTGGTTGATAGTAGCTCAGGTTGATTCCATACCTTTGGAACTGTGAATTGTACTGTGATAAACGTATGTGTGCAGGTGTCTTTTTGATAAAACTATTTACTTTCCTTTGGATAGATATCCAGTAGCGGGATTGCTGGATTAAAGGAGATCTGCTTTTAGTTCTTTGAGAAATCATCAAACTGTTTTCCATAGATGTGGTGCTAATTTACACTCCCACCAGCAGCATTCTCTTTTCACCACATCCACACCAATGTCTATTATTTTTCTACTTTTTGATAATGGCCATTCTGGCTGGGATAAGGTGGTGTCTTACTGTGGCTTTAATTTGCATCTCCCTGATGATTAGTGACCTTGAGCATTTTCTCATATGTTTGTTGGCCATCTTCTTTTGAGAAATGTATGTTTATGTCCTTTGCCTACTTTTTAATGGGATTGTTTTGTTTTGTTTTTTTTCTTTCCGATTTATTTAAGCTTCTAGTAGATTCTGGATATTAGGCTTTTGTCAGATGCATAATTAGGAAATATTTTCTCCCATTCTGTAGGTTGTCTGTTTACTCTGTTGATAGTGTCTTTTGCTGTGAAGATGCTCATTAATTTAATTCAGTACCATTTGTCAATTTTTAGTTGTATTTGCTTTTAGGGTATTAGTCATAAATTCTTTGTGTAGGCCAATGTCTAGAAGAGTTTTTTCTAGGCTTTCTTCTAGGAATTTTCAGGTCTTGATGTAAGTCTCTGATCCATGTTTAGTTGATTTTTGTATATGGTGAGATAGACGGATCCAGTTTCATTCTCCTACATGCAGCTATGCAGTTTTTCCAACACCATTTATTGAATAGGGAGTCTTTTCCCCACTGTATGTTTTTGCATGCTTTGTTGATGATCAGTTGGTTGTTAAGTATTTGGCTTTATTTCTGGGCTTTATTTTCTGTTCCATTGGTCTATGTATCTACATTTATACCAGTACTATGCTATTTTGGTTACTATAGCCTTGTATTAGGTTGGTGCAAAAATAATTGAACTTTTTGCCATTTCTTTTGCACCAACCTAACAGTATGATTTTAAGTCAATGTAATGTCTCCAGATTCGCTCTTTTTGCTTAGGATTGTTTTGGCCATTAGGGATCCTTTTTGGTTCAATATGAGTTTTACGATTGTTTTTCCTTCTAATTCTGTGAAAAATGATGTTGGTATTTTTATAGGAATTGCATTGAATCTATAAATTGCTTTGGGCAGTTATAATCATTTTCATGATATTGATTCTTCCAATCCATGAACATGGGATGGGATGTATTTCCATTTGTTTGTGTCATCTGTAATTTCTTTCAGCAATGTTTTGTAATTCCCCTTGTAGAGATCTCTCATGTCCTTGGTTAAGTACATTCCTAGGTATTTTAGTTTTTTGTGGCTATTGTAAACGGGATTGAGGTGTTGATTTCATTCTCAGCTTGGTCATTTTTGGTGTATAGCAGTGCTGCTGATTTGTGTGCACTGATTTTGTAACCTGAGACTTTACTGAATTCATTTGTCAAATCTAGGAGTCCTTTGGAGGAATCTTTAGGGTTTTCTAGGTATACAATCATATCATTAGCAAACAAACAAAGAGAATTCAACTTGCTCTTTTCCAATTTGGCTACCCTTTATTTATTTCTTTTGCCTGATTGCCCTGCTTAAGACTTCCAGTGCTATATTGAACAGGTGTGGTAAAAGAGGACATCCTTGACTTGTTTCAATTCTTAGAGGGAATGTTCTCAAACTTTCCCCATTTAGTAGATGTTGGCCATGGGTTTGTCATAGATGGCTTTTATTATTTTGTGGTATGTTCCTTCTATACCTCATTTGTTGAGGGTTTTCATTATACAGAGATGCTGGATTTTACTGAATGCTTTTCCAGTGTATACTGAGATGATAATATGGTTTTGGATTTTTATTCTGTTTATGGGATGTATCACATTTATTGATTTACATATGTTAAACCATCCCTGTATCCCTAGGATGAAACTCACTTGATCATGGTGAATTATCCTTTTGATGGGCTATTGGATTTGTTTTGCTATGATTTTGTTGAAGATTTTTGCATCTATGTTCATCAGGGATATTGGTCTGTAATTTTCTTTTTTTATTTTTTTTCCTGGTTTCAGAGTGATATTGGCTTTATAGAATGAGTTATAGAGTATTCCTTCTTTCTCAATCTTTTGGAATAGTTTCAATAGGATTAGTACCAATTCTTATTTGCATGTCTGGTAGAATTCCACTGATAATCCATCTGGCCCTGGGATTTTATTGTTGTTGTTTGGCAATTTTTTTTATTATAGATCATCAGCAGTGCTACACACCAGATTTTTTATTACAGTCTCACTGCTTGTTATTGATCTATTCAAGATTTCTATTTCATCTTGATTCAAGCTAGGAGGGCTTTATGTTTCTAGGAATTTATCCATTTCCTCTAGATTTTCTAGTTTGTGTGCACAGAAGTGTTCACACTTCTCAAATTATCTTTTGTAATTCTGTGGTTTGGTTGTAATGTCTCCATTTTCATTTCTAATTGAGCTTATTTGAATCTTCTCTCTTCTTTTCTTGGTTAATCTGGCTAACAGTCTGTTGATTTGGTTTATCTTTTCAAAGAGCCAATATTTTGTTTCATTGATCTTTTGTATAGCTTTTTGTTTGTTTTAATTTCATTTAGTTCTAATCTGATGTTTGTTATTTCTTTCTTCTGCTACCTTTGGGCTTCGTTTGTTCTTATTTCTCTAGCTCCTTGAGTTGTAATGTTAGGTTGTCAATTTGCAATATTTCAGCCTTTTTGATATAGGCATTTAGTACTATAAACTTTCCTCTTAGCACTGCTTTTGCTGTATCTGAGATTTTGATAACTTGTGTCATTATTACTCATTTTGAATAATTTTTCAATTTCCATCTTGATTTCACTGATAACCCAAAAATCATTCAGGAACAGATTGTTGAATTTCCATGTATTAATACAGTTTTGAGGGTCCTTTTGGAGCTGATTTCTAGTTTTATTCCACCGTGGTCTAAGAAGATATTTAATATTATTTCGATTTTTTTTAATTCATTGAGACTTGTTTTGTGACTTATCACATGGTCTATCCTGGAGAATGTTCCATGTGCTGATGAAAAAAATATGTATTCTGCAGTTCCTGGGTAGAATGTTCTATAAACAGCTATTAGGTCCATTTGCTCTAGAGTATAGTTTAAGTCAAGTGTTTCTTTGTTGACTTTCTGCCTCGGTGATCTGTCAAGTACTTTCAGTGGAGTGCTGAAGTCCCCCACTATTATTGTGTTGCTGTTTATCTCTTTCTTTAGGTCTAGTAGTAATTGTTTTATGAATCTGAGAGTTCCAGAGTTAGGGGGAAATATTTAGGACTGTAATATCTTCTTGTTGGATTAATCTGTTTATTATTATATAATCACCATCTTTGCCTTTTTTAAACTGTTGTTGCTTTAAAGTCTGTTTTATCTGATATAAGAATAGCTACTTCTGCTTACTTTTGGAAACTGCCCACAAAGGAATATTCCCAAACAGCCAAAGCAAATTAGCCATCATTTGCTCAGATAGATACACACACACACACACACACACACACACACACACACACACACCTTAGAACCTAACAAAATTTTTAACTTTTCACTGGCCGAACTTATACTTAATCTCTTTTTAACCTTTCCATCTAATAATCTTCTCTCCTAGAGTGAAAAATTAAGATGGATACAAATGTCATCAGCAAACAGTAGAGAGATTTGATTTGAATTTTTCCTTAATTCCTGAGATTGCTTTCAATTGAGCTATCTCCCCTCTTCCCTGTTTTGTAATCAAAAATCAAGTCTTCTAACTGTGACAATAAAATACACAGGTGTTAAACTGACCCATGTGGGATTTCAACACTTTACGGTTTTTCTTTACCTATGTTTTGATTAATTCACAGCTAAGATTAAAATCCCATAACGTGCTACACATGACTTCACCTCTTCTGCTTCCATCAGCAGCCCCATAACCTTCAAGTCTCCATTCCCATGCCCAGCTGCTAGATGCAAGGCATATGTTTGAGATGGAAATGTAAACCTCAAACAGCAAAAGACCTCAGAATTAACCCAGTGTCCAGCCTTTTCTCACTTGAGTTCATCTGCATCCATAAACAATTAAGCCAACAAGGTATATTTCTTTGTTTTCATGAACATTCTGCCTTTCGCAAGTAAGTGCTGCATCATAACCATTTCCCAGAAAGTAAATTTCTCCCCCAATTTCTTTGTAACTTTCACAGCCAGTTAAAAGAACCCTAAGTAGTTGATAATCCATTCACCGAAATTTAATGAATTGTCACTGTAAGTGATATAAACGGCAAGTTTGCAATCTACTAGGACAGGTGTCATGCAGTCTCCACATTTAACCAAAATACAGATGCTCCGTGCTAGTCAGGGGCATGGCTGACTCACTGGGTGGAGGATGCAGATGACTCACTTGTGAAATCCAAAATACCACCAATGCAAATGACTCTGTCTAGTGATATTTTTCCAATCCTCCAACTCAGTTATAACAACTCAGACTATTGCCGATTTCCTGTGTGGCTCCTTCTTCCTGCCTGAAAACGGTAAAAATATCCAAGTCACTTCTAGACAGAATGACCTGGGTCTTTCTTTATGTTACTCCAAAACCTTTTGCCTTTCCAAGGGAAAGAACTATTAAAAAAGGCAGGTGCTACTGTAGTTATTAGGGCCATAAAAGATGTTGTCTTTCATGACCTTTACATAAGCATATGACTACCTAAAGAGTTTAATAATAATAATAAAAAAAAAACCTCAATGGGCAATTCGCCTTCTTACATTTTAAAACAATCAAAACAGTATTTCTGAATCCTAAAGATTCTTTACAAGCCAGGCAGTATTTCTGAATCCTAAAGATTCTTTACAAGCCAGGCAGACTCTCCAGGGTCCTTTATTTTAAAGGGGAACACAGTGGACTGGGGTTCATGATGACAAGAAGTTCTAGTTAACAGTCCTCTTGCCTACCTTCTGAATAAACCTGTTCTTCTGACTTAACTTTGCCAACATGAACACAGGCATGTGGAACTTGTTCCTTGTAGGGAGCCAGCCCGACATCACCTGTTGGTACCCCAAGTTCGGTGGTGACAAAGGAATGACAGAAAGACAGATTAAAAGTGGGACCAGGGGACCATCACTTCATCACTCTGGAGGTGACAGTGAAGGCCCTGAGCTCTGATCATCCACATTATTTATTGATTACAATCACTTTGATCTATAGGGTAAGGGTGGAGTGATGGCGGACTGAATCAGTGAGCCGAAAGTGAATCAGTGAGCCGGAACTGGTGTGTCATTCTAAGGACTGATAACAGTGGCGGTTTGGGAGTTTCACAAAACAAGAACATATGGTTGTCTTTAGCTTATTATCTATGTGCAGCTGATGGAACAAGGGCCTTACAAGGAACCTACAAGTCTGGCTACGTCATAGTGCTACGAAGGGGTTTTATGTCCTTGAGCACAATGTTTATGGTAACAGAGCCGAGGTCACCCTGCACCAGAACATGAGGCATGGGGAGGCCTTCCTCCTCAGAGGCCTCCTGCGGCCTTCTGCAGCTTGTTGTTCCTTGTTTATATGTTACTCACAACCAATTTATGTAGGCATCTGTAAGTCCTTTCTCCTCTGCTATTTTTCCCAACAGTTCCTGATGCTTTATTGGCAGGCTACCATGTTTCCTTCCTTAGAGAAAGTCAGGGCAGGGATGGGTGTCCTCAATCTTCATCCTTTAAGCAAAGTGTAAGAGTGAGGCAGTTCAGTCACAGGAGTGTAATTAATGTCATTAAACCACTGTTGGTAAAATGATGATGCCTTGAATTCAGAGGTCACCTCCCTGTAGGGATTTGCAAAGAAAAAATCCTCACCATCACGTTGTTTTACTCATCCTGACAGTACCTCCTGTGAGACAGGCAGACAATCTGCTTTGCTCTATGCGGCCTCTCCGGGAAAGCACATACTTTTAATTTATGATGCTCAGATGCTTCTCCTGGAGGGCCTGTCTTCCTTCTCCCTCTCTGGGATGTACGCAGGGCCAGTTTTATGGCCATATGACCTGTGTAGTTACACAGGGTTCCACACTTAGAAGGGCCCCATGTTTGGTTTCATTCTCTGATGTCACTCCCTTGAAACTCTTAATAATTTTTGAACAAGAGGCCATGCATTTTTATTTTACACTGGACCCTAAAAACCATGTAACCAGCCAGCCCTAGATATAGATTTATTGAGTTGAACGTGGAATGTGAATGAGGAAGCATTATACCAAGCAGACTGTACCTTGTAGTCTGCAGGAATTGTGTACCCCAGGGGTGTGTTAGTCATTACAGCTGTTCACCAAATATTTTGGGTTCTCCTTCTAGACACAGATAAGGTTGAACTAAAACTTGTTTTATTCCATGAAATGAAGAAGAAATGACCATGTCACCGCTGAGCAAGTTTAAAAGCCAGCGCTCCATTTGCAACATTCTCTTTCTTCTGCCTTGGCAGTCGAAAGACAGGACCCCCAGGCAACCCGTAATCAAAATGTTCTGTGAGCAAGAAATCAACCCTGGTGATTTTAAGCCACTGAGATTGTAGGGCTCTTTTGTCCCTTAACTTAGCCCATTTTGATGGATACACAGGGTCATACACTCAGATTCCCAGAGCATTCTTTGAGATGCTTAGACACTCATGCAGGGAGCTGTGAAGAATCAGCAAAGTCAACGGCAATGTCAACCCTGGGAAAGAGGAAGAAGGCTTCTACGCAAAGATATGAGTGGGTTAGAAGAAGCCTAGTGACTATTGTGTAACTTACTTGGTCTAATTATTCACCACCAAACCACAGAAAAGGCAGCATTAGCAGGGTCCATTTGCAATGATCTCAACAGCAAATAAGTCTGTATCAGAGAAAAAACATTGCTCAAATTTGCATGTCCCCCCATCCCTGCCATTGTGTTTCTCAAATACTCAGTGAGTTGCTTCTTCTTACAGATGAAAAAGGTGGGACAAGATAAAAATGACCCTAAAGGCCCCAAGAAACATTATCACTTCTCCTGAGGTTGGCTACTGACGTTCAGCAGACATGCAATATTTTAATAAAATGTTTGCTAAGCTTGGGAGATGCAACCGCTTAAAATATAAATTCAACCTATTTTATAATCGTCTCTCTCATAAGCAAGAAATCAAGGTCAATGCGAATTTACAGTAGCCCCTGAAACGGCTCTGTAAAGAAGGGTCTCATCCTGCCTGCAACTTGGAACAGCTGCCGTGTTCTTTTATTCATGACCAAATGTTTCCAGAATGATTAAACTGGCATTGTAAATGTGCAGTCTATATCAGCTGAGTGACAAGGATTAAGTGAGATTCAGATTAAAATGCTAAGTGAGTTTGTCCCAAGATCAAGCCAGATATATAGTTAACACTAAGCAAATACATGCCGAAGAAGAAGTGTAAAACAACCACCTAGAGGCAACCTCAGAAAAACAGCCTGTACCACAGGATGTCTTGAATGGCCGCTAAGTCAGCAGGGGCTGAATTACATTTTTGAAAGCACAATCGCTGGACAATATTTTGGGGAAAAAAAAAAAAAAGCCAAACAAACAACTTGGCCATCACATATATTCAGAACAGGTTTTGTTCAAAAAGAAGGGTGCAATTATAATGTCCATTTTATTGACACAATAAATGTTGGTAGACAAATTTCAGAACAAAATATAAGTTGGAAACCAAAAATTTCCTTAAGAACTGCTAGATTTATGATGGAAAAACTTGGAAAATGCTTTTAGTCACGTAGAGCTTTTCTCCCCGCCCCCCAAAAATATACACAATTGAAAGTCAAAATCAATAAAAAATTTTTTATTTATGAAACAATTGTTTAGACAAATAGTTACATTTTTTGCAACAGGTAGAATTTTTTAAAGCACCATTAGAAAAGAGAACTGAGCCAGGCGCAATAGCTCATGCCTGTAATCCCAGCACTTTGGGAGGCCAAGGCAGGCAGATAACCTGAGATCAGGTGTTCGAGACCAGCCTGGCCAACATGGTAAAACCCTGTCTCTACTAAAAACACAAAATTTAGCTGGGCATGGTGGCAGGTGCCTGTAATCCCAGCTATGTGGGAGGCTGAGGCAGGAGAATCACTTGAACCTGGGAGGGGGAAGTTGCAATGAGCTAAGATCGCACCACTACACTCCAGCATGGGCGACGGAGTGAGACTCCCTCTCAAAAAAAAAAAGAAAGAAAAAAGAAAGAAATTTGTAATCACTATACCAGCAATGAATTAAAATTCTGTGGTATAATGAAATAGAAATAAAATTGCATAGCCTTTGATGATGACATGGTAATCTGAGACACTGATGAATAAATACAATATTTGAATTGACACCCTCAAACCTCCTTGCCTGTAATCTTCCAATCCTCTATAAAATCAGCTCACATTCCATAGGACTTATCCCCATTTATCTGCAGTTCCTTGCTGAAATTTGCATTTTGGGATTTGCAAAGGGAACAGAAAGGGCACTACATTCTTATATCCTTAGAACTTCCAGTAGTGGCCTTTTGCCTGGTAAATTTCCCAGTTGGCTTCATGGAAACACTTCTTCCCAAACCCATTAGACACTCCAAATTTGTCATCCTGCAGGGAGGACTTAATCCCATCATTCCTAAAGCTCTGAATGGGGTCAATAGAATGATGATAACACTTTCATTCTCAGTGCCAAATAAGGATGAGGAAGTACCCAGGCTACAGTGAGTGAGAGGCCCCAGCACAGCACAGCACAGAGATGAAGAACACGGGCCGTGAATCCATCCAGACTACCCGCGATCTCGAATCTGCCTACATTTCACATCACTAGCTTGTGGATAATAATACTACATAACACATCATGAACCAAATAATCCTTGCGCACCACTTACAAAGTATCTTGCACATAGAAAGTTAGCAATATATGGTTCCCATTATGATTATAGTACATTCTCTCTTCTGGGAAAAATTTAGAGACAGCCTTGGCCTCTTGACTCCGTTCACCCTCTTATAAGAGTCATAGATTTCTGCTTGTGTGCTACAGATACTGATTCTATTAAGGAGGTGAACAGATGTGGTGTCCCAGAATTGGACAGAAAGACAAAATACAGACTGTCGAAGGAAGGTCAGGAAGAGGCAGCTGCACAGGAAGAGTAAGTAAAAAACAACATTCAAGGTCCAACCCCTGATGAGGTGCTAAGTGACTGGTGGGAGCAATTCCTGCCATAATCCAGGTAACATTTAGCACCTAGTTATCACTTCTCAGTGGAGTCCAGACTAGATAATTGTGAACTGCAAACTCCAAGCTGCACAGGAAATATATGATGCTATTAAGCCATGGAGTCAATCATTTAGCAGGTACTGCTATCTAGAAGCAAATAGAAAGAGATGTAGAATATTACTCTAGTTAACCAGTGAAGGGTCATCTTTTTTCTGGATCTGGCCAACAGTTCAGTGGATTTTAGCCTAACTAGATGTGAATTACTTAATCCAATATTTCCTTCTATATTCCCTCTTGTACTAGCAGTTATGGAGTCTACAAAACACAATGTGAGATTCCAAACCTCAACTTGCCTTCATGTAGGGTGCAAAGCAATGCTAGTGATTCATCACTTTTGTTTTGTTTTTTCTTTTGTTTTTCAGGAGAGATGACAAATTTCTTCATCCTTCCAGTCTTCCAAAATACATTTTCTTAGTATCTAAATGGGGTAACTGCCTGGGATAGAATAATGACTAAAACATAGGTCCCAGCCCTGAGAAGCTCATAGTCTAATATAAGAGACTCATGGAGAAGCTGGAGATACTCAATAGAATAATACATGTAACAAAGTCATAGGAGGCAGTAGTAGAAGGTTCTAGTAGCACACAAAACAGGGCAACTCCATCTGCCTGAAAACGGCTTGGAAGGCTTTTCACAGAAGCAATGACATGTACGTTACATCTCTAAGATAAATATATATATATATATATATATATATATATATATATATATATATATATAAAAGGAAAGGCATTGTGGGCAGACAGAAGGGTGAGTATAATAGAAAAAGGCTTAGCATGTTTGAGCAAAATAAGAAGTTTGGCATCATGTATGCTATGGAGTAGGGGGCATGGTATTGGAAAGCTAGGCAGAGAATATAGTATAAAACATAGTATGAGGAATACTGTAAAATAAACCTAGGAGTTTGGAGTTGATCTTACAGGTAATGGGAACCAATAGTGTTTTGTTTTGTTGCACTGTTAAGACAGGATAGTGACACAGATTTTCATTTTCGAATGATCATTTCAAAAATTAAAGATGTAGAGAAATGTATTAAGATGAAAGAGAACAGAGATGATAAGGAAAAGTAGGCGTAAGTGATGTAGCCGAAGGGAAGAGAATGGAGATGATACAGGCCAGACATAACACTGTCACAATGGTCTGGGAGGAAAACGTTGGGATTGTGGACTAGGACAAAGACAGTGGAGAGGGAAGACAGGCCGATTTTATAAGACTATTCAGGGCCGGGTACAGTGGCTCACGCCTATAATCCCACCACTTCGGGAGGCCGAGGTGGGCAGATTGTTTGAACTCCGGAGTTTGAGACCAGCCTGGACAACATAATGAAACCCCATCTTTACAAAAAAACACAAAAATTAGCTGAGCAGTGGTGGCATGTGCCTGTAATCCCAGAAACTGGGGAGGCAGAGGCATGAGAATCTCTTGAGCCTGGGAGGCGGAGGCTGCAGTGAGCCAAGATGGCACCACTGCAGTGTAGAGAGACTCTGTCTCGCAAATAAATAAATAAATAAATAAAAGACTTTTCAGAGATATAAATGAAAGACATTTGTGGGGAGAACAAGAGTGGAATTAAGAACATATTTGCAATAAAGAGTGGGGTAAAAGTCATGTTATGGAGTAGGAGAGGTGGAAACAGAAGCCTCTCCCAAGCAATAGTGAGTGAAGGCTCTTCCCTCATCCTTGGTATAGAGATGATACCTATCCTCAGCACTACTGCTTGGAAACCAAATCATGAAATGAAATGAGGCTAACTGGATTACCTTGGGTCTGCGTTCACTAGCTTGGCCTCATTTGAACAACTTCAGTCAACCAGCCCCAGACCATAAGCTTTAAACTCAAACTCATTTTCCAGGAGCACGCAATTCGCAAGCAAAAGCAGAAAGCTATTCCTTCAAATAGCCTTGACTTAGCCTCAATTCCCCAGAAAGCAGAGCCAAGGACAAAGACATATGTGCAAGAAATTGAGATAGTGAAATTCCAGGAGCAAGAGGGTAAAACAGGAGAGAGTCAACACAAATACACATCAGCTACTGCCACCACCAACTGGCTGCTCAGTCATCCAAGCTTTGTGACTAAATGCCACACTGATTGAGAGCTTTTCTGCCTCTCTGGTTCACACCCTCACCATTACTTCTTTTGACCTGTCACAGTAGTTTAGTAACTAACGGTATATAAAATACATTAGGAATATGCAAAGTATTATAAAAATTACTTGTTATATATACTCAGATTATCACACCTTAAAGCAGGTTTTATTCTCCAGATTCAACAAGAGTTGTTCTAGCTGTAGGCAGCCATCCCTTCCTTCTTATATACCTCTTCTACTTTTGCACTGTACTGGGTGGAACAGTGTCACATCCCTGAGGCTCACCTCCTCCTACAGAACCTCAGAACATGGTCTTCTTTGGAAATAGGCTCTTTACAGATGTAGTTAGCTAAGATGAGGTCATACTGGATTAGGATAGCCTTGAATCCAATGGCTGGTGTCTTCGTAAGAGAAAGGAAGAGATTCAGGACATGGAGGAGGTAAGAAAGTGATGTAATAAATAAATAAATAAAATCAGTGAAACTATTGCCTAATGAACAAATGGAGAAATAGGAAACATTGTTCTTTTTTAAATGACTAGAATTTACTTTTTTTAGCGCACTTTTAGGACTTTTATGAAAGATGAGTCACTGTTTGCACATTGCAGAGTTTCCTGGGCTGTAAGGGATAGTAAGTAACACCCTAGCCACCTGCTCAATGTAGAAACTGTCTCTTATACCCTAGAATATGCATTCTATTGTCAATCATTGCAAGATGTTTTTATAAGAAGCACTTTAAAAAAATTTTTTTAAAGTTTTGCAAAGTATAAATTAATGACTTAGGATAATAAATTTGAAAAATGAAGGGTCTCTAAATGTTAAATTCTTGATTTTACAGACTCATAAAATTGAAAAGGCAACCTGTGCAAAGTTGTAGTAAGAAGTATACCGAGAACTCAGTTCTCCAGATAGCATGTAGCTTTTTCTTTTCATATACATAATATCCATTTTATTTTAGATTCAGGGGATACACGTGCAGGTTTGTTATATGGGTATACTGTATGATGCTGAGGTTTGGGGTATGAATGATCTTGTCGTCCAGATGGTAAGCACAGGAATCAGTAGGTACTTTTTCAGTCCTTGCACCCCTTCCTCTCTCCTGCCTCTAATGTTGCCAATGTCTATTGTTTCCATATTTATGTGCACGTGTAGCCAATGCTTAGCTTCCACTTATAAGTGAGAACATGTAAGGGCTGAGTGCAGTGACTCACACCTGTAATCCCAACATTTTGGGAGTGTGGAGCATCACTTGAGGTCAGGAGTTCAAGACTAGCCTGGGCAACATGCTGAAACCCCGTCTGTACTAAAAATACAAAAATTAGATGGGCATGGTGGCACATGCCTGTAGTCCTGGCTACTTGGGAGGCTGAGGTGGGAGGATCACTTGAACCCTAGAGGCAGAGGTTACAGTGAGCTGAAATAGCACCACTGCACTCCCAGCCAGGGTGACAGAGCAAGACTATGTCTCAAAATAATAATAATAAGTGAGAACATGCAGTATTTGGTTTTCTTTTCCTGCATTAATTTCACTTAGCATAATGGCCTCCAGTTACATCTATGTTGCTGCAAAGGACATGATTTTGTTCTTTTTTTACGGCTGCATAGTATTCCATGGTGTATATGTACTACTTTTTTTTTAATCCAATCTACCACTGATGAGCATCTGGGCTGATTCCATGTCTTTGATGTTGTGAATAGTGCTGTGATGAACACATGAGTCATTTTGGTAGAATAATTCATTTTCTTTTGGGCATATACCCAGTAATAGGACTGCTGGCCCAAATGACAGATCTGTTTTAAGTTCCCTGAGAAATCTCCAAAATCCTTTCCACAGTGGCTGAACTAATTTCCATTTCTACCAACAATGTACAAGCATTCCTTTTTCTCCACAGCCTCACCAGCATCTGTAATTTTTTGACTTTTTAATAGTAGACACTATGATTAGTGGGAGATGGTGTTGCATGATTTTGATTTGCATTTCTCTGATAATTAGCAATGTTGAGCATTTTTTCATATTTGTTGGCTGCTTGTACGTCTTCTTTGTTGTTGTTGTTGTTGTTGTTTGGGTTTTTTTTTTTTTTTTTTTTTTTGAGACGGAGTCTCGCTCTTGTTACCCAGGCTGGAGTGCAATGGCGCGATCTCGGCTCACCGCAACCTCCGCCTCCTGGGTTCAGGCAATTCTCCTGCCTCAGCCTCCTGAGTAGCTGGGATTACAGGCACGCGCCACCGTGCCCAGCTAATTTTTTTGTATTAATAGAGACGAGGTTTCACAATGTTGACCAGGATGGTCTCGATCTCTCGACCTCGTGATCCACCCGCCTCGGCCTCCCAAAGTGCTGGGATTTTTTTTTTTTTTTTGAGGCACAGTCTTGCTCTGTCACCCAAGCTGGAGTGCAATGGTGCGATCTTGGCTCACTGCAACCTCTGCCTCCCAGGTTCAAGCAATTCTCTTGCCTCAGCCTCATAAGTACTTGGAATTACAGGCAACTGCCACCACATCCAGCTAATTTTTTGTATTTTTAGTACAGACAGGGTTTCACCATGTTACCCAGGCTGGTCTCGAACTCCTGATCTCAGGTGATCCACCCACCTCAGCCTCCCAAAGTGCTGGGATTACAGACATGAGCCACCGTGCCTGGCCTGTCTTCTTTTGACAAATGTCTGTTCATGTCTTTGCCTACATTTTAACGGGATTGTTTGGTTTTTGCTTGTTCAATTGTTTAAGTTCCTTATTATAGATTCTCAATATTAGACCTTTGTAAGATGCATAGTTTGTGTATATTTTCTCTCATTCTGTAGGCATCTGTTTACTCTGATGATAGTTTCTTTTGCTGTGCAGAAGCTCTTTAGTTTACTTAAGTCCCACTTGTCAATTTTCGTTTGTGTTTCAATTGCTTTTGAGGACTTAGTCATAAATTATTTGCCAAGGCCAATGTCCAGAATGGTGTTTTCTAGAGTTTCTTCTAGGATTCTTATAGTTCAAGGTCTTACATTTAAATCTCTTATCCGTCCTGAGTTAATTTTTGCACATGGTAAAAGGTAGGTGTCCAGTTTCATTCTTTTGCATATAGCTCACCAGCTGTCCCAGCACTATTTATTAAAGAGGAAGTCCTTTCCCTATTACTTAATTTTGTTGACTTTCTCAAAAATCAGATGGCTTAGGTATGCAGCTTTATTTTTGGCTTCTCTACTCTGTTCCATTGGTCTATATGTCTGTTTTTGTACCAGTACCATGCTGTTTTGGTTATTGTAGCCCTGTAGCATAGTTTGAAGTCAGGTAATGTGATACCTCTGACTTTGTTATTTTTGCTTAGGATTCTTTGGTTATTCAGGCACTATTTTGGTTTTACATGAATTTTAGAATAGTTTTTTTTTAATTCTATGAAAAATGACATTGGTAGTTTGATAGAATTGTGTTGAATATATAGATTGCTTTGGGCAGTATGTCCATTTTAACAGTATTGATTCTTCTAATCCATAAGCATGGAATGTTTTTCCATTTGTTTGTGCCATCTATGATTTCTTTCAGTGTGTTTTGTGGTTATCCTTGTAGAGATCTTCCACCTCCTCAGTTAGATGTATTCCTACGTATTTTATTTCTTTGTGGGCTCTCGCTCAAAAAGAAAAAAAAAATTCTGCCTTCAGTTCCCTTTACCATAAGAGTTACGGAGAGTCTCTCTGAAAAATGTTCCCAAATTATTCCTGTTTCAGACATAAGCATTGATGATCTACATTAATGCAAGTGTAATATGGAATGGAGAATTTATAAATGGTGTCATTACCAGCCATTACTGCCATAGCTTTAATTTGTTCATTAAGTTGAACAGCCAGTTACCTAACAGGTCATCAGTTGAGGTACACAGAAGAGGCAAGCATTGATAATGAAAGGTCTATATCACAGGTGTGCTCAGAAAAGGCAAGCACAGCTAAGCAAGTTCAGGAAGCAATGTCAGGAAAATGTGAGATGCAAAAAAAAGCATTGCTAGAAGGGCTCCAGGAATAATTTTTCCTTATTTAGCAACTTAGGCCAAGACCTCTGAAATACTAAGTCTTAATTTATCTCTCCTCTACACACACACACACACACATACAAACACACACACACAGTGTTCTCCTATAATTCTAGCTCCACATTCAGGAAAGAAGTAATATTCCATTCCATGACAACCATTATAGCTATTGCTATGTGGTTAATGAGTTAATATATTCAAAGTTAATATATTCAAAAACTTAGCTGTGGGCCGGACACATATTAAGTACTATGTAAACGTTAGCAATTGCTACATTATGTCCATTTCTCTTCCCCACAAAACATTACTGGGACTCTCTTAAATGCCTAGCACTTAAATAAAATATGATTCCTAATTTTGAGGATTTTGGTTAAAAATAGGTGGTGGTGTTCAAATCTATTGACCTTATGAATTAAGTGTTTTTATTCCCGTTACATTCATGAAGAATTCAAGATTCAAAGAACTGACTTGCAAATACAACACTGATACTTGGTGGAGTTTGGACTTCAAACCAGGCTGTCCAAACAGAAATCACAGCTAAAGCTCAGAATGTGGGATGCATGATTGCCGTAGCTATAGCAGACCTCTGATTCAGTGATTTGGAAAAGGAGGCATGAGAGCAAGATGTAACTAATTCTGCCTGAGAAAACTGGTAAAAGCTTAAAGAGTAAGCGACACTCAAGCAGAGAAGATTCCAAAAAACCAGAGAGGGCAGGGAAAAAAGAGGGTATTTCTGCCTAAGGAGCAATGCCTTGTTTTGCTATGGGGTCAGATGAACTCTCATAGCTATTTAAACCCAATAGTTTCCCTCTCCTTGTTTGGGATGGTTAGTCTGTTCATTCAATGTATTTATTGAGCAACTAATTTGTGTAAGACCATATTAAACACTGACAGAGATAAAAAGAAAATTCCATAATAGAGTCCACCCTAAGGACCTTCCTGAAGGAAAGAGCCGACTAGGTTAGGTCCTCTCTTAGCCCTCAGTTCTTGCAGTTTGCGTGTAGTTCGGCTTTCACCCTGGTGTGGAGAGCAGGTATGAAATAGAGCATTGCAGTGGGCTGAATGTGTACTTCTAAACTGACTATGTCTCAATCCCAACAACCATCGACTTCCATTAGAAGGTGCGACTTTAGGGAGGTAATTAGATTGTAAAGGTAGAGCCTTTATAAGAAGAGTTATAAGCTCTTATAAGAGAACTTGATTCCTTTTTCTCTCTTTTCACCAAATGAGGAAACAAGGAGAGATGTACAACTTAGAAGACGGTCTTCACCAGAACCCAACCATGATCTCTGACTTCCAGAGTCCAAACCTGTAAGAAATAAATGTTTGTCGTTTAAAGTCACCCAGTCTATGGTAATTTGTTATAGCAGCTTGAGCACATTAAAACAAGAATAGTGCCTGTTACTCTAGGAATGACTCTCTGATATCCCATAACACAGGTCACAAAAGATAGCACTATTTCCAGAAGAAGCAAAAATGTGTTCAGGGCCCAAGAATGACAAATTTGAAAAAAATTAGGACTCTAATCTAGACAAGAAATACAAAATTTGGTCCAAAAATGAGTTGGAAAAGAGGATGATTTTTCCATAGAGAGCATTTATTTTGAGAAAATTCTGAGCTGGAAATAAGAAGAGGTGAGCTCATGGCCTATGCAGGGTAGCAGAGTCAGAACTTGAATCTAGTTCAGTTCAATAATGCAAATGTCAGTAAGCCCTCTCCTTTGAATCTGGCAAACAGGGTGAGAACCTCTCACTGGTTCTGAGGAGAGAAGGAAAGTGACTGAAAAACCTAAGTTGCAATTAATGCATCTTAAAACCCATTACATTTTTTATGATTTTTGTGGAATAGCATCATTAAACCACATGCAGCATGCTTTATTTGCCTCAGGGAAAGCTCACTGGATAAACAAGATATGGTTCTTCCCCTGCAGCTTCCACTGCCAAGGTTAATAGGAAAAAAAATCTAAGTAAGTAATACTGTTCCTAGCAAGAACAATAATAATAACAGTTGCAAGCAATTAAGAACCGCCTTTTATGTACCAGAAGCTTTATCCTTACTTTCTCTGATCCTTTCACATACTCTCTGAAGGAGGTGTTATTATCCCCATTTTGCAGGTAAATTGACCAATACTCAGGGAAATTTAGAAACTTTCCCAAAATGACACAGCCAGTAAGTGGCAAAGCTGGGACTCAAATCTAGATTAACTTCAAAGTCTACAGTATAGTAATGCTCAGTGCACATGAAAAGGAAGCAATATCAGACACTGTAATAAGTGGCTGGGCAAAAGAGCAATACAGGAGACCTGAATTCAAATCTTGGTTGTGCCACTTGCTAACTCTGTGAGCCTACAGCTAGTTGCTAAACACATGACCTTTAGGTACAAGATTACAGGTAATGAATGAATGATATAAGATCAGATATTGTAAAAGTACCATAACCAATACCCAGCACACAACAGATTCTCATTTAAAGCTAGTCAAACATAAATAACCAAGTATATTTCACTTTAAGGAAACCCAGAATAATATGTCGAAATTGGAATTTACCAAACACGTTTCTATTTCCATTTCCAAAGAAAATGATTCCTGTATTATACCATCAATAGAAAAACACTCCCAATGTGTATTAAAAGATCATTTGATTTACAAATAAACGGATTTATATGGGTTCCCGGGCACATTTATTTCATTAACCAAGGTATACCTGAGGTCTAGTGACTAAGATATTACATTCCTTCTGCATCTCTGATTTTCAAAAACTACTTCCAAAGCAAAGCATTAGAAACTACGTACAATTTAATCACTCTGTTATTTACTCTTCAAGCCAATGGCAACTTACAAATGGTGAAGTGAATGAAAATGTACTCTGTGCCTATCATGTGTCAGTTTTCTGACATAAATCCCACCAGACAGGTTTACTTACAGGGTTCACCAGCACTATACTCTTGATAATTTCAGACCCTGGAATGGAATTTTCAAATCTCATCAGTCATTCAGACTCCTAGAGAGCAATTAATCTATCTGCAAAGATTTCTCTCATCTGTAATTATAGTAGCCACATATCCTGGGCTTCTCAGTTCATTTGAAATATTCTCTCTTGTAATCAGACTATGACTCCTAATTTTGAGATTGGATGACAGACTCTTGGTATCTTTAATTTAGAGTAAATCTGAAGCATATATTTCTCAGAAAGAAGGAGGGAGGGAGGAAAGAAGGAAGGGGAAGGAAGAAGAGGGGAATGGGGAGGGGAGGGGGGAGGGGAGGGGAGGGGGAAGAAGGAAGGAAGGAAGGGAGGGAGGAGAGACGACAGAGGGAAGGAGGGAGGCAGGCCAGAGAGAAAGAGAGAAAGCAAGTCCTTCCTTCTCACCCACACATGGACCACATGAAGCAGATGCACATTTATCCTGGAGATTGATGTAGTAGCCACAAGGGATTCATTTACAAGGGGAAACTATAGCCCTCAAAGAGGCAAAAAGTATGCATACATCAAGTTAGCAGTAAAAGCCTCATCCATTTGCAGATCTTTCTGCCCTACCCTCTCCTTTTATGTTATTCATAGTCATCTGTAGAACTAATCAACTTCCAGATGAGGTGTGAATTTGGTGGGACTAAAAATATATATTTTTTTGCTTGTATTTGGCAAGATTGCCTCTCCTCTCCTGACAAATTAATTACCTGTGAATACCTCCCAGCAGCCCCAGACTGTCTTAGATGAAAGAACAGTGGGTATATGTGCTCAATCTTTCAAAATGTCAGCATAGTGTTACAGTTCTTTTAGAATTTTGTCTAGCAGGCTTCCCGGTTTTTGCCGGAAAGCCCCAAAAAAAGACAAAATGTCAGCATAATAAATGAAGTGATCCAAACGCAGGGCTCTGACCTGGAGCCAAGGACAGAGAGCCTGCTGTACGTTCTTCACAACATTGTTTTCATCAGTATTGAGTACCACAGATCACAATTCCCAGGGCTGCCAGCAGAATGGATTTAATACTGCCACGTGGGAAGAGGAAAAGGCCACAGGAGCAAAGGAGCTATTACAAAGACAGAAGCCATAGTAACTGGGAGGCTCCATCTGAAAAGTTCTCCTAGAGAGCTTCTCAAAGGCAGGGGAGAAGAGGCAGCAGTGAAGCACTGGGGTTGTATGGCCATAGAGAAGCTTCCCTACCTTTGGAGGCAACAGGGCTGGAGGATAATGGGTTGCTGGACCTGCGCGGGGTGCTAGTGATGGTTCTGGCTACAGCAGCTGTTAGTGATCTATTAGCATTTAGGGCTACAATTTTCCTTACATTTGTAGGAGTTTGCTTCCAGGTTATCTTGCAATCTCCTCAATTGTTCCACCTGGATCTGAGCCTCCAGCTGGTTTTAAGTTTCTCAAGGGCAGGAACCAAGACTGCTGTTTCATTTATAACTTTCTACAGTGCTGAGTAGCAAAATAACATTTGTATAATGCTCTACGGTTTACAGATTGCTTCCTGGGCATTAGCTCATTTGTTCTTCACCATAACCCTGCGAAGTGGGAACTATTATTATCTTTATTTTGCATAATCAGAATTCAGTGCACACGTGAAGGCTGCTTTATCGCTAGATGATCAGTCCATTTCATTAAAACGCTAACATGGTTTTCTTAATGTCCTGGGTACTTACAGCACATACAGAAGAAAGGAAAATAGGCATAACTTTGTGAAAAGTGAACTCTTTACAAGTTACTGGCTTAGAGAATTTTGAGTATAGGTTTTAGTTTAGAAAACCTCCCAGGAATGTAAAACGATGTGACAGCCAGGTGTGGTGGCTCACGTCTGTAATTCCAGCACTTTGGGAGGCGGAGGTGAGCAGATCACGAGGTCAGGAGTTTAAGACCATCCTGACCAAGTTGGTGAAACCCTGACTCTACTAAAAATACAAAAATTAGCTGGGCACGGTGGCAGTTTCCTGTAATCCCAGCTACTCGGGAGGCTGAGGCAGGAGAATTGCTTGAACCCAAGCAACAGAGCCTCCAGCTCTGGAAAAAAAAAAAAAGTGACAAAAAATGGGACTACATAGCCAGGCCTCTGTCTTCAAGTTCGTCCATTTGAGAGGCTTGCAGAAAGCCCTGGGAGATGAGCTCCTTAACTGTCAGCACAGGTTTTCCAATCCTTGTAGATATCAAGGAGTGCCAGGCAGGGTATCAGAGCCCCGGCATCAGAAAATGGTTAGCTTGCGGGTTGTAGAGTAGTAAGAATTTGCCGACAACAGTATAGGTTTGAAAAGGTACGTTTTATTACATAAAAAGAATGCTGCAGGAGAATGCAGCGGGGTGCCTCAGCAAGACAGGACTGAGTGTGCCACAGTGGGTTTTCCTTAGAAGTGTTCATGGACCTTTACGTGGGAGCTGAAGGGTAATTTGGACCATATTAGCCATGTAGGTCATGATCAATGATTACATTTGTAGACATTTTGGTGCCTTGATATTAGCAAGGATTGCACGATGAATTTTGACATGCATGCAATCTGGAGATGTATCAAAATTCTAGCTACTTATAAATTTGGGGGAAAGAAACTTGGTATTAGATTCTGTCTTTAGATAAGAGGGAAGTCTAATTACTTCTAAATTCCTCAGATACAAAGCTTTTCCTCTGGATGGCCTGCTTGATGGTCACCCATGATCTTTTCCCTCAGTACTGCCTATAGCTGAATAAGTAACACATCTCATACATATATGCTCATGCTTTTGTGAATGATTCAAGTCTCATTTAATTTAAGCATGACTTTATTCACAGTAGCCTTTTTTCTCATTATATGTGTTCTCAAACGACAAGTGATAGAAGAATAACTGCTTTCACGTGAGAACCATTACATTTGGAAGGGGTCCCATAAGAGGTCCCACATATGGGACCCCTTCCAAATGTAATGGTCTCACTGCCTGACGGTCAGTGTGAGATCTGGAAATGAAGCCGGGGTTCCAGAGCTGCAGATGATCCTCAGGAAGTGTATGAGTGAGCCAAATGTCATTATGAGCAGAGTAGGTAACACACCATTACCCTACTTTTAAGCGACGTTTAAATGCCTTAATCAAGTTTCTTCAGATCTCATCAATGTTGTGTTCTAAGGAGACTTAATCCAAGAAAAGGGAGAAATAGTAAACAGGGAAGAGAGCTCATTATTATCACCATCATCTTCACTGGTCCCAACAGATCCCGTTTGGAACTCCAGAAAACACTCCAGCAGAAGTAAAAAATCCATTTCTTGTCATCCTTATCAATACCGTCTTTATCATCATCACTTTTCCCATAATAAATCTATGCAGTCAATACAATTTCAATCAAAGTCTGATGAGTTTCTTCATGGCACATTCTTATTTAGAAGAGCAAACGGGCAAGAATAGCTAAGAAAATTTTATGAAAGAACAGAACTGGGACCAGCCCTCCCAGGTGTCAAGATATATTAAAAGCTATGTTATATGGCATCAGTGTTGGAGTAAATAGGTTATTTGAAAATAATCCAAAACTGAAACAGATCCATGTTTATAAAGAAACTTAATATTCAATAAAGGTAACACTTTATGAAGAAAGAACAGATTAGAAAGTAAGTGATACTGGGAGTAACAGACTTCCTTTTGAAACAAAAGAAAATTTGTTAATATAAAGATTCCATAAACATTAAAGACAAATATTAAAACCATCTAAAAACATCTAAAAAGTGTTAAAACAAAATATTGGAGACTGTATCAATGACTTTGAGGGTAGGAAAAGTTCTCCTCAAACAAGATGCAAAACACACAAAAAAATCTTTAAAATAATAATAAATTTAGCTACCTCACAATTTCAAATTTATATTTGTCAAAAGATACCACAAGCAGAGTTAAAACACAAACAAAAATAGAAAATATTTGCATTATATAGAACAAATAATTAGTATCCCGTATCAATAAGAAAACATCAAACTGGCAGAAAAAAAGGTAACATATATTTCCAGGCAATTCACAATAAAGGAAATATAAATGGCCAATAAACATGTAAAAGGAGATGCAATCTCACTGATCACTAGCATGTTAAAACCACACACAATATACCTTTTCTATTTTCACACACAAGATTATTGGACATTTAAAAAGTCCTGAGGAATTTGGCAAGAGTATAAAGAAAATACTGCTCTCAGTTGCTGTTGGTTGAAAGGTAAACTGGAATTGCCACTTCCGTGGTCATAGTACAGAACAAGTTGAAGCTAAAAATGTGTTCCCCTTTGATCTTGTGCATCTACTTCTTGATGGCTTCCCTCGAGAAATTCTTGCACAAGTGAGCTATAAAGATGTTTGCTGCAGCATTGTTTGTGCAAGTAAAAAACTAAGATTAACTAAAATGGTCATCAATAGATAAATGGTTTTTAAAAATATAATGCACATTGTATGTTAGAGGACTCTGCAGTAGTTAAAGATAATAAGTTACCTACAACTATTAGCCTGGGTTGATCTCAAAAACATACCAATTGAAGAAAAAAAAGTTGCAGAATACTATATATTACCTCTGGGGAGAAAAAAACCCATGTCTATGCATAGCAAAAGATCAGGAAAGATACGACAAAAAATGGCAAGCGTAATTACATCTCAATGGCGGGGTAGAGGACTAAGAATGAAATTGAGGAGAATGAATGGCTGAGGGGCACTTTGGGCTTATCGATCTCTAATATTTCCATTTTTAACAGGGATACCATATTTTTGTTTAATTAAAATTTAATTTTAAACCAAAACTGTTACTTGCTATTTATTGAAAATGTGTGCATCAGATGTTATGCAAAGTGCATTACAGGCATTTCTTCCATCTGAAACTGAAAACAAGTCTCCATGTATTATTACTATTCCCATTTTATAGGTAAGAAAGCTGAGCCTAAGAGATGGTAAGTTATGAATCTGCCTGGTTTCACTGTCTACAGTTTCCTGCCTTCCCTTGGCATTAGTTTGAAGGGTGCTTAGAGATGGCCTATCTCCTTGACCATGTATGAATCTTTCTCTAGTGCAGATACCAGGAATCTAAATTTCTGGGGCATAATGTGTGCACAGATTCAGCGTGAACAGATTTATCATATCTACCCCTTCAGAGTTGCTTGCCAGTTTACACCAGATTAACTCTCAGTTTCCAGAAAAGGAGGAAACTCTGCCCTAGACACTGGAAGCACCAGAACCAGTCCCAGTATCCCAGTTTACGGTCTTACTCACTTCCCTCCACATACTCTCCATAATGAGACTATATTCCACTCCTATACCAAGGTTTCACCAATGCTGGAGTCGATGGGGCAATGGTTAACATTCATTAAGTGAGAGTCAAAGGCCAAGCCGTGTTAATCTTCCATTGAATGGGCCCCGCAGCTACTAGCAGTGGGTTTTAATTGGGTTTTCTATTAAAGCAATTTTCTCCTCAGTGATTTATCATAAAGAAATGACACAATTAAGTCTCATTTGGAAACACTAATGAATTATTTAGCATGGGCCAAGCAAAAAGAAAACATGACCTCCATTAGCCTCATCTGAGGTGAAGGAAGAAAATCTCGAAGAAGCGGACTAATAAGAAAAGTGGGAGCATGGAGAGTTAGTATCAAATCAGCTCTCTACATCATCTCCCTCATTCTACTTGACCTCCCATCCCCATTTGTTAAATAACAATTCACAAGACAAATCTCTGTAAAATAGCATCTTGATCTATTTTGTGCCTGATTTTCACTAACTCAGCAAATAAGGATGGTCCCTTAGTCTTTTAGTCAACCCTCATCTTCTCTGGTTCCTCCTTTTCTGGCTTTTATCTTCATTCTCCCACAGAAACAGGACGTGGCTAAATCCCTAAGCTCACAAATGTCTTCTTAAAGATCCTCTCCTCTCCTCCATCCTGAGCATCCCATTATCTCTGCACAGATGGAGATTTAGAAGGAAAACTAGGCTTGGTTTGTCCTCACACCACCAACAGCCCAGATAATGTCCAGATCTAAAATCCCAGCACATTCTTGATAGAGTTTAGCTGAGCTCAGCAGTAGCTTCCATCATAAACATGTTCTACTTCTGCCTGTGTGATGAAGATTAAAATGTCGCAATTCACAACAGCCATTTCTGACTCCAATGGGATGAAGGGATGTTTCTCCACACGGTTAGCTTTGTGAAGTCTGCTGCTAAATTGGCTCTCCAAAGAATGTGTATGTACACACACACACACACACACACACACACACACACACACCCCAACTAATCTGTAGCATTTGCCAATTTCTGTGGTGTAAATACTCCCACTAAGGCCAATTTGAAGCTCCCAATAGGCCCCAGATTCCTGAATATCTAACAACCAATTCTTCAGAGCCAGCACCAGCAGATTCCAGTCTTATAGAAGATTGCAGGGTATTACAGAAGACCCTTATTGGATTCTTTGCATATGGATTGCAAATGGAAGGTACGCCCCAAAGGCAGAAAAACTAACGGCAACAGAACTGTCTATCTGTTAACTGAAATAGGCTGTAAGCTCAAAAACTAAAGCAGTCAGTAGAAGAGTTTGGGGAGGGGCAAACAGCAATGAGAAATTCCTGTAATAGTCTCCTCTAAGGACTTTTTAAATTCGGTTATTTTTATTTGATTTAAATGATTTGCAATGTTGTAACATAAATTCCCCCTGTAACTTGGAGACTTCAATGAAAGTCAGGCCCCTCTCAACCCTGTGCAGATACTATTCTTGAGAGTAAGAATATAACAGGTGGTTTCTAGCACGGAATAATGTAATAAGGAAAAGAGCAACACACACCCAGTGCTCAGGCTAAAATAATCCCAATAAACTGAATGTACTCAGTAGAAGCAGAGAAATAGAGCTAATGAAGGAAAACAGCCCATCTCACCACCACATTTACCTGAAAGTCCCCCACAGAGACTTTCAGGTAAATGTAACCACTGCCAGAGGAATAAAGGTTCAAGTGAATTCCATTTGACTTTCAAAAGCCAAGGTGATCTCAGCAGAATCTGCACTACATAGTCAAAGTATATTACTTTCTTCCGTGTTCTATCTTTAAATGTGTTAGACGACAACAACAAAAAATGAGGCTCACCGGAAGAGTCAAAACTCCCAGTGTCAGCCAGACATAAACCTAGCAGAGAATAAACTTGGCTGTGAGCAAAGCATTTGGTCAGCAGGTCTGCGGCCACAGGCATACCAGATCTAGAGTCTAGGAGGTGGGCACTTATGAGTAAGGAATAGGGAAGAAACGCTTTCCAAATAGGCAAGTAAGGTGTTTTATCCAGAAAGTCATTACAGTCAAGTTGGACCAAATTTCAGGGAGCCAAAGACAGATAAGCTGCACTTCCATAACCAGGGGTTCAGCAGAAGCAGGAGAAAGAAAGAGAGAGGCAGTAATCCCAATAGATCATCGAAGAGCCAGCAGGGCAGTTTTCTCCAGATGGCACTTGGGGACCTTGATTGCTGGTCATAAAGACAGCAGTGGAATGCTCTCTGCCCTGATGTGGAGTCCCCACCCACGTGGGTAACCACATGTCAGCCTATGGCTGCCAGCTGCTAGGAAGAGGAGACCCTGCCCTGGTGTGGAGTCCCCACTCATGTGGGTGAGCAAATATCAGCCTGTGGCTGCCGGCTGCTGGGAAGAGAAGACCCTGCCCATGGCGGCAGCTGACAGCCTCCTCCAGAGTTGTTACTGGTCTCTCAGCTCTGCACTCAGGCAGGTTTCAACACTGTAGGCTACCAACTTTCTTGATCAAACTACAGGTAGACAACAAAGAGTCATCTTTTGTCATTTTTCTTTTCCATTCTCTGGGACACCAGCTCTCCAGATGAAGCCCCTGCCAGATGAATGGGTTGAATTCATCCCCATGTAATGAGTTCTAACTGTGTGACTACCTTTCAGCTCTGGAAACCACAAAGGAAAATACAGTATAACAGCTGACTGAAGGCACAGTAGTAGTTTAATAGACAATTTGATGATCAGTAAAATCAAAATTAGGCAGCATTAGCAAACACAAATGTCCAAGGAGCCCAGTAACATCAGCCATATTATAGACCAGGAATATCAAAGAATATCACCTGACTATATAGAGTCCTATTTGCCCCCTTTGCGCAGAGAATAATGAACTAATGGGTGAAAGATTTATGAAAGAACTGATGATTTTTAAACACTTGTACGTTTTTTCATAAGAATAAATCCTTTTGGTCTTAAGCATCACGCCGCTCAGAAAAGAAGGAGCTTGGTAATTAGTATGCTGCCAGCACGCTAAGAAAATCTCACACAGTCAGATACACCCTGGAATTCATCCTAGTGACTTTATTAAGTGTTGCACAGCTCTAAATTACTGATTCAGAGCTCAGAAATGGCACCACAGGAGGCTGAAAGAAGTCATTTAGATTCCCAACATTTCCACGTCCTGAATCGTCTGGACAACGCGCCATTGCTGGGGAAGTTAGGCAAGAATCTAAGGTACCTCACCATCTCTCAAAGCCACCACTTTTCTCCATCTGGCTAGAGATCCCTAGCTCTGGCCCTCCATTCCTCCCAGGGGGTCTTCCTGCATCCAGCCTCACCCCTTCCCAACTAGCATCCCAGAGTGCTATTTCTGAAGAACAGGTCTGATTATGTTGTTGCTCTGTTTAAAACCATACAATAGTTTCCCATTGTCCTTAAGATGAACAACAAACTCCATAATATAATTGAGAAGGCCCAGCGTAGTTTGCCGCTCTCTTCCTTGTCAGCTTCCTCCCTCCTCACTGTCCTCACCACAACCCCTCATACCCTCCTCCTCCAGCAATTTCAGTATTTCCATGACATAAAGTGGAGTTGTAGCTGCCTGGCTAGATCAGTTGGTAGAGCATGCAACTCTGGGTATGATGGTTAGTATTGAGTATGTGAACTCAATACTAAACTCTGGAGCAACGAACTCTCTCCCATCACTGGACCTTCACACCTGCTGGTCCTTCTGGCTGGGACAGTGATCCCCTTTTGCCTTCTACTAATTAAGTCTGACTCACTCCTCCAGGTCGGATGAAGTTTATTCTGGGAAGTTTGTCGTGACTCCAAGGCAGGAATGTAGGACTCACAGCTCTGGCCAACATCTGCCACCACTCTTATTACACCCTCAGTCTGTCACCACTATTGGCTCATCTGGCAGCCACGCCACACTGCTCTGTGAGTTCTGTGAGGTCAGGCATTGTGCTTGCCTGGTTCACACATCTACCTCCAGCCCCTAGAATAAAGCCTGCTAGACAGAAAAAGTGTTAAGGGTTCATGCAAGCGGTATTGTCTGTCTTTACTATACTCGGGATAAAGCACCAAAAAGCATGTTCTGCTTTCTCAATGAGTCTTGCTTTGTTTTATACATTGATTGCATACCTCCTAACAATTCAATGAAGAAAAATATTAACAATCCATAGATAAATGGCTGAAAGATAGGAAACAGCAATTTACAAAAGAAACTTAAAAGCCAAAAAAACCACTCAGTCTCACCAACAATTTAAAAAATACAAATTAAATAACACAATATGAATTTTGTCTATAAGTTTGTCAAATGCTTTTAAAGATTATTAATAGCTGTATTGGCAAGAATGAATGGTACTCATACAGTAAAGTAGTATAAATTGAAACAATTCTTTTTTGAGATGGAGTCTCACTGTGTCACCAGGCTGGAATGCAGTGGCATGATCCCGGCTCACTGCAACCTACACCTCCAGGTTTAAGCGATTATCCTGCCTCAACCTTCCAAGCAGCTGGGACTACAGGCACGTGCCACCATGCCCAGCCAATATTTGTATTTTTAGTAGAGACGGGGTTTCACCATGTTGGCCAGGATGGTCTCGATCTCTTGACATCATGATCCACCCGCCTCGGCCTCCCAAAGTGCTGGGATTACAGGGGTGAGCCATCTCACCAGCCATTGGAACAAATTTTTAGAAGACAGTTTGACAGCATTTATCAAAATATAAAACATAAATGCTCTTCGTATCAGTCAGGGTTCCTTAGAGGGACAGAACTAACAGGATAGATGCATATATATGAAATGGAGTTTATTAAGGAAAACTGGTTCACAGGATCACAAGGTGAAAAGTCCCACGATAGACCATCTGCAAGCTGAGGAGCAAGGAAGCCAGGTGTGGATCAGTCGGAGTCCCCAAACCTCAAAAGTAGGGAAGCCAACAGTGCAGCCTTCAGTCTGGGGCCAAAGGCCCGAGAGTCCCTGGGAGACCACTGGTGTCAGTCCAAGAGTTCAAAAGCTGAAGAACTTGGAGTCTGACATTCGAGGGCAGGAAGCATCCAGCATGGGAGAAAAATGAAGGCCAGAAGACTCAGGAAATCTAGTCTTTCCACATTTTTCTGCCCGCTTTATCCTAGCCATGCTGGCAGCTAATTAGATGGTATGCACCCAGATTGAGGGTGGGTCTGCCTCCGTGAGTCCACTGACTCAAATATTAATCTCCTTTGGGAACACCCTCACAGACACACCCAGGAACAATACTTTGCAACCTTGAATCCAATCAAATTGACACTCAGTACAAACCATCGTACCCTTCAACCTACAACCCCACTTTTAAGAGTCTCATGCTCTACCAACAGAGCTAGTCAGGCACCTACAACCCCACTTTTATACCACAGAAATACAGAAACTGACATAGGTATGTATACAAGAATTTTCATTAAAGCACTGTTGACAGTGGTGAACAATCAGAAGCAATATAAATGCCCATGAACAGGGGACTGATTAAATATATGATGCTAAATCACATAATAAAATACAATGCAATGCAATTGTTAAAAACAATAACGTGATCTTAAAGCAGCAAAGAAAGGGCTATATGTGGAAAGTTGTCCATAATTAGCAACAAAATGAAAAAAAGAGCCATTAAAAAACAGTGAGTTCATGTCCTTTGTAGGGACAAGGATGCATCTGGAAACCATCGTTCTCAGCAAACTGACACAAGAACAGAATCAAACACTACATGTTCTCACTCATAGGTGGGTGCTGAACAGTGAGAGCACATGGACACAAGGAGGGGAGCATCACACACTGGGGTCTGTTGGGGAAAGTCTAGGGGACGGACAGCAGGGGTGGGGAAGCTGGGGAGGGATAACATGGGGAGAAATGCCAGATACAGGTGACAGGGGGATGGAGGCAGCAAACTACCTTGCCATGTATGTACATATGCAACAATCCTGCATAATCTGCACGTGTACCCCAGAACCTAAAGTGCAAAAAAAGAGAATATATATTAAATATTGCCATTTTCATTTTAGAGCAAAGCAAGCAGTTGTGAAACCATGCCCTAAATAACAGTCTCTGATTCACTAGAGTTTCAGAGAGTAAATAGATTATGTATCTGAGCATAGTAGGAACTCCAATGCTGTCTGAATATTAATTTCAGAAGGGCTAATGTAAACACTCAGCAAGGACAGATCCTTAGCAGGAATTCTCGGTGTTGAGGCAAGGCCCTATGCCAGTAACCCATTAAGATAGAAATTACAGCAATAGTTATTTACTTTGCACTTCAGAGTTTATAAAGTACTTTCATAGTCTCTCATTTAATATATACTCTCAACAATTTCTTGAGATTACTATCTTATATTGTGATCAGGAAAAGGCAGATAATTTAAATGAATAAACTCTGCCACCCCTACAAGGGCAGAGATTAAATCTGATCAGTTTCCCCACAATATTCCAGGCCCCAGTGCATTATCAAAAAAAAAAAAGTGCTCAATTACGTATTTGGTGAGTGAGTGAATGTAAGTCAATTTGCCCTAGTTAGATGAGTACTGTTTCCACTCAATACCACCACTGCCAGGAGATAGGCAGGCAGCAGGTGACCATATGAGACAAGATGTTAAGAATAAAAGCCAATATGTACAGTGGACTCAGCCCCATCTCCTAGAGTAGTGAAAGCCCCATTCTCCAGGGCAGAAACAACAGCAACTCGAACAGGTGCCTCCGCAGCGGAAACTAACCAGGGTCAGCAGATGCCAGCAATGCAGTCCAGAAGAGTCCCTGGGGCACTGAGATTTCTGTGAATTCCAGCTCCCCCACACTCCTGAGATGTCTCTTGCATCAGAATGTGGTGGAATGGTGTACAGACCTGACCTAACATCTTTGTTCTGCCCCTTACTACTTTGGTGGACTGGGGCAAACCACACAACATCTCTGAGCCACCAGTTCCTTTCCTATAAAGTAGGGTTGATCATCGTTGCTACCTAGCAGGGATATGAAGGGTTAAATAAGATAATGTAGGTAAAGGACTTAGCAGAGCATCTGATACTTGGTGAGGACTCAATAGTTTGCTATTCATTTCTAATTATGACATGGTAGGCTAATCTTAAAAAGTATGGCTACAGAAAATCTTCAGAGAATACATTAAGCAAAGATGTATGTTTGTAAATGCATGCACATGCATGTGTTCATGTCTGCAGGTGTGTTTAAAAAGAGCAAGGAGTCTGGGTCCTGAGCAGATGTGGTTTAATATTCTGATAATAGAAAAAGAGGTGGTTTTGAGACGCTCTCTGGAGAGTGGGATTCTCAAACTGTTCTACTGTCCATTTGGAAAATCATTAAGACAATTAATCTTCACACCCAAACCAAAGGCTGAAGTCACCCCAGATCTTTCTCCCATCTGGGCAGCCTTTGTAACATCGCTTCACACACCTGGGCACAATTGAGGATCCTATAGAAAAAGGCATTCTAATTGGAAGCATGCTGTTTCATCATTCAGCCCCCCAAGTAGTGATGTTTTGCTGCTTGATTATTGTAAAATATGAAAGTGATGCCACAGCTTGCTGTGTTTTTGTGTCCCAGTTACATTTATGAATCATGAGTCTCTATTCCAACATGACACCAAGGTGTTATTCCTGCAAACTGAAGATGCCTCCTTTGGCAACTTTGCTCAGAGTCTATAAACACTGAAGAAATAAAAAGAAATCACTTTTCTGTTATCACTGATCTCCCACCTGAAACTATTCACATCCCGTTGTTAACAGAGCAGCCCCAACCACTAGAACTCATCACTAGAACTCAGCTTTGCCTTCCCATCGACAATGCTGCCAAAATCCTCTAAAACAGGCTACACCAGAGGGTCAGAGCCTGGGCTGGGCCATCTTTCTCAGTAGAACTACCTGACACAGATCTTAAGCAATGTCACTGAGGGGCCCAGGAGACAAAGAAGAAGGCCCAACTCCACACCAGCTCCCACCCAAAAGAACAGGAAAATTGAGTGTTTCCCCAAGCAAAACTGTGTGTGTACTTCGTGTCTTTCCAGAAGAGAGAAAAGAGCAATGTGGTATATTCCCCGCCCTTGTGCCAAACTTCTGGTGAGCTGGCATAGGGGTGGCATGCACTGCTCAGTGGAGGCTGCCTCTCCCTTTCCAGGGATAGCACAGCTTGGATGTGGCATCAGGCGCTCATTGGACTAAAGGGCACCAGAGACCCTCAGGGGCAGAATGCACAGCAGGAATACAGAAAGCCTGATGGGTGGGATACAAGAAGGGTGGGATACAAGAAGGGAGGGAAAATTGGCCTTGAGTATTACCTAGGTAAAAGGAAACCTGGGTAGCCCCTTCCAGTGGTCCCCAGATGAAGTGTATAAAAAATAGGAGTGACCGGGCACGGTGGCTCACGCCTGTAATCCCAGCACTTTGGGAGGCCGAGGTGGGCGGATCATGAGATCAAAAGATCAAGACCATCCTGGCCAACATGGTGAAACCCCGTCTTTACTAAAAATACAAAAATTAGTCGGGCGTGGTGACATGTGCCTGTGGTCCCAGCTACTCTGGAGGCTGAGGCAGAAGAATCGATTGAACCCAGGAAGCGGAGGTTGCAGTGAGCCGAGATTGCGCCACTGCACTCTAGTCTGGCAACAGAGCAGGACTCCGTCTCAAATAAAAATAAATATAAAAATTAAAATAAAAAATAGGAGTGTCACAGCAATATTCCTGAAGCCTCAACACAAACGTTTCTGTTCAGTTCCACCAATATATGTAGATCATAGTCCTAAATGCTGAGTATATGAACATGAATATAAAAACAAATACAGCACAGTTCTAGCCCTTGAGGAGCTCACAAGCTAACAGAGAAGTCGAAAAATTAATATCTCTTCTTAATATGCTGTAGTAAATTCAAGATCAGTCAAGTGTCACAAAAGCTCGCAAGGGCTTTTTAACCCATCCTGCGACTCATCAAGCCATAAAGAAAAAGAGCCCTGTAGTTTCTTTCCCATCATTCCCCAAAGTCTAAACTCTGTGAAGGTCCACCTGCATAGCCACTGCTCACCTGATTCAGGCTGGGTTCCAAAAGCCAAGTTGTGTAAAAAGCAGCTACTGATCTGGACTCTTCGGCACATGGAATGGGAGAGAAGGGGGCACACAGAGGCTTGCCATCAGCCCAGGGCAACCAGTGCCTACAAGAGGGATCCTGTTCTCAAGCCTGGGGTCTCTGAGGCTAGAGATGGAATGGACAGAGGAAATGTTTTCTCTGCTTACTACTTGGCTGCCTTTTAACTCTATTTTCTATCCCAAAGACCGTAAAACTCCTATATAGATATCAGAGGCCCAGAGCTTGAGGGTTTGCAAAATGAACTTTCACTCACCCCTATGGAGAAGACATTGTCTCCCAGTCTGGTTCTTAAGCTACATCTCTTATTGGAAGTAAGAGAATTGAGTCAATTAATGTGCACACCAACAGTATAAAACTAAAAATGTGTACATTTCTACAAACTATCACCAGAGTGGCATAATCATTTAGTTTTTTCACTTTGATGGATATTTTAATAATTATTCTGAGTCCATAAAATGGAATCATATATAGCCATCAAAAATCAGATTTTCAAAAAAATGATGACAAACTATGATGTTTGCTTTTATGACTTGAATTGTGTCCCCCGCAAAAAGATATGTTGACATCCTAATCCCCAAAAGATATGAATGTGACCTTATTTGGAAATAGGGTCATGGCCGAAGTGATTGAGTGAAAATGACATCAATTAGGGTGAGACTTTGTCCAATATGACTAACGTCCTTACAAGAAGAGAAAACGGGGCCGGGCGCGGTGGCTCACGCCTGTAATCACAGTACTTTGGGAGGCTGAGGCGAGCGGATCATGAAGTCAAGAGATCGAGACCATCCTGGCCAACATGGTGAAACCCCATCTCTACTAAAAATACAAAAATTAGCCAGGCGTCTTGGTGGATGCCTGTAGTCCCAGTCACTCGGGAGGCTGAGGCAGGAGAATCACTTGAACCTGGGAGGCAGAAATTGCAGAGAGCTGAGATGCCGTCACTGCACTCCAGCCTGGTGACAGAGCGAGACTCCGTCTCAAAAAAGAAGAAAAAAAAAAAACACCTTGTGAAAACAGAGGCACACACAGGGAGGTGCCATGTGACAACAGAGGCAGAGATCGGAGGGATGTGGTGTGAAGCCCACAGCTAAGGATTTGGAAAAGGGAGGACATAAAACTCTTCTTGGCTAACAAGGGAATCAATGTTTTCATCACATGTTTACTGGTCCTCTTAATTTCCTTTGTGTGAATTATTTGTTCAGCTACTTGCAGGAAAGATAAGCCTTGAGGCTGAGAATTGCTCCGCACTCCAGCGCGGGGATCTCCAAGGTGACTGACTCTTGGCCACCCTGAGTCTTCTTTGCCCTTCTGAGACCAGAAGCCCAGTGCTCTGACACTTACATTCTGAGCCCCTTTATTGTCCCTTACTTCCTTTTCAAACTTTTGCCTAGCCTCTCACCTGAGCTTTCCTTCTGGCATACAATAGATTTAATTCAGAATTATTTTTGCTAAAATGATTTCCAATGTTTAGGACACATTTCCTGTTCCAAGAGTGAAGAATTAGTAGAAGTACAACAGCTTAGCAACATCAGACATTGCATACATTTCCTGATTTGGCTATTACTGTGATCAAGTTCTTGGCAGAGCATCTTCAGAACTGAAAATGGGACTCACTCACTCAAGCCCTCCACACTCAAAACCCCAACCTGAGAAGTGAGAATACACAGGTGTGAGAATCCCAGCCACACAACGGCTTCCCCTTCTCTCCTCCAGCAGGAGCAAGTCATAGTCTCTTCCTTCCTCCATAGGGAGCTGGTCACAGGGCTGCTGATGAGGGAGAAGTGAGAACGCTATGAGGTCAGTTGCTTACTGAGTAACTTCAAACTACAGACCCTTCTGATATGTAGGGAGTGTTAAATACAATCTTCACTCACTTTAATTTTCCACAAGAACCCTATTATCTGCTTTAGTTTCAAACTAATTATTCTCACATTGGGAATACTCAAATTAGTTATCAAGCATACATCCTGATTCTATTTTAGCCCTTATCACTCTGAGCTGTGTAGGTACTTGCATGAATTTCCAAACTAGATAATGAGCTCTTAAATGTAAGGTCCTGACTTATTTATTTTTGT
Source organism: Aotus nancymaae (assembly GCF_030222135.1). NCBI lineage: Eukaryota > Metazoa > Chordata > Mammalia > Primates > Aotidae > Aotus > Aotus nancymaae. Next base: position 20,906,432 of record NW_026988465.1, read on the forward strand.
ATTATCACAGCCTATGCTGTGATATTACATAGCACGTACTCAATATAGTAAATTTTTTTTTAAGCAAAATAGATTTTTGGAAGTTTAATCTGGACCTTCTCAACCCAAGAGTAGTACAGGAGAGAGGGACGTGCGGAGAGGGATGTAGGAATTATCAGCATACTCTGCATGGTTTGTTAGTTGGAGCAGTTTAGGGACTATCTCCCAAATGAGATAACCTTTGACTTGAGACTTGGAAAAAGACTATAATTTCAGCAAATGGACAAGAAGAAATAACACAAAAACCAGCCTCAGATTGTGTGGCTAGAACATACAGAAGAGGGAGGACCCAATGGAAACTTGCAAAAAGTTGCAAAAAGTTTTTCCAGCTTATCCCTTTACCAGTAATGATCATAATCATTTTATTGTGAGTTGACCTTTTCTTTATATTCAATAAGTCCTTCTCTCATTCAGCAAACATATTGAGGATCTACATAATGCGAGGCACCTTGTTAGAATTCAGTGTCTGCTTCAGTCACATCCCTACAATGGGTCATCCATTGCTTTGGAAATGTTATTTAGATGTTTTACGTCATGTTATTTGTCTTAGTTTTAATCTTATAGGACAAACTAGATATTGCACCTTTAATTCCTTAATATCTTCCACAAAATCTGCACAAATGTTTTCTAGATACTGTTGTTTAATACATTCTTTTGGAATTAAATTAACCTAAAGTGAGAGGACTGTGGAAGAAAGAAAGCTAAAAGGGGAAGGAAGCGTAAAAGAAGAAAACCTAGAGGGGAAAACATCAGTGCAAGAAAAGGAATAATTATAACTAAGAAGAAAGGGGTCGGGCACAGTGGCTCATACCTGTAATCCCAGCACTTTAGGAGGCCAAGATGAGCAGACCACCTGAGGTCAGGAGTTTGAGACCAGCCAGGCCAACATGGTGAAACCCTATCTCTACTAAAAATACAAAATTAGCCGGGTGTGGTAGCAGGCACCTGTAATCCCAGCTGCTCGAGGGAGGCTGAGGCATGAGAGTTGCTTGAACCCAGGAGGTGGAGGTTGCAGTGGGCTGAGATTGCACCACTGCACTCCAACCTGGGCTACAGAGCTAAACTCTGTCTCCAAAAAAACGAAGAAGAACAAAGGGGGATTGATTTGATGATGTTAGAGAACAGAGTCTTAGGGCTAGAAAAAATGAATCTTAAGTTTAGACAGATCTCACTAAGGGACATCTGAATTAGGAAGAAGGATGGGCAGGATTTTAATATTTTCTCCAATGCCAAGATTCTAGGTTACATACACAGATATTACTTTGACTCACATTTGATGGTAGAACTATTTAAATACTCCCAAAGATGTGGCCCTTATTTCCATGTTCTGAGCCATCTTGCAAAAGGTGTGACAGCAGTTACAGCAGCTGAAATAACTCCACAATACTGACCATATGGAGACTTCATGAACTTTTGGTGAATTAGGTTGATAAATTTCAAAGCATACAAATCATGACACTCTTTCCTCTTATTTCCTGAATGCAGAGGACCCTGCCTAGCTAGCATTATCTAACCACTTTCTTTATACGTGATGAGCCAAATTAACAGCACTGTTCCTAACTTGTCTCAATCAAACTGCTCTTCAAATTTGCGTCTTTCTGCAAGAAAGATTCATTCAAAGTTTCATTTCTCCATTATGGTCTTGGTGGTCACATGGGCATTGTAACAGTGACACATTCCTCTCCTGTGCTGTTTTTATTACAAAAGTAATAAAAGTGGACCTTGGACAAAAGATGACTAATGACACCTCCTTCTCTCTCAGTGTGGCACAAATGAATCAGACACCACACCAGGAAGCAGTGAAAATAGAACTAGGCTATGAATCAGGAGATGTAGGTCTTAGTTAAGTTTTGTCTCTAACTGGTGATGGAATCTTGCAAAGGTCTTTCTAGACACCAATGATTACCTCCTCTTTAAAACATGTCCCCATTAAACTTTAATGTTCTCTGACTATTGACTATTCCCTCAGAAACTACTTGAATTGCTATTTACTATGAAATTGGTTTTATATTTTCGTTGTCTAAATATTTTGAAGAACAAGCATTTGGATGCTTGCTTTAAAAGAAAGAGAAAGAAAGCTACCCAGCTTATGCATAAGATTTGTCTCCATGGCAGCAATTCAGAATAGGGGAAGCCTTTGGCACCAATTCCTCTAGAAATTAGAGAAGTTACTTTATACAAGGTCTACCATTTTAGTTAGCTGGACTTTTTTACGGCTTTTATATGCAATTGGCAAATTTGGAGCCAAAAGAAGCTGAGAAATAAACAAACTGAGAAAAGCACATTAAGTTGTTTTAAGTTGTAAAAATATTTCTATTCCAAGAAATAAAAGAATTCATTCATTAAACTATCAGGTTTTACTACAAAATAGAACTCGAAATGAAAGAAATTCTTAGTCACTTGCTCCCCAAGATGTAGGGACATGATCAAACTTTTTGAGCTACCCATTAATCTTATGAAGTAGAATAATTGTGCTAATATTTACACTCATGGCATTTATACTTGCCACAAATAAAGAGAGAGTGAGAAGTTGGCTATCTTTAACACAGAAGTTCTTCTCTGGTCCTGTTGCCTCTGTTGTCATTCTTCTAAATGCTCTCAGGCACTTTATTGACCAACAAATATAAAGAATTGTTGGGCCAGGTGCAGTGAGTCATGCCTGTAATCTCAGCACTTTGGGAGGCTGAGGCATGCGGATCATCTGAGGTCAGGAATTCGGGACCAGTCTGGCCAACATGGCGAAATCCCGTCTCTACAAAAAATACAAAAATTAGACAAGTGCAGTGGTGCATGCCTGTAGTCCCAGCTACTCGGGAGGCTGAGGCACAAGAATCGCTTGAACCCAAGAGGCAGAGGTTGCAACAAGCTGAGATTGTACCACTGCACTCCAGCCTGGGCAACACAGCGAGACTCTGTCTCAAAAAAAAAAAAAAAAATACTCAAAAGTATTTCAGAAATTAAACAGAAGCTGGGAAAGGGCTTTCGTGAGCAATGGGCTTCCCTAGAGCTGGTGAAATCACAGTATTCCAGTGAGCCAGCCAGTTTTGTGTCCTGCCACACATTATCCCCTCCAATGGGTATGATGCCAACCAGACATTATTTGGTGGCTCACCAGGAACTTTTGAAACAAACAAATTATCTATAAGTAAGCTCAGTCCCTGCCAACCTTTCTTAAAGTTCAAAATTGAATGCCTAAGTCTGCAATGGTTGTAGGAGCTACATAAGTCTGTGAGAGTGAGTCTGAAAACTATGGGCCTTGCCCAGGTTATCCTTCATGATAAATCAGAAAATTACCTGATGAGCAAAAGATTAGAACAAAAGGAATCAGCACTTCCCCACCATTCTACCAAGCAATGGTCTTGAATAAAATCACAAGAGTAAGAGCACATGTTCTAAGAGCAGAACTGGAGACAATCTAACACATTCCAAATCTTTGATTCTCTCTCTAATTTCTGCTACTTGCCCCTGATACAATCAGTAATGGTGGAAGCCAGTTAGGCCAGTGCTCACAGGCTAATCCAGGCTCAAGAATGAGCAAAGAATGCAAAATCAGTTCAGTTGTTGCAACTTCATTTAACTTTGAATCAGTAAGTGGACCATGCTGCAGATTTGCCTGAGTTCAAACACTCATGGTGGCAATGCATATGTTGACTTTCACCCTTAGTGCTCCAGAGGCCTGCCCGAAGTCTGCTGGACTCAACAGCCAGGGTGAAGCAAGGAATTCACCAAGGCAGAGGAGCTGAGAACTGCAGGCATGCTGCCACGTATATCAGGGTAAGCTTGGCAAGGGGAGAGAGGCCAGGCCAGCACTCAAGCCCTTGTCATCGTAAGATGAAGTCCTTGCCTCATCTCAGTGATGTGTTTCCACATTTTACCTATTCCTCCATCATTGAGACTTCAGTGCAACAGGCCTAGCTACGACCTAGCCCAGAAGGCAAATGAACGGGTTTTAGCTTTTTGAGAAACAACCAAAAATTCTTGACTCTATTTGACAGATATTCTGGCCCTTCTTTTACTGAATAACATCTACATACTTCTATGCCTAATCAACATATATGTATAATTATTGTCTCAAACAATAATATTGTTCTTGATACTTAAACCCTGTTATGATAACTTCTCTGTTGTGATCACAAAGCACACCTGAAGCCAAGGCCTGTGTTTAAAACCCACAATCTTAGTGTTCAGTAAGATCTCTCTCTCTCTCTCACACACACACACACACACACACACACACTCACACTCCAGTCCATTTTCACATGATTCTAACTGGTTATAAAAGATTCATCCTCCAGACTTTAGCCATGATCCAAGATGATAATCTTGACACACCATGTCTCCATTTTCATGAAGAACATAAAGCTTAAGGCAGTTGTCATTGTAATTGTTAAGCATTTACCGACCACATGCCAGGAACAAAAATGAGAGACACTAGAGAAGCTTCAAACCTGATTAAAGTAGAGAGAGCACATAAAGAAAGGAAAAAACAAAGCCCAGAAGAGGAGACTCACGGGTTCTAGAGCAACAGGGCTCCACAGTGAGCATTCCTTTAGTCCTTTCTGACCTTCCTTTCTATAGTCATGAGTTTTAAAATATCAAGTATATTTCAAAACCCAGATCGTTGGCCTCACTTTTCTCAAGGCTTTCCCAGATCAATGTCATTTCCACCAAATCAGAGTAATTTCTCAGTTCTTTCAACTCCATCAGCCGCTTATCTGCTTCTTTCCTAGGATACTTTCTACCTCGTATCAATCATTTATGCATGTCTTATTTCCAAGGCTAGATTTAATTAGAAACCTCTGGTGGACAGAATCTATGTATCTGTGAATCTCAACATTATCTAGCACAGAGTCTTGACCATCACAGGTAATCAATAGTTGAGGTTTTGATTGCTTATCATAACCTACTCATTTCACAGTTGAAGGAACGAGAACTGGAGACACCACCAAGAATCTTGTCAGTGAGTCAAACCAGTAGGGCTGACGTTAACTGGGATGCTACCATATGACCTGCCAGGATGCCAGACTGCACATTCATGTCAGTTGGTAAGTAGCTACTGATCTCAGATGTTGCCTTGCTGTCCCAGCTGTGCCAGGCCTTCCCTTGGGACCTCCTAGGTCCCCATCCAGCAACTACCAAAGTGATAACCAGCACAGTAGGGGACTTCCAAGACCCTGCATCCATTCTGCAGCCAAGATCCATTTGATTGTTCCTTGCTCCTGCTGAACCAGGCATCCAGTATTTTGAATATCAACCCCCATCCCCACCTCCACCCCTACTGCATACAATAGTTAATTGCAGGGTTCTGAGAGAAAACAAGTGTCTCTTTACACATCGCAATATAGTGATGCTTATTTATCAAGTGAATTCTATGAAAAATATTTCATGGTAATGAGTTATCGGTGACAAAACTTCTTAAAAGAAATGGGGCCGGGTGCAGTGGCTCACACCTGTAATCCCAGCACTTTGGGAGGCTGAGGCAGGTGGATCACGAGGTCAGGAGTTCGAGATCAGCCTGGCCAACATGGTGAAACTCATCTCTACTAAAAATACAAAAAATTAGCCGGGCGAGGTGGCAGGCACTTATAATACCAGCTACTCAGGAGGCTGAGGCAGGAGAATTGCCTGAACCCAGGAGGTGGAGGTTGCAGTGAGCCGAGACCATGTCACAGCATTCCAGCCTGGGCAACAGGGCGAGACTCTGTCTCAAAACAAAGCAAAAAGAAAAGAAATAAAACTAGAACGCAGCACTGAAGAGTAAGCAGCAGTTGAATACACAGAATTATGGGAGGGCATTCCTAGCAGGAAAACGGAGTTACATAAATGCTTAGAAGCAGATTTTCATTTGATACATTAAGGATTGGCTGCATAATTTACAGAGCTTGGTGCCAAAGAAATGTGCAGAGCCACGGTGGGGCGCAGTGGCTCACATCTGTAATCCCAACACTTTGGGAGGCAAAGGCGGGCAGATCATGAGGTCAGGAGTTCGAGAACAGCCTGACCAACATAGTGAAACCCCATCTCTACTAACAATGCAAAAATTAGCCAGGGGTGGTGGTACTTTGCCTGTAATCCCAGCTACTCAGGACACTGAGGCAGAGAATTGCTTGAACTCAGCAAGGTGGAGGTTGCAGTTAGCCAAGATCATGCCATTGCACTCCAACCTGGGCAAGAGTGAGGCTCTAACTTAAAAAAATAAAAGTAAAAATAAAAACACACGCAAAGAAGAAATGCAGAGCTACTTGCCCAAAAAGAAGGAAAAAGTAATTGTCCTTTCCTCTGTGATCTCTCTCCCGACCCAACAAAGTGGGGGTTTTTTGTTTGTTTTTGTTTTTGCTATTTAATGTTGTGCTCCCATTACAAAGAAAGCAGGAGGTCGACCACATGTAAACTGAGGCTCCAACCCCAGCAAGTGGATCTATTTTACCATCAGACTTCACTTACAAAATGCAAGTTTCAAAGAGAAGATTATTAAGAATTCAAGATAGCAACCACAGAGCATTAAGCCCCAAGTGTGGGCCAGCTTCTCAGCATAGAGCCCTGTGCAACTGGGCTGATTGCATGTCTCTGAAGCCAGATGCATCTGGAAGGCAAAAAGCAACAGAACTGGGTGAAAATCGGGGAGAGGGTAATGTAGGGAGTTAAGGTGAGGTAAGAGAAAAGAGGTGTAATATGTGTAGCTAGCCACAAGCCATGCCATGCAGCACCCAGAATAATTTCTGTGTCTTCCAAATTACTTATTTGAGGACTCCTCACAGAAATAAGCAATAGACGAACTTTATCTACCTCTTCAGGATCCTCCCCTCAACTTGCTTCTCAAAAACATTATGGAAACAGACATTATGGATATCGACCATTCTGAGATCCTGGGTAGCTTTTCAGATTCTGAACCTGTTTCTCCTCTCTAGCCCAATCCTGTTTCCTCTACCATCCTCAGAATCACTCTGTTGCAAGAAATAATCTTATCGACTAATTCACTAATAACAAGTAGCAACCAACACATTTTATCTTCCAAAGAGAAACTTGTAAAGAGAAACTATTTCACATGCCAAATATTCTCTTGTAGCGGTATATTTACAAGATCAGCAAAAGGTCCCATTGATATCAGTGGAGAACGGAATACAGAAAAGCATATAGATTTCCATGGAGACCATGCCCAGGACTTCCTCCAATCAACTACTCCACCTTGGCAAGTCTAAGGGCCGCCACCACTCCAGCCTCCTGCCCTCTCTGTACATACTAATCGGCAGAGCAAATAGTCCCTGCAAAGGGGAAGACTGGGCCTCAGAACCAGCCAGACAGAATTTCCCAGCCATGGTATTTCAAAACATGTGAGATTGGATCTTGATCATCAAGAACCTGTCATCATAATTAAGCAGAAAAAAGCACACAGACATCTGTTCTGTCCAGGAACACAGAGAGCATACTAATTACAAGCTTCTGCCTGGAATGGACCACTGCGTCCTTGGCTTGGAGAGGCTGCACAGCCAGACAAGCCCAGGCTGACCAGGCTGCAGTCATCAGAGGAGCAATAAAGGTCATTACCAATATGGTTGGAAGCTCTGCCTCTCATCAGCTGAATAAAGGAACGGAATGGAGTTCCTTCTTCACCACTGTCCCATTTTCCTCTTGCACACCCTGGATTCCAGGAACGAACCTGGGAGCTGCGTCTGCAAGCTGAATCTTGTACTTTTCACTACCTAAAACTGTCATACTATGCTTTTCCCTTCTCCTTCGATCCAAATCTTATCCACCTATCTGTAGATCCACATTATTCATTTGCTAACTTATTCATTTACGAAAAATAAGTACTTAATTTGTAAAAGCAATGTGCTAGTCATTGCATGTAATATTAGGTAAATTGTGGGCAAATCTTTTCTTGGTGATGCTTATAAGCCTAGCAGGGAGAGTAAATAGATACAAAAGAAAGAAAGAAAACCAGCTAGAACCCTAACACAGGTAAAACTAGATGCTTTGGAGTTCAAAACAAAGAACCATGAGTTGTACTGAAGCACAGCAAAGGCTGTATTGCAAAGGTGGCAGTTGTGCCAGGACCTGAAGAACAGGTAGCACATGAGGACACAGATATGCAGGAAGAAACAAAAAGAACCACTGAAGTAAACAGAAGGAGAAATATCTGCGAAGTGTATGTGAAGAACATCAGATATGTTCAGTGTGATGAGGAGTGAATTTAGATGGAGAGTCATAAGATACGAGGTTAGGAAAGCAGCCTGCCTAATCACAGCATGCCTTCTGGAAAACCACCCAGGAGACACCAGCCCTTCCTGACCCCTCTTCTCTTTGACTTTCATATGCTTCTGTTTGTCCCTCACACTGTGTACTCTAAATGGCAGACATTCAACAAACGTGTGTTGAATAATAAATTAATAAGCTATTCACTGCTAAGTGTTTCCATATAATATAACCCAGAGAAATTGGTATGTTCTAAGTCAAAATAGTTGCTTCAAAGTAACCAACTTTGTTCCTTAAGGTTTGCAAAACATCACAAAAACTAATAATAAACAGAAACTATGATAATAAATAAAAACTATGATTTGTGAAAAGCAAGATAATGGTGATAATTCACAAGTTAAGGGTATCTTGAGGTATGTGAATCATGTTTTATTTTATCTCACCAGTTTCTTCAGTTGACAGTGAACTAAAAGCAGATGGACTGGTGGAACTTAGAAGACCTGTGCTGCTCCCAGTATGGCATTTCCACATTTTTGGAACCTTCAGCAGAGGGGTCAGAGATGGCACAAGTTGGAACAGAATCTGGCCAAAGAAGAGATAAAGCAAATGATAAGTGCCTGGAAAACTTAAGAATTCTTGAGACTCCAAGCTGAAAACACTCAGTGGCTTTTAAAAGGTTTTGTTAAATCATAGTAAAATTAAAATAGCAATAATAATATAATAATAATAATAGCTAGAATTTGTTGAGTACTTACTATGTACCAGATATTGCAATAAATGCCTTATCAATATAATTTCATTTAATTCTTATAATGACCCTATGAAGTAAGTATTATTATAAACATTTAATAGATGAGGAAAGTGGGCATAGAGTGGTGGAGCAACTCTGACTGTAAGTCTTAATTAGACTACCCCTCTGAATGAATGGATGCATAATCAACAGAGACCAGGACACTTAGCAGACACCGAGGCAGATATTTCGCTTCCCAGAGCCTAATCTCTGATGGAAGAGCAGCTCAGAGCTGGTGTTTTATATATATGCTGATTCTTACAGACTTCCAAGGATGCAAAAACATACATGGCCACATTTAAGTGTTCAATGGATCCACACACTGCAAGCTAACAAGCAACATGTTCAAACTCCTGAAAGGTGTTCTTTTTATGCAGACTGGGAAAGAGAAAGAAAGAAGTGGCACCTATAGATTTAAACTGTGTTGAAGAGTGCTGGGCTAGAATTGCGGACTCAAGGAAGAAACCTGACAAAGCCATCCCTGTCCTTGGCGGCCTACTAAGCATCTGTTCAACAATTGGCTTTGGTCTGCCCACTGTTTAACAAGACAGAGATGTTTCTCAGTGTCTTTTAGGCTTTTTCCTGAAACCTATGTGAGAGTGAGGCGTAAGACATCACTTATATCCTTAATCCTCTCCAGGAGATCATCCTGCAGATTTCAGATTTAGTAGCTCTATTACCTGCAACAAGTAATTGTGAGTCTCTGTATCACCACAGGTGTGTGTGTGTCACTTTTCTGTAGGTCAGCCTCTTCATTTGTAAAACTGGGATCAGAGAATGCCACCACATCGGGCTGCTGTAAGGATTAAATGATATAATATGCATATAATTAATATATATGTAATGTACTTAACACAATGCCTGGTATATAGTCAGCACTATGCAAATGCTAGGAATTATTATTATGTGTAGCATAGCCATGCGAATGTTAACTATTTTAGTAAATAAGCAGAGGTTACTGTATTTATATACTAACTTGCCCACATTTGTGCACATTTTCTGAGGTATGCAGGTAATTTTCTAACGTGTTTTTGCCTTTATGAATTTGTTTTTTTTTCCTTGAATATAATTCAATTTATTTTCTTCATCTTTCTTTCATCAAACCCATTTACACCTCCTGATGGTGGAATAAGCGTCAAAGTGAGGACTGCAAATACCCAATACTGAAAGAGGTGAGAAGGCTCTTCATTTGGGCAGTGCTCTGCCAGCAGAGAGAAGCTCTTCACCTTGTGTCTCACCAGGGACAGAAAACGTATCTCTGATAGAGTGGCAGTGGAAGAAACACACATCACGTCCCTCTGCCTCTTCATTCATTTAAAACTATGTACAGTCATGCACTGCCCAGTGATGTTTGGGTCAACAGCAGACTGTATGTAAGACGGTGGTTCCGTAAGATTATAATACGGTATTTTTACTGTACCTTTTCTATGTTTAGACACACAAACACTTTCCACTGTGTTCCAATTGCCAAGAGCATTCAGTAGGGTAACATGCTGTCCAGGTCTGCAGCCTACAAGCAATAGGCTCTCCCATATAGCCTAGGTGTGTAGCAGCTGACCCACCTTGGTTTGGGAAAGTGCACTCTATGATGTTAGCAGGACGAAATGGCCTAACCACATATTTCTCAAAGCATCACATCCCCATCATCATGTGGCACGTGACTGTATATCGAACCAGGCTTCTATGGCCAAATCATGGTCTGGGCAGAAGAGAGCTTTGAATAGGCACAGAGGCAGAGAAGGTGCCCGTCCTGGGGAGCCTCAGCAGGGCCCAGTAACCAGCCTTGCAGAGGCCCACGCCAGCTGCCCTCATGGAAGCACCAGCCCCGCGGTGCAGGCAGGAGTGGGCCGAGCGAGCCAGACGCTCGGCCCCGCCCACTCGTCGCTCTGGGCACGCGGGAACCCGGCCCCTCTGGCGGCGGCGGCTGCGGCGGCGGCTGCGCGGGCCTCTGGTGCGCGGGCACGCGGGACGCCCAGCTGTCAATCAGGTGCGGGCCGAGCTCTCCGAGGCGGAGCGGCGGCGGCGGCGGCGGCGGCGGCGGCGATGGGACCCCAGCGAGAGATCTGCGGCTAGGCTGGCTGCACTTGCTCCACGGGTCGGGGGATCAGAGGGGCAGGTAAAGCCACGCGGAGGCCGGGGTGGCGGCTTTCCATGCGCCAAACGTCTCTCTCCAGTTCTTCCTCTCCTCCCTGTCTCTCTTTCCTTCCTCCTTCTTCATGCCTAAATGTTCTCTCTCTCTCCCTCCCTCCCTCCTTCATTCACGTTTATTATATGTGCCCCAATCTCCACGAAAAAATATGCGTATTAAAATCCGTGGAAACATATAAATGAGCGAGAGCCAGATCCATGCTTTGGTGGTTTCTGGCTTGTGTTATATAAGAATTTTGGGGTGGGGGTAGGGGTCACGAGGGGTGTACAGCTAAAAACTTAGGAGTTTCTTTTCCATAAGATAAGAAAAGTTGTCTGTTTTAGGTAAGAGTCAAATATACGTATTTAGAGTTTGGAAAGTTGGTATGATTTATTTTTCAGGCTGAATTGAGCCCCCACTGGCCCTCCCCACTCCTGTGCCATGTCTGAAGATGTTTCAGTGTTTTGGTTGTGATCTCAGGACCTATTTCTTTGTGTTGTTAGAAAGGAACTTTAATGTGGGAGTCAGACAGAGTCTGGAGACCTCAAAGAAAACAGAGCTGGAATTTAACAGCTAATGTTTGCTTGATTGGTTCCTGGCACTGTAACAGAAATGTTTTCAGGACCTTGGAGAGCTCCTTGGGCTCTACATCAGCCAGCCTTTGGTGAAGGGCAAGTGTGGAATCTTCAGAGAAAATGGAGGTGACAGACACAAAGAAGATAAATGTAATTCAGAGAGGAAGAGACAGAAAGGAAAGGAAGAGATACAGATGGGGGTGGGGGGAAAATGTTGAGGGAGGGGGGAAGAGGAGAATGTAGTGAATTTAGTGACCTATGATTGGCTTGTTTTCCTTTGCTTATCCAGATCCAGGAGGCTAATATAATTTGCTGCTTTCCCCAAATCTGCTCACACATCACTCACAAAATTTAAGGAAAGTACATGGGTCTTGAAGATTTGGCTTTGGTCCATATAGGCTGACCCTAGAAATGCTGGAAACTTTCAGGCCTCAGCTAGGCTTACTCACCTAAAGTCTTCAGGTTCTCCTGCAAATTAATGGGGACCTGTTCATCAGAAAGAATTCTTAATGATCCTTTAAAAAATATGGTCCCAGTTATTATCTTATTTCACATAACTAGAGTAATGTAGGAAAGCAATAGCCTTAGAGTTGGCAATGGCTTTTTAATTAAATTTTGCATGGGCACCTGCTTTTCTTAGGCAGCTGGAAAGCAAAATGATCATGATAGGAAGAAAACGGATATAGGAGTAAAACTCAGCCTAATGAGTGAATCATCCAAAGAACCTTACAAAATGTAAAATGCATGCAAACATATCACAAAATATAGTGATTATAGGACTCACATATTTTACTTTATATGACCAAGCACCAGAAAAGATCAATTCTGAAGTATCTAGGAAGCAAGTAACTTTTTTAAATTTAGAATTTATAAAATATAAATGAATCTGTCGAGTTGGTATTATTAACAACATGAAATATAGTTATATCAATATAAATAAGAATAGCATGTGTACAGTGTGTTATAATTTATAAAGCTTTTTTATGTCATCTCATTCACTTTATAAATTATTATGAGAACTCATTGAAAAGCTATAAAATACAGGTTAGACTTTTGTTTTTTAGAAAGCTATCTCAGTTCTCAAACAAGAAGTTCTTTATCAATGCTTTTATCAATATTAAAATGATTAACAGTCATATGAATGGCTTATGAAATTTAGATTTTGATCTGGATTACATTCTGCAGAGATTTTTTTCTTAAATAGGATTGAAGAATGTGCCATTAAAAAGAAAGATCAAGGAGTAAACAAGAAGAAGAAGACGACTTCAAAGGTAAGACTCAAACCTTATCACATGTAGATTCATAAGCACCCTGTGTCTGCATCTAGATAGATAAGAGATTCAAAGAGAATATGGGTTCTTTTTCTTTTCTCATTTTGGCTTTGGAATTTATGTACCTTTCTTAAAAAACAAATCTTGAAGAATTAAAGTAAATGATAACAAGCAAGACAATCTTACATCATTACTCCTTTTTAAAAATATAAAAGTGGTTACATGTCCACTGACTTAGAAGATATTTTTATCACTCAATATAAAGCCACAATCTCTATCACTTTTTCAGAAAAATAAAATATCTCTGAAATAATCCATTGGTAGAAACACGGTTCATGTTTCTAGACCATGTTTACAGAATTTCAGAAAGCCCAATTTAAAAGTGAAAAAGCTGTTAGCAGGCTTTCATGCCTTCCTGCATCCCCTTTGAGTCTGATTGAATCTTTTAAGGAACTGACCTTTCGGCTCAGTGTTGAGTAAGTGGTCTAAATTGTCTATGTGCCTATACCTTGCCTTTTGCAGCACTGGCCCTGTGGAAAAGTGGCTCTAATGGGAACCTCAGTCTCATTATCTCAGAATTATTTTATGGGAGAGAAAAGCAGCATGAAAAATTGAATGATAGTTCAAACAAAATAAACAGAACAGGGCCTGTGCCTGGCCTCACAACTGACTCACACATAGTGTCACAGGAAAACACTCATTCTTTCTGTGCCTCAATTTTCTGCCTCTCTTCTCTCAAGGAGACTGTGAAGACAAATAATATAATGCCTTTGATGTTCTTAGAGTTTCATGAGGCATAAAGATTTATTTCTGTTTCAAGGCTATGAACATTTATAAGGGGAAATAAAAAGTAACTGCATATATTAGACTGAAGCTTAAATTTCCAACACATTGATACTATAGTCTATTGGTACACATAGTGATATCATAATAGCACATGTATGGGTTTGTTTCCCTAATAAAGGAATTATTCAAGGGATTCTCAGCATTTGTACTCCCTTCTGTAGTAAATACCTCTTAATGATGCCCATTTTGTTATGTTTATTGCTTCATGAGTGTGTCTCCTTGTAACTCAAGAGTCCACTGAGGGCAGACATTGCCCCACTCATCTTCATAACTATTATCTATCTCACAGGTGCCTGGCATGTAGAGCTTTAAAAACACTGAAGGAAGGGAAGAATGAGAAATGGAGGACTACTCAGGCCTTCATCCATACCAACCCATGTAGAACTCTAAAGGAAATTTTAAAGTACAGGAAATTCAAGTGGTAAACAGTACAGAAAAAGGTCCTTACCTACATGCAGCTTACAATCTATCATGTATATGATCTATCAGACCATAAGCAAATAAGCCACACTTAGAATATCAGGTAGTAACAAGTGCTAGGAAGATGGTAGGAAGAGAAACATACCTAGACAAGGGTACAGAAAGTAACAGAAGGCTGATGTTTAGATATGCTGATCATAGAAAGCCTCTCAGAAGAATTTGGTAGGGAGTGGCAGCATAATTTTCTTCCCTCCACTGGTCTCTGGGTTATGATAGGTGTGCTGAGTTGGTAAGAGTTGCATATTCATTTAATGTATGACTGTGCATGCAATTGAGACAGTTGCTATGGACAGATTATAAAAAGAAAACCATGGATGGATCCTCATTTATCAGCAAGTAAAGTATCCTTCAGAGAGAATAACAGCAACTCTCTCCTCATAGATAACCAAACAATCACACACAAAAGTTGCTTGTGCCCCATCATCATGGCCACACTGTCAGGGAGGATGCAAGAGGCTCCATTAGAGTGTTTACAGAATGAAGGCTAACGTGGATTGATTTAAATACAATACTAAAGAGTGTGTTTACTCATCCCTTCTATCCATGTACTTCCTGTGATGTTAAAGCTTTCTGTAAAGAAAGAAAGCCCTCTGAAATCTGTTCATTAACTACAGCCATAGATTTAACCTTTCTGTTGTTTCTACTACAGCAATTGAAATACAGACATCAGAATTCTTATGAAACCTTGATCTTTAACTACTGAGCCAAGGTAAAGAGCCTTTGCACATAGCTTCTGTTTCTGTCTCAATTCTAATTTATTATATAAAATTTAATAACTGCCCAGTTTTTATAGTAACCTTTTGAAGTGACCTCACATATCATTTTTATAATATCAGAAGTATCCATCAATCAAATAAAATTCTAAATAACTGTAACATTCTCTGATGTGGGACAAAAAGTTACCGACTTCCCTAGGAGATGTGTGACTCTCTGTTGAGATTTTGTAGGTCCAAAACCATCACTCTAATATGTTATCTTTTAAAATTCATGTTCTTCCAATTATTCTCCTCTAGGAGTGAATTCCAGATAGTTATATGTTTGGGAAGCTGTGTGACACCTCTCAAACCCTTGGGAATCCTATGTTAGGCAACATACATGATACCGAACTAACTCGTTAAGCAAACAACATACATTTAGTCTACCACTAGCAAGTAACTAACCTAACTAGTTATATGCCCTTTTTAAATGAAAGCTGCCTACATACTAGTATAAAGTAGTAAACTGAGCTGTCAATGAAGATATGGAAGGAGGTGGGAAATAGTAAACCTAGTTGTTTGTTCAATAAAAAATGATTGAGTCATTCTGTACAGACCCACAAAAAATCCCGAAAAGCAACATCTGGAAGGAATTAAGATTAATCTGGGCCAACCCTGTTACTTTAAGGATGATGAAACCATAGCCCAGAAAGGCTAATGAGCTTGTCTGAAATCTCCTGACCAGTAAGTTGCAGATCAAAAACGGCATTAGAGTCTATTCTCTGCCCTGTGTAAGTAGCACAAAACAGGCCATGTTCTTGTTCATGTTTTGTGCCCCTGGAGGAGAAAGTAAGGCTCTTTGGAATTCCTTTTCTGGAATGTAGCTGACACATAGCTAAAAATCCATGACTTCAAGTAGAGCCTTCAATCACTCAGGCTCAAAACATTTGTTTTATGATACTTTCTATCTCTTTTATGATCTTACCCATATTGTATTTAACAAAGTTGGACAACTGGGTCTCATCTTATAAAGCAGAAACATTTAACCTGGTATACCGGAAGCAAGCTGTGCAGGGAATGGCTATTATATATCACACAATCAAAGCTCCATCCTGAGAAAGAACAACTTCAGCATCTAAGGAAAAATACCGCTCACTGTTGCTATGAGGGATCTTTTTATTCCTATCATAACTATTTTTGTCCCTTTTTCATGTTAAAGTCTCTGATGCTTTATAGAAAATCTGAAAATATATATTTGGAGGAGGTGGTTTGACTATGCACATATATGATTCAGTCCATACTCCTGCTTCTTATATTAATTGTCATTTTTCATCTGTTCCCTGACTCATGGTGTAACCTTTAGTAGATGACTTTTCTATGCCTCAGTTTCCTAGTTGACAAAGCAGAGTTAGTAATACCAATCCCATCTCCCCTGAGCTGAAATTTGCATTAGAATGCCTTAAAGGAAAATGCCTTTAAAATTATGCCACTTATATGCCAGTGGTAATAGGCTCTTGTTAATCATTTCATTGTATAAGCATTAAATAGAAGGTACTGAAGAGATCATCCTAGTGCTTAATATATTAAAACTAGGTTAATATATTTTTGATCTGCCAGATTTTGCTGCTCCACTCAGGCAAAGAACATTCTAAAAATCTTGACTTTTTAGGAAATCACATCTTTCTAAATGTTTAAAAGCAAATGTGTGTGTGTGTGTGTGTGTGTGTGTGTGTGTGTGTGTGTGTAAACTCTTGCCCCCACCCTGCGCTCTTTCCCTGGGAGATTTCTTTATATGGTAGCTATACCTGAAACAGGAAAAAAGCACAAGCACTAACAGTTAGTTGGTTTTAATTGACCAACAGCTAAAAGTATCAGGTTACTGGTCACCATTAATAGCACCTGCTGCATCATTTTTCTAAGACCAGGGTCATGTTTTC
Source organism: Aotus nancymaae (assembly GCF_030222135.1). Taxonomy (NCBI): domain Eukaryota; kingdom Metazoa; phylum Chordata; class Mammalia; order Primates; family Aotidae; genus Aotus; species Aotus nancymaae. The sequence continues at coordinate 20,923,386 of NW_026988465.1, forward strand.
CTCAATTTGACTACATTTTTAACCAAAACTCATTTGTAGCTGAGGACACATATTTAAATATGTTCTCATGGGTTTACTTTGTGCCCACTGGACAAGGAATTGCTGACTATCCCTGATTCTAGCTTTGATTTTAGCCCCATAATTCTATCCAATCAAACTAAGTGGCCACATATAGGCGCTTGATGGGACTGTAGACCATTATTTTTCTTTTGTAGACAAACATTATTAGCTGGTTGCTTGATAAGTAATTGGAAACATTTAATATGCCTCTGTTGGCATGGATTATAGCACAAGCTCTGAGAAAACCTGGTTTAATTGGAAAATAATCTTCTATGTTGTTGCTCACTTTGTCACTTACAGACCATGTCCACACAACTAAACTATCTACAGGATAATTTTTTGGGGAGAAGTCTGATTTATTTGAAAACACAAAAATAATTACCTTCATTTACAGTCAAACGATGGTGTGGCAGCTATATTCTGGACTAAAGAGTTCTTTCAGAATTTTATATTTATTTTATTATTTCCACTTTTTTATATTATACTTTAAGTTCTGGGATGCATGTGCAGAACATGCAGGTTTGTCACATAGGTATATATGTGTCATGGTGGTTTGCTGCACCCATTAAACGCCTTACCTAAGTTTTAAGCCCCACATGCATTAGGTATTTGTCCTAATGCTCTCCCTCCCCTAACTCACACCCCTCAACAGGCCCCAGTGTTTTTTGTTCCCCTCCCTGCATCTATGTGTTCTCATCTATCTACAGGATAATTTAAAAATCCAAACACATATTTCACATTTCCAGCTATATATTTGCTTATATGGAGATCAGAAAGTACAGATGATAACTGGCAATTCCCTTATTCACCAAATTTATTGTCCTCAGTAATTCTTTCTTTTTAAAAAAAAAAACCATGATTAGTAACAAAATCCATATAAATACCTCTCTCTAAGGGTATCGATTAGGTCAAATAAAGTAGAAATTTCCATCTTAAAAAAGCAGAGCCCCAGGCAGCCTACCCAGGACATAGTTTTATTTAACACTTCTCTGAGTTCTTACTTTCACTGGATACTTCCTGGAAAATAATAAAAGGCTGTGTCCACTCTCCATGTTATATTCTAGCCACCCACATGGACAGATGTATCCACAAATAATGACTAAAATATATGGCGCTAGAGTTAGTGAGGTATAAATTATTGGCCAGGCCGTTTGTGATTAATAAAGCATGAGGCATAAGTTGCTCAGCAGCTTTTTAACAAAGCTTTGTACAACTTGACAATTAGTTAAAATGTCAGAGGAAGATACATGAGATTGGAAGGCAAAATGTCGAACTGGTAAGAGTAAGAGTAACACCGTGTAGATTTCACAAGGAAACATGGTTAAAAATCTGAGAGGACAGTTTAAGACAAACTCCAACTTCAGCAAATGAGAATGCCTGCCCAATTCTTTAACATGTAAGTGCAAAGGCGACTGGATTCTAAGAGATTAAAGATTTCTTGTCAAGGCCATGAAAATCTCAGCTTCTTTGTTGTCATTTCTTGTGTGCTTCATGCTTAAATGTGTACCTAATTTATGTGAGCTGTGCTGTTGTGTCTCATTTCATTTATGGAGATGCAGTTCTAGTCATGAGTAGTTAGGGTAGTTTTGCATTAAACCAAAAAGAAGAGCCACTTATAAGAAAGAGGGGTCTTTAAAAGTACCTTTTCTCTAATGAAATGCACATTGTTCAACTAGGTATACATTACTTAGTCTGGTTCTTACCTTTCCTATGTCTTTTGATCCTGAGGCCAAAGCCCGTGGCACTGATCCATGTGGCTGTTGTCATTCCAGCTGGGAAGGATGAGTTCTTGCAGCAACGTGTGTGGGTCCAGGCAGGCACAGGCTGCAGCCGAGGGCGGGTACCAGCGCTATGGAGTCCGGTCCTACCTGCACCAGTTTTATGAGGACTGTACCGCCTCAATGTGGGAGTATGAGGATGATTTCCAGATCCAGAGATCACCTAACAGGTGGAGCTCAGTATTCTGGAAGGTAAGAAAGGAGCATGTGTTTAACTTAGGGGATGAAAAAATTATTAGACATAGTTAATACTGCAGCTGTGGAGGATGAAGAGGCTTAGTACTCTCTGTGATCACTCCTGATGATACTAAATGTATTTTTCTCAGTACATCACTCTTGGTGATACTAAATGCATTTTTCTTCCCTTAGGAAAGAAGAATCCAAACCTTGGGCCAAAGAAAGCCTCTAAACAGAGCACAATTATTGATGAGCAGGTTAAACATAAATAGGTGCAATTCCCATATGAATTATTATTATTGCTACTGTTAATAATGTGCCACTAAATTCACTCACTGGAGGCATTCACAGGCAAAACATTACATTCTTTCAGCTTCCCTTACAGGGTTGTTAAGTATCATTTGACAAGTTGCAACAATTATTAAAAAGAAATCACTACGTATTTAGAGAGAGTTAATGACGAGATGTAGTACAGTGGTCAGGATACCAGCTCTACCTCTGCCAAGTGTGTGATCATGAGGCTCTCTGACCCCAGTTTCCCCAGATGAAGGAGTCTCATTAGATAATTAGTGAGCATCCACTCGGTGCCAAAAGGGTTCAAAGTGCTGGAGTTAAAGTGGTAAACAGGAAAAGAAAAAGTCACCTCCCTCATGGAGCTTACAATCTATCATGGGAAACAAGCTGTAAACAAAGAAACCACATGATAGAATGATAGGTAGTGACAGTTCTGTGGATGACAGGGAGTGATGGATGTGCTGATGGTCGAAGGCTTTCAGAAGAGATGCCATCTCAGTGAATGCCAACATAAGCTGAGGGAACAGAACTGGCTGAACATCATCCTAGACTGGGAAGTGAGTCCGGAAGCTCTGAAATGGAAACAAGTTTGGTGTGTTTGAAAAAGAGCAAGAGGTGTCTACTCTGGTTGGAGTGGGGTGAGAAAAGGGACAGGTAATAAATTAAGAAAAATAACAAGGCACAGATGACTTATGTAGAGCCTTGTACACCATAGTGAGGACTTGGGTTTTTACCTCGAGAGACATGGGAAGCCACTGGAAGATGGTAATTAATTTAGAGGATGTTAAAGTACGCAGGCAAGAGATGCTGGTGGCGTTAAGGGAGGTGGTGAAAAGTAGTCAGATTTAGCTAAAGGTTATGCCTATTAGACATCCAAGTAGGGATCTCTAGTGGCAATTTAAATATATAATCTACAGCTCGTGGACTGGGAGTTACTGACACACAGAATCTATACAAGGCACTGGACTTCTGAGATCATCCAGGAGGAGAATATGGCTGTAGTAGAGAAGAGGGCATTTGGGATGTTCCAACATTTAGAAACTAAGAGACGGAAGAGGCTTCAGGAAGGGATACTGAGAAGGTGAACCTCAGATGATGCCAAGGTCTTCCCCCAGCTCTAACAATCTGTTTCTCCCAAAAGATTCCAGAACTTTTTGACATAGACATTGACATAAAATTGCAACTTACTGGCCATATAAGAAGAGGCGTATCAGGACAGGCGTATGAGGACAAGCATACGACGAGAGGCGTACGAGGAGAGCTGTACGAGGAGAGGCGTATGAGGAGAGGCGTATGAGGAGAGGCGTATCAGGAGAGGCGTATCAGGAGAGGCGTAGGAGGAGAGGCGTAAGAGGAGAGGTGTATCAGGAGAGGTGTAAGAGGAGAGGCGTATGACGAGAGGCGTATCGGGAGAGGCGTACGGGGAGAGGCGTATCAGGAGAGGCGTATCAGGAGAGGCGTATGAGGAGAGGCGTATGAGGAGAGGCGTATCAGGAGAGGCGTAGGAGGAGAGGCGTAAGAGGAGAGGTGTATCAGGAGAGGTGTAAGAGGAGAGGCGTATGACGAGAGGCGTATCAGGAGAGGTGCACGAGGAGAGGCGTATCAGGAGAGGCGTATCACGGGAGGCAGTAGAACATAATAATTGTGAATATGAATTCTAACCTCAGACTTCATGAGCTCGAATCCCAGCTCTTCTGTTTAATCGTTCTACAACCTTGAGCAAATTAATTGGCCTTATGGGGGCCTCTAATGGTGATACTTACAGCACCTACCACATAAAAGATGTGAAAATTAAATGAGATAATATTTACAAAGAGCGTAACACTGTCTTGGTATGTACTTAATAAGCATTAGCTATATTAGCTACTATTACTGGTTGCTGTAAAAAGCACTGGGTTCTTAAATGGAAAAAAACTTGAAATAGAGTTTATAAATAAAGTATTAGTTAACACAGTTGTTAGCAAAGATAACCCAAGAGCCGAATGTGTTCCTTCAAAATCATATTCTTGTCACATATTCTGCATATCAAAACTGGTCAAGTCAGCATCCTTGCCCTGTAGAAATCTCACCTCTGATGAATCCTTACTGGCCTTAGCCAATGAAACGCACAGCCAAACTCGGCACGTCTCGTATTTACCCAGATAGGTGGGTGCTTGTTTCCCTATTTGTCAAAGAAAAGGTATTTGCCTGACAGATCTATTGTGCCAAGAGCCTGAAATGCCACTGACACACAGAATATTGTACGTGTTCATGGCACTCCAAAGCACTGGTTATGTGATTCATGAAGCTGTAAACCCATCAAATAAAACATATGGGTTATGCGTTTAAAACACAGAACTCACAGCAAATTACCAACCCCAGAATTCAGATTTCATCAATTTCTCCATTCTATTTTACACAATCAAGATCCAAAAAATATTTATTTACTGTAGCACTGGAGTCCCAGATACGTATCTTAACCACAAAACAAGAAGCCTAGCATCAACTTGACTAACCTAGGAATTCACTGTTTTAGAGACCTTATCTCTACCAAGGGATAAACCAAGTGTTCCTGGGTTTCCTCCTAGGGAATATGAGTGAATTCATTCCAACGGATTTATGAAGTGCTTTGTACCAACACAGGAAAAGGCACCAGCTATGCTCATGCTTCTATTATGATTTTTTTTTTATGTTGTTTTCTTTTATTTAAATTGCATCTGTAGGTGGCTCAGGTTGCCCACTTCTCCTTTGCCTGCTTCCACTGTAGTGCTGCAAGGGTCATCCTGGCCTCTCACCAGGGGCTGAGCTCACAGTGCTTTAGCAGGACTCTGTCCTTGAGGCAGCTTTAAGCAGTGGGCAGCAAGACTCAATGAGAACAGAGATTGGAATCAAATGTGTCTGAGATAGAATCTTTATTGCATGTATCCGCATAGCATCTATTTCACCGTATCATTCTGCCTTTCTTTCTCCAAATATGTAGTTGTCCAACATGAACCAGGCTATATGGGAGGCTCTGGGATTCTGATGTGTATAAGTTCCTCTTTTTCAGAGGTGAACAAATATTGTTCTTCAAATATGAAGATCTTTTCTTCACCTCTGAGTAAGATACAGCCCTTGACCTGAAGGAGTTTGCAGCCAAATAGGGGAGGTGGCCACGTACACAGATTGTTATAATGCAATATACTAAATGCCCCACTTAAAGCAGGCACAGTGCTTACCGGGAGCACAGGGTTTGAGGGGTAGGGTGGAGCCTAGGGAAGAAATGGCTCCAAGAGGAGGTCGCATGTGAGCAAGCAGGAACGGGGTATCCCAATAGAGAGAAAAGTGTTGCAAAAGCTAAGAGCCATGGGAGAGTACAGCATGTTCAGGAGGCTGCAAAGAGTTGCCTGTGGCTGAGATAAATGTTCGAAAGCTGAAGAGTCAGGAATTGAACATGAGAATGTATACAAGGGCCAGTTCACAGAAGACTCTGAAGGGCTATGTAATAGAAATGTCTTCAGAGTCTTTCAGCTTGAGTACAGTGAGGGGGCATGATATTCAAACTAGGCTTTCCTAGGAGGGATGTCATGATCAAGTGTAAACACACACACACATAGTGCCACATACTTACTCTGTGTCTCAAAAGTCCTAGGTTACTGTATGACTGCCTCAGACACTTCTAATTTATCCCACTGCCTGCAGCTGACGCCCTCCATAAAAACCGATGTAACATAGTCCCATCACCCATTGCTGCTGCTCCAAAATCAGTCAGGCCATGTTGGAATTTTTTTTCTTATCTTTGCCTTTGACCTTGACTAAGGCTGTTGCCACTTGATCGTCCATGCAGCAAACACCGCCATATGCAGGTGCGAAACCAATGGGAGCACTCTTCCCAGCCCTAGTCCTTCTCTTCTCACCTCAGGGTTATCTTCTTGCCTTCTCCTCAACCTGTCTCAGAAACTGTAACAGCCTGTGTCAGCGGTTAATGTGTCACGAGGGCGCTCGATGCTGATGTGCAGGTGCAGGGCATGACCGCCTCCTCCACAGCCTCACTAACTGTGAAGGTGACTCCGGCCCCTCTCTTTCCTCTCAAGACCCAGGTTAAGTTCTTCCCATCTGTCCTGACCTCTCCAGTTGCCCCTCTTAAGCTAAGTCAGAGTTTATACTTAAGTCTTTGGATTTTCCTTCAAAGTTTTGTTAGATATTAAGAAGTTTTATACTGGAGATGAGAGGAGCTGTGGAAGACTCTTCTTTTTAAATCACAAATAAATGTTGCCTATATTTGTCATGTACAACACGTTGTTTTGAAATACATATACAATGTGGCATGACTACGTCAAACTAATTATGCATTATCTCACATACTTTCTTGTGGTAAGAACACTTAAAATCTATTCTTTCAGCAATTTTCAAGAACACAAGACAGTGTTATAGACTATAGTCACCATTTTGTCCAACGGGTCTCTTGAATTAACTGAAATTTTCTATCTTTTAAACAAAATCTTCCCAAGCCTTTCTCCCACTCCCTCCCAGTTCCTCTCTACTTCCATGATTTCAACTTTTTTAGATTTCACATATAAGTGAGATCATGTGATATTTGTCTTTCTGTGCCTGGCTTATTTCACTTGACTTAATGTCCTGTGGAAGACTAGAAGAGAAGCCATGTGGTACAATTTCTGTTTATAAAAGATTTCGCAGCTTGCCTTTGAAGGATGGAGTGATGGAGATCATCAGACACTGTTGCAATGTTCCAGGCAAGATATAATAATGGTCTGTGCCATTCAAGTGGCTGCAGTGGACAGGACAAAAAAGATTCGAGAGATGCTTAAGAGAGAGAGTGACGAAGATTTAGTGTTCCACCACTCTGACTGTGAGGAACAAGTTCATGACTGGGCGGATGGGAAGAACACAAATCGAGAAATTGGGAAGGAAGTTGCTGAGCACCATTTTTAATTTTTTGGGTTTGAGGAGCGTTTGGGACATTTTTCTATAGATTCCCCTGTTGGTTATCAGAAATGTGGTCTAGAGCTCAAGACAAAAATCCAGGCTGGAGTTGGCGGTTTGGAAGTCATTGGTAACAGGTGGGAGTTGAAACTGCAGCTTCCAGTTAAACCCTAAATAGAACATAGTGAATAAAAAGAGGTGGAGGTCAATGGTAGACTCCTGAGCTAGGTGTGGTGGTGTGTGCCTGTAACCCCAGAGGACTCAGAAGGCTGAGGACGGAGGATTGCTTCAGGCCAAGAGTTCAAGGCTGCAATGAGCCATGCTTGCACCGCTGCACTCCAGCCTGGAGGACAGACAGTGACCCTGTCTCTAAAAAAGGTGAGAAATGGTGGAATCTTGGGGAACACCAATAATTTACGAAAAACATCCAGCAAAGTAGATGGAGTGTGAGTTGTTCGGAGCAGAGATACACAGAGGAGAGAGTGTGTCAGAGACAGCACAGGGAAGGGCTTCGAGAAAGTTTAAGTGTTTCATATCAATGAATGGAGAAGATTTAAGTGAGCTGAAGTAAGAAATTAAGTTTGACATTAAATTCGACAATTAAGAGGTCCTTTGTAACCTCAGAGAAGCAGGTTTAAGGAAATCGTGGAGGACTCGGTGTGGCTGTCAAGGGTAGAAAGGACTTTGAGCAGTAGGAAGAGAGGGGACGCAGGGCTGGAGAACTGCTTTCAAAGATGGAGGCAGTTGAATGTGTTTATGCACTGGAGGAAGGAATCTCTGTTAGGTAGAAGAGCTGATTTGATTTCACTGTCCAGTTAAAGGCTCTAGGACGACTGTGAGGTCAGGCTATGGAAGGACGTCGATCATCACCAGGCATCAGTTCTTGCTTCATAAAGCTCAGTGTCAAGCTGAGGCAAGCAGGGACCGAGGAGCTAGAGTCAGCCCCCGCTGCTGGCAGACATCACGCTCAGAGCTCACGTCCTGCTCAGGAGGGGTCAGCACTGCCCTCAGGGCTGATGCAGAAGAAAAAGCCCATCTTTGCTCTTGATGCAGTTCCCCTAAATAACCTCTAACCCAGATGGTGCCTTGCACACGCAGCTCCATCCAGCATTCCCCGCACGCCAGGGTGTTCTTCCTCTGCCATGCAGGTTCCTGCTTCCAGCAGTCATTCCTGCCTCCTCTCTGCCAGAACAGCTGTGCGCGACTGCTGCCAGCTCTGTCTATTGGAGTAAACTGCATTTTCAGGCCTCATCATCTCACTGGGATACAATGAAAGGATGCTGGTCAAAATAACAGCAGTCTCTGGCCTGTAGCCCCCACCGGCAGAATTTCTGGCATGGAAATAAGTTCTCCTTCCTCTCCAACTTTCCTTTCCAGCAGCAGGAACTGGGTTTTCACACATCCTCCCACAGCCAAGAGTGGAATCGGAAGTCACAGCACAAAAACTGTCCTCGCTGCTGTTTCGGGAGTTTGTCACCACCAGGAGAGGCCCTTCTCTGTCACCACTGGAACTGGCCTTCCCACCCCAAGACTCCAGGCTGCTCCGCTGAGCCTGAAGGAGGACCCTCCCAGTGCACTCCAACTCTTCTGTATGGCCCTCAACAGGGCTGCTTTGCTTCCTCAGAACCTTAAACAACCTCTGCATTGCAATTTTTTGACTCTCTCAGTTTGATAACCCTCTTTCTGTTAGACCTGGGATCACTTCGACTTAGAACTGTGTCCAGAGACAATTTTTATGATATTGTGTGAAGTCACTCCCTCAATTTTTATTCCTTCCAGTACTCCAGCATGGTACCAGGACTAAGCCAATGTATGCCAACTGCTCTTCTCACCTCCCCTATACTCTGTGAGAGGGTTGGAAGCAGCCTACTCATGACTGACTCCTTCACACCTAGCATCCAGAACAGGTCTGGAATTATCCAGTGGGTGCATCTCTTGGAGATTCTCATTAGGGACTGGCGTTGAAAGCACCTTCAGAAGCCTCGACATCAGCTGTTCACTATGCTGCTGTCCCAGTACAGAGGGCGAGCCTCTCTCTGATTCTCCGATGTCAGTGGTAAGGGGAGCAGGCTCAGAAAGGCCAGCCATGTTCCAGTTCTTCAAGTGAGCAGGAATCTGCCATCTGCAAGCCATCGTTTGCCTTTTAGCTTCCAAGTGAAAGTCCAGGAGTGGATTTTCATTGAAAGCACTGCTCAGCTGAGGAGCAGACTACTCTGAGAACCAACCACCTGCCTCTGTGTTCAACTGGTGGTTTATGTTAGGCAGGCAGGGCTGTGTATTGAGTGTCAGGCTGGAACAGAGCTGTGGGAGGCAAGACAGACACACAGTGGTCTCACTTGTTGTTCAGAATCTCAGAAACTGGACAGATACCTTTTGGCTACCCTCAAGTTTTCAGAATTAATGCCAATTCTTCAGCAGGCAGTAATTTAGTGACACAGGAAGCATGTCATCATGGATATTTAATTTCACATGTACTTTCAGAATTTTCTGATGTGAGTCATTTTCTAAAAGTTATAAATAATGGTTAGTCTTGGAAGGTAAATGTACTTGCCACCATTTTTAGAAAAATGTAGAAAGCAATCCAAAATGTTATCTTACAGCCCAATTTTTCCTGTGGTACTTATATCTTACATAGAACAGCTTTTTTTTTTTTTTTTTTTTTTTTTTTTTTTCCAGAGGACATCCTATTGACTCTCTCTGATTTTCAGTTTTCTTACAATGTGACATAATGGAAATTTGTTCACATATGGTGGCTAAAACTCCTTTGAGGTTCAAATAAAAATAATAGAAAGAAATATACAAAATAGTAACTGGTGAAGTATTACGGGTAGAAGAAACATCACGGGTAGGAGGATCACACACAGATCTGGATTAGAACTGGTCACACCATCTGCCGTTTATGGGACCATCAACTATACTTCTTTTTCTTTTTTTTTTTTTTGAAATGGAGTCTCGCTCTTGTTGCCCAGGCTGGAGTGCAATGGCATGATCTCAGCTCACTGCAACCTCCGCCCCGCCGGGTTCAAGAAGCGATTCTCCTGCCTCAGCCTCCCAAGTAGCTGGGATTACAGGCATGCCTCATCACATCCAGCTACTTTTGTAATTTTAATAGAGACAGGGTTTCACCATGTTGGTCAGGCTGGTCAAACCCTTGACCTCAGCTGATCTGCCCACCTCAGCCTCCCAAAATACTAAGGATTATGGGTGTGAGTCACTATGCCCAGCTGAACTATCCTTCTTTAATCTTATAAACACACATAAGATTTCTTATAGGTGAAATGGGAATAAAAATACCTACTTCTCATAAGATGCTTGTGAGGATTAAATGAAAAACACATCTAGCACTAGCCCAGATCATAACAGATGTTCAATAATTCCAGTTACTTTTTTGCTAGGGTGATAGATTTGTGAATATGTTTTCCTTCTATTAGCCAAACCTCCTTTATCACCGTATTATCTCAAAAATTTAAATATTAAAGAGTAAATGATGTTATGTATCTGGTTATTTTCCTAACCTTGTTATTCTAACTAAAAGCAATTAAGAACGGAAGGAAATGAAAAAATGTGTTTAAAAAGTAACAATGCTAGCTGTTCCTTAGTCCAAGTGCTGAGCAACTGTAATACTGTTACCAGTGTAGCATAACAATTTTACAAGTGGTGTCTTTCCAAATGAGAAGAAGAATAGCTACTTACTACAATTGGTAACTTTGCCAGATGCAAGGCTAAGTGCTTTTATGCACAGTCTCATTTAGACCTGGCAACTCCTCTATGAGGTAGGTATTATGAGCATTTGTCATTTTATAGATGGGGAAATGAATGACAAGAGCTTTTATGTAACTTTCCTTCTATGATTCAAGTGCTAGGTAGTGGTGGTAGAATCCAAGCCTGAGTCTATTTATTCCAAACCTGTGAGCGTAGCCACCAAATGGTACATCATTTCCATCTTTAGTGTGTGACATTTCACTGGAACTTGACCTAACACAGTTTAACCTCCACCTGCCATTCTGCGCACTTCCTAGCACCTGCACAAGTACAGCCCAAATGGCTACATGTGAGAGGAGAAAGAGCACTGGCCTGGGGATCAGCTCTGTGGCTTCTAACCCTGCCTCTGCAGCTTGCTAGCTGTCCATCTTTGGCCTATAACTTACCCTCTCTGAGGCTACATTTCTTTACCTGTAAACTGGCAATTAAGGTTCCTTCTCTGCTTACTTGGAAAAGAGGTGAGTAGTTACAAAGACTGTCCATGCCCTCCAGCCAAAACTACTGGGAACGCCGCTCTATGCTGATGTATGTATTACTGGAGTTGAATGTATTACTCATTAAAGTGAGAGAGAACGTCACCACAGGAGACTGTAGGGCATTGGAGTCTGAGAGTGTTAAAGAAAGTATAATATTATAGGATGTGGGCTCTGGTTGGGTGCTTTCAGGGAGGGGCTAATGAACCAAGAGTTCATTCTGAATTGTTAGGGACAGTGCTATGACTGGATATCTTAATAAATCTTATGTATAGAGAGGGCAGACTAGAGTAAGACTAAAGCTGTCATGGGTAAAGAAGTAGCCTTCATTCATATTAGCCAGGAGAAGGGGCCATGTGGCCTTTTGTGATTTTATAGGGACCTTGTTTTTGTCTGTGTGTAGAAGAAGTGATGAAGGGCACTGTGTTTTCTCACTACATCATGGTTCCAGAACGAGCATGTGTTACTGTTCTGTGAGATGGTGCCTGGCAGAGCAGCATGGCTTTGCTCTGAGCTCCTAGCCAGCTTCTACCAACATCGAGGCCTAGGGGACACAGCAGGGCAAGCTTCTGGATATCAGGGCTGCTTTTCTCCCTCAAGACCAAATGAGACAATGTAAGCAAAAGAAGCAAAATAAAGTTTTGTCAATTACAAAGCATTATGAAAATTTTACATATATATTATATATATATTACATATATGTGTGTATATATATATTATATATGTTGTATATATATATATAAGACTGAATGCTGAAGTTTTCGGTTGGTATTAAAATTAGAAAAAAGATCACCTTTCACCTTTTACAATTGAAAATGAAGTAGGTGTTTCCTGCAAATTTGGGGTAATAGAAATATTCACTTCTCTCAAGAAACAAGACAAGTGCTGCCCTTGAGGGCTCAGGGCAAGCGGAAGCATCCTCCTCACTCAATCTTGCTTCTGTCGTTATCTGCCTCTAGGTCGGACTCATCTCAGGTGCAGTCTTCGTGATCCTCGGATTGACTGTTCTGGCAGTGGGCTTTCTTGTGCCCCCCAAAATCGAAGCATTTGGTGAAGCCGATTTTGTGGTGGTCGACACGCATGCTGTCCGGTTCAACAGTGCTCTTGACATGTATAAGCTGGCAGGAGCCGTTCTCTTCTGCATCGGGGGCACATCCATGGCAGGGTGCCTGCTGATGTCAGTGTTTGCAAAGAGCTACTCCAAAGAAGAAAAATTCCTCCAGCAGAAGTTTAAAGAACGAATCGCAGACATCAAAGCCCACACCCAGCCCGTTACAAAAGCTCCGGGGCCAGGAGAAACGACGATTCCAGTCACTTTGTCCAGGGTTCAAAATGTCCAGCCTCTATCGGCAACCTGAAACCTTTCCCACCCCAGTTCTTCTTGTCTGATTTATGCCTGTGGTTAAAAGCAGCAGGCCGGTTTTTGAGAGGAAGAAGCTGTGGCATGGACTGCCCCTAGGCTGTGTTTAGCTGTGGGCAGCACACTGGGTGGACTCACACTTGCTCAGTCCAGGCGGCTCTGGTGGAGGTCAGTGCCATGCCTAAGTCTGTTCACGTGCATCCAGCTGCTTAAGACGGGTGCTTCCTCGTGCCTGGCCACCAGGAGACCCCTGGAACTCCTCTTTCATAGATTGTGACTCTGTGTTATTTTCCATGTTATTTGAAAGTGCCGAACAGTTTAGACCAGCTCACCAATGGCTAATGTGGTTCACTTTATTTTCTAATGTTGGTTTATCTAATCTTTCCTGCGTGGTGCTGTCTTCCATTCCTGTCTCACTATGTGTAAGATTTTGTCATGTGTGTTCATAGAAACGTGGAATTTTCTGATTTTGATCTGAATATGTCTTTTAACTATATCTTGACATGAGGTTCCTGACATTGAATACAAAGTTATCAGCATTCACAAATCTTTTTTTTTTCTCCATGTTTTTTTTTCCCTTTGAGATGAAGTGCTATTCTTTTGCCCAGGTTGGATGGAGTGCAGTGGTGAAATCATAGCACACTGCAGCCTCGAACTCCTGGGCTCAAGCGATCCTCCCACCTCAGTCTCCCAAGCAGCTGGGACTACAGGCACCTGCCACAACCCCCAGCCAATATTAAAAAAAAAAAAATTTTAGAGGCAGGAATTTGCTATCCAATTTTTTTAAAAAAGCTAAAATTGCCAACTTTCAAGTCTTGACAAAAAAATTAATTTTAAGAGAGTCTATTTATGCAGTGTTCCAAAGTACTGAATTAGAAACCAGGAAATTTTAGTTTCTTCTACTACCTGTGTGATCTTGGGGAAATTATTTAACCTCTCAGACCTCATTTTCCCCTTCTGTATAATGGGAGTCCTGGATCATAATATGTCTGCGCTCTCATCACTCAAACATCCAAGATTCCATTTCTGTGGAATCTCGTTGTATCATCGAGTCTCTCCCCAACAGATGTTTGTAATGTTTTGTGGCTCTCACGCATGGTGGGTTCTTTCAGAATTAGACTCCTGGAAAGCCACTGTGTCAGCAGACTTCACACTATCTACCCTTAAATAGCCAACCCCAGCAATGTATACAATGCCGTCATATTTTTATAAAAACACAAGTAAGCCATCCTCAAATAAGGAACCCCTTGGTAGATATTAACCTTAAAAAGGGGCTTTGTTCTCAAACAAGATGCTTTGTGGTCCAGCAAGACGTTCATCTCATCCTTGCACTTTTGTTGAATTTGTGGATTCAGAGTAGACTGAGGAAAATGGAAAATATGACCTTGGTATTTTCTTAGAATTGTACCACCTTAGAGCCATGTCTTTTTTTTTTTTTTCCTTCCTCCACTGGTTAAATAAAATATGTGAACGAGCGGAACCTGGACTGCATTGTCATTTCTTCAGTGTAGTTATTTTCTCTCCAACATGTAATTTTCCATTCTGAGACTGAATAAGCTCTGATGTTTTCCCGGCTAAATGGAAGAATAAATGAAGCAATTAGTACTCTTTGTGCACAGTGTTTATTTTGCACAGTCCAGCATAAAACACAGGGCAAATCAGTATCCTCAGCAAGGATCATTGGCCAGATTTTGGAGAAATCGTTCCAGCTTCCTCAGGTTCTCTATCTTCCAGTGGAAATACCATTTTAATTTCATTCTGTAAAGACTCATCCAAGCCCCGAAGCATCTGCTCAAGGCAACATTGTTTGAAGCTTTCCCTGCTTGCCTCTGTCTTGCGTACCAATGAGTCTTTGAGGACGAGACTTGAATTGTAAAAACCTCCAGAATGAAAAATTATGGCTGGTGGGGCTTGGAAACTTCTAGGTACAGACATAATAGCAACTATTTAAAAGGCGGCTCTATTCCTCAGATGAAGGCCTAAAAGAAGCCGAGGTGGTTACAGTAGGAGCTGGGTCTGGAAGAGCAACTCAGCACGCCCTGTCTTTCCTGTTCAGCCCAGGCTTCATGGAAGCAGGTACTTTGTAAGGACCCTTCCACCCCATGAGGCAAGGACTGGGCATTATTGTGGCAGAGCAGAGAAAGGTGGCTGAACCGAATTAGGAATACAGTTTGCTCTTTGGAAAGAATGCAGGCTGTATGTAATCAGAGGCTGGGAAGCAGTGGACTACACCTTTTTTTTTTTTTTTTTTTTTTTTTTTTGAGACAGAGTCTTGCTCTGTCTCCAGGCTGGAGTGCAGTGGCGTAATCTTGGCTCACTGCAACCTCCCACTCCTGGTTCAAGCCATTCTCCTGCCTCAGCCTCCTGAGTAACTGGAATTATAGGTATGTGCCACCACGCCCAGTTAGTTTTTGTATTTTCAATAGAGACAGGGTTTCACCATGTTGGCCAGGATGGTCTTGATCTCCTGACCTCATGATCTGCTTGCCTCGGCTCCCAAAGCGTTGGGATTACAGGCATGAACCATTGCGCCTGGCCAGACAACACATTTTGTAAAGATATTTTCTGGCCTGGATTGAGCAGACATCTCAATTGTATGGCAAACAAGAATGACCACAGAGCCTTGATCCCAGCCTGAGTGCTTGCACTGAACCAGTCCTTCCCTTAAGTATTGACACTTCTAGAACAAAGGGAAACCACATTCCTATGATGCTAAGATCGCAACTGGAGAAACTAGGTCAGGGACTCACGGGCACTTGGAGTGATAGAAACCTTAGATGGGGTTGTTTGTTTGTTTTCTTGTAAATTTGTTTAAGTTCTTTATACAATAGGAAAGACTTGGAACCAACCCAAATGCCCATCAATGATAGACTGGATAAAGTAAATGTGGCATATATACACCATGGAATACTATGAAACCATAAAAAAGGATGAGTTCGTGTCTTTTGCAGGGACATGGATGAAGCTGGAAACCATCATTCACAGCAAACTGACACAAGAACAGAAAACCAAACACCGCATGTTCTCATTCATAAGTGGATGTTGAACAATGAGAACACATGGACACAGGGAGGGTAACATCACACACCAGGCCCTGTAGGGGGAGAGGGGCTGGGGAGGGATAGCAGGGGGTGGGGGCATTAGGGAGGCATAACGTTAGGAGAAATACCAAACATAGATGACGGGGGGATGGATGCAGAAAAACACCATGGCACGTGTATACCTATGTAACAAGCCTGCACGTTCTGCACATGTACCCCAGAAGTTAAAGTATAATTAAAAAAAGAAAAGACAAAAGAAAGAAACCTTAGATAATATGGGCCCACCCCAGGCAGACGTTTCCCCACCCATTTGTCAATACTCATCAGCGTTTGCTTAGGCACTTCCAGTGATCCCACGCCTACTGTCCTACAGCCGAGCTGCTACATCTGATAATGGCTCTGTATGGTTAGGAAACCTGGCCTCATGTCTTTCCAAACTCTGCCTTGCTAAACCTTCCACACATTGGATAATATTTCATAATTCAAAGTTACCTTGAAGTCTAATGCTCTTACATATGACCAGTGAGCTCTTTTTCAATTGTATCACCTCCCTGTTTGTCTTCTTCAGAGAGAGATTTCTACACGTTTTTGACGTTCCCAATTTAGTTCATGCCACTTATTAAAAAGGGTCCCCAGAGGTTTTAGGAATGATATATGTTAGAGATTCCCTAACTTCATTAATAGTGTTACTATGTGCACGGTACCTCAAGCAAGAATACAATGACAGAAGGCCGTGTAAGCAGCTTCTTCGTGGGCTCCCAAGGCCTCCTGGGATCTGTCCAGCTCCTTTCTGGTTTTATTCTAGTCATATCCAATCACACTCCCCTCTCTGAATGTGCCTGTATTTTCATGCCCCTATGCCTTCACTCACAATGCTTATTTTCCCAAGAATAACCACCTGCCTGTTACCTGGTTATGAACTCATCATTCAAGGCCACATGAAGAAATAGTAGCAATAGTAACAATAACTAACCCGTATTGAGTGGGAGGCATCATTGAAGCCTTTCGTATATATCAATTCATTTAATTTTCAAAAACACCTATGAGGTCAGGACTAATATCATATACCCATTTTATAGGAAAGGAAACAGGCAGAGAGGATAACTCAGCCAAGGGTCATCAGTAACTGACACAGGCAAGATTTAAATTCAAGTAGCCTGGCTCCAGAGACTATTCGAGTTAAGCCACTATGCCAATATGTTCTTCTGCCTCCAGAAATGCCACCTTTTCTCTGCAGCTTCTCCTTGCTGTCTCTCTGTCTCTGTCTCTGTCTCTCTCTGTGTCTCTGTCTCTCTCTCTCTCTCTCTCTCTCTCTCTCTCTCACACACACACACACACACACACACACACACAGAGGCTCAGACTTAATGTCTCTTCCTCAATAAATTCGGCACTTCGTACAAACACATTCTATCCCACTTATCTCTCTTAATGATGGTGATTTGTTTACACATCTGTCCTTCCATTAGAAGCTGACTATTAGCTGCTTGGATACAGAGAGCATATCTTAATAAGTGGTACACACTCAGAATCAAATACGTAAAAGCTATGTGTTACTATTATATGGCTATTTGAAACAACTACTGCACTTTTATTCAGAGCTAAGCAATGTGCTGGCACTATAAAGGGATGATGAGTAGGGGCACTAATGTTTTTGCATATCGTGTGTGTGTGTGTGTGTGTGTGTGTGTAAGGAAAAAAAGGATTTTCTAGGGAGGACTAAGCTAAGAGTATGAATATGGGTTCCCCAAAGCAAAGCTTCCCTCAACATAACATTTTAGTGGGAGAAGCCCAGTCTGATGACTAGCTCACCACTTCTATATCTAAAAGCAAAATCTTCCAGCCAACGAGTCTTGCCCGCTGACACAGAGCCATCGGTCATACTTCTCACGCCAGCAAGAGACTGATGGAACAGCTAAATGCACCTAGTCAAGAGCAGAGTGAATTGTTTCCAGCAGTCCTGAATAAACAATGTGGTCTTTCATCCTTAAATACGGAAGTACAACCTAAGCCATCTGACATCTGTGAAAAACCAGTACCTTGAAGGAGGACATACACAGGGAATAACAGACTCGGTGGGAAACGGAAGTACTTCAGAAATCACACGACTCTAAACAGAATCTCATTAGTCTTCAAGAAGAAATTAAAGCCATAAGATAAAAATAGAATACTATGAAAAAGAACATCAAGTAGCTCAAAATAACAAATAACTCAAAGGATAAGTTGAAAGTACTTCCTGGAAAGTAAAATAATCCCTCATTTAAAAAAATAAAAAAATATGAGACAATTGGTAAAGACATACAAATTCGAATCAAGGAGAAAAAGATAACAGAAAACAGTAATAGAGAAGAAATTATCAGTAAAATAAGAGAAAAAATTTTCCAAAGCTATAGGATACAAAAAAATCTTCAGATTGAAAATGCCTGCTGAAGACCAGGTGCGGTGGCTTACAACTGTAATCCCAGCACTTTGGAAATCCAAGGTGGGCAGATTACTTGAAGTTAGGAGTTCAAGACCAGCGTGGCAAACATGGTGAAACCTCATCTCTACAAAAATACAAAAATTAGCCAGGCGTGGTGGCGCGAGTCTGTAATCCCAACTGCTCAGGAGGCTGAGGCAGGAGAATCGCTTGGACCCAGGAGTGGAGGTTGCAGTGAGCAGAGTTTGCCACCCCACTGCACTCCAGCCTGGGTGACAAAGTGAGACTCCATCTCAAAAAAAGGAAAGAAAGGAAAATCCTGCTGAATATTCAGCAATATGAATGGTTAAAAAGAAAAGTCAGGCATGTTTTTGTGAAATTTTTGGACACAAAAGATAAAAAGATCCAAGAAGCCTCCCAAAGAGCAGCAGCCCACCTACAAAATGATAAAAGTCAGACTGGGGAAAGAGCAGGTATGATCTGTGCAAAAGACAGTAATCGAGGTAACTGAGTCTATAGAAAACACGTGTTCCTCTTATCAAGAAGGAAAAGGCAAAGCAGTAGAAACTCCAGGAAGAAATCTTTTTAATAAATTGCTCAAAGAAATAATGGTTGTGACATGATGGGGAAGAATTGGTAGAGTATAAGAAAAATGAAGCCACTGGAAACTTGACCTTCCCACTAGACAGACATTCTATTTATGTAGAACAAAAGCTGCGACTATTGAACCCACAGAGAAAAAACCCGAACCTTGTCACCTCAACAGTTTTCAGTGATGATCACTACAAAGTCAAAGTAATGCAAGCTCTTCTAACTTGTTTTCAACTTTCAGAATCAAACTATAGCCAAAAGTCGAAATTACGATTGTAAAAAGATAACAGAAAACAGTAATAGAGACTGGGACTTGGAGAGAAAGCTAACACATTGTAGCTTTCTACACATCGTAAAATGAACTCCATATAGGTGATAAATCTGATTATATGAAAAGGAACGTAGGGCTAGCAAAATCTGAAAAGCAAAATTTAAAAAAAACTAAGAGGAGATAAAGACAGGGATACCAATAGTCTCATCTGGTTTAGTGAAGAATCATGAGTAACCATCTTAGCCTATTTGGGCCATTAGAACAAAACACCGTAGATTGGGTGGCTTATGAACAACAGACATTTGTTTCTCACAGTTCCTGGAGGCTGGGAAGTCCAAGATACGTCAAGAGCAGATTTAGCGTCTGGGCAGGGCTACCCTCTGTTTCATCCATGGTGCCTTCCGACTGTGTCCTTGCTTGTTGGAAGAGGGGACATCTGGTTTCTTTAGGCTCCTGCAAGGGTACAAATCTCATTCATAAGGGCTCTACCCTCATGCCCCAGTCACCTTCCAAAGGCCTCGCCTCCTAACCGTATCACAGGGAAGGTTAGGTCTCAACTTGTGAATTACGGGGGGATACAAACAATCAATCTGTAGTAGTAGCTGCCTGAAGTTTATAGAAAAAATAATGACAAGTTTATAATTTACAACTGTAAAGATAACTCAATGAAAGAATTAAAAATAAAGCATATCAAACAATGGAAAGAGAAGAGAGAGTGAAATGAGAGAGAGGGAAAATAAATTTAACCCCTCATCTTTAATTGTAAGAAATCAGGCCAGGCACGGTGCTTCATGCCTATAATTCCAGCACTTTGGGAGATCGAGGCAGGTGGATCACTTGAGCTCGAGAGTTTGAGATTTGCCTGGGCAACATGGAAAAATCTTTTTTTTTTGAGACGGAGTTTCACTCTTGTTACCCAGGCTGGAGTGCAATGGCGCAATCTCGGCTCACCGCAACCTCCTCCTCCTGGGTTCAGGCAATTCTCCTGCCTCAGCCTCCTGAGTAGCTGTGATTACAGGCACGCGCCACTATGCCCAGCTAATTTTTTGTATGTTTAGTAGAGATGGGGTTTCACCATGTTGACCAGGATGGTCTCGATCTCTTGACCTCGTCATCCACCCGCCTCGGCCTCCCAAAGTGCTGGGATTACAGGCGTGAGCCACCGTGCCTGGCCAACATGGAAAAATCTTGTCTCTACTTTAAAAAATATGCAAAAATTAGCCAGGTGTGGTGGTGCACGCCTGTGATTCCAGCTACTCGGGAGGCTGAAGCTGGAGGATCACTTGAGCCAGGTGGAGGCTGCAGTGAGCCAAGGCTGCACCACTGCACTCCAGCCTGGGCGATAAGCCAGACCCTGTGTCAAATAAAAGTCAATCATTATTATCTCCATTAATAAATCAAGAAATAGTAAATATAGTATTTAAAGTTATAGAGGAAGCCACTAGAAGAATTTCAAATAGGAAGTGTTAAAAGAGATTGCCTCTGAGGGGCTGGGGGAAGCCAGGGGTAAGGGAGGATGATTTTTACTCACATCATGAAGATCAAGACCGTCCCAGTCACAGCCCTGGTCCTGTGGTTCTTTTACAGACTTTAATTTCTGTTGTGTTAGATGCTGCAAAACAAGAGGACACAAACATTAACGAATCCTTAAAACAAAATGATTGATTCTACTTTAAGGTTCTGGGAAAGCCTCAAAGGAAGTGATATTTAATTTGTGTCTTGAAATATGAGTAGAAGTTAACCAGAGTGATCTTGGGTTTACGAGGGATTTGTTCTTTTTTGTGGGAGGTTGCAGGTCAGGGGTAGTGGATGATGGGAAGAAAGAGAGAAGAGCTTTCCAGGCAGAGGCAACAGCACGTGCAAATACACAGAGCCAAGACTGAGCGAGGCATGCTGAAAAACTGTAAGAAGCCCATCCTAGCTGAAGCAGCCCATGAGCCCTGGGGAGAGTGCCTAGAGACGGCAAGGCCAACAAGCTCTGTCACCAAGCCGCACACCTCCAGGAGGCACCATTTGCAGTACCTACAATGTAAATAACACCTCCTAGAGCTGTGCGGCAGGACCATACTGAGGGAGTGGTCTGTGTAGTCACAGAGGGTGAGGTTTTCTACAGAAGGCCAAGATCAGACCAGAGGTAATGAGGGAAACTTGAGGACTGAAGACAACAGCTGAGAGCAGCTGGTATGCGGAGAACAGCAGCGAATGAATCGGAAATGAATGCAAAGGGCACAGAGGAGGGTCCTTGTTCGGTGCCTCTACCCCGAAGTTGTGTTAGCTCTCTCTCCAAGTCCCAGTCTCTACAACATCACCAACTTCAGAATCAGAGGAATCGTTTCCTTTGCCTTCTGAGAAACGGAAACTGTCAACAAGAAATGCCGGGCTTTTGTCAGAATGGACCCTCTAACAAATGTTACACTGTATCTTGCCCCTAAGCCAATTTTCAATCTGCTCTAGGACAAAAGGGGAGGTGGGAGAGCCCACAGTCTGTATGTCACCAGTCAGCGTCTTCAGAGTACTGCATAAAGAAACAGAACTCAGAAATGGAGCGATGCGGAGAGAATGATTGAAACAGCTAAGCTGTGCTGCGAGCTTCCTCTCTGCCAAGTGATGTGACAAATATCATTATGCATTTTGCATTTAATATGATTTATCCTTGAAAGAATTCTGAGGATGACTACAATGACTTTCTCCATTTTAAAGATAAGGAAATCTAGGCTCAGAGAGAGGAAGTGAGTCACCCAAGGTGTCATGCAGCCAGAAAATGATTCAACTAGCATTTAAACCCAGGTAGCCTGACTCAAAGACTTCCCTCCCTGTGAGCAGATTCTGCCAGAAAGAATGAGAAAGTAGCTGCAACTCATCTGTTTAACATGTCCCAGATTTGACACATCTTTTAGCATAGGGCTCTGCACTTTTACCAAGGATGCAAAAAAATAAGCAACGAATATTATATATAACAAATTATATATGATAAAAGACATATATGTAATAAAACTACTACATGGGAATTCATTCTAAACCACTGCAGGCAATAGAAGTAAGATTCCACTACACTCGAGTGCTGAGCTCATAAGATTGGTCCAGAATGCTGCTGTTATCTTCCCATAAATTTTCTAAGAACAAATCTGTAATCCACAAGCTCCCTGAAGGTTGGTACCATGTCTTACTCATACTTCTTCACAACACCTAGCACAGTATCTAATTCACAGACACTCAATGACTGTTTGCTGAATTGGGGTGTTTGAAGGAACTGCAATAATTGTCCTTAGCAAACAGACCTCCTGGTGACCTGCACCAATCCATAGGATATTGGTAAGAATCGTATGCGTCATGCAGCACGTGAGTGCCTTGCATGCCTTGACCTATCTTAAAATGCATTCACTTGGATTCCTGGAAGATGTCAATCTCCCACCAGAGATAGCCCCTTTTTTTTGAGACAGAGTCTCGCTCTGTTACCCAGGCTGGAGTGCAGTGGCACAATCTCTGCTCACTGCAACCTCCACCTCCCAGGCTCAAACAATTCTCCTGTGTTAGTCTCCCAAGCAGCTGGGACTACAGGAGCCCACCACCACTCCTGGCTAATTTTTGTATTTTTAGTAGAGATGGGGTTTCACCATACTGGTCAGGCTGGTCTTGAACTCCTGACCTCAGGTGATCTGCCCGCCTCAGCCTCCCAAAGTGCTGGGATTACAAGCGTGAGCCACCATTCCCGGCCAATGTGTGCACTTCTAACTATGTGAGCACAGCTCAACTCTGACTGAGGGAGGCAGAAGAGCCTAATGGCTAAGCATGCAAGCTCCAGAGTCAGACACTATGCATTCAAGCTTTGGCTCTACCATTTTGGAGACTTACAAAGGTAGAGCATTGGCCAAATCACTACAACTCTCTGGGCCTTGGCTTTCTCATCTATCAAGAATGATTAAAATTTTGTAGCTACTGGGGTTGCTGTTGAGGATTAAGTGAGTTAGCACAGCTAAAGCAATGACTTACACAGAGCTAGCACTTAATAAATGCTAATTGTTACTATCTGGGGCAAGGCCCATTTGAAACACACCTGATTAAGGCTTCAGTAGAGGCATAAGTTTCCCATTTGCCAATGCACACATTTGCTTTCACCTCTACAGTCACCCCTACTGTCGGATCTGAAGTGATTTGGAACTCACCAGACAGGGCGCTGACCTTTTCAACATCAAGTTTAATTAAGGCTAGTGAAGAGCTAAAGTGTGATGTTTCATGTCTTTCCATGTAGTTCAGTGAGAAAGATTAACCATTAAAATGTCGCATCAGTTATTTTCAGCCTTTCAGAATGACGGCGACTTCCAGCCAGCTATTTATCCCAGAAGAGATCCAGAATAGAATCTGACTTTATGAACTTCCTACACCTGAATCGATATTACTGGATCCTGTTGCTCCAACATTAAGGATCAAAAGCTTCAACAAACGTGGGTGGCTGGTGTAGACTGACCTGCTTCAGGTGACATTCAAAAGGCTGCCGATGTGTCATAGTGAGGCTGCACCAGGCTGGCCCGAGAGCCTGCTTCCTCCTTCCATGGAGTGGAGCTGGCCGAAGGGGCTGGGCAATCCAGGTCCAAGGAGCCGAGTCTCTGCGATGCATTTACTGTCTTGCTTCCTGTAGACTGACTGCTTGAGCACATCAGCCTCATGTTCATCACTGCACTGTTTCTATTTCCAAAACGTAATCTCAGTCATATCCCCACCTGCCTCACCCTAACTCTTTAAGTTGCAAATGTATAGTCTCCTCTGAGGAGGCATGCTCTTGTGGAAGACGATAGAAATTCCCCAAATTGCCTTCTCACTCCCAACCTGTAAAATGTGCCTACCCTAGAGTGTAATAATAAATCCGTACTTTTATTTTTGCATACTCTCTCTGGTGTTTCCTGGTTAAATTAGAAGCTGTAGAACATAGTGGTTAATAATATGAGCAGATAAGGGGTGAATCTAGACTTTGCAATTTACTAGTTGTGGGACTTGAAGCAAATTATTTACTCCATGTATTACACACTTCATCAATAAAATGGAAGTACCGCATGTTCTCTCTCATAAGTGCGTGTTGAACAATGAGAACACACGGACACAGGGAGGGGAACATCACACACTGGGGTCTGTTGGGGGGTGTGGGGCTAGCGGAGGGATAGCAGGGGGTGGGGGACTGGGGAGGGAGAAATACCTAATGTAGGTGATGGGGGGATGGAGGCAGCAAACCACCATGGCATGTGTGTACCTATGTAATAATACTGCACGATCTGCACATGTACCCCAGAATTTAAAGTCAAATTAAAAAAAAAGGAAGTAATAGTACCTTCCTCATAGGGCTCTAGTGAAAATTTTTTTTTAAATACATGTAAGGGCTTTAGAAGAGGATGCATCAAGTAGTTAGAGAATCAGATTAACACTGATATTGTTGTTCTTGAACTATTTACTGCTCTTGCAGCCAGCTGTTGTTCTTGTTACAAGTCTCCTAGTGGGCCGGGATTCAATCACTCACACACAGTGCCAAGCAGAGACTCATACTTAGTACTGTTCTTCTGTTAATGGCTAATGATGGGAATAAGAATGAGGGAAGAAGATGCCAAATAAGATCTAGGTTTTTTTAATAAACTAAGGGAGGGAAAAACGATTTCCCTAGCAGCCAAATTTCCAAATGCATTTCCACCATCATCTCAAGCTTCCTATTTGCTAATACAATTTCCTGCTTTCGAATACGGAGCACCAAACAGGAAATTAGTTTGAGGATGATGGTCTCCAGCCAAAGAAAGGAAAGCAATTTCCAAGGCAGGCAACCACTTTCCCTAGGATATCCTCGGAAACTGGATACAACCAGCATGGACCTCGAAGGAACCTCAGTGGACTTTAAAGTTTCACTCTGAGAAAGGAAGGGCAAAATTGCACTTCCTCATCTGAGTAACCCAAACCATCATCAAAACTTTATTTTCTACCCGGAGATGGCCTGTCAGGAATGCAAATGCAGAAGAACGTGACACTGCAGCTGGCGGAGAACGGGTGGCTTTCCGGTGGTGACCCCCTCTTTGTGTCAGGGTCACTTGTGCAAGGAACAGCAAAGCCAGGATACAGAGCCCATTAGGCCTGGTTTACTCTCCGCCAGCTGAGGCATGAAGTTCTACATGGCAGAGGGCCCAATAAACATTTTATTGATGATGAAAACCATGTATCGATCGTCACACGAGCGTGATGCCTGAACAGGTACCTGGATGCCCACTAGTATTTTACCAGAAGCCTAACACCTTCACTACTTCACGGATGACCACATGCACATAATAGAAACTTTCCAACGTACCATTCACATCATCCGCGGCTATTCTAGGTGGGCTGTATGGGATGGGATCAACCATAGCTAAGGCTCTAAGGTAGCCACGAAGACGAATTCCCCACATTCTACATATAAGTAAACAGTTTTTGTGTTCAGCGCTGTGAAGGTTACCAAAGCTAATGCCAAAATGCTTACACAGCAGGCAGAATGGACTTGCTCCATCCTACTCTCAGACACACACACTCACGCCACCATCAGCGCCAATACCATCTCCCCTCTCTTTATAAGGGACATCCTAAAAATTAATCAGCAGCTTTAGTTAAAAAAAAAAAAAAAAGCCATGAACCTAGCAAGTCAAGGTAATCTAAGTACAGCAAGACTGAAAATAGAGCTCTGGGCCGTATTTTTGTTAATAATGAAAAAGAACCAAGAAATAATCTGTTCTGGCTCAAAAGTGGGCAGCAGCGAAGCAGAAAGAAGCCAGGGAAGGTTGCCAGGAGTTTCAAAAGAAGATGCCAAAAACCAAGTAAAAAAAAAAATCAAGCTAATAATTATAACATCTCACAGCTGCTGAATGCTCCCTCCATGCTGAGTGCCGTGCATACACTCGGCCTTAAGTCCTCACAGGTGAACCAAGTAGCATCTTATTATTATTTGTCTTTTGCATAAAGGAGGAAACTGCAGCTCAGAGAGGTTGGAAAAGTTGCCTAAGTCACACAGTAAGTTTCAAATCCAAAACTAAACCCAAGTCTGCCTGATGCTGCCTGTGTACTTAAACACTAGAGACAGGGGCGTGACCGAGATGGAAGAGGAAGATAGTCAAGGAGGTAGCAGGAGCTGGCAAGGTCAGGGTGGTCTGCGCATGAGAGATTCTGACTCAGGGACGCTCACAAAAAGTCAAGCTTGGCCAGGCCTGGTGGCTCACGCCTGTCACCCCAGCACTTTGGGAGGTCAAGGCACATGGATCACCTGAGGTCAGGAGTTCAAGACCAGCCTGGCCAACATGGTGAAACCTCGCCTCTACTGAAAATACAAACATTAGCCGGGCATGGTGGCGGACACCTGTAGTCCCAGCTGCTCGGGAGGCTGAGGCAGGAGAACTGCTTGAACCTGGGAGGCAGAGGTTGCAGTGAGCCAAGATTGTGCCACTGCACTCCAGCCTGGGTGACAGAGCAAGATTCCATCTCAAAAAAAAAAGAGTCAAGCTCACCCTTGTCTGGTGATGGCATGTATTCTTGAGTGTTCTTAGAACGGAGCTGCCTAATGCTTAATTAGAGCTGGCATGTCCAAATCCTACCCACACACCTAGTCTCAGTTCAAATGCTACTTCTTCCACAGTCTTTGCTGATTTCTCAAATGGAAGTGGAAATGATCCCTCTCCTTCCACTGAATGTCTTCATCTTTATTTCTCTAATGCTCCTCTAGCACTTTCTATCTTATAGGATAGTTATTTAAATCCATGTCACCCATTTCAACAAATATTGATCACCCACCATTAGACAGGAAAATGTTGAACTTGTTAATATCCAATTGATATGAAATTGTAGTGACAGGTGGCTCAGTCTCCTCTAAAGATGTGAGCTCCTCTTTCATTAAGTAGATTTGGGGGCTGGGTGTAGTGGCTCATGCCTGCAATCCCAATACTTTGGGAGGCCGAGGCAGGCCGACCACATGAGGCCAGGAGTTCAAGACCAGCCTGGCCAATATGGAGAAACTCCGTCTCTATTAAAAACACAGAAATTAGCTGGGTTTGGTAATGCATGTCTAAAATCCCAGCTACTCAGGAGGCTGAGGTAGGAGAATTGCTTGAACCCCGGAGGTAGAAGTTGCAGTGAGCCGAGATGACACCACTGCACTCCAGCCTGGGTGACAGAGCAAGACTCTGTCTCAAGGAAAGAAAAAAAAAAAGGAGATTTGGGAAGGTGTCACCTTTTTCAGTCCCTCCTTCCTCTAGCTGGAGTCTGTGGCTGAGGTCTGGCCAACCGTATATGGGCAGACATAATTGTACACCTCACCCCCACCTGGCCTTTGAGAAGCTCCCCTGTGATTCTGGTTTCCACCTCTTTTACCAATTTCCAGCTGGATGTCCAGAGGCTGGGCAACCTGGGAGCCATGAGGAAAGTGCCATGGCCCCATCAGCCTGCTTCCCTAAATAATTGTGTGGCAGTACAATTCCCCATCCCTTGCCTTACACCTTAACTTTATGTGAACTCTTGTTTATATTTATATAAATGTGTATTTTGTTAAACCACTGAAATGTTATAGTTATGTGTCAAACAACAGGGGTGAGATTCAGCCACTACTATGGTAAATTCTCAATATCCTCACCCATTTTATATATTCCATCTGTTACTACAGCAAAAAGTCTCAATTTAGGTGTAAAAAAGCTTGTTTTCTTTGGTAATAAAGAGTTGGCATCGTTTTTAAGTACGTAAAGTTTCTCATGGAGCACAGTTTCATGTGAATTATCACTTTCATGCGTTCCCCTTTACTCTTTGTCATTATTTCTGGCTGTTATTTGATATTTTGCATTGAACTAATGAGCAAGAACTGTGATAGGACAATATGTCGTGTCGAATCTGACGACTAAAACATGCGTTCTCACTATCAAATGTAATGTTAGTTATGGGTTTTTAATAAATACCTTAATGCAGGTTTTTAAAAAAAGGGACAAAAAAGAAAATGAAACCTCTCCCTAACATAGGTTCTCTCACGCAACAGCCGCTTTAGGAATGGGGAATTAGAAACAGCGTACTCTCCTAGGCTAGAAATAGCATGGAAACAAGACTTCTTGCTATCCACCATAGCCTCTTGGTAGTTAAAAAAAAACAAAAACAAAAACTGTATAAAGTCAAAATCCAATTCTATAACATGCAGGTCTCCAACATATACTACCCAAGTAGTTTGGGACCCCAAAATCAAAAGAATACACATAATATTGGTCTAAGAACCACGAAACTCTAGGACATTGGCAAAAGGAAATGTGAAACCTCTCCAGAAAGCCTTCTACAACCCGGAGTATACATGGTCTCATGCAAGCAAAGAATCCAAAGACGAGCTCACAGTGAAAACGTGCAGGCTGTAGCAACAGAAGCAGCTCAGGAGAGCAGCTCAGCAGACGCAGCAGACGGGAAAATCGGCACCCAAGGAAACAAAACTAATTGTAAAATTGTGGGTATTTGTAACTGAATATTTAAATTTAGATATTCTCAAAATTATTAAAATTGTAAAAGGATTAGAAAATGTAATGAAAAAACAAGATTTCTGAACAGACAAAAAGAAAACCAAATTTGAGAGAACCAAATGGAGCTTCGAAAAATGAAAACCGTAGTCATTAATCTTAAAAACCAAATGAAAGAAAAAAAACAGCAGATTGGATGCAGCTAAGGAAAGATTCAGGGAACTGAAGAAAGATCTGAAATAATTACCCATAACCCAAAATAAAGATATAAATGATTAAAAATGTAAATGAAAGACTGAAACTTGGAAAAAGAACTAAATATCCTCTACGTTAAAAAGAATTGAAGGAGAGAAAAATCGAAATGGGGTGGAGGTAATACTTGAAATGATAATATCTGAGAACTTTCCAGAATTAGGAGAAAAAAACTATGAAAACTAAATAGAAACAGCAAAATAAAGTAGTAGAATGAAGTCAAAATATATATGAATTGAACTTTCTATATAAAAGACAACGATTCATACATTAGATTTTTAAAATCCAGTTATTTGTCATTTACAAGAGATACTCTCATAATGGCACAGAAAGGTTGAAAGAGAATGAAAAAAGTTATGTGTGTTCTAACACCACCCAAAAAGCACTGTCACAGTCATAGTGACATCCAGAGCAAAAAACAATAGCCCTTTAGCAAGATCATGAATGTATTTGTCTGGCTCACTGAAATGCAAACTGCTTCTGATTCTCCTTCCTGATAGGAATTGAGAAGAACGCCTATACCAGATCAATAGCCACATAAAATAAAATGAACAGAGGCTGTGTTCATCTTTTCTAATAAAGATCCTGCATCTGACACAAGCTCTTGTGTTTGAGGCTAGTACTTTGTTAAATAATGGCAGTACATCATTATCACCATGATCCATTCAGTCTTTGCTGTAGCCAGACTAGTAAATTACACAGGGATGTAACGGGGACTGCTACCCTTGCATCCTTTAAATATTTGAGGATAGCACTAATACCTCCCATTCCCTCAATATGTGGTTTTTTATTTTACTGGCCTGGGAGGGGCTTCTACTTGGCCTTTTCTACTATAATACCTCTTATTCTATGATTCATAGGTCCTTCCAGTTGAAGATAGCTTAAGATTATTAAAAAAAGGAAACCTATAGTTCGTAGGGACTAATATGTGAAGATTCTGTCAACACCTAAGAATAGTGATTGTGATTATCCATTTGGGACTGAAGAAATATGACCACTCATTGGGTCTGTGAATGCAGAGGAAAGCTATAGACTTTGGTGAGGATTCCATTTATTATCTGATTCTCGTATGTCCTACTGTAACAGAGGAGACCAGGTGTTACTTTGGGTCTTCAAGAATCCAACAGTGCTCAGAAAAGCTGTACATTTCTCTTTTGTCAGTGTACAGATTATCCAAGGGATTGGCTTGTAGGGCCCTTTGGGGAAGGACTTGGGGAATTACCGAACTGCCCATGCCAGGGTGTGTCTGAGTCCTCCTCATGGGGACCCAGCTTCTTCAGTTGATGGGTTCTGACTAAAAAATAGCTCAGGATGAAACCCAGGCAAAGGACTTTCACTGTTTATTGGAACAGCTGACCTTCACTTTCTGCGTAACCATTCTCTTTTTTTTTTTTTTTTTTTTGAGATAGAGTCTCACTCTGTCACCCAGGCTGGAGTGCAGTGGCATGATCTTGGCTCACTGCAACCTCCGCCTCCCACATTCAAGTGATTCTCCTGCCTCAGCCTCCTAGTAGCTGGGATTACAGGTGTGTACCACCACACCAGGCTAGTTTTTGTATTTTTTGTAGAGATGGGGTTTCACTATGTTGGCCAGGCTGGTCTTGAACTCCTGATCTTGTGATCCACCCACCTCGGCCTTGCAAAGTGTTGGGATTACAGGTGTGAGCCACTGCACCCAACCTGCTCAACCGTTCTTTACTCCACTTGATAACATACATTAAGCACACCCTCGACACCTGCCCATACATCGTGCCTTTGAAACACCATATCCAGCTGACCGTGTTTACAGATCCTGCAAGTCAAGGCCTTCTGGCTGTCATTCCAATATTACCGTCCATAATATAATTCCCACCTTGCTTCTGATGGTTAAGTACTGTTCTGGGACACCCCGTTATCTTTATTGCTGCTAGAGAACCCAGCTTTCCAATGGCATCTCCTACTTTCTACCCTGGCCTACAAAGTACAGCCACTACTGAGATCCTCTAACATGCTGGTGTTCACCAGCACACCGATCACCTTGACAAATGCTGCGCCTGCAAGCTCTCCTAACACTTCCCTGTTTTACGTAGGAGACTCATTCTCACATGCTTATATCAATGTGCCTTTTGACCCCTTCCTCCATAGTCCGCCATCACAGTCTGGCATCTCTACTTCATTTATCTGGGACCTGTGCTTTTGGCAATCTTCCAAGAGCCATCCCAGCAGCACCTGAGATCTGTCTTCCAGGACCCTTGCTGGGGGGTTGTCTTGTGTCACCAGGGCACGGCCCCAAATTTACAAACTCTTCCTTATCCAGTTACATATTCTTCCCCAGTTGATCCAACACCCTCAGAACTAGCTTTAGGCATGCCACCCTGCTTCTTGCAGGAGAGTAAGTATTGTCTAGTAAGTGGGCTCTGCTGCCATTTGAAGCCTCTGCATAGACTTCAGGTAATGAGGGGTCTCTACCTTCCAACAAAGGAGAGTGGATCATTTCCGCACATGCAAAAGGTTTAGAGGAAACTGGAGGAGGTTCCAATTTCTCAAATGCAACCACCCTGATGGTCCCACACCAAGTCCTGGGGTTCTAATCCTTCCCCATAAAGGACTTGACACTGACATAGGCAACTTATCTAGACTTACCTATGCTGAGAATTCCTAGTTCCAATCTTCAGCTCTATGTGCTTTTGAATATGGTTTTTTTGTTTGTTTGTTTATTTGTTTGCACGATGGAGTCTCACTCTGTTGCCCTGGCTGGAGTGCAATGGCACAATCTCAGCTCACTGCAATCTCGGCCTCTCGGGTTCAAGCAATTCTCCTGCCTCAGCCTCCTGAGTAGCTGGGATTACAGGCATCTGCCACCATGCCCGGCTAATTTTTGTATTTTTAGTAGAGACGGGGTTTCACCGTGTTGGCTGGCCAGGCTGGTCTAGAACTCCTGACCTCGTGATCCACCCGCCTCGGCCTCCCAAAGTGCTGGGATTACAGGCATGAGCCACCGTGCCTAGCCTGGAGAAGTATTCTTTTAAGTGTTACCAACGAAGTCCTCTGAATTTCACACTTGGCTTTGAATTGTTGATTAGTATATATCTGTGCCTGTCATTTCTTTTTCAATTCTTAAAGTGTGCTTAGTGAAAACAACCTAATTCCATAATCTGCCTTAGAGTTACTATTTCTCCACGCAGCTCCTGTGAAAGAAAAATAAATCTCAGGACTCCAAACTCACTATGCCAAAGGGAAAATTAAGCTTGAGTCACACCAAAATAAACAAACAAACAAAAAAACTCGCTTTCCTTTTGTTTCCAAACAGGTAGCTGTAATTTCACATGCTTACTTTATCTTATATAATGTAAAATATAGATTTACTGTGAAACAAATGCCTAACTGACTTTTTCCCCTGCTCCCTTTTTAATTGCACATAAAATGTAGATTCACTGAGTGCTACTCCAAGGCTCATGACCGTAATCTTATTGCTTACCCTCCCTTTCTTCCCTCTTGCTTGCTCTTTCTCCTTAAATACTGAAATTTCCAAAATCCTTTATGGAAAAAGCACTAGTCACAGATCCTACAGTAACTTTTGTTTCTATTTCCACGCACGTCCTCAACCTTAGCAGAATAAACCTCTAATCGACTGAGCTCTGCCTCCGTCCCTTTTCGGTTTACACTCCAAACTCCACAGGCACTGCACCAGCTAGTGCACCCTTTTCGACCTCTAAACTGTCCCAGTTTGCCACAGATGAAAATCTTAGCAATCACAGTGCTACAACCTGCTAGAGACTTTCAAAACTCCATTTACCTCCAGTGATGAGACATCCATTGCCGTCAGGCCACCAAGTTATCCATTCCCAGAACTCCATCTTGAAAATCTATTTCCAAAGCTATTCTGATGCCCCTGTCTGAGGTTGGGTCCCCTAGATGTGGAACCTGAGATGGGGATTCTTCTATGATTTATTGAGGGATGGTTCATAAAAGGAGTGAAGAAGCAGGACAGGGTGGAGGGGAAAATAAAGCAAGATGTGGCCCCAGATGCAGTTGAAAACTATTGCAAGACACAGCCTGATCCCACCCTGGAGCAAAGGGATGCAGAATGTGTAACTCTGGTGCATACATTGCACAAGTTAGTCCCACCTTGTGGCAAAGGGATGACATTTTTCCTTTTAGGCCAGTCTGTTGCTGACTACAAGCTATTAATGCAAGAAGGAAACCTTCTGGCCAAGGTAGCTTCTGTTTGACTGCAGGCGATTCTCTGAAGCAAGTGAACACTCACTCGAGAGTAGAGAAAAAGCATCCCTAGGTGTGGTTGTGGCCATCTTGGACAGCTGTGTGCCACTTGTCAACACAAGGACTTGTCACAGTTACGGTGACTGTGCTAAAGTTAAAGAACACCCACAGCATGTGACAGGTGGGTGCACCAGCCGGGTGAAATGGGGTCTGGGTAGAGCACTAACAGCACATATCTCCCCATAAGTCAACGAACAAACAGAAAATTACAAAATCCATTTAAAGCCACATGACCAACAACAACAAAAAAATTTACATCAAAATTTGAGGTTATAGCTAATGTGATACATACTAGTAAATGTATAGCCTCAAAAGCATGTTAAAATGAACAAAGCCAAAATGTAACTAGCAAGGCATTCAACTTAAGGAATTACAGAAAATGCACAGAAAGTAGAAGAAAGGAAATATTTGTGATAAGAAAAGAACAACGAGGAAATAGAAAAAATAAACAGTACAGAGGATCAAAAAATGTGCTGCTTTAGAAAACATTAATAAAAACAAGTATCTGGCAATAATGAACAAAAAAGAGAAAAGCAGATGCAAACAATATGGGAGATGAAGAAAGATAACGACATTAGGCAGGAGTTGTTAAAAGTTCTAAAAGTACTCCAAATAACTTTTGGCAAATAAATTTGAAAATATGAAAGAAATGAACAATTTTTTAAATAAATATGGATTGCTAATTCAATTCAATAAACAGAAAACCTCAATAGACAAGTAACCAGAAAAGAAATTGAATTTTAAAAAATAAAAACTACTTTAATCATACACGTACATGCACACACAATACCAGGCTAAGCCAGTTTTATAAGTAATCAAACACTCAAGAAAGAGATGACCCAAATCGACAAATGTTTTCATGAGTAGAAAACAAGGGAAAGCCCTCTTCCTTATTTTATGAAGCTACCATAACCATACTACTATAATCAGAAAAGAAGACGTATGAAAACAATCAAAATACATCAATTCTATTTACAAACTGAGGTATAAAAATTCTAAATATTAGCAAATCAAATCCAGAAACATGTAAAATGGCATATATATATAAATATATATATAACCAATTACTGTTTGTCTTAAGAATGTAAGAACAGTTTAACATTAGAGAAAAAAGTACTGTAATTTACATTTAAAAAACTAAAGAAGCTTGAGAATCTTAATGGATGCAGAGTTCTATAAAAGTCATAGTTCATAAATAAACTCTTTCAGACTTTTCAAATAAAACAACTCTTAGAAAACTAGGAGTACACTGACATAAGGCATCTATCAGAAACATAAGCAAACATCACACTTACTGTTATGAACTAGAAGCGTTCCCTTAATGTTAAGGGAAGACAAAAATATCTGCCATGGCTGCTTCCATTCAATATGTACTAGTGGTTATAGTTTGTTCAGTAAGAAAAGTAAGTAATAATTTAAAGGATTGAAACAGGAAAAAAACAAATGTTACTTTTGCAGATAACATGACAGTCTTCATTAAAGTCCTATAGCAACTCCAAACCACTTCTAATAAGTTCAGTAAGGTGCTGAATACAAGATCAACTTAGAGAAATCAACAACATTCCAATAATAAACATATTTATTATTAACAATTGGAAAACATTTTTCAATTATCCCATTTACAATAGCCACAGAACTATAATATATCTAAAAGTAAACAGGTTAAAAGACTCATGTTCAAGACCTTTATAATAAAACTGTATAAATTTTTGGAAGGATTTTTTAAAGACCTGGATTAATTGATGTTTTAAATTTATAGATAAGACATCTTAATATTATAAACACCTAAGCATTTCTAATTAAAATCTCAAGCAGTTTCTTCTCAGAATCTGACAGTTGATCCTCTAAGTTTATGTGGAACAGTAAAGAGCCAACAATTTTTTTTTTTTTTTTTTTTTTTTTTTTTTTTGAGACGGAGTTTCGCTCTCG
Organism: Aotus nancymaae; assembly: GCF_030222135.1. Classification (NCBI taxonomy): domain Eukaryota; kingdom Metazoa; phylum Chordata; class Mammalia; order Primates; family Aotidae; genus Aotus; species Aotus nancymaae. Next base: position 20,958,425 of record NW_026988465.1, read on the forward strand.
TTACCCAGGCTGGAGTGCAATGGCGCGATCTCGGCTCACCGCAGCCTCCGCCTCCTGGGTTCAGGCAATTCTCCTGCCTCAGCCTCCTGAGTAGCTGGGATTACAGGCACGCGCCACCATGCCCAGCTAATTTTTTGTATTTTTAGTAGAGACGGGGTTTCACCATGTTGACCAGGATGATTTCGATCTCTTGACCTCGTGATCCACCCGCCTCGGCCTCCCGAAGTGCTGGGATTACATGTGTGAGCCACCGCGCCCGGCTAGGAGCCAACATATTTTTGAATGGAGTACAGAGATTCGCTCAACCAAACATTACTTTTTATTATAAACCTATAGTAATTTAAATGTACAGCTTTGGCATTGGGAGCCCAATAGAACAGAACGGAAACAGACCATCAGACCAGGGAATCTACAGACAAACCCTCCTCTACAGGCCATTTGCCATAAACAGTATTTCCTTCACCTTTGAATATAAGAAATCTAATAATCTATCATGAGGACAGCTGGCTACCTCCAGACTTCTCTTAAGAGATCATTCTCATCCCAAGCGATTGCATCTGAAAGTTCCATGAGAAGGAGGGAATATGGCATGAAATACTGCATGCCGTTTTATATTGCACATTGTCATGAGCATTTTTTGCATGCTTGTTAATGTTTTCTAATGTTTTTATTAGAAACTCTGCCCTTCAGTATCTTAAATGAGATATGCTTCTCATAGTACCCTAATTGTCAGCCAGCCTGAATATAAAAGAAAGTGACAGTCACCAGGAGGTGGAGGAGCAGTGTCCAGATTGTAACTGACTTGACCCCAGGCGCTTCTTTGCATGGCCCTCCCCACTCCCCATTGCTACCGGTTCCAATACCCTTCTAAAGAAGGGAGATTATCGCCAGAAGACTAAGAAATCGGTACGAATAATATATGATAAGAACTTAATGTTGTCTTGAGTAGGAAACAAAAGGAATTTATGGAAAACCCTTCTGAACTAATACCTTCTCTTATCTACTCACTGACAATGACAACAGTAAAAGAGCTTATTATATCATCTAAGACCTGGCAAGGAGAAGGAATTTATATTAGTCTGTCATAACAAAATAACGCCTTAAACAACAGGTATTTATATTCTTACACGTCTGGAGGCTGAAGTCCGAGGTTAAGGTGCCAGCAGATGTGGTTTCTGAGGAAGGCTCTCTTCCTAGCTTGTAGGTAGCTGTCTTCACGTGGTGAAAAGAGAGGGAGCTCTGGGGTCTCTTTCTCTCCTTATAAGAACACCCAGTCCTACTGGATTAGGGTCCCACACTTAAGACCTCCCTTAACATTTATTACCTCTACAGTATCCTTCATCTTAGCCAAAAGGCCAAGAAGCCATTGTTAATTACCTCTCTAAAGGCCTTATGTCCAAATACAGTCACACTGGGGTTCGGACTTCAACACATGAATTGGGAGGAGGGGAGGGGGATCACAATTCGGTCCGCAATTGGATTTTCCTCCAAACTTGAGCCAACAACTTCCCTAAAACACGTGGGAACTTCGTGCATGACTAAGGTGCCATTATAAGCCAATGGGGAAAAGACAGCTTATTCAATAAATAATGCTAAGACAACTTGCTATCATATTAAAAAATAAAGCTCAGTTAAATCTGTAACTACAACACACACAAGAATTTTCTCCTGACTGATGAAGCCCTAAATGCAAAAAGCAAAACTTAAAAAAATTGAAAGAATTAAAAAATATACAGACAGTTCCAAACTTATAACGGGAATTTAATTTTTCAACTTTACGATGGTGCAAAAGCCATATGCATTTAATAGAAACCATAGTTCAAGTACCCATACAACCATTCTATTTTTTACTTTCACTATTCAGTAAATGATATGAGATAGTCAACATTTTATTATAAAGTCGGCTTTCTGTTAGATGATTTTGCACAACTGTAGACTAATGTACATGATCTGAACATGTTTAAGGTAGGCTAGGCTAAGCTATGATATTTGGTAGGTTAGGAATATTAAATGCATTTCTGACTCACAATCTGTAATGCATTTATCAGGATGTAACCCCATTTTAAGTCGAAGAACATCTGTAATTGACTTCAGAGTTCAGATTTCTTAAAGAAAGCACGTAAAACAAGCTATCAAGAAAAATGTTAACATATTTGACTATATTAATATTAAAAGCTTATGTAGACTAATATCATTTTTAGAAAAGCAAAAAATAAACATAAACCATAAGCTGGCAGAGATATTTGTAGGGCATATGATCAGCAAAGGTTATAAACGATATTTAAAGAAGTCCTTCCAAGCAACAGCAAAGAGTTGCTCACAGTAGAAAAAGTGAGCTAAGCAAATGAAGGGGAACCCTTATGGCCAGTAAACAAGATCAGGAAAGTGCCTATTAGTAAACAATGAAGCAATATTACTCAGAATTTTTTGTTATCAGATAAAAAAGTCGAACTTAATGACATGAGGAATGAAAGAATGGCGATAGTTTAAGATGACTCTCAGGTTTCTAGGTAGGGAAGTGACTAGCATCATTAATCAGGATGGGCAATGTAGGAACAGACATACATGTTCAAGAGCAAAGAACATTTGAGTTGAAGTAACTATGGGGTAGCCCAGTGAGTGTTGTGGACATAGGTCTGCAGCTCTCAGAGAGAACCGTGACCTAGAGACATAGATTTGGGAATCAAAAACACATAGGCAGCTGTTAAGATCATGATTGTGAATGAGATTGCTCAGGGAAATCCTGCAGATTGAAAGAGTTAAGAGAAGCCACTAAATTAGCAGCCAGAAATTAAAAAAGAACCAGGACAATCCTAACAGTTATCTGTAGCCAAACAGAACAAATATAGTATAACCGATGGGAGCTGCTTCATCTAGATTTGAATTTAATGTGTATTTGTCTTTGCATTTTTAAAATGATTTCTGTTACCACTAAAGCAATGAATTTGTTAAATCAACCAAAAGTGAAGGAAGTGTAGGACATCTGACATCATTTATTTTTTTAATGAATGATTGAATTTGATTACGAGGGCATCTGAGAATCCTATGCAAAGATTTAATAGACTACGGTCCCACTAGGTGGGGAGAAAAAACACTTGGAAACCTGCAGGAAAGCTGTTTGTTTACTTTCATAAATAAGTATTTTACAACAACAAACACATGCTAGCAATTTTACAATACCTTGTAGAAATTACATTGGTGGTGGTGGAAACTTTCTAATGTCCATTAATCATGCAGTCTAGAGAGATTTGACTGTGGCAATTTAGATGCCTCATTTTTTGCAGAGGCTTGCTTTTTTTTTTTTACTCTTATGGAATAACAAAGATAAACTGGTCACGTGCACAAGAAATACATTAACGTACACTCCTTAGTCATGGGATCCAGCCACACGTTTTTATTATTACATGTCAATTAAACAAAATGCTTGTGCTTAACTACTTTGGTTTCTCAAACATAGAGAAAATAACAGAACTATTTCAAAAATAGAATGAAAGCAGTGAATATCCACAAACTAAAGCAGAATTTTTGTACAATTGTAAATTGATTCCTATAGATATATGTATACAAAATGCATGTAATGTGTGTAATCTATTCTGTTTTTAAATATACCTTTCTTTATCACAAAAATTCTGGACCTATGTTTCTATAAAACTATTCCATCAAAGAAATAATGGTGACATTTTGAATATACCTAAAATTTTTATCAAATAAACAACATGTATGTGAAACTGTAAAAAAAAAATTTCTTCACAAAATGAAGCTTAAAATACATGCCAAACAGAAATAGAAGTATCTTTTAATGTGCTCAATTTCTACATATTTTTAAGTAAAAAAGTTTCCATTGTGTTTGTGAAAAGCCATAAAAAGGATTAATACATGCAATATTAGCAATATAACATCCTAAACAAGCAATAAAGCATCTAAACACATTTTAATTATATAAAATTTAGGTCTATTTACTCAAAAGATCAAACGGTAAACTTCTGCATTTTAGAGCGTACACTGATAAAGAAGTAAAGAAACCTAAATGCTCACAGTTTGATCAAAACACAAATAATTTTTCTTAGAGACATTCTAAAAATACTAAGTCATATAAAAACAATGAGTTCAATTGAATCTTTGCTTACATCAACAATCACCCACTATCATCGTACATATTAAAGATTTAAGACACAAGAAAAAACACTGAAGTAAAACACAAAACAGGCTTTCTCAAAAATTCTTCTAAGAATGACTACAGTCATTCCCTCTTCCCATATGTCACTGCATTAGTGACAATAAATGAAACACAATTGAACTACATGGTTCAAGCTGATGAAACTGCAGAGAATTCATTTGGACCCATTCTTAGAGTAAAGCTGAAGTCATTGTTGGCGTAAGTCAATGAAGCTCCACTGGTTACCTCCTGATTTTATAAATGTCTTATGGTAAGCCAGACACTTTAAAACAGTTTCCTAATTCCCTATCTCCTACAGGATGTTATGCCTCTTCAAAAACAGTATGTTTTCCTTATCAACATGAGGGAACACTCTTGTATTCCCCATTCATGTCACTCAAACTTCATGGGAGGAAACATACAAATTTCACGTAGGGAGAACAAAAATCAGTCCCATCTAAATGTCCGGACATGTTTTAAAAAGGAAAAATCGTATGATATTTACAAACCTGATATTTAATAACAAAGAACTGTATGTGTTCATCATCTTAGAATAACAGACTAAACTTTAGAAAATGGTTCTATTCCTGGAGGATGTTATATTCACATAAAAGTGCCAAAATGCTTCTGCATTGAACCTGAACATTATATAAACTAGTGGACCAGTAAGTCAGTCTTTCATTCTATTTGTGATACACCTGGCTAACTGGTACGAAAAAAAGTCCTTGCTACACCTATGTAAATCACACATGCACACACACATTCACAAACAGTAATAACAGAGTCTGTATTGGTATAAAAGAGTCTGCACCTGAAAAGTATTGTGCGTAAGGTTGAGGAAAAGAACCGTGCTCTGTAGTTACTTCAGGAAAACAAGATGTATGTCGTGGTTTTTGTTTCCGTTTGTTTCTGTGATATATCAGATTTTAAAAACCAGATTTGATTCAACACCTCCCTGGAATACATTTTTCATTGAAATGCTAGTGTCTTTCTTATTCAGAGAATTTTAAATCTCTTAAAGTCTTAGGAAATCACAATTTAAAGCACCATAATATATATCATTTCTTAGCATTTCCTCTCACGTTTTAACTCATCACTTCTCTCCGCTTCACCCAAAAGAGCCTTATTTTAATTAGTAACACCAAGCCACAGGAGGCCTTTTTAATGTTTTAAAGTGTGTGAGTGCATCTGTGTAAGTATTTGATACGTATCTATTTCTATATGCTATATTTCTGTTCAGATTGGCAAGAGTTTCACTGTGATGCTTTCTGTTCAGCAATTAATCTACTTTTTAAACTCTGCTTTTGCCATTTGTTGAACAAAGAATGAAAGAAAACTTCCTGTTGTCTTGCAGCCATTATTTCAAATACACAGATTTTTTTCTAGGTGAATAAACTTTATTCTTTGCATATAAGGTAGGTCACTCAATGAAAATGTTGAAGATGTTAGTTTATGAGCTGTAAACTGGAAGAGTTAGCATGAATAATACCATATTAATATGCATTCACAACTGTGAACCTACAGAGATACCTCACTCTGAGCCACGTATGTACGGGATGGTTCTGTCTTCACACACTACATAGGAAGAAATGACACAATAAAACAGGAGGCATGACAGTATCACACTCTTCCTATGAGAGTGGCATCCTAACGTTCCCCAAAAAAACATGAAAAAAAACCTTAAAATATAAAGTATTTCTAAGGTCATAGAGAAGAGTCACAAGCAAAACGTTATTTCATGGTCATAGTATCATATTTTATAACTAGAAGTCATTGGGCACTCAATAGCTATTTTAACAGAAGCTAACCCAGGTAAAACATCCTCAGAATGACTTTTGTCAAAATCTTCATTTGCTCTGTATAACTCTTAATGCCCCAATTTTACTAACAAACTAGTTGTTTACAAGTGTCTTAAAATCCAGATAAGTTTAACTAAGTAGTTTCATAAAATATAAAAAAAAAGTATGTAGCATCACAAAGAATTAACATCTTAAAGCATTATATTGATTATCACATAAAAGCATCATAAGTTTTTCATAGCACCCTCTCTAGAAAACAGTACATGAAGCCTAACCAAGATCTCGTCTGTCAAACTCACATCAGTGATCCCAGGTCTGTCAATGAGTCTTACTTAATTGGAGGAGCTGGTATGCTACAGAGACCACCATTCTCCACAGAGAAAACTGCCACACTTGTGATGTGAATGAACTTTTAGCATTTATGTTAAAGTCAACTCTGAAGTGACACCCACAGTTTTAATTCCCAGTCGATGATTTCTTCCTCGGCTAAATACCTTTTTTTTTTTTTTCGTAACACGTTTGCAAAGGGTCTTAAAGTGGTAAGTTGTTATTCATTCCCTCAAAATAGGTCACAATTATATCTTGTCAACAGGTAGTAAAATAGGCACACACAAGGAATGAATATGTCCCCAATTTTAAGGTTTTTTGCTACAGTTATAGTGACCTTCTTGAAGTATACTCAAAATACCAAAGGCCTTTCTCATGTAAAATATCAATGTTGTGCTTCATTAAAATGACTCTGTAGGAGTTTCCTAAAACCTAAGCTTCATAATATAATGAAGAAAAGGACAGGAAAAAAAGAGGAATATTTTTATTAAAGAAGGAAAAGAGAAAGAGAGAAACTCTCCATTGAAAAAAGAAAAAAAAAAATCACCTTGATAATCAGTTATAATTTCTTACATTGAATCACTTACTTTTATAAACTATTTGAAATCATTAACTCCAGACCCAGTAATAGTGCACAAATTTAATATTAAAAGATCTACTGGGGCCGGGTGCGGCGGCTCACGCCTGTAATCCCAACATTTTGGGAGGCTGAGGAAGCAGATCACCTGAGGTCAGGAGCTTGAGACCAGCCTGGTCAAAAATGATGAAACATACATCCCTACTAAAAATACAAAAATTAGACAGTCACGGTGGTGGGCACCTGTAATCCCAGCTACTCGGGAGGCTCAGGTGCTTGAACCCCGGGGGCAGAGGTTGCAGTAAGCCACGATCAGCCACTATACTCCAGCCTGGGCAACAGGAGAATCCATCTCACAAAAAATGTTTTTAAGTAATTTTTAAAAAGACCAGTTGGTCTATTTGCCTAGCAACCCAACATGGTTGCTTATAGCCCACAGTGCTTTATACCATATCATTTGAAAAAGTAAGCCTAGTAGTAGGAAGCACAATTTAGATTTTACACTAGAAATATTAAGTGCCCTGTGTATAACTCAGGCTCCCAGATCACTATATCCTTGCGTCATTATCTCTTCCAAACACGGTTATTACATTATCATCTCTGTTTACACTTCTGATTTGTGGAAAATACTAAAATCATGTTGAGAAAAAATACATCAATTTTCTGTAGTCTTATTAAGTGCTTTATATAACTGCCAACTCTTTATTCCAAATGAAACCTGGAAGAGAAAAAATATTTTAAACTTACGATTAATAATGAATTTTAGAAAAGCACCAGAAGTTAAAATTTCACACTTACAACTTTCACATAATTAAAAATATATCCTTTAAGAAAAATATATCTATATTGATGGAAGAACATCATCTCTTAAGAATTCAAAAAAGAATGAAATCATGTTTTCCCCGTATGTACCTCACAAGTCAACTATAAATCAATTTAATCAGTCCAGGAAGTTGCCATCAGGAATTGGTTTCATTATAATAACTTCTAAAGTTTTTTTCCAACAATTTCTATCAGATGCCTTCTAATTATAAAGAAACCTGCCTGAATTTCTAAATAGATCATGCTCCCAAAAATAAATATTTGCTGATACCCTTAGCGCAAAAACATAGTAAAACAGTCCTAATAGAAATAAGGCAAAAAACAAGTGAAACTGAGCAGTCACAAACTCTTCATCTAGTCTACTTTTTCCTTCCTAATACAGTGTTTTATTTTTGTTAAAAACTATTTGAGAATAATTTAATCTTTGGAATAGCCAATAACAAGTTCTCTAATTTAATGACATCACGGAGAAGTAAGAGATATAAGTAAAGATAGACTGATCAGTGAACATCCATAAGATTTCCATTATTTGCAAACCATTCATCCAGGCTTTACAATACAACAGGGAGCTCCTTTAGGATTCCTTCCTGAGTATGGGCCATTGCAGCCACAAGCATGCAAACCTGAAAGGACTGAAGGGAGGGCGTGGCAATGCTAGTCACTAACACGCTGAACCAATGCTTCCTCCCACCAACATGAACACCTTGCATTGTCTTTGTCGTTCATTTAAGGTGGATTTTGGCTAAGGAGGAAGAAAGAAAGGTATGTTAACAAGCACGTATACACCATGGAATACTATGCAGACATAAAAAATGATGAGTTCACGTTCTTTGTAGGGACATAGATGAATCTGGAAACCATCATTCTCAGCAAACTGACACAAGAACAGAAAATCAAACACCTCATGTTCTCACTCATAGGCAGGTGTTGAACAATGAGAACACACGGACACAGGGAGGGGAGCATCACACACTGGGGTCTGTTGAGGGGGGCAATGGAGGGACAGTGGGCGGGTGGGGAGGTTGGGAGGGATAACATGGGGAGAAATGCCAGATGTAGGTGACGGGGGGATGGAGGCAGCAAACTACATTGCCACGTGTGTACCTATGCAACAATCCTGCATGATCTGCACATGTACCCCAGAACCTAAAGTACAATTAAAAAAAAATCTGGGAAAAAATACAAGTCATGGAAACATTTTGGTCTATTGCCATCTCCAAATTATGTCTGAAAGTAAATCGCAATTTGTTCATTCAAGAGTTTATTGCTTTAAGAAAACAGTACGTGCTTTCCTATTACCAGTTCTTTAAAATTCTATGTCTTCCTAGATAAAAAATTCTTTAGAATAAGCTGCCTTCTAAATGTATAATAATGTGTACAGTAAGAGTGATCCTATTTTTTTATGCTTTACGAATACAAGTGGCAAATTGTCTTCCATCGCAAATTCTCCTCTGTCCCTCTTACTTGGTATTTCTATATGACTTTTTAAAGCACATGCAATAAAAATAAGTAAGTATGCTTTAGTAGCTACTAAAAGTTATCGAGTCTTCCACTAGGCTCCTCATGTTAAAATTCAGTAGGTAGTATTCGACCATAGTGCCACATTATATTCAGTAATAAGTATGTGCTTATCTTTCAAGTATTACAACCCTTTCATTTTTCTTGCAATCCATGCATTCTTTTAAAAAATCTTCTATGCCACAGCAGCATAGTCCTTGTTTTGTTCGTTGTTTTCATTTTCTTGTGGACTAGTAATTTTCACTTCTGGCCTTGGTGGTCTTGGAGGGTCTAAATCAGCCTAGAAGAAAATAGAGCAAAACAAAGGTATTTAGCTGTTCGGTTCACAAAGGTCGTGACATTTACAAAGAAAAAATTACTCAATATTCTATTTAACTACATAAATATTTAACTAAAAACAGCTCTTTGGGTTCCCTTTGCTTTTGTGTCTATCATGACCCAGTGGACATACCGTTTTCTCAACACTTGTACAAAAGTTCTTTTGGGGACCATCATCTACTATGTGCTTTAAACGCGCAGAATCATCTTGTATGCTGCGGGCTTTATTTTTCTCATTTTTTCTTTATTTCTCTTTGAGCTTTTCTTTAACATATGTATACTTTTCAGTTTAGCATTTTCAGAGACAAAGGAAGAAACAATTCAGGGATGTTCTCCTAATTTTAGTTTCTTCCTAGAATTCACAAATTCATTGTGAATATGGTACCAATTACCAACAAGTATCAAGTAGATAAGAACGAGACAGAAAATCAAAATGTGGAGGCAGGATATCTCCAACAGCAACTATTGCTCCTGCCACTTGGGTTTCTCCTGTTATTAATGATATTGTCTCATATACAACTCATCTTTCCCCGACCACACTGAAAACTGAGTGGGTGAGATTAGAACTAGCTGGTTTGCAAACTCTGCTCTATGAAATCCTAAAGGCTCCACAGCCCCCACAAGGGCACTCATTGTGGTGGACAGAGTAGCTCCGGGATCCCCAAACCACACAGGCCATAATTTACGCTTTAAAAAAGAAATCACATATATATATATGTAAAAATTTTTAAATGATTTTAAAAAGAAATCATATATATATAAATAAGTGATTAAATGTAAATATATATACATTTAATAGAGTTAATGGAGTTACATGTATATCTATTACATTTAATCACTTATTTTTATAAACTATTTGAAATCATTAACTCCAGACCCAGTAACAGTGCACAAATTTAATATTAAAAGACCAAGTGGGGTAGGGTGTGGTGGCTCACACCTGTAATCCCAACATTTTGGGAGGCCGAGGAAGGCAGATCACCTGAGGTCAGGAGTTTGAGACCAGCCTGGCCAACATGGTGAAACACTCATCTCTACTACAACAATTAGCTGGGCATGGTGGTGGCGGACTACACACACACACACACATTACTAATGCCATGTCTTCTTTCATATTGCTCCTTTGTGAAATGTCTCAAATTCTATCTTGAATACAGTAAAAGTTCTATCTCAATAAATGTAAATTGTTTCTTGTGAATTCACTGTATTTCCAGCTGTTTTCCTACAATCATCTCTCACTTTGTACAAGAATTGTTACATGGAACAAAATGTTACACAGTAAATGGAATTTCTAGTCATTTTATTAGTAAGCAGTCCTTCTGTAAAAGTTAATTATTAATTTTAACTTATAATCCACATAAATTTGGTTTTTTATATATTTCAGTATGCTGAAAATACACCTTCACTAATATCTTACGGAGAACAAGATAAAATATATCACAGTTATAACAAAGAGATAAGTAAAGTAAGATTAAATCTCTCTGTTAGTAACTGCTCTGTTACTAATTAGGCCGGGCGTGGCGCCTCACGCCTGTAATCCCATCACTTTGAGAGGCCAAGGGAAAAGGACTGCTTGAGCCCAGGAGTTCAAAACCAGCCTGTTCAACATAGGGAATGGGATCTCCTCCCTATTAAAAAAAAAAAACAAGCTGGGTGAGGTGGCTCACACCTGTAATCCCAGCACTTTGGGATGCTAAGGAGGCCAGATCAGGAAGTCAGGAGACCAAGACCAGCCTGGCCAACATGGTGAAAACCCATCTGTACTAAAAACACAAAAATTAGCTGGGTATGGTGGTGTGAGTCTGTAATTCCAGCCACTTGGGAGGCTGAGGCAGAAGAACTGCTTGAACCCAGGAGGTAGAGGTTTCAGTGAGCCGAGATTATGTCACTGCACTTTAGCCTGGCAACAGAGTGAGGATCCACCTAAAAAAAAATAGCCTGGCATGGCGGCATCTGTGGTCCCAGCTATTCACAGGAGGATGAGGTGGGAAGATCACTTGATCCCAGGAGGTCAAAGCTGCAATCAAGCCACTGAACTGACCACAGCCTGGGTGACAGAGTGAAACCTTGTCTCAAAAAAAAAAAAAAAAAAAAAAAAAATCCCTCATTAGGTTTTGCCTCAAAAACACAAAAAAGGGCACTTCCTCATTTGAATTCCCAAGACTTTAGATTCACCCTCATTACATACCACAGGCCATTGCCAAATTATAGAACCTTGATGTTGATGGATACCCAATTTCTATCAAAAGCCTATTTTCCTCTTTAAAAAAATTATTCATTTATAATCCTTTGGATATATACTCAGTAATGGGATATGCAACAATCTTGCATGTTCTTCACATGTACCCCAAAACATAAGACCTAACACCATAAAAACCCTAGAAGAAAACCTAAGCAAAACCATTCAGGACATAGGTGTAGGCAAGGACTTCATGACCAAAACACCAAAAGCATTGGCAACAAAAGCCAAAATAGACAAATGGGACCTAATTAAACTCCACAGCTTCTGCACAGCGAAAGAAACAGTCAATAGAGTGAATCGGCAACCAACAGAACGGGAAAAAGTTTTTGCAGCCTACCTGTCTGACAAAGGGCTGATATCCAGAATTTACAACGAACTAAAACAGATTTACAAGAAAAAAACAAACAAGCCCATTCAAAAATGGGCGAAGGATATGAACAGATACTTTACAAAAGAAGATATACATGAGGCCAACAAGCATATGAAAAAATGCTCATCATCACTGGTCATTAGAGAAATGCAAATCAAAACTACATTGAGATACCATCTCACACCAGTTAGGAAGGCGATCATTAAAAAATATGGGGACAACATATGCTGAAGAGGATGTGGAGAAATAGGAACACTCTTACACTGTTGGTGGGAGTGTAAATTAGTTCAACCGTTGTGGAAGACAGTGTGGCAATTCCTCAAGGACCTAGAAATAGAAATTCCATTTGACCCAGCAATCCCATTACTGGGTATATATATCCAAAGGATTATAAATCGTTCTACTATAAGGACACACGCACACGAATGTTCATTGCGGCACAGTTTACAATAGCAAAGACCTGGAACCAACCCAAATGCCCATCGATGATAGACTGGACAGGAAAAATGTGGCACATATACACCATGGAATATTATGCAGCCATCAAAAACGATGAGTTCGAGTCCTTTGTAGGGACATAGATGAACCTGGAAACCATCATTCACAGCAAACTGACACAAGAACACAAAATCAAACATCACATGCTCTCACTCATAGACGGGTGTTGAACAATGGGAACACATGGACACAGGGAGGGGAGCACTATACACTGGGGTCTGTTGCAGGGGAGTTGGGGGGACAGCGGGGGGTGGGGAGTTGGGGAGAGATAGCATGGGGAGAAATGCCACATATAGGTGAAGGGGAGGAAGGCAGCAAATCACACTGCCACGTATGCACCTATGCAACAATCTTGCATGTTTTTCACATGTACCCCAAAACCTAAAATGCAATTCAAAAAAAAATCTAAAAATAAAAATAAAATAAAATAAAAAATAACAATTAAAAAAAAATAAATTATTCATTTATAATAATTTAATTATAAATAGTATAATTTAAATAATAAATTTAATTGGCAAATTAAAATTGTATGTTTATAGTGTACAAAATGGTGTTTTGAAATATGTATTCACCGTGGAATGGCTCACTTGAATTAATTAGCGTATGCCTTGCCTCACATACTTATTATCTTTTGTGGTGAGAACACTTCAAATCTGCCCACTTAGTGATTTTCAAGTATACTTTGTTAATAACTACAGACACCTTGTTGTACAATACATCTCTTGAACTTATTCCTCCTTTCTAACAGAAATTTTGTATCATTCGACCAACATCTCTCCAACCCCCAAACTCAGTCCCTGGTAACTACCATTCTACCTTCTACTTCTATGAGTTTAACAATTTTAGATTACACATATATGTGAGATCGTGCGGTATTCGTCTTTCTCTGGTTGGTTTCTTTCACTTAACATAATATCCTCCAGTTTTATCCATGTTGTTGCAAATTACAGGATTATTTTCTAAAGTTACATTTATGGAAGATGGAAGGACAGGCAATCCATTCATTTCTGTAAAATCTATTTATGTCATATATTGAATTAAGCTAGACTGCTGCAGAAATTCATACTTGGATCTTACCATCTAGTCCCACATAGAGTTACACTTTGATTTCATTTTGTAAGCTTTCATCAAAAGCTACTACAACCAAGAGTTTTATGAAACCTACTATTACAGTTGCCATATAAATGACACCGAGGACCACGTAGAGCTACATATGGGGAATTTCTTACAGAATAGGACTGTGATTATCACACCTTGAGAAAAGATAAACTGAGAGACATGCTGAGCATTTTCATGCAGATGTTAAGAACAGTTTGAATAAGCCATATAGTGAATTACAGATAACTTTGTACTGCTATTGAAACCTGGCTGCTAAACTTGCTCTTCCTAAGCAAGATAACGCAGATGCATCAACAACAAATCATCAAGTAGACCTCATTCATCATAGTGTGTGTTAGGAATGAGCAGACCAAGGCCAATTTCAGCATTTACAGCTGACAGAGGTGGGCCTTGATCTGATGGACAGACAGGCAGGGAGGGGATAAGCAGATGGTGAGAATGTTGTGGAGAACATTCTGCCTCTTATGCTATGAGACTCAACTTGAGCCTGGCAGCAACGGGGTCATATTGTCCCGTGGAAGAATGCCAGGACTGATGAGCATCCAGCTCCAGGATCGGACGTAGGAGGACAGGTTAGGAAGAGAGAGGTTTCACCACGTATTACTTTTTTTGTTCTTTTGTTTTCACCACATTTTTCTTTATCCTCTCTGTATAATAAATACAACTGTATACTACCAAGTGCCTGATGTGTTGGATGTTTAATCTGATTAATCTATCTGAAGTAGAAGAATCGAACTAGACTTCAGTACTTCTAGAGATCAAAGAAGTCACTCATAATAGAGACAGTATTCTTTATTTCATGTCTAGGTCTCACTGGTCTTGATATTCTTTTCTGGTTTCTACCTTCTCTGGTCTTAACTTATTTTTACTTTTTTATATTTCTTTGATTATGTATGTTCTTAGAAGGCTTTGCACATTTTCTTGTAAAAAGAGGCAGAAGGTGGACAGATGGAAGGACGAATGGCTAAATGTATGAATGGCAGAAGGGCAGACATGGACTGTCAGACAGGTCAATGGCAGTACTTGTTAAATGGTTGAAATAACTAGTAAATAAAGTGATTAAATGATATTGACTCTTTCATACTAACCGTAAGTGGTTTCAGTACTAGTACTAAACACTTGGTTAATTCTGTAAATGCATGCATGTACGCACACACACATATTCATGCATTCATGACATAAGTAAGCAAAAGCAGTAGGAATACCTCATCTTGTCCACTGCCATCTCCTTGAGACGTTCCTTCCTCGTCTAGGGCCAGCTGAAGCTCATTATTAACCTGGTCTAGCTCCTCACCATTTTCTTCATCAGTGACTCCATTTACACGACCAGGGCCTGCACGCTCCTCACTGTGATCCAGAATCTCCTCAACTTGCTGAGGGGCATCTGTAGCCTTCCCACCTCCTTCCTCTTCCAGGTCACCATTCATTCCTGAAAAGTCTTTGTTCCGTTCTGCAACCTTGTTTGCCTTCTCTCCATCTTCTTCCTCATCGACTATTTCTGCTAGCCTCTGATGGATCAAAAGGAATAATGGATAAAAATAAAAAGCATAGTAGAAAATTTCCACCGCACATCATAGTAATGTAATACTTATTACAGTCAAGTAAAACCTCCTTACATTTGCATAGTACTTTACAGTGTAGAATGCGCTTACGTTTACTGAGTACTTACCATATGCCACATGTGACAAGTATTCCCTCATTTAATCCTCACAACAATTCTTTGAGAGTGGTATCATTCCCATTTTGCAGATGAGAAAACTAAACAGGAAGAGCCCAAGATCCCATAGGAAGAGCCAGAGTTTTAACTAAACCTGTGACTCCAGAACCCGGGCTCCCCAGTGGCAGACAGAAAACCAAACCGCAGGGTCCTTGGCCAGCGTCTAGTAAAGTGCGTGGCCCAGAGGAGGTGGTTTAAAAAAAAAAAGTCTTTGTGCAGAGATTATCATTCTCAGTGCTAAGGATGAGGGCAATGGCACCAGGCTGTGAATTCATGTTTTCTGATGTGGAATTTAGACAGCTTTCCCCACAATGCCTGAGGAAGCTGACAGGTTATCTCTAAACACAATAATTGATTGTCCTGCAGATCTAAGGGCAAGAAAGTGTAGTGGCTCACGCCTATAATCCCAGCACTTTGGGAGGCCAAGGCGGGTGGATCATGAGGTCAAGAGATCGAGACCATCCTGGTCAACATGGTGAAACCCCGTCTCTACTAAAAATACAAAAAAAAAATTAGCTGGGCACGGTGGCGCGTGCCTGTAATCTCAGCTACTCAGGAGGCTGAGGCAGGAGAATTGCCTGAACCCAGGAGGCGGAGGTCGCGGTGAGCCGAGATCGCGCCATTGCACTCCAGCCTGGGTAACAAGAGCGAAACTCCGTCTCAAAAAAAAAAAAAAAAAAAAGAATAATAAATGCTGAAGTATTTTATAAGCCTTAATCAAACATTTTACTGTTCTACTGTTATTTGGATACACACAAATCTGCTTCAAGACGGAACAGGAGGCCAACTTCCAGAGTCAAGACTTTGGAGAAAAACCCAGGTTCAAGTCCTGGCCAGGCACTTACTGGCTGTTACCTAACTTTGGTGAGTTTCAGATACACCATTTGTAAAATGGAAATGTAACAAAACTTCCATGGAGATCAAATGAGAAAAGTTATAAAAAGTATCATAGTTTCTGGCACATCATAGATCCTAAAAATCATGGAAATCTCTTCCCATTTGTTACAATAATTCTTTCTTGGAGCTACCATATTTCTTCAATGCTATCAGTAAAATCACAGTTTTGTGTTAATCGTAGGGTAGAAAGATTTGATGTTAGATCTCATTATTGCCTCTGTCTAGCTGCCTGACAATGGACAGGTCACTTAATTCTCCTTCCCTGTAAAATGAGAGTTTGGAACCCAATTATCCCTGACTCCCCTTTCAACTCGAGAAGCCCAGCTCTTCTAACTGACCAAACAATTGACCAGACTTCTGTAACATTACAGAAGTTAACATAATGCTTTCAGTTTTGGAAGTAAAGAAGGAAGGAAATGAAGGGGAGTAGACTGAAAGTTTGGAATAAATTCCACACATTATTTTGAAGAAGAAAGAGCTGGAACTAATAGTAATTCTCATCGTCTGTCAGAGATTAAGTCTCAGATTTAATTATGTGCTATAGCTGGCCTAGAGCCAGAACCTGAGCAACGCCATTTTATAAGACAAAGCTGTGTCTCCAAAAATGAGTTGTAATAACTGCCCCATTCTCCTTGCAATAACTGCTGACTTGGTTTCTGTAAATAAGACTGCTAGTCTGCTCTGGATAATGTCCACCAGGTGAAGTTGTTTACCTTTCTCATCAGTAACTGATAGAATTGCTGGCCTTTGCTTATCAGAATGCACAGCCCAAGCTAATCTCATCTTGGCCCCTGTGAACTAAGATCTGTAATTTCCACCGGTACCCAAACCATATGTAAACTAACGTTTATCTTGACTTTTGTCGGTACCCAATATGTAAACTAATGTTTGTCTTGACTTTTGTGAATCATTTATGTAGCAATTAAAGTGACAATAAGCCCCCGAGCCCTCGGAATGTCCGGAGGCCCCCACCCCCTGTCCCTGCCCAGGAGATGATTTACAGAATCCACCAGCCCTCGGAATGTCTGGGGCCCGTTGATCCCCCTCCCCATTCCTCAACCCCACTCCCAAGGTGGTCTTTCGGGTATAAAAAGCCTTGACACTCCCCCCTCGGGGCCGTGGGTTAGAGAGACGTGAGTCCTCCGCGGTCGCCAGCAATAAAGACCCTGCAATTTGGCATACTTTTGTCTTGGTGAATTATTTTAATCTCGCATCCCAATACTACAATTATATACCACCAAATATATATTTTTTAAAAGAAGGGAAAAAAATAGTTGTTCTTAGATATTGGAAAAGCCATAGTGTTTGTCATTATGCAGATTAAAAGATGCCATGAGGTTGAGCTGTTCAAATTTTATTTGGATGTAAAAGGTCAAATAGTGGAGAGTCCTAGCTATCCCTGAGCATGTCATCAGGGTGGATCCCTCACAAATGCAGAATGCTGGACAGAAACTCAGGTCCAGAGGGGGATGGATCTGCCAGCTGGTGCTAAAAGGCAAAAGATGTACAAACACAACTCACAACGCTTGGTAAGAAGTTTCTGGTGTTTAATGTATGTGAGCTAAATGAACGAAAATGAGAAAAGTCTCCAATCTCTAACAAAGAGAGTAACATTTCCAGTCTCCCTACCAGACTCTTGTCTCACCCTCTCTCCAAAGGAACAAGCTTAGCAAGGCACTGAGACACACACACACACACACACACAATTGAAGTGATAAGGAGAGGAGAGCTTGGCAAGGGAAAGATCAGCATTGTCATTATAAAAACAAAACGGAGAATACATCACACATGAAAATGGGTTGCGTTTCTACATTAACAGAAAGGACGTTACAGAAACAATTTCATTTACAATAGCATCAAAAAGAATAAAATACTTAGGAATTAGCAAAGGAGGTGAAAGACTTGTGCAATTAAAACTACAAAACATTGCCAAAAGAAAATTTAAAAGACATAATAAATGGCATAATAAAAGGCATAATAAACATGTCCCATGTTCATGTATTAGAACAGTTAATATTGTTAAGACGTCAATATTACCCAAAGTGATCTACAGATTCAATGCAATCCCTGTCAAAACTCCAGTGACGTTTTTTGCAGTAAGAGAAAACCCATCCTGCAATTCAAATGGAGTCTCAAGGGACCCTGAATGGCCAAAACAATTTTGAAAAAGGACAAAGTTGGAGAATTTCCACCTCTTTATCTCAAAGCTTATTGCAAAGCTATAATACCAAAACCAGAGTGGTCCTGGAATTATGACAGACGTATAGACCAATGGAATAGAACAGCGAGTCTAGAAATAAACCTTCACATATACGGTCAAATGGTTTCTGACAAGGGTGCCAAGACCATTCAGCAGAGAAAGGACAGTCTTTCAACAAATTGTGCTGGAAAGGACAGGGTGCCAAGACCATTCAGCAGGGAAAGGACAATCTTTCAACAAATTGTGCTGGAAAGGACAGTCTTTCAACTGGGTACCTACATGCAAAAGAATGAAGCTGCATCCTTACCTAACATATATACAAAAATTAACTCCAAATGAATGAAAGACCTGAATTTAAAACCTAAAACTATAAACCCTTAGAGGAAAACATCGGGCAAAAGCTTTATGGCATTGGATTTGGCAATGATTTCTTAGACATGGCACTAAAGACATAGGCGACAACAAAATACATAAATGGGACTTCATAAAAATAAATCTTTGCACTTCAAAAGACAGTACCAACAGAGTCAAAAGGCAACTCACAGAATAGGAGGGAATGTTTGCAAATCATTTATCTGACAGGGGCTTGATATCCAGAACATACAGAGAACACCTAAAACAATAACAACAGAAAGTTTCATTCAAAAATGTGCAAAGGACTTGAATAGACATTTCTGCAAAGAAGATATACAAATGGCCAATAATCACATGAAAAGATCCTCAATGTTACTAATAATTAGGGAAATGCAATTAAGACTACAATAAGATACTACCTCACACTCATCAGTATGACAATAGATAAATAATAAATAAATAACAGAAGAAAATAAGGCAAGGATGTGGAGAACTGGAACTCCTGGGCATTTTTGGCGGAGAAGCAACATGCTACAGCCACCTGAAAAACAGTATGGTGCTTCTCCCAAAAGTTCAAAACAGAATCACTAAATGATCTAGCAACTCCGCTTCTGGGTAAACACCCAAAAGAACTGAAAGCAGGGTCTTAAAGAGATATTTGTACACCCAAGTTTATAGCAGAATTATTCAAAATAGCTGGAAATATGGAAGCAACCCATATGTTCATCAATAGATGAGTGGATAATCAAAATGTAGTGAATCCGTACAATGGAATCTTGTTCAGCCTTACAAAGAAAGAAAATCCTGATACAAAATGGGTGAAACAGAGATATTATGCTAAGTGAAATAAGTGAGTCACACAAAAGGCAAATACTGTATGATTCTACCTATGTGAGGTACATAGAGCAGTCAGACTCACAGAGACATAGAGTAGAATGGTGGTTGCCAGGCTGAGGGCAGGAGAAATTGGGAGTTCCTATTTAATGGGTATGGAGTTTCAGTTTCGCAAGACAAAAAGAGTTTCGGAGCTGGCTGGTGGCGGTGGTTACACAACATTGTGAATGTATTTCATACCACTGAACTGTATGTACACTTAAAACTGGTAAAGATGATAAATATTGCATTATGACTAAATTACCACACACAAAAAAATAGAGCAGAAAGTAATGTCCTGAGCCAAAGATTACATTTCTGCATCACTGAAGAGCAAGGACTTCTAGGGAGTTCAGGAAAGGAGCCCGCACCAGGAAGGCAAGAGTTTTCCTTTACCAAGACACTAAGACAGAGAGGGGACTTCCAAGGGGATGGAAAGAATAACAAACCCGCCTAGAGAAAACAGTGGATGGCTCCCCACAAACATGTCAGAAGAAGCCAGGAAAAGGCCTGCAGACCTTTGGCCCACAGACAAGTTTCCTTCCGTGGACTCTGCAGGATGGCATACATGGACATTGTGGGACCCTGAGATACACGTAGGGGACTCTCAGGCCTCATTGCTTCAGTGATTGGGCCTAGGGCACCCATCTGTGTTAGGCAGTACTTCCAGTTCCCAATTCAGAGATAAACACCACTGTCTCTGAGATCAAAGAGTGCTTCCAGGTGGGGCGTTTGGCCAGAGACTTCTACAACTCTGTGTCAACAGTGTTTGCAGGTAGTGACAGGTGAGAAAGGAGGGGCAAACGGAAGTGCAAACGCTGAGGACCCCTCTGTGCCAGACATCACACTCAGCATTTCATGCAACTCTCACAACAGCCCTATGAGTTACATTTCTTATACCTGTTAGACAAACAGAGAAAATGAGAAGTCGCTTCACACTTCCCACATCACAGGGCAGGTGACCAAGTAGGGCTAGGGTGTAAACCAAAGGCAGTCTTATCCCACAGTCCTAGTAACTTCCCTTAAATTAATAACCAAACAAAGTGCTACTGTAAGGACACTCACAGGTACTTTCAATGGCCAGAAAATATGAGATCTGCAGTAGGCAACATTACTTTTACTGTGTAAAGAGTTACTGACCTGAGGCCAGGCATGGTGGCTCACGCCTGTAATCCTAGCCCTTTAGAGGCAGACTGCTGAGCCTGGAAGTCCAAGAACACCCTGGGGACAACATGATGAAACCCTGTCTCTACTAAAATACAAAAAATTCGCCGGGCTTGGTGGTACAATCCTGTAATACCAGCTACTCAGGAGGCTGAGGCAGGAGAATTGCTTGAGCCTGGGAGGTGGAGGTTGCAGTGAGCCAAGGTCACGCCACTGCGCTCCAGCCTGGGTGACAGAGCAAGACTCCATCTCAAAAAAAAGAATTACTGACCTGGAAACAAAATATTTTGGGGATTTCTATCGCTGACTTTTGGTGTGATCTAGGAAGGAAAACATTATAAGGATTGTCTAGCAGAGTACCTGAAGCAGTATAGAACAAAACCCCCAAAACACGACAGCACTAATGGCCAATAGATTTCTTTTTAAATTACCTCCGACAATTGAATAATTGTAAAACACTCTCCTAGAAATGGTTTTGATCCTTACCATGCCTAAACTTGCCCTATTATTCAGAGCAACTTTTTTTAGTTTTAAAGAGAAGTTTTATAGAATTTCTTAATAAAATAATTAATAACAAAAAACTTGTAATTTACTGTAATAGTTTAGGATTCTGGATACGGTCCTCACCTCTCTGAGGATGTATCACAAGTGCTTGCTAAGGATGTTAAGGTGATCACACCTAAGTAAGAAAATGTCTATTTTCCTTCCCTGATATCCGGATTTATACTTAAAATGGCAAAATAATGTGTTATTGTTTAATTTTTAGTTTTATGTTTCTCAGCCTTATCTCTTAATTTATCTAGAATTCCCAAACACATAGACATTTTTTTCTCCTTTTAATGCAAATGGCTGATATATACCCTAATTTCTTTTTAGGGAAGAAGACAACTGGTTCTAAGTTCAGGCCCTGACTCTGAGCCATTATTACCGCCAGTACTAATAAGAAGTATTGCACTTTCATCCCATTATTCCTATTAAACTTCCCCAGCACAGCTATTTTAGTAGTCATTAAATGAAGCCACATCTGGTTAGCTCAACTTTAAGAAATACAAGATTATGGTGCTGAAATACCAATATGATCAATTTAAATAAGACTATAATATTAGTTAAAAGGCTTATAATCCTTTAAAATATCCTGAGTCTGAAACAAAATTTATTATTACAATGACACTACAATTCAGGGCAAAAAAAATGCTGCTATGACAAATCTGTAATGAATAAATGAAAAGCAATGTGCTTTTTGGTGTAATCTCCTTTGAAGCAGACATTAAATTATTAAAGATGTTTCCAGTGTATACATCAATCAAATCATCCCCAGAAGGAACACTGGGTTTTACACCCATCCATCCATCCACACACACACACACACACACACACACACACACACAAATATACACACACAGATAAAATCTATACCACGGTGAGAGTCTGCAAAGAAGGAAAAGAGCACTCCTTCTTCTACATAACTATTCTTTAGGATAAAAAAGAAATACAAGAGGCAAAAGTGGAACAAGTTGCACCTTCCTCCACCCCCTCACTCCTCTCTCACTGTAGAAAAACTACTGAAGAGGAATCTGGTACCCCTCACACAAACTCCGAGCTATTACCAACCCTGGGAAGCTCTAGTCCATTTAGACCGTTGGGTCTGACTCACATGGCCTAATCATCCTCACTCTCACTTATGTCTATTCTTTGCTTCCAAGTTCCCTGGCGTCCATGTTTCACAACAAGTTTACCACCCAATAGCTTGCGGTTGTTGTTTCCAAACTACTATCTACTAATACTTTCAAAAGTAATATGAATGTACAGATGAGACACTAAACAAGGATAACTTCCATACATAAGTACACGCACCTAAGCAAAAAATGACTCTATCTTCCATTGGAATGACAGGCTGGCAGCGGCCAGTTATGGATGCAATAAATAATGCCAAACATTAGTTAGCATATTGTGCTTCTCAGAGCTCTTTCACATACAGCGGTCACCATAGTAACGAGGCACCTGACTAAGGCTGACCCCTAATCTATAACCAGTGGATAAAGAGGCAGAGGGGCTGCTGGGCGGAGCTGGGAGCCATGTCTCTGCTTTTCTCCCCGGTCTGCTCATCACTGATTATGTTTCTTACAGACTCAGACTTGAAAAGCTGACTCTGCTCCCTTAATGTTATCCTTTTCATCTGTTAAGCAGTATCAAATCAGAGACAAACCCCATCTTCCCACTTTTTTGGGCTGAAATGTGCCCTCTCTCTTAATTCTTATGTCAAAGTCTTAACCCCAGTACCTCATAATGTGACTGTATTTGGAGGCGATTACGTAAAAACTAGGTCATGAGAGTGGGCCCTAATCCTATCTGACTCATGTCACGCCAAGAAGAGAGGCCTGAGAACAACCCCGCCAACACCTTGGTCTCAGACTTGGGGCCTCCCATTACCCATGTCGTGCCTTACACCTTCACCCAGGATGCCCTTCTTCCCCGTGGGTGGAACCACCTTCTCCAGAAAGCCTTCCTGCTTCCTCAGGTGACTGTCACTCCTCACCTGTGCCCTTCTAGTACTTTTAGCGAATATAAATTGCTATTGAGTAGATACCCCAAAATATTTGGAATGATTATAGAATAAAGGGGAAATATCAGCCCTGGCACTATGGAGGCCTTCTGGAAGTTTCTTGAAGGGCTTTCTATTATTTATCTTTGTTCCTATCACCACTGACTCTGGATATTCATCTTCAGCAAGACACAAATGTACCTCTCACAGGTAAAAGCCTCATATGTGTCTTCAAGAAGGCACTGATGACAAGGCTCACATTTATTCAGAGCCCACCAGGTGCCTGGTACTATGGCCTAAGCACCTCATATGCATAATCATATTTCCACTAACCTCACAACAATTATTTGAGAAAAACACCATTATGATCCTAATTTGCAGACAAGGAAACTGACGCATAGGGAGTTAGGTAAACTTGTCCAAAATTCCTCAAGTAGTGATAAAAGGATTTGAATTCTTCGACCATTAGATTGTAATAAATATTTTCCTAAGATAAAGTACAGAGGAAACAAATATTTATGCTAAATTCAACGGATGTTCAAGAGTTACTTCCAGCCTAGTGGCTCCTAGGCCAGTGCCTCACTGTCGCCTGGGGATCTTGTTAAATGCAGAGTCTGAGACACAAGTTTGGAGGCTCTGCCTCTTTCACAGCTTCTGTGATGCTGACAATGCTGGTCCCCAGATAAGACTGGGCACAGTAGGGCTGTAAATCACGTATAACACAGTATGCTCGTGAATATCCCACTTAAAAAATCATTTTGGGTTAACAGTTCTCGTTGTAATGGCGCCCTGAAATCACGTCTATTTAAATGAAGGTTGCATTTTGATCTTAAAAATTACCAATTTACTGAAAGTTGGAAAACAATGGAAGGACTGACTGCTGACAATGATTTCTGGCCATAAAGACGGTTCTACAAGATTTATTCTAATTACATCACCATGCCACTGTTTATTAAGAGTCAATGTCAAAAAGAAACCCATCACCGCAAAAGCAATAAATCAGAAAGATTTTATATTTTATATTTTTATACTTTATGCTCAAAGTCTTCACCCCTCTGACATTTATGTCAAATTTCAGTCAATTTTGTGATCACAATTTTTAAGAGAACCTGTTTTCAGGTAGAAATTGTTTCTCTAAGGAGTACATACATCTTGAAACTTCAGGACTAGCTCATGCCTATGAGTAATTGTGTAATAGTATACTCTGTATAAAGCACAATTCTTCTGTTTCACTGGAGTCAAAAAAGGGTATTCATTATATTCTGTCTTAAATCCCCATTAAACTAATGTACATAGTAGTATAACAATGATCACAGATGTCATTTAAACTTAGATGATTCCAGCCTCACAGCCTCTCTGGCACGCATCCAGAGTGCAACTAGATTAATGGGCATGTTACACAGATTAAAAATATATGTACAATTACAGACAATACGTACCCTTAAACAGACAGGTTTTTGTAAGAAAGTCAGGACTTCTACCTTTTAAGAAACACATTATTTATTATAAGTAATTGCTCCTAATATGTCTTATTAGAAAAGCTATGCCAGATTTTCTCCTTAACATGACACCAGCGTTGGCATTTTGAGTGCATTTTGCCTGAGTTTGCCTCCATGTGTACCTTGCTATTTATTTTGTAACTGACATTCTGAGAAAATGGTTGATTTGGATGGGAA
Source organism: Aotus nancymaae (assembly GCF_030222135.1). Lineage (NCBI taxonomy): Eukaryota > Metazoa > Chordata > Mammalia > Primates > Aotidae > Aotus > Aotus nancymaae. The sequence goes on from NW_026988465.1 coordinate 20,983,594, forward strand.
GACAGAAAAGGTCTGGTAGTTATTATCACTGGCTACATCCTAGCGGGGATGGCTCAGGGGAAATCGTTAAGTATTCAGGTTTTCAAGAGAATATGCATGCAGTTACTAAGGTTAACTCAGGATTCCTGAGTGTAAGGGGAAAGAAGATGGAATATGGAAATTATATGGAAATCAGCCACAAAATATTGAAGGCATCAATTACTTGGAAGGTATTTCCACAGGCAGATGGGGCTGCCCAAATGACTTACACTTTAAACTCATATCACACCTCTGACAGTAACAGCAGCAGCAAAAATTAGAAATGGGGAAAGGCATCTAAGAGCGACCACAGCTAATGTCCAGCCCACTTTAGAAGTAAACGTGATATTTCTTATATTTACATCAGAATTCCTGGGGGATATTATTTTAATGTTTATGGCCTTTGCTATCAAAAATAACAGCACGAGTTAGAATTTTTTAGTCAAGATGTCCTGTCTCACCATGCAGCCCTCCTCCTCATTCACACCCATTATTTCCCTGTCCCTGAAATAACATAGACCTAGAAATTGGAGATCAAAACCAATAAACATGAAAAAGACTACCTTAGATGTCCATTTTTTCCATGTAACATTTACTACATTTGAAATCTGGGGAACGGTGGATTTGTTACAGGTTTTGAGGTAGAAGACATTTCTGTGGATTTTTATGGCAGCATTCAGGCATAGATGCTGAAAATACAGAAGTCATCGTACTTGTTTTTATTATTTCTGTTCCCATGGAAACCAATATCATCTCCTACCCAAGTTGAATGAGGTGTTTTGAAATAATCAGTTTCAACTTTTTATGATAGCAAAGTACCACTTCTTGTTTTCAGCTTTTAGAGGCTCACTTTCACAAAAAACAAGGCAGGGAGGTTAGATGTGGTTTGAAAGCACAAAGACCTACAAAAAGGGTGGTTATATTCAGAGACACGACCCTGTAAGTACAGAAGAAGACTGCATCTGTGGCCAGTCGCCTGGAAGTTGTCTCACCCGGGACCCGGAAGCCCCACCAGTTCCTGTGACACCCATATGAAAATATATGATAAAATGAAAACGTACTTAAATGCCATGAGAATATTTAATTATCATTAGAAAAAAATTCCCCACCAAATTTTTTCAAGTTACAAGTAAATGTTGATTTTCTTTCACTGATATCAGAAATCCCTGAGGGCTACACTTTAATGTTTAACACCATTTCTATCATTGAAATACAAATCTACAAACATGATGCCACAAAAAAGCCTTACTGATGATGCATAGAGAAATGAAGAACTCTGATCATTCTGATTCTAACCCTTTCAGCCATGTGCAATGCTTGTAGTGCCTAATGCGAATATGATTCAGTAAGAGATTAAACTGAAAATAAAGCATGATTAATACACCAGTTTCACATAATCCCTTTTAGATCAGGAACAGCAGTGAAGGTTGAGTGGTCCTCAGATAGAATACATTGCCCTTTATGGGCTAATTAGAAGCCCCTCATCTTCTCACTTCTCTTCCTTAAGATGTGAAAGGAGAAGACCAAACTGAAGCTAGGACCCCCGTGTTAACTCTACTAGGAGATCATGTCTCTGCGGGAAAATGGCTTTCTCCACTGTGGGGTTTTGTTTCTTCAATGGCAAAATAAGAAGCTTAAGTCAGGTTCCCTTCTGGTTCTAAATATTTTATAATTCTGTTTAGTAAATGCATTTCTCATTGAAGTCAATTTGGGGGCCTGTCACAGAAAGCAGCCTCCTTTATCTTTCTATATATTTTATCATATATGGAAAAGCAACACATAAAGCTCTTCATCTTGCTCACCTTTCACAAAAGGAGCTGCAGGTAGCTGCTGATTCTCCATTAGTAGCAGGTAGAGTCAACGATGAGACCAACTCAGAGCATGGAGAACAAAACTAGGGCAACAGGCATATTTGGTTTTTAAACCTCCTATTTCTGGATATAGCCTCTAACCTGCAGATTCTTCAAAACAGCATTATGTTATGTACATGTAATAGTCGCAAGCTCAAATGATGCTGGGGGCAGGTCAAAAAACATAAATTTATAATTGAAGAGAGAGAATAGCTAATAGGGACTGCTGCAGACTGTGGTAGACTGAAGAACACACTGCCTGCTAGAGAGATGTACATGTTGTCAGCCCTGTGCCAGGCAAAGAAGATTCCCTCATAGCAAATTTGGTCACAGGCTGCCATCCCTACTATGGATTCTCTGAAAACAGCTCTGATGGATCGGGATTAAAGTGGTTTCTTGTTAAACACAACAGACTGAACAAATGGGAGTTTTTTTCTTAGCTCCCTTCAGATGCCCCTCTAAAGCATCAGTAAAGGCAATTTTAAAAGGATGAACCCTTAAGGACACAGAAGAGTAGAAAGGGAATATCAGCCACAAAATTTGGGAAACAGTAAAGCAAATGGTTGTGGGGCAAATGGATGGGTGACGGCAAACCTGAGGAAGCTCAAATTCCAGCCTGCAAAGGAAGCCAAGAGGCAAGCCCCTGCATGCTTAGAAACCTGAAGAAGGCTTGGGGATGGGGGCACCATCTGCCTGTGAAATAAGGGGCACAGATAACTGTGGCTAAAAATAGGTGGATTGGCTCAGAGTCTTTACAAGAAGCAAATAGATCCACCGAGATCACCTCCCTTAAGAAACATGGGAGATTTGCTCTCTGGAGATGTAGAACCTTAGGGAAGCTGGACTCACGTACAGCTGAGAACAAGGGCACTATACTCAAACTGAGAAGAATAAATCTCTTGATTCACATCTCTTTCTCACAGTCAGATCCCAAAATGTTGACAGCTAGGTTTTTATCAACAAGGCAAACGACTGAAAGATTCCTTTCAAAGGAAACAGACCCCAGAAGAGTGATACTTACAGACACTAAAAACTGGAGGAAGTCTGCCAATGAAATGGCCAAAACCAATCACCCTACAGTGACACTTTCTCTGCCTATGCACACTGAGTCCTTCATGCTTCACTCTAAAATCTAACCAGCCAAGGAAAGACTCTGACATGGATACAGAGATCAAAACAGAAAGAGACAAACTAAAAAAGAAACTTAGAAGAAAAAAACATAGTTCAAGAAAGTAAAGTATAAATTAATAGAGCATCAATCCTAGGAGAGAAAAGGGAAGATATCACATTTATAAAACAAGAATAGGATGCTATAAAAATGAACATTCAGAGAATGTGAAAGAGCTCTTAGATGTTAAAAATATAATGACTAGGAAATAATCAAAAGAGGATAAAAGTTGAGGCTTTTTTTTTTTAATGTGAGAAAGTTTTAAAAAAAAATCCATAGAGATGAAAAGTAGGAGAGACAATTAGATAATCACTCTAGGATGCCCTGTATTCAAATTCCTGGACTTCTAGAAAGAGAGTAGGGAAATAAAGAGAAGAAAATTATCAAAGAAACAATATAGTACTTTTTTCCGAAACTGAAAGCACGCATTTTAAGAATTAAAAAGCCCATTGACTACCCAGTCTAATAAGCAAAAAGGCCGACACCAAGACACATAACTGGAAATTTTCAGAATACCAGAAACAAAGAAAACAGTTTAAAAGCCTTCAGAGAAAGAAAAAAAGGTTATGTTGAAAGAAACAGAATGCCATCAAACTTCTCAACTACCATTCTGAATGGAAAGGAAAACTGAGTAATCCTCTCACAATTCTGAGAGAAATTATATCAAACCTAGAATTGTATACCTTGCCATACTTACTGTCAAGTTTGATTAGAGGAGAAAAAAAAGACATTTTCAGACATGCAAAGTCTCAGAACAATGTCTCCTATGAAGCTTTTCTCTGGAGGCAACTAGAGGTGAGTTCCACAAAAAATGAAGGTGAGACCAAGATAGAGGAAGACACAGAATCCAAAAAAATAAGAATCATCCACCGAGGAAGTAAAGGAAATTCTCAAAATAATGGTGAAGAAAAATACCAGGACAACTCTGAAAAGCAGATCTAGAGAACAACTACCAGCTTGAGGCGGCTGACTGGAGGGATTGAGAAAAAATAAAGACTTCAGTATCACTGAATGTGTAGAAGACAGTAAGTTCTTGCAAAGTTTGGAGATGGCTAAGTAATAGGTACATAGAAAACAAAGCAAGTAAAAAAAACAGTCAATTATTAACCGAGGCGAGAGGGAAAAAAGGTTACCCAAGAAAGGAAACATAACTAGAGTACACTAAATGGTTCAACTAAGAATAATACTCACCAAGTAGAAATAATGTACAAATATGAACTTAACCACAAGTATTACAAAATGATAGTGGAAAGAAAAAAGAAAGGGAAAGGCATCTGTATGCGTTTGTATGCATGTGGCCTTGTTTTTGATGGGGGGAAGAGTTTGGTTAGAAAAATCTAAATAATCATCTTCCATAGTAATTAGATAAAAAGTTAATAAATTAAGATATATACAAAGCAAGGCAAATCAAGAAAGTTAATAAAACAAATAAAATCAAGATTTTATCAAATTTGAGATACCACTCAATTAAAGGGATCTCCATTCTTTTATGTACATCTAAAAATAAAATAATTTTTAAATTAAAAATTTAATTAAAATAATTTTTTAAATAATTTTAAATTAAACTATGAGATGCCATCACTTGTAAGAACCAAGTGCCTCAGAGCTATTAAAATGGGGAACAGATTAGAAATAAAGCAGTATTCCGTAAGAAATAGTTTAAATCAGGTAACTAGATGAAACAGAAACTGTGGTGAGGAGGGGTGTGGCAAACGGTTGCTATTTTTGTTATAATCTTTGTTGAACTGATTGACGTTTAAAAATATGTGTACAATTTTTATTAAAAATAAATTTTAAACAAATAAGAAAATAGAACATATCACAGCCTCCAATTTAAAAAAGTATCTCACTGTTTTAATGTTCATCATGCTGGATTAAATGCTATTTAATGAAACTACTTAGCATAAAAATGTTTTTCAATTCTCATTATTTTACTAGTCAAAATCAACTACAAATAGGAAAAGCAATAAACAATCAGAAATCACTCCAAAGTTACTATCTCCATCTTCTGCTCAGTTCTGTCGAATTAAACTCCAAAAATACAATTGCATATTTGGTTATTTCATAATTATTGGCCCATGTTTCTGAAATGGTGACTTCTCTTGCCTGATCCTTAATTACCAGGGCAGTTTACTTACCTAAACGAAGCAGACTCATTTCTTACTTCCTTAGCTTGGAAAAGCACCATCTTATAAACAGGGCATATTGACACAGGGTCATGAGTGCCAGAGTATAATCACCGGCATCAGCTAATCAGGGACGTGTTCCACTGCTGATGGCCAACCCCAGACTGATTCGGAACATGCATACACAAAACAGGTTACTTTTGAAAAAGTATCTTAGGCTTATTAGACCTAAACTCACCTCTAGGAAAAGACATTTGTTCTGGCCTCCCCAAATGCATGCTAGAATGTGAACATCTTCAGTTTGGGCATGGGTGTCGAAGTGCTACCAGATCCATCATCCTTAACCTGTCTCTAACCAATGAAAAGAGTTTGGACCTTGGGGCAGAGCTCAGACTGTTTCTTAGCTGGAGTTAGTCCACAATGCCCCATAACATACACATGCAAATACACCTGTATGTACACACACAAACATGCATGCTAGATGGTACCAGGAGAGGCTAGCAAGGACTATGAAAGGTCTCAAGTCATACCCTGCTAGCAAGAGACAGTTAGCATGCCATAGTTTCATGAGTGCTGGCCAAAAACGTGAGACTACTGAGTCAGTGACAAAGGACTTTATTGCTCATGCAATAGCAGTAGCCAAAATATCAGCATCTGCACCCAAGGCCCAATTCCCACAATGAGAAGGGGGCTAGGTATGCACACAGTCCTTTGCATTTCAGGAGAAGAACCTCAAGCTTAGGGCACCCAAACTTTTTTTCAAATATTGTTATAGTAAAATATACATTACATAAAATTTACCATTTTAACCACTCAAGTGTACAAGTCAATGGCATTAAGTCTTTCACAATGGGCAGTAAACCTGCCTGACCTTTACACCATCGGAGGACATTGTCTTTATTATGTTGGACAATAAAGAAACCTGGCCTTTGCCCCAGAGCAGAGTTTCTCAATCTCAGCTCCAGTGACATTCTGGGCTGCATATTTTTTTGTTGTGAAGACTGTCATGTGCATTACAAGATTATTAACAGCAGCCCTGGCCACCGCCAACTAGATGCCCATAGAACACCCCCAGTTATTACACCAAAAGTGGTCCCAGAATTCGCTGTATGTCTCCTTGGAGGCAAAATCACCACCAGTTGAGAACAGTTGTTCCAGAAGAAGTCACTCTCTTTGTCTTCCAAGGCCATTCACTATACAAATATCCCTGAAGAGACGGTCCAGAACAAAAGCCAGCAGTGCCTCTGCTCACAAGATGTGCAGAATCACAACAGACCCGTGGAGAACTGCCTCCCAATGAAAGCCTTGACGCTGACTTCTAAAACTTAATCTGCTTCTCAGGAATGGATAAATAACGGCCAATTTGCACATTATACTTACACACACACACACACACACACTCTCTCTCTCTTCCTTCTTCATGGCCCTTTGACTAAAATTACAACACAGATCACTTAGATGACAGGAAAATAGTCCAAAGGCATTAACTAGCTAATGGTCTTACAGGGAGTGTATTTAAGTACCTTTTCTAGCTAAGTCAAGTAGTAGACCATGACTATATTTTCTTTTTTAATTAGAATTTTGTTTTCCTTTCTGGGTTAATAACTGGCTTTCTTTTTTTTAATGTAATGCTCTCCCCTCAGATCACTCCTCTGTCTTTAAGTTCAACAGACTGCATTTAAGTCCCATTTCCTCTAATTAATGTTGTACAGCCTTGAGCAAGTAATTTCACCTCCATGAGCTCACTTCCTTTATATATTTATAGACAGATGGATACAGAGAGACCATTGAGACCTAGCTGGTTTCTTTTTATATACAGTCTTGCTGTACCATCCAGGCTAAAGTCAAGTGGCACAATCTTGGCTCACTGAAACCTGTGCCTCCCAGATTCAAGCGATTCTTGTGCCTCAGCCTCCCAATTACCTGGAATTACAGGCGCACGTCACCACACTCAGCTAATGTTTTGTATTTTCAGTAGAGACCAGGTTTCACCATGTTGTCTAGGCTGTTCTCAAACTCCTGACTTGAGGTGATCCACCTACCTTAGCCTCCCAGAATTTTGGGATTACAGGCATGAGCCACCACGCCCAGCCCCAACAAGACCTATCTTACAGGGTTGTTTTCCCAAGTATATGAGATAAATAAAAATGCCTAGTCCAGTGCCTGCCACCCAATAGGTACTTAAGCAATGGTAGCGACTGTTTAATGCAGATCACCATTGTGGCCTGTTGCAGAGTTGCTCTTACTGTAATGAAACAAATGGGCTTTCCACTAATTTCTCCACACTTTCATTTAGTTTCTCATGTTATGTATAATAGAGCTGCTTAGGATGTAGAGTAAACATCAGCAGACCATAGAGAATGGCTCTAACCTGACTTCATAAGCACCTCGTACCGAACAGACAGACTAGACAATCCCAATGTGATGACCAAGAGAGTTCAAGAAGAGGGTAATTCTAACCTTTGGTTACCTGGCTTCATTTTCTTCAAGCAGACCCAATTGGTTTCTCAGTATCTCTTGCACACCTGCATTTTAATAAGCTAGCACTCACAAGGTAAATAAGAAATGAAGCCCTGTAGACACGCATCCAAGGCTGTTCAAGTATTATCAGAGATCAATTTTCCCTCCCAACTCCCCTTCCTGAGGATCATCAAACATAAAAGTAAAGAAATATCTCTCACCGATTTGCAAGTTGTTAAGTAAGTGATTAACAGAGAAATTTCTCTTTTGCTAATAATGCTATGATTTTCTCTTAATATTTGACAATGTAACTCTGGAATGTAAATTAGTCTTGGTTTCTGCAGCTATCAGTGTTGTATATACATGATGATCGTGTATACACAGTGATCATGATCATTCTGCTTTGTCTTAAAATATTTAATTATAGCTTCACAGAAGACTTAAAGTTTCATTTTCCCTCAGGAAAAAAATACCTCTAACTTTGATTTATAAAAAATTATTAGTTGTAACTAATCCTGGATAATAAATTGGATTTTTGGAATCTGCGTGATTTTTAGCACGTTAGGCTTTTCATCAGGAAGGCGGCACTTGCAGAAAATGCCCGTGGAATAATCAAGCAGCAGTTTCACTGCTGCACTGTTAAGACAAATACAGTTGAGAAGATAATCTATGGAATTTGTTGGATTGTGAAATTTGCTTTTAGAAAAAGAAATATCATCTAGTAGTCAGAGGACAAGTGGCAGTTCCTAGTGACTTCTCCCCATTCCCCTGAGTCTGGGATTATTTCCCCCTCCTCACCTAAACTCCAATCCTCTACTTAGAATTGTAGGGAAGCTTGCTGAATTATATTAAAAAGCAAAATTAACACTACTTAGTCCATTCTATAAGCATGTGAGTATGTATACATACACACACACACACACACACACACACACACACACAACTCCTGGAAGTACAGTGTTCTACTGGCCTAAGAAAGAAAATCAATACATGCATAGCAAATATTTGAGTTGCATTTATATATGCAATTTCTTTATGGAAAACAAATTCCAACCACAACAATTTCAAGGACCCTAAAGGCATGAACATAATGGCATTTTTAAAAAATGCTTTTCTGAAGATAGGCAAATAGGAACAGCTCTGGTCTGCAGCTCCCAGCGAGATCAACTCAGAAGGCAGGTGATTTCTGCATTTCCAACTGAGGTTCCTGGCTCATCTCTCAGGGACTGGTTAGACAGTGGGTGCAGCCCACGGAGGGCGAGCAGAAGCAGGGTGGGACACCGCCTCACCTGGGAAGTGCAAGGGGTTGGGGAACTCCCTCCTCTAGCCAAGGGAAGCCACAAGGGACTGTGCCATGAGGAATGGCACACTCCAGCCTAAATACTATGCCTTTCCCACAGTCTTCACAACCTGCAGACAAGCAGATTCCCTCGGGTGCCTACGCCACCAGGGCCCTGGGTTTCAAGCACAAAGCTGGGAGGCCTTTTGGGCAGACACTGAGCTAGCTGCAGGAGTTTTTTTTTATACCCCAGTGGCACCTGGAATGCCAATGAGACAGAACTGTTCACTCGCCTAGAAAGGGGGCTGAAGCCAGGAAGCCAAGTGGTCTAGCTCAGCGGATCCCACCCCACAGAGCCCAGCAAGCTAAGATCCAGTGGCTTGAAATTTTCACTCCTGGCACAGCAGTCTGAAGTTGACCTGGGACACTTGAGCTTAGGGACAGGGGGGCAACCGCATTACTGAGGCTTGAGTAGGCGGTTTTCCCCTCACAGTGTAAACAAGGTGCCTGCAAGTTCAAACTGAGCAGAACACACTGCAGCTCAGCAAAGCCACTGCCAGACTGCCTCTTGAGATTCCTCCTCCCTGAGCAGGGCATCTCTGAAAGAAAGGCAGCAGCCCAGTCACGGGCTTATAGAAAAAACTCCCATCTTCCTGGGACAGGGCACCTGGGGAAGGGGCAGTTGTGGGCGCAGCTTCAGCAGACTTAAACATTCCTGCCTGCTGGCCCTTAAGAGAGCAGCAGATCTCCCAGCACTCAAGCTCTGCTAAGGAACAGACTGCCTCCTCAAGTGGGTCCCGGACCCCGATACCTCCTGATGAGGAGACACCTCCGAGCAGGGGTCAAAAGAAGCCTCATACAGGAGAGCTCCGGCTGGGATCTGGTGGGTGCCCCTCTGGGACAAGCTTCCAGAGGAAGGAACAGGCAGCAGTCTTTGCTGTTCTACAGCCTCCGCTGGTGATACCCAGGCAAATGGTCTGGAGTAGACCTCCAGCAGACCTGCAGCAGAGGGGCCTCACTGTTAGAAGGAAAACTAAAACACAGAAAGCAATAGCATCAACATCAACAAAAAGGACGTCCACACAGAAACCCCATCCGAAGGTCACCAGCATCAAAGACCAAAGGTAGATAAATCCACAAAGATGATGAAAAACTAGCACAAAAATGCTGAAAATCCCAAAAACCAGAACGCCTCTTCTCCTTCAAAGGATCACAACTCCTCACCAGCAAGAAAATAAAACTGGACGGAGAATGAGTCTGATGAATTGACAGAAGTAGGCTTCAGATGGTGGGTAATAACAAATTACTCCAAGCTCAAGGAGCATGTTCTAACCCAACGCAAGGAAGCTAAGAACCTTGAGAAAAGGTTGGACAAATTGCTAACTAGAATAACCAGCTTAGAGAAGAACATAAATGGCATGATGGAGCTGAAAAACAGCATGAGAACTTCATGAAGCACACACAGTATCAATAGCTCAATCGATCAAGTGGAAGAAAGGATATCAGAGACTGAAGATCAACTTAATGAAATAAACCGTGAAGACAAGATTAGAGAAAAAAAAAAAATGAAAAGGAACGAATAAAGCCTCCAAGAAATATGGGACTATGTGAAAAGACCAAACCTACATTTGATTGGTGTATCTGAAAGTGATGGGGAGAATGGAACCAAGCTGGAAAACACTCTTCAGGACATTAACGAGGCGAACTTCCCCAACTTAGAAGGGAGGCCAACATTCAAATTCAGGAAATACAGAGAATACGACAGAGATACTACTCAAGAAGAGCAACTCCAAGACAAATAATCGTGAGATTCACCAAGTTTGAAATGAAGGAAAAAAAATGCTAAGGGCAGCCAGAGAGAAAGGTCATATTACCCACAAAAGGAAGCCCATCAGACTCACAGCAGATCTCTCTGCCAAAACCCTACAGGCCAGAAGAGAGTGGGGGCCAATATTCAACATTCTTAAAGAAAAGAATTTTCAACCCAGAATTTCATATCCAGCCAAACTAAGCTTCATAAGTGAAGAAGAAATAAAATCCTTTACAGACAAGCAAATGTTGAGATATTCTGTCACCACCAGGCCTGCATTCCAAGAGTTCCTGAAGGAAGCACTAAATATAGAAAGGAAAAACTGGTACCAGACATTGAAAAAACATACCCAATTGTAAAGACGCTTGAAACTATGAAGAAACTGCATCAACTAAAGAGCAAAACAACCAGCTAGCATTATAATGACTGGATCAAATGCACACCTAACAATATTAACCATAAATGCCCCAATTAAAAGACACAGACTGGCAAATTGTTTAAAGAGTCAAGATCCATCATCAGCGTGCTGTATTCAGGAGACCCATCTCATGTGCAAAGACACATATAGGCTCAAAATAAAGGAATGGAGGAATATTTACCAAGCAAATGGAAATCAAAAAGAAACAGAGGTTGCAATTGTAGTCTCTGATAAAACAGACTTTAAACCAATAAAGATCAAAAAAGACAAAGAAGGGCATTACTTAACAGTAAAGGCATCAATGCAACAAGATGAACTAACTATCCTAAATCTATATGCACCCAATACAGGAGCACCCGGATTCATAAAGCAAGTTCTTAGAGACAAAGAGATTTAGACTCCCATACAATAATAGTGGGAGACTTTAATAGCCCACTGTCAATATTAGACAGACTAACAGGATAGAAAATTAACAAGGATATCCAGGACTTGAACTCACTCAGCTTTGCACCAAGCAGACCTAATAGATATCTACAGAACCCTCCACTCCAAATCAACAGAATATAAATTCTTCTCAGCATCACACTGCACTTATTCTAAAGCTGAACACGTAATTGGAAGTAAAACACTCCTTAATAAATGCAAAAGAATGGAAATCATAATAAAGAATCTCTCAGACCACAGTGCAATCGTTAGAACTCAGGATTAAGAAACTCACTGAAAACCACACAACTACATGGAAACTGAACAACCTGTTCCTGAATGACTACTGGGTAAATAATGAAATTAAGGCAGAAATAAACAAGCTCCTTAAAGTCAATGAGAATCAGGACACAATGTACCAAAATCTCTGGGACACAGCAAAAGCAGTGTTTAGAGGGAAATTCATAGCACTAAATGCCTACAGGAGAAAGTGGGAAAGATCTAAAATCAACACCCTAACATCATAGTTAAAAGAACCAGAGAAGCAAGAGCAAACAAATTCAAAAGCTAGCAGAAGACAAGAAATAACTAAGATAAGAGCAAAACTAAAGGAGACAGTGACATGAAAAACCATTCAAAAACCCAGTGAATACAGGAGCTGGTTTTTTTTTTCAAAGATTAACAAAATAGACCACTAGCCAGACTAATAAAGAAAAGGGAGATGTATCAAATAGACACAATAAAAAATGATAAAGGGGATATCACCTCTGATTCCATAGAAATACAAACTTCCATCAGAGAATACTGTAAACACTTCTATGCAAATAAACTAGAAAATCTAGAAAAAATTGGATAAATTCCTGGACACATACACTTTCCCAAGACTAAACCAGGAAGAAGTTGAATCCCTGAGTAGAACAATAACAAGTTCTGAAATTAAGGCAGTAATTAATAGCCTACCAACCAAAAAAAGGCCAGAACCAGACAGATTCACAGCCGAATTCTACTCGAGGTACAAAGAGGACCTGGTACCATTCCTTCTGAAACTATTCCAAACAATAGAAAAACAGGGACTCCTCCCTAACTCAATTTATGAGGGTAGAATAATCCTGATACCAAAACTTGGCAGAGACGCAACAAAGTAAGAAAATGTCGGACCAATAGCCCCAATGAACATCAATGCAAAAATCCTCAATATAATACTAGAAAATCAAAGCCTGCAGCACATCCAAAGCTTATCTGCAACAATGAAGTCAGCTTTCTCTCTGGGATGCAAGGTTGGTTTGACATATGCAAATCAATAAATGTAATCCATCACATAAACAGAACCAATGACAAAAGCCACGTGATTATCTAAATAGATGCAGAAAAGACCTTCAATGAAATTCAACATCCCTTCATACTAAAAAAAAAAAAACCCTCAATAAACTAGGTATTGATGGAATGGATCTCAAAATAATAAGAGCTATTTATGACAAACCCACAACCAGTATCATACCGAATGGGCAAAAGCTGGAAGCATTCCCTTTGAAAACCGGCACAAGACAAGGATGCCCTCTCTCCCCACTCCTATTCAACATAGTATTGGAAGTTCTGGCCAGGGCAATCAGGCAAGAGAAAGAAATAAAGGGTATTCAAATAGGAAGAGAGGAAGTCAAATTGTCTCTGTTTGCAGATGACATGAATGTGTATTTAGAAGACCCCATCATCTCAGTCCAAAATCTCCTTAAGCTGATAAGTAATTCAGCAAAGTCTCAGGATACAAAATCAATGTGCAAAAATTATGGGCATTCCTATACACCAATAATAGACAGACAGAGAAACAAATCATGAGTGAACTCCCATTCACAACTGCTACAAAGAGAATAAAATATCTAGGAATACAACTTACAAGGGATGTGAAGGATCTCTTCAAAAACTACAAACCATTGATCAAGGAAATAAGAGAGGACACAAACAAATGGAAAAACATTCCATGCTCATGGATAGAAAGAATCAATATTGTGAAAATGGCCATACTGCCCAAAGTAATCTATAGATTCAATGCTATTCCCATCAAGCTACCATTGACTTTCTTCACAGAATTAGGAAAAACTACTTTAAATTTCAAGTGGAACCAAAAAGAGCCCATATAGCCAAGACAATCCCAAGCAAAAAGAACAAAGCTGGTGGCATCACACTATCTGACTTCAAACTATACTACAGGCTACAGTAACCAAAACAGCATGATACTGGTAACAAAACAGATATATAGAAAATGAAACAGAACAGAGGCCTCAGAAATAACGCACACATACATCTACAACCATCAGATCTTTGATAAACCTGACAAAATCAAGCAATAGAGAAAGGATTCCCTATTTAATAAAAGGTGTTGGAAAAAGTGGCTAGCCATATGCAGAAAACTCAAACTGGACCTCTTCCTTACAGCTTATATAAAAATTAACTCAAGATGGATTAAAGACTTAAGTTAAGACCTAAAACCATAAAAACCCTAGAAGAAAATGTAGGAAATATCATTCAGGACGTAGGCATGGGCAAAGACTTCATGAATTAAACACCAAAAGCAATGGCAACAAATGCCAAAATTGACAAATAGGATCTAATTAAACTAAAGAGCTTCTGTACAGCAAAAGAAACTAACATCAGAGTGAACAGGCAACCTACAGAATGGGAGAAATATTTGCAATCTATCCATCTGATGAAGGGCTAATATGCAGAATCTACAAGGAATTTAAACAAATTTACAAGAAAAAAACAACCCCATCAAAAAGTACACGAAGGATATGAACAAAACCTTCTCAAAAGAAGACATGTATGCAGCCAGCAAACATGAAATAAAGCTCATCATCACTGGTCATTAGAGAAATGTAAATAAAAAACACAATGAGATACCATCTCATGCCAGTTAGAATGGCACTCATTTAAAAGTCAGGAAACAGCTGCTAGAGAGGAGGTAGAGAAATAGGAACCCTTTTACACTGTTGGTGGGAGTGTAAATTAGTTCAACCATTGTGGAAGACAGTGTGTTGATTCCTCAAGGATCTAGAACCAGAAATATCATTTGACCCAGCAATCTCATTACTGGGTATGTACCCAAAGGATTATAAGTCATTCTACTAGAAAAACACATGCACATGTATATTTACTGCAGCACTGTTCACAATAGCAAAGACTTGAAACCAACCCAAATACCCATCAATGACAGACTGGATAAGGAAAATGTGGCACAGATACACCATGGAATACTATGCAGCCATAAAAGAGGATGAATTCATGTCCTTTGCAGGGATATGGATGAAGCTGGAAACCATCATTCTCGGTAAACTAACACAGGAACAGAAAACCAAACACCACATGTTCTCACGCATTAAAGGGAGTTAAACAATAAGAACACATGGACACAGTGAGGGAAACATCACACACCAGGGACTGTCAGGGGGTGGGGGAATTGGGGAGGGATAACCTTAGGAGAAATACCTAATGTAGATGACAGGTTGATGGGTGCAGCAAACCACCATGGCACGTGTATACCTATGTAACAAACCTGTGCATTCTGCACGTGTACCCCAGAACTTAAAATATAATTTAAAAAAAATGCTTTTCTAAGTGAGTAAAGACTTTTTTCCAGATGAAAATCTCAAAACAATACTCTTTTTTGTATCAAACTTTATCACTATTTATCTCATACCTAATCCCATCCCATCTTGTTCTTCAGTGCTCTTTATTAAGGATATAACATTTTCTGTATTTTAAAAAAAAGATTTGGTCTAGGTCGGGCACGGTGGCTCATGCTTGTAATCCCAGCACTTTGGGAGGCCAAGGCGGGTGGATCACGAAGTCAGGAGATTGAGACCATCCTGGCCAACATGGTGAAACCCCAACTCTACAAAAGAGACTTGGTCTAAACGGCTATTCCTCACAGGAATACTAGGATAAAGAATGGAAGGGTGTTTTGTCATGTTTCTAAGGTTGATCAGCCACACAGTATCTTAGAGGGTTTAATTCATGCAGGTATAGGAACAGTATGTAGGAGATAACACCAAACTTCAAAGAAAAACAGTAATAATTGGCTTATACATGTTTTTCAGGCATGGAGATTACCTGATCAACTGGAACCTCAACCTGCGTGTCTTCATCTTCTTGGACTTCTGCTGCCCCCCGCGTTTCAGACCTCTCTGCTCCAGCTTTGAAAATGCCTTCATCTATCAAGACAAACACACAGTGAAAATCGAAATCCAATTGTGACATCATGTGGTTGAATTCAGACATTACAATTATATACTTGTTAATAGATATTTGGGTTCGCCTTTTAGTTGATAGTATTTTTGTGTCCCCCACTACCACCCCACCCCCCAATTGTTTCACATTTTCATTGAGAAAACATCCAGGGGTCAAAACAAGGCTGATTCCACAGGGTAAAGATCTCTCAAAGCTCCCGTTCACCCTTTGGCTACTGACTTACTAACATAGCCCTTTGTACAGGCATTGAGACAGGAAGAAATTCACAACTATCATCCCCGTTCCCCCTCCTAT
This sequence comes from Aotus nancymaae, assembly GCF_030222135.1. NCBI lineage: Eukaryota > Metazoa > Chordata > Mammalia > Primates > Aotidae > Aotus > Aotus nancymaae. The sequence continues at coordinate 20,999,682 of NW_026988465.1, forward strand.
CCACAAAACAGTGAAAATGCTTGGTGCTTTAAAATACTACTTATAGAAATTTATCTTTCCCAAGAGAATGCTATGCACTCCATATAATGTATTGGAATAATTCTCTCTATTCAGAGTATTATAAAAAGTGTTTTTACTGCAGCAGAATCATAGAGTTGACTTTCCATATCTCACCAAAAAATCAATATCATTTATTTTGCAGATCTCTACAAGATTTTCACAACCTATGACTTTAAATCCCTAACTATAAAATGTAAACCAAATCTCTGACTTTAGGTTAAGCTCCTTCAACTGCTTTCCTCTGGAAAGCAATAATAGCTGTTTTCCATGTCTCCCCTCGGCCTTCTCTTCTTCAGGCCAAGTAATCAAAGAATCTCAGAAGCATTTGTCATTCTGTCTATCTACTTGCCTCAAGACAGGTTTAGTGCTTCGGCCATTCTCACAGATGTTTTCTCTGTCCAATTTTTAAGGCTCTCCAGGGATGGAGATTTTACCTCCTTCACTGGTAATGTATTACAATATTTGATTAACCCTACAGTCTAGAAAATATATTTTTATCTTTTGTCTTAAAACTCCCTCTATTTCTCTAATGGAAACTTGTCTCCCAAAGCATAATTATTTGACATATTTTATATATATCTTTCATATTGCTAAAGCTATGAAGTCACTCTTAATTAAATGTAAGATATATTTTTACACTGGTTGAGGACTAATTATATGCAAGGCATGATGTGAACTCATGAGACGGCCTAAGATATGAATGAGATGTGGACTGTTCCCCCGAGTTGCTTCCAGTCCAATGAGGAGACAAACACGCCTCCAACAAGGTGAATGATGAGTAAGGGCGATGGCAGAGTATTACGGAAGCTGAAAATATACAGCCCAGTGAGGAAGGAATGAAGGAAAGAGGAAGAGAGGGAAAGAGTGAAGAAAAATAAGTATGTTTGACACTCATTTCTACCTTCTGAAATTACCTTGGAAAACAACCATCATAGTCAGATGCTGAACTCAATAGACTACAGTTATGACGTATGCACAAGACTTTATGCATGACATTTTGTGTCCAAATGTTGTACTTGCTTGCACAGAGACTACAAAGAGAGGCCTACAGATACCAAAGGAATATAGTCTTAATACATTCAATGAAATGTTTAACTATATCCAAGCAGAGCTATGAATGGTTTGCAGATGTGTTTTAGAAGAAGCATTTTACCAGAAAAGAAGAATACAATCGATAATAACAAATAAAATAAAATTGGAAGGGCACTGGAATGAAAACTGACAACCATAAGGATATAAACAGCAAAGAGACAAATAAGCAAAGCTCAGTGCTGCGCACAGGGACACAAAGAGAGAATACGAAGACTTTGTTTTAATGTTTGCCGCAGGTGTGGGGGGAGGATGTTGTGTATCAGGGAACCAAAATGTTTAAGCCATTGCCATCAGCAGCACAGAGCAAAATAATTAACATCAGAAAGAAATTCTTAAGAATAAACAGTGATCAAAAAAACGTAGAGAGAAAGGCTTTTGTGATAGACCTACTAGGATTTTCATTTTTACTATAAATGCTATATAAAATTAAAGGCAGAATAATATTAATTTTTAGAGAAAAAAATATTTTAAATAGTATCTTTGATTATAAATTGTTTATATGCATTTTAGAAAACTTGGAAGGTGAATAAAATAAATGTCTTTTTAATCTCATGACCCAGAGACAGTCATCACTAATATTTTGATAATTCTTTCCTTCCCTCCCTCAATCCATGTCTCTCTCTTTCTCTCTCTCTCTCTCACTCACTCATAAAACTGGGATCTTATCATACATGTAATTTTTAAAATCATTTTTTACTTTAAAACTGTTTCATGAGCATTTCTCAGGACACTAAATGTTACATGAAAACGTAATAAATAGCTGCATGTTGTGGTATCATACTTTAATCAATGGACAATAATGAATAATGCAAAATAGACATTTTTAAAGAATAGGTACTATTCATGTGATTGATGGGTGAACATGCATTAAGATCCACTGCATACTACTCACTCTGGAAGATATGAAAGCGCTGCCCTTGAGGGTTAGCATCCCATGGAGAGAGACCATCACAGACATGAGCTGTTTCCCCTTCCACATTCATACCCTGTAGTTCCTTTCCTATCTTAGGAGTTTGTTTCCCAAGAATAAGCATGGCGCACTGCACACAGTAAGTCCTCAATTAGGATTTATTGAAATGTAAGACAAAACACAAGTCCCGGCAGTTTAATCTCTTTCTCACACGTTGATTTCCCTCCTGCTCTGTGCACCCCTACACCCATGTATCCTCACCCACCATGCTCAGCATTAAATTCTCTCTTCCGAAATCATCTCCTGGGCATACTCGCATCCTGGTTTTGATACAATTAATTCCAAGGAATCCTCAGCCTCTTCTTTGATTTTCTCTTCTACTTCATTTTAAAGGAAATCTGACCAACCCCGTATGTTACCATCTGAGTAACTTCAATACCATGTGATGAGTAACTTCAGTACCAATATTCTGCACCCTTGAATACTCCAACTCTTCAACTCCACTGACATCCCCTCAATTTCACCTTGCTTTAGATCATTTTCATCAAATGCAGTGATTTCAATCACAGCCCACATGCAGTTAGGGCCAAAAAACTTGCAGGTCACGGACCCGCAGTGGTTTTTCATGTCTCACCCTATGGCCTCCATGTCTAGTTTGCCGCTTCTACCCTGCCCCTGGGTGGCTGCCCATCAGGAGTCTTATTCACAGTTCAAATCTTATTCAGCTGTCAATGTCTTCATGGAAATTTCCTCTGATCTTATCCTGTGACCCCACAACCACACAGAACCAACGGCTCCCTCCTCTGCACTACTTCTTTCTCCCACATACTTCATTCATTCATGATCACACTTACTTTAATCAATTTATTTTACCAGTTCTGCCCCCTTCTCTGCTAGACCACAAGCTCCTTCAGGCACAGTCCACAATTTCTGTACTGTGCCTAGCACAGTATCAGCCTCATAACAGGTTTTGACATGCTCCTTAAACTGAACTAATAATACAAAGCATTACGTAAACACCAAATTTTTGACATTGTCTGCAAGTATTACTTGTAAAAGAATCTGTATGTGTACACTTCATCCAGGGCCAAGATCCGTGGGCCAATGGGAATGTTCACAAGCAAATTAGGCCTTACATCAGAAAATTAAAATCATTTGACACCAAAGAATTGCCAACAAGGCCAAACTGCAGTGAAAAAGAATCCGAATGATATGATGAGAATATGCTTCCCCTCTGTCAACGCCATCATTAAAAGCAACTGAAGACACATTTTGTGGAAGAAGTCAAAGATAAAATACTGAAAATTTAAAACACCTGCTTGAAAGGATAGATTCCATGAGAAGTTTGCAAAGGTATTTCCTTTTTATCAAGGATAACATTATTTGAGCACTTCAAAACCTTACCATATTCCTTTTATTACTGCTAATTTAAACTTGCACAGTAAATTTGTGGATTTAGATCATGACAGCGTTATTTTGTGCCATGGTTTTCTAGTTATTGCTACAGCAACATCAGATATTCTAGCCACAACTCACGAAGGGTGAGTGGCACCTAGGGCTGAGGTGTTTTGTCCCCAATGAGACACAGATGCAGTTTTAATGTCACTCAGGATTTTCAGAGAAACAGGAATTTAGTCTTACTCCATACTAATATCAACAGGTGAGTGATCCTTTCTGCCACACACTGCCCACCTGTGAACTTTTTGGTGTGCCTATAATAGTTCTGCACACGTTCAACGTTCTTCTGAGTCCCCTCTTGATGAGCATTAGTATGATTTTTCAACTGCTCATGAAATGTCTTGAGTTTTAGCAATTTTGCTTCCTCTAAAACAAATTGTACATGGTAAATATAATAACAGAATGCCTGTGTACCACATAAAAATAAACTTTTCTCTAGGTAGAAAAAGTGGGCTCTTGGGGAAGGTAATAATGGGATGGCCCACCATCTCGGAATGTAGAGCACCTAGTGCTTAGCTGTCTGGAGTCGTGGTCTCTTCCTCACCCCCACACTTTCCCCAGCTCTTGCTACTCCATCTTCTATAACAGCACCCCAAAGCCATTGCTCTTGTCAAAATTATCAGTGAGCATAATTATGACAATATTTATTATTTCATTTGCTTGATCTTTCGGCAGCTTTTAATGTAGCGGATCTCAGGGTGTGGGTGAGTGGGTGGGTGTGCGTATCTTCATTCACTGTCCCGGTTTTACCAGAAGCTTGTCTTCAGTCTCCTTGGCCAATCCATCCTCTTCTGTTCAACTTCTAAGTATTGGTCCACCTCAGAGCAGTATGGTGAACCAGCTTCTCTATCTACACACTTGCTTTTAGATTAATCTCATGGCAACCTTAGTTTGAAAAACATTAACGTGCCAATGACTCTCTGATGTATATCTTTGGCCTCAACTTCTTTACAGGTTCCGAAACATATATATCTATCTAACTGCCTGACTTGAAACTTCACCTTCTGTCCAACAGGCACCTCAACCTTAACTTGGTCAAAACAGAACTCTGGCTCCCCACCCTAAACTGCTCATTTCCCAGATTCCCCATCCCAGGACATGGCACCACTTCTCAACCCCAAAATCCGGGAATTATCATTATGTCCTTCCTGACCTCAGTTTCTATATCCATTCCATTGTCAAGTCTTCTCAATTCAATCTCCTTTTAAAAATCTATCTCAAATATAGATTCCCCATCCCAGGACATGGCACCACTTCTCAACCCCAAAATCCGGGAATTATCATTATGTCCTTCCTGACCTCAGTTTCTATATCCATTCCATTGTCAAGTCTTCTCAATTCAATCTCCTTTTAAAAATCTATCTCAAATATATTCATTTATTTCGATCTCCACTCCCAACTTGGTCTAATCACCAAAATTAGTCTCTCTCTTCTTCCACTCTCGCTATCTCATAATCATCCTCCATATAATAGCCAAGTGCTCTTCATAGATTATTTTTAAAGAATTTAATTAATTCCACAGCTTAGAAACTCTCCAACATCGTTCTATCACATACGGAATCCCAATTCCATACCGTGGCTTACAGAGAAGTGATCTGGTGCGTAACTCCTCCTCCAACTGCACTGTGTATTTCTCTTTCCCCACACATGAAACTCAAGCTTCACAGACCTTCGATCTGTTCCTCACTAGAAAGCTGTTTCCTACCTTGTGGCTTTGTTCTCCATACAGTCTGTGCCTTAAAAGTTTTTTTTCCCCATTTTCACATTGCCAGTCAGATCTCAGGAAACTCTCTGTGTTCCAATTCCAGTAGCCAGTCATTCATGTATAGTGCCCTGGTTTAATTCTCTGCCTTGCACTCACTGTGTGTGTCAGTTTCCACCAAAGTGGAAGCTCCAAGAGATCAGGCAGTTTGTCCGTATTTTTCACTGTTCCATCACCAGCACTTGAAGGTGCTCAGTACATGGAAGACACTCAGAAGGTATTTGCTGAAAGAAGGAAGAGTGTGCACTAAAAAAAATTTGCTGTATTGAAGTAGAATGTAAGGAGGCCACAACTTAGCCATTAGCTCAGTGCATTAATCCTTCATGTTCTTACAAGGTTTTGCCCCAGTCTGACCACACTTGGCAGTACAGCATTTGGATGGAGAGTACGGAGGAGAAATGAAGGGAACTGAAGAGAAAGACAGACTGAGGTACAACCTACACAGATCAACAAATTATGTTAAGGGTAGTAGGTAGAATAATACCCCCGGCAAAGATGTCCACATCCTGATCCTAAGGAACTGTGAGCGTATTATATCACATGGCAAAGAGGAATTATGGTTGCAGATGGAATTAAGGGTGCTAAGCAGCTGACCTTGAGACGGGAAAAGAATCCTGGGTTATTCATGTGAACCCAATATAATCACAAGGGTCCTTGTGAGTGAAAAAGAGGAAGGAGACTCAGAGGGGGACTGGAACAGTACAAAGAACACAGCCCTGATGACACCTCGGTTTTAATCCCGTAAGGCCCATTTTGGAATTCTGATCTCCAGAACTGTAAGGTAACAATTCTGTGTTGTTTTAAGGCACCATGTTTGTGGTGATTTGTCACAACAGCCACAGGAAAATGATACAACATGTGTCCAGAAATTATGTTCTAGGGCAGGGGTCCCCAACTCCCGAGGCCACAGACTGGAAGTGGTCTGTGGCCTGTTAGGAACTGGGCTGCACATCAGGAGGTGAGCAGCAGATGAGCGAGAATTACCGCCCGAGCTCCAGCTCCCATCAGATCGGCAGCAGCATCAGATTCTCACAGGAGCGTGAACCCTCCTGTGAACTGCACGTGCAAGGGATCAGGGTTGTGCATTCCTTACAAGAGTCTAACTAATGTCGCGTGATCTGCAGTGGAACAGTTTCATCCTGGAAGCATCCCCCTACACCCCTGAAAAAACTGCCTTCCACAAAACTGGTCACTAGTCCCAAAAAGATTGAGAACCACTGTTCTAGAAAGAACATCTGCAGTGGCCACCCCAGACCCACTTTCTGAGTCCTGTAGATACCTGCTGCGCAAAAACAGGCCTTTCAGATACCCTCTGCTCCTCCTGCTAACACGACAGTGGTCAGAAAACCCTCCTCTGAGCCCCCAGCCTTTTGTTTTCCTTCCCTAACAGTTATTACTTTTCTTTCTCACTCTCCGCAAGTTGCCAAACACTGCCACCAATCCAACACCCACACATCTGCCAGAGAAAAGGGATTCTATTTTTTAAGTCTTACCCTGCCCTAAAAACCTTTGTCGTAAAAGCCATTTGCTAACCAACTAAAAAGCAAGGATAAATCTGATATGCAATACTGCTCTGATTCAATTACCACGTGAAGGATCAGATTCAATGCTTGGATGCACACTACACCCAAATTCAGCTCTCATCTCTTTTGCTTTGAATGTGAAGACATTTTAGTGTATATTACACAGTAAAGCCATAACAAACACTCTAGTGAAAGTAAAAATGCTCCTCAATTATTTTTTACTTATCCCTTATGAATTTTATTGCTTACAAAGTGAAAGCAGAGATGCTGAGGTAGGGAAGTCATGTCATCACTGTATTATTCATAATAAATAGGAATCTGCTTCCCCTACTGAAACATGAAATAAATGCTTGTGTGTTTTTAGCTTTTCTGCAACTAGGAGAGCTGAAATGAAAGCATTTCCTTGTTTCAATTCATCAGTATTTCAGTTTAACAATATTGCAATTCTTTCATGTTCTCAAATTTTAAAAGTTACCAAATAATTAATGAAATTTTCAGGTAATTAATCAGAATTTAAGCCTACCATTCTTGCTTTTTCACCAAAATTACTATAAATTATTCTTAAATGGTATTGTAATCCATATTTTAGTATGTTTAGTGTTTGAAACTGATTGAGATTTATCAGGATACATAAGAAAAATAATATAATGGCCAGTTCTAAATACTTTATATAAATCTTAGATATCTATTAACTAGAAACTCTTTTACTATAATTTATCACTAAGACTGCCTATAACAATAGAAACATTGAATCAACTTTAAAACAAAGTATTAATTTTTAAAAGTAGCTCATTAAAACCAGTATAGTACTGGCAAAAAATGTGGGGACCAAGGAGTTTATGACATTGAATATATAAAATTATACCCTAAGAAGAAAAAAAAGTCAATCTATTTATAAGGCAATACTCTTCATGTGTCACATCAGTCACCAGAGGCAGAATTAAAATTGGTAAGAAGGTGATATAAAAATTATTTTCATTAGCTTAGTGCTAACGTGAACTACATTCACATGTGAAATATATTGAATTTTTATACAACTTTTTACATATATAGATTGTTGTCATCACAGCATCTCGTTGAAAATTAATGGAAGCACTTCCAGAAAAGTGACCCAGTAGGATAGGGTCTTTATGAAGCTTGGCAAGTAGTGAGGTAGCGAGGAAGACCAGGTTCACATGTAATAACACTTCCTCATGAAAGGGTATTAGCCAACTCTCCCGAGATCCCAGTCACAACTTATATAATATATCTCTTTGTACCAGCTTTCTGGATTAAATATAAGAAATATCATCATAAGGAAGACTGAAAAACTAATCAAATGACAGCTAATGTTCTGAGTGCCTCTAAGTGAGTACAGTGATACAACCCAAATGTCCAAATGTTTCTTAATCACTAATCTTCTCCACATGTTTTATTATGTCCCATCAGCCCAATGGAAACTCTTCACAGAAACAAGAATATAACAAGTCATATTTTTCTTTGGCAGTTTATAATATTACATAAAAATAATTTTATCCACACATTTGTACAGGCTGTTTCCTAAACTGAAGTTTGAAATATCTGGCTTCTTTCTGTTCTCCAACTCCCACTTCAGGGTATTAAGTCTCATCTGTTATGCAATTGAGTATACATTTGACTATTAGCTATTTGCACAGAATTGATTTTAATCACCACAGTTATTGAACGTTAACTTTAAATAAGTGTAGCAAAATATTCTAAGGGTAGACAGAAAACAAAAGTAGGATTATTATCATTGATTTCCCCAGATCACAGGTAATTTTGTTCTTATTCCTACATTTCTATTTCCTTATTTTTAGATACAGATATTTCAGATTTTCATCAAAATCAGAAGTATTCAGAGTATAAAGAATAAAGCACATATTTATAATATGTATAATTCATGACTTGTTTCATAACCTATATAAATTTTGATATGATTTCTAAAGTCTATATCCGATAAGTGGGACTGAAAATAATTAAGTACCTCTGAGTAGGTTTACCTAAACCAACAAGTATATATAGCTTTAATTCTTCTTTTCTAATTTTGCATCCTTATAAAAATTACACTGCAAATTAGTTTTTGTTCATCAGAATAATTGAATTGTTCCTTTTTCCACCCCAGTGATTTAGAGTTACTTATTTGGCCTAAAATTCACAATTTCTGTTCTTAATTCTGGTTGGTCCGACTACCTCCAAATGACCTTGTATCAGTAGAGCTAGCCGTACTTCTGTACTCTAGATTTATCATCAAACAAATGAAGTACCTGCCTGTAACAAAGACACACAGCTCTCTTTTAAATTCCTTGAAAATTTTGTGTTCATTCCTTCCTCATTATGCAACATTTACTGAGCCTCCTCACGCTCAGGCATGTGCTTGACACCAGCCACACAAAGATGAAGAAGACACTGACCTCAGGATACATATTATCTACTGGGGGAGTTACATGGAAAACTCAGCACAGAATGATAAGCATAGCATGCAAGCCTACATAAGCTGTTAAGACAGTGCATAAAGTAGGAAAGACAATGGGGAAAGGGGAACAGTCAAAGAAGGCTTGTGAGAGACAGAAGCTGCAAATCAAAAGAAGATACATTAGTCATTAAGGAGCAGAGGAAGGGATTCTGGACAGAAAAATCAGCATACGCAAAGGCTTGGAGGCACTGCAGGTTGTATTCGGAGACCTGGGCAGATCCGTGCGGCTGCAGCAAGGCTGTAAGGGCTAAGGAGTGGCAGGGTGTAAGGCTCTCTGATGTGACCATGAATATGAACTTGATTGTAAAAATAATGAAGAGCAATTAAGAAGTTTTAGGCATGGAGTAGGGTGTACAGGGCTAAGGGAGTGTCCTGGAAATAGAGTTGCCTGGTCAGAAGCAGGTGAGGAATCGTGACAGGCTGTGTGTGCAGGCATGAGATAATGGAAAGCATTATCATCCATGCCCACCTAGGGCTGATATTGCTGCAGAGAAGATACCACCAGAGTGAGACCAGATCAGACTATAGAAAAGAATGCCTGAAACGTGGGCCAGACTGAAGCCACCAAAGGCAATACATATTAAAATACTGGTAGCCAGGAGATTTCAAAGAAATGAAATGGGAAACAAAACACCCAGTGATGGGTCAGGATTTCCAAAGCACAGGAGTCTGCATCAGCACCAGTCCCGGCTGAGGGGGCAGCACCGCTTGCTGGGATCTCGGCACTGCTCTGCACACCGCAGGTCCTGGATGAAGGCAATGGCAGAAGGATGAACAGAACCCAGCAAGAGACACTGAATACTTACATTGACTGGACTCCATGACTGCCAGGACGTGGGAGATGAGAGAAATAGAAGAGCTGAAGAAGGACTCTCAGGTTTACGGCTTGGTTGTGTACATGGTTAACAGTGCTGTTCATCAAGACTGATCAGGCAAGGGAAGGAAGGGGATGGGAGTGGTTAGAAAGGAAGTATGAGGTCATATTTTGATAGATTGGTTTGACCCCCTGTTAAACACACTGATAGTAATGTCCAGCAAGTAGCTAGAAGTTTAAGTCTGTTAATTAGACTAAGGTTCCAGGATAAAGATGTAGACTTGGGAACGGTCAGAATACCACTGATAAAGTCACTGGTCTCAGAATTTGGGATGAAAATAGAAAATGGTCAAGGACAGAGTTCAAGCTAATAACATATAAAGGATGGGCAGAAGAGAAACTCACCAAGATTGAAAAGAAATAGTAAAAGGAAACGGGGAAAAAAAAGATTGGCTGTCAAGGAAGATGCCGGACAGTGAAAGTGAACAACAAAGGCATAAGCAGTATTAAAGCGTCCCGCTGTTTCGGCATCCCCATCATCTGGTCACCTAGTAACAGTCCTTTCAGTTGAGCATGAAAATCAGATTACATTGGGGTGTGGTATAAAAAAGAGCTGAGGTAGTGAAGACAAGCAGTACAGACGACTCTTTCAAGATGATTGGTTGTGAAGTAAAGAGAGACCATGGCCCTGTCAACCTAACTCAGAGGCCTGAGGCCATCAAGACAGCCAGGGATGAAAGGGGATTAAATCCCATCTCTTCTGAGTCCTGCCTTTATCACAGATGTCAGCGCCATAAAGCTTTTGCTAAAACTATGTCTCTAATGCACAAGCATGTCTCATGAAATCCAAACATTTGTGCAGAAACTTAAACAATTCCCATTCGTTCACAGCCAAGCTAAACCAGAAGAGATCATCTGCATTTGATGACATCAATGAAACTAGAATCGTACTTCATGAATATACCAATTATTCTTGCTATGCAGATATTTATTAGAGTTTGAACCTTAGCTAAAATACCAGAATGAATTATGACATAGGAATCCATTGCAGGAGGTCAGGGGCTGGAGGAGGTAGAAGGAAGTGAGAAGCCTGCAGGGCAGCACACATCCAGCAACAAGAGGCCTTCTACTTGCATACCTGAAGGAAAGCATCCCATTTACTATAATCACTAGCAATCATTTCAGACAGAGAAATAAAACACTCCTTAGCTTCAGGCGTCCTAAAAATTCATACAAAGAATCTAAAAAAAAGAGAAATCACGGTTGTAAATTTTCTAAATATAACTTCAGTTGATAAGCCTAAGATAGAAGAGTGAAATCATTCTCTAAATATTTATTTCCAAATTATATACATAGTATACATACTTAAAGGATTAAACACCTAGCTCAAATATGGAAATAAAAATGGACTGGATATGTGTTTTCAATAGTTATTAATCCCAATTATTACTGAGTAACATCTTTAATAATCCAAGGCCCTAACATTTACTTTCAACTACGAGGAATAATGTTTCTACTGTAAGTATAAAGCAAGTATCAGCTACTTTCAAAGCCAATCTAATTCTCAGACAAGGGCTAGTTACTCTGTAAACTGTGGTTCTCACTCAAGGTAACATGGTTTACAGTGTAAATGTGTGAATTATTTATCCTGAATAAAGGGATTGGATTTTTTTCATCTAATCTAATTGGCACAGGTAACATGCCTGAATTGCTCATTAAATCTGAGTGAGGGTGTTTTTAATTTAACTTTCCTAGCATTTTACAGATTAGTATGCTTCGACTTGCTTTAAACAGTCCAAGTGAGATCTCTTGAATCTTACCATTCAAGGTGTTTATATCTGCTGCATAGTAATGTTTGAAGAGGATGATAAATTTTTATCAGAGTAGACACCTTGCTAAAGATATAATAACTTTAATTGGTGGTTAATCTTCCATCTTAACATAAAATAGAAGTTACAATGTACTCAGTTTAGCATATCTGTTTTGACTATGCATAAAGTCTGCAATTCAAGGAACTGCTGCCAATAAAAAGCAGATAAAAACAAATTTTCCATAAGATTTATTTGCCCACAATATCTATCATGTTCCAAATTTGATTTAAACAGTCTAAGATAAGCCCATTTAAGCAATTCTATTGGACTCCATTTTAAAATGATGACCTAACACAAATATATCCATTTATCACCAACTGACACAAACACTCAGATATAAAATGACTGTATGCTAATTTAGTGCCCAACTTGAGGGAATCAATTAAACATGAAATATCAAATCATCAATGGGAAGAGAGATTTCAGTAGCCTCAATTAAGGATAGGAAGTATCCAAATAAGCCATAAAACAGTACTATTTATTATAAAATCATCAAGGAAGAAGATTCGAAATAGATCAAAACAAACCAGCCAGCATTTTTTTCAGGTGGATTAAGGTTGTTCCAACAACAGATATTGACTGAACATCCACCAGATTCTGTGCTCCTTTTGTGGCGTGTCATGACTTGTAGACTTGCTCTGTATCTATAATAAAAATGTACGCATGCTACATTTTAGAAAAGATCGCATATACACCATTTTATCTGTCGATTTTATTTTATTTTATTTTTTCTGACACAGGGAGGGTCTCACTCTGCAGAGTGGTCAGAAAAAATAAAGTGCAGTGGTGCTATCACGGCTTACTGCAGCCCTGATCTCCTGCTCTATCCTCCCACCTCAGCCTCCTGAATAGCTGCGACTACAGGCATGCACCATCACACCTAACTAATTTTTGTTTGTTTGTTTGTTTTTGCTTTTTGTAGAAACGAGGTTTCCCCACATTGCCCAGGTTGGTCTGGAACTCCTGGGCTCAAGTAACCCGCCTACCTCAACCTCCCAAAGTGCTGGGATTACAGGCTTGAGCTACTGCATCTGGCCTATTTTTTAAATTAATGAAGATAAAACCTTTGGGGGAAAAAAAGATAGGTAACATTCCTCTCAAGCATTTTAACCTATGATTGGGGTTTGTCAATAATTTCATTTCAAAAGAAATAATTCTAGATTCTTAAGTTCAACAGACAGTATCTTTCAGATATCCTTGCTTCTTTCTTAACTGATAATTATGAAATACTAATGATCTACTTGTTTTAATCAGGGAGGAGGAACAGAAATAAAAGTAGTCTTTCATTGAATTTCTTATTGAACTATAATTTTTTAAATATTTCCATTATATTAAGTGCAGCTGAATTAACTTTCATTTGGTTATATTTTATATACTTCCAGACACAAGAAAACACAGATGATGGTAAAGTTAAGAAAATATCTGTTTCATGATAAGTGGGAATGCTGATAATAGTCAAGAAACATTTTTTTCTTCAATATTTACCTAGAGCAAGCTATAAATTAATAATAATGATGATGATTAATACTTACAGGATGTTTATTATATAATAAACGCCGCTCTAAGCATGTTTCATGTATTCAGGAATTCAGTTCCCATAGCAACTTTATGAAGTAATTCCTAGAACCTCCACTTTCCACTTGGGAAACAGAGACATCCTCAAGTTCACAGACAGCAAGTGCTGGAAGCAAGACTCTAAGACAGCAACCTGACACCGGAGTCCAAGCATCTCATGAATTTACCAGTGTTTTCTAATCTGCCAACCATGACCCATTAGTAGGTGGTAACATCAATTTAATGAGGTGCAACTAGTGGGGTTATTTTAAATAAAACAGACGACAACAGCAAATCAAATGCAGTTGGCTGCATAGTTATACGACCTGCGCAGTCCCACAGGGCCCTGCTCTGAAGGGCCCCACCAATTGATTTAACACTCTCCTGCCACCAACCACCTTGAAATTCTTGATCATTTTATCCTTGAACTTGTGCTTTGTAAATGAAGTTCAACGAAAAACTGGAGCAGGCTCATGAGAAGACAGGGTTGCAAGAGGTATGTTTGCGGTTACCAAGCCAGCATGTGAGGTCAGCATCTGAACAAGGGGGGAAGGAGTAGAGAGGGTGCTGGCGGCCCCCAGAGGCCACACTTGCCATCAACACCAGAACTTGCTTCCCAGGAGGAAAGAAGGCAATGGCATTCTAAGAAATAAAAACGACCAAGGATAATTCTGTCCTGTTCTTTCTTTCTTACTTAGATCAGTCAACCACTTACACTGAAAATGACCACACAGAAGGAAAGTGAAATACAAGATAATCCATCCCTCCTTTTCTTCAGTCCTTACTCAACAGTAAGCCTAAGGTAGAGAGGGTTGGTAGAATGTATACATATCAAGAAGTGAAACAGAAACAGTTGAGTGTTATACAGTATTTCCACTCTTCTAATAATAACAAGATACAGGTACAAAGTAAGAAATACCAATTGTGTAATTTCATTGATTTCATACTCTTATGTTTTGCATTTAAAATTGGCATTGTACAATGTAAATAGTAAAATTAGTATTAAGAATTGAAATTTGTAATTTAATTTTTATTTACTCAAAATGACAAACAAGTAAAGCAAACACAAACAAACAAAGCAAAACTGGCCAAGAAAGAGAGAAGAAAGGGAAAAGGATGTATTTAACTACTTTTAGCGGCATTTTTTCCCTGATTTTTGAACATGAGGTCCCACATCTTCATTTTGCTCTGGACCCTACAAATTATGCAGTCAGCCCTGTGCAAGACACGTTGGAAGGGTAACCGTCATTTCCCAAAACTTTTATTTCATGAAACAAATACCGTATACATGCATGTTATGGATCATTGTATAAATTTTTATCATACTATGGCTCACAGTCAGAAAGCTGAAAAGCCACTTCACTACTGTGTTAGTCTGTTATCACATTGCTATGAAGAACTGCCTGAGACTAGGTAATTTATAAAGAAGAAAAGAGATATCATTTACTCACAGGTACACATGGCTGGGGAGGCCTCAGGAAACTTACAATCATGGCAGAAAGCGAAGGGGAAGCAAGGCACATCTTACATGGTGGCAGGAGAGCGAGCGGGCGAGCGAGCAGGGAAACTGTCACTTTAAACAATCAGATCTCGTGAGAACTCCCTCATGATCATGAGAACAGCACATGGGAACTGCCCCATGATCCAGTCACCTCGTGGGGATGACAGTTTGAGAAGAGATTTGGGTGGGACACAGAGCCAAGCCATATCAGCTACACTGAAGACAACAGAAGGACAAACCTTCTCTCCTCACCATCCTAAAGGGCAATTCACTTAACAGGGCACCTTGCTTACCTGAATTTTGGCTCCCTGTTACGTTCTATGTCATATCTAAACTCCTCTGTCCAACTTCTAAGACCGTCAGAATGTGGCCTCAGTTCAGCTTTCTTAACAACACATCCCACGGCTCTGCAACTGACCCCTCAACCCCAAAGGGACTCGTGATGTCTGCTCACTTGCCCATCCTCCTCTTCCCTCTCCCCAGCTCCTTCTCACCTCGGCACCTTCATTCAGACACACGGTGTCCTCACAGCCACAGTTTTCCCTTCAAGACACAACTTGATGGCCACCCCCCCAGAAGTCCTTCACCTCTCTGAAGTTTTTAGTCTTACTCTCTGTACCCTAAGAATACCACACGACAGACAATTTAGAGGTTGCTACAGAGAGGAGATGATACTCTTTCATACCCGCTTCCCCAAAGCTCATAACATACAACATGGCCGGGTTACATACAGCACTCCATATGGAGCTGCGACAGGGAAAGTGACCTAGTTTTGTTTTTTGTTTTTAGACTGTCTACTGTGTGCTAAGTACTTGCCTCACAATTACCCTGTCAAGTAGGTGTTTTTAGCCTACTTTATGGATAAGGAACCTGAAGTTTAAACAACATGCCTAACATGGCATAGGCAGGAAGTGGCAGAGCCAGGACCAAGACCCAAGCTTTTCCCTCCATGATGCCTTTTATTATGCCCATCATTACCTACAGAACCATGGAGGAAGCATCGCAACTATTAAGGCAATTAACTGCAAAGTACACCAATTAGATCAAACCTGAACAAATGCTTAAAGAGTCATGGGGGAAAGATATTTTACTTTGAATTTTTAGGCTGCCTCTGAAGTCATGGATGAGAAGAAGCAAATTCAAAGGTTAAAAATGGAAATAGCAGGTCTGGGTGGGGAGGGAGGGGGCATATGAGGGTGAGTATTTTTTAGCTCATTTGAGGAAAAGATGAGAACAAGACAAGAGACTATTCTTTAAAATAAATCACAACTGTATGGCATTGTACAAATTAAACTTTGGAGGAACAAGAGAGAACAGAGAGCCATTGATTTTTTACAAAGGGCGACTCAGGCACAGCACATAAGGCTTGATGAGTTTAAGTCTAGTGTGTGCCTTAAGGGACTTTGGAGAAATAAAAAAGTTTCAGGTTTTCTACTTAATGAATGAAAAGTCAATAATTTTAACTGTGAGATTTTTTTTTTTTTTTTTTTGAGACAGAGTCTTGCTTTTGTTGCCCAGGCTGGAATGCAATGCAGTGGCAGGATCTCAGCTCACTGCAACCTCTGCCTCCCAGGTTCAAGCAATTCTCCTGCCTCAGCCTCCTGAGCAGCTGAGATTATAGGCACCCATCACCATGCCTGGCTAATTTTTGTATTTTTAGTAGAGACAGGGTTTCACCATGTTAGCCAGGCTGGTCTCGAACTGCTGACCTCAGGCAATCCACCCGCCTTGGCCTCCCAAAGTGCTGGGATTATAGGTGTGAGCCATCGCGCCTGGCCAAGCTTTGCTTTAAAAACTGCAAACTATTATTGAATCTCCTAACCATTTTTTAGGATAATTTTTTTTCCAGAAGGAGACAAATTATATTCTTTTCCCTAACTTAAGAGTTTAGCTACTGGAATCCTTCCATAAAAGGCATAATTGCCAAAATAACCACAGGTTTAATACTGGATTATACCAGAAATCTCAGTGAAAATAAAAATGTTAATGTGGGATATGGGTGTAACATGCACTAATACACAGTATGAGAGCATCTATAACATTTTTTTAATTCTTAGCTCAAAAGTTTAAAAAAGCAAGAGGTTTAATTTCAGGGTAAAGAAAGTCTGAAAAACCATCTGTTTTCCTTAGATGCTCCTAAATCTTATGTATGTTATTTTTCATTAAAATGAAAGTTAAAAATAAGAACATACTAAAAAGTTGAACTACAGACATAATAGTATATCCATATCCATAAAGCTATAGAATATGCTACAATACAAAATAAAAACAATCAAGAACTGAATAACTGTTTAAACAGCGAAGCTGCAAAGTTCTATTATTAAAGATGCTATTATTTTCCATCATATTTGCTTATTTGAATACATTTTCCCTTTTTAACTAATATAATCCTTTTTCAGCACATAGCTGAACTTTTAACAAAAAAGACTGATTCAAGTGTATACTCGTGTATGGATATATGTATATAAAAAACCTGATTTTCTCCTTTTCAAAAAGTTAGTGGCCAAATGAATTTAGCACACAATAATGAATTCCAGAGCTGGGCTTAAATGAAATGTCACAAACCTCTATCAGAAAACTCTGGAAAAAGCTATTAAGATGGAGCTCATAATACCATTGAAACTGTGCCTACCTGAATTGACTTCATTATGAATACAATTCCAAGAATATTCACACTGTTCAATTTTACCTTTAAATGTACCACACATTGTTCTTAAGTACATTTTAAGCTGCACTTTCTAAAACTAGGTGATGAAACCACATGCAATTTTATGGCGTGGTCACAAAGGACACCTAGGAGAGGCTGGAATTTATGTGCAAGGGCAAGCAGGGCTAACTCTACGCAAACACAAAGAGCGCTTTGTGGGTCCTGCTTGAAACAGCATCCAGAAAGTTCTATTTTGTGTATCGAGCCCACTCTCTCACTTTCCCAGTTTATCTATTTTGTGAGACTCATACAGGTTGCAACAGTTTGACCTTAACTTTAGAAAGGCCTTTGAATCGTCAGAGGTGGTACACGCTGGCAAATGAATAATTGAATAAATGCATAATGATAGATAACCCCCAAAAGAAAATTCTAAATTAAGTAAACAATCCATGTAAATTTTTTTTTGCACATCTGACTTACCTCTTTGAATTTCTTAGCTTATGAAAACAAGCCACAAATGGCATTGAATAAGGATCATGCCAACCAGGTTGTTTATAAATTATCATGTGTGTGAGGATCTGCAGTTAACAAGAATTGCCACATTTGACAGTGTAACTGCCAAAATGGAACTTACAAAGAGAAGTACAATTGACACCAAGAGCAGATTGCTATGACCACTATGTATCTGAAAGGGCTTAAGAGTTCAAGCTGTTCTTAGACCACTGTGCTGAGCTTTCCCATCAATGGGAAATGTAAGTGAGAGTTGCTATTTCTAATGACCTTGACCTCACCTTTGGTCTTTGTCTTAACACTGAGGATTGTGACCATCTGGATCAACTGCAGATGCCCTATCAGGTGCACAGATTCCCACTAACCCTCTCAAGACAGGAAAAAAAAAAAAAAACGAAGATTCAGGAAAGTTTCTCCCTGACAGGCAGAGGTGATGTAAAACTGGCATCACCAGAGTTCACTGGGAATGGGCTCTTTATTCTGCTATGCAATTTACAAACACTTTGATCAGCTCATTCATTCATATATTCATCCATTCATTCATTCATTCATCTGTCCATTCTCTGAGCACCAACTCTGTACCAACCACTGCCACTACTCCTTAGACTTTAAAGAGAATCAGAGCCCTGCTCTTCAAGGAAATGGCTATGTGTGCAACTGCGCACACTATGTGTTCTCAGGGTCTAATTGACATCTGCCTGAGGTACAATGGTGCCCAAGGGACAGAGTTGTTAAATACCTAAGACAAAAAGCATGAGAGGAGAGAAACCAAAGCTGGTGGGAAAGAGCGAGCAGGATAAGCAAAGTCATGCAGGTTATGGGTTGTGTACTTGGTCAGGCAC
Organism: Aotus nancymaae; assembly: GCF_030222135.1. NCBI lineage: Eukaryota > Metazoa > Chordata > Mammalia > Primates > Aotidae > Aotus > Aotus nancymaae. Next base: position 21,018,699 of record NW_026988465.1, read on the forward strand.
AGATGACGAACTACAAAGGGTTCCTGGGGTGTGAAGCAATGAAAATGAGGGGAGAAGGTCATGAGAGACAAGGCCTGCAGGGCAGGGTTGGTGGAAGACTTGTCAACCAAGTAAAGAAGTCTGGTCCTGAAAGGGAAGTGTCTGGCATGGGTTTTCTTGGTTTGTTGCTTTATTTTTTATAGAGATAGGGGTCTCCCTATGCTGCCCAGGATTTTCTTGAACTTCTGGGCTCAAGCAACTGCCCACCTTGACCTCCCAAAGTGCTGGGTTCAGGTGCGAGCCATGGCACCCAGCCTCTGGCCGAGTTTTAAGCAGAGGAGAGAGCTGCTGAGGTTTGAGCTGTACGAAAACCACTCCGAAAGCAGTTTGGATTTGAGCTGTGCTGGGAAAACGTGGGAGGCAGTGGAGCCGTGAGGATGGATCAGAGTGTCAGCCTGAGAAGTCAGGGAGCAAACTCTCACACCTTAACATTTAAGGGGAGGCAGAATAAACTAGTCTCCGTGAAGGAAGCTGAGAAGACGGCGGGGGTGGGGAGAGAGAGAGAGAGAAGAGAGAGAAAGCAAATCAAAGATGGCTGTCAAAGTTCCAATACAGAAATAACTTTTTGTTGGGTGTGGTGGCTCACACCTGTAATCCTGGCACTTTGGGAGGCCAAGGCAAGAGAATCAGTTGAACTCAGGAGTTTGAGATCAGTCTGGGTAACACAATGAGACCCTATCTCTACCAAAAATACAAAAAGTCAGCCAGGTACAGTGGTGTGCACCTGTAGTCCCAGCTAGTTGGGAGGCTGAAGTGGGAGGATCGCTTGAGCCTGGGAGGCAGGGGAGGCCGTGAGCCCAGATCGCACCACTGCACTCCAGCCTGGGGGACAGAGGCAGATCCTGTGTCAAAAAAAAAAAAAAAAAAGGAAGAAAAAGAAAAAAAAAAAAAGAAAGAGACAAGTTTTTAAAGAGAGTGATCAGAGAGCTAAAGAATAACACTTTATAGTCTTGCTTTGTACCAGGCATTCTATGATAATAATATTATTATCTCATTTTATAACTGAGGAAATTGAGGCAAAGAGCATTTAAGTAATTATGTAAGATTACACAAGTGTTGAGAGAGCCACTTTCACGGGGCAAAGAGGTCAAAAAGATGAAGCTGTAAAAAGACCAGTGGATGTAACCAAAGTCAGCCTTGGCCAGCACATTTTCCTTAGAAAGTTGAGAAATGACAAATGACTCCAACTCCAACGTGTCGAAGCATGAATTGGAGGAGAACAATATGAGATAGTGAGGGTAAAGTAGTCTTTTACAGAAGATAAGGAAAACGGAGTTGTTACTAATATGATCTGCTCAGTGCTGTTTAACTGAAGCACTTGGTGTGTGTGAATGTGAGTGTGTACATGCATGTATGTGTACACACACGTGGGTGTGCGCTGGTGCTGGTAACTGAGGTGGCTGAAGCCAGAAGGTAAAAGCCTTTGTAAGCCCCTCTCAGGAGTGCTGCCCAAGGATGACAGAGAACGAAGATGAGCTCACAATGACCTTCAAGCATCACCTTCTCCAGGAAGCCCACCCTGGCCTATCAGTCTGGTCTCAGCTACCAGTTCCCTCTTCTGTGATCCCATCACAGCACGCTGGAGCTGCCTCTATCATAGGTAGCACTTACCATCCCGTCTATACAGACGGATTAACTCCTCTGACTATGAATGCCTTGACTCATATTCTAAATATTACTTTAAAAGAGTCTGAGAGAGGAAGTTTTAAGGGAAGGGACCACATCTTACTCATCTTTGCATCCTTAGCATCTAACAGAGTTATGCAATCAATGTAAAAAATAATAAATGTGTGGGTATGTGTTTCCACCAGACTGGCGCTTTAGAAATACACCTCTTGCAGCTGGCACTCAGGGCAATGAGAATGAAGACGTGAAAGTCTACTCCTCCCAAGTTCCACCTCCAATGTGGGGGTCCCTCTCATACCCAGATTTTTATAAATGGTTGCTGGGTCTAAGTCCCAGAAAAAACATGAAAATGCATAACAGCTGTGGGACTCTGGGTGCTTTTATAAATTTTAAGAATGGTACTAAGTGTACCATTTCAATTAGACGTACGATGATAATTAAGCTGCCAGTAACTCCTGAGCACCTGCGACACGTTCAACAATTTGTTAGGTGCAATCATTCTAGAAGAAGCAGTAGACACAGGTAAATAAACACGTTTTCTCCTGACCAGAAAATCACGCAGTTAAACTTGATACAGGCAGACAAATATGTCTGCATGTCTGCATACACATACTGTATATAGATATGAAGATGGATAGGAAGCTTACAAACGAGCACTAAAAACTGAGTCTCGGCCTGTGACTACGAATCAGTCAACCATACTGAATACACTAACCAGCTCCCCTTCCGAAGCACTCCTCAACATCAGGCAGTCAGAATGTTTTAACTCTTCACTTAAATGGTACGAAATTTCTAATGTTGGCAAGCCTATGATTTACTTATATTTTATGTATTACATTAAAAAACTCTTAGAAAGTTTTCACACACACACACACACACACACACACACACACACACACACACGGTCCTGAAACTATAGCTCCTTGGTGGGTCTGAAATGACTTTTTGTTTTTTTAATTTGACTAGCAAATTCATTCCACCTAAATGAATTATTCCCAAAAAATCACAGCAATTGATTTCTTGTTTTAAAAATCACATGCTCCATTAATATCAGAACAGTAAAAAGTCAGTGTATTACACCAAAATCTAATACAGCAATTATTCACTACTATACACCATTGTGAAACGTTTATATCTAATATTTTAGCCTACATGCCTGTCTGTTACTACTTTCTCTTGCTTGCATCCTTAGCAAACATCAGTCAACAAATATTTATTCTTTACTATATGCGTGATCAGCATTACATAAGGATAAAAGAAGTCTAAAACATAATACTTGCCCATAGTGGATTTCTATTTTAATTAGAAATAAACATCCATTGATTCATAAACTTCCACTGATACCTATGCCTCAAACCCCAAGATTCAGGTATTGTGCTAACATTTAGGATACAAAGATTAACAAAAGACACAGTCCCTGGCCCCACATAGATCATCTTCATAATAAATAATACTTTACATAATAGATGCCACGATAAAGGTATGTACCAAGAGCTAATTGTACCATAACAAATTATTTCTGACTAAGGGCTCAGTGAAGATTTCCCAGAGAAACTGAGATCTCACCAGGCTCCTACAAGGCTTTCACAAGCTCAGTGTGGTCACTATATGGCCAGACTGTCCCATCTATGAGCCTTAGGAATGAAAACTAGAGTGGACTACGGCAAGGCTTGCATGCAAAAGAGACAGGCTCCACTCTTGTGAACAAGAAGCCACCAAAGTTTCTAAGGATGATAGGATTGTGATCCTATCTGTGTTTCAGAACGATAATCTGTGACAGTGCCAAGAATACGCTAAAGGAGAACACAGGTGGAGGCACACAACCCCGTAAGCAGGAATGCTCACAGGTGGGGAGAACGTGATCTAGGGCAACAGCAGCAGAGCCGAGAGGTGGAAAGTGATTCCACAGCTATGGTGGAAATAGTCCGAACAGTATCCTGTGGGAGACGGCAAGGAAGAAACACAAACCAAAAAAGATGACTCTGAGGTTTCTCACTTAGGCATCTGAGTAGAATATACAAGAAAGATATATTTAAAAGGATCCACAAAGAATAAATTTGATTTAAAATCTCTTAAGTTTGAAAATCCGGCAACATCATTTCACATACTTGGGAGGCAACCAGGATGTCAGACTGGGTGTTCTGAGAGAGTTGGAGAGTAGAGATACAGAAGAGAAAGTGCTTGTGATATAAGTCTTAGAACATGACACTCAACGATATGAAGAGAAGGGTAGGAAGGAAGAGATTAAAGACCTGAACTTTCCCACTGCCTTCAAGCTGCTGGAAGGTGGTGATGATTCTCATACCTGCTGGTCCTATCTTAAAAGAGCCTGCCACTTCCTTCTCTTCTGTGGTTCGTGCAAAAATACTCTTGCTTTAATTCATAAGTGAGAAGGAACAGAAAGATGTAAAAGCAGCAGACAGGAGTATTACAAAAACTAAAGGAGGGCATTTGAGAAGACGGCGGGGTACCCACAAAATATCGGCATCATGTACTGAGTTAATTAGGCATTAAATAACAGAGGTTCCTTCTTGAGAACTAAGTTCTGTATGAGAGGCCACTTTTGTGACTCAGTAGGTAAATATGAAAGGTTAAGATCAGAGAGGGTGAAAATGATAAAGTCTTTCCAGGGATCTGTACTCCGGCTGGGCTTTTCTATATGGTCTGCAGAAGAGAGAGATGGGAGAACAGGGCATTCCAGGTAGGAATTAGAAAAAAGAACAAAGCACTGAAGAAGCAGGGATTATCAAGAAATCTAACTAAAGACACCCATCTTCTGAGATTAATGTCAAGGAGAGACGAAGCCAGACAACTCGAAAGAGCTATACTGTGGAGCACCTTGAGGGTTAAGCAGAAACTCTGGGCAGTTCTAAGACAGGCCACAGCCATGCCCACAGGTCCTATCTGCCAGGCGTTCCCTACTCCTAGAAGTAACCGACCACAACAGCCCCAAATTATCCTTGGCAACTCTTTCCACACCTTGACCTGCGACCTGGCTCAGAAGGATGACAGAAATGAGAGAACCCACCTGCTGGTTTTGCTAGCTGCACATCATGCAAATGACAACCGTCTGCCCCAACAACGTTCACAACCGACTGTCCCCCAATTAATCTGGTAAACAAAAGGGGGCATGTCAAAGATGTCCAGGGGCTTACCTCTCAGAAAATTCTGATTAACCTATCAGGATAGGAAGGAAGAGATTAAAGACCTGAACTTTCCCACTGCTTTCAAGCTGCTGGAAGGTGGTGATGATCCTCATAGCTGCTGGTCCTATCTTAAAAGAGCCTGCCACTTTCTTCCTTCTCTTCTGTGGTTTGTGCAAAAATACTCTTCTTTTAATTCATAGGTGGAATGTCGGCAAGCTTCGATAATCTTTTTTCACAATTTCTAGTAAGCACACATAGCAGCAGATGAGACGTGAATTATCAGTATCTTAAACAACTGAAGCTAATGAACAAAAAGAGTTTAGCTCTTAAACGATTAGGTGTAAAAACTAGCTCTGGCTTCTTTTCAGAATCGGAAAGGCTCTTCTTACTGCAGACAATTTGTAGAAATGTCTGCACCCAGCTTGGAGAAATTTACTCATTGGCTTTTTAAATGAAGGTACTTTTTATAGCGTTAATTGGAGATTTTAAGCAGCAGGTAGTAGGCTTTCACTTTATTTTGTAAGGTAAAGTCCAACAGTGTCAAATGGCCTGGGTAGAAGTGAATTATTTTGAGTTTTTTCTCAAGCTCTCTGAGATGAAGCTTTTACTGCCTGCCGAGTAATGGCCTTCTTTTGCCATGTAAATGTGGGATCAATCTAGTTTTAAACAGAAAGATTTTTCTAATGTGATTTTGGTATTTTTCAAGCTGTGATACAGCTGATAGGAGTTCTGATAAAATGCGAATTACAGGAAATTCATATTTATAAGCTTTCCCAAGTAATTTTAGAGCACTGACTTTTCAATATCTGCTAATGAAGAATCCCGAAAGCACCACTGTGCGCTAACTTTGAATACTTCCTACCTCTGTCTCTTTCCCTAACCCAGGCTCTGGCGGAGTAACCACATCTTGGGTCTTGCCACCCTGAGTCTCATTTTGTGAGCTTGTGGTCACTGTTCCCCGGGAGGATGTGGCTCGGAGTGGACACAGTGGCAGTGGAGGAGAGGTGGGAGTCATAGGTCACCATCTCTTGAGGAGGGCTGGTTGTCTAGCAGTTCCAGTTTTGTTGTGGCCACCGTTAGATTTCACCATCACACACTTCTAAAGCACTTTGTGGTTCTGTTTTTGACTTTTAATTTTCCCCCAAATAATACCGGAAATCATGGCGCTGCTACATAAATGCGTTGTGAAAACATATAGACAGGCCTTCCCTTGCTCTTTCTTTATGAGTTTCCTACAGCTACCGTTACAAGTTACCACAAACTTGGTGGCTTCAAACAAGATAAGTTTATCGTCTTATAGTTCTGGAGGCCAGAGTCTGAAACGCATCTCACTGGGCTAAAATCAAGATGTTGGCAGGGCTATATTCCTTCTGGAGGCTCTAGGGCAGAATCCGTGTCATTGTGTTTTCATGTTGTAGAAGCCACCTGTACTCCTTGGCTCATGGCCCCATCCATCCTTAAAGCCAACAATGGCTTGTGGTCAAGTCTTCTTTACATTATCTCTCTGCTTCTAACTATTCTGCCTCCCTGTCTCACATTTAAAGGATCTTATGATTACACAGGACCCACCACAGTAATTCAGGATCGTCTCCCCATTCCAAGGTCAGCTGATTAGCAACTTTAATTCCCCCTTGCCATGAAACATTTATCCACAGATCCTGGTTTGAGTGTGAATCTTTGGGGGCCATTGTTTTGCTTGACACATTCCCATGAAATCTTTCAGGAAAAAAAAGTGCAAAAGATTTTCAGGGTAGATGTTATCAAAGTAAACTAGCTAGTCAAATAGAAAAGCTGGTGTCATCTGAGGGCGCTGTCCCTTGAGAATGCTCAAATTCTAATACGATTTTTTTTTTTAATCCTAAACACTTATGACCCTGTCTTCACAGCGCCTGTAAAAGGAGATACTCTGTAAATGTCTCATGCTTACATTATTTTACACTCACTTTCTTCACCCCTAACACTGGCCCCACCACTTCCCCTTTGAGAGACCCACGGTTTGGCCATTGGCTTCCCTCTGACCCACCCAGCCTGCTCTTGGCTACATGCTCCTTCCCAGGACCACAACATGTTCAGAAATTGTCTCGCAACCTCTAAGTTCCAAAGGTAAACAGCTCTTGAGAGTTTTCTAAGGGATTTTACTATTAGGAATACTTAAATAAAGTTTTTAAAAATCTTATGTTAATTCAACGTTTACTGAGCGCCGACTATGTTTCAGGTACTTTTCTAAGCACTGGGAATGCAGAAGTGAACAAAACAAGCCAAAATCACTGGTCTCATATGACGTACATTTGGGGAGGAGGCTACCAATGGAAAGACAAGAAATAGGAATATGATATCATGTAAGTGTCATGAAGTGCTAGAAACACGGTCTAATTTTCAATACAGTAGTAACTGAAAAAACAACCTTTAAATAAAGACTCAAGGGCCAGGTGTGATGGCTCAAGCCTATAATCCCAACACTTTGGGAGGCTGAGGAGGGTGGGTCACTTGAGTTCAGGAGTTCAAGACAAGCCTCAGCAACATAGTGAGACCTCATCTTTACAAAAAATAAATATAATTAGCTGAGTGTGATGGCGCTCACCTCTGGTCCCAGTTACTCAAGAGGCTGAGGTGCAAGGATTGCTTGAGCCCAGGAGTTCAAGGCTGCGAGTGAGCTAGGATTGTGCCACTGTAATCCAGCCTGGGCAACAAAGCAAGACCCTGTCTCAAAAAAAAAAATTGAACGGTGGCTCAAGCCTGTAATCCCAGCACTTTGGGAGGCCGAGGCGGGTGGATCACGAGGTCGAGAGATCGAGACCATCCTGGTCAACATGGTGAAACCCCGTCTCTACTAAAAATACAAAAATTAGCTGGGCATGGTGGCGCGCGCCTGTAATCCCAGCTACTCAGGAGGCTGAGGCAGGAGAATTGCCTGAACCCAGGGGGCGGAGGTTGCGGTGAGCCGAGATCGCGCCATTGCACTCCAGCCTGGGTAACAAGAGCAAAACTCCGTCTCAAAAAAAAAAAAAAAAAAAAAAAAATTGAAAAGCTTAGAGATTGTGTATCAGAGGGGAGAAGCCTCTAGGAAGAGGGAATGCCAGTGCAAAGGCCCTGAAGTAGAAGCAAACACAGAAAAACTACTAAGTATTAGGATCTTACAGCTTTTTCACTAAAAAACCAGCCCTAGAATTCATTTGAATGCAAAAGTACTAGCTCCTGATCCTTTTAAAAACTCTCTTCTACCATTATCTTCATTGTCTATCTTAAGGCTCTATGTAATCCATTGTTTAAATCACCAAAGTGTCTGCATAGGCCATGCTCCACTCAATAACAGCAAGGGACAAAGCAGAGTCCTAAGAGAAACCAGAAGTCACCACTGAGGGGCAAAAATGCACAGAAGAGGGGGTGTATGTAAGACTCACTTTGTCTGCCCCATGACCTGCCTTCCATCCAAGCAGAATTCCAAATGCAGAAACAGGAGTGATGAGAAGAAACGTGGCTGGGCGTGGTGGCTCACGCCTGTAATCCCAGCACTTTGGGAGGCCGAGGTGGGCAGATCATGAGGTCAGGCATTTGAGACCAGCTTGGCTAATGTGGTGAAACCCCATCTCTACTAAAAATACAAAAATTAGTTGGGTGTCATGGCACATGCCTGTAGTCCTAGCTACTTGGGAGGCTGAGGCAGAAGAATCACTTGAACCTGGAGGCAGAGGTTGCAGTGAGTGGAGATCAATCGCACGTCTGCACTACACTCCAGCCTGGGTGATAGAGCCAGACTTTAAAAAAAAAAACAGAAGAGGCATGCTGGGCCCCAGCTCCCTTTCCTCCCTCATTCCCCTCTCAGCATCACTGTTGTCACAGCCTTCCTTATTTCCGTATCTGTGTCCAAGTGTGCTGTGTGCATCCCTCAGGACAGTGTTCACTCCCTGAGAGCAAAAATCTTCCCTGACCTACTCACACCCATCACCAAGAGGACTCTGGCCCCATCTAGGCCCTGGGTACCATTATGTGCAGGAGGTGCTTTCTGAGACCCAGGCCAGGTGCTCCAGTTGCAGGAGACCCATAAAGAAGGAGAAGGTATCAGGCCAGAAGCTGACTCTTTCTCTGGAAAAATTACTGCAATTTCTACACACAAAACGTGTGCTTTTAAATGGACACATACCTGTTTCCTGATACAATCCTTTCCAGCCAGCTCAGACCCAGGTCTTGTTGGGACAAAGAAACAACCCTCTCCCTCCCCCACCCTCCACCACTATTGCCACGTCCCTGCCTTTTGTCAATACTTGGGAAGCCTTTACCTGAAGGGAGTGCCATCTTCCTCATTCAAAGGGAAAGCGGTGAAGAGAGGGAAGGAAGGAATAGCAGAAGGCATTAAAAAAAACAGAACTGTAATTATTTATGTGATGAAAAGGTTGTTCTCAGGATGCTGTGCAGAGATACAATGTGATGGAACTATTCCCATCACATTAATAATAATAATAAAAAGGCCTTCACCTCCCATGACAAGAAGCTGCAAATCTAAATAATTCTATCTTCTCCTCTGAATATTTCCCAGGACACAACAGTAGCTCTCAGGCAGAGAGAAATTATTCACTGAGCACATTAAAACACTTTCTTTCAAAAATGACTTCAAGATAACATTTGTTACACGCCTTTAGTAATTTCACACACACACACACACACACACACACACACAACTAAAATGCTCAATTTTGTTGATGGAGTAGTTTAAACTTTATACAGCAATTTAATCGAATGGAACAGATATAAAAAGATATATGGTTATGCCATGTCTGAAATATCAGTAATATCCATGCACTCCAGCAGTGTGTTTAAAGATTTATTCACATAAAATGCCATAAAATTGAAGTACTGCATCTCAATTAACCAGGCACAGAAATATTTTAACTATAGCATAATAAATACTAGTTCACTAAGATTTCAAACACCTAAGGAATGAAAGTTTATACATCCCCTAAAAACAAAAGGACATTCTCTCGTTTAAATGAGCACACTCCTGTCATGGTGTTTCAGGACTTTGTCTCACTTGCGAGTTCACAAAGTCAACTCAATCAGCATGTTCAGGCACTACACAAACTCACAAATACTAAAGGGCAAGCCAGGAGGCCATAAAATTAATTGGATCATTATATTTTAGAGCCTCAGAGGACTTGAGAAAGTAAATGGCTCAGCCCTTTCATTTCACAATTGAGAACAGAATCGTTGAGTAATTTGCCCAAGGCATGACTACACCCATATTTCTCACTTACACAGGCTATGCTCTTTAATTTACAATAGGCTATATCTGGTTGATAGGCAAAATATTATTTTGATGGGTTTAACAAGGGAAATCAGAATTATAATGTTGCTTTAGTGAACGTGGAACTCTCTATAGCTTGACACCATGCCTTCCAGAGGGTCAGTGCTCACCAAATAATGGATAAAGGTGAGTGAATGAATTAATGAACGAATGGAGTTCTTGGATAAAAAAATAAAATAAAATACTTGCTTCATGTTGTACTTCCTTCTGGCCATAGGAAAACCTAGCCAACTTCCCCTTCCATATCTTCCCAGGAGCAATGCTGAATTCTTTGTTTTCTATGTTTAATATGTCTTCAAGGGGACACAAACCCTGTAGGTGAGGTGTCCTATCTGATGACAATGATCAGACTTTATCACAAAGTTCTAATAAAAGAGTCTGCCCTATTCCAAATAATATGTAATTTTTAAGTTTACATATACTGTTATGTTCATTTCTAGAATAGTCCTACTGGCCTCACAAATAGCTCCACATAAAATCAAAAGAAGCTCTGTTTCTTGGACGTTTGTCTGATTATAAATAATCTATACTTCTTAACTGTGGCCTCTGTCCATTCATATTTTGTGGTGTGGTTACTTCCTGTTTATTTGCTTAAATCACTACTGTTTCATAAAAATGCCAAACACTGATCATCTGTACTATTCTAGTTGATACTTCACCCCTTGACGTATTTTAATGTTACCTATTTTGTGCATATATCTTCATCTCCCAATGAGATTATAAATTGCTTTGTGTCAGAAATCATTTCTTAAAATACGACAGTGCGTAGTCAATAAATCCATATTATTTTACCCCAGATTTAATTGTTTGAAGCTATTGGGGAAAAAACAGCCATGTAAAAGTGTTCTCCAGTGAGGCAGTTTAATTAGAAATTCACTCCTTTCAAAATTGTCTGTGTGCATTCAGGAAAATACACAGTAATGGAAAGGAGCCAAAAGAAGTTCAGTGAGAAGCTCTTAATGAGAAAATAATTCATTTACATAATTGCCAGTTCGCTAGATGAAGAAAAATCAAACATATAGAATATTTGCATTTCAACATAATGACTAGTAGACTGAATAGTCTCTATATCTTTGTATATAAGATGGTGAAATTTAGTTTTGGAAATGTGTTGATTATGTGCATTTAAGAAGGTTCATTCAATCATTATTTTACTCAACAAACATTTACTGAGTATCTACTAAATGCCAGCTTAAATGCAAATGATACCAAGATGAGTGCACGGTGGACTCTGCCTTTAACTAGCTCATCATCTTGTGAGGGATGAACATAAAATGCAGATAGAGTTATGCACAGTGGCATACAGATAAACACTAATAAACCAGACATGGACAGATGCAGGAGGCCGACTACAGAAGAAGGTTTAAGGAACATCCTAGGGAAAGGTCACACCTAAGCTGACTCTTGAAAACAAGTAAGCTTTGACAAAAAGAAGTTGGCTGGCAGTATGAGCGAGGAGAACTTCAAAGGAGACTATAAAAAATTTACATGGGGCACAGAGGAAATTACAAGCCACTGAAAGTCATGAGTGATCAAGCCCAGCTTAGGAAGCGTTAGAAGATGATGCAGAAGAGTCAGAACATAAATGCTAGTGCAATACTGAAGATATTGGGCTTTGCCCCATGGGCAAGAGGAAGCCAGTGGAGGGTTTGCAGCATGTGAACCACGTAGTCAGATTTGGTTTAGACAGATCACATTGGGAATGAGTGCAGAACAGAACTCAGAAGGAAAAGACCAGAAGAAAGGACACCTGTCAGGAGGTTATTGTTGCCTGTGGAGAAAAAAGCAGAATGTAAACAAGGGTGGTGGTAGAGAGGTGGAAAGCAGAGAAGTTTCCTAATATTTAGTGAGTAAAATCGCAGGACTTGGTGAAAAACTGAAAATACGTAGTAAGAGGAGGAGAAGAGCAAGATTGTGCCCAGATTTCAGGCATAAGTAGAGAGTGATATCAAGCAATAGAGACAGTTTGTTCAGTTTTAGGGATGTTGCGTACAAGATCTTTGGACCCCAAAAACACACCAGTGTCCAAGTGTCAATTTTAAGAAGGGTCTTTCTCACAGACCCCTATTTATTTCAGTAAACTTATAATTAGATCTCACATAGACAGCACACTTGCCAAACACCCAGATTATAGGAAGACAGAAATGATAACCAATTAATATTTAATTACAAAATCAAGGCCCAAAATGATTCCGACAGACGGAAATATGGATCAACAAAATTACATTTAAGAGGAAAACATGAAAAATTTTGCATTATGGGAGAAGAAAATGCAATTTGACAGCTGGTGATGTGGAAATAAACGAGAACTTTAGTAGCACTTAAACTTAATTTAGCTATATTAAGTATGAAAACTTGAACTTTATTCATAAAAATGTATAACACATTTTTTAAAAATACATCTTTCAGATTGAGGGGGGCCAAAGAACCCTGAGTTTTCCCAAAATGTTTCAGCAGTCATCACAGTGAATGAGGAGATAAGACATGGACAGAGGGACCTTCCTCCTTGTCCTGCAAACTCCCTGCAAGCAGGAAAGATCCTCTTTTACTTAACTATACAAAGTGGAGTTTGCATAAAATGTCCTTCAACAACAGGGTTCCATAGACACAAACATACTCAATAAAATACTAGCATACCAAATCCAGCAGCACATCAAAAGGTTAATTCACCATGATCATATAGGCTTTATTTTTGGGATGCAAGTTTGATTTATTTTTGGGATGCAAGTTTGATTCAACATATACAAATCAGTAAATATGACACAGCAACATAAACAGAATTAAGAACAAAAACCATATGATCATCTCAATAGAAAAAAAAAAGCTTTTGATAAAATCCAATATCCCTTCATAATAAAAAGTCTTTAAAAACTAGGCATCAAAGAAACATATTTAAAAATAATAAGAGTCATTTATGACAAACCCACAAGCCAACATCATACTGAACAGGCAAAAGCTAGAATCATTCCCCTTGAGAAATGGAACAAGACAAGCATCACCACACTCACCACTCCCATTCAACATCATATTGGAAATCCTAGACAGAGCAATCAGGCAAGAGAAAGATATAAAAGGCATCCAAATATGAGAAGAAATAAAATTATCTCTTTGCTGACTTTATGATTCTATACCTACAAAACCCTAAAGTCTCTGCCAAAAGGCTCCAGAACTGATAAATGACTTCAGTGAAGTTTCAGGATACAAAAGCACTGTACAAAAATCAGTAGCCTTTCTACACACCAATAATGCACAAGCTGAGAGAGAAATCAACGTAATCCCACTCACAATAGCCATTCAGAAAAATAAAACACCTAAGAACACATATAACCAAGAAAGTGAAAGATTTATTTCTACAAGGAGAACTATACTGCTGAAAGAAATCATAGATGACACAAATGGAAAAACATTCCATGTTCATGAATTGGAAGAACCAATATCATTAAAATGCTCATACTGCCCAAAGCAATTTACAGATTCAATGCTATTTCTGTCCAACATCATTTTTCATACAATTAGAAAAAAACTATTCTAACATTTAATATGGAACCAAAATGGAACCCAAATGCCCAAAGCAATCCTAAGCAAAAAGAACAAATCTGAAGGTGTCACACTACCTAACTTAAAATTATACTACAAGGCTAAAGTAACCCAAACAATACGGTACCGGTACAAACACAGACTCAAAGACCAATGGAACAGATAGAGACAGAAAGACCAATGGAAAAGAAAGAGAATCTAAAAATAAAGCTGGACACCTACAGCCATCTGATCTTTGACAACATCAGCAAAAATAAGCAATGGAGAAAGAACTCCCTGTTCAATACATGGTGCTGGGATAGCTAGCTAACCATACACAGAGGAATGAAAGTGGACTCCTACTTTTTACCATGTGCAAAAATTAATTCAAAACGATTAAAGATTTAAATGTAAAATCTCAAACTACAAGAATCCTAGAAGAAGACCTAGGAAACAGTATTCTGGAACATTGGCCTTGGCAAAGAATTTATAGCTAGGTCCCCAAAAGCAACTGAAACATAAACAAAACTTGACAGGTGGGACCTAATTAAACTAAAGAGCTTTTGCACAGCAAAAGAAACTATCAAAAGAGTTAACAGACAAGCTACAGAATGGGAAAAAAATTTGCAAACTATGCATCCAAATGAAAGACTAACATCTAGAATTATAAGGAACTTACACAAATCAACAAGAAAAAAACAAACAACCTCATTAAGAGTTGGACAAATGGCCAGGCACAGTGGCTCTGGCCTGTAATCCCAGCACTTTGGGAGGCCAAGGCAGGTGGATTATCTGAGGTCAGGAGTTCAAGACCAGCCTGGCCAACATGGTGAAACCCCATCTCTACTAAAAATGCAAAAATTAGCTGGGTGTGGTGATGGGTGCCTGTAATCCCAGTTACTCGGGAGGCTTAGGCAGGAGAATTGGTTGAACCAGGCAGGCAAAAGTTGCAGTGAGCCGAGATCGCGCCACTGCACTCCAGTCTGGGCAACAAGAGCAAAACTCCAACTCAAAAAAAAAAAGGGGGGGACAAAGGACATGAAAAGACACTTACCAAAAGAAACTATATAAGCAGCCAATAAGCATATGAAAAATGCAATCAAAACCACAATGAGATGACTGTCTCACACTAGTCAGAATGGGTACTATGAAAAGGTAAAAAAATCAAGCCCTAATTGAGAGCAGAGAGTGGGAGGAGAAACAGGATCAGAAAAAACTACCTGTTGAGCACTATGTTTATTACATAGGTAATGAAATAATCTGTACACCAAATGCCTGTGACACTTAGTTTACCTGTATAACAAACCCACACATGTACCCTTGAACCTAAAGTTATAATTTAAAATATGCAAAATAAATTGCAAAAACAAAAGTCAGAAAATAATACATGTTGTGAGGCTGTGGAAAAAAGGGAATGCTTATACACTATTGGTGGGAATATAAATTAGTTCAGTGGCTTTGGAAAGTAGTTGAGAGATTTCACAAAGAACTAAAAACAGAACTATAATTCAAATCAGCAATCCCATTACTGGTTGTATATTCAAAGGAAAATAAGACCTTCATCAAAAAGACATATGTTATCGTATGTTCATTGCAGGACTATTCACAATAGTAATGACGTGGAATCAACCTAGGTGTCTATCAATGGTAGATTGGGTAAAGAAAATGTGGTACATATAACCCATGGAATACTATGCAGCTATAAAAAAGAATGAAATCATGTCCTTTGCAACAACATGGATGCAGCTGGAGGCCATTATCCTAAGCAAACTAATGCAGAAAGAGAAAACCATAAACCACTTATTATCATATATAAGTGGGAGCTGAACATTGGGTATGCATAAAGATGGGAAAAACAGACACAGAGGACTCTAAGAAAGGAGACAGAGGAAGGAGGACAAGGGTTGAAAAACTACATATTGGGTAATATACTTACTACCTGAGCAATGGTTGAAATGTACCCCAAACCACAGCATCAATACAATATGCCCTTGTAACAAACCCGCACATGCACCCCTGAATCTAAAATAAAAGGTTTTTTTAAAAATCTCAATAGATGCAGAGAAGACCTTTGACAAAATTCAACAGCCCTGTATACTAAAAACTCTCAATAAACTAGGCATCAACGGAATGTATCTCAAAATAGTAAGAGCTATATATGATAAACCCACAGCCAATATCAAACTGAATGGGCAAAAACTGGAAGCATTCCCTTTGAAAACTGCCACAAGACAAGGGTGCCCTTTCTCACCACTCCTATTCAACATAGTATTGGAAGTTCTGGCCAGGGCAAGCAGGCAAGAGAAAGAAATAAAGGGTATTCAAATAGGAAGAGAGGAAGTCAAATTGTCTTTGCAGCTGACATGATTGTATATTTAGAAGACCCCATTATCTCAATCCAAAATCTCCTTAAGCTGATAAGTAACATCAGCAAAGTCTCAGGATACAAAATCAATGTGCAAAAATTATGAGCATTCCTATACACCAATAATAGAGAGAAAAATCATGAGTGAACTCCCATTCACAACTGCTACAAAAAGAATAAAATATCTAGGAATACAACTTACAAGGGATGTGAAGTATCTCTTCAAGGAGAACTACAAACCAGTGCTTAAGGAAATAGGAGAGGGCACAAACAGATGGAAAAACATTCCATGCACATGGTTACGAAGAATCACTATTATGAAAATGGCCATATTACCGAACACAATTTATAGATTCAATGCTATCCTCATCAAGCTACCATTGACTTTATTCTCAGAATTGGAAAAAAAAAAAAAAAAAAAACCTTAAATTTCATATGGAACCAAAAAAAAAAAAAGCCCAGATAGCGAAGACAATCCTAAGCAAAAAAAAACAAAGCTGGAGGCATCACATTACCTGACTTCAAACTATGCTACAAGGCTACAGTAATCAAAACAGCATGTTACTGGTACCAAAACAGAAATATAGACCAATGGAACAAAACAGAGGCCTCAGAAATAATACCACACATCTACAATCATCTGATCTTTGACAAACCTGACAAAAAACAAGCAATAGGGAAAGGATTCCCTATTTCCTTTTTTCTTTTCTTTTTTTTTTTTTTTTTTTTTGAGACGGAGTCTTGCTCTATCTCCAGGCTGGAGCGCACTGGTGCAATCTCAGCTCACTACAACCTCCACCTCCTGGGTTCAAGCGATTCTTCCACCTCAGCCTCCCAAGTAGCTGGGACCACAGGCGCATGCCACCACTCCCGGCTAATTTTTGTATTTTTAGTAGAAACGGGGTTTCACTGTGTTGGCCAGGATGGTCTCGATGTCTTGACCTCATGATCCACCTGCCTCAGCCTCCCAAAGTGCTGGGAAGGATTCCCTATTTCATAAATGGTGTTGGGAAAATTGGCTAGCCATATGCAGAAAGCTGAAACTGAATTCCTTCCTTACACTTTATACAAAAATTAACTCAAGTTGGATTAAAGATTTAAACATAAGACCAAAACCATAAAAGCCTTAGAAGAAAACCTAGGAATACCATTCAGGACATAGGCATGGGGAAGGACTTCATGACTATAGTATCAAAAGCAATGCCAGCAAAAGCCAATATTGACAAATGGGATCTAATTAAATCAAAGAGCTTCTGCACAGCAAAAGAAACTATCATTAGAGTGAACCAGCAACCAACAGAATGGAAAAAAATTTTTGCAACCTGTCCATCTGACAAAGGGCAGTATCCAGAATCTACAAAGAACTTAAACAAATTTGCAAGAAAAAGACAACCCCATCAAAAAGTGGGCAAATGATATGAACAGCCACTTCTCAAAAGGAGACATTTATGCAGCCAACAAACGTGAAAAAAAGCTCATCATCACTGGTCATTAGAGAAATGCAAATCAAAACCACACTGACATAGCCTCTCACGCCAGATAGAATGGCAATCACTAAAAAGTCAGGAGACAACAGATGCTGGAGAGGATGTGGAGAAATAGGAACACTTTACACTGTTGGTGGGAGTGTAAATTAGTTCAACCATTATAGAAGACAGTGTGGCGATTCCTCAAGGACCTACAACTAGAAATACCATTTAACCTAGCAATCACATTACTAGGTATATACCCAAAGGATTATAAATCATTCTGTTACAAAGACACAAACACACATATGTTTATTGTGGCATTGTTCACAATAGCAAAGACTTGGAACCAACCCAAATGCCCATCAATGATAGACTAGATAAAGAAAACGTGGCACATATACACCATGGAATACTATGCAACCACATAAAAGGATGGGTTCATGTCCTTTGCGGGGACATGGATGAAGCTGTAAATCATCATTCTCAGCAAACTAACGCAAGAACAGAAAACCAAACATCACATGTTCTTAATCATAAGTGGGAAGTGAACAATGAGAACATATGGACACAGGGAGGGGAACATCATACACCAGTTGGGGGGTGGAGGGCTATGGGTGGGATAGCATTAGGAGAAATACCTGATGTAGATGACGGGGTGATGGATGCAGCAAACCACCATAGCATGTGTATAACTATGTAATAAACCTGCGCATTCTGCACATGTAGCCCAGAATTTAAAGTATTAAAAAAAAAAAAAAGAAAAGGAAAAAAGAAACACACACACACAAAAGGAAAGAGTTCCACCCCTAAAACCACTGACTGTGATCCCGGGGTGTAATCATCCCTGCACAAGTCAAACCACATCTTATATACTTGTGTTTCGTTCCAGGCAGCTCAGATATTTTGTTGTTTTTTTTTTTGAGACAGTCTTGCTCTATTGCCCAGGCTAAAGTGCCGTGGCGTGATCTCAGCTCACTGCAATCTCCGCCTCCCACATTCAAGTGATTCTCATGCCTCAGCCTCCCAAATAGATAGGATTACAGGTGTGCGCCACCATGCCCAGCTAATTATTGTATTTTTAGTAGAGATGGGGTTTCATCATGTTGGCCAGGCTGGTCTTGAACTCCTGACCTCAGGTGATCCACCAGCCTTGTCCCTCACCAATTTGCTGGGATTACAGGCATGAGCCACCGCACCCAGCCTGACCATCCAAAAGTAGGCTATAACCAGAAGTGAGGGATCCAGAAATCCTTCTTGCAAAGGAATGGCTTAAAGAATCGGGATGTTTTCATGGGAGGAAGACCAAAGTAAGCATCTATACCTGTCTTCAAATATCTAAAGGGTTATCAAACAGAAGAGATGTGTTCTCCACACAGTTCTGCAGATAGCCCCATCAGGAGCACAGGGTTAAGATTACAGGGAATAGATTATAGAGCAACACAAGAAGGGGCTGGTTCATTTTCAGAGCAATAGAAAGGGCTGTCCTATGAGAACATGAGCTGCTGAAGGTGTGCAGGAAACTCAGCCTGCTATAAGAGAGTTTATTAGCTTTAAAAGCTTTGTCGTGCAACGCTAGAGTACATGACATGCGTAATCTAATGATATTGTCATTCAGCGCCAAGCATTCATATCATAACATGAGTATTTTCAAACACGAATAAGGCATAGTCCTAGCCCTCAAGCACCGCACAGTCCAGTCAGGGAGGTGAATTTGTAACACATCATTAGAGTATGTGTGAAAGCATAATGGAAGCAAGGACAACTTCAGCATCAACCCAGAGGAAGAACACCAGGAGCGGCATTTCTTTGGACCAAAAGGAAGGAGGACAGGATACCATCCTTCTCCTGCTGGACCCAAGGTCCTCATAGACACACACTTCCTGGTACCATTATCTTATTTTCCATCAAAGGTGGACCACCTAGATCAGAGTCTCTCCTCATTTTATTGTATACGTCTTATTCACTCTGTGATAGGCACAAATCGGGATAGATGACTGGCTCACAGCCAATTCTCTTTCTTCTGGTAACAAGCACTGCCCCTATAACACAGAGGCAGCCATGTGACCCAGCTACTCAGGAATCACTTCCATGCCACATTAGGTCCAGGGGTGGGCCAATCAGAATCCTTTCCTGTGATTTTTTTTGATCTAAAGCTAAAAGGGAAAAGTTCTCTTTATTCACATGTTCCCAGGCTAAAAGGAAATAATCCAGGAGCTGCCTATAGCTGAGGGAAGTTTATATAAATAAGGGAGAATGAAGCCAAGGGTCTAGAAGAAGCAGAGTGGGACAGTGCAAAAAGAATTTTGTGGGTGTCTGGGTCCCTCATTCCAGTTTTCGAGGTCTCTGCCTTTGATCTGGTTTCTGACACTCTTCAATTCTGTAAATTATCTTTTTCAATATTGAAAATCACTTGGAAGAAAACATACATATAATAAGATTATTCTATTCAATACAACTTGGAGAATATCACACCAATCCAAGCTGGTGTGAGAGGTACAGAGATAAAAGAGATTATGTGTTTCCATTTGCTCAACTAAGAATCAACAAGGAGGCAGGCAATGTAATATAGTTAGAAAATACATAAAAATCACGCCTAGCATTATCTGTAAGGTTAAAAGTAAAAATATTTTAGAACCAATGAACACTGAGATTGATCAATTAAAAAATCATAAACAACTGTATGGCTACTGACTCTACCAAGAGGTACTAGCTGAAAATCAGCCCTGATTATTTGTCTATTACTTAGATTACTTAGATTATTTGTTATTTAGCTTAATTTACCCTAAAAATTGATTATCATCCTTGAATCCTTGGTGGCTTTAGAGAGGTACATCAGAAAATAGGAAGAGGTTGTTGTAGTAATTGAACATTGAGTTTATTCCAGTTTTTCTGATTACAAGCATCATGAAATTTATCTCCCGCTAACTGAGCTGCAGAGTTCTTTCCATGGTGCTTTTAAACTAAAATTGAAACTGGTAGACTTTTACAAAACTATTTGGACAACAAGCTAAGAAGAGGTCTATTCAGCCATATTGCTTTTCAAAGCTATTTCAATCAGTTAATTTACTTTGTGTGCCTAGGTGGTAGAAAATCATTAATGTTGTTATTTTGATTACCAGGCATTTTGGAATAAATGATTTACAGAGTAGGGGACTAGTCAATTTCAAAATCAAAGTAATCCAAAAGGACTAATCAGTGCTCTGTCATCACAGGCTGGATGGATAGTACACATTTAATAGCAGCATGCTGTGGGCAGAAACGAGAGGGAGCACACACAGAAAAGTAACAGATAAAGCCGGGTAAGACAGTGAATCAATCCCCTAGACAGCTGAGAGTTTAGGCTATCAGAACACTTCTACTGCCCAAAAGCAGTGGGGGCAACTGCATTTCAATTAAAAGCATGGGAAGAAAATTGAATATTATAACAAGACAATGGGCTCCTGGCTTGTGCACAATTATTTGTGTAAAGTCAGAATGTCTGTTCACAAAGTCCCTGAAATTGATATCAAGGCAACCGGGAACAATGGAGGTCATTTGTACAGGCTTCCTCTGGTAAAGTCATGTTTTGCCGGTTGTAGGAGTCAAGAATGTGCCATTCCCTGCAGTAGAGTGCAGGCGGAAGTTTTACCTTTAGCTTATAAAGCTCAAGCCATGTGGGGTTAGATATGGAGCTTCATCATAGCTATGCACAATGTATTATTAGCCTAGATAAGCAGATAAAGGAAAAACAATGGCCTTTGTGTTTTACTCTGTAGTTCTCCACAGGCCTTTTCAAAACTGCGACCAAAAAGGCTAGAAAGAATGGTGAGTCTTAGACGTTTACAATGCTGCATTTTCTACATGGAGCCTCCAGGAGCAGAGGACATTTTACATAAACGTATTTCACGTAATCATGCACTCCTAAAACATGACCATGTTTCAAGATTAGGTCTCTTTTGCATGCCACAATAAAAGGTCCAATCACTTGTTTTCTTAGCATTTTTCCAGGAAGATTTTAACAAAGAACTAAAAATTAAAATATTTGAAGAAAAAACAGTGACTAATTTTTTAAATACATATATCCTCTAGCATTTTAAGATCATTTCTAAAATAATCTCTAAGTACAGAAAACTCTAAGTTGAAAAAAAAAAAACACTGTTTTTCCATATTCATGTAAAGTTCACTAGAGAGAATATTTGAATGGCTTTTGGCAGAGTTTTTAAAGACTCACAAAGCATTTAGAGAGTAATCTCAAAAGAACTTATTTAGATAAGCCACCTTCCCCAAAGTCCTTCAAACCTGTGATGGTTTATTTTATGTCTTTCTATATTTTAATTGTTTATCCCTGAAGACAGTAGAATATATGAATAGAATATATGAATGTACTTCATATTTTAGTGGCTTTTCAAATGGAAAATACAATTTTCTCAAAAAGAAATCAGGCCAGGTGTTGTGGCTCATGCCTGTAACTCCAGCACTTCGGGAGGCTGAGGTGGGAAGATCGCTTGAGCCCAGGAGCTTGAGACCAGCCTGGGCAACATGGCAAGATCCTATCTCTACAAATTTTTTTTAAATTAGCCTGGTGTGGTGGTGCATGCCTGCAGTCCCAGCTACCTGGGAGTAGAGGCATGCGCCACCTTTGGCTTCTAAAGCTCATGACCTAGGTGGTAGATATAGACCACATGGGGTTAGATACAGAGTGCACAGTGTACTGTTACAGCTATGCACAGTGTACTATTCACTTAGATAAGCACGTAAAGGAAAAACGATGACCTTATATTTCCTGGGAGGCAGAGGCAGAAGGATCACTTGAGCCAGGAAGTCAAGGCTGCCACGAGCTATGACTGCACCACTGCACTCCAGCCTAGGTGACAGAGTGAGACCTTCTCTCAAAAAATAGCAATAATAAAACATCCAAACCGTAAACTAATTGTTTGTTATTATTTAGGGGCACCTGCACTATCTAACAAGTAAAATCCAATCTCCTTAGACAGGTCATCAGGGTCCTTTGAGCTCGATATTGTGCCACCTTTGACAGCTTCGTGCTGTTTCAGCCCGTGGTCTACACGACTGGCCAGCCCTCCGCTCACCACACCTGCTCGTTCCTCCAGCCTAGGCGCATGCAGGTTCCCTGACTGAAACATCTTTCCTCTGTCTACCTGGAGAAGGTTTATTTCAGCATTCACTCGACTGCCATCTTCTCTGTGAAGTCTTCCCCAACCTCTCCCTGTTTTCCCACGCCATTCACCTCCAGCCTCTGTGAGGGTTTTTACCACATCACAGATGCCCATATCTAATTCTTCACAGGAGACTGTGAGCTTCCCAAGGACAGACACTGTGCTTTGTCCACCTGTCACAGAGCACAGGTGTAGGCCAGGAGTCAATAAATGCTGAATGAACACAGGAAGAAAGGTGGCTGGGCACGATGGCTCACACCTGTAATTCTAGCCCCTTGGGAGGCCAGGGTGGGTGGATCACTTCAGACCAGGAGTTCAACACCAGCCTGGCCAACATAGCAAAATCCTGTCCCCACTAAAAATACAAAAATCAGCCAGGCGTGGCGGCGTGCACCTGTAATCCCAGCTACTTGGGAGGCTGGGGCAGAAGAGTTGCTTGAACCTAAGAGGCGAAGTTGCACTAAGCCGAGATTGTGCCAAACACTCCAGCCTGCGTGACAGAACAAGACCTTATCTCAAAAAAGAAAAGAAAAGAAAAGAAGACAAGAACAAAGGGAAAAAGGAATGAATATATTCCCCTGGGAAGGCACTGGAGACTGCCAGTCAAGACAGCTTGGGAGTCCAGCCTCTGAGGTGTCTCCTCTGTTCAGACACAAAACAGAAGAGAACAATTCAAAGGACACTGCCAGACTCAGAAACCAGCTAAATCTCTCAGTAGTCAAATGGAGAACAGAGAAACGAAATGGTGAACAGAGCTGAAACCCTGGGCTCACAAGCATGTCGTCTGGAGAAAGGCAAAGACGCAGGAAACCCCTGACCTGCAGGTAGCAGAGTCTTCCCCATGTGGATGGACGCCAAAGCCAGGCTAGGCATGAGGCTGCGCACCTCTGGACACTCACACACAGCACGCTTAATCTGGGCTCTGCTACCTGCTCGCCATGTGATTCTGGGTAAGTTACCACATCTCTCTGTGCCTCATTTGGAAGATGAGGCTAAAAAGAGACCTACCTCATGGGGTCATTAGGACTCAATAATTTAATATGTTTAAAATGCTTGGAGTAACACCTGCCATGTTATGAGTGTTGGCTATTATTGTTATTGTTATTATGGTTATCATTGTTAATAGAATAACAAAACCCCTCTTACCTATTGCCTCAGATGGCAGCTCACATTGAGCTCAGGGGTTAGTTTGGAAGGAAGGCCCAGGCATGACCTGTGGCCACAAGCTGAATTAAACTGTCCCTGGCTATGTGGCTGATTGTGCCAAGCTTTGGAAATCCTATGGGGCAGGACCCCCATACTCTAAGTGTGGTTCTGGCCGTTGGGATTAGATACACACAGAGGGAACGCCAAACCACAGGAATGGGAATGGGAGGTTGAGTGAACAGGGAAGAGAGATGAGGAGACAGACAGGGAGAGAAATGAACCAATATGAGGGTACAGAGAGAAAACTCATTATGTCCCTTCACCATCTGATCTGCTTCATGATTTTGGTCAGTATTTCCCGCTAGTCCCATTGCCTGTTTTTCATTTCAGAACTTAGATCTTCAGTGCACATTAATAAGGTTGATTAAGCAGCATTCAGCTAAAGACTATTTACCTCCTGACCCCCAGACACACTACTACCCAAAAGATCTCTCAACAGACAAGCAGTTTCTCTGTTAGAAGCGAACAGCTGCCATAAACAGAAAATTCTCAATCTAGAAGGTAAAATCCAGAAGACTTCAAAATAAACAGACTATGCGGCAACTCACTAAATCTGCTTCTGCTCCTAACATCTTTAAAGAAAGTGAAGAAATGGTGGCCTTCTAGGTTTGCTTCTAAGAGTTCAAATAAAAATATGACTATAAAATGATGTGGAACCAAGAAGCCGAATCAAAGGATTTTTCTTCAAAGAAAGTATGTGATGCATTTAAAACTAAATCAGGGATGGTGGGAAAAGGGCAGAAAACTTACCCACTGCAAAATTACCTGAGACGGGTAGAAATCGCCCTGACCTTTCAACCACGAAGGAGGCTCACACAGCCACCTCTGAGGCCTAAGATTCTCCCTCGTTTGATCTGGCTGGGTAAATGTCACGGTGTTCAATGAGAAAAACAAATTCTGCATCTGGAGGGCATCCTTGGGCAAGAGCATGCGGTGGTCTCTGCCACCTCCCAGACTCGATCTCTGTGCTTTCTCCTTCCTTTCCTCTCCATTCCCCACCGAAAAGGCCACTGCCCTTTGTCTCCCTCCCCTAGAGCCTGTCAGCACCCCTGGGTGCCCAAGCCTGACTTTCCTGGGCAGTGGTCTGTATTCTACAACATTCCTTCTCCACCTGAAAACTCTGACAAAATCCCTCAATGCAAATCTTATGTAGCTGAAATGTAAAGAGACAAAATAGACTGAGGTGACACAGATCCTCTTTCCTGCTACAAACACCCAGAAATGCAGACAAAATGTCAACTCAGGAGTTTTATTTGGCCGGACGTGGTGGTTCACATCTATAATCCCAGCACATTGGGAGGTCGAGGTGGGCAGATCACTCAAGGACAGGAGTTCAAGATCAGCCTGGCCAACACAGTAACACCCTGTCTCTACTAAAAATAGAAAATTTGGCTGGGTGTGGTGGCTGCACCTGTAATCCCAGCTACTCAGGTGGTTGAGGCATGAGAATCTCTTGAACCCAGGAGGTGGAAGTTGCAGTGAGCTGAGATCCCATCACTGCACTTTAGCCTAGGCAACAGAGCGGAGACTCCATCTCAAAAAAAAAAGTTTTATTCATAGCTGAGCTCAAAAGAAAGGACAATCTCAGTGCTTCAAGGGGAAACAGACAGAAATTTAGGTTCAAGGGGCTGGGAGCTAGGATTTTAAGGTCCACAAGTGGAGTGTTCAAACCCAGATCGTAGCATAAAACTGGGACCATTACACGGGTTCCAGATGCCTGAAAAATGCCAGCTGTCCACTAGACCAGAAAGTAGCAAGAAAGCTTGGCATTTCTCTGGAGTCCTTGAGAAATCAAAATTTCAACCATGTACAGTGAGAAAGGCTGTAAGATCTGTTTATACTAGTCCGGTGGTCAAGAAAACTCCACCCAAGACATTAACCATAAAACTGATCCCAAACCAGGAAAATTCCCATGGCCTCAACTGAAGCAAATGAAAAATACTCTGAAGTGATGTTTTCTTAATCCTAGACACACAAGACTGTCTCAGCAAAACAAACAAGACTTCCAGTTGAAGATTAGCTCTACATCTAATCTTTGTTGTGTAGACACAACAAAGAGAATTAGCATTTAGAGGACAGTAGAAAATAGAACAATCTTAAAACACATTACTAAAAACTGCATTAAAATGATTAGAGAGATCAAAGACAATAGAAACAATACTGAAAGAAAACAAATGTATAAACAAAACCTGGCAAATCTGAAAAAGTCAACTCCAACTACTAGAAATGAAAAATATTGTCATTGAAATTAAAAATTCGATGGAAGGACTAAATACCAAATGGACAGATTAAACAACTAATGCCAGCTAAAGAGAATATTTATTAGTGATCTGGAGGTTTTTTTGTTTTTCTTTTTTTTTTTTTGAGATAGAGTCTCTCTGTTGCCAGGTGCCAGGCTGGAGTGCAGTGGCACCATCTCGGCTCACTGCAACCTTCGTCTCCCAGGTCCAAGCGATTCTCCCACCTCAGTCTCTGCAGCAACTGGGATGACAGGAATCTGCCATCATGGCCAGCTAAATTTTTTACAATATCTTTGTAGAGATAGGGTTTCACCATGTTGGCCAAGCTGGTCTTAAACTCCTGACCTCAGGTGATCCGCCTGTTTTGGCGTCCCAAAGTGCTGGGATTACAGGCGTGAGCTACCACACCAGGCCTAGAGGATGGATTTAAGGACATCAGCAAAAAGCCAACAGACAAAAGAGGTTAAAAAAAAAAAAAAAAAAAAAAAAATGAGAGAGCAAATCCCATCAAGCCAAATTCTAAGAAAGCAAGCTGAGTATTTTTCCATAAGATAGGTATAAATCATGAAATGACATAGTATGTTTATTCTTCAAGGGTTATTTTTTAAAAAACTTTAAAAATCTGTTATTCCAAAAGACTAGATCTTTAGTTGTAAAATTTTAGAAAAAATAGAATAAATTCCCCAATCCTTTTAAATTACATGTCATCTTAGAGGTTTTCACTTAATGAACCTCATTGTAAGATCTGCTTTATATAATGACAAGTCTTTTTTTTTTTCCTTTTTTAAGATGGAGTCTCACTCTGTCATCCAGGCTGGAGTGCAGTGGCACGATCTTGGCTCACCGCAACCTCCACCTCCTGGGTTCAAGCGGTTCTCATGCCTCAGCCTCCAGAGTAGCTGGGATTGCAGGTACCTGCCACTATGCCCAGCTAATTTTTGTATTTTCATTAGAGACAGGGCTTCATCATGTTGGTCAATCTGGTCTCAAACTCCTCACCTCAGGTGATCCACCCACCACAGCCTCCCAAAGTGCAGGGGTTACAGGCATGAGCACTGCGCCCAGATAATGACAAGTCTTAACTTGGTAAATGAGAAGACAGAGGGTTCTTGTTGTTTTAATTAACTCTTGTCTTTCCAATATCCCACATACAGGCTTCCTCTTCTTTTGCTACATGAAGCATATAGAACTAAGTGAAGAACAATTGTTGTGAAATGAGTCCCATTTTCTCACTAATTTACCTTGTAAAATCAGAAGTATATACCCACAGAAAAAGGTAACCCCAAAAGAGGTGAAAATGTCTTGTAAAGCAGTTTGCTAAGACTCAGGCTGCTCTGAACTTATGTAAAGAGAGTCAACTACTGCTATGTTTTGAAGAATCCCCAAAGACCACATGAAAAATCTCCAGCCAGTATCCACCATTTGGAATTCCACTAAAGTTATCCCAGCAAAACATTGCTTGAGCCCAGGAGTTTGAGGCTGCAGTGTAGCAGTTAAAGTAGTTTGATTGAAGCATACAGGGACTGAGCCACGATTGTGCTACTGCACTCCAGCCTCAGTGACAGAACAAGACCTTGTCTTCTCAAATATATATATATATATATTTCACATATACGTTTCATATATATTTCATATATATACTTCATATATATTTCACACACACATACATACACATATATAATCATAGAAAATGCCCATAACTTGGGGAAGAATCAAACAAGAGACGTTATTATTTGGAACTTAGTGCAACTGAACTTACTGCAGGCTTTTCGACATGTAATGGAACTGGGAGGGTAAGGAACAAGAGATGTTTTGAGGGCCCTAGTCATCTAGAGATGGAATACACGGAAGATGGGGTAGGCTAAGAAGGGAAGAGCATGTTGAGAATAAGAAATACTCCGAACAAGAAAAAAAAAGTAAAACAAAAAACAAACAAAAAAGAAATACTCCAAACAAACTTTCCAAATTAAACACTATTCAGTCCCTCAGATACATGCTGAGCTTTCAATTCAAGTAAGGATTGGTTATGTATGCTTATCACACACATGAAGAAATGTTGAAGGGGAGCAGTTTGGAATATAGGTACAGGAACAGACTGTGGAGCCACAGCACTGTCTTTTGAAACTATGTCCCTTCACAGCTGTGTACTCTTAAGAATGCTCTTGGCCAGGCGCGATGGCTCAGGCCTGCAATTCCAGCACTTTGGGAGGCTGAGACAGGTGGATCACCTGAGGTCAGGAGTTTGAAACCAGCCTGTCCAACACGGTTAAACCCTGTCTCTACTAAAAATACAAAAAAATAAGCTGGGCAAGGTGGTGGGCCCCCGTAATCTCAGCTACACAGGAGGCTGAGGCAGGAGAATCACTGAACCTGGGAGGCAGAGGTTGCAGTGAGCCGAGGTTGTGCCACTGTACTCCAGCCTGGGCAACAAAAGTCAAACTCTGTCTCAAAAAAAATTTAAAACATTTTTTTTAAAGTGTTTTTTAACTGTTCTTCAGCTCAGTTTCTGCACCTGCAGATGGGAATAAGAGACCTAAAACTGTTGTGGGTATTACATGAAAATGTGCTGTAAGTCCTTAGCAGACCATCACCACCCCCCGCCCCCTGCTGCTCAACAGATGCAGCCACCATTGTCACCACAGGACACTGCATGGTGTAGGGCAGGGAAGCAGCTGCTTCAAACACCAACTTCTTCACTTACCAGATCTAGAACTTCACATACAAGGTACATGGTCTGAACCTCTTCAAGCTCCAAATTCCTCATCTGTAAAACTGAGATACCAGCTGCTTCATGGCGATCTAATGAAACTTCAATTATACAACATGCACAAAGAACTCAGCCTGCCACATAGGCTGTCCTTAATCCATAGCAACTGTTAGTATCATTTTGAGGCACAATTTGCTAAAATCCAGTTTTGCTGGCAGGAGATATGTGATTAAGCAAAGGTAAGACCTTTGGAATATTAAGACACTAAGAGGTGAATTTAATTTGTAATTCCCTCTAGGGCAGAAACATCTGTTTACTACATGCCAGGTACTTCACCTATTAATTGATGACTTACCCACATGAAAAAATGCACTGACCTACCTCATATAAAACACACACACAAACAACAAAAATGACTATAAACATTTTCAGAATATGAACTCCTGCATAAATATTAAATTAAAATGGGAGCTCAATAGGGAATCACTAGTAAGACGTTTGAAAATATAAAGCATCTGTTTTCACATTACGCCAATTAACCTAATGCCCTTACTCCTTTAAACCCGTAACTACCAATTACCAATGGCCCAACCAGCGAGCAGCTTTCATTTCTTTTTTGCTTTAATAATTTTAGGTATTAGTTTTCTAAATGAAATACAAAATGCAAAGTGAGGCGACCATAATCTCCACAGTTGCTTCTACTTGGATTTCTGTTATTCTTATTTAATATATTAAAACTCTTAGACTAAGCCACCCATTCTAAAGTGACTCACTTAAGAATACCTGATGACACCCTAAACAAAGGAATTAGCAGAGTGAAAGGCGCTGCTTTATAATTCTATTTTTAAGTTAATGTGAGCTGATTGCTTTCAATGCTTTCATAATTAAAAATATACTACAATCAAAGCTCCGCGGAGACGGGTTTGACTTGCTGAAACCCATTTAACTAGTATTAATTGCTAAAATTCTATTTGGGGATCTGACAGATTGAGTCCCATGTAAGAAGACAATCTCTATTCACTGATACCTTTTTTTTAATTCAATTGAAAAATTCAATGCACTTTCTCTTCTAAAATTTTAAAATAGCAAAGCCCCAGCTTTGCTCACAGCTGTGCTGCTATGGTATACAGTAATGTAACCTTTGATAATTTTAGAAGTTTCAGGATAAGGCAGAGATGCATTTGTTGCAAAATTCCTATATTTTAGGTTTCTATCTCCTTATACTCTTACGTGTATTTTATCCAAACCCAAATAAATCCAACCAAAAGTGTTAAATTAAAACATAAAAACATTAAGAGATGGAGAGAAAAGACAGACTTAATTGTAATCATTGTGGATTGTTTTGAAAACCACATCTCCTAACTGTACTTCTCAGGAATATTATACCCGTAGCACTGTGTTTGGGGATAGCAGATATTCTACAAAGACTTGTGGAGTGAGAGTTATCCCTCTCTGCCTCCATTCCTCTTTATAATAGCCACATTTAAGTAGCAATATTATTTGGTCTTAAATTTAAAGTTAAAGCTCCTCTTCACTGTTTCAGAAGAGAATCGCTGATCGTAGTCTAACAGAATGAAATATATTGCTCACTTTAAGAATGGCTGCCAGGTAGCAATGACCGAACATAGTAGTGGGCTCATCAACTAGCCACTGATGAGAGCAGAAGGTACTTTAAGCACAACTGCAATTGGAGAGATCTAATTCGTTGGCTCAAGTCCTTTGCGATCTGCCAGGTTTTTACCCCAGTTCTAGCAACCTCCCTCCCCCATCCTCTGACCCTTCTGATCGTCTCTACTGGACTGAGTCAGAGGTGAGCAGTGAATAGTAGAAGGCAATTGGCAAGAGCCTCCAGGCAAGCTGGAATCTATTAAGCCAGAGGTGAGCACAAACCGGTGACCTAAAAGCCCCAGCTACAATCAAACGTCAACACCAGGTTGCCAGGCCAAAGGAGAAGACAGTGGGACCAAAAATAAGCAGAAGGTGGCCTGGGTGCTCTGCCTGTCATGGGCCCTCATCTGTGGCTGGACATCATGGCTGGCTAAGACAGAGCACTAGGGTGGCCCTGCTGTGCTTCAACAAGGATCCTACAGAGGTAAAAATTCTGCAAATATTACATACTTCTTCCTTACGGCAATGAAAAATATGTTCTCAACATCCATATATTCTAGGCATTCGATTTCTAAAAGCATGTTGTCCCTTCTAATGTTATAAGGCAAAAGTTACTGGTGGTAACATTCTAACATACACAATCTGCATACACAAATATATTTATAAAATATGTGAACAATTCTAAAAGACAGACTGCTTTAGAAGAACAGAAATAATACAAATTATTCTGCAAAGTGTCAGTTTCCAACTTATATCCCAATCCTCACACCTACCCTATTAATTCAGAACTAAGAAAAATAACAGAAAATATAAATCATACCCCTAAAGCACTCCTACACCAGGCACCAAAATTACATCGCATGATGATGCATAATTATGGCACTTTCAAACAGCATTTGAGAGTGTGTCACAAGCGATGAAAAATGTAATTTATTTCTACTGACAGATATTAATTGCTCTGTGTTAGAGAATTTTTGAACCATTACTGATAAGCAAAAATGGTAACATAAATGCCTTGAAAACAACTGCAAGGAAAGAGGTAGAGTCTGATCATAAAACCTCCCATAGCATAAGAAAAGGCAATTTCTCAAAGAGGACATCTGTTATTAAGATTTGTAAATTGTTGTTATGACACAATAGGAAGAAGCTTAGATGTGAAGTCGCTTCCAGCAAGTGTTACTAATCTCCAATAACACTGGCTAATTGGAGTTTAGAATTCTATCCTGTCTCCTAGCAAATCGCCTTAGCTGTGGCAAAACTGGACAGTTTCAGGGGAACCTTCAAAACAGGAGGATACATGAAGAATAGCTTATTCCTTTAAAAGTGAACCCCAAATGGCACAAGATGAATTTCACTTGTGGTTTGAGAGCTTGTTGTGTTTTTCCTTATTAGTGCTATTATTGTTAATCAACTTTGGTGTGTTACTTTTGAGATGTTAACTTTGGACAGCAATGTTAGGTTACACTGGCTTCCACAGCTGGTATGGCTAGCCCTAAGTCCTTACAACCCTCCAGAAATTCTGCTATCTTGGAGAGAACTCTGGGGGAGCTCTTCCATCCACCCTCTTGACACCTGTGTCAATACCCATGCTCTTTTCAGTACAGTCTGCCTAAGCTAAACCTCCCATCTGCAGCCTGGCTTCCAGCTCTCTGGTCTTGGGCAAATCTGACACCTGTGTCTGAATTCTGCTCTGCTGCCCTATGTCTCTATTTCTAGCCACAGCACTGCTGATCTCTTAAAAACCTAGGCTGGATTTCTTAAAAGTTATAAGTGAATCAACTCCCTTCTCCAAAGACTCTATATTAATCTGTTATCATCTTTCTATGCACATTATCATCTCAAATCACATAATTTCTCCAGGATCTTAATGGACTCCTTCCCATTATATTCTGTATACAATCATCAGATAATTTTCCCAAAAACGTGACATTCACCACATCAAATCCCTGTGCACATTTTCATCATCTCCAATGCCTTGCCTCTGTAGCTGCAGAATGATGTCTAAATGTAATAGCTTGGCATTTAAGGCTCTTTACGACCTAGTACCATCCTACCTCTATGGACCAGGCTACTACTACTTTGTGCACTAATACCATCCTCTCTGGCCAAAGTAATTTATGGAATACAAACACGAAGTAGTTCAGCTTTCCTGCATCTGGGTTTTTATTCTGGCAAATTCCCTATTTTTCCATCTTCTAATTTCAGATCAAATACTAAGTTCCCTACAAAGCCATTCCAGCTCATGGTGACTGCCCTTATGACACACATATAGTTCATATTATATACTTCCTTATACTACTGTTAAATCTGTATATTTATCCTACAATTTCCAGCCAGGTGACAAGCCCCTTGAATGGACAATGTCAGGTATTTCTAAAATCCCACAACATGTGCTAATGCATGCCTGCTGATGGAGCTATCTGATTGGCTCCTTTAACAAATAAGGTCTAAAGGACACAAAGAAGACCATGCTGACCTGCTGAGCAAAGCCACAGAACAAAAGGGAAAAGGGGCAATGACTGAAACCAGAATTTTAAGAGGAAGACAGCCAAATGAAATCATGTGAAAACATGTATGGATCAAAAAAAAGCTAGATCAAAGAAGGAAGCTCTGGTAAAAGCAAGCAAAAGGGCAAAGAGATTTAATGAGCAAGAAAGTAGAAAGAGGATGGTGAGCGGAGGATCAGCCTGGAGTCATTCCAAAGCCAAAGTGCAAAATTAAAGAAACCTCACCTAATTGGCAAATATACTGACACAGCACTCAGCAGTGATTACACAAAAACATTCTTCAAGTACCTCTGGAATTGTTACCACATTTCACCCTATGCTGACCCATAATGCAAGTCTCAATACAAACAGACTGAAATTATTTATGTTCTCTCACCACAGTGGAATTAAGCTAGAAATCGACAAAAGGAACACCAGAAAATTTCAAACTGTTTTGAAATTAAGTATGACCATTCCAAATAACCCTGGGTCAAAGACAAAAGGACAAGGGAAATTTAAAAACATTTTACATAAATATTAAGACAAATCAAAACATGTTGGATACAGCTACAGCTGTGATAAGAGGGAAATTCATGGGCTTAAATGTAATGTTAGGAAAAAACAAGGGCTGAAGATTGACGCTCTATCCATTCCAGAAGATAGCAAAATAGTAAGTTAAACTCAAAGAAAGCTGAAGAAAGGAAATAAATATAAGGCAGAGATTAAATGAAAAGTAAAACAAATGTACAATAGAGAAAAATCTAAGTCAAAAGTTAAACTGATTATAAAAAAAGAAAGTTATGAAACCATCATTCTCAGCAAACTGACACAAGAACAGAAAATCAAACACTGCGTGTTCTCACTCATAGGCGGGTGTCGAACAATAAGAACACATGGACTCAGGGAGGGGAGCATCACACACTGGGGTCTGTCTGGGGGAAATAGGGGAGGGACAGCGGGGGGTGGGGAGTTGGGGAGAGATAGCATGGGGAGAAATGCCAGATATAGGTGAAGGGGAGGAAGACAGCAAATCACACTGCTATGTGTGTACCTATGCAACAATCCTGCATGTTCTTCACATGTACCCCAAAACCTAAAATGCAATTAAAAATATATATAAATAAATAAAAATAAAAAATGACAACAAAAAAAGAAAGTTAAAATACAAATGTGAGAATATAAATAATATATTACTAGATCCTACTGGCATTTTCTTTTAAAAGAAGATATAAGGAATACCTTTACACCAATAAATTCTAAAATTTAAGTGAAATGAACTTTACAAATATAATGTATCAAAACTGATGCTGGAAAAAATGTAAATACAGTCATGCATCATTTAACCATGCATCATTGATCTGAGAAATGCATTGTTAGGCGATTTCATGGACGCGTCAGTGTCACAGAGTACACTTACACAAACCTAGAAGGAATAGCCTCTTACACACCTCAGCTGTGTGGTATAGCCTGCTCCTACGCTACAAACCTATACAGCATACTACTATACTGAGTACTGTAGGCAATTATAACAGAATGGTAACTATCCGTGCTTCTAAACACAGAAAAAGTATGGTAAAAAATATGGTATAAAAGATTAAAAATGGGTTTTTCCAAGACGGCCGAATAGGAACAGCTTCAGTCTGTAGCCCCCAGCTGGTTTTTTGAGAAGATCAACAAAATAGATAGACCAGTAGCCAGACTAATAAAGAAGAAAAGACAAAAGAATCAAATAGATACAATAAAAAATGATAAAGGGGATATCATCACTGATCCCACAGAAATAAAACTACCATCAGAGAATACTATAAACAGCTCTAAGAAAATAAACTAGAAAATCTAGAAGAAATGGATAAATTCCTGGACACATACACCCTCCCAAGACTAAACCAGAAAGAAGTCAAATTCCTAAACAGACAAATAACAAGGTCTTAAATTGAGGCAGTAATTAATAGCCTACCAACCAAAAAAAGCCCAGGACCAGACAGATTCAAAACCAAATTCTACCAGAGATACAAAGAGGACCTGGTACCATTCCTTCTGAAACTATTCCAAACAAAAGAAAAAGAGAGACTCCTCCCTAACTCATTTTTTGAGGCCAGCATCATCCTGATGCCAAAACCTGGTAGAGACACAACAAAAAAAGACAATTTCAGGCCAATAGCTCTGATGAACATCAGTGCAAAAATCCTCAATATAATACTGGCAAACCAAATCCAGCAGCACATCAAAAAGTTTATCCACCACAATCAAGTCAGCTTCATCCCTGGGATGCAAGACTGGTTCAACATACACAAATCAATAAACATAATCCATCACAAAAACAGAACCAATGACAAAAAACACATGATTATCTCAATAGATGCAGAAAATGCCTTTGACAAAATTCAACAGCCCTTCATGCTAAAAACTCTCAATAATACAGGTATTGATGGAACGTATCTCTAAATAATGAGAGCTATTTATGACAAATACACAGCCAATATCATACTGAATGGGCAAAAACTGGAAGCATTCTCTTTGAAAACCAGCGCAAGACAAGGATGCCCTCTCTCACCACTCCTATTCAACATAGTATTGGTAGTTCTGGCCAGGGCAAGCAGGCAAGAGAAAGAAATAAAGGGTATTCAAATAGGAAAAGAGGACATCAAATTGTCTCCGTTTGCAGAGTTTGTATATTTAGAAAACCTCATTGTCTCAGCCCAAAATCTCCTTAAGCTGATAAGCAACTTCAGCAAAGTCTCAGGATACAAAATCAATGTGCAAAAATCACAGGCATTCCTATACACCAATTAACAGACAAACAGAGAGCCAAGTCACGAGTGAATTCCCATTCACAACTGCTACAAAGAGAATAAAATACCTACAAATACAACTAACAAGGGAGGTGAAGAACCTTTCCAAGGTGAACTACAAACCACTGCTCAACGAAATAAGAGAGGACACAAACAGATGGAAAAACATTTCATGCACATGGTTAGGAAGAATCAATACTGTGAAAATGGCCATACTGCCCAAAGTAATTTATAGATTCAATGCTGTCCCCATCAAACTACCATGGACTTTCTTCACAGAATTGGGTAAAACCACCTGAAATTTCATATGGAACCAAAAAAATAGCCTGCATAGCCAAGACAATCCTAAGCAAAAAGAACAAAGCTGGAGGCATCACACTACCTGACTTCAAACTATACTACAAGTCTACAGTAACAAGAACAGCATGGTACTGGTACCAAAACAGATATATAGACCAATAGAAAACAACAGAGGCCTCAGAACTAATACCACACATCTACAACCATCTGATCTTTGACAAACCTGACAAAAACAAGCAATGGGGAAAGGATTCAGTATTTGATAAATGGTGTTGGGAAAACTGGCTAGCCATATGCAAAAAGCTGAAACTGGATCCCTTCCTTATACCTTAAACAAAAATTAACTCAAGATGGATTAAAGACCTAAACGTAAGACCTAAAACCATAAAAACCCTAGAGGAAAACTTTGGCAATACCATTCAGGACAAAGGCATAAGGAAAGACTTCATGACTAAAACACCAAAAGCAATGCCAATGAAAGCCAAAATAGACAAATGGAATCTAACCAAACTAAAGAACTCTGCAGAGCAAAAGAAACTATCATCAGAGTGAACAGGCAAAGTACAGTGTGGGAGAAATTTTTTGCAATCTATCCATCTGACAAAGGATTAATATTCAGAATCTACAAGGAACTTAAATTTACAAGAAAAAACCCCATCAAAAAGTGGGCAGAGGATATAAACTGACTCTTCTCAAAAGAAGACATTTATACAGTCAACAAATATATGAAAAAAAAAGCTCACCATCACTGGTCATTAGAGAAATGCAAATTAAAACCACAATGAGATACCAACTCACACCAGTTAGAATGGTGATCACTAAAAAAATCAAGAGACAACAGATGCTGGAGAGGATGTGGAGAAATAGGAATATTTTTACACTGTTGGTGGGAGTGTAAATTAGTTCAACTGCTGTGGAAGACAGTGTGGTGAATCCTCAAGAATCTAGAACTAGAAATATCATTTGACCCGGCAATCCCATTACTGAGTATATATCCAAAGAATTATAAATCATTCTCCTATAAAGACGCATGCACACGTATGTTTATTGTGGCACTATTCACACTAGCAAAGACTTGGAACCAACCCAAATACCCATCAATGATAAACTAGAAAAAGAAAATGTGGCACATACACTCTATGAAATATTATGTAGCCATAAAAAAGATGAGTTCATGTCCTTTGCAGGGACATGGATGAAACTGGAAACCATCATTCTCAGGAAACTAACACAAGAACAGAAAACCAAACACCACATGTTCTCACTCAAAAGTGGGAGTTGAACAATGAGAACACAGAGAGACTGGGAGGGAAACATCACACACTGAGGCCTGTTAGGGGGATGGAGGCTAGGGGAGGGATAGCATTAGGAGAAATACCTAATGTAGATGATAGGTTGATGGGTGCAGCAAACCACCACGGCACATGTATACCTATGTGACAAACCTGTACATTCTGCACAGGTATCCCAGTACTTGAAGTATAATTTTTTTAAGAAAATATTAAAAATAGTTATCTATATACAGCACTTACCATGAATGGAACTTGCAAGACTGGAAGTTGCTCTGGCTGAGTCAGTGAGTCAATGGTGAGTGCATGTGAAGTCCTAGGACATTACTGTACACTGCAGTAGACTTTATAAATTCTGTATCCGTAGGCTACACTAAATTTATTTAAAAGAACCTATTTCTTCAATCATAAATTAACCTTAGCTTACTGTAACTTTTTTGTTATAAACTTTTTAATTTTTTAACTTTTTGACTCTTTCATAACAAAGCACAAACACATTGTACAACTGTACAAAAATGTATTTTCTTTATATTCCTATTCTATAAGCTTTTTTGATTTAAATTTTGTTTTTTATTTTTAAACCTTTTTGTTAAAACTAAGACACAAACACACACAATAGCCTAGGCCTACACAGGGGCTGGGTCATCGACATCACTATCCCACTGAAAGGTATTCAGGGGCAATAACACAACCAGAGCTGTCATCTCCTATGATAACAATGCCTTCTTCTGGATACCACCTGAAACACCTGCCTGAGACTGTTCTTCCTATAACTTTTTTTTTTATAAGTAGGAATACAGTCTAAAATAACAATAAAAATATAGTACAGTAAATAACAATAAAGTTATTTATTATAATTATCAAGTATTATGTACTATTCTTAATTATTTGTGCTTTTATACAAGTGGCAACACAATACATTTGTTTATTGTTTATACCAGCATTACCACAAACACATAACTAATGCATTGTGCTACAACATTATGATGGCTACATCACTAGGCAATAGAAATTTTTCATCTCCATTGTAATCTTATTGGACCACTGTCATATATGTGGTCTGTCATTAACCAAAAGATTGTTATGCAGCACATAGCTGCACAGTACATCCCCAACTTACAATGATTTTATTTACATTTTTTTTACAATGGTGTGAAAGTGATAGGAATTCAGTGCACTACTAAACTTAAGATGGTCTAAGTCAGACCTGAAATTGAAACCATCACATAACAAAAACTCTAGGTCTAAATGACTACATTGGTCAGATGTCAAAAAGATAAAATATCACAGCCAATTTATTCTAGAAATTCAAGGTTAGTTCGATATCCAAAAAAAAAATCAATGTAATTTGCATTATAAAAAAAGAGTTAAAAAATCATTTTGACAGATACAGAAAGGGCATTAATGCTCAATATTTTGAAGACTGATCTATAGATTTAATTCATTCCCAATCATAATCCCAGCAAGTGTTTTGAGAGAAATTAGGAAGTTGACTCTAAAATGTATATGAAATTAAAAGGACCTAGAATAAAGAAGGCAATCTTAAAAAATAACTGAATACACTGAAAGATTTATACCCCCTGGTATCAAGACATGATAAGAATAAAACTAAAGCAATTAAGGCAGTGCAGCACAAAGATAGACAACAGACCAATGGAACAGTATAGAGAGAACAGAAACAGATTCACATACAGATAAATATCTAAGTTAAGATGAAGGTGACACCACAATGCAGAGGGAGTATTGTGGCATTTTCAATGAAATGTACAGCATCAACTAGATAGCCACATGGAGAAAAACTAATCTTGACCCCTA
Organism: Aotus nancymaae; assembly: GCF_030222135.1. Lineage (NCBI taxonomy): Eukaryota > Metazoa > Chordata > Mammalia > Primates > Aotidae > Aotus > Aotus nancymaae. Next base: position 21,057,758 of record NW_026988465.1, read on the forward strand.
GAGTTCACACCATGCATAAAAATCAATTCCATACAAATTGTAGCTTTAAAAGCAGAAGGTAAAATAATTTTATATCTGAGTCATAGCACTGAAAAAAAAAAAAGAAAAGAAAAAGGACAACAATCAAGCTTCCAGAAGACAACATAGGACTCCTTGGGATAGGCCAAAGATATGTTTTTTTTTTTTATAACCAGACACAGAAAACACTAATCCTAAGGAAAAAGTTAATAAATTATACTTTGTTAAGATGAAAGACTTCTGTTACACACAAAAAAAGTCATTCAGAAGTGACAAGACAAACCACAGAATGAGAAAATATATTTTTGATACATGTGTTCTATAAAGGAATCACATATAAAGAACTCTTACAAATCAATATGAAAAAGGCAGACAATACAACAGAAAATGGACAGGAGACTTGAATAGGAGCCTTACTAAAAAGCACTTCAGAATGACCAAAACATATATGAAAAGGTATTCAAATTCTTACGATTCATCAGGCAATTGACATTAAAACCACAATGAGATGCCACTACTCATCTGCTACAATGGCTAAATTATTCTTTTAACTGACAATAATGAGAGTTGGTGAGGCTGTGCAGCAACTTGAATTTTCATACATGAAATTTCATACTAGTTCAGAAGTGTGAACTAGTACGAGCTCTTTGGAACAGTGTTTGACAATATCTACTAAAGATGAAATATGCTTATCATGTGGCCCAGCAATTCAACAGAAATACACATGCTGACCAAAGGAAAACAGAAAAATCTTTTATAGTAGCACTACTCATTCAAGCCCCAAACTGTAAACAACACAAAACTCCCATCAATTGGGGTCTGCACAAAGCGGGGTACAGTCACACGTGGAATCCCATGCTGCTATAAGAATAACAAACTATTGTTATAGGCAACAAAACAGAAGAATAACTTCGAGTAAAAGAAAACCAAGCATAAAAGTTTACAACATAGTATATGGTTTTATTTTTAAAAGTTTAAAAAAAGAAAAACTGAAGTCAGAATCAAGGTTTTCTTCCTGGGGTGATATCTAGAAAGATGCAGGAGGAGGGGCTTCTGAGACGCTGGACATGTAGTATTTTTTTGTCTGACTATTGATTACATTAGGTCTATTTCATCTGTGGACATTCATAAAAATACTTATGGTTTAAGCACTCTTTTGTATGCACATTACATACAAAGAAAAAGCTTATTTTTATGTTACTTTCTTAAAATTTTAAATTTTTTTCAAATTATATTCTTTACAGAGATAATCAAGTAATTTAAAAAAAAAGGTTTTTTTAATTTAAAAAAAAAAAGGTTTTTTTTAAAAATGTGCCCATGTTGCATGTATTTGTGTCTGTATAAAAAATTAGATGCTCAGATAATGAGAAGAATCTTCACATGCTGGGTATTTCTGCTAGTTGGATTCAAAGAGAATAGAGTACATGAGAAAAAAAAAAAAGATGTAAAAGAAGAAAGATTCATCAGAAAGCTAACAATTGTGTCTTTAAAATGTGTTTGGGAGGCCACTATTTAAAGTTATGCCCCATCATATAATGTGAGAAATTAGAAATGTAAATAACATTTAGTCTAAAGTGGCTTTTAAATCCTCTAATAATGGAAAATCCGATATCATGCAGACAGCACTACACGAAGAATAATTTTACATTATAAATTGAGAAAAATTCATCAACTCGGTTTGGTTTTAATAGGCTCCATTTTTTACTGGTATCTTCCTAAGGCTGTTATCTTGGCAGCACAGTGCACCAGTTCTGGGGCCACTCGACCACGTGGACTTTCTAATAAAATTATAACAAGATTAATTTTTCAGTTTTCTCTACACAGAGCCATATATTCTATGTAAGCTCTAATATTGATTTCTTAAGTCAAATAAATGGTCTTTTCTCTAACCTATTACTTCTCCTTGCATTTAAATAAAATGCCTCTGGTTATATAGATATATATCTACTTTGCCTCAACATTGTGATGGAGACTCTGTTAATCTCAGTGCCACTGGGAAATATTTGATTGGCCAATCTGATTTAATCAAGCTTAACTAGATTAAGAAGAATCATCATAAATAATCGTAATGCCTAACTTTCAAATAAAAACATGGCAAAAAGTATACAATGTGTGAAAAAACTCAGTCATTCTCTCCTCAAGCTCTTCAGAGAGCTATGTGTTACAAACCAAGCCAGATGATGGGCTCACAAAGATGAAAAAGACAAGAAGGGGGAGTCCTGGCTCTCAAAGAGTTGACTACCAGTGGAGAGAAAGGGCATGACAGCAACCCGTTCAATTACAACGTGATACGCCTGCTGTAGAGTTATGTCCCAGTAGGAGGCAGAGCAAAGAGAAAGCTCCACTCTGGGAGTCTCAGGACAGATCTTACAGAAGAGATGACACCACCATTAGTCTTAAGGAGAATAAAGTTATGAGTATTCTCACAGTTGCAAAGAGACATACAAAAGACATGCAATCGAGAAACTCTAAAATGTTTTGTACGCTAGATGTTCATGTAGGGAGGCTTGTGGAAGACGAAGTTGGAAAGAACGGCCATGAAAGTGAGAAGCTTCTAAAGAAATGACATCAGAAAAGTTTTGTGTATTTAGAGCATTCTGGTAGAGCTGTGACGGACAGATAGGGAGGGAGCTCGGAGGCTATCTGGAAAAAAGGCTTTAGTAGTCTGCTCCTTAAAAATAAGGAGCTTAAATCAGGGATGGCCAGGAAGGGCCACATTCAAGAGACTCTGAGAAAGTGGAATCAATGAAAATTAGCTCTGACTGGGTGTGAAGAATGAGGCATGGAAAAATGTAGGATGACTCCAAAGTTAACTAGATTAAAACTGTGTAAAGGAAGACATAGAGGGGATTAGAAAGGAATAAGGCAAGGACTGCTAAAGTACTGAATTAGCACAATACATAAACTATTGTTAACAAATGTGAACCTCAGAGAGCCAATCCTTCAAAATGAATCCTGAGTCACTCACTGGGTCTAAATTTAAAATAGAGCCAAGTAGTCATTTGCTGACCAGAGGTCACATACATATAACTCTGAGCTCCCAGAAAAACCACACTTCTGTTCAACTTTGGGACTCTCTGAGTCACCTGAACCAACCAATCAGAGCTCACCTGCCTCAACCAATCAGGGCTCCACTGTACCAACCAATAGGAGCTAAGCAAGTTTGAATCCTTCATTTGCATAAATAAACCTGGGCAGGAACTTGTGCTATAAAACCTGAACCCTCCCTTTGTTCTCTGGAACACATCTTCATTTTGCACTAAAGGCTGCATGTCCTTGGTTTGCAAACTGTTCACAGGAATAGTCTTTCCTCAAAATTCCTTTTCAGAGAACTTTTGTTTATACTATGACTCCTCTCCTTTTCCCCCTTTCCACAAACATGGGTCTCACTCAGATTTTTAGCTGGGTGATATCCTGAGATAGGGCATATGTGAAAAACAGAGCATGTAGGAGGAATCCAGAGCTTGGAGAATTTTTTTTTTAATGTGTGCATGCAGGATGCAGGTGACAAATGAAGGTAAAAATTTCAAGTAGTCAGAAATCTGGGTCTTTATGTAAGAAGAAATTTGTTTCCTGACTCAGATCTATAAAGAAGCTGTTGAGAACGTGTCAAGGGCCTTTCAGTGAGGGATACCAATAATTAAAAATGAAAGTTTTTTTGTTTAGTAAGTGATGGTCTTTAGAGTAAATAGTGATATTCACAGTCACCATTATGATTTTTAGAAGAGTGCATGGCAACTTTTAATCTAATGTGAAAAACCATATGAAAAGAACATTATAAGGTTAAACTAGCAAGGAAAACCCTTCCCAACATCAAAAAGAAAACAAAAACAGCAATTCTCTATTGTCCAAAAAGCAAATTTCTGAACAATCCCTCCCCTTTCTTGCTCATATTAAATTAAATTTCCAATTTGGAGGGTTAATTAACATTTAACTACTCTTGGTTTAAAATGCATTAGAGATTTAAATGCTGAAACTGGTTCTGGTTTTATTTTCTACTTTTTTCAAAATTCTATGCCTAGAACCTCCTCTCTCAAATAAATATGAATTCCCAGTCTCAGTAGTCAGATTTAACCTGTCTCCCCTGTGCTCTCAAAGCCTTGTTCGGTTACTCTATTTTGTTCTTGCAATATCCTACCTTGACTTAGAAACACTTCTGAGGCTCCAATTCAATTTTAAGTTTAATGAGAAGAAAACAAACCATAGTGGGTTTTTTTCCCCATTTTTATGCCTCTCCTCTCCGTACTCACCATGCTGACAATAAAATTCAGTGGAGCTTACAAGTAAAGAGAGTAACCTAGAAGCTAACTGGTGTTAAAGAGAACAAACGCTTAAGGTTATATTTAGTTTTTAAAATTTTTGTTAACACAAGAAATGGTTCTGTCTGCCCAGCTAACTTTTTTCTTCCCTCTCTCCTTCTACTCCTTTCTAATCCTACTGACCTTCTTTTAACCTTTTTATCATCTTCCAAGAAACTTCAGCTTTTGGCTTCAGACCAGAGTGGCAACTGAGTCTTGGGAAGGGGAGGAGACAACAGCGGGTTGCTGTTTCCCACCTCTCATCTCTAGGTTTTCTCATTTCTGGTACTAAAGTTCCTGATCTCTGACTTGGAGACCACTCCAAACTAATTCACATCCCTTACATAGATACTGCCTCTTTTGGTACTTTCTACTTTACGAAAGTGTTTTCTCAGTCATATTCATTAACGTTCCATTATTATAAAAATGCTAAATAACCAGAATCATGTTTCTAAATTATAACCTCAGGGTGAATGTAGGAATAAAGTCTAAAGAGAATTTGATTATTCTCCCAACTAATTTCTAAAAATTAAACAGGCAGCTTGCCTCACAGTTGAACAGCTGCCTTATACCCATCTAGCTACTAAAAAAGCTTTATTCCTCTGTCCCTTCTGTCTGAGGCTTGCTCAGAAAATAAAAATTTCTAAGAGGTGAACTCATCCATTTAAAAGTTAGAGAGTGCTGTACTAATTAGGTGTGGAACTCTGTTTTAGTTAGCAAACCTTACCAAATTGAAAATGTAATAAATCTCAAATATGCTGGGACAGAAAGTGCCAGAGAAAATATGGAGACCATTTGTCAATGATGGTGCTCACTGGTTCCTTTCAAGTTTTCGTCCTGGGAGGCTACTCTTCTTGTCTCCCAGAACAATGACAGCCCACACTGCTTATTCCAAAATTGGATTGAATTATTGAGAACTCTGGTACCAATGAGGGGTAAATGACAGAATTCTTTTATTTAAGAGAAACAGTGATTGTTCCCTTTTGCTCCTAAGACATTCTTTGTCTAGTCTGACATGGGAACTGTCTATTCTTTTAATTGGATCTTTTAAACTATTCTGCAGTTACAGAAGAACACTAATTCATTTTAAGATTGCAAAATTTTCACCTCATACAAAAAGAACAATTTTTGAATTCTCAGTTAATATCTTCACCATATCCTTCATTAAGTACATTTTAAATCAATTTTCTGACTTTTTTTTTTTTTTTTGGTGTTCAATTACTCTACAGAATGTCTCTACCTTTGTTTCAGATCTGAGATGTCAGTGCTTTTTTTATTGTTACTAATCTTATGCACACAAGGTTTGTAACCTCTTAGCCCAAGCCAAAGTTCTGTGGCAGCTTTGGTGAACAGTTCTCATATGCTTTGAGGTCTTTCTACCTCAAGTTTCTCAGTCTCTCTGAATCCCTTCTCTGGCCAGATAACCATGTGCAGCCTGAGTATGGGGTGGACTGGAATGCCAGCGAGGTAATGCTCCAAGTAAAGCCCTCATGGGCTGTAATTGGCAGACAGACATCCCAGTTTCCTTGATCCTGCATGGGACAATTCTAAGGTGTGTTTCATGGGCTCTCTGAGAGGGTCCCAGCAGGACTGAGTGCAATTGCCCACAGGAGTAACTTTTTTTCAATAATGCCCCTCCTTACTGACTTTTCTCATCCTTCTGTCTTACCTGCCCCTGCTTTCCAAGGTCAATTCCCAAATGAATTACATGCACCCAAGTCCTTTACTCAGCTCCTCATCTGCTAAGCATAGCTTTCAGTGAAACCCAAATTAAGATAAACAGGCATCAGATATCTTAACAGCTGCAATGATCATCAACAATCAATGAAGTAGGCCATTCAATATTCCAACTGAAAAGTATTTCCAACCAAAAAGTCTATGTCAGGAAACTAGGGGGAGCAACATGGCCAAGTAAAACCCTCCAGCAATCACTGTCCACCCTGCAACAGGAAGGCCAAATTGAACAGCCATCCACACAAGAAACCCCCTTCATAAAAAACAAAAATCAGGTAAGCAATCACAGTGCCTGGTTTTAACAGCATATCAAGGAGAAAGGCACTGAAGATGGTAGGAAAGACAGTCTTGAATTGCCTACACCACCCTGCCCCCATCCCCCATCAGCAGCTCTGTGACATGGAGAGAGAATCTGTGTGCTCGCGGGAGGGAGAGCACGGTAATTGTGAGACTTCTCATTGTAACTCAGTGTTGCCCTGTCACAGCAGAAAGCAATGTGAGGCAGAATTGAGCCAGTGCCCATGGAGGTAGCATTTAGACCAGCCCCAGTCAGAGGGGAATGGTCCATCCCAGCAGTCGGAACCTGAGTTCAAACTAGCCCCATCACTGAGGGCTAAAGCACTAGAGTTCTTAAATAAACCTCATAAACTTAAATAAATTTGAAAGGCAGTCTAGGCCACAAAGGCTGCAACTCCTAGGAAAGCCCTGGAGCTACGCTGGCCTTGGAGCCAGTGGACTTGGGGTGCACACAACCTAGTGAGACACCAGCCAGGTGGCTAAGGGAGGGCTTGTGCCACCTCTCCCCCAGCCCCAAGCAGTGCAGCTCACAGCTTTTGGAGATATTCCTTCTTTCTGCTAGAGGAGAGGAGGCAGGGGAGTAAAGACGACTTTGTCTTGCAACTTGTAAACCAACTCAGCTACAGTAGGATAGGGTACCAGGCAGAGCCCTGATGCACTCATTCCAGTCCCTAGCTCCCAGATGACATTTCCACACACACCCTGGGCCAGAAGAAAACCCACCCTGGGTCAGCAGGGAGAGGAGCTTATCGCCTTGAAGGGAAGGACATGTGGTTCTGGCTGGATTCACCACTTGCTGACCGAAGAGCCCCTGGGTCTGGGTGAACATCAGCAATAGCCAGGCAGTGGTCACTGCGGGCCTTATGCAAGACCCGATGCTGTACTGGCTTTAGGTCTGATCCAGTGCAGTCCCAGTGGTGGTGGCCACATGGGCTCTTGTGTCACCCCTCCCCCAGGATCCAGGCAGCTCAGTATGAAGAGAGACTCCATTTGTTTGCAGGAAAGTAAGAACAGGGAAAAAGACTCCCTGCCTGGTAATCCAGGGAGTTCTCTTGGATCTTACCCCAAATCATCAAGGCAGTACTTCTATGACTCTGCAAGAGTCACAGCATTATTGGGCTTGAGGTCCCCCCCAATGCAGATACAACTGCAGTGACCAAAGACTTAGATTACAACATGCAATACCGTTTAAATACCTAGAAAGCCTTCTCAAGAAAGATGGGTACAAACAAGCCAAAACTGTGAAGACTACAACAAATAACTAACAGTTCAATGCCCAGACATCAACAAACATCCAAAGCATCAAGACCATCCAGGAAAACACGGCCACACCAAACGAACTAAATAAGGCACCAACGACAGTTCCAGAGTGATACAGATACACGATCTTTCAGAGAATTCAAAACAGCTGTTTTGAAGAAACTCAATGAAATTCAAGATAACAGAGGAGGCAGTCAGAATTCCAGCAGATAAATTTAATAAGATTTAAGTTGTTTGTTTTAATAAAACAGAAATTCTAGAGCTGAAAAATTCATTTGACATACAGAAGAATGCATCAAAGTCGCTCAACAGCAGAACTGATCAAGTGGAAAAATAAAATTAGCTAGAAGACAAGTTATTTGAAAATATACACTGAGAGGAGACAAAACAAAAAAGAATTTAAAAGAATGAAGCAAACTTACAAGAGCTAGACAACAGCTGCTAAAGGGCAAATCTCAGAGTTACTGACCTTCAAGAAGAGGTAGAGAGGGAAACTTGAGTAAAAAGTTTACTCAAAGACTAGTTAACAGAGAACTTCCCAAATGTAGAGAAAGATATCAATATTCAAGTACAAGAGGGTTATAGAACACCAAGCAGGTTCAACCCAATAAGATGTCCTCAAGACATTTGATATTAAAACTCCCAAAGCTCAAGGATAAAGAAAATGTCCTAAAAGCAGCAAGAGAAAAAAAACAGCATACAAAGCAGCTGAAATACAGCTGGTAGCAGACTTCACACTGGCAGCCTGGCAGGCCAAGAGAGAGGGGCATGACATACTTGAAGTGCTGAAGGAAAAAAAAAAATTACACTCCAGCCTGGGTGACAGAGTGAGACTAACTCCAAAATAAATAAATAAATAAATAAATAAATAAATAAATAAATAAATAAATAGAAATAATTTTATCCTAGAAAACTATATCCAGCAAAAGTATCCTTCAAACATGAAGGAGAGCTACTTTCCCAGACAAACGAAAGTTGAGGGATTTTATCAATACCAGATCCGTCTTACAAGAAATGCTAAAGGTAGTTCTTCCATCAAAAAGCAAAGGACATTAATGAGCATTGAGAAATCACCTGAAGCTGCAAAACTCACTGCTAATGGCAAGTGTGCAAACACAGAATATTCCACCACTGTAATTGTGAAACTCGCTGCTAATGGCAAGTGTGCAAACACAGAATATTCCACCACTGTAATTGTGAAACTCGCTGCTAATGGCAAGTGTGCAAACACAGAATATTCCACCACTGTAATTGTGAAACTCGCTGCTAATGGCAAGTGTGCAAACACAGAATATTCCACCACTGTAATTGTGAAACTCGCTGCTAATGGTAAGTGTGCAAACAGAATATTACACCACTGTAATTGTGAAACTCATTGCTAATGGCAAGTGTGCAAATCACAGAATATTCCACCACTGTAATTGTGAAACTCGCTGCTAATGGCAAGTGTGCAAACACAGAATATTCCACCACTGTAATTGTGAAACTCACTGCTAATGGTAAGTGTGCAAACAGAATATTACACCACTGTAATTGTGAAACTCGCTGCTAATGGTAAGTGTGCAAACAGAATATTACACCACTGTAATTGTGAAACTCACTGCTAATGGTAAGTGTGCAAACACAGAATATTACACCACTGTAATTGTGAAACTCACTGCTAATGGTAAGTGTGCAAACAGAATATTACACCACTGTAATTGTGAAACTCACTGCTAATGGTAAGTGTGCAAACAGAATATTACACCACTGTAATTGTGAAACTCACTGCTAATGGTAAGTGTGCAAGCACAGAATATTACACCACTGTAATTGTGAAACTCACTGCTAATGGCAAGTGTGCAAACACAGAATATTCCACCACTGTAATTGTGAAACTCACTGCTAATGTAAGTGTGCAAACACAGAATATTCCACCACTGTAATTGTGATATGTAAACTGGTAATGCCTTCAGTTAAAATACTAAAAGGTGAACCTATCAAAAGTAACTACAAAAACTTTTCAAGACATAGACAGTATAACAAGCTATAAATAGAAATAATAATATGATTAAAAGTGAGGAGGATGAGGTTAAACTATATAGTTTTTATTAATTTTCTCTTTCTTTGTTAGTTTTTGAAATTAGTGCTAAGCTGTTTGTTTAAAATAATTGGTTTTATAGGATAGTGTTTGCAAGCCTCATAGTAACCTCAAGTCAAAAAAACCTACAACAGATATATAAAAAACAAAAAGCAATAAACTAAAACATACCACCAGGGAAGATCATCTTCACTAAAAGGAAGACAGAAGAAAAAGAAGGAAGACCACAAAACAACCAGAAAACAACAAAATGGAAAGAGTAAGCCTTTACTTATCAATAAGATTAAATGTAAACAGACTAAACTCTGCTATCAATAAAGAGTGGATAAATTGATGTGTTTTTTTTTTAAAAAAAAGACCCAACAATCTGTTGCCTACAAGAAACACACTTCATCTGTAAAGACACACACAAACTGAAAATAAAGAGATAACAAAAGTATATTCCATGCAGATGGAAACCATAACTTAGCAAAAATAGCTATACTTACATCAGACAAAATAGAATTCAAGACAAAAACTCTAAAGAGAGGTCAAGTATGACGGCTCACACCTGTAATCCCAGCATTTTGGGAGGCCAAGGTGGGCAGATCACTTTAGCCCAGGAATTCAAGACCAGCCTGGGCAACATGGCAAAACCTCATCTCTACAAAAAAGAGAAAAAAAACTGTAAAAAGAGATGGAGAAGATCATTATATAATAATAAAGGAGTTAATTCAGCAAGAGGATATAAGAATTGAAAATACATACACAGCCAATACTGGAGCACCCAGATATATAAAGCAAGTATTTTTAAAGAGAGAGATAGACCCCAATACAATAATAGCTGAAGACTTCAACATCCCCACTTTCATTATTGGACATGTCATCCAGACAGAAAACCAACAAAGAAACGTTGGACTTATATGCACAACAGACTAAATGGACCTAACAGATATATATGAACCACTTTATACAACAGCTGCAGAATACACATTCTTCTCCCCACCAAATGGATCATTCTCAAGGACAGATGATATGTTAGGTCACAAAGCAAGTCCTAAAAAAAAAAACTCCAAAAAAAAAAAAAGATATCTTATCAAGTATCTTCTCTGACAATGAAATAAAACTAGAAATCAGTAACAAGAAGAACTTTGGAAACTGTATAAGTACATGGAAACTAAATGATACACTCCTAAATGACCAGTAGATCAATGGGTAAATTAAGAAGAAAATGAAAGAATTTCTGGAAGCAAATGAAAATGAAAATGCAGCCTAACAAAATGTATGGGATATAGTGAAAGCAATACTAAGAGGAAAGTTGACAGCTATACATGCCTACATCAAAAAAGGAAAAAAGAAATTTCAATTAAATCCCATAATGATGTTTCTTGAAGAACTAGGAAAGCACACACAAGCAAACCAAATTCAAAACTAATAGAAGAAAAGAAATAAGAACAGAGCAGAAATAAATGAAATTGAAACAAAAAACACAAAAGATCAATGAAATTAAAAGTTAGTTAAAAAAATAAAACTGATACATCTTTAGCCAGACTAACAAAAAAAAAGAGAAAGGAGACCCAAATGCTTAAAATCAGAGAAAATAAAATAAGATACTTAGGAAAAAACTTAACCAAAGAAGTGAAACATCTCTACAATAAAACCTGTAAAACATAGATGCAAGAAATTGAAGAGGACACAGAAAAGGGAAAGATATTCCATATTCATGGATTAGAATAATCAATATTGTTAAAATGTCCATACTACCCAAAGCAACTTGCAGATACAATGTAATTCCTATCAAAATACCAATGACATTCTTCACAGAAATAGGAAAAATAATTCTAACATTTATATGGAACCACAAAAGACCCAGAAAAGCCAAAGCCATTCTGAGCAAACAGAACAAAACTGGAGGAATCACATTAACTTCAAACAATACTACCTAACCAAAACAGCATAGTATTGGCTAAAAACAGACACACAGACCAATGCAACAGAATAGAGAGCCCAGAAATAAATCCATACATCTACAATAAACTCATTTTTGACAAAGGTGCCAAGAACACATTGAAAAGTAAAACAATTAAACTCATGAAGATACAGAATAGAATGGTGGTTACCGGGTTGGGAAGGATAGTGAGGGTGAGAGTGGGGATGGTTAATGGGTACAAAAATGTAGTTAGATACAATGAATAAGAGCTTATGTTTGAAAACACAATAGGGTGATTACAGCCAACAGTAATTTACTGTATATTATTAAATAACTAAAAGGGTATGATTAGAGTGTACGTTACACAAATAAATGATAAATGCTTGAGGTAATGGCTACCCCATGTACTCTAATGTGATTATTGAGTTATACGCCTGCATCAAAATATCTCATGTATCCCGTAAATATATATACCTACTATGTGCCCATAAAAATTAAAAAACAAAACAAAAACAAAAATTTTACATCCATCCAAACTAAAAATTCAATGTGAGAGTACAATGAAAACATTTTCAGACTTGCTAGGTCTCAAAAAATACTGACCATTTCTCAAGTCATTCTCCAGAAATTGCTAAAGGATATATTCTGCCAAAATGGAGTCAACCAAGTATACAAAAGCCCCTGGAAATGGAATCTACACAGAAAAGACACAAAAGGCAGTCTCATGGTGACAGTAAAGGAAAATATAAGATAACATCTGTGCCACAAGCCAAGAGAGCAAACTTTGCAGACTGGAACCAAAGGTCTGAGCACTGCACAAGGGAACCCTTGCACTATATACTTAAAGTGCCCAGTCTAGTCCCTGGCACAGAGTAAGCACCCAGAAAATGTCTACTGTTCATGCTAGCTACTGATCTGATCAGAATCATGCAAAAACACGTCTCACTTAATTATCATCAGAAATTCCCCAAGCCCTGCAATGATCAGGTAATGTGTGGAAGCACTTTGCCTATTTGAGTACCCCAGTGCTTCTCAAGTCATGCTCTAAAGAACAATAATCCCACAAGATGCTCCTTAGTGTCAGGGATCCAAAGCAAGAGAAAGCATGGAATATTTCCACATAAAAGGCTCTGAGAAATTCTACAGCAGAGAAAATGGCTTAACGTTGTACCATCCAACATTTCCCAAATTTGTACTTGAATATGAAACCCAGTACCAGAAGTATATGTTAAAGGTGCACGATATTGGCCGGGCGTGCTGGCTCATGCCTGTAATTCTATCGCTTTGGGAAGCTGAGGCAGGTGGATCAACTGAAGTCAGAAGTTCAAGACCAGCCTGGCCAACATGGTGAAACCCCATCTTTACTAAAAATATAAAAATTAGCTGGGTGTGATGGTGCACGCCTGAAATCCCAGCTACTCAGGAAGGTGAGGCACAAGAATCACTTGAATCCAGGAGATGCAGGATGCAGTGAGCCAAGATCATGCCACTGCACTCCAGCGTGGGTTAGAGAGTGAGACTCTGTCTCAAAATATCAAAAAAAAAGTACATGAAACTACTGCTCCATGGAACTCAATTTAGGAAATGACAGTAAACTCCCTGGGTAAGAACCTTCAGTTTAACAACATCAAGAAGCTCTTATTGCCCAGGCTGGAGGGCAGTGGTGCAATCTCAGCTCACTGCAACCTCCGCCTTCAGGATTCAAGTGATTCTCCTGCCTTAGCCTCCTAAGTAGCTGGGACTACAAGCGCATGCCACCACACCTGGTTAATTTTTGTATTTTTAGTAGAGATGGGGTTTCACCATGTTGGCCAGGCTGGTCTTGAACTCCTGACCTCAGGTGATCCACCCACCTTGGCCTCCCAAAGTGATGGGATTACAGGCATGAGCCACTACACTGGGCCACTCTATGTAATTTTAAAGGAAATAAAATCTTGCCCAATTTCACAGAAACAATTTGGTATTATCTCTAATTGTATAAAATAAGAATAAATGGGTAGCTTAAAACCTACAAAGCTCAAAGGTATTTTATAGATATTTTATCTTCATCCTTATCTCCATTGTGATAGCACACTGCATGGTGATTTGCAATAAAGATTATATCTTATTTTGAAAGCAACTAGGGCAACAGAGAAGAATAAAAATAGAGTTCATATACAAAAGACGCCACAGTCTACAAAGGAGTCCCAGGGTAGTACGTAAGTGGGGAAATATTCCTTCCCTGTCTCGTAGTGCCAAGCAGTATTTAGTAATTGTCACAGACACTGGACTAAATACATTGAAGCAGAAATGGCCTATGTTCTCTAGTAGTGTGCTGGTACTGTCTATAAGGACAAAATTAATACAGAGGTCTAATAAATGACTCAATACCCAGAAGGAAACAAAATGTCAATCCTTGCAACATAATTTGACATTTACAGATAGTGAATGAAGTCTGGCCATTGACATGGAAAAGGTAAATTGCATCTACTTAACCAAGGAGAAATTACTGATAAAGATATAATTATGATTGTTGGAAGAAAATGTGTAAGTGCTGAACAGCTAGAACAAAGGACAGAAGATGAAATACTCTGGTGATTAGCAATGGGTGGGATACACGGTAGGGACTCAATAAAGGTTCACTGAGAAATGAAAGTGAGAACCTAGAAAGGGGGATGGGGCTCGTAAGTCTAGAAAGTCATGAAACAGGGGGAAGGAAATTCAGACACAGAAAAAGGCTTGGGTTGCAGAGCTTAAGTCCTAGAATGTTTAGGCAACTGTTTTAAAAAATAGGATTTGAGGCCGGGCGTAGTGGCTCACACCCGTAATCCCAGCACTTCGGGAGGCTGAGGGGGATGGATCACGAGGTCAAGATACCGAGACCATCCTGGCCAAGATGGTGAAACCCCACCTCTACTAAAACTACAAAAACTAGCCAGGCATGGTATGGTGGCTCATGCCTGTAGTCCCAGCTATTCAGGAGACTGAGGCAGGAGAATCGCTTGAACCTGCGAGGCGGAAGTCGCAGTGAGCCGAGATCACACCGCTGTACTCCATCCAGCCTGGCAACACAGTGAGACCCCGTCTTAAAAAAGAAAAAAAAAAATTGGTCATTTGATAAATAAACTAGAGGTCAGCCCCCAAAAATATCTACCTTCTTCAAGGTCCCCAAACCCTGGAAAAGAGGGTGTAAATGCTAAAGGCAGACTGGGTCCCCGGCTAGTATGTGTGAAAGTAGAGAAGACCCGTTGTTATATCAGACTGCAAAAGAGAAAAACTCCTTGTTAGTAATGACTAACTCCTACCACCTGCAAAACAGAAGGGACACAAATCAATCACCCCCATTTAAAAAGTTAGTATGAAATACTGGAGAGTGGAAGAAGAGACAAACAGGAATTCTCCAAAATCTCCCGGCTAAGCTTCGGAGTCTGCTGTGATACAACATTTTTTTTTTTTTTTTTTTTTTTTTTTTTTTTTTGAGATGGAGTCTTGCTCTGTCAACCAGGCTGGAGTGCAGTGGCATGATCTTGGCTCACTGCAATCTCCACCTCCTGGGTCCAAGTGATTTTCTTGCCTCAGCTGAATAAACTGGTATTACAGGCATGCACTACCACACACGGCTAATTTTTGTATTTTTAGTAGAGACGCGGTTTCACCACGTTGGTCAGGTTATTCTGAAACTCCTGACCCTATGATCCGCCCACCTTGGCCTCCCAAAGTGCTGGGATTACAGGTATGAACCACAATTGCACCCGGCCTCCGACACATCAACGTTTTTATCAATAAAAGAAGACAAGTCACAATACATACACATGAGGGCTTCCCTCACTTGTCCCCACACCTCCCCTTACAAGCAGTCACACAGGCACATTCATCTCCTCACCAGCAGCTATGTGTCAGTCTGGCAATTTCCAGAAATCACTAACCACTGATAGATCTTTTGACTCTGGTAAACTGGTTTCTCCTCTTTTCCCCCTCATTCACTAAACTAGGAAAATGCTGTTTATCCATTCTAAGTATTTGTAAATGAAGTTTATAAAATATCAGATGAAAATGCACTATGGGCCAGGCGCGGTGGCTCACGCCTGTAATCCCAGCACTTTGGGAGGCCGAGGCGGGTGGATCACGAGGTCAAGAGATTGAGACCATCCTGGTCAACATGGTGAAACCCCATCTCTGCTAAAGATACAAAAAAAAAAAAAAATTAGCTGGGCGTGATGGCGCGTGCCTGTAATCCCAGCTACTTAGGATGCTGAGGCAGGAGAATTGCCTGAACCCAGGAGGCGGAGGTTGCGGTGAGCCGAGATCGTGCCATTGCACTCCAGCCTGGGTAACAAGAGCGAAACTCCGTCTCAAATAAAAAAAGAAAAGAAAATGCACTATGAAGACATTCCAAAGCCTGGGTATCAGCAGTGTACCATTACTCAATGCTTACAGTCCGTAGCCCTTAATTTCAATTGTCACAATACAGGTATAACTGACCTACATGCACACAAACATCAGCAAACACTGACCCTGTGCTGACTACTCTGTGCAGAACACTCTGCTGAATGTTTATCTGTGTCCTTTACATGTGACCTACGGTCCAGGATCTGCTGGTACTCTAAAGGACCAGGCCCTTTCCAGGTTTTATGCCACCCCAGGTCTGACAAGGGAAACAGGGAGTTGAAGAGGGAGAAAGGGTAATAAACCCCATGGTTATGTCTTCCTCCTCCCTTTACCCTGTCACCCTCTATGATAGGCATCTCACCAACATTCATGACATCAGACACTTCCCTAACCAAGCCTCCATCTGGGCCTTTCCTCAGATTCCAGGATGAAATGCTCAGAGTGACCCAATTTCAGCTTCTTTCAGAAAAGCAGATAAATCATGCTTCAGTCTTTGGTATGCCAGAAACTCACCATTGGCGTGGATGGATATATTATCTGCAGTAAGCTACAGAAAGGTTCACACCTAGCAGGGTGCAGTGGTTCACACCTGTAATCCCAGCACTTTGGGAGGCGCAAGGCGGGCAGATCACTTGAGCTTAGGAGTTTGAGACCAGCCTGAGCGACATGGCAGAACCCTGTATCTAAAAAAATACAAAAATCAGCCTGGTGTGGTGGCACCTGCCTGTAGTCCCAAATACTTGGTAGGCTGAGGTGGGAGGATCACTTGAGCCCAGGAGGTCAAGGATGCAGTGACCCGAGATGGTGCCACTGCACTCCAGCCTGGGTAACAGAGTGAGACCCTGCACCTCCACCCCAACCCCCACAAAAAAAGAAAGTTTCAACCTGACTTTGGAGGCAGCAAAATTAAGGGAAGGCTGTGAACCTTGCTGGAGTTCCTGGTACGGCCAGAAGGAAAGAGGCCCTGCTTAGAAGCAATGGGTAGTGTCTATGAAAAGGGAGCAGGCAGGCCAAACTCTGGAGCTGGGGAAAAAATAAAGATGTGGCAATCCCAGCTAATCCTCCTGCCAAGGATCACACAGAAAAACCTCTGCCCACACCTCAGTGTCCCCACCCTAGTAACTCCAGGTCTGGCTCCTCCACTTCTGCATTCCATTCCTCTCAGACCCAAACCCAGTTGGATCCCTGACCCGGAGGCTCTGGCCTCCACCAGTAATTCCACCTAGGGCAGCTCTGCATCCTACGGCAGCAGGGTCCCATGAGTTCTTGGCATTTTGAAGTGGGACTCCTCATTTGTTTTCCCACTAGAAACACCATTGCACACAGTGGGCGACCTATGTAGCATCAGCAGCACAATGCGATAATTAAGGTGAATTATGGCTTACGGAGAATTTTATGGGGTGTTTGTATGGAAAATGCAATCTGGGTATCAAAATACCTACTGAAAATGAATTTCTGGAATGAAATCTTCCAAAGGTTTAAAAATATCTCTGTAATTCAACACCTCACAGACTTTTCCTTTTGAAAACAAAAAGCATCTTCACACTCAACCCTGGACTACATGAAAAAATAACCCCAAAAAGAATTTACTGCAGAGGTCTCAACCGTATATCCGCTGTAAAAGAATGCTTCTCTCATGGCACCTTTCTGTACAATGAGCGAAGTGTTTAAGAGGGCAGGATATGAAGAGAATCCTTTTCTAAAAAGGTCTAGTATGTTATTCCACTCAAATTGAGTCATACATCTTCCTAGTATTCAGCCAGCATTCAATTTTTCAGTCTCTCAGTACTAATATAGATAGCAAAGTACACATTTTGAAACTAACTTTTATTAATAGAATCTGAATTCACAATAAACCTCAAGAAAATTACTAAGACCTCTCACTGTCCTAGAAATCGGCTGTACAATCTATCATTCCAATAAGTGGATCACCAAGGTGGAAAAAACGCTGATTTTAAGAATTTTTATCATACTAGTACTTGATGTAATAAAATCTGACCCCTATATCCCACAATACACATTGCCATCGAGATGGAAAGTTGTGATCCACCAAGGGGCAGAAAACCTGTATTTCCTTGTCATTCGTTCCAGAATTTACAAGGAATTTAAAGAGCTCAAGAACGACAAAAAGAGCTGCATTAAAAAGTGGGCAAAGAACATAAACAGACATTTTTCAAAAGAAGACATACAAATGGCCAAGAAGCATTTGAAAAATGCTCAACATCATCACTAATCATCAGAGAAATGAAAATTAAAACCACAGTGATACCAATGTACACCAGTCAGAATGACTATTCTGAAAAAGTCAAAAAACGACAGACGTTAGTGAGGATGCAGAGAAAGGGGAACATGAATACACTGTAGGTAGGAATGTACATTAGTACAGTCTCTGCAGAAAACAGCATGGAGATTCTGCAAAGAACTGAAAACAGACTTTCATTCTATCCAACAATTTTGTTACTGGATATCTACTCAAAGGAAAACAAATCATTATACCAAAAAGACACCTGCACTTGTATATTTATCACAGCGATATTTACAATAGCAAAGATATGGAATCAACCTAAGTAGCCATCAATGGATAACTGGAAAAAGAAAATGTGGTGTGTATGCAGACACACACACAGACACACACACATATTGTGTGTGTATATGTATAGATATACACATACATAGATACAGCTATAAACACACACAATAAAATACTATTCAGCCAAAAAAATGAAGTCATGTCTTTTGCAGCAATGTGGATGGGACCAGAAGTCATTATCCTAACAGAAATAACTCGCAAATTTAAAGCCAAATGGCACATGTTCTCACATATTAGTGGGAGCTAAATAATGTGTACACATGGACATAGAGGATAGAATGACAGACACTGGAGACTCGGAAGGGTGGGAGCAGGAAGACAGATGAGAAATTACTTTATAGGGACAATTTACATTATTCAAGTTATGGTTACACTAAAAGCTCAGACTTGACCATGACACAATATATCCATGTAATAAAATTGCACTTGTTTCCCTTAAATTTACACAAATTAAGAAAAAAAATAAAACTTGTATTTCCCTGTTACAGGGTGAATGTGATGGCAAGGGATACCAATTAATCATAAATCTTACCTTAGCTTATTAAACAAAACCAGTGCGTCCCTTGGTGATGTCACCTTGGTGCCTTCTTACACACTTGCTTCCCGTACTTGATACCCCTTAGGAGGTGACACGTGGGAGAGCACATTTTCCCAATGTGCTTCCGGTTTTGTCTTCAGAGTCTCTTGTGCCTGGGAACCATGCAAGTGCCTGGGCTGGTTCATGGCTGAACCAAAGAAGCTCAAGTTTCAATGCCTCATAACTCTGAGGATGAATTGCAGTAACCCTTCATGCTTGGGGCGATGCAGGCAAACCATGTGCAGGTTGTAGCTATTAAGAAATTCAAGAGCATGACTGCTCAAGGCAGTCACCCAACAAGGTCATAATATTCAGACATCCTTCTGCCGGCACTGCACCTGCTCCCAATCAGTCATCAGGAGTCTAAAAATCACAAGTTTCATGGGAACTATCACAGAACCACACTGGGAATAAGCCAGGATTTGCATCAAGAAAAATACTGGCCCAAGTGTGGGCACACAGGCGTGCCCACTCATGCAAAGTGAAAGAGAGCCACATCCATCAAAAGAATACAACTCTTATTTTTGCCTTTTTAATACTTTGCCTTGAAAATATAATTATCCTTACAATGTAAGTCAAAGAGACCAGGCTATTTTTCTCTGTAGCCTTTTCAATATTCCTACAGAGACCTAAATTCACTATACTTCTTGTGTTCTACAAGAGTTCTAAAAGCACTACATTTTTTCGTGTACCTAATATTAATAATATCAGTTGATATGATCAATCATCCAAAATGCTATGTCAAAACAATTATCATTACTGTTTTGGTTACAGTGGTGAATGCAGCTAGTTACCAGCATCTAAAGCATATCTCAAGGCACTGCAACTCAAGTGGAAAGTGTAACAAAACATGTGCTGGCCAGTTAAGCTGGTATTTAAATGCAACGCTAAAAATGCATTTCACACCCAACTTCATCAATCACCAACCAATCCTACTTTGCATCTTGGCTACCAAAAGAAAATGGGATTTGTTTCCCTGAAGAAATATGTCACTGCTCTGCTTGAATTATTAAGCTTTACTATTACAGAGAGAAACAGAGTCAAAAAAAAAAAAAGAAGAAAAAAAAAATGAAACAAAATAGACCCAGGTTGCCATCTACAGACTGATATAAGCATTGCTCACTAATATAGCATTGGTAACTTGAGTAAGTAAATATCAGCAGTTTTTAAAAAAAGAAAAAACATGTGACTACAGTTTTAATTATAAAAAAAAATCAAGATAACCTATGAAGTCTCTTTTTTCTAATTAAAATGAAAATCGTACATAAGTAAAGAACACTAGATCAAACATTTGCACAAGTTAACATATGCTAGAATATAATCATAGATATTCAGCTTAACCCTAAAATTTATCACTTTGAAATAAAACTAAACAGCTTATTTAATATCTGACTTAAAATACATTGTAAGTAGGAAAAGATATGTAGATTTTATCTCTAAAACCAAATTTTTGCATGTTTTACATTATTATGAGTTCTTACACCCTTCACTTTCATTTTGCTTCCAATTCTTACCGCTTTTACCTTTCTAAAGAATAAGAGCCCTCTTGAAACATGAGTATTCAAAAGCACATACTTGGTTCTAATTACTAAAATAGATGGCATTAAAGTAAAAAGCAACTTTAATAATAAATGAATATGAAGGCTGAATTAAAGAATAAGAAAGAGAGAGAGAGAGGGACTTGATATTATAATCAGGAAATTTTCTATAGTCAAAGACATTTGCAGGGAAATCCATTAAGAAAAAAATTGCTCAATTTTCAGTAGTATGGATTTAAGCTAATATGTTTAAAGTTATCAAGTGATGGTTTAATCTAGTGAACTGCATAAAACTCCTTTTCATTTTTCCTGGGGGAAAAAAAATGTCTTTGGAAGACAAGATTCATTTTCCAGGTGCTATTTTCTTTCTATCCAAATAAAAAGATACAAAGTGCTTCTAGATCACTGGTACAAGCCTATTAGTGGGGGGAAAAAAAATCACTCCCTAAAACCTTCCTTTAAAAGACACCAGCAGTTGTTTCATGTAACAATGAGATCCAGCAGTTTAAAAACCTACAATCTGCACATTAGAAAACCACATCGGAAAACAGAGACTTAAAATGGGCTATTACCTAAAACAACTGCAGGTTTCTCTAAAGACAACATAAAAGAACAGCTGAAGGCTTACACCTTTTCTTTTTAAAATACATGCTTCAATATTAAACCTAATTTTTTATCTCCATGCCCACCAAGACAAATGTTGTTAAAAACTACTTGTGAATTTCTGCAAAAGCAAAAAGACCAATAATTCAACTTTTTTTTTTTTTTTTTTTTTTTTGGCAGGGTCTCTTTCTGTCATGCAGGCTGGAGTACAGTGCCACAATCATGGCTCACTGCAGCCTCAACCTTCTGGGCTCAAGTGAGCCTCCCACCTCAGCCTCCCAAGTAGCTAGGACTACAGGTCCATGTCACTATGCCCCACTAATTTTTTTTTTTTTTTTTTTTTTTTTTTGATAGAGACAGAGTTTGGCTATGTTGCCCAAGCTGGTCTCACTCAAGCAATCCCACACCCACCTTGGCCTCCCAAAGTGCTGGGATGACAGGCATGAGCCCCTGTGCCTGCCAATAATTCAACTTTTTAATGAAGGTTACTTCCCTATGAACAAGGACTATGTTAATACAGCCTCTTGTGTTCCCAACGTTTTACAAATGAGATAACCCGAAAAGATGATCGTTCTCTTTCTTCCAAAGGACAGCTACTTAATTTAAAGACTTTAAAAAAATATCCTGGAAGCAAGGATTGGGATTTCCATAGGCTAACAAGAACCTCACAGAAAAGAAGCAAATAACCTCTTAGGAATGGCTTTTAACCAAAAATAATTCACGAAAAGTTTAAAATGGGTCCTGTTTCATAGTGGGTTTTAAAGTATTAGAGACTTAACAATTTTTAAACTTTCATTATTCATTCACTCAACATTTATTAAGTGCCTCATATCTATGAGAGCTGTGCCAGTTGCTGGGAAATAAACTACTAGGACATAGCGCAAGGTTTTAGGGGCTTCCCAATCTAGTATGGATTAATTTTTTTAAAGCCTCTCTTATTTTTAGTGCTCAAGGTAAGGTATGTGCTTTGGGGCTGACTTCTTTTCTTTGGTTCCTGTCACAAATAGGCCCTCGGTAAATATTTGCTGACTATATTTCACCCTAGCCTCCTTGTTTTCTACTCACTGGGAAGAACTGTACAAATTTAAAGATAATCAAAACTTTAAAGAGACATCTTATCAAGAACCCACATTTTGCAGATAGATAATGGAGCTAAAAATAACTAAATAAATAAAGTTAAATGAGTTGTCCAAAGTCAATGGCGGGACTGGGACGAGAATCTAGGACTCGTGACTTCCAGTTCCTCTCCATCGTTTAGGTCTTTGGTGATTTAGACTCTCCATTCCTCTGTGGAACCGGTTCACCCATTTCGCCTGTTCTTTTAACCTAGCCCCATGCATCTTTGTTCTGACTCTTTAATCATTTGCGCAGCTTCCTCTAAACCCTCACAGGAGTTCAAACTGTCTCCTCAGCTGTGAAGTTCATATTAGCTCTAAATCTAAGGTGACTCTTCATCTCGACTTTGAAATAAGCTGGAGCTCCCAGGTAGAACATAGGGCTCTGCCCATGATTCTGAAACGGATCCCATCAAACCTCTTCCTGGCACCCCTCACTGTCCCACGGGTGGGGTTTGTAAGGGGATCTCAGGTGGGAGGAGCAGGATTCATTTCACCTCCCACCAGTCTGCTTCCCAACCAGCCATTCCCACCCCACTGTCACTCCACTCTGAGAACATGCTTGGAATGAAACCAAAAATCGCCCCTGTTCACAAAAACCTAACATCAAAGTTAACATTTTTCATTGCATACTTCCTTAGTCTACCATACTTTTATCTCATACCAATGAAATCTTGGACTAATGCAGTTTTTTATTTTATGTTATACCATCTCTCACCTGCTAGTGCAAGATGAAACTACATCTAATTTTGCTGAATATGTTATTGTTTACTGACAAAATTTTATGTCTGTTTAGCATTCTCTTGGTTATCAGCGTAAGTAACAAAATGACTTTTCAGGAAAGATGATCTGTGACTAATAAATCATAATGAATACGGGCAAGGTTACAGACACACAAGTAAGAGAGATCAGTATCATAGCAGCTGTAGGTAAAAATATAAATCAAGCAGTATCAGTGTGAGCAGAGGATAAGAAAAGCATACTTTTAATATAATACCACCACAAGATATATTTGTTCTCAAAACAAGTGTCCTCATGGCACGACATCTAATTACAAATAAAAACTTAGCATAAACAACCCTATCACAATGAGGGTGAAGGATATGAACAGACACTTTTCAAAAGAAGACATTTATGCAGCTAACAAACATATGAAAAAAAGCTCATCATCACTGGTCATTAGAGAAATGCAAATCAAACCACATCGAGATATCATTCACGCCAGTTAGAATGGCGATCATTTAAAAATCTGAAGACCCCAGATGCTGGAAAGGATGTGGAGAAATAGGAACGTTTTTACACTGTTGGTGGGAATGTAAATTAGTTCAACCATTGTGGAAGACAGCGTGGCAATTCCTCAAGGATCTAGAAATGGTAATACCATTTGACACAGTAATCCCATTACTGGGTATTTACCCAAAGGATTATAAATCGTTCTATTATGAAGACACATGTACATGTATGTTCATTGCAACACTGTTTACAATAGCAAAGACTTGGAACCAACCCAAATGTCCATCATCAATAGACTGGATAAAGAAAATGTGGCACATATTCACTATGGAATACTATGTAGCCATAAAAAAGGATGAGTTCATGTCCTTTGCAGGGACATGGATGAAGCTGGAAACCATCATTCTCAGCAAACTGACAAGAACAGAAAATGAAACACTGCATGTTCTCACTCATAAGTGCGTGCTGAACAATGAGAACACATGGACACAGGGAGGGGAACATCACGCACTGGGGTCTGTTGGGGGTTGGGGGTCTAGGGGAGCGATAGCAAGGGGTGGGGAGATTGAGGAGAGATAACATTAGGAGAAATACCTAATGTAGGTGCTGGGGGGATGGAGGCAGCAAACCACCATGGCACATGTATACCTATGTAATAATACTGCACGATCTGCACATGTACCCCAGAACTTAAAGTATAATAATAAAACAAAAAAACTAAGCATAAAAACTACAGCATCTCTCAGACACAAATACAATTTTCTTTGAAAACTCTCATATATGACAATAAGGAATATCTTCTGGAGGCCCAGGAAAACAAATGGATCTATTTAAGAATTAAAATTGTAACACAGCCTTAGGATAATAATAACACACTTACCACTGTTTGGAATGGTTTCTTGTGAATTCTTTAACTTTACATTTTGTTTCACTTTCGTCAGTTTTTCTGAATTTACATCTTCTTTTTTCCCTTTTCTCTTCAGGGGCTGAGGAGATGAGTTGTCACTGGATCCAACTGTTGACTTCGACTGGCGATTATTTCCCTAAATGGCAAAATATTACCCCCTTATTGTTAGCTAATGAACTCTCAGAAAGATTCCTAGTAAATACACGTCATTAACTATTGGTAAGCAGGGCAGGGGCATGCATTGTCCCAGTTCTGCAACTGCCCATCTTCATACAGTCACTCCAAATATATCTTCCCAGAGGCAAAAGGGTCTAGGAGAGGACAGAGGATAAAAACAATAGCTAACAATCACTGGGTTTTTGATATGTACCAGGTACCCTGTAAAACAGTATTTGCCCAGTCCTCACACTAGCCCTGTGAGATAGACACCACTGTTACCACACCACTGTGCAGAAGAGTGAGTGGAGTTTAGAGGACAAATCTTGCGTAAGGTTCTGTAGCCAGTCAGGGGCAGAGCAGCTGCCTCCAAAACCACTGTAAATCCACTGCCTTAGCCATCCTCCCACTCCCACACCTTTCTGCAGAATCACCCAGTCTCTGTTGGATGAGAAATGGTGACTGACCCCAGAGCGATCAATTAATCTACAAATACTTTCTTAACAAATTGTCACTATGGGTATACAGACGTCATCCTACAACAAGCAGCTGTACACTGTGCTTGCAGATATTCTCCAGTGTTAATGAGTGTGTTGGTGACCACCATGGTCTCTAAGAATTGCAAATCCAGAGCAACACATAGACTCGAGGCTCAGGACCACATGTACCCACTTGCTCCCGAGGGAGCTGCACAGCTAAGGGGCCCCTACTCCTACAAGGAGGCAGCCAGGCTGATCACACCTTCCATGGTTATCTCTGGTCCCCATGTGCCCCTCACAATAAAGACCCTGTGGCTGCCCAAAGTGGGCTCCTACACATGAGTGAGGTTGAGTTTCGGTGGCTCTCATTACTGGCCCAGTACAGCTCCTGGGGAGCCACAGGGCAGCCACTACAGTGGAGGCTACTGCAAGGAACAGCTGTGCTGATACTTAGCTACTGCTTGGCCACTGCTACACCAAGAAACTCCCTCTTGCCAGGCACGGTAGTCCCAGCTACTTAGGAGGTAGTGGTGGCAGGATCACTTGTGTCAGGAGTTTGAGGCCAGCCTAAGCAACGTAGCAGGGCCCTCCATCTCTGAAATTAAAAAGTAGCCTGGTGTGGTGGTGCATGCCTGTAGCCCCAACTACTCAAGAGGCTGACACATGTGACCTCAGTCACATCAGGGTCACCACCTACAGAGGTCTGTCCTGCAGACCCTGACTCAATGATGGATACATATATGCACTCTCACACCCATTATAGTCATTCAGGTGGACTAGGGAAGGTCGCCGGCTGCTGTCAGAAGGGGAATACAGCTAAGGGACCAAGACTCCCTCTGGATTCTCACATTTTTTCAGTGTAAATTTCATAAAAGAGGTTCTAAGTCAACATGCTTGTGGATAATTCACATGGTTAAAAGAGTGGTTTTATGAATGATAAAAGCTTTTGGTTCCGGGAGGGCCCACAGTAAAGACCATTAACGGTAATTACCCGCCTTTGACCTCCCACTCAGAGGGCCATCAGCACAAAGTTTACATGAGCAAACAAATTAGAGTAGGGACAAAGGAATGGGGGGTAAACAGACAACTGGGAAAACCTCTTATCATCCCTATCTTTTTCCTATGCTAACTTAATGAACTGGCTTCCTTCAGCCTGTCCCAATAAAACCTTTCCGCCTTCCAAAAGGTGTGAGACTGTAATCTATAGCTTTCCCCAACATTTCCCTAATATTTTGCCAGCCACCCCGAGTGAATCTCAACAGACACAGGAGGACCACTTGAGCCCAAGAGTCCGAGACTGCAGTGAGCTGTGATCACACCACTGTACTCCAGCCTGGGCAACAGAATGAGACCCTATCTCTAACCAAAAGAAAAGATAAAGATAAAGAAACTTCCTCTTACTAAGGTAGCCCTGGCTCTCAGATGCTCAGGGACTAAACATACGTGAGAGTATATGGTGTGAGGCTGCAGGTGGTGGAAAGAACGCAAGTTTTAGAAACCCCAAATACATGGCTCAGAGCTACTGCTCTGCCACTGAACACAAGGGACCACGGGCTAAGTAACTCTTAATTTCTCTAAGCCTCAGTTTCCTCATTATTTGAGTGGAGTTAATGTACTTGCCTTTAGGTCTCGCATGAGGACATAATGAGAAGGCTTATCAAGTGACTAGTTCAGTCCCTGATGTATAGTGTTTGTTTAATAAGTATCAGAATGCTTTCTTCAAGAGCAGAGAGTTAATCTTTTTCTTAAAAATCATATCGGGCCGGGTGCAGTGGCTCACGCCTATAATCCCAGCACTTTGGGAGGCCGAGGCAGGTGGATCACGAGGTCAAGAGATCGAGACCATCCCGGTCAACAAGGTGAAACCCCATCTCTACTAAAAAATACAAAAAATTAGCTGGGCATGGTGGCGCACGCCTGTAGTCCCAGCTACTCGGGAGGCTGAGGCAGGAGAATTGCTTGAACCCAGGAGGCGGAGGTTGCGGTGAGCCGAGATCGCGCAATTGCACTCCAGCCTGGGTAACAAGAGCAAAACTCCATCTCAAAAAAAAAAAAAAAAGAAAAAAATCATATCAAGCTTATACCATATTGAGTGTAATCTTTATGCAACATCGGTACTATGCTTGTGTCTGAAAGTAAATGTAGTAATATTAAACAAATCTGCCTAGAAAACGATTATAACTGTTCATTTTAAACATTTATATATTCAGTCATCCAGAAGCATTTAAATGGTTTTAGCCATCACCCAGTTAGGAACAGAAAAATTCACAGCCCTACAAATGAAGTTATTTGTGCTATTTTGTCATAGCCTACCAGTAAATGAATTATGCATAGGTTTGTTAACAGTACGAAAACTTGTCCAAATCTATAACACTTTTTGTGTAATTTAATTTCCTATTCTAACAGCAATTTAAACATACAGTTTCCATTTAATTATTATAGTAACTGCAACCAGAGTTCCTTTTTTCTTTTCTTCAAGGATTCTTTCTTGAGAATCTTAAACTCAGCCATAAACTGTCTGGCAGAGGAAACAGATATGCAATTATAGTAGAGCCTCCAAATCCATCAGCCAAGTATCATAGTCCCTTTTATTCTCAATGGAGCCTTTCAACCCAAGATTTTTTTTTTTTTTTTTTTTTTTTTTTGAGATAGAGTCTTGCTCTGTCAGCCAGGCTGGAGTGCAGTGGTACGCTCTCGGCTCACTGCAAACTTTGCTTCCCAGGTTCAAGGAATTCTCCTATCTCAGCCTCCCGAGTAGCTGGGATTACAGGTGTGTGTCACCACACCCAGCTAATTTTTTTGTATTTTTAGTAGAGATGGGGTTTCACCATGTTGACCAGGCTGATCTTGAACTCCTGACCTCAGGTGATCCACCCTCCTCAGTCTCCCAGATTGCTGGGATTTACAGGTGTGAGCCACTGCACGTGGCCAATTTTAAAATTTTAAAAGCTTTAGATGAGAGGATTAACCTTTCACAAGCAGTTAGCAAGCCTACTAGAATGTTCTGAGATGCTGTTGAACTTGAAGGGACTGGAGTGGAACCTAATGAATGAGAAAGCCTGGCACTCAGCAGGCTCATTTTCTGCAACTCTCTGGGGTAAGCATTACTCACAAAGGGGTGCCACAGGGGAGACACAGAAGCCCCACTCTGGAGTACGTGTCATTCTAAGTCACCTCTCTTGTTTATGAAAAGACAGCAAAGTTCTGATTTATCAAATTTCTGATAAAGACACTTGAAAAGGGGTCACTTTGGAGCACTAAGGAAGACTAATTAATTCAAATAACTACATAATGCACATATTTGGTAGGTGACACTTACTCATACATTCAATTATTAATTAATAACTAATCTCCAGGCACTTTGTGAGTAAAAAGTAAACCAAACTTGGAGACAGGAAAGAACTTTTTTGTAATTAGAAAATATTAAATAATTGAAATGCTTTTCTTTTCTGGGTTTTTTTGTTTGTTTTAGATATGCTCTTGTTAGGTTTCCCAGGCTGGCCTCAAACTCCAGACTCAAGCTATCTTCCCACCCCAGCCTCCTCAATAGCTGGGATTACAAGCGTGTGTCACTGCACCCAGCTAAATGTTTTTCTTTTTTTTAAAAAAAAAGAAGGTGAAGGGGGAGAAGAGAAAAAAGTTGATTCATCTACAGTGTTAATAATGTGAAAATAAATACATTATATATATAAATATATAATATAAATTATATACACATAACTCATATGTTTGTATTATACAATTACATAAATTATATATAGAGAGGGAAAAGGACAAAGGGAGAGAGGGAGGTTTGTTTTTTCTATAAGGCTTCCACATGTGACTTGTAACTCAAATACATAGATAGTCATTGCTATTTGCAGGGCATAAGAGACAGAGGAGTTTTGCTATCTTATACACCTATACCAGTAAATAAAACAGTATCACTGAGTGCCTCTTAGGTGCTACATACACATTAACACAAATACTTACCATATAGATAAGCAGTATTCTCACCATTTTATGGATAAATAAATTAACTTTCTCAGGGTCTGATTTTTCTACTGCCTTGAAGCTTTCCAATGCTCAAAGCACTAAAACCTTCTATTATATGTATGGTTCCCTAAAACAGTCATCCCAGAAGTAACAAATTATGACTTTATCTCAAAGTGGAAGAAATCAAGAAGCAGCCTAATTTTACAGGGTGTCCTATGGAAAAACTAGACCCCAGGAGATACCCAACCACTGTCCTGCCGTTTGTCACACATGCATATCAGTATATTCGAGAGGAATACAAAACCTTTGGACCAAACAAACAAAAAGCCAAAAACAGCCTCCATTCACCCCTCACTCTACCAAGATTGGGATTTATTTTATTTGTTTTGTTTTCTTGAGACTCTTACTCTATCACCCAGGCTAGAGTGCAGTAGGGCAATATCAGCTCACTGCAACCTCTGCCTCCCGAGTTCAAGCAATTCTCATGTCTCAGCCTCCCGAGTAGCTGGGATTACAGACACCCGCCACCATGCCCGGCTATTTTTTTGTACTTTTAGTAGGGACGGGCTTTCACCGCATTGGCCAGGCTGTTCTCGAACTCCTCACCTCAAATGATCCTCCCGCCTTGGCCTCCCAAAGTGCTGGGATTACAGGCGTGAGCCACCGCACCTGCCCAAGGCTGGGATATTCTTTAAATAGTTCCCTAGGCTCTTTCCAACAAGATCCAACCAACTCAGGTTTTTTTCATTAGCATATAAACTCATTTGTAGTCCCATGAAAATGTGCCAAAAATATATAGACCATAAAACATCAAATTTAAAATAATTTTGTGAGAGGTTTGCCTCAGTGAGCAACCTCACAATGTGTGTAGTTCAGGGGTGCACCCAGAGATATTATGAGCTGGGGTGGGGGGGCGGGGACTAGACGGTGACTCCACCTGACATTTCTTTCATCTGCATATCTGCTGATGACAGGAGTAAGAAGCCCTTTTACCCACACCAGCCTCAGTTTCCCCCATGGCAAAATAAAGTTTTTGGGGTATGAGGAATTTACTTTAATATGTTTATAACCTGCTTCACAGTGACGTTGTGATACTTGGATAATAATGAATTTTTTATCAAAAGCTTAGAAATCATAATATTTGATCCTGCAATCTACTGGCCATAAGATATATAAGCCGAATGGTAATAAGGATGACAAAAGATCACTTAGTCATTGGCTTTAACTTTCAAATACGTTTCTGATTTTTCATCTTTTCCAATAGAGGGCACTGCGATTCTACCTGGTGTCACCTTGCCACTGGAAAGCAGCCTTCTGCAGATGGGTTTATTTTTCAAGCTCAGGGAATTTAAGATAATTTACTTACACCTTCCTTTTGTTTTTAAGGCTAGAATCACAACTTGAAATTTTTCTCAACATGCTAATTTCTGTGACTTGCAGCACTGCGTCTGTATGAGGAATGACTTCCTGTCTTGCTGACCAACTCAGTTGTGCACCAGCAATGGTCCCTGTATAGTCCATGGCTGCTGCTTTCTCTCTTTCTCTCAAGTTCTACCAGTCCCTCATCCACACTCCCTTCTATATACAAAAGAGCAATTCCTAAAAAGCCATGTAGGAAAAATAAATTTCTCAAACTCTAGTTCTGTGTCCCCTTTGATTTGCATCACGAGTTGAGATGCCTTCTCCATTGATTTTGCAGTGGTTCCTAAAGCTGGAAGCTAAGCTTGCCCCACGCAGCCCCTTTCACTCACACCCCTCCTCTCAGTGTCAGGCA
Organism: Aotus nancymaae; assembly: GCF_030222135.1. Classification (NCBI taxonomy): domain Eukaryota; kingdom Metazoa; phylum Chordata; class Mammalia; order Primates; family Aotidae; genus Aotus; species Aotus nancymaae. The sequence goes on from NW_026988465.1 coordinate 21,088,669, forward strand.
GCTAATGATCTATTAAATGCATGCATTCTCCAGGGAACCAATTCATTATAGGAAAGGAGTAAATTAATCCTGTTAAAAATCGAGTGTGTGACTTCGGATTTACTGGCACAGGAAGTTCTGTGTGGCTTGATGCCAAACTCACACACTGGCTAAGCCGAGTTAGTGAGAGCCTAGCAGGCACTGGGCACCATGCCAGGGGTTATTCTCCTCTACTCAAACGTAACCTCCTGAAAGAGGCCTTTCCAACAACCCAGCTGAAATAGCACACTCTTTCACTTCCTCTTCCCATGTCTTCATGTATTTTTATTCATGCTTATCCCTAGTGGATATCACATGTATTGCGCATTTGTTGCTGGAATGTAACCTCCATGCATTTAGTATTTTAGAATCTCTGGGCCCTGAAGCACCAGAACAGTGCCCAGGACATCATATGAACTCAATAAATCGTGTTGAATCAATGAATCCATCAATGACAATATGCTCAAAGGGGGTTATAACAGATGTCTGCCCCCACTGCAGCCACCTATCAAACTCACCTGTATCACATACCCGTACTCCAGCCATCCCACTGCCTCCTGCTTCTATTCTTGCCCCGACCCACTTCCCTATACATACAATAGCCAGAATGAGCACTTAGCAATGTGAAGCAAATTATATCATTCCCTTCCTATAACCCTCAAATGGCACCCCATTAAGAAATAAAATCCAAATTCCTCGCATGCCTGCCTGCCCAATTTCAGCTCCAAGCACCCTGGCCTTCTTTCTGCCCTCCTCGTACGCCGGGCCTTTAGCAAGGGCCTGTGTGACTTTGTTTCCTCTGCGTTGGATGCTCTTCTTCCCCTGCCTCATCCCTGCACAGCTGGCTCTGTTATATCACTAAGGTCTCAGTTTTAGACAATTTTATAGAAATCAATGCCCTGCCACATATTCTTTTCCTCACAGCACTTATCACCATCTGAAATTATTTGTGCATTTGTGTTTGTGTATGTGTGTGTGTGGTTTTATTTATTTATTTATTTATTTTGCAGAAAGTGATTTATTTAGGTAGAGAGAAAGATAAGAGAGAGAAAGCTCCCATGAGGATTGTGGAAGGGGACCCAAGTATGGAATCCCAGAGAGGAAAGCAGCTTTCACACTGAGTGGAAGGGGACTCCAGAGGGGGAAATCCCAGAGAGAGAGAAAGCTTCCACAAGAATGGTGGAAGGGGAGCCAAAGATGGAATCCCTATTTGTACATTTGTTTACTAGTTCTCCCATCCTTCCCATCCAACCCCCCCAAACACACACATACACACACGCACGCATGCACACACGCACTGGAATGAAAGCACCATGCAGTCCAAGTCCTTGTCTATCTACCATTATAGGCTCAGTACCTCCAGCAGTTTCTGGCACTGAGTTGGTGCTCAGTGAATATGTTTGGAATGGATGATGGATGGGGTACATGAATACACAGTGCTACGGGCACACTTTAGAAAGATGGACAAACTCTGCTACCATACTACTTTTCTAAGTCATAGTGTGAAACTACATTTGACACCTTTGTCTTTGCTTTCTATGGGGTGTAAATATACACCATGACTGAGTCTTTGTTTAACTTAACTTCCTCCATGATGCGTCTCCTGACACACCTATCTTGTTTTCCTTTTTCCATCTCTCATATGACTCTGCACTTTCCTTTCATTTCTATCATACTTCGTAAGTATCTATTGATTTATGGAATCGTTTGTTTCACCTTTGTCTCCTTGAGTGGACCATGAGTCAGAGAGAACATCCAATCTTTGTGTTCATTGCTGTATCCCCGGGGCTTACTATCGTGCCATACGCATGGAAAATTCAATCATCAGATGAACTGATGTGATGCCCTTGATGGGTCACAGTATCCACAGCATACAGTCTAATAAACTTCCAAATGAGCAAGAAATACAATTGCATATATGTACCTACACATGCATTTTAAAGCAAGAAATGCTTTATCCATTTTTAATGAAAATTTTAGTTTTTCAAATTTCAGAATAATAAACATATAATTCCAAAGTTCAGTCACTGTGAATGCAAAGAGTTGGGCCATGATTTTTGTCCTGACATCAACTTTCCCTGTGACTTGGGGTCAATTATTCAATTACAATGGGTCTCTGTTTAACTATCATTCCTCCAGCTGTAGTGTAAGAATTAACAAGCTATTATCTATACAGGACACAGAAGGGATTCTGCTAGAGTCCTAAAGAAAAACAAACAAACAAAAAAGCAAAATACAATTTCCAATCCCTAAATTCATGGGTTTTATTTGGCTTTATAGTAGCTATGATATATTTTTCAACTACTGAAATATTCTTCTCACTCCTCTTTCACCCCACGCCTGTGAAGTTAGGCTGCCTCGAGCCTGGGCCCTCTGCGGTTCTCACTGCACTGTCTCCCTCTGGGCTCCCCTCATCCATTCTCTCACTTGGCAGCAGCAGTGAGACGTGCTCAGTGCAAGCTGTGCTGGGTGATGAAGCACCACAGTGACGCCATGTCTGCTCTTCAACTAGGACCATTCCACGGCTGGTCAAATCTGCGACTCAGGCCAGGTGCAGTGGCTCACACGTGGAATCCTAACACTTTGGGAGGCCAAGGCAGGCCAATCGCTTGAGCCCAGAACTTTGAGAACAGGCTGGACAACAAGATGAAACTCTGTCTCTACAATAAACACAAAAATCACGGGGATGCACGCCTGGAGTCCCAGCTACTTGGGAGACTGAGGTGAGAGGATCGCTTGAGCCTTGGAGATCAAGGCTACAGTAAATCATGATCATGCCACTGCACACCACCCTGGGTGACACAGTGACACCCTGTCTCCAAAAAAAAAAAAAGCCTGCAACTCTACAACTTCAGTCCTGAGGTCCTCGGCAGGCCTCAGCTCTGCCATTTACAACTGCTGGCCACACACTTTCAACTCCATTTCCTGATGATACTTCCAACTCAACATGTTTGAAATTACGTAGGTCAGTATTTGCTCTGACTGCCCTCTTCTTGGCGACAGAACTATCATTTTCTCAAATTCCAAGCTTAAAAACCTCAGTTATCTGTGGCCCCAACCTCTCCATTCCTCTCTATTAACCCCTTGTATCCAGTCATCACACAAATCCTTTGTTCCTTGGTTTCTTCCTGAACAATCATCACTTCCTGCTGCCTCTGCCACCTCCCCCGTCTAGACTCTTACCCCCTTATCCCAAGACAGCTGCTACTGCCTCACAAGCGTCGACTTATCTATGGCTTCTCGCCATGTGAAATCTTTCTCCATGTACAAGATCTGATGTTCCCCAAATGGACTCAGATTAAAATTCTCACCTCTCAGAAGGATAAAGACTAGACTTTTCAATCTTTTGTTCAAGGTCACGCAATAACTGCCACCACCTACCACGTCAGGCACAGGAGCCCCCACACCAAAAAGGACCATCTGATCCAGTCAGCCTAAGGGACTCACTGTCCTGGGGCTCGGGAGCAGGAGCTCTGGGCCAGCTGTATGGATGCAATTCCTCCCCTGCTATTTGCTCAATAGGAGCCTTTGTTTGTATTTTATGTCATGTTATTTTGTTTCATTTTTTTTTGAGACAGGGTTTCACTCTGTTGCCCAGGCTGGAGTGCAGTGGCGCAATCTCAGCTGACTGCAACCTCTGCCTTCAATGGGAGCTTTTGGACATGTCGCTTCTCCTCTGAGAACTTCCTTTTCTCATTTCCTTCTTAAACGCAGATGACAAAGATGCCTGCCTTGTGGGGTGAGGTTAAATAACTCACTCCTGTAAAGAGCCTGGCATAGTGCTGAGCCGTCAAGTACCCAGTAAGTGTCAGTCAGCGTAACTTCTTCGCATGCCCACGTCTGCTCCGTTCCTCTCACCCTCCCTTGGACCTGAAGGCCCTCTCCCATCATCTACCTTTTTCTGAATTTTAAACAGTCTCAAAGGCAGAGCTCAAATTCAACTTCCTCTGTGTACTGCTGCCATGGTCCATTCATTCCTTCCCTCCCTCTCATGGTCACCAATCTCTATATATTTGGTGTTTCACATTAGCTTCTTCCCTTTTTAAGCTATCTTCTTTAAGTAGATTGTAGGTTGCCTGAGGGCAAGAGCTACATTGATTTTTATTTTATTTTTGTCATAAATAGTACCACGGTCTCAGCTAATGAGTTCTTAATAAATATCTGCTATGCTGAGTTCAGCACTACTTATATACACAAAATTATTTTTCTTTCTTTCAAGAATTGCCCATGATATAACAAACAAAATGGAGGGATCTAAATCATTAGGAGATATCATTTCCTAGAAATCATTTACTTTACAGAATAGCAAATTAAGAATGTTGCTTAGTTAATTCAGGGTGTGGGTGGGGGGGTGTCAAATCAGTTCTGATCACAACTTGTCAGGCAATTCAACCAAAAGAGAAGAAAGAGAAGCATCAGTCAGGAAGAACTGCCAAGGCGACACTCCGGCCTGTCATGGGGCTCACCCCATCGTGGAGCACAGACTGGAAATACAAGTTGATCAGGAAATGACCTACTGAAAGCTGTCACTGCTCCCACAGAGTAGGTATTTAATAAATGTTTGCTGAACTAACAAACGATGAATAAATGATAAATGGAAAAAATTTGGATGACAAACTAAATACTCGGAACAATTGTCAATCTTTTCAAGGAATATAAATGAGGATTACCCCTTTTCTCACCAAAACTTCCCTTTTAGCCTTTGTTAAAGATAGAAACCAAGACTAGATGATCATTGATGTGACTTACTGCAATAGTTCTCAGAGTTTCATGTGTTACTGCCAAGATTTTCAGCACAATATAAATTATGTCAGGTGTATACACAAGGAAAAATGTTAAAATACATATTCTAAAAATGTTAGCTCTGTTTAGGGTAGTTGTAACAGTAAAGTTCTAGTGCTGTTTCACATAACTGGTTATACGCCACAAAGCGGCTAAGTTTTATCTCTTGGAACTTAATTGAAACCCAAAGGACAGTGTCTTTGTATCATATAAAAATACAGAACATTAATGAGGAAAGCATCTGATACTTACACTCCCTTTAGACTTTCTGGATCCTACAATAGGAGGCAGTGAAGAAGCTTTCTGACTGTGGAAACAAATTGCAGTTTAGAAATCTGGATGTTATTTACAAATAATGTACAATGCAAGATAATTATCATCCCAACCTGGAAGGCAACTGTTTGCTGCTATCCGTGCTTCACAAAAGGTAACCTACACTTTAACATATACTTCCCCAATTTCACAAAGATCACAAAATTTCCAAATTCCATCCCAAAAGATTTTTAATGTTTCCTTGTATACTATTTTAATCAATGTTTACAAATAAGCTTTTAGTATCACCTGAAATTGGTATAGCATTTTTATCCAGATCCCAAAGTGTTCTATTTGCATTTCAAAAAATCATTTCCAAATGTGAGTGATGATTTTTCCAGACTGAGTTAAAAAACAAATTTCCTTTGTTTCTCTGATGTCTACTATGTCTACCTCTGATAGGAGAGTAGAGGTAAAGCACTGCCATTTGCATTCAGGTAGTTTTTAAACCAGCTGTCCTCACCAAAAAATTAAAAATTCTTTTAGACTATAAGTTGTTTTGTTGATATCTGTGTTATTAGGAAAAGACCCATGTTGAAAACCCAACTGAATCTCTCCAAAAATAGAAGGACACATATATAAAAACAATTCTTACTAATTGTGTGAGAAGGACAAATGTGAGTTACAGTTTTCTTATCACCATCAAGTACACACTGTTGCTCACAGCACTTAACCTAGGGTTGCTCAGCAAAGATGGTTAAAGGATTTGATTTCATGGATGGGCAAGATTGGTTAGCAATAAGTCAGCTGGTAAATAATTCAAAAGTGCTAGAAAATCATGTGCTTCTGCACAGTTCAAACACCACTTCTGAAATTCCACGTCATCTACTACTTATTTAGAAGCTCTTGGCCAGCTTCTCCATCAAGTTACACAAATTGTGAATTAATGAAAAACACATTGGTAACATTCTGCTCTATCTCTGCAGATGAAAACCACACACACAAAAAAAAATGGGTTTGCAATGGCAAGGGGGTCACAGGATCTCTGGGAAAAGCAACAGAGATGGATCCCTGTGCACCACGAGCAAGCCGAGCGGTCCTGCGGCAGGGCCCAGAGCTCTTCCTGATGACTCTGCAACATATCTCCTTGGCTGAAATAAAGCATCTTTCACAAATATATGACATTTCATGGAGAAAAACTGCATATAGTACATTATGTACTATATACTTCTAATTATGTAATTAGAAGTATAATCCTTAAAATCTTAAATGCATGAACTGTACATCCATCCTCTCTATTTGCATAAGTGGGATTACGTTGTTTTTATATTTTACAGTTATTATTAAAACAAGTATAAAATAATAGGGTTTTTTTTTTAACGCTCTGGGATGTTTCTATCCAAACCAACTGAAAAGTGATTTGGTCTAGCAACTATTAAGACACAAAAACGCCAGGCGTGGTGGCTCACACCTATAATCCCAGCACTTTGGGAGGCCAAGGCGGGTGGATCACCTGAGGTCAGGAGTTCGAGACCAACCTGAACAACATGGAGAAACCCTGTCTGTACTAAAACTACAAAATTAGCCAGGAGTGGTGCTGCATGCCTGTAATCCCAGCTACTAGGGAGGCTGAGGCAGGAGAATTGCTTGAACCTTGGAGGCCAAGGTTGTGGTGAGCCCAGATTACACCATTGCACTCCAGCCTGGACAACAAGAGTGAAACTCCACCTCAAAAAAACAACACAAAAACTTGTAATAATGTGTGCTGTAGAGAAGCTCATTGCCCTGTATCTTCTTCAAAAGGATAAATTTTTGTATTTACTATAAATTTCGTGCATTCTAAAAAAAAATACTATGAAGTCTTTCATAAATTCCCAGAAATTATATTTTTGTGCAATAACTCTCAGTCTCCCATCATGGCAATAAAAACAAAGATCAATGTATATCATATATGCTTTCCATTCTAAGTAATAAGATTATCAGTTACATAAAATATAATAGTGGTCAGCAAAAGACCCAATGCTATTTCAAGTGATAACTAAAGCATGAGGAATAAATAACTAGAATTGAGACTTACCCATAAGGCCTTCTCATTGTTGACTTATCAAAAAGTAACTCACTGTAAGGAAGTTTCTTAAACTTATCTCTGCCGACAGCCACATAAAACTGCCCATTCTCCAATTCTGCTCCACTCTCAACAAGTTTTCCTTTCAAAGTGTAAAGCCTGTCAAAAATATGAACACCAACAATTAGAATTTTAACAAATATTTAAAGAACTGCTAAAGATTCCAAAGTATTCTGGATACCAAAAAAATTAAAATTACAAAGTAAATAAAAACACTCTGTACTTAATTTAGCACATTTGTTACTATTCTCATTATTGCATTATAGATGCCTCAAAGTCATTAGATTCCACTCAATGCTAATGTCATAATGCAGATACAATGATCACCTTGCTATACACGGTTTCATCCCAATGAGCCTGATGATCTAGCATAAGGATCCCTATCGTTGCCATATTAAAATTTTAGAGGAGAAAAATTAACTTGTACAGATCCTAGCACTTTAAATAAAGCTCTTTTTCCATTGAGCACTGATTCTTCTATTTATATTTTCTTAACACTTTTAAATTTAATTTTCTTAGCATATTCATTAGGCTGGCAAGCTTCTGACTGCATTATGTTTAAGAACAGCTCTCAACCAAAGTATTACATACAAACACACAGAGAACTGGGTCAGAAACAATGGGGTGAGAGGGCAGGAGGGAAAAGAAGCCATTGCCAGGGTTAATGATGCAGAACTGCATAGCATTCGTGCTTCTTTCTTCTTTTGCCATCTCTTCTAAGCAAAAAAAGAGTGAACATTATATCTTCCCAACCTTCCTTTACTGTAAAACTGCTGCTATGAACTACAATATGTTACTTATTAAAAGAACAGTGATAATTTTACCAGATGATTTTAAATGTCCACAGAATTATTTTTAAAGAACAGGAAAATAAGTATTAGAAAACTAAACTAGAAAGACAGTGTGTATATTTGAAGGTTACAAGTAAAAGCTATTTATAAATGGAAGAATTTCAATATCATCAAAAAGCTTTCTGTCTTCCTGTATTACACAATAAGATCAAATGTCATTTACAGAAGCAAAAAAAAAAAAAAAAAAAACACTGACCTCTCAGCTTGTTTACTGATCATGTAAATGACCATATCATACAGAACCATAAAATACAATGAAAATAACCACCAACATTCCTGAAATGTATTTGTGGTTTTAGTTACTATGAGGATGATAAAGTCTCTTTCTTTATCACATTTTACCTCTACTCCTAACAAGTCTAAATATCAACACTTAACCCAGAATTCTGTCTTTTCTGCCTTAACTTAGGCTGGACAAATTGGCCCATGCCTATAGTTCCAGCCATTTGAGAGGCTGAGGCCAGAGGATCACTTGAGCCCAGAAGTTCAAAGTCAGCCTGGGCAATATAGTGAGTCCCTATCTCAAAACAAAAACAAAAACGCTTGACCCAGGTTTCTGAATAGTGACATTATTGACATTTTGGACCAGATAATTCCTTGTTGGAGAGGTGAGCAGGCTGCCCTGTACATTGTAAGATGTTTATTAGCCGCACCCTTGGCCTCCACCCACTAAATGGTGGTAGTAGCCACCCCACCCCCAGTTGAGACTACCAAAAATGGTTCGAGGCACTGCCAAATGCTCCCAAGGGGCAAAATCATGCCTGGTTGAGAACCAATGGCCTAGACCCAAGCATTCTGTTTCCACTTTTCTTCAAAATAGTTATATCTGAATCAGCAATAATTTTATAGCTGGAAATTAAAAGGCAGCACAGCTGTGGACTCTCGAAACAGCCAAGATTTGACTTGTTTCCTCTGCAGATAGGTAAAATATAGTGAATAAATTATTTTTGTTAATACAGACAAGGTCTTGCTACGTTGCCCCCAGGCTGGTTTTGGACTCCTGAGGTCAGTTCAACTGATCCTCCTGTCTTGGCCTCCCAGGGTGCTGGGATTATAGGCATAAGCCACCACACCTGGCCCAGCACTGAATAAATTCTAATTCTTAATTTTAGCCTTCTTTTATGTAACTATTGTTTATTTACTTTCTTCTTTTGCTACAAACACAAGAAACATAAGAAGCAAGTTCAATAAACGTGTATGGGATGCTTTTTATATATGAATATACTGATGCATAGGGAGGGGCCAACCATAAGATTTATTAATGTTAAAGAAAAGTGGTCATGTCCCAAGAGAGCAGCAACCAAATCTCTCATATCTGCCATTACATTAATAATTACATTTCACGTATCCTAAATATATACACACCCAACACAGGAGCACCCAGATTCATAAAGCAAGTTCTTAGAAATCTACTCCCACACAGTAATAGTGGGAAACTTCAAAACTCCACTGATAGTATTAGACAGATCACAAAGGTGGAAAATTAGCAAAGATACTCAGGACCTGAACTCAACCTTGGACCAAATGGATGTGATAGACCTCTATAGAACTCTCCATCCCAAAACAACAGAATATACATTCTTCTTATGGCCACATGGCACATACTCTAAAATCAACCAAAAAGCCAAACATAAAACAATCCTCAGCAAATGCAAAAGAATTGAAATCATACCAAACTCACTCTCAGATTGCAGCACAATAAAAACAGAAATCAAGACTTTAAAAATTGCCCAAAACCATGCAATTGCATGGAAATTAAACAACTTGCTTCTGAATGACTTTTGGGTAAATAATAAAATTAAGGAAGAAATCAAGAATTTATTTGAAACTGAGAACAAAAACACAACACACCACAATCTCTGGGACATAGCTAAAGCTGTGTTAAGAGGATAATTCATAGCACTAAATGCCCACATCAAAAAGTTGGCTGAGTGTGGTGGCTCATGCCTGTAATCCCAGCACTTGGGAGGCTGAGGCAGGCAGATTGCCTGAGCTGAGTTCCAGATCAACCTGGGCAACATGGTGAAAGCCCATCTCTACAAAAAGTACAAAAAAGTTAGCCAGATATGATGGTACACTCCTGTAGTCCCAGCTACTTGGCTGAGGTAGGAGGACTGCTTGAACCCAAGAGGTTGAGGCTGCAGTGAGCCAAGATCATGCCACTATACTCTAGCCTAGGCAACAGAACAAGACCCTGTCTCCAAAAAAAAAAGTTAGAAAGATCGCAAATGAACAACCTAGTATCACAACTAAAAGAACTAAAGAAGCAAGAGCAAACCAACTCCAAAGCTAGCAGAAGACAAGAAATAACCAAAATCAGAGCTGAAATTAAGGAGACTGAGATGGGAAAAACTATTCAAAAGATCAATGAATCCAGGAGTTGGTTTTGTAAAAAAAATTAGTAAGATAGGCCGGTAGCTGAATTAATAAAGGAGAAAAGAGAGAAGACCCAAATGAACAAATTAGTAAAGACAAAGGAGATGTTACCACTGATCCTACAGAAATAAAAATAACCATCAGAAACTGCAACCTCTGTACACACTAGAAAACCTAAAAGGGATGGATAAATTCCTGGACACATACATCCCCCAAGACTGCGCCTACCAATCAAAAAGAGCCTAGGACCAGACAGTTTCATGGCCAAATTCTACCAGATGTACAAAGAAGTGGTACCATTTCTAGTGAAAATACTCCAAAAAATTGAGGAGGAGGGACTCCTCTCCAACTTATTCTATGTGTCCAGCATCATCCTGATTCCAAACCTGGCAGAGATACAACAAAAAAGAAAGCTTCAGGCCAAGTTTGTTGTCCTTGATGAACATCAATGCAAAAGTCCTCCATAAAATACTCACAATCCAAATTCAGCAGCACATCAAAAAGCTAATCCACCATGATCAAGTAGACTTTATCCCTGGGATGCAACGTTGGCTCAACATATGCAAATCAATAAATGTGATTCACCAGATAAACAGAACTTAAAACAAAAACCGTGAGTTTATCTCAATAGATGCAGAAAAGGCTTTCAATAAAATCCAACATCACTTCAGATTAAAAACTCTCAATAAACTAGGTATCAAAGGAACATACTTCAAAATAGTAAGAGCCATCTATGAGAAATCCACAGCCAACATCACACTAAATGGGCAAAAACTGGGAGCATTTCCCTTGAAAACCAACAGAAGAGAGGGATGCCCTCTCTCACCACTCCTATTCAGCATAGTATTGGAAGCCCTTCCCTGGGCAGTCAGGCAAAAGAAAGAAATAAAGAGCATCCAAATAGGAAGAGAGGAAGGTCAAACTATTCCTGTTTGCAGATGACATGATTCTGTATCTAGAAAATCTCATAGTCTTGGCCCAAAATCTCCATCAGCTGATAAATAACTTCAGCAAAGTTTCAGGATACAAAATCAGTGTACAAAGATCAGTAGCATTCCTATACTCTAACAACATTTGAGCCAAGAATCAAATCAGAAGCACATTCTCATTCATAATTGGCACAAAAAAATAAAATATCTAGGACTACAGCTAATCAGGCAGGTAAAAGATCTCTACAATGAGAACTACAAAACACTGCTTAAACAAATCAGAAATGATACAAACAGAAAAACAGCCCAAGTTCATGGATAGAAAGAATCAATATCATGAAAATGGCCATACTGCCCAAAGTAATTTCCAGATTCAAACTACCAATAACATTCTTCATAGAACTAGAAAAAAAACTATTTAAAATTTAAATGGAACCAAAAAAGCTTAAATAGCCAACACAATCCTAAGCAAAAAGAACAAAGCTGGAGCCATCCCGTTACCCAACTTCAAACTATACTACATGGATTCAGTAACCAAAACAGCATGGTACTGGGACAAAAACAGACATGTAGGCCAATGGAACAGAATAGAGAGCCCAGAAATAAAATAGTACACCTACTTTAATCTGTTCTTCAACAAAACTAACAAAAACAAGCAACAGGGAATCTATTCAATAAATGGTGCCGGGATAACTGGCTAGCCAGATACAGAAGATTAAAATTGAACTCCTTCCTATACCATATACAAAAATCAACTCAAGATGGATTAAAGACTTAAATGTAAAACCCAAAACTATAAAAGCTCTGGAAGACAACCTAGGCAATACCATTCCGGGTGTAGGAACTGGCAAAAATTTCATGACAAAGACACCAAAAGCAATCAAAACAAAATCAAAAATTTACAATTGAGATCTAATTAAACTTAAGAGCTTCTGCACATCAAAAGAAACTGTCAACAGAGTAAACAGATAAACACAGAATGGGAGAAAATTTTTGCAAACTATGCATCTGACAAAGGTCTAATATCCAGCATTCACAAGAAACTTAAATGAACTTACAAGAAGAAAACAACCACATTAAAAAGTGGGCAAAGGACATGAACAGATACTTTTCAAAAGAAGACATACATGTAACCAACAAGCATATGAAAAAAAAAGCTGATCATTAGAGAAATGCAAACCACAATGAGATACCATCTCACACCAGTCAGAATCGTTATTATTAAAAAGTCAAAAAATAGCAGATGCTGGTATGGTTGAAGAGAAAAGGGAACGCTTATACACTATTGGTGAGAGTGTAAATTAGTTCAGTCATTGTGGAAAGCAGTGTGGCAATTCTTCAAAGAGCTGAAAACGAACTACCATCTATATTCTTTTGGTATATGCCAAAAAGAATATAAATCATTCTACCACAAAGATCCATGCACACATATGTTCACTGCAGCACTATTTACAATAATGAAGACAAAGAATCAAACTAAATGTCTATCAATGACAGACTGGATAAAGAAAAAGTGGTACATATACACCACGGAATACTATGCAGCCATAAAACAGAGTGATATCACATCTTCTGCAGGAACATGGAAGGAGCCGGAGGACAGCCTCCTTCACAAACAAACACAGGAACAGAAAACCTAACACCACATGTTCTCACTTACAATGAGGAGATAAACGATGAGAACACATGTACACAAAGAGGGGAACAGCAGGCACTGTGGCCTACTTCAGGGTAGAGGATGGGAGAAGAGAGAGGAATAGTAAAAATAACTATTGGGTACTAGGCTTAGTACTTTAGTGACAAAATAATCTGTACAACAAACACCCATGACACAAGTTTTACCTATGTAACTAACCTGCACATGTTCCTGTGAACCTAAAATACAACTTTAAACAAAAAAAGAAGTTTCTCTAAGCATTCAAGTGTTTGAGCAACATAACTATATTTTCATTTCTATACTTTTACTTGAATATGTTTTATTTCTATGTGTAAATTTTTCCACATTAATATATGCATGAATAGGTATATCTAGCCATGAAATTACCTGTAGATATCTTTGTGTGCTTTATATTATTTATTGGGTAGGTTTACATTTATGTGTATGTCAAATGTCAAAACTATGTATGAAAAAAATTACAATTATTGAGATCTGCTTTCACTTCTGATATCAAAATAAACTCTAGCAAAATCAAAGGTTTAAATAAAATTTTAAAATACAAGGAGAAGACACAGGAGAATATTCTTATAATCTTGGAGTAAGAAAGATCTAAGCAAGTTTTAAAAGTAGTGATTATAAAAAAAAGACTGAAAATTAGATTGCATTAAAATTTAAGATATTTGCATAAAAAAAGAAATGTCAGATGGGCAAGGTGGCTCACACCTGTAACCCCAGCACTTTGGGCTGAGGTAGGCAGATCACAAGGTCAAGAGATCAAGACCATCCTGGCCAACACAGCAAAACCCCACCTATACTAAAAACACAAAAATTAGCTGGGCACAGTGGCACGTGCCTGTAGTCCCAGCCTACTCAGGAGGCTGAGGCAGGAGAATTGCTTGAGTCCAGGAGGTGGAGATTTGCAGTGAGCTGAGACTGCACCGCTGCACTCCAGCCTGGTGACAGAGAGAGACTCTGTCTCAAAAGAAAAAAAAAAAGAAAGAAAGAAAAAAGAAATATAAATAAAATGCAAACTGGAAGTGTACTTAAAACTCACATCAGAAAAGGTCAATTTCCCCAAAAGTCTATGACAGTGGTCCCCAACCTTTCTGGCACCAGGAACTGGCTTCGTGGAAGATAATTTCTCCACGGACGGAATGGGGGACGAAATGGTTATGAAATGTAAGTGTTACACCTCAGATCATCAGGAATTAGATTCTCATAAGGAGCACACAACCTAGATACCTTGCATGCACAGTTCACAATAGGCTTTGCGCTCCTATGAGGATCTGATGCTGCTGCTGATCTGACAGTGGGTGGATCTCAGGCAATGATGGCTCCTGCTACTCACCTCCTGGTGGGCAGTTGGTTCCTAACAAGCCGTGGAACAGTACCAGTCCATGGCCTGGGGGTTGGGGACCCCTGGAGAGTGCCTATAAATCACTAAGATAAATGTGCAAAGGCCATGACAGACAGTTCAGACACAATGGATATAAATATGTGGCATTTATTTACAGAGTACCTTGGTCATTAAGAACACAGGCTCTGGAGCCAGAATGCCTGCTACTCAGCATCACCATAACCCTGGGCAAATCATTTCCCACTATATGTCTCACATCTCATGTCTATTAAAAGACGATAAAAGCACTACTTACCTCATAGGGTTGTTGAGTTAATTAAGTCAAAATATAAAGCACTGAGAATAGTGCCTGACACAAAAGAAGGAGTTTGTGTCCTTTGTAGGGACATGGATGAACCTGGAAACCATCATTCTCAGCAAACTGACACAAGAACAGAAAATCAAACACCGAAGGTTCTCACTCATAGGCAGGTGTTGAACAATGAGAACACTTGGACACAAAGACGGGAGTATCACACACTGGGGTCCATTGCGGGCGCTATGGGAGGGATGGTGAGAGGGAGGGTGGGGGAGGGATAACGTGGGGAGAAATGTCAGGTATACGTGATGGGGGTATGGTGGCAAACCACCTTGCCATGAATGTACCTATTCAACAATCTTACATGATTGGTACCCCAGAATCTAAAGTACAATTAAAAAAAAGAACTTTAAAAAAAAAGTCAATAGATGTTGTTGTATATTAAATAAATAAAAATCAAAAAACAATGAAATGCTATTTTTACTCAACATGAGTGAAAAGACTAAATGTTAGTTTTACTAGACAGGTAACTGTGACAAATAGGCCTGCTCATAGACTTCTGGTGAAAATATAAATTAGGATAAACTCTTTGGAAGACAACTGGCAGTATCTATCAAAATTTTAAGGACATTTGAAACTTAATTCAACAATTCAACTTCTAGACTATTATATCCTGATAAACTTTGCTTATACAAAAAGACATATGCATGTAATAGCAAAAAATTAGCAATGACGTAAATAGCCATCAAACCCAAAGGAAAATAAATCATTCTACCAAAAAGAAGCATGCACTGGTATGTTCACTGCAATGCTATTCATGATGGCAAAGATGTGGAATCAGTCTAGATGCCCATCAATGGTGGACTGGATAAAGAAAATGTGGTACCTATACACCACGGAATACCATGCAGCCATAAAGAAAAAAAAAACGAAATCTTGTTCTTTGCAGCAACATGGATGCAGCTGGAGGTCATAATCCTGAGCGAATTAATGCAGGAACAGAAAACCAAATACTACATATTCTCACTGTAAGTGGGAGCTTAGATATTGGGTACAGATGGACACTAAGACAGCAAGAGTAGACACTGCTGACCACTAGAGAGGGGAGGGAAATAGAGCAGTGTGGACTGAAAAAATTCTTATTGGATACTATGCTTACTACCTGGGTGGCGAGATCTATACCTGAAACCTCAGCATCATGCAATATACCCATGTAACAAACCTGCATATGCATTCCCTGAATCTAAAATAAAAGATGAAATTATGAAAAAGAGGAAACTGATCAAATAAATTAGATTGGAAACACTCATTCTATTTTATAGAATGAGATGTTGTCCAACTAAAAATTTTTTAATAAAAAAATTAGGATTTGGAATACTTTGTGTTAAAACAGAATACTTTGGGCAGGGCGCAGTGGCTCACGCCAATAATCCTAGCACTTTGGGAGGCCAAGGTGGGTGGATCACTTGAGGTCAGGAGTTCAAAACCAGCCTGGCCAACATGGGGAAATCCCATCTCTACTAAAAAAAAATGTTTAAAAATTAGATGGGCGTGGTGGCGGGTGCCTGTAATCCCAGCTATCTGGGAGGCTGAGGCAGGAGAATCGCTTAAACCCAGGAGGTGGAGGTTGCAGTGAGCTAGGATGACATCGCTGCACTCCAGCCTGGGCAACAAGAGCAAAACTCCATCTCTAAAACATAAATAAATAAAAATAAATAAACAGAATACTTTGTAGTCATTAAAAATAATAAAATAGAGGTATCTGTGCTGCTAAGAATAATCTCTAAGATTTAATATTATAGGAAAAAATCAAGGGGGTGTTTGTATACATGTATTTATTTATTCATATGTATATATGTATTTCCATTTATGTTTTTAAAAACTGGGCCAGGCACAGTGGCTCACGCCTGTAATCCCAGCACTTTGGGAGGCCAAGGTGGACAGATTGCTTGACCCCAGGAGTTCAAGACCAGCTTGGGCAACATGGTGAAATCTCATCTCTACAAAAACAAAAAAAAACTAGGTGTGGTGGTGCACGCTACTTGGGAGGCTGAGGTAAGAGGATCACATAAGTCTGGGCAATCGAGGCTGCAGTGAGCTGAAATCACACCATTGCACTCCAGCTTGGGTGACACAGTGAGACCCTGTCTCAAAAAAATAATAAATAAATAAAACAATAAAAAATTAAAAATGTATATGCTTGCATATGCATAGAATATTTCTGGGATGATGCTGAAAAGTACTAGACAGAGCGACTGGGCATGCCTGAGGTAGGATAAATACTTTTTATTTGCACCATATTTGAAATTTTTGCCACATGTAAAGTAGTCCTTTCAATTAAAACACCTAATTATATTTAAAATCTCAATGGCCCTGAGACTGTGGATATTAATATATGTAAATATACAAACATTAATCTATATACACATTTACCTGAAAGAAATAATATTCAATCATTTGAGAACTATTTTATCGTGTGTGTGCATAAAAACACAAAAACTTGAAAGAATGTACTCCACCAAAGCAGTATATACACATACACACTTACAATATGTTGTTCATATAAATACGTTATTCATAACCCTCCTACCTGAGGGAAAATAAATGTCAGCCTCCATCAGGGGATACTTTCATAGGCTTCACAATTTAAAGTTATGATTTTAATCTTCACTTAAATTTCAGAACCTGAGAAAAATGCTTTTGATTTCTTACATTTATATAACTCCACTAAATTATTATTTCTATGGCTCTTCTTTAAACCCACTAATAGTTTAAACTATCAAATAATTATAAATACCTCCTTTTAAATAAAAGGACAATTAAGAGTTAAGAGGCTGGCTCTTTTAAAGAATCCTTCTCGGCTGGGCGCGGTGGCTCACGCCTGTAATCCCAGCACTTTGGGAGGCCGAGGCAGGTGGATCACGAGGTCAAGAGATCGAGACCATCCTGGTCAACATGGTGAAACCTCGTCTCTACCAAAAATACAAAAAATTAGCTGGGCATGGTGGCGCATGCCTGTAATCCCAACTACTCAGAAGGCTGAGGCAGGAGAATTGCCTGAACCCGGGAGGCGGAGGTTGCGGTGAGCCGAGATCGCGCCATTGCACTCCAGCCTGGGTAAAAAGAGCGAAACTCCGTCTTTAAAAAAAAAAAAAAAATCCTTCTCTTCTAAAGTAATGTTGATGCTTGCCGATTTACTCTAAATCAAAAAATAAACATCGTTAATATTTGTGGATGTGCTACTATGTGACAATGACTGTTTTAAGCTCTGTATGTGAATTACCTTATTCCTTAAACAACCCTAGGAGGTAAGTACTACTATATTTCCATTCTACAGATAAAGAAACTGAGGCATACAGAGCCTAACTGGGGAGCCAAAATTCAAATCTACAGACCAGGGACTCCAGAGCCACCTGAGAATATCTTCAACAATATCTTCCAAAGAATAAAATCTTGCCGTTATCTACCAAAACTCCTCCATTTACAAGATTGTTTTGACGCACCTGTGAACAGCACCGCTCCTCAGAGTGACTTTTTCTGTGACCATTTGTAGTACATGATCCCACTGACTCAAGGCTTTCCTGGGGATAAGGAGGCGAGAAGCTGGGTTTATCAGGTCTCCATTTGCAATCAAGCTGGAAAACAGGAGGCAAACCATTTGAAACAGTTATGCCTTGAAAACTGCAACACAAATTCTGTAAAAAAGGAAACCACCAAGCCATTTTTAACCTGAAGTATAAAGGGTTTCAACTTACAAGATAGTGCAGGGCTCCTGAAGTGGTTTTCTAAAGCGAGCTGACACATTGATCCTGCTGTGGATTACTGGTTTTACCTTTAAAAGCAAAGGAAAAAGATACAAATCACTAAGCTCATATTAGCTTTTTTTTCCTATGAGGAAAATCTACAGGTTTCTAAGGAACTGCCTGAGACTGGCTACGCCTTTGTTAAAACCTTGCTTTTTTCCCCATTTATATAAACTCTGAGCTCACCCTTTAGCAATATCATAAGCCCTTAACAAAGCTCTCAAGAAAACAAAGAAACATTTCCCTTAAGCCCTAGGCACACTGCTCATGATCTGTGCCAAAAACAAACAAACAAAAAACCAGAAATCACGGACTATTACAAAAACATTAAGGCAATTTTTAAACAATGCTCTGTGAAAAACAACAATAATCCTATAACATCTTGAGCACCACAATGAGATACCATCTCACTCATGCCAGTCAGAATGGCGATCACTAAAAAGTCAGGAAACAACAGATGCTGCAGAGGATGTGGAGAAACAGCAACGCTTTTACACTGTTGGTGGGAGTGTAAATTAGTTCAACCATTGTGGAAGACAGTGTGGTGATTTCTCAAGGATCTAGAACCAGAAATACCATTTGACCCAGCAATCCCATTACTGGGTATATACCCAAAAAATTATATATCATTCTACTATAAAGACACATGCACACATATGATTACTGCAGCACTATTCACAATAGCAAAGACTTGGAACCAACCCAAATGCCCATCCATGATCGACTGGATAAAGAAAATGTGGCACATATACACCATGGAATACTACATAGCCATAAGAAAGGATGAGTTCATGTCCTTTGCAGGGACATGGATAAAGCTGGAAACCATCATCCTCAGCAAACTGACACAAGAACAGAAAATCAAACACCGCATGTTCTCACTCATAAGTGGGAGCTGAACAATGAGAACACATGGACACAGGGAGTGGACATCACACACTGGGGCCTGTCTGGGGGTGGGAGGGTAGTGGAGGGACAGCACTAGGAGAAATATCTAATGTAGATGACGGGTTGACGGGTGCAGCCAACCCCATGGCAGGCGTATACCTATGTAACAAACCTTCACATTCTACACATGTATCCCAGAACTTAAAGTATAATTAACAAAAAATCTTGAGCTCTGAAGTGCTGTACCTGCAGCCCAAGATACTGTGTCCACCATCTTTCCTCTCCCATTCTCATGCACCTGCTTTCTGATCCTTGGCCCCCACCGAGTGCCTGACCCTACCCTTTTCTCTTAAGACTGACACAAGCAACTTTTCCCAAGTTTCACTTCCTCCTCTATCCCCCACTGAATTCGATGCACTCATACCAGCATCCTCGATTCCTGCAGCCTTTGCAACTTGGTAGATCGATCTGATCACCTTTGCCTTTTTGCTTCCAGGGTCCCAGCTGCTGTTGGAGAGAACCACAGGGCCCCACGAGCAGCCTTCACCTGAGACCGGCTTTCGGCATCGAGCCATGGGCTGAACCTCAGTACTGCTTGCTCAGCCAGTCCTCCACTCCTCCCAGGTGGATTCTTTTTTCCATTTCCCACAGTGGAGAGTCCAAATTCTCACCTCTCACGCTAACCCCTAAAATCCCACTTCAGGTGCACACACTCTCCGCAGATCATTTCATTCCAAATGTTAAGAACTAGAAGCCAGTAGGCATGAAGCCCCTCAACCTTCCTTCCCTCCGCAACCCACCTCATGTGTATCCTCACCATTTTTCCCCTTGTCTGTCTCAGCAGAAGGAACTGTGTGCCTTAACGAAGCTAACCCCCCACCCTTGGTTTTGTCCTCTGCTGTCTCTATTTGTTCCATTCATTTCAGATTCTCCACCTCCACCTGGTGTCTTTAATTTCCCCTTGACCTTATGGCCCCTCTCAGGTGCAGCTGCCATCTCTCTCTTCGTTATTCCTATTCCCACTTCCTCCCTCATAGCCTCTCTTCAGGCTTCTGCCGTCTGGTGTCCACCTTTAACCCTGGAAGATAAATCCTGACTCTCAAGCATGGCCTGCAAGAGCTCCCAGGAACAATCACCGCTTACTTGGTGCCCTCATGTCCCAGCAATACTCCTTCCTTCCACACAGACTCCTCGCCACGCACTGCAGTAGAACCAGCCAGCTCCCCTCCATCCCCAAAACATCACCTGCATCCACTCCTTGCCTTTGACCCGTCTGGCCAATACGCCCTCCTCCTTTCTCCACCTGCTGGAATTGCATCTGCTCGGTAAGGCCCAGCTCAGTGATCACCAATCATTACCCGCTCATTCTGCTTTCACTTTCTATCTCAAACAGCTACTGCTAAGATAGTATTGATTCTTGCACTTTGAGTTTTAGGTGATTTTGCCCCAGGATTTGAAAGGAAAACTTATAAGCAAAGAGCACTAATTTATAAGAATAGGTAACAGTTGTGCTAGATTTCATGGCAAGCACTGTATTAAATAATCTATATGCATTCTATATCTTTTAATCATCAAAACCACGTTCTGAAGTAGTATTACTATAGTCCCAATTCACAGGAAGTAACTGGAGCTTGATTCATTAACTGGCCTAAAATCATACATAATAAGTGGCAGAGATTTAGTGACTGTATCTACGAGCCCCTAATTATCTGCTACACATTTCGCTAGTTATCTTAAAAATCAAATAGTAGCCCTAAATCATTTACAGGACTCCATTCTTGGTATAATTATGCCATCTCTGAGAGAAACAAATATGAGTAATTTTTCTGTGACTCTCCAGTGCCTAAAACAGTGCGTGGCATTGCCTATGAATTGCACAATAAATGTTTGTTACAATTTAATACTCTAGGCTGGCTACAGTGGCTCACGCCTGTAATCCCAGCACATTGGGAGGCTGAGGTGGGCAGATCACCTGAGGTCAGGAATTTGAGACCAGCCTGGCCAACATAGTGAAACCCCATGTCTATTAAAAATACAAAAATTAGCGGGGCATCGTGATGCACGCGTGTAGTCCCAGCTACTCGGGAAACTGAGGCATGAGGATTGCTTGAACCCAGGCAGCGGAGGTTGCAGTCAGCCAAGATTGCACCATTGCACTCCAGCCTGGGCAACAAACTGAGACTCCGTCTCAAAGGAAAAAGAAATGTTTAACAGGTAATGCATGCACCTGAACAAAATTTAAGTGGTTAAAGGGGGTGTACAGTAAAAATGAAGTGCCCTTCCCACTCCTGTGCCCTAATCACCAAGCTGCAACCAGAGTTAGAAATATTCCTTCAAAGATGTATACATATACATGCATATTATCTTCTGTAGATAGCATGTACATATAATTTTTAAATGCAGTGATGTCCTGCTCTACCCATTCTTCAGCACATTGCTTTTTTAATTTAACAATTTATTAAGGAGATTGTTTCAAATTGGTACTTACGACTAAGGGTTATATCATTCTTTTTCCTTTTCAGAGACAGGGTGTTGCTCTGTCATCCAGGCTAGAGTGCAGTGGTGTGATCATAGCTCACTGTAACCTCCAACTCCTGGGCTCAAGCATTCTACTTTAATGAATTATCTACCAGTATACTAAGCACATACTTCATCCTCTTCGCAATCTGTGGCTCTCTAACCATACCCATTCTTGATGGTTTAAAATCTTGTTGGATTACTGAATTAAAGGTGAAGGTGAAGAACTTTAAAAATCTTGTTGCATTGTCTGCAACGTGTTATTTTGCTTTAGAGCATAGATAGCTATAAAGAACATACTGAAATTCATGAAAATACATGATTGTTGAAACAATTATGTGATTTGACTCTGACTGTGTAAATTATTAATTGAATTCCATCAAATCATATGTTTTAAATAATTATTGTTTTCCTCATTCAGCATGGCAAAAGTGTTCCCCAAATATTCATGGTTAAACAGTTGAATTGAAAACTAATCTTAAAGTTATATTTCCTCGAGTTACTATAATTAAAATAACTAAATTATTGTTCTCAGATACAGTAAATATCTGAAAAACTACTCAAAGTGGTATACCTGAATTGTAAAAGAAAAAAAGTAAGATAACTGTATAAAATGCTTCATACTTTTTAAAAACAATACCAGTTTTTATATAAAATGCACTTTTAGCAGACATTTTAAATAATAAACCACACACATAAACCAAATCAAATGGGTATAAGGGGAACTTCTTCAGAGCCCCAATCAGGGATAAAGGGTTGGTCAATTGGGGGTACTCTGGGGACACAATGGCTTTAGATGATAGGGAACATAATGATAAATTAGAATTTTTAAATCAAATTTCTTATAAGTGTATTTTCCATACACTTCCCCTTGCACTTTGAAAATAAATGCTACTTCAGGCCAGGCACACTTTGGGAGGCCAAGGTGGGTGGATCACCTGAGGTCAGGAGTTCACAACCATCCATGGTCAACATGGTGAAACCCTGTCTCTATTAAAAATACAAAAATTAGCTGGGCGTGGTGGGCACTTGTAATCCCAGCTACTCGGAAGCTGAGGAATGAGAATCGCTTGAACCCGGGAGGTGGTGGTTGTAGTGAGGCAATATTGCACCACTGCACTCCAGCCTGGGCGACAAAAGTGAAACTGTCCCAGAAAAAAAAGAAAAGAAATGCTACTTCAAATATGGGGATAATATTAAGTATCAACACTCCTAGTTATATGGAGGTGGACACCTAGAGACAGCAAGAGGTATTCCCACTCAGACCCCCGTGTACCCAGGGATGGAGTTCACTGGTGAGCAGGCGGACCAGCGTTACTTGTGTAATCTGTGACTATGAAACCAATCAAATGGTAAGTTATCATTGCAAAATTCAAACTTTCACTTTGTACTTTGACTTTGTCATTTGAAGAAGAAATCAATACCAAGTAAAAGCAGGACACACTGATGACTGACCTCTTGCTTTGATTCTGCACTGGGCTCAACATTGTCTTGAAAAACCAAGTTTATTTGGATATTGAGAAGTAGGTTAGCCTAGTGAATTAGAGAGAGGAGTCATTCTGGAACAGGCTGAAGAGGCTGACAAAACCCCACTTCTAACCCCTGAGTGGGGATTAGATAGAAGATGGATGGATGGACAGATAAGCAAAATATTTCTTGGAAATATTTCCAAAGTCAAAGATGGCAAAAGTGACTTAACCATGCTTACCGTGCTGGAATGGGATGAGCCAGGAGTCTGATGCAGAATTTGGATACAAATCACATGCTCTTTCCGATATATCACTCTGTCTCTGATATCTTATTTAAATTTAGATTGTGTTTATGTCACAGAGGACCATATAAAAATAACATGCTTCATGTGAACCCAGTAAGTTTACGTAAGTAATTTAAGTCAACTTCACAAATTCCATAACAGTAGGTCTATATCACAGCTGGGTCAACAATAAAGTTAAAAGCTGGATGAATCTGTTTGCTATGAAAAATAAACTCAATGAAACCAAAATTGTTCTTTTAAAAATACATATTTGGGCTGGGCGCAGTGGCTCACACCTGTAATCCCAGCACTTTGGGAGGCCAAGGCGGGCAGATCACCTGAGGTCAGAAGCTCGAGACCAGTCTGGCCAACATAGTGAATCCCTGTCTCTAAAAAAAAAAAAAAAAAAATTTTAAATAAAAATATATATTTGGAATAACATGATGAAGGTTGATAAACTGAATAACTGACTAAAGGTCTGGAATTCTCAATTTTGACACTGATTGCCTAAGTCTTTTTACATGAACCAATTCAACACCTCACACCTCAATTTCTAGACAGCTAAAAGTAGGAATAATCCTGCTAAACTAGCCCAAAGGGAGGCTCCATGAACTAATTAATAAAGTAGCAGTATCACTCCTGGGGCTGTAAACTGAACGCTTCAGAGAATCCATCTGCCTCAAATCTCAGCACTCACCACATCTTGAATACCTGGTCCAGAAACACCAAACTCAGTCTAAGGAGGAGAGGAAAGGATGCTGTTAAATGATACCATCACAAAAATCTAATGACCACTAACCTCTTAGAATAACTGATTATACAATTTAAAAGTGTAGTTTTCAATAACTTTTTAAAAATACATAACAGATTTTTGTTACTGTCCATGAGACAGACAAGCATTTAAAGAAAAATACGTAGTAAAGTTATTTATTTACAAAATATAAGCCAACCTACACAAAGAAGCTTCAACTCTATTTTCTTTATTGTATGGATTTAAGGAAAAGTAGTTTCTCAAAATGGTAATTTTAGAGGAAACTGTTACTACTTAACAAACAGCACACAGCATCAAAGAGAACAAAATCTTTTACAAAATATTGAATCAGTTTTCACCACTTTTTGATAAATGAGAAGGGCCAAGACTAGTAAAAGACACCAGAGTAGAAAACAATTTATCTAGGGGTCAATATACCAAATATGTCCAAATTATAGATTGTTGTAAAAAAGATTTTTAAAGACTCACCCATTTTTTTTCAATGTCACTATTTTTTAAATGGGAGAAAGTCTGGCTAAGATGTCTGATGAGATCTACTACATTTAGCGGGCCCTGTTTTTGAGGGGATGTGTCATAACTGACATTGCAAAGTGTCAACGTCACTTTGTTAGGATGCAAAGAAGTCTAGATGAACTAAATTCCAGAGAGGGATGAACCCTTTCTAAGGGAGAAGAAATCTTCAGCTGCTTTCATCCCCATGGGCACAAAAGGCAGAGGAATAAATCTCCATAGACAGCCTGTGTTAGTCAGCATAACTAAGAAAACCCAGTTGTAGAGCAGGTCCACATCACCCACGAACTCTTCCCCATGGGGCCTTCATCAAGTGCACAGAAGTGTAACAAAAGCCAAGAACAGGGCAAAAGAGCAGAGAAAGGAATCCCATGGTGTGAAAAGCTGGGTAATAGAGAGAATCTCCAGCAGGGTAAATAGCTAACAGCTGGACTAATTGTAGAGACAGATTTCTAAATCTCATCAATATTAACTCCCAAGTCCTGTCGCACAGAAAGCGAGCCTTGATTTCACCCTCTAAGTGTTAGAAACCACCATTAGTAAACAAAATCTGACTAAAACTGAAACCCAGCCTTTTCCCAGATCAACTACGGATTATACCCTAAGATCAGCTCCTTTCCCTAGCAGCCCAAAAGAAGAAGGAGACATGATTTTTCCTGGGGATAATTATCACCTACTTTAAATTTCTGTAAGTTTTACACAAAATTTCATACAAAATGACTAGCACACAACAAAAACTACAAAACATATAAATAAAAAGGAAAACAGGATGACCCATTATCAAGAGAAAGTCAAACCCAGAGACGATCATGATACTGAAATTAGCAAATAAGGATTTTAATATAAATATTATAAAGATGCTAAAGAATTCAGTAGAAAAGGTGGAAAAAGATAAAATATGAGGAATTTAAGCCCAAAAATTGAAACTCTAAGAACCAAATAAAAATTCTACAACTAAAAAAAAGAGTATCTGTAATGAAGAATTCATTCCAAGCACTTTAGCAGATTAGACACAATAGAATATGCCCTGAGAAAATATCTTCCAGAAAGGAAGTTGAAACAAGGACCTTTTTTAGACAGACAAAAGCCAAAAGCATTGACTGTTACCAGACCCACACTACCAAAAAATTGGAAAGGAAGTTCTTCAGACAAGGAAAATAATACAAGATAGAAACTAGATCTGCACAGAAGAATAACAGGACATTGAATGGAAATATGTGAGCAATTTTTAAAACTTAAAAAAACTTTGGGAGGCCGAGGCGGGTGGATCACGAGGTCAAGAGATTAAGACCATCCTGGTCAACATGGTGAAAACCTGTCTCTACTAAAAATACAAAAAATTAGCTGGGCACGGTGGCACATGCCTGTAATCCCAGCTACTCAGGAGGCTGAGGCAGGAGAATTGCCTGAACCCAGGAGGCGGAGGTTGCGGTTAACCGAGATTGCGCCATTGCACTCCAGCCTGGGTAACAAGAGCGAAACTCCATCCCAAAAAAAAAAAAAAAAAAAAAAAACTTAAAAAAAATTAATCCTAAAAACTACTTTAAAGCAAAAATAATAATGATGATTCATGAGACTGGTAACATACATAAAAGTAAAATATTTAATAAGAACACAAAGATATGAGTAAAGATAAATGGAATTCTACTGTCGTACAGTTCTTCATGAACTGGCATAATATTATTTGACAGCAGACTAAAATAAATTAAGGATGTATATTGTGAGCCTAGAGTAACTACTAAGAACAAAATCCCTAAGAGGCATAGCTAAAAAGCCAATAGAGAGATGAAATAATTGTTAAAATGTTTGATGGCTCTATTACTATAAAAGGCAGGAAAGAATGAAGAAAAACAAACATTAGATGGAACAAACAAACAAATAAAAACATGATAAACTCAAATCTAATCATGCCAGTAATTCAGTAAATTCAAATGAACTAAAAACTCCAAATAAAGGACAGGGACAGGGGGACTAGACGAAAGAACAAGATCTCACCATATACTGTTTATAAGAGACACTTAAATATAAAGACATGAGTAGGCCAGGCATAGTGGCTCATGCCCATAATCCCAGTACTTTGGGAGGCTGAGATGGGAGGATTGCTTGAGTTCAGGAGTTCAGGACCAGCTTGGGTAACATTAGTGAGATCTTGTCTATTAAAAAAAATACAACTTTTTTTAAAGACAAAAACAAGATATGGGTAGATGAAAACTATGGAAAAATATTTACCAGGTAAATATTAATCAAGTAAATCCAGATGGTTTTGATCAATGCAAAGTTATAAAAGAAATATAATATCCATTTTCTTGATGAATTTTCATAGATTTATATTAAAGTGTTTTTTAAACAAATATACTTTTATATTTGGCTATATCTTATAGAACATTGTATTCTATATAATACCTGATATGCTAAAATATCTTTTTCTAGTATTGTGCTCTTTTGGATGTAAGAAAATTGAGCTCCAAAATATTAAGCTCCAGAAAATTAAGTAACCATTGTTAATCTAAAATAGTACAGCTCCAAAGTATTTGGGGTATATAATCTTCTATGGTATTGAAGAAAAACAGTACCGGAATGTGTAACTGGATAGTTCATCTCAATTCAGCAGTATGTTGTCTCTGAACCCCATTCTTCTGTGACCATTCTAAGTTTCCTATACCAAGTCCTCCTCCTCTGCACACATTAAATGTTGGTATTTACCCCACAGAGTTCCATGTCTGCTTTCCCCGCTTTTAACCCAAACACTCCCTTGGTCAAGTTTATCACATGCCATGTTGTGGATGACCAACATCATTTTGCCAGTGACAACCAAATCCCTATCTCTAGTCCAGATTTTTCTCCTGACATCAAATCTGCATGCCCAGCTGGATATATCTAATGCTTTTCATTAAAACTAAGATTTTTAAAAGTCTGTCTGTACCCAAACCATCGTCAATTCAGCAGTCACTAAAGCATAAAAAATTTGTTTTGCATTATTCAATTTTCATAAATCACCTGCATTTTTTTCTCAAAGCAGTTGCAAGAAAATGTTACCACAGGACACATCATTATCAATGATGAAGTCCCAGAGCTCTCGCCCATCAAAATTACTTTATCTATGTCCCTCTTACCTGCCCTCACAGCCCAAGGCCAGGTCCTCAAAAATCATCCAGGAACTATACCCAGCATGGTCTAACCAGAATTCCTGCCTCTAGCATCTTTGAGGATTCCTGCCTCTCATCCGACTCTGTGTGAATTTGTCTTCCTGAAGCACAGACCCAAACATGTGACACCTATGCAAACACCTATAAAAGCTGCCACTGGCTTCAGATGATGTGCTCGTGTGTTGGACTTGATTATTTGAGATCACATTTGAGCTGACTGCATCCCGCCACACTGTGACCTTATTTCTCACTATTATCACACTTCGCATTCACTCGGCTGGATAATTTCTCTCCTCTAAAATGCAAATCATTTTGTCTGAACTTTCCATACAATTGGAAAGTATAAAATTTAGCATATTCCCCAGGGGCATCAATATTTATGTAGACTGCATATTTATTTGTTTGCTTAGTAAACAGCCTTATCTATAACCCAAAAACTTAATCTTGGTGCTCTGAATACAGAATATACTCAGTACACACTTTAATTAAACAACAATTAGGACACCAATTTTTGAGCATCTATTATGCTCAGAACTGCATCAAATACTCTCCATATATTACTTTGACTTTTCACAGTATCATTCTAAATTTTCTAATAAATTTACAGTTGTAAAACATATCAGAATTTACAAATGTTTTTCATTTACATTCACATTTGTTCCTCAAGGTAACTTTATGTGGTTGCCATTACTCTAACTGTGTAGATGGGAAAAGATGAGCCTCCCCATGTCTCAAGGTCACGCAGTAAGGAAAGAACAGTCACATGAATCCACTTCTGACTTCCAAGCCACAGTCCTTCCTACTGTGCCTTTCAGCCTGCTAAGACTGCTCAAGACAGAAACTGGCCACCAGCAGAAATAACAGACACATATTTGTACTCATTTAAATAACATGTTTTGGAATAATAAGTAACTGAATACATATAGTCAATATTGTATATATTTGACATATATTTTTTCAGGCCTCCATGTTCAAGGCCAGATCCGGAAAGTCTAAAGTCCTGCCTGCCTCGGCTCATCACCCCCCACCACTCCCCACACCCCTCCATCCCTCCACCCCCTCTACCACCCCCCACCCCCCACCCCTGCATTTGCCATTATCCCTGATTGCCCTTTGGAGCTTCCCCCGAAATAAGCTTCCCCTCACCCCACCCTGCCATCCTGTTATTATGATAATGTGAATACTCCTCACCCCACCCTACCATCTTAACTACTCTTATCCCACCTGCCATTGTAACTGAGCTTATGGTAATGTATACTCCTTGCCCCTACCCCTACCACTAAGTAATCTTACTCTCTGTAACTTTCCACTGCCCACCTCAAACCTATAAAACCAACTCCTATCCCACTGCCCTTTGCTAACGTCCTTTTCAGCCTTAGCCCACCTGCACCCAGGTGAATAAACAGCCATGTTGCTCACACAAAGCCTGCTTGGGAGTCTCTTCATTCAAAGCGTGCATTTTTCACATATTTATTTATATAAATTGGCATATCTAGACCACCCTAAATGGTCCCAATATGTTCTCAAGTCACTCAAGTCTCTCTCCCCCTGGCTATCATCAACTATTCTTCACATGAGGCTGACAGTACAATTTATGTACAACCTCAGTGGAATGAAAAATAAAACCGGTTAAACCCAGAAACTTCTAGAAATTCCAGACTCCAGCCATGGTGGCAAAATCACGCCAGCCACGGTAATATTTTGGAAAGAATCTCTTTACTGGCATTGTTATATAATAATAATTTTTTTTTAACTCCTATTGCACTAACCAGTGAGAACCTAGTTAGAGAAGATGTCTTTAATTATAATGAACAAGCTGTCTGGAACATTCCCAGAAGGGTCCAATTAGTTTTGATGAGCTGATGAAACCATTCCTCTCTACCTGGGTCCTCTCTACTGGTCCCCAGTTGCTGTACCCAGGACACTGGCTGATTCCCAAAGGAAGGGTTAGTGCTCATCTGTCAAGTGTGGATTATCATTCCTTATTCAGATGGTTATTTTCCTCCCAATAATGGAAACCACAGCATTGGTTTGCCTATTTTGCCTTTTGTACTATGATCTAAATGAATGCCTCCATTCACTGCCACAGGAAAACAATGCAAACCAAATTAGCAAACAGCTGATACGCTATTCAAAAAGAAAGTAAAATATTTCTCTTTTAGCCTAAAAGTGACCCAAAAGATAAGATACCTATCATAAGTAATACCTTCTTTGGAAAAATCTTCAGTGTAAGTATATATTTAAATAAATGTTTATATTGCTAAGTCTTAGCAAATTTTGATTCTTCAAATCAGTTTTCATATATACCACAAACTTCCAAGCTATTGAAATTCCCGATTTTCTCTTTATCGTTTTCTGTGAAATATATCTCCACAGAAATATTTCCACAGATAATCCTAATATAAGCTGAATATATAATGTGAAGCCTTAAGTGTACCAACTTATTCTAAAAATAATTATTTGCAATGGGCACTTTATCTTACGAGAAAATAAATAGTACTTGAATACTTGTTAAAGTATTCATAAGTAAATGCTCATGGGTTTCCCTAATGCTATGCTTAAGAGAATAATATGACCCCCATAAAGTTAAATAATAACCAATTAACTCAGGAGAATTCTCAGAAGTTACAGGAACTGCCACTAACCAAGCAGTGGGAAAAAAATTAAAGTATTTGGGGATTGTTGGTCTTTTCTTTTGTATTCTTTCTTAACTTACTACACCATACTTAGATTTCACCATTGTCATTTTTTGTTTTATTTTCCCAAATGGGATTTTGCTACCAAGCGTATCTAGGCAGTGGAACGTAAATTTTCCACTAGGAATGCAGAGCAGTTGACAGTGTGTACATAACAACGCAAGATGAAACTGAGCAATGCTGAGTATGCCGCAGGCAACCCAGCAGACGGGTGGAGCTTCCACCTGCAAGGAAATAAGTCACCTAGCCCCAGGATTCCCACTGGAGAATGTGCCAGCTGTACATAATCTACATTCAGTCCTTCAGAAATACTAAGAAAGCTGTGAATCCACCAACAGATGGCAAGAAAAGGGAAGCTAACGTTTTCAGCAGATTTTAGTTTTTCACCCACAATGTGCTGGCTTTGTGATCTCTTCAGAGGATTCAGCAGAGGAGGACAGATGGGGTCCCCACTCACACTGAGCTGACAGGGATGACAGACAGTAAAGGGATAAAGGAAAGAATAAGGTGGCACAGCTTATTCAGGAGCACTGGGCTGGGAGGCAACTCCTCCTCCCCCTAGAAGCCCAGCTCCTCACTGAGTTTCCGGAGGCATCATTTCACCAACCTGGGTGACTTCTCTACTCAGCTACAGGACGAAGGCACTGCATTTCAGCAGTCTGTCCAAGTTCTCACATTCTCCAAAAATACTAAAATGTCATTAAAATGTAAGTTATTTTGAGCAAAAATAGAGCTTTTAAAATTAAACTATTAAAAATATGAGCCAGGCATGGTGGCTCATGCCTGTAATCCCAGCACTTTGGGAGGCCAAGGCAGAAGAATCACTTGAGGCCCAGAGTTCGGGATCAGTCTGGGCAACATAGTGAGACTTTGTTTCTAAAAAGATTTCAAATGACCTAGGTGTGGTGACACATGCTTGTAATTCCAGCTACTCAGGAGGCTGAGGTGGGAGGATTGCCTGAGTCTAGGCATTCAAGGTTGAAATGAGCTATGATCATGCTACTGTATACATTCCGGTCTGGGCAACAGAGCAAGGCCTTGTCTCAAAAAAAAAAAAAAGAAAAAAAATGCTAAGGCAATAGGAATCTCTAGAATGGAACAAATCATCATTATGTATATCAATGGAATCCAATATTGAAATCTTCTTATAACTGTTTATAAAATTAACATTTACTAGGTCAGCTAGGTTTTTAATAAAATAATCTATAAACTTCAGTTTCAATTGCTTACTAGATGCCACATTTCACAAGGCAAATGTGATAGTAATTAAGTTTGAATAAGTGTCAGTGTTGGAAAAAAGTCCTGAAGATCAGAAACACTTCCTAACGTGGTCACAACTGTTCGGCACATGACCAATGCTGCTGCTAACCCACGTTGTTCTAAGTGGTTTCAGGGTAGAGAAATGTGTCCTGTCCTTAACCAAAACATATACTAGTGCTAAGTGCTTGATACTGATCTATGCTTCTTTTTCTTTTTTTTTTCAAAAGAAATATATTGGCTGGGCACAGTGGCTCATGCCTGTAATCCAAACACTTTGGGAGGCCGAGGCAGGTGGATCACCTGAGGTCAGAGTTTGAGACCAGCCTGGCTAACATGGTGAAACACCGTCTCTACTAAAAACACAAAAATTAGCCAGGCATGGTGGCACATGCCTATATTCCCAGCTACTAAGGGGGCTGAGGCAGAAGGGTCACTTGAACCCAGGAGACAGAGATTGCAGTGAGCTGAGGTCACGCCACCGCACTCCACGTTCCAGCCTGGGCAAGAGAGTGAGACTCCGTCTCAAAAAAGAAAAAAAAAAAAAAAAAGAAATATGTTTTTCTGGAATAGGACTAAAAGCTAAATTTAAGAATCTGATTAATTAATTGATCTATTAATCTGAATACTTAATCCATTTAATTAATCTCAAATTAATCCAGCCTCAGCAGTTCATATTCATTTTTCCCTCTGTTATATAATAGCTATACCTCTCTGATAGATATACTAGTGAAATACGTTTTGATTTCCAGAAACACACTTTAAGGCCAATGTTCCTGGATGGAAAATGATATTGATCTATGCTGGGTTTTTTTTTTTTTTTTTTCCAAATAACCAGCCCCATAAATAGTCCCAGATAACACGTTTCTGTAGCTCTTTAGCAAAGCACCTGTGCCTTAAGGAACCTCCTAGAATCAAGTCATCCACACCAACCACTAGCCTTTACTGCAGTGGTTGAGGACATTCAAAGAATCCCAATGCAGAGAAGAAAGTCTTCCATACATGATACTTCCCTTCCAAAGGAAGAGACAGGCCCTAAGACGCACCCCTACATTCTGAAATCTGAAGCTGTCTATAGTAAATTCTCTATGTACCTCATAGTTTATTTCCTGTCCACAGAGAGGGCTCATTCATTCAATGACATCTAACGGTTATCTACTGTGTGATGTGATGGGCACTGGACTAAGTGTTGATTATTTATTGATAAATAAAATAGTCAAGACCCCTGCCTTCACGAAGCCCACAAAATAATACAGAGGGTTAGTGATACACAAAAAAATAAGAAACCGAAACAAAAAAATACATAATCACAAATTATGAAAAGTGCTCTGAAGAAAGTTAGCTAGTCATGGGATAAGACAGGGATGTCCAAAACCTCTGAAGAAAGAAAACTGGGCATGCCTGGGGAGCGGAAAGGAGCTGGAGTAGCTGGAGCGTGGTAGGTAAGAGGCGAGAAGGACAGGCCAGGCACAATGCAGGGCCTCCCACCGCAAGGAAAGAAGGCTGGGTTTCAGCTGAGGCAGAAGTAGATCCACCACAGAGTTTTACAACATCACTCCAACTGCCATATGGAGAAGAGACTGCACAGAGCAAAACTGGAAGCAAGGTGACCAAAAAGGAGGCTGGTAAGTTACCCAAGTCAGAGACAGTGGTAGCTTTTCCTAGAGGATGAATAAGGAAAAAAAGAAAAGTGGGTAAAGCCTAGATATATGTTGGGAGCAAAAAAAAAATAAAATAAAAAAATAAAGAAAGAAGGCTGGGCGTGGTGGCTCACGCCTGTAATCCAAGCACTTTGGAGGCCAAGGCGGGTGGATCACCTGAGGTCAGGAGTTCAAGACCGGCCTGACCAACATGGTGAAACCCCGTCTTTAAAAAACAACAACAACAAAAAAGTTTTTAATTAAAAAAATAATAATAAATAAATAAATAAATAAATAAATAAATAAAGATATATGTTGGGCACAGAAGCTGGAACTTGCTGACAGAAGTTCGTAGCTAGTAAAGAGAAGGAGACCTGGGGCAGTCAGGTGGACAGTGATGCTGTCTACTGTGACAGAGAAAAGAATTTGCCCTGGCTGTAGACCCAGAGTTCAGTCTCGGACATTATATCTGAGATACCTGTGAGCCCTCCAAATAGAGGTATGCAGGCAGGCTGGCGCTCGATGAAGTCAGGGCTAGAGATACAAATGTGGGAGTAATCAGCATATTGATCATATTTAAAATCATGAAAATGAAAGTGATCAGCAAGGAAAGGAGCAGAAAGCAAAGAAACTAGTTCTGGACCAAGCTTTGGGGTTGGGTAATGGAGGAGAAAAAATTCCAGAGGACTCAGGAGAAAAGTGGACAGGAAGGTAGGAGAGTGCAATGGTAAGGGGTAGTGTAATGCTTCAGAAGCTAAGGGAGAAGGATTAGCCGCGTGGACTGCCACTATGGGAAATATTACGATAAACGAGTAAGAAACAAATGCCTAAATACTGCCAAATTCAGAGTGCTTTAAGAAAATCTAAAGTTTTACATATTCTTCAGGTTATTCAAATACCATTTGTCCAATACTAAGAAATTTGAGGCAAAACTCCCTCACTGATAACATTTTAAATTAATATAATTACTCTGTAGAATTACGTATTCAGAGGCATAAAATGTGTTATATCCTTTGACACTGAATTTCTCTGTCAGATTTACCCTGATAAAATAATTCAGATATGGAAAAAAGCTATATACCTAAACATGTTAACTCATATGGCTTCAGTACTCCTCAAAAAAAAAAAAAAAAATGTTGAGTCAAACAATGAAAATTATCTAAATACAATTAAATTAAGTAACTTATGACATCAACTCAAAAAAACAGTATATATTGCTATCCTAAATGATGACAAAGACTATGCAAGTATGAAAAATAATATGAGAAAAATAATAAGAAAAGCTTTGTATAAAATACTCTATGATTACAACCCTGTATGTACATGTGTATATATACGTACATATTTCACTTTGTAAAAATAAAAAGTTATTTTTCCATGGCAAAAACACTACATATATGTACACATACATGCATACATCTGTATGTACAGATATATGTATGGAGAAAAACTGGAAGAGAATTTTTAAAAATGAAAACCAATTCTTTTAATGACAGACTTAGGGACAATATCTTTTTCATTTAAAAAAATTATACTTATTATACTTATTAAATTACTCTTTTGATAATTTTTAAACCATAAATTTAAAAATTAATTTTAGCAGGACAGTACTTGTGCATAGACAAATAGAGCAGAGGAATAGACTGGAAAGTCCAGAGATAGACCAAAGGACGTATATGTGGAAATTTAGTATACGATACAGCTGGCGCTTCAAATCACTGGAGCGAAGACAAACGCTTAGTAAATGGCTCTGGGACAGTGGGGTAGCCTGGGTATCTCTGGGAAAAGATAACACTTGATCCATATCTTATACTATAGACAAGAGTGAACTCCAAATGGAATAGCAACATGAAAGTACAAAGTGAAATCACACAAGTACTAAAAGAAAACGTGGGTGAACTCCTCTTCAGCCTTGGTATAGAGAAGGACTTCCCAATCATGACTCCAAACCCAGAGGCAATAAGCTGGATAAACTTGACTACACAAAAACAAAAAATCATTTTTCCATGACAAAAAAAGTACCATAAGCAAAGTCATAAGACAATTGACAGACTAGGCGAAAATATTCACAACCTATACCAGAGATAAAGGATTAATATCTTTAATGTGTAAAGAACTCTCTACACAAATAGAAAAATTCTTTATACTCTGAAAGAAAAAACTGAAGGACAAGAACAGGTAATTCACTTTTTAAAATAAATCTAAAATTGATCTTTTTTTTTTTTTTTTTTTTTTTTTTTTTGAGACGGAGTTTCGCTCTTGTTACCCAGGCTGGAGTGCAATGGCGCGATCTCGGCTCACCGCAACCTCCGCCTCCTGGGTTCAGGCAATTCTCCTGCCTCAGCCTCCTGAGTAGCTGGGATTACAGGCACGCGCCACCATGCCCAGCTAATTTTTTTGTATTAGTAGAGACGGGGTTTCACAATGTTGACCAGGATGGTCTCGATCTCTTGACCTCGTGATCCACCCGCCTCGGCCTCCCAAAGTGCTGGGATTACAGGCTTGAGAAATTGATCTTTAAACATACAAAATCTTCAAATTTATAACTAGATAAACGTAAATTAGGACAACACCAACTAGATTTCTCAACTATTAGATGGTAAACAATTAAAAAGTAAGGCAACATATTTGTTTTTTAAGACAGTAGAAACACACCCCATGTATTGATAATAGGAACATGAACAGGTACAAAGCTCTAAGAGGGGAATTTAGCAATGTCTAACACAACTACATATTCCCCATCTTTTGGCCCAGCAATGCCACTTCTATAAATCTACTCTAAATATATATCTCCAACAAACAGGACAAAAATACATCATCACAATTTCATTCATTGTAGTATTATTATAATTATAAAATATCAGAAACAACCTAGATGCCGATGCACAGGAGAGTGGTTAAATACAGCACATCCACACGGTGGAGGGCTCTGAAGCTGCAGTAAGGAGTGAGAAAGATCTGCACACACCAGTATGGAGAGACTTCCAAGATACACTAGGCTGTTTGTCGTTGTTGTTGTTGTTTTAGTTGTTTTTTGTATAAATTTAAGGGGCACTAGTGCATTTTTGTTACATGGATATACTGCATAGTGGTGAAGTTTGGACTTTTAGTGTATCCATCACTGGAATAATGTACACTATATCCATTAAGTAATTTCTCATCACTCATCCCCTTCTGCTCCAGCATCCCTCTGAGTCTCTAATGTCTATCATTCCACATTCTATGTCCATTTGTACACATTAGTTAGCTCCCTCTTATAAGTGGGAATATGCAATATTTGTCTCCCTGTGTCTAAGTAGTTTCACTTAAGATAACGGCCTCCAGTTACATCCATGTTGCTGCAAAAGACATAATTTCACTCTTTTTAACAGCTGAATAGTATTCCAGTGTGTGTGTGTGTGTGTGTGTGTGTGTGTGATATCACATTTTCTTTATCCAGTTATCTGTTGATAAACACTTAGGTTGAGTCAATATCTCTGCCAGTGTGAATAGTACTGAGATAAACATATGAGTTCAGGTATCTTTGTGATATAACGATTTATTTTCCTTTGGGTAGACACCCAGTAGTGGGATTGCTAGAAATCTCTATACTATTTTCCATAGCAGTTGTGCTAATTTATATTCCCACAAACAGTTTATAAGTATTTCCTTTTCTCTTGCCAACATTTGTTGTTTTTTGACTTTTGAATAATAGCCATTCTGACTGGTAGAAGATGGTATTTCATTGTAGTTTTAATTTGCAACTTCTCTGATGATTAGTGGTGTTAAGCAGTTTTCCATATGTTTTTATATCTTTGGAAAAATGTCTATTCTTCTCTTTTTCCCACTTTTTAATGAAATTATTTGTGGATTTTTTTTTTTTTTTTTTTTGGTTGTGTTGTTTGAGTTCCTTGTAAATTTGGATATTAGCCCCTGTAGGATGCAGAGTTTGCAAATATTTTCTCCGATTCTGCAGGTTGTCTGTTTACTCTGTTCATTATTTCTTTTGCTGTGTAGAAGCTTTTAATTTAATTAAGTCCCGTTTGTCTATCTTTGTTTTTTTTTGTTTTGTTTGTCTTTTTCTCTGGTCCTTGATTCAGAATATTTTTGTTTTTGTTGCTTGTGCTTTTGAGGCCTTAGTCATGAATTCTTTGCCTAAACCAATGTCCAGGAGACATTTTTCCCAGGACATTTTGTTAAGTGAAATACAGAAAAGTGCCAAAGAATATCTACAATATGTTATCCTTCATATAGGTAAGAAGGGAATATTTTAAAATGTATACATGTATCTGCTCATTTGTGCAAAAGGATAGGATAAGGACAGGAAGGATAAACCAGACTCTAAGGAGCATGGTTTCCTGCAGAGTATGAAGAAGAATTAAGTAGAAGTAATGGGGGCCAGGCACAGTGGCTCATGCCTGTAATCCCAGCGCTTTGGGAGGCTGAGTGGGCAGATCACAAGGTTAAAAGTTCAAGACCAGCCTGGCCAATATGGTAAAATCCCATCTCTACTTAAAAATACAAAAATTAGCTGGGCGTGGTGGCAGGTGCCTGTAGTCCCAGCCACATGGGAGGATGAGGCAAGAGAATCACTTGAACCCGGGAGGCAGAGGTTGCCATAAGCCAAGATCACGCCACTGCACTTCAGCCTAGGTGACAAAGTAAGACTCCGTCTCAAAAAAACAAAAACAAAAAAGAATGGGTAGTATGTGGGTAGAAACTGAGTAGCAGAGATGGAGGCAGAGGAGCAACACTTCCTTCAGAATACATTTTGTATAGCTTATGACTTCTAGGACCCTTGCAAATAATTAATACCAACCAAAATATAGAAGGAACAGAAAATAGAAAGATACAGTAACAAATGAACCTAACTGTATTACAAATCGATAAATGGATGAGGATGGAAGAAAACTAACCCAAATCGCTTGGGAAAATGATATTCTTACTGTATACTGAAGTCTAAGGACAAAAAGAGCTGTACACAAATCCTGTACCTTAGTCAATTAAATGCTTCTCATAAGAGAATAGGTTAGCAATTCTAAAACTTTTTGTATGTACATTAAAATTAAACCAATACAGGCTGGGCGCGGTGGCTCAAGCCTGTAATCCCAGCACTTTGGGAGGCCGAGGCGGGTGGATCACGAGGTCAAGAGATCAAGACCATCCTGGTCAACATGGTGAAACCCCGTCTCTATTAATACAAAAAATTAGCTGGGCACGGTGGCGCATGCCTGTAATCCCAGCTACTCAGGAGGCTGAGGCAGGAGAATTGCCTGAACCCAGGAGGCGGAGGTGTGCGGTGAGCCGAGATCGCGCCATTGCACTCCAGCCTGGGTAACGAGTGAAACTCCATCTCAAAAAAAAAAAAAAAAAAAAAAAAAAAAAAAAAATTTAAACCAATGCATAAATGTAATGTGGATAATGAGAGTAGGATTTCCTACTATTACAGAAAGAAGTTACAAATAAGGAACTGGGACAGACTAGAATAAATCCCAGGTGCTGGAATGGAACTGGAGGTATCAGTACAAACTCAGTTTTTTGTTTTCTGGGATTTTGGGGGGTATTTTTGAGACAGAATCTCATTCTGTCACACAGGCTGAAGTGCAGTGGTGCAATCTTGGCTCACTGCAACCTCTGCCTCCCAGTTTGAAGCAAGTCTCCTGCCTCAGCCTCCCGAGGGTAGCTGGGATTACAGGCACCCACCACCACACCTGGCTAATTTTTGTATTTTTAATAGAGATGGTGTTTCACCATGTTGGCCAGGCTGGCCTCATATAATACTGGTTATATTACTCACCAGTAATATAACATGTCAGCATCACGTACTGCAAGGACAAATAGAAATTAAAAATAAGAGGCATAATTCTAAAAATAAGAGCTCTCCCTCCCCTCCTTTTTCTCAGAGCATTTACTTTAGAAAACTAGAGTCTAAGCACTTTGTCCTCTCTGTGAAATATGTATAATGCTTTGGAACACTAGACAGGCCTTTTGTCAACTTTATGACCCAGGAGTGTCCTGCTCAAGGACCTAGCAGTCATCTCTTTGAAATGTAAACAGCAAAAGAGATATCACTGCTATTTCCCAGTCTTTGTGGGAGGATAGGATCCTAACTTTGCTGGGTAGGAGCCTAACTTCCTGTCATAAAGATATGAGGCGTTTGTTTTTTCTCTGGATAAAAACAAATTAGCTAATTTAAATGGTCACCCCAAATACCAGGTAAAGTTAAAATGAATTAATTATGTGTGACAAATGGTGCTGTCCAGTCCTTGAAGACTAGTTTTGTTTATCTTGAAAACATGTGTGTAATGGGTGGCCTCTACTTGGATTTGGCTTTCTAAAAAGGTGAGATTTCCTTTTGTCTTTGCAATCGTTTCATGGACTGCCTGTGATGCCTATCATATTCTGATTTAATGCTTACATAATAAGAAAAGTTTTCTTTCTCTATACCTTTTGTGGAGAGAATTTCTGAATTGGGAAAAGACTTTTCTTTCAATTATGTTTCTGCAGTGGTGTCTTCTAATACAATGTGCTGAACAGGGAACATTATTTCCTGGTATTCTTGCTCCCTGAGGACTAAGCTCTGATTTTTTCTCTTGCCCAAATTCCTATCTAAGGGGTCTGGGGAGTCATGCCCTACAAATCATAAATTCTCATCAGATGGGTTTTATTTGACCCTGTATGTGGCGTCTTACTTTCCAATCTGACTCTGGCAATAACAAGGAAGAAAATCAAAATGTTTTACCCCAAAATATATTTCCTTGCCATACCTTGAAATTGCCCTACAGAGTCTCTTGTGGAAAAAAATCCACATTCTATAGGAATCTCCTTTTCCCTTTGTTTTCCTTCCTTTCTTTCCAGATCCAGGAGATAATCAACTAAGAGCCAGGTACCCTTTTAAGTCCAATAAGAAACAATTTACAACGTGCTCTCTCTGAAGTCTGCTATCTGAGAGCTTCCTCCGCACAACAAAACTAGGTCCCCACAATCCTTTTTCTTTAACCTGAACATTCCTTCTATAGATCCCAGGTCTTTAGACAAACTCAACCAATTGTCAACCAGAAAATGTTTAAATTTACCTATAGCCTGGAAGCCCCCATTTTGAGTCGTCCCACCTTTCTGAACCAAACAAATCTATTTTTTGAATGTATTTGATTTATGTCTTATGCCTTCATAAAATATATAAAACCTAGCTGTACCCCGACCACCTTGGGCACATATTCTCAGGACCTCCTGAGGGCTGTGTCACAGGCTATGGTCACTCATATTTGGATCAGAATACATCTCTTCAAATATTTTACAGAGTTTGACTCTTTTTGTTGACATCCTCAAAAATAAATCATTTCAACTGGTCACAAGAAAACACCCGGCATGTCCTAAATTAAAGGACTTTCTACAAAGTAACTGATATGCCAGATGTGGCGGCTCACACTTACAATCCTAACACTTTGGGAGGCTGAGGCAGGAGGATCACTGGAGCCCAGGAAACGAAGGCTGTGGTGAGCCAAGATTACACCACTGCACTAATTCCTGGGTGACAGAGCAAGACTCCGTCTCAATTTAAAAATAAAAATAACTGATCTTCAAAATTGTCAAGGTCATGAAAGACTGAGGAACGGTCACAGGGTAGTTGGTAGTTTTCTACCAAAAACAACCTAGTTTTGGAAGAAACTAAGGTGACAGGAACACCAAACAAAATGTTAGATCTTAGATTGGCTCCTGGACCAGGAAAAAAACATCAGTGGGAAAACTGACAAAATTCTAGTAAGATCTGTAGATTCTTTAATTGTATCAATTTTAATGCCCTAGCGTTGGTAACTATGCTATGGTTATGTAGGACATTAACAAAGGAACTGGGTGAAGTAAAGTATATAAAGAATTCTCTGTAAGTTTGTCAACTTTTTTCTAAAATCACTTCAAAATAAAAAGTTAAATTAATATAATGTTTAATACACCTTAATGTAAATAAGAGATCTACTACATGAGGCCTCTCCCTGTCTTCACCTCCCTCCCTGTCTTCTCCCAATAATCAAGCACAACTATGCACTTACAATGTGATAACCAGCAACAGTCTCCATCTGTAACTAGACTACA
This sequence comes from Aotus nancymaae, assembly GCF_030222135.1. NCBI lineage: Eukaryota > Metazoa > Chordata > Mammalia > Primates > Aotidae > Aotus > Aotus nancymaae. The sequence goes on from NW_026988465.1 coordinate 21,130,366, forward strand.
TTTAAGCACTTAAGCATAAACTTCCATCATTTGATTACATTGGGTTTTATTTTCAATTCAAAGAAATGTGATCCTCTATTGCTTTGTGAAGCAAGTTGAAAAGAACAACAAAAAATACTCAAGCTAAATTTAACACTAAAGTAAGTATTTCTTGTACCACTAAAACAGAAGAGAAAGTACAGTTATCCCCAGAAGATCAGTCATGGGTTTTGTCACTAATATTCAGAGGGGGTTCTTTTTCCACATACCAAGCTTATTAGCTCAGAACAGTGAGAAACAATGGCTTGTAGTTAACCAGTGAACCTAGCTTAATTGGAAAAATATTTGCATTCCCTAAGGGCAGAGATAGGTCAAAAGAACCCCACTTCCACATCAAAACTGTACCACCCAGGAGGTCAAAGCACCTGATGTAGATACAGAAGAATGCTCAAGGTTCAGTGAGTTTTTTTCTCAAAAACTGAAAGAAGCTCTCAAAAAATAACAGTTCAAAAGTGTCCGTGGCCCACCCTCTCACCTAACCAGCCCACTGTGAGCTAATAATCTCTATCCTAACAGAATGAAACATCTTCACCTAAGAAAGGAAAATGAATGAGAGTGAAACTGTTTTAAGAAAAACACACAAATAAAATCTGTATTTGGTCCATCCAGATCTGCAGAACTGTGTGTGTTAACAATATTAACATTGTTAATATATGTTAGCCAAAAAAAGAAAAAAGAAAAAAGAAATCAAAGTCTGTTCCCTCTTTGTCCCGTCTTTTTCATATTTTGCCTCCCTCTCTACCTGGATTGTTTGAGTGAGGGTAGCTCATCAAAGAGCCATGACATTTTGGGGCCAGGCACAGTGGCTCACACCTGTAATCCCAACACTTCGGGGGACCAAAGCTGAAGGATAGCTTAAGGACAGGAGTTCAAAAACAGCCCAAGTGACATAGCAGACCCTATCTGTACAAAAAGTTAAAAATTTCACCAGGCATAGTGGCTTGTGCCTATAATTCCAACTACTGGGGAAGGTGAGGTGGGAGGAAAACTTGAACCCAGGTGTTCAAGGCCACAGCAAGCTATGATTGTGCCACTGCACTCCAGCCTGGATGACAGAGCAAGAGCTGGTCTAAAAAAATTTTTTTAATTTTTCAAAAAGAAAGAGAGAGCTATGACACTTTGGCATCGAAAATACTTCTGAGGAAGGACACCCAGGCATCTGGGATCACCTCCCCCTTGACTTCCACACTGCATTTCAATAGAAGAAAAGGCTGGCCTACTGCCGCCTCCTAAATCACCTTCCCATAGATAGCAGGCGTGGTATGGGGGAATCTCTCTGGAAGACATTGTTTTTACTTAAACAGATCAAACCCCCAAACTATTCCTCCATTCAGAGACCAGAACCCTTTCACATGTAATTCCTAAAACCATAAACCCAAGACCCTTTCACTTGTAATTTCTTTTTTTTTCTTTTTTTTTTTGAGACAGAGTTTCGCTCTTGTTACCCAGGCTGGAGTGCAATGGCGCGCGATCTCGGCTCACCGCAACCTCCGCCTCCTGGGTTCAGGCAATTCTCCTGCCTCATACTCGTGAGTAGCTGGGATTACAGGCGCACACCACCATGCCCAGCTAATTTTTTGTATTTTTAGTAGAGACGGGATTTCACCATGTTGACCAGGATGGTCTCGATCTCTTGACCTCGTGATCCACCCGCCTCGGCCTCCCAAAGTGCTGGGATTACAGGCGTGAGCCACCGTGCCCGGCCCCTCACTTGTAATTTCTAAGGCTGTAAACCTAAGATCCTTTCACGTGTAATATCTAGAGTGTAAGCCTGTATAAAGGCTGAGCTTCTCTTTGTCAGGGGAGCTTGGCCGTTTAGACAAAGCATAAAGCCTCACTCCTGGGGCGGTAATAATAAACACCTCTTCCTTCCTAGTTCGGTGTCCGAGAGGTCTGTTTCTCACAGCCGATCCTGCATCAGTTCAACTACATCAAAGACAACACAAGTTGTAGAGGAAAGGAATTCACATTAAGTGCAATTAAGAGTAAGGCCATGTTTAGCTTACTCTCAGTCTGCCTATCACACAGAATGCCTTGGAATCAGGGGTTCCCTGAAGAGGACCCCTCCTCTTGGAATAAACCAAAATCAGAATCTCCAGAGCCACGTGGTCTAAACTCAAACGTCCCATCTAGGAGTGAAAGAGCAAGATACCTACTTCCTCACATTTCTCCTCATTTCTCAAATAAAAGAGTTCTCTTACATTTGCCATTTTTATTCTGTGAACAGTTTTTGTGCTACAGAAGTAAGCAAATCATGAGGTCCTCTGGGTGATAGAAAAATCAGCATGGAATGTAAGTTATTGTGCCAGCAATAGAAAATGTGAGAGGCTTGAAGCCTCAATCAACTGTCTTCCTTACAGAATAACTTAGATCTTGGTTTCCATGGGTAAAGACAAGTGAGGGTTATTATCTTCTCTAAGAAGCCAAACATCCCTCATATGCTTGAAAATGTCACAAGGGAGACCTGGTAGCCCTGTTTCTGTGAGGTTGTACCTCAAAGAAGAATCGAAGATTTCAGTCACATTAGCATCACCATGTTCTTAGTCCCGAAGTTTTCAGCAAATATATTGCACAAAATTTTCTGCAATTTCAAGGTACATTTAGCAGGTGCAGTGGGCTTTTCTTATGTTTTAATATAACATACTAGAGAAAATCCAGAACATTCTTCTCACTCTCTTCTTCATCACATTCACATCTCAACCTACAGAGCAGAGTTTATTCCTTAATACAATACCAACGCCTGCTTTTAAAAAATAAGTATTATACATGTGAATGAGAAATGAGTCAAATTTATTTTACCATGTCTCTGGTTTTTAAATAAAATTACAAAGTCAGAAAGTTGGTTTTCAGTGTTACAGTCTCTCTATTCTTACTACCATAATATTTACTTGCTATGATTTCAGACCTTCCTTTACCACACCCAAGTTGAACCCTAGACCACAAACTACCATAATTTTTCTTTATTACTGACATATGTAGGAATATAGCATTAAAGTTATTGATCAAGTTTCATGCAAAGTTCCGAAACCAAAGAAAGAAAGAGAGGAAGAAAGAAGAGAGGACAAAAAAAATGGAGAAAAATAAAGGAAAGAAAGAGGAAGGGAAGGAGAGGCAGAGGGAAGCCTGCTCTGGTGGTCAACTGGGGCAACAGATGAAGCATAAGTTTCCTACACATAATTTGTAATCTTGTAGGTAGCCACACCTATACCAAATTTGCGATTCTCCCAGGTGATGGAGAAGAACTATAAATAATCAAAGCACTGGCTAGTCCAAAAGTCATTTAAAATTAAAATCATTAAATCAGACCTTACCATTTTGTCGGGATACTTACCACCTCTCTTTTTGACTCAAGCTAATGTTAAAATAAGTCTCCATTTTTAGAATATACCAACCAATGGAAGGACCCCCACCCCCTTGTAGTTCCCAGGATAGTAGAAAATTAGCCCACATTTTTAAATTTACTATAGATGATCCATAAAATTAAAAATCACACAAAGCATGTTAAGAGCTGTGTGACATATATATTAACTATAAAGAAAGCAGACATACAAAGGAAGCCAACATTTATCTAACGGAAGAAAAAACACCATCATTTGTATCAATAAAAAGCATGTATGATGACCAGGCATGGCGGCTCATGCCTATAATCCCAGCACTTTGGGAGGCCGAGGCAAGTGGATCGCTGAAGTCCAGAAGTTCAAGACCGGCCTAGGAAACAATGGCAAAAACCCATCTTTACTGAAAATACAAAAAGTTGGCCAGGTATGGTGTGCATGCCTATAGTGCCAGCTACTCAGGTGGCTGAAGCAGGAGGATTGCTTGAGCCCAGGAGACTGAGACTGAAGTGAGTCTTGATCATGCTACTGCACTCCAGCCTGGGTGACAGAGCAAGACGCTGTCTCAAAAAAAAAAAAAAAAAAAAAGTATGAAGAATTTTCATTTACATCCTCATTTAACCCATACCATACTGTATTCTACTTGCAGTCTTTGTAACTACTGTGTCTCCCCAGATAGACAGGCCCACTGGGAGCCCAAGGATTGTGTTCTATCATAATCTCACTCCCTCGGCACAGCTCAGCACCTGGCAAACTGGAAGCAACAAATGGCTACGGATCCCTCTGTATCCAAGAACAAGTCAGTCAGGGTACCTGGACTATCAAAACTCACAGTTAACTGGAAAGTACGTATTTGATGAGGTGAACTGAACTACAAGGAAACCTAGGTTAGGCCAAGTGTTGCTTTTGTCACCAATTCACAGTTAAGGAAACTGAGGCCACGGGCAACCCAGCCAGAACTTTTGACTATAAACCCTGAGATCTTTCTACTTCACATAAGCCTTTTATTTTAATTGCTGTTGACACTTTGTTAACCCTGCTTACTTAAAACTTATTTCTGCTAATAGCTTCAGGGTCTTTAGCAACTGTTGGCATGTAATGTGTCTACATTTCATATATATAATTAGTTTTCATGGCAACAGTCCACTTTTAGTCAATCTCTTAACATTATCAACTTACAAGGAAGATATGGAGTGTTACTAGTAAAATGAATATTCTTTAAAGAAAAGAATTTTCTGAAAGCCTCTCAAATGTGCTTATTTGCCTTTCCCCTTGCATTTCTTGGGCTCTGCTTAATATATATTTAGCCTGATGCACTCTTTGATGCCCAAAATGTGTTACTCTTTGATAGATGGCAGAGATGGCCAGCGCAGGGAAATGAGATTCATGCTATTCCATTTCCATGGATGAAAATACAGACACTTTCCAAGTGAAGTAGAAATTCTCTCACAATTAACAAGAAGAATTTCTGTGTCAGAAGATATCTAATAAATGTTATTTGCTCAAGAACCAAAGAGAAATACTTTCTTTAAGGGCATACATCTCCACCTGGTAAGCCCTATTGCTCAGGTCACAGAGTAATTCTAAATCCCCTGCCTACTGGCACGGAGTTGTTGACAACTGAGGATTTTAAAGTGGATTCCCTTGTGTAGATTTACCTTTACGATTATTAGATCTCAGGGTAAAAGGAATTTAGATTTCTGTAAAGTACTCTATAAAAGAATATCAAGCTGGCTGTGCTTTGGACATCTGAATATGCAAGGCTTGTAAGTTCAACTAATTGAGGCCATAACTTGTATGTGAATATCTTTGGGCACAGCGGGGAGTTTGCATAGTGTGAATGTCCCAAGAGTTGAGAATCCCTGCTTTGGGGACTCGTTATAGCCGGACCCCACTTCTGTCAAGTTTGAGGTCCAGACCCACTGCCAATCATGCCCCACAGGTATATTGATCAAACTACTAGCCAACATAGCTGCTAAATTTTATGCTCCCATGTCCCTACTCCTGGCCTTTTAACCCACCCTCAATGTCCACTGATCTACTGATTTTTCAAAAACCAGCTCCTCTCTGAAGTATCCTTTCCGTGATTCCCTTATCATGCAATATTAATTGGATGCACCTTGAAACGCTTGTCAGCATTGGGCTTAGACACTGTGGAGCGATTACTACATGTTACCACAGTTATTTGTATGCATATCTATGCTTGCTGGACAACAAGCTCTTCCCTGGAAAGCAGGGACCATATGGTCCTCATTTTTCATCAACATCATGTATCCAATATATGATAGATATCTACTCAATATTTTTTGATAGCCACAGCTCTAAGATAGCCATTTTTTTCCAGTTTCAATAGAGGAAATTATATTGTAGTTCTCAGAATCAGGATTTAAACTTAAGGCTATTTGGTTCCAAAATTCACATCTTCTCCACCATGCCATGCCATCTCTCAAGGATAATGCAAAACAGAAGCATTTAGGTAAAAACTGATGAACCCTCCCTTCTGATGGAAGCACATAAATGAAACTTTAAAGAGATGATTCAGGCTAAATGAGCTTAATCACCCAAAATGCAGGCAGTATATGTCCAGTAATCAAGGAGATATGCACAAAAAAAAAACACAACTGAAGGAGAATATTAACCCTCATTCTTTTTGCACAGAAGCTAGACTTCCTGGAAAGCCTTTATTTGTTTGTTTTCCTGAGCATATAAGAATCAATATTAAAAAGAAAAACAAGCTGAATGAAATCTCTCTTATCAACTTAGGTTTATTGAAAGACTAGTTGAAAAATATACCATTGCATTCCTATTTCATTTCAACTCCTCATTTTCACACTGCAATCCCAAAATTTTAAAGTTAAGGTAAGACGGAATGGTAATGACTTGGAAGTTCAGATACAATGCAGACAGCTTGGGCAACAACTCGACATTCACCATTCAGTGTTCCAAACAGAATGGGGAACTGGGGTTAGAACCAAGCTACCTATTTCCATGATTCATCTAAGTTTTGCAACAGAGGCCTAGCTTGCTTGGTGCCTTAATTACATTCAATACAAATAATTCAATGAATCCATGAGATGACACAAAATTCATCCCACACGAAACATTCTTCCCTGCACTATCTTCTATTTCATAAGCATTTATTTTTATAATACCAAACTGAAGACGTGAAAGAATAAAAAAAGGGTGCAGGCAGGGAGAAGCTTGTTTGTGTTCAAATGTCCACACTGTGTTCCTTTCCATTTAATTGAATACTTGCCATAATATGAAATACTGGAGGAAAAACACATTTATTTAAGAAAGCAAGTTTCTTTGACTTTCTTAGATACAGAGGAAAAAATCATCTACTTTACCCTTCAAATGAAAAAAGAATGATACTCTATCCAGTGTTAGTCCCAACTAAAGTCTTCAGTGAACTCATTACCAGGGACTACTGTGGAATTATTATTGTTTTTTAAATTCCAGTAAATGTGTTTCAGAATTACTATACCCCAATTAGCAATAACCAAAAACTAGCAGCCAGTTTTGTTTGCAAGTTCCGTCTGGTCAATTCCTGGCTGATCCCTCCTGGTATTACTTTCATTATGAGCACTCAGAAGAATAACTGTTTGGAAGGCTTGTTGTGGCAATTATGTTTCCAGGTTACCAACTACCAAACAACCCCGGGCCAAACGTAACTTCCACATGTACTGTTCCAAAGACTCTAAAACCTGCCATATGTATCAAAAGATAGATTGCAATCTTCACACCCAGGGGAGTACAATAATAAATCAAAGTAAAGAGTCCGGTCACACTGTACAAACATATTGGTTGGGCAACCTTGCCCTAAAAAGTCATTCTGTCTAGCTTCAAAAGGAGAAGGAATTTGGCATCTAAAACTATTGGAAAACCTTTTAAAATGGACCACCACGAAGAACACTTGGAGAATTCTTCTCCTGTAAATTTGCTTTGCTAGTGTGCCAGGCAGGCTATCTTCTGCATTCAACACCCTTTCATCTCTCTCAAGATTAGTGTGTGCACACCGGATCCCACAGCTCGCAGGGGACAGAGATAACTTGGAAAGGAAGGAGCAGACAGCCATAGCAATGGAGAAACAGGAGTCACAAGGAATGGTGTTTCAAATGGAAATTATTCCATCTGAGTAAGAGAAGCCTAGGTAGGCTGTGGTTTAATCGTATTTCTCAAGACTGTGATGAACCTTACCCAGCAGAGGAGTGCCAAAAAGGCTTATATCGCAGTTTTAGAGACTAGGTAGTTTTATCATTTATAGATGAATTATAATAAAAAGCAACTGGGACATTGACTCTAAAACTACAATATTTGAGGCGAAAAGGAATACTGAAATAAAAAGGCAAAAAAAAAAAAAAAATGCTTCATCCCTGTTCCTTCCCGTATAATAAAGATACATACTTACTTGCTTTCTTTTGTTCCCAGCTCTTCCTGATATTTTCCTTCTTTTACTCAAACAGCTAATGGAATCTCACCCCTTCTATGAAATCTTTCCTATCTGACTGGAAGATGGAAAGAGAATTCCCGCTGGTAACAACACGTAATTTCCATAGCTCTCTCCACTCAGCCCTTTAAAGTGCATCAAACCATTGCTTATACAGTGTTAATAAACCAAAGTTAATTCTTAGTTTGAAGTTTTTAAAGTTGTCTATATATACCTTTTTATTTTAATTCAGAGACAGAGTCTTGCTCTGTCATCCAGGCTGGAGTTCAGTGGCACAATCACAGCTCACTGCATCCTCAACCTCTTGACCTTAAGCGATCTTCCTGCCTTAGCTCCTGAGTAGCTAGACAGGAATAGATGGCATGGGCTGGAATGGATGGTACAGCATGGTAATATTTTAAATCTAATCCTTTATTTGATATGATTACTAAAGCACAAAAGTAATTGATTAATTATATTTATAATTAACCTTTATTATATCTAAATATATATTTGAATCTCATCAGAAATATTTGGATATACTTAGAAATATCTAAATGCATTTAAATATTTTTATAATTATATAAAGTCATTTCTTTTAGATTATCTGCATGTGAGTATACAGATTTATCAGACAGAATTCTACGTGTAATAATATATTTCTAAGCAATTTTGATGACAGATTATATTTCAGAGATCACACTAAGTGGCTTCTTCGCATTCTTTTTCCAAGATTGGTAATCCTCCACAAGAAAAAATTTCCACAAGAAAGTGGTGCTTCCTCAGCAACCAGAAAACCAAGAAGGAGAAATTATTTACAGATTGGAGTAAATATGTTGCACAACTATTTTTTAAGTGTATTTAATTCTGAAAGCAATTAGGTGAAAGATCAGTTCTTCATTTTAGGACACTAAAGAATAAGAGATTTGGAATGGAAGAGAGCCTGTGTGCAATTCACAAAGTAACCATCAAATATATACTGGCATCTGAAGGAATGCAATAACTACATATCTAAATGAATCGTAATTGAAATACATTCCCAGTGTGGGAGACTGTATTTTTCAAAAACAGCAGTATTTCTAGCTCACATTCATTTTTATAATCTTGCCACTGCCCATCAAGAGATGGAATCTATTTCCCCTCCCCAAAAACCTGGACAGGACTTCAGACTGCCTAGAAGAATAGAATGCATCAGGAGTGCTGCTGCATGGTGTCCAAGCATCTTTTGCTCTCTCTTTCTCTCTCTCTCTCTCTGTCTCTCACACCCTTTCTTCCTGCTTCCAGCTTGGAACTCCACTACCACTCTGTGAGGAAGGAAAATCTAGCCCACAAGAAGAGACCACTTGGAAAAGGCAGGTGAAGAGGAGGAACCAGGGCCCAGCTGACAGCCACATGAGTCACCACTCGTGTGTATACAACAGCCCTCAGATGACTCCAGCATGCAGCTTTTAGGTCTCCAGCTAAGGCTCCAGATATCGTGAAGCAGGGAACAGCCATCTCCGCTGCACCCTCCCCAAATTTCTGACACAGAGGATCCACGCACAGAATAAGTCATATCTTTAGGCCACTAAGTTTTGAAGTGATTTATATGTAGACTTAATCATTGGAACTGTTTGCTTTTAAAAAAAAAATTGAAACAATTTAAAACATAAAGAAACAGTAGTATTTAAAGCAAAAACTCATTACAGCCATTTTCATATTCCAGGAAAACAGCAAGGTTACTATCCCTTAACTACACACACACACACACACACACACACACACACACACACACATTTCTGTGCACAAGATACTATGCTTGATGCTGGGCTGGTACAAAGATGAGTATAAACAGGCATGGTACCTGACCTCTTGGAGTTTACAATCTAGGAGGAGAGCTAGACTTCAGCTATGCAACCCCACAAAGGTAAAACTCAGCTGTAACAAGTGCTGCAAAGGAGAAAGGCCGGACGTACATCAATAATGGAAGACTGACCTAGTTAGGAAAATCAGTTAAGACTTCCCTGAAGAAATGACCCTTGAGCTGGGGTAAGTAAATATGAGCAAAAAAGGCAAAAAGAAGAATGAAGGAGAGTGCTCCAAACTCAAGAGAACAGCCCTGTGCAAAGGCCCAAAGATAAGAGGTGGCAAGGGGACTCTGTGGACAGAAGAAAGGCCAGAAGTCAAGCCCTGCCTCTTCCATTGTATTTTATTCTTCCAAGTAGTCCAAAGGGCCAACCAGGATCCCAGAGAAAAAAAAAAAAAACAGACTCCACTTCTTAAAAGACAGTGGCAGGGTCAGAGAAAAGAGAGCAAAAGGAAGTGTTGGAAGTGTGGATCCAGAAAGGTAAGAAGACCCCAGAACACACAGGGCAGTATGTTTCAGACTTCTATTAACCAGAACTCAAAGTAAGAAATACATCTTAGGTTGCAATCCAGTTCACGCACAGACATACACACGCAACCAAAATCACAGTTTCACAAAACAGTACTTCCCAGCACTTTAGGAGGCCAAGGTGGGCAAATCACTTCAGGTCAGGAGTTCAAGATCATCCTGGCCACAGTAATGAAACCCCATCTCTACCATAAAAATATAAAAAAAATTTAGCCAGGTGTGGTGACGAGTGCCTGTAATCCCAGCTACTGGGGAGGCTGAGGCAGGAGAATTGCTTAAACCTGGGAGATGGAGGTTGCAGTGAGCTGAGATCGTGCCACTGCCCTCCAGCCTGGGCCACAGGGCGAGACTCTGTCTCAAAAAAAAAAAAAAAAAAAAAAACTCTTAAAGTAATTAAAAGAATATTTTATTCCCTTTCTGGATTCACTTTCTAATTCTTTAGTCTTCCTTACATATTTTCTCCTTCTTATCATCACTAAATCAAGGTATGAAAATTTTTTTAAACTCTTCACCCCCGCAAACACCTTTTCAAGTGCAAAAAGATACTGAATGATCATCTTTTAATTTAACTGCATTAATTCTGTAGGAAATGCTTCGCTCTGCACTAACACACAATATATGAACATGTAGTTCCTCATCTGCGAGCTCTTGAAAAACACGTCTTCATCAATTTCCTCCCATGTAAAATCAGAATAACAATCCCTACTTCATAAGGTTGTTGTGAGGATTAAATTATATCATCTTTGTAAAGTACTTAGAACAACACTAAACACATCTTAAAGAAATACACACAGACACATGTGTGCATGCACACACACTCACAGGGGAGTTCCAGTTTGATATATTTTTTAACATTTAAGCTGGCTAAATACTCAAAGTTAATGCTTCAAATATCTCTGCCTGACACTGTTACTAAAAAAAAAAAAACAAAAAAAAACCTGTATCCCCTGTCTTCATGAAAGCAAATGCCATCTATCCTGTAGTCCAGGCCAGAAACTCAAAAATCATCCAGCTAGTCTTTCTTCGTTATCCCACACCCACTCAATTGCTAAGCTGTATTTCTCAAATCTGATCCTCCCACCATCCCCACAGCCTCTCCCGTCATGAGTGGCACATTTACCCCACCACATGGTTGCCTGGCTTCCAACTTTGCTGTAGCAACAAGAGTCATTGTGTCAGTTCCCTGATGAAATCCTTCAATAGCTTTCGCTTGGTTTTATTTATTTATTTTGAGACAGAGTTTCACTCCTGTCGCCCGGGCTGGAGTGCAATGGTGCAATCCCAGCTCATTGCAACCTCTGCCTCCCAGGTTCAAGTGATTCTTCTGACTCAGCCTCCCAAGTAGCTGGGATTACAGGCACCCGCCACCATGCATGGCTAATTTTTATATTTTTAGTAGAGATGGGGTTTCACCATGTTGGCCAGGCTGGTCTTGAATTCCTAACCTCAGGTGATCCGCCCACCTCAGCCTCAGAAAATGTTGGGATAACAGGCGTAAGCCACTGTGCCCAGTAGCTTTCGGTTGGTTTTGGGAAAAAGTTTAAATTCCTTTTTGAAACCCTTGGTGTTGGTGCCTTTCTACCTCCCATGCCTTGTCTCTCACATAGTTCTATCCCCATCCTTCTACCCAACCTCTTCCCACGGTTCAGCCAAACAGCAAGTGTATGATTGTCAAATGTGGCCTGTGCTCTCTCATTTGCAGATGTTCACACACGCCATCTCCTTTGCCTGTAATGCTCTTCCTCCATCTTTTTGCCTGGTGAACATACTCATTTCCTTTAGGTCACAACGTACATATCATTTCTTCCAGGAATCTTCCGAGGATTCCCCTGGCTTAGGGTAGCCATCCCTCCAGCAGCCTGCGCCCCATATCCTCCCCCACAGCACACTTAGGATGGGTTGTGTACGGACCCATCTTCTTCACTACACAGCCAGCTTCAGGAAAGCCTGCCTTGTCTGGTTTCCTCACCATTGCAAATCCAACAAACTTCATGCCTGGCACATAAACTGGTTCTCAAACCATTTTTTTGATGAAAGGATTTGTGATGTTTTTTCCCACCAAAACATAAGAGCCATAAATTTGTGATTAGTGTCATTCCCTTGGGCTCCAAATCCTCCCACATGAAAGGAGGCTCAAAATAATAGCAGAGACCATAGAGAAATTCATCTGTGACTCCTGTTCTCCAGTTTCTGCCAACAAAACCATCTTTATAATCCTTTAGGATCACTTAGACGGAGTACTAGGAGAGTGCCATTATGATCTTATAATTCTGTCTGTGTACTCAGATTAATTACATGGCACCTGGGACATACAAGCTAAACTCACATTGCTACATGTTAAAATGTGGACATATAACCAAGATTGTCTATGAATGCATATATTTATAGTAAGTGTTGGCCGGGTCCCCTTGACACCAAATTTGATGTATACGGCTCCACTAACTTGATGCTATAAGAGACAGAGAGCAAAGGGAATTCCTAAAGAGAAGGAGAATGATTATTTGAATATGATTATACATAAGGAAAAGAATTGGTGAAGCGAGGGAGAGGAATAGAGTTTAGGAATAAATAAAAGAGTCACTAAGTAAGACTGGTGAAAATTCCCAGTAAACGATTACATTGCTTGGATTGCATTATATATGTGTTCATGTAGACACGTTTAGATTGACTAATAGGTGAGGAAAGTCAAAGTTAATATTATTGATAAAAATAATTAAATTAGAAATAACAAGGGAATAGCAATTTGATTAGGAGAAGTATCGGCTAAAAGAAGGGCACTTTAATCCAATTTTCATATACTATTTGACTAAATTAAACATTAGTCAAGAGCCTTCATGAGAAACAAGCTATACATTTGCAAAAGCTACACTAAAAGAATTTATTTGCTATAGAATATTTTAGATGACATTTCTAATCTTTTTTTAATCCAGCTTTTAAAAGCCAGCATGGAAGATTTAATACCAGCTAATGCAAAATTTGTAATACTAGAAATCTATTTATCCACTCATTTCTAATAAAACAAGCCATGAATATGGAGTTTTATCACTTAGAATTTAATTAACAAAATGCAACTTGAATAATATTAGATGACTTATTTTCTAAAAATTTCTTTTTTTTTTTTTGATACAGGTCTCACTCTGTCACTCAGACCAGAGTTCCGTGGCAGCAGGATCTTGGCTCACCACAATTCCGCCTCCCAGGCTCAAGCGATTCTCCTGCCTCAGCCTCCCTAGTAGCTGGGATTATAGGCACATGCCACTACACCCAGCTAATTTTTGCATTTTTAGTAGAGATGGGTTTTCACCATGTTGGCCAGGCTGGTCTTGAACTCCTGACCTCAAATGATCCACCTGCCTCGGCCTCCCAAAGTGCTGGGATTACAGGCATGAGCCACCACACCCAGCCATTTTCTAAAAATTTCCTTAAGTTGGCAGCCTAGTTACATACGGCTGTATAATTTGAAATAGTAAGATGGCCACAGAGGTTCACAGATCTTTGAAACTCAAAAATACTTACAGCTAGAAAGGAGAAAAAAATACAAAGAAGCAGAGATTGCCGTTTGAAATTTCCTAGAGAGACTGTTCCAGGTTAAACATTAGACACTGCAAATAAACCAGGTCAATTTTTTTGTCTCTCTCCCACAATCCTTCACCACTTAAAGTTCTGCCCCCAGCTAACAGGTGGGCTGACATCAATCTTATTTCAACAAACCAAACATTCAAACTATGTAATCATGGGATGACATCTGAGCTTGATCTGGCTGGCTGCTTATAAAGGAGTCTTTCACAATGATATATGGGAATTTTCATTGTTGACCAAGCTAGACACTAGGGCATACTACCTGCATACTTCCTGCCGAAATCAACCAAGCGCAGATAGAGACCTACTTTTAAAAAAAATGCCTCCATCCATCCGTTTTGAAATACACTGAAACTTATTTTATTTTACACATGAAGATAGGACTATTAGCCTCCTATTTTCGAGACATGGACCTTTTTAGTTGTTTTCTGAGTTCAGTGATAGATGTAGGCTGAATTACATATATACTTTCCCACAAGCCTTAACCAGTACCACACTTAAGAGGACACCTGGCTCTACAGGGAACAGTCTGGGGCCAGGGACCTGGTAGATCTAAGAGGCCTGTGGGTTTCAAGCCCAAGTCCAACTACTCCTCCAGGAAAAATCCAAAGATTTTTTTTTTTTTTTTTTGAGACGGAGTTTTGATCTTGTTACCCAGGCTGGAGTGCAGTGGCATGATCACGGATCACTGCAACCTCCGCCTCCTGGGTTCAGGCAATGCTCCTGCCTCAGCCTCCCAAGTAGCTGGGACTACCGGCGTGCACCACCATGCCCAGCTAATTTTTGTATTTTTAGTAGAGACAGGGTTTCACCATGTTGACCAGGATGGTCTCAATCTCTTGACCTCATGATCCACCCGCCTCCCAAAGTGCTGGGATTATAGGCGTGAGCCACCACACCCGGCCAAATCCAAAGATTTATTGCTGCTCTGGGCTACTCTAGATCTTTGAAACAAAGTTTCTCACAATCCAAAAATACTTCTCCAACAATTAGATATGTAAGAGGGTGCATGTGTATGCGCACGCACGCACATACACCTACACCCACCCACACACACACACACAAAATTTGTTCTAAACTAAAGAGAAATAAAATTTAAAGCATTTAACCCAACAAGTTTCTGTATCCAATCAAATGTGAAAGTATCCTCAGAGATGACTTCCTGTACTGGTTTCTTATAACTGATTCCTTTGGGCTTCACTTCCCTTATTCCTTTAATGCATCTTTGCTGGCCACATAATTGGTGGGGGGAAATTGAAACATCTCTTTAGATGGCTGCTACGTCTGTCTAGGGTACTATGCTACCTTCAGATCTAAATATGAAAATCATACAGCAAAACAGGAATATTCCTCAAACCCTTTACTTTTACAGTGTTGCTTCAAATTATGTTACTTTTTTTTTTTTTTGAGACAGAATCTCACTCTGTCACCCAGGCTGGAGCGCAGTGGCGCGACCTCGGCTCACTGTAACCTCTGCCTCCCGGGTTCAAGCAATTCTCCTGCCTTAGCCTCCCAAGTAGCTGGGACTACAGGCGCCCACCACCACACCCAGCTAATTTTTTTGTATTTTTAGTAGAGACAGGGTTTCACCATGTTAGCCAGGATGGTCTCAATCTCCTGACCTCACGATCCACCAGCCTTGTCCTCCCAAAGTTCTAGGATTTACAGGCGTGAGCCACTGTGCCTGGCTGTTAATTTTTTTTTTAATTCTGACCATAAGTGCCAGCAAATCACAGCATCACGTGTTTATTTGCATGGAAGAACTCTGAAAGGAGAAATTGTGACAGGAGGTGTCAACACGGATTGCTGCCAGTCACCCCAACTGTCTTCTCCCACTACTCACTCCTCTGTGGACTGTGGCAGCTGGGCAGTGCTCCTTCTGGGCTTCTGCAGGAAAGCTCTGACCTAGAAAACCTTAGATTAGAGCGCATTTCGAAATTTAAATAAACCTCAATTCACCTCTACCATCTTGGCAAACAACTGAAATGTGCAATTCAGAGGAATGTATTTCTATTTAAAATAGACAGAACGAAGATATCACTCTTTCTCTTTCAGTAAGTTTTTAGTAGTCTTCTCTAATGGAAAAAAATAAGGGTTTTCTTTCAAACTGACTTAAATTCACCAATGTTCACACAATATCTTAATTTTTTACCCCCATTTTGTTACCCAGCTATGATGTAGAGGGCTGATTACCATGGTCTTTGTAGGCATTGAAGCCAATTATTAATTGGGTCTAAATAAATAGGTTTCTTCCCTTGGATTAATAATCTCTGATATTACATTCCAATATATTTACTCTTTTCCCTGTATCTTACCTTTTAAAACTCTTTACAGAATCCTCCTACAATTACCTCATCATTGATGATTGGCAGATGAGTCTTTTTATATCTGTAGGCCTAGAATGTAGTCCATCCACTGCCTGGCTGTTGGTAAATATTCTTGAGAAAATGTAAAATCATACATGAGCAGCATTCAATAAAAAGTTGAACACAATTTATTTGTCATCCTGGTTAGCTGTTGCTATTTACTGAGTTGCATTTTCCTACTATTTATACCATATGGAAATATACGCTCATCAAGGAGAGTTCCTCGGACTTTACCAGAAAACTCAATGGGCTCATTCTAATAATTATCCTGGAATATGAATCTAAATATTGATTTTCTAGCAAGTGCACAAGAATCTAAACCACCATGAATCAAAAGCTTGATATACCTTGGCCGAACTTCAGATCATGCATTGTAGTACACAGTCCTGAAATGTCATCTTTTATATTACCGAATCCCACGCGATGTGAGAAAAATAAGCTCCTCTCACTTCAATAGGTTTTGCTGTTCCATTGCCAAAAGAATCTTATTTTGGTCAGAATTTAAATGAAAAGTTTTATTGAGAACAGTTTGATACTTCAACTAAGTGGTATTTTTATTTATTTTTAATTGACAAAAATCGTATATATATATGGAGTACAATATCATGTTTTGATATATAGTACAGTGTGGGATGATTAAATCAAGCTAGTTAATATATCCATCGCCTCACATATGTGTCACTTTTTTGTAGTAGGAACATTCAAAAACTTATTTAGCAATTTTCAAATATATATTATTATTATTAATTATAATCAACATGCTATGCACTAGAGCTCCAGAACATATCCCTTCTGTCAAACTGAAACTTTGTACCCTTTGGCAAACATCTCCCTGTTCCCCACCCTGTCCTCATCCCAAGCCCTAGTAACCACCATTCTCTTCTCTTCTATGAGTTTGACTTTTTAGATTCCACATGTGAGCTTCATTGCTATTCAGCCATAAAAACAAAAGAAACTCTGTCATTTGCAAAAATATGAATGAGCCTGGAGAACATTATGCTAAGTGAAATAAGTCAGGCAGAAGAAAAACTAGTGGTATTTTATACATATTTAGTAATTTAACATTTTATTACTTTTCCTATTTTTTAAAATGGTTAATAATCATTTTCTAAACGTTTATTTAATTTCTCTTTGCTTAGAACAGCTTAGTATTATAAATAAAAAAACTATACATGCTCTAATATGCATATCTTGTAATTTCACAGATATTAAGCTTCCTAAAACCATGCCTAAATGCCAAAAAGAGGATGCAAGAAATTTGGAACAAACACCATGATACATGTTAAAGGCTAAAGTAAAACCACCAATCTTTTAGCTTTTGATCAGAGCTGATTGGGGGTTATTGATAGATATTTTTCATTAGACTGATATTTCACTAGTTGACAGATACACTTCTGTCTTTCTTAGTCTTGTTCAAACACACATACACGCATCCATACACATCCATACACACAGCTCAATACTGACAAAAGGGTAAAACAAGGAAGTGCGAAAGAGAAATGAAATACAGCAGTTGTTCTTTGACAGAAAACCTTGGTAAGGTCATGAATACTTTGGAATCACCATGGTCACTGATGTGAACTGGCTTTCCTTAAAAGAACACTTCTTATGTAGCACTTATATCAGAGTAGTCGAGGAAAGGTATAAAATAAACCTTGGGGAGGGGCTTCAATATTGTTGGAAGAATTTACAAAAGTGGGTTTTATTTTCCTTGATTCTTCAGTAAAGTAGTAAACCTGACTAACATCATCTGGAAAGTGTTCCTCAAGTTAACACAGTCTGGAAAGTTTTCCTCAAGTTAAAGAAATAAATATTTAGGAGATTGCCCCTTTGGTAGTTTCCTCTTTGAAGCCTCTCGGGTCTCAGAATTCCCAAGCTAAAGGTTAGTGAGTTAAACCACATAATCACCATGCCTTCCTGCAGTAAGGTTAATAATTAATGCCTGGAATCCCAATTAATGCCTAGAATCAATCTGATGTCTAGAATGCCATTCTCAACCAGACGTTAAGTAGGAAATCTTATAGGATGCTTCATTAGGATTATGCCTAATGATTAAACTGAGATGTGAAGTTTTAATAATGATAATCAAAACCTTAAGGACATTGACCTGAGTAAACGACCTGATGTACAACCTGGGTTCCCACAAACTTTTCAGCGAGGCCAAGTTTTGCAGTTTCAAACTCTTCCTTTCTCTCTTCCTCTCCTGTTACTCCTAAAATTCTCCACCCTACTAAGAAGAACAAGGTTGATCAAAGTTTTCCATAAGAGAATACACCTACCTCAATGTATTCGAGAGGATTCAGTAGGATGGGTTATCCAAGAAGAAGGCTGCCAGTCTCTGGGAAGATTTTTACTGTGGTCTTACTTTTGAGGCAGCACTTCTCTGAAGTCCAGATAGCACACTTAGTCACCGATAGATTCCGTTGAATCAGGTGAGCCTGACCTTCTACTCTCTCTTCTTGCCTGTACTTCTCTTGTGACTGGTTATTGAGGGTTACTGATGGATATCAGTAGCAGATGAGGAAGAACTGATCAAAAAAGGGGAAACCCAAAACACACTACTGATTTTTTTAAAATATAAATGTGGAGAAGGGAGTAAAAATTATCTTTACTGTGAGGCTGTGCATGGTGGCTCATGCCTGTGATCCCAGGACTTTGAGAGGCCAGGCAGACAGATTACTGAGGTCAGGAGTTTGAGACCAGCCTGGCCAACATGGTGAAACCCAATCTCTACTAATAACACAAAAATTAGCCAGGCATGGTGGCACATACCTGTAGTCCCAACTACTAGGGAGGCTGAGGCATGAGAATTGTTTGAACCTGGGAGGCAGAGATTGCAGTGAGCCAAGATTGTGCCACTGCACTCCAGCCTGGGTGACAGAAAGACTCTGTCTCAAAAAAAAAAAATTATTTTCACTGCTGACCCTGAGAACATGAATTCACAGAAACAGGAGGAAGGAAAAAAGAAAGAAGTCATCAAAAAGCATAGTCTCGGGCTGGAGCCTGAATTGGCACATAAGACAAAGTATTCTTAAGAATGGTGAAGTAAGCCGGGCGCAGTGGCTCACGTCTGTAATCCCAGCACTTTGGGAGGCTAAGGCGGGTGGATCACGAGGTCAAGAGATCGAGACCATCCTGGTCAACATGGTGAAACCCCGTCTCTACTAAAAATACAAAAAATTAGCTGGACATGGTGGCGCACACCTGTAGTCCCAGCTACTCGGGAGGCCGAGGCAGGAGAATTGCCTGAACCCAGGAGGCGGAGGTTGCAGTAAACCGAGATCGTGCCACTGCACTCCAGCCTGGGTAACAAGAGCGAAACTCCTGCTCAAAAAAAAAAAAAAAAAAGAATGGTGAAGTATAACATCATTTAGTGTTGTTGACACTCCTATATGACTTACAAAATCCACTCTACAAACCACTGATAAATTTCACATCACATAGGCCAGGCATGGTGGCTCATGCCTTGTAATCTCTGCACTTTGGGAGGCTGAGGTGTGTGGATCACCTGAGGTAGAGAGTTCAAGACCAGCCTTGCCAGTATGACAAACCCCGTCTCTACTAAAAATACAAATTTAGCCAGGTGTGGTGACAGGCGCATGTAATCCCAGATACTGGGGAAACTGAGGCATGGAGAATCACTTAAAATGGAAGGTGGAGGTTGCAGTGAGTTGAGATAGCATCATTGCACTCCAGCCTGGGTAACAGAGCGAGACTCTGTCTCAAAAAAAATAAAAAATAAAAAAATTCACCACACACCAACTTGTATGAGTGGGGTATTCTTGAGGCCATCAATGAAAGGATTTCATCTCTGGGTAGATGGGGCCTTAAAGAGACACAAACTGTAAGGGAATCCGTAACTCAACCAATACTTCAGAAGCAGAAACTCAGAAGAAGAGGTGGGCATGAGATAATAATACCTGTGGACTTCTCAGAAATCTTGGGAAAAAAAAGACTAAGCAATGGAGATTCAAGCCTATTTATCCTAATCATAAGACAGGGACAACCCCAGCTATTATTCAGGTTACAATGAGTACACTAGGTGTTTATAACTTTAGGAAAACAGAAAATACTTTCCAGGAATTAAGTGTTTATTACTCTTCAAAAATTAGTCCCATTATACTCTGACTCATTATCAATAGTAAAGTTGAAAAGCTATTTAGCCCCCAAAATATAGCTCTTGAATCAAAGAAATCTGCCTCATACCATGTTCTGCAAAAAAGACCAACATTGGTAGAGTTAAAATCAAGGGATACCTCACCAGGAAGGCTAAAGATAGTAAGCTCCACAGACAGCAACCAAGAGCTTAGCTCCCAGCTAACAACCACAGTGTCTGGCACATAACAGGCACACATTAAACATAGTTGGCCCTCCATATGCATGAGTTCTGCACCCACAGATTCAACCAACCACAGACCAAGAAGAAAGAAAAAGAAGAAAAACCCAACATTTTAAAAAGACATAAAAACAATATAGTATAACAGCTATTTACATAGTATTTACATTGTACTAGTTATTATTAGTAATCTAGAGATGATTTAGAGTATACGGGGGGGGGGGGGTGTGCATAGGTTATACGCAAATACCATGACATTTTATGTAAAGACTTGAGAATCCTTGGATTCCAGTATCCTCAGGAGGTACTGGAACCAATCCCCAGGACTGAGTATAGTGAAGAATGGCTATACTTGTTGTGTGAATAGCATTCATTCAATACAGCTGCAAATTATCCTACAGGGTTGATAAATGCATCAAACAAAGATTTAACTACAACTAATTTTACCCCTGAAACAAAATCTAAATAGATGGTGGCAATAAAGCCTTTTAAATTACTTGAGACATCTACCCATTATGTGAAAATCAGAATGACCAGGCATGTGCAAGGCAAATGAACATCTACCTAAATTGGCCCATAAGGAACATCAAAATCATGGCAAATTTAAGCAATTCCCAGCCTTCAGTATGGTGGGTACTATACAGGATTAGCAGACCTACTAGAGACTACAATCCAACACACAACTCTGATGCGTATGTGAAATCCTAATCAGAAGCCTAACAGGAACGAGCCTGCCGTCTGACAAAATTAGACGTGTGGACTTGGTGTAGCAAGTGCCAGCACTTAATCTATAAAATGACAGTAAGAAAGAAGCAGGAGGGTTTGTAGGTTTCTAGGGTTTGGGATCTCGCTGAAGAATTCTGAAGAGTCAAGGGAGACGGAGATCAGTTTTAGATTGGTTTCTGTTTCTCAGGTGAAAGTAAAAGAATCAGGGATTAACCAGGTTTTTATGAGATACAGGAAGTTTAACCAGTAAAGATGTCAGTAAAAGATGGAACTAGCAAAGCAAGTCTGAGAGCATCAGCAGTAAGAAAGCAATAATCACTCCAACAGGAGGCCCTTGTGGCATTTTACAGCCCTGTGCCACCATGGGAGAAACAATGTTTCCTGTTAGTTTTATAGTTGGCTTTAAATGTGTCTATCCTCTAACCTGGTTAATAGCAAAGTGACCTTTTTCCCTTTTCTATCCAAGCTGATTTTCACTCTTTCTTCTAGAGACTGATTTTTGACTCTTTTACAGATATAAGTATTAAATAATGCCCTCTTAATCAAATTGTATAAAGAGGCCTTCTCAAAACGTTGATCTAAGAGAAACAAGACAAACAATGAAAGATTCTATTATATTTTAAACCATTTCAAACTGGCTGACCCACAACCCTAATCCAGTCTTTACTCCCTCGGTCCTCTGAGCACACATCCAGCACAGCCACCCGCCACTAGGTAATCACAGTTGGTTTTCTTCTCTGTCTTTTCTCCTACATGCTGAACTCCTGAAGAGTAAGAGCAGTGAAGTATCCATTTTATGCTTCGTGCCTAGCACAATTCCCAGCCCATCATAAGTGCTCCAAAGTCAAGGTGCCTCCTCCTCCCCTCTGTGTGTAATGTGCACCAAAGCCCCTCACACAGTAAAACAGATTTGTACTCTAAATATCTGTTTAAGAATGTCATTAATTCCACCTTGGATGGTTATGGAAAAAAAGAATGTCGTTATTTGAAAGACTCACTACACGGATGAGACACGAGGGACAGGAATGAACGGTGAGATCCACAATGCCAGGTCAAAGCAGAAGGACGCTTCCATTAGACGCATCCACAAATGGCTTTGCTGCAACACGATAAAGCCAGAAGCACTTGAACTAAACGGCTCAATGCAAACTTTGAGCCGTTTAGTTCAACATCTCTAGTACCACATACTAAATTACATCACGTAGTATACTAGAGACGTTCATCTGTCTTGTCCGCAAAACTATAAATTCCTGGAGGTGAGAGGTCACGCATGTCTTGTTCGTTTTGCTCACTCTGCCAACTGCATTGTATCGGTATTCAATGACGTGGAAGCAAAGAGGACAAGGTAGAAAAAGAAGAAAGGAAGCAGAAATCACATTCAGTAAAGCAAAAGGGTAGGGGCAACAGTAAGTGCTGGTAAAGGCATCACACATGCAGAATCAGAGGTCCCCACTGCATGAGGACAGAGGACTCCCACAGGCTGCTTAAGGTGAAGAGGAAAGAAAGGAGCTGGTGAATCAGCTTAGAACATGGAAGACAGGATGAGATGTGCAACTGAACTGAGAGGAGAAAGAGGAGGAAGCAAAGAGAGGATTGAGAAGTCACAAATACAAGGAGCTGAGTTACCAAGGCCAGAAGCTAAGGGAACCGTCTTCATGAAATCCACCAATGACACAGGGAACGTGGGAAGAAAAATGAAAATATAGCTAAACAAAACACTGAGGAGCAGAAAAAAGAGTACAAGGGCAATCCGGGAGATCTGTGTATTCAGATATCACTAAAAGCAGGACCTGTGTGTAGGGAGACAGAAATAGGCTGCTCTGAGGTGCCCTGACTCCGCAGTAGGTACAAACAACCACAGAGTCACCTTATTCCTCTTTCTTTCTTCTTCTCTCTCTTTATTCTACCTGCCTCCACCCATTACTTCCTGCTGTGCAAAGCGTTCACCAGACACGACCCTGTGCTTCTTTTGGGTCAGGTCCATTCCGTCCTGCCTTTCCCTGACTCCACGAGGAGGCCGTAAACAGGAAGACGAGTAGCACTGGCTGTCCTTTCAATGTCTCTTCAAAGACGAGCCTCACGGAACAAGCAAGCAGCGACACAAACCACAAAAGAGTTTCCAATGTCCAGGTGACATGCACATTCCAGTTACCATGACTTGCGTTCAGTAAGCAGGTGCCATCTTGCCTAAATCATTAACTACATAAGAACAACAGATTGCACCGTGGTCTTGGGCGAGCTGCTCTGTGAAAAGAGAAGGAATAACTCCCAGCACTCACTGAAAGGGTGTCCCAGCCACAGTGGGTAGGACCCAGTGCCACACACTTTACATGACCCCAATGAAATGCAAAGGTCTTTCCCTGAAAATGCACTTGGAATAATCAGAATTAGCATGCTTTAGGCAACCAGAAAAACTGAATTGTGTATATTGGGGTGGTGGCTTTATTATACAGGCTCATCACTGAAAATCAAACTCTTTGAAATTAGCTCAGATTTGAGGGAAATGCCTCCCCGTTTTAGTGAAAAAGTTATTTTACATATCCCTCATAATGACACGTTTTAATATTTTTGTGCTACCCCGGCACTGAAACTCCCCCGTGAAAGGACTCTTAACCCTCCAATTTCATGGAGTATTCACGTTCTAAATCCAAATTATTCAAAAATAATTCCCTATTGATCTTCCTTTATAGATCATCATACTCCAAAGAATGTTGGTCCTCAATAGCACTTAACAAGATGTGAGATCTTTTCTCAATACATTCATGTTGAAAGGAAATACCCCACCTAAGATTTTTAATGAGCTATAATTTTTGTGAAATGCCAGTGTTCTACCAAGTCTGTTCTCAAAGTTTGAGCATAGATCATCCTCCAACTTATCAACTTGTTGAACTCCAAAAGTTTGATTATAAATCCGTTGTGAGAAAGAGAAAGGTAATTTCCCACACTAAAAATCACACACACGATAGTCTCAGGGCAAATTCCAACTAAACTCTGTTTTACTTATGCTCTATCTAAAACAGCAGTAAAAATACCATAGCATCCACAATCAAAGTGATACTTCACAAGAAAAATGCTTTTGCCGTTTCCTTTAGAGATGCCAAGGACCCCAAAACCTTCCTTTCTGGCAATGAAAGTAGGGGCTCTCTTGGCTCAACGCAGACTTCGAAGGGTGAAGGTCATGGTGTGAACTTTGGGGAGGAAGGTGTCTCCAGACTGGGCATGTGCAGTGAAAAGTGAACACTCTGCTTGTCCAGACCTGGAGGAAAGGTTAGGATGGCAGGGCACCGTAGAAGAGAGGACTCGAGCGAAGGAGTGGGAAAGCTGGATATGGGTGCACCGGAGATGCGGAAAAGAGCATGGACCACCAGCTTCTCACCACCTTTCCCATCTCCTTTGCATTTCACAAGTCCTTCAACTTCTCTCTTTTCATCTCCTTTAGAAGGGTTTGTGTAAGGACTCAGAAGAAATGAAAGGCCACAGCAGGGCAGCAAGTGGAAAGAAGTAAGGGGGAGGGAGTCATCAGTAGGAAGCAGGATGAAAGAGGGGCAGTCTTTTATTTGGAGAAAAGACGTAGGTTTTTCACAGGTAAGATGTGCATCCATAAATAAGAATCTTGTATGCAGGCTCCTGCGTAAGTGCAAAGTAAAGAGAAACCATGGCTACTGTCCCCAAAGTGAAAAAAAAGTCAGCAAATTAAATTAACTGGAGTTTTTGTTAATGTTTCTGTTATTAAAGATAATATTTTAAGACAAAAAGTATTTCCGATAAATCTATTGCACACTGTTGCCTTTTACTAGGGATAATGTCTTCAGCAAGACACTGGCATCCAGAGTGCATATACCGTGCTCACGTTTTTTCGGAATTCATACATCTCAAATTCTATTGCAGAAGTCCAGGTTCCATCACCAATTTCATGCAAGGCGCATACTTTAAACAGGTGTGTATCCTTTCAGCAGAATCACATCCAGAACAAATTCACAAAACTGTCCTTTATTACTACTTGAGACAGATCAACTGGTGGTCATTCTTGAGCTATATTGTAAGCACAACCTGAAAAATGTATACCTTTGTCTACTTTAAGTTACAAAGCCTATCACTTTCATGACTAATCAATTTGATGCCCTGAAAATCAAAAATACAAACCAAAATATTATGCTGAACGATATCTGGGAAAGTATCTCTTTCCACAGATTATTTGAATAAGGAGTATAACCTCGTCTTCTCCAAATACTGCACAAGTAGAATTTTTTGTTATGCAATATTTTTTCTAGAGGGATCTATTAGGCACAAACATGATGTGAGAGGAAATGGTGGGAGTTGAGGAGAGTCCCTCTGGGGCTCTGGACTATAAGTGAGAAAAATTACTTTTCCTATTGGTCATTTCTTCATTGGCAAAACTTACCCATTGGAAGCACTTGTTTATTTGGGGTCCGAATGGGAAGACTGGCTGTCTGGACCAGTGAACAGAAGCCCATTTTGGACCTAACTACAATTTTCCCTGTCTCAGCCTGTGGCCACAACTTTGTTTTTAATCTTTTTTCTTTTTTTTTTCCCCCCAACAAACTAAAGAATACATCCTACAGAATACCTAAAAACTCCATCAGGGTTTCAGAAGCTATATGGAACATGGTATTCTGAATATTTCACAAGTTCCTTTTCTCACCTTCACATAAGCTTTCACTAACTATGCTCAACTTGTAATTTCATAGAAGTTAAAACACAGGTGTTTTCATGACATCACAAGTGTCCAACATGAAATCTACTCATCTCCTTTGAAAGCCTCCGGAGCAGTCAGGGTGATCCCGGCTATTTCCAACACTAAGTTATCACAGGCACGTTAGGATGAGGATGCAGCTTTGGTAAAGATTCATCTAACAATGCTCAGACTCTTTTCACTTGACAGGGAACCTTCCCATGGATTTCCATCAGAGAACATGTAGCTAGAAAATCAGAAAAACATTTTGTATCTAATCTTGACATATCCTGCACATCTTAGGACACCTACTCAGTCTTTTCATTTCTGACAATGATCCAATGAAAGAATTATCTTTGCCTTAAAACATATAACGTCCCATTTCTTTACATTAGAGAACTCATCAAAGTAGAGTGCTGTCCAGATCTCTAAGACACACCATAAAAAACAAGTGACACCATTATTTATTTGAATCTTCAAAATAATATTTGCATTACCTCTGTATTAACAACTTCCATTGGTCTTTTCTTGATTTCTTCTATGTCCAAGTAACTGGGGAAAAAAACAAACAATACAGGTTGCTTTTATAGACTTTAAGTCAGTAATTTGTTTTAAAAAGTAATTTAAAAATATAGCAACTGATAGGAAATACTCAACCTTAAAGCAAAAACAAACAGCTACTAATTAAAAGCAATTACAATAGTAAAAACTGCTTGCAGTGTCACCAACCAGAGCTGATATATATCTACCCTAAACTTCAAGAGAAGGAAAGTCCTAGAAATACATACATCTATTAGGAAACATTTTTCCCTCTTAATAATTAGCTGCTTACTGTATACAATATATTTCTAATTCTTACAGATTTGATGTTTAAAAAGACAGTCTTACGTGCAAAGCTTCTTAACTGTTCCATTAAACACAGGTTTTAGGTCAAAGGAAGTACTGGTAGCATGCCTTAGGGTAACAACTACGAAAGGTTGAGAAATTATTTTCTCTATGAGAGCACCTTAATGATTAAAAAAAATGCTCAGTCATGTGGGATGACTTTGGTAACTGGTTTAGCTAAGAAATGCATGAGTGGACTAGTTAACCTCTGGAGACCCCTATTACTACATTACTATCTGCTCTATACATTAACTAGTGATCATTCTTTGCCTGTCACATAAGCACAACCCGAAAATTTTATACCTTTGTCAACTTTACATATAATATCACTGTGATGTGGTTCCAGTTTTAAATGGTCCCTAAAGTGTGCTTCATACATAAAATGTGATAAACATTTCAATATTAAAAAGTATGACTCTAACATTTAATTTATAATGATAGATCAATCCTTTACCCCAACTACTATAACTGCCAACTTGTCCCAGAAAGCTTATGTTAGAATTAATTTTGGCTATTGAAATGCTTTTATTGTTGCTGTTTGCCTTTTGGGATAAAATACTTTAGTTAATTGATCTCTAGAAATTATCATACATTGCCCCTATGTAAAAGTAGTCATATTTTTAAAACAGTGCAAACACTCTGTCTTAGCAATAAAATGGGTCTTTTGTGGACCAGCAGGGGCTGATTTTTTGAAATAATACCAAAATATTCTGTCATGTGCAGGAAAGTAATTTCAGATTTACAAGATTAAGTCAACTTCCAACAATGCACAGGGAACGTCTTGGAGAAAATAATCTCCAGAATTCTCTGCTGTAAAATAAAGGTTTTTAGTGTATGGTCTAACATTTGAAATAAATAAAATAAAGTTTTAATAGCTATCTGACATTTAGTTATTGTTTCGAAAATATTAGAAAAATCTAAGTGAAAGCAACTCAAGCAGCAATTTGATCAGTTCCATTTGAAAAAGATGTTGCTGTCTTTCCCAACATCATTTAGGATCTAAATGAAAGCCCATGAATTATCCTCAATATCATTTGGACTTATTTTGTTTTGACAGTTGCTCCATTGATACATAAACTTAGAAGTGCTAAGTTTCAAATACATTCAGCATTCAAGTATTCTTGGCTTCTATCATTATAACCATAGTTACTACTTCTTTAACACAAATAAAATAGTCATCTGTCAGCATGGAAACCTAACCATGGACACTGTTATAGCAAATTCACTTTTTTTGTGTATGAACTAAAAACAAAAATAACATGCAAATGTCTTTGAGAGATTTGTGTACACTTTCTATTTGGTGTGGAACTGTATCTTTTTTTTTTTTTTAAACCTTGTGAGTTGGTATGACCAAATAAGCAAAAGAACATGAATTTAAAAAGTGAGTCTACAATTTTCAGCTGTTCATAGATTCTGAACCAGACTTTCATTTCCATGAAATTGCTTTATATGGAAATATTTAATTAAAAAAAAGTATGTAGCAAAAGAAACTGGTCTTGGAGATGTCTTACATTTATATAACACTTTGGTGTTTACAAAACACATTCACATCCAGAGCATTTACTTTTTATCACAGCTCTGTGAGGTACAAATGGTTATGTACCTTTTCTGTGTTAGGAAACTGGCTAGCTGAGTCAAGTGACTTGCCCAAGGACACAGGGCTAATCAACAACTCAGTCTTCAGTCTCCTGGTTTTCTTTTAAGCACATAGTTTCATTTAGCTCTTTTTTATGAAGTTTAACAAAGCATGCTTAAGAAGCTTCAGGGAAGGGAAAAATAATCCAAATATATCCCTCCCTTTCCATAAAAATAATGTCTGACATAACAAAAAGTATAATACAATACCTAGAACTCAATTCAAACAAATACAGGAGAGGAAGGATTATATTCAAGAATTTTAGTGATATTTTGAAAACCATTTCTATGAAGTTAAAAAACTTTATTTGAATTTTAATTATTAATAATTCAATAATGCTAATGAATTCATAAGCTTAGATTTATGGTCAAGACTTTTTGCTATCCTGGGGCCCAAGATGAATTTCAATTAAAATGTTCTATTAAATTATGGAATATAGTTACCATATGATTCAGCAATTTCACTCTTAGGTATACACAAAAGAGAAATGAAAACTTGTACACAAATATTCATAGATGTATTATTCATAATAGCCAAAATGTGAAACAACCCAAATATACATCAACTGATGAATAGATAAGCATTAATATAAAATATGGTATACCCAAATCATGGAATGTTATTCAACAATAAAAAGAATGACGTACTGACACATGCAACAACATGGATTGACCTTCAGTGAAATAAGCTAGACATAAAGGCCACATATTGTATGATTCCATGTATGTGATATGTCCAGAATAGACAAATCCATAGTTTCAGAAAATACATTAGTGGTTACCAGATGACAGGGGAAAGAGGAAATTGGGAGGTATGAATTTTTTGGCGGGAGGGGTGGAAATGAACTACAATTAGTTGGCGGTGATGGTTGTACAACTCTAAATACACTGAAAACAACTGAAATGGTTGGATTTTATGCTGTGAGAAATGTATCTCAATAAAGCTGTAAAAAAATGAAATATAAAATTCTACCTGTCCTATAATGCCCACCCCAACCAACTCTCAAGTCACAATTCCGGTATAACTTTATTTTTCTAATTACATATATCCCTTTGTACCTTGCATGAAAAATGTTAGTGTGTATGTAGTCCCATTAGATTGAAAGCCCCTAAACACAAGGAGTCATGTCTTGTTCATCTTTGTTCCCCTGAGTTGACGGTTTCTTGATTCACCGAACAGTTACTATGAGTGAGCTCCCTTCCAAGAGCTGGAGACAAGGACCCCTGCCCTTGAAGGTCTAATCACGTTGCTTGACACAGACAGTCGGCACATACAGTCAGCCAATAAACTCTTTCTGCATTATGCTAACAGCACAAACAGGAAGGGGTGGGAGCAGGGTCACAAAAGTGAGTATTGTCAATTCCATGTAGAATGAAAAGTTGAAAGAATTTAAACAGTATGGGAAATGCAGAGCAATTGTCTCCTCTGCTGACAATATAGAGTCCAACACTTGGAAGTGATTTTTTAAAAGAAATGTTTGTTTAAATTAAAAGGATGGAGCTCCGGGGGGGAAAGGGATTGGGGAAAGGAGGAAAGAAGTTGAACAGAAAATGCAAAAGTATCAGTTTGGTCACTAACCTTTGCAAGGATACTTTTTAAAAAAAAGATTCCTGTTGTTTACACACAAATTTTAAGTTGGCTCCTACTGCTACCCAAGTGAAATTCCTTCTCCAGCCACAGTGCTAACCCCTGCCCCTCAATTGCAACCAGAGTTTTGAGAGGCATCAATCACACCAAGCAGTCACAGCCTCTCGACCACTGAGATGTGGTGGGGTAGAGGTCTGCGTTTCCTCACAGCAACCCCACACGGTCGGGCACCCGAAACGGGGGGCGGTGGGGGAGACCGACTTACTTGAGTTTCTTGAAGGCTTCCTGGCCTCCAGCCACGTAGTTGCCCCCGCTCTGGATCTGGTCTAGCTTCCGGATGCGGTGGCCGTTCCGCGGGGTGTAGATGTTCCTGACCGCCCCAAAGGGCGCCTGGACGCCGCCGGTCACCTCCTTGAGGAAGACGTCGAAGCTGGACACCTTCTTCTCATGGATGATGACGCGGCGCCCCGCGAAAAAGGGGTCCCCGTTGCGGTACACCAGCACGCTCTTCACCACGGGCTGAGACAGGTGGCTGGACCTGGCGCTGCCGCCGCTCATCTTCCCCGCTCGCCGCTCGCTCGCCCGCCCGCCCGCCCGCCGAGGGGAGGCGCCTCCGCTGCCGGGGAGGTCTCAGCGCACCCAGGGCGCGGGATCGCCTCCTGAAACGAACGAGAAACTGACGAATCCACAGGTGAAAGAGAAGTAACGGCCGTGCGCCGGGCGTCCACCCCGCGGAGACACTCGGAGCTGCAGGACTCGGGTTAGGCTTTCAAGTTTTCACCATGGCGCGCACAACCAATCAGCGGCCGCAGTGCGCACGGCACCTGCTGTTCTCCTGCCACCGGCAGAATCCAGGTGGACCGCCTCGGAGCAGGTGCAAGAACGGGAGCCGCGCGGGGGCTTCCCACAGGCTCGCCGAGTGAGGGCAGAAGGAGAGAGGAGGACACACACACACACACACACACACACACACACACCAATTTCTTACGTCATAACTGTGCTACTCTTTCCAAACAGCTTAATTTTTCTTTTCCCTCGTCTTGTATCCTTACCCCTCAATCTCCTGCTTGCTCCCAAATGAAAGCAATGAAGTTCCTGGCTGTACTTGCCCAGTTTTTTTGTTTTTTTGTTTTTGTTTTTTTGCCGGAAAATAAATGTCTAAAGCGCATTGAGAGAGAAGCTGTGCAAAGCCAGGCCCCGTGGCTTACACCTGCAAATTCCAGTACTTTGAGGGGCCGAGGCAGGAGAATTGACTGAGACCAGGAGTTCTATATCAGCCTGGGAAACACAGGGGAACCCCTGTCTCTACAACGCGCCTGTGATCGCTTGAGGCCAGGAGTTTGAGACCAACCTGACCCCGTCTCTATAAAAAATTAAATAAAAATAAAGTAGATGGTCATGGTGTGCGCCTGTGGACCCTGCTATGGCGGAGGCTGAGGCAGGAGGATCACTGGAGCTCAGGAGGTCGAGGCTGCAGTAAGCTATGATTTTTGTCAGGGCACTCCAGCCTGGGAGAAACAGCAAGACCGTGTCTCTGAAAAAAAATTATATATGTATATACATGTATGTATGTGTGTATATACATATATATAGAGAGAGGGGAGGTCCAGTAACTCATGTCTATAATCCCAGCACTTTGGGAAACTGAGGCAGGAGGCTCACTTGAGCCCAGGAGTTTGAGAGCAACCTGAGCAACACAGTAAGACCCCATCCCAGAAGGAAGGAAGGAAGGAAGGAAGGAAGAAGAAAGAAGAAAGGAAGGAAGGAAGGGAGGGAAGGAGGGAGGAAGGGAGGAAGGAGGGGGAAGGAAAGGGAAGGAGGGAGGGAGGGAAGGAGGAAGAAAGGAAGGAAGGAGGGAGGGAGGGAGGAAGGAAAGAATTTGAGTGCGTGAATGAATGAATAAATAAGAAACAGAGCGAAGACTCGCGTGTCTAGGATCCCTACCCGCCACCCCGCTGAGGAGCGCCGCCCGGCGGCGAAGCTCGAGTGCCTGTCGCGTGAACACAGCAGGCAGCGCGCCAGCAGGGCCCTGGCTGGGGGGCGGCCGGGAGGTGCCCTCCGCGGTGGTACCTACCGACGCTGGAGCGCTGGCGAGGGGAGGGGGCTCGGGCGCCGGCCGCGCGGGGTGGGGGAGGGCGGGGCGCAGCGGCTCGGTGGCACTGCGGGGACCTCTGCGGCGGCCGCGCGTGGCTCACGCCGCTCCTCCAGCTGCCGTTACCTCTGCGGGCCTCGCACACCCGGGGGGGAAAGGACTTGTTACTTCCCGCCGTTTCCATAGAAACCGCAGCCTCGCGCGGGGAGCGAGTCGGTGAACCAGGCCTGGCTTGCGCCTGGTGCCCTGGGATATGCTGGCTGCGTCGGGCAGAGGCGCAAGAACAGGGGTTTAGGGGAAGAGGGAGAGACGGGTGACATTATCGTGCGCTCATTCAATAAATGGACGCCTCCTGTGTGCCAGGCGCTATGCTAGAAGCTGGGACCACGGCAGTGAAGAGGAAAAACTACAAAACATTGAGTGCCGACCCCAGTGCCAAGCTTTACGCCAGGGCCGGTTTTTTCACAGCCGCAAGAAGGCTGGAAAGGAAAGGCTTTCTCACTGACACAAGAAGGCTGAATGACCGACTGTCCAACAGCCCACATCCGCGCTGTTTGTGTAGATTACCTCGGTCTGAGGAACAACGGGATAGGACTTGTGAGAATACTAAGAGCCCCAGTAAAAAGGCGCTTTGTCCAATCCAGTCTAGGACATACATATTGCGGGACCAGGAAAATATTTAAAGAGTTGAAGTCTTGCAGCTCATCTCTGCCACGTTCCCTTCATTCCTCCTAAGACTTTTCTACCATGTATCATGTCCAGA
Organism: Aotus nancymaae; assembly: GCF_030222135.1. Lineage (NCBI taxonomy): Eukaryota > Metazoa > Chordata > Mammalia > Primates > Aotidae > Aotus > Aotus nancymaae. Next base: position 21,163,206 of record NW_026988465.1, read on the forward strand.
TTTCATTACTGGCGTTCCTAATTCATCATGTATGAATAAAAAGAATAACTGCCATTAATTGAACACTGTAACCACGGACCAGGCATTATGTAAGGCACTTTATGTAGATTATCTAATTAATATTCACAGTAACCTTCAGAGGTAAAGATTACTTTTTCCTCAGATGAGGAAACCGAAGGGTAGAGAAGTCAAAGAAATTTACCTGAGGTAAACAGACACAGGAGTTCAAACTCATTCACAGGCTCTAAGGATTAGAAAACAGGAGAGAGAGAGAGTTTAAACCCAGTTCTGTCTTATTCCACAGGCTCCTTAATCACTGTCACACCAGATGAAAAATGAATATGTGGCACATTGCAATCTGGAGAGAACATTTTTTTTTCCTTCAAGATCTCTGTTCTGAAGAAACATTTTTATTAAAGCCATGCAATGATGCCTTGAAAGTTAACAGTTCAAGCGCAGGAACAAAAAATCAAATACCCACATGTTCTCATGTATAAGTAGGAGCTAAATGAGGAGAACTCATGGACACAAAGAAGGGAACAACAGACACTGAGGCCTACTTGAGGATGGAGAGAGGAAGGAGGGAGAGGAGCAGAAAAAATAACTCTTTGGTACTAGGCTTAGTTTCTGGGCGAGGAAATAATCTGTACAACAAACCCCCATGACACGGGTTACCTATATAACAAGACTGCACATGTACCCCTGAACCTAAAATAAAAGTTAAAAAAAAAATTAACAAGTTTCAAAAGAAGGCCAAAGAACAATACAGGGAAGAAATAGACAAGGGAAATTTTATGAGCTGATTGTGGAGAATACACAGGTTGAGGGATGGATGGGGAAAATATCTGTGAAAATGTTACCACATAGGTGAGCAAGACAGAATACTTGTTATGTGGAATGGAAGGAAATCAATTAAGCAACCCCCTTCCCAAACATCCGGAAATTCCCTATCACCTATATTAGCCCAGTGTAAAATAAGGATGTGTCGCCTCTTTTTCAAAAATTAAGAATGTTATGATAGCAACAGCAGAGTATTAAACCAAACATGAGGTCCTCCTCGATGTGGGACCCTGTCGCCAGCCCATGAAGCTGCCCGCATCAAGTCTATGCCTCCCACGGTGGTATCTCCAGCCCAAATTTGTCTCCTGAGCTTAGATTCATTTATCCAAATGTCTCTCGGATATTATGTGGTGATAACTGTTTCACTGCTGGCTCTGAGGAAGGAAGAGAAGGACTTGATTCATAGCATTTGCCAGTCTCTGTAGTTTACTCTCAATATGGCCAATTTCTAGATACCAATCTAACATCACCGAAGGCAAGAAGGGTGCAGCAGCAAGCCATTGTATGGCTTCCACCATGCAGGCACAGCAGACTTAGGTAACTTTAGTCTGCTCAAATGTAGACAGAGATGAGTTTTGAGTATCTATTATCCTTGTTTTCAATGTAATTCATTTCATTGTATATTTATACAATTATTTTTTATTTAATAGTGTATTTATACAATTACTTTTTAACAATGCCCATGTTTACAATTCCTGAGAATTTAACAATTGCTTCACATGCTAGTACAAGGCAGCTCCAAGCACACTATTCTGGACAGCTTCTCTAGACCATCTAAAAGGCAGCCTAGACTTAAAACGCTCACATTGATCTCAAGTTTTCCTCAAAATCACTTTTCCTATGTTTCCTGTCTCCACAAGTGGACCCTCATCTACTCATTTGCTCAAAGCTAGAACACATACATTCCGCTTCCTCACGGAACACACTGAACTGTGGCAGAGAAACAACCACAAAAACAGTCATATATTTGCAATCTCTCTCCCTGCTCCTGTTGCTGGCTGGATTGGTTTTGGAGCTCTTCTCTCTTGTGCAAAGTCTGAAGACTGAGCAAAGAGGCATGGCTTCAAGAAGCCAGAAAGGTTAGAATAACCCTGATCATGAAGAGCTGAGGTGGAATGAGGAGCAGAATGCTGGGGAATGAGGAGCTTCAGATGGATGAAAGGGAATGTTTGAGAACACACATAGGAAGGGAGGGAAGGGAGGGGAGAGTTTTGTATTTTAGCTCCTTCCTAAGTATGCAAAAGGCATTGAGAATGAAAGAGATGGCCAAAGAAGATACTTAAAGAACTTTTGCTGTGCATTAAAAATAATACCACCAGCAGAGCACGGTGGCTCAAGCCTGTAATCCCAGCACTTTGGGAGGCTAAGGCAGGTGGATCTCTTAGACCCAGCAGTTCGAGCCCAGTCTGGCCAACATAGCAAAACCCCATGTCTACAAAAACAAAAAACAGAAAAAATTATCTGGATGTAGTGGCATGTACCTGTAGTCCCAGCTGGTGAAAGAATCACCTGAGCCTGGGAAGTTGAGGCTGCAGTGAGCCATGATCATGCCACTACACTCCAGCCTGGGTGACACAGTGAGATGCTGTCTCAAAAAATAAAAAAGAAAAATAATTATACCACCAAGGGGTTTGCTGTTTCCTCAAGAGCCTACATCTCTGAAATGCTTTCAATTATGTATTTCTGCTTAAACAATATTTATGTTGATGTAATACTGTGCTAAAACCAGACCACACTGCACCGTAGGTTTATAAGGGTGCTTCAACTAATCACCAAGTTCTATCAATCCTACCTCTCAAATATTTATTAAATCCTTCAACTCATCACTAAGTTCTGTCAATTCTACCTCTCAAATATCTATTAAACCCATCCTCTTATTTCCAAACCCATTTCCACTTTTTGAATTCAAGGCATTATCATCCCCTGAAAGAGGTATCATGCTACCTGACTTCAAACTATACTACAAGGCTACAGTAACCAAAAGAGCATGGTACTGGAACCAAAACAGAGATACAGATCAATGAAACAGAACAGAGGCCTCAGAAATAATGCCACAGAAATAATGCCACACGCCTACAACCATCTGACCTTTGACAGACCTGACAGAAACAGGCAATGGGGAAAGGATTCCCTGTTTAATAAATGGTGTTGGGAAAATCAGATAGCCATGTGCAAAAAGCTGAAACTGGATCCTTTCCTTATACTTTATACAAAAATTAACTCCAGATAAATTTAAGATTTAAACATAAGAACTAACACCATAAAAACCCAGAAGAAAACCTAGGCAACACCATTCAGGACATAGGCACAGACAAGGACTTCATGACTAAAACACCAAAAGCAATGGCAACAAAGACAAAATAGACAAATGGGATCTAATTAAACTGAAGAGCTTCTGCACAGCAAAAGAAACTATCATTAGAGTGAACCAGCAACCAATAGAATGGGAAAAAGTTTTGCAATCTATCCATCTGACAAAGGGCTAATATCCAGAATCTACAAAGAACTAAAGCAGATTTACAAGAAAAAAACAAACAAACCCATTCAAAAGTGGGCAAAGGACATGAACAGACACTTTTCAAAAGAAGACATATATGAAGCCAACAAACATGAAAAAATGCTCATCATCACTGATCATTAGAGAAATGCAAATCAAAACCACACTGAGATACCATCTCACTCCAGTTAGAATGGCAATCATTAAAAAATCTGGAGACAACAGATGCTAGAGAGGATGTGGAGAAAAAGGAACACTTTTACATGTTGGTGGGAGTGTAAATTAGTTTAACCATTATGGAAGACAGTGTGGCGATTTCTCAAGGATCTAGAAATAGAAATTCCATTTGACCCAGCAATCCCATTACTGGATATATACCCAAAGGATTTTAAATCATACTATTATAAAGACACATGCACGTATATTTGTTGTGGTGCTGTTTACAATAGCAAAGACCTGGAATCAACCCAAATGCCCGTCAATGATAGGCTAGACAAGGAAAACGTGGCACATACATACCATGGAATACTATGCAGCCATAAAAATGATGAGTTCCTGTCCTTTGTAGAGCCATGAATGAATCTAGAAACCATCATTCTCAGCAAACTGACACAAGAACAGAAAACCAAACACCGCATGTTTTCACTCATAGGTGAGTGATGGCACCTACTCGGGAGGTTGAGGCTGGAAGTCGCTTGAGCCCAGGAGTTCTGAGCTGTAGTGGGCTATGCTGATCGGGTGTCCGTGCTAAGTTTGGCATCAATATGGTGACCTCCTGGGAGCGGGGTACCACCAGGTTGCCTAAGGAGGGGTGAACCGGCCCAAGTTGGAAACGAAGCAGGTCAAAACTTCCTTGCTGATCAGTAGTGGGATCGCGCCTGTGAATAGCCACTGCACTCCAGCCTGGGCAACATAGCAAGACCCCATCCATAAAAAAAAAATAAAAAATAAATTACAAAAAGCAACAATTAATGACATAGGAAAAAAATTATACCATACAGGATCAACAAGCCAAAAGTTGGTTCTTTAAAAAGACATAAAATTAACAAAATTCTGTGAGATTAATCAAATGAATGACAGCATAAGTGAACAATGGCAGAAATGGAAAAGAGGAAACATATGATAGATGCTTTAGATTTTCAAAAGACCCTGTCTCTGGCCAGGCGTGGTGGCTCACACCTGTAATCCCAGCAATTTAGGAGGCTGAGGCGGGCCAATCACCTGAGGTCAAGAGTTCAAGACCAGCCTGACCAACACGGAGAAACACCATCTGTACTAAAAATACAAAATTAGCAGGTGTGGTGGTGCATACCTGTAATCCTAGCTATTCAGGAGGCTGAGGCAAAGGAATCACTTGAACCCAGGAGGCAGAGGTTGTGGTGAGCCAAGATTGTGCCACTGCACTCCAGCCTGGGCAACAAGAGTGAAACTCAGCCGAAAAAAAAAAAAGAATTCTGCTGTAGTTCCTAGCCATTGCAGTAAGACAAAGGGCAAGAAATGAAATATATATAGGTTGGAAAGAAGAAATAAAATCACCCTATCACCCTGTTCCCAAATAGTCTGAATATATACATCCAAAATCCAAAAGCATCTATGGATTAATTATTAGAATTAATAAGAAAGTTTATAAAATTTCTGGACATTAAATGACTACAAAGGTCTATTGTACTTGTATATGTTATCAGCAATAAACAGAAAATAAACTTCTAAAAAAAATCACTTCCTGAGTCATATTAGTAAATTACATATTTGAAGAAGTTCTGATTTTATTGGATTTTAAATGTATTTTATATAATGTATATAATATCCCCTTATTTTCTTTTGAATACCTGCAGCATCTTCAGTTACCCCTTTTTTTGTGATGAGAGAGCCAAAGACCAAAAATAACCAAGATACCATTAAAAAGAAGGAAAAAAATGGTAGGCTATTTCTCACAAGATATAAGAACTGATTATAAAACCATAATACTTAAAACAGCATCATTTTGTTGTAGACCTAGACAATTGGACCAATGGAACAGAATAGAAAGCAAAGAAACAGACGTCAAAACAGAAATTCTGAGAGGCTTGGCTTACATTTGGACGTTTGATCTATGACAGAGGTAACGATTTATTCCTGGGGACTGTACAGTGAATGATCCTGAGACTACTGGTTGTTCGTATGGACAAAATGAAATTTGATCTCATACAAGACTTACAAAAATCAGTTCATGGTGGATTAAACCTAAATGCAGGAGACAAAACTTGAGAGCTTTTGGAAGGTGATAGAAGACAATATGGCATCATGACCTCAAGGTAGAAAGACTTTCTTAAATGATGCACAAGAAAGCACAAAACATAAAGGAAAATGTTTACACCTCTTATTTAACTAAAATTAGGAAGTTCTGTTCAAAGAAGGAAGCCATAATTAGGGAAAAGAAAAAAAATCACAAACTGGGAGGTGATAGCAGCAAACTGTACAACCAATTAAGGACTATTACTGAGAATATATAAACAACTAGGCTGGGGCTTAGCGTAGTGGTTCACGCCGGTAATCCCAGCACTTTGGGAGGCCTAGGTGGGTGGATAACGAGGTCAGGAGTTCGAGACCAGTCTGGCCAACACACAGTGAAACCCCATCTCTACTAAAAATACAAAACACTGGGCGGGTGTGGTGGTGTGCACCTGTAGTCCCAGCTAGTCAGGAGGCTGAGGCAGGAGAATCACGTGAACCCGGGAGGTGGTGGTTGCAGTGAGCCGAGATTGTGCCGTTGCACTCCAGCTGGGGCCACAGTGCAGACTCCATCTCAAAAAGAAAAAAAAAAAAAAGAACTAGGCTGAGTACCTGTAATCCCAGCACCTTGGGAAACCAAGGCAGGTGGATCGCTTGAGCTCAGGAGTTCGAGGGCAGCCTGGGTAACAAGGTGAAACCCCATCTCAACAAAAACAACAACAACAACAACAAAAATTAGCTGGTTGTGGTGGTGCATGCCTGTAGTCCAGGCTACTTGGGAGGCTGATGTGGGAGGATTGCTTGAGACTGGGAGGCAGAGGTTTCAGTGAGCTGAGAATACCACTGCACTCCAGCCTGGGTAACAGAGGGAGACCTCATCTCAAAAAAAAAGAAAAGAGAAAAATATTTGAATAGGCTGTTGACAAAAGAAGTAATCTAAATAACCAATAAACATATAAAAGATGTTTGCTTCGTTAGAAATCAGAGAAATTCAAACTAAAACCTCCAATATTTGCCACAGGATTGACAAAAATTAAGAAATAACAAACCGAGTTCATCAAGAATGCAGAGAAACAGGAACCCTCAGCTGCCACTGCTGAGACTGTAAACAGGGACAACCACATTGGAAATTACTCCGCAGGTTTTATAAAGCTGAATATGTGGGCACCCCCAATCCCAACAATTCTTCCACTTTGTACGTATCCTAGGGAAACTCCTGCACATGTGCGTCAGGAGACATCTACAACGTCTGTAGAAGCAGTCATATAACGGAAAAACAATCCTGATGTGGCTTCACCATAGAATGGATAAATACGTAATGACACACTAACGCAATGGAATACCATGGAGCAGTGAAAATGAACTCAGGAGCATTCATCAATGTAGAAGACTCTTACAAACACTATGTTGAGCCAATTAAGCAAGACCCAGAAGAGTTCACATAGTATGATCCCACTAGTATAAAATTCAAATGCACGCAGAACTAAATAAATCCCTATTTAAGGATCCAATGTGGTGAGTAAGGGACAGTGATAGATACACATTCAGGATAGTGGTGATCCATCGGGATGCAGAATGGGGAATGAAGGGAATGAGACCTAGCAGGTGCACACTGGGATATTGTAGGAAAATAGTAATCTCTCATTCTTGAGCTGGGGGTAGTCTTTGTATTATTGTTAATGCTTTATGCCGTTCACATACATTTACAAATATTCCTGTTATGTATTCATTGTTTAGTGTCTTTTTTTCTTCAAAAAGAAGATGAATATGCTAATTCTCATTTAGAAGGAAGAAAGGGGGAGGGAGGAAAAAGGAAGGAGAGGAAGAAGGGGAGAAGAGTGCATGAGTTGGAATCTAGATGCTTGCTGGTATCCAGCAAAGAAGAGATCAATGAGAGCAATAACAATTGGAAGGGCAGCCCGGAGCAGTGGCTCACGCCTGTAATCCCAGCACTTCGGGAGGCGGAGGCAGGCGGATCACTTCAGGTCAAGAGTTCGAGACCAGTTTGGCCAATACAGCAAAACCCATCTCTACTAAAAAAAAAAAAAAAAAAAAAAAGTACAAAAACATTAGACAGGCGTTGTGGCTTACACCTGTAATCCCATCTACTTGGGATGCTGAGGCATGAAAATTGGTTTAAACTGGGAGGTGGAGGTTGCAGTGAACCAAGATTGGGCCACTGCCCTCCAGCTTGGGCAACAGTGCAAGACTCCATCTCAAAAAAAAAAAATGGAAGGGCCACTCAGAGAGGAGGTGGGGTCTGAAGCTGGGCCTTAAGAGTTATTGCATGTGAGACAGTGAAGAGATGAAGAGGAAATAAAAGGACTCCAAGTGAGAGAAAGAAGATGAGCAAAGACAATAAGGAGGGAGAAGCATGGGAAAATCCAGCAGGCGAATAGTGGGGTCTCTGACCGAGACGCAGCTCAGGAACAGTGAGGAGGCCTGTGGCTGCAGCAGGAAACCCATGGTGAAGGACAGCAACACACAGATGGCTCATTCCCATCTGGAGGAGGCTGAAAACCAGAATACTCAGTGAGGCTGCCTGGGAGGAGCCCCAGCTTGTGGTGACCTGTATCCCCTCTGAGGAGTGAGAGGGAAATAGGGTGACTCCACAGGGGTGCTGGAGCCACCTGAGTTCCTCAGCTCTCCTAGTAATCCAAGTCTCACTCTCCTACACTATCAGAAATGCCCTGTGGTGAAAAGAGAAGTCCCTAGTCTTCACCTGCTGGAGCTGAATTCTGTGGAATCTGGACTTCCCTGTGAATAAGGGAATGTAGGCTTCCCACTGCCATCTCCGCAGCTGTGATTCTGCACCTGCCCTGAGATTCTCCTGGAGCTCTCCTCCCTATGGAATGAGGTGAAAAACCCTGAAAACGATATGCCCAGAGGCCCCATTAGAGTGTGCAGTGTCTTGGGGATGCGGATGTGTCCCGAGAGGGGTCTGTAGCTGAGAGCCTGTGAGGCCGGGTCATTCAAATAGGGTGCTGCTCAGGAGGGGCCCCAATGTCACATCTGGGTAAGTGGAACAAGCTGATCATGGGTGGGTTCTGTGTAAACCAACCCCCTTTCTTACATATTTAGGGGCAAGGAAGGCTTTCAGTGGTAGATTATGATGTGTGTGTGTGTGTATATACAGATATAAATATTGTTATTCTCTCTGCATAGAAGGCTCAAGTGCCAGGTTTTCATATAATTGGACCCTTCTTGTCATGCAGATTTCAGCTGAATATTTTCCTCCTGAGAAAGGCCTTCCTTCACCGCTCCATGGAAGTCAGTCCCTGGTCACTGTCTGTCACAGCTCCCTGTCGTAGGTGCTGGTCATAGCACTCATCACTCTACAGTATTCAAGAAAGTAAGACATCTATTTTGTTGCTTTTCTATCTGAAGTGATTAGAACAGTGCCTGGCATATAGGTGGTACTCAATGAATGAATAAATATTGTGTGAATGTAAAAGGAGAGAGATGAAAAGGGAGAGGAAGAGAGAGGAAGAGGGAAGGGAGGGAGGCGTCCTAGCTTGAGGCTCAGCTATGTCTACCACCGGGATTCACAGGTACATGAGCATACCTGACAGACTGTTAGGTGGACCCATTAGAATTGTATTTTTATGAGAAACTAAGGCATCTCCTGAAAAAAGCAAACAACAACAACAAAACAAAACAATAAACAAATTCTGAAGCAAAAGGAAGTAGGGAAGTACAATTGGTCCCAGTCACAAAGCCCAGGTCATGAAGATGGGCTTAAATGTGATGTAAGCCCAGAATCACATTTGTCAATTTCAGTCTCCTGGAACTCATGGAACATGGATGTTGCTACAAGTAAAATCTGAAATAAATATTCAATATAAAAATTCTATGAAGCATTGAACACAAACAGCCCTTCTTTTGTACTGTATGTAAAATATCCTATGGGAGAGGGAATGGGAGGGGAGAGGCATTCTGGTACAGGGAGGAGAGTCGCGTTGGCAGGGCTCCCTGGGCCCCTGAGGACTCCAGCATAACCAAGGCAGTGGTGCTGGCAGGAGACAGCATCATCCCATCGCGATAGCAGTGCCGGGGGGCCGGCTCCCGGCTGCAGGAGCAGTAAGGCAGAAGCAAGAAATAGCACCAAAGGGTGCTAGAATGGAGAATGAGGAGCATGTAGAAGCAATACAGACTTAAGAGGTCCTTCCCTGGGAAATCCTAGAAATAACCGGGGAAATTTGGAAGAAGAAGTCTACGGGATCCACATGTAGTTTTCATATGGAAGCAAGAACCTGGCAATATGGGTTTGTTAATTTTTACCCATTTTACCTCCAGTCTGAAAATACAGGGGCTTGAGACATGAAAGTGAGGGAGACAGGTATATGCAAAAAAAAAAAAAAAAAATCCTAGTAATGCTAGGAAAAAACAAAAACCAAGAAACTATTTCAAGTATCAATGTTGTTTTTTAAAAAAATAAGAAACTCTGCATTAGAGAGTTTTAGGCAGCCACACATCCACTCTAATTTCCTCCACAAACACCTTGGAGATCCCATTCTGAGGGAGCCAAATAATGAGATTCTTCAACCTAAAGCCACTTGTAAACTACAGAACTCCTCCGAGAGATTCATCAATGCCCCAGGCCTTCCGGAGGCATTTAACTAGCCATCTGGAGGATTCTCCTGTCTCTAGGCAATTATTTCACAGCAAGGAAGAAAAATTTGCCTGAGGTTTTCAACCACAGCCAAATTCACTGGAGTCAATAAATGTGTCAGATGGACTATGTAGGGCTGCCACAGTTGGTTAGGAACAAAACTTTACCCTTGAAGGGACTGCTCTTTTCCTATGCCAGATAGCATGTAGATTTGACCAAAAATATATATTCCAGATGCCAGAGTTCTTTTTTTCAGTCCTTTTTTCAGTTTCACCTCTGAAACTGACTTGCTCAATATTTATTGGTAATGGTAGACTTTTACTAGAAGAGAGATATCAAGAAAAATGCTGACTAGAGATACACTATATTTTAAAACAAATACACATTCCAACTCATTCATCAAACTATTTAAGCCTTTTAACTAAGTAAATATTTGTATCTATTTCATAAGGATGGTCTCAAAATTGATTTTAAATTGCTTCACTGAAAATGTCATTATACTTGAAAAAAGACTGGTTGTGTTGTTTATTTATACATGATACTCAAAACTGAATTTTGAATCTTGGCTTCATCACTTAAGCTGTATCACCAATAGAAAAGTTACTTAATTTTTCTAAGTCTTAGTGTCCTTACTTATAAAACTGACATATAGGATTCAAAGAATGTATAGAGCATAGGCCAAGCACAACAACTCACACCTGTAATCCCAGCACTTTGGGAGACCCAGGTGAGTGATTGCCTGAGGTCAGGAGTTCGAGACCAGCCTGGCCAACATGGTGAAACCTCATCTCTACTAAAAATACAAAAAAATTAGCAGGCGTGGTGGCTGGTGCCTGTAATTCAGCTACTCGGGAGGCTGAGGCAGGAGAATCGCTTGAACCTGGGGGGCAGAGGTTGCAGTGAGCCAAGATCACACCACTGCACTCCAGCCCAGATAAAAAGATTGACACTCCGTCTCAAAAAAAAAAAAAAAAAAAGCATAGTGCTTAGAGAAGTGCCCAGCACATTGTATGCACCAAAAAGTGTTGTCTCTCTCTTTTTGTTTTTTAGATAAATCTTTCTTCTTTCTTATTAAAATAGTATGGTAAATTCTAAATATTATGTATACAGAAATTGGCCAGACCCAGTAAAATACAACAGAGCGGCTGGGCTTGGTGGCTCACGCCTGTAATCCCAGAACTTTGGGAGGCTGAGGCGGGTGGATTACTTGAGGTCAGGAGTTTGAAACCAGCCTGACCAACATGGTGAAACCCCGTCTCTTAAAAAAAAAAAAATACAACAGAACAGGAAGGAAAAGGGCCCTGCCTGTAGCTTAGTCAGGGCCTCACTCCCGAGGCGGGCACTGTGGGTGCTCTGTCCAGATCCACTGGCTTCCCTTTGGCACTTGTGCGTCTCCCCTCCGGCTTCTGTGTGCCACGCCTGTGACTCTTCTTCGCATGCTGTCCTTAGACTACTGGAGCAGCATCATTCAAACTGGCAAAGAGCAGAGAGTGCCTGATAATTTCTTTCCCTCCCCACCACTCTCCCTACCACCACCCACTCCTACCTCCATCCCTTCTGCTGGGACTGCCCATTGTGAGACTAGGAAAGCCCAGCACCCTTGCTTTAGGTCAGGTTAATTCAGAGGCATGATCTATACTTCAGAGCTCCCAAGGGGAATTGAAGCTGCACTTGGTGGAATGTTGCCTGACCTGACGTCTTAGCAATTACTCAGGAAACACTTGCAGAATAAATCACTGTGTACAAATCCTTGCCTTAGGATCTGCTTCTGGGGAACTCAACACAAGACCCACAAGTGGAATTATCAAAGAAAAGTTTCAATATTATATCTACTTCCAGCTGTCATGCAGGCACATAAAGTCAGCCTAGCAGCTTCTAATTCCTCCCACTGAGGCAGAAATCGTTTTAAAAACCAATCTCACTGCAGGGCACAGTGGGGCATTCCTGAAGTCCCAGCTACTTGAGGCTGAGGTGGGAGGATTGCTTGAGCCCAGGAGGTCAAGGCTGCAGTGAGCTGTGAATGTGCCACTGCATTCCAGCCTGGGTGACAAAGGAGACTCTGTCTCATTTCGAAGATAAATAAAAAGCCAATTAAAGTTAGGATGTCAACATATGAATTGTGGGCAGACATAAATTAGCCTATAACATCCATTATTTGTAATGCCAGAAGTGCCGCTTCTAACCAGCCACCTCCCCCTTTGTTTAGCGTACTGTTTGTCCTAAAAAGTGTCTGGTTTCCATATATTAGTTATGCCCATTAACTTCCTTTCTTTGAAAGTAGATAGACCCACAGGTCTTAAAGCGGACTGAAGATGAGTTGAAAGCCGGTGGTGAATGAAGAAATGTCTAGCCATCAAAGTCTCAAGGAAGGAGGCTTTATTCGGGCGTTCCGTTGCATGAGCTGTCTACCAGAGAAGGATGTGGCAGGACCCTGCACTCTAGTGATCATCAACTCATCCACCCTTTGATATGTTTCAGTGTATCCATTGGCAATATATGTAATTGTTAGCCTAGATTTGTTCTAATACACACTAGTTTCCAGAAGCTGAAGAATAAGGTAATACACTATAGTTACAGAAAATCAGAACCCCCAGGAGAACTCATCAACTATGAGGAGTGAGGGCCAAACCAAAGAGGTGGGCTTTGGCTTATTTTCCCCTTAGCTTTGTTGAAGTATATTTGACAAATGAAAATTGTAGTCTGGGTGCAGTAGCTCACACCTGTAAACACAGCATTTTGGGAGGCCAGGGCTTGAGCCCAAGAGTTCAGGACCAGCACAGACAACACAGTGAGACCCCATCTCTACAAAAATAAAAGAAATTAATCAGGTATGGTGGCACGTGCATGTAGTCCCAAGCTACTTGGGAGGCTGAGGTGGGAGGATCACCTGAGTCCAAGGTTGAGGCAGCAGTGAGCCATGATCACACCACTGCACTGCACCCTGGGTGACGGAGTGAGGCTTTATCTCAAAAAAAAAAAAAAAAGTAGGCCGGGCGCGGTGGCTCAAGCCTGTAATCCCAGCACTTTGGGAGGCCAAGGCGGGTAGATCACAAGGTCAAGAGATCGAGACCATCCTGGCCAACATGGTGATGGTGAAACTCAGTCTCTACTAAAAATACAAAAATTAGCTGGGCGTGGTGGTTGCACACCTGTAGTCCCAGCTACTCGGGAGGCTGAGGCAGGAGAATTGCTTGAACCCGGGAGGCGGAGGTTGCAGTGAGCCAGGATTGTGCCACTGCACTCCAGCCTGGAGCCTGGCGACAGAGTGAGACTCTTGTCTCAAAAAAAAAAAACAAAATACAAAGTATTAAAGAAAAACACATTAAAAAGTTGTATACATTTAAGGTATACAACATCATCATGTTGTATATGATATACATATACATTATGAAATAAGCACAATCAAGTTAATTGGCATATCCCTCATCTCACATAATTAACATTTTTATGTGTGGAAGCACAATCAAGCTAATTAGCATATCCCTCATCTCACATAATTAACATTTTTATGTGTGGAAGAACACTTAAGATCTATTGTCTTTGCACATTTCAAGTAGTATACCAGATAGTGTTATTGATCATAGTCACCACAATATATGTTACATCCCCAGAACTCACTCATCTGATAATTGAAAAACCCAGACACAGTGAGATCAATACTGTAAGATCTCCCTTATATGTAGAGTCTTTAAAAAAAAAGAGGGAGGCAAGAGAGAGAGAGACAGAGGCAAGAGAGACAGAGAGATTGACTTCTTAAATGATTTCTGCCCCAGTGGGAGGTTTAAGATGCTGCTAAGCTGGCCTGACTGCAGAACAGCAGGAGATGCAATATTGAAATTTCTCTGAGTAATTCTGCTTGCGGCACAATTTACTCTCTCTTACCAGGAGTTGGTTGTGATTTGTACACAGATTCTTTGAGTCTTTACACAGAAAAGATATTTAAAAGTTGAGTCCCATGGTTCATGCCTGTAATCCCAGCACTTTGGGAGGCTGAGGCAGGAGGAATGAGTTAGAGACCAGCCTGGGCAACACAATAAGATCTCATCACTATTGGAAAAGAAGGAAAGGAGGAAAGGAACAAAGGAAGGAAGGAAGGAAGGGAGGAAGGAAGGAAGGAAGGCAGGCAGGCAGGCAGGCGGGCTATTTAAATAAAGCAATTTCTCCTCCATGGTGATTTCACAGTCTAGCCATGAGGGAAAAAATCTTTCATAAAACTGGCCAACCTAAGCTCAAAATCCTTTCAACACTCTAGACAATTCTTCATGTCCTTCACATACAATTAAATTATTTTTGTCACTCTCAACCGGAGCAAGACCCTCTTAGATTAGAAGTCAATAAAATTATCACTCATTGTCTTCCGCTTGACTCTACAAACTCTGGCAAATACCTCTGGAATGATATCAAGGGCTACTTACTGCATCAAACTAAGTTTTGTTTTTCTGTTTCTCAGCTCTCAGTTATGTAGATGCATAACCATTAAGTAAACAGGTATAAATATCTCATGTACATTAGTCAGAAGCAATGTTTAAAAAAATCAACACCACCGAAATACATTAGGCAGTCAATGGGGTTCTTCCCCTAAAGAATTCAGGGAATTCATTGCTGCCCCTCCAAATTATCAGATTTCATTAAAGTGAAAATTAAAGTAGTGTACATCTGAGGTTGCTGGGTTTTGTTGTTGCTCCTGTTGAACTGTGCTAATCCTTCTGTAATTTAAGGATTGAGCCATAGAACAATGAAATGAAACTGGATTCACCCTGTTTCTAATTTTCCAGGGACGACTTTCATATTTTCACACTCCTGACAGGCTAAATTTCTCCACTGACCTTAATTCTAGACAACCGCAGAACAAAATGGTCTTTTTCTTTTTTTTAACTTCAAAATACTCCCACTTGCCTTTAATACCAACAATTGTGTTTAGATGGCCAAGTGTCTGACTCCATCTCATCAAAAGGTTGCTGCCGGCACCGTCTAGTTTGGACTATAAGTTTTTTAGTCAGCAACTTTCACAGATTTTGTTTGTTTGTTTATTTATGGACAGTTACTGAGGTCAAACAGCACCATCTCTTAGTACTCAGAGGTTTTTGTTTCATTACAGGGTAAAATGTCTTAAGTCACTGTGAATTACAATAAATAGCAGACTCATGAAAGAAAACTACCCCCTGCTGTGAACAACTAAGAGAGAAGTTAACCATCACCAAGTAACAATTTTGCAGGAAGTTATGTCACTGATACAGAAGTTATTGGTTAACTGGAGTCCAGTTTCTGGAATTAATATAAAGAACTACTTTCATAAACTCTGATGTCAAAGTTTAAAAATTTAATTTAAAAAAATTGTACCAGTTGATAAGACTGTGAGCAGAAGAGGAGGTAGTATTCCTAAGGCTAGACGCCTTAATATTTTCTACTCACATATATTGGGTTCCACCTTAACCATAAAAACTATGGAAGATTCAGTAATTGCCCAACATAGCATTTTTCGACCTCTCAGTTTTGGAATCTTTTTTATCATTTCCCAGTGATATTTTCATATAATACAATGAAGCCATACTGGGTGTAGATTTTGAAAGCACATTTTGAAGGATCTTTATGAATGAATAAAAAGGTTTTAGGAACATTTAACTTAAAAATGCAGTAAAATGTTACTCAGCACACCCTGAACCCTGACTAACGTAACTTTTCAACCATGATCCACTCAATTTCAATCTGAGGAAGACAACCGCAAAATTAGTATCAGAAATTTATTCAAACCAGAGGAGGAGAAGAGAAAGGGAGAAACAATCACCACACTTCATTTATTCCAAGATGCACATTTTTTCCCACATCTTTAAATCTCTGAAATCAGGATGTGCCCTACGGTCAATGAAGTCTTACAATTAATTGTCCTAGTCAGGTAGTGGGTACAGCATGCATTGCACGAGCAAATCAGAACGTGGTCATACTGTTCACATTGTCACCACTTTAGCTGAGATGTGCGCACGGTTATTCTCTCAAATGTTAACTTTAATTGACTTTTACAAATATATTGTTTAAGATTACAACATGATTTAGCATGGAAATAAAGTTTTAGGATGGCCAGGTGTGGTGGCTCGCCCCTATAATCCCAGCACTTTGGGAGGCCGAGGTGGGTAGATCACCTGAGGTTGTAAGTTTGAGGCCAGCCTGACCAACATGGAGAAACCCCATCTCTACTATAAATACAAAATTAGCTGGGCATGGTGGCGCATACCTGTAATCTCAGCTACTTGGGAGGCTGAGGCAGGAGAATCTCTTGAACCTGGGAGTGGGAGGTTGCAGTGAGCCTAGATCGAGTTATTGCACTCCAGCCTTGGCAACAAGAATGAAATTCCACCTAAAAAAAAAAAAGTTTTATGAATGCCTTAACTAAAATTCTGCTTGCATTTCTACATTAATGTAAGAGAATGTTGTATTATACAAATATATGCCCAAAAAAGAGAAATAAGAAAAAAAATCAGTATCTAATAAGTCTAAAAGAATACTTGGCCAGGTGCAGTGATTCATACCTGTAAATCCAATGCTTTTGGGAGGCTGATGTGGGAGGCTCGCTTGAGGCCAAGAGTTTGTGGCCAGACTGAGTAACACAGTGAGACCCCGTCTCTACAAAAAATTTAAAAATTAGCCAAGCGTGATGCTGTGCACCTGTAGTCCTAGCTACTCTGAGGTGTGAGGGTCATTTGAACCCAGGAGTTCAAAGTGACAGTGAGCTAGGATTGCACAACTGCACTCTAGCCAGGGTGACAGAATAAAACCCTGTCTCTTAAAAAAAAGAATACTTTCAGTAAGTATAACATTTTTGAAAATCTATGTCATAAGAAGACATTGTGTCATCATTTAAACAGAAAATATTTTCTTTGTGAAGGGTACATAAAATGGCACATCTTGTAATCACAATTACCTTAGATTGGAAGTAGTAGTCATCCCAACCTATAGATCATAAATCTCTCCTACAGCTTTATGTATACAACTGGATTCTGACACCTCTTGGCCTTTCCTTAAGTCTATGCTCCACCTGGCGCAGTGGCTCACACCTGTAATCATAACACTTTGAGAGGTTGAGGCAGGTGGATCTCTTGAGGTCAGGAGTTTGAGACCAGCTTGGCTAACATGGTGAAACCCCATCTCTACTAAAATAAAAAATTTGCTGTGCGTGGTGGTGCATACCTGTAATCCCAGCTACTTAGGAGGCTGAGGCAGCAGAACTGCTTGAACTTGAGAGGCAGAGGTTGCAGTGAGCCAAGATCATCATGCCACTGCACTCCAGCCTGGGGAACAGAGCCAGACTCTGTCTCAAAAAAAAAAAAAGTCCAGTTGCCATCAACATTTCTTCACCTTCAAAAATCACAAAGTTTCCCAGTAGAGGAAGAAGCAAAGCTGGTAGCTGTCTTCTTAGGATCTAGCCACCTTCCTTCACAGATATTCTTCAATTTATAACGGGGTTATGTCCTGATAAACCCATTGTAAATGCAAAATATTGTAAGTGAAAATGCACTCAATACACCTAACCTAGCAAACATCACAGCTTAGCCTAGCTTGAACACATTCAGAAGATTTATATTAGTCTATAGTTAGACAAAATTATCTCACATCTTTATAACAAAGCATTGAATACCTCATGTAATTTACTGAATACTGTGCTGAAAGTGAAAAACAGAATGGTTGTGTGGGTACTTTTTTTTTTTTTTTTTGACACAGAGTCTCACTCTGTCACCCCGACGGGAGTGCAATGGCACGATCTCGGCTCACTGCAACCTCCGCCTCCTGGGTTCAAGCAATTCTCCTGCCTCAGTCTCCTAACTGGGATTACAGGGGCAGTCCACCACACCCGGCTTTTTGTATTTTTAGTAGAGATGGGGTTTCATCATGTTTTTCAGGCTGGTCTCGAATTCCTGACCTCATGATCCACCTGCCTCGGCTTCCCAAAGTGCCAGGATTACAGGCGTCAGCCACCATGCCCAGCTTATTATTATTATTTGCTTGTTTGTTTGAGATGGAGTCTTGCTCTGTTGCTCAGGCTGGAGTGTAATGGCACGATCTCGGCTCACTGCAACCTTCACCTCCCAGGTTCAAGCAATTCTTCTGCCTCAGCCTCATGAGTAGCTGGGATTACAGGTGCATGCCACCACATCTAGCTAATTTTTGCGTTTTTTGTAGAGATGGGGTTTTCCCCGTGTTGCCCAGGCTGGTCTCATACTCCTGACCTCAACTGATCCACCCTCCTCAGCCTCCCAAAGTGCTAGGATGACATACATGAGCCACTGTACCTAGCCCAACTGTTAATTCTGTTGGATATTTATGTGGCAATCTCAAATTCAACAAGCTCAAATGGAACTCCCAATCTAAGCCGTCACTTCCTCCAGGGTTCCCTGATTCAGCACATGACATCATAATTCAGCATCTTGTTCCTGCTAGAATGATACAATAGGTTTCATCTTTATCTTCCGTTATGAACTGAATTGTGTTCCCCTATAAAATCTATATGGTGAAACCTGAACCCCCAGTATCTCAGAATGTCACTGAATTTGGAGAAAGGCCTTTAAAGAGGTAAAAGCCTTATCTCCAGGTGGGGTTAACTCTATTAGGGTGAGCCCTAATGCAATCTAATGGGTGCCTTTAAAAGAAGAGGAGATTAAGACACCAAGAGATACCAGGGATGTATGCACAGAGGAAAGCCCGTGTGAGGACACAGAATATTGACATCTACGAGCCAAGAAAAGAGGTCTCAAATGAAACCAACCCTCGATTTTGTAACCTTGATCTTGCACTACTAATTCCCAGAGCTGTGAGAAAATTAATTTCTGTTGTTTATGCTACCCAGTGTGTGATATTGTGTTATGGCAGCCCTAGCAACCTAATACACCTTCTTCCTCTAATTAATCATCAAGTCCTACTTACTCTACTTCCCAACTATCTCTTTAGTCTAACTTCACCATATCCATTGCACCTGCCCTAGCCCAAGCCCCTGTCAAGTATTTTACGGATGCCTGCTGCATGTAGCCTTCCAAAGGTCTCTCTGCTTTCACTCTCCCCTCTCTATAATCCAGCCTCCAAAAGAAGGCCAGAGCAATCATTTAAAAATGAAAGTAGAATCTCGCTGGACACAGTGGCTCACGCCTGTAATCCCAAAGTGCTGACTTTGGGAGACTGAGGCAGGCAGATCACGAGTTCAAGAGATCAAGACCATCCTGTACAACATGGTGAAAACCCCTCTCTACTAAAAATACAAAAAGTAGCTGGGCGTGGTGGTGCACACCTGTGGTCCCAGCTACTCGGGAGGCTGAGGCAGGAGAATCGCTTAAACCCAGAAGGCAGAGGTTGCAGTGAGTGGAGACCATGCCACTGCCCTCCAGCCTGGCAATGGAGCAAGACTCTGTCTAAAAAAAAAAAAAAAAAAAAAAAATGAAAGTAGAATCTTTCCCCCTGGTTTAAAACCCTTCAAGAGCTCCCCCTGTCTCAAAGAGTGAAATTAAATCTCCTTGCCATAGCTGACAAAGCATGAGACCAGCATGAAGCAGTCCCTGCCTACCCCGCTGGCCTCGTCTAGCATCACTCTGGCTCCTCACCCACCCTGCTCCGGGCACAGCTACCCTGATAGTTCTTCCAATATACCAAAATCACTAGTCTGCCCACACATTTTCCCCCATGGCTGGAAATTTTTCTTAGTTCCTCCTCTTCATCTGGCTCAGTGTGCCTCACACTATGCATTAGATTCCCATCCAGAACTGCTTCATCTCAGAAATGCTATAGTCTGAATATCCTACTCTGACCATAGCCTCCTTAAGGCTTTACACCCATGACAATTATATTATGCCAGCAGACTCCTCCTGGCTGCTCTTCCTTCTCTACCCAACCAAGACAGCATAACTGATCATCTGAAACCACTGTGACTAGGACTTGGAACAGGCAGGACTCATGGGGTGTAATCTTAGAAGCCACTTTATTTTTGTCGCTTGCAGTCCCTTTAATCTTGCTGAGTGGGGCTAGTCCTTCTCCTGCCTCCTGGTAACTTGGGCAGGTTCCATGACTTTTCTGATCCCTCAGTCCTATGTTGTACTCTAGTAACTCAGTACCTAAGTTACTCAACTCACTAACTTAAAATGTCCAGTCCATATGATAATTTCAATTCAGTAATTTACAATGTAAGACCCAATATACTAATCAACACTTCAATCCTCATTCAAAAAAAGACTTGGCCCTTCTTTCCTTCTTGGGCTTGGAGAAATTTTGGTGTAGGTAGAGACCCTGTGCCAGCTCCCTGATCCCTTGCTGCTACCTTTCTGACTCCATGGCTGCTGTGTCTGACTCTGGGGCTGGAGTAGTAAGGCAAAGATGAACCCGAAGCTTTCATTGCAAGAGGACATCATGCTCTCCAGGCGGGGCAGATTTACTTTGTTTTTGAGACAAAGTTTCACTCTTTTTGCTCAGGCTGGCATGCAGTGGGACGATCTTGGCCCAGTGCAACCTCTACCTCCTGGGCTCAAGCAATTCTTCTGCCTCAGCCTCCCGATAGCTGGGATTACAGGCATGCGCTACCACACCCAGCTAATTTTGTATTTTTAGTAGAGATGGGTTTCACCATGTTGGCCAGCCTCATCGTGAACTCCTGACCTCAGGTGATCTGCTCTCCTCAGCCTCCCAATGTGCTGTGATTACAGGTGTGAGCCACCGTGCCCAGCTGGGGCAGATTTTAAAGCTGACTCTCCTTGTCCGCAGGTTCACATTGTAAAATGTTCTCCCGAGGACTTCTCTTCCACCCCCACCCCAGGCCTGTCTGGTTGCCATTCCCTTGATAAGGGCAGTGCCCCGCCGGCTCACTTTGAGTTCTGCCTCCTCTTGCCTCTAAAGCCAGATTCCTCGCTGCCTCATATACTGCTCTTTTGGGAAGGATTCTTTTTTAAACAATCCCAGGCTAATATTGTTTTCACATCTGCACTTCGGGTTTTATGCATCTTTAGAGGAAACACAGTTACTTCCCTGGCGCAAAGCATCTACTGCTTGCTCAAGTGTGAGTCTATAAACTCTTCAAGCTCCTACAGTGGTCTTAAGGAGCACCTCTCACTAGGCTTGAAATTAGTGGGCAAGCACCTCCCTCTACCCCTTCCTCCTGATAGTGGACAATGGGGAAGTGGGAATCAAGAAACATAGCTTTTTAGCTCAATGTGCCATGGCACCAAAAAGGTAAGGAAAGAGATTAAGAAATGTTGAGGCGAGATTGTTATTATATAGATGCAGGCATCTTCTGAGATTCTGCTGTGGCCTGGGATGACAGGGAAGACAGTGATCCAGGTGTGGTAGCCTGCTGGGTTCTTCCTGCCTGCTGCACAGACATCATCAATTCACTGAGACCGAGGTATTGCAGTCAAACAAGAGTTTAACTGATGCAAGGTCAGCCATACCAGAGATGAGGTTATTACTCAGACCAGTCTCCCGGAAGACTCAGAGGCAAGGGTTTTTATGGACAATGTGGTGGGCAGGGGGCTAGGGAACAGGTGTTGCTGATTGGTTGGGGATAAAATCATAGGGGTGGAAAACAGTCCTCGTGCACTGAGTTCTCCACTGGGTGGGACCACAGGACAGGTTGAGTCATGAGTCACGACTTTGGGTGGGGTCAGTCTGAAAAACTACTCAAAGGACCAATCTTAGCTTTTACAATGGTGATGTTATCTATAGGAGCAATTGAGAAGGCACAAATCTTGTGACCTCTGATCACATGACTCCTGAACAGTAAGGGATTATAGAAACTATGCCCACATTTTAACAGACTCAGGTTCCTTCCATAATCCTAATTTTGGGCCTTTTATTAGTCTTCCGAAGGTGGTTTCAGCCCCCAAACAAGCAGGAAGGGGATAGTTTTAGGGTGGGACTATTATCCTTGCTTCAAAGTTAAACTATAAACCAAATTCCTCCATGGTTAGTTTGGCCTATACCTAACAATGACCAAGGACAGCTTGGAGGTCAGAAGCAAAATGGAGTCAACTATGTCAGATATCTCTTACTGTCATAATCTTTGCAAAGGTGATTTCACAGGTCCCTTTCCTTGCTACTCTATTAAAGCTGTTCCTATGAAAATCACCAATAATTCCACAGTGCCATGTCCAATATAGACAATTCTTTTTTTTTTTTTTTTTTTTTTTGAGACGGAGTTTCGCTCTTGATACCCAGGCTGGAGCGCAATGGCGCGATCTCGGCTCACCGCAATCTCCACCTCCTGGGTTCAGGCAATTCTCCTGCCTCAGCCTCCTGAGTAGCTGGGATTACAGGCACGCGCCACCGTGCCCAGCTAATTTTTTGTATTAGTAGAGACGGGGTTTCACCATGTTGACCAGGATGGTCTCGATCTCTTGACCTCGTGATCCACCCGCCTCGGCCTCCCAAAGTGCTGGGATTACAGGCTTGAGCCACCGCGCCCGGCCAACAATTCTTATTTCTCATCTTACCCATCAGTAAAATTTGACGTAGAATGAGGAGCACAGACACACAAGATTTATATTTTATATTTAATAAAATGTAAGATAGCATCAATTTTAAGGTAGCATTATTTTATGTACCACCAAGCAAGAAAAAAACACTGATAAACTATGCTTTCTAAATACGTAGATTGAAAGACATACCTCTATTCCAGTCTTTAAAATATATAAAAAAAAGTTAGCCTTAGGTTAAATACAGTATGTTTGCATATTGTTAAAATATAAGTTAATAAATTTGTTCTCCCTTCCACAGTAGTAATACAAGGCAGACACAAGTTCAATAGAGTTTCTTTCAGTGTCTATGTGTGGACATGAAGCTAAGGAGACAAAGATAGAAGCATTTATTCTGCAGGGTACTGGAACTGGGGATGGAGTAGGAAGGCAGTGCACAAAGAGAATGCTTCACATAAGAGAGGATGTTTGACCTGAGCATTGAAGGCAGAGGAAGACTTTAATTGTTGCTTCCAGGGGGCTGAAGTCTGGAAAATCCCTGGGTATAGAGAACATGGCTGGTAGATTTTTCATTTTACTAAAGCTTTAATGATGAGATAAATTTTTCACACATATTACATGCCTTCAGAGACATTTCTTTGAGAAAATATGTGATAACTCTCTCTTTTAAAACAAAAAATTTGCACCCAGCACAATGAGACAGCTCTAAGATAACTTTTGCAAAGTCTAAGGAAAATTCTGGAACCTGTCCAGACATAGGCGTTGCAATATGTGGCAAGGATTTGTCTGAGAAGGGTGGAAGCCACTGGGGGACTTTGAGCAGAGAGGTAATGAGCAGAGGTATGTTTATGTTTAAATGGGTCACTCTGGCTGTGTGGGAAAGAGACTATAGAGAGACAGTTGTGGAAACAGAGAGATGGCGGTGATGGTTTGGGCTAAGTTGGGGGTGGTGGAGAGCAGAAGATGGGTTGGGCTTGGTACCATATATTGAAGTCTGAGTTGACAACATTTGCAGATGGGATATAAGAGGAAGAGAGGCATAGATGTTGGCTCCAAAATTTGTAGCCCGAATGGCAGAGCGATGGTGGTGCTATTTACTGACAGGGAATTTTGGAAAGGAGCAGTTTTTAATTGAAAACAGACTATGGCATGACATTTGGTTTTGGATGTTAAATTTGAGAGATTTTTCTAGACAGATATCTGAGTATAGATGTCAAGTAAGCATTCTGGAATTCAGGGAAGGTGTTGGAGGTACGTATTTACATTTGAGACTGTATAGAATATTTCAAGCCACAAGATTGGATAAGATCTCCCAAGAAGGCTGGGCATGGTGGCTTACACCTATAATCCTAGCACTTTGGGAGGCCGAGGTGGGTGGATCACCTGAGCTCAGGAGTTCGAGACCAGCCCGACCAACATGTCGAAACCCTCATGTCAATCTCTACTAAAAATACAAAAATTAGTGGGGTGTGGTGGCAGGTGCCTGTAATCCCAGCTATTCATGAGGCTGAGACAGGAGAATCGCTTGACCCCAGGGGGCAGAGTTGTAGTGAGCCAAGATCTTTATAGCAAAAGTTAAATACATGACTTTTATTTAACATTAATAAAAGTCGGTTATTTTTGCCACTGTTGGGGCTCAAACAATAATACCCCAAAATATGGTGTTTTGGTACGCTGATTCTTTGGTGTTTGTTTGTTGGTTTGTTTGAAGATGGAGTCTCTGTCATCCAGGCTGGAGTATACTGACACGATCTGGGTTAACTGCAATCTCCACCTCCCGGGTTCCAGCAAATCTTCTGCCTCAGCCTCCCAAGTAGCTGGCTAATTTTTGTATTTTTAGTAGAGACAGGTTTCGCCATGTTGGCCAGCCTGGTCCTGAAATCCTAATCTCAAGTGATGCACACGCCTTGGCCTCCCAATGTACTGGGATTACAATCATGAGCCACCACGCCTAGCAGCATGCTGAGTCTTTGAATTTAAGGAAACTAAAAGGGTCTCAGAAATAAGCCTGAAAATCAAGGTCTTTCTCTCTCTCACCTTCCCCCTTCCTTTTGTTTCTCTAATACTCTTACTTTTTCGAAGTACCTGGAGGGCCTTGCTTTTCCTAACCCCACTCCCCGCACAGCTAGATAAGGAATTTCCTTATCTGACAGAGGAAACTTCTTTTCCAAAGAAATGCAATTGTCTTAAAACCCCCTCCCTAGGAATCGCTTTAAATAACCAGAAGAGATTACCTACCCAGAGAAGAGAAAAAACTGAGTCATCACCACACTGATTTTTCATCGATACTTCTGAGGGTAGCTCCGAGAGATTACCTGGAAACTTTGCCTGTATAATAGGACAATTTTTGTTCAGAGTTAAGTTTCACAGCTTGTCCACACACTATTGTGTGTATTTCTGTCCCACTGAATGTCCAAGGAGAATCATTTGCAAACCACTGGTTTTCGGACCCATTCATACCCATCTCCCTCTACTCAACCAAGAAGGGTACACAAGCATCTGGACCTTACTGAGTTGTTGGGTAATCATCTGGACCTTATTCAGTTATTGGGTAATCACTCTTCTGTGATTTTTCCCTATGCACATTAAGTAAACTTCGTATGCTTTTTCTTCTACCAATCTGTCTACTCTTAGTTCATTCTAGAAACCTTCAGAGGGCGAAAGTGGGCGTCTTACCTCTTGCTCCCTACACCGCGTTAAATTTAAATATAAATTATTTGGGAATGGGTAAGCTGCTCATTTCCAAACTGCAATTTTCATATGTATGAAAATTCTCCACAAACTGCGATGCCATGGCACTCCAAGAGCCCAAGAACCTGGGTAGGACAGCTCACCTAGTGCGGATAAACGTGCTCTACCCATCTCCCAGCCCGCCTGCCCCCTCACTTAGGTACAGGTACAGGTGCAGGTACAGGTGCAGGTACAGGTACAGGTACAGGGAGGAAGGCCAACGTCTATTGGCCACGGACTTGAGAGGCACGCCCACAGGCACCTTCCGAGCATGCGTGGGGAAGTAGCACGCAGGCGCGGCACGCCCCGCGCATGCCTGGTGCAAAGCGTCTTCAGGTCGGGCGGTAGATCCGCGCGAGTGCTGCGGTCACGGCAGCCACCGTCCGGCATGAAGGCCTGGGATCTGGCTGCTGCCTGCACCTCGCTCCGGCACCATGGAATGCCTGCGGAGTTTGCCCTGCCTCCTGCCTCGCGCGATGGGACTTCCCCGGCGGAAGCTGTGTGCCCTGGCCTTGGACTTGACCTCCGTGGCTCGTCCCGTTGCTGCGTGCTGCCGCGCCGCCGACCTGGTTGGAAAGAGCCGGGCGGCGCAGCTTTGCGGGCCCAGCAGGCTCCGTGTGGCAGGTACTTGCCCCTCGACGCCCACAGCCTTGGGACGCTGCTCTTGCCCCAACTGCCCTGCGCGGCTCGGCTGTTGCTCCGCGTGTCCTGTGAGCTTGCACAGGCCGGCGGGCCTAGCTGCGTCCCACCTGCCCAGAATACGACCTTGCTCTGTGCGCTGTGCCCTGCCGGGATCTGAGCGGCCAGCTCTCCGCCTTCTCCCCCACAGCCCTTGCTGCAGATTTTGCAACCATGGGAACAACCCAGGAATCGTTTACAGGAGGTGCTCACGTTAGTTAACACCCCGCTTAAGTGCTCTTTAAGAGGTTTTTTGTTGTGTTTCTGAGACAGGCTCTCACTATGTTGCCCAGGCTGAACTCGAACTCCTGGCCTCAAGCCATTTTTCTGCATTAGCCTCCCAAAGCGCGGGGATTACAGGCGTGAGCCACGACACCTGACTGAGAGGTGTTTTTAAACAAGGAAGTCATAAGTATTCGTTTCTCTTCCCTGTCTTCTGTTTCGTCCTTATGGACACATTTATACAGTTATTCAGTTGCAGAGATTGAGGACGCACCTAAAAGTGAGGCTGAAGACTGAGTTGCTTCTGAGAACGACTTGACTTTATTTTCCAATACAGTACTGTATAAGTAAACAGCCAGGGAGATCAGATTGAGGGGAAAAAAAAGGAATTTTAGTTGCTGTTTATTTTTTCACCAAATGTTGAAGCATGGTGAAAAGTTAAGATTTTCACGAATGTGAGTGCAACTATTTGAGGAATAAAAGGTGTGGAAATGAGTGACTTTATCAAGAATATAGCAGTGTTCTCAAATTATGTCTTCTCACTTGTGCTCTCTAAAGCCTCCTACAGTAACTCCTCCTCACCACCTCCTTACCCACTTAATAGAGAGTCTTTCTAAATTGGGTTACATGCCCTGCACCCTCCATTGATAATACTTGGGAATCCAGTTTCAGCAAGTTGGAGGAATCTTTTAGGACAAGCATTGACATTCAGAGTCTCAATCCTGGTAAAACCCTATCTAATTTGTGACATTGAAACATTAAAAGGCATTTGTAATCAGCAAATGCCTTTACGTTTATTCATCTTACCCTTATAGTGATAGTTTGTATTTTGTAAAAGGGAAATGAAACTTCAGATATTAACAAATTACAAGAATTATTACATGTATATAGTGGAAAAATTTTAGAAGTAAGGACTTTTTCTACAGTCTCTGGAGTCATCGTAATTAATTTGGAAGCATAAAACAGCGTCCTCTGTCAGTCATTAAATGTACTTGATTATACTTCAGAGCTCACTTCGATTTAGTCTAATCACGTTTTAAATAGACTAATTTGCAAATAAAGATTTGTCCTCATTCCAGCTCAGTGGGGTATTTCATAAGTATTCACTATAAAGAATATCTGCGGAGAAGAAGGAAGATGCATAGGTTTCATAATTTATAAGCCAGTCAAATAATTCTGATACTGGAATGCTTGAAAGAGGTGGTACTTAGGACCGGTGTTTTCTAAAATGTATCTACTAACAAATGTGCATGAAGAGCCTTTTAAATTATGCAAAAAGGAGGACCAGACATTTTCTTAAGTCTCAGAACAGGATCTTGCACATTCCTTTATCCAACTCGGAGATATCAATAATAATTAGAAAGTTAAAAGGGTGATTGGAATCCATCAGTTATTTTAAAGCCTCTCCTAAGCCTTTACTTTTGAAAGTCATTCCCTGCCAAACCTAAGGTAATCACCAACAAATATTAAAATTAACAACAGTATTTCTTCTTTTCTTAATAGGAAAAAGATTTAAAAATAATTTAACAATCTGAAGGCCTCCACGTAGTATGAGAGTTGTGTTTTAGCTCTGTGTGAAAACCAGTCATATGACCACAAGGAATTCTCTTAATTTATTCTTCAGGTGACGTGCACCGGTTTAGAACTTCTGACGCCTCTCAAGCCACTTTAGCCAGTGTAGCCCCAGTATTTACTGTGGTGAGTATGTACGGTACCTTGGAAATCATACAGAAAGTGCTTCCCATACTTATTAACAGCTTGGACTGTTGGCTAATTTACTTATTTTGAGTTTTATAATGAATCATTATAGCTACTTGTCATGGCTGCTGTGCCTGGCCAGTGACCTGAGTGCCTACTACATTTGCTTAATAACAATCTTGAACCTTGGCTAACGACTACAGCTCCCCTTTTAATACTAGAACAGATCAGTCACGATTTAGAGCCGTAAAGAGGCTCGAATCTGTGGTTTGCAAGATAATATGCAGGCAGAAGCATCTTGAAGGCAGCAGAGTGTAGTGTTTAAAAGTGAATGCTTTGAAAGGTCAGGAAATCTGTAACTTTTCTCTGAAATGGTTTGGGTGGCAGCGGGAAGATAATATGTATCACACACAGGTGTTTTTAGAGAAAGAGAAGGCTATGGGGCAAAATGTTAACAAAGCTGACTCTAGGCGAAGGCTGTATAGGAATTGACTAATTTCCTTTATACTTGCAACTTCTTTGTAGGCTTTTACTTAAAAAAAAAGCTTGATAAAAACTTGTACCTATTTTGAGCCAGACTTTCTAAATTCCAATCTCACTCTGCCTTGTATTGACTAGGTGGTCTTGGACAAGTTAGGATAACATCTTTACACTTTAGTTTTCTCATCTGAAAATGAGCATAACCTACCTTATAGAACTGTTATGAGGATTAAATTAACTCATATATATATAAAGCCCTTAAAGTAGTACCTCACATATACTAAGCCTCAAATATATGTCATTAGGAGAAAGCAAGATAAAATATATATGGTGAGTTTTTATTGTGTGATTAACTTAGCATGCATGTTTCCGTGGTAATAACCCAAGACCTATATTGTACTTGCAATTATATGTTAGAGTATCTTTCTGAAATATGTATATGATAGTAAGTAGTATAGCTCAGCACATAGTGATTCGTTAAATATTTCACAACTTCATGCTTGACTGTGGATAAACATCACAGAAAGAGATTCCCCTACTTTACAGGAAATAGGTGCATTATCTGTATCAAATCCTCCTTCAACAAACTATCAGAAAAGGTTCTGTAAATCATTCTTTTTTTTTTTTTTTTTTTTGGAGAGAGAGTCTTGCTATGTTGACCAGTCTGGAGTATGGTGGCACAATCTCAGCTCACCACAAACTCCACCTCCTGGGTTCAAGCCAATTCTCCTGCCTCAGCCTCCTGAGTAGCTGGGATTGCAGGCGTGTGCCACCACACCCGGATGATTTTTGTATTTTTAGTAGAGATAGGGTTTCACCATGTTGGCCAGGCTGGTCTCAAATTCCTGACCTCAGGTGATCTGCCAACCTTGGCCTCTCAAAGTGCTGAGATTATAGGCATCATCATGCCCAGCCAAGTTTCTATAAATCTTTGTTGATTTTGCAACACCCACCAAAGAGATTTTAGCCTCATGCAGACATTTAGATTCACAAGACAGGCCATACTTGGTCCCAGTCTCCTCAGAAGGATAAAGGACAGGAGAAACAGCAGGGTAGTGTTAGGTGTTTCCTCTCCAAAGAAGTCTTTGCAGCCATCCAGGGGCTTCTTGGTCCTCTGAGTGATCACCCAGTTACAAGGAGGTAAGATTCTCAAAGGTGGCTGTGAGATTCACCTTGGCTTGAATTCCCATGCCCGACAGTGCCAGTATCTCCTATAACCATCTCAGAGGCACAGCTTATTCTGATCATGGCAACTAGAACCACCACGATCTAAAGGAAAGGGCAGAGAGAGATACTGCTTCCGCCTGATGTCTGTAATTTGTTCGTCTTCCCAGTCTAGTGCAGTCTACCAGTCAGTGGTCATTTTTACCATAAGGAATGTTTCCTAGTAACACAACTAATGATACTCCTTTATCAAATTTCTTTTTTTTTTTAATTTTTAAAAATTATTTTTATTTTATTTTTTCTTTTTTTACCACTATAGTAATGAGGACCTTTATCAAATTTCTAGAGGAACCAAGATAGAAAGTTAAGCCCAGGTCTGATTTTTCCTAACAAAGGAAAAAAGGATTTATTTTTTAAACCCTTAACTTATAACTGGATTTAATTTTAAAAAGGTCAGTAATGGTTTCTTTTTGCATTTCAACATTTTGGGGCTATTACTCACAGTACCATATAAGTAGCATACTAATTTGAAAGAAAATAATAATTTCTTTTATTCTCTATCTTCAGACAAAATTTGACAAACAGGGAAATGTTACGTCTTTTGGTGAGTATCTGATTAGTATTCTAAATCATTTTTTTAAACACTTAGTGAGTGAATCTGATGGAAATCAAGAAATTGTAGTTTTTGAGTAGAATATTCTTTGCATATGCAGGTGTGTTGAAGGAGGTCTTTCTTCAGCATTTGTCCATCACTCTTAATTGGAGCTGGCAATACTCGTACTGTGCGTATTCTCCCAGAATTGTTTTCTTCTAGCAGGAGCCA
Organism: Aotus nancymaae; assembly: GCF_030222135.1. Classification (NCBI taxonomy): domain Eukaryota; kingdom Metazoa; phylum Chordata; class Mammalia; order Primates; family Aotidae; genus Aotus; species Aotus nancymaae. The sequence continues at coordinate 21,193,598 of NW_026988465.1, forward strand.
TGTTTCACTCTAACAGGCCGTTGAAGGAATATTTGGGAGAGCAGAGGCTCTCCCTTCTGAGGTAGAGCTGGAGCCCAGAGACACACTCTTTTTCTCTTTTGTCTCTCTTGTTAGTGTCCCTTTCACTGTGGTCATTCATGCTCCTGAAGCATGTTTAAGGCAGAGTCACATAATACCACTGACATTGCAGTGGGTGACAAAAGACGAACGGGGATAGGTCACTGCATGGCAGTCACATGGAACTCTGCTGCTGATGGCTCTCTGTGGACAGCTACTTTAAAAAGTGAGAGTAGGTATTACTTTACTGTGTGACTTGAAATCCGAGTTTCAGAACTCCCCTGAGAATGAATCTCAGGTGGTCTTGGACAAGTCTCAGGTAATAAATTCAGTTTTTCTCATTTTTGTATTAGTCCAAGAACAAAGAAAATCAAGCTTATCTGTTCACATATATAAAATACTGAAGGTGATGTTCTATTGAGAAAAAATACAAAATGTAGTTGTGTACAGTTTATATTTAAGAATGATAACCTGTCTCTAGAACGGGAAGTGTGTAGGTTCTAATGATGCATAGTTGTGGTTTCTATACTGGTCTCAAGGGAGTGAGAAATTTATGAGGTATAGATAAGAAAATCATTAGTTTGACTATATTTAGCCCAAGTATGTTTTCTAGGTAAAAATGGATATTACAAAGATTTAATTTTAGTTTTTATTTCTGGTAGTAACAATAATTGTGTTGATGGTGGTGGGAGGACTGCTCTGATGGAAAAATATAAGCCGCTTAATATATTGGTTTAGCCCTCTCTTTTTCTTTATTTTATAGAAAGAAAGAAAACTGAATTACACCAAGAGTTAGGTCTTCAAGCCAGAGATTTGAGATTTCAGCATGTAATGAGTATCACAACCAGAAACAATAGGATTATCATGAGAATGGAGGTAAAGTATCTTATTTTCATCTGTGTTTCTCCAATACAATCTTATAAAAGTTACCTTTTAATTTCCTTGATCAGTATTTGGGTTAAAAGTAATTTAGGAATAAAAATAGCTACATGAAACAGGATATTTTATAGCTTAATGTGCTATTATGAGTAGAACTCATTTTACATGGATTATATATAACACTGCTGTGTTTTAAGTTGGAAAAGTTCTGACTGTGGTGTTCATGCTTACTGTTGGAATTTAGTCTCTAATTCTGGAAACTATAAGACAATCCTGATTTATAATAGATATATTTCCAGTTGTGTGCAGTTACATGTAATTATAGTATAACCTCAGCTACCGAAATGTATTCTGGCTTTCCAAATAGCACAGGAAAGACTTTAAATTTTATAGCCTTAATTTAAATTTTTTTAATGGAAAACTTCTGAACTCTCTACCTATTCAGAGCATGCCAAATATAATTTTCCTTTCTTCAGTGAGTTAACGTGGATATCAGTTAAGTTGGTGAGCTAATGATTAGGTTCAAAAACAGGTGTCGAGACACAAGACTCAATGGGATTAGCCCTGTAGTGGGCATGGGACTTTCTTTTCTTCAAAAAGTCTTTGATGGCAGATTTTTTTTCAGTTTTCTAGAATTAATCAAAATAACAAAAAATGGGCCAGTAGTAGTGGCATGTGCCCGTAGTCCCATCTACTCAGCAAGCTGAAGTGGGAGGGTTGCTTGAGACCAGGAGTTTGTGACCAGCCTGGGCAACATAGCAAGATCCTATCTCAATAAATAAATAATACTTTATCAAAAATGGAAGCAGTCTTCTCCCAAGTGATTTTCTCCAGAAATATTCTTTACTCTTGGGATCAGTAGCTAGGATTCTTCAGTGTCTCTTTCGTGGAAAGATACACAGGTATGTGAAAAAGCAGATTTAGCAGAATGATAATTATATAATGTAACTGGTGGGTATGTGGTGTTCACTGAAATGTTTCAGCTTTTCTGTATAATAATTTGCATGAGGCCAGTGCATTGGCTCCCAGCACTTTGGGAGTCTGAGGCAGGTGGATCACTGAGGTCAGGAGTTCAAGACCAGCCTGACCAACGTGGTGAAACTCTGTCTCTACTAAAAAATAAAAAATTAGCCAGGCATGGTGGCAGGTGCCTGTAATCCCAGCTGCTGGGGAGGCTGAGGCAGGAGAATTGCTTGAACCCAGGAGACAGAGGTTGCAGTCAGCCGAGATCGTGCCATTGCACTCCAGCCTGGGAGACAGAGCAAGACTTCATCTAAAAAAAAAAAAAAGTTTTCATGATAGACTGCTGGAAAAATGTAAAAATAGAAAATTAATTTCTATATCATGATAGAGTTGCTACTTTTATCTACTTTTAACGTAAAAGATACCAGTCTTTTTAGGAAAAATTCTATTTTCATACTGTTCTGAATTGGAATAGTAAGACTATATTTCATCTTCTTAATTTCAGATTTGGTTTATATGCTTCAGTGTTTTTTTAAAAAGGAACTTCCATTTGAGCCAAACTAATTATGATTAAACTAAATCTTTTTTGTTTTTTCTTTTTTTTTAAAATGAGACAGAGTTTTGCTCTTGCTGCCCAGGCTAGAGTGCAATGGCGCAATCTTGGCTCACTGTAACCTCTGCCTCCTGGGTTTAAGCAGTTCTCCTGCCTCAGCCTCTCTAGTAGCTGGGATTACAGGCATGCAACACCACGCCTGGCTCCAAACTAAATCTATTCTAAAAGTCTACTTAATACCTTTTAGAAAGATCTTATCTTGTTCCCTTTATTTTCTGTTTTTTTTCTTGTGATTACCTTGAAAGTCTTAATAAATATATAATTTATGTGAGTAATTCCAATTTTATTGAGTGTGAGTTATTGGTATCAAGACATATATATTTTTTAGGTTTCCTTTCTCTTAAAAAAAAATACCTTGGTTTATTTTTGAAAAACAGAATGAACACTGATTTGGTTTAGTCTTAATCCAAAATTAGTCAAGTATTAAGCCATATTTTATGAATGTTCCTTTTTCCTACAGCTCTACAACTTGCATATATATACACATATATATGTATATATATGCATTATATATAATATATATGCAACATATATACTATATATGCAATATATGCATTATGTATATATACATATATGTATACATATATGTGCAATATATACATTAGATGTTATGTACATATACATAATATGCATACATATACAATGTATATACATATATAATGTAATTACATGCATGTGTGTATACACTTATGTATTTATATGTTTTGGGGTGTTTTTTTTTAACAGCATTTGAAAGCTGTGATAACTCCAGAGTGTCTTCTGATACTAGATTATCGTAATTTAAACTTAGAGCAATGGCTGTTCCGGGAACTCCCTTCACAGTTGTCTGGAGAGGGTCAGCTCGTTACGTACCCTTTACCTTTTGAGTTCAGAGCTATAGAAGCACTCCTGCAATATTGGGTAAGTCTGTTTTTATTTAGCTTCTTGGGTTTATTCTGATTTTGAAATGTCATTGAGTGGGAAGACAAGTTGGTGGTATTGTTTGAACGGCACGTCCCCTGACCACACCCTGCCATGTCTCTAAGGACCCTGCATGGAGATAACACTTTATTCTTAAGGTTTATGACCCTATCAAATATCACTGAAGATTCTAGGTATCCACAGTCTTCAGAGTCATGTTATGGCAGTCAGTGAAGCACATTTCAAGTTCACTACCCTTTTATCCCTTGAGGGGTGATAATTCAAAATACTTAACATCCTGAATATGATATAAATTAACATATATATTTTAAAAATTTAAGTGGATTCCATTTTGTTCTCTAAGACTGTGTATATTAAATAAATGCTTTACATGTGATAAATATTAAGTCATTCAAGTCATTTTTTGATTCGTTTGTACAGTCCTTTGTTGAGCCAGGTAAATGATGCATCTCTTTGAGACCTAGATTGACATGGGAATCACACACAGTTCTTCCAGTGACTCCTCCTTTAAGGGTCCTTAGATGTCTGACACTCCTGTCAGGCTCTGAACAAGGGTGATTCTTTGCTTTCCTGATCCCACAAATCTTTAATTGTCTTTTCTTGCCCCTGTTAGTCAGTATGGTACTGTTCAGTAACTGGCTACATGCAAGAGTTGGTGCTGGGAGCATACTAACCAGAGTGGGAGGAGGAGAGGCAGGTTGAGAGGACATGAGGTAGATTGGGTTGGGTGAGCCTGGTAAACTTCTCTTTTGTCTGCCTTGCTCTAAAAAAATAGATGGTTACACTTCCTGCTCTGGTTAATGAGCACCAGCTAGCACCAGGCAGAGCTAGCACGAGCCAGTGAGACACTAAGTAGTGGGAGCCCAGTTACCAAGCAGGGGGAAAGCAGAAGAGAGAAAGAAGATGTAAACAGTGGTTAGTGATGGACTGCACAGGCTGGGTAAACTCTCAGGAGCCATGCAGTTAGGAGAAAGGCAGGGATCTTAAAGGGAGCAGGAGGTGAAGGAGCGGGTCTGGGTTGACATGGGTCTCCTGCCTAGAGATTGGCTGTGGGGAGAATAGAGAGGGAGTTCAGGTTGTCTGCTGGGATATCCTTTCTTCTGCCTTTAAATGGGGTCCCAGGAAGATTTCTTTATGAAACAATACTACATATAAGCAAGACCAGCCACCTCTCAAAAGGGATAAGTTTTTGAACAAAGGCAAGCTCCCTAAACCCACCTGAGGGACCAAGACATGCCATGAGTAGATGTGCCTCACAAATACCCTATCTGTGACCCTTAGCGGCCTCCCCAACAATTTCCTGAGTCCACACCTTGCTGAGCAGAGGGTGTGGTATCTCTTAGATGGTAAAAAATGTGGTCTGCCTGTTTGGCTGTCCAGTCTTCCCTCCCTCCCAAGCACTTCTTTACCCAGAAGCGGTTCCTCTGGAGAATCACAAAATAAACATGTCTGCAAAGGCACCGTGATTCTGGACTCGTTTTCAAATTTAAAAATCTTAGTTTCACAGTAATTGTGCTTCTGAGATAAAGACTGTATGCTGTAATTTATGTCATTAGTTTTATCGCTTGATTCAGTTATATATGCTGTTTGCCAACAGGTATGGAAGTGTTTCAGTATTTTAACAACTATATAGTAGGATTAGTGCATACCTGCTGAATATCAAACCATACTTGTATTAACCTAAATAGTATATTTTTTACTTTACTCTGATATGTTTATGTTTTAAAGTTTAAGTTTTTATTTTCAAAGAGCTTTGTAGGAATTTTGAACCATATTCTGTTTACAAAGAACACAAATATTATTAAAAGCTTGTGTTTTAATAATAGAATGGCAGATTTTATTTTAATCCCTCATGATTTCATAATGATTGTCTATAGGAGGAAGACTCTTATAAGAGTTAGCTCCTTGTCAACCAAATCTGTGCCTAATGATGACATCACACATGGTTCTTGGAACCCAGAAGATCTAGTTTTTGAATCATCTTGAATAGGCATTCTAGAATTGACTTTGTTCTGAAATGTTATCAACATTTCAAGCTTCTACAGATTTCTGTATTAAATCAGAGGATTCACTGATCCTGAATATTCTAAAAAGATTGTTTTAATTCTTATGAAAGGTCATGTTGTTATCTAGATCAACACCCTTCAAGGGAAACTTAGCATTTTGCAGCCACTGATCCTTGAAACCTTGGACGCTTTGGTGGACCCCAAACATTCTTCTGTAGACAGAAGCAAACTGCACATTTTATTACAGAATGGCAAAAGGTAAATATGGGTGATGTACCATATTGGGAGTTGGAGACAAATATCTTTAATTAACATTTTGTTTCATAACTATTTTTAAAGTAAGAAAGTAGCCTAGGTGGGAAGTTGAGCTAAAAGGGGCACACAGTCTAATGTTTGTTGGAAAGCTACTTTGCATAAAATGTTATATAAGGCTCTTTTATGTGTGTGATCTCCTCTCATCACCCATTCAATGGTTGATATTGTCCTCATTTTGAAGATGAGAAAACTGAGGTTTACGTAACTTTCCTAAACTTACATGGCTAGCAAATGGCATATTTAAATCCAAAATCAAAGTCCATGTTGTTCTTTTTCTTTAAAATCATAATGGATTCCAGAATTTAATAACGTTTTATATGTATCATAAATTTTTAACATGCTCTTGGGAGTTGTACTCCCGAAATCCCTCCAAGAATTAACATTTACAATTCCTGAATCAGTAGTTTCTTGCCCAAAAATGTTGGAGTGTTTTTATCAGTTAAGAGTAATTTGTCTGTTTTATCACTGCCATGTTGATTAAGAATAAAATTAATTCCCAGACTGAAAATCTTAAATTCACAAGTGATCGCATGTTTCTGAGATAAATAATGTATGCTGAAATTTATATCACTGATTAACTTTATCAATTAATTTAGATGTGGTTTGGGTTTTTCGAGTTTTTTGAGACAGGGTTTCACTCTTTTGCCCAGGCTGGAGTGCAGTAGTGCAGTGTCAGCTCACTGCAGCCTTGACTGCTGGGCTGCAGCTATCCTCCTGCCTCTGCCACCCAAGTAGCTGGGACTACAGGTGCACACCACCATGCCCAGCTAATGTTTAAAATTTTCTTGTAGAGACAAGATCTCACTATGTTGTCCAGGCTGGCCTTAAACTCCTGAGCTCAAGCAGTCCTCCTGCCTTGGCCTCCTAAAGTGTTAGGATTATAGGCGTGAGCCACCATGCCTGGTCAAATTGATTCTTAATTTGCCTGGTAAATACTCACCTTTCTTTTTTTTTAGTAAGTCATTGTTTAGCATGAATGTATAAGAGAATATACTTGGTAAGATAACTCTAAAAATGCTGTTATCATGAAATGTTCTTAGAAGTTTATTCTGTTGATCATTTTTGTGTATCTTACAGTCTATCAGAGTTAGAAACAGATATTAAAATTTTCAAAGAGTCAATTTTGGAGATCTTGGATGAGGAAGAGTTGCTAGAAGAGCTCTGTATATCAAAGTGGAGCGACCCGCAAGTCTTGTAAGTATATAGTCATACTTTATTATTTATTTCCTTAGAATAAATCTTTTGACTTTTCTACTTCAAGGTGATTCTTCATACAGAATGTAACATTTTTCTGGACTAGAGAATATAGACCTTTTTCATCCCCAGTTTCACTTTTTCCCTGTGCAGTATCGTATCTAATTCAATTTAATGAGGATATATTGAGTGCATCCTGCATACCCAACATTGCTGACATGTGGTGAATATAAACACACAGTTACCTTTATATTCAAGGGACTGACCACCAAATTGGCACACACAGCTACCAAAATAACTTACCTAGGAAGTAGAGTGGGAGAGAAATTTACATGGAGGAGGGAAAAGATGGGTTAAATACACGAGTAAAGCATTAACATGAATTACGTGAGTTCATTCTAATAAAAATGCTCATCTTATAAACCTTTTATGAAGTGAGAAATTGTTTATGCTTCTTACTTGTGCACACTCTGGCTAAATGTTTACTTTTGAATGCCCAAATATTTTATTTTTTGTCTTTCTAGAGCAATATCAGAAATTAATACATTTTTGTGATCAGTTTAGTTTCCACAGTCTACAGATTTTCTTAAAGCACTTTGAAAAATTGGTTATTTATGTTATGATAAGGAAATATTAAGATAAAGGGGGCTGTGTAACATTTGACTGATAGCAGGTAGGTATGGTAGCAGAAGCTCTTGCTTGCTTTGCTTAGGCCAATCTGTCTCTAATGTGCTTTATGATACAGGCACCTTTTCAGAGTCCTTCATTCCCCCTTATCCTTTTTGGTAGGGTAGGGGAGCAAAGTTACTATTGATGTCATTCAGAAACATTTTTTTCATTTGAAATTGCAGTATGTACACACCTCAAAAGGAAATGGTCTTTACATTTTTAGTTGTGGATTTTGTTTTACGGATAGTGGTATTGGATTTGCACTAATTCATCTGCATTCACGTATCTGGAGTTTTCTGTAAGTGGCAGCATGTATCCGCATAAGAGTCTCTTGTATTGTGACCATGTAATACAGTGATGCCAACTAGTCTACATAAGGATGGAGCCTCTTTTCTCAACTTATCTGTAAAGTGTTTAGGATCAGTTGACATAGCTACTCACAAATTGGCCACAGTAATAGAAAAGACACAGGCGAGCTTTTCCACTGGTGGCTGAATGCTATAATACTAATTTAGGAAGTTGTTACTAAGTATATGATACACATGTTGGGGGCATGCTAATTATTTTCTCTTGATTGAAGCGAAAAGAGCAGTACTGGGATTGACCATGCAGAAGAGATGGAGTTGCTATTGGAAAACTACTACCGATTGGCTGACGATCTCTCCAATGCAGCTCGGGAACTTAGGGTACTGATTGATGATTCACAAAGTATTATTTTCATCAATCTGGACAGGTAAGAAAGTGTTATATAAAACAGTAAGTTTTTTTGTTAGTTTTTTTTTGTTTGTTTGTTTTTTGAGACGGAGTTCTGCTCTCGTTGCCCAGGCTGGAGTGCAACGGCATGATCTCGGCTCACCACAACCTCTGCCTCCTGGGTTCAAGCAGTTCTGCTGCCTCTTCCTCCCGAGTGCCTGGGATTACAGGCATGCACCACCACGCCTGGCTAACTTTGTATTTTTAGTAGAGACAGGGTTTCTCCATTTTGGTCAGGCTTGTCTTAAACTCCTGACCTCAGGTCATCTGCCCACCTTGGCCTCTTAAAGTGCTGGGATTACAGGCATGAGCCACCACGCCTGGCCAATAGTAAATATTTTTTTATAAAATATAAAGTTTTTAAGGAAATATCATTTTGTGAGGAATTACGCCATTATTATCATTTATAACTACATTAAAGTCCTTTTGTTTTGTTTTTTTTTTTGATGTGTAGGTTTCATCCATGTGGGTATCTAATAGATTTGGTGAATGTACTGTATATAGTTAGTGGGCCCTTCTAATCTCAATAGGTGTTCTCCTCTCCAGCCACCGTAACGTGATGATGAGGTTGAATCTACAGCTGACCATGGGAACGTTCTCGCTTTCGCTCTTTGGACTAATGGGAGTTGCCTTTGGAATGAATTTGGAGTCTTCACTTGAAGAGGTGAGAATGTATTATTATTTCTAAAACTTGGGGGGTTTCGGCCGGGCACGGTGGCTCATACCTGTAATCCCAGCACTCGGGGAGGCCGAGGTGGGCAGATCTGAGGTCAGGAGTTTGAGACCAGCCTGGCCAACATGGTGAAACCCCATCTCTACTGAAAATACAAAATTTAGCCAGGCACAGTGGTGGGAGCCTGTAATCCCAGCTACTCAGGAGGCTGAGGCAGGAGAATCACTTGAACCTGGGAGGCGGAGGTTGCAGTGAGCCAAGATCTCGCCACTGCACTCCAGCCTGGAAGACAGAGTGAGACTCTGTCTCAAAAAAAAAAAACAGAAAACAAAAAACTTTGGGGGTTTTTGAAGATTTTTTAATTAAATTATAAATAAATTAAATAATATATTTAAAAATTAAATAAATTAAATATAATTTTAAAATTATAAATAAATTAAATAATAAATTAAATTAATTAATTAATTAAAAATAAAAAGTCTAACCTGTATACTACCATGGTGAAATAAAATATATACTGTAACTTAAAATTCAGGCAGTATTGTTGGACCCTGTTATAACCTAGATAAATACAGCCTAGATTACTTTGTTTCACGAAACATATAATTACAAATGGGAAAGGTCAGCTAAAACAGTGTCTCTGTGAAGCAGTGTTAGAGTTTTTATTTTTTAATTCTTACATGTCTAGCAATGTACCAGGCAGTTTGCATACTTTATTTGGCTCAATCATTGCAGCTCTGAAAATAGATGTATTATCCCTACTTTGTAGATGAGAAGACTGAGGCTTGGAACATTTTTTTTTTTTACTGCATTTTAGGTTTTGGGGAACATGTGAAGAATATGCAAGATTGTTGCATAGGTACACACATGGCAGCATGATTTGCTGCCTTCCTCCCCTTCACCTATATCTGGCATTTCTCCCCATGCTATCTCTCCCCTGTTTCCCCCCAATAGACCCCAGTGTGTGATGCTCCCCTCCCTGTGTCTGTGTGTTCTCACTGTTTAACACCCGCCTATGAGTGAGAACATGTGGTGTTTGATTTTCTGTTCTTGTGTCAGTTTGCTGAAAATGATGGTTTCCAGGTTCATCCATGTCCCTACAAAGGACACGAACTCATTGTTTTTGATGGCTGCGTAATATTCCATGGTGTATATGCGCCACATTTTCCCTGTCCAGTCTATCATCGATGGGCATTTGGGTCGGTTCCAGGTCTTTGCTATTGTAAACGGTGCTGCAGTGAACATTCGTGTGCATGTGTCTTTATAGAAGAACGATTTATAATCCTTTGGATATATACCCAGTAATGGGATTGCTGGGTCAAATGGAATTTCTATTTCTAGGTCCTTGAGGAATCGCCACACTGTTTTCCACAATGGTTGAACTAATTTACACTCCCACCAACAGTGTAAAAGTGTTCCTATTTCTCCACATCCTCTCCAGCATCTGTTGTCTCCAGATTTTTTAATGACCGCCATTCTAACTGGCACGAGATGGTATCTCAATGTAGTTTTGATTTGCATTTCTCTAATGACCAGTGATGATGAGCATTTTTTCGTATGTTTGTTGGCCTTATGTGTGTCTTCTTTTGTAAAGTGTCTGTTTATATCCTTCTCCCACTTTTGAATGGGCTTGTTTGTCTTTTTCTTGTAAATCTGTTTTAGTTGTTTGTAAATTCTGGATATCAGCCCTTTGTCAGATGGGTAGACTGCAAAAATTTTTTCCCATTCTGTTGGTTGCCGATTCGCTCTAATGACTGTTTCTTTTGCCGTGCAGAAGCTGTGGAGTTTGATTAGGTCCCATTTGTCTATTTTGGCTTTTGTTGCCAATGCTTTTGGTGTTTTGGTCATGAAGTCCTTGCCTACGCCTATGTCCTGAATGGTTTTGCCTAGATTTTTTTCTAGGGTTTTTATGGTGTTAGGTCTTATGTTTAAGTCTTTAATCCATCTGGAGTTAATTTTAGTGTAAGGTGTCATGAAGGGGTCCAGTTTCTGCTTTCTGCACGTGGCTAGCCAGTTTTCCCAACACCATTTATTAAACAGGGAATCCTTTCCCCATTGCTTGTTTTTGTCAGGTTTGTCAAAGATCAGATGTTTGTAGATATGTTGTGTTGCCTCCGAGGCCTCTGTTTTGTTCCATTGGTCTATATCTCTGTTTTGGTACCAGTACCATGCTGTTTTGATTGTAGTATATACTGTAGCCTTGTAGTATAGTTTGAAGTCCGGTAGTGTGATGCCTCCCACTTTATTCTTTTGGCTTAGAATTGACTTGGCTATGTGGGCTCTCTTTTGGTTCCATATGAAGTTTAAGGTGTTTTTTTCCAGTTCTGTAAAGAAGGTCATTGATAGCTTGATTGGGATAGTGTTGATTCTGTAAATTACTTTGGGCAGTATGGCCATTTTCACGATATTGATTCTTCCTAACCATGAGCCTGGAATGTTTTTCCATCTGTTTGTGTCCTCTCTTATTTCGTTGAGCAGTGGCTTGTAGTTCTCCTTGAAGAGGTTCTTTATGTTCCTTGTTAGTTGTATTCCTAGATATTTTATTCTCTTTGTAGCAATTGTGAATGGCAGTTCATTCTTGATTTGGCTCTCTTTAAGTCTGTTATTGGTGTATAGGAATGCTTGTGATTTTTGCACATTGATTTTGTATCCTGAGACTTTGCTAAGTTGTTTATCAGTTTCAGGAGATTTTGGGCTGAGACGATGGGGTCTTCTATATATACAATCATGTCGTCTGCAAATAGAGACAATTTGACTTCCTCCTTTCCTATTTGAATACCCTTTACTTCTTTTTCTTGCTTGATTGCTCTGACTAGAACTTCCAGTACTATATTGAATAGGAGTGGTGAGAGAGGGCATCCTTGTCTAGTGCCAGATTTCAAAGGGAATGCTTCCAGTTTTTGCCCATTCAGTATGATATTGGCTGTCGGTTTGTCATAAATAGCTTTTATTATTTTGAGATACGTTCCATCAATACCTAGTTTATTTTGAGGGTTTTTAGCATAAAGGGCTGTTAAATTTTGTCAAAGGCCTTCTCTGCATCAATTGAGATAATCATGTGGTTTTTGTCTTTGGTTCTGTTAATGTGGTGAATTACGTTTATAGACTTGCGTATGTTGAACCAGCCTTGCATCCCTGGGATGAATCCTACTTGATCATGGTGGATAAGCTTTTTGATGTGCTGTTGCAATCGGCTTGCCAGTATTTTATTGAAGATCTTTGCATCTATGTTCATCGTGGATATTGGCCTGAAGTTTTCTTTTCTTGCTGAGTCTCTGCCAGGCTTGGAACATTTAGTAACTTGCCCACATGCACAGAGCTAGAAAATAACAAAATTAGGACTTGAACCCAAAGTCTTGTACTTTTTACTGCTCGGCTGCTTTTTCATGTTAAGATAACAACTCCCAGAGTTTTTCATTTCACTGTGGTTTTGTAGTTGTCCCTCGGTATCCAAGAAGAATTGGTTCCAGGATCCCCACAGACACTAAAGTCTGTGGGTGTTCAAGTCTCTGACACAAAATGACCCAGTAGAGTCAACCTTCCAAACCTGCAGATGCAGAACCCACTGATGCCGAGGGCTGACCATATTTTCAGAGAATATCTGATTCTAAGTTTTCTGGAAGTGAACCTCGATGTGCATCTGACACAGTCTGGTGCTGGATTCTGTGTTCTTATTTGTCTAACAGGTCTACTCTCCATTGCTCACACCACCTCTCATTAGGACCACTATACCCTTTTTAAAAGTGGTCTTTATAAGGTGTACGCCTAATTATTATGACGCTCTTCTGCGTACAACTATTCGGTGACTTGATTAGCCCTAGGATAAGAATCCTGGCCAATGGGGCCTTTCCCGACCTGCTGCAGTGACTTGTCCATGCCATGTGTCTACTCCTGCCACTAGCTCTCTGTGTCCTCCTCAGACGTGCTGCTTCCACTCCTCTCACCTCAGATCCCCGCTTAGTTAATTCCTGCTTATCTTTCAGGTCTCAAAGTAGGTGTCCCTTCACTGAATGCACCGACAACCTGGCCCAGTAAAGTTATTCCCTTTGTCATATGTGCCCAAATAATCCTGCATTTCCATCTGCTACATTCCTTAAATCTGCAATTCCTTGTTCAAAGTCTACAAAAGATCATGAGCTCCTTAAAGCAAAGACAATATTAGTCATTTTTAATATACCTTATTGTAAAATGTAAAAGAAAAAGAAATACATTTTTTATTGCCTGTTACATACCAAGCACTGCTATAGGGCCAGTTAGCAGTGAGTCTGCCCTTGTGTAGGTTACATTGTAGTGGAGGAGAGAGTGAAGAAACATAAAGTATGTTAAGTGCTAAGTGCCTCAGAGAAAAACAAAGCCAGAAAAGCAGATAGAGAAAGTTAGGCAGTGGGATGGGTGGCGTTTTAGAGATAGGGTGGTCAAGGAAGATGGTTCTAAGGGGGTAACATCCTGGTGGAGGCAGGAAGAATCTGCGGGATGTGTTCTAAGTAGAGGGAACCGCAGATGTAAAGACTGAGGCAGGAATGATCTGAGCTTGTTCATGAAACAGCAAGAAGGTTGGAATAATTAGAAGAGCATGAGTCAGGTGGAGTGATGGAAAATGAGGTCCCAAATACAGGTAAGTATGGTCATGTCAGTTATGTCAAGCGTGGTAGCGGTTTGGAGTTTTAAGTGGGATAGGAAGCCACTGGAGGTTTGAACCCAAATCTAGATCATTGGAAAGTTCAGAAGCAAGCAGAATGTCTTGTGCAACATAGTCCAACCACTGACATTCTCAAAAGATCTTACATCCAAAGAGCTTTACAGATTCCCTAAATGTGACTATAGGACTTTCTGTACAAGTCCCTGTCTTTTCCCCAAATAATTTTAAAGAATCATGTTTATGTACATATACTCAGACTAAAAGCTAACTCCATTTTATACTTTGATATTTTTCTCTCACTTAATTGCCTACTTTTTTTTTTTTTGAGACGGAGTTTCGCTCTTGTTACCCAGGCTGGAGTGCAATGGCGCGATCTTGGCTCACCGCAACCTCCGCCTCCTGGGTTCAGGCAATTCTCCTGCCTCAGCCTCCTGAGTAGCTGGGATTACAGGCACACGCCACCGTGCCCAGCTAATTTTTTGTATTTTTAGTAGAGACGGGCTTTCACCATGTTGACCAGGATGGTCTCGATCTCTTGACCTTGTGATCCACCTGCCTCGGCCTCCCAAAGTGCTGGGATTACAGGCGTGAGCCACCGCGCCCGGCAATGGCCTACTTTTCAAAAAAATTTTAAAAGGGAAGATTTTTCCAGTTCCTTTCTTGTAGTTTTAGTATGTGCGATCCTAGGTACAGCAAGCCCATTTGTAATGGGATACGACTGGTAGGTGGTAGTGAGCTAAGCTTGCTCAGTAGTGAGCTGAACAAGATTCAGATTAATGCCATAACAGAATTAAAAATTACATATCTTTGTAGGTGTCCTGAAGAGTAGTTGAAACATTCATTAAATCCATGGATGTCAAATGTCTTTATTTTGATATAGTTAAAATTATTTAAAATGGTGAATCTGAGATAGAAAAAAAATATCTTAAGATAATTTCAGACTTCTGGAAAAGTTCCAAGGATAGTCAAAGAATTCCCATATATTCTTAAACCGGATTCCAGACATCAATATTTTATCACATTTGCTTTATTATTTATTTGCTAGACACACTTTATTTTCTAAATTATTTGAGAATAAGAACAAATGTGATGTTCCTTTACTCCTAAATGTCTTAATATGTATTTACTAAAACATAGACATTCTTTTTTATAACCACAGTGCAATTATCAAAGTCAAGAATACTGAAGTATTTTCCAATCTATAGACCCTACTCAGATTTTACTATTTGTCTCAGTAGTGCTTTTTATCACAAAGAAAATCTTGAAGCACATAATGCATATAGGACTGGGGGCAATGGTTCACACCTATAATCCCAGCACTTTGGGAGGCTGAGGTGCGCGGATCACTTTAGCCCAGGAGTTCAAGACTAGCCTGACCAACATGGTGAAACCCCATCTCTACTAAAAATATAAAAATTAGCTGGGTGTGGTGGCGCACACCTGTAATCCCAGCTACTCGGGAGGCTGAGACAAGAGAATCACTTGAATTTGGGAGATGGTAGGTTGCAGTGAGCCAAGATTGTGCCACTGCACTCCAGCCTGGGGGAAGAGCGAGACTCCATCTCAACAAAAACGAGGCAGATTTCTGCTCAGTAAATGACATGCATTTCCGTCAGTGATAGCTGAGCAGTTGTGTAACAGACTATCTTTGACAAAGTGAGCTCTCAATCATTGGAGCCAACCAAGCCATGTATGATAACCAATTGCATAGCCATGAATGGGACTCCTTCCTTTTGAGAGATTAAATTATGTGATTCTGTACATTAACTAAAAACAGTGTGCTGCAAAAGTATTACCATTCTGAAAATGATGGTGAGGAAGAATGTTTTCAAAGTCTCAGGTTCCCAAACTGTCTTGGATCATAATGCCCCTGGTGTCTTAGTAAGTTTTCCACAGTATCCCTAGACAAATAGTGTCTTTTATGTTACAATTCTTCTGTGTTTATTTCTGTTGAAACTTTAAAATATTCTAAGGTGCTACGGTGCCCAGGGCACTTGAGCTCACAGTTTAAGAACTGTGGCTCTAAGCAAAGACCTTAAACTGCGTGTCCTCTAGCATGATGACCATTAAGATTTGTATGCATGTAAACAAAGGTTGGAAAGAAGCACAAAGCCAGAGCAGTACATTTGGCTTACAGATGATTTAAAAATACTGAAAACCTTTTAAATCATGATTTTCTCCTCATTTATTCTCTGGGTGCTACTAAGGCACTTGTATCTTAGGGTTTTTTCTACAGGAAATAGCTGTACAAATAAGGCTTTCAAACTCTGGGGCAGTAACAGTTTGGAGAATCTTATCTCTAAGGAGCCTAGCGTTTTGTGATTGAAATGAGCTGTGTGTTCTCTTTTAGGACCATAGAATTTTTTGGCTGATTACAGGAATTATGTTCATGGGAAGTGGCCTTATCTGGAGGCGCCTGCTTTCATTCCTTGGACGACAGCTAGAAGCTCCGTTGCCTCCTACGGTATGAAGGACATGGTTCACGGCAGTATTGTGGAAGGGTTATGATCACGGGCCCTAACATCAGACCACCTGGGCTTACGTTGTCACCGGCACTATGGCCCTTGCGAGTTCTTTACTTTCTCAAACCTCTTTCAGTTTCCCTGTCAATTAAGTCAGTTTTATGTGCTTCGTAGGGTTATGGGGAGACTTAAATGATGTAATATGTATAAAGCACTTACTGGCACACTGCCTAACACAGTAAATAAGTTAGAAATAGAATTTGTTTAGAATTCTCTGACGAACATACATTTAAACAGATATTAGTAATTCTGGTATAAGGTTTTGTCATAACCGAATCAAAATGTAGGAAACATTTATAATGTTCTCGTAAGAAGAGAGAGAAAATTCATCTGCATTTTCTTTGTACTTCAAGATGACACCACTTAAGACACTGATACTGCTTTAGTCCTTTCTTCATTAAGTAGTCACATATCATTTTACTAGTGGCTTTTTTAAAAAATGACACAAACTAAAGTTAATATTTCTGCTTTATTTAGATGGCCTCTTTTTCTAAAAAGACTCTTCTGGCGGATAGAAGCATGGAATTGAAAAACAGCCACAGACTGGATGGACTCGGATCAGGAAGGAGCATCCTAACAAACCGTTAGTAGCAACCCTGTGGATACTCAAGTTCTTTATGGTAGTCACAGGAAACTTCTGGTACTCTTCTATTATTTTCTTGTATAGAGTCAGACACTTGAAAAAAATTGTTTGAAGACAAAAATCTTTTGGCAGTCACAATACCACAATTTGATTGCATTTCCACAATTCTGAGTTAAAGAAACAAAGTATTTGCTTTGTGAAAGGCCAAAATTCTATTTCTTACAAACTTTAAATGCTGTTTTTAGAGATTTGATATGCAGCAACACAAGGACAGTTGTGTAGATTTTATTTATACATAATTTATACGTATCAAGAAAAGTGCAATTTCTTGCTGAAAGAGGCGCAGGAACTTGATAAGCCCATAGGTAGCTATAGTTCTTTGTCAGCATAGGGAATTACGTACATGTGAATTTCCTGATTCTCAGGTGACTAAAAAACCTAGCATTCTGTGTATTAACCTTAAACTCTGGAAGTTTGAGCTTTAAAACCAAACTTTAACATAACTTTATTTTCTTGTACTTGCCACCCCTTTTTATTTAAGGTGAATAAAAAAATAATTTATTTCAGCACTGTAAGGATTCCTAATCAAGATTTCACTTTCCCAACCCGAGACTAGTTTTCTTTGCTCTCAGTAATTAGAGCCTTTGAAAGCAAAGTTGAAAGGAATTACTTCCATTCTGTTACTGTTCTGTAGCTACTGTGTCCATTTACTGATTTTGATACCACCCCTGCCCTGCCCCAAAAGGAAAAATGTTTATTGCCCTGTTTATATGCAATGTTTTCTGGAGGTTAAGTACAGTTATGCACTAGAACATTAGTTAAGACTCCCCAAGTAGTATGCATGGAAGATTCTAGAGTGTCCAGAGCAGCCTTTGCACTACCAATGTAATAATAGAATATGCTAACCCTGATGACATTGAGGGCACATGATTACCCTAATGTGATATCATATGAGGAAGTTGAGGAGTCCATTTTTCAGGTGGTTTGGTGATAGGAGTAAGAATGTTACTCCAGTAGATGATTTAGAAGAAAACAGATGAAGTACAAGTAAGGTTTCCCTAGTCCTTCGTGTGGTCGTGGGAAGCCATTAGAGGGAAGCTGGAGAACAGAATGGAACAGCCTGGGCTAGACTCAGAGCATGGAGCAGCCCGTTCACCATGCTGTAGGTCAGGAACACGCGTCATGGTGTGGCTGTTGGAATGTGAACATACAGCACTTTCTAGTGTTAGGACTCTTAGGATTTTTAAGATTATATTTGATAAGACTTAAAAGTCACAGGGTACCCTTTCGGCACACCTCAGTGCACCCTGCTGCTATTTTGGGTCTTATCACTATAAAATAATAAAAGTACTACCTAACTGACATGAAGAATTGGAATCCCAGAGGGCAATATTTGATTTGACTAGGCATAAGATAGAATTTTGGTCATTTTTCCTTGCAGTTTTATGGAGTTTTTCAGCGTGGGTAAAATAATTTTCTGATGAATCATGTCAATAACAGGAAAAATAATGTCACTACCTCCTAAGTCTGATAAAGGGAAGTTGCTGGTAGTTTACAGAATTCCTGAAGGTGGCTAAATCAAGTATGAGTTCAAAATATTTAGTTCCACTTTTGTGATTGCAGGATGCTTCTTAAAGGTCTCACAAATAAATCAGCTTATGCCAAAAATAGATGAAGTTCCTTGGTTTTAAATTTTGAACTAAAATGGACTGAGTACATTAAGTACTGTTTGAAAGTAGATACCAAACTCTGGGTTTTGTGAGTGAGTAAGCAATCAATCATATCCCCTGTTGAACATGTCAGGTATAAGGTGTGATGCTGTCTTTGGAAGGCCCGGAAACAAATGTGGGCATAACAGGTGTCATTTGAGGATGCTATTAACATTTTATTCTTCATGAACATAGATAAGCAGCACTAACCAATTTTGTATTATAAAGCTATTTATTTTGGTGAGTTATTCCAAGACTTGTATACAGCTTTATTTTTTTTGGAATTGCAGTATTAAAGTTGCACTTTGGATTTAGGACTTACTGTCATTACTTTAGTGATACCTACAGAGGTCATCTAATGGATGCTGCACAGAGTAGGGACTACAGGGACCCAAGTTTTGTCCCCATCCCATCTTCAAATAATTGGGGTCTCTTAGGTCCGTGATACAAAGGCATAAAACAATCCTGATCTTGAAGGCTTGAAGAAACTCGTTACGTATACACAGATAGATAGAAAATGCAAGTATGTCAGTGTCATCCGATATCTTGAAATAAAGATTAATTTTAGTTAAACAGTTATAAAAGTTCAGATTTCTGTTAATGAGACATTACAACCTACAAGGTAAGGTCTTTACATTTTGGTTATTAAGCAGAATCAGTGCTTAGAACTATAGTTAATACTTAGTGGAATGAAAAGTTAATCTACGTATCAGGATAATATATTAGACTGTCATGTATTCATTTTTTCCTGTATGCCAGGTTTTTTACATATTTGCCATATAAGTTGATCTTTTACAGGAGGAGTATAATTTACATTTTTTGACAGTGGGGTTAGTATGGTTAAATGTCCTATAAACTTGAAGGATGCCTCCATTTTTGTGGGTCTTAGCCTCTACCTGGTGCTTGCTATTGGGTGTGTTCAGGCACTGAGAAAGAGAAACAATGAGTGAGGTAAATGATGTTTAAACATAGGCCTTATCATTTAGTGAAGCATAAAAACACTGACACTTTATATAAATGCATCCATCTAATGAAAAGATCCAGTACTGAGAAAAACATACCTTTACTCAAGTGTCAGATGTCATCAGAGTCTGCTCTACCAAACTGCTCAACTCATAAGTGAATACAGCTAAGTAATTTCTGGTCCCCTAAAAACAACCTCCTTTTAATTAAAAGTAATTCTTCAGATAGGTTTTGCTACCAATAATTGTACCTAAATGAAACCAAATGGTGCCTCCTTGTGCTTTTGCTGTGCCATAGGTTACTGTGCAGCTAGCAAATGTACCTCCAAGGAAAATGAGGTCATCTAGGGATGTGCCTGCTGATGTTTTTGTTAACCTTCCAATCTTCAGCTGGATTCCTCTTCCTCTCCCCTTTTCACCAATCTCTACTCTGCCTTGAGAGACGCAGAGAAGAGAAGGGCTCTTCCCATTTGTTATTTTCTCTTCCTTTTAGTATCGTCTCACCAGTGGCAAAAGAAAGAGGTTTTTCCCAATTTAACACAAAATAAACTAGTTACTGTTTACAGATAATGCTGCTAATGTTACTAGTGAAACTGAAACCCTATGATATATTCCTTTCCCTTTAAGTGTGCCACACTGCACTACTGGCAAAAGAAATCCATCCTATAAAAAACAGCCCAGGAACAAGTGAGTCCAAGGCCTGGTTTCTCCTCCATCCCTTACACTAGCCTGGGGCTCAAGCCACATCTTGTTCCTCTGATTCTTTTGGTACAACTTGTAATCTAATGTGACAAAGGCTTCCCGTGAGATGGCTTAAAACTAACAGTGTCACTAGGCTCTTCTGGCGTTAGAACAGCCAACTCTACAAAAACATTGGAGGGTACAGAAGGGTGATAAAGTCTTAGTTTTTATATTTGTCCTTCACTATATAAACACTGAAAAGGTATTAATCCTCATTAAGAAGGAATTATCGGCCAGGTGCAGTGGCTAAAGCGTATAATCACAGCATTTTGGGAGGTCGAGGTAGGCAGATCACCTAAGGTCAGGAGTTTGAGACTAGGCTGGCCAACATGGTGAAACCCCATCTCTACTAAAAATACAAAAATTAGCCGGGCGTGGTGGCGGGCTCCTGTAATCCCAGCTACTTGGGAGGCTGAGGCAGGAGAATCATTTGAACCTGGGAGATGGGGGTTGCAGTGATTGTGCCACTGCACTCCAGCAGCCTGGGCGACAGAGCAAGACTCTGTCTCAAAAAAAAAGTGGCGGGGGGGACTATCATTCTTGGCAAACTAACACAGGACATGGGAACAGAAAACCAAATAGAGCATGTTCTCACAAGTGGGAGCTAACTTGTAAGAACTTACGAACACAAAGAAAACGACACTGGGGTCGAGTTGAGGGGGGAGGGTGGGAGGATGGGGAGCAGCAACAAAGAAACCTTCACATGTGCCCCGAACCTAAAATAAAAGTTAAAAAGGACCAAGTCACATGTGATTTGGAAGGTGAGGTCAGCCCTCAGCCCCATGCTCTTTTCTTTACTATTTCTCCTCCCTCAGTTTTTGTTTTTCTGTGTACTGTGCTTTCCATTACACTGACTGGGAAGGTGCCACCAATCTTATTTTAAATTCAATTTTTTTTTCCAACTTTTAAGTTCAGGGGTACATGTTCAGGAAGTGCAAGTTTATTATACAGAAAGGTGTGTGATGGGGGTTTGGTACACAGATTGTTTCATTGTGCTAAGTACCCATTTGTTATTTTTCCTCATCCTCTCCTCCCACCTTCCACCCTCTCACGGGCCCCAGTGTGGGCTGCTTCCCTCTATGTGTCCATGTGTTCTCATCTGGCTCCCACCTACAAGTGAGAACATGCAGTATTTGGTTTTCCATTCCTGCATCAGTTTATGAAGGATAATGGCCTACAGCTCCATTCATGTCCCTGCAAAGGGCATGATCTTCTTTTTACAGCTGCACAATTCTTTCTTAAAGAAGGATGTTTTTAGAAGGAATTGTTTACAGAGATTATTCTAACAGATAACCTCAGAGGGACCTTTCCAGGCCCTGGAAAGACCTTCAAGAGGAAGAAGAAACAGGTTGTACAGCAGGTCTCACTACAGGCAGTAAGTTAGGAAAGAAGAAAGGTTTCGATGCAAAGGGAGCGAGGAAGTAAACTGTGGAAGGGGCTATGACTAAGCCGAGTGTCTGCTATTTCACATACTCCTGGTGCAGCCATATAACTGGATCAGATTTCTTTCCAGAGAGTGTGGCTGCTGGTTTGTGTTTCTACTCCCAGGAGGCCCACGTCTATCAGGATCTACCATAGCTCCACTGGATGTGCCACTTTGTCCACCAGAATGCTCACCATGGATGTGATTCAGCGTGAGAGAAGGGGGCAGAGTGGAGAGATGCAGTGAAATCTTCAATCTGAGCCAAGGCTGTAGACATGAAGTGCCCCAGAGAGTCGGGCTCCCAAAGAACTCCTTCCAGCAGCAATGACGACTTGGTTCTGGAAGAGACACAATACAGACAGAATTCAGGGCCATTCATAACATCTGTTGAGTTCCTACTGTGTAGTCCAGGCATCATGCTACACTCTAGAGATATAAAGATGAGTAAGACACTGGCCAGGTCCCCTGGCTTGAACTCATGCCACCTTCCCTTTGTTTACATACTGCTTTCTCACATCTGTAGGTTCTGAAAACCACAGCAGAGGACGCTCACCCCAATCCCTATTCTGGCACATAAATCAGAAAGCAGAAGTATGGCAGTGCATGCTTAGTTCTGGTACAATGTAGAAAACATACCTTGAATAATAATGACTTCCCCCAGAAGTTGGCTTTGTCAAAGTACTTAGCATACCTCCTACTCAACCAGCTGGTTAAAACATTTTAGGACCCATCATTCAAAATTGCCTTCAAAACCTGCTACAAGTTTTTAAAACATTTTCTTCTTTTTTGAGACAGTCTCGCTCTGTCACCCAGACTGGAGTGCAGTGGCGCAATCTCAGCTCACTGCAACCTCTGCTCCCTAGGTTCAAGCGATTCTCTCATGTCTCAGTCTCTCGAGTAGCTGGGATTACACGCCTGTAATCTCAGCACTTTGGGAGGCCCAGGCAGGTGGATCACGAGGGCAGGAGATCAACACTATCCTGGCCAACACGGTAAAACCCTGTCTTCTAACTAAAAATACAAAAATTAGCTGGGCATGTTGGTGGGCGCCTGTAGTCCCAGCTACTCTGGAGGCTGAGGCAGGAGAATCGCTTGAACCCAGGAGGCGGAGGTTGCAGTGAGATTGCATCACTGTACTTCAGCCTGGCAACAGAGCGAGACTCCATCTCAAAAAAATAGAAAAAGAAAAATGAATCAAATGGTAATTTCTTCTCCCTCCTCCCTGATTTATAGAATTACTCGCTTACTAAATTTGCTAAATTTCGGCTTCTCTCTCTCTTGCCAGAGTCTAGTCATCTTTCCAGATGCAGCTCCAGGCCCATGACCTCTGCAGGCCCTTCCCTGACTCCGCCAGCAGAGACCTCCACTCCAGTTGCTGGCTGACCTCCTTTGGCTGTTGGTCATCATATATTGACCTGGATGGTCTTATGGGTCCGTTGTATTTTCCCACCTAGACTCCAAGCACCTGGGGCTGGGACCATGTCCCAGGTTTGTCTATCTCACAGGTGCTTGATATAACACTACTCATTATACACTCAGTTACTGCTCTGTTGAGGCTGCTGAGCTGATGGAAGGCGGCCCCATGAGAAGTTTGAGAAATACAGAGACAGTGACAGCACTACTTAAGGAGATGCTGAATCCCGATTCTAGTTTGTTATGACCAGTTTCGTTACTGAATGCGCTTATGCTATAGAAACATAACTTGTACCCAATCTCAGCAAAAGGCCACTCTGATCATCCTCTGATTGTCAATGCCCATTTTTGAAACATAACATCTGATTTACCTTTATACCCAGAGAGCTCAATGCCCCTAAGCTTGGGTATGTGCTGGAAAAGTAAAGTAATTTTAACACTAACCCAGGTGAACAATAATTAGGAAGGTGCATTTTCAGTGCTTTGAATAAAATTTTAAATATAAGCCAAGCTTGTGAGGCTTCCTGTGGTCAGATCTTTCGAGAATCTTCTAAAACTATTAACCATCTTTTTGTTGTGTGGTTAATCCCACATTTTTAGACCGCCCTATAAATGGGTCACTTAAATTGTTGGCCTCTAGAGGGCAGTTTCACCACAATTTTTCCTGATTTCCTCCTTCCACCTTCCACACTGGTCAGCAGGAGCCTGGTTCACAGCATCTACCAAGTCTGATCTGTGAAGGCTTTCCCAGCCCTTCAACCCACTGTTAAGACTCATTCTTCATACTATTCATTAGCATTTAATCCTATAGCAATAAAAGTATTTGACTTTCCATGTATATAAACCTTATTTTCAAGAACAGGGACTTTGCTGTCTCTTTGTCTTTATCTCTCAGAGCCTAGCACAGTTCTATACAGTATCATAACCTAAAATAAATGGATGAATGCAATCGGTGCTTTAGAGGTGTATTTTAAGGTTAAACATTTTTTTGTTTTACGGGAGTGCAGTGGCGTGATGTGGCTCACTGCAACCTCCACCTCCCGGGTTTAAGCGATTCTCCTGCCTCACCTTCCCGAGTAGCTGGGACTACAGGCATGTACCACCACGCCCAGCTATTTTTTTTGTATTTTTAGTAGAGATAAGGTTTTATCACGTTAGCCAGGCTGGCCTTGAACTCCTAACCTCAGGCGATCTACCCGCCTCAGCCTCCCAAAGTGCTGGGATTATAGGTGTGAGCCACCATGCCCAGCCAAGGTTAAACTTTTTAACCCACCATATCGAAATTTAAAATGTGTATACTTTTTGATCTAGCAATCCAACTTTTAAGATTTTCACCTGTGGGATATTTGCTCAATTATAAAAAATAAGTAGGTACAAGAATGCTCACTATGGAATTGCTTGAAATAGACCCCCAAAAAATGGGGGGCCAAGACTTGTGGATCACTTGAGGCCAGGAGTTCAAGACCAGCCTGGTCAACATGGTGAAACCCTGTCAGAGCCAGACCCTGTCTAAAAAATTGTGTGTGTGTGTGTGTATCTCTAAAGTCATAGAAAAACTCTGGGCTCAGTGTGGTGGCACATGCCTGTAATCCCAGCACTTTGGAAGGCAGAGGTGGGCACCTCACTTGAGGCCAGGAAGGAGTTCGAGACCAGACTGGACGACAAGGCAAAACCCCTTCTCTACAAAAAATTCAAAAAAAAAAATTAGGCATTGTGGTGGACACCTGTAATCCCAGCTACTCAGGAGGCTGAGGCTGGAAAATCGCTTGAACTGGGGAGGTGGAGGTTGCAGTGAGCTGAATTTGCATCACTACACTCCAGCCTGGGCAACAGGGCAAGGTTCTATGTAAAAAATAATAAAGGAAAAGTCTGGGAGAAAACAGCAAACTATTAACAATGGTTATCCTCTAGGGCAAAGGCCAGCAAACAATTTTGGGGAACAGGCCAGATAATAAAGACGTTAGGCTTTGTGGGGCATCAGTCTCCGAAGCAGCCAATCAGTTCTGCCATTGCAGTGCGACAGCAGCCATGGGCAGTCCACAGCAAACGAGTCGCTGTGTTCCAGTACAATGGCATGGGCACTGACATGTCAACAGCATTGAAACTTCACATGTTACAAAATACTCTGTTCTGATTTCTTTTCAGCCATCTCAACATGAGCTGATGTTTTCAGTTCATGGCTTTACAAAACTAGGTGGCAGACGAGTTGACCCCAGTCCCTGCTGTAGAGGACAAAATAGGAAGAATAAAAAGGGAAACTTTACACCGAGAAAGTGATGGGATTACATGTGAATGTTGCTTTCTTTTTGTGTGTTCTCCCTTTCAAATAAAAATAAAATCTGAACTAAACCTAAAGGTGAGATCACCAAATCCCACCCTTTGCACTAACATAAACATCAATGAAATGCAGTCGTTGGGCTCACCTTTGCCTTGGACCTTACGGTGATCAGAGAGCTCCCAAACCTTGAGCTGGCCTGTAAAACACACTCAGTTAATGGGCTTTGGAGAACACAGCGTAATACTTTAAAGCCAAAGGGCATTTTTTTTTTTTTTTTTTTTTTTGGTAACTTTTCTTTCTTTAGTCCTTGAAGGGATACTTACTTCGGGAGAAATCAATACATATTGGGCCTGAAGGAAAAGAAATGAGAAGAGAGCCAATGTTATTACTGTTCGTGTGGCTTTTTAAAACCAATTTTAATTATACCCTTATACTCATTTCTACATTTCATTTGTTTTGTTTTGTTTTGGACATGGAGTCTTGCTCTGTCACCCAGGCTGGAGTACAGTAGCACAATCTCAGCTTACTGCAACCTCTGCCTCCCAGGTTCAAGCAAGTCTCCTGTCTCAGCCTCCTGAATAGATGGAATTACAGGTGCACACCACCATGCTGGCTAATTTTTTTATATTTTTAGTAGAGACGGGATTTCGCCATGTTGGCCAGGCTGGTCTCGAACTCCTGACCTCAGGTGATCCACCCACCTTGGCCTCCCAAAGTGCTGGGATTACAGGAGTGAACCACCGCTCCTAGCCTCATTTCTACATTTCTTAAATAGCCTTACAAATCTGTATGCCCTTTGACCTCAAAAATTCTACTTATAGAAATAGAGGTCAGAAAAATAACCAGATGTATGAAATGTTTATGTGACTATTCACCGTATTATTTAAAAGAGAGAGTATAAGAATGGCACAATTGATTACTAATAGTTACTTAAATAATGGCTAAACTATGGTTTATCTGTAGATAAAACACTCATCAGCCAATAAGTATCATAATATAGAAGATTATCAGGTAACGTAAGAAAATGTTCTTGGTATATTGTTAGGTTAAAAAAAAAAATCAAGGCGGGGCATGGTGGCTCAGGCCTGTAACCGCAGCCCTTTGGGAGGCCGAGGCAGGTGGATCACTTCAGCTCAGGAGTTTGAGACCAGCATGGCCAACATGATGAAACATTCTCTACTAAAAGTACAGAAATTATCTGGGTGTGATGGTGTACACCTGTAGCCCCAGCTACTCAGGAAGCTGAGACAGGAGAATCACTTGAACCTGGGAGGCAAGGTTGTAGTGAGCTGAGATCATGCCACTGCACTCTAGCCGGGATGACAGAGCAAGATTCCATTCAAAAAAAAAATCAGGTTATAAAATTATGCACAAATTATACACAATAGGATCACAATTCTTAACCAAAATATCCACAGACATAGTGTAATACTTAAGAGCAGGCTTTACAATCAGATCTTGGTTCAAATCCCTGTTGTGCCACGTCCTTCCTGGCAGAGGAAACTTGAATAAAGTTCCTCTCTGATCTTTAACTTTCTTGTTTTAAGACAGGGTCTCCCTATGCTCCTAGGCTGGTCCTGAACTCCTGGGCTCAAGAGATCCTCTTGCCTCAGCATCTCAGAGGGCTTGGGATTACAGGTGTGAGCCACCACATTCACCTGAGATCTTTAATTTTTTTAATCTGTAAATGGGCATAATGTTAATTTTATAGCTTTTATGTGGATTAAATGATGCATAGTTCTTAGCATATACATACTAAATGCACAATAAATGGTAGTAATTAAATTCACAGGAAAAATACTAGCAGGATCCACTCTAAAGGTAAACAGGTATTAGCTCTGCAGAGTGGAATTTTAGGTTGATAATTTTTAACTCTCTTCTTTGTACATTTTTGTATTTTCTAAAGTTTTCATAGTAAATTTTTACTAATTTTAAATTTTATTTTTGTTTTCATATTTTTTTCTCTCTTTTAGACTTTTTATTAAGGCTTACAGCAGGATAATTTTGCAATTTAACAAAATATTTAAATATTTAAAAATAGGCCAGACACAGTGGCTCATTCCTGTAATCCCAGCACTTTGGGTTGTAATCCCAGCCTGGCCAACATGGTGAAACCCTGTCTCTGCTAAAAATACAAGAAATTAGCCAGGCATGGTGGCATGTGCCTGTAGTCCCAGCTACTCAGGAGGCTGAGGCAGAAGAATGGCTTGAACCTGGGAGGTGGAGGTTGCAGTGAGCTGAGACCGTGCCACTGCACTCCAGCCTGGACAACAGAGCCAGACTCTGTCTCAAAAAAAAAAAAAAAGTCAAATAATGAACAAATATTTTAGGCCCAGGAAATGTAACTTAAGGAAACTCACCCCAAAAAAGGAATAAACAAAGAAATGAAACAAAAAGCAAAATAGATAAAGCTTTAATGCAACTCCAGTGACTGGCTGGGCATGGTGGCTTATGCCTGTAATCCCAGCACTTTGGGAGGCCAGGTGGAAGGACTGCTTAAGCCCAAGAGTTCAATACCAGCCTGGGCAACATAGTGAGGCCCCATCTCTGCAAAAAAAAAGATTAGCCAGGTGTGGTGGCACATGTGTGTAGTCCTAGCTACTCAGGAGTCTGAGATGAGAATCACCTGAGCTCAGGAGTTCGAGGCTGCAGTGCGCCGTGACTGCACCACTGCACTCCTGCCTGGGCAGTGGAAGGAGGACCCCGTCTCTATTTTAAAGAAAGAAACTCCAATTGCCATGGCCTGTTTTCTTTCTTCTGTGCTGTGGGCACCTAACCAAGCAGTGGCAGGCTGTGACCAGGGACCTACGTAACACCAAGTCTAGTGAGACTAGCTGAGGACAGACATTGCAGAACTGTTAAGAACTACAGGCAGCTGCGGCCCACAAAATATGGGCAGGTGATGGTGTCCTAACCCCAGGACCTCTGAATTCAGGTAAGCATTTTATAATGGACATGAGTCAACAAGGGATCAGCAATTAGTGATCCTTTCCCAATAAGGTATAAATTGTGTACAACACTTTACCTTTTCTTCTGGACATGGAGTTATCCATGATTTGCATTTGCCTGTCACGTCACCAAGGGTGGTCTCTTTGCCATTATATACATAAACTCGGCCATCTTCTCCCCCAAGCAATCCAGAGGTTACATCTGCTATCCTCAGGGGGGCTGCCATGATGATTTCATCTGTAAACAACAAAAACCCACAGAAGGAAGGGTCTTACTCCTGTCACCCTTTCCTTGTTCCGCTACTGGATCCTAACCCAATCTCGTGCAAATAACATTAGTGTCTCCTTTAGTCTGCCCTGATTTCATCCTGGCAAAAGCTTTTGTTCCCTACTTCATTCATCAATAGCAATTACCACAGGTGACTGTCACATTATCACCTTGAAGGAGTGCAACTCCCTCTCCCATCTCACCTGATTCACGATCTGTCTAAAGGTCCTTGGGCCACTGGGCTGTGACTTATAAGGGCAGAGCCCAGATGATCCAATTAGGAGATTGGTCCGCTGGGCAAAGGGACTCACTACTTGGCAACAGGTCCTGTTCCTGTCTTACCTAAGCCATCGTCATCCAGGTCACTCAAGTGCAGAACACCACCAAATCGAGAGAATCGGCGGTCTCCACTGAAGGTGCTGAGCAGCGGCGGCTGTGCGTCGGGTGTGAGTGCGTACATCCGAGTGGCTCCACCTTGGTGCAGGGTCATGGTCAGGAATGCCACCTTAGACACGTCATCTGAAAGGAACCACAGTTCCTGCTGGCCTCACAAAAATAAAGGCATTACAGAACACACAACAGCATCTCACTCTCAAGTGACGCGGATCACGCGGGATCGTACTGCACAGTCGGTTTCAGTGCTGGTCAATTCCAGCACTCAGGGGTACAACCAGCTCGGGCACCATGGCACAAACACGAGACGTTCAGTGATTTCCCTCCAGGCAGGTATTCCTTCTTCCCATCTTATCCCCATCATACAGTTTCCACACAACCATCCTTTTATTTTCTCATGTCACACACTGCCTAGGTCACCCCCATGACTGACATGTCCAAACACAAGTGGACTCAGGATGGAGGCCAAACTCTTCACAGGGCCTTACGGAATCTGACTTCCACTTGGGGACCTAGTACCACTAACTCTTCTGCCGTAAAGAACTGAAACCCCAGCACATTCTGTCTTAAATTTGGGCCTTTGGACATGAGGTGCTCTCTGCCTGGAATAGAAGCACACACCCTTCCTGCTGCCCTGCCCACATCCCTCTGCTGGCTACTCTTACTCATCCAGCAGAATTTGGCTCAGGTGTGCCCTCCTCTGGGAAGCCTTTCCTAACCTGGTCTACAGCAGAGGCTGCTTCCATGTGCTCCCATACCTAACACCAAGTCCAGTAGGACTTTAGCTCACGGCAAAAATACTGCAGAACTCCAAGAACTGCAGACAAGCTGGGGCCCACAAAACACGGGCAGGTGATTGTGTCCTGACCCAGGACCTCAGAGTTCAGCAAACATTTGATAGTGGACATAAGCTGTGCCCAGTGCCTTCCCAATACCCACAGCAGCGTAGCATCGCTCTGCATTCACTTCTGTGTCTCCTGCCTCAGGTGAACATTCCATAAGCAATGGGGTTATTCTCTGTCCACCGTACCTAGCATGGTGCTTGGTCCTGTACAAGTATTTAATAAAGTGTTTTTTGACTTAATGAATTTTCAACAGACTCTAAGTTGTTGGAATTTCACTGTAAACTTTGTTACTTGGAACACAGCTTTGATTTCAGAAATATCAATGTCGCCTGTGAGTTGCGTGGCTGGTGCCCTCTGAGAAGTTTGCCGTATGCTGGCAAAGTGTCAATGCATGGATATGGTCTCACATCAGTGTCCACTGAGTTTTGTATGTAAAACTGAGCTAATTTGACCTTTTTTTTTTTTTTTTTTGGACAAACTTGTGCCTTGTTTACGGGAAACGGTTCACTAGAAGCCACTGAGAGCTCAAAGCAGTCAGCAGTAAGTCAGAAATAACAGCAAGAAAACAGTAGGAAAGAAACAGTAATCGTAAAAGCTCAGCAATCTGGAGCTTCCTGATACAGGGTAAACAAGCTCACCTAACACAATGCCTCCTAAGACAACAATGTGCCAATCAAGTACGATAGTTAATATTCAGAGTGAAAGCCCAAAGTATCAGGAAAAGTTGAAATGAGAGAAAATCTTCATTCCCTTTCTTTTCATGTTTTTTAAAGGGACCATCAGCTCCCCGGAGCACAGGCAGGAAGGTGCTTAAGGCTTCTCCCTCTGGCACTGCCACCCACAGGGTGAACACTGGCCCCACTGCACGTGAGAGAATCTCACAGAAGTCACCCAAGGTCTAGCTTTCGGAGCAAGAATTGGAAATCCTGAATAGGGCTGCCCATTGAGACTGTGTTCTCTACTCCAACTATGTTAGCTCTTCAGAGGTATATATTTTGATATCCATCTGAATGATTCATGAGTCTACTTTGAAAATGATTTGAAATGCACAAGGATGAAGATGAGTTGTAATTAATCAATACTCCCAAGTCGCTAACATGGGTCACAGTCTGTTAAAGAAGAGAATTTAAAATAATTTCATCAAAGTGTTTTTTAATTCTTCAGAATTAAAACAGAAGAATATAGACACTTGGAAATTTCAGCCATTCAAAACACCTCAACCACTCAATCATGCAAATTAAACAATGGATTATCATACACATTTAGACAACTAAGGAGAATAAACTCAAGGTACTGTTGTAGGCCTTTCTATATTATTTTAGTAATGAAAGTAATTCAAAAGAACTTTGGCTTTTAAAAGGGCTACGTGCAGAGGGCTTTATGAATTCCTGAATTCTACACTGCTACTGTAACACACAATTCCTTCTGTAATGCTTAACCTTCTAGTTAAGGACCATTATCCTTTAGACCTCTATGTTGCTTCATTTCTCCCATAAGCACTAGCTCCTAGGGTTATGTTTGGGTTGGGGGGGTGGCAAGTATTTTTTTTTTTTTTGAGACGGAGTTTCGCTCGTTACCCACGCTGTAGTGCAATGGCGCGATCTTGGCTCACCGCAACCTCCGCCTCCTGGGTTCAAGCAATTCTCCTGCCTCAGCCTCCTGAGTAGCTGGGACTAGAGGTGCGCGCCACCATGCCCAGCTAACTTTTGTATTTTTAGTAGAGACGGGGTTTCACCTTGTTGACCAGGATGGTCTCGATCTCTTGACCTCGTGATCCACCCGCCTCAGCCTCCCAAAGTGCAGGATTATAGGCGTGAGCCACCGCGCCTGGCCTTGGCAAGTATTTTTTTAAATACACACACAAGTGTTTTACTTCTCAAGTGGAACTTTTCTTCCAGTGGAGGCAGCAGAAAACAACAGAACTACTGTAAAACACAGGTGCGTCTCACCAACTCTGTTCTCCTGAAAGCCACAGGAAAGAGGCTGTCATCTTGTAATGAGCTTCATACTTGCATCTCAGAAAAACCGTAAACCTGCCAGGCATGGCGGCTCACGCCTATAATCCCAGCACTTTGGGAGACCGAGGCAGGAAGCTCACTTGAGCTCATGAGTTCAAGATCAGCCCGAGTAATGCAGTGAGACTCCCACTGCTACAAAAAAAAAAAAAAAAAAATAGGGCATGGTGCTATGTGCCTGTAGTCTGAACTACTCAAGAGGCTGAGGTGGGAGGATCACCTGACCTCAGGAGTTCAAAGTTACAGTTAGCTGTGATCACACCACTGCACTCCAGCCTGAGCAGCAGAGCAAGGCCCTATCACTTAAAAAGAAAAATTATCAACTTAAGTTACTTAATGTCACCGGCTTTCTGGATTACTGCAAAAGAGTCAAAACTATGATGATGTCAAGAAGACCTTTTATATTTGATCATTATAAAAAGTGTGAAAAATACTCAAAAAACAAAAACAAAAAGCAGCAGCAGCAGCAGGATCGAGGCGTGGGGCACATGCCTGTACTCCCAGCCACCTGTGAGCCTGAGATGGGAGGTTCACTTGAGCCCAGAAGCTCACGGCCAGCCTGGGCAACACAGAAAGACTCCATCTCTTAAAAAAAAATAATA
Organism: Aotus nancymaae; assembly: GCF_030222135.1. NCBI lineage: Eukaryota > Metazoa > Chordata > Mammalia > Primates > Aotidae > Aotus > Aotus nancymaae. The sequence continues at coordinate 21,225,982 of NW_026988465.1, forward strand.
AAAAGCATGAAGAAGATTTATATACTATATATATTTCTTTCTGGAGGGAGTGAGGCAGGTAGGTAAGCAGATATCTATACACACACATTTTAAACAAAATGGAGATTTTGTGGATTATAAAATTTTAAATCTGATTCTTTCCACATTTAGGCTATTTCTGGCTTTTTGCTACTGCAAAGAACACAGCCATTCCTCCATATCCAGGGGGGCTGGTTCCAGAGCCTTCCTCAGATACCTAAATCCACGGATGCTCGAGTCCCTGATATAAAATGGTGTACTGGCCGGTTGCGGTGGCTCACGCCTATAATCCCAACACTTTGGGAAGCCTGGCCAGATGAATTGCCTGAGGTTAGAGAGTTGGAGATCAGCCTGGCTAACATGGTGAAAATACAAAAAAAAAAAAAAACCAAACTAGCCAGGTGTGGTGATGCACACCCATAGTCCCAGCTACTTCGGAGGCTGAGGCAGGAAAATCTCTTGAATCCGGGAGGCAGAGGATGCAGTGAGCCAAGATCATGCCACTGCACTCCAGCCCTGGTGATACAGCAAGACTCCGCTCTCAAAAAAAAAAAAAAAAAAATTAAAAAAACGGTGTATTTGTATAACCTATGCACATCCTCTCATACCTTAAATCATCTCTAGATTATTTATAATAGCTAATACAATGTAAATACTATGTCAATTGTTAGACCATGTTGTTTAGAAAATAATGACAAGAAAAAATTCTACACATATTCAGGATAGAGTCAGCCATCCATTGTGTTTTCAAATATTTCCTGCCAATGGTTGGTTGAATCCACAAATAAGGATATAGAGGATGAACTGTCTTGTGATAAATATTCTTTCCCACAGTCCTAAATACTTTCCTAGAACAGATACATAGAAGTGGTCCATATAGCATCCAAAGGATTGAAAGGATTTCAGGCTGTTGTCATTCTGCCAAGCCTCTTTCTATGAAAGGTTTATCAATTTACATTGTAGCGTCGGTGCCAGAGTGCCCATCTCACTTCAGCCTTGCCATCGCTATTATCTCTTTCATCTTGAAAAACTTCATAGTTATTCTCAGCACTCTAAAATCTCTACTAAATATTTAAACTGCTACATGCAGTGGCCACCGCTAACCGCAGGTTCTGAGACAGACAGAGGACAGGCTGTCAGGGATGGGACTATCTGAACTAGCTCTCTACACAGTCAGACTCCAGACTAGTGTCCTCAGGTGACGCCCTAAAAGGAGATTAAGCCCGGGCATGGAGGCTCATGCCTGTAATCCCAGCACTTTGGGAGGCCGAGGCAGGCGGATCACCTGAAGTCACGAGTTTGAGACCAGGCTGGCCAACATGGTGAAACCCCATCTCTACTAAAAACACTGCACTCCAGCTCAGGCGACATAGTGAGACTCCATCTCAAAAAAAAAAAGTAGATCAAAATTCTCAAATTTACATTAATCTGTGCCTTACAGCTCCGATTCCCAAACTGCACACTGAAGTGCTTCAGCAAACTCCCAGAGCTGCTGTAGATCTTTTGAAATTTCAAAGCTAACAGTGACATCTGTCTAAAACCACATGAACTACAAGGTGGAGGCAGGTCACAGTTTCGACACGAGAGCCCTGCATTCCTTTCAGTGATGCCACATCTTTGCAAAGCTGCATGCTCAGGGAAGGTTGTGATCAAATGCAGGCACTATGCAAAAATTGCTGCGGATTAGGAAATGAGGGAAGTTATATCTCACCTGATTCCAAGCTCAGAGAAGCTGTACAGTGCCCAGAGGAGCTAAGTGGTTAGGACATAAATACAGGGTGTGTGCCCATGTCATCACACAGGCGCTGCATTTAGAAAGGTCCTATGCCTGTCTTCATGTTGTCCTGTCTCTGACTTGAAATTGTCAACAATTTTTTAACAAGGGGCCCTGCATTTTTATTTGGAATTGGGCCCCACAAATTGTGTGGGTGAAATACAAGTAAAATACAAGTAAAAATGGGAAAATCTGAACAATGCAGGTGAAATCTATAAATAACAATAGCCTGATTGTGACATTAATTTATATATTTATGTTATACATGTATGTGTTACATATATATACTTATATATGTTATGTACATATATGTTATAAATTAACATATATGCACATATAAAAGTTAATCTTTTTTTTTTTTACTTTATAAATATGGTCTCACTCTGCTACCCAGGCTGGAGTGCAGTGATGTGATCACAGCTCACTGCAGCCTTGAACTCCTGAGCTCAAGTGATCTTTCCATCTCAGCCTCCTGAGTAGCTAGAACTACACGTGCACCATCAGCATGCTACCATTTTTTTTTCCTGTAGAGACGGGGTCTCCCTATATTGCCCGAGCTGGTCTCAAATTCTTGGGCTCAAGCAATCTTCCCACCTTAGCCTCCTCAGTAGCTAGGACCACAGGTGCATGCCACCACATCTGGCTAATTTTTTAAATTTTTTGTAGAAACAGGGTCTCTCTGTGTTGCCCAGGCTGGTTTTGAACGGCTGGGCTCCAGTGATCCTCCCACCTTAACCTTCCAAAGTGCTGCGATTACAGGCATGAGCCACCACACCCGGTCTTCTGTTTTGTATTATACTTTAGAATAGGAAAAAAAATTATCAAAAGAGTAAAGGCACCAAAGCCAAGGAAGTTTGAGAAACTCTAATTCACAACACTTGAGTAGAAAGAGTGATGGAGAAAATAAGTTACTAATGTGTGTTGCAAGAGCTCAGAAATCACTCCCTAGACTCTGAAAAGTAAAAAAAGATGCCAAAGCTAAGTCAGCACTTTTTTGTTGTTTTAATGCTGTGCCCTCAATTCAATGAAAAATTTAGCCATTCCTTTGCCTGATCCACTTCTCCTTTTTTTTTTTTTTGAGACTGAGTCTCGCTCTGTCGCCTGGGCTGGAGTGCAATGGCACAATCTCAGCTCACTGCAACCTCCACCTCCCAAATTCAAGCAATTCTTGTGGCTCAGCCCCTGGAGTAGCTGGGATTACAGGCACATGCCACCATGCCTGGCTAATTTCTGTATTTTTAGTAGAGACAGGGTTTCACCATGTTGGCCAGGCTGGTCTCTAACTCCTGACCTCAAGTGATCCACCCACCTCTGCATCTCAAAGTGCTGCGATTACAGGTGTGAGCCTCCGCGCCCCGCCTGCCCGATCCACTGCTGCTTACTACTCAAATCTTTCCCATATGGCATGAAACAAAAATCTTTCTGAAAAATAGTTTGATGATATATAAGAAGAACTTTTAAAAAGATTAGATCCTCTGCTCCAAGAATTCCATCTCCAGGAATCTATCCGAAAAACTCATCAGAAAGGTAGTCAAAGATCAGGTACGTGACTGTTCAATAATTCCTTATTCACAAGAGTGTAAAATTGGATACGAACCTACAAATCCAGCAACAGGATGACGTTTGTAAATGTTGGCATGAAAAAAATGCAACGCAGATGTCAAAAAGCGTGTTTTAGAAGAGTATTTACTAACGTGAGAATGAGCTCAAGATATAAAACGAGTCAAAAAATTAGGCATGACAATATCATATAGTATAAGCTTCAGGTTTTAAATATCTGAGTAAGGGTTTTTTTTTTCCTTCTATATAGTTCCTTGTATTTTCACAAATTTCCACAGTAAGCATAATTCACCATTATAACCTGGGAGGGAATACTTTGGAGGTGTTTTTTTTTGTTTTTGTTTTTTTTTTTTTGAGAGACAGAGTCTCGCTCTGTCACCCAGGCTGGAGTGTAGTGGTGTGATCTTGGCTTACTGTAACCTCCACCTCCTGGGTTCAAGTGATTCTCCTGCCTCAGCCTCCCGAGTAGCTGGGATTACAGGCATGCGCCACCAATGCCCGGCTACTTTTTGCATTTTTAGTAGAGACGGGGTTTCACCATGTTGGCCACGCTGGTCTCTAACTCCTGACCTCGTGATCCGCCCACCTCGGCCTCCCAAAATGCTGGGATTACAGGTGTGAGCCACCGTGCCCGGCTGGGAATATTTTTTGTTGTTTTTTTAAAAAAAGACTCTTTCCCATAAAGTAAACAGAATAATGGTTTATTAAAATATGTCCTCAGGGCTGGGTACCGTGCATCATGCCTATAATCCCAGCACTTTGGGAGGCCAAGATGGGAGGATTACTTGAGCCCAGGAGTTAGAGACCACCCTGGCCAACATGGTGAGACCCTGTCTCTATAAAAAATAAAATATTAGACAATGTGGTGGCTGATACATGCCTGTAGTTCCAGCTACTCAAGAGGCTGAGGTTCGAGGATCACTTGAGCCCAGGAGGTCAGGGCTGCCATGAGCCATAACAGCACTGCTGCACTCCTCCATTGCGAGGATCTATCTTTTTTTTCCTTTTTTGAGACAGTCTTGCTGTCTCAAAAAACTTATTCCTAGTGAACTGACTTACACAATTTTTCTCTAGCTCCAAGTTCAATGTGATAGGAGCTTTAATACACACTAAGTTACTTTCTTATGTCATTTTCAAAAAACCTTTGAAATAAGTATTTTATTTTTTTGAGATGAAGTCTTCCTCTGTTGCCCAGGCTGGCGTTCAGTGGCATGATCGTGGCTTGCTGCAACTTCCACCTCCTGGGTTCAAGCAATTCTCCTGCCTCAGCCTCTGAGTAGCTAGGATTACAGGTGTGCCTCACCATGCCTGGCTAATTTTTTTATTTTTAGTAGAGATGGGGTTTCACCATGTTGGCCAGGCTGGTATCCAACTCCTGACCTCAAGTGATCTTCCCACCTCAGCCTCCCAAAGTGCTGGGATTACAGGTGTGAGCCACTGCAGTGGGCCTAAAATAGATATTTTTAATTTCAGTTTTGTAGATGGTGATCCTAAAGTTCTGAGAGGTTAAGTAACTTCCCCAAAGTTACATAAATTGCTATTAATGAAAAAAAAGAAATATTTAAACCTAGATCTATTTGGCTCCAGATCTGGTAACTTTCCTCCAAGAGGACGTGTACAAGGAGCCACATGACTGGAAGGAAGCAGGGCGTCGGGGTGCAAGACCTACCGTGTGTCGGGGCCCCAACCAGCAGCACCTGCGTCAGAGTCCCGTTCATCAGCACATGGCCACTGGACAGCGAAGTACCCAGTTTCCCCATTGCCTGTGAGATGCAATAAATCAACACTGTATAGCAGAGGAAGCTTCCCTGGAGTGTCCGCTTTGCTGTGGGGGGAGGGCTTGCCGTACCTTGTCTCCAGAAATGGTAAACCAGCTTTGGCGGTTTGGTGGGAAGTAGCCATACACCCTGCCAAGGCTCTTTTTCTCATCTCGGATGCGTGACAAATGGCCCAGCCTAGAAGGAAACACACTGGGCTTAGCTGCCAGGGAGCGACACTGAGGGCCTGCTAGGCCAGGCGCGAAGGTGCAAGGGAAGGAAACACACCTCCCCAATCCAGGCCTCCTGGCAGGGTCTCTGGCCCTGTGACCGGAACTGTCGGAGTTCATCTCAACATCCAGGCCCTCCAGGTGCCATACCCACCATCTGCCTCCCAACTGACAGCAAGTATACAGGTACCTATTGTCACAGACTCAGCTGTGGTCCCCCCATCCCTACGCTCAAGTCCTAACCCCCAGTATCTCAGAATGTGACTCTATTTGAAGACAGAATCTTTAAAGAGGTGACAAGTTAAGATGAGGACCCTGATCTAATACAACTGGTATCTTTCAAAGAAGAGGAGAGGCAGGAGGATCACTTGAGGCCAGTTTGAGACCAGCCTGGGCAACATTTCAAGACCCCATCCCTACAAAAATGTTTTTAAATTAAAAAAAAAAAAAAAGTTAGGCATGGGCACACACTTGTAGTCCCAGCTATTCAGGAGGCTCAGGCAGGAGGATCCCGGAGCCCAGGAGTTTGAGGCTGCAGTAAGTTATGATCACCCACTGCCCTCTGGCCTATGCAAGAGAGTGAACCCCAGCCCCTCCTCCAAAAAGAACAAAATAGAAGTGGGGAATGGGTCACACACAGAGGGAAGACAGCATCTGCAAGCCAAGGAGAGGTGCCTCGGGAGAAACCGGCCCTCTGACCTCAGCCTTGATCTTGGACTTCCAGCTTCCAGAACTGAGAGCAAATAACACACTTGCCTATTGTGTTTTTAAATTTCTACGGAGGAGAATTTGCAACCTTGCCCAGAGCCTTGGCTTTTCCTTCAAAGGTCAAGCATTTCCTCGCCCTTTTCCCTGCGCCCCACACTCGGTGGGCTCCACGGTAGCAGGTGCCTGCCCCTGTGTTCGTGGGTCCCAGGCCTCAGCACCAGCCTCACCTGCTGGCATTCCTCCAGGTTGGGCTCCCTACCAGCAGCACAGTTCTGTTGTCCATGGTGACGCCGTGAAGGGAGTATCCCAACCAGGCAAAGTCTTCCTCGCCTCTTACCATCCAGTCGGCTGCCTCCACGTTCAGGATTTCTAAAGAAGACAACCCGTCCCTTTTGTTAACACTTTAAGTGAGAGGACTACTGGGATGAAAAGAAAGGGTCCTTTTTGTAGCCTAATAGAAATGGGTTCACTTTGCTGAGTTTTTGCTGAAAGTCTTACATGTCCTCATGATGACCCAGGACCCCAATGTCAAAAATGAATCTCACACTTCATATGAGAAATACATTTCCAAAGCTTCTGTGGAGCAGAAGATGTTATTTAAAAAGGCTCTGGGACAGGTGTGGTGGCTCATGCCTCTAATCCCAGCACTTTGGGAGGCCAAGGGGGGCACATCACCTGAGCTCAGGAGTCCAAGACCAGCCCAACCGATATGGTGAAACCCCATGTCTACTAAAAATACAAAAATTAGCTGGGTGTGATGGCATATGCCTATAGTCCCAGCTACTCAGGAGGCTGAGAAAGGAAGATTGCTTGAACCCGGGAGGCAGAGGCTGCAGTGAGCCAAGATCATGCCACTGCACTCCAGCCTGGGTGACAGAGGGACACTCTGTTCCCCCCCGCACCAAAAAAGGCACAGTCGACAGCACCTCTGAGATGCTTTTGGTGCAAAGCCTCCTCGGTGTTTCTATTTTACTTGGAGACACTATGAGAACAGCCTATTTGCCTCGTTGGGTCTCTGCCTAGAAGCTGTGGGTCTGTTTTTGTATGTTCACATCACTTGCCAGAACGTCTTTAAGGGTAACAGACTGTGTGAAAATGTTGGTGAAATGATGTGGAATACGGAAAAAGGACATAAACCTGTGTGCAGGGTAAGTTATTGTACATGCACAGCGGCCACAGTCTCCACCCATTCCCCCATCAGGCACTACCTTTGTCGCTGTGGCTGGGGCCAGAATAAAACGCAGCCACGATTCCCCTCTGCTTCCCTCTGCCCGGGGCAAAGGGGGAGCCAATCACCAGATCAGGCTCACTGTCTCCATTCACATCTGCAGCCAGCAGAGTCCAGCCCAAGTTACAGTAGACGTCCTGAAGAAGACACCAGGAAAGCACATTTTACCCAGTCCTGGTGGCAGCTAGGATACAACAAGTCCCAGGTTTCTGCACCTGGCCGAAGTGGTCAACATACCTGGCAAGAGATGGTGATGTTAGGGGCAGAAGACATTCTTCCTTGCTTGGAACCGAAGTAGACATACACGGCACCCTAGATAAGGACAGACAGCAGACAGACATGAGGCGCTGGTGGTGACCCAAGAACCTTAAACAGCGGCGAGACAGCACAGACTGACTCTGGGTCCAGGTATGGTGGCTGATGCCTATAATCCCAGTGCTTTGGGAGGCCGAAGTGGGAACACTGCTTGAGGCCAGAGTTCAAGACGAGACTGGACAACATAGTGAGATCCTGTGTCCACAAAAAATTGGTGTCTTTTTTGTTTCTTGTTTTTTGATTGCCCATGCCCGAGTGCAATGGGGCAATCTCGGCTCACTGCAACTTCCACCCCCCAGGTTCAAGCAATTCTCCTGCCTCAATCTCCCTAGTAACTGGGATTACAGGCTAATGCCAGCTACAACATCCAGCTAATTTTTGTATTTTTAGTAGAGACAGGGTTTCACCATATTGATCAGGCTGGTTTCGAAGCCCTGACCTCAGGTGATCCACCCACCTCAGCCTCCCAAAGTGCTGGGATTATAGGCGTGAGCCACCGCGCTCAGCAAAAAATTGTTTTTTAAATTAAAGCGAGACCTTGTCAACTTATCACCGCCCCTGATGCCTGGGAACTTAATGACAGACAGAAACCCATCCTCTGCATTGCTGCTGGGCTGAAAGGAATTTTTTTAAGTCTGTCACTTCCATCAGACTACGAGAGTCCGCACTGCAGAAATGATGCTCCGTTCCTCTTTGCCTCCCCAGTGTCTTGCTCAGGATCCTCCACACCAATTGTGCAGTGCGCTTGCAGAGTGACTCACTCAGCTCTGTGCACACCTCGGGCCCAGCAGTGTCAGGCTCTCCCATGAAGCCTCCCGGGCTGCAGCCCCTTGTACCCATGGCACATCTGAATGCCAACATACCACATGTGTACCATTCGCCTGCCTGAGGATACAGGCTGAGCTGTTTTATTCCGTGTTATCAATCAGTTCCTCTTATACCTTGCCTGTCTCCAACCCCATTCATTCTATAAGCACTTTTTTTCCATCATAAGCCATGTACTAGGTACACAATGGCAAATAAGACCAATCTCTGCCCTCCTGAAAAGCGGGCACACAGGTCATTATGACACCCACGGTAGAAGGAGCTTTAACAGGGCCAAGCGCAGGATGCTGTGTGGGGACAAAGAAGCATCAGCCTCACCCAGAAGTCAGATGATACTTTTTGCAAGAAGTGGCATGTCACTCCTAAAGAAAGACAGGGGAGAAGACGCTTTTCGAGCAGAGGAAACTATGAGCAAAGATCGCAAAGTGAGAGAGTCTGATGAGTTCAAGATGTGACAGGCGCTGGCATGTCTAGAAATGGAGTGTGAGGAGAAGGGCGAGAGGGGAGCCTGAGCAGGGCAGCCGGCAAGCGGGGGCCCGTGGCCTCCGTGGTCACACGTGGCTCCCGGATGTGTGGGCCCTGCTATGGTATACAGCCAGCCCTGTAGACCAGGGCCCAAGATCTCAGCAGGCTTGGATCCAGCATTTGAGGGAAGGTCCAGGGAAGTCACCTCCCTCCTGTGATAACCAGAAACTACAGATTAGCTGGGACTTCTGTCTCCCTTCGCTGGCCTTCAGCATGGTTGGGAGGAAAAAAAGAACAAAATACCTGGTGCAGCTGGGAACCTACAAGGCCAGAATCAGGCCAGGGAGGCAGCAGCAGGTGCTACGAGGTGACTCAAGGTCACGGCGAGGCCCCGGAGGAGCCTGAGATTACCTACTAACAAATGCCCTGTCTGCCACCCTGGCTGGCTGCTTTGCTCCAGAAGCTCACCCCACCGTTGGCCTCCCTCAGAGTCCCCTCCCTGCCCACCCCATTCTCCTCCAGCCCTACCCCAGCAGCAGCCTTACTTTGTAGGTGAGCTGGTCGGAGCCCACGGAGGGAGCGCCCACAGCCAGGTCAGGAACGCCATCTTGGTTAAAGTCCAACACGGCCAGGGCCGAGCCAAAGCGACCTGAGGGCTGAGGAGGCACAAGTTTACTTCCCCTAGGCTGAGCCACGTCCTTGGAAAGAGCACTCCTGACTCCCAGGGTGCCGAGAGGCCTGGGGAACCCCCACTGCCACCCAAAAGCCAACAGTGCGGCAAGCTGTAACGCATCTACAACACGTCAGTTAGGGAGCTCTGCCCTAAGCACATTTGCAGCATGTCTGTCTGCCTTGAGAAGAAGCAAAGATGCCAGAAAGTAGAGGGTCGAACTTACAAGTTGTAGGTTTGTCGAAAATAGCCTCGTGTATGTTCTGACCCACATTGAGCATCAAACTTATCTTTGAAAGTATCTAAAATAGGCTGGGCACTGTGACTCACGCCTGTAATCCCAGCACTTCAGGAGACCAAGGCGGGTGGATCACCTGAGGTCGGGAGTTCGAGACCAGCCCGGCCAACACAGTGAAAACCCCGTCTCTACTAAAAATACAAAAATCAGCCAGGTGTGGTGGCACATGCCTGCAATCCCAGCTACTCTGGAGGCTGAGGCAGGAGAATCGCTGGAACCTGGGAAGCAGAGGTTGCAGTGAGCCAAGGTCGCGCCACTGCACTCCAGCCTGGGCGACAAAAGTGAAATTCCAACTCAAAAATAAATAAATAAATAATACAAATTCAGTTTCTCAGTCGCAGTAGCCACATTTCAAATGTTCAAAGCCTGTGTTTAGTGTCTCCTTCACTGGCCAGCACAGCTACGGGACATTCCCATCAGTGCAGAAAGCCCTGCAGGACGGTGCTGCTGCGGACACTGTTCTAAGCTGTTTAAACGGATTAAGGGAGGAACAGATAGAAAACTCAGTCTCTTCGGGGACACTCTTCTTCACTGGCATGACTTTCTCCGTCTTTCTTTTCCTCCTGTCTGGAATCAGCCTAGACCTGAATGCAATTCATTCACAACTTACGTAACAATCAACGGCCTTTCACACACAATGGTGGTTGCCTCATCATGCACGTGCTCTACGACCCAGGTTCATTATTTATGAGCTAATCTCTCCACACGCGTGGGCAATGGCATCAGTGAGTACTGCCCTTTCCTATAAGGCGGAAACTTGATAAACAAAACACGCTAGGGCAGGGTGGGAACCAGTAACCGGGGCCCTGCCAGCTGAGAACTGGTTCATTTCATCACCATCAGCTGCACCATCCAGCCCAGCATTCCAAGAGGAGCACAGAATTTTAAACCAGGCAAGACCTTGAGATATCTATCACAAACCTTCATCGTATAAATGAGGACACCGAGACACTCATTGCGGTCAGGGCCTGAGGGCAGGATTCCTATCCCTGGTCCATGCCTTTATCTTGCCATCTTTGAAATTATCAAAGGTCAGTCGGGGAGGAGGGCATGGAGCCACTGCCTTCCTCACCCAAGTGGTCTTTGAGAGAGTTTATCACCCATCGGAAACAGTTGCCTCTCTCATTCCCTGTTCACACGCGCCCAAAGCTTTACACTTTGCACAACAGTCTGACGGGGAAAGGCTTTGTAGAGAAGTAAGAAGCAACCGGATTAGATAGATTTATTTTGGAAATTTTTCATTTGGTGTCAGAAGGCTCTGATAAATGCTGTCCCTCCGAGACTGTGACCTGATATACTGGCCAGTCCCTTACGTGTACATGTTGGATTCAGAGCTCCTTTCATCAGAGCCTAAACTAGATCATAAACCACTGCACTTAGTTTTCAAAGTGTGTTCATGGCCAGGCACGGTGGCTCACACCTATAATCCCAGCACTTTGGGAGGCTGAGGTGGACAGCTTGCCTGAGGTCAAGAGTTCAAGACCAGCCTTAGCAATATGGTGAAACCCCGTCTCTACAAAAAATACAAAAATTAGCTGGGCATGGCAGTGCGCACCTGTGGTCCCAGGTACTTGGGATACTGAGATGGGAGAATAACTGAAACCCAGGAGGCAGAGGCTGCAGTGAGCCAAGATCACACCACTGCACTCCAGCCTGGCCAACGAACAGAGACTGCATCTCGAAGAAAAATAAGAGCATGTTCAGGTGTGCCATCTTCTCTTCTCTTCACGGGATTAACATCACAGCGGAAGGTTAAGTGGCTTGCCGGGAAGAACCCCAATGATTTGACCAGAGGTCTAGGGTTCCTTCCCCTGGCGCCTGACACTCAGAGAATGCAGTGCCAGGCCAGTGTCGCCAGAAGCCCCACCCTTGTCAGCGACTAGCAGAAGGGCTCTGTCTACCCCTCCTCACTGCTGTTACAAAAACTAATGCCTCTGCTGTTAGAAACACTTTCCAGGACCCTGGCATTCCTGGGAGGAATTAATGCCTGGACTCCACGAGCAACGTCTGTAATTACTGCAGGTTTTTTCAGAAGATGAATAACCACGTAGGACAAAAGAATGAAATCTAAAGAAAAGTCTGGCGTTTAGTTAATAGTGATGTACCGATGTTGTTTTTATTTTTAATTTCTGACAAGTATACCATAATTATGTAAGATGTTAACATAGGGGAGAATGAGTAAACAGTACACGGGAACTCTCTGAACTATCTTTATATCGTTTCTGTGAATCTAAAATTCTGGCCGGGTGCGGTGGCTCACGCCTGTAATCCCAGCACTTTGGGAGGCCAAGGCAGGTGGATCACCTGAAGTCAGGAGTTTGAGATCAGCCTGGCCAACACAGTGAAACTCCGTCTCTACTAAAAATACAAAAATTAGCCAGGCATGGTGGTGCACATCCGTAGTCCCAGCTTCTCGCGAGGCTGAGGCAGGAGAATTGCTTGAACCTGGGAGGCAGAGGTTGCAAAGAGCAGAGATTGGACCACTGCACTGCAGCCTGGGTGACAGGGCAAGTGATTCTATCTCAAAAATAAATAAAATGCTTAAAAAGTTTTACAGATATATACATTCTCTCTCTCTCTGTGTGTGTGTGTGTGTGTGTGTGTGTGTGTGTATAAAGACGTTTTATATCATCAAGAAATCACATCCCAACCGGCCACACAAAGCATTTCTCAATAGCATGTGTGTTTTTGGAAGGTATTAGAGTGATGACAGAATAACAAACGATGTGAACATGCTTTTGAAAATAAAAAGCGATTCACAATTGTACACTACCAGCTGTTTGTTACTGTAATCATTCTTGTTACTAGTTACTCATCCTGGAGGATCTGCTACAAAATGCAAGCAGTGGTTACTGAGCACTAGAAGAGAAAGCATGAGATAGCGTCTCACCTGGAAGCCTTCGAGGATCCCGTGCGCCTCCTGGTCCAGGTCCAGGTCGACGGGCGGCAGACCCAGGTCACTGCCGTAGAGGAGGTACACGCGCCCAACGTGGACGTGGCCGGGGCGGCTGTAGCCTGGTGCACCCACCACAAGGTCGCCGTGCCCATCCTGGTTGAGGTCAGCTGAGGTCATTGCCCTTAGAGAAGTGAAGGGACCCGCCACGGTGCACACTGAGTACAGGGGGCAAAGCTGTCTCCTGCTTCTTTCCTTTCTACAGCCCAGCACGTTAACTGTCTCTCACTGACTTTTCCACCCTGTGTTGACTGTTGTGAATATTTGTTTCTGAGGTTGTGTTGTTTGTGTGATTCAGTCTCATTCTTTAAGGGGAAAAATACAATAAAAATGGACAAATCAAGGCCTCTAAGCATTTCTGGACCACCTAACCTGAGAGGATGAAAAGTGTCCTCATGAAGTTTCCCATCTTACATGTCAAACCAGGGCCTGCCTGAGAGCAGAGAGGAAGTCCAGTCCAACCAAGCCCCTCCAGCCACGGCGCAGGCTGCTTTCTGATCTGTCAACTCATTAAGACAAGCCTGTGTGAAATAAACGATGCTTCTACCATCGCCACACAGGCAACTGCTACTGGGCCAGATCAAGTGTCCAACATGTGGAGCAGAGGTTCCTAGACGAGATGCCACCAGCCACCAGTTACAGAGCTGGGCAAGCCGAGCCAAAGGTTCAGGTGCCACCAATGGGGCTGGAAAGACTGGAAGTCACTTGTTTATTCTAGGTCTTATCGCCACATAAAGAACACATGGCAGAACAAAGGAAAAAGGCCGTGACGGCTGGTGGGAGCAGCGGGCGAGCCGGGGCATCTGCTGCTCTGTTCTCTGCACTCTGGAGGCTCAGTGCTGGCCAGTAATGGCCCTAGGGACACCGCTGTGGCTGGCTGTCCTTGTGTGGCTGCCAGCCCACCAGGAGGCCTTTTGGATCTTTCAGGAAGGTGGCCAAGAAGAGCTATGACTCACAAGTGAACGACCAGTGAAGACAGCATGCACCTCCCCGTCTCCCACACTAGAGCTGAACGCACAGAGGCCCCGAAAGGAAGGGCTGTCAGGAAACTGTGCCGAGGAAAGGCAATGCCCTTTGGAATTAAGGGGTGTGATTTTTTTTAAAAAAGCCTTCATTCAAACCCCCAGAAAACAGTCACTTTTATGTACTTGGGCTTGGTTTTGCATGTTGTTGCTGTTTTGTTTTGATTTTATTTATTTATGGGGGGGCTTAGTTTTGGTTGCTTTTAAAATCAGAGGAATTCCTAACATTCTCTTTATAAAACTATCATGGTAGATCAGCTTTTACCATATGAAATTATAATATTTAAATCACTACAACAGCTATCTGCTTACATCCTTCTAATGTTATTAGATTACAAAAGAAATCTGTAACAATATATCTCCAAGAATATCAGAGCTTTGCAAAAATTCCATGAAATAAACCTTTATTGTTGTGATTTAGTAAACCAAAACATCCTTGTATTTAAACACATTTGACCAAATTTAAGGAGATCATTTTGTTGTTATAGTAACTTAACCCTTAAATTAATGCTTTTGGCCAGGCACGGTGGCTCATGCCTGTAATCCCAGCACTTTGGGAGGCTGAGGCAGATGGATCATTTGGCCCAGGAGTTTCAGACCAGCCTGGATGACAAAGCAAAACCCCATCTCTAGTATAGAAAATATAATTTTAAAAATCAAATAAATTAATGCTTTCATTGATGATAAATTGATTGGCAAACAAGGTGCTAACAAGTGCCATTTAAAACAGTTGCAAAGGGCTGGGCGCTGTGACTCATGCCTGTAATCCCAGGACCTCGGGAGGCTGAGGTGGGTGGATCACTTGAGCCCAGAAGTTCAAGATGAGCTTGGCCAACATGGTGAAACCTCGTCTCTACTAAAAATGCAAAAGTTAGCCAGGTGTGGTGGCACATGCCTGTAATCCCAGCTACTCGGGAGACGGAGGCAGAGAATCTCTTGAACCCGGGAGGCGGAGTGTGCAGTGAGCCGAGATCACGCCACTGCACTCCAGCCTGGGCAACAAAGCGAGACTCTGTCTCAAAAATAAAATAAAATGAAGTTAAAAAACAGCTGCATAATGACTGAATAAAATTAATACTGAAGAAAACATTCACAAGTGAGATAAACGTACCAGCCAAGCCTTGCATAAGGACGTGACAAGTAGTAAGACGCCAAGGGGCTGGAGACGTGCTTCTGTGACAACTCAGAGCCACCTGCGAACATGGTCCTGATGTTCCTTTCCAACGCCTTGTACATAAAGGACATAGAATCCTGAAACAAAATAATCAGACAGTAAAGACACATGGCATCGTCAACAAAGCTACCGTTTCCTATCCAAAGAATTGGACGTGCATGAAGGAAGTGAGTTTTTACAAGTGCTCAACAATGAACATTACTTCCTATCAGCAAGTAAGATCACATCGGACAGGCAGTTGGGATAGTGCCTTATGCTAATGCTGAGGGATGGGAGAGTTACAGCCTGAGAGGCGTGGACCAGCATGAGGAGAAAGAATTCTCGCTCTGTCACCCAGGCTGGAAGGCAGTGGTGCAATGTCAGCTCACTGCAACCTCCACCTTCCGGATTCAAGCAATTCTCCTGCCTCAGCCTCCCTGGTAGCTGGGATTACAGGTGCACACCACCACACACAGCTAATTTATGTATTTTAGTAGAGATGGGGTTTCACCATGTTGGCCAGGCTGGTCTCAAATTCCTGACCTTAAGCAAGCCACCTGCCTTGGCCCCCCAAAGTGCTGGGATTACAGGCGTGAGCCACTGTGCCCGGTGGACTAAAATTTCTTACAAGACAAGTCTGGCCAGGTGCAGTGGCTCACACCTGTAATCCTAGCACTTTAGGAGGCTGAGACAGGAGGATCACTTGAGCCTAGGAGTTTGAGACCAGCCTGGGCAACATGGTGAACCCCCATCTTGACAAAAACATACAAAAAATTAGCCGGGTGTGGTGGAGCATACCTGTAATCCCAGCTACTCGGAAGACTGAAATGGGAGGATCAGCTACGCCCAGGAGTTCGAGGTTGCAGTGAGCAGATATCCCATCACTGCACTCCAGCCTGAGCAACAGAATGAAACCCTGCCTTGACAACAAAGACAAGTCCTTTCAATCTACAACTACAATCCTATTTGTGTATATATGTACTTTTTAAACAACAAACTGGAGTAACACCGGGATGCCAAAGACATCCTCCAAATCACACCCAAGTTGAGATGTGGCTGTATTTGCTTCCAGGCAGGCATGAGAGGTCACATGCACAGTGCTAGGAGCCATAAGCCAGAGAATTAGGGGGACAGCAAGCCCCTCAGCTTGGGGTGCTGAATCGTTCTTAACGTGGTTACCGCAGAGACAACGCCACAAACTAGAGTCGCCCTGAGCAAGCTGGCCAGACACTAGATCCATCCAAGTAAGGGGACACGACTCTGCCTCTGCCCAAGAGTGACATGAGACCACACACAGCATCCTGGGTCTGCTCCAAGCAGAGCACAGTTGGCTCACAGCATTAAGGCAGCCCAGATGGCACAGGCTGTGGCAAAGCACAGGCTCTGCGGCTCTTTCAGGCATGACTATGCCTTCTGCTTTGCCCACTGTAATCTCGCTGGCAGGCCATGCATAGATTGACTCATCCTAAAGTCCAGCTCTGACTTGCTCATTCATCCAGGAAGCAATTCATCAGCTCCTGCTGTATGCCAGGCACCATGACAGACACTGCAAACATAAATTCCATCCTTAGACAATTCATTTCTTTTCAAAGGAGAAAATGCAAATATGGCAAGACGAAATGACACGTGCTTTGATAGAGTCACGTCCCCCGGTCTAGGACCAGCAACATTATTTAAGGAGGCCTGGGCAAAATTAAAACGTGCAGCCTTTTGTTAACAAATTGTTAAGGCCGGGCGCGGTGGCTCACTCCTGTAATCCCAGCACTTTGGGAGGCCGAGGCGGGTGGATCACCTGAGGTCAGGAGTGCCAGACCAGCCTGGCCAACATGTTGAAACCTTATCTCTACTAAAAACACAAAAAGTAGCCGGGCATGGTGGTGGGTGCCTGTAATCCCAGCTACTCAGGAGGCTGAGGCAGGAGAATTGTTTGAACCCAGGAGGCGGAGGTTGCAGTGAGCTGGGATGACACCACTACACTCCACCCTAGGCTACAGAGCCAGACTCCGTCTCAAAAACAAACCAACAAAAATTGTAAGTTTTTGTTGGTTTTAAGTTTAAGAATTTTAAGGCAGTGACAGAGGAGCATTAAACCTAAACCAGGCCCGTCCCCAATTCCCGGAGACCCCATTCACAAAGGTGTCTACATCCTTCTCCTGACATCAGGAGCCACCACAATCAATGCCTACTTCGCTTCCTAAGCCTCTCACAGTAACTCACATCCCTCGTCCTGTGCTCCAGGCAAATAACACTATGCAGATTTCCCAACACCTGAAACTTCCCCAACCCACTAACAGAAATGTACTCTCACCGATTAAATACTGTCTACTGTCCAAGGCCTAACTCAAATGTCACCTCCTGCAAGAACCCTTCTCTGTCTGACAGCTTTCAAGATGAAGCTTTTCTCCCTTTGTTTTTTGTGAGACAGGGTCTCACTGTAGCACCCAGGCTGCAGTGCAGTGGTGCAACCTCGGCTCACGGCAACCTCTGCCTTCCAGGGTCAAGCAATTCTCCCACCTCAGCCTCCTTAATAGCCGAGACTACAAGTGCACACCACCATGCCCACCTAATTTTTTGGTATTTTTTGCAGAGACAGGGTCTCATTATGTTACCCAGGCTGGTCTCAAACTCCTGAGCTCAAGCGATCCACCTGCCTCGGTCACTTAAAGTGCTGGGATTCCCGGCGTGAGCCATGACGCCCACTCTCTTCGCTATCTAGCGAGCCCTTACCTCGCCGTTTGCTGCAGTCTGCACTTGTCAGAATCTGCTCATGTCATGGTTAGTTTTGGATTTGTCACTCCTTTTAGATTCAAATGTTCTAAGGGTCCGAGTTCATTTGTCTTTCATTTGACATCCCCCCAGTAGACTGTCTTCACTTAATAGGTAGCTTCATTGATGGGTTTCATACACAGTGGGGCTATGCACAGTGAGCCTTCAACACTGCGAACATCCCTGGGACTGAGGACAAAGCAGGACTGGCCTGGGGGCCCAGGGTCATCCTGACTTGACAGAGACCACTGAGGAGCAGACTCAGGGCGTCTCCAGAACAAACCACATATGGATGCCAAGAGTATCTGCTGGCCTGGCACGTGTCTAAGCCCAGGCTGGAGTGAGGTTGGGCTAGCACGTGTCTAAGCCCAGGCTGGAGTGCAGTGGCATGATCATAGCTGGCTGCAGCCTCGAACTCCGGGCTCAAGCGATCCTCCTACCTTAGCCTCCGAGTAGCTATGACTACAGGCACAGCCGTCGCACCCAGCTAATTTATTTATTTTTTGTAGAGACAGGGCCTAGCTATGTTGCCCAGATAGGTCTCAAATTCCTGGCCTCAAGCGATCCTCCCACCTCAGCCTCCCAGCCACCACAGCCCACCACGGGTAACTTTCAACGTACAAATAAATACCCAGGGACTCTGCGAACCAAGACATCACAAGCAGCAGCATTCCTTTTTCTCAATCTGAGCAGAAAATTCTTACCGGGGTCCAGGAATCTACACTGAAGAACACTCCTCTTTCAGTATAGTTTATATTTCTCTCAGCATTTTTAGTTAGGGATGTAGTGAAATTCCTGTGAAAATCATTTTTCTGCATTTTTGAGCTGTGGAGGAGAAAGAGAAACAAACTGGTTAAACCGAGAAAATAATTAACCCCTGAAAACCCGAGCAGAAGAATCCAGTCATGTTAATCACAGGTTAAAAGCCTGCAAAATCGTAACATCAGAAGGCTGAAGGAGCAACACAGAAAGTCTAACTTTAGAAAAACCTTGATTGCACAAAATCTTTTAGTAAATACATTTCTAAGGCTTAAAAGCCTATCCTTATAAAAATATTTCATATAATCTCAGACCTCTACGGTAGGAGTAAAAGGCCTCATTTCTTTCCAGATTATGAAAAAATTAAAGGTATTTCAGTATTTCACATAAAAGGGTAAGAAACAGATATCAGCTGGTGGGGAACTGGTACAGTTTTCGTTTGAGACAAAGTCTTGCTCTGTCCCCCAGCCCAGAGTGCAGTGGTGATCTCAGCCCACTGCCACCTCTGCCTCTGGGTTCAAGCAATTCTCCTGCCTCAGCCTCCCGAGTAGCCTGGGACTACAGGCGTGCACCACCATGCCCGGCTAATTTTTTTGTATTTTTAATAGAGACAGAGTTTCGCCATGTTGGCCAGGCTGGTCTCAAACTCCTGAGCTCAGGTGATCTGTCCACCGCAGCCTCCCAAAGTGCTGGGATTACAGGCAAGAGCCACCGACCCAGTTGGCATACTGACTTATCTTCAAAGACGTGCTAGAATTGAAGATAAAAATACATTTTCACATATAGAGATGTCAACCAGCCATAAAGCAGAGGACTGGAGGATTCAGAGAGGCTTTGGAAATGACAGATGTGGGGAGTAGGCCAAAGTCGTACGTGACGGGGCCCTGGGCAAGCCACCACCTAGTGTCACGGCTCTGGCAACCTGAAGGTGGCAAGCCGAATCTAAAGGTGTTCAATGTGATTAGCAAACACCACCACTCTGTTAAAGGAATGGTTTGCTAGGAAAAAAAACAAACTCCCCCAATTCGAATAAAACAAACGAGGACTTCACTGAAACCTTTCTGTGTAATTTTCATTCTTTCAAAGTGCTAAGATCATTCTACTCACACCTTTCATTGCAATACTGTATTTTTGAGTAGCCCACTCTTGACCATCCTTAAATACCTCAGTTAAGCCATCACTTCAAGGAGAGCTCTCCTGTGCCCAGGACAGGATGCCCTGTTGCAAATCCCCAGAATCCCTTGCGTTTTTCTTCCTAACACTTAATCATGGCCACAATTGCTCGTTCAGTGCCTATCTACCTGCCAGGCCATATACCTGAGAGCAGGAACAGTTTCCGTCTTGTTCACAATGGTATCTCTAGTGTCTGGCAGTTCCTGGCACCTACTGATTAGTAAATACTATCATAATGATATCTCTAGTATCTAACCAGTTTGTGGCACCTACTGATTAATAATTTATTATTTGTATTATTTTGTTATATTTTATTAATATACATATATTTATAATAACATTATTCAATGAATGCATAAATGACTGGTGGTCGGTGCTTCACTCCAGCAGGAAATACCATTTCCTAAAATACGAAGTGGGCCAGGAATGGTGGCTCATGCCTGTAATCCCAGCACTGTGGGAGGTACAAAGTCAGGAGATCGAGACCATCCTGGCCAACATGGGGAAACCCCATCTCTTCTAAAAATGCAAAAAAAAAAAAAAAAATTAGCCTGGTGTGGTGGCGTGCACCTATAGTCCCAGCTATTCGGGAGGTTTAGGTAGGAGAATCACTTGAACCTGGGAGGTGGAGGTCACAGTGAGCCAAGATAGCGCCACTGCACTCCAGCCTGGAGACAGAGCAACACTCCACCTCAAAAAGAGAAAGAAAAAGAAAAAACCAGACCTCTAGCCCTTACTACAGAGGGCTTCTCCCCACAGTGTCTCATTGATAAACACATTTTCATGGTGAAATCCGGGTGAAGCATATGAGTATGACAATATTGATAGTTGTAATACTAACTCCATTTCTTTTTTCCTTTTTTCAGACAGGGTCTCACTCACCCTGTTGCCTAGGCTGGAGTGTACTGGCGTGGTCTCGGCTCACTGCACTCTCAACCTCCTAGGCTCAAGCAATCCTCCCGCCTCAGCCTCCCAAGTAGCTGGGGCTACAGGCACACACCACCACACCGGGCTAATTTTCTTCATTTTTTGTAGATATAGGGCTCTCACTATGTCGCCGAGGCTGTTCCTGAACACCTGGACTTAAGGGATCCTCCTGCCTCAGCCTCCCAGAGTGCTGGGATTACAGGTATGGGCCACTGTGCCCAGCACTACCATTTAATGAGCAACTCACTCTGTGCTAATTGCTTTACATCCACCATTGCATAATTCTGGGAGTGTTGGTACGTTTTTTCCATTTTGCAAAAGGAGGAAGCTACAGCTCCAAAATTCAAGCAGCTAGTTTAAAAATCACACAGCTGTAAGTGCCAAATCTGGAATTTGAACCTACAACGGTCTCTCTACATATTCCCCGTTCTCAGCCTCTACAGGGCACCCCCTCCAGGTGAGATGTACTCTTTCTATGAACAATTCTGGAATCCACTTACCCCTGGGTGTGGTTTTGCTGGCCGCCACATGCAATGAACAGAGGGTTCTCAGGTAGGCTGCAGTCACTGGGGAAATAGTCAAATGAGTTAGGCATTTGTTTACTTCTTCACGAGCATGAATTTTACCAAGAATCGGGCATGTGCTTCAACCACCTCCCAAAGGTTTGACGTGTTCATTATCGCCAGGCACAGTGGCTCATGCCTGTAATCCTAGCACTTCGGGAGGCCGATGTGGGTGGATCATCTGAGGTCATGAGTTCAAGACCAGCCTGGCCATCATGGTGAAACCCCATCTTTAAAAATATAATAATAGGCCGGGCACGGTGGCTCACGCCTATAATCCCAGCACTTTGGGAGGCCGAGGCGGGTGGATCACGAGGTCAAGAGATCAAGACCATCCTGGTCAACATGGTGAAACCCCATCTCTACGACACAGAAAAAATTAGCCAAGCATGGTGGTGCATGCCTGTAGTCCCAGCTACTCGGGAGGCTGAGGCAGGAGGTTGCGGTGAGCTGAGATCGCGCCATTGCACTCCAGCCTGGGTAACAAGAGCAAAACTCCGTCTCAAAAAATAATAATAATAATAATAAAGTGTTCATTATCTAGCCATACAGGACCAGTTAAGAGCCCATGTTCTCCCAGAGAGGGTGAATAGGCTGACAGCTGTCACTATCATGGTAACCCAGGCAGCCTATGCTGCCAGTCACCCCAGACTTAGCCTTCCTCTACCCTCCCCACTGCACCTGCTGAGCTGTTCCATGCTAACATGAGACGTCTCAGAATTTGAGACTGTGATAAAAACTGGCTCCCAATTATGCCACCTTCTGCCCAGTTATGCACATTTATGCCTATATGTGCCTGAATTTCTCAATTTCATTTCTTTAAAAAATTCCATAAATTCAGTAATTAAATAGCTAATGAAGGATCCCCTTTCACAAGTGAAAAAGCCTCTGAGAATGCAAGAGATAAACTCTTCCCATTAGAGGCTCTCCCCCAGCACTGAACGGAAGCATTGAGGGAGTGGGTATTAACGTCAGAGAGGATTCTGGAATGAAGACCATCTTCAGAAGACTCATATGGAGGTCACTGAGGGAGTGATTTTGCGGTAATGCAAAGTCACGTGGAGTGTAGGGGTGAGGAAAATTAGTTGCTGAAAAAGAAATTCCAAAAAGGGGGTGGGAAAAAGCTGAAGGCCAACTTTTCCTACCAAAACATTTCTCAGGCCAGCTTTGAGCTGCGGCGAAGGTTTTCTCTTTGAACCTTTTCTTCTCCATCCCAGACTGCAGAAGGCAGTCTTACAACATTAGCGCTATGCTTTCAAATAGACTTTGAGGTGAGCGGAGTTCTGGCTAGGAATGTGACTGACACTATTTCATTGCTTCTTTAGAAAATATACCATAAGTTCCAAATAACGTAAGTGCGGTGTGGAAGATCATCTAGCATTAGTAAGCTGGGAAATGCCGTTAGTAAGAACATATTTATGTTTTTCTTTCTGTTATGAATTTATTTGTGTTGCCTCTTTTTGGAGACTTCGCTGAAATTCCCGTAAATATTCATAAATTCTAACCAATCTTTCTTTGTAGATGTATGCAAAGCATCGATCAGCTCATGAAAGTTTAAACCTTGGTAAATTAGAACAGGGATCAAGAGATAAGAAACATGTTATTTCTCAATTTCTTTTCCTAACGTAAGAGTAAGGTCCAGCTACACATCCTTCCCTAGCTATTTGGAGAACCAAACCGAAAACGAACACCAAAAAATGTTTCCCAGTTTGGATGATATAAAACGAGTAAGTGCAGGTCAATCACTCAACCATGCCCATCTGTTATGAATCTTTCCAATATCAGCTTTGCTTCCTTCTAAGCATAATTATAATAATAGTAACCAACACTTAGTAAGTGCTTACTTCTATGCTAAACCCTTACCTGACTGATCTAATTTACTCCTCACAAAAATCCTACAATAAAAATATTATTCCTGTCTCAATCTCATAGGTGAGGAAATAAGATTTTGGAAGGTTTAGCAACTTGTCCCAGATAACTCAGCAGTGAGTGGCAGGTCTCTTAAATTCTCTACAACCACGGCAGCATGTACCTAGAAGCCACGTCCACACAAGGAGAGCTTGGGGATTTTAGGTGAGGCTTATTTCACTATTAGAAATGGCATTCATCTGAGATTGCTACCCCTGCCAAATTGTTACTCATTGAGTCTTAGAAACCAGTTTATTATGTAGCAAGTGAAAGTCGAAGCTTTCATTGAATGGAATTGTGTTTCAAATCAGCACAATATATAATCATGGTTAGCGTTGTTTGGATGCCAGCAAATGTTTGTAGGGGTGAAGGAGCCTTATTCGGTGTAACATTCTGGACCTCCACCTCTGGAGGTCACTCCCACTCAACAGCCAACCCTGCTACGATCCTGACCTGGAACAGTTTCCCAGGCACAGGTCCTGCCCAGAGAACCTCTGTCCTACTGCTAGTGGTACGCCCTGTGCCTCCCGCTCTGCCCCATCGCTGCTTCAGGGGCTGCCCTGTGCTTCCTAGCCACACCCACATGTCCACCGGCTTCGGGTCAGCAGTGGGAAGACGCTGCAGGTCCAACAGTACGGTCAGAAAGGGGTTCTCTAGGCCGGGTGTGGTAGCTCATGCCTGTAATCCCAGCACTTTCGGAGGCAGAGGCGGGCGGATCGCTTGAGGCCAGGAGACCGAGATCAGCCTGGCCAACCAACATGGCGAAACCTCCTCTCCACTAAAAATACCAAAATTAGCCAGGCACGGTGGTGCACGCCTGTAGTCCCAACTACCCAGGAGGTTGAGGCAGGAGAATCGCTTGAACCCGGGAGGCAGAGAATGCAGTCAGCCAAGATTGAGCCACTGCACTCTAGCCTGGGTGACAGAAAGAGACCCTGTCTTAAAAAAAAAAAAAGAGAGAAAAGAAAAGAAAAAGAGAAAAAAGAAATAGGTTTTTTGGCCAGGCGTGGTAGCTCACACCTATGATCCCAGAACTTTGGGAGGCCGAGGTAAGTGGATTGCTTGATCTCAGGAGGTAGAGACCAGCCTGGGCAACATGGTAAAACCCCATCTCTACCAAAAATACAAAAAATTAGCTGGATGCAGTGGCATGAGCCTGTGGTTCCAGCTACTTGAGGCTGAGGCATGAGAATCACTTAAGCCCAGGAGACAGCCCATTCACCCAGGCTGAAGTGTAGTGGCAGAGTTCAAGTGAGATCATGCCACTGCACTCCAGCCTGGGTGACAGAGCAAGACCCTGTCTCAAAAACAAAAAACAAAACACATGTGCTCTTAAGAAAAAAAACAGAAAGAAAGAGATTAGGTATCAGAGGAGAATTAGTTCCCTCTGATCTAGGGGTAGGGTAGGACTCAGAGTCTAATGATCTACTACAGCTAGAAGTGGGGAGAATCGCAGCCCACCTGATCTGTATTTGGGCTAAGTCTCTGATTTACACTTGTTCTGAGCATGCTTAGGAGAAGAAAAGGAACTGCAGGTTCAGCAGCTGTCCCATCTGGGCTAGAGGCCAAATTTGAACAGAATGTTTTACAAACGCATTTATTTCTCATTTTATTTTGGAGCGTGTGTTGGAGGGT
Source organism: Aotus nancymaae (assembly GCF_030222135.1). Lineage (NCBI taxonomy): Eukaryota > Metazoa > Chordata > Mammalia > Primates > Aotidae > Aotus > Aotus nancymaae. The sequence goes on from NW_026988465.1 coordinate 21,250,689, forward strand.
GTGTAGCTATGGCTCTGTTTGCTTCTGTTTTTTTAGTATTAGGTGAGGTATCCTTTGACGCCCTCAAACTCGAGAGTGTAGTCAAGATAGAGAAGTGTGTCACCACACCCTCGTTGCTGGCTACAGCAAGATCACAGCCACTCTGGGGCCTGCGGAGACCTGGCACTCCAGCCCCCAGTGTGGGTTTTTCCAAAAGAAACAAATGGAGGCTGGATGCGGCGGCTCACGCCTGTAATCCCAGCACTTTGGGAGGCCAAGGCAGGTGGATCACTTGAGGCCAGGAGTTTGAGACCAGTCTGGCCAATGGAGTGAAACCCCATCTCTACTAAAAATACAAAAATTAGCCAGGCATGGTGGTGCACACCTGTAGTCCCAGCTGCTTGGGAGGCTGCGGCATGGGAATCCCTTGAACACAGGAGACAGAGGTTGCAGTGAGCCGACATCACGCCACTGCACTCCAGCCTGAGCCACAGAGCAAGACTCTGTCTCAAAAAGAAAGAAAGAAATGGAGCACGAGCCATTTCTCGCAGACCCCAAATTTGGCAATATCTGTCTATTTCTAAAACACGAGCAGCATCAACCAAGCCAAGTAGATGGGAACTGGTCAGGTTTATAAGATGACCGAGTTTCCATTCTTTCCCTCTTTGAATAGGTTAGGAAAGCACTTCATGAGATTTTTTGTTTTGTTTTGTTTTGATGTGATCAGTTGAAAAACCTGAGAGTTATGTTGGGGCCTGGGGTAAAAAAGGAAGCGAGTGATTGGTATTAGAAATGGAATATTAATTCACCTGGTCCCATTCTCCAACATGAAGCCTGTTAGATTGTAAATATTCGTGGACCAAAATGCCATATCATCCAGTCCTCCAAGAAAATACTCTTGGAATTGTTCCACCAAAAACGGGGACTTTGTAGAGTAACTGGGATACAGCTACGGCAGAGAGAAGGAAAAATAAATAAATTAACACAGTACTACAGCTGGAACCTTCATCATCCTTTAAGATTTAGAAGAATGAAGCCTTTACCTTGGAAACAGCTAGCATCTCACCGTACCTGCAACATAAGCAATAATTTTGACTGTGAGTTGCAGTTTCTAACAGAGAATTGAAGCAAGTAATGAAGAAAAAGTTTCATCCACCCATATCCACTGTCATGCAACTGCCTTTCAATAAGCAGAATCCATAAATCCAAAATCCAGTCTCAGGAAACTAAAACATAAAAACTATGCTAAGGAAGTCACAACGAAATCAGCTGCATACCGTCCTCTGAGTTCTACTTACAGCTCTAAGAACTGGATATGTGAACAGTCAACAATTACACGTTCGGTGATGACTTTCCGCCCATAGAGTTTCTCATAAATTCCCAGTAAGTCTTTGACTGGCACATACCTGAAAAATGCAGAATAAAATAAGAGTTGTTTTGATTCTGAAGCTGAAAATAATAGTAACAACAACTGCAGCTAACAGTTATTCCATGATTCTTTTGTGCCAGACACCATGTAAAAGTCTTTACATGCACTAATTATTTAATCCTAGCAATGATCTCAGGTGGTTAGTACTGTGGTATTCCCATGGTACATAAGAAGAAATTATTAAGGCAAAAAAAAGCTAAACAATTTGCCCAATGAAGCAGAGCCAACAACTGGTAACTTAATCCAGTATTTACGTATGTCTACACATCGGAAACTATGAAGTGCAAAAGGAGGGCTTCATTTTGTGAATTCACAGTTCAAGAGGAAATTTAAAGTACTTTGATTCTTTCAAGTTGAATTATTCCCAAGAATTATAAACACTATTATAAAAATGCCCCCTCGCTCTGACATCTTAATTTCAGAATATACAAAGTATACAAAAAAATTATGCAAAGAATAAAAGTATTGTGAAAGGGAAATTAATCTCAGGACCCCAAAATCACTAAGCTAAAGGGAAAAAAAGTCAAGCTGGGAACCGTGTAGGGCAAACCTGCCTCCCAATCGATTTCGAAATAAGATTGCTACAAAGATTAAAAGCTACATATTTCCTCCCAATTTACCCACAAGGAAATTCCTGTGGACAAAGGACAGACAGAACTCAAAAGTCATCCCTCTGCTCCCCTGAGACAAATGTGTATCTGATTGCTTCCTTTGCCTAATGTTTCACTAAGCCAGCCTAAGGCATAAGTGACGCTATTCCTGTAAACTGCATATTCAGTGAAAGGCTAATAGAAGAATGTCTCTTATCTACCTGACCTGGAAGCCTCCTGCTCGCTTTGAGTTGTCCCATCTTTCTGGGATGAACCAATGGACATTTTACTTATTTTTTTCTGAGATGGAGTTTCACTCTGTCACCCAGGCTGGAGTGCAGTGGGGCGATCTCAGTTCAAACAAGTGGCCTGTAAGGGGACTGAACCCACGACACTGGTGTTGTCAGCACCACAATCTAACCAACTGAGCTAACCAGCCAACAGCCATTTCACATATTTTGACTGATGCCCCACGCCTCCCTAAAATGTATAGAGAACCAAGCTGTGCTCCGACCGCCTTGGGCACACATTGCCATCAGGACCTCCTGAGGCTGCGTCATGGGTATGTCCTTAATCTTGGAAAAATAAACTTCCTAATTTGATTGAGACTTGTCTCCAGTTCTTCTTGGTTTACAGTATAAAGCAATGAAAACAATTCTCAATCAGGCTTTTGGTTCACAAATATTAGTTCAGTTGGAAAGAGCAGCATTTAAAAATCAGATTTATACTGAATCATCTTTTAATTTAAAAATCCTCAGAATACTTATTTATTTATTTTTTTTTTTTTGAGACGGAGTTTCACTCTTGTTACCCAGGCCGGAGTGCAATGGCGCGATCTCGGCTCACCGCAACCTCCGCCTCCTGGGTTCAGGCAATTCTCCTGCCTCAGCCTCCTGAGTAGCTGGGATTACAGGCACGCGCCACCGTGCCCAGCTAATTTTCCGTATCTTTAGTAGAGTCGGGGTTTCACCATGTTGACCAGGATGGTCTCGATCTCTTGACCTCGTGATCCACCCGCCTTGGCCTCCCAAAGTGCTGGGATTACAGGCGTGAGCCACAGCGCCCGGCTAAAAATCCTCAGAATAAACAAGCTAAAAATCACAACCAGTAAAATCTGATTTTAGTAGGTTTTTTTTTCTTTCTTTTTTTTCTTTTTTTAATTTATTTTTGTTTTTTTAAGACAGGGTTTCACCATGTTGGTCAGGCTGGTCTTGAACTCCCGACCTCAGGTGATCCACCCACCTTGGCCTCCAAAGTGCTTGGATTACAGGCGTGAGCCACCACGCCCGGCCAGTAGGTTTCTTTTAGTAGGTAAAAGAAACAAACAATTGAGAGACTCATTTTTTGTAAGAGCAGCACTGGGATGGCATTCCCAATAAAAATAGCTTAAAAGGCTAGACAAAATAACAGAAAATATTTTTTTAAATGAATCACCAGGCTAGCAGGACAGCAGAAATTTTTCTAAGGCCAAAAACAACTGGAAACAAAACACCCTGAGAGGTGAGCAAATGGGACAATCAGTGTTTGCCCTGAGGACATGAGCCACACCCTGCACTGTAGTGTGGAACGTGGAGGGTTTTTTTGTTGTTTTTCAGATGGAGTCAGAGTCTCACTCTGTCGCCCAGGCTGGAGCAGTGGCGTGATCTCAGCAGCTCTTAACCTGAGCCTACTTATTCTAGCAACATGGAATATCACCAAACATGACCAGTGTAACTCCTGTCGTATCTGATAAAGCAGACTTTAACGCAACGCAGCAACTATTATTAGAGATAAAGACGGTTTCTGCATCACGATAAAAAGCTCAATTCACCAGAAAGATATCCTTTTGAAATTGAATGTACCTAACAATATACCTTCAAAATATATATACTAAAACAAACTTTGACACAACTGTAAGAAACTGAAAAATCTACCCTCATGGGGGAATTTTTTGAACTAATTTATTTCTTAATCAGTAGATCACTGTTGGTGGGAGTGTAAATTAGTTCAACCATTGTGGAAGACAGTGTGGAGATTCCTCAAGGATCTAGAACTAGAAATACCATTTGACCCAGCAATCCCATTACTTGGTATATACCAGAAGGATTGTAAGTCATTCTTCTAGAAAGACACTTGTGGCTGGGCGCTGTGGCTCACGCCTGTAACCCCAGCACTTTGGGAAGCCAAAGCCGGTGGATCACCTGAGGTAAGGAGTTCCAGACCAGCCTGACCAACATGGAGAAACCCCATCTCTACTGAAAAATACAAAATTAGCTGGGCGTGGTGGCACATGCCTATTATCTCAGCTACTCGGGAGGCTGAGGCAGGAGAATCACTTGAACCTGGGAGGCAGAGGTTGCCGTGAGCCAAGGTCACAACACTGCACTCCAGTCTGGGCAACAAGAGCAAAAAACTCTGTCTCAAAAAAAAAAAAAAAAAAGACACAGGCACACGTATGTTTACTGTGGCATTGTTCACAACAGCAAAGACTTGGAACCAACCCAAATGCCCATTAAAGATAGACTGGATAAAGAAAATGTGGCACATATACACCATGGAATACTATGCATCCATAAAAAAGTATGAGTTCATGTCCTTTGCAGGGACATGGATGAAGCTAGAAACCAGCATTCTCAGCAAACTAACACAAGAACAGAAAACCAAACACCCCATGTTCTCACTCATAAGTGAGAGTTGAACAGTAAGAGCACATGGACACAGGGAGGGGAACATCACACAGCAAGGCCTGTCGGCGGGTGGAGGACTAGGGGAGGGATAGCATTAGGAGAAATACCTAATGTAGATGACGGGGTGATGGATGCAGCAAATCACCATGGCTCCTGTATACCTATGTAACAAACCTGCACGTTCTGCCCATGTACCCCAGAACTTAAAGCATAATAAATTTAAACACAAAAAAAGGTAGATCAACCTGATACAAAGAAATAAATAGTGATGTTATCTTATTTATACCTTACAAATCTTTTTATTTGAATGCAAAGTTTTTTGTGTTTTTTTTGAGACAGAGCTTTGCTCTTGTCACCCAGCCTGGAGTGTAGTGGCCCGATCTCAGCTTACTGCAACCTCCGCTTCCCGGGTTCAAGTGATTCTCCTGCCTCAGCCTCTCAAGTCGCTGGGATTACAGGCACGTGCCATATCACACCAGGCTAATTTTTGTATTTTTAGCAGAGACAGGGTTTCACCATGTTGGTCAGGCTGGTCTCAAACTTGTGACCTCAGATGATCCACCTGCTTTGTCTTCCCAAAGTGCTGGGGTTACAGGCATGAGCTACGGTGCCTGGCCTCAGTATTTCAAAATTGTTAATTTTCCAATTCATCTCTAGATTCAATAAACCCTTAATCAAAAATTCCAGCCAAGTTTTTCTTAGAACATGACAACTTGAACCTAAATCTTATTTGAAAGAACAAAGGCAACAAATAGGCAAGGCATTCTGAAGAAAAGGACTAGTTAAAAGATCTACCCTAACAGAGGCCAAGACTTACTATCAAGTTACAGCAATTAAAATAATCAGTATTGTTCAGGGACCAAAAGGACATAACAGAAAGCTCAGAAACTGACCCACGCATACAAGTAACATTTTAATTTATAACCTAGAGGGGGTTCAGTGCCTCATACCTGTAATCCCAACACCTGGGAGGCCAAGGTAGGCGGATCACTTGAGCCCACGAGTTCAAGACCAGCCTGGACAATATGGCAAGACCCCATCTGTTACAAAACACTAAAATTTAGCTAGGCAGAGGCTGAGATGGGAGGATCACTTAGGCCTTGCAACTGGAGGTTGCAGTGACCCGAGATCACACACCACTGCACTCCAGCCTGAGCAACAGAGTGAGACCGTCTCAAAAAAAAAAAAAAAAAGAGAGAGACAGAAAGAAAAACAAAACCAAAACAGAGAAGCTACTGCAGATCAGTAAGGAAAGGGCAGACTGTTGATAAGTCATTCTGAGACAGTTCGTTATCTCCACAGGAAGAAAATTAGATTTACATCTCAGAACATACAAAAAATTAATTCCAGTTAAATGAAAAGACATAAAGCTAAGAAATAAAACTATAAAAGCTTTAGAAGTCTATGTTAGAGAATAACCATTTGACCTCAAGGTAGAAGGGTTTTCTTTCCCCTTTTTTTTTTTTTTTGAGACAGAGTCTCGCTTTGTCGCCAGGCTCCAGGCTGGAGTGCAGTGGCACAATCTCGGCTCACTGCAGCCTCTGCCTCCTGGGTTCAAGCAATTCTCCTGCCTCAGCCTTCCGAGTAGCTGAGACTACAGGTGCATACCACCAGGCCCAGCTAATTTTTGTATTTTTTTTAGTAGAGACGGGATTTCACCATGTTGGCCAGGATGGTCTCGATCTCTTGACCTTGTGATTAGCCCGCCTCGGCCTCCCAAAGTGCTGGGATTACAGGCGTGAGCCACTGCACCCAGCCTCCTTTTTTTTTTTTTTTTTTAAAGACCGGTGTCCTTTTTTTTTTTTTCTTAAAGACACAGGGTCTGTTGCCTAGGCTGGAGTGCAATGTCACAATCATAGCTCACTGAAGCCTCAAACTCCTGTGCTCAAGTGATCCTCCCACCTCAGACTCCCAAGTAGATTGGACTACAGGTGCTGTACCACCACATCCTGCTAAGAACGGATTTCTTTTTTGTTTGTTTTCTGAAACAGAATCTTGCTCTGTTGCCAGGCTGGAGTGCATTGGCTGGATCTTGCCTTACTGCAAACTTCGCCTCCCAGGTTCAAGTGATTCTCCTGCCTCAACCTCCCAAGTAGCGGGGACTACAGGCACACTCCACCACACCTGGCTAATTTTTATATTTTTAGTAGAGACAGGGTTTCCCCATGTTGGCCAGGATAGTCTCAAATCTCCCGACCTCGTTATCAACCCTCCTCAGCCTCCCAAAGTGCTGGGATTACAGGCATGAGCCACCATGCCCGACCAGAATGGATTTCTTAAATGAGACCTCAGCAGTACAGATTAGAAAGGAAAAACTGATTCAACTACATGAAAATTAATGAATTCTGTTAGTCAACATACACTACAAAGTAAGTGAAAAGACACACCACAAACTGTGAAAGACATTTGTAACAAAGTGACAAACTGACAAGAGAAAATATTTTAAATATTTAAATCACATATTTAAATGTAAATGTAAATTAGAAGCCAGAATATATAAATACTCACAAATAAATAACAAGGATAAGCAATCCAACAGAAAAATAGATTGAAAACTGGAAAAATTTTCACTTAAAATCAAACACAAATGATCCATAATACAGAAAAGTTTGACATCATTGGTAATCTGGGAAATGCAAATTGCAACCTTAGCGAGATACCATTATACACAAACAGGCTGGAAAATTTTAACACTTGGACAATACCAAGTATTGGAGAATGCAGAAGCAGCAGAATGGTTATACAAAGTTGATGGGAGCGTAAGATGAGATAATCATTTTGAAAAAGTAAAGCTGTGACTCATCACCTCTACTCCATTCAAAATTGAGTGGAATTCAATTTTTCCAAGAATCTACTCAGACTATTCTAATCTACAGTTTTGCTTTTCATAATTTACCAATGCAGAAGGTTTCTAAGTTACATTTTCTAACAAAAAGAGTCAAGGTTCTAAATGCTATTTAGGTATCACAAATTTAAATGTACATTGCTCTTACCAGCGTCGTGCAAGGTAATTAAAGTTAAATTCAAACTGGCTCAACACATCTCCTCCTAGGGCATGAGAAAAATAGACAGTCGGTGGATTAGTGGCAAACATGCTATGCGTCTCTCAATATGCAGTCTGACAAGCCAGATTATTAGTTTTTCACATTAATACATGTTTTTGTTCATTGTTTTAGGTAAAGGCATGCTTTTTTTTTTTTTTTAAGGAAAAGTATCTTTTAAAAATCTTAGTTAGTGAAGCATATAGATTAAGAAAGAATTAGCCATATGACCAAAAGTGTTTTTTGTTTTACTTTAAGGAAATATACACCGTAAGGGTTTCTTTTAATAAACACCATTCACCACCTCATTTAAATTTTTAAAAGTAATTTACTACTGCAGACAAAAGGTAGAGCTCATCAGTTTAAGGCTGAAGTATTAGGAGAGTAGAAGACATTAGCTCATGAATTTTAACCCAATGTATAAGTCAAGATTTTCTGAAATTATGACGTTAACAATAAAATGTAGTTTTTTTTTAACAAAAAATACACAAATACAAGTTTTTAGAACTACATCTCCATGTTAAATGAGGTGCATCTCTACTCTAAATAAACTGCAGCCTGAAATAGAAAATACATGCAACAGGCAAAATATTAAAGACACACATTGAAAGCACAGTAGTGATCTCATTATAAGCGAACTAGAGCACAAGGAGGAAATTTGGCAAATGTAAATAAACGGTACCAAAATCACCAGCCGAGTGAGCCTCAGAATAGGAGCCGTGAAAGTCAATCTGAGAAAGAAAGAGAACCGTCTGGTGTGTATTACAAATTGTAGCCCCAACTCTTACTCCCACAATCAAGCGAGTGGTGGGGAGACGACAGCTAACTCAATGAACTGCTGAGGATGCATAATAGACTCAATTTTCACACTAACATTTTATTAAAAAATATATATATATATACACATATATATAGGCAACTGAGTTGGATACATATGTCTAATAATAAAGCTACTACAGACAATTCTGCCTTGTAGAGTATATATAACAATCTCTGAGTTGAAGTTGAAATTTCTAACAGACTGTAATTAACATTTAAACATACATATTAACAATTAAACATTTTATATGTTTAATAAATGTTCAATAAATATCAATTAAATATAACACACATTGTAACAGAATGCAATTAACATTAACCAGGGGCCTTCCAGAGGCTAAGTCATCAGGTCAGATCACAATTTTCAGTTTGGGGATATGACATTTTCATATAGGAAGTTAAAAACAAAAAGTCCAAAAAGGTAGAAATATTAGTTTTAAATAGAACTAAGCGGCAGGTATTCATATCCTTATTGAGAGACACAGCTTGAATAAAACCTAAGATTTCTCAAATAGTTTTGTGACTAAAACAAAACCTTGCATCTATTACTGTCTTCAGTATACACTGGCCGCTCGATTGTGGATTGTAGATTGTGGATCAATCTACACAGCTGGCAAGACGAATGAAAGGAAGGAATTGGAAAAGATAGGACCTCTAACCAAACACTGCCTTGGGCAGAAGTCTGAATAACCTAACATTTTCCTTTCCTTTAAAACGGTCAGGTTTTCATCTTAGGTGTGACAGTATCACTCCCATAAAGTCATTCCCCATAAAGGGATGTACTCACGGCTCCCATGGTCCTAAGGAATCCTTGTTCAATGCCCAGGCTATGCCAGCTGACATCTGCCACCATGTGAGAGGTAATTCCAAACAAGAAAGCTACCAATTTCTCTGTGTCCTGCCGAACAAGTAAATTAGAGTCATGTGTGTTTGGGTGATTTCATAATAACAATCCTATTAAACGTTTTAATAAATATAAATTCATTGGCCGGGCGCGGTGGCTCAAGCCTGTAATCCCAGCACTTTGGGAGGCCGAGGCGGGTGGATCACGAGGTCAAGAGATCGAGACCATCCTGGTCAACATGGTGAAACCCCGTCTCTACTAATACAAAAAAAAAAAAAAAAAAAAAATTAGCTGGGCACGGTGGCGCGTGTCTGTAATCCCAGCTACTCAGGAGGCTGAGGCAGGAGAATTGCCTGAACCCAGGAGGCGGAGGTTGCGGTGAGCCGAGATCGCACCATTGCACTCCAGCCTGGGTATCAAGAGCGAAACTCCGTCTCAAAAAAAAAAATATATATATATATATATATATATATATATAAATTCATTTATATTATTGAAACTTAACAAAAAATTTCAGGCGAGCACATTGCAGTTTCTAGTTATTAAAAACCACCTAAGAGGTCGGGTGTAGTGGCTCATGCCTGTAATCGCAGCTACTCAGGAGGCTGAGACACAAGAATTGCTTGAACTTGGGAGGTGGGGGTTGCAGTGAGCCGAAATCATGCTATTGCACTCCAGTCTGGAAGACAGAGTGAGACTCTGCCTCAAAAAAACAAACAAAACAAAACACACACACGCACACCCCATAAGGACTTTTGGAAATGTTTTGTGATGTGTTTGTTGGAAGTGCTTTCAGATTAATTACTATCGGAGCAAAATGATGAAGTGATATATCCCAAATTGTGTTTGTAAGTAATTCAAGTATTAGCTAACCATCTACTATATCCAAGCAATGCGCATGACAGTAAAGGTGGAATGGCGAGCAGCCCTTACAGAGTGGTATAAATGCGGTAAACACAAGTCCAAAAACAGTACACGGCAGGTTTGGTGCTAAATATTCTAAGGATTAGAGGACCACGCCTACCTTTTCCCAGGGAAGAGGATAGTTCTCTCGGATATAATGAACGCTTGCATTAAGAAACGGAGTCCAGTGAGTACTCTCAGACACATCATGGAATTTTCCTGACAAAACAAAAAGCAGGACTCTGGATTCTCGCTTAAAACTTGGTGAGTCTCAATCAAATTTTCCACAACCACCCACTGCTGTGTCCCTTTTTCTATTTCCCTCCTTGCCCCTCAGTTTCTTCTGTTGACATTCAAAAGAAGCCTTCGAAATAGGCCAGGCTCAGTGGCTCATGCCTGTAATCCCAGCACGGGAGGCCGAAGACGGTGGATCATGCGGTCAGGAGTTCAAGACCAGTCTGACCAACATGGTTAAACCCCGTCTCTACTAAAAATACAAAAACTAGCTGGGTATGGTGGCACGTGCCTGTAATCCCAGCTACTTGGGAGGCTGAGGCAGGAGAATTGCTAGAACTGGGACTTGGGAGGCAGAGGTTGCAGTGAACCAAGATCGCACCACTGTACTCCAGCCTGGGCTACAGAGCAAGACTCTGTCTCAAACAAAGAGCAAAGAAAAGAAAAGAAAAAACAGAAGAGCCAGCTGCGATTTTGGAATAGGCGTGGTACTGTTGGCCTGATGACTAAAAGGGGCCTACGGGAAGAGGGACAGAGCCTAAACTGGTCACAGCGTCTCAAGGCCGGCTACCGGCTTAGAATAGAGGCTACAAGCGTTTCCCTTTCTGTGCTCTAAAGGTAAGGAAACAAACCGAGGTTTGCTTTTATTTTGGGGGGTTTTAAAAAAAGTCTTCTTTGCCCCTCACAGTCAGCCTCCTTAAGAGTACAAGAAATAAAAGCTATTTCATACACTTCCAAGCACTTAATTTTATCATAATTGTGTAAAATGGCACAGGCCCGAGTATTTTATGCAAGCATTGTTGGAGTGGGCCAGTGGGTGTCCCAGGTAGCTCTTTTTTCCCCACAAGAGGGGTGGCAAAGACCGAACTGGCTGCTGTGCTAAACCTCCGAGAGCCACGAACGCCTCATGGAGGGCCAGATGTTATGAGGACGACTAAAAGCAAAACCGCAGAATTCAGATCCCTCGGTTCAGGTTTTCTATGCCGCTCCTAAAGTGAAAATTGCCGAAGCCATAGGAAATCACGTGCTTTTCTGAAAATGATTTTCAAAGAAGTTAGAACCAAAACATTTGATTTGCTTCAAGTGTTTTCCTAGAGATAAAGCTTTAAACAATTCTTGTTCTCCAGAGTACAGTAAAACTCCAGACTTAAATACAGCAGGAGCTCTTTTGAACAACCTCAATTTAAAGGAATTGCCAGATGAACTGAAGCTTTCTGATCTCTCTGTAAATCCTACAGACTGGAAGCAAAACGAAGACCTCCATGGCCTGCTGAAGGCTGACAGCTGGCAAGCCACGCCTAGAGACCTGAACTTATCCGTCTATACCATAGCTCACAGAAGGGTCAATCCGACCCACTTCTAATCCTGTTTAATCCAGATATCCTTGTTACTGTAATTATAAAAGCTAATTCAGTATTAGGTAAACTAATACAAATGAAGAGTTTTGCTGGGTGCAGTAGTTCATGCCTGTAATCCCAGCACTTTGGGAGGCTGAAGTAGGAGGATCCCTTGAGGCCAGGAGTTTGAGACTAGCCTCGGCAACATAGCAAGACCCATCTCTACAAAAACGTAAAAAATAAAAAATTAGCCAGGTATGGTGGGACACACTTTTTACAGTCTCAGCTATTCAGAAGGCTGAGGCAGGAGGGTCACTTGAGGCCAGAAGTGTGAGGCTGTCAAGAGCTGTGACTGCACCACTGCACCCCAGCCTGGGCAACAGGGCAAGACCCTGTCTCTAAAAAATATATAAATACATTTTTTTTTTAAGAAAAAGGAGATTTTTCTTTGGCAATTAAGTGTCTAAGAAAGCTAAGTGCTTTTGAAAGATAAAATGAAAGTGAATCACCAAAGAAGAAAAAGAAAACTACAGTTGAATTAGGTATGTATGCGACGAGGTAAGATCTGGAAAAATGCATAAAAACCTAAGTGGAATTTGTATACAAATCCCCTGTAACTAGTCATATACCATTCCCAATCTTTACATCACACAAGAATGGAAAATGCTAGGGAAATAGTTGTTATCCCTTTCCACTCTCCTCAGAACCTTTCCTAGTGAGTGTTTTGTCTGTCTCTAAAAATGGTGCACATTAAGCCACGTTTCTCAAACTGAATGGACAAAAATGTCCTTTCTTCCTTCTTGTTTGTAGAAGCTATCAAAGGACAGTAGAGTGCCCATGAATACAGTTTGGGAAGTGCCAAATTCGAAATAATAGGTTAGAAAGTAGCACTATAACATGTAGGCTAAATAATAGGATTGAGAAATGACAGTTAACCGACTAAGAGGGAAACAGAACAAAGCTCCTCATAAATACGAGAAATGCAAAAGATTAACTGTCTGGGATTCTAACTACAGGAGTCAGTAACCCCAAACAGTTCATTTCAGCCTCAAATACATGACTGAATTAAAGGAATGGGATAAGAGCAGATGACCCAAGACCTGAAAACAGTTTATATGAGGACCCAGTGTGCTAGGGGCCTCCATCTGTCCTTCTAGACCTACCCTCCATCCTTCCCTACTATGAGGACCCAGTGTGCTGGGAGCCTCCATCTGTCCTTCTAGACCTTCTCCCCATTCTCCCCTACCCTGTAGGGTGACGCTGAGGTCACCTGCTACAACTGGTTTCTTGGCCCCCTGGTGTTGGTTGGGTTGGGTTTGGTTGATAAAGAGAACTGACAGATCAGAGAAAAAGAAGACACAGAAGGTGGGATATTTATTCTCCAGCTCCCCTCGTGTGGGGTCACAGTGGCTGGCTATGCCTCTTTGCTGAAGGCCCAGCTCTGTCAAGTGCTCTTCTTCATGCCACTCTCTCTCCATGGCTCCAGTCACCACTCTCTGCCCTGAACTATCTTTTGCAATTCCTCACCTCCTGTCCCTTTGAAAATGGTGCCCTTACTAAGCTCCTCTCGAATTACTCAGTTTGAGTGTAACTTCCGGGACCTGCTGGGACCTGGACTGATACAACCCATGAAGCTAATTTACTGATAATGACAGAGCGGAAGAGACATCATCTTGGGCAAGCACTGCCATTTTAAGTTCATCTTGTCCAAAAACTGCCTAAATCCAAAGGGCATCAGCCTAATGGGTAGGGGGAGCATAACCACAAACCACAAATAACATCTCCAACCAGAAACATTCCAACCCCCCCACCCAACCAGAGACCTGCCAACCCCGAGATAACCTCCCCTCCAGCCAGAGAGATGTGCAGCCCCAAGGTAACCTTCCCTCTGACCAGAGACATTTCAACCCCATCATAAACTTCTGCCCCACACAGAAACATTCCAAGCTCTCTCACCAATAAATACTCTTAGTCTGTTGTTACACCCAGGTGAGTTAGATGGAACAGTGCCATGCTCTCAGTTTCAAACTGAGAGCCCCCTATTAATTAGCCGGTCACTGAGAGATGGCTAAGGCTCAAAATTCTCTCGGCCCAAGAAAGGGGCTTATTTTTTATACCTTGCTTAAGGTAGGGGAGGGAGAGCCTAGCTGGAGCAGAGTTTACAGAAGCAGAACAAGCAAGTTAGATAAGGAGCCTGGCAACTAGGAGGCAGGAGGGTCTCATGATTGTTAATTTTTCAAAGAGGGTATACACAAGTGGTTCCCATGATTGCCAGATACCAAGGCAAGTATTCAGTACTTGTCATATAATCAATCAAGGGGGGGCATTCACAATGGCAGGTGGGCTTGCCAAACAGGCTATGGTTACAAAGGTTATGTGTTTTGATAGTTCTAACTACAGCATGACCCAGCACAGTAGCAAGACCCAGGTATGCGCTTAAGGGAGGAGTGGCAGGACGTGTGAGGCAGAGGTCAAGATGGAGGCTGTCTGGCTAACACAGGGTAGGTTAGTACACTGTGAGAGAGAGCACTCCTGACCAAAATCAGCCAGAAGCCCCTCTCAGGTTTATTTCTTCAAAATAAATCTGTCTTTGACTGTTAAGCCTCTCTTCATGTTTCTTTCCTCTCTAACTCTCACAGATAACACTATCTGAGATTTGCATAACACTTGACAAAATACTGTGCATTAATGACAAGGACAATCCAGTGAAGAGGCAGGGCAGGCACTGTCTTTGCCAAAACATGAAAATTGAGATTCTGTGCATAAGCGACTTTTTCAAGGTCACATGCTAATATAGAAGGAACACAAACTCAGACCTTTTGATCTCTTGCAAAATGTCTTCTATTATGCCACTTAGGTTTTCGCCAAAAAATAAAGTTTTCAGAATTTCTATGCTTAAGCAGGTCAGTTTTAGCTAAATGCAAAATGCAACTATGTAAAAGAAGTCATTAACCAACAATAATGGAAAATATACTTGCAAGTAAAAATATATAATACACACATATATATTTTAAGTCATAGCTATTCCTATTAACCAAGTAAAAATGACTTTATTTAGTCCGCAAACCTTCATCTTACCTCCTTTGCAGATGCCAGGGTAAAAGCAGTCAGGAAACACGGTTCCAGCCTGATAGGCATCCTGGTGTTCTAGTAACAGCTGCAGAGCAGGAAAACAGAGATTAGGGGGTAGGAGCCAACGCCTGCAGAGTACAGGCCCCACCAATCCCCATGATGAGATGCTAGAACTATGGGCGTATGGATGGAATAAAAGGGAAGAAGAAGAAAAGCAGGAATAAGGTAAATAAGTGATTAAAATTCGTGCATAATCAAAGATAACACACAACAATATATGACTTCAGGTTCTTCCCTACCAAACACAGAAAGGCTAATAAAGAATAGCAGAAATCACTTCCTTAAATTTCATTTTCATCCATTTTCTCTGTCAACCCAGTAAAGCGGGATTTCCCTAAGGCCTTAAGGTTGACTGACTGACCCAGAGCTGTCTTTCTTGTTGCTGTTGTTTGTGTTTTGATGGAGTTTCGCCCAGGCTGGAGTGCGCAATGGGGCAATCTCGGCTCACTGCAACCTCCTCCTCCCAGGTTTAAGCAATTCTCCTGCCTCCAGCTCCCAAGTAGCTGGGATTACAGGTGTGCCCGGCTAATTTTTTTATTTTTAGTAAAGATGGGGTTTCGCCATGTTGGCCAGGCTGATCTTGAGCTCCTGACCTCAGGTGACCCACCTATTTCAGCCTTCCAAAGTGCTGGGATTACAGGCGTGAGCCACCTCGCCCAGCCCCATTTTTTTTTTTAAATAAGAATTTACTAATAATGTGGACCATATATAGAGGCAACGAAGAAGTACTTCAGGAAATTAATACGCAAGGAAAGATAGTATCATCTGTTTGTTTTTTTCTAACCAGTATCCCATTGTCCTCCTTCTAGAGGCAGAAATCACCCTCTCCTGCCGAGAGCCCACTGCACACCACTCAGGTAGGGCTGACCAGAGGGCTAAGTGGCCAGCACACCCACCCTCACCAGAGTTTGACTCAGAAATTGACCTTTGAGCAAAGTTAGTTCAGTTCACACCTTTCCCGAGACTTCTCCGCTAGAGCTCTGGGAAGATACCCTCTTCCTCCTGTGGCTGCTGAGCTCTGAGGCAGAGTCCTACACGATCAGCATCCTCCATGTGGAGAAATACAGAAATCATCCGGAGCTCTGGGCCGAGTTCCACACTGTAGGTATCAGTTATATGAACCTATAAGGTCCACTTTTTTCCAGAAGATAGCTTGAGTTGGACTTCTGTCACTGAAAAATAGTAATTAACCTTACTGGCTATTTACTTAACAGCCACTGTTCTAAGCTCCTTATATGTATTAAGACTTGTTAAATCTGCTTCTAACATTAGATAAATTAGGTATGTTATCTAATGTGATAAAATAATCTCAAGTAAATTTTGAAAATTATGCCAAATACCAAACTGCTAGGGAATAAAGAGGAAGACTAAGGAAGGATGTATCCTTCAGATATAAAAATATTTTTGGATTTTTTTTTGAGATGGAGTCTTGCTCTGCCACCAGCATGATCTCAACTCACTACAACCTCCACTTGCCAGATTCAAGTGATTCTCCTGCCTCAGCCTCCTGATAGCTGGGATTACAGGCGCCTGCCACCAGGCCCAGCTAATTTTTTTATTTTTAGTAGAGATGGGGTTTCACCAGGTTGGCCAGGCTGGTCTCGAACTCCTGACCTCAGGTGTTCTGGCCGCCTCAACCTCCCAAAGTGCTGGGATTACAGGTGTGAGCTACTGCACTGGCTAATTTTGTATTTTTTAGAAGAGACAAGGTTTTGCCATGTCGGCTGGGGTGGTCTTGAACTCCAGATCTCAGGTGATCCACCAAAAATGTATTTTTGGCTGGGCAAGGTGGCTCACACCTGTAATTCCAGCACTTTGGGAGGCTGAGGCCAGCCGATTGCTTCAGCCCAGGAGTTCAAGAGCAGCCTGGGCAACATGGCAAGACCCTGACTCTACAAAAAATTTAAAAATTTACCAGGCATGGCAGTGCTTGCCTGTAGTTTCAGCTACTTGGGAGGCTGAGGTGGGAGGATCACTTGAGTCTAGGAAATTGAGGATGCAGTGAGCCATGATCACGCCAGTGTACGCCAGCCTGGGCAACAGAGTGAGACCCTATATCCAAAAAAGAAAGAAAGAAAGTAAAATGTCTTTTTAAGCTATCAAACAAAAGATACTGAAACCAAAAGAAACAGATCAGTGTAACAGAACAAAAAGCACAGAAAATCCAGGCGCAGTGGCTCACACCTGTTATCGCAGAGCTTTGAGGGGCAGAGGTAGGTGGATCACTGGAGATCAGGAGTTTGAGACCAGCCTAGGAAACATGGTGAAACTTCAACTCTACTGAAAATAGAAAAATGAGTGGGGCATGGTGGCACCCACCTGTAATCCCAGCTACTCAGGTGGCTGAGGCAGAAGAATAGCTTGAACTTGGGAGATGGAGGTTGCAGTGAACTGAGATCATGCCACTGCACTCCAGTCTGGGTGACAGAGTGAGAACCTATCTCAAAAAAAAAAAAAAAGGAAAAATATATTTTTAAGCTATAGAAACAAAAATAGTATGATACTGAAACCAAAAGAAACAGATCAGGGAAGCAGAATAAAGAGTAGAGAAAGGCCAGGCACAGTGGCTCATGCCTATAATTCCAGGACTTTGAGAAGCAGAAGTGGATCACCTGTGGTCAGGAGTTCGAGACCAGCCTGGGAAACATGGTGAAACCCCAACTCTACTGAAAATACAAAAACTAGCCGGGTATGGTAGCTGGCACCTGTAATCTCAGCTACTCAGGTGGCTGAGGCATGAGAATTGCTTGAACCTGGGTGGTGGAGGCTGCAGTGACCTGAGACCACACCACTGCACTCCAGCCTGGGTGACAGAGTGAGATTCCATCCCCCACCACCAAAAAAAAAGTACAGAAACAGAGTTAAGCATACATATAACTTAATATCTAACAGATGAATAATGCATAGAGTAGTCAACAAATGGTGATGTCACAACCCCATAACAATGAGTATACCATCTTTGCATGGGCAAACCCACGTTCACCCTAGAGCAGGGGTCCCCAATCCCCAGGCCATCAACTGGTACCAGTGTGGCCTGTTAGGAATGGGGCCACACAGCGGGAGGGGAGCGGCGGGCAAGCAAGAATCACCACCTGAGCTCCACCTCCTCCACAGCAGCAGCAGCACGAGATTCTCAGAGAAGTGTGACTCCTACTGGGAACTGCACATGCTAGGGATCTCGGCTGCACACTCCTTATGAGAATCTAATGCCTGATGATCCGAGATGAAACAGTTTCATTCTAAAACCATCTACCCTCCACCGCCCACCTCATCCATACAAAAACTGTCTTCCAGGAAACCAGTCCCTGGTGTCAAAAAACATGGAGACCACTGCCCTAGGTGATACTGACTTGAAATTAATATTAGCAATGGCAAGTCACTGGATCCCTGTCAACCTTTATACCCAAATAAATGGAAGATGAATTATAAGGTTAAATGTCAAAAATGAAGCCATATAATTAACAGAATAAAATGTAAGTGAATAATTATATATCCATGAAGTGGGAATGATTTTTCTAATCATCATTTACAAGTAGAAACCGTAACAGAAAAGACTGATGCATTTAACTACTCAAAAACTGAAGATTTCTGCATGGTAAAAAATAAAAATAAAAAATAAATTTAAAAGAAAAATAAATAGTCACGAGAATTATTTCCTAGATTGAGGGCTGATAGCGTTCATAAATAAGCTATTCTTACATGTCAAAATAAAGATAAACATCGTAATACTAAAATTAGCAAAAGACAGGCAATTCAGAGGGGCTAGAAATGGCCAATAAATATTTGAGAATCTATTTAAACTCATTAATAAGTTAATAATTAAAATGCCAGGTCAGGCATGATACTCATGTCTGTAATCCTAGCACTTTGGGAGGCCAAGGCGGAAAGACTGCTTGAGTCCAGGAGTTTGAGACCAGCCTGGGCAACATGGTGAAACCCTGTCCCTGCAAAAAATACAAAAATTAGCCTGATGTGGTGGTGTGTGCCTGTAGTCCCAGCTACTCAGGAGGCTGAGTTGAGAGGATCACTTGAACCTGGGAGGTGGAAGTTACAGTGAGTTGAGATCATACCACTGCACTCTAGCCTGGGTGACAGAACCAGACCCAGTTTCAAAAAAAAAAAAAAAATTAAAATGCCAATTAAACCTAAAACAAAAGCCATTTTCTACCTACCAAATTGACAAAAATGAAAATGAGTAAAGACCGGGTACAGTGGCTCTGTAATGCCTGTAATGCCAGCACTTTGGGAGGTTGAGGAGGACAGATCATTTGAGCTCAGGAGTTCGAGAGCAGCCTGGCCATATGCCAAAACCCTGTATCTATCAAAAATACAAAAAATTAGCTGGATGTGGTGGCATGCACCTGTGGTCCCAGCTACTCAGGAGGCTGAGGTGGGAGGATTGCTTGAACCTAGGAGGTGGAGGTTGCAATGAGCCAAGATCATGCCACTGCACCCCATCCTGGGTAACAGAGCAAGACCCTGTCTTGCAAGAAAAGAAAATGAATAAAAATTAAGCCCTAAAAGCAAAACTGTTTCCAAATCTGAAGTTGCTTCAAAAAATGTTAATGAAATACATGAGCAATTAAGAATATTGACCCTTCCCGTGTCATTTACAGCATATCTTCTTTATATGTCTGTCATATATGTTTAGTTTTATTTTTTTATTCATTTCTGGGCCAAGGGGATTCATCTGGCCATGTCAGGCTAAGGGGATTTGCTAAGCATGATCAAGAAATTGGTGGCCCATGCCTGCAATCCCAGCTACTCAGAAGGCTGAAGCAGGGGAATCGCTTGAGCCCGGGAGTAGACCATCTTAGGCAACATAGCAGTATCCCACCTCAAAAAAAAAAAAAAAAAAGGAAAAAAAGAAGAAATTGAATACATATAAGGAGACTGAGCACATAAAGTTATTGAGAATAATGGGAGCCAGGTTTCTCAGCATTAGAGAAAGGAGTTAAAGATATGGACATGATGAAGGCTAGAGTAAATCCTGAAGTGTCGGATTATAATTGGTGGTATAGTCATGTGAACTTATGGTTTAATTATTTAATTAATTAATTTATTTATTTATTTTTGAGACAGAGTCTTGTTCTGTCGCCCAGGCTGGAGTGCAGTGGTGCGATCTTGGCTCACTGTGGCCTCCGCCTCCCAGGTTCAACTGATTCTCCTGCCTCAGCCTTCTGAGTAGCTAAGATTACAGGGGCACACCACCATGCCCACCTAATTTTTGTTGTTTTTTTGAGACAATGCCTCACTCTGTTGCCCAGGCTGGAGTGCAGTGGCATGATCTCAGCTCACTGCAGCCTCCACCTCCCAGGTTCAAACGATTCTCCTGCCTCAGCCTCCAAGTAACTGGGACCATGGTTTAATTATTTTATTTTATTTTTTATTTATTTTTGAGACAGAGTCTTGTTCTGTCACCCAGGTTGTTGTACAGTGGTGCAATCTTGGCTCACTGCAGCCTATGCTGCAGTGACACTCTAGGTGTCTGCCACCATGTCCAGCTAATTTTTATATCTTTAGTGGAGACAGGGTTTCACCATGTTGGTCAGGCTGGTCTTGAACTCCTGACCTCAAGTGATCCACCTGCCTTGGCCTCCCAAAGTGCTGGGATCACAGGCATGACCCTTCATGCCTGGCCTATTTCTGAGGATGACATTAGTATTTGGATTAGAATGCATCCTGAGAGGGAGCGTCTGTCCATTTAACATGTTTTAAATTAACAATATGAGCTTGAATACCTCTACTAGAAATCACTCTGCACTCACTCAGGATTGACTGTTGATGTGATGCGTTAGGCAGATTCTCACTTCTCCTCCTCTTTCCTGCCTACTCCCTGTTAAGGTCAAGGAAGATGACTATCAGATATAAATGCTGGTTTTCCTCATTTGGCCTGTTAAGTTGACAAGTGAGGAAGCGGAATCTTATGATTAAAAATGATTTGAGGATACAGTAAGTTTCAGTTATCTTACCATGCTGCTTCCCAAATGGATTATCAAGACTTAATGTTATCAAATGATCCAATTCTGATGTCAGGAGGGAAGCTACCCACTTATCAAATATAAGTACGAAAGAATTACATCTTTGTCACGAAGTGTTATTTAGCTATAGAACAAATAGCGCACAGGATCAGAATGTGTTCATGTGAAGATGGGTAAAGGTGAGTCATGAGCTAGTCCTACTAGGATACAGTAGAATATAGAAGCCGGACAGAGAATCTAGTGCCTACTTCTTAATAAATACTTCCTTCTCCTCCTGGTGATACAATTTGTGTGCAACACACAGTAACAAGAAGTGGAAAATAAATGATCTCTCTCCATTATGGCTGTGCTTTATGAAAACAAAAAAGACAGGCCAGGCATAGTGGCTCATGCCTGTAATCTCAGTGCTTTGGGAGGCCAAGGTGGGAGGACTGCTTGAGCCCAGGAGTTCAAGACGAGCCTGAGCAACCTAGTGAGAGCCCGTCTCTACGATAAAGACAAAACAGATGTACTCTCCTCAGCAGCACATATACTAAAATTCTAATGATACAGAGAAGATGAGTAAATTTTTTTAAATGCACTATTTTAAAAATTCCTCAAGTATTTTTTCAAATTATGATTCATATCATCAAAATCTTTAAATTTTAAGTGTGCTATATATAAGACACATATAAAATGTTCAAGGAGCACTTGGAGTAGACATATACCTTTTCACCATAATATTAATGTCTCATAACATTATTAACATGAAGAAATTAAAAATGAGCCTTTTTTTTTTTTTTTGAGATGGAGTTTCAGTCTTGTTGCCCAGGCTGGAGTGCAATGGTGCGATCTCAGCTCACTGCAATTGAATGGAATCACTGGCTTCAAGCGATTCTCCTGCCTCAGTCTCCTGAGTAGCTGAAATCATAGGCAAGCACCACCATGCCCAGTTAATTTTGTATTTTTAGTAGAGACAGGGTTTCTCCATGCTGGCCAGGCTGGTCTCGAGCTCCTGACGTGAGGTGATCCACCTGCCTCGGCCTCCCAAAGTGCTGGGGTAACAGGGGTGAGCCACTGCGCCCAGCCAAAATGAGTCTTAAAATTACCATTTAAATATCTGTTACGACCTTTGTTTGGCACCTATAGAAGAAAGCTAATGCACAAAAAAGAAAAGCTCAAGCTTCCTACCTCTTTGTAGTTAACACGCCCATTGTGAAGCTGAAGAAACTCCAGCGCTCTGTGTCCTGAGAGAAATAAATACATAAATCAATTAAGTTCAAGTGTTACTGAAAATGTAACTTAGTCAAGATCATTTTAAAAGAAAAATATGTAATTTTGTGGTTGTATCTGTCAAGGATACAGGAAGTGAAGTAAGTTTGCACTCGCTGGCAATCTGCATTAGGTATAATCAGATTTGTGCAGTATTTATATAGTACAAAGCAAGTTTAGACAGTGATTTGGTTTCTGCTTAACTATTAAATAGCTCTATGACCTTTAGTGCTATTCAACCTCTCTAGACCTCAGTTCCCTTCTACAGAAAACCGAGGTTAAAAAATACCCACCATATAGGTTGGTTGAAATAACTGCTAAGTGACAGAAAATAAACGCTAAGTGACAAGCGCACCGGCTGACACTTGGTAGGAACTCAAGAAACTGTCATCATCCTATTTCGCTTCCATACTCAGGTAGATAAACCTAACTACAAAATACAATGTAACACCTAACCTATGGACTGAACCAATGATCCTCAAAGGTTTTTCATCATTGGACCGCTTTATCAGAAGGCTATTGACTCCACCCCACACCCACCTATATACAGACACCCACCCATAGCCTGAATCTCCCAAGAATGAATAAGAGGACTAACATTCCCTGTGAAGTGACATTTGAAGGTGATACCTTATTTATGTTGTGAATCACATCCAATTTTTAAAATTCATATAACAAAAAAACATAGCCACTACTATATTATAAACATTAATATCATAAAAATCACAACCCCCAAATACAAATAACCTGTGGATAGGATTCCAGTGATTTATGCTGAATGGAGCCATTTCTAATTAACTCACTCACATAATGCCAACCTTCCACTCAGGTTCTTTATAAGAAATGAAAAAGTAAACCAAAATATTTATAAAATCATCTAATGTATTAGTAAATAAATGATGCAGTTTTAGTCTTCCTCTATGTAAAAAAAAATTCTCAGAATCTGTGCAGATTCTATTTCAGGAGTTGCCATCAATTACGTTCACATAAATATTCTTCTTTAAATATCCATTAAGACCTCTGTTTGGTACTTACTGAAGGAAGGCAAGCAATTATCTGGTTTTATTAACATTTCAGATGCAATCTGTCTTGGAAATTTTTAAACTCTAAGAATTAAAAAACTGAATATTTCCATTTATATTTGTTCCTTATCAGCTCACCCGGTAGCTCTGGCAATTTCAATTTCACAGAACACAGAACTAGAAGACACTTGAGAATTCTGTAAGAAGTTCAACCCCCTCATTTTATAGACTCAAGAGGTAGGTAAAGTGAATTGCTCAGTCACACATCTGCTTATTGCAGGGCTGGAATGAGACCTAAGTCCGATTCTCTTTTCCACTGCTTCACGGCTCCCTTCCAGCAACACATTTGTAACGGAAAGAGCACGAGACCAGCTGTTAGGACATGTAACTCTAGGCCAGGCCACTACCAAGTGAGCTGTAAAGCTGTCTAGTAGCAGTTTCTTCATCTGTAACAGAAAAGAACTGGACTTGGTGACCTCTAGTGTCCTTTCAGATGGTCAAGTTCTGTCATAACAGGTTCTCACCCATGCTCAGTATGTAGGTCTGTTTTACACTGATACATTCTTATATTTTGCCTATGATCTTATCATTCTTTGAAACTTCTGGAGGTGGTATAACTATTAAATTCTCTTATTTTTATCTAAATTAAAGAAAACTCAGAACATCAGGTATATCTGAAATTAATCTGAAAACTGCTGTAGAATGTTATCATAGCTCATTCTATCACAAATTGACTCACATTTTCCATGTTAAAACATCACAAATACACTTCGTACAAGAACCAAATCCTTTTGCTAAGAAAGATCTTAAGTGCTCTCACCTCATATGCAAAACACATGATAGCTATGTGAGGTGATGGATGCGTTAACTTGATGGTGCTAATCATTTCACAAGGCATACGTGTATCAACAATTTCTGTTTGTCAATTATACATCAATAAAGCTAGAAAAACAAAAAATTTAAGTAACTCTTTGTGGTACCATCTCCCTATATCCAGGATGACTCTGCCTTTGCCCCTGAGGTCGGTGGCACTGGCTTGGTGTCCTCCTCTCCTCCCCAATTCCTGCCATCTTATCGGCACCGTGGATGTGGATGACCGAACTCCCCCACTTCCCTGACCTTCCTGACGCCAAGCGCCTTTACGGCAATGTGACTCGAGGGACCCACTGCCATGGCCACACGTGACTCTTTACATGTACTTGGAAATGCCTGTCCTTGGCCATGTAAAACCACTAAAGTACATTTCTCACTCCTGCCATATTGCACCCATCTTGTTCCTCCCCCGTTCTGTCAGTCCTGCTGCTGCATTGCAACCTCCAGTTTACAGAGCTGCTCACTATTTCCCCACCCACAGAAACACGCAGGGGCCCCATGACCAACGGGGCATCAGCTCTCTTTATTTGCCCCTTAACTGAACCCATGCTGCCAATCTGTATCCCTGCATGACTGCAATCACCGCCTTCTCCTCCCTGCTGTCAGGCCATTCAGCTCAGTCATGGAAGAAACGGTATTCATCCACGGGCTGGATTTTCAATCTCTCTCTTAATGTCTTTTCACAGATTTACTGTCCCCTCAGTAACATAACAAGGCACCAGGACTTACCTATTTCTACGTGCGTTGAAATGCCACACGATGAACCTCTACGGCAGAGAGAACCCAGCAGGATCAGCAGGCCCGGCCACAACCTGAAAGCAGACATGCTCTCATTCCCCACAGGCTCTCTGGTGACGTGGGAATGCTCAGAGCTGCGGCAGCACCGTGGCTCCGAAATCCAGGCGCAGACCCGCTGCTTCTCTCTAAGCAGGTCACTGACCCAGGAAACCAAGTCTCATTTCAAAATCGTATCATTTTCCAACGAAGTCAACTGTTCAACTACTGTTTAACTTCACCAGAACAGCAAACAAACTCTGTACTCCTGGGGGGTGGGGGGAGGAGGATAAACCGAAATCTAAAGCCTTAGACCAGAAGCACTGCATCTTCTGACAGAGGGTTTTTTCTGAATTTCATTTTAACATGAAATTTGTGTAGAGATGCAAGTAAAGCTGTCTCCAGACATATTTTGCTTTCTATAAAAAGGCTCACCTGTGCACACAGTCAACATATTGGAGCACCTCACCTTACAAGGGTGGATCTCTCATGCATCCTTTCTACGCGTTCATCAGGCTGTCCTGCTTCCTCTGCCTCCCAAGCCACAAGTGCTGGGAAAGCTTCTATGGTGATCAGCTGGAACTGGCGTCTCTTTCAGTATTTGGCAACAGATACTGACACTTGAATGGGATTACACAAGAGCAGCCACTCCTGGTCTCTCTACCTCTGGCTATTCTAATAGGCTTATCCAGAGCCCATGGCAAGGTCAGATTCCTGCAGCACAAGCAAAGATGCCAATTGCACTTGGGAGGTGGAAGGAAGGGGGAAGATTTAGGGCCAAGAGACAGGGTTTGGAAAATGTTAAGCTCAGAATATATCATGAGGTAGCCAGCTGCACTTAATCCATGGGGAAAATTCAGCTGTTCATGGAACGAAAGGTAATCTTAAAGCACAAATTATGTATAGCTTACATTAAAAGCAAGAGATGCACTCCTGAAAGAGTGGGAGGAAATGGTATTCACTCTCAGGTTAGCCAAATGAAAGGAAAGAAAATGTGGCACATATACACCATGGAATACTATGCAGCCATAAAAAAGGATGAGTTCATGTCCTTTGCAGGGACATGAATGAAGCTGGAAACCATCATTCTCAGCAAACTAACACAAGAACAGAAAATGAAACACCACATGTTCTCACTCATAAGTGCGTGTTGAACAATGAGAACACATGGACACAGGGAGGGGAACATAACACACTGGGGCCTGTTGGGGCATGAGGGAGCCAGGGAAGGGATAGCAGCAGGTGGAGATTGGGGAGCGATAGCATTAGGAGAAATACCTCATGTAGATGATGGGGTGACGGATGCAGCAAACCACCCTGGCATGTGTATACCTATGTAACAATCCTGCATGATCTGCACATGTACCCCAGAACTTAAACTATGATAATAATTTAAAAAAAAACATAGAATTTTACAATAAAAAAAAGAAAGGATGAATAGAGAGTGGGATGATTTGCTCAGGTGTGGTGGCTCACACTTATAATCCCAGCACTTTGGGAGGCCAAGGCAGGTGCATCACCCGAGGTCAGGAGTCTGAGACCAGCATGATCAACATGTTTAGACCTCGTCTCTACTAAAAATACAAAAATCAGTCAGTATGGTGGAACGTGCCTGTAGTCCCAGCTACTGGGGAGGCTGAGGCGGGAGGATCTCTTGAATCCGGGAGGTGGAGACTACAGTGAGCCAAGATTTAATCACTGTACTCTAGCCTGGGTGACAGAGCAAGATGACAGAAAGAAAGAAAAAGAGAGAGAGGGAGAAAGAGAGAGAGGGAGGGAGGGAAGGAGAGAGGGAGAGAGAGAGAAAAAAAAGAAAGTGGAATGATTTGAGACACTTAGTTGTCTGCTCAACAGCTTCCTCTGTAAGCTTAACACAGCTACTCGTACAGCCCCAAGGAAAGGAATCCCCCAGCTCTGCCAAACCTGAGGGCAATAGGCCCAGGTTAGCTCAGAGCTGGGCTAAACTTAAATTAACTTGATGCAAGTTTACAAAACATCTTGTTAGCCAAACAAAACACGCAGCCATACGGCCTCTGGACTCTTCATTAGTCTAGAGGCCATAAGGCTATGTGTTTTGTTTGGCTAAGATGTTTTGTAAACTTACATCAAGTTTACAAACTTGTTTTAAACTTTATACCCTTTTTTAAAATGAGAAAATTCACGTAGAAATCTAGATTTCTGGCTCTCTTAAAAATCAAAGAACTGTCATCACGAACTGAGACTCCTATGTAATATGACAACCAGCTGCAGCTGAAGAGCCAGCCGCCCCGATAGAGCATGTCCTGTTCCTCCAGTCCCCACCGTCCATGCAGTGTCTGCACGTTTCCACGCCCCTTCTGGCCACCAGAGGCCTCTGAGCGTGCCTCCCTCTCACTCTGGGCCTTCTACAGCCTGTGGGTGAGGCAGTGGCAATGATTAATTGGGATTTGGGATATTCTCTCTCAAGCAGTCAATCAATGATTACAGTGAGAGGCTTGCAAAGGGTCACCTGGAAACAGTATCTAACCAGATATGATAAAACAAACCCATCCAAAAAGCACCAAAGAAACAGGTTCAGCCAGGCGTGGTGGCTCATGCCTATAATCCCAGCACTTTGGGAGGCCAAGGCAGGCAGATGGCTTGAGGCCAGAAGTCCAAAACTAGCCTGTGCAACACGGCAAAATCCTTCTACCATGAAAAAAAAAACAAAAACAAAAATGAGCGGGCATGGTGGCTTGCACCTGTGGTCCCAGCTACTCAGGAGGCTGAGGCGGGAAGATCGCTTATACCTGAGAAGTGGAGGTTGCAATGAGCTGAGACCAGACCACTGCACTCCAGCCTGGGTAAGACCCACATCTCAAAAAAAAAGAAATGGGTTCAGTTACCAAACAATACTAATCACAAATGTCTCAACTTCTCATTATATGTATGTTTTTGTATTTGAGGTACAGAATGATATAAATTTATGAATGTAATAGAATGAGAGGAAATTATTTGCTTAGGAACTGTGATAATTATGAATATGGTCTTTATGTGACAACGGTGCTTGCCGGTTTAAGAAGTTTGTATTATTTCTGTAACAATAAAAACATCAAAGATTTGACTTTAAAGAAAGTTAAAAGGTAGCTCACAATACTAAGAAAACTATCTGACAAATAATAAGCCTATGGAAATATTTTTCTTTGTGCCCCACAACCCCCCTTTCCTAATATAGGTGGCTTTGTTATAAACAAGACAGCATGATTCTACTATTTAGAACTCTTCTGGAAATACAGACTGAAGGTGAAAAGGAAACATCCGGTTACATTAAGGCGTAGGGAGAACACAGGCTTGAAATCCAGAGGGTCTCAAGCTCTATGTGGGCCACTCTAGAAAATGGGGGAGAGGAGGCTGGGAGCGGTGGCTCATGCCTGAAATCCCAGCACTTTGGGGGGCCAAGGTGGGTGGTTTGCCTAACGTCAGGAGTTCGAGACCAACCTGGACAACATGGTGAAACCCCATCTGTACTAAACATACAAACATTAGCCAGGCATGGTGGCACGCGCCTGCACTCCCAGCTACTCGGGAAGCTGAGGCAGGAGAATCACTTGAACCCAAGAGGTGGACGATGCAGTGAGCCAAGACAGCACCACTGCACTCCAGCCTGGGTGACAGTAAGACCTTGTCTCAAAAAAAACCCAGAAAGAAAGAAAGAAAATAGTGGGGATAAGGGTGGAAACTGGGGAGTAGAGGCTCCCAGGACAAAGGCAGGCAAAGGAGAAAGGAGGGAGGAGATCCCTCTCACCTCGTGGTTTCCTCCTTGTAGGCCCTGGTGAGGACACCCAGCCACGTGCTAGAGGCACCAGGACAGGCTGGAGGTAAGACAGGAGCCCAGAGGGAATTGTTTACTCTCCAGTTTTGTGGCCCTCTGCAAGCGCCCATTCTGAGAGTAAACAATTCCCTCTGGGCTCCTGTCTTACTTCCAGCCTGTCCTGGTGCCTCTAGCACGTGGCTGGGGCACATTGTCAACTTTCTAAGCTCCAGGCACTTTTGCCTTTGTGAAGTACTTCCCGTTATACAAATAAACAATAAATAAAAAGCACATTTTACATCTGCATTGCTATATGATTAACATATTAATATGCCACGTGAAAGTTTTTTTCTTTGGATTTTAGAACAAATTTAACATTTTTGAGCGCTCCTAAAAGTTTTATGGGCCCTTAGCATCATACCTACTGTGCCTAATGGATAAGTTATCTGGGAAAGGAAGTGGGCACCCTTTGAAATATAACCTTAAAAAGGTAAGTGGACTAATTTCTTTTTTTTTGAGATGGAGTTTCGCTCTTGTTGACCACGCTGCAGAGCAATGGTGTGGTCTCGGCTCACTGCAACCTTCGCTTCCTGGGTACAAGAAATTCTCCTGCCTCAGCTTCCAGAGTAGCTGGGATTACAGGTATCTGGCACTACGACTGGCTGCTTTTTTATTTTTAGTAGAAACGGGGTTTCACCACGTTGGCCAGGCTGGTCTCGAACTCTTGACCTCAGGTGATCTGCCCACCTTGGCCTCCCAAAGTGCTGGGATTACAGGCGTAAGCCACCGCGCTGGCCCTAATTTTTGAACAAGAGAGGCAGCCACAATTAACTTGACTTTTCTGGGCCTCAGTTGATTGAAGCCTCAATTAAATGATTTCCCCCAGGCCAGTAGAAATGGGCTATCCTGGCCAGGTGTGGTGGCTCATGCTTGTAATTCCAGCACTTTGGGAGGCTGAGGCAGGCAGATCACGATGTCAAGAGATGGAGACCATCCTGGCCAACATGGTGAAACCCCATCTCTACTAAAAATACAAAAATTAGCTGGGCGTGGTGGCAGGCACCTGTATTCCCAGCTACTCAAGAGGCTGAGGCAGGAGAATCACTTGAACCAGGGAGGCGGAGGTTGCAGTGAGCCAAGATGGCGCCATTGCACTCCAGCCGGGACGGGGACGGGGACAGAGGAAGCAAGGGAAGGGAGGAGAGAGAAATGGGCTATCCTGTCATCCCAGCACTTTAGGAGGGCAGATGACACTTTAGGAAGGCAGATCACTTGAGGTCAGGCTTTCGAAACCAGTCTGCCCAACGGGGTGAAACCTGGTCTCCACTGAAAATACAAAAGTTAGCTGAGTGTAGTGGTGCATGCCTGTAGTCCCAGCTACTTGGGAGGTTCAGGTAGGAGAATCGCTTGAACCCAAGAGGTGGAGGCTGCAGGGAACCGAGATCACACCACTGCACTCCAGTCTGGGCGACAGAGTGAGTCTCGGGGACACACACACAGCCCTCCCTCTGCAGGCAGGAGATGTAAACACAGGAGCTCCCCAGCCCCAACTGTGAGTAGCTGGGACTACAGGTACCACTGGTCGACATCCCTATTAGTACTTCCTGGTTCTCCCCAGTTCCTGCAATTAAATACAGAACAAAGTAGTGTGAAATTGATTAAACTCTGCTGTTATCACTTCTGCCAGATGTGACTGGCTCAAAACGGGTCTGACTTAGCAAAAGACAAAGTCAAAATTTAAAGTTACTGCCTCAGCATTTTGCAAATGTCCTAGAAAAAAATTCAACGTCCTAGAAAAAGGTGAAACTCTGTAGGAGTTGAGAAAGGGAGCTATGTTGAGACTAGTAACCTAAAATCAATGCACAGGGTTGGGCTTCATTTGTACCCACAAATTCCCAGCAAAGACCTGCTATTTTTATTTTTATTCTCATTAGGCTTTAAGCTTCCCTGATGCTTTCAGAGTCTTAAGCCCAAGTCTAATTTTTGAACGAAGAATGCTGTTTAAAGGTGCTCAATCCTTATACCTTGGTTGAGTCAATTTTGACAAATGCTTCCATTTGCTAGTTGGTGGCCCAACTTTAATCTTCCTAGCAGCTTGACCTAGGGGAGCTAGTATGACTTTGAACACTATACTGAATTTAATGTAGCAACTGTCATAAGCATTTTACGTTATCTCACAACAAACCTATGGGGTAGATATGGTTCTGTAAGTGACTGGACTAAGGTTAACCTGTCGAAGGTCACACAGCTTGTCGACAACAGATTGAGTTTGATTCTAGTGTGTTTCTTCCCAAGGCGCTGTTATTTATCAGGAGCGCCCCTAAGATAATGCCTGGACACACAGCCAGAAAAGCAGCCAGGAGGCAGAACGCGGGGTCACACTTCGCGCCCTCACGGAACCATCGCTCCCAATCCACCCTACGTGCTGCGGAGCTCAGCGATGAAGACGCGTGACCATGGCCTTGGCATCCAGGGCAGGCATCAGCCCCATCTATGGACCGCGCACATATTCCGGGGATGCCGAATTTGAGGAGATGCTGAGAGCGGGTCTCTAGCAGCGGTTGGGGGGCTCGGGAGCAGTTAGTGACAAATGAGCACCCGAAAAGAGGAAAAGTGACAGCAGTCCGCAGGTGCATCTGCCCGCGAGCCTCCTCCATCCCCGACTCCAACCCTCCCCCAGGAGAAGGTCGCGCCGGGAGCGAAGCCGCGCGGCGCTCAGGACAAGGTCCAGAGGGCGGCGAGGCGGTGCAGCGCGAAGGGCGCGGGGAGAGGGCGCTGCTCCGCGGCTCTGCCACCTCCCGCCGGCTCCTGCGCTTCCCCCCGCGGCTCTGCCACCTCCCGCTGGCTCCTGCGCTTCCCCCGCGCGCCCGCGCCGCCGCCTCGCTCCTCCCGCTTCCCCTTGACCCCCGCGCTCCCGTGCGCGCGCGCCCGCTTGCCTGTTTCCCGTCGCCGTCGCTACCCCGGCCATGGCGACCTGCTTCTGGCTGCGGAGCTCCGGGGCCCGGCGCCTCGGGTGGACGTTTCCCGGTTGCCGCCTCCGCCCCCGCGCCGGCGGCCCGGTGGCTGCCTCGGGTCCCGCGCCCGGCCCGGCCCCGCTCCGCGGCTATGCTGGGGGCCTGGCGAACCTCTCCGCCGCGCTGCTGCGCACCGACAGCTTCGTGGGCGGCCGCTGGCTCCCGGCCGCCGCCACCTTCCCCGTGCAGGACCCGGCCAGCGGCGTCGCCGTGGGCATGGTGGCCGACTGCGGGGTGCCCGAGGCCCGCGCCGCTGTGCGTGCCGCCTACGAGGCTTTCTGCAGCTGGAGGGGGGTCTCGGCCAAGGTGAGAGCGCCCGGGTGCAGGGGACCAGAGCTGGCAGGAGGCACGGCGGGGGAGAGAGAGGCTTTGCCCCAGCGAGAAACCAGCCGCGTCGCCCCACTCCTGTGCGCGGTTCCCCGGGATACACAGTGCGGAAAGTCAGATCAACAAGAAGGGAGACGACCAACAAATAAGTTTGCAGCTTCCACTTTGTGCCGGGCGCTGGGGACGCGGCCCCTGCCCTCCAGCCTCGTGAAGCGTGTGCACGGCCCAGTAGGGGAGGCAGAACGCGAGCGCTTAATACCACCAGCTGAGTGTTATAGTCAACAAGCCTAACCGTGGAGGGGCGGGGAGAAGGGGGAGGGGTGTCGGGGAAGTGAGGGCACGTGTGGCCCATCAGAGTATCTGAAATAACCTCATGAGCTGCGGGGAGCCCACGCAGGAGGCTGCTGCGGCGGCCCATAGAAAGGCTGGTAGCGAGGGCCCTGGGCCAGAGGCTCGGAATCGGCAACGAGAGAATTGTAGAAAGATTGGGCTTTGTGCAGGGGAAGGAAGGAGTCCAGGACCATTCTCCAAGTTTTCAGCCTAAATGCGTAAATTCCCCTATTGTCATTGCGTAGAGAACACAGGAGAATTGGGAGCAAGGGGTAAAGGGCCATTAAACGGGAGAACACAGTAAGAAGAAAACTAAGAAAGTTTCTTCTTCCTTCAGATGTTATTATATGCCTCGAGTCAACGCAGTAAAATTTTTACCCCGTCCTTCAAAGCTCTCCCTCTGAAGGATTGCATCCAATGATCCGTACGAGTACAAGAGAGTCTTAGCACTCACTCATCCATCAGCTGTTTACTGAGCACCTGCTGTTTGCCCTGCACTGCTGGAGGTGCTTGGGATACATCAGTAAAAGAAAGATTCTACCCTTATGGAGCTTACATGGGGTGGAAGGGGAGCAGAAGAGAGATCAGAACTCTAAACAACAAACATAACATCTAAACAAATAAGTATGTGAGAGGTGCTGAGCGCAACGTGGGGAAAAAAGGTAGACGCAGAAGAGGATCTGGGCCAGAGGGAAGGGGCGAGATGCAGCGTCAGTAGTGGGGTCGGGCGTATTCCTTAGCTAGGGCTGCCATAGCAAAGAACCCCAGACTGCGAGTCCTGAACAGCAGATATATCTCATTTTACAGCTCTGGAGGGTACACGTCCCAGAGCAAGGTGTTGTCATGGGTGGTTTCTTCCAAGGCCTCTCTCCTTGGCTTGCAGAGAGAGCTCATTTGGTCTTTGTGTCTCATCAGAGCTCAGTTTTAGACTCCTCGAGTTGGAGATGTCTGTTCACACCCGAGTGAGGATGTAAAGTAAGCAGCTGGATATAGGAATGAATCTTCCCTCTGTGTCTCCACGTGCTCTCTCCTCTGTGAGTGTCTGTGTCTTAATCGCTTATAAAAATTAGAGTCTGATTGGATTGGGCCCACCAGAATGATTTGATCATAACTCACTTCCCTCTTTAAATGCCCTATCTCCAAATACACATTCTGAGATACTGGGGCGTTAGGACTTCAACATGTCAATATTTGGGGAGCACCATTCAGCGCATAACATCAGGGTAGGTCTCACTGAGGCCATAAGATACAAAGACCAAAGGAAGTAAGGAAATTCAGCTAAAGCTGAAGTCAGGAGCATGGCTGACACATTTGCCGAGCAGCGAGGAGGCCTGTGGACTGAGCAGAAGGGAAGAGCGGTATCAGAGGAGGTCACAGGGAGAAGGGGAAGAGTGGGTGGAGCTTGTAGGACCTGTGGGTTATTTAGGGACTTGGGTTTCACTTTGAGTAAGGTGGGGTTTTACCCGTGTTAGGGTTTTAAGCAAAGATATGATCTGATGTACATTTTGAAAGGCCACTCTAACCACAGTGCTGAGAATAGATGAAGAAGGGACGGTGGCAGAAGCAGAGAGACCGGTTAGGAGGATGTCGCACGGATTTAGATGGGAGGCCACGGTGGCTTGAACCAGGGTGGTAGCAGTGGACGAGGTGAAGACTTGTCCCATAAAGGATGTATTTTGAAGATAGGGCCCGCTGGATTTTCTGATAGATTGTTAAAAGGGAAGTAGGTGAGCTGGGCGTCGTGGCTCATGCCTGTAATCCAAACACTTTGGAGGCCAAGGCAGACGGATCACCTGAGGTCGGGAGTTCAAGACCAGCCTGACCAACATGGTGAAACCCAGTCTTTAAAAAAATTAAAAATAAAAATAAAAAAAGGGAAGTAGGTGAAAGAGGGGTTAGTCATGACTCTAGGGCTTTTGGTCTGAAAAATTGGAAGGATGTCCTGAGATAGGGAAAGGTGTGTGTGTGCAACAGCATTAGGGTGAGACATCAGAGTTCAGTGTTAGACTTACTGAGTCTGAGATGTCTATTCCCACCCCTGTGAGGATGTCAAGTAAGCAATTGGATATATGACTCTGGGGTTTGAGAGCAAGCCATGGGCTAGAGGTGTAAATGTGAAATTCACACCTGTGTGTACTGCACATATACTTACAGCTGTGACAATGGCGAGATCACAGGAAAGGAGTGGACCAGGGCCTAAGCACTGGCTCCCCTGGCATCATTCTGGAGTCCCACGAGGGCCCACGAGGATCAAGGCTGCCATGCAATGGTGCTATACTACAGGGGTCTGGGGCGCCTTCTAGTCCCGTCAGTGGTTAGTTGGCAGCTGCAGGGCTGGTGTTGGGAGCTCTTGCTGACACTAGCAGCATCATCCTGTGTTGTGATGACACCACCCATCCTAATGTGTTCAGATCATACTGCCCATCCAACATTACAGGGATGTCAGCTTCCATCTTACAAGGCTTGGATCTTCTCAGGGAAACTTCCGTTCTGAAAGAAGGGGATATATGCTCACACTTGTAATCCCAGAACTTTGGGAGGCCGAGGCGGGTGGATCACCTGCAGTCAGGAGTTCGAGACCAGCCTGTCTAACATGGTGAAACACCGTTCCTACTAAAAATACAAAAATTGGCCGGGCACGGCGGCTCATGCCTGTAATCCCAGCACTTTGGAGAGCCGAGGCAGGCAGATCACCTGAGGTCAGGAGTTCAAGACCAGCCTGGCCAAAATGGCAAAACCCTGTCTCTACTAAAAAATATAAAAATTAGCTGGGCACGGTGGCAGGTGCCTGCAATCCCAGCTACTCAGGAGGCTGAGGCAGGGAGAATTGCTTTAACCTCGGAGGCGTAGGTTGCAGTGAGCTGAGATTATGCCAACTGCACTCTAGTCTGGGTGACACAGCAAGACTCTGTCTCAAACATCAGTCAATCAGCTAGGCATGGTGGCGTGTACCTGTAATCCCAGCCACTCAGGAGGCTGAGGCATGAGAATTGCTTCATCTCAGGAGGCAGAGGTTGGTTGCAGTGAGCCAAGGTCGCGCCACTGCACTCCAGCCTGGGTGACTGAGTGAGACTCTGTCTTAAAAAAATCACAGTTCTTCTTGGCTTTGGATACACCTGTGCAGATGGGGGAAGCTAGCGCCCAGGGCAGCTCTCTCTTTAGAGTGCCTTGATAGCAGCCCAGGGCCTAGATTCTCTAGGTCTTCCTCTTTGTCTATTTTTAAGTGGTTTTATGTGAACGCATTTTTAAAAACTTTTTTAGAAACCATTTCTTCCTTTTTTTTTTTTTTTTTTTTTGAGACTGGGTCTTGCTGAGTTGCCCAGGCTGGAATACGGTGGGGCTGTCGTGGCTCACTGCAGCCTCAAACGCATAGGCCCAAGCGATTCTCCCACCTCAGTCTTCTGAGTAGCTGGGTCCACAGGCATGCGCCACCACACCCAGCTAATTTGTGTGTGTGTGTGTGTGTGTGTGTGTGTGTGTGTGTGTGTGTGTGTGGAGAGAAGGGATGTCGCTGCATTACCCAAGCTGGTGTCAAACTCCTGGCCACAAGCAACCCTCCCTCCTTGGCCTTCCCAAGTGTTGGGATTATGGGAATGAGCCACCACACCTGGTCCTAAAATATTGTTAATAATCCAGTGTGTCCCTTTATCTGTTTTTTTGTTCATTGGAAATTTTTAAATTATGGTGAAATATGCCTAACATTTACCATTTCAACCATTTTTAAGTGTGCATTTCAGTGGTATTCAGTGCATTCATGTTGTGCCTGGGCCCTCTTCTTAAGTGTGTAAAGCCCTTTTTTATGCCTCACGCATGCCCCAGTCCTCATGTCAGTCTTTGGGACAAATCCAGCTTACCAGCGAGCCACTATAATAGGGAACAGTACTTGAAGACGTTATGCTGAGTGAAATAAGCCAGTCCCAAAAGGGCAAATGCTGTATAATTGTACTGATATGAGGTACCTAGAGTTGTCAAATTCATAGAGACAGAAAGTAGAATGGGCCGGGTCTGGTGGCTCACAATTGTAATCTCAGCACTTCGGGAGGCCGAGACATTAGCATCACTGAATTCACTGAAAGCCCGGAGTCTGGGGTTGCGATGAGCTATGATTGTGCCATTGCACTCCAGCCTGGGCATCAGATCAACACCCTATGTAAAATAATAATAATAAAGTAGGGAACTATACATTTGTAAGGTAAAATTAAAGTTGTTCTTATTTATCATAAGCAATAATAGCTGTTTCCACAAAACTTTTTTCTTTTTTTAATTTATGACTCAGTATACCTCTTTAGATGTAACTTGAAATTGGATCTCTATTATGTATCAAAGAAGGGTCAGTTAGCATGAGCAATATAGTGGGACCTGGTCTATACAAAAAAATTTATTTTAATTAGCTGAGCTTGATCATCCTGTAGATCCTGTTAGCATGAATAGTCTGTATGGCATGACAACAACTACTTTAAGGGGAAGATAAGATTTCTTTCTGCTTCTGAGTGATGCTGTGATACCTAAGGCACTAAAGCAGAGCTAGTAATGCTTTTATAGTTTCACACTGGCTTATTCTAACAGAGGTGATCGTTGTAAGACGTATGTAACATGATGTTAACTTTGTGATCTAAAGTGTTTAGCTATCAAGCCGGATTCCTTAGTGGACCAAATCTTGTTCTCAAAGCGTTCCCCAGCTATACCTTGTTGTTTAGAAAAAAAGTATTTGTTACATCTCGTTGGATCTGCTTTTTGAACTTTTCATCCCCTGTAGCTGCCTATTCCGCATGTACTGGTCGTCTAGAAACAGGTTAAACTGAAGCAACTTGATGGAAGGAACTCTCCACAGGGCTTGTTTTCCAAAGAAAAGTATTGTTTGGAGGAGCAAAGTTACAAGCCTACTTAAGCATATCATAAAGCTGTTCACAGATAACTCAGAGCCAGTCTTGTGGGTGTAAATGTAGTGCCCGGGTCACATTCTGCTTAAAGTTGTAACAAATACAAATGAGTTGAAAGAAAACAATTTGAGCATGGTGGTGTGTGCCTGTGGTCCCAGCTACTCAGTCGGCCGAGCTGGGAAGGGAGCAGAAGTTGCAGTGGGCCGTGGTCACACAGCTGCACTCCAGCCTGGGTGACAGCAAAACCCTGTCTCTTTTTAAAAATTTTTTTAATTTTTAAAAGTTTGTGTGCTTTCCATTGTCCAAACCCAGACCTGTCTGAAAGAAAAAAACAGACAGAAGGTCAGTGTGTTTCCCTAGGCATCTTACCCAGGGTTGTTCAGAAAAATAGAAACAATGTGCCATGAGAACCAGTGTTATGTATATACAAGTGGAATCACAGATATATAGGAATGTAGGAAGATACTTATTGTAAAGGACTGGCTCATTTGACTGTGGATGCTAAGAAGTCCCACCCTCTGCTGTCTACAAACTGGAGACCTGAGAAAGCTGATAGGTCCAGTCTGAGTTCCAGCCTGGGTCTAAAGGCCTGAGTACCAGGAATGCCAGTGTCTGGTGCCTGATAACGGGAGTATATGGATGTCCTAGCTCATGCAGGAGACTGAATTTGCCCTTCCTCTGCCACTTTGTTCTTTTCAGGTCCTCAGCAGATTGGATGATGCCCAGCTGAATTTGTGAAGGCAAATCTTTATTCAGTCTACTGATTCAAATGCTAATTTCTTCTGAAAACTCTCACAGACACACCCAGAAATAATGTTTTACCAGCTATCTGGGCCTCCTTGAGCTCAGTCAAATTTATACATAAAATTAACCCTCACAGCCAAGGAGAATGAGACCATACAGCTAATATTTTAGGATATTGAATTGTATTTGCCATTCTGTCTTACACTTGGCATTTTATTAGTTTTCTGCCTTATTTCTTTTGCAGGAGAGGAGTTCATTACTTCGGAAGTGGTACGATTTAATGATAAAAAATAAGGATGATCTTGCCAAAATAATCACAGCTGAAAGTGTAAGTCCAGGGTCCTGGCTTGGTGTGCTGAGAAATTGTCCAGGGATTCTGAGACTAAACTTGGAAAAGGCCCTGACTTCCCATCACTGCTCGCTGTAGCTAAAGAAGATTCCTTCGCTACTAATCAAATACCAAATCATTATTGTGCCAGGGTACATAGATTTGCTAAAATAAAATTTGT
This sequence comes from Aotus nancymaae, assembly GCF_030222135.1. Taxonomy (NCBI): domain Eukaryota; kingdom Metazoa; phylum Chordata; class Mammalia; order Primates; family Aotidae; genus Aotus; species Aotus nancymaae. Next base: position 21,289,137 of record NW_026988465.1, read on the forward strand.
ATGTTCTAGTTTATTCTTTAATAGTATCCAAAAATAGATTTTGTTTGGAAGTATATGAATAACTGCTGTTTCACCATTCTGATTTTTTCCTGTTACTGTTTTTTTTTTATATTGTTTTTGTACATTTTTAATGTACCAATATTTCTTCCATAGATATAATAAATTATTTCATATCATGGTTACAATACCTAGGAGATATTGAAAGGAAGAAAATAATAGATGTTTCCTAATTTGTAAACACTTAGGAATGCAGATGACTCTCATGGTTTAGGGTGATACAACCATGCATATATTCGGCATTGTAATTCTACTTTCTAAAACTCACACCAAAGTCAGAAATTTCCCCATTGTGTGGGTGTCATTATAGGAGACTTTTCTAGTCTTCTTGCACCTTGAAGGAATTAGGAACACAGAGCTATGCTTTTATTATTAGAAGGTGATACGTGGGTTCTTTTCTGATTTGATTTAGGGAAAGCCACTGAAGGAGGCACAGGGAGAAATTCTCTATTCCGCCCTTTTCCTAGAGTGGTTCTCAGAGGAAGCACGCCGTGTTTATGGAGACATTATCTACACCTCGGCAAGGGACAAGCGGGCTCTGGTCCTCAAGCAGCCTGTAGGTGTGGCTGCAGTCATCACCCCGGTAGGTGACTGGGATCAGCAAGATCCTAGCGTGGGAGATGGGATAGGGAGTTGGGAAACAATTCATTCTTCCTCGTGAGCAGGTGTCCTCACCCTGTTAGCTTTGTCACCTGTTCCTGGTTTCCTGATGCTTTTGCTGGATGTGGAAGTGTGTTTCCTGGTCCTCTGTGATAATGTTAGGTGTGGTGGCACTGAGTGGAAGGATGCATTTCTAATGCTGCAAAAGTGAGAAGGGCCACAGGAGGACCCAGGGGCTCTTCTGACTTGGCACGGAGGCTTCTTCCTGGCATTGCCAAGCACCTCTGAAAAGATCTTCTGGTATCTGTCATTTTTAAAAAGACTTCAGATATGACACATTTTTAAATTTGCCATACTATGGGAAAAAGTTTTTTGCTTAATTGGTGGTTATCATCAACAGCAAAGCATTTGCGAACCCACCAGCAGGCATTGGGCCAGGTTCTAGAGGTAAAAAGGCTCAGAAGTAAGGTATCACATCTACCAGGATGGGGCTGCAGTATATTTGTGGCAGGCCTACTTTCCCTCTGGGTCCTGCCTTCTACTAGGTCCTGTTAACCTCTGTCCTGTATCTGTCAGCTGGTCTCAAGATGCCTGTGTGTTTCCTGCTCAGCACAGCTACAGACAGAATCCCCCTGATGCCTAGACTGACTCGGTTTGACTCGAAGGTCACTATTTACCAGCTATGAGACCTTGTTCAAATTACTTAACTGCACTGTCTCAGTTTTCCTGAACTTGCAAATGAGGTTAATATCAACCTCATTGGGTTGAGATAAGGATTTAATTAATTTTAATTTTTAAGTACTTAGAAAAATACCTGCTACAGAGTAAGCACTATGTAAGAGTTTTTCAAAATAAAATATTATTATAGGTAAGTCTATAGGCATCTATAAATACATATGTGGAAGGAAGTGATCATCTGCCATTTTCAAAACCATTGCTAATATTTTCTCCCATGGGCCTCAGGCCAAATCCGGCCCACTGCCTATGTTTGTAAATAAAGTTTTATTGGGACACAGCCACACACATTTATATACCTACTGTCTGTGGCTGTTTTCACAATATAGCTGCAGAGTTGAGTAGTTGCCATAGAAACCATACATTCTACAAAGCCTAAAAAATATACGATCTGGCCATTCACAGGAAAAGTTGGCTGAACCCTGGTCTAACTCATTTTTTACTGTGTTAAATTCTAAAAATATTTTCTGTCTTCATGAGACTTTATCTCAGAGTCCCTCAAGTTGGCGGGGGCCAGGTGTTCTGAGAGCTCACCTGTGCAGCCAAACAGGTTTGTCAGTCAGTTGTGCAATGGAATTTATTCACTGACTTCCTGACCTGCCTGCCTTTGCACTAATGAGGCAGTCCTTCCCCTCATATACTTCCTCTGCTCTTCTAACCCCAGTGGAATTTCCCCAGTGCCATGATCACCCGGAAGGTGGGGGCTGCCCTGGCAGCTGGCTGCACGGTGGTGGTGAAGCCCGCCGAAGACACGCCCTTCTCTGCGCTGGCCCTGGCTGAGGTGAGCTGCTCCCTGTGTTTGCACAAAGCAGAGAAAGTCCAAAAATTGATGTTTATCTGGGACAGAAGGAAGCAATTTTGGAGCCTACGTCTTTCCTTATGTCTCCTGATACATGGTGTTGTGTTTTAATCTACTGGCAATTATTTTAAGTCAGCTGCAGCTCTTTTGGGGGAAAATGGATGGGGGATTTTCTGACATCTGCAGGACATGTATTTTTTCTGCCTACTGTAAAAATGGTATCCATCATCTTCATTAAATAGGCACTTAAACGTGGATGTTTCTCACATTTCAGGAACTTATTTACCATTCCTATTCCCAGGTCAATCTGTAGTCCATTAGATCTTACTCTCTTGTTTGAAAACCTCAAGTGGCTTCTTGTGTCACTCATAGTAAAGTCCAGATTCCCTAGTGGCTTTCAAGGTCCTATAAGATGTCTCTTCCCAACCCCCAGTATGCCTCTGACCTCGTCCATCACTCTGGAGCCCCTCACTCTTCATTCATCTGCATGAAACACTCTGGCCCCTGTCGCTCCCCAGACCCTGCCAGATTTGCCCTGCACTCAGACTGTATGCTTTCCCTCTGTCTGAAGCACTCTTCCCCAGATACCCACATGACTTGCTTCTTCACATCTTTATTCAAATGCCACCCTCCCAAGGAGGCTTTCCATGGCCACTCTGTCTAAAAATCACAACTTAGTGGGCGTGGTGGCTTATGCTTGTAATCCCAGAATTTTGGGAGGCCAAGGTGGGCAGAGCCAAGGTGGGCAGGAGTCCGAGACCAGCCTGGCCAACTTGGTGAAACTCTGTCTCTACTAAAAATACAAAAATTAGCCGAGCGCAATGACACATGCCTGTAATTCCAGCTACTCAGGAGGACGAGGCAGGAGAATCATTTGAACCTGGGAGGCAGAGGTTGTAGTGAGCTGAGATCGTGTCACTGCACTCCAGCCCGGGTGACAGAGAGAGACTCTGTCTCAAAAAAAAATCACAACCTCACACTCTGATGCTCCTGATCCCCTTCTCTGCTTTGCTTTTTTCCCCTTAACACCTGAAACCACCTACTCTGTCACTATTTGTAGGTCTTTTCAGTGGGCAGGGCTAGGAGGTATACATATATGTGTACACACAGGCACGCACACAATACAATGCTGCAGAAATTCCTACAGAAACTTCCAGTCAAATTCAGTTCATACTATAGAGTTTTTACTTAACTTCTTTTATATCTGTATTTCCTTCTTTCCTGGTTTCTAAGAACTCAGGGAATGAGTGAATTAATATTCCATATGTACCAATTACACAGAACAACAGCTTTTGAGTATTAATTTTATTTGGGGTTTTTAAAAATATTAATTTTAATATCAGCACCAATGTACCTATTGAAAATGGTTTACTTTGTGGTATTTTCTCTTTCCATTCTCATTTTTAGTAATAAACTCTTATTTTAGAATGTTTTACATCACAGAAAAATTGTAGACGGGTATTTCCCACATACCTCACACTCAGTTTCTCCTCTCAGCCTCCTGAGTAGCTGGGATTACAGGCACGCACCACCGTGCCCAGCTAATTTTTTGTATTTTTAGTAGAGACGGGGTTTCACCATGTTGACCAGGATGGTCTCGATCTCTTGACCTCGTGATCCGCCCGCCTCGGCCTCCCAAAGTGCTGGGATTACAGGCGTGAGCCACCGCGCCCGGCCCATTGTGTCATTCTTATGCCTTTGCTTCCTCACAGCTTAGCTCCCACTTACGAGTGACAACATACGACATTCAGTTTTCCATTCCTGAGTTACTTCACTTAGAATAATAGTCTCCAATCTCATCCTGGTCACTGCAGATGCCATTACTTCGTTCCTTCTTATGGCTGAGTAGTTTTCCATCCTATGTATAAACCACATAGGATGCGCTTTATCCACTCGTTGGTTGATGGGCATTTGGGTTGGTTCCATGGTTTTGCAATTGTGAATTGTGCTCCTATAACCATGCATGTGGAAGTATCTTTTTCGTATAACGATTTCTTTCCCTCTGGGTAGATGCCCAGTGGTGGGATTGCTGGATCAAATGTTAGTTCTTTTAGTTCTTTAAGGAATCTCCGTACTATTTTCCATAATGTTTATACTAGTTTATATTCCCACCAGCAGTGTAGAAATGTTCCCTGTTCACCGCATCCACGCCAACATCTATTATTTTTTGATTTTTGAGTATGACCAACCTTGCAGGAGTAACGTAGTATTATATTGTGGTTTTTATTTGCATTACCTTGATTATTACTGATGTTGAGCATTTTTTCATATATTTGTTGGGCATTTGTATATCTTCTTTTGAGAATTGTCTGCAAGGCGTGGTGGCTCACGCCTGTAATCCAAGCACTTTGGAGGCCAAGGCGGGCAGATCACCTGAGGTCAGGAGTTCAAAACCAGCCTGACCAACATGGTGAAACCCCGTTAAAAAAAAAAAAAAAAAAAAAAGATCAATGCAATAACTTAAATCTTAGGCCAGGCGCGGTGGCTCACGCCTATAAACCCAGCACTTTGGGAGGCCGAGGCGGGTGGATCACGAGGTCAAGAGATCGAGACCATCCTGGTCAACAAAGTGAAACCCTGTCTCTAATAAAAATACAAAAATTAGCTGGGCGTGGTGGCGCGTACCTGTAGTCCCAGCTACTCGGGAGGCTGAGGCAGGAGAATTGCCTGAACCCAGGAAGCGGAGGTTGCGGTGAGCTGGGATTGCGCCATTGCACTCCAGCCTGGTAACAAGAGCGAAACTCCGTCTCAAAAAAAAAAAAAAAGGAAGAGAATTGTCTATTCATGTCCTTAGCCCACTTTTTTACAGTATTGTTTGTTTTTTTTCTTGCTAATTTGTTTGAGTTCATTGCAGATTCTGGATATTAGTCCTTTGTCAGATATCTAGATTGTGAAGACTTTCTCCTGCTGTGTGGGTTGTCTGTTTACTCTGTTGACTGCTCCTGGTGCCATGCAAAAGCTCTTTAGTTTAATTAAGTCCCAGCTATTTGTCTTTGTTTTGGTTTCATTTGCTTTTGGGTTCTTGGTCATGAAATCCTTGCTGAGGCCCATGTCTAGAAGGGTTTTTCCAATGTTATCTTCTAGAATTTTTACAGTTTTAGGACTTAGATCTAAGTCCTTGATTCATCTTATTTTTGTCTAAGGTGAGAGATGAGGATCCAGTTTTATTCTCCAGCATATGGCTAGCCAATTATCCCAGCACCATTTGTTGAATAGGGTGTCCTTTTCCCGCTTTATGTTTTTGTTTGCTTTGTCAAAGATCAGTTGCCTTTAAGTATTTGGCTTTATTTCAGGGTCCTCTATTCTGTTCCATTGGTCTATGTGCCTATTTCATGGCAATAGCATGCTGTTTTGGTGATTATGGTCTTACAGTATAGTTTGAAATCAGGTAATGTGATGCCTTCAGAGTTATTCTTTTTGCTTAGCCTTGCTTTGGCTCTGCAGGCTCTTTTTTGGTTCCATATGAATTTTAGGATTTTTTTTTCTAGTTCTATGACGAATGACAGAGGTATTTTGATGGGAATTGCATTGAATTTATGGATTATTTTTGGCAATATGGTCATTTTCACAATATTGATTCTACCCATCCATGAGCACGGGATGTATTTCCATTTGTTTGTGTCATTTATGATTTCTTCCAGCGAGGTCTTTCACCTCCTTGGTTAGATATATTTCTAAGTATTTTATACAAATATTTATTTGCAGCTGTTATGAAAGAGGTTGAATTCTTGATTTTTCAGCTGGGTTGCTGTTGGTGTATAGAACAGCTACAGATTTGTGCACGTTAACTTTGTATCTGGAAACTTTACTGAATTCTTTTATCATTTCTAGGAGCTTTCTGGAGGAGTGTTTAGGGTTTTCTAGGTAAACAATCATATTATCAACAAACAGGGGCAGTTTGACTTCGCTGATTTGGACGCCCTTTCTTTCTCTTGTCTGATTGCTCTGGCTAGGACTTCCAGTACTATGTTGAAGAGGAGTGGTGAGAGTGGGCATCCTTGTCTTCTTGTTCCAGTTCTCAAAGGGAATGCTTTCAACTTCTCCCTATTCAGTATTATGTCGTCTGTAGGTTTATTATAGATTGCTTATATTACTTGAGATATGTCCCTTGTATGTCCGTTCTGCTGAGAGTTTTAATCATAAAGAGATGCTGGATTTTGTTGAATGCTTTTCTGCATCTGTTGAGATGATCATGTGATTTTCGTTTTCAATTCTGGTTATGTGTTATATCCCATTTATTGACTTATGTTAAACCATCCCTGCATTCTTGGTATGAAACCCACTTGATCTTTGATATGTTCTTGGATTTGGTTAGCTAGTATTTTGTTAAGGATTTTTGCATCTGTGTTCATCAGAGATATGGTCTGTAATTTTTCTTTTTGGTTATGTCCTTTCCTGGTTTTGGTATTAGGGTGATACTGGCTTCATAGAATGATTAAGGGAGGGTTCCCTCTTTCTCTATCTTGTAGAATAGTGTTAATAGGATTGGTATCAATTCTTCTTTAAATGTCTGGTAGAATTCTGTTGTGAATCCATCCGGTCCTGAACTTTTTTTGTTGGTAATTTTTTCATTACCATTTCAATCTTCCTACTTCTTATTGGTCTGTTCAGGGTATCTCATTCTTCCTGATTTAAGCTAGGAGGGTTGTGTGTGTCCTGGAATTTATCCATCTCCTCTAGTTTTCTAGTTTATGCACGTAACAGTGTTCACAGTAGCCTTGAATGATCTTGTGTACTTCTGTGGTATCAGTTGTAGTTGAGCTTATTTGGATTCTCTCTCTTCTCTTCTGGGTTACTCTTGCTAATGTTCTGTCAGTTTTATTTGTCTTTTCAAAGAACCGGCTTTTTGTTTCATTTATCTTTGGTATTGTTCGTTTCTGTTTCATTTAGTTCTGCTCCAATCTGGGTTATTTCCTTTCTTCTTCTGGGTTTGGCTTTGGTTTGTTCTTGTTTCTCTAGTTCCTTGAGGTGTGGCCTGAGATTATCTGTTTCTGCTCTTTCACACTTTTTGATGTCAGCATTTAGGGCCATGAACTTGGCTCTTGGCATCGCCTTTGCTGTATCCCAGAGGTTTTGATAGGTTGTGCCACTGTTCATTCAGTTCAAAGAATTTTTTAATTTCCATCTTGATTTCATTTTTGACCTAATGATCATTCAGGAGCAAGTTATTTAATTTCCATGTATTTGCATGGTTTTGAAGATTCCTTTTGGAGTTGATTTCCAGCTTTATTCCACTGTGGTCTGAGAGAGTGCTTGATGTAACTTCCATCTTCTTAAATACGTCAATAAATCTTCTTAAATTTATTGAAACTTGTTTTGTGGCCTATCATATGGTCTGTCTTGGAGAATGTTCTATGCGCTGATAAATAGAGTGCATATTCTGCAGTTGTTGGGTAGATTGTTCTGTAATTATCTGTTAAGTCCATTTGTTTTAGGGTATAGTTTAAGTCCAGTGTTTCTTTGTTGACTTTCTGTCTTGATGACCTGTCTAGTGCTGTCGGTAGAGTATTCAAGTCCCCCATTATTAAACTGATTCTTTCCTATATTCCTTCACCTCATTTCCAAAGTTTTCTAGCTACAGTTCATGTTGGTTGTTCTTTTGGGTCTTGGTATAATTTTCTTGTCATCTTTTACCTTGTTTTGAAATTGCAAGTTACGGTTTGGGTCTGGGTTTTTTTGTTGTTTGTTCTGTTTTGTTTTTGAGATGGAATTTCTCTCTCGTTTCCCAAGCTGGAGTGCAATGGTGTGATCCCGGCTCACTACAACCTCTGCCTCCCAGGTTCAAGCGATTCTTCTGCCTCAGCCTCCTGAGTAGCTGGGGTTACAGGCACCTGCCACCACACCTGGCTAATTTTTTGTATTTTTAGTAGTGACGAGGTTTCACCAGGTTGGCCAGGCTGGTCTTGAACTCCTGACCTCAAGCGATCCACCCACCTTGGCCTCCCAAAGTGCTGGGATTACAGGCATGAACCACTATGCCTAGCCCAGTTTGGGTCTGTTTTGTAGGCATGTCTTTCTGATATGCTTTTGTTGTCTATAGGGATATTATTCTACTTATTATTTTTTCTATTTTTTTCTTTTTTTTTCTTGAGACAGGGTCTCACTCTGTCACCCAGGCTAGAGTGCAGTGGTGTGATCACGGCTCACTGCAGCCTCAACCTTGCAAGCTCAAGCAGTTCTCCTGCCTCAGCCTCCCGAGTAGCTGGGATCACAGGTGTTGTTAGAAATAAAGCTGTGTCATAAGGAAAAGCAAGCACTCAGACAAAACATTTCTCAGCAAAGCAAATTTACTTCTGCAGAAGGGTGCATCTTGTGTATGGAGCAATGGCGAGACCATACGGAACAAAGGAAAGCAGGGGTTTTTAATTATCTGCAATGCAGCGTCCACTTCTGTGTCTTTCCTGTTTTGGCTGGGGGTGGAGCACACAATGTAAACAAGGCCTGGTTGGCTGAACAGTTAAACTTTCTCAGATAAGGTGGACGCATGATGGGAGAGAGGGGAGAGGAGGAAGGGGTCATCTGCAGTGAACTAGAGAGCCAGCCCTTTCTCAAATAAGGAAAGGAATGTGAGCTGGTGCTGTGGCATGGCTGGGCATGTGGTAAAATCAGAAGAAAAGGTGAAGAGAAGGGGCGGGGGTGCTTGGAATTAAAGAACAAAGAGCAGGCTGTTTGAAGAGAAACCTGCCTTCTCACAGGTGTGCACCACCACACCAGCTAATTTTGTTTTTTATTTTTTGTAGAGATAGGGTCTCACTGTGTTGCCCAGGCTGGTCTAGAACTTCTGGGCTCAAGTGATCCTCCTACATCGGCCTCCCAAAGTGCTGGGGTTTCAAGCATGAGCCACCACACCTAGCTTCTTTTCTATTTTAACAACTTTGTATGGAATTTGACCTCAGTGTTTTTCTCAGAATTTTGTTTATTTTTATGTGAAGTTCGTTTTCTTGAACTTTTGGAAGAAGGCCCCGTTAGAAATAGCTTCTTTACCTTCACACAGTACCTTCTGCTTCCTTGCGTGTCGAGAACAGAGGTAAGGCAGCTTGCTTCCTGAGCGTCCGCAGCTCCGTCTCCGTCCCCTGCTTGTATCAGCGCCTCCTCACCTTTCTTCACATGGTCCCAGCGGCCGCACTCTCATGCCCTTCAGTCCTTACCGCAGCGTCCCACGTATTCACCTGCCATTGATAAGGCAAGACCCTTTCACTTACAGCTGCTGTCCTCAGATGGAACAGCCGCAGACTATTTGGGGTTCTCCGTTATGGGGTACATCACACGGCCTGCTGCTGCCCCTGCTTCCTCTCACACAGGTGCTGATAGGACACTCAGGTCTTGTTAATGCAGGCGGTGTATTCTCACCCACTTGTAATTTGTGGTTTATTGTGGAGACACCTTGCCATCTCATCTGGCTGTAAATGTTTGTTATAATTGTCTTGTGAATGTCTCTGAGATTTGGGGTTTGCTGTCTAAGTGCTGTTTTCATGATGACATTAAGGGAGGTTCACAAACTCTGCAGCTACCACCATCCTCCCAGAATCTCCAGTCAGATTTATGTAATAAGCTAATTGTTAATGGAATCTGGAAATTAAAGTAATTCAGGATATGCCTTATCCAAAGGGAATCTTTACCGAAAGAGCATGAGTGTCCGGCTCAGGCAGCTGTGGGTGTGCACGCGTGTTCTGTCACTCACTAGCATGTGGCATTGGCTGGATTCTTCTCTGCTATGCCTCCCTTTCTTCATCGCTTCCCTGGGAAATCACCTTTGGAAAGGCTTTGCCCTGCTGCCTGTACCTAGTAGGTGCTCACTGAATGCCCCTTTCCACTTTCCCACCCTTGATTCTACAGCTGATTCAAATAACTTTTTGTTTGGCATCTTTTCTGATTTTTCACAGGACAGAAATTCAAGGCTTTTTATTTGTTTCTTTGTTTGAACAGAAGGTGGCACTGAAATTTATGTTCTGGCCAGGCAAGGTAGTTCACACCTGTAATCCTAGCACTTTGGGAGGTTGAGGTGGGCATATCACTTGAGGTCCGGAGTTCAAGACAAGCCTGGCCAACATGGTGAAACCCTGTCTCTACTAAAACCACAAAAATTAGCTGGTGCACACCTGTAATCCTAGCTACTCGGAAGACTGAGGCAGGGGAGTCACTTGAATCTGGGAGGCGGAAGTTGCAACGAGTGGAGATCGTGCGAATGCACTCTAGTGTGAGTGACAGAGCAAGACTCGGTCTCTAGGAAAAAAAAAAGAAACTTATACTCTAGGAATTTTTTTTTTTTTTTTTTTTTTTGAGACAGGGTCTTGCTCAGTTTCCCAGGCTGGAGTGCAGTGGTGTGATCTTGGCTCACTGTAACCTCACCCTCCAGGGTTCAAGTGATCCTCCCACCTCTGCCTCCACAAGTGCTGGGATTACAGGCGTGAGCCATCGAGCCCGGTAGAAATTTTACGGTAATGATGTTTAACAACACATTAATATTAATGTGACTTTAGCACTGATAAGAATTATATCTAAGTTCCAAATATATTCCACTCTGTCCCCAATGTCAGCTTAATTTTTTTTCCATTACTTTTTGGATTAAACATCTATTTATTCCTTTTTTCTTTTTTTTTCAGTTTGATAAATTGTTGACACATGTTTGCTGTTTCTCTTTACAGCTTGCAAGCCAGGCTGGAATTCCTCCGGGCGTCTACAATGTCATTCCCTGCTCTCGAAAGAATGCCAAGGAAGTAGGGGAGGTGATTTGTACTGATCCTCTGGTGTCCAAAATTTCCTTTACTGGTTCAACAACTACAGGAAAGGTATGTGACTCAAGTCTCAAAGAAAACAAATGTCTTTCTAATATTTTATCTTGATAGGTTACAAAAGTACTATTTCATCCTGATCACCAATTTTGGAAAGATTTCCAACAGAGTATTAAAAGCTCTGTTGCAAGCCAGGCATGGGGGCTCACGCCTGTAATTTCAGCACTTTGGGAGGCTGAAGTAGGCAGATCACTAGAGGCCAGGAGTTCAAGACCAGTCTGGCCAACATGGTGAAACCCCGTCTCTACAGAATATACAAAAATTAACCAGGCATGGTGGTGCACACCTGTAATCCCAGGTGCTCAGGTGGCTGAGGCATGAGAATCACTTGAACCCAGGAGGCGGAGGTTGCAGTGAGCCGAGTTTGCACCACTGCACTTTAGACTGAGTGACAGAGCAAGACTCTCAAAAAAAAAAAAAGATCTGTTGGTTGAATAAAGTAGTATCTGACCATCCTCTGGAGACATTTTTGACAGTTCTTTATGGCATGACATAGGTTCCCGCTTGACGAAAACCAAAGAAATTGGGGCAGTGATGGTCCCATTATTTTTGCATTATCTGTTGTATGTGAAGTGGCTGACAGTTCTCCATTGTATTTTTTTCAATTCTGGAATGCATGTTTCTTTTAATAATCTAGAATTAGAGATTCTAGAAACACACAATTCATGTTGAAATGGGTGTTTCTGAATGGAACAAAAATTGTGTTTAGTCTAAAAGTACTTAGAGAAATGGAAAGGTCTTTTTCTTTGAGGTTTTTTCCCTTAAATAATGAAATGTTATTTTTTTTTTTTTCCTTAATAAAGATGTGGTTTCACCATGATGGCCAGCAGGCTGGTCTTGAACTTCTGACCTCAGGTGATCCACCCCCCTCAGCCTCCCAAAGTGCTAGGATTACAGGTGTGAGCCACCGCGCCTGGCCATAATAAAGTGTTCTTTCCTGAAAACTTAACATGTGTGCCTGTAAGTAGATATTCTTTTATCCTTTTAAATGTCCAAAAGAGAAGAAATCAAAGTAGAACAAAAGTTTCTGTTTATGGTGTTTCTCTTCAGAGGGTGCGCTTTTTTCTACTGGTTTATATATACACATACACATATACGTGTCTACTCATACTGTTCGGCCAAGGCAGGAGGATCACTTGAGCCCAAGGAGGTCGAGACCCACCTAGGCAACATGGTGAAGCCTTGTCTCTACAAAACAAAACAAAACAACCAGGCTAGGTGGTACACACCTGTAGTCCCAGCTACTTGGGAGGCTGAGGTGAGAGGATCACCTGAGTCTGGGAGGTCAAGGCTGCAGTGAGTCGTGATCTCACCACTGCACTCCAGCCTGGGCAATATGTGTGAGACCTCATTTCAAAAAATAATAAAAATTAAATAGTCTAATTTCAAAGCTCTTGTGAATCTATGGTCATTTTAGAAACCATGAGAAGCAGGAAGGAATAATGTAATTTTTTTTTTTTTGAGACAGTTGCCCTGTCGCCTAGGCTGGAGTGCAGTGGTGTGTTCTTGTCTCACTGTAACCTCCGCTTCCTGGGTTCAAATGATTCTTGCACCTCAGCCTCTTGAGTAGCTACAATCGATTACAGGCATGTGCCACCACGCCTGGCTAATTTTTGTATTTTCTGTAAAGGTGAGGTTTTGCCATCTTGGCCAGACTGGTCTGGAATTCCTGGCTTCAAGTGATCCTCCTTCATCGACCTCCCAGAGTCCTGGGATTACAGGTGTGGCCCCGCGTACCTGGCTGGAATAATGTAATTTTAATGCCTCCCAACCATAATCACTTTTGTTATGCTATAAACTCATACTCAGGGAGAAGTGCTTTGGAATCCTACCATTCATTCATATTAGAAATAGGAATTTTTAGCCTGGCATGGTGGTTCACACGTGTAATCCCAGCACTTTGGGAGGCCAAGGCGGGTGGATCACGAGATCAGAAGATCGAGACCATCCTGGCCAACATGGTGAAACCCTGTCTCTACTAAAAATACAAAAATTAGCTGGGCGTGGTGGCACATGCCTGCAATCCCAGCTATTCGGGAGGCTGAGGCAGGAGAATTGCTTGAGCCAGGGAGTCAAAGGTTGCAGTTAGCCGAGATCACGCCACTGCACTCCAGCCTGTCAACAGAGCAAGACTTTGTCTCAAAAAAAAAAAAATAGAAAAAAGAAAAGAAAGGAATTTTTAGATCCATAAACTGCTATGCCCTTGATCAGTGGTTCTTACAATGCAAACTTACCCGTAGACAGATTGAAATGTTACTACGAAGTAGTCCGAAAAAAAGAGGAAGCCTGGGAGAAAGGGTTGTAAATCCTTCGTCGTTCAAGCAGAGAAATTCTCAGGGTGCTGGGCAAAGGGGAGCAAGTCATCCATGGCTTTCCCTCAGTTTTCTCAGCAAACTATCCTCATTTAACAGGGCTCCAGGAAATACCACCCGCGACCCTGCCAAGTCCGGCTTTGCTCCTCTTTACCCAGGACAGTGATGCACCTCAAGTGATGAGTGGGAAACGTGACAAGTATAGCTGAAAGGATAACTAACCCATACAGCAAGCGCCTCTGCTGAGCTGGCTTCACAGAGATCAGTGGCTGAGCTCCTGGTCCTGGGGTGTAGAACCTTGCCTTGTAACTCAGGTACACACAGCGAGCCTGTTCCAGGGATGCCTGTCCTGCCCTTGCCCCTTGCTGGGGGGCCCGCCCCTCGCAGGGCCCCACTGAGAGGACAGCAGCCATGTTGTAAAGCATCTGATACCCCATTTCTTCCCTTGTTGAGAGAACTGAACCATGAGTGGTCATTGACTTGAGCGAAACAGCAATTGTGGCTGGCCGGTGACCAAGGACAAGCAGCCTGGCATAGAAAGTGGGCTGGGCCAGGGCCTTTTCCTCTCGGAAGTCCCCTCCTTCACTAGAGAAAGAGCTGTTTTCCATTTTTCTCCTTCTTTTGCCTATTAAACTTCTACTCCTAAACTCCAAAAAAAAAAAAAAAAAAAAGATGGGCCAGGCCAATAAATCAATCACATGCTGTCTCTGGAAGCTGAGGCCCTGAGGAGGTCAGCCCATGGGAACTGGAGCTGAAAAGATGCGTTAAGACGTGACAGGAGTTCACACCATACCCAGTGGCCAGGGCAAGCCGCCCTCCTGGAGAAGCAGAGACTGAGTGGGGAGAGAATGCTGTCAGAGGACACAGAGCCAGTGCAGGTGGAGGGGCAGACCCCAGAGACAGGACCTGTGCCCAAGGCCAGGTGGAGGCAAAAGGGAGTGACCCAGCAGGGAGAATCATTTTGTACTGAAGCAAATCCTGGAAAATCAATGACGTTTCTTAAAATTTTTCAAATAAAAACATAAAAAAACAAGATTTTTAAAAATAGTTACATTGCGTCCAATAAAGAAATACGTTTCGTCTTAAAATTTGAATTACTTTGTTGAACAGTCATGTTTTAGAGAAGATTGTTACTATGATTGCTGAAACACGAACATAAGGGCATGTACAGGGTACCTGCACAGGCCCAGCTTTCCAGCCATTCTGGGTTTTTACTGAGAACCCTGTCACAATACTCATGACGCCAGAGTGCACATCGCTTCGGGGACAATCCTAGAGCCACCTTGGGCTTGTCAACACTGCCTGTTTCTCTTGAGTCATCTCAAGTGTGGTCGCATCTTTCCTGAAGCCATGACTAGACAAAGACCTACTATCCTTAATAAAGCACCTAAACGTTCCTATGCAGCTCCTTAGGCTATGAAATCTCCTACTGGATATTTAAACTGTAATAGCTATGTGTATCAAAAGCCTTACGATTGTACACTGAGCTAGCAATTCTAATGTTCATCCTGAAGGAATAATCACAGTGTTGTTTTTAACAGCAAGGATGGAAACAACGTAAATGTGCAACAGCTGGGGCCTGGATGCATAAATGACAGAACCGCCATGCGGTGGAATACTATGCAAGCATCTAAAGGAATGTTCTAGGCTGGGGACAGTGGGGAGGCCGAGGCAGCAGATCAGTTGAGGTCAGGAGTTCAAGACCAGCCTGGCCAACATGGCAAAACCCCATCCCTAATAAAAATACAAAAATTAGCCAGGTGTGGTGGCACATGCCTGTAATCTCAGCTACTCGGGATCCCAGGTACTCGGGAGGCTGAGGCAGAAGAATCGCTTGAACGCGGAAGGTGGAGGTTGTAGTAACCAGAGATTGCGCCACTGCACTCCAGTCTGGGCGACAGAGTGAGACTCCATTTCAAATAATAATAATAATAATAATAATAATAATAATAATAAGTAAAGTTCTAGAAACATGTGCTGACAAGAGGCTCTTCACATTACAGTGTTACATTAAAGGAGCAAGGCATAAAGTGTTATGAATTAAGATAGACGTCCCAAATATGTGATTCATTGGGAAGATAAAGCAGGTGACAAAACTGTATAATTATATAATTATACCATCCAGTTTTGTTTTTTTTAAATAAAATGTACATTTAAAAAATAATGTAACCTGCATGGCTAAATTCTAAATGGATATACTTTAAAATGCTGTCAGTGCAAGCTATGGGCTGTGGGATACTAGGTCATTTTATTACCTTATCTCTATGAGTTTTAAGCCCATCATATAATTGTTTTAAATAGATAATACACTTACTTCTATGGTTCAGAAATTAAGACAGTATTAATGTTTACTGTGATAAATTCCTTTCCTCAATCCTTTCCCCAATCCTAACTCCCTCTCCCTTTCTATAAGTAATGATTTTTAGTGTCCGATCATCCCAGTGTTTCTTTTACTAATTTATTTATTCAGTTAGTTTTTGAAGTGGAGTCTCACTGTGTTGCCCAGGCTGGTCTGGAATCCCTGGCCTCAAGTAATCCTCCCACCTCAGCCTCTTACAGTGCTGGGATTTCAGGTGCACAATACCATACCTAGCCCCTTCCCAATATTTCTTTATCAAATACAAACAAACATAAATTTATATTCTTATTTCTCCCTTTTCTTATGCAAAGAGTTATCCCATGTACACTACTGTGCACCTTGCTTTTTTCACTGTTTGGTAATTTTTTGAAACAAAAGCTTAAGAGTCCTGGTAGCGGATTTCTGTGCTCACGGCACTCTCTCCTCTGCTCACAGGTCCTGTTGCACCATGCAGCAAACTCTGTGAAAAGGGTGTCCATGGAGCTGGGTGGCCTCGCTCCATTTATAGTATTTGACAGTGCCAACGTGGACCAGGCCGTGGCAGGGGCAATGGCATCTAAATTTAGGAACACTGGACAGGTGAGTCCTGGAGAGTATTTCAGGATGTGTGTTTGTGTGTGCATGTGTGAGTGTGTATGTTTGTGAGAGTGTGTGTGTATTACAAAGATCGCACCACCTCTGCTGCCTTATATCCCAGAAGGAAACTTTGCGTTCCTTCCATTATTCATTCTTTATTCATTGATTCTTTCAGCAAGTATTTAGTGTATGCCTTCCTGTTTTTTTTAAACCAGGGACTCTACTAGGCTCAGAGGGCCTCCCAAAAGTAAGGTACAGTCCCTGGCGTCAAAGACTTTTCTGAACAGCAGATGCCCTGTAGTGAAATTGCTCTCTCTTTTCTTCTTTCCCCTGCCCTTTGAATCTGGTTATTTTTATAGTTTTCTCTCATTGATCTTTTCTCTATTGAATGATAAAATCATCTGCTCAGACACAGAACAGCCTTGAACAGCTGGGGTCTCTGAGGTCCACAGTGTTAAGGGAAAGAAGGTCAGAAAATGTGGAGGGTGGTGGCAGGGAAAACTCAAAACCCTGCTGCCTGCTACGACCTAGCGGGGCCTCGCTCTCGAGATGGAGGGAACATCAAAGGCGCCCTCCACAGGGACAGGCCCATGCCAGCAGTGTTTCTGAGGGGTTCTGATTTCCCAGGCTGTCCTGGGAGACCAGAGGCCTGAGCTCATGTCTTCATAGGAAATCCCGGAATATTTGATCTACCTGGGACCTTCACAGTTATCTGCTCTACAGACATTGCATTTTACAGATAAGGAAATGAAACTCTAGACAGAAAAAGTGACTTGAGGTCAGACATCCCTGGGCCATAGTCTCAACTCTGCTGAGGAGCTGGGACTCTGTCTTCCACTTCTAGGATCCTGCCTTCTTAAATATGCTTCAGCATTTCATCTTAAGGGTGCCACCAGTATGCAATTTTAAATGCATTCTAGAAACAGAGTAAATACCCCTGAAAGGTTATATTGTAAAAAAGTTAGGAAATGTTGTGTGATATTCTCTATCAGATGATTTTCATCCTTGCTTTGGCCTTTGGTAATAAAGTTTTTCCCTTTCACATAACCTAAATAAGCTTGGTTTTATCAGAAATAGGTGTATTTTCCTTCATAAACATAAAATGCCAGTATGTGTTACCATCAGTTACACTATAAGGCTACGTGCAACTTACGGATAGGTATGGTGGCTCACAACTGTAATCCCAGCACTTTGGGAGGCCGAGGCAGGAGGATCACTTGAGCCCAGGAGTTGGAGACCAGCCTGGGCAACATAGTGAGACTGTCTCTACAAATTTTTTTTTTTTTTGAGACAGAGTCTCCCTCTGTTGCCCAGGCTGCAGTGCAGTGGTGCAATCTCAGCTCACTGCAACCTCCGCCTCCCAGGTTCAAGAGATTCTCCTGCCTCAGCCTCCCGAGTAACTGGGATATAGGTGTGCACCACCACACCCAGCTAATTTTTGTATTTTCAGTAGAGACAGGTTTCGCTGTGTTGGCCAGGCTAGTCTCGAACTCCTGACCTCAGAGGTGATCCACCCACCAGCCTCCCAAAGAGCTGATTACAGGCATGAGCCACTGTGCACAGCCAAAAAAATTTAAAATTTAATTGGGCATGGTGGCAAGTGCCTATATCCCACCTACTTGGGGGGCTGAGGTGGAAGCATCCCTTGAGCCTTGGAAGTCAAGGCTACAGTCAACTCACCACTACTGCACTCCAGCCTGGGCAACAGACCGAGACCCTATCTCAAAAAAAGAAAAGAAAAGAAAAAGTTGGTGTTGGACCATATTCCTCTTACCCTCTGCTGCAGCATCGCAGTCTCCCAGGAGAACTGCATTCTTCCTGCTGCCCTCCCCCAACCCCACCATTTGTTTTATAATGGCTTATTGAAGCCATTTGAAAAAAACAAGGATTGGGCGGCTTTTTTTTTTTTTTTTTTACATGTCCTTACTGCCATCTAATCACAGGTGCACTGCAGCTGTGGCGGGAACTGGAGAGGAACATGTGCTGACTCAGTGCTTTTATCTTTGGGTCAAGCCCACGTGAGGAGGAAAATGGCAGGTTGCACACAGACGGAACCACGGGGGAAGTGTTTTCACCGGGACGCAGCTTCTGACAAACTGTGTGGGTTTGTTTTTGTCTCCTGTCTAGACTTGTGTTTGCTCAAACCGATTCTTGGTGCAAAGGGGCATCCATGATGCCTTTGTAAAAGCATTTGCCGAGGCCATCAAGAAGAACCTGCGTGTAGGTAATGGATTTGAGGAAGGAACTACTCAGGGCCCGTTAATTAATGAAAAAGCGGTAGAAAAGGTAAGTTTATTGTATTATTTGTTAAAGTAAATTTCATGGTTTCAATATCAAATGCTTAATCAGCAAGAAACACTTTGGCTGGAGCGCATGGGGATAGATATAGAGGGGTGGGTTGACAGAATGTTACAGCTAGACAGGTGTTCTCTAGCACTGAAGGGTGCCTGTAATTAGCAACAATGTATTGTGTATTTTCAAATAGCTATTATTAGAAGAGTGGATTTTGAACGTTTCCAGTACAAAGAAATGATCAATATTTGAGGCGACAGATGTGCTAACTACCCTGATTTGGTCATCACATATTATATACGTGAATCAAAGTATCACACTATACTCCCCAAATAATGTCCAATTATAATCTGTCAATTAAAATTAATAACAGCTAAAAAATAAATGATGTTGAAAGGCAAAAAGTGAAAATAAATTTTAAAGAAAGCACAGAGTAAGAGAGATCTACATCTATACATGGAGTAGATGGAGTTTTCAACTATATTTCCATTAAAAAACTACAAAGGTTAAAATAAGTTAAAAAAAACAGCTTAAAAAAACAATGTTGAAAAGGAAAAAAAAAAACTGAAAACAAAAAAGTCATTTTGGTGAAGTGCCCAGCAATTCTATTTGGGAAACAGTGGAGAAACCCGGGAAAAGTGATTTCTGCCTCCCAGTTTATGAATCGCGGGCGTCGTCTGGTCATGAGCTGCTGGAGCCCTGCCATCGCACTGAGTCCTCCTGCAGTCTGTCACCATGGGTCTTTACTGCCCTCCATAAATTTTGTTACAGCAGTGGTAATTCTATCCTTCACTGCCTCAGCAAGTAGGATCTTGAGACAAAGTTTATTCTTCTTTTGGAACACCTATGGAACGGAAGACTGGCTTTGTTTTGAGACAGTTTGCATTTCAGCTATAATTCTGATGACATCCTGTTCTTTCTTTTGATGAAAAAATCCTGGTCAAGAACACTTCTTGGTGAAAGTATCCCAGCCAGGGGCGCAGAATCACAGATGCCATGTTCAGGATGTAGAGATGTTGAAGGGAAACTGCTTAAGAAGAATTTGTTTATTTGAAAAAAAGTTCTAATCCACGCTACTGGCTGTATGAGACTTCTCTCCTTTTTCTACTGTTTAAAAAAATCCTTTCTGGAGTGACAAGGAACTTGCCTATAATATCAAACATCCAGTATTTTTTTTTTTTTTTGAGACAGCGTCTCGCTCTGTTGCCCAGGCTAGAGTACAATGGTGCGATCTCAGCTCACTGCAACCTCCGCCTCACTGGGTTCAAGTGATTCTCCTGCCTCCGCCTCCTGAGTAGCTAGGATTACAGGTGCTTTCCACCATGCCCAGCTATTTTTTATCTTTTTAGTAGAGATGGGGTTTCACCATGTTGGCCAGGCTGGTCTCAAACTCCTGACTTCAGGTGATCCACCTGCCTCGGCCTCCCCAAGTTCTGGTATTACAGGCGTGAGCCACTATACCCACCCAGAAATGGTTTTAATGGAATATTTTAAATCAGGAAGACAGTAGAAGCTGAAGATTGTGTGTGGGAAAGAAGGGAGGAGAGGTGGCCGGAGGGAGACACACAGTGAACACACAGCGAGCCCCTGGGTACACCTGAGCACAGCAAAGAACCAGAAGCAGGTGAGAGCCGAGTCAGTACTCAGCATGGGAAGCACAGCGAAGCACCAGAAGTGAGAGCCGAGTCAGTACTCAGCACGGGAAGCACAGCGAAGCACCAGAAGTGAGAGCTGAGTCAATACTCAGCATGGGAAGCACAGCACCAGAAGTGAGAGCCGAGTCAGTACTCAGCACGAGAAGCACGGCGAAGCACCAGAAGTGAGAGCTGAGTCAGTACTCAGCACGGGAAGCACGGCGAAGCACCAGAAGTGAGAGCCGAGTCAGTACTCAGCACGGGAAGCACGGCGAAGCACCAGAAGTGAGAGCTGAGTCAATACTCAGCATGGGAAGCACAGCACCAGAAGTGAGAGCCGAGTCAGTACTCAGCACGGGAAGCACAGCGAAGCACCAGAAGTGAGAGCCGAGTCAATACTCAGCATGGGAAGCACAGCACCAGAAGTGAGAGCCGAGTCAGTACTCAGCACGGGAAGCACGGCGAAGCACCAGAAGTGAGAGTCGAGTCAGTACTCAGCACGGGAAGCACAGCCAGACCACTGCTCCTCAGCCTCCCCAGAGCCTGAGAGCCAAGCCTCGACTCCATGGCTGCCTCCACCCCATGGGTGTCAACTCAACTGAACCCACATCCATTGCCTTGGGAAACCCAGGGAAGCATCAAGATTTGACAGAGTTCTGATAAATTTCTAGATACTGCCTTGGCATTATTCTAGATAAAGAGAATACATTAAAGTTTACATCGGTACTACCTGCATTTTAGAGGTGACTTTGGACCTTGGGGAAAAACCAGAGGTATTCGCTCATCTAGTGAAGGCAATTTGGGTCTAGGCCAGCTGTGGTTCAAGTCCTAGAGTGGTGCTCCTTAACTCACACCGTGCCTTCATCAGCTGCGGCTGCCTTGGACCCATCCAGGAAGACGGGGTGCTACTTTATCTGGGCATTGGTTTATGTGGAGTAGGCCTGGGCATTGGCATTTTTTAAGTGCCCCAGATGATGCTGGGAAACCACTCTGTCTGGGAGATTTGCAGCCAGGCTGGGAAACCATTCTGTCTTGGAGATTTTTTCCTGACAGGAAAGACACAGACGTTACCCTCCAGCTGGTGCTGCATGCCAGGACTTCAAACAAGCAAACCGCGAGATCTCTTTTTTTGCTGGAAAGAAGTTTGGTGGAAACTACCTTGTTTGAAACAGTTCCTTGTGTTGCCTTTAGTGTACATACTGTCAAAAAGTGGGTTCCAGGAAAACAAAAACCTGCACCTCACATTAATATGACAAGAAAAGGGCAGAGCAGATTATATCGGGGGACCAAAAGGGTAGACCCCTGTTAAGTGGAATTATTTCTAAAATATAAAATTCATCGGAAGTAAGCCATCCCAGCTAACGGGGATTACTTGCAGATGATGCACTGTGAGAGCATTGCAGCGGGGCGTGGATGTTAAAAGAGTGAGTCTCAAAGACAGAATGCCTCTATTTACCTTTCGGAAACCCTATAGAAAATTCAGCTGAAGGCCAGGCGTGGTGGTTCACACCTGTAATCCCAGCATTTGGGAGACTGAGGTGGGTGGATCACCTGAGGTCAGGAGTTCGAGACCAGCCTGATCAATAGTGAAACTCCATCTCTACAAAAAAAAAAAGTAGAAAAATTAGCCAGACGTGGTGGCAAGCACCTGTAGTCCCAGCTACTCAGGAGGCTGAGGCAAGAGAACTGCCTGAACCTGGGAGGTGGAGGTTGCAGAAAGCTGAGATCACACCAGTGCACTCCAGCCTGAGTAACAAAGTGAGACCCCATCTCAAAAACAAAAAAAAACAGGAAAGTCAGCTGAAAATGGAAGGGAAAACAACTCCAGTGAACCAAAGATTGTAATGAACTTCTGGAACTCAGAAGGGACTGTGCTAATAGAAGTCAAAATCGATGGGTCTACCCAGGGGAACCCTGCAGAGGAAGGAAGTTGGTGCCATTTTAAATGACAGACCATTTCTAGATCCTTTCTAGAATTGGTAGGTATAGAAAATAGGGATGGGGCGGGGGAGATGAATTTCTGGGCCCTTCCCACCATCCCTCCCCACCACTACTACCACCAACACAGCAGAGGCATTTTTTCTGGGCAGGACAGTATTTCTGAAGAAATACTGTCTTCCTTTGGGGAAGGGAGCTGCTCTTACGTGAAGCCTGTAAGTTAGAATAAACCCAAACTTAAAACAGAAAGACCACTCGTGCCACACATCCTCAAATTGATCAACCCAGTTCTTTTGTGTGTGTGTGCCCCAAACACACTGCTGGGGCTGGGAGGGAGTCGACCAAGTTAGTTAGTTTTGACAGCTCAGTCCTTGATTCAGAAAAATGAACAACCAAGGATCGTGATGCAATAACCATCAGCACATAAGAGGAAGGGGCAGGAGGAACAAACACAGCAGTCCCTGAAGGAAGCAGATAAATTAGGAACTGGAAGGAATTTTCTGAGAATCTCATCGTGTCCTGCAGGAGTTCTGACAAGACAGAACATCTGTAAACTGTTGATAAGAAGGAAGTTCTAGGAAATGAAGCAATGAAAACAAAGTCTGTAGAAATTAGACACGACTGTCACAAGATTCGGTAGCTGAAGATAGATATTAAAATGTAGGCAATCTCATGGAGTTTAAAGCAAATGATAGAGAGGCAAAAAATGTAATAGAAATGCCAAAAAATCAGAACTAATCTGAACTGCTAATACCTGTCACAGCAGTAGGAGTTTTAGAATGAAATAATTGAGAAGATGGAGGAAGTGACATTACCAAGTAAATTATAGATGGAAACTTCTCAGAATTAGGGGAAAATAAGTATTCTGCACATTGAAGGATTTCACCGATTACCATGTAGGATGAATGAAAAGGGAAATATATATATATATAATTGTAACTATACATATATATATATAT
Organism: Aotus nancymaae; assembly: GCF_030222135.1. Classification (NCBI taxonomy): domain Eukaryota; kingdom Metazoa; phylum Chordata; class Mammalia; order Primates; family Aotidae; genus Aotus; species Aotus nancymaae. Next base: position 21,312,190 of record NW_026988465.1, read on the forward strand.
ATCATCTCCTAGGATCTTCTGTGCTCCCATAGTCTAAAATTTTAGCTATATAGCTCTAACATAAAATGGTGAGGAAAAAGCTATCACATAAAGGGTGGGAACCATTTTTGGCTCAGACTTCATCACCAACTAGAAGTGGAGAAGTGCGCTCTAAGTGCTGCAGGGGAGTTATTTTGGATCAGAATTCTGTACTCAAGCAAATTACCAGTCAGGTGGAGTACAAGATAAAACACCAGACAGTTGGTGTACGAAAATTCAGAAACTAGACCACACCGAGCGCATCTTTTTTAAAACAACTACTTGAGGAGAATGTGTGTCAGAAAGCCGTAAACACTCAGTTCAGGAGAGAGGACTACATGGCATGCAGGAAGCTGGAAATAACGCAGAATGCAATGAAAGCAAATCCCAGGAAATGGCTGAGCCGCAGGCCTAGAAAGAAGTGAATATATATTAGACCACTCAACAAATAGGAAGATCAAACACAGAGAAGAGATCACAGAGCAAGGATGAAGGTGGCGCTCTTGCTTCTGAATCTCTGCAAACGTTGTTCCTTCTACAAAAGGAAACCGGCATGCTTTATTTTTAACCTTCTTTTAAAGAAAAATGATAAAAGTAGTTCTAGTTTTCTGCAGTTTAAATGTTCTAAAAGATCGTATCATGTGGAAAGCTGTTTTTCTTCCTCACCACGCAGGTGGAGAAACAGGTGAATGATGCTGTTTGTAAAGGGGCCACCATTGTGACAGGCGGAAAACGACACCAACTTGGAAAAAACTTCTTTGAGCCTACCCTGCTCAGCAATGTCACCCAGGACATGCTGTGCTCTTACGAAGAGACTTTTGGGCCTCTGGCACCAGTTATCAAGTAAGATCCTCCAGCCAGTGGGGAGATGGGAGGAAGAAGAGAAGAGAAAAGGGGAAACCCTGAAAGAGATTTCTGCATTGCTCTGAGGGATGGCCAGGAGGCAGACAGCTGTGTTGAGTCCATTGTAGAGCAGAGTGCAATTTATGGGTTTTTAAAAAACAAATCCTAACTTATTTGGACCAACAATTCAACAATTTATCAAATTCCTTTTTTTTTTTTTTTTTTTGAGACAGAGTTTTACTCTGTACCCCAGGCTGCAGTTCAGTGGTGCGATCTTGGCTCACTGCAACCTCGCTTCCCAGGTTCAAGTGATTTTCCGGCAACAAACTCCTGAGCAGCTGGGATTATAGGCGCGTGCCACCATGGCCAGCTAATTTTTGTATTTTTAGGAGAGATGGGGTTTCACCAAGTTAGCCAGGATGGTCTCGAACTCCTGACCTCAGGTGATCCGCCCACCTCAGCCTCCCAAAGTGCTGGGATTACAGGTGTGAGCCACTGTGCCCAGCCTCAAATTCTTTAATTGACTTTTTCTTACTTTCTGCTGAACTCATTTTTCTTTTTTCTTTTTTTGAGACGGAGTCTTACTTTATCACCCAGGCTGGAGTACAGTGGCATGATCTCAGCAATTCTTGTGCCTCAGCCTCCCACGTAGCTGGGACAACAGGTGCGTGCCACCATACCTGGCTAATTTTTTGTAATTTAGTAGAGACAGGGTTTCACCATGTTGGCCTCTCTGGTCTCGAACTCCTGAACTCAAGTGATCTGCCCGCCTCAGCCTCCCAAAGTTCTGAGATTACAGGCGTGAACCACCACGCCCAGACCTGAACTCATTTTTCTTCTTAATGCATTACACCTCAAAGGGTTATTTCATTTCGTCCGTAGAAAATGAACTTTCTGTGCCCTTTTGTCGTCTTTTGTCTCCCATTTCACAAGTAGATAATAATTTAACCTGGATAAAATTCTAGGTTCAACCTTTCAGAGATGTTACTCCTTTATCTACCTGTTTTTTTGCATTTTTTTTTTTTAGATGTAGTCTTAACTGTCGCCCAGGCTGGAGTGCAGTAGCATGATCTCGACTCACTGCAATCTCCACCTCTTGGGTTCAAGTGATTCTCTTGCCTCAGCCTTCTGAGTAGCTGGGACTACAGGTGTGCACCACGACACCCGGCTAATTTTTATATTTTTAGTAGAGACCGGGTTTCACCGTGTTGGCCAGGCTGGCCTCAAACTCCTGACCTCAAGTGATCCGACTGCCTCAGCCTCCCAAAGCGCTGGAATTGCAGGTGTGAGTTACCACACTCGGCCTCTTAATCTACTTTTATCCAGGGTTGTTGCCAAGAAATCTGATTCTTGCTTCTTTGAAAGGGATCTACTTTTTCTGTCTAGAAATGATCAGGATTTCTCTTGATCTTTGATACTCTTAAATTTTACTGTCTGGGATGGCACACTGAGGTTTCTCAGCTGAGGTCCTGATGTCTTTAATATGGTTGTTTTGTTTTATTGTTGTTGTCGTTGTTTTGAGATGGAGTCTCGCTCTGTCACCCAGGCTGGAGTGCAGTGGTGCGATCTCGGCTCACTGCAGCCTCTGCCTCCTGAGTTTCTCTCTCGTCTGGCGTGTCCAGCATTGGATTCAGAGACAGCTGGCAGCTGGTGCTGTCCGTGCCATCTTATCCAGGACCAGAAATCTTTCTTATTATGTATTTCATTGGCCTTGTTACATCTTGCTTATGAAGTTTATTTTTTATTCCACTATTGGGGAAATGGACCACTTGAAGAACATTCATCTTCTTTGTTTTAATCAAAACTTTTTACCAAAAATGTGAACTGGACGTTTTAACAGGACTGAAGGGACACACTGGTTGGGAATGCAGGCTCTGGAGTGGACTGCGATGTAACTGTACACTTCATGCCTGTGTGGCCTTGGACAAGCTGACTTTCCTGCGCCGGCTCTGCCCAGCCCCGCTTTGCAAGCCCTGCAGAGAGACAGGTGCTTCCCACTGCTAGGAGATCTCTGAATTTGGAAATTGGCGTGCTTAGAACTTTTTGCCCCAGTTACAATTCTGGAACAACAGAAAAATGCCACTGACATCTTATTCCTGAAATAAGATTTTAAAGCTACAAGGGATTGCATGGGCTTTGGTGCAGTCCCTCATTTAAGAGAGGAGGAGATTCCAAGCGTCATGACATTGTTCAGTGCTGGAGGACACATCAGAGCCTGGCCCCAACCTCTTGTGAACGTTTTCCTTCTGGAACACCAGGCTGGCTTCTAAAGTAGTTGTTAAAAAAAATTTTTTTTTTTTTTGAGATAGAGTCTTACTCTGTCACCCAGGCTGGAGTGCAATGGCATGATCTCAGCTCGCCAAAACCTCGACCTCCCGGGTTCAAGTGATTCTCCTGCTTCAGCCTCCCGAGTAGCTGGGATTACAGGCATGTGCCACCACGCCCAGCTAATTTTCTATTTTTAGTAGTGACAGGGTTTCTCCATGTTGGTCAGGCTGGTCTCGAACCCCTGACCTCAGGTGATCCGCCCACGTTGGCCTCCCAGAGTGCTGGGATTACAGGCGTGAGCCACCGCGCCTGGTCAGTAATCCTATTTTTGTTTAAAGGGATTTTGTTTGATATTCTGGTTATCTGACAGTTGCCTGCATGTTGGTCTGCTTTTTTCTTGTTCTCTTAGGAGCCAGTGTTGATTTGAGCATGCCAGCCTTGATCGCTGAGTTATCTCGGGGAAGGGTGTTGCTTTTTTCTGCAATCTGCTCTTGGATCTCTTTGCAAAACTCTGATTTACTCCTTGCGATTATTTGGGAAACGAATCAGAAGAAAAAAGAAAACTGGCTTCCTTTCCTCTCCCCCTTACATATTTTATGACCTATCTTAACTTTGGCAGGTTCGATACAGAGGAGGAGGCTATAGCGATCGCCAACGCAGCTGATGTTGGGTTAGCAGGTAGGTGTTTGTCCTTGTCAATAGCAGTCATAATCATTTTGCTCAAGCTCATGCCAGATGTACCTTTTACACCGCACCCTGGGTTTTGAGACAGAAGCTTCAATGAAGTATGTGTTTTCTTGCTTTCCCAGTGGTGGAATGGATTTGGATTTGTGCAGGTACCTGTTCGTTTGCCTTGTCCCCATGATACACATTTGGGAGCTCTCTAATTACAGTGTGGGCCAGGGGGAGCTGTGGGGAGGAGAGAAGGTGCACATTATGCTACTCTTCTAGGTGGAGAACTGCACACATCTCAAAGTTCCATGTTCTCGGAGACCTAATGCCCAGAAATTCCAAGTGCTTTTTCTTCCCTTTTGCCTGGCTCCTGTAAGCCTGACAGAAGAGGAAGGGCATCAGCAAGGAGCATCAGGGACAGTGAAAGGAGTGAAGATGGTGTATGCAGCGGTGCCTCGCTGATGGCTGCCATTCCTTTAGTTTGGAGATGGTCCTATAACCCTGAGAAAATTATGTCATAGCATCCACAGCAGACGAAGTACTGCAGAAGATACAAAGACATACAAGATACCACTACAGCTCTATAGAAGCTTCTCTAGCTGTAGGAGAACCATTTATACCAAGAGGAACGATAAGCATGCCATGGGGCCCCACAGAGTTATCATAAAGCTGGAGTAAGATGTGTGCACAAGGACTTCTAACCCTCAGTTCAACGTTTGTCTCTTCCTTCTCGATGGGATGATGGTGGAGGAAGACGTACCCAGAACTAGGTCATAAATGATGGGCAGCATTCTGGTTGTGCAGAAATTGAAGGAGAGAGATTCTGGGCAGAGGGCACCAAGGGAGTTCAGAAGCAAAGTAAGAAAGGGTGAGGGGAATGTGCCCGGCAGATTTGCAGAGAATGGTTGGTGACTGGAGCAATGGAAGGTGACGCCAGAAATGTTGGATGAAACTCTTGGCGGAGAGAGGATGTTGAATACCCGCTGAGGAATTTAACCTTATTTTATAATCAGGAGTCATAGCAAAAGGCTTGGGCAAAAATGTCATGTAGAAATCTAACAGGTGTGCAGAGTGGACTGAATAGTAGGAAACAGGAAGAGGGTTTTGATAGGAAATCATGAGAGTAGAAGTGAAGCAAAAGGTGACTTTCAAAGGTTTTGACATGAAGTGGACGAGACCAATCTGGGATTTTCTGTGGAAGCAGGGAAGATTCTAGGCCCAAGTGACTGGACAGTCGTCAGTGGTGCCCTCGTCTTTAGTCATGACATCTTTAATGACTATTCTAAATGTCGTTTACGTCTTTTATCCCGATGGCAGGTTATTTTTACTCTCAGGACCCAGCCCAGATCTGGAGAGTGGCAGAGCAGCTGGAAGTGGGCATGGTTGGCGTCAATGAAGGACTGATCTCCTCCGTGGAGTGCCCTTTTGGTGGAGTGAAGCAATCCGGGCTCGGGCGAGAGGGGTCCAAGTATGGTATCGATGAGTATCTGGAACTCAAGTATGTGTGTTACGGGGGCTTGTAGGATTCTTTGGCTCTTTAAAAAAATTTTAAAGGAGGCTTACCTACATATATAGGTACGTGCCATCTGTTATTTTAAACAAACTAATAGGTTTTCAGAGTTATGAATTTTTCAAAACTCATCCAGTCCTCGTAATCTTAAGCAGATGCAAATCCTACCCCTGCCCTTGACCTAACTAGGGACCAATATGTGCCACGTGCCTGTGGCTGCAGACTCCAGGAGAACCAGCACTGGGTGTACAGAATGAGGCCCTGGCTCCCCACCGCGGCCTGGGCTGCCTGAGAGTGGGCACAGCGCGAGGCAGGCCAGCCCCTCTGCCTTCACAAAGGCTTGATCACTGCCTGGGCAGTGGCACAATTATCCCCCATGTGGCTACAGAATATGGGCCCAGAGCAACTTGAAGGAGACCCTTGCCTGTGACTGGCAGGCAGGTGAGAGGCACAGCACCCCTCCCCGGCATCTGCCAGCTCAGCACCTAAGACAGCGAATGTGCATCTGGGGGTGCTGCGGCAGAGTTTTGAGTAAGCCCTCTTTCAAAGACAATAAATAGCACGGAATTGTCTGTGCTTCTGAGAGACATGAAGGAGCACCTCTCCCTATTCCTGAACCAGTTTTTTACTGGATGTCTTTATTTTCCTAAATTTACTGCTGAATTCTATTTTCATTTCTGTCCCGTTTGCCACTTCATTTCCCTTCCTTAAGGAGATGAGCTGAAGTGTAAAGCAAAGAAGAGCAGGAGCAGCTCGGCAGGATGGAAGGCATGCGGGGGCGTGGCCTGGCTCCCTCCTGAGCCGCCTTGCTGCCTGGGGCCTGTGTTCAGCACCTCCCGCCCCATGTGTGCAGTGGAGATTCCATACAGGCCTTACTTAGCTCCCTGCGATATTGTGAGCCAGAGAGAAAGTAAAAGTACTTCGCAAAAAAGTGAAAATTCTAAGGACGTACGAGAGCCACTGTTATGAGCAGCGCCGCCCAGCCCTTTTTTGCTTACTGGCAATGGCTTTGCCAAGATGGGAGGAGGCCGATGCCCACCTGCCCACCCACCTGCGCCTGAATAAATGGCTATCACCTGCAGCCTGTTCTCTCAGTCCTGGTGTGGTGCTGCTCCCTCACCTCCAAAAGAGCAAAAGCACTTTCACCACAGTCAGCTCAAAAGGGAAAGAATTTCTGTAATTGCCAATCCAGTTTGTGGAAGAGGCATGAGCCCTTGAATTTCAGGCACCTTTTATCTAGCAAGAGTTTTTACAGCTCATCGTTCAAATAGCACACAAGAAACAAAAGCACCTATGACCCGTGTTGCCTCTCACTTTGAAAGAAAGATTCTGTAATCTTATGCAGATGCAAACCCAATTAAGAAAATTCTAAGTTCTTCTAGACACGCCTCCTAGCCCCGTAAGAATAAAGGTAATTCCTGGCCAAGGAAGTGGAGATGAAGCGCCTTCCTTTCCCCATCTTCCTCTGTGTAGACTCCACCCACTTACATCCTGTGGTTATTCTGGGTTGTAAAAGGAAAATGTGAATGAAAGTAGTGCTAGATGCAGTTACTCCTGAACCGCACCCAGGACTTAACATCCCTCACTGAGCCACCGGGAAGCTGTGGTCGAGTGAGTAAAGGTCTGGCAAGTCCCTGCACACACAGGGAGCTGCCTGGCACCTGGCCTGGGGTGTACCAGTCACCTCCCCAAGGAGAAGGAAGAGCTGAAATTCATCTAGTGACACGGCCCTGGGCTGTCAAGAGCCACATACTCAGCATTTTGATAGCATTTTGCTCTTTATTTGTAGAGTTTTTAGGTGGTTTTATATAACGTTCTAATTACTTATGATTTAGGTGTAGCCATCCTTTTTCTATTAAGAATACAAATGCTCCAATGTTATTTTCTGTAAGTCTGGATTACTAATGCTGAGCTGTGTGCAGGAATACTTCCTAATACATTTTTAACATTGTGAGCCAGTAGACTCTTTGGTTGGGTGGCAAATTTTGAGTCTGCCTGCATATTTGGCTCAGGGGTTCATAAACTGAGGGCCAGAGACTCATTGTAATCTCCTTGATCCATTTTGTAATTAGAGGAACTAGCTTATTGTTTAGTAAAATGGTCCTTGTTTGTGGGAAGAAGGGGAAGTGTTTTTAACAACATTTTGTTGTTTTTTAAATAAAGTACCCATATGTGATGGGATTTTAAAAATAAATACATTGTACCACATGGACTAGAAAAGAACCATCAGATCAGGGGTTGGCAAACTATGGCCCACAAAGCAAATCTGGCTTGACACCTGTTTTTTTGTACAACCCGTGAGCTAAGTATGGTTTATATGTTTTCAAATGATTGGGCAGAAAATCAAAAGAAGAACAATATTTCATGGCACCTGAAAATTCTATGGAATTCAGATTTCAGTGTGCATAAATAAAATGTGATCAGAGCTTAGCCACCCCTATTCATTTATGGTACGGTCTGGGCCTGCTTTCTTGGCAGGGTTGAATCGTTGGGACAAGGACAGTATAGCCTGCAAATCCTCAAATGTTTACTACTCATCTCCTTAAAGAAAACGTGTGTCAGCTCCTGATCTAGACCAGGAGGGAGAGATTGACCTTACTTGCGTTTATCAGGCGTTACTTCATTTTACTGGACACCTCCTGTGAAGAAAGCACTTTTCCAGCATTGCTACCCTGAGTTCCCAGAGGAGCGTCCCAGTGATGATAACGCAGATGATTGGCCGTATAACAAGAGTCTATTGGCCTTGAAAAAACAGTTCTCCTTGAGCTTCCTCCAGCTATGCAGGGATTCTCATTAAAGAGCTGATCTGCTTCTGTTTATCCATTTCAGTGGCTTTTAAATATGATTTTATGTGAAGTGCTGTTTATTCTACTAAAGAGACGCGGCGGAAGTAAAAATCAGAAGCAAATGGAAGCAAATCTGCTTTATTGTTAACTTCAGTTATACACTTGAATTTGTGCCACATGACTTTTTCCTCTAAAGACTGGAGCCTAGCGTTTTAATTACCTATGTGCAGCTATTTTAAATAGCATTTTACTTGAATAATACTGATGCTGTCATTGTTTCATGCCGTACTTTGTGGGATAAAACTTAGGAATGAGTATGGTGAGGAATTTATAAAGTTTTGCTTTTTAAACATGTGGACATAACTCATTTTTCTAGTTTCTAACAATTGTGTGTCTAGCCTGCAGACAGAGTCGTGTGTGTAATTAATAAATGTTGAATGAACAAACTTTCCTCTCCCGGTGTTAAGGTGTCTGGCTGTGCATTTTCTCCTGCTTGGTGATCATTTGAGTTTTTACTGGATGATATTACACCAGTTTGCATTTGTGTAAAGAGCACTTCCTCCCCAGAGAGCTGTCATCAGTCAGTCCCTCGGGGAAGGAGCTGGCCTATGAAACTGTGAACCCAGAACCCAGAGAAGGGCCTGTCCATGGTATGTGCTCATAGTATGTTTGCTAAGCTGAACCGAGAATTTACCCAGTTGCAGGGGTGGCGGTCACAGAAAGGGGTATAGTCCAGCCATCCAGCTGTCACAGATTGGCCTATTTCTCTCTCCTACATGCTCCACTGTTATCCATTATATACTCTTTTAACTGTTTTTTTTGTTTGTTTGTTTTGGTTTTTGAGATGGAGCATCACGATGTCGCCCAGGCTGGAGTGCAGTGACACGATCTTGGCTCACTGCAACCTCTGCTTCCCAGGTTCAAGCAATTCTTCTGCCTCAGCCTCCTGAGTAGCTGGGATTACAGGCACCCACCACCATGCCAGGCTAATTTTTGTATTTTTAGTAGAGACAGGGTTTGGCCATGTTGGCCAGGCTGGTCTCAAACTTCAGACCTCAAGTGATCCACCCACCTTGGCCTCCCAGAGTCCTGGGATTACAGGTGTGAGCCACCACGCCCAACCTGTGTTTTTAAAATAAAGAAAAGTATGAGGGAGAAACTCTCTGAAACCCTGCTATCCAGATATAAGTACTGTTCATTATTTTAGCAATATGTATTTTTATCCAGTGTTCATTTGTATTTTAAGAAATTTCATGTGAGTCCAGGCACAGTGGCTTATGCCCGTAATCTCATCACTTTGGGAGGCGAAGGCGGGCAGATCACTTGAGGTCAGGAGTTTGACACCAACCCGGCCAACATGGTGAAACCCCATCTCTGATTGCCAAGGCAATCAGGCAAGAAAAAGAAATAAAGAGTATTCAGTAAGAAAAAGAAGAAGTCTAATTTTCTCTATTTGCAGATGACATGAATTTTATATTTGGAAGACCCCATCATCTCAGCCCCAAATTTCCTTAAACTGATAAGTAACTTCAGCAAAGTCTCAGGATACAAAAATCAATGTGCAAAAACCACAAGCATTTCTATACACCAATAACAGACAAACAGAGAGCCAAATCATGAGTGAACTCCCATTCACAATTGCTACAAAGAGAATAACATACCTAGGAATACAACTAACAAGGGATGTGAAGGACCTCTTCAAGGAGAACTACAAACTACTGCTCAAGGAAATAAGAGAGGACACAAGCAAATGGAGAAATATTCCATGCTCATGGTTAGGAAGAATCAGTATCATGAAAATGGCCAGACTGCCCAAAGTAATTTATAGATTTAACGCTATCCCTATCAAGCTACCATTGACTTTCTTCACAGAATTAGAAAAAAACACCTTAAACTTCATATGGAACCATAAAATGGCCCACATAGCCAAGACAGTCCTAAGCAAAAAGAAACAAAGCTGGAGGTGTCATGCTACCTGACTTCAAACTATATTACAAGGCTACAGTAACCAAAACAGCATGGTACTGGTAGGCAAACAGAGATAGAGATCAATGAAACAGAACAGAGGCCTCAGAAATAATGCCACACACCTACAACCATCTGATCTTTGAAAGACCTGACAGAAACAAGCAATGGGGAAATGATTCCCTATTTAATAAATGGTGTTGGGAAAACTGGCTAGCCATATGCAGAAAACAGAAACTGGATCCCTTCCTTACACCTTATACAAAAATTAACTCTAGATGGAGTAAAGATTTAAACATAAGACCTAACACCTTAAAAACCCTAGAAGAAAACCTGGGCAACACCATTCAGGACATAGGCATAGGCAAAGACTTCATGACTAAAACACCAAAAGCAATGGCAACAAAAGCCAAAACAGACAAATGGGACCTAGTTAAACTAAGAGCTTCTGCACAGCAAAAGAAACAATCATTACAGTGAATCGGCAACCAACAGAATGGGAAAAAAATTTTGCAATCTACCCATCTGACAAAGGGCCAATATCCAGAATCTACAAAGAACTTAAATTTAAAAGAAAAAAAACAACCCCATCAAAAAGTGGGTGAAGGATATGAACAGACACTTCTCAAAAGAAGACATTTGTGCAGCCAGTAAACATATGAAAAACAGCTCACCATCACTGCTCATTAGAAAAATGCAAATCAAAACCACATTGAGATACCATCTCAAGCCAGTTAGAACGGCAGAATGGCAATCATTAAAAAATAAGGAGACAACCGATGCTGGAGAGGATGTGGCATGCAATATTTAGAAATGAACAGAAATGGGTTTGGAAACTGGTAAGGATTTACCTATAAGCCATTCATTGTATCAGCTACCTTGGAAGGACTTGCCCCAATTTATTATTATTTTTTTCTGAACAGGGTTTCACTCTGCCACCCAGGCTGGAGTGCAGTGGTGAGACCATGGCTCACTGCAGCCTTGACCCCCTGGGCTCAAACAGGCCTCTCACCTCTGACTCCCAAATAGCTGGGACCACAGGCACATAACCACCACACCCAGTTAATTTTTCTTTTATTTTTTGTACAGTCAGGGTCTCACTATGTTGCCCAGACTGGTCTCAAACTTCTGGGTTCAAGCCATCCTCCCGCCTCAGCCTCCCAAAGTGCTGGGATTACGGGAGTGCACCATTGTAGCCAGCCCTCATCATCATTTAGAACACAGACAACACCCCTGCCCAGTGGTTTAGGGGATGGGTGTTTTTGCAAATGTTGTCTCACATTATATAGTCACATATTGCTCAACAACAGATATACATTCTGAGAAATGCGTCATTGGGTGATGTTGTCCTCGTACGAACATCACAGATGTTCATCATATGATGTGTAACATCATAAATGTTACACAAAGCCAGATGGTACAGCCACATACACACCTAAGCTATACGGTCTAGCCTCATACACACCTAAGCTGTACGGTCTAGCCTCATACACACCTAAGCTGTACGGTCTAGCCTCATACACACCTAAGCTGTATGGTCTAGCCTATTGCTCCTAGGCTACAAACCTGCACAGCATGGTACTGTACTGAATACTATAGGCAGTTGTAAGACAATGGCAAATATTTACGTATCTAAACATGGGAAAGGTACAGTAAAAATCAGGTATGAAAAATTTAAAAACTACACTTGTATAAGACACTTAACATGAATGCAGCTTGCAGGAGAGGAAGTTGCTCTGGGTGAGTGAGTGAGTGAGTGGTGAGTGAATGTGAAGGCCTAGGACATCACTGTACACTACTGTAGACTTTATAAATACTCTACACCTAGGCTACACTACATTTATTAAATAATGTTTTTCTAGCAGGGTGCAGTGGCTCACACCTGTAATCCCAGCACTTTGGGAGGCCAAGGCAGGCGGATCACGAGGTTAGGAATTCAAGACCAGCCTGGCCAACATGGTGAAGCCTCGTCTCTACTAAAAATAAAAAAGTTAGCCAGGTGTGGTGGCGCACACCTGCAATCCCATCTACTCAGGAGGCTGAGGCAGGAGAATCGCTTTAACCCAGGAGGCAGAGTTTGCAGTGAGCCAAGGTTGGGCCACTGTACTCCAGCCTGGGCAACAGAGCGTGACACCATCTCAAAAAATAATATTTTTCTTTCTTCAATAATAAACCTTAGCTTACTGTAAATTTTTACTCTCTAAACTTAAAATTTTTTAACTTTTTGACTCTTAATGATCACACTTAGCTTAAAGCACAAACTAATTGCACAACTATATAAAAACATATTCTTTATATCCTTGTTCTATAAGCCTTTTCATATTTTAAATTTTTTAAAAAACTTTTTTGTTAAAAACTAAGACACAATTACACACATTAGCCTAGGCCTACAAAGGGTAAGGTTCATGGATATCCACCTCCTCATCTTGCCCTGCTGGAAGGTTTTCAGGGGCAATAACACTCAGGGACAGTTGGGCCCGGTGGCTCACGCCTGTAATCCCAGCACTTCAGGAGGCTGGGGCAGGCAGATCACTTGAGCCCAGGAATTCAAGGCCAGCCTGGGCAACATGGCGAAACCCTGTCTCTACAAAAAAAATACGAAAATTAGCCAGGTGTGGTGGCGCACGCTTGTCGTCTCAGCTACTCAGGTAGCCAAGGTGGGAGGATCGCTTGAGCCTGACAAGTCAGTGTTTCAGTGAGCCATGACTGTTCCACTGCACTCCAGCCTGGGTGACAGGGTGAGACCCTGACTCAAAAAAAAAAAAATGCATGGAGCTAGGATAACAATGGCATCTTCTGGAACACTTCCTGAAGGACCACCCTGAGGTTCTTAGGAGTTGTCACACATCAGAAATATGCCTGTGGTAGTCTGCTTGGTTTCTTTTTTCATCACAGATTTGCTTGTAAGCAGATAATGCACAAAGAACACTCCTCCGTTAATGAAACCCTTTTGGTATTGAGGGGCCCATGTTTTCAAAAATTTTTAAAGCACTTACTGAGATGTGCATAAACTTCTCAAGTCTTCACTGTGAATTTTCATGGGGATTCTTTTTCTTCTGCAGTTTTTTCTTCCTTGCCTCTTCTTCAGGTATGTGTTCCTGTTCCAGTTCCAACAGCTTCTCATTAGTCAATTCCTCAGGAACCACCTGTAGGAGCCCCTCAGCGTCCTCCTCCTCTGCCCCCGGGTTGAAATAGTTTGCCATCTCAACCGCAGCCTTGATGATTTTTGCACCCTCCTTGTCCTTGGCAAATCCTTGGAAGTCATGGATGAACCTCTTGAATGTCTTCTTCCAGATGTCATTTATACATTCCTTGGCGACAACACCCCAAGCCCAAGCAAGGGTCCTGATGGAATCATAGCTGGAATCCTTTTGGAACTGCATCGGCGTCTTCTCCATGTTTTTTTCTTGTTGCATCAGTAATCTGAGCACAGATTCTCCCCTTCGGGCAGTGGGCCTTAAAAACTGCTGTAATGCCTTGACCCATTGGTTGGTCGTCATTCATTTCTTGTTTCAAGATTAGTCACTTGATGTGGCCTCTTACCGGTGACAGTAGCCATGGATTTTGTACGCTCAGGGACCGTGATGAGCAAAGCAACAGGAGATTAAATCAAGCACAAGAGAAAATAATGCAATCAAGAGACACAGCAAACCAGATATTTATGAGGCCACTGCTGGTATAACCAGACATGCGTTTGTTTTGTTTTTGAGACAGGGTCTCCTCCGTCATCTAGGCTGGAGTGCAGCGGCACCATCACGGCTCACTGCAGCCTTGACCTCCTGGGCTGAAGCGATCCTCCTACCTCAGCCTCCTGAGTAGCTGAGACTACAGGCACACGCCACCACATGCATCTAACTTTTTTAAACGTGTTTTTTGTAGAGATGGGGTCTCACCACGTTGTCCTGGGCCCAAGCAATCCTCCAGCCTCAGCCTCCCAAAGTGCTGGGATTATAGGAGTGGACCACTGCACCCAGCATACTGTTTTACAGTAAACGTTTTTTCTACGTAGAAGGAGCACACTCGCAATGAAAAGTACAGTATAATAAATACAGAAACCAGCAGCATGGTCATTTATGATCAAGTATTATATACTGTTCATAATTGTATGTGCTATACTCATACAACTGGGAATGCAGATTTGTTTACACCAGCATCGTCACAGACATGTGAGTGATGCATTGGGCTGCACTGGACTTTACGATGGCTACATCACTAGGTGACAGGAACTTCTCAGCTCCATTATCGTCTCATGAGGCCATAAGTCATATATGCAGTCCGTCATTGACAGAAACGTCACTATGCATGGCACCACCGTGTAAACATAAGTGCTCTCTTCCTGCTACGATAAAATCTCAGTCCTGCAACCTGGGTTCATCACCTTTAGAACGGAGGTGATAATACTCTCCACGTAGGCTTCAAATAAAGGAAGCTCTGACGCTCACTAATCTCAATTCAAAAAGAGAGGCTCCAGGGACCAATGAATTGGAGAAATGGTGACTTCGCTTTTTCTTTCCTTTCTTAACTTTGTTCCTGATTTTAATGGAAATGCTTTTCTTATTTCACTGTTGATCATGAGTCTGGCCTTTCCTCCTCAACATCTTTTAACTTTTAATTTTGAAATGATTATAAATTCATAGAAGTTGCAAAGATAATGCAGAGTCTCGTGTTCTCTTCACCCAATGGTTTGCTTATTACCTATGTAATATAGTATCAAATTTAGAGACAGGGTTTCTCCATGTTGGCCAGGCTGGTCTTGAACTCCTGACCTCAGGTGATCTGCTTGCCTCAGCCTCCCAAAGTGCTGGGATTACAGGCATGAGCCACTGTGCCCAGCCTCAATTTCACTCGTTTTTATGTGCACTCTTGTATGTGAGTGTTTATATAGCTCTGCCCCATTTTATCACATCAATAGGTAGATTTATGCAGGCATCACCTGAATCAAGATACAGAACTGTTTCCTCTCTACCTAGGAAATCTCTTGCAGTATCTCTTCATAACTGACTTTGAAAGTAACGTGGCAAGATTGGTTGCTTTTTTAAACTTTCATTTCACTATAATACACAAAAAAAGGATACATAATTCAGTGAATAGCTCAATGAATCGTCAGAAACAACACACTCTATAACCAGCACCCAGAACCATGAAATACTACCAGTCCCTGCTTGTGGCCCCTTCTGAAATGACTGTTTCTCAGTGAAGTCACCAAGGCTACAGGTCTCTCTTGTTGGTTTTGAGGACTTAATGTTGGGAAACACCTCATTTTTCCTCTAAGATCATCAGAATAATACGTCACTTTGGGAACCTTTAAAATAAGACTTTTATGCTAAGCCTTAGGCTGGTTAAGTTACCTCTGCATATTAGTTTGTATTGCTGTAACAAAATACCAGGCTGGGTGGCTTAAGCAACAGATATTTCTTTTCTCAGAGTTCTGGAAGCGAGAAGACCAAGATCAAGGTGTCGGCAGGTTTGGTTTCTCCTGACGCCCCTCATTTTGGCTTGTAGATGGCCGCCTTCTTGTCGTGTCCTCTCATGATCTTTCCTCTGTGTCTATGTGCCCCTCACGTCTCTCTGCAGGTCCTAATCTCTTCTAATAACAAAACCAGTTGAAGCCGGGCACGGTGGCTCAAGCCTGTAATCCCAGCACTTTGGGAGGCTGAGGCAGGCGGATCACAAGGTCAGGAGTTCGAGACCAGCCTGGCCAACATGGTGAAACACCATCTCTACTAAATACACAAAAATTAACTGGGTATGGTGGTGTGTGCCTGTAGTCCCAGCTACTCAGGAGGCCAAGGCAGGAGAATTGTTTGAACCCAGGAGGTGGAGGTTGCAGTGAGCCAAGATCGTGCCACTGCACTCCAGCCTGGGTGACAGAGTGAGACTCTATCTCAAAAAAAGAAAGAAAAAGAAAGAAAGAAAACCAGTTGATTTGAATTAGGATTCACCTTAATGGCCTCATTTTACTCATTTTAACTTAATCACCTCTTCAAAGGTTCTATCTCCAAACACATCTGAGGTACTGGGAGTTAGAGCTTCAACCTATGAATTTTGAAGCAACACAATTAATTTAGTTGGCTGGGCACAGTGGCTCACACCTGTAATCCCAGCACTTTGGGAGGCCGAGGTGGGTAGATCATTTGAGGTCAGGAGTTCGAGACCAGCCTGGCCAACATGGTGAAACTCTGTCTCTATTAGCCAGTTGTGGTGGTGGGCGCCTATAATCCCAGCTACCTGGGAGGCTGAAGCAGGAGAATTGCTTGAACTGGGGAGGCAGAGGTTGCAGTGAGCCAAGATCATGCCACTGCACTCTAGCCTTGGCAACAGAGTGAGACTCAATCTCAAAAAAAAGAAAAAGAAAAAAGATAATTTAGCCCACAACACTGAAGAAATATTTTTTCAAATTCCTTTATTTTCAGGCCAGTCATGGTGGCTTATGCCTGTAGACCTAGCACTTTGGGAGGCTGAGGCAGGTGGATCATTTGAGGCCAGGAGTTCAAGACTAGCCTTTTCAACATGGTGAAACCCAGTCTCTACTAAAAATATAAAAAGTAGCCGAGTGTGGTGGCACACATCTGTAATCCCAGCTACTCAAGGGGCTGAGGCACAAGAATCACTTGAACTAAGGAGGCGGAGGTTGCAGTAAGTGAGATTGTACCACTGTACTCCAGCGTGGGCAACAGAGAGAGACTCTGTCTCAACAAATAAAAATTTCTTTAGTTTCAGTAATGGAAAGTCATCATTGTTGAGATTATAAAGATTTGGTTCCTTCACTTAGCCTAGTATTTGCTTTCTCAATAAACTAATGCAGAATTCTTACAGGATTGAAGACGATACAGGAGCCACTTAATTACTTTAACTACAATGCCCCCATTCCCAGTCTCAATACCGCAACAAGCATTTTCCTCAGCAAAATCATGTGAACAAATGTGAACTTGAAAGAGCCAATCCTTTAAGATAAATCCACAGTGGTTAACTGGGCCTAAATTTAAAATTGACCTAAGTGGGACACCCCCACACACACACACACTGTGGCTCACACCTGTAATCTCAACACTTTGGGAGGCAGAGGCAGGTGGATCACTTAAGCAGAGGAGTTTGAGACCAGCCTGGACAGCATTGTGAGACCCCCATCTCTACAAAAAAATTAGCCCTACTACTCAGGAAGCTGAGAGGTGAGAGGATCACTTGAGCCTGGGAGGTCCATGCTGCAGTGAGCCATGAAGGCACCACTGCACTCCAACCTGGGTGACAGAGTGAGACCCTGTCTCAAACAATCAAAAACACCTAAGTGATTATTTGCTAACTAGATGTCACACACATGCTCTGAGTTCCCCAAAAACCCACACATTTCTTCAATTTGGGGACTCCAGAGCTCACCTGAACCAATCAATGAGCTTACCTGCCTTAACCAATCAGGGCTCAGCTCTATCAACTAACCAGGCATCAGCTGTATCAACCAACCAGAACGCAGCTACACTGACCAATCAGAACTAAACAAGTTTCGCTCCTTCATTTACATATCGACCTGAATGGAAACCTGGGTAGAATTTTGCTGTAAATCGAGAGCCCTTGCTTTGCTTTTTGAAACACATCTGTTTTACACAGAAGGCTGTATCTCTGTGGTTTGGAAGCTGTTCATGCAATAAAGTCTCTTTCCTTCATATTCTTTTTCAAAGAACTTCTGTTCACAGTTGCTAAAGGAGTTAAAATAGCCTGGAAAGGAAGGGACTTGAGGGGAGCTCCACACAGTACTACTATACATGAAACTCCGAAAATACAAGCTAATCTCTAGTGATTGCCAAGGGAGAGGGGGATTACAACGAGCCACAAGGAAACATTTATGGGTAATTATATTTGTTCAACAGTTTATTGTGGTCATGGGTTCACAGATGTGCACATACATCAAAGCATCAAAATTGTACTATGTGCAGTTTATTTTATTTTATTGCATTTTAGGTTTTGGGGTACATGTGAAGAACATGCAAAATTGTTGCATAGGTACACACATGGCAGTGTGATTTGCTGCCTTCCTCCCCTTCACCTGTATCTGGCATTTCTCCCCATGCTATCTCTCCCCAACTCCCCACCCCCCACTGTCCCTCCCCTATTTCCCCCCAACAGACCCCAGTGTGTGATGCTCCCCTCCCTGTGTCCATGTGTTCTCATTGTTCAATACCCACCTATGAGAACATGCGGTCTTTGATTTTCAGTTTTTGTGTCAGTTTGCTGAGGATGATGGTTGTGCAGTTTAAGTGAATTATACTTCAATCTGCCTTTCTTGAGACAGGGTCTCATTCTGTCACCCAGGCTAGAGTACAGTGGCCTAATCTCTGCTCACTGCAACCTCCACCCTCAGGGCTCAAGCAATCCTCCCACCTCAGTCTCCTGAGTAGCTGGGACTACAGGCATGCATCACAATGCTCAGCTAAATTTTTTTTTGTGTTTTTGTAGAGACAAGGTTTGGCCATGTTGCCCAGGCTGGTCTTGAACTCCTGGACTCAAGTGATCAGCCCGCCTTGGCCTTCCAAAGTGCTGGGATTACAAGCATGAGCCACCAGCCCTCAATATGCTATTTTTAAAAATGGCTTTATTACTGATAAGAGCTAGATTAGAAGATGTAATTTAAGTATATTCTCCCCAGAATCTAGTCACTCACCACACTGCAGGCCTTCTAGCACTAGGGATAGACCTCCTGTTAATAGCAGAGAGCTGGCCAGGTGCAGTGGCTCACGCCTGTAATCCCAGCACTTAGGGAGGCCAAGGCAGGTGGATCATGAGGTCAGGAGTTCAAGACCAGCCTGGTCAAGTTGGTAAAACCCTCTCTCTACTAAAAATACAAAAAATTTAGTTGGGTGTGTTGGCAGGCACCTGTGATCCCAGCTACTTGAAAGGCTGAGGCAGAGAATTGCTTGAACCAGGGAGGCAGAGGTTGCAGTGAGCCAAGATTGAGCCACTGGACTCCAGCCTGGGCAACAGGGCAAGACTCCATCTCAAAAAAAGAAAAAAAAAAATAGCAGAGAGCCACCCACGCAGAGGAAGGCAAGCTGACTGAGCATTCTCAGTTCTTCCCAAATGCTTGTCTTCCAACAGGGAAGGAGCAGGGGATGTTAGTCCAGGCTTCCACAATTTTTTTTTTTCTATAAACAGCCAGATAGTAAATAGTTCAGTTTTGCAGACAGTCCCTGTCAAAACTACTTTGTTGTAACATAAGAGCAGCCATAGATAATACATACATGAATGAATATGGATGTGTTTCAATAAAACTTTATCAACACAAATCTGTATTTCATATAGCTCACGTTTCAAAATAGTTTTTGATTTATTTTTAACCATTTGAAAACATAAGACCCACTTTTCGGCTCTTGGGGCGTGCACATACAAGCTGCAGGCCACAGTGTGCTGACCCATACTCAAGGGAAATCCCTCTACAATTCAACATGAAGAAAACAAATTTCCCCCTAAAAATAACTCAGCATTACAGAAAATACAGACACCTTTAGATTAGTGCATATATTTAATAGTTATATTAGAAATGATACCTTATCAACACATAGGGAAAAATAATACATTTTAAGAAATAAAACCAAGATTAAAACAGTCCATAATAGCTTTGTCACACACAGAAAATGGCAGTCACGCTCCTCCCCGCGCACAAAGGGTGGCATCACAGCTTATTAAGTGGTACATTTTCTCACCTCACTGCATGGTTTTCAGATAGTCCTTTAGTCATACACATGCTTAGCCTTGTCATGCCATGGGTTTGAATCCTCCTACATAGAATATAAACCAGCAACTAAAACACTTGTTAGCCTGTGAGCCCTACAAACACCCACTCCCTTATCCTAGGGCCTGTTTTTCACTGTCCAGAGCTCTTCGGGTGCTTTATCTCCCAAAGACCCTCAATGATAAGTGACTACCAGTCCACAGTGAAGAATACTGGCTGGTCATTCCATCTCGTGTGCTGTTCTGCTGAGAAATGGGGTAACAAGACAGGACCCACTCTCTGATCACTACTGTGATGCTTGATTTCCCATAGATTCAAGATCCTTCCTGTGATGGAAGGATCAGAGGCCAGGCTCAGACGGTCAAGGACAGAGAAGGAGGAGGGCAGAAATACACAGCAAACCTATAGGGAGGGGTGGCCCGGTGTGATGCACAGGACACTAGGCAGGCCATCTCTCCCTCCGTCCTTCGCTCTCTGCACCTATTAAAAGGAATTCCTCTTAGTGTTGGGAACAGAACTTTCAGGTGGCCCGAAAGTTCCACCAGAATTTGCCCTCCATCCATCAAGGCAGGAGTTCTTTGTGTAGTGGAAAGCAGGATTCACAGTTTAAAACATTTGCATTCAGTTCTTAGATCCCCCACTTCTTGGCCCTGACCCCTGGCAAGCTACTGAACCTCTCTGAGCCTTCAGAGGGCTATCTGCAACATCAGAATAATAGTGTCTCCTCTTCAAGGTTGGTTCTAAGGACCGACTGAGTATGTAAAACGCGCGTTATGGAGGTGAAGCGGTAAGCGTCCACTCCCTTCTTTAGCATTATGCCCGATGACTTCACATTTGGGCTGCTGTCCTCCATGCCAGAAATTCCCATTTGCATGCAAAAAAGCATACCCCTGGTCACTTGTTAGGGCAGATTCTAGGCTTATGAAGCTCAATACTGGTTTTAAAAAAAAAAAAAAGCATCACATTTTCCCTCCAACACTATAGACAGTATTGAACTGGCTATACAGAAAGTGTAGGCATAAGCAGAAGAATTATTTTAAAGATAAAACGACACTCACACTTTTTGGTTCTATCCTTTCCCAGTAAATTACACTAAGACGGTCCCATGAGAATGAATACTCCTGGAGATGACAAAAGTACCTACAAGCTGAATTTTTTTTTTAAGAGCCCATGGAGAAACATTTTCTCTGGCACTCCTGCCCTGGTCGTTTAAATACCTTGCTTATTAATCAGCAATGCAATCCCAGTTTTCCCATGTTACAAAAGCATTGTGTAACAGGGTATTACTTAGGTGTGTTCACAACACCGGTTTTATCTCATTCTAATCTTCCCACAAAGAATGCCAAAGGCACCACCAAAGCCACCAGCCTCAGGGCTGAGGGCGGATGGGGAACTACCCTGAACCAGTCAACTCAGCAGGCTGTAATTAACTCCAGTTAATTGCTCTGGAGTCCTGCTTTATGGGTGGGAATGTTTTAATTTTCTTTCATGTTTGAAATAAGATTTATTCAGTAGAAAAACTTAAACATATATATTTCTGATATGGAGTTTCGCTTTTGTGGCCCAGGCTGGAGTGAACTTAAATGTATTTTTTTTTTTTTTTTAAGATGGGTTTTACCATATTGGTCAGGCTGGTCTTGAACTCCCGACCTCAGGTGATCCGCCCACCTTGGCCTCCAAAGTGCTTGGATTACAGGTGTGAGCCACCATGCCCGGCCTTAAACGTATTTTTAAACATATGAAGTGAATACATCTATGTCCAATTCTTTTGGAAAGTACCTGTCGGGTGTCGGGGACCAGGGTATCATAACCACGCCATCCAAATTAAGACTGACTATTTCAGAGTTTTGGAATATATACACAATTGCCGAGTTGTCATCCCTATCTATGGCAGTCCAAATGCACAGCCTACAGAACATAATATTTAATGAATTAATCACTTCTATTGCATTTAAGGTAAACTTGGGCTTGGTTTACATTAGAGAATTACCCTACTAAACAACACCGAGAGGCTTCAGTGTAGTTTTTCTTAGAGGAAGAAAAGATAATGTTAAAATGCTACCTTCAACCTACACGGCCTCAGTCCTGAGAATACCATTCTTCCTTAGCTCTTCAACTGCCAACAGCTGCTTTCTGGAGAGAGATGGAAACTGCCATTGACACAGCACAGAATTAAAAACCAGGAGGGCTCTGCGCTGTGTTGAGTGTTGTTAGCAGAAAGCTTGCTGCACGCCAGACTCCCTGCACCTCCACAGAAGACAACCCATGCCTCTTAGATAAGCTATTTTAACAGCCGTCTGACTACAGATCTTACAAGAGAAACCATGTTTAGAATGCTGTTCCTTAGAGGCAGTCACAGCTGCTAAGAGAGAAATCATCCCTCTGTAAATCCTTAGTTAATTGAGTTTCACTAAGGTTCTATAGAAAGAGTTGTTCATCTTTAACGTGCAATATATTGTGCCAGCTACAAAAACACAAAACTCTTTTAAATATATACCTTAGAGTTTTACCCAGCCTTTATTTCTATTAACAAGCAGCCCAGTTAAAAGACCAACCTTCTGTTTTGTGCCTCAAAAACCGGTCTTTAAATATATGTAGATACACACATAGCCCACTGTAAAATGATGTAAATGAACTATTTGAAAAGAGTGGGTTATGTGCCATAACTCACACTGACTGGTCCTGGATTCAAGGATTCCTGTGGGGTTCTTCCGCTTTACAACGGACTGCTCCATTATCTGTCCTTTGAGCAATAACTGGAGGAAGCTCCATTTCTGATGGAACCGTTCATGGAAACCTTCGGATTCCCTCTCTCCATCTTTTCTCGGCTGAAGATTGTGTCCTGGTCACTGTCAAACTCTGACTCAGATACCATCAGGCTGGAGTTGTGCTCTGTGCTTCGGTGCTTGATACCTAGAGAGAAGCACAGAAGCGCCTGAGGAGGAACGCCACGATTCACTTCCAGCTGTCAGTCGTTCTGGCTGCAGGTCCCGTGGTGAGCACGGAGCGGTGCTCTGCGCACCTGGAGAGCAATCGCCCACAGCAGCAGGCAGTTTGGGTTTCCTAGCAAGTAATTGCAGGGGTTTGGGAGCCTCACCTGAGCTTCAGCCGCAGCTTTGACACTCGCCAGCTGCTTAACCCTGGGCAAGATACCTGAGCTCTCGGAGCTTTCAGTCTCCATGGGGAAGGTAACACAGCATCTACCCCGTGAGTTTATGCGGAGGATTAAGTGAAACAGTGCATGTCAAGCATCCAACAAACGAAAGCTTCTGTGATTTTACCACTTGGTTAGAGTATTTTGGGTAGAATATTTGTTCTCAGGGTCAAACTAAGAGACGGAACAGGTATTAGATACAATTCCTACTCTCAAAGAATTTATAGTGTCTAGCTGGGGGTTAAGACGTAGACTTGGCTGGGCATGGTGGCTCATGCCTGTAATCCCAGCCCTTTGGGAGGCTGAGGCAGGAGGATCACTTGAGGCCAGGAGTTCGAGGCTGCAGTGAACTATGGTTGTGTTGCTGTACTCCAGCCTGGGTGACAGAGCAAGACCCTGTCTCAGGAAGAAAAACAAAAAAGACATCAAAGGCACAGACTCATGAGAAGATGGCTCATAACAGGTATTTTTTAAATCTTCTATAAATTCAGAGGCGATAAGCACAAACACTTATGACGGGGGTTGCTGCAGTGACGATTCCCGTAGGGCGATGTTGCAGAACCTTCTCCTTATTCAGCTAAAACCGGGTTCCTGTCACACTACCAGGAAAGATGAGGCTCTTGGACACATAGAAAGGTGAGAAAAATGGAACTTACTGGGCAAAAAGTAAAGAAAGAAAACCTCTCAACAAATAGAGAGGGAGTCTCGCCAACACTGTCTCCCTCACAGGTCGAATTCCAGGTGACCACGCAGGAACTGAAGAGGCAGGCTTCACCCCACTGCAAATGACGCGAACTTCCTGTGGCTCCCTCCCCTTCCCGCAGTGCGCGCACGTGGACATTATTGACAGAGAATCAGCCGGGGAAGGGCGGGGCCTTCATCAGGACCCAGCAGTCTGGTTTTTCTGCCTTCAGGCTGTTTTAGGCTTGAAGGTGGCGTTTCGCCAGGGACCCTTGGCTGTCTCCTGTCTCTATCAGTGAGATTTGAAGTAGGAAGAGAAATTAGGAAGGCAGGGGAAGGGTATGGAGTGTGCAGAGGCATCCAGGAATATTTAGAAAAAAACTAATTTGTTTGGAGCAAATGATTCCTGTAGGAAATAGGAGAGGCTGGAGAGAGGCAGGGACCTCACAGAAAAGCACGTGAATACGAAGTTTGGATTTTATCCTATAAGCAGAGGAGTGACACTATTAAAATGTTGTTCTACGATAGGAGTAAAACCAGTGTGCAGGACGGAAGGAGAACAGACAGTAAGTAAACACAGAGGCTGCTGCGGTCTGAATGTTTGCACCCCTACAAATTCATGTGCTGAAATCTAATCCCTAAATGGTGGTACTAAGAGGTGAGGCTTTTGGGCGGTGATCGAAGGGGATTATTACATGAAAGAGGCACCAGAGGCCAGGCACGGTGGCTCACACCTGTAATCCCAGCACTTTGGGAGGCCAAGGAGGGTGGATCACCTGAGGTCAGGAGTTTGAGACCAGCCTGGCCAACATGGTGAAACCCTGTCTCTATTAAAAATACAAAAAAAAAAAAAAAAAAAAAAAAAAAAAGCTGGGCATGGTGGCAGGCGCCTGTAATCCCAACTACTTGAGAAGCTGAGGCATGAGAATCGCTTGAACCTGGGAGGTAGAGGTTGCAGTGAGCTGAAATCGTGCCACTGCACTCCAGCCTGGAGGATAGAGACTCTGTCTCCAAAACAAAAAGAGGTCCCAGAGGCTGCCTGGCCCTTTGCACCATGTGAGGATGCAGGGAGAAGGCGCCATCTATGAGGAAGTGGCCCTGGCCAGATGCTGAATTCGTCTTCCCAGCCTCCAGAACTCTGGGTAATAAATACCTGTTGTTCATAAGCCTCCCCATCTGTGGCATTTTGTTAGAGCAGCCCCGAGGGCCAAGGCGGAGGCAGTGCAGTGTAGAGGAAGAGCCAGGCCTCCAGCCCACCTTCACCACTCACCAGCTGCGTTACTTGGCCAAGTTGCAAAACTCTCCTTTGCCTCAGTTTCCTCTTATGTAAAATGGGGATAATCATGTACATATCTCATAGCGCTGCGGGTAGGATTAGAATTCAATGAGTAAAGTGCTTCAAAAGTACCTAGTACGTATTCGACATTAAATATCTATTGTTATTATTACTATTAGTTCACAGGTGAAACTGTAAGGACCTGAACTAGAGTGGTGATGGTAATGAAGAGGAAAGAGGGCAAGAGACTAGCAAGGTGGGGGGTCTGGAGTGGGGGGCAGTGTGTGTGGAGCACCAGTGACTGAGGTTTCAAACTGGGGCCGTGAGGATGGGGGTTCTATGAATAGACACGGAAATGTCAGAAGGATGAGTGTATTCTAAGATAAAGGTGGGTGTGACAATGCAGCCTAAAGCAGGTTGAGCTCTTAGGAAAAAGTCAGTTGATAATACTGCTGATGTTACGCAATGCAAATGGCGAGCAAATGGTATGCGACCGTGTCTACTTCCTGCGAAGCTCTCCTGCCAGAGCCCTGT
Source organism: Aotus nancymaae (assembly GCF_030222135.1). Taxonomy (NCBI): domain Eukaryota; kingdom Metazoa; phylum Chordata; class Mammalia; order Primates; family Aotidae; genus Aotus; species Aotus nancymaae. The sequence goes on from NW_026988465.1 coordinate 21,337,618, forward strand.
TCGCTACACTGTCTGTACACGATCGTTCCTTCTGACACGGCATCGTCCGTGCATTGGCAGAACTCCTTGCACTCCAGTACAATTATCCTCCCTCAGGCTGTGAGCTCCCGGAGAGGCAGGCTCTGCGCTTCCTCCTCTCCCAGTGTCCAGGGCCTACCCTGGTGTCTGTGCACAGGGTCGGCATTCAACACTCACTGTGAACAATGTTTTGCACCTCACAGCTCTGAAAATGATTATATCTTCCACAAAAATTCACTGAGTCATGAATCCAGAATTAGGGAAAATCTACAGAATCGGTGTTCAGCAGCCTCAGAGGGCCAAAGAAGTTTCATTAAGTGTGTAACAGTTAAAAAAAAAAAAAAAAAAAAAAGACCAGGCGGCATGGCTTACGCCTGTAATCCCAGCACTTTGGGAGGCTGAGGCGGGCGGATCACAAGGTCAGGAGTTCAAGACCAGCCTGACCAACATGGTGAAATCCCGTCTCTTAAAAAAAAAAGAAAAAAAAGTATGCAACAGTTAATAAACGAGAGTGAAAAAGTTAACCGAGGTGGGCAAGAGGCGCTCCTAAGCATAGGGATCAATACATGTTGTGAGGAAAGCCCATTTTCTGTGAAGCCTTTGTGTCCATCTGTATCAATGGCTAAGTAGATAACGCAGCTGCTGAAAAATCTGAGGCTTTAAAGTGCAAGTGTCTTCTTGCTGCATTTCCGGCCTAGCAGACCTAAAGGGAACAGCATTCAGAGGTGGGCTGTGGGAACGTCTTCCACTGTCCCCCACCCTCCAACCAGGAGTAGAAAAGTAAGCAGGTGCTGGGGACACCTCTGTTTAAAGAGCAGTCTTTGCCCTGTGGTCACTGGTTGGTGCTCAGCTGATAACACTTCATATTCCTTATCCATGCATGCCTCGAAGTATCCTGCCAAAATTTATTCAATTTATAATGAAACTACTGCCTCCTGCCCCCACCCCTGTGTTAGCATATTCTCAGGAGAGATGAAAGTTGTTTTCCTTTTTCTTTTTCTTTCTCTTTTTTTTTTTGAGACAGTCTCATTCTGTAGCCCAAGTTGGAGTGCAGTGGTGCAATCTCGGCTAAGTGCAACCTCCGCCTCCTGAGCTCAAGCGGTCCTTCTGCCTTGGCCTCCCGAGTAGCTGGGATTACAGGTGCGTGCCACCACGCCCGGCTGATTTTTTTTTTTCTTGTATTTTTTAGTAGAGACGGGGTTTCACCATGTTGCCCAGAGTGGTCCTGAACTACTGAGCTCCAGCGATCCACCCAGCCTTGGCCTCTCAAAGTGCTTGGATTACAGGCATGAGCCACCGTGCCTGGCCCAAAGGTTGTTTTTCATCATGGAATCCCAGCCTCACTCGTCCCTCGCAATCAAAGTGCTGACTCCAGCTGACCATTCTCCCTCCATCCTGGTTAGCTCACAGGCATACCTAGGTTAAATCGTGTGAAGGTGCCAGGCAATGATTCTAGAGACTGTCTTACCATATTTGGGCCTCAGTTCCATTCTTTCCTGTTCATCCATGTTATCTAGGATGGTGTACTTTGTTTTCTTCCTGATTTTAGTCCTTTTTTGTCTGAAAGGAACAATGAAAAGCTCAACTCAGATCTTTAGAAAGATAACTGAGATCCAGGATTTAAAACACAGGAAAGACACTGAAGGAAACATTTTGCCTTATTATGAGGTAGTTTGGGTCTTTTATTAAGGAAGCATACACGAGGCCAGGTTGAAGCTCAAAGGGGCATTATGCATCTTGGAGAAACACATATCGGGGTATAAACAGCCACATCACTCTTGCCCACTTATCTACAGGTCTCTGCTAAGCCTCATGCCATAGCACCAGGACCTTTAGTGTAACACACCTGTGTGTTGGCCCAAGGAGCTCCTCTTCATGAGTAATTCCTTACTCAGAAAAGTCTGGATGAGAAAACATTCCCCTGAACCTATACCATCCTGCAATGTCCAATGGCTCAGTAATGAAAAGATGTCATGAACTGGCAATCAGAAAAAAAAAAGCAAAAATAGGCCGGGCGCGATGGCTCACACTTGTAATCCCAGCACTTTGGGAGGCTGAGGCTGGTGGATCACCTGAGGTCAGGAGTTCGAGACCAGCCTGACCAACCTGATGAAACCCTGTCTCTACTAAAAATAGAAAAATTAGCTGGGCATGGTGGTGGGCACCTGTAATCCCAATTACTCAGGAGGCTGACACAGGAGAATCGCTTGAACCTGGGAGGTGGACGTTACAGTAAGCCAAGATCATGCCACTGCACTCCAGCCTGGGCAACAGAGCGAGACTCCGTCTCAAAACAAAACAAAACAAAAAAACAAACAAAAAAAATACTAAAAATTGTAATAAATTCCCACAATTAATTAGCAACAACTGTCCCCTACCTTTTTCATTTTTTTTCCCCTCCACATATGAAAGCTAGGCTGGTCCCATATACCTCATCCTATGTACAGAGACTGTTTGAAAATACACATTGAAACCATGCTAAGGCATGTAGAGAACAAGACAGTAATTTCACAGCATAAAAGCAATTTTCTGAGAGCGTGATGATCAGGAGCATGGGTCTTAATTTAGCACTTACTAGCTGGTGACTTTGAGAAAATTATTTGAGACTTTTGTGCCTCCATGTCCTCACCTGTAAAATGGGAGTACGAATAGTTCCTTTCTCACATGGTTGATGGGAGGACTAAATAAGATAATACATACATAAAGCACTTAGCCGTTAATCACAATGGCAAATACTTAATAAATGCTCACAGTTATCCCTACCATCATCATCTTCTACTAGATAGATATGTCACAAAGCTGCGGATGTTTAATGCCACGCACGGTAGGGTCACACCATCCCACATGGCTCTGGGAAAACTTAATGGAATTTAGGCCTCTATGTGCCTGTGCCTGGCTCCCTCTCACCAGTCTTACCTTTGGGAACATAATCACAAATAAAACTAAAATAATCTCTAAGTGATTTCTGAAAAACAACTATTAAAATATATTCTTTTTTTTTTTTTAAGACTTTCACTCTGTTGCCAAGCTGGAGTTGAGTGGTGCAATCTCAGCTCACCGCAACCTTCACCTCCTAGGTTCAACCAATTCTCCTGCCTCAGGCTCCCAAGTAGCTGGGATTACAGGTGTGCGCCACCACGCCCAGATAATTTTGAATGTTTAGTAGAGATGGGGTTTCACCATGTTGGCCAGGCTGGTCTCGAACTCCTGACCTCCAATGATCCACCCTCCTCAGCCTCCCAACGTGCTGGGATTACAGGCGTGAGTCACCATGCATGGCCTAAAATATACTTTTTTAAAAATCACATCCTTGGAGAGCATTTGTAGTGTTTCACATGAAAGAGTAGACCTGATGCTCTCTTCTAAGGACTTGAGTAATCACTTGCCCTACAAGTCTCCTCACTGAGGGTTGAGTGTGGAGTTCTGGAAGATTCGGCCAATGAGGCAGCTCGAGGCTTCTCAGAGGTCGGCTCCATGGAAAAAGGAAACACCTGAAGCAAAAGTTCTCTTTGGCGGTGTTACTGCCTCAATTACAGTTTCAAATTTATTAAAAATGATTCAGGTAGATTATTGTTTCACATAATGAAAATAATCAAAATCTGCCATTTCTAACAGTATGCTTCTAGATCTGCTTCCTCTACTGAGACCTGGAAGGCCACTTAGGTACTTGTGAGATAATAGATGTATGTTTTTATCACGGTTCCTGGCTAATAATTCCCACGGCCCTTATTATAATGCTGGGGCACTCTGGGCCTCAGAAAACAGAATCTCCCTCTCTCTCTGACCTTCTCCTGCCCTCCTTTCACCTGCTCTTTATTCTCCCCAAGGCAAGAACTTTCTCCTGCCTTTCTGTCTCCAATCTGGCTATAAAGAAATTCTCTGACCTACTTTGTCTGATTATAGGTCATAAAACCCTCATTTCAGAAGGAGTTCTGCCTCCTACCCAGGAGGATGGAGCGCTTTGCAGAGGGGCCCAGAAGAATCTGGACAGGCCTTGCTGGGCTTGCCCACTCAGCCTGTTAGTATCAGATCCTACCCTTTATGTCCAATTACTTTTATACATAGTTACAAATCGTGCCTATAAATATCCAATGACATCTTTATAGAAGGCCCAAGATGATGGGGTTCAGAGAGCTTCCGGACAGCCAAACAGGGGGTTCCCGGAGGATGGCACACCCAGAGAGGGCACGGAAGCTCTGGGCCCCTTCCCCATGCCTCACCCGGTGCACCTCTTCATCGGTATCCCTGGTAATATCCTTTGTAATAACCACTGTGTTTCCCTGAGTTCTTTGAGCCACCCTAGCAAATCAACTGAACCCAAGAAGAGAACTGAGGGACCCAATTTATAGTCAGAAGCCCAAGTAAAACAACCCGGGATATGTAACTGGCATCTGAATGGGGTGGGGGGCAGTCTTGGGGACGGAGCCCTTAACCTGTGGGATCTGACGCTATCTCCGGTAGACAGCATCAAAACTGAATTGGAGGACACCCAGCTGGCATTCACTGCACACCTGCTGCTTGCCTGGTGTGTGGGGAGAAACTCCTAAACACTGGTCACAGCTGTCCTCTGCTGATGTTGCTGACTGAGAATACAGTACCGGTTCAGTGACTCTAATGTGAGACCGACAGAGAATAACATTCGATTTGATATAGCACCGTTGAACCTCCTAGAAATCACAAGAGCTGCAATGAGAAAAAGCTGCCTCTAATACTCCGCTTATCTGGGCACTTATGCCTTGTGGCAGATAGTGCATTATAAGGTATGTTTAAAGTCGAGTTTGTCTTCACAGATAATGTGATTATTAAACAGCTTAGCAGTTTAACAAGCCCAAGTAAACAATACCTAAGCTGCCATAACACACTCAGTGTGGGGTCTCCGTTTCCCGAACGAGCGCTCTAGGTACCTCTTGCAGCAGCGGATGCAAAGCCAAGTGAAACCTCCTGTTAGCACAGTAAGAGTAAAAGCCAACACTGTCACATAGAATACACTCCACTCTGAAACACAAGAAAACCAGAGGGGACACAGTTATAGGCTCTTTGTGGAACAATTTTATTCTCATGATTCACAACAAATATTTCTGATCCCTACGAGTAAAGGCCGCCTGTGGCCTACCGTCTGTAACAGTATGGAGTTGGTAACGTCTCATCAGGCTGGTAGCAGAGCACAGCAAGGTAAAACACAGATAAATCAAGAACAACCTAAAATTGCCCTGTTTTTATCTATTGGGTTTCAGGGCCTCACGGATCACATATTTCATGCTAACTTGGGAACAGAATAATCTGAAATAACTGAAAGTAGTCAGTTACATAGTAATGCCTTTTATATAAACACACACATATGTCACACCAAAATATTCATTCCAGAATGCCAAAAATCACAACCCCCACCCCTAAAAGTTTTGGCTTGGTTTTAATAAAGCATCTGTATGGCTGTTTATGGCATGAAGACATTTTTCACAGCCAGAGAACAATTCGGACACTACTTGACCCTCGTTCTTTCCACATCCTTGCAGAAACCTAACGTGAAAACCTCTGCAACCGTAACTCAGTAGCTGAGAAGCCCAGTTTTTTAGGGAGCAAAGTTTAATAGGCTGGGCATGGTGGCTCACGCCTGTAATTCTAGCACTTTGGGAGGCTGAGGTGGGCGGATCCCTTGAGGTCAGGAATTTCAGACCCGTCTGGCTAACATGGCCAAACCCCACCTCTACTAAAAATACAAAAATTAGCCAGATATGGTGGCGCACACCTGTAACCCCAGCTACTCGGGAGCCTGAGGCAGGAGAATCGCTTGAACCCAGGAGGTGGAGGCTGCAGTGAGCTGGGATTGTGCTACTGCACTCCAGGCTGAGCAACAGGGCAAGACTCCATCTCAAAAACAGAGAAAAAAAGTCTAACTTTATTAAATGTTATATGATCTCACTGGACTAATGATCCAAGAGCTGGCTATTTTCTGCTTTTTATATAGTATTCAATGGGAATAGAATTTGGCAGTCAGCTCTTACTATCTTTGCTGCCAATAATGTCCATCTGGTTCCCCAAACAACAAATTTACTTAGTAGACTGCCATTAAAATATAATTTTCTCCCCAGAAGGGATCCCAGAGGCACCAGCTTGGCCTGCTGTGGCTCCAGTTTTTGGTGCCTGCCTGTGTGAACAGCTGGAAGAGTGGGCCAAATTCTCTTCTTTACCTGATTCAAGCAGATCCACGCCAGGGACCACTTGAGCAGCAAATCACACCGAGCCTCAGCCAAGGCAGGCGTGACCCGCAAATGCAGCCCATGGCCCAGGCAATTCTTTCTTAGAAATGCCAGCAGTAGTGAGCCAGTTCTGCTCTGCCAAAGGGAATTTTCTCATTAGGAAGTTTTATGTAAAAGCCTAAAGACACCCCAAAAAGTAGATTGTAAGAAGGGTCTTAACTCACTATCAAGTAAGCTGGTTCACTTGGCTTCAGGTGAGAAAACACGGGATGTTTTATAGCTGCAAAGCTAGGCAGATAGTTCTTTTTCTCTTCTTTTCTCTTCTCTTTCTTTCCCCCTCTCCCTCCCTCCTTCCTTCCTTTCTTTCTTTGTTTTTTTTTGAGTCAGGGTCTCACTCTGTCCACTCACTGCAGCCTTGACTTCCTGAGTTCAAGCAATTTTCCCACCTCAGCCTCCTGAGTAGCTGGGACTACAGGTGCCTGCAACCACACTCAGTTAATTTTTTAAGACAGGGTCTTACTACATTGTCCAAGCTGGTTTAGATGTCCTGGGCTCCAGTAATCCTCCCGCCTCAGCCTCTTGAGTACCAGAGGCTGTGAGCATGCACCACCATGCCTGGCTTATTTTTTTAGTTTTTTGTAAAGGTGAAGTCTGACTATATTGCCCAGGTTGGTCTCGAATATTAGGCAGATTTGCCTAAGAATGAGCTGCCTTAAAGCTCCTCACCCAAAGCTGCCTCTGTAGCAGAACTCACCACAGTTGCTCTCTCCGTCCCGGATATAACGCTGTATAAGGTTTTCCATCCATAACTGAGAGCAAATGCAGCGCTTTGTGAGGGGGTCGCAGTGGCCATGGCCAGAACACTTCAGAAGGCAACCTGCAGAGCGATGTGCAGGGCTGAGGTCAGCACGCAGGGAAGGGCATCCCTGCATTCAGCATCTTTTGTGTTTTCAGTAGCATAGGCCCCAAATAAATGCATCCTGCTGAATGAAGAGCCTCTTACAGTGTGGACAGGGCTTCTAAAAATAGCCTCTCATCATTGACAATCTCATCAGAAAGCAAATGGCAGAAAAAGCCAATCCACACCGCACAGCAAAAGCCTTAAAAATCTTTACTGGTGGGGCACGGTGGCTCACGCCTGTAATCCCAGCACTTTGCGAGGCCGAGGCAAGTGGATCACTTGAGGACAGGAGTTTGAGACCAGCCTGGCCAACATGGTGAAACCTCATCTACTAAAAATACAAAAAATTAGCTGGGTGTGATGATGTGCGCCTGTAATGCCAGCTACTTGGGAGGCTGAGACACAAGAATCACTTAAACCCAGGAGGCAGAGGTTTCAGTGAGCCACGATCACACCACCATACTCCAGCCTGGTGACAGAGCGAGACTCAAAAAAGTAGCAAAAACATAACAAGAAAATACGGCTGGACTAAGAACAGAATTCTGAGTATTTATCTGGAGTGTAGTAGCAATCATTGAAGACATGCCTGAAGATCTATCTACATTGTAGCATTATTTTAAAACAAACCTTAAAATCCAGTAATAAGGAACTGGTTGTACAATTATGGAATATATCTAGGGTAGAATACTATGGCTATAAAATCTTTGAGGACATTGATCATAATATATATATATTTTTAAGAGGCAAGGTCTTGTTGCTATGTTGCTGAGGCTGGTCTCAAATTCCTAGCCTCAAGACATCCTCCCTCCTCAGCCTCTGGTGTAGCTGAGATTACAGGCATGTGCTACTGTGCCTGGCTCATAATACAATTTGAAGTTAAAAATCAGATTAAAAATATATATCAAGTCATCCTGATGGTAGTATTTCTAGAGATGAGGGAACTGGGAAAACACATATCAGAGTATTAACAAAAATTATCTTTGGATGGTGAGAATTTTGGACTTCGAATTTGGAAAATTATTTTCTTTTTTGTGCCTTTCTGGATATTCTAAATTTTGTACAATAAATAGATACTATTTTTGTAGCTAGAATAAAAAGGAGTTATTGGCAGGGCATGGTGGTTCATGCCTATAATCCCAGCACTTTGGGAGGCCGAGGCAGGCAGATCACTTGAGGCCAGGAATTCAAGACCAGCCTGGCCAATGTAGCAAGAACTCATCTGTACTAAAAATACCAAAAAAAGAAAAAGAAAGAAAGAACGAACAAATGAACAAACGAACAGAGAGACATTAAAAATTACCCTCTGGGCACAATGACTCATGTCTGTAATCCCAGCAGTTTGGGAGGTCAAGGCAGGTGGATCACGAGGTCAGGAGTTCAAGACCAGCCTGGCCAAGACGGTGAGACCCTGTTTCTACTAAAAATACAAAAATTAGCCAGGTGTGGTGGCAGGTGCCTATAATCCCAGCTACTCAGGAGGCTGAGGCAGAGAATTGCTTGAATCCGGGAGGCAGAGGTTGCAGTGAGCCGAAATTGCTCCATTGCACTCCAGCCTGGGTGACAGAGCAAGACTCCATCTCAAAAAAAAAAAGTTTAGTCCATATTATAATTGAGAAAGTCAATTGTATGCAGACATATATATATATATATATATATATCTGAAACAAATTAAGTTTTCCTGCCCAAACATTATCATGTCCCTGTAACTCTCACTTCCCTGGTGTCTACTGAAATGACCACTTCAACATAACAAGTGATTTGTGTTACTCATGAAATGAAGACAGAAACAATGGGACTGTGAATCATTTTGGTGCCCTGGAAGGGGTGGCGAACAAGAGCTAAGGAAAGAGGTACACCTGGAGAAGGCATTTGTGAGCTGCCTTAAATATTCAAGGAGCTATATGGCATCATCATCACAACCTAGGGCAGGATATCCAGAGGACATAAATTCTATCTACATGGCTTTTCCAGCCAGTAACACTTATTTGCCTTTAACATCATTCTTTCTGCCAACGGCCATTATCTTGTGAGTATAACCTTAATTTCTGGCCCATAATTATTATTGCTCTCCATTTTTCTCCCAAGACCAAGAGTAGCTGCCAAATGTGTGTTGCAGGAAAGCTATTGGAGAAACAAATGCAGAACAAGTCCCTGGATGCCAAAGCTGAAATGTTCACATGTCACTCCCCTTCTGTGTTTCTAAAACGTATCCATGCAAGTCTGACTATTCTGGAATATTCCATAGGAACATACCTGCTGTATCAATCCTCAGGACCTTGAAAAGCAAGAAGTCAGTCTTCTCCTTTGAGAGCCGCATGTGCAGATTTTGGGCCACTTCAGCAGCTTTGAGAACCTTGAAAGGGGGCCCGCTCTGTACGTAAAACACAATCACGGTGCTGCGGAGGAGACAATGAGAGAGGACAGCCATGTGGTCATTTGGTGACTGACATGGCCTGCCCACCGTAGCATCTGACCTGTGAAGTCGGGGAGGTAGACGGCCACAGCTCTGTGGCTTGCCAAGGACAGGGGTGTATCTGTGAGCCAAGCAATTGACCTGTTTCTATTCGCAAAGCCTCTTCAGTCTCAGCCTACAGCTGATCAAAGACAGATCTTCAGATAAAAGGAGCAATGTGTCAATTATGTATCAGTTTTTGAAAATCCTAAGTAGAGGCATCTGGAGAGCTACCAGGTTGGTGAACAAGAATGCATCTTTGCGCTGGGATGTATGAAGTGTTACACCCCAAACACCATGGGGATGGAAGCTCCCATGAGCAGGCCCCTTCTAGACCTTGCCTATGTACATTTTCATCTGGCTGTTCATTTGTATCCTTTAATATATCCTTTGCAATAAATCCATAATAGCAAGTTTTTAAAAAGGAGTAATGTAAGTATGTGTGCAAAAAGACAAATATACACAAAATGATAACTCACAGACATGTCTTTTTACCCTTTTTGAGACATAGTTTACATATCATAAAATTCACCCTTCTAAAATGTAAATTTCATGGCGTTTAGGATATTGACAAAGTTGCACAACCGTCACCACTATCTAATTTCAAAACATCTTCATCACCCCAGAAACACAATCCACGCTCATTAGCACCCCCTCCCCACTGTCCCTGGCAACCACTAATCTGCTTTTGGTTTCTATGGGTTTGCCTCTTCTGGATCCTTCAGGTAGAGGGAATCATACGATATGTGGCCATCTGTGTCTGGCTTCTTTCACTTAGCGTCATGTTTTCAAAGTTCATCCATGTTGTAGCACATATCAGTACTTTATTCCTTTTTATTGCCAAATGATATTCCGTTGTATGAATATATCACATTTTTTATCCATTCATCAGTTGGTGGACATTTGAGTTCCTTCCACATTCTGGCTATTATGAATTCATGCTATGAACATTCATATACAAGTTTCTGTGTAGACATAAGTTTTTCATTTTTATTGAGTATACACGTAGGAGTGGAATTAATGGGTTATATGGTAACTGTATGCTTAGTGTACTGAGGAACTGTCAAACTGTATTCCACAGTGGTTGTACCATTTTACATTCCCACCAGCAATGTACAAGTGCTCCAGTTTCTCCACAGGCTCGTCAGCACTTGCTATGGCCTGTCTATTGGATTCTAGCCATCCCAGTGGGTGTGAAGTGATAGCTCACTGTGGTTTTGGCTAGCATTTCCCCAGTGGCTAATGGTGAGCATGTTTTCATATGCTTATCCACCATCTGTGTATCTTCTTTGGAGAAATAGCTACTGTAATCTGTAATGATCTCCTAGGGTTCCTGTAAAACATGTCCCACAAAGTGGGTTAAACACCAGAAACCTCTTCTCACAGTTCTGGAGCAATCAAAGTGTTCTGTTAGTTTTGGTGCTGCCAGCAATCCTTGGTATTCCTCAGCTGTGGAGGAAACCACTCCAGTCCCTGCCTCTGTCATTAAGTGGTGCTCTGTCTGTGTGCCTCTCTTTGTGTCTCTTGTTCTCTTCTTATAAGCATGGCCGTCATGGCCGGGCGTGGTGGCTCACACCTGTAATCTCAACACTTCGGGAGGCCGAGGCGGGAGGATCACAAGGTCAGGAGATCGAGACCATCCTGGCCAACATGGAGAAATCCCATGTCTACTAAAAATACAAAAATTAGCTGGGCGTGGTGGCAGGTGCCTGTAATCCCAGCTACTCAAGAGGCTGAGGCAGGAAAATCACTTGAACCCAGGAGGCAGAGGTTGCAGTGAGCCGAGATCGCGCCACTACACTCCAGCCTGGCGACAGTGAGACTCCATCTCAAAAAAAAAAAAGAACAGCAGTCATATTGGTTTAAGAGCCCAGTCGACTCCAGTATAACTTCCTAACTAATTATATCTGCAATGACCCTATTTCTAAGTAAGGTCACATTCTTAGGTACCAGAGGTTAGGGCTGGACTAGATTTTCAGGGGGATATAATTCAACCCACGACAAGTGTTTTATCATGAAAGGGTGCTGGATTTTGTCAAATGCTTTTTCTGTGCCTATTGAGATGATCCTGTGGTTTTGTCCCTTATCCTATTAATGTGGTTTATTGCATTATTGATTTTTATACATTGAACCACACTTGCATTCCTGGGATAAATCCCACTTGGTTATGGTCTATAAACCTTATAATAAGTTGCTGGATTCAGTGTGATAGTATTTTGTTGTAGATGTTTGCTTTGATATTCACATGGAATATTGGTCTGTAGTTCTCATTTCTTGTGATGTCTTTGATTTTAACGTCAAGGTTAAACTGGTCTCATTGAATGAGTTGGGAGATGTTCCCTCCTCTTCTATTTTTTGGAAGTTTGTGAAGGACTGTTAATTTTTTAAACGTTTTGCAGATTTCACCAGTGAAGCCATCTGGTCTTGAGCTTTGTGGATAGTTTTAACATTACTAATGTAATCTCTTTATTTGTTATAGTTCAATTTAGATTTGTAAGTTCTTCTCAAGTGAGTTTTTGTAGTTTATGTCTGTTCAGGAATTTGCCCATTTCATCTAGGTTATCTAATTTGTTGACACACAATGATCCATAGTATGCCCTTATAATCCTCCCCCAACCAACTTTTTTTGGAGACAGGGTCTTATTCTGTTGCCTAGGCTGGAATGCAGTGGTTGTGAACATGGCTCACAGCAGCCTCAACCTCCCAGGTGATCCTCTCACCTCAGCCTCTTGGGTAGCTGGGACCACAGGCATGTGCCACCATGCCTGGCTAATTTTTTTTTTTTTTTTTTTGAGATGGAGTCGTGCTCTGTTGCCCAGGCTGGGGTGCAGTGGTGCAATCTCAGCTCACTGCAACCTCCGCCTCCTGGGTTCAAGCGATTCTCCTGCCTCAGCCTCCCAAGTAGCTGGAACTATAGGCACTTGCCACCACACTCAGCTAATTTTTTTTTAGTACAGATGAGGTTTCACCATGTTGGCCAGGCTGGTCTTGAACTCCTGACCTCAAGTGATCCACCCGGCTCAGCCTCCCAAAGTGCTGAGATTATAGGCGTGAACCACTGCGCCTGGCCACCTGGCTAATTTTTTGTGGAGATAGGGTTTTGCCATCGCCTAGGTTGGTCTTGAACTTCTGGGTTCAAGCGATCTGCCTGCCTTGGCATCCCAAAGTATTGGGATTACAGGCATGAGCCACTGCACTGAGCCCTTTTTATTTCTATAAAGTCAGGAGTAATCTGCCTTATTTCATTCCTAATTTTAGTAATATGAGTCTTCTCTGTTTTTTTTCTTAGTCAGTCTAGCTAAAGATCAATTTTGCTCATCTTCCCAGGAAACAACTTTTGGTTTTGTTGATTTTCAGGCATGTTTTGGATTCAATATTTGTTATTTTACAAGGGAAATAGATGATCCATTTTAGAAAGAGTTTCTTAGAAAATAATTAGAACATGTTTTAATTTGGTGTTTTTCTAAGTGAACTTATATAGTTCTCTGGAAAACTAACCAAAGTGGACGAGCTGACGACAGCTAGGCAAACGGAGTTACCGTGAATAATGGGTTTTCATTTCCGTATTCTTTCTCTCCCTCCTCCCACCCCACCCTGGGCTAGATAAGACTAAAAATAAAACTCAGCTGGGCATGGTTGCTCACACCTGTAATCCCAGCATTTTGGGAGGCTTAGGCAGGCAGATCACTTGAGGTCAGGAGTTTGAGACCAGCTTGACCAACTTGGTGAAACTCTGCCTCTACTAAAAATACAGAAATTAGCCAGGGGTAGTGGTGGGCACCTGTAGTCCCAGCTACTCGGGTAGCCGAGGCAGGAGAATCACTTGAATCTGAAAGGCAGAGGTTATAGTGAGCTGAGATCATGCCACTGCACTCCAGCCTGGGCAACAGAGTGAGACTCTGTCTTAAAAAATAAAAATAATACATAAGTAAATAAATAAATGAATAAATCCCAATTAAATACAAAAATCTCATAAAAACTAAAGGCCAGAGTTTCAGCCTCATATCCTCCCAGGAGACGGCAAATGGTAGTCAGTGATCGTTGCACATGCAGAGAAGCCTCAGTCCCCACGAGTGTGGGGCAGGGACCAGCCCAGCTGTGAGGCATCCTCTTCACATGCCCTGAGCCCTCGCCCGGCTCTGAAGACACCTGAGCTCACAACCGTCTCCCTCTGCCGTTCCCCAGCTCCTTCCCTCAGAGCATTCTCTGTCTGAGAATCATAGGAAGGACCTGGAAGGAGGTTGGCCTTCCTACTGTCCTTTGAGACAAAAAGCATATGACTGGGATAAAAGCGTGTGCAAAAATACAGAATAAGCAGAGGGACGAACAGTTTTCTACTGGACTGGGATGAGGTGAGAGCTGGAACTTTGTGGGGCCAACGCCCCACCTTGCGTGTGCAGCTCCTACCTGAGATCCGAGTGGGCCCGAATCTTCTGGACCTTGATGTCCGAGTCCAGCACGTTGAGCAGCACAGCCAGCTGCCTCACGAGCACGTCCTTCTGCTGCTCGGTCAGCTGCCCGGCACCAACCTGCAGGGTCAGCTCCACCAGGCCACTCTTCCTAGGGTCTGGGAAAAGAGAAGGGACGGGATTTGCACAGGCTTTAGTGTATAAGGAGCGAGGTTTCCATAAGAGCTCAAAATTACTCCCATGCCATTTCTACATCTGAGTTGTAGGGCGCAGGGATATTCTTCTAAGCGCCGCAGAGGCCCAGTATGTGGGAGGCCTTTCCAGTGTTGGATCCCAGTTTGTTATTATTTTTTTTCCAGAAGATAATTGGGTGTACCTAATTAGGCTCCAGTCTAACTGAAAATTTCAGCCTCCTACTACACTTCCCCAGGACCAGAAAGAGAATTTTGCTTGTGAGTGCCAAGGGCACTGCGCAGTTCCATTAGCGCTGGGTTGTTACGGCCACTTCACTGGAGCTGCCTCTTCTGTGCCACGGTATGGAGGCCCTTGTGTCTGCTTCACACTGGGTGTTTGTCTTCTGGCAGGAAAAGAAAATCTAGTTGCCAGATAACATTCTCTCTATTTTTTCTTTTCTTTTTTTTTTTTTTTTTGAGACACAGTCTTGCTCTGTCAGCCAGGCTGGAGTGCAGTGGCGCGATCTAGGCTCACCACAACCTCTGTCTCCCTGGCTCAAGCAATTCTTCTGCCTTAGCCTCCCGAGCAGCTGGGATCACAGGCGTGTGCCACCAGACTCGGCTGAGTTTTGTATTTTTTTTAGTAGAGATGTGGTTTCACCATGTTGGCCAGGCTGGTATCGAACTCCTGACCTCAGGCAATCTGCCTGCCTCAGCCTCCCAAAGTGCTGAGATTATAGGCGTGAGCCACTGCACCCGGCCAACCAGATAACATTCTCTTTAAAGAGTGAAACGGCTGGATCTATCTGGGGATACACAATAAAGTGTAAGAGACATCCTCAAAGTGGGTCAGGCCAAGAGCTGGAGCCAGCCACAGGAGGCCTCCCATGCTGGTCACACCTGTCAGCACAAAGACCGCAAGGGCCACTGGCCAGATCATGCATGGCCAGCCCCAGAGCCCAGGAACACACCTGGCTGCACTTCCACAGTGGCAGTGTCCGTGTCCCAGGCCCCCTGACTGTCAGTGACTCGCAAGTGGAAAGCATACACCCCCTCCACCAGATTCGTAAGCTGCAGCGCCGTGCTGTGGTCAGAGCCGTCAATGACATCCTACGAAAAAACACGGATCACAGGGCAGTTGTCAATACTCACGCCCTAATTTCTGGGCCTCTGTTGACCCCAGTGTCCCATCTTTTTAACACAGGCATGACTTTCAGAGGGAGGCTGCAGGGGAATGGGGCTGCCGGGATAGCTAAAGACAGGAGAAATCCTCAGCATCTCTTCCCCAGAAAGCGCCAGGGGGCGCATCCTCAGTATTTCCTGAGCGGAGTTTACCAAGCACTTTCCAGGAATTATTACCAAATAATTAATTGTATGCAACAAAGGGAAAGACCATTTGAATAAGGGCAAGGACCCTGAGAACAAAACACAGGGTTTCTGGGTCCTATTTTCTTTTTCATTTATTTATTTATTTAGAGAGGTAGCCTCGCTCTGTCACCTAGGCAGGAGTGCAGTGGTGCGATCTCTGCTCATTGCAACCTCTGCCTCCCGGGTTCAAGCAATTCTCCTGCCTCAGCCTCCTGAGTAGCTGGTATTATAGGCGCATGCCACCATGCCTGGCTAATTTTCTGTATTTTAAGTAGAGACGGGGTTTCACTATGTTAGCCAGGATGATCGCAGTCTCCTGACCTTGTGATCTGCCTGCCTCGGCCTCCCAGAGTGCTGGGATTACAGGCATGAGCCACCACGCCGGGCCCTAGGCCGTATTTTCAGACATAGCTTTACAAAACTCTCATCTTGAATTCGCTCATAACATATCATGTTCACCTCAAATAACCCAAGACCCTGGGTAGAACCCTCTGTTCTGTGTGCTTCTAAGCTCCAAAGAATTAGAGAAGAACCTCCCACACCCCTGCTAACAGAAGGCATGATAACGAATAAGTGCTCTGAACAGAGACCCACTGTCATTCCATTTAAAGGCTAACCCCCATCTAGTTGAATAGTGCTAATTCTAGAAGTGCTTAGAAAGCATAAAGCATTTTCAGTTCCTCCCCGTGACCAGTCCTTTAGTACATCGCCAAGAGTGAATCTGTATGACTGCAGTCCTCAGAAACAGCAGGAATGAAGATGTACATAGAGTTGTGTCCTAAGAGGCAGAGTGATGTAATGGGGGTAATATTCCTGCCAGGCGCTAAGAACTCAGGTGTGTGTAGTTTGATTAGAAATGGATTAACCTTGGCCAAGTCACTCTTCATCTCTGCATTCTGCTTTCTGCATCTGTGAAATGGAAACCGCAATCCCTGACCTAGTGACTCATCTGGTACAATATGAGGAACAGGTATGAATCCACCTGGACCAAATAGGAAACGTGGAAAAGCTAAGGAGCAGGATGATTCCCACTGGAAGACTTGACCTCAGAGTCCTTCTAAGCTACGGTTTCCTGCCCCATCCAAAGTGTGCTCAGAAAAAAGAAAGGATCTCAGCTTTTGTTTAAATCTCAAAGCAGCCTGCTGCCCCCAGCCTTGAGAACATTCAAATGTAGAAGCATAAGCACCTTAGAGGGAACGTGTGAAGACAGATGAGATTACAATAGAGACGCTGCCATAGACTGAATTGTGTCCTTCCCAAATTCATATATTGAAGCCCTAACCCCATGTGACTTTATCTAGAAATAGGACCTATATGGAAGTAGTTAAGGTTAATTGAGGTCATAAGGGTAGGCCCCTGATCCAATAGGATTAGTGTCCTCATAAGAAGAGACACCAGGGTGCTCTGTTCCCCTGCTATGGGAGGACATGGTAAGAAAGCAGCTGTTTGCAAGCCACGAAGAAAGACTTTACCTGAAATGGAATTAGCTAGGAACCTGAGCCTGTCTTTGCAGCCTCTGTAAGGGTGACAGAATGAAGTTCTGCTGTTTTTTTTGTTTTGTTTTTTTTTTTAAGACAGGGTTTCACCATGTTGGTCAGGCTGGTCTTGAACCCCCGACCTCAGGTGATCCGCCCACCTTGGCCTCCAAAGTGCTTGGATTACAGGCGTGAGCCACCACGCCCGGCCCGAAGTTCTGCTGTTTAAGGCTCCTTATGCTTATATCCTTACAATATTCTGTGGTATGCTATTGAGGCAGCCCAGGCTGACTGGTGCAGAGGTAATGATAAGTGGTTCCAGTGCCGTTCTCTGTCAGTACTCACTCCAGCTGCTGGACTCTGGCCATCCCGGATCCACAGATAGGACACAATTCCTTGGTCATCAGTAGACTCTGAACCATCCAAAGTAATGGAGTTATTGGGAAGCACAAGAATATGTCTTCCACCAGCCCGGGCTCTGGGAGGACTATTAGTTTCTAAGTCAAATAGAGCAAAAATGAAAGCAAAGAGACTGATTTAAAACATGGGTGATAGAAGAAGTGTGTCATAAAACACCCACAACTCTTCCACCTTGCAGATACAGTATGCAGATTTTAAATATCCAAAAAGGCACTATTTTCTTTCCCAAATCCCTGTAAGATAATTATAGACTTCCTTAAAGCTCCATTTGTGCTTAGCTAGCTATAATTTGGGATGAAAAGGTAAAGCAGGTGGCAAGCTACAGATTGGGAATTTTTCTAATATTGTTATGGTTTTTCTGTCCTTGAAAAACAGAAACAATTATCTTACCTACACTTAGGGAGTGAAAACATTTTAAAATATACTCTGGGTCATTTTGTACTGGTCCACACTATCTGGCCAGAAATATTTCCACTTCAAGTACTGCCAAATCTTGACTCTCTAAGATAAAAAAAAAAAAACTGAACAAAAAGTAGGCTGTGTGCAGTGGCTCACACCTCTAATCTCAGCACATTAGGAGGCTGAAGCAGGAGAATCACAGGAGACCAAGAGTTTGAGACTGGCCTGGGCAACACAGCAAAGCTCCATCTCTACGAAACATTACAAATTAAAATCAAAACAATGATAATTCAGCCCTCACTTCTCAGACTAGGTGTCAAACGTAAATGAGGCAAGGCCAGGCATGGTGGCTCACAACTGTAATCCTAACACTTGAGGAGGCTGAGGCAGGAAGAGCGTTTGAAGCCAGAAGTTCAAGACCAGCCTGGGTAGCAAGACCCCGTCTCCACACACACAAAAAATTAAAATTATTAGCTGGGCACGGTGACACACACCTGTAGTCCCAGCTCCTCAGGAGGCTGAGGTGGGAGGATCAGTTGAGATCAGGAGTTTGAGGCTGCAATGCGCTATGATTGCACCACTGGACTCCAGTCTGAGCAACAGAGCGAGACCCTGTGTCTAGTTTTAAAATAAAATAATGAGGCAATGTAAGAGCTATTTCTGATATAATAGCTTCAGAAAAGAGAGGCCAGGGAGAACTAACAAGACTGGGGCAGAGTGGGGAGACCACAATTAGACACAGTGTCCATTGAAGATGAGGCTGCTGTGAGGCAAATCCTGCTTGTGCAGATGGGGCTCTGGGACCCAGCCTGATCCCTCCAATTTCCCCATAGAAACAAGTCAATGTGCCTGTGCAGACTGTCTCTCTACTTTTATGCATGGTTAAAAATCTCTACAATAAAATCATTTTAAAAATCCTAATCTGTATCACTTTGCTATTAAAATTGCTTCAGCCTCTCCCAGCTGCCCAGAGGATAAAGTCCAAAGCCCTAGGCATGGCCCGTGGCACATACAACCCTCCATGGCAGAGTCTGTGCCTCAGGCTGCAGCCACTCTCCCAGCGTCCCACACCCTTGCCATTCCACAAAGCCTGGACCTTTCCATCCGGCCCGATTCTTACACTCCCCTGCACTTCAACTCATAGTGAGCATCCGTTCACTGATTCATTCAACATCTCTGATTTGCCGTGAGTCTAGCACTTGCTATACTGAGGATACAGGGATGTCTGAAGCAAAGGCACTCAGGCAGTTCACAGTCAGATGGGAAGACAGACAAGGAGACAGGTACCTAAAGCAGTCCTGCCTAGTCTAGACCACAGATTCCACATTAAGAAACAATACGGAATTTGAAAACATCTCTTTTCTTGAATTTCCAAGGGAGAAAGAAAGAAAAAAGCATAATGGTGTCATTTGGACAGGGGTTGGTCATCGCTGGCAGTCGCAGAGGAAGCGTGACGTCGTTAGAAGATACACTTCACAAATAAAAGGAAAGCCTTCTTGCAGAAGGCAACAGGAGACAGCTCATGGGAATAGAAGCGAGCTGGCTTTTTTTGGCCAGGCAGGGGTTTGACATCTGCTGTGAAGAAATAAGCAAATGCCAACGTCTCTGAACAGTCGTGACCTGGCTGATGGCCCTGCAGACTCGAGGGTGGAGCAGGCCCAGCTCCGTCCACCTCAGACCCACTCACCCTTCTTCACGGCCACGGTGAGCGCGGACGTGCTGCTCAGTCCCTGCCGGTCTTTCACTGTCAGGCGGAAGTGGTAGGTTCCCACCTGGAGACCAGTCACGGTGGCTACCGCTTTGTCAGTATTTTCCATCTCCACTGCACTGGGGCCTCTGGAACACATGGAAGCCGTTAACGCGAGGGAGGAGGCTGGGCTCTGAATATGACAGGCATGTGATTTGTGTGCTCATCAATGTTTTGTTCCGGCTATAATATATACCATTCAGAGAATTCTAAGAAAACTCCATTCATCTGTACTCTCTAGTTCAGTGTACGAGTCACAAGCTAAAACCTATTTCAGACGGAGTCTGCTGGATAGTCATGAACAGGGGCTTGTCAACAGTACCGAGGTGGGTCCAGGCTCTTTCTCTGACTATCTGGGCAACCTCAGTCTATGTGGTCTCATTAGTATCACAAGCCTCAGTTTCTTCAACTTTAAAGAGGAATAAGATTCTTATTTATCTCTTACAAACTAATACAGGGTTCTATGAGACAGAGCATGTAAAGCTCAGAAAATGTTAGATGACACGGGTCGCCCTTACACTCTGCACTTCTGCTGTCTACAGTCCCTGCAGGGTGGGGCGAGTGTAGACAGGATCACACACAGGTTTCCCTGAGCCTCTTCTGCCGTGACCTGGTCTCACACCAGGAGAGCCCTGTTCACCTGCCCCGAGCTCCGCCTCCCTCCACTGTCAATGATGTCCACCCACACTTAATGTCCTCTTCAACCAATAACGCCCAGCCACTTCTAGAAACAACTCCTCAAAACGCTCGGGCTGACTGTTTACCACAGATCCTGCAGAGAAGGGATAATACGAGCATTCGGCATGGGTGTGAATCTAGCCCGGCGGTGAGACGGGATACCTGACATGCTCCCAGTGGTAGAAGACGATGCCGTGGTCATCGCTGCTGCTGCTCCCATCCAGGGTGGCACTTTGCACTGGGAAGATCAGCTCTTTATCAGGGCCAGCCACAGCCACTGGAGGTCTGTTGTTTTCTGGGATTACGGAAACAGTGTGAAAAAGTGTTATCTCTTTGCATTAAGTCTGCAATCCCGTAATTTCTCGATTTAAGTAAATCACTCATCTGCAGACCAGGCAGCCATTAGAGTATGCAGCATCCTTTGGAATCCTGGAGTGAAGCACTGCAGCCTCCTAGCTGATCCAGGAGTTGAACAGTTCAAGTTCAAGACTGGGGTTATAGGCAGCCAAGAAACACTGTCTCTAATAGATACACCTTTGGTTTCTTTAAAAGATCTTCAGTCATAGGGACAAAGGAAAGAGAAGAAGCGTGGAAAAAGAGAGGGAAGAAGGGTTAGGGAGGAAGAAAACTGAGAGGAAGGAAAGAAGGAAGGGAGGGAGGAAGGGAGACAGAGAAGGAGGGAGGCGACATCACGGAGAGGGTGGGGGGACATCCATGTGAAGAGACCTGCTTCCTCAGGTAGGGCTTACTTCCTTTTCTCTCTGTAGCCTCAGTGCTAACATTTTAAATTAAGTGTTAAATAAAAGTAAAAGATAGAAAGTATTGCTGATATTGGCGGGGCGTGGGAGCTCACGGCTGTAATCCCAACACTTTGGGAGGCCGAGGCAGGCGGATCACTTGAGGCCAGGAGTTTGAGACCAGCAAGGCCAACATGGCGAAACCCTGTTTCTACTAAAAATCCAAAAATTAGCCAGGCATGGTGGCACATGCCTGTAATCCCAGCAACTCAAGAGGCTGAGGCAGGAGAATCATTTGAACCTGGGAGGCAGAGATTGCGGTAAGCCGAGTTTGCGCCACTGCACTCCAGCCTAGATGACAGAGTGAGACTCTCTTGAGGAAAAAAAAAATTGCTGATATTTATATAAATAGATGAAATATCTATTAACAAGTAAAAGGTCCAGGTGTGGTGGTTCACGCCTGTAATCCCAGCACTTTGGGAGGTCAAGAGTGAGAGAATTGCTTGAGCCCAGGAGTTTGAGACCAGCCTGGGGAACAGAGTGAGACCCTGTCTCAAAAAAAAAAAAAAAAAAAAAGTCATGTATTCAAAAGCTGTGGCAGCCATTACCCAATGTCTGGACCACGCCACAGTCCTGGTGACCCTGACAGCACAGTGGTCTCCCCTGGCTTTAGGACAGAGTACTGGGGTGACATACGTTTACAAAGCCCTTTAGGATGGAGCCCCTGGCTCTCTGGGATCATCTATTGTCATTCCAGTGCCCGCCCTCCACACCGCCTCCCATTCCCGCACCCCCTCTTTTCTCTCTCTTCAGTCATAGTAATTCCTTTTCATCTTCGAATGTACGGGACCCCCTTCCTTGGCGCTCATGCATACTGTTTCCTCTGCAGAGACCTCTTCCTCTTGCCCTGCACTGCCCAGCGCTCCCCTTCTTCACTGACTGACTGTGACCTGTGCTTCAACTCTGAGCTCCCGTAAGAGCTCGGTGTAGATGCGTCACACCCAGGCGAGCGCTCCTTCTTTGGAGTCCTGTAGCGCCCCGTGGTTCTCTTAGTAAAGCACCGATCACATAGTTTTATGTGAACTTCTCCGGAAGCTCTGCAAGGGCAGAGCTCAAGTCTATCTTGTCTAGTTCCACATCCCCAGGTCTAACTGACAGCCGTTTTTATGTATTAGTGGCATAAATACGTTGTCTACAGGTTGAGTATAATCCCATCGCTACCTCTAAGGCTGTTTGACTCAGGGGTAGGCAGAGGCCTGCGTTTTCATGAAACTACTAATCAACAGTGACGCTGAACTGGAATGTGTTCCCCAGGGTCGGGCTACATCTGAGTGTCAGGCCACACATGAGAACCAGCCCCTTCAAGACCCCCGGAGCTCTCCACAGCAGAGTGGGGCACGTATGGAAGCGTCCACATGGCAAATCGGAGCCCACAGCAGTGCTGTGGATGGCGCTCACTTCATCCTTCATACCATAGATTACATACAGTCAGGGCAGGATTTAAAACCTCAAAATGACATTAGTTTTATATGGATCTTCAGCAGCCACAGGCCGGTAACACCAAGTGTGGCATCTTCAAAGCCCAGAAGCCCAGCTATCATTTCTGCTTTAATCTCCAAGGCCAAATCTCTTTCCCCTCCACCTACCAGGCAAGACGATCACAGTCACCACAGCAGTGGACTGTTGCCTTGAAGAATCTGTCACCATCAGCTGAAATGTATAATCTCCTTCCTGCATCGCAGATAAATGAAGGTACGGCGTCTGTACTCCCTAAGTAATAGCAAACACAAAAAAAAACAAAAAACAAAAAAAAGTTAAAAAGCGCAAGTAAATAGTATGACAGAAGGAAAAACTAACGATTTTACTTAATACAGAGATCCTGCTCAAAAAAGAAATGTGTTTGGCTGGACGCAATGGTTCACATCTGTAATCCCAGCACTTTGGGAGGCCGACAGGTGGATCACTTGAGGTCAGGAGTTAGAAACCAGTCCGGCCAACATGATGGAACCCCATCTCTACTAAATATATGTATTTAAAAAAAAATCATCTGGACACGGTGGAGGGTGCCTGTAATCCCAGCTACTTAAGAGGCTGAGGCACAAGAATCACTTGGAACCTGGGAGGTGGAGGTTGCAGTGAGCTGAGATTGTACCACTGCACTGCAGCCTGGGTGACAAAAAAAAAAAAAAAAAGAAAAAAATGTGTTGGTCCCCAGGAAAATGCGACCTAAAGTCTACCATGCATCCTCATACACTGTTGAAGGAGTGTAAATTAGTTTGTGCTTTTTGGAAGCCAATCTCAAAACAGCTATTAAAATATTAAACAAGGACATACTACAACCCAGTAATTTGACTTCTTAGTATCTATTCTAGAGAAACGCGCAAGGAGACTCGCCCGTGGATGTTGACTGAAGCACAGTCTGTCACAGCGAAACACAGAAACAGTCCACATGTCCACAACAGGAGGGCGGCCAAACACCCTGCGATACACTGTGGAGTGACAGTTTATAAGAAAGAAGTTGGCTAACACCCTTCTCGGCCTTAGCCCACCTGCGCCCAGGTGAATAAAAAAATAAAATAAAATAGTTTAAAATCATGAGGCAGATTTATAAATACTAAAATGGAAAATGTCAAAGACATATTAAGCAAAAAAAAAAGAAAGTTGGGTTGTATTCAAAAGCAAATGGCAAAAAAAATTTTATAGAAATCACACACAAAAGAAAGTTGTGGAACAATGCATACAGTTTGAAAGATACTGCTATGTGTATATATACACACTTACTCAGACACATGGAAAGGATTCTAGAAGCATACACATTAAACTGATAAAAGTAATTATCTCCAATAAGGAGAATTGGATGACAGTGGTGATCAATTTATTTGAACTTATTTTACCAAAACTTGAGCTTTTTTTTTTCTAACCACAAGAGGCAATTCATGTATTACTTTTGTAATTGGAAATAATTTTTTGCCAGACATGGTGGCTCATGCCTGTGATCCCAGCACTCAGGGAGGCCAAGGCAAGAGGGTCACTTGAGCCCAGGAGTTCGAGATCAGCCTAGGCAACATGGCAAAACCCCGTCTTCACAAAAAATGCAAAAATCAACTAGGTGTGGTGGTGCGTGCCTGTGGTCCTAGCTACTCGGGAGGCTGAGATGGGAGGATCTTTTGAGCCCAGGAGATGAAGGCTACAGTGAGCCATGTCGAATCACTGCACTCCCGCCTGGATGACAGAGTGAGACACTGTTTCAAAAGAAATAAATAATATAATTTTGTAAAACTCTAAGACAACAAAACTTTTTACAAAGTCATTTATTCAACTGAGTATGCAATAACTACACTTGGTGACTCCAGTTCATACCCCTTCTTTTTTATTGTTGGTAACAGTTTTAATTACTGCTTATGTTTGAAGTTCATGGCATCATGAAAAGGATTTTTGTAATTTTAAGTCTTATTACAATTTATCTACTTTTACAGATGCCAACATTGTCTAAAGATAAATGTATTTGCATGTATTTTTTAAGGTTTTAACGGAAAACTTAAAAAGAAAATTGACACAAGATCAATTGTGTTACCAGGGGAACTTCTAAAATTTGAAATGCATATTTTTAAGGACTTTTGAAAAAAAAAATTTTTTTTTCCTCAACTTTGACTAAATAAGGCAAAGCACGTTTCTCTGAAAAGTTCATCAGAGGAAGTGTAATTTCCCAGGAGTTGCCTCCAAACTGATCTGGTATGCAAATGCTTCTGCACACAATGTAAAGGAATGCTGTGGCAAATGGGAATGGAGCAGACTGCTGTGTCTCACCGACGTCCCCAGGGCAGCCATGTTTCAGGCAATTGCAAAGGCTTCACTTCCTTCCCCAGCAAGAGCACAGCCTCAGCAGGCAGCTTGGCACAACTTTTAGATGAATATAAAAGGGGCTGATTCACAGACCTCATCTTTGTGATTGCCCCAGTTAATACAAAGCATCACCCATTTGGACATCTGAATCAATCAAGCATAAGGCAATAAGGCTGTTACTGTGGATATGCTTTGGAAAGGAAGAGAGAGGATGTCTGGCAGCTGGGCTGGTGTGTAGAGGCGAGGCTCACAGTATGGCCCAGCTTTCAGGAACTTTGGATACATGTCCAGTATGCATGGATGAATGCTGGAGTATTAGCTTTGAATGCATAATTCCTAATAATTAAGTAAAAGAAAATTAGGAATTTTTTTAACCATGAAAATACAAAATATCCCATCTTCCTGTTTTGTAACCAACCCCCCGCTGAATCAGAATTCTTAACACAACAGAAGCAAACAGAGCACTTGCTACAACCCCTAGGTAGAGATGGACACCACCGAGAGGGTTCTCCAAGGATATCCAGACAGCTCATGGCTCTTTGGTTCCGTAAATCTACCCAGTCACTTTTAACTCTTCATAATTGCGAAGCATGTCCCAAGAATACCGGAAAGTAAAGCAGATAAGTTTCCGTGGAATATCTGATTTTATCTTAAATACTAATGAGCAATGTATCTTGGACAGGTGAGGGAAAATTTGAAGAAGAAAAGGAAGCTGGAAATATAAGGTCCTATCTTTTGTTTTTTTCATGAAACTCCCAAATAATAACATAACTTCAAAAACAGCAAGCTGGTTAGCAACAAAAAGATAGCTTTGCCCATCACAAAAAGAAGAATAAACAAACAGCTCATACACACAACAGAAGTTTCAAGATTATTATGTTGTTAGACGATTACACTTAAAAGGTTTGAACAAATCAAAAGGTAGATACAAACAAGGTCCTAAAAAGCAAGCAGAGGATGTAGACAAGAGAGCAGGGAGTTTCTACAAACAGGAGAAACAGGATAACAAACCCGATTCTGATAATGAGGTTTAGATTCGATTATTTCTAGGGTTGCTCCCAATACTAAAATATTTCTCTAACAGATGTGAGACTTTTCTCAAACTGATCTCAAGATCTAATTGTCAACAGAGAACCAACTGGTTGCTGTCCTGTGCTTATCTAAGTGGGTGAGGGGAAAGGATGTAAACTTGGAAGATTTGTGAGCTTAGGTCCTTTTCTAATAGTTGTAATATATCAGATAATTTCACAAAACAAATCCTCTAAATTTAACTGCCTACCCCAACCAATAGCAGATAGATAGATAGATAGATAGATAGATAGATAGATAGATAGATGATAGACAATAGATAGATAGATGTTAAGACAGATAGACAGACAGACAGACAGACAGACGGACAGATGACATATAGACAGACAAGAGTCTGAAGGCAGGATGGAGAACTTGCCTGCATGGCCACATGTTTGCCCTCACTCCCAGGACCCAGCGACCACTCATAAAAAACAATCTGGTGGTCGTCACTGCTCTGGTTTCCATTCAAAGTGATGGAGTTTTGGGGCAAAGTTATGGTGTGATTTGGTCCTGCATTAGCAACTGGTGGGAAGTCCACAGCATTGTTGACAATTAGGGCTGCAGTTGTGGCGTTAGTGGCTCCATCTGAGTCTGTAACCGTCAACCTACAGAAAGGAGAAGAATCCATAGTTGCAGGAATATGCCAGGCTGGGCACAGTGGCTCGTGCCTGCAATCCCAGCACTTTGGGAAGCTGAGGTAGGAGGACTGCTTGAGCCCAGGAGTTCTGAGACCAGCTGGGCTACAGAGTGAGACTCTATCTGTATTAAAAAAAAAAAAAAAAAAATTAGCTGGGTGTTGTCATGCATACCTGTAGTTCTAGCTACTTGGGAGGCTGAGGTGGGAGGATCGTTTGAGGCTGAGGTGGGAGGATCGTTTGAGCCTGGGAGGTCAAGGCTGCAGTAAGCTGATATTGCTCCACTGCACTCCAGCTCAGGCAGCACAGCAAGAGACTGTCCCAAAAAACAACCCCCTCCCCCCAGAAAAAAGGCAGACCAAAAAAATAATTGCCAAATCTCAAAGTACACTTAGGTCAATTTAGTCGGTTCATGGAACAGTTCTCAGACCAACTTAGAACAGGTATAAACAGAAATTTAAGGAGGAAGCAAAGATAAACACACAGACTCGATATTTCTGTTTGATTTTGTTGCTGTTGAGTATTTTATTTTTAGTTCATAACGTATTGATGTTAGAGTTTAACCTTTATGGATTTCTGATTAGTCTTTGAGATGCTGGGTGAGAAAACCATCCTCAGCCAACGTAGATGCCACTCTCCAGTAACAGAGCCTGAAAATGGGTCAGGTTTAAGTTCTGCCTTCAGGTTGAGCATACAGAGACAGAAAATCACTCCTGAATTTTCAGCTACAAAGCTTTTTAATTTTTAATCCTTTTCTAGAAGACTTGATATTATGTTTTCAGGATACGCCTTGCAAAGCAGTGTTAGAATTAAGCACTTTCACATGTGAACCAATGCTCACCCTCTGCAAACACAAAGAGAAGTGCATTAACCTTCCTGCGCTAAACTGATGCCTTTGTGTGTGTGTGTGTGAGACAGAGTCTCGCTCTGTCACCCAAACTAGAGTGCAGTGGCACGATCTCAGCTCACTGCAACCTCTGCTTCCCGGGTTCAAGCGATTTTCCTGCCTCAGCCTCCTGAGAAGCTGGGATTACAGGCACCCACCACCATACCCGGCTAATTTTTGTATTTTTGGTAGAGACGAGGTTTCACCATCTTGGCCAGCCTGGTCTCAAAATCCTGACCTCATGATCCACCCGCCCTGGCCTCCCAAAGTGTGGGGATTACAGGAGTCAGCCACTGCACCTGGCCCCACTAAACTGATTCCTAATGTGGTCCTGAGAACAGTGAATTCACAGATAGGTCACTTCATCCTTCTACGTCAAAGGTGGTGGTAGGGAGCAGTGATGATGCTAAATAAGTATCAGTAGGTATATGACAGTGAAGCTGTGGTGGAACACAGGCCTTCCTGGCAGGGCGAGTACACGCGGGGTCTTCCTCTCAGGGCGGGTACATGTAGGGGCCTTCCTCGCAGGGCGGGTACACGCGGGGCCTTCCTCACAGGGCGGGTACACCCGGGGCCTTCCTCTCAGGGCGGGTACACGTGGGGCCTTCCTCTCAGGGCGGGTACATGCGGGGCCTTCCTGGCAGGGCGGGTACATGCGGGGCCTTCCTGGCAGGGCGAGTACATGTAGGGGGCACCTGTGCATCCTGAGCTTCCTTCCACACTATGCCTCATGCTCCACACAACCGAGATCCAGCTTCCGCCCTGGCTCTGACAGCAAACCAAACACCTAAAAGCCCTTCCTTCTCAACCAGGCTGAGTCAGGACACCTTCCGGGCCCTTTAGAAAATTTCTTCCTGGGTTAGCAGCAGTAACCTCCTCAATCAGATGGTAAAGCATAATTAAATAGAAATCAATCAAATGAATCTCATAAAGTACATTTCACTATATACAAATTTTACCCCAATAAATAAATAAAGTTCATATTAATTGATGAGGATATCAGAGTTTCCGGTGGCATCCAACCAAAACCCCCATGAAAGCCAAATCTCCTCTCTTGATCAAAATAAGAAGTGCAGTGTTTTATATGCATTAGTTTAAAGAAACAGTCAAAATTTAAGTAGCAGGAAGCACAGTAAAGGCAGGGACCCACTTGCCTGAAACTGTAGTTACCAGGATCGAGGTGAGACAAGCGTAGGATGGGGGAGTCAACGGAAGTCTTCTCTTCCATAACGGGCCCACTAATTTCTTCCCAGTGGTAACTCACTATTTCAGTATCATCTGCACTTTCTGAAAGATTAGGAAATAAAGACAAGAATGAAATACAAGAAGAGGAAAACTTACGTTTTGTAATTTAATTACGCATATTTAAATTCATGTTTATATGAAATTATATACTTGCCTAGAACTCAATTGCTATGTACTGTATATTAGAAGGAGGCTCTTTCCTACTCCCGAAATTATCATTGCTGCTTTTCTCCTGGATTCCCACCAGATTTAAGTGAGGCTGTTCCCGCTCAGCTGAATATTTAAGAAGCACAGTGACAGATGCTTTTGCTTTTAAAAAACAGGAGCCAACAAAATGCAGCACATGGAAATGCTACTTCCGCTCACCTCAGCTACAGCATGTGAGCTCCTACTGATCACTGTAAATAGGCATCTGAACTGACAGGCTCAGAAAGACCTGAGATGCTTTTCTAGAACTTACAAAACATCTTTTACTACCTTAATTATTAAGGGGTAAATCCAGAGAAAGGTCATATCCCTACATGAACATTTTCTATTTCTACTTTAAAAGTGAACAAACAAAATGTGCCATGCGGATTCATAGAAACTTAGACCTGGAAGGGGGTGGGTTTCACCTAATCCATTTAAGGAAAGAGGAAGTTCGTGTGACAGATTGATAATCCTGAACAGTTTCCTGGAAATAAGCCATACTCAATTAGAGGAATCAAAATGCAATACATTTCCATTTAAAATATACTTTATTTTCACGTTGCTAAGAAAGTTCTTAGGGCCTGGCCATTTGATTGGCAATTACTGTGAAATATGGGCTATATTTGAATAGATCAAATCGTCATGTCAAGGTGCTCTCTGTACATTTGCAGGCTTGCAAAATAGAGCAGCTTTAGCGGCTAACAAGTATTCTCTTGACAATCAAGGCAACCATTCTTCTCTCTCTACAGGATTTCGTATTAGCTTTGTGATTAAATGTACATAAAATGCAATTACCTGGTACACTGATAAGGTTGCACCTAGTCAATCACAGGATGTTTTCAAAATATATTTACACAAACACCTGTAGTTACTCAGGGGCCCCTTCCACATATACTCCAATAGAAGAACGGACTCTGAACTAATAATTTAAAATACCACACTCCCTCACTGAAGACACCCTTTCTAAGAGTCGTTAAAAGTGATTTTCCCAGGCCAGGCGTGGTGGCTCACCCCTGTAATCCCAGCACTTTGGGAGACTGAGGTGGGCAGATCACGAGATCAAGAGTTCGACACCAGCCTGACCAACATGGTGAAACCCCGTCTCTACTAAAAATACAAAAATTAGCCAGGTGTGGTGGCATGGTCCTATAATCCTAGCTACTCAGGAGGTTAGGGCAGGAGAAGTGCTTGAACCCAGGAGGCGGAGGTTGCAGTGAGCCGAGATCACGCCACTGCACTCCAGCCTGGGTGACAAAGCAAAACTCCATAACTGGTCGGGGGTGCTTCCCCTCCTGAGGATCACAGGAGCTCCTCTCTAGCTTCTAATTAATTCTTTTAAAATAATCTAATGGGAGCTCCTCCCTGGTGTCTAATTAATTCTTTTAAAGTAATCTTCTAAAATAAGTTATATATACATAAAGATGCATTTATATAGTGATTTTCCAACTGCTAATCATATATACCACACCAGAAGAAGATTCCTCAATGGTTGCTCTAATTCCCAATCAAATGGCCAGGCCCTAAAGAACTTTCTAATAGAATAGACAAAAGCTGAAGGAAAAATAAGCACAGAGCGGAGAAGCTAAAGGAACTAAAGAAGGCATAAAACTGAGGTAGGAAATGATCGTTTATCAGAGTAACAGCCCGTAAGTCCTCCCAGCCTTGATACAGAGCACCCATTACACTTCCTAGCATATAGAGAAAAAAAAAAATCCCTAAACTATCACAGGATACGCACGGCTGCCATCAATGAGGGCTGACGTCAAAGGCAAAGTGAGCTCTTGCATCTGGGGAGAAACAACTGCTACAGGTGGCAAGTTGACTCTTCTGGCTGTAACCGAAAAAAAAAGGCAGTGACTGAGCCCACGTTGTGTATGCATATAAAACTATCTGCTTTCAAAAACTGATTGTAAATGTCCTGTCAAGGAGGTGTTTACCCTACAGGCCTCAACTGTGGAGAGCACTTTTTAAAGTCTGGAGTCTGTGAATTTCAGGAGCTTGTCTGTACATTTAGACTTTTGAATGTAAGCCCAGGCTCAGTCAAGATACGCAATAATAACCAAGGGGCTGGTCACAGAACGTGAGCAGTAATTCCAGAGCAGGAGCAAGGGGTTACAGTTCCAGCTCCTGGGATTAACTGCATCTTCAATATCTGACTAAAGGCCAGCCTCCACTCCCAATCATGCTTCAGCTGTAATAATAACCAGGCAGAATATGCAAAAGATACAGCTGTCAGGTCCTCAGGCTGGGCTGAAGTTGGTTCGGGGGAGGTTTACCTTAATTGTGTAGGTTGTGCTCTCAGCACAGGTGAGGGGGTGGTGGAGGCTGAAAGCCAGCCCGTTCCACGCGCCAAGCCAGGACTGTGCCCGCCCAGCTCAAGAACCACCGGTTTCTAATTCACATGAATGCACTGACCGATGGGCACACATTTTCCCCTGACCTCTTGGTTGCTCCGTTGAATGTATTTAACATGCCCCTGCTCCGAAGGTGAAGCTGACTCATGGAGAGTGGAGCTAGAAGTTAGGTGGATGGAGTAATTGTCAGCTAGAGAGGGCTAAGGAAGATTCGCCACTATTCAAGAGCAGCCAGCAATACCCTTGTCAAGCAAGTACTAAGTGTTATACAGAAAGTAAAACACAACACAACAAAACAAACCATAATCTTTGCATGTGTTCTCTACAATAGAGTCTACTACAAAATAGGTTTTCTCTCCCTCTCTCTCTCTAGACAGACAGATAGATAGATAGATAGACAGTCATCCAGGCACCAAAAATTGAGATAAATGTGTACAACATGAGGCCATTCTCTTACACAGACTTACCAGGCTTAACAGTGACATTGACAAATGCTTCTCCAAAGGCATTTTCACTAGAAACAGCGACTTTGAAGACATAAAGTCCGACGGACAACTGTAACATAAAGAAAAGTTACACAAGTCCACTTGCAAAAGCTATGATGGGTCCATTACCTAGTAAAAGCTAAAATATCCCAGAAGCCACACTCCTAAAGTCGGCATGGAGAAGCGGCTCAGCAGAGAGTCTCATCTGGATCTGTCAAGAGGCTGCGATTGAAGCCTGAATTCTGGAACACTAAGGATCACCTAGACAGGCCTTTAGCTTCGCTACAGAGGACCTTGCAGAGGCCTAAGTGAGATGGACCAGCAGAGGGCAGCAGTTCTCAAACGTGTGTGTATGAACCAAGCATTTTTACCACTTAGCTCTGGTGGGTTGGCTGCAGGTGGCTGGATGCCACACTTTGAGAACTAGAGCTCAGTGACATGGGGATGATGCAAGTCCATGCTGCACCATTAGCTGTGTGGTCCCAGGAGATGAAGTCAACATAATCATCTGGTAGAAAACCAGACCTCTAGCCGCAAAGTCAGTTTACATAACCTCCTAGGCCAGAAAGACGGCGTGTTTCTTGCAAATGCTTGTATCATACAGCAATATGGGATAGGGCAATCTGTGACCTGGGATGGAATTATTGGCAACTCTAGAGATGTGCCTGATTGAGAACCAGAGATAAGTTGAATGTCCTTAACACTGCGAGGAGAGCAAGTGTTAGAACAGGTTTTAACCTCACTGCAATGCCTGTGGGACACCCAGACTCTTTTCCCCAAGCTGAGATATACCAAGTAACTCAAATCAAGAAAAGCCATCTGATGCCTCTTAACCATCTGCCTGCTTACTTGCATAGCTGAAACTTTATTCATTCATATCCCTCTTTTGATCTTACCATAAGAAAGACACTTGCGACCAGGCGTGGTGGCTCATGCCTGTAATCCCAACAGTTTGGGAGGCCAAGGAGGGTAGATCACTTGAAGTCAGGAGTTCAAGACCAGCCTGGCCAACACAGTGAAATCCTATCTCTACTAAAAATACAAAAAAATTGGCGAGGCGTGGTGGTGTGCGCCTGTAATCCCAGCTACTCAGGAGGCTGAAGCAGGAAAATCACTTGAACCCGGGAGGCAGAGATTGCCGTGAGCTTGACTGAGCTACTGCACTCCAGCCTGGGCAATGGAGTGAGACTGTCTCCAAAAAAAAAAAAAAAAAAAAAGAAAGATGTTTGGATGTTTGGGTTCCATAGCTAAGAAGGTATGAACTGAGCTCTATGCCGTTATGCTGTGCTGTCAAACACAACCCGTCTCCAGTTACTTACTTGAGAGAGGTTAAGAGTTTGCATGTGTCCTTGTTTTATTTCACCTTGGTAGTCTATGGGGTGGCTTATTAAACTCCATTCATAGTTGTAGGTTGTTTCTGAGAGCAAAAAATAAATATGAGTAGTTATAAATTCTGAGAGGTCGCTAGGTAACCTGGGCAGAGGGCCAATGATAGCCTCAAAACCACCAGCACAGATTTCCTTAGATATACTAAACTCCGCTTTCTTTTTTTTTAACTTATTTATTTTTTGTTTATTTGTTTATATCCCTCAGTTTTGCTATCATCTTATGAACTTGATTTTCAACTATCAGCCAAGTAAAGAATAACATGTATCTTCTTAATATAAAATTTCTTTTTTTGTTATAAAAGCATACGACTTACAGGAATGTTTTTAAATGTATAAAGTTAAAAGAAAAAAAACCTCCTTAATTTAACCATTAGTATTTGATGACTTTTTTCCTAGGGTGCTACATCTGATGATCCATATCAGTTTCAACATAGTATAATCCACTGTGGTTTTCTCTTTTTAACAAAAGGCTGGCCGGGCGCTGTGGCTCACGCTTGTAATCCCAGCACTTTGGGAGGCCGACACGGGTGGATCACGAGGTCAAGAGATCGAGACCATCCTGGTCAACATGGTGAAACCCCGTCTCTACTAAAAATACAAAAAATTAGCTGGGCATGGTGGCACGTGCCTGTAATCCCAGCTACTCAGGAGGCTGAGGCAGGAGAATTGCCTGAACCCAGGAGGCGGAGGTTGCGGTGAGCCGAGATCGGGCCATTGCACTCCAGCCTGGGTAACAAGAGCGAAACTCCATCTCAAAAAAAAAAAAAGGCAAGGAGATTTCAGTTCATTCGATCTGTTGTAGGGGTTTATTTAAGGACATGAAAACAGTATAAACACGTCTCTGTGAGGATGAAACTGTCTCACACCTTCAGATGTTAGTAAAGTATAAGGTACCTCATCTCAAAGGATTAAAATGCAAATGCCAAATATTATCATCTCTGTTTATAAAAATTTGACCCATATGTTATAGAGAAAAAAATCAATTAAGGAACTAACCTGAATGAGAAATACTTAAACACCTTAAGAATGAGTCTACCTTAAAAACAAGGCATTTGACAGGCCACAGGTCCCAGGTCAAATGTTCACTGAATGGTAGAGCACTGGACAAGTAGAAGAAAGAGCATTTTGAATAAATATTTTTGAGCAACTAGTGTGAGGTATCCTGAGAACCTCAGAGTCGTGATTGTCAACACCACAGCATCTGCAAACAAACCTATGGGTGCGCAGCACTTCCCTCTCATTCCAGTGGAATCTTCCCAGCTTCTATAGGTTATCACAGGTCAAGAGCTGGTACGTGGCAGCCTGTCCTGCTCTGCTGTGCATCATCAGAAATTTATGACTTTCCATCCTGACCAATTAAAAGATATCTACTGTATTAAATGTCCTAGACTCTTACTCCATTTTAAACTATTTCAACAAATGTTGATGCTTAGGATAATCAAAGCCTTGTCTTCCACCTTCGTGACGTTGTGCGACGTTGTGAAAAATAATCGGTGTTGTAAATAGCCTGTCAGGACCTGCTGAGGGAGAACACCCAGTTCCTAGTGGTGAGGGAGGAAGGTTAAACTCTCACCTGCAGGTGGCGCTGGTGCAACAAAGGCCTTCAGTTCAACTTCATTGTCGGGAAAAGTTATTATTAAGTTATCTCCAGCCGATACCATAAGTTCTTTCACTAAAAGTTAATTAGAAATAATACATGCAGTTATATAATATAATGATGTTACATTGCTGTTCTACAATAGATCTGTATTTAGTATCCATAACATAAAATAGCACATGCTTTTGTAATAGTTCTTCGTAAGATTTTAGCTAAGGCACGTTTTTCCTCTGTCTAGAAACTGAACTGTGCCCTGTATTATAGTGTAGGGCTTTAAATCGCATATATGAGTTGGCACTGTGACAAAAATGATGATTCAAATTGACTGAGCAATGAATTGGGTGACAAGAGTTGCGTGAAACAAGTCTCACACAATTGTGGACTGGGTCCATTTTCTCCCTTGCTCCCAGCTTTTCTTGACTCCCTGGTGTTAGCTATTTTTAGTTAGAAAAAGACTGAGTGTAATCCTAAGTGTTTCTGTCTCCTTAGTCCTACTCCACTCAGTTCTCATGAATTACTGCTAATGGCCTTGTACTTGGAACCTTTCTAAAACAAAATCCAGTCACCCTCAATATAAAAAGCCTATTTTAACTTAAGCAGCAGGAACATTAACTCTTATCAAAAGTGCTTCTCTGCCAAGTGAGCATTCAGAACAATACCTGTTTACTTTCTCTATAACCAGGATTACCTTGATCTATTCATCAATTCTATCGGTTTGCCTCCATTAGACATTAGTTTCACTTGTAAAATATGTTGTGATATGTCCAGATACTACATAGAGAAAAGCAAATATTAAAAAAAAAAAAAGCTGAGTGCTCTGCAGAGGGACCCCTGCTAGGAGAAGTCGACAGGCTGCTCATTTAATCATTTAATCCCCTCCTGTCCTCAGGACTCAGTCCCACACGTCCTCCTAGATCAGCTGCAGAGGCTCTCCGTGACTTTGCTGGCTCCTCTCTTGCCACTTTCACTGACTCTTTGCCCTGAAAGTCAGGAACTATAGACCTAGAAGGAACATTGACCCAAACCCATCATGCTACAGATAGAGAGATTAAATCCTAGAAGGGCAACGTTGTCCAAGGCTATGGATAATTAGCAATAGGACCTCCAATATTTAATCAATTTTAAGGTATTTATTTCAACAAACACTTATATACCAGATTAAACTGTGCCAGGCATTGCCCCAAGGGCTTTAAAATGATCAATTCATTTAATCCTCATTACAACTATATGCAGTAGGTTCTATTAAAAAGCACAGATCCTGGGCCAAACTCCCAGGCCAGTTTCTTTTTCCATAGACTACACAGCTTCTCTTCCACTATTATCTTTCTCTCAACTGAAGCTCAGGATCAAAGTAAATACAAAAGTTAGAGAGAGTAATCTCCAAAATACATTGCCCACAGAAAAGCTCAGGAAACTGACCCTTAGGTCTTACATATTCTAATAACTTCTTTATTGGACAATCTAATGGAAGCTTTGCAATCCTCACCATGGCCTTTGCAACACCTGGAGTTTTGACACGTCTTCTTTTTTGGAACTACAGGAGAACAGAACATGCTAAGCCAAAATACGACTTGTGAAAAGAAAATAAACCTAGGGACCCCCAAATCACTATGCCAAAGGGAAAAGTCAAGCTGGGAGGTGTGTCAGGCAAACCTGCCTCTCATTTTATTCCTAAATAAGATAACTACAAACATAAAAAAAATAACTACCTCCCTTACAACTTGCCCACAAGAAAATTCCTTGTGGGCCTCAAGATCTTTACCCTAGAACAGTTTTGGTGAATTTCACCTTTGCCATGTAAATCGATAGCTTATCTTCACAGGTGCAGGACAAGGGACAGGGCTCCATCGTCCCTCTGCTCACCTGAGACAAATGCATATCTAATTTGCTT
The DNA here is from genome assembly GCF_030222135.1 of Aotus nancymaae. NCBI lineage: Eukaryota > Metazoa > Chordata > Mammalia > Primates > Aotidae > Aotus > Aotus nancymaae. Next base: position 21,374,176 of record NW_026988465.1, read on the forward strand.
TTCTGCCCTATTGTTTATGTAAAAATGCAGATTCACTGAGTCAGACGAGACATAAGTGACTATTCCTCTACACCCTCTCACAAGTACATTGTGTGTTCAGTGAGAGGCTGATCAAAGATTCAAAAGAATGCAACCTTTGTCTCTTATCTACCTATGACCTAAAATACCCCCTTCCGGTTGCCCTGCCTTTCTGGACTGAACCAGTGTGCATCTCACACATACTGACTGATGCCATGTCTCTCTAAAATGTATAAAACCAAGGTGGTCAGGCACAGTGGCTGGCACCTGTAATCCCAGCACTTTGGGAGGCTGAGGCAGGCGGATCACCTGAGGGCAGAAGTTCAAGACCAGGCCGACCACCACGGAGAAACTGTCTCTACTAAAAATACAAAAATGAGCCAGGCGTGGTTGTGGGTGCCTGTAATCCCAGCTACTCAGGAGGCTGAGGCAGGATAATCGCTTGAACTTTGGAGACAGAGGTTGCAGTGAGCCGAGGTCGTGCCACTGCACTCCAGCCCGGGTGACAGAGCAAGATTCCGTCTCAAAACAAACAAACAAGCTGTACCCTGACCACCTTGGGTACACGGCTTGGGTACAGGACCTCCTGAGACTGTGTCCCTCGTACGTTCTTATCCTTGCCAAAATAAACTTTCTAAATTAATGAGACCTGTCTCAGATACTTTTGGTTCACAGACTGCAGGAGACTAGACTATGCTATTGAAACTATAACTCTTTGATACATGAATTATTTTGAGCTTTTTTTTTTTTTTTTTTTTGAGAAATAGCAAAGAGGAGCTCTGAAAACAGAAGTTACTCCTTTGTAAGGGGAACTGGTATCCACAAAGGAAATCTCCATTAGTTTTGTTTTGAGACAGAGTCTCGCTCTGTTGCCCAGGCTGGAGTGCAGTGGTGTGATCTCAGCTCACTGCAACCTCCGTCTCCTGGGTTCAAGCAATTCTCCTGCCTCAGCCTCCCAAGTAGCTGGGATTACACGTGTATGCCACCACGCCTGGCTATGTTTTTTTGTTTGTTTTGTTTTGGTTTTTTTTGAGACAGAATCTCGCTGTCACCCAGGCTGGAGTATAGTGGAGCAATCTTGGCTCATTGTAACCTCCGCCTCCCAGGTTCAAGCGATTCTCCTGCCTCAGCCTCCCGAGTAGCAGGGACTACAGGCGCACACCACCACACCCCTCTAACTTTTGTATTTTTAGTAGAGATGGGGTTTCACCATGTTGGCCAGGATGGTCTCAATCTCTTGACCTCGTGATCCGCCCACCTCAGCCTCCCAAAGTGCTGGGATTACAGGCGTGAGCCACCGCACCAGGCCAGAAATCCCCATTTGTAACAATGTCCCTTTCTATACCAGGAAGAGAAGGTGACTAAATCCCAAGGGATCCCCATCAGTGGAGAAGGTCCTGACAAATCTGCATAATAAGCCCCACTCTTGCTTACTTTGCTGTTCTGGGCACCTCTGGCCACTTGGCTTCCCCACAACCTTATTTTCTTGTTTTAGTTCAAGATGCTATATAAGCCAGAGTTCCAGGCCACCTCTTTGAGATTTCCTCATTTCCCTGGGTATCCCTCATGTATAGGTAAGATGTACATGTTAGAACTTGGTTTTTTTCTCTTGTTAATCTATCTTTTGTTAAAGGGTCACTAGTCTAGAACTTAGAAGGGTAGATGGGAAGTGGTTTTATCCTCCTCCGTAGAACTCTCTCCCTCCTTTCTTCCCAGATTCTAGCTTTCCTCTTTATCTCCCACCTCTCTGGCACAACTACCCAATCAGTTTTACAGGCTCCTTCTGCACTGTCAGCTCCTTATATAATGATGTCCCTCAAGTCCCAGTACTCAGGCCTCTCCTTAGCTCACTCCCGCTGTCTCCCCAGATGATCTTCTATGTCCTTCATGCCTTCAGCTGTCACCTCCACACTGATGACTTGTAATCCTTTATGTTCAGCCCAGCTGCTCATCTAATTTCAGTTCTGTATTTTCATACATCTTAGCATCCTCTTCCTCCATCTTTACATTCATTCAGTCACTCATCAAATCCTTCTGATTCTGCTCCCTTGCTATCTCCTGAATCTAGTTTCTTCCCTCCATTCCTGCAGCCATTCACCATAGCCTTTCCATGGATCTTGCTGCCTCTAGTCAACTTAGTCAACTCCACACTATTTTCTTTTTCTTTTGTTTTCATTTTTTACTTTTGTTGAGACAGAGTCTTTCTCTGTCGCCCAGGCTGGAGTACAGTGGCACTGTCTCAGCTCACTGCAACCACTGCCTCCAAGTTCCAGCAATTCTCCTGCCTCAACTTCCCAAGTAGGTGGGATTACAGGCGTGCACCACCATGCCCAGTTCTATCTATCTATCTATTTATTTATTTATTTATTTAGTAGAGATGGGGTTTCACCATGTTGGCCAGGCTGGTCTCCAACTCCTGACCTCATGATCCACCCGCCTGGGCCTCCCAAAAGGCTGGGATTACAGATGGGAGCCACCACGCCTGGCCAACACTATTTTCTTAATACAAATCTGATCATTTTGCTTTCCTGCTTAAAACCATTCAGAGATTCTCTACACCCATCCAGTAAAGTGCAGAATCTTTAGCATAAAATACATGATCTTTCCAGTTCTTACCCTGCTTGCCACCCCAGTTCCAGCCACACTGAATCCCTTACACTTCTTCCAGAATGTCCCGTGAGCTCCCGAACTTCTGTTTTTTTGCATAGGCGATGAATGAGATGACGATGAAGCACTGAGCATACTGCCTGGCACTCTATAGGTGCTCAGTAAATATAACGATCACTATCATCATTAAACATGTCGCTCCCTCAACCTGAACAACAGGTCAATGCCATTTTTGCTGGCTCACTCTACCCTAGCATCATCTCCTCTGGAAAGGCATCCCTGGGCCCTCCTAGTGGGTCAAGGTGCCCCTCTGCCTCCACAGCAGCCTCTTACAGCACTCACCATAGTGTATCAGAACCACCTCTTTAACTGTTAGTCTCTTCTCCTGGACTGTGGAGTCCCTGAGGGAAAAGACAATGTCTTATTCCTCTTTTTGTTCCCAGTATGCAGCACCGTTTCTGGCTAGATGCTCAAAATGTGCCTGGAGGGAATGAGTCAACTTTGAAAGCTGTCACTATCAAATTCTACAGCCTGTCTTCAGTACGTTTCTTCCAATTGTATTTTTAAAAGTTACCTGTCCTGGGAGCAGTGGTAGGAGATATGGGTCGTTCAGATGGGGTGGACCCAGAGAGGGCTGTGCTAGTGGGAGGTGTTGGGACGCTGTGCTCTGTACTCCCTGCGGTGACTGTGAGCACTGGACTTTTCTCCACGGTGGCTGGGCTGAGCTCCGGGCTTGTTGGCGGAGGACTATGGGAAGCCATTAGAACCTGAGAGATCAATTACAAAGATAAATAGTTACAAAACAACAACAACAACAACAACAGTTCAATTCTTCCAGCAACTCAGTGTTAACCAACCTTTTTCATAAATTAGCTTCAGTAATGTTTGAAATGCCATGACGAATATTCCAAAACTCTCAAGTACACTCTTTGCCATCTATGAGAAATATAAGGCAACTCTGGGTTGGACAATTAGTACAGGTGAACACACACTCAAAATAAAGAATGAGAAAGTAATTACAGTAGCCCCTAAACTAATCAGTTCACTGGACTGAATGTTTCTGCCCCACACCTCCCCCCACACCCCACGGATTCATTTGGTGAAATCCTAACCCTCAATGTGGTAGTATTTGGAGGTAGGGCCTTTGGGAAGTAAAGAGATTATGAGGATAAAGCCTTCATAAATGGGACTAGTGCCCTTCTAAGAAGAGGAGAGACAGCTAGCTAGTTCTCTTTCCTCCATGTCAGGACACAGCAAAAAGATGACTACCTACAAACCAAGAAACCCTCACAAGAACCCAACGCTGCTGGCATCCTGATCTCAGCCCTCCAAACTTCAGAACTGTGAGTTATACACGGTTAAGCCACCAGATCATGGTTGATCTGGCTAGGCTTTGCGCCCCCACCCAAATCCCATCTTGAATTATAATCCCCATGTGTCAAGGAAGAGACCAGATGGAGGAAACTGGATCATGGGGATGGTTTCCTCCATGCTGTTCTTGCAATAGTGAGTTCTCACCAGATCTGGTGGTTATATAAGCATCTGCCATTTCCCCTGCTTGCTCTCTCTCACCTGCCGCCATGACTGCAAGTTCCCTGAGTCCTCCCAAGCCATCCAGAACTGTGTGTCAATTAAACCTCTTTCCTTTATAAATGGCCTAGTCTTGGGTATGGCTTTATAGCAGTGTGAGAATGGACTAATACAATGGTATTTTGTTGCAGCAGCACAAGCTGACTGAGACAATCACTAAAGCAACAATTGAAGACAATCAAATAATTCAATAGACAATAGGCTTCTAGAGTAAATCATCTTTATTCATTTTATCCATTATGTATAACCGATAACTTAAAGTTATAGAGTTAGTCATGTTAAAGTTTTTTAATTAAATAATGTGTGCCAGGGGGAAAATTCTCATAATATGATAATAAAATATCTTCTGAGACTTAAAGTCAATAACTGTGTGGAGCCAGGTAAGTAAAATTCTTAGACTAAGAATACAGAAGACCCACAGAGGCCATGTACAGTGAGAAACGCACAGAAAGAAAAGCTATAATTCAAATGTAAATCAGAGAGGGGGGCATTGGTGCTAACTGAAAAGACAACTACTCTTCTACAATTGAGAAAAGTGAGTAAGGATACAGCATAAATTTTGTGCTTGGAGGTGTGATCACTGGTATCACCACTAATAGTAACTGAGTTCCCACTGGGTTCCAGATATTTACTAGGCAACTTGTGAAACCTTCTCCAACTAAATTTCCAGAACCAAGGCAAGAAAAAAAAAAAAAAAAAAAAAAAATGAAATAATGAAATTAAGCTGTATGATCAAACTAAGAGAAACCAATTGACCCACATTTTAAAAATCAGGTAGTGGGTCTACTATACAATTTTAAGATGTTTGATTTAACTGAATTTTCAGGCATCTGGGTTTGTGAAGTGAGTGCTGTGGATTAAGCTGTGACTCTCTAAGAATCGTATGAAATTTAGAATTACTACAAACCAGGGCTGCAGAATATGTGTGCACAGCATTTTATACTAATCCCATGGGATAAATTGAGGGTTTTTTTGGTTTTTTTTGTTTGTTTGTTTTTTGTTTTTAGTTTTATGAAGTCCTGAAAAATTATTGCCAAGCTGAAATAAAGAATGAAGGTAGGCAGTGGTCAGAGAAATGAAGGTACCTTGGGTCAAGGCCACTAAGCCAGAAATGGCTGAGGGGGAAGAAAACCCTTGTCCTGCTCTTCTCTAAAACATTCACTTTTCCAGCATGCTGCGTCTCCAGGCTGGAATCAGATGCCAGTTCTTTCCTTCACTATTCAGTAATCCGCCCACAACCTCCACCACAGAACTCCTCACCAAGTCATCAGGACGACACACCCCTCCAAAGGAAAATGGATCCTCTATGGAAGCCACTGAGCACCAGCATCGCCCACTTCAGCCTTCAAGTTCGGCTGGGCCTCGTCAGTAAAAGTCCCAAATGGCTCTTGTTTCTATGTTCTCTACTCATTTACTTTAAAACAGCTTGTTTTAGGTGATTTCTCTAGTCTGGTCCACTGGAAAACACAGTTGCAAAAATGTCCTTTATCCTCTACAAGTTTGATCTTGATTTATTTTCCGTAGATGTCCTATTCAATGGCACTATTTCATGCATAGTGCTGTTATGAATATTCATGTACAAGTTTCTATATAGACATGTTTTGTTTCTCTTGTGTAAATACCCAGAAGTGAAATTGCTGAGTCATATGATAACTGCATTTAACGTTTTGAAAAAATGCAAGACTGTCTTCCACAGCAGCTACACTAGGGCCAGGCATAGTGGCTCAAACCTATAATCCCAGCATTTTAGGAGGCCAAGGCGGGAGGACTGTTTAAGCCCATGAGTTTGCAACCAGGCTGGACAACATAGTGAGACTCTATCTCTACAAAAATAAAAATAAAAATAAAAAAGTAGCTAGGCTTTGTGGTGCACACGACATAGTCCCAGCTACTGAGGCAAGAGAATCACTTGAGCCCAGGGGTTTAAGGCTGCAGTAAGCCATGCTGCACCGCAGCATTTCAAGCTGGGTGCAGAACAAGACCCTATCTCTCAAAAAACAAAAACGAACCAAAGTGGCTGCAACATCTCACATTCCCACTAGCAGGGTACGAGAGTTCCAGTTTCTCTACATCCTTATTAACACTTATGATCTGTTTTTAGTTTTTCTCTAGCTATCTAGTAGATGTGAAGTATCTCATTGTGGTTTTGATTTGCATTTCCCTAAAGATTAGTGGTGCTCAGCATCTTTTCATGTGTTTTTTGGCCATTCTCCTATGATCTTTGGAGAAATTCTATTCAGATCCTTTGCCCATGTTTGAATTAGGCTATTTGTCTTTTTTTTTTTTTTTTTTAAGATGGAGTTTTGCTCTTGTTACCCAGGCTGGAGTGCAATGGCGCGATCTCGGCTCACCGCAACCTCAGCCTCCTGGGTTCAGGCAATTTTCCTGCCTCAACCTCCCAAGTAGCTGGGACTACAGGCGCGTGCCACCGTGCCCAGCTAATTTTTTGTATTTTTACTGCAGATGGGGTTTCACCATGTTGACCAGGATGATCTCGATCTCTTGACCTCATGATCCACCCACCTCGGCCTCCCAAAGTGCTGGGATTACAGGCGTGAGCCACCGCGCCCGGCCTATTTGTCTTTTTATTATTAAGTTGTGGGAGTTATTTATATATTCAGCATATACAATATTTATGGTCTATTTATCCCATTTTGTGATATATTTATCCCATCAAGAAAGCTTCCCTTTCTTGATGTTGTCATCTGAAATACAAAAGCTTCTACTTTTGATTAATTCGAATTTACCATTTTTCTATTTTAATCCTATGCTTTTGATGTACTAACTGCCTAGCCCAAGTTTACAAAGATTTATACTGAGTTTTCTTCCAAGTCTTTTATAGTTTTAACTTATATTGAAATCATTGGTCCATTCTGAGTTAATTTTTTAAAAATAAGGTAGGAAGTAGGGGTCTAAATTTATTCTTTTGCATGTAAGTGTCCAGCTGTCCTAACACCATTTGTTGAAAAGACTATTCTTTCCCCATTAAATTTTCTAGGTACCTTTACCAAATACAATTTAACTATTTTACATATTTTTTTTTTTGGTGAGAGAAGAGATCTTAGTTTATGTCATGAATTCCAAACTTGGCACTGTGTCACAATGAAATAATGTTTCTTTTGTTTCTTTTTGTTTTAAGAGAGGGGGTCTCACTATCTTGCCCAGGCTGGCCTCTAACTCTTAGGCCCAAGCAATTCTCCTACCTCTGCCTCCCAAGTACTTGGGATTACAGGTGTACATCGGTGTATTGGGCTTGAATATATGGTTTCTTATTATGCTATGCATCTAATTTTTATGAACACTTATTCAAAGATTGTTTACACATCTCTTGTACTTCAGAGGAAAATTTGTATTTCAGTGGAAGACAGCATATTATCAGCAGGGCGAGGTGGCTCACATACGTAATCCTACCACTTTGGGAGGCCAAGGCAGGCAGATCACTTGAGCTCAGGAGTTTGAGACCAACCTGGGCAACATGGCGAAATCCTGTCTCTAACAAAAATATAAAATATCAGCCGGGTATGGTGGTACGCGCCTGTAGTCCCAGCTACCTTGGTGGGGCCGAGGTGGGAGGATTGCTTGAGCCCAGGAGGTCGAGGCTGCAGTAAGCTGAGATCACACCGCTGCACTCCAGCCTGGGTGACAAAGTGAGACCCTGTCTCAAAAAATTAAAATAAAATAAAAATAAATAAAAAACATAGTATCTACTGGATACCCCTCCAGGTTGTCTGACTTTAGTGGTTCTTGTATTTGAGCTATTTTTACAACTCTGTAAGTTGCAGGTCACTGATAACAATGTAATATACTTCTTATCTATAGACATATAAATTCTCCCCTGCCTGCTAGAGGTTCAACTCAACTCCCTCCTTTCCTCACTGGAAACCCAGTTTTGCCTCTATTTGAACATTCATTTCAATATATTTTTAAATCTATGATTGTGTCTGTTCTTCAGGTTTTCTGGTAGGATAATTATAATCTCCTAGTTCCCTCAGTGATTAATGAGTAGAATCAAATCTCTAAATGAGTAGAATCAAATCTCTAACACATGTTCATTTTATATCTAAACAATTCACAATTTCACCTATTTAGATAATTATCTTTTAACAAAACCAACCTCAAAGAACTAACGAGCCAAAGGATTTTTAATAGAGCTTGATTTCAGAGAGTTCCATCTGTATAAACCAGGAAGCAAATGACTTGGCAGCATGAAAGAGGGTAAATTATATTAATATTTACTTATATGTGTAAATATGACTAATCTTTAATACTTTCAGATTATTTTTAATGGAAAGTTTTTTCATTTTAATCCAGTTATAAGTACAGAAAAATATAGACACTTCGAAGTTCAAAAAATATAAGCAGAAAAAAATCTTCTGATTAAATCTTGGCTGGGTGCCGTAGCTCATGCCTGTAATCCCAGCACTATGGGAGGCCGAGGCGGGTGGATCACTTGAGGTCAGGAGTTCCAGGCCAGCCTGGCCAACATGGCAAAATTCTGTCTCTACTAAAAAGTAGAAAACTTAGCCGGGCATGGTGGTGCACGCCTATAGTCACAGCTACTTGAGAGGCTGACGCAGGAGAATAGGTTGAGCCAGGGAGGCGGAGGTGGCAGTGAGCCAAGATCGTGCCACTGCACTCCAGCCTGGGCGACAGAACAAGACTGTCTCAAAAAGAAAAGAAAAGAAAAGAAAAGAAAACTCACATGTAAAAATGACTTCTAGACCCTTTTTAGTGACTTTTCATGGTTGAGATTGTGATGTATAGTCAATTCAATCCAGCATTCCTCACTTACTCTAACGTAAGCACTGGAATTTTAAAAAGGAAAACTTTTCCTTTAAAAAATTCTTAAAGGACTCCCAGGTTCCTTTTTGACTTCATTTCCACGTAGGCCTCAGCTTCCTCTGATCAACATGCCGACCACATTCTCGAGTCCTGACCAGGGTCCAAACAAGCAGCCTCTGAGCTCTCTAGCTGCCTCTGCTTGCCACACACGTCTCCTTCTCCATCTCCCTGGCCTCCTGCCCTTCATACTTGGGCTTTCCACCTGCTTTTGAAATCGTTCCATCCAGTGACTCTCATTCGTTATTAACCTGAGCTTTTTCATGGAACTTTTTATGGCGCTTAAGTTCTCTCCTCGTATCTCTCTCGTCCTATCCAACTGTTCATGATGCTTTGTGTTTCCAGCAGCCAAAGCACCTGGTCGGTCTGGAAGAAACCTACTAGTGTGATTGTCAAAGCCCCTGGGTGGGTGTGTGTGCTGGCTCCAGAGACGGAGATACTATCTCCCTTAAATATTGGTAGAGGCATCTCTAGGGAGAAGTGCTAAGTCATTACGAGCAGGCTGACTCCTGAAGGCAGAACTGTTTGTTCTTTTTAACAGCCTGGTCATGGAGGCATAGCAAAGGAACAAGATGTTCTGCTTCCTAGAAATCTCTGAGAGACAGTTATCTTGCTTGCCACACCTGAGACAGGTGCCATTAGGAGGAACCTACTTATGCTGTACAGCCTGAAAGAGTGCCCTGCTCCTGAAACCCAGCCCCTCCTGCGGTCTGCCGCGCTCAGCCCTTCCCACCCGCAACCATGTCCTGAACACACCCACCTCTTTTCCAGAGCTGCTGCTGGATTGTCCCTGGAGCTGAGAAGCCTTTTCTTTCTCCAACACCTCTCCTGAAGACGGAGTGGTCGCCAAGGGAAGCAACACACTTCTCTCAGGGAGTTTTGGGGCATGGGTTGAAGCAGACTCATTCAGGTGATGGAGCTCAGGGTCCTGCTGCTTCTCCACTGGCACCGTGGGGCCATCTCCAGCAGAGGAGTTGAAGCCCCCCTCGCTGCCCGGCAGCAGGCCCCAGTCCGGGTACTCAGCACCCTCTCTGGGCTCCTGCTTGCCACTGGGTTGCAAGAGGTCCTTCTCCAGCTCGCGGTAGTCAGCTGAGTACTCAGACATCTCCTCTAGGCCCCGATCTTTGCCTAGAAAGGGCAAGTCCTTTCTGATATCCTCCGGTGAGTCCCCCCAGGTCCCCGAGGGGGAGCCCCTGTTCAGCATCATGTCCCCATAGTCCAGCAGCTGTGCAGGCCTCTGAACAGGCCTGAGCACAAACGTGAGGTAAGACCTGATCGGGCCCATCTTCTTGGGCTCACAGTTCTCTTTGTGGGGGCAGCTCACCAGGTAGCAGCGGCCCTCCAACCACCAGGCCAGGTCACAGCTGGGCAGATCACAGCACGCAGCCGTGCAGTCTACCACAGGGAAGGTGTGAGACACCCGCATGCTTCTGGTGGTTTCCAGGTTAGGTGAAATGACTGCATTGGAATACGTCCTCCCCTCACTGCACTGCTTACAGGAACAACCTGTAAACAAAGCAGTTTCTAATGAGGGAGAGAGGCACAGCACAGGGACGCACCTCCAGCTTAAGAAACCAGGAAAAGGGAGTCTTCTCAATCCCTGACCAGTCTGGCAAGCAAATAAACAATCAGCATTTCCCACAGAAAGATCACCGCATGATCTTAAAGTCAGTCCGTCAAACCATCCATCCATACATTCATCCTTCTACCTTCCCACCCACTCATTCATCCTCTGTCCACTCATCCTTCTATTCATTCTTCCATCCATCCTTCCTCCTATCCTTCCACCTTTCTACCCATCCATCTATCCATCCTTCACTCACATACCCATCCATCTACCTTTCCACCCACCCATTCATCTGTCTTTCTAATCTTCTATCTTTCCACTCATCCATCCATCCCTCCAACCCTCCATGCATCCACCCACTCATCCATCCATCCCTCCATCCCTCCACATCCACCCACTCATCCATCCATCCCTCCATCCCTCCACACATCCACCCACTCATCCATCCATCCACCCCTCCACGCATCCACCCACTCATCCATCTATCCATCCATCCCTCCATGCATCCACCCATTCATCCATCAATCCATCCATCCCTCCATGCATCCACCCACTCATCCATCCATCCCTCCATGCATCCACTCACTCATCCATCCATCCATCCCTCCATCCCTCCACGCATCCACCCATTCATCCATCCATCCATCCATCCCTCCATCCCTCCACGCATCTACCCACTCATCCATGCATCCATCCATCCATCCTTCCAACCCTCCACGTATCCACCCACTCATCCATCCATCCATCCATCCCTCCACCCCTCCACGCATCCACCCATTCATCCATCAATCCCTCCATCCCTCCATGCATCCACCCACTCATCCATCCATCCCTCCACACATCCACTCACTCATCCATCCATCCATCCCTCCATCCCTCCATGCATCCACCCACTCATCCATCCATCCCTCCACGCATCCACCCACTCATCCATCCATCCATCCATCCATCCCTCCATCCCTCCACGCATCCACCCACTCATCCATCCATCCATCCCTCCATCCCTCCAGGCATCCACCCACTCATCCATCCATCCATCCATCCCTCCATCCCTCCAGGCATCCACCTACTCATCCATCCAGAGATTCCTGCACCTGTCCATGCACCCTTCCATCCATTTGTTCTCTCTTCATATAGTTTCACTCCACTTACTTACATTATTTATAATACTTTGCTCCTCACATAAAATTCAACTATACAGGTTTACTTTACAAAATAGCATCATATCTTTGTTGCATTGTTGTTGTTAATTGATTTTTTTAAAAAGTCTCACAGGCTATTTTAAATTGTATGGATGGATAAATTGACAGGAAAGCAAACTGTCACAGGGAGGCAAGGAGACCTTTGTCTGGCAGACGCCTTCAACTCAAAGCTTAGGGCAGTGTTGAGTGCAGCTGGAGGTAGCAGATTCCTTGGCACACCTCTGGCGTACGCCTTCCATTGTCCTGCAAAACATCACCTGAATGGGGGCTGTTTCGATATACATACCTTAAAAGCAAAGATCTTAAGGCTAAAGTTGTTTGAGAAGGTGGGGCTCCCAACAATGAAATCATTCTTCATTTGGTCCAAGTTGCCATAATTACTTCAGAATCTATTAGACACACTCAAGGAAGCTCTTCAAGAGCTATCAAACTAGAGACCAGGGAGCCTGTCGCCCATGTTTGTACGCTCTATAAATCCTAGCCTGATCTGTGGGCATAGTAGTTACTTGATGATTGTTGACAAATTAATAAAATCACTGGTTAGCACTTACAAAGGTAAAAAAGATAGAGAAGGCTGAGTGTGATGGGTCATACCTGTAATCCCAGCACTTTGGGAGGCCAATGTGGGAGGACTACTTAAGCCCAAGAGGTTGAGGCTGTAGTGAGCCATGATGGCACCACTGCACTCCAGCCCAGGTGACAGAGCAAGACCCTATCTCAGAAAAAAAAAAAAGCACCTAGAAGCACCTGCACCTTCTTGAATCTCCACCTGGTTAGACCCTCCTGCCTCCACCATGTCCATCAAGGTGACCCAGAGGTCCTACAAGGTGTCCGCCTCTGGCCCCTGGGCCTTTAGCAGCCACTCCTACACAAGTGGGCCCAGTGCCTGCATCAGCTCCTTGACCTTCTCTAGAGTGGACAGCAGCAGCAGCTTCCAAGGTGGCCCGGGAACCAGTATGGGTCTGGGTGGAGGCTATGGTGGGACTAGTGGTATGGAAGACATCACAGCCATCACAGTCAACGAGAGCCTGCTGAGCCCCCTTAAGCTGGAGGTGGACCCCAACATCCAGGCCGTGAGCACCCAGGAGAAGGAGCAGATCAAGACCCTCAACAACAAGTTTGCCTCCTTTATCAACAAGGTGTGGGTTCCTGGAGCGGCAGAACAAGATGCTGGAGACCAGGTGGAGCCTCCTGCAGCAGCAGAAGATGGCTCAGAGGAACACAGACCACATGTTTGAGAGCTACATCAACCTTCAGCAGCAGCTGGACACGCTGGGCCAGGAAAAGCTGAAGCTGGAGGCTGAGTATGGCAACATGCCAGGGCTGGTGGAGGACTTCAAGAACAAGTACAAGGACAAGATCAATAATTTTACAGAAGGTTGGGCGCAGTGGCTCACACCTGTAATCCCAGCACTTTGGGAGGCCAAGGCGGGTGAACACCTGAGGTCAGGAGTTCAAGACCAGCCGGACCAGCATGGTGAAACCCTGTCTCTACTAAAAATACAAAAACTGGCTGGGCGTAGGTGGTAGGTGCCTGTAATTCCAGCTGTTTGGGAGGCTGAGGCAGGAGAATCACTTGAATCCAGGAGGCAGAGGTTGCAGTGAGCTGAGATCCTGCCATTGTACTCCAGCCTGGATGACAGAGTGAGACTCCATCTCCAAAAAAAAAAAAGAACCACAAATAATTTTAGAGATGGAGAATGAATTTGTCCTCATCAAGAAGGATGTGGATGAAGCTTACATGAACAAGGTAGAGCTGGAGTCTTTCCTGGAGGGGCTGAATAATGAGATCAACTTCCTCAGGCAGCTGCATGAAGAGGAGATCCGGGAGCTGCAGTCCCAGATGTCGGACACATTCGTGGTGCTGTCCACGGACAACAGCCGCTCCCTGGACATAGACAGCATCATTGCTGAGGTCAAGGCCCAGTGCAAGGAGATCACCAACCACAGCAGGGGTGGGGCTGAGAGCCTGCACCAGACCAAGTATGAGGAGGTGCAGGCGCTGGCTGGGAAGCACAGGGATGACTTGCATCGTGCAAAGACGGAGATCCCTGAGATGAACCAAAACAGCAGCTGGCTCCAGGCTGAGACTGAGGGCCTCAAAGGCCAGAGGGCTTCCCTAGAGGACACCATCGTGGATGCCGAGCAGCATGGGGAGCTGGCCATTAAGGATGCCAGTGCCAAGCTGTCCCGGCTAGAGGTTGCCCCGCAGCAGCCATGCAGGACATAGCACAGCAGCTGTGTGAGTACCAGGAGCTGATGATCATCAAGCAAACCTGGACATCTAGATCGTCACCTGCAGGAAGCTGCTGAAGGACAAAGGGAGCTGGCTGGAGTCTGGGATGCAGAACATGAGTTTCTGTATGAAGACCAGCAGTGGCTACTCAGATGAACTGAGCTCGGCCTATGGGGGCCTCACAAGCCCTGGCCTCAGCTACAGCCTGGGCTCCAGTTTTGTCTCTGGTGGGTGCTCCAGCTCTTTCAGCCACACCAGCTCCTTCAGGGCCATGGTTGTGAAGAAGATCAAGATCCATGATAGAAAGCTGGTATCTGAGTCCTCTGATGTCCTGCCCAAGTGAATGGCCACAGCACCCCCTCCCAGCCCACCCCCTCCTGTGGCTGCCCCAGAGCCTGTAGGGGAGGCTGCTGTGCAGGGGAGCACAGGGAACAGAAGACCCACCAGAGGCTCGGCCCTTCCTTCAGCCCACCCACAGCGGAGCTCACTCCCTGGGGTACCCCCGCTTGCCTATGCCTCTAGCTACAAAACAATTCAATTGGTTTTTTTCCAAAATAAAGCCTCAGCTAGTTCTGCCAAATGCCTCCCCCAACAACAAAAAAAGATGGAAGATGAGGAAATTGCAAATAACATTTATTGGGATGCAATAACTCAGGAATTGATATTTTGAATTAACGGAGAAAACCACCTCAAAGGCAAAAGGAATGAAAAAGTAGAGATTTGCAAGGAAAAAAATATGGGTCTCTAAACATTAATGACATCATCTAAAACATGAATGAAGGTATTTTCTGGAGCATATTAAACATGAAATAAGGGGATATTTTGTCTTACACGCTAAGCAGCAGTGAGTTTAATAAGCTGGGTGGTGGAGGGAGTAAGTGACCTGCCAGTCATGGCAGGGCTTTTCCAGTGGCAGGACTGTCTGGAGTGGCCCTCACATCATGTAAGATGGAGCTGCCCAAAATTTGAGTGCTTCTAAATCATCTCCAGGTGCTGCTGAAAACCCAGATCCCCGACCCACACCCAGGAGTTCTAATCCAGTAGGTCTGGAGTGTGGCATGAGAAACCACATTTTAACAAGGGTCTCTCGGCCCGGTGCGGCGGCTCACATCTGTATTCTCAGCACTTTGAGAGGCTGAGGTGGATCATGAGGTCAGAAGTTCAAGACCAGCCTGGCCGAGACGGTGAAACCCCGTCTCTACTAAAAATACAAACATTAGCCGGGCGTGGTGGCAGGCGCTGTAATCCCAGCTACTCAGGAGGCTGAGGCAGGAGAATCGCTTGAACCTGGTGGGGCAGAGGTTGCAGTGAGCCGAGATTGCAATACTGCACTCTAGCCTGGGCGACAGAGTGAGACTCTGTCTCAAAAAGTAAAAAATAAAATAAAATAAACAAGGGTCTCTCTAAGGTCATCTTCATTCTGGCTTTGTTTCACTTTGTCAAATGATACGTAACAGTTTTTCTAGTCACCTCACCACCCTTAATCCTTGGTACACTCAGAGGGGCTGAGCTGGACCAGCCTGGCCATGGATCACCATTAATGATGCTCACCAATGATGTTTTGCCATGAGTGTATCCACCACCAGCGAAGTGAGTATAGTAAAAATAAAGATTTCCGACAAAAGAAAGTCTGGCCTTTCTGATTAGATCTAGTATGCAATTCTTTTCAATATACAAACATAAAGTTTTCCTAGTATATGTGAAATGTGATTTTATTTTCCCATGAAACAGTCATGATAATAATAATTTAAATTCCTGTTTACAGAAAACCACTCATGCATGAGGTCTGCCTTTCATGCTTTTACATGTAAAAGAACTCTGGTGCAAAGCAAACCAACAGCACCTTCACCTCAGGTGGGTCTGAGTTGCTTACACTAGACAAGAAGCTCATGCCCAACACAGGTATCTCCAGAGTAGTGGTTTACCTGCAATTGTCAGCAGCAGCAGCAATGAAGACAGCACACCTGTAGGGGCTGCCATTCTGCACCGCACAGTGGGTGATGCCAGGCTTCTGAAGCAGCCCTGAAGAGCGTTTGGTGCAAGCTTTCTTTGATGTTTTTCAGGAACCAGATTTGGCCTCAAGAACTTCAAAGGAAACACAGGAAAGAAGAAGGAAGAAAATAAGTAAATGTGGAAACATCCAAAATTATTTCTATCATTCATTCATGTCAGTGGGAAGCCTGTCCTGGTCACATCACAGAGCCACATCCCAGGCATCCATCCACCCAGAGAGTTTGTTCAAATAGCCAGTACATCTTCTAAGAAGGCCAAGGAATGTTACGCTCACTCTCCTTACAAGCTGTGTAAATAAACTAAGACCAACCAAATGAGAAACACAAAGGCTATTTCTTCAGAGCTTGTTATAGCAAGGCAGTCAGCTACCATTGCTTGTGTTTAGCAGAGACTCAAAGACAGGCAGAGCAGAAGAAAAGCTTTAGAGTGGAGAAAGGGAAAGCCTCAGGTGTGCTCTAATCGGAGGCTGTTGCCGGGGAGGCTGCAGGTGGCTCACTAGAAGTAGGGCATCCTACGTGGTTGGTTAAGAAGGCACGTCTGGCTTTCTCTTACTGGTCCAATGTTGGAAGAAGGGATTAAAATGAAGGTAGCCACTAGTTATTAATCAAGTCCTGGTCATTCAGAGCTGATTGTTACAGAAGTTACTGTGTAGCTTCTAGGATTGTTTTTCGAGATAGCAATCTGGCTTCCTGGAAGTTTGACTTAGAGCAGGTTGGCTTCCTAGGCTGCTTATTGCAGATAAGGGACTGGTGTCCTGGGCTGTGGATTGTCGGTCAAAATTCTATTTTATGTTTGATCTGGCCATTGTCTGCTTTTATATACAGGCTCTCAAAGCTAAAACTATGAAATAATGATGGAATAAATCATACTACTATATTTCATAAATTTTTTTTTTTTTGAGACAGTCTCGCACTGTCATCCAGGCTGAAGTGCAGTGGCGGAATCTCGGCTCACTGCAACATCTGCCTCCTGGGTTCAAGTGAGTCTCGTGCCTCAGCCTCTGAGTAGGTGGCACTACAGGCATGTACTACCACACCCAGCTAATTTTTATATTTTTAGTAGAGATGGGGTTTTGCCATGTTGGCCAGGCTGGTCTCAAACTCCTGGCCTCAAGTGATCTGCCTGTCTTGGCCTTGCAAAGATTACAGGCATGAGCCATCATGCCCAGCCTCTATTTCATTAATTCTAACACATAAATATTTTTACATTTTACCATTTCTGATATCAGGATGTCCTACAGTTGCAGAAGGCCATGTGCCAGGCAGGAAGTGGGTGGCACTGCTTATGCATGCACATCAGCTGTGCAGAACTGGGGTCAGAGTCTTGGAAGAACATCCCGAAGACAACACAAAGCACCCTCCTAAGAAATGCTGCCTCCCCCAAGCTCATCGTGGCACATAGGCAATATCTGTCCTAAGAAATGCCGCCTCCCCCAAGCTCATCGTGGCACATAGGCAATATCTGTCCTAAGAAATGCCGCCTCCCCCACGCTCATGATGGCACATAGGCAATATCTGTCCTAAGAAATGCCGCCTCCCCCAAGCTCATCGTGGCACATAGGCAATATCTGTCCTAAGAAATGCCGCCTCCTCCACGCTCATCTTGGCACATAGGCAATATCTGTCCTAAGAAATGGCCGCCTACCCCAAGCTCATCGTGGCACATAGGCAATATCTGTCCTAAGAAATGGCCGCCTACCCCAAGCTCATCGTGGCACATAGGCAATATCTGTCCTAAGAAATGCCGCCTCCCTCACGCTCATCGTGGCACATAGGCAATATCTGTCCTAAGAAATGCCGCCTCCCTCACGCTCATCGTGGCACATAGGCAATATCTGTCCTAAGAAATGCTGCCTCCCCCAAGCTCATGGTGGCACATAGGCAATATCTGTCCTAAGAAATGCCGCCTCCCCCAAGCTCATGATGGTACACAGGCAATATCTGGAAAAGCCTCAGGTATCAGTAAATGCACTGACAAGTTATTGGGCAGGAAGAAAATTTAGGAATACCTTAATGTATGTCACTTATATGTTCCTTTTTACATATGCACAAGAATGATTCATGATAAAAATCTGTCTAAGCACCCCCTCAATCTCTTTCAATTTGTTTAAAACTCTAAGTGAGAAGAAAGTGACATATCTTGGCTTAGTTGACAGCATTTTTTCCTTAGTGGTATTTAAAATAATTGTGCATCTTATTAAATACAATCATAAGCGTCTTACGTTGAATTGAATTTAATTAATATAAGCACTTTATTTTTGCCTGGTACTTTCTCAGTGTGATCTTCACAACAACTCAGACAGTATTATTATCTCTGCATTAGATGATAGAATTGAGGTTTGGAAAAAGTGAACTGGTTTGCTCAAGGCAGAAGAATCAGTACAAGGCAGTCTGGACTTGGAGCTGCACTCCAAGTGCTTGTTATTTCAAATATGTAACAAAGGCTCCCAGGAGGAAACACGCAAGTTCACGTTCAAAACACCTAGATGAGGTTTCCTAACGTGGTGTCAGAATCCTCCGGTGAGTTGCCAGTTGGCATGTTGTAGTAAACTAGATTTTAGTTACAGTTCACACCATTCTCTCCCACCCACCCCACTTTATTCCTCCTCCCTCCACACAGAGGATGTGTGGATAAAACCTTATGGGAAGGTAAGACTCTTCCTTACTCCTGTTTCCAGAAGCCCTGCAGTACTTTTAGAAATTTGTAAGTGTTGGCCAGGCGCAGTGGATCACGCCTGTAATCCCAGCACTCTGGGAGGCCAAGGTGGGTGGATCACCACACATCGTGAGTTCAAGACCAGCCTGGCCAACATGGTGAAACCCCGTCTCTACTAAAAATACAATAATTAGCTGGGCGCAGTGCCAGGCACCTGTAATCCCAGCTACTTGGGAGGCTGAGGCAGGAGAATGGCTTGAACCCAGGAGGCGGAGGTTGCAGTGAGTACACCATTGCTCTCCAGCCTGGGTGACAGAGTGAGACTCTGTCTCAAAAAAAAAAAAAAAGAAAAAGGAATTTATAAGCGTCCTAGGGATGAAAAAGTGAGAAGGAAACACCGCGACAGGTATCTCCAGTCAGTTATTTCAGAACTCTGGCAGCCTAGGGGAGGCAGAAAATGACGGAAAGGACAAGGAGCCTGCAAACAAATCAAACCTTAAGATGGTGCCTGGAAGTTCTAGGCCTTGTTTTTGAGTTTAATCGAGACACAACTCAAATCATGAGAGTGCCGTCTGTTGAACTGCACCTAGGGACCTGCCACCGACCGGAGCACAGGAGTGCCTAGCCTGACACCATCGCTGGCCATGTTCTGGGTAGGTGAAAAGGATCTTTAAGGTCCAGAGTTGGGCTGAGTTAGACCAATGGACAGGGAAGAACCAGAGCACAGGTGAGCTAAGGTGAGGTCAGGAGGTGGGTGTAACGCCTCTGTGTCAGTACAACAGATCTGAGGCTATCAGAACACCGCTCTGATAAGGTAAAATGGAGGGTGAAAACGAAGCATTTCATATGTTTCATGCCTAAAACCTTAGAGGAAGAATACCTGGTTGTGCAAAGTTTGCCACCAATAACTTCCTTTGCTTCCAGTGAGGAAAATATGGTTCGAGATTGGAGGTGGAAGGGAAGACTAGCCATCTTCCATCTGCAGCCATTGACCACTTCCTAACCAAAGAGTGAGAGAACAGCAACTGGTTTCCCAGAAATGACATTTATTCAGCTCCCCAAGGTGCTGGGGCCCAGAATAGCAACACTGCTATCAGCCAGGGATAACTGGTCAAGAACCCCATGGATAAAGATTGAGCCTCCACAGTACCATATGGTACCTTCAGGCAAATTAAGAAAAGGCAGCTGTAAGAGAAGATACAGCTCTGAAGGCACACAGTCTGGCAAATGGACTGTAAACCAAATGCCCAATCCCATGGCCCTTTGGCGAATGCCTTTGGTTGTGCAAGGTACAACTTTCACAGTCATATTGTACCTGGAAAGCAATTCATTGTCATTATCTCAGTGCAAACTTACAGGTGCTCAGCATAAAAAGCATTTCCCATTCTCAACAGAGGTACCTTAATTCAAGAAAATGATGTGTCTCCATTTCCTCAACATTAAAAGGCATATGGACTAGATGTTATCAAAAAATCCTTCAGCTCCAATAGCTTATAAGTGTTGCTTTTTTTTGTTTTTGTTTTGAGACAGAGTTTCGCTCTTGTCACCCAGGCTGGAGTGCAATGGCATGATCTCAGCTCACAGCAACCTCTGCCTCCTGGGTTCAAGCAATTCTCCTGCCTCAGCCTCTTGAGTAGCTAGGATTACAGGCACCTGCCACCATGCCCAGCTAATTTTTGTATTTTTAGTAGAGATGGGGTTTTACCATGTTGGCCAGGCTGGTCTTGAACTCATGACCTCACATGATCCACTTGCCTTGGCCTCTCAAAGTGCTGAGATTACAGACATGAGCCACTGTGCCCGGCCAAGTGTTGCTTTTTAAATACATAGTTAATTAGTACTTTATGGGTTAAATAATGCTTCACATATCTTATTTTATCTACTTGTGGCAACTGTTTCTGATTTAGGAGTTCTCAATTCTCATTTTACAGGGAAGGATGCTAAGTTTCACAGTCAGCCTTTAGACTGAAGACCTCAAGCTTTCGCTGTGGCACCCCCACCCTCCTCGATGGTTCTGTGAAGTTCATCCACTCCATTCTGGATTACCTACGACCTTCCTTACTTATTATTCAGTCTACGAATGACCCAGTTCTCTTGATGAACTCGTGCTCTCTCCTGCTCCGTGCCTTTTGCCCACTGCACTGTAGTTTTCTGTCATTAAAAAGGCAGAATTTACATAGAAAGCCTGTCAAGTTCCTTAACAATTTTCATCAAAGGTAAAGCTGAACTGAGAGACAAAATAGAACTTTTAAAATAAGGCTTCACAAGTTCAAAATGTTATAAATAGTACAAACCCAGATATCCTTCCACAAACTCTGCATGGATCAATTTTATACATGTAAAGACCTGAAAGGAAACGTCCCCCCACGGTGAAAGCTGGCGAGAATAATACATGCTTTTTTTCTTTTCCTTGTTTGCTTCCTTTCTGATCTGTATTTTTTCTATTTTTTATAAATTGAACACATCTTACCTTTACATTAATAAAATATGCTTGTAGTTTTCATTTTTATAGAAAACAGATATTTTAACATGGTCATTCTCACACAGATTTTTAAACAAAATTACCGAGAGATGTTGGAATGGATATTTCTGACTCCACATCTTTCTGGCCAGATCTTGTTCCTCAATCTCATCCCTTCTCTAGGTTTCCTGTCACGCATGACCATCTGAGAAGCCTCACCCCAGCTGAATTCCCTCCCTTCTTCGGGTGATGGTGATGACATCATTGATTCAGAGATGGGATAAGGCTCTGACTGGTGTCAGAGAATGAATGAGATGTGGGGATAGGGTGAGCCCGGAGATGGGGCTAGAAATGGGAAAAGCACAGAAATGTATTCTGCAAGGACTGATGGAGCACTTCCTGTGCCAGGACATGGACAAGGAAGGGATGAAGGTCAAGGATGCAGAGAATGAGGCTCAAGGCTAAGATGAAGGTGACTGTGGCAAAGACTGCCAGTTCAGTGAACATTCTCCATTTATTCCTTAGTAATAAAACTCACATAATTATCTGGGGCCCCAGAATATCCAGCTAACAGACTACATTTCCCAGCCTCCCCTGACCCTTTGCAGCTTAGTGTGGTCATGTGATTATGCACTGGTCAAAGAGATAACTACTGAATAAAACTTCTGAGGAAAGCTCTTTTTGTCCTCTTCATCTCTTCTTCTTCCTGCTGCCTAGAATAGAATACAAGTTCTGGTGCCATAGCAGCCATCTAGGGAGACACGGGGACCTTGAGAAAGCAAGCCAGTGCTGGGGAGATGGAAGGAGCTGGGTCCTGAAAGACATGGCACTGCCTACAGCCCCAGACAGCCAACCTTTGAATTATCTCTCTTTTTTTTTGAGATAGAGTTTCACTCTTGTTGCCCAGGCTGGAGTGCAATGGCATGATCTCAGCTCACCAAAACCTCTGCCTCCCAGGTTCAAGTGATTCTCTTGCCTCAGCCTCCCGAGTAGCTGGGATTACAGGCATGCGCCACCACGTCCAGCTAATTTTTTGTATTTTTAGTAGAGATGGGGTATCTCCATGTTGGTCAGGCTGGTCTCGAACTCCCAACCTCAGGTGATCTGCCCACCTCGGCTTCCCAAAGTGCTGGGATTACAGGTATAAACCACGCCGCCCAGCCTTTTTTTTTTTTTTGAGACAGAGTCTTGCTGTATCACCCAGTCTAGAGTGCAATGGTGTAATCTTGGCTCACTGAAACCTCTGCCTCTTGGGTTCAAGCAATTCTCTTGACTCAGCCTCTCAAGTAGCTGGGACTACAGTCATGTGCACCAAGCCCAGCTAATTTTTTGTATTTTTAGTAAAGACAGGGTTTCTCCATGTTGGTCAGGCTGGTCTCGAACTCCCGAAATCAGGGGATTCCCCCCTCCACCCCACCTCAGCCTTCCAAAGTGCTGGGATTACAGGTGTGAGCCACTGTGCCCAGCCCAACCTTTGAATTCTTGAGAAGGAAATAAACTTTTCTCTCATTTAAGCCACTGCTTATCTTGAACATTCGTTTCTAAGAAGCCAGGCCGGGTGTGGTGGCTCACGCCTATAATCCAAGCATTTTGGAAGGCGGAGGTGGGTGGATCACCTGAGGTCAGGAGTTTGAGACCAGCCTGACCAACATGGTGAAACCCCATCTCTACTAAAAATACAAAAGTTAACTGGGTGTGGTGGCTCATGCCTGTAGTCCCAGTTACTTGGGAGGCTGAGGTAGGTTGAACCTGGGAGGCGGAAGTTGTAGTGAGTTGAGATCGCACCATTGCACTTCAGCCTGGGCAACAAGAGGGAGACTCTAGCTCAAAAAAAAAAAAAAAAGAGAAGAGAGGAGAAAGGAGAACAGAGAGAGGAGAGAGAGGACAGGAGAAGAGAAGCCAGACTACTTTTATCTGATAAGTGACACTACTTAGCCATTTTTTTTTTTTCTCCAGCTTATGGGTTATAAAATTCACTGGTTCAGGTAAGATTAAAGCAGACACCTACAGTGAGTAACGGCTGCTTTATGGAGAATGCATGTACTATAAAGCCAAATGAGAAACTAGTCATTTTTAAAGTGGCAGATATACTCCTGAATTCTGAAATCACTTATATGATAGCTAATATGCTTTCTTATAGAAGCAATTAATTTTTTAGGTGCGTGTATATTTTCTCTCCAACTAAAATGTAAACTTCCTAAGGGACCAATTTAAAACATAAGCTAATACATTTATACTTCTAGGTTTTACTTATTTCTTATCTACTAATATTAATAATTTTAGTTAAAAAATGTTTAAGTATGCATTTTAAATAAAAAATATGTTCCTTTAGTTAAAAATATTTTTTAAAATGATATGATTTCAAAATTGCTCCTCTACATGCCAAATAACTTTGCAATCCCCAACTGTGAACGAAGTAATTGGCAGCATAGAAAGAAGATGCTTAAATGACTATTTTTAAGTCTCAAGGAGAAGACAACTTAAAAAATAAACAGAAGATTAAATTATATCCCTCTCTCTTCAAATTCTAACAATTAACAACAACCAGATGGGAGACATAGCAGAACACTAGCCCGGTCACCACTGCCAGCCCGCACCCCTGCTCTCCCGCCGCTCCACTGCCCCTCTCCTCTGCCAACCGCAAAGGACGAAGAGGTCCATGCACTCAGTCAGTGACAATGGCTCCAGCGAATGCAAAGCTGGCTTTGCTGGGGACATGGGGACGATACCCCACATCCATGTTTCCCTGCATCGTCAGGTGCCCCTGGCACTAGGGTGTGATGGTGGGCATGAGCTAGAGGGACTTCTACATGGGCAACGAGGCCCATCCTGACCCTGAGTTACCCCCTTGAGCAGGGCATTGTCATCAACTGGGACAACATGGAGAAGATATGGCACCACACCTTCCAGAACGAGCTGTGTGTGGCCCCAGAGAAGCACCCAGCACTGCTGACTGAGGCACCCCTGAACCCCAAGGCCAACAGAGAGAAGATGGCTGAGATCCTGTTTGAGACCTTCAACACCCTCAGCCATGTTCGTGGCTATCCAGGCCGTGCTGTCCCTCTATGCCGCTGGGTGCACCAGCGGCACTGTCATGGACTCTGGAGACAGGGTCACCCACATGGTGCCCATCTACGAGGGCTATGCCTTCCCCCATGCCATCCCGCATCTCGACCTGGCTGGCCAGGACCTGACTGACTACCTCATAAAGATCCTCACAGTGTGGCTACACCTTCACCACCGTGGCCAAGCAGGAGATCCTCCATCACATCGCCCTGGACTTCGAGCAGATGGCCACCACTGCATCCTTCTCCTCCCTGGAGAAGAGCTAGGAGCTGCCTGACGGCCAGGTCTTCACCATCGGCAACAAGAGGTTCTGGTGTCGGGAGGCGCTGTTCCAGCCTTCCTTCCTGGGCATGGAATCTTGCAACATCCATGAGACCACCTTCAACTCCATCATAGTGTTACGTGGACATCCTCAAAGACCTGTACGCCAACATGGTGCTGTCCGGCAGCACCAGCATGTACCCAGGCATCACTGACAGGATGCAGAAGGAGATCATAGCCCTAGTGTGACGAGGATCACGTCGGGGTTACCACTTGAGACGATGATTCCAACTTGTGGAGGTTTGTTCTGCAGACCTTGACTTAACCACGGATGAATGAATGCACTTTTACACCTAGTACAGTAAATTTGAGTGGGCTAGGGATGGTAGCTGCTTTTAGAGGGCAATTGCAGCTGATTCTGATTCCTTGTTCTTTTTGCATTTAGTATAGATTGAATAACAGAGGTTCTAAGTTAACAGATTTGTGGATAATTAACATGGTTAACAGAGTGGTTTTACGAATGACGAAAAGGTTTTGGTTCGGGGCCTAGAATAAACACCATTAATGGGTAATTCCTTTTCAGCTTTCTCCTGAGAGGGCCATCCAGCGTGAAGGTTACATAGGCAAACAAATCAGAGTGCAGACAAAGGAATGTGGGGTAAACAGACTTAACTAGGGAAGCTTTTATTGTCTTTAAATTTTTACCTTATGACTTAATACTTTAAGAAGAACTGGCTGCTTTTAGCCTGTTCCATTAAAACTTTTCAGCCTTCCAAAAGGTTTGAGACTATAATCTTCTAATCTTCCGTAATATTTTGCCAGCCACCCCGAGTGGATCCCAACACCCTGGCACCCAGCACCGTGATCAAGATCACCGCATCCCCAGAGTGCAAGTACTCAGTGTGGATGAGCGGCGCCATCCTGGCCTCACTGTCCACCTTCCAGCAGATGTGGATCAGCAAGCAGGAGTACAACGAGTCAGTCCCCTCCATCGTCCACTGCAAATGATTCTAAATGGACTGCGAGTGATGCGTAGCATTTGCTGCATGGGTTAGTTCAGAACTATAAATTTGCCCCTGGCAAATGCATACACCTCATGCTAGCCTCAACGAAACTGGAATAAGCCTTCAAAAAAAAAAATAGTCGTTGAAGCTTGTATCTGGTATCAGCACTGGATTGTAGAACTTGTTGCTGATTTTGACCTTGTATTCAAGTTAACTGTTGCCCTTGGTACTTGGTTAATACTCTGTAGATATCTTTGATTTCAACCCTTAGCACATGTGGCTTGGTCACTTCGTGGCTCAGGTAAGAACGTGCTTGTGGCAGACAAGACTGTGGCTTGGTGGGTCTGCATAGCCAGCAGTCTCCGACATGGGCAGGGTATTCATATGTTAGCGCTGAGTGTTCTGGGATTTCTCTGGGGGCTGGCAAGGGCTCCTGAACCAGTGGTTTCTGCCCTGCCAGTCTGTCAGGGTTGGAAAGTCCAAGTCATAGGACCCAGTTTCCTTGCTTAGCTGATGTTTTCCTGCCAGAACAGTGCGGGCTGTCACTTGCCTTGAGTTGGAAGCAGACTGCATTTACACCTGTGTAAATGTATTCATCCTTTTAATTTATGTAAGGTTTTTTGTATGCAATTCTCGATTCTTTAAAGAGAGGACAACAAATTTTTGTTTTCTACTGTTATGTGAGAATATTAGGCCCCAGCAACACATCATTGTGTAAGGAAAAATCAAAGTGGTGCCATAACAATAAAAAAAAAAAACAGAAGACTATAGCAATAAAAAAATACAGAAAGCATAATAGAAGACTACAGCAATAGCCACAGCAAAAAAAAGAAGACCTAAGACTGACTTTAACAAGATATTTGCATGTCTATTTTAAGACAACCTTAAAATGCTACTGAGAAAAATAAATAAATAAAATGCTGCTGAGGAACACACACACACAAAAAAACTTAAATAAATGAAGAAAAACCTTAAATAAATGGAGAAAAACATGAATAAATGTTCTTGGACAAATAGACTCACTATCATAAATACATCAATGTTTACTAAATTAATCCATAAAGTTCTTTATGTCCAGTAAAATGATACTGGCAGAATTTTTATTTGGGTGAATGAAAAACTAGAAAAAATGAATTTTAAAGTTCACATGGGAAAATTAACAAGAAAAAAAGGCCAAAATTTTTTGTAAAAAAAGATTATTGAGGGAAAACTAGTCTTACCATATAATGAAATATATTGTAAAAAAATCATTAAAAGAGGATGGTACAGGTGCAAAAATGGATCACTGAATGGTACAGATATTCAATAAGTGGATCCAAATAGTTACAAGAGCACAAGACATGATTAAAAATGGCATTTCATATCAGTGGAGAAGGCTGGTGCAGTGGCTCACGCTTGTAATCCCAGCACTTTGGGAGGCTGAGGCCAGTGGGTTGCTTGAACTCAGGAGTTAGAAACCAGCCTGGGCAATAGGGCGAAACCTCATCTCCACTAAAAATACAAAATTTAGCTAGATGCAGTGACAGCCACCAGTAATCCCAGCTACTTGGGAGGCGGAGGCACGAGAATTGCTTGAACCTGGGAGGTAGAGGCTGCAGTGAGCTGAGATGATGCCACTGCACTCCAGCCTTGGTGACACAGATCGGTGACAGAGCCAGACCCTGTCTCAAAAAAAAAAAAAAAAAAAAGAAAAATCATCATTGAAGAAAAGTTCGCTATTAAATAAACTGTATTAGAGAAACAGGTAGCCATTTGAAAAAAATGCTAAGCTGTATCCCTGCATCACACTAACACCAAGATAAATTTCTTTTTTTAATTAAAAAAATTTTTACTTTTGGCTGGGTGCAGTGCCTCACACTTGTAATCCCAGCACTTTGGGAGGCCAAGGCGGACGGATCAACTGAGGTCAGAAGTTCGAGACTAGCCTGGCCAACATGGCAAAACCCTGTCTCTATTAAAAATAGAAAAACTTCGACAGGCGTGGTTGCAGGTGCCTGTAATGCCAGCTACCCGGGAGGCTGAGACAGGAGAATCGCTTGAACCTGGGAGGTGGAGGTTGCAGTGAGCTGAGATCATGCCACTGCACTCTAGCCTAGGTGACAAACTGAGACTCCACCTCAGGAAAAAAAAAATGTTTTTACTTTCACAGGTGTTAAAATAAATTTCTAATGAAAAACACAAGCCCATAAAAGCAGTACGAGAAACTATAAGACTGACTTTGGCAAGGGTTCCAGAACAATTCAATGGTGAAAGAATAGTCTTTTCAATAAATAATGTTGCAACAGACAGGTATCAACATGCAAAAGAATAAAATTTGACCCCCACCACACACCATATACAAAAACAACTCAAAATGGATCAAAGACCAAATGTCAGAGCTAAAACTACAAAACTATTAGAAGAAAACATAGGTGTAAATCTTCATGAACTTCAATTAAGCAATGATTTCTTAAGTATGACAGTAAAAGAACAAAAACAAAAGAAAAAATAGATAAAATCAACACCAAAATGAAAAACTTTTGTGCTCCTAAGGACACCATCAAGAAAGTGAAAAAGCCCACATAATGGGATGAAAATTCTTGCAAATCAAAATTCTAATATGGGACTTGTGTCTAAAATATACAAATAACTATAATTCCATAATAAAAAGACAAATAATTTTAAATATGAACAAGGATCTGAATAGACAGTTCCCCAAAAACGATACATAAATGACTAATAAGCTCATGAAAATATGCTCAATATCATTAGTTATCAGGGAAATGTAAGTCAGAAAGACAATGAGATACTACCTCACACCCACTAGCATGGCTATAATAAAAAAGAAACAGTTAAAAACATCATGAAGCATGTGAGAAATGGAACCCTCTTGCACTATTGGCGAGAATGTAAAACAGTGCCCTCACTTGGAAAACAATTTGGCAGCTCCTCAAACACTTAAATAGAGTTACTGTATAACCCAGCAGTTCTACTCCTATGTATATATTCAAGGGAAATGAAAACATAGAGCCACAAAACAATGTGTACATAATACAGGAGTTAGGCCTGGCAGGGTGGCTCATTCCTGTAATCCCAGGACTTTGGAAGGCTGAGCAGGGAGGACTGACTGGGCCCCGGAGTTCGATACCAGCCTGGACAACAAAGACTGAGCCTATGGTTTTTTTGAGCCAACGCTGTCTCAAAAAAAAAAAAAAAAAAAAAATCGTATATGAATGTTCATAATAGCCAAAAAGTAGAAACAAGCCAAACATCCATCAACTGAAAAATGGATAAAAATAATGTAGTATATCCAAGTAAAGTTATATTATTAGAAATCAAGTACTGATACATGCTAGAGCATGAAGCCTTGAAAATATGCTTTAAAAAACCCAAAAACATTATGCTAAGTGAAAGAAGCCAGTCAGGAAGAAGCACATATTGTACGATTCCATTTATATAAAATATGCAGGATGGCCAACTCCACATAGACAAAAAGTAGATTAGTAACTGTCCAGGGCTGGGAGACTGGAGGGAAATAGGGAGTAAATGATAAGATGGACAGAGTTTTTGCTTTTTTTTTTTTTTTTTTTTTGAAGTAATGAAAACATTCTAGGCCAGGTGCAGTGGCTCACATCTGTAATTCCAGCACTTCGGGAGACCCAGGCGGGTGGATCACTGAGGTCTGGAGTTGGAGACCAGCCTGGCCAACATGGTGAAACCCCATCTCTACTAAAAATACAAAAGTTAGCTGGGCATTGTGGCGGACACCTGTAGTCCCAGCTACTCAAGAGGCTGAGGCATGAGAATTGCCTGAATTGGAAGGTGGCGGTTGCAATGAGCTGAGATTGTGCACTCCAGCCTGGGCGACAGAGAAAGACTCTTTCCCAAAAACAAGGAAAGGGAAAGGGAGGGAAGGGGAGGGGAGGGAAAAATTGTATCCATTAATAAAATATATGGATTTTTTAAATGTTAATGGAAAGTCACCATAAGCGAAGTAAAAGTATCAACAACAAACTGGGAAAATATTTGCAACTCACATTGCAGACAAAGGATAATTTCCCTAATACTTAAGAGCACTTTCAAATTAATAAAAATTCAATAGAAAAAGTCTATCAACAGACAGAACATAGAAAAGAAAATATAAGTGCAATTGAAATACATTAAAAGATGCTCAGGCCCAGGGGCACAGTTGCTTA
The DNA here is from genome assembly GCF_030222135.1 of Aotus nancymaae. Taxonomy (NCBI): domain Eukaryota; kingdom Metazoa; phylum Chordata; class Mammalia; order Primates; family Aotidae; genus Aotus; species Aotus nancymaae. The sequence goes on from NW_026988465.1 coordinate 21,403,870, forward strand.
CCCATGTAATTCCAGCACTTTGGGAGGCTGAGGCAGGTGAATTGCTTGAGCCCAGGAGTTCAAGACCAGTCTGGGCAACATAGGGAGGCCCTATCCCTTAAAAAAACAAAACTTAGTGTGGCATGGTGATACACACCTATAGTCCCAGCTACTCAGAAGGCTGAGGCAGGAGGATCACTTGAGCCTAGGAAGCAGAGGCTGCAGAGAGCTGAGATCGCATTGTACTCCAGCCTTGATGATAAAGTGAGACTCTGTTTCAAAAAAAAAAAAAGATGCTCAAATTTACTCTTAAAAAGAAAAATGCAAATTAAAACAATGAGATGCCATTTTTTACTAAGAGATTGTCATATATGAAAAAAGTCTAGGCCAGGCATGGTGACTCACACCTGTCATCCCAACACTTTGGGAGGACCAGGCAGGAGGATCACTTTAGTCCAGGAGTCCAAGGCAGGCGTAAGCAACAAAGCGAGACTTGTCTCCACAAAAAATAAAAGAATTAGCCAGGCATGGTGGCGTCACCTATAGTGCCAGCTACTCAGGAGACCGAGGCGAGAGAATCCCTTGAATCTGGAAAGTCAAGGCTGCGGTGAGTCCAGATTGTGCCACTGCACTCTATCTGGGTGACAGAGTGAGACCCTGTCTGAAAAAGAAAGAAAAAGAAAGAAAATAAAAGATGGAAGAAAGAAAGAAAAACAAACCACGTTTGTCAGCAGAAAACCGATTAAATAAACTACAGTCTGCTCATAAAATGAAATACCTTGCATTAATAAAGAAGCTCTTCATGCACTGCTGTATACCAAGACCTTTTGTTAAGTGTAGAAAGCCAAGTGCAGGATCGTATATACAGTACTCACCTCTTATGGGAAAGGAAATGGTTGGGAAAAATAAAAGTATTAATTTGCCTGAAAATGCATAAAATATCTCTGGAAGAATACACAAAAAATTGTTAACATCTATGCTAATGAGGGGAGAGAGGGCTCAGGGAGAATTTTTTTAAACAAATCACCTTTTGTATTCTGTGAATTATGTGAATGTCTTTAATATTTTAAAAATAAATAAATTTAATACTCCTGCCTTTACTTTTGGTCACTGGGGGCTCACATCTACTCGGCATTAAGAGCTTTGAGTGAGTAACACCAGAGGGCAGAAAGAAAAGACCTGGGTTACGTGCAGGAAGGGAATCCACACATAGCACAGAGAGGAGTAGGAGATGAGAGGGGTGGCCAGACTTGGCAAATGAAAATGCGGGCAGGATTCCCAGGTAAATAAGAATTGCAAGTGAATAATAATTTTTTTCATTCTGCAATATTTGGGACATTGTTTTTTGTTTTTTTTTTGAGGTGGAATCTTGCTCTGTCTCCAGGCTAGAGTGCGGTGGCACGATCTTGGCTCACTGCAACCTCTGCTTCCTGGGTTCAAGCAATTCTTACACGTCAGCCTCCTGAGTAGCTGGGATTACAGGCACCCACCACCACACCCAGCTAATTTTTGTATTTTTAGTAGAGACGGGGTTTTGCCACGTTGGTCAGGATGGTCTCAATCTCTTCACCTTGTGATCCGCTCACCTCAGCCTCCCAAAGTGCTGGGATTACAGACGTGAGCCACCATGCCTGGCCAGTATTTGGTACATTCTTATACTGTTTTGTCTGGTAACTCTAGCTATGAGAAAATGCCTATGTGCCCCAGGCAGCCCGTTGAGAACTACAGCTAGTGTATGTCTCTCCTAGAAGATCCCGAAACACAACACTATGAAGAGAAAGAGCTGACATCTACCCTTCACTCCTAGAAGCAACAGCTCAACCCAGATTTCAGTCCACATCCTGAATCCCCACTGATATCTATCATCACTTAATGTAAGCACAAACAACTGGTTAACAAGAGAAAGAACACGAGGAGGAACAGATTGATCACTTGAGGGAAAGAAAGAAACAAAATGAGGGAAAGACCTCAAAAACAAACCACTGAACAAAAGGAATGGATTTTAATTTTAATTTTCAATTTTTTTGCATTGAGTAACCTTTATTTCAAAGAGATGGAATTATCATGCTGCTCTGGAACAAATTATTTTTCAGAGCCGGCTAACAGCTTTCATCTTAGCTGGGGCCGAGTGTATGAAAAACAATCCTGTGTGTGGCAGCCAGGATTCAACAGAGCCAGAATCTGACATTTACTTCTTCACTGCCTTGTGTTTTGGTAAGCCTTGCCCAGAACCATCCTGTGGATAATAAGAGGAATATATTATTCATAGATTTCTCTTTCCATTTCACTGCAGTTGAATTTACTTTTTAGAAAAGTAGCTGTGACCAATAAACACAGGTCAAATAAGAGCAACCTCAAGATAGCCCATAGCAGGTTTCCTAAGCTTGTGATGAACTGCGAGCATGTTTCACAGATTGATTCAAATGATGGAAGGAGCCAGCCTTAACAATTCCTGCCATATGTCAGGACAGATGCCTCCGGAGAGGGAGCAAATGCTCCCCACCGTGTCTCCATGCCCTTCTCTTCTCCTCCTGCTCTTCTTTCTATCACCTCCCAATCGCCCAGTGCTCTCTCCCATACCCTGGAAATATCCAGCTCAAAAGCCAGTTATCTATGCAGCCTTCCTCAGCTTCCCAAACACAGCCTCCAAGCTGAGGTCACTGCTCCCTCCTCTAGACAGGTCCCAAGGCCAGACTATCACCACAAGAGTAACTATGTATTAAAATTATAATTTACATTTGTGAAAACTACCATTCATTCCAGTGTGTTCCTGGCACTTTACATCCATTGCTTTTAATCCTCTGGGAAAAAAAACCAATTACATATCATTGTCCCCATTTTATAGATGACGAAACTGAGGTTCACAACGGCGAAGGTGTCTAAGAATTAGACCCAATCTGGGTGTGTCTGATACCACAGAATATGTTCTTTTTATGCTGTGCTGCATATGTGTCTCTCTCTTTCACTAAGAAAAAAAATCAATTGGGTTTTCTTCTAATTCACAAAAGCAATAAATATTTATCATAGAGAATCCAAGCAATTGGGTGTAGCAGAGCGAATGACATCGTTTTATCAGCCATTCCCTCAGTGTCATTCTCTTCTCTGTCAAGTGAACCCAGTATGTCATCATCACTCAGCATCTCGTTGCCCGATTCCCATATATCCCATTGTAAGCCACAGGGCAAGGGCTCTGTCTCGTTCCCCAACTATATCTCCAGGAACTACAGGAGGGGTTGGTATGTAGTAATAGCTCAAATTTATTCAATAAATGTATGAATGAATAAATGAAGGATAAATCTCCTGAATAATTAAAAGTGAACTGTAATAGTATTTAGAGTTAATTGTTATGAATTTTTAAACAATTGCATTAATTGGCCGGGTGCGGTGGCTCACGCCTATAATCCCAGCTGCTCGGGAGGCTGAGGCAGGAGAATTGCTTGAACCGAGGAGGCGGAGGTTGCGGTGAGCCGAGATTGCGCCATTGCACTCCAGCCTGGGTAACAAGAGCGAAACTCCGTCTCAACAACAAAAAGAAAAAAAAGAAATCGAGACCACCCTGGTCAACGTGGTGAAACCCCGTCTCTGCTAAAAAATACAAAAAATTAGCTGGGCATGGTGGCGCGCGCCTGTGGTCCCAGCTACTCAGGAGGCTGAGGCAGGAGAATTGCCTGAACCCAGGAGGCGGAGGTTGCAGTGAGCCGAGATTGCGCCATTGCACTCCAGCGTGGGTAACAAGAGCAAAACTCGCTCTCAAAACAAAACAAAACAAAAAACAATTGCATTCATTTACATTGTATAGCTTTTTTACTTTGGTCTCACTTTTATTCGCACACAAGTGGAATGACAAATGTACATTATAGCATTATGAGTAATAAAAGATTGGAAACAACCTAAATGTCAACTGACAGGAGATTGGTTTAACAAATTATGATATAGCCAGGTAATGAAATTCGATGCAGCTCCATATACACATTGGTATTTTGAAATCACTAGATTTTATGTAGAAAAAGCAAGCAAGGTCAGTGACTACAGTGAGCAACCTTTATGAAGAAGAAAGGAGGATATTTATTTCTATATATCCTATTTGCTTGTGTTTGCAAAAAAATTACAGAAGAATATAAAACAAAGAATATAAAAGAGAACTGATTATATTCGGAAGGGAAGAAAAGGAAATTGGTCAGGTGAGACACAAGGGCGGGAAAGAGACCTCTCACAGAGTATGTTTTTATATGTTTTTACTTTAGACAATGCGATGCAGCCTATAAATATTTTAAGTTAATCACTTTTACAGGCAAATAGTCTTACAAAACAGCAGTTCCATGCCTACCCTCCCCAGTCCCAAGACCTACTCTGAAGATGTAACCACCTTCAGCACCTTCAGCTCTTCTGTTACTCGCCTCCACCTTTTAAAAGATAATTTATATCACTATTTCTTGAGCTTTCCATTTCAAACATTCTCTTTTGCATCTTACTGAGAAAGATGAAGACTCAGCCACCTCCCATGCTGCACACAGACACATGCACACATCACCCCTTCTCTACTTCTCTCACACGGCTGTTACAGTTTAATTCTTCTATAGTCAGTGTATCAAAGAAGGAGGCCCTCTTAAGAAAAAATATTATCAGAAATACGAGTTTCTCTGATAAGTAAGATGAACATCTATCTTTTAAGCAAGGCAGTGCTTTCTAGGAGAATTGAAAGTCCAAGAAGACAATTGTCAAAGTGAATAATTTTCCCAGACTCTTCCTCAGAAGACATTGTTTGTAGATATTAAATACTCTCTGTTGTATGCTGTTTACCCATTGGAAATATTGCTTAAATACAAGGCTTTACAAAAATTACTGGTATAAAAATTGAGGCTATTTTTAAAACCTGATTAATAATGAAAAACATCCAGCATGAGCCTCTTGAGGTAGCCTTAAAAATTCATTATATTCAAATACTATACAAGTCTAATTTATCTTGATGTCCTTAAGATGAGTAATTTACTTAAGTTTCTTACTGCAGTATAGTTTTTAATAAGGCTATTTTTGACAGCTTACTTTCTAAAAACCCATACGAATGCAATATAGACTCTAAACTAACTTTTATTTTCTACAGGGTTTACCTTACTATAACTATGTGAATATTCTCACTAATGAACCACATGTAATCATGTATCTTTCTCTTAAAAACTTTTGTCTTACCTCTAGTTAATAAATTTCTCATTTGGTTGCTTTCTTAGTTTTCTCTCTATATATATATATCTCACTATTCTTTTCCAAATATAATAATAAAACTATAAAATATTTCTCAGTAAGTCAAACTCATCACTCATAAATAATGATGTTGAATTAAATTAATAATAAAATGCTGAATTCAAAAGGGACTTTAAAAATTAGGGGATGTTGGTCAGGTGCGGTGGCTCACATCTATAATCTCAGCACTTTGGGAGGCCAAGGTAGGAGGATCACAAAGTCAAGAGATCGAGACCATCCTGAGATTGTGAAACCCTGTCTCTACTAAAAACACAAAAGTTAGCTGGGCACAGTGGTGGATGCCTGTAATCCCAGCTACTTGGGAGGCTGAGGCAGGAGAATCACTTGAAGAGGCGGAGGTTGCAGAGAGCTGAGATCACGCCACTGCACTCCAGCCTGGGCAACAGAGCAAGAATTCGTCTCAAAAAAAAAAAAGTTGGGGGATGTTTTAAAGGGATGGTCAAGTAAAGATATTTAAGCAAATTTAAAAACCTTATTACCATTATTTCATTTAAAAGTTGACATTTAATATCATAAAAGTAGGAGGGATATAATATCGTAATAAGGAACAATGGTTTACATTTAATTAAAAAAAATACTATCACAAATAAAATGGAACCTCAAATGTCCAATATTAGGATATAATTAAATATTATTGTATAACCCTACAATGAATTATAATGAAGGCATTTAAATGATCTAGTAGCAAAGCACTTAACAGTATGATACAATGTCTATGATAGTACAGCTTATAAACAGAAAACACAGTATTACCCATGAGTGGAAAAAGTCTGGATTTCTATAGCTAGTAAAATGGTAATGTGGCAAAACCTTGAGATTGCTGGGGAAAATATAATAAATATGCTTTTAAAGACCTAGCTGTACTCACAAAAGAATAGGGGATCTCCCCAAAAGCCTAAAACAAAGAAGGACTAGAAAGCAGAGCGGAAAGCTGATGGTGAAGCCGCAGCTGCCAGACACAGCACTGATGTGTACAACCGGGAGATGTGGGTTTCGTGGATGCAGAGAGGACAGAAGTCAGAGCCTTGGGCTCACTCAAGGTGGGGAGTAGGAACAAATGTGTCTCACAAAGCCAGAAACCTTAAAGAAGCAGAACCTCAGTGGGGCATGGTGGCTCATGCCTATAATGCCAGCACTTTGGGAGGGCCAGGCAGCTGGATCACCTGCGGTCAGGAGTTTGAGACCATCCTGGCCAACATGCTGAAACCCCACGTCTACTAAAAATACAAAAATTAGCCAGGTGTGGTAGCATATGCCTATAATCCCAGTTACTTGGGAGGCTGAGGCAGGAGAATCGCTTGAACCTGGGAGGCAGAGGCTGCAGTGAGCCGAGATTATGCTGCTGCACTCCAGCCTGGATGACAGAGCGAGACTCTGTCTCAAAGGAAAATAAAAATAATACAAACAAATAAAAGAAGCAAAACCTCATTTGTGAAAGGGTAGACCAGAAAAAAAAATGTGGCCACTGGGCTCTGTATGAAGACAAACTTCCCCTTCTAGAATTGGTAACTACAGGTCTGCTTCACGTAGATTTGGGCTTGGCTTTTCATTACCAGTTTGGTTTCATAAACCCCAGAGGGAGAAATTAACTTAAAGTTGTCCTCAGTTGTCAGTGCCACAGGCACTTTTAGCAGAGACAATTATAAGTTTCTTCTGGAAGAACTTTTGTCAACCCCAGAGAGAAAATAGACAAACCAGAACTTACAATTCAAAATCACAGGCCAAGTGGAATGGATCACAGTTATAATCTCGACACTTTGGGAGGTCAAGGGAAGAGGCTCGCTTGAGCCAACCTGGGCAACATAGTGAGACGCCATCTCATACTAAGACTCTAAAAGAAAAAAAATTAGCCAGGCATGGTGGTGTGCACCTGCAGTCCCTGATAGTCGGGAGGCTGAGGTGGGAGAGTTGCCTGGGTTGAGGCTGCAGTGAGCCAAGATCAAACCACTGCAGTCCAGCCTGTGTGACAGGGCAAGATCCTGTCTCAAAAGAACAACAACAGCAACAAAAAAACCCAAACAACAACAAAACCATACAAAAAGTACAAAACACACAGGCACCACAAAGAAAAGCAACGGAAAAGAGACAAGAGTATTAGGTCCCAAAGAGTTCAGATGATGGAATTCTGGCACATAAATATAAAACAAGGTGCTTAAATTTTTTTTTTAAAGGGTCTGGTGCAGTGGCTCATGTCTGAAATCCCAGCACTTTGGGAGGATGAGGCAGGTGGATCACGAGGTCAGGAGTTCAAGATCAGCCTGGCCAACATGGTGAAACCCCATCTCTACCAAAAATACAAAAACTAGCTGGGCATGGTGGCATGTGCCTGTAATCCCAGCTACTTGGGAGGCTGAGGCAGAAGAATTGCTTGAACTGGGACCCAGGAGGTGGAGGTTGCAGTGAGCCATGATTGTGCCACTGCACTCCAGCCTGGGCAAAAAAAAAAAAAAAAAAAAAAAGTAGCCAGGTACGAGACTTAAAAAAAAAAAAAAAAGATCCTGGCAGATTTGAAAAACAATCAAGCACACTTCTAAAAACGAAAAGATTTTTGCTATTAAAAATTCAATGGATGAGCTAAATAGCAGATTAGACACTGCTGAAGAGAGAATCTGTGAACTTAGAAGGTCACATTTGAGCAAGGACTTAGAAGAGATGAAGGAGTGAATCATGTGGAAAGCTGACAGGAAAGCGTTCCCAGGCAGAGGGGAAAAGAAACACAAAGGCTTGAGGAAGGGGACTGTGCCCATGTACTGCAGGGACAGCAAGAAGGTCAGCATGACTAGAAAAGGGAAAGTGCTAGAAGGTCAGGGAGGGGACGATGGGAGGCCACGCTGTAAGTTAGCACGAGGGATCCTGGCTCTCACCGTTGAGACTGGAAGCATTGCACGATGAGCTCCCTCCAGCTTCTGTGTTGAAAAGAGTGTTTAGCAGTCAAAGGCAGAAACACAGACAAGTTAGCAGCTTCTGCAATAATCCGGGTAAGAGGATGGTGTGTTGTACCAAGGTGGTGGCACTGAAGGCCCTGAGGAGTCAGAGCCTTGATTTATTTTAAACACAGCATGTAAGATCTGCTGATGGATAAGATGTAAGGTGTGACACAAGAACAAGAGTCCTAGACGCCTCCGAGCAGTTGGAAGAACGGGGTTGCCATTCTCCAAATTCAAGAGACATCTACGTGGAACTGCTGAATAGGCCACAGGATAAACATGCCCAGGGTTCATGGGGCAGAGGGCTGGAGATATACACTGGGAGGCATCATTGCGTAGTTGGTATTCAGAGCCACAAGCCTGGTTTACACCAAGAGAGTGAGTGACAGTGCAAAAGGAATGCTCCCTTGAGGGATGAACTTGAATAGAAAGAGTGAAAATGCATGAGGGCGGAAATGGCCTATTTTCAAAACATTCCATGAATATGTCTTACCTAGTCACATGCAACTGCAGAGAGGCCTTAATGTGCAAGGGGAAAAACTTAAAATGGAGACTTCTGATCTTGAGAGGGCCATATTTTGTTGCAGCAGGGGTGCAAATCACACTACAGCAAATTCCCTGGCTGCTTCAGCCACAGCAAACCAAATATAGCTCCAGCCTGACTCAAAAGTACCGACCATCTGAAATGACAGTCTCTTGGATCCCATTCGCTGTTCATTCTAACACTGCTGGATTAATTGGCTTAAAATCCTGCTTTGTATTTCCGTGGTCAATAATATACTGCTGAAAATAAGTTAGCAATTTATTTTCAATGTATTTTGCCAAATTGGTTGGAATTAGGCGAGTCAAGCTTCCTGAACTTGATATTCAGACATGAAAAAATATGCAAAACTGCTTCACAAATTTAAAAGAAAAATCATTTTTGTCACTGGGACTGTGGCACTCCAGAGCTTGGTTTTAATCTTAGCTAAGAAGATCCCAAACATGAGGCCCCTTCAATTTTTATTAAAAAAGGAAATGCTGACAATCCCTAATTGCGTTTTTGTTTTTTGAGAGTCTTGCTCTGTCACCCAGGCTGGAGTGCAGTGGTGTGATCTCAGCTCACTGCAACCTCCACCTCCTGGACTCATCCCATTCTCCTGCCTCAGCCTCCCAAGTAGATGGGATTATAGGCATATGCCACCATGTCAGGCTAATTTTCGTATTTTTAGTAGAGATGGGGTTTCAGTATGTTGGCCAGGCTGGTCTTGAACTCCTGGCCTCAGGTGATCCACCTGCCTCATCCTCCCAAAGTGCTGGGATTACAGGCATGAGTCACTGCTTCTGGCCCTATAACTGTGTTGTGTTTTTGCTTTTTTTCTATATTCAATCTTTCCCTAAAGACAACAGTATTAGTCTGTTCAAGCTTCCATTTAAAAAAAAGTATTCTAGAATGGGTGGCTTAAATAGCAGAATTTGTTTTCTCAAAGCTCTAGAGTTTGGAGGTCCCAGATCAAGGTCTGACAAGGTCAGTTTCTGGTGAGGGCAGCCCCAGCGCGGGGCACTCTGGCATTTCATCTAAGAAGTACACTAATTCTATTGGATCCAGGCCCCACCCTATGACCTCATTTAAATGTAATTACTTCCATAAAGGCCCTACCTCCAAATATAGTCACATTGGGGGTTGGAGCTTCTACATTTTGGGGGACACAAACACTCATTCTATAATAGCGCTTATCCCTATGCCTAGGAATGCAGCTGACTTCCTACTGCCAATTCAAAATAAGAAACAGAAGCTATGTGATGTCAGCCAGGGTGGGTAGAGAAGAAAAGTGAGAAGCATACAGTTACACCTACTTCCGTTTTAGGGAGTCCCTGTCACATCCTCCCCATCCTCCCATCATCTCCCTTCCATTACGTATCTACAAACTCAAGCTTCCAAATGAAGGTGTTGGCTGATATTTATTCAAGCCCTAAGGTCTTATTCTTTCTTAGGATGTTAGCATTTTCATATGGAGATTCCTGAAGACGAAAAGGTATTTCAGGTACCTTTGACAGACGATGGTATGGGAGATATCTGGGAGATGGGCGACTGTCTTATGGTTCTCTAATAATAGTTCCTTAACACACTCAATTTATTATAGAAGCTTGAGAGAAGCAGCCTGTTGTAGCAACAGACCAAGCCCCCAAGTGTTCGTTAAAGAGAAAATTGAGCTCTCCGAAGAGGCAAATCATGGAGACAAGAATCACAATCGAGGCGACATCAGAGACACAGCCCACACAAAAAATATATTCACATTAATCTACCTGGGAGGAAACTGGCATCATTAATAAAATTTTGGACAGCTCAGAATAAAAAAGAAAACTTTCTAGTTCAATATGGTAAATAAATGTCCATCCAGTTCTCCTCTTTCCTGTGCATGGTTCCACTGGGGGAACACTGAGTGGAGGCAGACAGGACATAAGAACAGACAGAAGAAAATAAACCACAGCAATACTAGAAAATAAGAATGGACACCCTTAATAGACCCATCATTTCAAATAATTCCTGGAAGCTAGAAAGCAGATGGCATGGCGCTGACTGGAAAGGAAGAGAAGAAACTAATTTCCTAGAAAAAGGAAGAACAGGACTTTTGGTGACCGCACTGGAGAAGCTCCAAGCCCTGAGCTGTTGGATGCAAAGAGACAGAACAGGCTGAGGCACAATCATGGGGGTGATGCACAAAACGAAAAGCAGATCGCAAGCTAATGCCAGAGAACTGCTCTCTCAAGAGATGGAGATCCACCTGCTAGGGCCCTGGTGGCAGCACGGGGCCTCAGAGAAAAGGAGAGTCCACAGAGTCTGCAGAAGCACGACTCTGCCCTGGAATGAAATCTACTTTATTCCGAAGCACCACACCTCTAGGGCAGACCTCTCCTTCCAGTGGATACCTGGGGAGTGCTCCCCTACACACACCAGAGAGAAACCTGACCAGACACCACCCACCTATGCAGTCAGATGCCACAGCAACCCTCACACACCATCAGTGAGTGGACAGCTATATGAGAAATCAGCCAAGTATCCTAATCACTAGAATGCCTCCCAGAGCAAAGGGAATAGGCAACCAAGGATTGCCAGACATTTGAGAAATTTTTAAAAAAACAGAAAATGAAAGAGAAAGACTGATAAACAAACAAGATTAAAGGAACAAAGAAAAACTTTAAACCACAATTAATATCAACAATTAAAGCAGTAATCAATAACCTTGAAAAAATTTGAAAGGATACTGCCTCCATAAAACAAAAATAGGCCGCTACAAAAGAGGGCAATAAAATCAGAGAATAAGAAAAATTATTGGAAATTCAAAATATGATTGTTAAAATGAAGACTCAATGAACAAGTGGAATACTTGTTGACAATGCTGGCAGCTAATACGTATTAAGTACCTCCTACGTGTTGGGCCCACGCTCTGTTCTTCACATTTTAAACCTACTTGCACACCTAGTCATCAAACTAACCCAGTGAGGCAGGTACTATTATTCTTCCCATCTCACAGGTGAGGAAACAGAGTTAAAGAGATTAATGGGGCCGGGCGCGGTGGCTCACGCCTGTAATCCCAGCACTTTGGGAGGCCAAGGCGGGTGGATCACGAGGTCAAGAGATCGAGACTATCCTGGTCAACATGGTGAAACCCCGTCTCTACTAAAAATACAAAAAAATTAGCTGGGCACGGTGGCGCGTGCCTGTAATCTCAGCTACTCAGGAGGCTGAGGCAGGAGAATTGCCTGAACCCAGGAGGCGGAGGTTGCGGTGAGCCGAGATCGCGCCATTGCACTCCAGCCTGGGTGACAAGAGCAAAACTCCGTCTCCAAAAAAAAAAGAGATTAATGGCAGGTGCAGTGGTTCATGCCTGTAATCCTAGCACTTTGGGAGGATAAGGAAAGAGGATCACTCGAGGTCAGGAGTTTGAGACCAGCCTGGCCAACATGGAGAAACCCTGTCTCTACTAAAAATACAAAAATTAGCCCGGCGTGATGGCAGGTGCCTGTAATTCCAGCTAATCAGGAGGCTGAGGCAGAAAAATTGCTTCAACCGGGGAGGTGGAGGTTGCAGTGAACCAGGATTGTGCCACTGCACTCCAGCCTGGGCAACAAAGTGAGATTCTGTCTCCAAAAAAAAAAAAAAAAGAGAGAGAGAGAGAGAGAGATTAAGTCACTTGCTTAAACAGCGAAAAATTAGTTGAGTCAGAATTCAAAGTCAAGCCATCTGGCTCCAGAAAACCTGTTCTATGTGGCTGAAGGCAAGTTACAAATCTGAAAGGTAGAGGTGAGGACATTCCCCTAATGTGGACATGAATGCACACACACACACACGTACACACACAAAAACAAAGGAAAAGAAAATATGGGGCAATGTTGGAAGGCATAGGGGAGAGTCCAGAATTTCCACCATCTAGCCAACAGTCATTCTAGGAAGAAAGAACAGAGACATAGAAGGGAAGAAATGAAGAAATAATAGAACAAAATTTCCTTAACATGAAGAAAACCAGTCTTCAAATTAAAACGGCCTACACAGTACAAGCAGGATATATGGCCTAGACATCTTGTTAAAAGTTAAGAACTCCAAAAGTAAAGGAAGTACCCAAAAATCTTCCAAAGAGAAAAAAAATAGGTTATCTTCCAAAGAACCAGGATCAAAGAGTAATATCATATTTCTCATAGGTAATGCTAGAAGCATGAGGGCAATGGAGGAATTCAAAATTCTAAGGGAGATGAAGAGGGTTGGTGAATGAGTACAAAATACAGTTAGAAAGAACAAGTTCTAGTGTTTGATAGCAAAGTAGAGTGACTATAGTTAGCAATAACTTGTTGTGTATTTCAAAATAGCTAACAGAAAAGATCTGGAATGTTCCCAACATAAAGAACTGATAAATATTTGCAGTGATGGATATCCCAGTTATCCAAACTGATCTTTATACACTGTATTCTTATATCAAAACACCAATGTACCCCATAAATATGTACAATTATGTATCCACAAAATAGCCATAAAGATGAAAAACTTTAATATAAAAAATACAGTACATTTTTTAATTACAAAGGAAAAATATTTGAATTTCTTTATTTTTCCTGTTTACTTTTCTTTTAGGACAACGTCTCGCTCTGTCGCCTAGGCTGGAGAGCAGTGGTGCAATGTTGGCTCACTGCAGCCTCTGCCTCTGGGGTTCAAGTGATCCTTCCACCTCAGCCTCCTGAGTAACTGAAAGGTAGAGGTGAGAACATTCCTCTAGTGTGCACATGAACACACACACACACACAAAGACAAAGGAAAAGAAAATAAGGGGCAATGTTGAGGAACTAGAGGGTGTCCTCACCTCTACCATTCAGTTAGGAGGCTGAGGTGGAAGGATTGCTTGAACCCGGGAAGTAGAGACTTCAGTGAGCCAAGATTGCACCACTGCACTCCAGTCTAGGCGACAGAGTGAGACCTTGTCTCAAAAAAAAAAAAGTAAAAAAGAAAAATAAAACAAAGAAATTCAAAATTTTTTCTTTAGAATTAAAAATGTGTTTGTGGTGTGTGTGTGTGTGTTCATGTAATTGGGACAACAGGTACACACCACCACACCTAGGTAATTTTTGTTTTTTGTAGAGACAGGGTTTCATCATGTTGCCCAGGCTGGTCTAGAACTCCTGGGCCCAAATGACCTCCTACTTCAGCCTCCCAAAGTTTGGGATTACAGTTGTGAGCCACCATGCCAGGCCTTGAATTTCTTTATTGCACAAACTATCCTTGAATTTCTTTATTGCACAAATTATCTATCAAATGTGGAAAAAATCAATGTAATTTTGGACATTTGAAAACTCAGAATAGTATCACCTGCATACAAATAAAAAATTTTTGGAGGAGGTATTCCAGTAAAATGAAAAGTGAATCCAAGAAAGAAAGATGAAATACATGATAGCTAAGAAATAATAGCAGCTAAGTGTAATGCAGAAGAAGGAAAACATTGAGGAAAAAAAATGATCTATTAGAAGATAATCGGAAGAATCTTGTGCCAGGACCTTGACGGTCAGACTTCATTTCACAGCTTCATATATCCCCGACCCTCATCCCCACCAAGGAAGGGGATAGAAAGGTGAAAATTATATTTCTCAAAGTCCCTGTACCTAAGGATCGAATGTTATTTAGGTTCTGCCGATGAAACGCATTCAAGTGAGATTTGGAAGTTGAAAGTGAAGCTCTGACTCCCATATTTCCTTCTACGTACAATGCCATGCAGGCTGAACAATGGAACCTGGTGTTGGATGCCATATAATCCTGTCCTATTCAAAATTCCTGCCCAGCCTTAAGGGTTGTACAATGTGGTTTGGCTCTTTAGCCTGTAATCCCACCTACTCAGGAGGCTGAGGAAGGAGGATTGCTTGAGCCCAGGAGTTCAAGGTTGCAGTGAGCTATAACTGCACCATTGCATGCCAGCAACAGAATGAGATCTCCTCTCTAAAAACATAAATAATAAAGAAATTATAATATAGTACCCCATAGTAATTTATTTTTCATTTCTATAAAATTGTCTACCAAATAGAATAAGAATATAACTGGTGTTAGGAAAACTGGCTTTTCAGATAAATTACAAAATTAGAATCCCAACTTCATACCACATATAGTATAAATTTACATGAATTAAAGGCCTAGATGTGAAATGCAAAGCTTTAAAACTATTAAAAGTAAATGCAGCAGAAATAACTTTCTAACCACTGATTAGGAATGGATTAACAAGACCCAAAAGCAAACATTATAAAGAATATATTTTAAAATATATATAAATGTGTATTCATTCTCAAATATTTATTGATTTGACTTGATAAACTGGGTCTATAGAAATCCATAGCAAACATGATAGATAATAGTGAAAGCCTGAAAGCTTTGCCCCTAAGACCAGGAAAAAGACAAGGATTTTGCTCTCACCACATCTATCCAACATTGAACTGGAGGTTCTAGCCAGGACAATTAGGTGAGAAAGCAAATAAAAGTATCCAGATGGGAAAGCAATATGTAAAACTGTATCTATTCACAGATAACATGATCTTGTATATAGAAAATCCTAAGGAGTTCACAAAAGTATGACTAGAGTTCAGCAAGGATAATATAAAATCAATATACTAAAGTCAATTCTATTCTACACATTAGGAATGAATGAGCTGAAAATAATATTAAGAAAAGAACTCTACATACTAACAGCATCACAAAGAATACTTAGGAATAAATTTAACAAAAGAAGTATAAGGCTTTTACAGTGGAGACTGTAAAACATTACTGAAAGAAGTAAAGCCAACCTAAATGAATGGAAATAACCCAAATGCCCGTCAGCTTAAAATGGATAAACATAATATGGCATTTATATCTATCTGGTGAAATAGTATTTGGCAATAAAAAAGGAATGGCATATCTACTACATCACAGATAAACCTTGACACCATTATGATAAGTGAAAGAAACCAGACACAAGCACCACATTTCATACCATTCAATTTACATGGAATGTCCAGAATACACAAATCCATAGAGATAGAATGTAAATCACTGGCTGCCAGTGGTGGGAAGGAAATGAGTGTGACAGACTGTTTAAGCATCTGAGGATTTTTTAGAAGTGATGAAAAAGGGTGTGGTGGCTCCTGCCTGTCATCCCAGCACTTTGGGAGGCGGAGATGAGAGAATCACTTGAGGGAGGGAGTTCAAGACCAGCCTGGCCAACATAGCAAAACTCTGTCTCTATTAAAAATACAAAAATTATCCAGGTATGGTGGCACACACCTGTAACCCCAACTATTCGGGAGGCTGAGGCACAAGAATCGCTTGAACCTGGGAGGTGGAGGTTGCAGTGAGCAGAGATTGTGACACTGCACTCCAGTCTGGGTGACAGGGCAAGACTCGCTCTTGGAAAAAAAAAAGTGGTGAAACTGTTTTGAAATTAGATTGTGGTGATGGTTGGACAACTGCAAACATACTAAAAGCTACTGAATTGTATACTTTAAATGGGTAAATTTTCTGATATCTGAAATAAATGTCAATGAAACTATTATTTTATTTATTTTTTCAGATGGAGTCTCGCTCTGTCACAAGGCTGGAGTACTGTGGTGCGATCTCGGCTCACTGCAACCTCTGCACCCTGGGTTCCAGTGACTCTCCTGCCTCAGCCTCCAGAGTAGCTGGGACAACAGGCACATGCCACAACGCCAGGCTAATTTTTGTATTTTTAGTAGAGACAGGGTTTCATCATGTAGGCCAGGATGGTCTCTATCTCTTGATCTCGAGATCCACTCGCCTTGGCCTCCAAAAGTGCTGGGATTACAGGTGTGAGCCACCACAACCGGCAGAAGCTATTATTTTTAAAAATGTACTGAACACCTACATTTGCAGGGCACTGTTCCAGTTTCTGAGCATATAGCAGTGAATAAAAGGAGAAGGTCCACACAAATGTCCCAAGATACCCAAAGAATTCTGAGGTTTTATTGTGCAATTGTGTTGGTAAACTGTGCAGAATAATGATGAAAAACAGTTTCCAGAAGGTAGGAGGCTTCTGGAGCAAAAGTTCTAATTTTCAGGAAGGTAATAAGGTTATTTATAGAAATGGCAAATTGAGACTTAGTTGCCAGACTCCAGCAACATTCTAGAGTGAGTTATTGAACAGATAATTCATGAGCCCTTCACAAAGGCAGTAGAGACTAATTCATAAGTGTGGTCTTACAAAAAGCAGGGCAGGCCACCAGAACTCAATTGTTTTTCTTTCTACTTTTCTATATTTTCTAGTTTTTCCATAATGATAACATGTAATATATCTTCACTAATAAAAGAGGACTTCATATACTTTTTAGATGGCTATTGTTCCCATGTTGTTATATCAAAAGAATGTTGTAGAGAATTATAGCCTGGCTGGCTCTCCCAAGACATCCTTATATGTACAGTGGAGAATTGTTCTGGAGATGATGTCACAGTTAGAGATCACTGTCAACAGGTGGTAATGTGCTACCTCCTAACTTCCTGGTCAAAACTTCTGCTGAGGACTTAGTGCTCAGTCATAGCCATGGAAAGAATGAATTGGGAGAGAAGGTGGTCAGGTCTTAATGAGCATTTTCCCTCTCTCCCTCCCTTCCTTCTTCTGAAAGACATGGCCATGGTCTGGATAAACAGAGGTCAGAACTAAGGAACAAATAATATAGTGAGGAATTCGCAGCAAGGGTCTACCTAGGTCGTTAGCTGTGGTCCTAGCAGAATGAAGAAATGAATAGGATGTGTAGCCTGAAAACTGGAATTTACATCAAGGACCAAAATAACCTTGCCTACTCCATAAATGGAAAAAGAGGCCAAGGCTTCCAGCAATCTACCTGCTGGTTTCAGTCCAGGGACTGACATTATGATCTTAAAAGAACATATAATTATCTAATGAACTGGTAATTAATACATAGAAGACAATCTAGAAGAGGAATATTTGTGTGCATCATTTATATTCACTACTCAAAAATCATTAAATTACACAAATAACAGCATAAATGTTCACCAGTAGAATACTGAACATATGCCCTGAATGCAGGAGCCTCCTTCCGAATACTGCTTATTCTAGAGCAAAATTAACTGAGTCATTGTCCTAATGAAAAGCTGCACGTTATTCAACATTGCTTTTGTCAAATATGACCTGCAGACTCTGGCTGAGCGATGGATGAAAGGAGTTCGCAGACACAGCTGTTTCGCCTGTGAGAGTGTGGCTAGGGGACCCCACAGCTTACAGACCCTGAAGAGGGAGTCCGGTTATGCAGCTCCAATATGCTGGAGACCCTCGTATTTATTTTAGAATAAATTTAATGACACAGGCTTGGAGCAAACACAATTTGTGAGTGATAAACACTGTCGACCCCTGGAGTAGAGAGCAGTCCTACACACAAATGATCAAAGGTCAGTTTCAGGACAACATGAGTAAACAAGCGATTTAGATAAACTCCTCTACATTCCTTTGTTATCTGCTCTTTGCTATTAGTTCAAGGTAAGTGGATTAGGCTGCCTTCAGCCATAACTCTTTCCCAAAGCTTTTGCAAAACCTTCTGGCCTTCCAGGAAGGTTTGTGTCAAGCACACATAGTGCTGGAAAGCATGTCCTAATGATTGGAGAATACAGGCAATAAAAACATCCTATAATGGCATTTAGCTTCCTAAATCACCATATTTTTTTAAAATCTAAACTTTCTAAAGAAGTAAATTTGTGAACTGTTGCTTTTATAGTCCTTGTTTTAGAATAAGTACTAGCTAGAAATGTCAGGTATTATAATTTTCTCACCTTTCTTTTTGCTTTCAGTTCAATAATTTTTCCTAAGTAACCCTATATTTTTCTGTTTCTAGCCTATAAGTTCTCTTTAAATTGTTTTTAATATGTCATATTTGATTCTGTGGAATTCATGAGACACACTTGTAAATTTTAAAGTGTAATTGCCCTGTGGGTTTTTAAAAGATCTGACCAGGTCTAGAACACCTGTCCATTTCCATTCCCCCATCAGGGTCTCATTGCAGTGCTTTTTTATTTAATATAACCCTTGCATTTACCATCTGAATTAGTTTCCTAGGGCTACTATAACAAAATACAACAAACTAAGTACCTGAAAAACAACAGAA
This sequence comes from Aotus nancymaae, assembly GCF_030222135.1. Lineage (NCBI taxonomy): Eukaryota > Metazoa > Chordata > Mammalia > Primates > Aotidae > Aotus > Aotus nancymaae. The sequence goes on from NW_026988465.1 coordinate 21,422,652, forward strand.
ATGTATTATAGTCTCCTACAGTTCTGGAAGTTGAAAGCTGGAAATCAATGCATCAGCTGGGCCATGTCCCTTTGAGAGTCTGATCAAAATCCTTTGTCCCTTCCTAGCTTCTGATGGTGGCTGTCAATCATCAGCATTCTGTCAGTTGCAGCTGCATCACTCCAATCTGTCCCTCTGTTGTCACATGGAGCTCTCCTTGTGAAGCTCTGGGTCAAAATTTTCCTCTTATAAGGGCACAAGTTGCACTGGATAAATGGCCCTCTAATAGCCTCTTCTTGATATCATTTGCAAAAACCTTATTTTTACATAAGGTCACATGCACAAGTATGGGGGGTTAGGATTGAATGCATCTTTTAGGGGGATACCATGCAACCCATAATGCCACTGTTTCTACTTGTCAAAAGAAAAGCTTCCTGAAATTTGCCTGTCCTGTCCCATTAGTGACTGCAGGGAGTACCTAGACCAGAGAGCATTTGCTAAGTTTAAGGTGAAAAACACCATCTACCTTATAGTGAGAAGAAATAACAACTCATGCCTTCAGACACTAGGGGTTTTCTTTCATCTCTGCCCAAAGGAAATCAGCCAATGTTGAAATCAATGACAGAAAACTCAGAATACATGAAACACCCATCCCAGCATAAGGTACTGTGCAGCCAGAAGTGATGGGTGTGGGAAGGTAAGGCTTTCTCATGGCTGCTACTGTTTTGTTTTGTTTTAATAAAAAGACAAAATAACTATGAAACAAACCTTGTGACTAAAACGTTGCTGTCCCTGTGACTGCTGCTTTATATTTGAGATAAAATTTTTAATCAAGGAGATTAGTATGAGTTTTAAAATTATATGTCACAGAACCATGGAGAGGTACACCCCAGGGGAAACGTTCTTTTATTGGCTGCACCTATCTGCCTAGGCTCTAGCACACTGCCTGAATGGAGGCTGAGTGAGTGAAATAAATCCTTCTTTAAATAGTGTGAAAAGGCCAGATGTGGTGGCTCATGCCTGTAATCCCAGCACTTTGGGAGGCTGAGGTGGGAGGTTCACCTGAGGTCAAGAGCAGCCTGGCCAATATGCCAAAACCCCATCTCTACTAAAAATACAAAAATTAGCTGGGCATGGTGGTGCATGCCTGTAATCCCAGCTGCTCAGGAGGCTGAGGTAGAACTGCTTGAACCTTGGAGGTGGAGGTTGCCGTGAGAAGAGACTGCACCACTGCACTCCACCCTGAGCAACAGAGCAAGACTTTGTCTTGGCAAGAAAAAAAAATAGTGTGACAAAAATTTACATTAAAAAAATTGCTGGGCGTGGTGGTCACCCCTGTAACCCCAGCACTTTGGGAGGCTGAGGCGGGCAGATCACTTAAGGTCAGGAGCTCCAGACCAGTCTGGCCAATGTGGCGAAATCCTTTTTCTATTAAAAATACAAAAATCAGGGCCGGGCACGGTGGCTCAAGCCTGTAATCCCAGCACTTTGGGAGGCCAAGGCGGGTGGATCACGAGGTCAAGAGATCGAGACCATCCTGGTCAACATGGTGAAACCCCGTCTCTACTAATACAAAAAATTAGCTGGGCATGGTGGTGCGTGCCTGTAATCCCAGCTACTCAGGAGGCTGAGGCAGGAGAATTGCCTGAACCCAGGAGGCGGAGGTTGCGGTGAGCCGAGATCGTGCCATTGCACTCCAGCCTGGGTAGCAAGAGCGAAACTCTGTCTCAAAAAAAAAAAAAAAAAACACAAAAATCAGCTCAGTGTGGTGGCACACGCCTATAATCCCAGCTACTTGGGAGGCTGAGGCAGGAGAATTGCTTGAACTCGGGAGACGGAGGTTGCAGAGAGCCAAGATCGCACCATTGCACTCCAGCCTGGGTGACAAAGCAAGACTCTGTCTCAAAAAAAGAGAAAAGAAAAGAAATTACAATAAAAAATTAGTCATTATACACTGTACATTCCTAGAAAAAAATTATAAACAAATCATGCCAACAAATGGCTGCTTTTCTTCTTTTGGGTTCTGATTCCATTTATTCAATTTGTATCTATATTCTTTAGCACAGCTATCTTCTTAGAGTCATATAATTCCTACTTTCATTCACTATTTTATCACAAAAATTCTCTTTCTTGTTACATTTTTCATGATTTGTTTGCAACATTCCATTAGTGTGATTATTACAATTTACTTCATCATTTCTTTGTTTCCAACTTGGGCTGTTTATAAACAATGCTAGAGTGAAATGCTGCAGGTTCAGAAAAGGGCAAGTTGCAGCTTTTGTATCTGAAGGGAATGGAAACAGCCCGAAGGGGGCCTCTCTCAGAGATCCGAATGGATCGCCTGCATAGCATCGTCCTACAGGCTGTTAAGAACAAGCTGTATTTATAGGTTGTCCCATTTGTGGTTTACTGAGTGAGGAAACTAAGTTGGCAAAGCCCTGCTTTTTAGAGCCAGTGAACTCACACAAGACACAGCTATAATACATTCCTAGTTCAGTTTAGCCGGTGGGCAGCCAGGGAAATTCGCTTCTCTTACGATTCTTTCGTTGCTGTATCAGCCACTATTTTGACAAAACCTGTCTTTGCTAAGGCAGTCTTCAACTTCAGTGGTGAATGCAGGCCATGGGTCTACCTCCTGAGCACCTCTCCGGGAGTCACAGAAACAGTGCTAGAAAGGAACGGGGGAGTTTCTCACTCATTGGGAGGGTCGACTTGGTAAAACAGATAAAAGAACAATTCAAAGGACCAATAGATGGCATGTAGTGAAGGAGTGTATGTCGGGAGAAAGAAATGCTAAGAAACAAATATGCGCCAATTGCTACGGTAAATATTTTACCATCTTTTCCACAGTTTTAGGTTAATGCACTGTCTTATAGCCCTAGTGTTACAACATAACACCACCGTTTTCTGCTCCTGGAAACACTGTCTCTACATTAGGAGAAACAGTTTTAGAAAGTGAAACCTTGAGTGTACACCACAGGGCTTTAAATAGTCCCCCTAATTATGGAAACAACTTAGCTTTCAAATGGCTCAGCACTTTTATTTCTCCCTAAATTCAATTCTTATCTAATGGGGTCACCACTGCTATCTAGGTGGGTGCTTTGCCTTGTGCTATGGTAACTAAATGATCACCTTTAGAAAACATGACCCAGGGAAGACCAGAGAAGGCGCAGACACCCCTGTCCACAACTGTGCAGCCCGCCCAGCCAGGGCTCCACCCTCTCCAGGTCCAGAGGCTGGATGCTTTGTGTGTCAGTGAAAGTACATCTGCTGTGTGCCAAATTGTGAAGACAGCTGGTGATTACTAACGTGAGATGGGCCAATCTTTCAATTCTATTTATCAGCAGACCTATGATTGGCTAGTAAAAAAGTTTTCCTTTAGCACTTAACTTTCAGGCATTAAGTAAATAATTGTTCACTTTTTCCCTATGAAGGAAGAGGAGCAAAATGGAAAGAAGGTAGAATGTTGTCAATTAACAATCCATCCTATTGATAACCAGGCAATAAGTGGTTTATAATATTCATCATTGCCATTATAAAAATAATAGTCATTCATAATAGTCCTTTGTATCACAAGGCAATTTTACATGTATCATATTAGTTGAGTATCCCAATACCACTCTGAGAGAGGTAAGGCAAATATTGCTATCTCCAACAGGTATATAGAATATTCTAGTTGAACTGGTTGAAGCTCTGTGGCTCACTAATCAGAAGTGTCCAGTTTTTCCAAAACATTCTTCAAAGTAAAGAATAAAAAAGATGAAAATGAGCCTGGTCTCTCTTACTTTCAGCACTTTCTCTCTCCAGAGCAGTTGATAAATCATTCACGAGGCACACTCCTCCACTTCTTCCTGCCTGGGCCTGGGGAGTGCTAGGGAAAATAAAGCAGACCCAAAAGTAACCTGCAGAGGAGACTGTGACTAGCTGCTCCTGCACCTACAAAGCACTCTCAAGCTGCAAAATCCTCATCAACAAAAAGGAGATAAAGCGAAGAAAATAAGACAGCACACGTAGCTAGATGCCAACTCAACGAAGTAAAACTCCGGCAGTTTCTCAGTACTATTAGTCTATGCTCTGACTTTCTCCACTGAAAGCAGATAAAACTGTGCCAATCAACACAGGATTACTCAGAAATTTACTGGCAACAGAGATAATGATTTACAATTGCAGGATAAAATGACTCCCTATTAGGAGATCAAGCAGAATTAAGGGAAACATAATCCAGCATTGGTTTTTAAACACAGGAAGGGCATTCTTGAAGAATGGGGAGGAAGCAAATTCTGTGGGGCTGTAAAGGGAGGGCCAGGGACCAGGTGGGAGAAAATGCAGGCAGGGAAGACGTTCCAAACCCTCCTTTTTTAACTTCCTAAGAATCAGATTATTGGGGAGCTGCCAGAAAAATAATACAAGATGTTTCTTCATGCTCAAACCCATCAAGCTAATAAAAGAAACATCAGCATTGCGATAACACAGCAAGGGTGGTGAAGGGTTAGCAAAGTTCTCAGAAGCAGCAGCATCTCTGTATATGCAGACAAATATACAGGGAGAAGGTGCGGTTATGAGGGAGCTCCTATTCCCAGACATGACCAAAAGCATTCCCAACATGCAAGAGGACTTATGGCATGACAAAGAAACTTTTTTAAACATAATCATAAAACTGTACAGGGAAAGATAATGAAAGATATGAATAAGGGAATGTGAAACCTCATTCAACTTGGGAGGATGATAAATGCTAAAGATAACAATATGTAGGTTAACAGAGAAACAAAGAATGAATTAAGGGCCAGGCTGAGTGGCTCATACCTGTATTCCCAACACTTTGAGAGGCCAAGGCAGGAGGATCACTTGAGGCCAGGAGTTTGAGACCAGCCTGCTCAACATAGTGACTACATATCATAGTCTACATTCTTTACATTCAAAAACAAAAAATTTAGAAGAACGAATTTAAACTCAACAGAATGCTTTAAAATACTTAATGAAATTTATCTGAAAACACAAATAGGCAAAAATATGAATGGATATTTGGGAAATGAGAAGAAAATATAATGATAGATTTAATACTTATTAGAACAAAAAAATCTTCTAAAATGTAAAACCCCAAAAGACTTTTTATTCGGGCTTACTCTATAACAAACTATGAGTAACAGAACTACAGGATGAGAATTACTACTTAACAAATGCTCTCAGGACAACTGTGTATTACCACTAGAAAGAAAATTTACTTGGATGTTCAAAAGACAAACAAAATAATTAATATGAATAGTAAAGAAAAAAGAAGGAGAAGAAAGGAAATACAATATTAGTTTCAAACACAGGAACAAAATTATTTTAGATATTATCAAAGGCAAGACAAATACAAAAAACAGTCAATTTCCACAGAATAAAAAGTAGCATTCTCCAGTCAGGTGTGGTGCCTCATGCCTGGAATCCCAACACTTTGGGAGGCTGAGGCAGGCAGATCACGAGGTCAGATCAAGACCAGCCTGGCCAACATGGTGAAACCCCATCTCTACTAAAAACACAAAAATTAGCTGGGCATGATGGCACGTGCCTGTAGTCCTAGCTACTTGGGAAGCTGAGGCAAGAGAATTGCTTGAACCTGGGAGGTGGAGGCTGCAGTGAGCTGAGATTGCACTATTGTAGTCCAGCCTGGGCGACAGAATGAGACTCTATCTCAAAAAAAAAAAAAAAAATAGCATTCTCCAAAAAGCATTTATTTAACACTTGCCATGAATGAATGAAAGTACTAAATGTTAGGAATATAAAGATGAATGAGGCAGGTTTGAGCCTGGCAGACTAACACATGGAGGGAGCCTCCTTCCAACAAACACATGGCCAGGCAGAATTAAATGCAAGCACCCCTTGAAACACACACTCCCTGAATCAAGTGAGTTCTACAACATGCCTTATTCAATCTACTGTAGCCTCTTTTCTGTCATGTATTCTATGTACTAGAGGAAAGTTTGACCCCTAAAGGGTGACAAAAGATATACAACTACCACAATATTGCCAGACCTATCAAAACCAAAGAAAGAGCATCACAATGAATATTTAAATGTTAGTTTTAGTGTGGCTCAAAGTGTACATTTTCATGCAAAACAGTCAAGAAGCAGACAGTAAATGTCAACTGATGTAATAGGCAGAATTCCAAGATGGCCCCATGGTGCCGATACCATGTTATTAGTCCCATGATTACATAATAGTAGATGGCAAAAGGGATTCTGCAGATATAATTAAGGTTACTAAACAGTTGGCTTAAAGATAGGGAGATTGTCCAAACAGTCCTAACCAGTCATATGAGCTGTAAACCAAAAGCTATTAATACAGGTCTCAATTAATTTAAAAGTTTATTTTGCCAAGGTTAAGGACAAGCCCAGAAGAAAAAAAACAAGAAATCACAGAAGTATTCTGTGGTCTGTACCTTTCTTCAAAGATGATTTTGAGAGCTTCAATATTTAAAGGGGAAAAGCTGGCTAGAGTGGAAAGGGGGAGGGTATGGTAATCCACATGCTGCAAGGGAAAGGGAGCAGCCAGGGGAACAGTCAATCATGTATTTCCCTCAAGCTCTGCAAATCAGCACTTTACATAAGATAAGGTGAGCTTAGAGCAGCCACCTATGGAGATATTTATATCTGTAGCTATCTGCTTAGGAATGGAAGGAAAGGCAGTTTCTTGCAGGCCTCAGCTTTCAGCTTAATTTTTTTTCCTTTACCATAGTGAATTTCTGTCCTGAGTTTTTATTTTCCTTTCACAGAACCCCTTAAAAACAGAGTGTTTTCTCCAGCTGACAATAGATGGAGAAGTCAGAGAGAAGATACCCAATATGAGAGAATCTTCCATTGCTGGCTTTGAAGGTGGAGAGGGCCACGTGGAAAGAACCCAAAAGCAGCTTATGGGAGCTGAGAGCAACCCCCAGTGGATATTCAGCAAGAAATGGGGACATCAGCACTACAACCCCAAGGAGCTGAACTCTGCCAACAGCCAAAATGAGCTTGGACACAGATTCCTTCCCAGAACCTCCAGAGGAGACTGCATTCAACTGACAACTTGATATGGCTCCAGTGAGAACCAAATAAATGCTAATAAATGGGTGTTTTAAGCCACTAAGTTTATGGCAACTTGTTCCACAGCAATAGCAAATTAATGCAACAGGCAAGTGGGTAGACATTTTCTGACGTTATGCAATATTATGAAAGACTCACAGACACCGCTGCAGCCTAGAAAGACTAGTGAATCATGTAAATAAGGGCTAAAAGAAACTAGAGGCATGTCAATGAGAGACTGAAAATAAATGGAAGAAAGATTGCCAAGATATGCCTCTTTGTGGGGACTTTAACAACGACACTGCAGAGTATTAATTTACAGTTTCCATTTCCAGGATAAAATGGAACATATATACATGCAACCACAAAACATTTTGAATACATATTTAAGCCCAAAAGAAAAGGAATCTCTAGATATCAGAGATCCAAGAAAAACCAAGGCCAAAGCAGCTATCAAGAGATGACAATGCCGGTTTCCACGGGATTTCAGGATCTGAGCATAGGCGCTAGCAGCAAGCACTGGGCTTTCAGTGGCCGCTTTGGAACAGGATATACAAGGGGTCTTCAGAAAGTTCATGGCAAATGCATATTATAAAAACTATGAACATATTTTAATTTTTTTGTACCAAAATAAACTTGTATTAGCTTGTCATAACTTGTCTGAACCACAGCTAGTTTGAGGCACTAAGAAGAATAAGACATCCGTGTGAGCCGGGCGCGGTGGCTCACGCCTGTAATCCCAGCACTTTGGGAGGCTGAGGCGGGTGGATCACGAGGTCAAGAGATCGAGACCATCCTGGTCAACATGGTGAAACCCCGTCTCTACTAAAAATACAAAAAATTAGCTGGGCATGGTGGCGTGCCTGTGGTCACAGCTACTCAGGAGGCTGAGGTAGGAAGAATTGCTTGAACCCAGGAGGCAGAGGTTGCGGTGAGCCGAGATCGTGCCATTGCACTCCAGCCTGGGTAACAAGAGAGAAACTCCATCTCAAAAAAAAGAGTTATTATAAGAAAAGCTTAACAGAAAGAATAAAAGAAGCATTGGTAAGGAAGAAACTGGCTAACATGTTGGTAAATAATGATATTATTCAAACTAAAATGCCAAATAATAATAAAGTGAAAGATGACAGAGAGGGAAACTGAAGTTAAAGTATAGAAAGTCAAATACTTTTAGAGAACAGAAAAATTTATTAAGTTTAGATTCTGGTGGGGAAAAAAGCTGCAGTTTTATTGATACATAATAGTTTCATATATTTTCAGGGTATTTTGGTACATGCATACAATGTGTAATGTTATTAACTTTAGACATTTTAAAGCAAATATGCATGCTAAAAATAAAACATAGTCCCTTCTCTGTAGAAGCTTATACTATACAGGAATAGGGTAAGTGATGTTATAAAGCATGCCCAGTGAGCAAGAATGCCATCAGGGAAAGAGAGGTGAGATGAGGCATTAGGGAAGCCTTCAAAAACGTGATGTTGAAGCTCTGGCCTGAGAAATTAGCAGTTTGTTGAAAAAAGAATGCAATCTAGGCTGTGGGGACTGGCTGCACATAAAAGGCATGGACTCTTGGAAGAGGTGGCATATTTTGAGTGGTTCCATGTGGTTGTAATGTGGAACAGGTACGGGTTATGATGAGATAAGAGGATGAAAATGTAGACCAAGAAGAAATGTTACAGAACTATACTGGAGACATTAAGAGATCTGCACTTCATTTAGTAGGTGGTGGGGCATACTGATATATTTTTAAAATTTTTTTATCATGGTAAAATATATATATATAACATAAAATTTACCATTTTAACTTTTTCCTTTTTTTTGAGACAGAGTCTTCTTCTGTTGCCCAGGCTGGAGTGCAGTGGCACAATCATGATTCACTGCAGCCTCAACCTCCTGGGCTCAAGTGATCCTCCCACCTCAGCCTCCTGAATACCTGAGATGACAGGCATGCAGCACCAAGCCTGGCTAATTTTGTGTTTTTGTAGAGACAGGTTTCACCGTGTTGCCCAGGCTGATCTCAACCTTCTGGGCTCAAGTCATCTGCCCACCTCAGCCTCCCAAACTGCTGGAATTACAGGCATGACTGTGCCCGGCCCATTTTAATCATTTTTAAATATACAATTCAGTAGCAGCCATCATCAGTATCTATCTCCACAACTTTTTCATCATCTCAAACTGAAACTCTATACCCATTAAACAATAACACCCCATTGCCACCTACTCCCAGTTCCTGATAAGCCCTATTCTTCTTCTTGTTTCTACAGATTTCACTATACTAAATATTTCACATAAATAGGATCATACAATGTTGTCTGTGTCCAACTTATTTCATTTAGCATAATGTCTCCAAGGTTCATCAATGCTGGAGCATGTGTCAAAATTTCCCTCCCTTTTAAGGCTGAGTAACATCCCACTGTGTGTATTTAACACATTTCGTTTATCCACACATCCATCGATGGGCATAACATTTAAGATATATAACCAGGGGAGTCATGTGTTCATGTAACTGCTTTAGAAAGGCACCCCTAGAAGATTAAAGGATACCACCTGCGAACCAAAAGATGAACCTGTTTCCAGAAAGTGAAAATGGCCAAACAGGTGGAAGAAGTCTAGTAAAAGAAGGTCAGAAATTTCTCTAGGTTTGGGAAAAGCAGTTTTAGTATAGCGGTGGATAGGAAACACTGAAGACTAGTTAACCCAGTTAGCATGCTTAGAAACATCTTCCCATACTACAATAAATTTTGAACATTTGGCACCTATGTTTAAGACAAAGAGGTTGAAGACAGCAAATTAACAAATTACATTAGCCTCTTCATAAATACAAAATATACTGAGAGAGATGGTAAAAACAGTTTTCTCGAAAATGAGACATCTTAGGCCTGGTATGACGGCTCATGCCTGTAATTCCAGCACTTTGGAAGGCGGAGATGAGCAGATCACTTGAGGCCAGGAGTTTGAAACCAGCTGGGGCAACATGGGACCTTGGGGACCTTGTCTCTACAAAAATATAAAAATTAGTGGGGCTTGGTCATATGTGCCTGTAGTCTCAGTGACCAGGAGGCTGAGATGAGAGGATCACTTAAGCCTGGGAGGCACAAGCTGCAGTGAGTCAAGATGGCACCACTGTACTTCAACCTGGGTGACAGAGCAAGATTCTGTCTCAAACAAAAGGAAGAAAGGAAGGGAGGGAGGGAGGGAGGGAGGAAGGAAGGAAAAGAAAGAAAGGAGAGAGAGGTAGGGAAAGAAAGAAGAGAGAAAGAAATACATTTTAAGGGGTTATTTTGAAAAAATTTTGAAGGCAACTCTGTCATATTGATTACAAGACAGTGAAGCTACACATCATATACTTCATCTTAATGATGAAAATAGAAGATGGTAAGGTATGCTGACATAATCACAATCCTAGAATAACAGAATGTGATCCTGGGAAGGGACAGCTCATACTTCCCCACCATCACATGAAAAAGCATCCTATCAACTGTAATGCTTAAAATGTATGGGTGTTATGGGTGGCGATGCTGAAGTTAATTTCTCCTCCATGCTTATCACTCTGATACTTAACACATGGAATGGCCCCAACTTTGAAAATTCATTTTTAGGCCCAAATTATCCTCTTATTTAAGCTACTTTACTTAAATTAAATAGATGCTTACTACAATCCTTTGTTTTTTTTTGAGACAGAGTTTCGCTCTATGGCCCAGGCTGGAGTGCAGTGGGGATCTGGGCCCACCGCAACCTCCACCTCCCGAGTTCAAGCGATTCTCCTCCCTCTGCTGGGACTACAGACACCCGCTACCACACCCGGCTAATTTCTGTATTTTTAGTAGAGATGGGGTTTCACCATGTTGGCCAGGCTGGTCTCGAACTACTGACCTCAGGTGATCCACCTGTCTCGGTCTCCCGAAGTGCTGGGATTATAGGCATGAGCCACGGTGCCCAGCCTCCTTAGCTTTTCGGAACTTAAGGAAAAGAATGACCGGCAAGTTGGCAGGCAGTATAATTCTACAATGTTATTTAGAAGGAAAAATAACCAAAACTTGAACAGTATCATCTTTACCTACTGTGTCATTTCTTTAAGAAGCCTGACTTTAAAATGTAAACACCTACTGTTAAAAAACTGCAAAATAATGCAAAATCAGATGCTATTCTGGCTCAGCCATTTTTGTTGCTTAATACAAATAAATGAGAAAGTATTTTCTCATTATTGAATTCACATGAATAGTGTCTAAAGGTAAGATTTTTAAAGACAAATAGAAAAATAACCCACACTATTCAGGTAATGGGTGCACTTAAAGGTCAGACTTTGACACTACATAATATATCCACATAACAAAACTGCACTTGTACCCTCTAAATCTATAAAACAATTAGAAAACAAATAGAAAAATAACCTACCAATTATTCCAGGCCTACTAAAGCAAACCTCCTTCGGTGGGGTATTAAATTACCAGAATATTAAACTGACATGATTTTATGATTTTTATTATTATATTTATTATTGTTGCTGTGACAAAGAATCTGTCAAAAAAAGTATACATTTTATAATGATTTGATATCACAAATCAGAACAAGCTTTGGACATGTCAAACTAAATCTATTTTTAGTACCAAATTATTTTTAAGGTATGAAAAATATTTCCTGAGAAAGAAAATACCTCAAAAATAACAACTTTTATTGAAGCGTTACTATTAAAACATGCCAATGAGCAAAGATCTCTTAAACATATTATTGTATTTAATTTTGTTAAGTAGATTCCATTATTATCTCTGTTTTACTGGTGAGGAAACTGAGGCTTAAAGGGTTTAAAGAATTTGCCAAATGTGATGCAGCCCACCAAGCGGCAGAGTCACGCCCAACCCACACCCTCTCAGCTGGCAGTCTGTAGCACTCTGCTCTAGAAACAGGCATGCCTGGCTCTACATATAGCAGGCCCTGAATAACACAGTTTCATTCAACGTTGGTGACAAAAAAATTCCTGTCCAGGGCCACTGTCTATGTGGAGTCTGCTCATTCTCCCCACATCTGCGTGGGTTTTCTCTGGGCTTCGGTTTCCTCCACATCCCAAAGCTGTGCGTATGTCTACACGGTCCCCATCTGAGTGAGTGGGTGTGTCTGTGAAAGTACACACTGTGATGGGTTGGCTTCCTGGACAGGGGACAGGGTGGGTTTCCACCCTGAGCTATCCAGAGAGACTCTGGCTACCCATGACCTTGAACTGTAATAATTGGGTAAATAATCATCTTGCTTTTATTTATCCTTCTTAACTGTATGTATAGCTCCATTTATTTCTATGTTTAATATAAGTGTTTCGGTCTTTACTTAGAAGTTCGGTGATTTTTTTGTGACCAGAAATATGCTGTAGGAACTTAACTTCTGTTTATATCAACTAGCCTATGGTAAAACTGGTTGTGTTTAAAGGTTCATAGTTCCCAAGAACCTATCAACAACGTTAAGTGAGGACTTAACTATATTTATTTAAAGAGAATGCTTCCTATCTGTTGGCTGAGGGGAGAAAAGTCAAGAAAATTTAACAGTAAATCTATTCTATTAATACATTACCAAAGCTCTCTTTTGACTATTTTTAATTCATAAAGATTTTGGCTGAATTATTTTCATTATTCTGGAACAAAAATTAAGTTCTTGCCTTGGTATTTTACATTACCTGTAGTACATTACCTGTAGTTCTAAAGAGTCCTTATGTAGTATGTTTACATTTCCCTTTTTCAAATTACAGAGTAATTCAGCTTTCTCTGTGACTCCTATGTCTATAACTGAATTGATATCTCCAGTTTTCTTCATATGAATTAAAAATACTATTTTAAAAAGCACAAAAAAAAAGTTTACATTTGGCATAACTTTAGTAGTCTCCATGATTGTGGTCTTCTTATAATAAACAAATTGAAGCATTTGGAAAGTGAGCATGTATTTCAGGAACAAAGAAATGAATACTAACATTTACTTCCAAAATTCTTGTGTGTAGGGGGGCCCTTGTCTACAATTTATTTTTTCTGTTATTATCAAAAACATCCTTCAACTTTTCTATTCAAGCACTGGAAAAAATACTAACATTTAACCCACAAACAAAAATGTTTCAGATTAACAATCGGCAATAAAAGTGTACATGAGTATGTATATCGTATTTTTCCTCCTTGTATATTATTAAGATAAATGACCTTAAGATGATAACTCTCAAAATTTCAGGTTTATCCTCCTGATCGATTTGTGACATTCGTTGGAGAAAATTCAAAAGGAATAAGAAAAAGGTTTTAAGCTTCAGGTTATGGTAAGGAACAGAGACAAAACGCATTTAGCAAGTAATAGGAAAGATCACATAAATAGTTCTGAATGAAGTTTAAAGAAAACGACTCCTCAGCTCTAAAAAATGCGGTTCATGAGGTTGGGAAAAGACACTCAAATTTCCCCGACCCCACCCTACTAGTAAACAATCCATGCAGCAATCAAAAAATGCCCTTTCCTGAATGAATGCCCAGAAGAATCTTAAGAAACTTACCTTCTGAACTCAGGGTGTCTCGATTCTATTTTTATTGGGCGTAACCTGCCTACTGGCTGCCCTCCTTTCCTGTTTCTCGGCCAGCCAGGCTAGAAAGTAGATACTGTACCTGGGGTCACTGCGGGCGACACCGAAGCTCGCCCCATTTGGTGCTGCTGGCCCTGAGCATCACTCGCCGTCCCACTTGTTCCTCCTCGTCGTCACCGCAGGTCTTACACACACACACACGTTCACACTCTCGCGGGCGCATCTGCTGTTACAGGTACAGCTCCACCTCAGCAAAACCCTCGCTTTCTCTTCCCCGGGACTTGGCCCCAGAGGAGCGACTCTAGACCAAGCCCAAGACAGGATGAAGCTACTGCTGCGCTCTCACCTCCGGCAGTAACAGCGATCGCCGCCGCGGCTCTACGCAGGCCAGCCAGGTCCGCTGGGGGCAGCACAGGTGGAGCCAGGTTGCGCCCCGCCCACCGTCCGCGGCAGCTTCTGCAGGCTCGTGGAAAGCGCGCGCCAGTGATTCAGCGCCTTTCCGTCGTCGCGGTTACCACGGCGACGCGCGCGCACGCGCACACACGCCCCCAGGGATAGGGGGCGCGGCAGCCGCCCATGCCCAGCTCCCCGCGTGCGCTCTAAGGACCCGCACCGGGGCGACACACTCCCACCCCGCAGGGGACCAAGCAAAAGGCTTTCGGGAATCTGAGGGGCCTTCTTAGCCTACACCTCCTTTCCTTCGCCAAACCTTTCCCTGTCACCGTGGCCCCAAAGGGTCTGGGGTGAACACTGCCTCCAAATAAACACTCGAGCCAGCGTGGCTCAGGAGAGTCATGGGCGCACTGCCTGGGTCAAAGACCCTTCGTGAATGTGTCCCTGAAGAAATGTCACCCCAGCTACGTAAGTCCGCCTCTTCCAGTGGGAGTCTCTTTGGGCCCTACTCTGTAATTACCTTTCTATTTTGAGCACGTGCTTTCTGACTGAGAAGGGGAACCTGTGCTGGGAGGGGCCCACATCACCTCCAAGCCTTGCAGGCTAACTGGGTGTCCGTATAGTTTGACACTGGCATCTTGAGGAAGGTGACAATCTAAACCACAGAAAACTTGTGTGGAAGACTGCATTTTTACTGTTTTAATAAAGATGCAAAAGCATCTAGAGATAATAACATGAGCAGAAAAGGAAGCCAGTGCATTCTTTGCACATCTCATTACTGTGAAGTGTAGTGCAGTGCTTAGGACTGAGTCACACACACACTTGATAGATAAGCTCCTTCTGGACTACTACCATTTACCAAAGTGTCTTAGACAAGTTACATAATCTTGATAAACCTGCTTCCACAATTATAAAATGAAGATAATAGCATTCACATAGGATGATTCTGGGAATTAAATAAGATAACCCACATTTAAAGAGTAAAAACCTGTCCAGGACTGAAAGAGTGAAAATCAGCTTGGACTTAGAAAAGGTAGTGCTGTCAATCAGGCTGAGAGGACAAACACAAAGTCAGAAGCAGAAGCAAAATTAACAGGCAGTATCGTTTCTTCTGGAATCATGCAGCAGCTACAAAATGACACAACTCCCTATTTGAATGACTACTGCTTTCTGCCTTTGCTTTACTATTCCCATCCATAACTGGGGATACCCAGTTGCTAAACTCCCTTCACTTCCCGCCAGCACCCAATCCCTCATTAATCTCAGTTTCTCTCAATCTGCCTCAGAAACAGCAACCAACTGGATCCCCAGCCCTGATTCCAAGACTCTCCCTGGAATCCTTTAATAGGTACCCAAACCTTTCAAAAGACACTTCCTCCTTTCTCTGCTCACATGGCGTTCCACAGGTACTCTCTCAATGCATCCAGTCAATGAATCTGATTTTGTCCCCAGTGATCCTTGGCTGATTAGCCTTTCAAGAAATATACTTTTAGCACATACACACATGGGCTTTGCTCAGAATATTTAAGTATACCATCTTTTAAAGTCAGAGACACTATAATGATCTATTTTCATTTTTAACGAATGTATCAGTTTGGTATTGTATGAAAGCGTTAGTCTCCATCTCCAGGACATAGATGTGAGGCCACTCACTACATTTCACTTGTTTTAAGCATTAAGTGGACATCCATTGAGCTCTTGCTATATGCCAGACACTGCAACAGGTAGTAAGGATAAAATGATGTATCTTAGTATAATTTTTTTACTTTGTGTGCTCTTGTTTATGGTTTTGGTTGGGACATTTGTACAATAAAAGACAAGAAACTTATTTTGAAGGTGGGAAAAACCGAGGTTTAGCAAGGTTAAAGTACATTCCACACCAGTGGTAAAAATGATGCTTAGCGTGATGACAGTGTTGCCTCATTGAAACACAAGATTCTAGGCTGGGTGCAGTGGCTTACGCCTATAATCCCAGCACTTTGTGGGCCGAGGCAGGAGGATTTTGTGAGTCCAGGAGTTCGAGACCAGCCTCGGTAACATAGCAAGATCCTCTCTCCACAAAAAAATAAAAACTAGCTGAGTGTGTGGTGCACACCTGTAATCCCAGCTACCCAAGAGGCGGAGGTGAGAGGATCACTTGTGCCCAGGAGGTTGAGATTGAAAAAAAAAGGAAAATTCTAAGTTGGAATTTCACTAAGCAGGAAGGTAAGGTAAGCAAAGCTACTATACTGGAAAAAGTTTGAAAAGTTCCAAGTAAAAAACTCAAGATACAGCAGATTAGTACGTTAATGCATTGAGAACTATTGCTCATGCAAGCAGACTAAAAGTGGTTTCTACATGCTTCACTTATAGCTTGTTTTTTAGATTTTGTCATAAGCAGTATACAAGAGGGTATTTCATGTAGATGCTGTGAGTTATATAAAAGAAATAATACTTTCACAGCTTCAGAACAATTTGACAATCCTTTATTTAATTAATTTTTGAGATGGTGTTCCGCTCTTCCCGTACAGGCTAGAGTGCAATGGCAGGATCTCGGCTCACTGCAACCTCCACCTCCCAGGTTCAGGCAATTCTCCTGCCTCAGCCTCTTCAGCAGCTGGGATTCCAGGTGCCTGCAATCACTCCCGGCTAAAATTTGTATTTTCAGTAGAGACGGGATTTCACCATGTTGGGTAGGCTAGTCTCTAACTCCCAACCTCAGGTGATCCACCTGCCTTGGCCTCCCAAAGTGCTAGGACTACAGGTATGACCCACTACACCCGGCTGATAATCTTTTGTATAATCTAACATACTATATTGTATTTGTTAAAGAATTTAAACTTTTGGCTGGGCACAGTGGCTCATGTCTGTAATCCCAGCACTTTGGGAGGCCGAGGCGGGTGGATCACGAGGTCAGGAGTTCGAGCAGCCTGACCAACATGGTGAAACCCCGTCTCTACTAAAAACACAAAAATTAGCTGGGCATGGTGGCTGGGAGTGATGGCAGCACATGCCTGTAATCCCAGTTACTCGGGAGGCTGAGGCAGAAGAATCGCTTGAACCCAAGAGGCGGAGGTTGTGGTGAGCTGAGAGTGTGCCATTGCACTCCAGCCTGAGCGACAGAGTGAGACTCCGTCTCAAAAAAAAAAAAAAAAAAAAAAAGAATTTAGACTTTCACCCATCTATTTTTTGCAATGTGATTTGAATTTAACTCTTCCAAATGAAAGCAATTTATGCCAGAACAATCCGTTTCCCACAGAAATGAACTATTGTATTACCTCTATGATGTATGCTACTCAACTATGAACATCTGTTCTCATTTTTTATTTTTAATGATTAATGTTTAACTCTTTCTCGTCACTACAAAGGGAACATTACATACAAATGTCTTTTTTTAGGTGTTTAAATTTCGGCACTCCTGATATAAATAAGGTTCTGTTACGTCTATTTATTCTCCCTTGCTTTCTTTTTTTCATACACGGGAAGCAGATATATTCTTGGTAATTCTTGGTGGAATGAGAAGAAAATGTAAATCTGTTTTCTTCCACACAAAGAGGAAGAAGCAGCTACAAAGAGGAAGAACCAGAAGCAATTAGCAGGTAAAAAATTTAATCTCATCATGGACACAAAAACATACTAAACCAAACTATAAACAAATACAATTATTTATTTAAATTTCTCTTGTGGGGAAAATATTTTTCTTTAAAGCACACTTAAAAGTAATTTGCATTTAGTTCCTGTAAAACATTTCCATTTTCCAATTAGCCACACTAAAAGGCTATATATCTTCATGCATTTATTTTTCTGTTAGAAAAATGTTCCATGGTGCTATCCAACTGATTTTAACCATCATCAAGCCTAACTTTGCCTCCGTTGGCAACATGACTAGAAACATTAATCACAAAGTACTAAGGAATTTTAAGCCATAGGTTTCAATTATAGCTTGCCAATTATGTAGTTAGCTAACAAAAATCACGTCTGATATGGAATAGCAGTCATCTACTTAACTGCAGATAATCATACTTTTTCATTTAAGATTATCTGAACTTATGAAATAAAGGATCCAGTCCCAAGAACTCAATAATATCTTATGTTTTCTTTTGAAGACATATTTTAAATATTAACGAATTCAGTGCCTGGATGGAAAAATATCAACATTAGCCCAGAGACAATGTGGTCCCTGTTTGGAATCTAGCTGGCAGCTACAAGCACTGTTAAAAACTTTGACAGGCTCTATGCTCTTTATTAAATGGACTCACATCCTGAACACAGGAATGCATTCATTTAAATAAACATTAATCTTTAATGTTGAATTCTGAAAACAAACACAAATCATAGTTGGTTTTTCTGTGACAATGATCTAGTACTTATTTCCTCCACATTAAACGTACCTTTCCAGAAGGTGGAATTATATCTGCAAAAATCACATTTGAAAACCATTTTACAATATTATATCTAAGTTGCACAGAAGACCCCAGTGATCACTAGGAAATCTACCACAGTCCAGTTTTTCCAATCCAAGAAGGTCCAAACTTCGGGGAATAATGTGTCCCTCTTCTGCTGCTGCTCTGAAAAATATTCGATCAAAACGAAGCTTACATGCAGCAGTTATTCCAAGATTAGAGTTCATTTGTGTATCCCATGTATACTGGCAATGTTTAGGTTTGCCCAAAAACTCCCAGACATCCACGATGTTGTTGGGTAAACCACCACATTTGGTAACCTGAAAAGAAAAAGAATATTATTACGATAGACATAGCCTTTTCCCCACTACCTAAAAAAAAAATCCAAAAAAGGTGTTTTTGCTATTATTTGCTATACCGTGTCTGAGTGCAATATTCAAACCAGAATCTCAGAAATTATTAATGCACAAATGCAAAATAACTAGATACTTTATAAAAATTATTATGCTGCATAGTAGTAAGAAGGTAATATAAAAATATCAAGACAGCCAGAGAGGCCAGAGAGGTTTGGAATTTGCCCCTTCTCTTCTGCTGTAAGTAGCTTCCTAACTTTGGGCGTCAGATAAAACTTAGAAGCCTGAACATACATGGCCTGTTACTGCTGTTACCTGTTTTTAAAAACTGAAGTCAAGTAAAAAGAAGGAAAACTGCCACTCTGCTTCAGTCTACAACTTTAGAGGTAAAGCATTTATATGATCTGATAACGTCAACTGCCTTCAGTTTTATTGGAAATTTATTAATAATATTAATTCTCTGTTCACTCATTCACACTCCAGGATTTTTTTAAAAAATGTGTATGGTAACATATACACAATATAAGATTTATCGTTTTAGCAAAAAAAAAAAAAAAATTTTTTTTTGAGATGGATTCTCACTCTGTTGCCCAGGCTGGAGTTCAGTGGTGCAATCTCAGTTCACTACAGCTTCTGCCTCCCAGGTTCAAGCAATTCTAGTGCCTCAGCCTCCTGCCAAGCTGGGATTACAGACATGTGCCACCATGCCCAGCTAATTTCTATATTTTTAGTAGAGATGGAGTTTCACCGTGTTGGCCAGGCTGGTCTCAAACTCCTGGACTCAAGTGATCTTCCCACCTTGGCCTCCTAAAGTGCTAGGATTACAGGTATGAGCCACCATGCCTAGCCATTTTAACAATTTTTAAGTGTACAGTGATATAGCATTAAGTACATTTACATAATTATACAACCGTGACCATCATCCATCTCCAGAACCTTTTCATCTTCCCCAACTGAAACTCTGTATCCATTAAACACTAATTCGCCATTCCCATATTCCCTGGCAGACACCATCCTAATTTCTGTCTCTCTAAATTTGACCAGTTTTGGATATTCATATAGGAGGAATCACATAATATCTTTTCCTTTTTGGACTGACTTCATTCACTCAGCATAATATCTTTTAAGATTTACCCATGGCTGGGTGCGTTGGCTCACGCCTGTAATCCCAGCACTTTGGGAGGCCAAGGTGGGCGGATCACGGGGTCAAGAGATTGAGACCATCGTGGCCAACATGGTGAAACCCCGTCTCTACTAAAAGTACAAAAAATTAGCCGCGTGTGGTGGTGCGTGCCTGTAGTCCCAGCTACTCGGAAGGCTGAGGCAGGAGAATTGCTTGAAACCAGAAAACGGAAGTTGCAGTGAGCCAGGATCGCGCCACTGCACTCTAGCCTGGTAATAGAGGGAGACTCTGTCTAAAAAAAAAAAAAAAAAAATTCACCCATATTGTAGCATGTGTCAAAGTTTCTTCCTTTTTAAGTCTGAATAATATTTCACTGTATGCATATAGCACAGTTTGTTTATTCATCTGTCAGTGATACTTGGGCTGCTCCCACCTTTTAGCTATTGTGAAGAACACTGCTGTGAACATGCATAGGTACACAAATATCTGTTCAAATACCTGCTTTCACTTCTTTTGGGTACATACACCTAGAAGTGTGATTGATGTATCACACAATAATTCTACGTTTAATTTTTTAAGGTCCTGAAAAATTCCACTGTGTCTCAACTTAACTATAATAGGCAGAGAGAAAAAGACTTTGTTTCAGACCTGGAGATATGGGCATGGTGGTGGCAGGAAAAGTGTGTAAAAAAGGCTAATATGCCAAGAAAGAAAAGGAAACCTCACAAGGAAGAGCGTTATGGACAATCATCATGGTCAAATCTTTCTGTTATTCTCATCTTGCAACTAGGAATACTGCAAACCTCACAAGAAAGAGAGTTATGGACAATCATCATGGTCAAATCTTTCTGTTATTTTCATTTTGCAACTAGGAATACTGCAAAGAAACAACCTTTTCTAAACTCTTCTAAAATCATTTTCTCTTTCTAATCCTGTGTGTGTGTGTGTGTGTGTGTGTGTGTGTGTGTGTTGTTTTGCATTGTCTATTTCTCATGCACAGTTTTATTTTTCTCCAAAAAGAGCCCCTTCTACCTCTAGGCATACAGCATAGGCTAAACAAGTATTTGCTGATTTGCAAGGTCACTTAAGACATTTTGAGTGACTAAAGGTCCTACTTTTAACAGCTTTAGTTAAAGGAACCTAAATTAGTTTCCATAGCAATAATCTGTCCTCAAACATCGAACTGAGTTTGTACTCACCTCTTGATCCCTTAGGTTTGTATCTCCTGCAAATATAACTGTTGCTGACTCTGGAGCCTCTTGCATTTTCTTTAAAACTATTTTTAACTGATTCATTCGTTCCTTAGCATGCCCTTTGGTGCTCTCCAAATGGGATGTCATAAGACAAAGCTCATTTCCTGACACATTCACCTGCAACAGGACAAATACCTAGTTAATAAAATTGTCCGCTGACTATTAATACTGACCTTTGGTAACAAAATCAGCAGACTGATCTACCAATTGGTATATATTTACTAACTGAAACTGTGTAATCAGCACTGTGTCTATCCCTCTGGATCAAAAGAAGTATTAAAGTACTAACCCTGCCCCAAAAGAAGACTGTTCAGCAAGTACAACCTACCCCCAGATGTCACCTCCACTGTGAACCTTTCCCCAGTGTCCCCAGGCCTTTTCCCAGGGTCCCCAATGGCTCCCTCCTCAATATACCTAGAGCATGCTGAATAGACTGTTTTAAAGCCCCTTAGACTAAATTAAAAGGATAATTATTTCCCTCCTACAAAGCCATAAGTCATTTGCAAAGCAGAGATGATTCTTATTTATTGCTGTATTATTAAGGGCCTGGCTGGCATATAGGTATTCCAAAAGTCAGTTAATTGAATGAATGAGAATCATTTACCATTTGCAATTAAGACACGAACAAGATACAATCTGTCATTATACTAAGTGCCTGCAGAATCAAAGCTAATTCTTTCATATTGGTATGCTCTTCTATCATTTGGAGCCTACCACCTACTTCTCAACCTGTCACACTTCCCTCTCCATGGCCCCTACACCCAACTGAATAGAACGCTCACTCATACTCGTATATGTACACCTCTCGCAACTTGCACAAGTTTGCCAATGGTGGTTTCTCTTCCTGGACTCTTCTTAATGTCTATGTTCACATATTTTTCAGGGTTCAATTCAAATACCATCACCTCTATAAAACCCTCACTAAACAATCTGGCTAAAAGTCATCTCTCCTTTCTCTAAACTTCCATACATCATTTATGCCTTTCCTATGTTTTAGTTACTATATATACACTCTCCCTTACTTATCTATAAACTATATGAGAGCAAGATCTATTTTTCATTTTTTAAGTCTCATAGAATACAATATAGTAGCATATACAGATGAGAAAGTAAAAACATTACTTTAGGAAGCGAATGTGGAATGTTAGCAAACTCTCAATAATTTTCTTTTTTTTTTTTTTTTTTTGTGACAGAGTCTTGCTCTGTCACCTAGGCCTGAGTGCAGTGGCGTGATCTTGGCTTACTGCAACCTCCACCTCCCAGGTTCAAGTGATTCTTCTGCCTCAGCCTCCCGAGTGGCTGGGACGACAGCCATGCCGCTACTCCCAGCTAATTTTTGTATTTTTTAGTAGAGACAAGGTTTCACCATATTGGCTAGGCTGGTCTGGAACTCCTGACCTCATGATCCACCCTCCTCGGCCTCCCAAAGTGCTGGGATTACAGGTGTGAGCCATTGTGTCTGGCCCAAACTCTCAAATATTGTTAAGAAAACAACAGATTGATAATTCTAAGTCTATTTGCATTTAAAATTTATGTAAAAACTTAATTTTAGAAAGTTTTTAAGACTAAAAGAATCTACATATGTGAAGCAAATTTTTCTCTACAGGCAATGGTTTTAAAAATAACACCACAAAACTATGAAAAAGTCTATTCCTTTTTTTATAAAACATTCAATTTTTAAAAATTACTCACATGCACACACAAAAGGTTTCTCATCATGTTGGTACTTGGAAAAGGAATAATCTCTTGGCTTTTTAATTTCACTCTTGATTTCTTCAACATTATAGCTGTGAAATATCCTTCTTCATGGCCTACAAATGTTTGTGGATAAGAATTTAGGCTGAGAAGGTCAAGGGTATTTTCAGTTTACCACAAGTTTGCCTATTGAAGATTTTTATAACAAACGGGTAACAGACATTTACATGGATCTAAATCTTCAAAGTAAACTATTATTTCAAAATAGTTCATCATGGCCAAACAAGTCTACCTCCTCCCTCCCAAATTTTAACTAAAAGCTTAGAAGAAATTTAAAAAATAAAGGCACACAAGTGCCAAAAAAAATAATTAATGCTGCCAGTATCAGATGAGAAAACTTGAGAAATTTCTGAACGACACGGAATAGATGAGACAAACTGTGGCCAACTGATATACACTTACTACTTCTCATACTAGAAGTTCCAGAAAAATTATAGTAAATGAATAAAAATATACAAAGATATAAACCTACAAGAATAGAAAATAGGATCAGAGGTGCCGTGATTGAAAGCTTCCAATAATTTTTCAGAAAACAGATGGAGACATGGTAACTGGTTTATCAAAACAGAGGGAAACCACTTAAGTGACTGTGGCAGAGAACCATAGACAGGAAGCAAGCAGATCTGCTCCACCAAAATCTGGAAACACTTAGTATTGAACATAAAGGTACCACAAAAGGTAAGGTGCTGAGCTAAGAAGAGGAGGGCCAGTTCAAGGTCTGGATATGGGGTAAAAAAAACTCCCAGGTTTCCTCAACTCCTCAAAGCTAAGTGACTGGCCCTCTATTAACAGGAAACTACAGTTTTACAGAGAAACTAAATTCTAGAGGCTCCAGAGTCACCAGGCACAGGGAGGGGCGTGTGTGTTAACGCAGGGCTGATAGGGGAATGAGGTGAACAGGGATTAAGTAAAGTGTGCCTGCTTAGCTTCCTTCCCCTGACCTGCTTCCCGAAGGTAGGCAAAACAAGCACACCACCCCAGCCCCAACACCCAGAAGGCAGAAAACTAAATAATTCCTTTTTGGAAAAACAAAACGGCCTCAGATTAAAGGCCTGTATATACCAACACACTGACAATTGTGGGTCTCCCTCAAATAAATAAGCAATTTGCTCCACAATTAATCCCTCATCCCTCTCCAATAAGGTATACTACTTAGCCTAGCTCAGGCATACTAAGCTGTAATCAACATTTTAGTGTCTGGTGTTTAAATGTGAACCAAAAGCCAAGGATCCCTAAATATTTAAGGAACAGGTCTAACATGACATGATGGATACTGCTATGACCTAACATAATCAAAACAAACAGAAGAAAATAAAAACAATGCAGGTAACGAGATTAAAACCTAAAACAAATGAAGAACAAAAAAGATAACATATCTATAAACCAAGAAAAGTATGGTCATAAAGAAGATATTCAGTGAATAGGAGGCCTGGAAAATTAAAATAGTGATATCTATACATCAAGATACTTGCCAAGAAAGTACAACACACAGTCAATTGAGATAGGAAAGTAAGAGAAAGTTAAGAAAATTCAAGGATCAACACAGGAAGTCCACCGTTTAACAGAGGGAGTTCAGAAAAAAGGGAAGAGTAAAAAATTTTAAGGGAGGGAAGAAGAGAGAGGGAGAAAGGAAAGAGAAATAATGAAAAAAATGAAAGGAGAGGCGAGGGGAAGGGTGGGACGGAGGGAGAGAGAAAAGGATTTTCCACAACTCAGGTTTTTCACAACTAAGGTATTCCATATATCCAGATTTAAAGTTCCCACCAAGCATTCAGCACAATAAATTTTAAAAAGACCAAAGAACATGAGGGTTAAAAACAAGACCCTCAAAGCTTCCACAGAGCAGGGAAAAAGAAAACATTAAGAATTA
The DNA here is from genome assembly GCF_030222135.1 of Aotus nancymaae. Classification (NCBI taxonomy): domain Eukaryota; kingdom Metazoa; phylum Chordata; class Mammalia; order Primates; family Aotidae; genus Aotus; species Aotus nancymaae. Next base: position 21,447,341 of record NW_026988465.1, read on the forward strand.
GAATGGCATCAGCCTTATCATCCATCATCAATAATGGAAACTAGAAGACACTGAAGAATGCCTTAGAATTCTGAAGGAAAACATCTATTTACCCAGATATCTATCTTCAGTCAAACTATCAAGAACCACAATGCTACAACACAGGCATTTTCTACTATGCTGGGATTCAAAAACTTCACTAACCATGCACTACTTCTTAGAAAGTAATAAGAGAAGGTGTTCCAATAAAATTAGTAAGTAAACCAAGAAGGAAGCATGGAAATCAGAAATCCTAAAAGAATCCCCAAGAGAATACAGAAAAGTTTCATAAAGAGAGACACACAGATGGAGAGAGAAGCCTCTCCTTAGTAATTCTTGATTAAGGAGTCAACTGAAATTAAAAATCACACACTATATAAAAATGAACGTCAGAGAAAACACTACACAGTTGACCCCTGAAAAACACAGGTTTGAACTTCAAGGGTCCTTTATACAGATATTTTTCAATAATAAATACAGTTGGTCCTCTGTATCTGGGGGTTCTGCATCCATAACCAAATGTGGGTTGAAAATACAGTATTCCCAGACGCGAAACCTGCAGATATGGAGTGCTCACTTTTCACATAGGTGGGTTCTGCAGGGCAGACTGAGGAACCTGAGTATGTGTGAATTTTGGTATCCATTGAGGAACCCTAGAACCAATCCCCTGAGGATACCTAGGAAAGACTGTATATGAAAATCACGAGATGTGGCCAAAGTAGTATTTTAAATATATTTAGCAAAAACAAAATAGATGGAAAATTTAAAAACTAAATTATTCAGGGCAAAAAAAGTCAAAAAGAACAACAAAATGAATTATAAAATAAAGATTTTTTGAAAAAGCATAACCACAATATAATTATTCCACTTAAAACTTGTAACAACTGATTTTCACCAAAAGTATTCAGTTTCTCAAATTTTAGTAATTTATATTTTCCTGAAAAATCATCCATTTCAACCACCTTTTCACACTTATTAAGTTGTATGAAATATTCTCCTATACTTCTTGTAGTATCCTGTGTCTTGCTTAGTTTTCTCAAACTTATTTATTTGTGCTTTTTCTTCTCTATGTTCCAATAGACTAACTTTGATTTATTTTTCACTAATCTGTTTTTCAAAGACAAGTTAAACAACAAAAATTGTTACCTGTAATAATCTCATAATTTTTTGCTCTCTTCTTTAGGTAGCTACAATATGGGGGAATAACTTCCTGTAGAAACATCACATCTGGGCTGTACCTAATGAAAAACATCAATTTATGACAAATACCAAGTATACCATTTCATTTTCAGCTACCTAAATGAAGGAAATTCCACAACATACCAAAAACAAAAAACTATTATCCTCTAGGGCACCTAATATTGAGTGTTTATGCTGATCTTTGATAATTATAAAATGAGAAAGATCTGTGCTTTTTTTTTTTTTTGAGACAGAGTCTCACTCTGTTGCCCAGGCAGGAGGGCAGTGGCGCAATTTCAGCTCATTGCAACCTCCATCTCCCAGGTTCAAGTGATTCTCCTCCCTCAGCCTCCCGAGTATCTGGGACTACAGGCACACGCCACGATGCCCAACCCATTTTTTTTTTTTTGTATTTTTAGTAGAGACAGGGTTTTACAATGTTGGCCAGGATGGTCTCAATCTCTTAACCTGGTGATTCGCCTGTCTCAGCCTCCCAAAGTGCTGGGATCACAGAGGTGAGCCACCGCACCCAGCCCTGTGCTATTAATGTAATACTATAAGAAACTTATTTTTAAAAACCAGAATAACTGACAATAGAAACCACTATATTGAGAGACTGCAATGGTCCTACACACTAATAGATGCTTTCAACGTTTCTTTCAATCTTCTTAAAGCAGTTATTATCTACAATGAAGAAAACTGACCACCAGAGAACTTAAGTGATTTGCCCAAGGTCACAGAGCCAGTATGGGGGCACAAATAGAATCTTTTTGGTAGTTTTAATTTCACAGTTATTATAAACGAAGTTTAAGAAGAAAACAGTACTAAAAGGCTTCTAACAAAAATTAGTGTTTCCTCTTTGCTGCAGCCTGCAATACTGCTCTCTCAGAGGCAATCACCTCAATTTCTTTCAGATATTTCTTCTCAGAGCTGAACATTGAACTTAGGTCTTTTTTTTTTTTTTTTGAGGTGGAGTCTCGCTCTGTCACCAGGCTAGAGCGAGACTGGAATGATCTCGAGTCACTGCAACTTCCACCTTCCAGGTTCAAGCAATTCTCCTGCCCTAGCCTCCCGAGTAGCTGGGATTACAGGTGTGTGCCACCATGCCTGGCTAATTTTTCTATTTTTTTTAGTAGAGACAGGGTTTCACCATGTTGGCCAGGATAGAATTTATCTCCTGACCTTGTCATCTACCCACCTTGGCCTCCCAAAGTGCTGATTACAGGCTGAGCCACCACGCCAGGCCGAACTTAGGTTTAATTCTAAAGCTCATAACCTTAAACTGTTACTTTGTTTATATGTAAGACACATTACTATTAAAGAGAAGGGATAATACTTACAAAACTAAATAGGAACACACCCCTCGAGCCCTCTCTGCCAGATTGTTTAGATCTAATCCATCAATATTCCAGGTAATAAAAGAGAACATGCTGCCATTTTCTTGCTGAGTATCTTCAGATGGGCTGATTTCAGAACTGGTGGAATCAGCTGTTTCTTCATTGGTTAGGTCAACACTGGCAAGACAGGAATGAAACACAGCTTTGCAAATAATCTATAAACTGATTAAGAATTATTTTGTATTTGTAGCCCTCATTTTACAGACAAATTTTAACAGAGCCCTAAAAGTGACACTGTCCTCACAGGGTTAACAAGAATTACATGCCAGGTTCCAGATAAAAATATAATTCAGCATTAATCTTGCTTAACTTTGGCCCATAGCACTTTCATCCCATAGCACTACATACTGACCAGCTGCATCCTCATGGTTCCTAAGGGTAGGATCTCTGACATCAGAATCATAAGGCTTTTGTTTAAGAATTGCTTAAGATGGGCTGGGAGCAGTGGCTCACGCCTGTAATCCCAGCACTTTGGGAGGCCGAGGAGCGTGGATCACCTGAGGTCAGGAGTTCGAAACCAGCCTGTCCCACATGGCAAAACCCCATCTCTACTTAAAATACAAAATTAGCTGGGCATGGTGGTACATGCCTGTAATCCCAGCTACTCGAGGGGTGGGAGTGCTGAGGCAGGAGAATCGCTTGAACCTGGGACGTGGAGGTTGTAGTAAGCCAAGATCGTGCCACAGCACTCCAGCCTAGGCAACAAGAGCAAAACTCCATCTCCAAAAAAAAAAAAGAATTGCTTAAGATGTTTTTCAGACCCTGAATTCCAGCAGAAAGCTGACACCAACCAGTTTGCAGACACCCCCAGAAGAACAGTATCAGCATGGGAATGCAGTTTCTTCATCCCCAGATCCTATGACCTCATCGCTGCACTCTGACCAACCAACAATCCTCACACCTTGGTCCACTCCAAACCCTTTAAAGTCTCAAGCTCCAAACTTCTCAAGGAGAATTTGGTCTCCTGGTTTGGCAGCCTTCAAATAAATTTTTTTTCTGCTGCAACACTTGGTGTGTCAGGGCATTGACAAGCTGTGCCCAACGACCTTGGGCACACGTCCAGCAGGCAGTCAGCACCTCCTGAGGGTGTGTCACAGGCGCACCCTTAACCTTGGCAAAATAAACTTTCTAAATTCATTTAGACCTGTCTCAGATACTTTTGGGTTCATAGATACGATTCTTATTGCACTGTCCAAATGTTTGCTCACTTAGGCAGTCACAGGCAACTCAATATCCTTCAATGACATGTGTCACTAAAATAACTGTATAAACTATGATCCCAAATTAGACTCAGAAATGTAAGATTTCTAAATCTTTTTGAAATCATTTTAAATCATATTTTAAATAAGACCTCACTGTGGCAGATAAATAACAACTGCACATTCTTTGCTACCCTTCCCCTTTGAATCTGGGCCTTAGTGGCTTTCTTAATACAGGGAGAGCATATTCCAGACTTTTGAGGCTAGGCCTTAAGATAACCTGCCACTTCCATTCAAGCCCTTTGGAACACTCCCTCCAGGAGCCCTGGAACTGCCACGTAAAAAGTCCAACCACCCTGAGACTGCCACACTGGAGAGGACAAAGGCATGTGCTTCAGTCCATAGTCTTGACTACACCATCCACCAATTGCTCCCCCAACCAATGCCCCGACATATGAGTGGACAAACAGTATTAAAAGGCGACAACTAAGCATTTATAAACTATTCATACATTTTAAAAATAGGCAGGCTGCAGTGTCTCACACCCATAATTCCAACGCTTTTGGGAGGCCAAGATGGGCAGATCACGAGGTCAGGAGTTCGAGACCAGCCTGACCGGCATGGTGAAACCCTGACTCTACCAAAAATACAAAAATTAGCCAGGCATGGTGGTGCACGCCTGCAATCCCAGCTACTCAAGGAGGCTGAGGAAGAAGAATTGCTTAAATCCGGGAGGTGGAAGTTGCAGTGAGCCAAGATCATGCCACTGCACTCCAGCATGGGCAACAAGAGCAAGACTCTGTCTCAAAAAAAAAAAAAAAAAAAAAAAAAAAATTTAAATAGGTGCTTGAATTTATAATTTTAATGCCAACATTTTAACTTTTCTATTTTGAATTTCACTTTTAGCACTACAAAAACAATTTTTTATTTAGTTTAAAAACAAAAAATTCCAATATACCATTCACCCAGATTCCTCCAATGTTAACATTTCTTAAAAATTTTATTTATTTATTTATTTATTTTTAGAGATGGGGTTTCACCATCTTGGCCAGGATGGTCTCGATCTCTTGACCTGGTGATCCACCTGCCTTGGCCTCCCAAAGTGCTGGGATTACAGGCGTGAGCCACCGCGCCAGCCTCCAATGTTAACATTTCACTTAACATTTACTTGCTTTATTCTTTTTATTCTGAACCATGTTTAAATATTTTTGTGTTATTTCCTAAACACGAAGACATACTTAGAGATATATGCATCACATCTGAAGAAGTGTGTTATTAGGTGACTTCATTATTGTGCAAACATCATAGAGAGAATTTACACAAACCTAGATGGTATATAGCCTCCTACACAGCTAGGCTATACGGTCTAGCCTATTGCGCCTATGCTACAAACCTGTACAACTGCTACTATACTGAATACTGTAGGCAACTGTAACAATAACTATTTGTGTATTTTAAAATATCTAATATAGAAAAGGTAGAGCAAAAATTAGAGCAAAAATACAGTAATACAATCTAAAGGGATCATCTTCATTTATGCAGTCTGTTGTCAACTGAGATGTGGTACATATCTGTGCATTCTAGTATAATCGTCAAGTCAGAAGATTATCATTGATATGTATTTTTTACTTTTTTTCTTATTGCTTCCTGCAACTATATTTAATATTATCTAATTTAAAGACCTAGTCAGATCTTGCCAATTGTGCTACTCATGTCCTAATCCAGGATCACATTACAGTTAGATGGCATGTCTCTTTTAATTCAGAAAAGTTCTTTAGTCTTTGTCTCTAATGACTCTGACACTGTTGAAGAGTACAGGACATTTATTTTACAGAATGTCTTTCAGTTTGGGTTTATGTATTCTTATTATTTGATTCGGGTTGTGCATTTTTTGGCAGGAATGTCACAGAAGTGATAGCATGTCCTCCTCCATGCATCCTATCAAGCATCTGATATGGAGCTGTCCCATTCCTGGTGAAGCTAGCTTTGATCACTTGATTAAAGATTTCTCCACCACAAAGTTACGATTTTCCCCGTCAAAATATTTTGTGGGAAAGTACTTTGTGATTATATAAATATACTGTGGTTCACTGAACTTGCCTACTAGTTTTGTTATCTGTTGATGATACCTGCCTGAAATAATTATCAACATGGCAATTCCCAAATGAAGATTTTTCTAATTCTTCATACCTTCTACATTTAACTGTTGGAGTTTTCCTGTAAGGAAAAATATTCCCTTCTCTCTTGAACAACTGTATTTATAACAGCATGGGTTCTTTTCTTCTTTTATGGATTGTATTCTATTCCTACCAAGTATTCTGTTGCTTGGATTACATCAGATTTGATGGGAAATGAGGGTAGGCAGCTTTTAAACTAGGTTGTGTGCCCTTCTGGCATATCAATATTTTCTGGGCACCTCCTTATTTTCTAATACCACAGATACCACAGGCTCATCTTGTACTTTTGTCACTCCTGCTCTGCAATCAGTCATTTCTTTTTAACTTCTTTATTTTTACATTAAACCCCTTCCATTCTACGAAATCAGTTATTTCTAAAAAGCCCTTGCTCCTTTCAGTGAAGAATGGTATTTACAGGCCACGATCTGGGTGCCTTAGGAACTTAATGTCAATTTTGAAGCATAAAGTATTTTGAATTGTCTTCCTTTTACATAAAAATAACCTTCAAGAGCATCAAAAACACCCTGTAAGTTGAAGTGTAAAACTTTCTTATTTTTTTTTATTTTTTAATTCACCCACACCCCAAAACTTTCTTTTGTGAATTTCACCCTGCTCAAAAGTTCTCTTATTAAACAATGAGCTAGCCAGGCGCGGTGGCTCACGCCTATAATCCCAGCACTTTGGGAGGCCAAGGCGGGTGGATCACGAGATCAAGAGATTGAGACCATCCTGGTCAACAAGGTGAAACCCCGTCTCCACTAAAAACACAAAAATTAGCTGGATATGGTGGTGCGCGCCTGTAATCCCAGCTACTCAGGAGGCTGAGGCAGGAGAATTGCCTGAACCTAGGAGGCGGAGGTTGCAGTGAGCCGAGATCACGCCATTGCACTCCAGTCTGGGTAACAACAGCGAAACTCCACCTCAAAAAAAAAAAAAAACCAATGAGCTAATATTAGACTTTTTTCAACATCTTACCACCAGAGAGAGAAAGCCAAATGATTTCATGCCTAATCAAAGATATAATTTCCTTTTCATTGAAAGCATTAAAACCAGAAAGGAAAGATTGTTAACACTTTACTTCTGTTAAATCTTCTATTTCATAATTGCATTTAAAAATATATATTTATTATCAAAGACCAGGTGTTTGTTCATCACATTAGGCCCCTTACCTATCCAGCACATACACTTTTTTCCCCAAGTTTAAAGATGCCCAACTATAACTCAGTCTACCTCATAAAACTGTAAACACAACCCTTACTTTCCTCAATGGGTGGACTGTCATGGGTGATGTATGGGGAGAGCATGATGGTGTCATTAATCATTAATCATAGCTTATACTTACTGGGCTCCATATGCCAGGCACAATTCCAAGTGTTTTACACCTATTGGCTCACTTAATCTTTACAACAACCCCATGAGGAAGGGGCTGCACAGATAAAGAAACCGAAGCAGGGCCGGGCGCAGTGGCTCAAGCCTGTAATCCCAGCACTTTGGGAGGCCGAGGCAGGTGGATCACCTGAGGTGAGGAGTTCAAGACCAGCCTGACCAACACGGTGAAATCCCGTCCCTACTAAAAATACAAAATTAGCCAGGCGTGGTGGCACATGCCTGTAATCCTAGCTACTCAGGAGGCTGAGGCAGGAGAATTGCTTGAACTCGGGAGGCAGAGGTTGCAGTGAGTCAAGATCGCCCCACTGCACTCCAGCCTGGGCAACAAATTCCAAAAGGATATCTCAAAAAAAAAAAAAAGAAAAGAAACTGAAGCAGAGAAAAGTTACACAGTTACTAAATAGCACAGATAGACTTAGAACCTTTGCATTTTGGCTCTGATTCAGTAGGTGTGGGTAAGGCCTAAGATTCTGCATGCCTAACAAACTCCCAAGGAGTGGCATGCTGCTGGTCCAGAGGTCCACACTCTGCCTAACAAGGCTTTGGGACATGGGCTATCAATGCTGGCCTTGCATTAGAATCACTGCACAGCAAAAAAAAAAAAAGCCAATGAGAAATAAATGGGCCCCATTCCAGACTAATTAAATTAGAATCTCCAGGTTTTTTAATTTCCCCAGATAATTCCAATATGCAGCTAAGATTCAGTATAGTTGGCCAGGCGTGGTGGCTCTTGCCTGTAATCCCAGCACTTTGGGAGGCTAAGGCAGGAGAATCACCTGAGGTCAGAGTTTGAGATGAGCCCGGCCAACATGGTGAAAGCCCGTCTCTACGAAAAATACAAAAATTTGCTGGGCGTGGTGGCAGGCGCCTGTAATCCCAGCTAACTGGGAGGCTGAGGCAGGAGAATCCCTTGAACCAAGGAGGCGGAGGTTGCAGTGAGCCGCTTGCACTTCAGCCTGGGTGACAAAGGAAGACTCCTCCTCCTCAAAAAAAAAAAGACTCAGCATAGCTGTTTTAAGAGGATTTCCCTTGTCTCTTATCAGACACTGAAGATAGATTCCAAAGTAGAGGGCTAAATCACTTTTGTGTTCAATTTCAATTTTTGTTGATTGATATCCCAGGAATTCACTGAAGAATTGAGATTCCTGCCCCATTCGTTTAAGACAACCAAAGCCCTTGCTCAGCAGGCTTGAGTGTTTCTGGTCATAAAGTCTTCTAATCAATTTTTTTCTTTTCCTTTCATTTTTGCTAAAGCCAACATCAAAAATCTAATCAGGTCACGCTCTGTGAATACACAGCCCTTAGAAACACCTCGAAGCTTGACTGTTCCCCATTTTTCTCTTTAGCAAACTAAACTTTAAAAGCTAACTCTCATTCATACTTGACCTGAGTTTTCAGAGACAAAAGACCACAGCCTAATCAACACCTTTGCTGTTTTTGCCAATTTACCATCCCGAGGTAAGAGAATCCTAAAAGCCATGCACCACTACTAAGCTTGATCCACATCTTTTCTGAGTGCCTATTCCAGGAAATCCACTTATTTTGTTGCTATTTATTGGTTACAATATGGTCTGTTGCAACCAACAGACATTAACTCAGGTTGGAGTGACCAAAACATGAGAATCTGGAAGAATCTCCACAGGTGCTAAGTTAACATATTACAGTTCCAGCTCCATAGGAAGATTCAGACTTGACTCTCTTGGTACTAATTCTGAAACCAAGGAGAGGATCTGACTGGCCAGTTTGAGCTAGGTAAACACCTCCTAGTCCAACTTGCTCTGGTTAGTAAAACAGGGGAGCCAGAGACAGATCACTGTGGGTGAGTAGACAATTCCCCAATGGCAAGACAGAGAAAGAAACTTAATGAAAACATCTAATCACATCTGTAAGCGAGGTAGCTGAAAAGGCCAAAGGGAAAATACAGTCTCCACTATTAACAGTCAATTTCACAGGCTGTACATAGCTGGGAGAACTTTATACATTCAGTACATATTTATTGGGAGCTTACTATGTGTCAAATGCTGTGTCAGACTTTGGGAAATTAACAATGTATAAAACAGATACTTCTTACTAGACATGCAGTCTAGTAGGAGACATAAAATAATGAATAGCAATTATTATATGGACTAAGTTATTATAACAGGGGTCATGAAGGATGCTATAAGAGTACCCAAAAGAGGAACCTTACCCAGACTTGGGACATCAGGAAAAGCTTCCTGGAGATAAATCATGTTTCAGCTTGGGCCTTTAAGATAAATATTAGCAAGGAAGGAAAGAGAAAAAAATTCCAGGCAGAGGTAATAAAGAACTTTATGAAGGCTCAAAGACAAGAGAAAATGACCCGTTGGCAAAAACAAAGTTTTATATGCCTAGAACCTCGAAAGACAGGTTCCAAGTTGTGGAGCCAAATAGTAGAGGGCCTTGTGAGGCATCTACATTTTTTAAGAGCAGTCGCGCAGGAACTGGGGAGGGGCAATGAAGTAACAGGAGTGGTTGTGCATTAAAAACAACAATAACAACAAAAAAAAACTATTATTCGGGCTGGCCAGCCTAGAGTCCAGAGCAAGTAAACAATACAGGAAGCCAGGAGACTTCCAATTTACCATTCTTCGTCAGAAGATTTTGCCTTCGCTCATTTGTTTTGACCTCTCGCTTACCTATTTCCTACCATTTGAGTCAAAAATTACATTTTCAGCTTTTCCTCCCTGGACTCCAAACAACGTTCGAAGTGATCGTCTAGGGGAGCAAAGCGCTCGATCCGCTGCTGCGGCGCATCTCCGCGCAGCAGCAGCAACGCCGGGCGCTCTGCGTCAGCATCTCCCGCCCAGCTCCAGGGCAGGTCCCAGGACGCGCAGCGCAACCTGGTATCAAACCACCTCCGTCCGGATAGGCTCCCGCTCCCCTCACCACTTACTAGATCTTGGGCTCAGCGGTGGTTTCAGGACGGCGTTCCAAGGCGCTCTCCTCCAGCGGAGGCTCGAAGTAGGAGTTCAGTGCCCTCTGAAAGACAAAGGCACAGGGATGATGTTAGTGCGCTCCGCGGGCCTAGTCAGCGGAGCAGGACGCGATGCCAGCAAAAGCTTACTTCCATCTCCCAGTCGTTCTCGGTCAGGTAGCACTGAGCCACAGCGGAATCGCAGTTCGCGACCGAGGCAAACTCCAAACACAGAAGTCGCCGCTTCTTCACCGCTGGCTCGCCCTCTTCCCCCGCCGCCTCTGTCCCGCCCTCCAGGCAGCTCCCGAGCTCCATCGTTTTACCGCTTCCGCATTGCCCCTTTAAGCGGAACAGGAGGCCCACACCAGGTTCTGCGCAGGCGCCCGCGCTCCGGCGCCCCGCATCAACTGCCCGGCGGGGAAACTTGCTCCGCTCTTCGAGAATAATTAGTGCAGCTGCGCCACAAGCGAACCGCCGAGGAGGTGGGGGCGAAACGCGCGTGCGCGCTCTGTTACTAGGGGGCGGACGACAGTGGCAGGCGGCGCACGTGACGCCCGACCTCTTGCGCGCCTAGTCGGGGAGAAGGGTGTAGGCTCTTCGCCCTCGGTGTCATTCTTCCGTTAACTTCTGGGCTTTCCGGCTCTTCCAAAGTTTGTTCTTGTGCAGAGCCCAAAAGCCGGAAAACCGTCCACGATGAACGGCGTGACTCAGAATCTGCGGGAGGTGGTGAAGGCCTTGGCCAAGACTCGCTGTTTTGATAGAGTTTTGGGAAAGGTATGGGAAGAAAGTTTTGGGAGGCGAAGCCTCGGGTTCTAATGAAGGGAAAGAAAGCACCGTGCTTGCTGCTGTTGTGTGCTTGGAATAATTATCTCCTGTTAGGTTCTGTTCTAGTACACGTGTAAATTCATCTTAGTATTAATGATTACTACTTTAACGGAGCTCCTAAATATGCTGGGTCGAACGCATACGTTCTCTATCTAAACAAAGGTAAGTGTCATGATGACTCGTGGAGACAGAATTCCTCAGTTGTAGAGCTGGAAGGGACTTTGGAGTTGGATACTGCCACAGACAAGCGTCTGCATTCCTCCAGAGAAGAGTTACGAGAAACCTCTACATTTAAGGCACATTATTAATTTTCTAGGCTCTAAAGGATTAGAAGATAAATAATTTCAATAAGGTACAAAAACCAAGTGCTTGGTAGAGTGGTGAATGAAGGGAGAAGCTGTTCCTCCTATTGGTTTGGGAAATTTCTCAAATGCCTGCAACTCCTGAAGAAGTAAGTTAGCCCTTAGGGGAAGACCGAGTCCGTTTTCGAGACCAGCACTCACAAAGCCTGGAGGTGTTTTAAGAGATTCATTTTGGGAAGCAGCGAAGTGCCACAGAGCTAGACAGAATCGTCACTGCCCCTTTCGCTTGAGCTAGGCCGGAGTCAATAGTTTTAAGTGTCCTTGTGTGGAGAGTCTTGATTGCAAATTGTCTAAGTTCTTGGCATTTTAAACAAAGATTTGGACAAAGCACACAGCAAAGTAAGCAAAGAATGAAGCAATGAAAGAACAAAAGCAAGGATTTGTTTGTTTGTTTGTTTACTTAACTTGAGACAGAGTTTCGCTCTCGTCTCGCAGGCTGGAGTGCAGTGGCGCGATCTCGGCTCACTGCAACCTCCGCCTCCCAGGTTCAAGCGATTCTCCTGGCTCAGCCTCTCAAGTAACCAGGATTATAGGCAGGCGCCACCACATCTAACTAATTGTGTATTTTTGGTAGAGAGAAGGTTTCTTTTTTTTTTTATTTTTTATTTTATAAAACACTCATGTGGAGTATTTCTTACCTCATACATACATGCTAGTGAATTAAAATTTGATTTATCCTAGCTGTGAACAGAAGTTAATTTTCTAATGGTAAATTGGCTTAATGGGAAAGAAATTATCCTGGCATTAATTTCATTGCTTCTGCCATACTGCGATTTGCATTTCCAGCAATAGTAGAATTTTTCTAAAAGTGTAATCTCTGAATCATGAAATATATGTAGTTACCAAATCTCAGTGCTTTAATATTCAAAGATCATAAAAAATACATAGCTGTAACTTATGAAGTGGCTACTGTATAAGACTGGGCAAGATAATATATCTCATGAACTCTTAGCCTGGGGGAAATTCAATACCTGTTTTGACAAAAGATAAAAGAATGCATATGTGAATATCTGTCCATCAGCATTGTTGAGGTATTCTTTTTATTTTTTATTTTTTTTTATTTAGAAAGAAAGAAAAAAAGAATGAAGAAGAGGAGGAAAAAGGAAGAGAAAGAGAGAGAGAGAATGGGAGTATTGCTTTCTTGCCCAGGCTAGAATGCAGTTTAGTAATGGGTATTGAAAACCTCTTTTATACAAATAATTATACTTGATGTAGACAGGAAGGAATAAGGGAAGAAAATTACAAACAAGCAGCCAACCAATATTTCATTTAAACCTATGAAATGCTATGCGATTACTGAGGAGTGATTTACTTGCAATTATGTAGTCACTTTTGGAATAGGTGTGATATGGTACTAATAAGAATGTATGTTTTGTGTATTTGAAGTGGAGAGTTCTATAAATGTTTATAAAGTTTACTTGTTCCGAGTCTTAGTTCAAGTCCTGGATGTCCTTGTTAATTTTCTGTCTCGTTGATCTATAAAATCGTTAGCTCTTCTTGTTACATTGATCCTTTTGCCATTATGTAATGTCCTTCTTTGCCTCTTTTGATCTTTGTTGCTTTAAAGTCTACTTTATCAGAGGTGAGAATTGCATCTCCTGCTTTTTGTTTATTTGTTTATTTTTACTCTCTGTTTGGTTGATAAATCTTCCTCCTTCTCTTTGAGTCTTTGTGTATCGTTGCATGAGAGATGGGTCTGGATGCAGCATACCGATGGGTTTTGGCTTTTTATCCAATTAGAATATATATAACTTTAATACTGGCATTTGATGCTAGCTGGCTGTTTTGCCCGTTAGTTAGTGTAAAATTTTCATTGTGTTAATGCTCTTTGCTTTTTGATATATTTTTGGAAAGGCTGATATTGGTTGTTCCTTTATATGTATAGTACTTCTTTCAGAAGCTCTTGTAAAGCAGGCCTGGTGGTGGTGAACTCTCTAAGTACTTGTTTGTTCACAAAAGATTTAATTTTTCCTTCGATTATAAAGCTTAGTTTGGCTGGATATGAAATTCTGGGTTGAAAGTTCTTTTCTTTAAGGATGTTAAATATTGGTCCCCACTCTTTTCTGGCTTGTAGGGTTTCTGCAGAGAGATCTGCTGTAAGTCTGATAGGTTTCCCTTTATGGGTAACCTGACCTTTCTCTCTGGCTGCCCTTAGTATTTTCTCCTTCATTTCAACCATAATAAATCTGGCGATTATGTGCCTTGGGGTTGGTCTTCTTGAAGAATATCTTTGTGGTGTTCTCTGTATTACCTGGAGTTGAATATTACTCTGCCTTGCCAGGTTGGGAAAGTTTTCCTGAATGATATCCTAAAGAGTATTTTCCAACTTGGATTCATTCTCTTTGTCACATTCAGGTACACCTATCAAACGTAAATTAGGCCTTTTCACATAGTCCCATGTTTCCTGGAGACTTTGCTCATTCCTTTTTATCCTTTTTTCTCCAATCTTGTCTTCTCATTTCATTTCACTCAGCTGGTCCTCGACATCTGATATCCTTTCTTCTACTTGATCAATTCGACTGTTTAAACTTGTGCATACTTTGTGAAGTTCTCGTGTTGTGTTTTTCAGCTCCATCAATTCACTTAATATCCTCTCTAAATTGTCCATTCTCGTTAACATTTTGTCAAACTTTTTTTCAAGGGTCTTAGTTTCTTTGCATTGGGTTAGAACAAGTTCTTTTAATTCACAGAAGTTTCTTATCATCCACCTTTTGAAACCTGCTGCTGTTATTGGAACACACTCGTTCTCCATTAAGCCTTGTTCTGTTACTGACGAGGAATTGCAATCCCCTGTAGAGGGAGAGGCATTCTGATTTTGAGTATTCTCTGCCTTTTTAGGCTGGTTTCTTCCCTTTATTATATATTTATCCCTCTGTCTTCTTTGTAATTACCGACTTTCTAACTAGGTCTCTGCACAGACATCCAACTTGTTGATTCCCAGCGCCGAAATCTGAGCAATCCACTGCGCCGGCCAAAACAGCGGTGTTAAGATTGATGGTGCTTTTCTGCCCGGGAATCTCCGGACTCTGCACCAAGAACTGCCGCACTAAGGCGCCAGCAAAACTGCCGCGCCGGCCACAAGAGTCGCCCTGGCGACCCGTGGGGCTCGTCCGCTGGAAATCTCTTGGTCTGTGAGCAACAAATATTCGTCTGAAAGTGTGGTGTCCTCTCGTTCTTTGCGCTTTCAGTGGGAACTACGAGCCCAAGCTGCTAGTGATCAGCCATCTTGGATCTCTCTCCTCTTTTTATTGAGAGGAGGTTTCATCTGTTGGTCATGCTGATGTCAAATTGCTGACGTCAGGTAATCCACCTGCCTCAGCCTCCTGAAGTGCTGGGATTACAGGCGTGAGCCACCATCCCGGCCAAAAGCAGAGATTTATTGAAAATGAAAGTACACTGCAGGCTGGGCGCGGTGGCTCGCCACTGTGATCCCAGCACTTTGGGAGGCCGAGGTGGGCGGATCGGAAAGTCAGGAATTCGACACCAGTCTGGCCAACATGGTGAAACCCCGTCTACTAAAAATACAAAACTTAGCTGGGCTTGGTGGTGCATATCTATAATCCCAGCTACTTGGGAGGTTGAGGCAGGAGAATTGCTTGAACCTGGCAGGCTGAGTTTGCAGTGAGCTGAGATCACGCCACTGCACTCCGGCTCTGGGCAACAAATCAAGACTCCATCTGGGGAGGTTGGGGAGTGGCGGGGTGGGAGAGCGGTGGAGGAAGGAAAGTCCATTCCAGTGTGGGAGCAGGGCGAGCAGCGGCTCAAGAGCCCTAATACCACGTAAAGACTTCTCATTGGCCACTTGGTGGTCACCTCATATAAATGAAGTGGTGACCTGCAATTGATTGTGGAAAGCAATCCTCAGAGGCTAAAGTGAAGTTACAAAGTTGGACTTCTGTGCAAACAAAGACTTGACCTGCAATCAGAGGCTGAAGTGAAGTGAAGCAGTTACACTCGTTAGGTCTGATTGGTTGCAAAAAGCATAATTTTTTTTAATAAGGGCTAACTACTTATTAGCATAATTTTGCTTTTTGCAACCAATCAGAGGTACTTTAAGTTTCCCATCTGCCACGCAGAAAAGGTGGGGGTTTGCGAAAAGGGAGTAGCCTCTGGTACTTTTGTTACCTACTGTGGAAAGTTAGGGTTCTCCTTTCAATTTAGTTCTAGGAAGTTGCAGTAAAGGCCCTAGATTCCCTGCCTCCAGACCCTATTCTCCTGCCTCACTTGTAAAAAACTCATGTTCCGTAAGAAGCATTTATAAAGAAACCTTGTGAACCCCAAAAATTTGAGGCAGGTCTCAGTTAATTTACGAAGTTTATTTTGCCAAGGTTGAGGTCGTGCACAGTGACACAGTCTCAAGAGGTTCTAGCAACATGTGCCCAAGGTGGTCAGAGCACAGCTTGGTTTTATACATTTTAGGGAGATATGAGACATCAATCAGTATGTGTAAAATGAACACTGGTTTGGTCCAGAAAAGGCAGGACAACTTGAAGCAGGAAGGGGCTTGCAGGTCACAGGTAGGTGGGAGACAAATGGTGGCATTCTTTTGAGTTTCTGATTCACATTTCCAAAGGAGGCAGTCAGATACACTTATCTCAGTGAGTAGAGGGATGACTTTGAATAGAACCAGAAGCAGGTTTCCCATAAGCAGTTCCAAGCTGGAATTTAGTGATTTTGGGGCTTAAGATATTTTCCTTTACATTTGCACCCTTTGTAAAAATCCTTTGGAGAATGCATTTTAGAGGAAAAATGAGTCTTTGGTCCCAGATTTAATCTGATCACTCATGGCTAGGATAGTTTATTCCTAGAAAGGTAGGTCCTGTGTTATTAGGAAAGCTAATTTTTAGAAGGCTGGGAAGTCTCATGTCCTGTGAAGAGAAAATAAGAGGAGGAAAGGAGAAAAACAAAAGAACAATCCTGGAAAATCTATATAGGCCACATTATTTTGAAGTCCATATATCAGTTGACTGGTATGAAAGTGGCTTATGTATGTAAATAGATTGCTGTTATTTTCTTCTGAAGTTTAAGTTGTCTAGCTTCAGTTTGCAGGGCTTTACGAAAGCACAGCTAAGTTTTCCATGATTTCAAATTAGGAAACAAGGAAAAGAACAAAGAAAAAATTAAAAATATTATTTGGGAGACTTGTAGCCAAGAAAAATTAGAATTCAGCCCAAACTGTAGAAAATAATAAAAATTGAAAAACATTAAGCAAGACTAGAAGCTAACAATAGGTGGACTATAGCTTTTGAAACATAATTTTTCTCTCTCCAATTTCCCATTTTTACTAAAGACAAATCATGGTAGGACTGATTTGCTTTATTTTACTTGGCCAGATTATTTGTATAAAGTGCAGCAAGAATAATTATTTCTCACACAGTCTTTTTAAAATTGGCTTTGACAGACCTTTGTTCCATAGAAGGAATGAATCTCAGATAAAACTTTTTAAAGCCAAGCCCAGTCATTGATTTGTACCATGAAGTACCTGTGAGTTTGGTGAATGTCCTCTCCTCTTGGTGTTCCATGATAAACCTGGACCTGTCAGAAAATGTTATTCTTTATTTACTATGGGTCAGAAACCCTGTACAGGGACTATGTTAAAGTATGAGGCCAGTTTTCCCAAGGGCTCTTATTGGCTCCATATGTCAACTTTGATTTCTTAAAGGAAAGCACACTGTTCTAGTCAAAGCCTTGGTAAAATAATGTTTCTCCAGTTGTGTCCTTTTACAAATGAAAACAGATTCTTACTGCACTTACACAAATAACTGTATTGCCACAAGTTAAGAATACTTACAAATAGTTTCCAAATGCTGGAGAAATCAGGTAGAAAGAAAGAAATATGCTCTAGATATTCATAGGAGTATACTATTTTTTTTTTTTTTTTGAAACAGAGTCTCACTCTGTCACCCAGGCTGGAGTGCAGTGGCATGATCTTGGCCCACTGCAACCTCCACCTCCTGGGTTCAAGTGATTCTCCTGCCTCAGCCTCCTGAGTCACTGGGACTATGGGCACATGCAACCACATCTGGCTAATTTTTTGTATATTTAGTAGAGATGGAGTTTTACTGTGTTAGCCAGGATGGTCTCAATCTCCTGACATTGTGATCTGCCTGCCTCAGCCTCTCAAAGTGCTTGGATTACAGCTGGGATTACAGGCATGAGCCGTTGTGCCTGGCCTTTTTTTTTTTTTTTGAGATGTTGTTTTGCTCTTGTTGCCCAAGCTGGAGTGCAATGGCACCATCTCGGTGCACTGCAACCTCCACCTCATGGGTTCAACTATTCTTCTGCCTCAGCCTCCTGAGTAGCTTGGACTACAGGCACACACGACCACACCTGGCTGATTTTTGTATTTTTAGTAGAGATGGGGTGTCACTGTGTTGGCCAGGCTGGGCTCGAACTCCTGACCTCAGGAGATCCACCTGTCTCAGCTTCCCAAAGTGCTGGGATTACAGGCATGAGCCACCATGCCTGGCTTGGAGTATACTAAATTGTTAAAAGCTGTCAATAGCTCAAAAGAAAATTTTCAAGACTCTGAAAAACAAAGCAAAAAATCAACAACGTTCTAGGCAAAAAGTCAAAAAGATTAGTTCAGTATGTGTAGCTAATTCCTGTTCTACCTGCTATTCGTGAACATTTTAGCTCTCCTTGAGTCCTGAAAGTTTTTCCTGTATTCTCATGTAATAATTTCCAAAGTTTTTGGAGACCAGCATTTAAGAGGACCTGTTAGTTTTATAGCTGATTATAAAACCACTTTCTAAAGAGGACCAAAACAACACAACATTTGTCCATTGTCATGTTGCAGTCTGGAGGTTGCATTGAGTTTCAGGGCAGCCATAGGCAAAGACACAATTGACAAGGAAATGTGTTACTTCTCCTCTGTAGCACACAGTAATTTTAAGGTAACAATTATGATTATTACTGATAACGTACACCAAGTTATATTAGAATTACAGGAGTTTCCCGTAATTTTGAAACATGTACCAATAGCATATGTATACAAATACATCTCAAGGAAAACCAAACACTGTCTCTTATTTGACAATGCTTCCTGTGTTTTTGTACCAAATAAGCCAAATTATGTTATTTTTTGGACTTTAGGGAACCTCATATCTTAAAGGACTAATTAGGTCAGAAAAAGACATAATTTATAATTTGATGTTGGAAAGTTTGTCAGATATAGAATGTTTAAAACATCTGATATCACAAAATAGGATCACATTTCATTGTAAAATGATCATTCATTTAGCCGAAGTGAGAAGGATTTCAAAAAAAAGTGAAAACCTTCATTCTTTGAGAGAGGAGACTTAACTTTCCAAACAATAAGCCCTAATAATTATAAACAATCTATAAAATTTTAAACTTGACCATAAGATATAACTTCCTACCAGGCACAGTGGCTCATGCCTGTAATACTAGCACTTTGGGAAGCCAAGCCAGGTGGATCATAAGGTCAGGAGATCAAGGTCATCCTGGCCAACATGGTGAAACCCTGTTTCTACTAAAAATACAAAAATTACCTGCACATGGTGGTGCACACTTGTAGTCCCAGCTACTTGGGAGGCTGAGGCAGGAAAACCCCTTGAACTCAGGAGGTGAAGGTTGCAGTGAGCCAAGATTACACCACTGCACTTTATAGCCTGGAGACAGAGCAAGAGTCCATCTCAAAAAAAAGAAAAAAGAAAAAAAAGATAGAACTTCCATAAGCCTTTATAACCTTTATTAAGGAATTGGTTAATGTGTCAAGAAAACCTTGTTAATCTTATGCAGGGGCTCATATGCTGGTCTTGCATCATTGTGCCTTTGATATGAATGATTAATTTATAGAGAAACTGAACTTATTTTCTTTCAAACTTGTCCCTTACCGTCTCACACACCCCCCTCTTCTTTGATAGTCCCTGGACTTGAGGAGTTGAATAGCTTTAATTTATGGCCTTGTGTCTCTGGAATGCAGTTTATTTTGATTGGCATCTTCAGGAGGGGCCTGAAGATGAGGCTTTAATTGCTGTCAGTGTTTAAGATTTAGCAGGACTTGGTGTCCTTTTTACGCTCAGGAGTCAAAGCCCGGTAACTCAATGTCACAAGGACTTTTAAAGCACATGTAGGAAGATACACAGATATAATCATGTTAATTAAAAAAAAAATTTTTTTTAATCTCAGTTTTTTCCTAAGCAAACCAAATTTAATAATAATGGCATAGGAATTATTTCAACAAAATTTAAAATCTGTTAGGTCAGTTACCAAAAGGCAAAAGAAAAGACCTTCTGCAATGCACAGAATATTATGTTGGAAGAAAACATTTCCTTTAGATTTTAAGAAAAGGTGCCTTTTTAAAGGAGAGAGAAAACTGAAAAAATGGCAAGATGCAATAAAAGTTGAACTTTCAGTTTCAAAAAACATATTAAACTCTTATAATTTTTTTTTTTTTTGAGACAGAGTCTCACTCTGTTACCCTGACTGGAGTGCAGTGGCACAATCTGAGCTTACTGCAGCCTCTGCCTCCTGGGGTCAAGCAATTCTTGTGCTTCAGCCTCCCAAGTAGTGGGGACTACAAGAGTATCCCACCACACCTGGATAATTTTTGTATTTTTATTAGAGGCACAGTGTCACCACGTTGGCCAGGCTGGTTTAGAACTCCTGACTTCAAGTGATCTGCCTGCCTTGATGTCCCAAAGTGCTGGGATTACAGGCATGAACCACCATTCCCAGCCGAAGTCTTTTATAATTTAAGAATAGGTCAACCCCTTACAAAAATTTTATTTTTTTAACAAATAATTTAGTGTATAAGTTAAGTGTTTTAGGTTTTTTTTTTTTTTTTTTCTTTAGATGGAGTGTCATTTTGTCACCCAGGCTGGAGTGCAGTGGCGCGATCTTGGCTCACTACAACCTCTGCCCCCTGGGTTCAAGCAGTTCTCTGCCTCAGCCTCCTGAGTAGCTGGAATTACAGGTGTCCACCACCACGCCAGGCTAATTTTTGTATTTTTAGTAGAGATGGGGTTTCACCATGTTGGCCAGGCTGGTCTTGAATTCCTGATCGTGTGATCCACCCGCCTCGGTTTCCCAAAGTGCTGGTATTATAGGCATGAGCCACCACGCCTGGCTAGTGTTTTAGTTTTATAAACATAAAGTCCAGTCTCTAGAAAGAGCATTATCATTTCCCTTTAATTATAAACAACTTGATCATATACAAGTTTTTTTTTTTTTTAAATCTTACTGTGATTTACACAGACTATTCATGAAGTGCTTGGACTTTCTGGTTGCCGTACAAGATTCTTTCTCATATAAAATTATTTTTCTTTAAGCTTTCTTACCACACACACAAAAAAACATTTATTTTATAACTTCCTTTACGTCTCTCTTATTTCTCGGTTCCTTTACCTTGTTTTATACATAACCTTTAAATAAGTTTTTTTTTTTTTTTTTCCCTGAGAGTCTTGTTCTAGCACCCAGGCTGGAACACAGTGGCCCAGTCTTGGCTTACTGCAACCTCTGCCTCCTGGGTTCAAGTGATTCTCCTGCCTCAGCCTCTCGAGTAGCTGGGATTACAGGTGTGCCACAATATTCAACTAATTTTGTATTTTTAGTAGAGTATAACTAATTTTATATTTTCATTTCACCATGTTGGCCAGGCTGGTCTTGAACTCCTAACCTTAAGTGATCCACCTCCCTTGGCCTCCCAAAGTGCTGGGATTGTAGGCATGAGCCACTGCCCCAGGCCTAAATAAGCTTCGAATTAGATAAAATTTGTTCACCTATTTTTTTTTTTTTTGAGATGGAGTCTCACTCCGTCGCCCAGGCTGGAGTACAGTTGTGTAATTTCAGCTCACTGCATCCTCTGCATCCTGGGTTCAAGTTATTTTCCTGCCTCAGCCTTCTGAGCAGCTGAGATTACAGGCGCCCACCACCACGCCTGGATAATTTTCATTTTTTGTATTTTTAGTAGAGTTAGGGTTTCACCATGTTGGCTAGGCTGATCTTGAACTCCTGACCTGAAGTGATGTGCCTGCCCCAGCCTCCCGAAGTGCTGGGATTTCGGGCGTGAGCCACTGTACCCAGCCCTAGTGTTCACCTTTTTTTAAAAGGACACTTTTTTTTTAAGCAATAATATTTTCTTACAATATATTATTGGAAAATACACAAATAATGAAATATCTGTTATTTAACTTTACTGTCTAGATTATGACAAGTTTGTCTACAAGTATTTGTCCCGTTATATTTACCTAATTATTTTAATTGTTTACCTAGATTATTTTTGAAAACTGAAATACTCATCATTTAAAGTTATGGAACTACCATTGCAAAATTATAGCTGAGACAGTGAAAAAGATTTGACCTAACTGACTCAATCTTGCTTTTAGCCTCCAAGCCGTCCTTGCTCATTTCTGGGTATAGGCTGAACTAACTTTGGGAGGAACTTAGTTTATAGTTTAGTATTGAAACAGAGACAATAACAGCCCTTTCCCTAAACAAACCTTTTTACTGCCTGTTTACTAGACTGCCTAAAGCCACAAGATCAGAAGTTATGGTAATACTAAATTCAAGATGCAGCTTTTTCATTAAACCAATATCAATGTCTTATTTATTAAAAATTACACAAGCAGGCCAGGCATAGTGGCTCATACCTGTAATCCTAGCAGTTTTGGAAGCCAAGATGGGGGGATCACCTGAGGTAAGGAGTTTGAAACCTGGCCGACATGGTGAAACCCCGACTCTACTAAAAATACAAAACAATTAGCCAGATGTGGTGGCACATGCCTGTAATCCCAGCTGCTCAGGAGGCTGAAGCTGGAGATTCTCTTGAACCCAGGAGGCAGAGATTGCAGTGAGCCGAGATAGCATCACTACACTCCAGCCTGGTGACGGAGTGAGACTCCAGCTTAAAAAAAGAATATAATTACACAAGTAAAAGATTATTCTGTTTGGGGCTGGATTTTGACGTCTTATACTATTTGGCAAGGATAAGTATGAAATTGCTTGATTAATAGCTTTACCAATAATTTTAAAGCTAGCTTATTTATTAAATATTTTACTTAAGTTATATAAACTTGAAAAAGCATTTGGTAGTCTTTTTTCCTGATTCAACTCCTTTTATTAAGCCAATTAGTTAGAGCTCTTTATATGTTTTCAATAGTGAAATACTGTGTTCACTCTGTTGTACATACAAATACATGGATGTATTAGGCATGTCGATAGAAGTACATTGTACAGATTCCTAAGATCTCCTTTTTTTTTTTTTTTTTTTTTTTTAATTACTATCTTAGACTTGCAGACTCTTGATAACCTGTTTACTTACCCTGGCAGTTGTCAACTAAATAACCCTAAATCTGCGTATTAATGGAAACAACTCAGGTTAAAATCAGATAGCAAAATTTACATCATAAAGTATGAAGAGAAAGTCCGGTAAGCTAGTGGGAAATTAAAATGGATTTAATCACCAATTGAACAGAAAATTATAGAAGTCTGTTTTAAAGGCCTTTAAATATATACTTTTTAGATTCTTTTTAGGTCTAAAGCTCCGTTAGGTTATGCCTGTAATCCCAGCACTTTGGGAGGCTGGGCAGGAAAGATTCTATAGCTTTTACTTCAGTACTTTAGCCATGAGGTAAATACCAGTTCACTGGCTTGCAAAATAAAAAAACAAATCTGTTAGACCCAAACAGTGGGGTTTTTTTTTTTTTAATCTCAATTGGAAAGAAACAGCAGATTTAAAGCAGGCAGAAAATAAAATAGAGAAATAGAGGACCTAGGAACTCTATAGTTTGCAGGTCAACCTTAGGACTCTTTTTCCTTAATGTAAATTGCACAAAGACCATGTTTTTAAATTTTGCTCTGGCAAATAGAGGTGCCGTAAAACCTACAGAGTGCTCAGAAGGGGGTCATTCTCCTTATTTTCTCCCCATTCTTAGATTGTTTCCTGCCTTTTTTTTTTTTTCTTGAAAGGAGGAACTGAGCTGTGGCCTAGGGTTTTTGTGTGCTAGATCAATATGTACTTCTTGTGGGCAGGACTCCGTAGTATGTCACCACCGTGTCATTTGCACCCTCTTATGTGTCTCAGTTTCTCTCTCCAGAGGCCTGTGACCTCTGAGAGGGCTCAGAATGCCAGGTGACCAGCCCTTACATGTGTTTCCTGGATGAGCCTTTTTTTTTTTTTCTTGAGACAGAGTCTCACTCTGTCACCCAGGCTGGAATGTAGTGGCACAATCTCAGCTCACTGCACCCTCCATCTCCCGGGTTCAAGTGATTCTCCTGCCTCAGCCTCCTGAGTAGCTGGAATTACAGGCACCCACCACCATGTCCGAATTTTAGTATTTGTAGTAGAGACAGGGTTTCACCCTGTTGGCCAGGCTAGTCTCAAACTTCTGACTTCAAGTGATCCTCCTGCCTCAGCCTCCCAGAGTGCTGGGATTACAGGCATGAGCAAGTGTGCCTGGCCACCATTTTTAGTATATGTGCTGCCAAAGCAAGCAACTGTCCACTATTTTTTAAATGAATTTTTGCTGAGGATTTCCCTGGAAGGCCACTGCATATCGTGGGGGTTCAACCCCCAGACACTCCCATGAGGGCCCCAGTCTTCCAGGGACACATTTGGCTGGAAAGAGCACATGCCCTTTTTCTTCAGAGCTGAGAAAACTCAGTCTCTCATTAACCTATGGAAACAACAGCTCAGTTCCTCACGAATGTGCACAGACAAACCAAATTAATATTAATTTTAGGAGAAAAAGCACTGGAGAAGACCCTTTAGAATGCATCTTCAAACTAGAACTAGGATCCTTAAACAACAACTTCCTAGGAGAGACAAGGGGAAAATAAAACACACAGTTAAGACCACTTCCTGTAAACTGTACTCAGCCACCCATAACTTTGTAGCTCTCGTCCAGCATTATACAGGCCAAGGTCAGATCCTCTCAGTGCAAAGTCATCTCTGGTACCTCAAAGCCAGAAAGGGTAATGTGCGACCCCGGTTGTGGGACCCCGACCCACGGAGGCAGGCAGGCGCTCGACCGACACGAGGCAGGAAGCGTGGTGACCAGTACCGACTTTATTGGGATCTCCGGGCGACTCCGGCGGGCAGGGAGGAATCGCGCGCGCTTTCTTTGTTCAATCTGTTTTATAGGGGCAGAGGGCCTGGGGCGGCAGGAGAGCTGATCTGGCAGGTGGTGATAGGCTAGGGGGAGTTGACCTGGTGGGTAGTGATTGGCCAGGTTGGTTGCTAGGCAGGAAACCTGCCGGGTGGGAGTTTGTGGGAGGGGAGGTTACGGGAGAGCTGATGGGGTGGATGGTGATTGGTTCAGTGACCGGCCGGGCGGGAAGGTTGCTGGTCTTGGGCCAGGCCTGGATGGAATGAGATAAGGGCCCCTCCCTGCAGGGGAGGAAGGGCTACCTTTGTCGGGAATTAGGCCCTTTCCACATGGCCGGGGAACGGGGCCAAAAGTCCCCTACCAGACATTCCCAACTCCTTAAAGAGGGAAAAGGGGCGGTGGCTGTCCTTCTGGCTACTTCCTGCTGACTTTGGGGCAGCGAAAGGGTGGGGGGTAGGAGTTTAGGCTGTCTGGAGAGGAGTATGGTGATATTCCGGCCGATGGAGGTTAGGCATTGGCTGGAGCATCATCTGGTGAATGGTAACACGTGTAAGCTCCTGGAAGCGCTGCCGCAGGTACTGCAGGAAACAAGGAGCAATGAGTAAAATTAAACAGACGATTACCAGGGGCCCGATTAACGGGGATAAGAGGGTATACATAGAGGAAGACCACCACGCTGTGGCATCAGCTGAAAATTTCTGATTTTGTAGGTTGGTTTTGATTTTTTTGTAGGTTTTCGATTCTGGTTTCTACCAGGCCAGATTCATTAATGTAGTAGCAGCACTCTTCTTGCAAGAAGATGCAGGTGCCTCCTTGTCCAGCGGTGAGTAGGTCTAGGGCCCTTCGATTCTGTAACGCAACCTGAGCAACAGAGGTGATTTGTCTTTGGAGGGCTATACTGCATGAGCTCCAGACACAACCCATGCACTGGTGCCATGAGGACGTTTTGCAGTCGCCCGGTTGGTCGTGGTGGAAGCATATGATAGGGTAGCCGGGCCCCCATGAGGCAGAAGGCACATTGTTAAAGCGAGTAAAGTTAAGGTATATAGGAGCACTGCATCCTGTAGAGGGGTAATCAGAAGTTGTAAGAAGACGATTGTGGCTGTATGGGGGAGTGTCACAAATGAAGGAGGTTTTGGTATAGTTTTCAGTTAGGTAGAACCTCCATATGTAAGGGGTGCGACCACTATGCCCTGGTAAGTTTGACAGATAGAGGGCCAATAGGAACAGCCTTCCAACTTGAGAGGGTTCCATGGGGAGCCTTTTTTACCCGAGAGAGGTGAATCCAGGACGGGACTTCAGTTATTTTGATGGCAGAAGGGGTGGTGAGGATGACCGTGTACGGGCCTTCCCACCTTGGAGTGAGAGGTTTTGGGGACAAGGATTTAACAAGGACTGAGTCCCCTGGGGAGACCTTTTGGGATTGTTCAGATGGCTGGGTAGGCTGGGGAAGACAGGCGTTAGCGTGTTCACGGAGGAGACTCCGGAGAAGGGTAAAATAGGGGAGGTACCCTCCTAAGGGAGCAGCGTCGGGAGGTGGAGGGGTTGAGAGCAGGAAAGGACGGCCGTACAGCAGCTCAAACGGGCTGAGCTGTGAGGGGCCCCGAGGGGCTGCTCTTAGTCAGGCGAGGGCAATGGGAAGCAAGGTTACCCAAGACTGGCGAAGTTCTAGCATGAGTTTCGTTAGCTGCTCTTTGATGAGGCCATTGACCCGCTCTACCTTACCGGAGGACTGTGGGTGGTAGGCGATGTGTAATTTCCACTGGATTCCTAGGGCGGTAGAGACAGCGTTAGTAACTTTGGAGACAAAGGCCGGACCGTTATCAGACTGGATGGTGGCTGGGAGTCCGAAGTGAGGTATGATGTCCTGGATTAGATGGGTGGTAACTGTTTCTGCAGACTCAGACGCGGTAGGGTAAGCCTCAATCCAGCCTGAAAAGGTATCCACAATGGTTAAAAGATATCGGTACTGCTTGTGTTCAGAAGGCCTGGGTAACCGTGCCCTGGGAAGAGAGCGGTCCCGTGGGGGTGTCGGATGCAGCCTGATACAGAGGTTTGGCTAGGGCCGCATAATTAGGTACCCAGTGGCGGAAAAACCCAACCAAGCCCAAAAAGGAGAGTATTTCCTGGGCTGACTGCGGGGGCTGGAGAGTTAAGAGCCTGTAGCCGATCAACCGTGATGGACTTTTTCCCGGGCGTTAACTGTAACCCCAAGTAGGTGACTGAGGATGAGGCTATTTGGGCCTTACTAGGGGACACCCGGTACCCCTTGCCCCCTAGAGAGTTCAGGAGAGCAGTGGTGGCCCGTATACACTCAGGGCGGTTGGGGGAACAAACTAGCAGGTCGTCCACATATTGGAGAACTGACGAGGGTGTAAGGTCACAATTGAGTAGGTCATGGGCTAGTGCCTGTCCGAACAAGTGGGGGCTGTCCCGAAACCCCTGAGGGAGGACCGTCCATGCGAGTTGCTGGGAGATTCCCGTAAGGGGATCTTCCCAGGTGAAGGCAAAGATGAAGTATGAGCTTGGGTCAAGAGGAATGGTGAAGAATGCATCTTTAAGGTCTAACACCGAGAAGTAGGCAGTGTCTGGGGGGATGTGTGAGAGTAATGTGTAGGGGTTGGGAACAACTGGGTGTATGGGAATAACTGCCACGTTGACAAGATGTAAGTCCTGGACTAACCTATACTGTCCTGAAGGTTTGAGGACAGGAAGGATAGGGGTGTTACAAGGGGAGTTTATAGGGATTAAGAGGCCACGGCTTTTAAGCCGCTCAATGATGGGTCTGAGGCCAATGCGGTGTGCCTTAGAGATGGGGAATTGAGGACGGCAAAGGAACCTAGGGTAGTGTTCTTGGAGGAGGATTTTAATGGGTTGGTGGTGTGTTGCCACCGTGGGACTGTCTATATTCCAGACCTGGGGATTAACCTCGGGGAGGAGGGCACGTAGACTGTCTACGGATTGTGGATGTTCGGGAGCATAGGCCAGTAAGAGGAAATCACCCTGAACGGTTGGGGAGAAGGCAATGCTGGCGTTTAGTTTGGAGAGGATATCTCAGCCCAGTAAAGGCACCGGGCAAGATGGAATTACCAAGAAGGAGTGAGTAAACTGGGTAGGGCCATATGAGCATGTAAGTGGCAAGGTTTGGCCTGGGGTCCTAGGAGTTCCGTCAATCCCCATAATAGAGACCTGGGAAGGAATGATTTGTCCAGAAAAAGTGGGGAGCACAGAATAGGTAGCCCCCGTATCGAGCAAGAAGGAGACACTTTTACCCGCTACCTTGAGTATAATCCTGGGCTCGGCAAGGGTAACCGGAGTTGGGGAGCCAGGGCCCCACTATTCATCCAACAGCCCCAGTAATTCCGGGAACGGGGAATTCTGGGTGCCTGGGTCTTGGGTTGCGTGACCAGGTTCCAGGCTCCCAGCGGCTGCCCCCTACTGTCCAGTGCGCCGACCTGGAGGGGCCGGGACCCTGGGCAAGTTGGGGCAGTCCGACTTCCAGTGTCCCATGAGCTGGCAAATAGGGCAAGGCTTAGTGGGCGGATGAGGCTGGGGGCAGGTCGAGGACCAGTGTCCCTCCTTGCCACACTTAAAGCATGCTCCAGGAGGAGGACAAGAGTTGCTTTTTAGCTTTGGGCTCCCTGGCTTTGAGTTTCCTGTCGGCCTCAGGGCGGCAGCAAGCAAGGTGACCTTCTGCTTCATTTGGGCTTGGCGGGCTGCCTCAGCTGTGTCCTCCCTGGCATTAAAACTTTAAAGGCCATGTTTACTAGGTCTTGTATGGGGGTTTCCGGACCCTCCTCTACACTTTTTTAGTTTTTTCCTGATATCGGGGGCAGACTGGGAAATGAAATAGGAAGCTAGGACCGTGGCATTGGAATTAGGCAGAAAGAAAGAAGGATAGGATTAAAAGTATAAAGCAGCCACCATCTTAAGGGCGAGGCACAGGATAGGATTAAAAGTGTAAGGCGGCCACCATCTTAAGGGCGAGGCACAGGATAGGATTAAAAGTGTAGGGTGGCCACCATCTTAAGGGCGAGGCACAGGATGCGATTAAAAGTGTAAGGCGGCCACCATCTTAAGGGCGTGGTACGGCCACCATTTTGGGATATAGGGTCTAGTCGAGTATATTGGACTAGACCTTCTTGTAGGCAGCCTAGGAAAAGAGCGGGATTTTCATCTGGGAATTGGGTGACCTCTCTTAATTTATCATAATTGATTACCTTGTTCAATACGGCCTCCATTCCCCGAAGGAGGTACCGTATCATGCGGTCCCGCCTGGGTAAATCAGAGCCCCGTCCTGCCTGATAATCCCACCGCGGGTCCTCATTGGGGACAACTTCAGGGCCTAAAGGAATTTGATTGTCTATGGCATGATCTTTGTCCGCCTGGTGTTGGACGGCGGCCAGAATATGCTCGTGTTCCTCGGCCGTTAGGGTAGAGGTGCAGATGACCCTAATGTCATGCCAGGTGAGGTCATAAGCTTGAGTGAGGTACTTAAACTCTTTTATGTATGTAGATGGATCGGCGGAAAAGGATTCTAAGCACTTTTCTATTTGTGCTAGATCTTGAAGGGAGAAAGGGACGTGTACCCTAACCAAACCTTCCGCCCGGCCACCTCTCGAAGCGGAGCCAGGAGGGTGGGCTGATGTGAGCGAGTGTGGGCGGCTACCGGGGAGGTAAGGCAGGGTGCGGTCTCCAAAGGAGGAGGCGCGGAGGGAGTGGGGGAAGGGCGAGGCGAGGCCTCTGAGGCAGGAAGTGCAGAGGGAGTTGGGGAAGGGCGAGGCGAGGCCTCTGAGGCAGGAAGTGTGGGGGGAGGAGACAGATGTTCAGGCAGCTCTTCCTGTGTTGAGTAAGGCGGGGGAGAGGTAATGGAGATGGTGGAGGAGGTGTTGCGAGGGACCTGGGCTAAAAGAACCTGATGAGTAGAGCAAGTGGAACAAAGGTCCGGGTGGGTACGGAGATCCCAAAAAGCCTGCACATAAGGCACCTCGCGTTCTTTGCCGGTGCGGCAGCAGAAATTATCAAGATCACGAAGGATGTTGAAATCGAAAGTACCAGTCGGGGGCCAATGTGACTGGTTTTCGAGCTGGTACTGAGGCCATGCCACTTGAGACAAGAAAATAAGTTTCTTTTGCCTCAAGGTTTGCGAGTATCCCAATTTGGAAAAATTTCACAACAAACGCCCAAGAGGAGTGTTAAGGGGTATTTTGGACTCTGCGTTCCCCATGGGTGGCGCGGCAGTGGTTCCCTGCCAACTACCGAGTAAATGTAGGAAGAGGCGTCCCCCAAACACTACAAATACCCGGAGAATTGGAGAGAGTAAATGTAGGACGAGGCGTCCCCCGAACACTACAAATACCCGGAGAATTGGAGAGAGGAAGAGTCAGAGAGGGCGTCCCCTGTCCGGCGCTTCCAAAAGGCTCCTGGAGCCTGGTTGAAGGATCATACTCGGGCTGGCCGGCGCTTGGCGAGAGATCCGTGGAGTTGGAGTTGGGAGGGACTGCCGTGCACCCCACGGGGAAGGAAAGGTAAGGCAGGGAAAGAGTAATAAAATCGATCCTACCTTACTCAGAGTGTAGATCAGCCAGATCCAGAGGGGTCGCCGGGGGAGGGGGGCTGTGGGGAGCCCAGCAGCCCGAACCTCCTGGGTTTTCGGCACCAGTTGTGTGACCCCGGTTGTGGGACCCCGACCCACGGAGGCAGGCAGGCGCTCCACCGACACAAGGCAGGAAGCGTGGTGACCAGTACCAACTTTATTGGGATCTCCGGGCGACTCTGGCGGGCAGGGAGGAATCGCGCGCGCTTTCTTTGTTCAATCTGTTTTATAGGGGCAGAGGGCCTGGGGCGGTGGGAGAGCTGATCTGGCAGGTAGTGATAGGCTAGGGGGAGTTGACCTGGTGGGTAGTGATTGGCCAGGTTGGTTGCTAGGCAGGAAACCTGCCGGGTGGGAGTTTGTGGGAGGGGAGGTTACGGGAGAGCTGATGGGGTGGATGGTGATTGGTTCAGTGACCGGCCAGGCGGGAAGGTTGCTGGTCTTGGGCCGGGCCTGGATGGAATGAGATAAGGGCCCCTCCCTGCAGGGGAGGAAGGGCTACCTTTGTCGGGAATTAGGCCCTTTCCACATGGCCGGGGAACGGGGCCAAAAGTCCCCTACCAGACAGGTAAGTTATGCAATATGGGAAAACAGAGCTTTAGACCTAAAAAGAATCTGCCCATGACTTTTGAAACTCCACAAAGAAAACAGAACACCCCCAAAGGGGGTGAGTGGCACCTTTCTTCTGAATTCTTTAAAGGGGTTCAAGTCATTAGAAGCCTTCTCTAGATTTTTTCTGGTACTGCAGATGGCAAAGGGGGAAGGAGGTGTAGGGTGTAAGAAAAGTAAATGAAAGAATAATTTTTTTTAAGACAGGAAGCAAGCACATAAACCAAATATATGTTTGTTTTCTCCTTTTTCTTTTGCAGCTGTGAGTTTTAGCCGAAATAGGGAGGCCTTGTTACCCATCATTTGGAATTCTCACTCTGATTTGACCAAGTCAGGTAGAGTTGGTCAGATCCAATGGGAGAACCCCAACAGTATGATCACTGAGCACTCTATTGGTAAGGAGAAATTAAGACCAGCTGGTTGTTAATCTTAACTTTAGCCAAGACAAACCCCAATTCAGTTGCTTACCTAGAGATGGGGTTCAGGGTGACGACTGCTCTCAGCCATCCTAGATGCAGGGAAAAAAACCTCATCTTCCCTATTGGAAGCGAGCTCAAACTCCATAAAGGAGCTGCTTGCCTTCCATCATAATGGAAGCAGGAAAACCTTGCCTTCCTTTTGTTGGAAACAAGTAAAATTTCAAAAAAAAAAAAAAAGGATTTTTGCAGCAAAATAAACTTTAGATCTCGACCAAATTTTGAGAGATAGGGATTCTCTGGAGGGGGTGCTCTCAGACCTTAGCAAATTGTCCTATTGGTTTGAGCCATAAAGTTAGCTCATGCTGGTAGCAAGCACTGATAGGAGATTTGTCAAAGGTCAGGGGCACCTCCACTCAGAATCCCTTCTTGGTTGCTAAATGTGAATGCAGAAAATTTGAGACTGGTCTCAGTTCATTTAGAAAGTTTATTTTGCCATCCAGGCCTGATGGCTCACACCTGTAATCCCAGCACTTTGGGAGGCCGAGGTGGACGGATCATCTGAGGTCAGGAGTTCAAGACCAGCCTTGCCAACATGGTGAAACCCCATCTCTACTAAAATACAAAAATTAGCTGGGTGCAGTGGCAAATGCCTGTCATCTCAGCTACTCAGGAGGCTGAGACATGAAAATCACTTGCACCAGGAGGCGTTGCAGTGAGCTGAGATCATGCTACTGCACTCCAGCCTGGGCGACAGAGTGAGACTCTCTCTCAAAAAAAAAAAAAAAGGTTTATTTTGCCAAGGTTGGTCCTGATGACATATGCCTAAGGTGGTCAGATCATAGCTTGGTTTTATACATTTTAGGAGACATGAAACATCAGTCAATATGTGTAAAACCAACATTGGTTTGGTCCAGAAAGGCAGGACAACTGGAAGCAGGGAGGGGCTTCCAGGTCACAGGTAAATGGGAGACAAAGGACTACATTCTTTTGAGTTTCTGATAGGACTTTCAAAAGGAGGCAGTCAGATATGCATTTATCTCAGTGAGCAGAGGGATGACTTTGAATAGATTGGGAGGCAGGTTTGCCCTGAGCAGTTCCCAGCTTGAATTTTCCTTGTAGGTTAGTGATTTTGGGGCCCAAGATATTTTCCTTTCACAGCCTGAATAACGAAAGCCCTTGGTGTTGTCAGCTTCTTGAGTTACTTAACATAAGAATGTTTAGGGGTTTTCCTAAATGTTTTAATGCATGCGTGTCTGTTTTTCTGATTAAGATAGAGTACTGGGAAATTTGGAAGTGGAGTTTAAACACAGATCAGCTGCAGTTATCTGCAGGTCCCCTCCTGAAACACAACTCTCAGGCCATATTGTAACAATGTGTATAACTGTCCTTAACTATCTCTCAGGGCTTTTGTGAAAAATAGAGGAAATAATTCTTAGACAAATGTATTTAATGTTTTCAAGTGGCAAATGGCATAAAATCCAAGGGCATATTATTTGATAGTAACTGTGAAAGGTAAATTATCCAGTGATGGAAATGGGTTTATAATGTCGGAAAAAATCCACACCAAGACAATGGATGACTCAGCAAGGCTAGTTTACTTCCTGCAGGAAGGGTGCAACTTGCCAGCAGTCTTACTTTGAGAGCGCACCTGAACAAAGGCGATGGGGACATTTATAACTTTCATAACCTGATGCATTCGCCCTACTACTGTGTCCAGTTTCCATTGGCCGGAACAAGACGCCCAGTTCTGTTCAGACATGCTGGAGCA
Organism: Aotus nancymaae; assembly: GCF_030222135.1. NCBI lineage: Eukaryota > Metazoa > Chordata > Mammalia > Primates > Aotidae > Aotus > Aotus nancymaae. Next base: position 21,480,284 of record NW_026988465.1, read on the forward strand.
AGCCAAGGTAGCTGATTTAAGATGTAGCTGATTTAGAGAATACATATACATGAGTATATGTTTATGCTAATAGTGGATAATGGTCATAGAGCAAGAGATCATAATTCCTTATATGTAGTCTAAGATACAAACTTTGAAGAAGAACTTTACTATCTCTCACAGTTCCCTCCTCTTTTTATTTCATAATTCTTCTTCAAATGTATTGAATAGGTCCTTGCTTCATTGTTCGACTTGGTCTTCCAACAGAAGTAATTTCTCTGGATAGGATGGAGGAGGAGTTGGAGATAGGTTAGTGAGGGTAGTATTAACAAGCCTTTGCACAAGTCCTCAAACACAGAGTATAACACAACGTCCTACAAGAAGTGTACGTAATACCACTACCAGGGAAGTGCAGACTGATGCCACACTGTCCTTCCATTTGCCGAACTCTTTCTCTAGCCAGTTTGAAATGGGGTTATTTATTCCTGAATTTTTAGCTAGTTCATTAGATAGGGTCATAAGTTCCTGTAAGGGTCTCGTGATACGTCCATCTGGAGCTGTGTTATCTGGATTGAAAGTACAGCATTGGGTCTTAATCATTATGCAAACACCACCCTTTTCAGCTAACATCGTGTAAAAAGCAGTCCTGTTTTCCCATGCCATTTGGCTGGTAGACCTTAACTGTTCTGCAGTTCCCTTAACAGCATACTTGGTATAGTTAATCAGTCGTTGTTGATTATAATAAATATAATTTATCCAGTCCACATTTTATTTTTTTTATTTTTTTAAAGACGAGGTTTCACCACGTTAGTCAGGCTGGTCTTGAACTCCCAACCTCAGGTGATCCGCCCGCCTTGGCAGTCTACATTTTTATTTATTGTCACCCAGCAGAATAGTGTTGATTCAAATCCAGCAGCTATCTGATCTCTGGCTTTAAATTCATCTGAAACTCCTCTTGGGATCCTGATTGCATCCAAATACACATGAGAATCGAAGGACCCATAGTGGGCTCCTCTTGTATGTCGTCGGTGGGTTTCCTTTATCTTTGGTTGATGAAATGCCAGGGTAAAACAGATAGCCAATTGGACGAGAGTGCAATACCACTCCAGTTATTTAGCAGAGTGTCCAGTAAGGGTGCCCACAATACCACCATACATCCACTCGGGGATGACTGATAGAAGGCTGATGGGTTAGCTCTGGGAAGTGCCTTGCTTCACTGCATCCTGTGAAATTTCCAAGGAACATTGAGTTGTCCTCCTGCTGTGAGAGGCATGAGGCAAACCCTACCTCGGAAGATGGAGGTTGAATGGCACTTGGGGGCTGACCCCGCAGGGTGTTGAACCTCAGGAAATAGCAGAGAAAGAACTTAGCACAATTCGTTATTCCAGGAGTTGGAATCCTGAGAAAGAGCTACTATGCATTCCATGTCTTCTTGACTTGAGGACCATCCAAGTGGAAAGGGGACAACCTGGGCCTCTTGCCTACTGTGCGCACAAGCGTAACAGTCACTTTTATTTAAGGTGCAAGTGGAATATTTAACCCATTCTAACCAGGCATTTGCGTCCTTATATCCTGTTTCAATCGCTATGGTTTGCATTAGGTCCTCTACTTCTACCTTTGAGAATTTGGTTTTGTCAAGGAGTAATTGATAAGAGGTTGAAGGAGCAATAAATGCATTTCAGAAATTTCTTTCGGATCCTTTCCTGAAATGTCAGCTCGTATACCACAAATACGACTTAATGAAGGGGAAGAGTTTTCAGATGTTGCAATAACAATAGTAAGCTGTATAGGATTACATGGTTATATTGGCAGCTAGAAGGAGTAATTCCTTTGTGTGGATGTATAGTTTTAAGGACGGAGGAAGACCTGTGGAAGCAGGCTATCCTAAACCTTTAGTGTTCCATATGACATTAGAGTACGCAGAACATAGAGATTCTGTTTTATAGGGGTAAGAGTCTGATTCCTACCAATTAATACAGTTACTATTCCTTGGATTACTAGTATCCTTAGAGAAACTCATTATGTCTTCCTGATCTGAGGAAGTCTAAGAGGGACAGAGACATCCTTCCAAAGCAGCAAGCTGTCCTTGGTTATGCACATCTCCACAAGGCATAACTAAACAGACATCAGCACAACAACTTGAGGTGAGCCAGATCTGATCACATTAATTACAAGATGGGGAGTAGTTAAAGGGAAGAAAAGAATACACTAAGCTTTTCTTAGCTTTAACCTGGAATAATAGCCCATGATTCTAATAGCGATGGCGCTTTCTTGACTCGGGTGTGATGTGTCTGTCTCTTTTCTGTGCAAACGGCAGTCTTGGTGGCTAGCAGCATGAGTAGGGTGGTCTCCAGGCTGGTGCTGGTGTACTGGAAATTCTAGGAGTGGTGCCTGTGCTAAGAGGACTTCTATAATCTTTGTTAAAGAGCAGGTTAGTGCTTTAAGAAAAACCTGTTGTGCTTTTATTTCAATGTCCAGTTTAAATACAAACTGGATGATGCCTCTTTAACTTTAGCCGAGATGTTTACACACTGAATTTCCTTATGGTTAATGTTTCAAAAGTTGTTTAAACTTTCAAACAAAAATTATGCAACGCTTCTTGCATAAATTCCTTTTTAAACATTTTTCACAACTGTCCTAGACAATCTTTGTAACTTTATTTTAGAACTTTCCTTACTAAAGGCGCATTCTTAGAACTTTCTTAATATTTCTTTCCCTTCTTCCTAATCTCTCTCCTTTGTCTCTCCTTCTCGTTGCCTCCTTGTCTCTCTTTCTCTCCCTCTCTGCCTCTTCTTCGCTCTCTCTTTGGCTCTCTCTCTCTCTCTCACTCTCTCTTTCTCTCTCTCTCCGACTCTCTGTGTCTCTCTCTCTCTTTGACACTCTGTCTCTTTCTATCTGGCTCTCCATGTCTACAATTTCTTCCCTTGAAAAGGAGAATACTTAGAATGGACATTAACTTGCTCTAAGTATATAACTGGGGACATAAAAACTGATCAATCTGTTCTGCTACCCCATCAGGATCATCTAATAATGGCTGAAGTTTTAGACTGCAGACCTTAGAAGCAGTTAAGGGAGCATTCACAAAACCAACCTCGCTTCCTCTTTGAGGCTTCATAAAACTAAGCAACCATGCCTCCTCCTTGAGGCATCTTCTTTAGAGAGGAAAAAAAAAAGCTTTGAAGCTGAAGCTGATTCCTTAGAAGAAGAGGGGAAAGGATGTCTCTTTTGCATTGCTCTGTCTCTCACTGGAAGAACACATGCTGGCAATGATCAGGCCTTTGAGATCATGCTAGCTCTCCGAAGCCTGGGTTATACGGGGGAGTAGGGAATTCTAGGTTGGGTTCTGGGGTGGCAGCACTGCTTAGGCAGGAGGAGGCAGTACCATGTGGATGGCAGAAACAGGAGCTGGAGTCGGAAATGAGGGAAGACGGTCTAAAGGGTCCCAATTACACATGGATTGCTCATGGGTAAAAGCTCCACCCTTTTTAGGTGAGACTGTTCCTTACTTTATTCTACTCTCTGATTGTTTTCTTCCTTCTCTTAATGAGTAGAGGACAACTGGCCCCTGCTGCCAACAGAGAGCATAGTCTATTCTTGTCAGACAGGGCTTTTCTTGTTGACATACATGATTAAGAGTTGACAGACCAGGCTGGGTGCGGTGGCTCACGCCTGTAATCCCAGCACTTTGGGAGGCTGAGGTGAGTGGATCACGAGGTCAAGAGATCGAGACCATCCTGGTCATCATGGTGAAACCTCGTCTCTACTAAAATACAAAAAATTAGCTGGGCATGGTGGTGTGTGCCTGTAATCCCAGCTTCTCAGGAGGCTGAGGCAGGAGAATTGCCTGAACCCAGGAGGCAGAGGTTGCGGTGAGCCGAGATCGTGCCATTGCACTCCAGCCTGGGTAACAAGAGCGAAACTCCGTCTCAAAAAAAAAAAAAAGAGTTGACAGACCTAATCCTCATCTGACGCAAATTTTGGCCATACAGCTGCGGGCTTGAGGATCAGTTCTTTAATCCAAATAAAAGAGCAATACTTTATCATTTCTTATAGAAGACTCAACCCCCCAGGCTGGGAATCTCTTGCCTATTCCGTTTATGGAAGACTCTCCCAGCACAGTAAAGGCCAGAAAAAAAAAAAAAAGACTCAACCCCCTCACAAGCTGGGAATTTCTTGCCTATTCTATTTGCGAAAGACTCAAACCCCAAGGTGGTAATCCCTTGCCTATTCCATTTATGGAAGACTCAACCTCCGCTTAAGCTGGGAATTTCTTGCGTTGGCTGACCTGGGAGGTTGACCTGTTTCCTCCCTTCCCTCTTCTGAGGGTCCTTTACACTCTTCTCATTCGTACCATCCTCCTTGGCTGCTCTCCAGCAGTAGGACTTGTCACCAGCCACATAAACAACACCACATTCACACACACATTCCACCCTCCAGAAGTTGACCACCAAGGAAGTACTTTGTCGCCCCTTTGCAACGTTTCCTACCTTGGCTCATGCATGAGGTTGCCTGGCCGAGGCCCCTGGTCACGGCGGTTTGGTATCTCTTTCTTCTGTATTGCTGAGATTCTAGGTTTATTCTTCGCACCAGGTAAGTTCTGGCTCTCTCTCCCGGGGCTACTGCAATAGGGTGGCGGGGCACCTCCCCACAAGAGACAACCAAGGACTGTCCCAGAGGGGAAACGGAATCCCAGATGAGCCCCCAAATTTGTTGGAAACGGGTTTATAACGTTGGGAAAAATCCACACTGAGATAGTGGATGACTCAGTAAGGCTACTTTACTTCCTGCAGAAAGGGTGCAACTTGCCAGCAGTCTTGCCATGAGAGCACACTTGAACAACGAGACAGGGACATTTATAACTTTCATAACCTGATGCAGTCCCTCTACTGCTATGTCCAGTTTCCATTGGCTGGAACAAAGACCTCACATTCTACGTTTTACCTGATTGGCTGAAAACTTGGAAATTTCCTGAATAGATGAGGAGAAAGAAGATGAGGAAGAAGAGGAGACTAGTCAGGAGAAGGTCAGGAGGGTTTCCAAATAAGAAATAGCGTGCACCAGGGTTTGGAGCTTGCCCAGTTCTGTTCAGACATGCCAGGGTGAGACAAGGTAGCTGATTTGAGATGTAGCTGATTTAGAGAATATATATACATGGGTGTATGTTTATGCTACAAGTGGATAATGGCCATAGAGCAAGAGATTGTAATTCCTTATATGTAGTCTAAGATAAAAACTTTGAAGAAGAACTTTTCCATCTCTCACATCCAGAAAAGGATATATTGGCCTAAGGGGAAATTTGAAATTCTTGAAAAATCTGTAGTCATTTTCCTTGTTAAGCTCTCAACAACTTTATGAGTGTGTATCTCCTTGTGATAATCTTGCCATGGATTGGATTGCCTTTGAGTATCTGGTTAAACTCCTCATACCTCGAACAGACACACTGGAATAGTCATAAACGACATCCTTGCCTAAGTTGGCAGTGATGGTAACTTGCCTTCCAAGAAGACTGATATGCCCCTTGACCAGGAATAAGAGTATCCCAGAAGCTGCAGTAAGAAGTGTCTAGATTAGCGCTATCTGGTAGAAATATAATGTAAGCTGCAATGTGAGTGATACGTGTAGTTATAAATTATAAAAGCCACATTGTAAAAAGTGAAAAAAATAGGTGAAATTAATTTTAGTAATATAGGTAATAGTATATCCAAGATATTTTTTATCATGTAATCACCATTAAAAAGTTTTAAATCATGGCCAGGTGTGGTGGCTAATGTCTGTAATCCCAGCACTTTAGGAGGTAGAGGTGGGTGGATTGCCTGAGGTCAGGAGCTGGAGACCAGCCTGCCCAACATGGAGAAACCGCATCTCTACTAATAATACAAAAAATTAGCTGGGTGTTGTGGCAGGCACCTGTAATCCCAGCTACTCAGGAGGCTGAGGTAGGAGAATCGCTTGAACCCGGGAGGCAGAAGTTGCAGTGAGCCAAGATGGCACCACTGCACTCCAGCCTGGGTGACAAGAGTGAAACTCTGTCTCAAAAAAAAAAAGTGTTCAATCGGGCATGGTCTCATGCCTGTAATCCCAGTGCTTTGGGAGGCCTTGGTGGGAAGGTTGCATGAGGCTAGGAGTTTGAGACTAGCCTGGGCAACATAGCAAGACACCTCTTTACAAAACATTAAAAATGTTCCAGGCATGGTCATACGTCCCTGTAGTCTCCTCTCCTCTGAAGGCTGAGGAAAGAGGATCCCTTGAGCCAGGAGTTCAAGGCTGCAGTGAGCCATGATTATACCACTGCACTCCAGCCTGCTGCCAGAGCAAGACCCTGTTTCTAAAAAAAAAAAAAAAAAGAAATTTTTTTAATTTTTTGAGTCTTAAATCTTTTCATACTTAATTTTTGAAATCCATTGTGAATGTTATACTTACAGTACTTTTCAGTTCAGACTAGCCACGTTGGAAGTGCTCAGTACTGACATATTACTGGCTGGTGAACTGCACAGATTGATACCATTGTAGGTACTCTGTGTTTGCTAATTTTATCTAAAAGAGGTTTTGTGGCTGTTTATGTTTTGTGTAGGCAGAGTTGCTAGGGATAATGTGTTTATGTATAGTAATTCATACATCTAGTTGTGAGCATGGTCTCTTTCCTTTTGCTATACTTTTTAAGGTAATATGACCTGGATGAGCAGTTCTCAATTGGAGGTGATTTTGCTCCCCAAGGGACATTGGCAATGTCTGGAGACATTTTTGAGGGACACTACTGGCATCTAATGAATAGAGACCAGAAGTGGTGCTAAATATCCTACAGTGCACAGGTCTGTGCCCCTTCCCCTGCAGCAAAAAATTACGCAGTCCAAATGTTCATAGTGCTAAGGTTAAAAATTGACTTAGAACAAAGGTTAACAGTCAGGCTGGACACCGTAGCACACACTTGTAGTCCCAGCACTTTGGGAGGCTTAGGTGGGAGAATTGCTTGAGGCCAGGAGTTCAGGACTACCCTGGCTAACATTAGGTGTTAGACTCAATCTCAACTTAAAAAATGAAAAAAAAAAAAACACCAAAAACAAAGGTTAACAATCAGAATAAATATTTTGCTCTTGCTATAAAGATCACTTTTAAATTTGTCAATGAACTAAGTACTGTGGGATTGTAAAGAAATACCAACCATAGTTCTTGGCCTCTAGGAATTTGTAACCTAGGAATGGAAAGTGTACTCCAAGGAATGGTCCCGTCAGAGGTACTGTTTAGAAAAAGAGTGTCATTAATAAGTAATTTCAGGAAATACCAATGTATCGTTTTTTAAAATTTTTGGTAAGATACACAAATTTACCACCTGTGTTAGTCCATTTGCATTGCTATAAAGGAATACCTGAGACTGAGTAATTTATAAATAAAAGGATTATTTTGATTCACAGTTCTGCAGGCTGTACGAGATATAGGGTGCCTGCTTCTGGTGAGAGCCTCAGGAAGCTTACAGTCATTTCTGAAAGCAAAGTGAGAGCAGGTGCGTCACATGACAAGATGGGGGAGTGCCACACCCCTCCCCTCCCCTCCCTTTCTACTTTCGCAACAAAGTGAGACCTGCCCAGCCCCCATCTCTACAAAAAAATAAATCAAAAAATTAACCAGGTGTGTTGGTATGTGCCTGTGGTCCCAGCTGCACAGGAGGCTAAGGTGAGAGGAACCCTTGAGCCCAGGAGGTCAAGACTGTATTGAGCTATGATCATGCCACTGCAGTCCAGTTGTGCAACAGAGTGAGACCCTGTCTCAAAAAAAAAGTGTGTGGGGGGAAGTAACCTAAATGTCCAACCGTGGAAGAATTAGTAAAAGAAATCACAGCAACTCCACGTGGAGTCCTGTGTTACTGTAAGTCACATCTCAAAAATGATTTACTAACAGGAGCATGTCATTAAATGATGTGCACAACCTTAAAAAGTTAGAAATTTCAATCATATTTATGTTTAAAAACATCTACATAGCACTGTGTGTCGGGCACTATGCACTTTGTTCATCTGAACTTATCTTTTTATGTCGAGATACAATAAAAGTCAAAATACGACCGTCTGCAATTTTGCCATATGAATTGGTGTTAAAATCTGATAGGTAAAAACTATAGAGACAGACTGTAATAGGTAAATGGACACAAAAGACAGAAATAGGCTATTCACAGAAAAATAAATAGGCAATAAACATTAAAAGATGCTTAAAAGCACCTTGAGTCTGGCTAATGCAAATTAAAACCATGAGACAGTATGTTTTGCTTGTCAGAGTGTAAAAATTAAGGTAACATACATATTGATGAGCAATGAGGGAACAACATATTCATTACTGTTGGAAAATAATCTGGCAGATCTGTGCGGCAGCTCACGCCCGTAATCCCAGCACTTTGGGAGGCAGAGGTGGGCAGATCACCAGAAATCAGGAGCTCAAGATCAGCCTGGCCAGCATGGCGAAACCCCATCTCTACTAAAAATGCAAAAATTAGCCAGGCGTGGTGGTGGTGGCGCCTGTAGTCCCAGCTGTCGGGAGACTGAGGCAAGAGAATCGTTTGAGCCCGGGAGGCGGAGGCTGCAGTGAGCCAAGACTGCACCAGTGCACTCCAGCCTTGGGCAACAAGGAGACTCTGTCTAAAAAAACAACAAAAAAAACCTTTAAAATATATACTCTTATACCCAGCTATCTAATTTTGTCAATTGATCCTCTACAAATAAAAACATCTTTGTGATGGTGAAAAAAAAAATCCGGAAATACATATTTCAAGAAATAGTTTGATAAATTCTAATATATAGGGAATACCACACAGCTATTGAAAGAGATCTATATACATTGGGTTGGAGGCTGGGCATGGTGGCACGCCTTCTCTTTTTGGGTTACTTAAGCCCAGGAGTTTGAGTCCAGCCTGGCAAATTACAGAGACTGCCATCTCTAAAAAAAATTAAATGAATTGAGCTAGAGAAATGACTGTGATACATTGGGGGAAAAAAATGAAAATGCCAAGTAATGTGTATAATATGATTTCATTTTTGTAATTGAATAAAAGGCAAGAAAAACACCCCTTAAAAAAATTGTATACCCTGTGTATATCTGAGTAAGCCTAGGATGGCGTGGAATGATATTCCGCACTGAAGGAGAAGTAGGTAGGAAATTGTATTTCCATACTCCTTTATATATGTAAAGCGAATGTTCTTATTTTTATAATTAAAAACAGTAAGATGACTCAGAGATAGGATTTAAGGAATCAGCATACAATTAGCGAAATAATGAACTCAAGTAAGTGTGATTCATATTGTAGAGGAAAGGAATGTGGCATAAACTCACAGCAAAGAGAACTATTTTATAAAATTAATTATAATTTTAGCAGTGGTGAATGGATGACTAATTTCAAGAGAAATGATGAATACGTTTTCTCTGCCATGGAAGATAGTCAAGATTTAGTTCTTTCTGTATAGATCCTCTGAGCTACTGATTAATTAAGAATGGAACACTAGCTGGCCGGGCGTGGTGGCTCACGCCTATAATCCCAGCACTTTGGGAGGCCGAGGCGGATGGATCACGAGGTCAAGAGATCGAGACCATCCTGGTCAACATGGTGAAACCCCATCTCTACTAAAAATACAAAAAATTAGCTGGGCATGGTGGTCCATGCCTGTAATCCCAGCTACTCAGGAGGCTGAGGCAGGAGAATTGCCTGAACCCAGGAGGCGGAGGTTGCAGTGAGCTGAGATCGCGCCATTGCACTCCAGCCTGGGTAACAAGAGCGAAACTCCGTTTCCAAAAAAAAAGAGAATGGAACACTAAACAAAAACTGTAGTTTTTACTTGGCCGTCATAGAGTTCCAGAACTTTGTAGCATACCATTCCTCAGTGAACAGAGACAATTTAGGTTTCTTTGTACCTGTTTCGTTTTGTATGGAGAATGGGCTATGCCTCTGGCCTTGGTTCGCCATATTTGTGTTCCTTCAGGGCATCATCCCCTCCTGGGAACTACTCTACTCAAGTACTAGATTGCAAACTGAAGCTCAGTTGCAGAAATTCTACACAATTTGTGCTTTCCCTCTTTAAAGGAGAACTGTAAGTGTGAACAAACATTTCCCAAATCCTCAATCTATGGAAGACAGGATAAGAAAGGCTCTCTCCTTCCCAGTCAGCCCCCTTTTTCCTGTATATGAGAAGCCTTGCCAATGAGATCCATGTGATAGAGGCCTTCAGAGCACCCACATTTACAGGCATTTTGGAATGATTCAATAAAATCTGTCACTTAGCAGCCTTTGGGAAAAAAAAAATACTGATTTCTTTTTAATCACTAAACTTTGTTTTAGTGGTACGGTAATTGTTTTTATTCTTTAATAGCATATTTCTCACCACCACCACTATTTCAATGAACAGAAGCAGTGTTACTTAAACAGCTAACTAACCTTCAGGGACTATGTCGTTGAATTCCTCTTTGCTCTTTGCTAGGGCTTTATTTTGCTTCCCATGGCATTAATTTGCCAACTCTGGTTATTTGGGCCTTCTCTGATAACCCTTGCTGTTTTGTACACTCCCTGAGGACTAGGGCAGCATCTTACTTACCTTTGGATCCTCTACCCTTGCCCCGTTTGCCTGCCATTTTCACTTATCCTTCGAAGTCCTTTTTGGGTGACACCTGCCATCTCTGAGAAGCCTTCCCTGGCAGCCCCGACTTCCTTCCTCTGATCCACTTCTATGCCTTCACTAACGTTTGTTAGGTCCTATCTGCTGATTTGTCTGTCTTTAGGAATGTACGTTAACTACTAAAACATTCCTGTTCTAGGTACTGGAGATGTATCAGTGAACACAACTGAGAAAACCCTGCACGCAAAGGAAATTATATTTTAGTGGAGCAAATCAAACACTAAACAAAATAGGTAAAGAAAATAAACGTATAGTATGTTAGATGGCGATCATTGCTGTAAAGGAAAATAAAGATGGAAGACAGAGAGTACTGGTGCAGGGGAATTAAATCCACCCCCACTCCACCCCAAGATGTGGATACCTATGAGTTCTTTTTATAAGAAGTTCAGTTTTAAATGTCATCTGGTAGGATGTCACTGAAACAGGGACGTTTCAATAAAGACCTGAGAAAGTCATGGATATTGAAGGGGAAGAGTGTTCCAGAAAGGGGAACATAAGTGTAAGCGCCTCACACTTTCCGCTGCTGTGCTTTTCAGTGTTTGAGGGCTTCATTAGAGAGGGTTTAAGCAGAAGAGTGACATAATTTGACTTCTATAGCTGCTCTTTGACTTACGATGGGGTCACATTGGGATAAGCCAATCATAAATTTTGATATTTTCAACTTAACAATAGGTTTATCTGAACACGAAATCAAGGATTGTGCTGGATGCATATCCCTTTTGCACTGTCATTTTCTGTCAACCACTGTTTGTATTTTCAAAGGAGCATTCTTGTTGCTAATATTGAGACTAAACATGGGAGTGGTGGCAAGGACAGAAATAGGGAGATAAATTGGAAGTCAGTTGTAACAACTCAGGAGAGAACTATATCCTGTATCCTTCTGAGTAAATCTGATACCAAGTTTGGTCTCTGAATGACTAGTTAACTCTGAGAATTAAGATCCAGCAAAGGAGACTGCGGAGTGGCTGGCAGAGCAGGAGGAAAACCAAGAGGAGGTGGCGTCATGGGAGTTAAGGGAAGCCCAGCAAAATTCACAATGCCTCCAAATGCTGCAAGGTCACTAAAGGGAGAGAGAGGCTGCCAAGGGTTCGTTGAGTGTGGTGGTTAAGTCGTAGTCGACATTGGCAATAGAAATAATTTTAAGAAAATTCATCCCAAACTATACAAACCAAAATTTCTGTTTGATAGTTTTTATAATAAGGATGCAAATTAAAGTGTTTTTGTTGTTGTTTTGTGGACAGGGTCTCACTCTGCCACCCAGCCTGTAGTGCAGTGGTGCGATCACAGCTTACTGTAGCCTTGACCTCTTGGGCTCAAGCGATCCTCCCCACCTCAGCCTCCCTGGGAGCTGGGACTACAGGCACATGTCACCATACGTGGCTGATTTTTAAAAAATTTTTCTAGAGTTGGAGTCTTGCTGGGTTGCCCAGGCTGGTCTCAAACTCCTGGGCTCAAGCAATCCTCCCACCTCAGCCTCCCAAAATTAGTGTTTTGATCACCTGTGATATACCAGGCCTTGTCCTGTCTGCTTAATTTGAATTTTAATCTTAATTTTTACAAAACCCTGTAAGGGCAGTGCATTATCTCTGTAGATGGGGAAATCTCAGTTTAGGGCCTTGCCTAAGTCAGCTTCCAGAGCCAGTACTCTAAACCATTAAGTGGAAGCCACCTGTGTAATGAAGCTTATAAAGCAGCAATGCTGGACTGATAACAGCAATGTGGTTGAACCATAGTACCTGTATAGCATCGGCCTTTCTAGAGCCCCTTGAACATGTCATCTGTGTTTGCTGTTGCCACCCCATCACACTGCCACATCCTCTCTTTTTACCCCCTTTCCTGCTTATATGAAGGTCCATTCACATACTGTCCTTAGACATACCTCCTGTCATCTGCAGTGTCACACATGAAGTTAGCAATGACCGTCGTCAGGGAAAATTGCCTGAAAACAGCCTTATTCACAAAGATACACATACAAAATTCTCATCCATTAAGATTGTTCTTCTCTGTGCTTCTGTATACAGCCTTTTTTGGGTAGCTCACATGTTTATATACACAGATTTTCTCATGCCCTATGTCACACTCTTGTGCTTTAGGCCCATCACAGACACCCTTACTGAGCCAGAGACAGACATTCCTTTATCCGTTTAGCAGAAGCAGTGGTGGGGAGCTGCACATCAGTCAGCAGCAGTCACAGTGATGGCAGTGGCTTATTTATTTATTCCCCTGCTCAACAGAATGCAACTCTTTTTTTTCTTGTTTGAGACAGAGTTTCGCTCTTGTTACCCAGGCTGGAGTGCAATGGCGCGATCTTAGCTCACCGCAACCTCCGCCTCCTGGGTTCAGGCAATTCTCCTGCCTCAGCCTCCTGAGTAGCTGGGATTACAGGCACGGACCACCATGCCCAGCTAATTTTTTGTATTTTTAGTAGAGATGGGGTTTCACCATGTTGACCAGGATGGTCTCGATCTCTTGACCTCGTGATCCACCCGCCTCAGCCTCCCAAAATGCTGGGATTATAGGCGTGAGCCACTGCGCCCGGCCCCCAGAATGCAACTCTTTTAAAGACCAGAATAATCTGAAATGCCAAGGCCTAAGGACAGTTCTTCGTTCTCGGCTTCATAAAGGACCATCTCAGTGATGAATAACAGCATCTTCACTGCTGTTATTAGGCAGCCCTTCTCCCTATCGATACTGAAAAAGTGAGGAAAGGGGAGACTCTCTGTCACCTGGAGTGTCTATTTGTGATGAATTTAAGCTCAGGTGGGAGAGGGAGGGTAAGGGGCTATATGGCAACCTGGATCCTCTTTTTTTTTTTTTTTCTTGATACAGTCTTACTCTATCGCCCAGGCTGGAGTGCAGTGGCATGAACTTGGCTAACCGCAACCTCTGCCTCCAGGTCCAAGGGATTCTTCTGTCTCAGCCTCCTAAGTAGTTGAAATTACAGGTGTACACCACCATGTTCAGATGATTTTGTATTTTTAGTAGAGACGGGGTTTCACCATGTTGGCCAGGCTGCTCTCAAACTCCTGACCTCCAGTGATCTGCCCGCCTCGGCCTCCGAAAGTGCTGGGATTACACAGACGATTGTATAAACGCATGTGAGTGCATGAGGTGCTGGGAAGAGACAGCATGATATAAGGCCATATAGAAAAGAGACAGATTATTGTATATGTGTGTGTGCATGTAAGAATTTTTATGATAAACTAAGGAGCCCATTGTGCCAAATGGTGCTGAGCCATAGAAGTTCTTGCCAACCTACTGCAGTTGCCCAACCTGCAGGGTCCTGGCACTGGAACGTATCTGGGCAGTTCTGTGTTGTTAGGCCATGGCAGGAAAATTTTTGACCCTCTGACATCATAAAAGCTTCCATACTCACCTCCACTAAGAGACCTAAGGAATCAGGACCTAGATGTTTGTAGCAGTCCAGATATGGGAGGGCAGGCTGTTCTGCATAATTGTTATATCTGAGACATCCTAGTTAAACTTAAACTAGCTGTTTCTCATCTGTAAAATGGAGACAACAGGATTCTTTTCAAACACTGGCAGCACTGAGACAGCACATGCCAAATTGCTCAGCACGGTCTCTAACACGGAGTTAGCTGTGTTGATAGAGCTTAATAAACAAGTGTGCGCCCTACAGCCCATCTTCACCAAGGCCAAGATGTTTTTCACGAGGTTCTCTCCTGCTCCCCTTCTTCATCAGAAACAAGTTCTGCATCGGTCTCTTCCCCAACAAGACTACTCATTAGCTCTGAGAGGGTGGGGAGAACTGTTCCTTCATCATTTTCTTCTGTTGGTTTAATTCTCTTATTTGACTTGTGGAGACAAGAATTGAGAACATAGAAAGGCATTTATCTTGCTTTATGAGGCTGCCCAGTACAGAATTCTCTCTATTCCAATGTAAATTTTAAAACAATTTTGTTACTATGTCCTTTGGCCTTTCAAACTGGAAGGAAAAAAACTAAACCAATATTCCATACTAGAAAAATCTAACAGTGACATTTGTCTTACCTTTTGTCATCTCAGCCAAAGTTAGGTAATAAAATGTAACTTTAAGAACTAAGCTTTACTGAACAAACTGCCTTAAAATACACCAAAACTGAGGCAGAGTGGCTCATGCCTGTAATCCCAGCATTTTGGGAGTTTGAGACCCGCCTGGCCAACTTGGCGAAACTCCATCTAAAATACAAAAATTAGCTGGGTGCAGTGGCACGCACCTGTAGTCCCAGCTACTCCAGAGGCTGAGGCAGAAGAGTTACTAGAACCTGGGAGGCAGAGGTTGCAGTAAGCTGAGATCATTCCACTGCACTCCAGCCTGGGTGACAGAGCAAGACTCTGTCTCAAAAAATACATATATTCAATAAAACTACCTTTGATATCTACAAGCTGCTCATATTTAGTTCTATTTCTTAAACTGCCTGGGTTTTTTCCTTATCTTCACCTGGCTAACTCCTGCCTCTTCTTCAAGACTCGGATGTCATTCTCCAGGAAGCCTTTCCTAATGTCTTTTCCCAGGAAACATACACTTTTAAAAGTTAGATATCTTTACTCCAGGAAACCTGTATTTATTCTGTCTACAGAAATGTCTTCTACTGCAATTTCTGTACTTGTCTCTTCCTTTAGGCTGAACACACTAAGAAAGAGCAGGGATTAAACTTCATTTTTTACATTGCCAATGCCTGATATAAAGAATCACATAAATGTCTGAATGGGTTGAGTTTACACCTTATTCCTGCTTGGTATGTATTATTAGTTTATGAGGACATCTTGTGGCTAGATCATTTATTGCTATAAAAAGATGATCCTGGGTCAGGTGTGGTGGCTCACGCTTGTCATCCCAGCACTTTGGGAGGCTGAGGTGGTCCAATCACCTGAGGTCAGGAGTTTAAGACCAGCCTGACCAACATGGTGACCTCATCTCTTAAAAATACAAAAATTAGCTGGGTGTGGTGGCATGCTCCTGTAATCCCAGCTACTTGGGAGGCGAAGGCGGATCACTTGAACCTGGGAGGCGGAGGTTGCAGTGTGCCTAGATTGCACCACTGCACTCCAGCCTGGACAACAGAGTAAAACTCCGTCTCAAAAACAAAACAAAACAAAACAGAATATTGTATTCTAACATTTATTTATTTATTTATTTATTTATTTATTTATTTATTTATTTTTGAGACGGAGTTTTGCTCTCGTTACCCAGGCTGGAGTGCAATGGCGCGATCTCGGCTCACCGCAACCTCCGCCTCCTGGGTTCAGGCAATTCTCCTGCCTCAGCCTCCTGAGTAGCTGGGATTACAGGCACGCACCACCATGCCCAGCTAATTTTTTTGTATTAGTAGAGACAGGGTTTCACCATGTTGACCAGGATGGTCTCGATCTCTCGACCTCGTGATCCACCCGCCTCGGCCTCCCAAAGTGCTGGGATTACAGGCTTGAGCCACCGCGCCTGGCCTAACATTTATTTTTAACATTGATTTACCTGTTGTGCAAAACATGACATAATTTTTTTTTTTTTTTTTTTTTTGAGACGGAGTTTCGCTCTTGTTACCCAGGCTGGAGTGCAATGGTGCGATCTCGGCTCACCACAACCTCCGCCTCCTGGGTTCAGGAATTCTCCTGCCTCAGCCTCCCGAGTAGCTGGGATTACAGGCACGCGCCACCATGCCCAGCTAATTTTTTGTATTTTAGTAGAGACGGGGTTTCACCATGTTGACCAGGATGGTCTCGATCTCTTGACCTCGTGATCCACCCGCCTCGGCCTCCCAAAGTGCTGGGATTACAGGCTTGAGCCACCGTGCCCGGCATGACATAATATTTTTTAGGATGTTTTATGTTGCATGGTTCTGTTTTCCTTCAGGGCCTTCAACAATACAACCACTAAATAGGTAGTTTGTGAAACTCTCAACTGTCTTCCTGGTAGGAGCCATAAGGGCCACTACATACCTAGAGGTTACTTAATATATAGTGAGTGACTTGGGAGATATGAAGGTGGGAAGACCTAGATCTGAATCTCAGTTTCTATCACATCTTGGGTGACCTTTGAAAATAAATCACTCTGAATTAAAGTTCTCTGCAAAATGGACGTTGTCCTTTCCTTACTATATAGTGTATGTAAAGTGCTTGGCACAGTGCATAGCCTATCAAAGTGCCCAACAAATGGTACTTAGCTAGAATCTAACCAACCATTTATTGCTTGAGACATCCCTCCTACTCCCAGATACAACAGAGACACCAAATAGTCACCCGTATTCTTCTCAACACCTCTAGTGAGGGTGAAAATTACTGTTGCTGGATACAGCACGTTCCTCATAGCTCAACTCTAACTTCTAAATATTATACATGTTGGTTTTTCCTAGTAATTTAAATATATAGGAAAACTTACCTTTCTGTAAGTTGCCTTTTTAAAGATGTTTGATATAAAAATCATGAAATTTTATGTGCACTGTTACATGTATCTTTCATGTAATACTTTTTCATTATACTTACTTTAAATGGGGCAACACCTTAAAAGCAATAACTTACTTTGCTGGATTGTACTGTTACACTTTACACTAATGGGTTATAAAAGTTTTTTTTTTAATTCTAGTAACTCCATGAATTGTCTTTTTAGTTGAACCGTTCTTTAAGTCACTTAAAATATTAATATTATTCTGCTTGTACAAAACTAGGAAACAACAAATTGAACCTATAATGAGTTAATAGATCTGAGCTGGGTGGCTTTGTTGGTGTCAGATGTCCAAGGAGACATCCAAAAATGCCAGGCATCGTACATATGACTGGAAAGCTCAGACTGAACGTTTGGTTTCTACAGAGGAGCAGAGAGCAGTAAAAACTACTATTTTTTCAATAAACACGCCTTTTTCTTTAAAAATAAACTTGCATGAGGGTTAATTTCTATCAGACAGATTGGCAATTTATTTGAATTTCTGTCAACCTTTTTTGGAAGATTCAGTTCAATCCAATGATTACTCTTCATGGGCTGTTTGGGCTTTTCTATTTCCACAGAATCAATGTTCAGAATTCTTTTTTTTACACTTAGGTGACTCTTGTCTCTGCTGCTCCGGGGAAAGTGATTTTTGAAATGAAAGTAGAAGAAGAGCATACCAATAAACTAGGCACTCTCCATGGCGGTTTGACAGCCACGTTAATAGATACTATCTCAACATATGCTCTGCTATGCACAGAAAGGGGAGCAACTGGAGTCAGTGTCGATCTGAACATAACGTATGTATCCAAACTGTATTCCAAATGCCTTCAGTGTGATAACTGTATAAACAACTGAGACTAAACAACATTTATAATGTTAATAACACATGAGATTTGATTAGCTGCTTATCTCCTTAAGTGCAGCTATAGATTTTGTCCTAAAATACTCCAGGGCCTTAAAATCTAGAACTAGAGCAGTAATTTCCAAGTACAGTGTGTATCAATAGTAAAGGGGGAATGATCCCAAACATTCAAGTGCAGTGGCATGATCTTGGCTCACGTTAGCCTACACCTGCAGGGCTCAAGCAATTCTCCTATTCTCCTGCCTCAGCCTCCCTAGTAGCTGGAATTACAGGTATGTGCCACCATGCCCGGCTAATTTTTGTATTTTTAGTAGAGATGGGGTTTCACCATGCTGGCCAGGCTGGGCTCAAATGCCTGACCTCAGGTGTCTGCGCCCACCTCAGCCTCCCAAAGTGTTGGGTTTTAAGAATGGGCAGCAATCCTGGATCTCTCCCTGTGACTACACAGACATGCTCTGAGTTAAATACATGATCAGGGAGCAGTGCCCCTTCACTGCAGGGTCAAACTTCCAGAATGTGAAAAACTCAGTTCCAGCATAAACTGGTACTATGGCCCACCCCATTCAATACAGAGCTGGGTCCAAGGATTTACTTTCAAGACAGTTGCTTTTTCCACCTAAGCAGCAGAAAAACCTAATTGAGAGGTTAGGTTCAGAGGGCCACTGTGACCAGATATTTCCAGGTAATGGAAATAATGTAGGCTTTTAAGGAATCTAAATCTTTTATCAGTTTTACTTAAGAAACATTCAGTCCTTCTTTATGGAAATAAATTGAGGGTAAAGCAAATCACAAGATGTAGCCAAATGCTTTTTGAAATTAAGATGTACAGAAAAGAAAGGCTCTGCTTATGTTACTGGTGAGCATATTCAACGGTCCTTATTTCATGTGATAAGTGGTAAGATCAGTTGATGACTTGATTTTCCCTAAAAGTCTCTATTAAGAGCAGAGAGATCTTCGAATCTAGCACTGCATTTCATGATCTACTAAGGTACTGTTGCTTTTACAATCCTAAGGCATTTTTAGTAAGTCAAACATAGTCTTGTCCTTTCAAAGTATGTGTTGCCAAAAGCATTGGCTCTTGATGAGCTACCTAAGCTTCAAAAACTGATTCACTTGAACAAAAACTGGGGTGTAGTCTCTCAAAAATTAGAGATATTTCAAAAGTAAATGAACAATGTTTCAGTAAATGAATGCCTCATGAGTCACTCTTTGATTTACTTGACATGGTACATTTACTGTACCCTTGCACATTAAGTTCTATATTACACAGACTGAGGATGCCTGTTAGACTGTGACTTAGGTTAAAAACAAGCTAGGTTCCAAAACAACAGGGAAAATTTTAGATTACTGACAAAATGCCAACTTCCGAATTGCCCAGATTTAATGTTTGCTCATCTGTAGCACAAAGGGTTCCTTATCTTCCCTCAGTTTAAGTTAATGGCTGTTAGCCAAAATTCATGATTTCTAAGACAAAATTTGGGGAGATAATAAAAAGTAGGCAAACTACTACTAAACATACCATTTTTCATTTATTTAAATTGAGGTACATGAATTCAAGACAAGCCTGTTCTTTCCAGCAATGAGATCTGCCTTTTTTTTGTTTGAGATGGAATTTGCTCTGTTGCGCAGACTGGAGTGCAGTAGTGTGATCTTGGCTGACTGCAACCTCTGCCTCCAGGGTTCACAGGATTCTCCTGCCTCAGCCTCCCAAGTAGCTGGGATTACAGGCGCCCACTACCATGCCCAGCTAATTTTTATATTTTTAGTAGAGACAGGGCTTCAATATGTTGGCCAGACTGGTCTCAAACTTCTGACCTCAGGTGATCCGCCTGCCTCGGCCTCCCAAAGTGCTGGAATTACAGGTGTGAGCCACTGCGCCCGGCCAGATCCACCTTTCTTATACCTCCTAGCCATAAACACTGAAGCCTTATTTTTAATTTGGCAAAAATACATATCCTTTTTAAAGGCTTCCTTCTAAAAAGCAGAAACATAAACTATAAGGGAATTATTTTCCTTTAAAACATTAACATTTGTTTTAAACAATCCTCATCTCCAAAAGTTTTTTTTTTTTAATTAGCTAGAGTCAGCTGAGTTAAAGACAACTTATAATTACAAGTGGGTAGGATACATATCCCTTAAAAATATTTGTAGACAATACATCACCGAGACTGTAAGGACATTATATCAATTCCTTATAGTTGTTATCTTGTCATCTTAAGAGTCGAATAAATTCTAAATATGGATAGGACAATATATAGACACCAAGTGATAATTTCACCTAAGAAGTTAAGGAGAGTAAATAAAAGCTGGAGGAAATCTTTCACCATCCCCAAGTAAATATGAAGTGGGAAACTTAAAGGGAAAAAAAAGGGAGGCAAGAAAACTTCTTCTCATATATTTGGGAAAAGAAACTTGTGTGGGTAAGGAATGGGCACGACTAGTACAGAAACTTACCAGTACTACTGTTAAACTCTTTGTAGGAGTAAAATAAGTTACATAGGAACACTGTTGTGAGATGCACACAACTTTCCCTCTGAAAAATTATTTGCTGTTAACTGTATTCATTTCCTTTCAAGGTACATGTCACCTGCAAAATTAGGAGAAGATGTAGTGATTACAGCACATGTTCTGAAGCAAGGAAAAACACTTGCATTTACCTCTGTGGATCTGACCAACAAGGCCACAGGAAAATTAATAGCACAAGGAAGACACACAAAACACCTGGGAAACTGAGAGAACAGCAGAATAACCTAAAGAAACCCAATAATGAATAACAAGTGCAAATTTGACTCAGTTTTAATTCTTGAAATAAACTAGCAAAACCGTAAGTAGCTAGGAATATTCTTTTTAAGAAAAAGGACCTGGAAACCACGTAGGGCAGAGTGAAGGTGGGGGTGTCCTCATTTTTTTTTTCATTTTAAGCATCGTTTTTAATCGTGTGATAACTGGGTGAAAAATTCTTCGCTCAAAGTGTTTTGAAAACAGGTAAAGCAAAGAAGCTAGCAGGGCCATTCTAAGATTAAAACCAAAGTCCAGTATTAAGCTAAAGGAGAAACAGAAATTAATGGTTCTAAGTCTGTTTGTGCTGCTATAGCAAAATATCACAGACTGGATAGCTTATAGGAACAACAGAAATTTTTCATGGTTCTAGAGGTTGGAAAGTCCTGCGTCAAGGCCCCAGCAGATCCTGTCAGGTGAGGGCCCGCTTCCTGGCTCATGGATGGTGCCTTCTCACTGTGTGGTGGAAGGGGCAAATGAGCCCTCTGGGTTTTTTTTTTTTGAAACGTTGTCTCACCCTGTTGCCCAGGCTGGAGTGCAGTGGCACAATCTCTGCTCACTCCTGGGTTCAGGCAATTCTCCTGCCTCCCATGTAGCTGGGACAACAGGCCTGTGCTACCACACCCAGCTAATTTTTGTAACTTTTTTTGTAGAGATGGGGTTTCACCATGTTGGCCAGACTGCTCTCGAACTCGTGACCTCAGGTGATCCACCCACCTTAGCCCCCCAAAGTGCTGGGATTACCGGTGTGAGTCACTGTGCCTGGCCTGGGTTCTCTTTTTTCAGGGCATTTATTCCAATTATGAGGTTTCTGCCCTTATGATTTAGTAACTTCCCAAAGACCCACACCTGCTAATATCACCTTGGGGGTTGGGATTTTAACATACAAATTTGGGGGCACACATTCAGACCATAGCAAATGCCACCCCACACTTATATTTCCTTTTTTAAGATATGAAACTTCAAAACATATGAACTACAGCCCATCATGAAAAATAAAATAGATTGAGCCATATGGCCTAAAATAGACCTCAAGAAAGTTTGAGGTAAAGCAAGTTAGTGATACAGGAAATGGTCCGGTAGAGGGGGAGGGAAAAAAGCATGCTACTAGCCCCTTTTCTTGTACCGAGAATAAAACCATGCAGATCTCAAATCTCCCAGTCTACAGTATTGAAAAGACCAAGTTCATTTCTCAAGTCTCCAAGTACAGTTGACAGTGAAACTAAGACAGGGTCTGTCACCCAAGCTGGAGTACAGTGGTACAATCCCAGCTTATTGTATAACCTCCCAAGCACAAGACATTCTTCAACCTCAGCCTCGTGAGTAGCTGGAACCACAGACATGTGCCAGCATGCCTAACTTTATTTTTGTAGAGATAAGGTCTGTTTGCCCAGGCCGGTCTCAAACTCCTAGGCACAAGCAATCTTCCCGCCTTGGCCCCCAAAGTGCTGGGCTTACAGTTGTGAGCCATTGCACCCAGCTTGATTTCTATGTCAGGGAGTCTTAACATTTCATGACTAAAGACTAGAAAGGATACAGCTTTGTCAATTTAACAATCAAATTAGCAGTTAAAGGCAAATCCTTTCCCTACATTAGATCGCATACTACTTATCTGTCCACTGAAAGGGCAGAAAGAAGCAGACTCGATAGAAGCAGTAAGCATACAGGAGTTTACTTCTAGTGTTTCCCACTAAAAGGAACCTGGGGTCCTTGAACGAACAGCTGATTCCAAGGGTTTGAGGCTGAGACACAAAAGTTAGTCTCATGCCTGAAAGTAAGGAGATGCTCAAAATAATAAAGGCATGCAAATTATGATTTGGAGGGTAAAAAAACGAGGCCATAGTGTTTAGGTAGATAATAAATGGCAGAGATAGAACCCTTTCTTACAACAAATGCTGAAAATGGACAGGGGGGTAGATTTGGAAAATCATTATTTTGTAACCATCATAAAGACTGGTTTTAGTCTGGAAAGAATCAAGGGAGCTCCTCATAAAGCAGGATATTTTCACACTGTTTCCGAGATTGCTAGTAATAAATATATATATAGGGCAAAACCAAGACACTTTGACCAGGTGCTCAGAAGTAACATCAATGAAGAGAAGATAGAGAGTATGCTTGAGAAGGGTATAATGTCAATCTAAGCATGAACAAACAATTCAAATGCAAAATGAGTAACAATTTACAAGAAAAATTGCCCTGTACTCCAAAAAACGCAGAGGTCATGAAACACAAAAAGGCTAAGGAACTGTTTCCACATTAAAGACAACTGAGGACAACTGAATTCAATGATCCTGTACTCCAGGGGGATTAAAAAAAAAAATGCTACCAAGGATATTGGGACAACAAAACAAATATGGATGATAAAGAGTATCACATTCCCTGAGTTTGGTAATTTTTCTATAGTTATATGAAATATTCTTGTACTTGGAACATATGCCAAAGTACTAAGGAAAGGTTAAGGAAGCACAAAGTATGCAACAAACTCAAATGGCTCAGGAAATATGTATAAATATATGCACAGAGAAAATGAAAAAAAGGTGGCAAAATAATAAAAGTGAGGGTAAAGATTACACAGGAGCTTTCATATCACTCCGGCAACTTTTCTAAATTATTCAAAAATAAAAAATTAAATGGCTGCTGAAATGCCTAACTTGGTGAACATAAGTATAATTAATTCAATACGGTAAATTAAGAGCGTACGCCCTAGAGCCAGACAGCCTGGTTTTAAATCCACCACTACTTATGATCTGAGCTTGAACAAGTTACTTAACCTTTGCATCTATTTCCACCCAAGGCTGAGAGGTTAAGACAAGAGCTTACAACAGTACCTGGCTATAACAAACATTCAAAATGTTATTTCAAATGAATTCTAACTTTTAAATGGTAAGAGGACACATGAAAGCATTTTGAAATTAATGGCATTTTCCCATGAAGCAAGGCATAAGGCCAGGCTGCTGTTGAAAGCTGACAGTATATCCTTGACGCCTATTCTTGTTGAAGTTACACACTCAATTGTCAGGTATTTTTCTTCTGAATTTACTGTTTAGCCCCAGACTATCAGATGAAATAATCCCCTAAGGTGACCAGTAACATCAATGAAATGGGAAAAAAAAAAGTTAACACTTCAAACTTTGTGTATTCACCTGAATAGTCAGGGAACTTTCACCTATTTTATTTAGGTTTTCATTTTTTTTTTTTCTCCGAATTCCAACCAGAAGCTAAATACAATCAGAAACTGGTAAGCACTAGTTTTACTCCAAAGGAGTAGGATCATTCAGATTTAGTCCAATAAAAGTAAGCAACCTTTAAGCAAAGCTTTTCTTCATTTAAAAGAAAAAAAACAAACCTATACAGTAGTCTTTCCTTATGTTCATTGCACAAAATGAGTTCTGCTTTTAGAACTTTGACACTCAATGGTTAATTTTACAATTTAAGATTCCAACTTTATAACCTTTTTCTACTCCCAAAACACCCTCATAAGTTTTTCTTTCGGATGGTGTAGAAACTATTTCTGCACAATTCACTGGAATTTTCTTTGTAATAAAAATCTCTTCTCTGTAAAACCAAAAAAACAAAACCAAAAAGGAAAGTCTTCTACCTATCATGGTTTCTGCAGCTATGAATTTGTTTTATAGCTGCTTTATAGCTACTTCAGACTCCAGATCTGCTTTAATGTGTATAACTGCATCCACACACAGCAGAATACTCGTTACAATAGCAACTTGGGGAAAGAGATCTGGAAAAAAAAATACATGTATTTATGAGTACCAGGAAACAAACATGGCCCAGTAAAATATGAGGCAAAAGCCTAGAATGAGATGCGTTTTTCATTTAAGATTTCTTTCCCATGGTTGTGTTTTCTTTTTTTAAACAACCAGTTCTGGTCATTAGAATTGAATCTGACAGTGCTCTGGAACAACTGTGATTATAGCAAAGCTATTATGTTTTAAAAAATGTTATTTATACCTGTTACATTCACTTCTCACCCTCTAAATACTGATGACAGATGTCAAAGAGGCAAAAACCAGCACACATGGGAAGACCATACCAATTAGTATCACCTTGTGCTTTCAGATACATTTAAGCATTTCAGTGTACAATATAGTCCTTTCATTTCACATTTTTAGTAAGATACTGATGCAGTGCAGCAAATATGCAAAGCATCTTCTTTCACACAGTCTGTGCAGAAGACATCTAATTTTTTAAGTTCTGAGATAAAAATGATTTAAAAAAATCCAGGATGAACAAGTTTCAAAATGCATAGTGTTCTGTGCATGAGTCCATTTTCTTTAAACTCTGAAAGAATAAAGTGGTAAGAAAACAAGAAAAAAAATGCTGCTGCATTCTCTGATCTTCTCCATTTTGCTGGTCAGTACTCTACTCTGGCATATAAGGACGGAGGTGATCCTCTATGGTGCCAACTGCCCAGTGGGTGAGCTGTTCCTGTGGCAGGTAGAGGCAGATGCTGCATAACTTGAAGATTGTAGCTTTGTTTTTTGGAGTCTGGAAGGGGAAACATTTTAATATTTTTAATATATAAGACTAGCATAACTGTCACATGAAGTCAATCTCCCACAAACCTTCCCATGTAAGATACATGAAAAACAGAGTTAAGAGAATTTATGCATAATTAAAAGAGAAAAAGTTAAAACAGAAAAATGTAACAGGGAAGTAGGCCAGGCACAGTGGCTCACGCCTGTAATCCCAGCACTTTGGGAGGCCAAGGTGGATGGATCACAAAGTCGAGTTCGAGATCAGCCTGGCCAAAATTGTGAAACCCTATCTCTACTAAAAATACAAAAATTAGCCAGGTGTAGTGGTGGGGACCTGTAATCCCAGCTACCTGGGAGGCTGAAGCAGTCGCTTGAACCTGGGAAGTGGAGGTTGCACTGAGCTGAGATTAGGCCACTGCACTCGAGCCTACGCAACAGAGCAAGACTCCATCTCCCAAAAAAAAAAAAAAAAAATTAGGGAAGTAAATCAGAGATAACTTGCTATAAAAAATTAAAGACATTTCATGGGGACAGATTTGAGTACAAGTTTAAAGTCATTTTTATATACAGGAAGATAAAATAGATATGGTTAAGAACAGAAGCTAGTGAAAGGACAGAGAATAGGTGAAAAATTTAAGGCTGGGGATGGTGGCTCAGACCTGTAATCCCAGCACTTTGGGAGGCTGAGACACAAGGACTGCTTAAGCCCAGGAGTTCAAGACCACACCGGGCAACATGACAAAAACCCATCTCTACAAAAATACAAAAATTAGCTGGATGTCGTGGCACACGCCTATACTCCAGCCACTTGGGAGGCTGAGGTGGATCGCCTGTGCTGAGGAGGTCAAGGCTGCGGTGAGCCATGATCATGCCGGTGCACTCCAGCCTGGTGACAGAGTGAGACCCTGTCTCAAAAAATAAAGAAAAGAAAGATTTAAGCATATATTCAGGTTAGGGACTAAAAGAAACCCAAAGTATTACCAGCTAAATCAAAACTCTTATTTTTAAAAAGTAGTTACCATTTGAACACCCAATTTAACTACAAAGTTCGTCTTTATTTCACTATCTAGCATCTCTAAAAGGCAAAATAAGGACTCTGACTTTGAAGATGTCAGAATAAGTCCACAAATGTAAATAAACCTATATATATGTACATACACTTTACTTGTATTAGTTAATTTCTTGTATTAGTTAATTTCAAATGTAACAACCTTAAATTAAATGTAACACCCTTAGGAGTATCATTTGTTCAATTTCACAGAAGCAACATGCTCACAGAAGTTACCTGTCCAAGATCACACACAGTGGCTGCATCTAAAAACTAAATTGCAATACTTGGGATTGCTGCTTAAATGGGAAGTGCTTATTTGTTGCTGGCAATGGTGTGTGTGTGTTTCAGATGGGGTCTCACTGCGTCACTCAGGCAAGAGTGTGCTGGTGCTCTCATGGCTCACTGCAAATTTGAACTCCTAGGTTCAAGCGATCCTCCCCTGCCTCAGCCTCCAGAGTAGCTAGGACCATAGGAGCATGCCACAATGTCTGGCTAATTTCTTTTTCTGTAGAGATGAGGTCTCACTCTGTTGCCCAGGCTGGTCTTGAACTCTTGGGCTCAAGTAGTTCTCCCCATCAGCCTCCCAAAATGCTAGGACTACAAGCGTGAGCCACTGTGCCCAAATGGAAGTGCTTATTTGAAATACATGTGTATCTTTTAAATATATGTCCCTTATCCTTTCACAGTTAAAAAGTCCAGGGTAGTGCTTCTCGAAATACAATGTATTTCAAATCACCTGAGGGTTCTGTTTAAAGTACAGATTCTGATTAGTTAGGGTCTGAGAGTCTATATTTTTAACAAGTTCCCAAGTGATGTTCATCTGTTACCCACGCATCTGGTAGAAACACTTTAGGACAATGGTTCTCTACTGTTCACTGGAATCATGAGTTTTAAAAGCTTCGCAGGAGGTGGGTTTTTTCTTTTTGTTTAAAAAAAAAAAAGATTTCCAGGTAGCTGTAATGTGTGGCAAAATTTGGGAACCACTGTTCTACAGTGAGGCCTAGGAAATACTTTTTTAAAAATTATTTTTATTTGAGACAGGGTCTTGTTCTGTCACTCAAGCTAGAATGCAGTGGCAAGATCTCAGCTCACTGTATGTAGCCTCCTAAGCTCAAGCAATCCTCCCACTTCAGCTTCCCCAGTAGCTAGGACTAGACTACACGCACATGCCACCATGCTTGGTTAGTTTTTATATTTTCTGTAGAGATGGGGTTTCTCCATGTTGCCCAGGCTGGTCTGGAATTCCTGAGCTCAAGCACTATGTCCACTTCGACTTTCTGAAGTGCTGGGATCAGCCTAAGGCACCATGCTCAGCCTATTTTTTGTTTTTTAAGTAACTTCAAAAATAATGCAGTGTTTTGGGGACAAAACAGAATTAAGTAACTTGTATAACAAAGTTTCCAAACAAATAAGTTTTTTGAATGAGCCTGTAAAGTGGTTTTTAAAAAATGAAAAAAAGCTTACCTGCAAGTGCTGTCTGTCAATGAAGAGAAACACTGACTGGTTAGGATTGTTGACAACAATTCCAGTCTTGTCCTTGCGGCTCAGTACATGCAGAAACTGTTTTTCATAGTCACCGTGATGAAACTCAAATTTGGCCTAATTGCAAAATACAACATTTATATTTAACTACAAACAAGTTATAGTACTTGAAACATCTGTATCCATATGCATATAGCTGTGTTGTCCAATATAGCAACCAATAGTCACACATGGTTATCTCTTCCTCTTTAAAAAACAAATTATGACAAACCTTCACAGCCAACATCACAGGCAAAATTTAGATTAAAAGCAATTATAATTCCATTTTTCAGTAACACTAGCCACATTTCAAATGCTTAATAGTCACATATAGCTACTGGGCACCATTAAGAACAATCTCTTGAGATACAGAACATTTCCTTAATGTCAGAAAATTCTATTGGACAATACACTCCACTGCATAAGTTGAACAGGAAAAGCTCTGCATCAAAATGACTAAATTCTAGCACTCTATGATCATAAAATTATATTTTCAAACGTACTAGCTCATGACTCCCACCATAGTACTTTAAACCCCAAGGACATCTCTCTTCTTTCAATTAGGAGGCACACTGTTAATTGCTGTTTGAAAAAAAAAAAAAATCTGTTTATTCCAACCCTAGCTGCACAACTCACTAGTTATATGACCTTATGCGAATCCCTTAACTTACCTAAACTTCAGGCTTCCTCATCTACAAAATAAGGCTGTAACCCATTTCACAGGACAGTTGAGAGGATTAAATGAAATGTAAAGCCCACACCTGAAAGCTCTGCTCCTGACACAGATAGGCTATGTTTTTATGTGAATTTTTCCCACAGCTAGCCTTGGGTTGTTTTCAAAAATAAGTGAAGTTATAAAAGACTGTTATCAAGTAAGTCAGAACACTTCCTCCATCCTCCCACAAAATGTCTTTTGGGCATTGGGAAACACCAAATGCTACGTGACAAGACCAGGCTTGATGGAGAATTCAAGAAACGTAGATTTAACAATATGAAATTTAGACAATACTGAGTTGTACACATAATTGTTAGTCCACTTGGTTCAAACAAATTTTATTGCTCTGTTATGTCAAAAACAGCATGAAATAAAAAACCATTAGTTTCTGCTATCTAGGATTTTATACCCAGGAGCTACTCTTATAAACCATAACAATATGATATGGCATCACAATATACTATATATTGTATATAATATACATATATAATATATGTAAAATGATACTGAACTGTACTTCTGCACAATTCAAATATTAAATTCTTAATATGATTATAAGCATATCAAAAGCATGCTATTAGCTGAGGCAGGAAAATCGCTTGAACCTAAGAGGTGGGGAAGGCGGTGAGCCAAGATCTTGCCATTGCACTCCAGACTGGGCAACAAGAGCAAAACCACCACCACCAAAAAAAGATTAAGATAGTTTTCCCCGGGCAAAGTAGTGATGGTAAGTAATCTGATAAATGCTAACTGGGTGCGGTGGCTCAGACCTACAATCCCAGCACTTTCGGAGGCTGAGGCAGGAGAATCGCTTGAGGCCAGCAGTTGGGGACCAGCCTGGGCAACATAGTGAGACTCTATCTCTACAAAAAATACAAAATTATTAGTTGGGCATGGTGGTGTACACCTGTGGTCCCAGCTACTCAGAAGCCTCAGGTGGAAGGATTGCTTGGGCCATGACTGTGTCACTGTACTCCAGCCTGGGTGACAGAGTGAGTCCCCATCTCACTATCTCAAAAAAAAAAAAAAAAAAAAAAAAAAAGCCATGCTAGGAAACAGAACCAACACAAAAACAAATGTGTTAAAAACTGAAGTACTGTTCAAGTAACAAAGCTGCAATATGGTAAAAAAAAAAAAAAAAACCAGGGTAGATTAAAGAACCAATAATCACACTGAAAAGAGATTAGAGACTGAAAATGACCTTCCACATAAATCTATATAGCATTTCAATTCTATCATACTGAATATCCACTTATCTGAAGAAATGGTACACACACACATAAAACTTCTCATAAGCAGCATGAAAGTAATTCCCATCGGAGAAGTAATGAAATATTCTAATAGGAGAGGAGCAAACCCGGGCAGTAGCATTAATAATGAAGAGGAAAGAAGAAATACATTTTAGTAGTACCTCCCAGCATTTCATAGTACTGTGAAGAACTCAATATTTAAAAATAATCCTTATTCTGGTTTTGATTATATCCTCAGTACCCAAATATTCAGATTTTAAAGTGCTTCAAAAGGCCAGGGCATAGTGACTCATGCCTGTAATCCCACCCCTTTGGGAGGCTGAGACAGGAGAATAACTTGAACTCAGGAGTTCAAGACCAGCCTCAGAAACAAAGCGACACCCCATCTCTACAAAAAAATTAATTCGAGAGTCAAAATTTAAAAAAAGAGGCCTGCAAGTAAAAATTTACCATTCCTTTACTCATTTTAAGAACTAAGTGAGTTATATTTAAGGCCCCTCATTCAGGATATTCATACATTTTAAATTGCTTTAGAAAAGCAAATTAGTTTTTACAATACTAACCTATAAACTACAGTTGAATTCTAAAGTTATTACCTATATTATACTGCTTATATTCAGTCTAGAATTTTAAGATGCTATAATACAAGTAACTTTTCACAGTACAGGGTAATGAGTTAAGAGCATAGTCAGTTCAGGCTTAACTGCCGTGGGCCTGTTATTTACCTGATTTCTGTCTTGGTTTCCTCTTATCTACCCAGTTATTTTAAGGACTGATATTACACGTATACAAAGTAAGAGAAAGTTTAAGGGCCGGGTGCGGTGGCTTATGCCCGTAATCTCACCACTTTGGGAGGCCAAGGTGGGCAGATCACTTGAGGTAAGGAGTACAAGACCAGCCTGGCCAACATGGCAAAACCCCATCTCTACAAAAAAAATACAAAAATTAGCCGGGCATCATCATGCACACCTGTAAACCCAGCTACTCAGAGGCTGAGGCACAAGAATGGCTTCAACCCCGGTGGGGGTAGAGGTTGCAGTGAGCTGAGATCATGCCACTGTACTCCAACCTGGGCAACAGAGCAAGACCCTATCTCAAAAAAAAAAAAAGCTGGGCGCAGTGGCTCATGCCTGTAATCCCCTCACTTTGGGAGGCCAAGGCAGGCGATCACAAGGTCAAGAGATCGAGACCATTCTGACCAACGTGGTGAACCCTGTCTCTACTAAAAATACAAAAATTAACTGAGTATGGGGGTGCGCACTTGTAGTCCCAGCTACTCAGGAGGCTGAGGCAGGAGAACAGCTTGAACACAGGAGGCAGAGGTTGCAGTGAGTCAAGACTGCACCACTGAACTCCAGCCTGGTGAAAGGGTGAGACTCTGTCTCCCAAAAAAAAAAAAAAGAAGCCAACAAAGAAGAGTACTTGACACAAGACTAAAGTTAGCTTAACTATCTCAACTAAGGTCCCAGTGGGAAAGGCAGGGTATTAGAAATTTGAAGACATACTGTAATAAGCAGACCTACAATTTTCCAATGGGAAATCCTTAACTAAAAAGCAACAAAATCTTAATAGCACCTCCAGAGAGCAGTTAAAGAGTTATCAGCCCTGCTCTGAGAACTTTAAACATGCCTTTTCTATTTATTTTCATGCCTTTTATATTCAATTAATAGTCTCCAGCACTCTTGTCAGTCAGAGATCATCCATTAAATGACAGAAATACAGATGCTCTACGACTTGTGATGTTACATCCTGATAAACCCAGTGTAAGTTCAACATAATCTTAAATCAAAAGGTGACTTTTTAACTTACGACAATTCCAATTTGCAGTGAGTTTACCTGGATGTATCAATCAAGGAGCACAATGAATTCATATGGTTTTCACATCATGGTAAAGTTGAAAAATCTTAAGTCGAACTATTATATGTCAGGGAGAGCTGTATACAATACTTTTGTATGTTTGTAACCGATGTATTATCTTTGGAACTTAGTTGAATTAATCTTAAAAGATTAAAAATAATTATTTGCACTTATGTGTGGCAACATTACCATGGGGGCGGAAAAGTTTATCAACTTATACAGTCTATGACAAAAAAAACCCACAAAGATACTTCAGGGTAATGAATAGAAACAAAATTTTAAAATGACAAATAATCTTCACAATTAGTTTAAAGAAGCCTTCCAGTATATGATTTAGTATATTTAAAATGAGTCCTTAATGTCATTATTTTTTTCTGATTATAAAAATATATTTAAGAAAATTGTGGCTATATACCATAAACTGTAAAGGAAATATATATGGAAATATATATTAAAAAAAAGGAAAGTTAGCTATACCTGACCTAGAACTAAGCATAATTAACACTTTGGTGGATCTCCATCTTCTCTGCACACAAACATACTATAAATAAAATTGGGTTTAACATGAGTAAATGCCCTTAACATTAGAGGGGGCATTTGCTTGAGCAATGTCCAGTACATCAAGTGACAAATAGTCAAAAGTCAGCAAGATTTTAAGGTTAAGAATGACTACTAAATTTACTTATTTCCTCTATGATTTTATATACAAATTATAGAGAATGACTTATTCACCCAATTCAAATCACACTCCTTTGGGAAGTAGCATAGTTAAATATACTATTTTAGAAGGATGTGTGGTGAAGGGTACAAGAATCGCAGATCATCAGAAGCTCATCCGTGGGCCCCCTCTAAAAATCAGTAAATGTCCACCTTAAAAGATTTTCTCTAGCCATAATTTCAAAGCCACAGTGTGTGTGAAACCACTACAATGTCAAGAGATTCTATAATCCAAATGCTTTCTTTTCTTGCAAAA
This sequence comes from Aotus nancymaae, assembly GCF_030222135.1. Classification (NCBI taxonomy): domain Eukaryota; kingdom Metazoa; phylum Chordata; class Mammalia; order Primates; family Aotidae; genus Aotus; species Aotus nancymaae. The sequence continues at coordinate 21,512,830 of NW_026988465.1, forward strand.
CAATATTCCAAACAGGGGAGACTATTTGAAATAAAACCATCAGAAAGCATATTCCCAAACCATTTCTCAAGTTAGACCCTATTCTGTTCTAGCAATTTTCACATATTGAAAGGCTCATCACACTCATTTTAGATCAAAATACCTGAACAGGCCTAAAAGGCTCATCAGATTCCTTCCACCTAGAAAACAGGAGACAGACAATTTTTTCAATATCATTCCGAGGCCAAAGAATGAAATCCATCTCCTGAGTACAGCCAATTACATCCTATAAAATGATGAGAAAAAAAAAAGTTTACGTTTAAAGAAACAGCTACATCAAGTAATGTCAAAAATTACAGGGTTTGCCTATAAAAACATTTTATAAGTACAAAAGACCTACCATGTATCTTTTTATATCTTAGGAGGTAAACATAATAGGATTGTATACAATCTGAATAGCTCATGACCTAACTTTCTTTTCCTTTTTTTGGAGACAGAGTCTCTCTCCATCACCCAGGCTGGAGTGTAGTGGTACAATCTCAGCTTACTGCAACTTCCACCTCCTCAAGCGATTTTACTGAATTAGCCTTCTGAGTGGCTGGGACTGCAGGTGTGTGCCACCACCCCTGGCTAATATTTTTTTGTATTTTTAATAGAGACAGGGTTTTGCCATTGGCCAGGCTGGTCTTAAACTACTGACCTCAGGTGATCTACCCACCTTGACCTCCTGAAGTGCTGGGATTACAGGCATGAGCCACTGCGCCCGGCCCTAATTTTAATTTTTATCTTGTAGAGAGTCACATACACTCAGTCCAATGCTCCTAACATCAATACCTAGGTTTATCTGTGTATGATAAAAACTCCAACAAAAACTCTGCTTTCTATTGTGCTATCAGACCTTGAACCTTTATTTCCACCTTTAAAAATCAGAACCTATTTAACAAAGATGTCTTACAACTCCTAATATGAATCACTATCTTCTTATTACAGCTGAAATGCTATTTTTATGTTAACAGAAAACTACTTTTCTCCATTCCTGACTTCTGCTTCATTACTGTAGTCACCATATTAGTTTTTGAAGGTACATAAATCTCTTCCAGATCAGTACCCGGTTATCTCCAGCATTCTCCCCAAATAATTGTGAGGATCTCTTGGTTCAGGTATGCCCAAATTAACTTTTAATATGTTGCAGAAGTTTACAAAGCTGGAAGAACTTCCTTATATTCATATTCCCCCCAAAAAGGAAATACAATAAACAAAGACATAAGTCACTTATCCCACAGTAGTAACACACACCATAATGAGCCTAATATGACAAAGTTATCCATGTTTTAAGGTCAAATTTTAAAAAACAAACCTATCTAAAAAATTTTAAAACAACTTGAAACCAGGAAATTGAAGAAAAAAAAAATTTAAAAAACAACTTTATGCGTAACACTTAAATTATTAAAAACAGTTGGTTACTGGCCGGGTACAGTGGCTCATACTTGCAATCCCAGCACTTTGGAAGGCCAAGGCAGGCAGATCACCTCAGATCAGGACCAGCCTGGCCAACATAGCAAAACTCCATCGCTACTAAAAATACAAAAAATTATACAGGTGTGGTGGTATACAACTGTAGTCCCAGCTACTTAGGAGGCTGAGGCAGGAGAACTGTTTGAACGTGCAGGGGCAGAGGCTGCAGTGAGACAAGATCACACCACTGCACTCCAGCATCAGCAATGGAGTAAGACTGTCTCCAAAAAAAAAAAAAACAACAAAACAGACACTGCTGCTATCATCAGCACCTAACATGGATTAAAGAAATCCCTTTATATACTTTATCCACATAAGACTGGTCTGGGGCAAAAATGTATTTTTCTAATCCTATATAAACATAGTGCGTGTTTAAAGTCATGATCCCAGTTATCAACATGCACAAAGACAAATTTACCTGAAGAGATTGGTCATATCATAACTATCCACTTTAAGGGTGTAGGGGGAAATGCAAGGTTAATCCACAGAAATTTACCAAGTCAAGACTTAAGGCAGAACTTACCCTTCTCATAGACTGATATCGAGGAGCATGGAGCTGTACCACATCCTTCTGTAAAAGCTCTAAGGAACTTTCCAAGGAATAGCTGGAATCTCGCACACCTTTCAGGATATTTTCTTCATAATTATTTGTCATAACTGGTATAACCTCAGACACTTCAAAAAGTGCCGACTTTTTCTTCTAAAAGAAAATAAATTGGTATATTAACTCAAAGAAGCAGTCTTTTAACACTTGGTTCATATTACAATGTCATGTAACTTTAACTCCACAAAATTCTTAACTGTCTGAAGTAACTTATATGCTGAAAACACATTTTCAGATAGGTAATTCCTTCTGTTTTTCCCCCACTCTCCCCCTCCAATCATACATGTACAATCTGTCATTTAGAATGTTTTTTTAACTCGAGTTTTATAGTATAACAGTGTCCATAGCATTATTTTACACCATACTTCTTAAAATTATATCTTACCCGTTTTAAAACAATGCTATTCAGACAAATGAATTGTTTTATTCCTTACATGGATCAATTTCCATTACTTTCTGGATACTATATAATCAAAACCATCTATATCTATATAGATTTTGAGATGGAGCCTCACTGTGTTACCCAGGCAGTGGCGTGATCTTGACTCACTGCAACCTCTGCCTCCCGGGTTCAAGGAATTCTTCTGCCTCAGCCTCCCGTGTAGCTGGAATTACAGGCCTGTGCCACCACACCTGGGGAATTTTTGTATTTTCAGTAGAGACGGGGTTTCACCATGTTGGCCAGGCTAGTCTCAAACTCCTGACCTCAAGTGATTTGCCTGCCTGCCTGCCTTAGCCTCCCAAAGTGCTGGGATAACGGGCATGAGCCACCTCACCTGGCCAAAACCATCAATATTTGAAAGACTAAAAAAAATACAAGTTCTCTTTTAACAGTCAAGACCAAGTACTCGTCACAAACCTACCTTTAAAAATTCTATACTATTAAGTATATATCATGAACTATTCAGAACAACTGCAAGGACACTGTCCATTCACAGAATAAAACCAGATTATCATCGGTGTTCAAGAATTAGTTGGTGCAATTTGGGGCAATTTACACGTTAAATACAAAGATCCGGTCTCACCACTTATATCTTGGATTTATTTAAAGGGCATACACGGTATCATCTTCAACTAAAATTCAATCTCATCAATTTAGTTTGTCAACAGAACAAAACAAAACAAAAAATTGGGGGTGTAAATCCTTGATACCACCCAATCTTGGGAAAGTCACTTCAAAAAGTACTTTAAAATCACTTTACAATGCTATACTTCAGCAGCTACGAATGCTCTGAAACACAAATAACCTTTAAGAGTTAGGAGTTGGGGCCATGCATGGGTTCCTGCCTGTAATCCCAGCACTTTAGAAGGCCATGGCAGGAGGATCACTTAAGCCCAGGAATTCAAGACCAGCCTGGGAAACACAGTCAGGCCCATCTCAACTACAAAAATAAGTAAATAAAAGAGTTAACAGTAGAGAAAAATCTGGAAAACTTCCAAATACTAGATACCACGCTAAGATTTTATTTCTGATCTGAAATTACGTCACGATTTAAGTACCAAAATCCAAGTAGTATTTCGTTATATTTATAACCTCATCTCAGATCAAATAAGCCTTCTTGATAATTTTTAAAAACGTTCCTTTTAAGTCACAAAAAATACTGTTTTTATCATTCCATCCTTGACTACTCACAACTCAGTGTTTGCTATTTAACTGTGGAACTAATTCTAATTAAGACCTCCACTGCCCCCCAAAATGAAACTTCTTCTAAGTCATTTTGAATTTTTAAAAACTGCAGTTCTATACAAGTCAAAATGAACTCGAAGTAGAAAAGAAAAAAAACACACTTCTAACACAAATTAACCATTTCAGTATTTAATTGCTCATCAAAGTTAAGATGTATTCATTAAATGTATATGAGAAAAGGTTACCTACATTATGAAGTTTAAGAAACAGGCTAACTTTAGCATATAAACAGTTTGAATACAATTTAAAACTTTCAAGCATCTTATTTATACTCTACATTAGATAATCTTTAAATTACATGATAAGGTTTCCTATGTTAACTCCACATAAAATTTTATAATGCTGCCCACCCCATGTCAACTCAAAGTGTATACTACTACTAAGTTTCAGACTCAAGTTTCCAAACCAACGAACGCTCAAGGATCTTTTTGTTCAGTTATGCTGCAACTGCTCAATTCAAAAAATCACCCCAAGGGTGAAAACAGCATACAAAGCACACTTTTTTCAACCACTCTTTAACTTAATATTAATAATTGAAGAGTAACATGTAATATACACTTACAAAAATCACTTGTGCTAATTCACCATTAAGAACTTTAAATTACCTTTTCCTTGAATACAAAGGCAATATACATCTTGAAGTCAAACTGGTCAGCTAGAGATTCTTTTTTCTTTCTAAGCTGAGCACGTAGTCTGTTCAGAGCTTGTTTCTTCCGGGAGTTTGGGTCCCCCATTTTGAAATAGAGGTGGTACTAAAGCCTTTGGAAATTGTCACTAAACTATGGGCACTTTTTCTTAAGACTCAAGTACAACAGAAACAAGTCATTTTTTTTCCTGCTAATATGATTGAATAGCGAAAATCACGACTGTAACCCAAAAACTGCACCTTCTGGCAATATTAGCAGACTGTCATATTACAGGGTCAAGAAACAAAAGCTGCTGTCCAGTCATGTTTGGACAATAACGTTTGGGGTTAGCCGGGAAAAAGGGAGGGGAGAAAGGAAAGAAAGAGGAGAAAATACTTGAACTAACTTTCTGGAAAACACATTTGGCTTAACTGCCAAAATAAAGGCTTTGCGGAGAAATGAGAAGCCTATAATCAGGATTTAGGTGTGCAATAAAACACAGCTGACACCAGACCAATCCCTAAAATCCATCCGGATTTTCCCCCCTTTTTAGAAAAGGGATTAAGAAAAGGAACAGGGAGGGGGAAGTGTGATCCTTGCTTTCCAAACGAAAAAAAGGAAAAACCACCAAAACCAAAACCAAACAAAACACCAAAACAGGGTAGGTGAATGAAACTGAAATATCCAATTAGATTTCACCCAGCCAGCTCCATGGCTGTAGTACCTAATTAATTCTTAGTTATTTCAGATTTCACTATTGCTATGTATTGTCAGTGCTTGTTATTGATTACACTTGGTGGTGAGCATAGAGAAAAGTGCAAAACCGGTAGAGAAGGAAAGGGAGAGGTACAGGGTTTCCCTGCAATCAACTACAGTGTATACCGGGGGCGGGCAGCTGCTGCCCAAAAGAGCCATGAGGAAAAACAGCGGAGTCATTACCAACTTCCCCATCACCCATATTTTCACCCTCAGGCGGCTGCTAACGCTGCTGCCAAGGAGAATCATGATGGCAGAGGGAAAAGGGGTATATAATACGGTATTAATTATTCCGGCTCTGTGGTTAGACCTGATTAATGCCCGGGTTCCCAACACCCCCAGCCCTGCAACTAGTCCTACATTCCCCAAGGGAGACTTCTCTGTGGATTTGCCCCCGTTCAAGATGGTGGGGAGTGCGAATTATCTTCTGCTAAACATTGCTGAGGCAAAGGTGGCGGGTTCTTCTCCCAAATCCCAGGCGGTGCCCGGAGACCACCTGCCTTCCACCCCCCAGGTCCCACCCCCACCCCTTGCCTTCAGCGGCAGCGACTCACTCGCACCACGGGAGACACAGGATCACTCAGGTTTTCACTCATTTCATCGTGGAAACAATTCCCGCCCGGGTGGAGTAGGCGGGAGAGGTTAAATGGGAAGTATCAGTGGGGAAAAAAAGAAAATAATAGTGTTAATATTACTTCTGAAGTAAGCCCACCCACCCTCCCCCAAAAAAATTAAGTTCCCGGATTAGCTCTCTCTCACGTTAAACAGACCATGTTTCCAAAGTTTGGATTGTTTAGGGTGGGGTTGTTAGTTTGTTTCCCGAGGGGCAGGGGATGGAATTGAGGCAGCTAGGGCGGGGTAGGTGACGGGTAAATCCCCTCCCCGTCCCCGCGGAGCCCGGGACTCACGGACCGACTCTCGGGCGGGGTTTGGGCCCTCTAGCCGCAGCCTGCGGGCGGAGCGGTGGCGGCGGCGGCGGCGGCGAAAGAGGAGGCGGCGGCGGGGGCGCTGCTCGCAGCACTGGCAGGAGCCATGTCAAGAGAAAACCACCAGCCAACTGAGCCCCGCCATCCCCGCTGCACTGCGCACTGTGAACCGGCCGCCCGCGCTGCTGCCGCCGCTCAGCCCCCACCTGGGACCCATAGTCTGGCTCGGCGCCCCGGGCGACGACGGAGGGGAAGGACGCGGAGACAGCGGCGACAGGAAGAGAAAAAGAGGAAAAACAAGGAGAAAGAAGTGGAGTTGGATTGGTACTGGCGGCTGAAGGGGAAAGGAAAGGAAGCCCTGCGCTAAGAATCAGCAAAATAAACCCCCCAAAATAAAGTTATTTCAGTTCAAGCATCTGCTCTTGAGTCTTTCTTCCCCCTACAATCGGATTCTGGCTCTCAGGAAAGGTCGAGGAGACCCGGAGGGGGGCAAAGCCGAAGCGGTTGCTGAGCGTCCGCGGCGATAACGCCTCGTTCCCCCCCCAACCGATGGCTGCAGAAGCGGCGACGGCCTCGGGCGCCTCCCGGGTCCGGGGCAGAGTCGCGTTTGAGAAAAGAAGCGAGAACAAACAACTTAAAATGGCAGCGACGGCCGCTGCGTCACCCGCCTCTCACCGGCACCGCCCCGGTGCGACTGCGACTGCGCGTCTGCTGGACCTCACCATTTGCGCATAATCAAAGGGGGAGAAAGGATTGGCGATAGGAAAGTTTTCAAGGTTACCAAAAAAGAGGAAAACTTATCAAGAGGAGAGAATAGTAACTAGTCTTTTAAAAGTTGAGTCTTTGAAGTTAACGTTTCCATTTCAGTAATCTCTCCTCAAACGGGAGTTTGAGAGTTGAGACTCCTCTCTCCTCCTGTATGGAACTTTCAAGGGGCGTGGAAAGGGTCTCCCCGCCACTCCTTCCGCCCCCTCTTCTTCAGGAAGTCCCAGCCTCCGGAGTTGGCTCTTCGCCCCGCCCCGATGACATCATAAAAGCACGCCCTCTGCCCGCCTCAACAAAACACCCGGATGGAGTCGCACTTCCGAGTCTCGTCAGCTTCTCAGAGTAAGGCTGGTCGCGGGAAGGAGCCGAAGCGGCGAGCTGGGCAGGCCAGAGCCTGGGAAGTGGGCGGAGAGTGGGCGAGGGCAGAAGGAAAAGGAAAGTGTGTTGGAAGATTTTTATTTCGCTTCTTATAAATGTTAGTCCTTCGGGGGATCGGCCCCGCGGTATCTTGCAGCAACAAACTTGGAACTCAGTTCGACCCCTGCAATTTAAACGGCGTGTGGGAGCCGATGTTTCACGTTAGTGTCCCTTTCCTCTGTCCCCACCCCGCCACGTGCGCAGGCAGGGAGAGCGGTCCTCAAGCTTCGAACAAGGTCAAAGACGCTGTTCAAACGTTGCTGCTGTGGCTTAGGAGAGGCGCAGCCCAGTCTGACTCGTGCATTTTTGCTCTCTACTGTCAGAACATAATTTCTGTTACGATTCCCCAAGACCTCAGACCTAACAGACCCACAGCCTGCCCCTTGTGTGGTTCTGTTTTCATTAGAACGTTTGCTCCCGAGTCGCACGTCCTTGGCACCAAAGAGCATTGAGTCCATTTCTCAGAGCTCTACTGTGCTCATTAAAACACAGTTACGTAAGTACTTACAAAGGTCAGTACTCCACATAAGCAATACTTACATAGTCATTGGCTACTCTGCTCAGTTTAGAAGTCCACTGGGACCCCAATTACTACTTTTCACTTCGTGAAATCAAAATAGATCAGCTGTAATAACGTTGTCTCTGCCAAAGAGCGGAGACAGTGAACCAAAAGAATAACTGGTACCCACGCTTCAGTGTAAATTGTCCAGAACCAAAGGATGAGAGTCCTGAGGTTTCCAAATAATTTCTGATCTCGGAAGATAAGGTTGCATTTTGCTAGTCCTTTGCAGATTTGTTTTCAAAGTGATGTAGCTGTGGAAAACTCACGTGGATCAAACTAAAAAACTTCATGTACTTTATGGCATTGGTTTTAAAAAGAAAGATTTTAAAAATTAGGCCGAGCACAGTGGCTCACGCCTGTAATCCCAGCACTTTTGGAGTCCAAGGTGGGCGGGTCACTGAAGTCAGGAGTCCCAGAGGAGCCTGGCCAACGTGCTGAAACCTCGTCTCTAGTAAAAATAAAAAAAAATCAGCCGGGCATGGTGACAGGCGCCTGCCGTCCAGCTACTCGAAAGGCTGAGGCAAGAGAATTGCCTGAAGCCGCGAGATGGAGATTGCAGTGAGCTGAGATTGCTCCATTGCACTTTAGCCTGGGCGACAGAGCGAGACTCCATTAAAAAAAAAAAAAAAAAAAAACATGTGAGACATACCAGCCGGTATGATCTTTAGGTGATCCACCTGCCTCAGCCTCCCAGAGTGTTGAGATTACAGGCCGTGAGCCACCATGCCCAGCGGCTCATATGTTCTTGACCTTGCCCTGACTTGTATCCGTGATCAGCTTCATGGAAGAATTTTTTAAATAACAGCTTTATTGAAATATAATTCACATGCCATATTTACATACTTCAAGTGTACAATTCAGTGGTTTTTAATATATTCAGTGTTGTGCAACCGTCACATTATCACCCCAAGAAGAAATTCTGTACCCATTAGCAGTCACTTCTTTCTAATTTATGTTCTGTTTAAAGATTTGCCTTTTCTGAAATTTCATATAAATGAAATCATTAAATATGTAGTCCTTCGTGACTGGCTTCTTCACTTAGCATAATGTTTTCAAGGTTCATGTTGTAGCATATATCAGTACTTAATTCTTTTTTATTGTGGAATAACATTACATTGTATGAATATTCTGTATTTCCTTTATTCATCAATTGTTGAACATTTGATTTGTTTCTGCCTTTTGACTGTTATAAGTAATGCTGCTATGAACATTCCGTTAAAAGCTTTTGTGTAGATGTTTTAAATTCTCTTGATGTATACGTAGGAGTGGAATTACTGGCATATGTGTTAACTCTATCTTTTGCCGTGTAAGAAACTGCCAGATGTTTTCCAAGTCCATTGCACCATTTTACATTTCCACCAGCAGTGTATGAGGGTTCTAATTTCTCCACATTCTTGTTATGTTGTCTTTTTTATTATAACCATCCTAGTGGGTATAAAGAAGTATGTCATGGTGGTGGGTTTTTAAAAAATTTTTTGGTTATTTTTTTGAGGCAGAGTTTTGCTCTTGTTGCCCAGGCTGGAGTACAATGGCTCTATCTCAGCTCACCACAACCTCCATCTGCCAGGTTCAAGCAATTCTCCTGCCTCAGCCTCCTGAGTAACTGGGACTACAGGCATGCGCCACTACGTCTGGCTAATTTTGTATTTTTAGTAGATACGGGGTTTCTCCATGTTGGTCAGGCTGGCCTCGAACTCCCGACCTTAGGTGATCTGTCTGCCTTGGCCTCCCAAAGTGCTGGGATTACAGGAGTGAGCCACCGTGCCCGGTGTCATGGTGGTTTTGATTTTCTTTTACTCAACTATTAATGATGTTGAGCATCTTTTCATGTGATCGTTGACCATTCTAATATCTTCTTTGGGGAAATATTTATTCAGAGCTTTTGCCCATTTATATTTGTTTATTTATTTATTTTTTGAGACACAGTCTCGCACTGTTGCCAAAGCTGGAGTGCAGTGGCACAATCTCAGCTGACTGCAACCTCCACCTCCTGGGTTCAAGCAATTCTACTGCCTCATCCTCCTGAGTAGCTGGGACCACAGGCCCCCACCGCCGTGCCCAGATGATTTTTGTATTTTTATTTTTATTTATTATTATTATTTTTTTAATGAAGGAGAGGAGGAAAAAGGAAGAGAAAGAGAGAGAGAGAATGGGAGTATTGCTTTATTGCCCAGGCTAGAATGTAGTCTAAAAATGGGAATTGAAAACCTCTTTTATGCCAATAATTGTGCTTAACAATGGAGACAGGAAGGAATAAGGGAAGAAAATAACAAACAAGCAGCCAACCAATATTTCTTACACCTATGAAATGCTATGCGATTACTGAGGAGTGATTTACTTCCAATTATGTAGTCACTTTTGGAATAGGTGTGATATGGTACTGATAAGAATGTATGTTTTGTGTATTTGAAGTGGAGAATTCTATAAATGTTTATTAAGTTTACTTGTTCCGGGTCTAAGTTCAAGTCCTGGATATCCTTGTTAATTTTCTATCTCGTCGATCTGTCTAATATTGACAATGTGATGTTACAGTCTCCCACTATTATTGTGTGGGCATCTAAGTCTCTTTATAAGTCATTAAGAACTTGTCTTATGTATCTGGGCGCTCCTGTATTGGGTGCGTGTCTATTTAGGATCGTTAGCTCTTCTTGTTGCATTGATCCTTTTACCATTATGTAATGTCCTTCTTTGCTTCTTTTGATCTTTGTTGCTTTAAAGTCTATTTTATCAGAGGCGAGAATTGCAACTCCTGCTTTTTATTTATTTATTTATTTTTGCTCTCCGTTTGGTTGGTTAATCTTCCTCCATCCCTTTGTTTTGAGTCTTTGTGTATCATTGCATGTGAGATGGGTCTGGATGCAGCATACCGATGGGTTTTGGCTTGTTATCCAATTTGCCTGTCTGTATCTTTTGATTGGGGGATATAGTCGATTTAAATTTAGGATTAATAATAATATATGTGAGTTTAATACTGCCATTTGATGCTAGCTGGCTGTTTTGCCCATTAGTTGATGCAAATTCTTCATTATGTTGATGCTCTTTACTTTTTGGTATATTTTTGGAAAGGCTGATTCTGGTTGTTCCTTTATATGTGTAGTGCTTCTTTCAGAAGCTCTTGTAAAGCAGGCCTGGTGGTGGTGAAATCTCTAAGTACTTGCTTGTTGGCAAAAAAATTCTATTTTTCCTTCGCTTGTGAAGCTTAATTTGGCTGGATATGAAATTCTAGGTTGAAAGTTCTTTTCTTTAAGGATGTTGAATATTGGCCCCCACTCTTTTCTGGCTTATAGGGTTTCTGCTGAGAGATCTGCTGTAAGTCTGATAGGCTTCCCTTTGTGGGTAACCTGACCTTTCTCTCTGGCTGCCCTTAGTATTTTCTCCTCATTTCAACCCTAATAAATCTGGCGATTATGTGCCTTGGGGTTGGTCTTCTTGAGGAATATCTTTGTGATGTTCTCTGTATTGCCTGGAGTTGAATATTGTCCTGCCTTACTAGGTTGGGAAAGTTTTCCTGAATAATATCCTTTAGAGTATTTTCCAATTTGGATTCATTCTCTTTGTCACATTCAGGTACACCTATCAAACGTAGATTAGGTCTTTTCACATAGTCCCATATTTCCTGGAGACTTTGCTCATTCCTTTTTATCCTTTTTTCTCTAATCTTGTCTTCTCGTTTTATTTCATTAAGTTGGTCTTCGACCTCTGATATCCTTTCTTCTGCTTGATCGATTCGACTGTTAAAACTTGTGCATACTTCGTGAAGTTCTGATGTTGTGTTTTTCAGCTCCATTAATTCACTTATATTCCTCTCTAAATTGTCTATTCTCATTAGCATTTCGTCAAACCTTTTTTCAAAGTTCTTAGTTTCTTTGCATTGGGTTAGAACAAGTTCTTTCAATTCACAGAAGTTTCTTATCATCCACCTTCTGAAGCCTACTTCTGTTAATGGAACACACTCGTTCTCCATCAGGCCTTGTTCCGTTGCTGATGAGGAACTGTGATCCCCTGTAGAGGGAGAGGCGTTCTGATTTTGGGTATTCTCTGCCTTTTTAGGCTGGTTTCTTCCCTTCATTATAAATTTATCCATCTGTTGTCTTTGTAATTACCGACTTTCTAATTAGGTCTCTGAGTGGACGTCCAACTTGTTGATTTCCAGCACCGAAATCCAAGCAATCCACTGTGCCGGCCAAAACAGCAGTGTTAAGATTGATGGTGCTGGCCGGGTGCGGTGGCTCACGCCTGTAATCCCAGCACTTTGGGAGGCCAAGGCGGGTGGATCACGAGGTCAAGAGATCGAGACCATCTGGTCAACATGGTGAAACCCCGTCTCTACTAAAAATACAAAAAAATTAGCTGGGCACGGTGGTGCGTGCCTGTAATCCCAGCTACTCAGGAGGCTGAGGCAGAAGAATTGCCTGAACCCAGGAGGTGGAGGTTGCGGTGAGCCGAGATTGTACCATTGTACTCTAGCCTGGGTAACAAGAGTGAAACTCCGTCTCAGAAAAAAAAAAAAAAAAAAAAAAAAAGATTGATGGTGCTTTTCTGCCCGGGAATCTCCGGTCTGGCTCCCTTCTTGAGTCCATCCTTCAATCAGCTGAATAGGTGACTCCGCCTTCCCAGAGCACCAAACGTCGGCCAGAAGGGGACCCAGTCCCACTTACTCTGCATTTTTAATAGAGACAGGTTTCACCATGTTGGCCAGGCTGGTCTCAAACTCTTGACCTCAAGTGATCCACCTGCCTCAGCTTCCCAAAGTGTTGGGATTACAGGCATGAGCCACCAACCCCAGGCTTTTGCCCATTTTTAATTTAAAAAAATGTTTCTTAAATTATCGAGGTGTAGAATTTATTTATTCTAGATACAGGTTCCCTGTCAGATATATAATTTGCAAATGATCTCCCCCATTCTGTTCTTTCACTTTTGTGGTGGTATCCTTTGCAGCACAAAAGTTTTTAATAGAGTCCAACTTATCTATTTTTTTCATTTGTCCCTTGTGCTTTTGTTGTTTTATCTAATACACCATTGAAAAATTTTTTTACTGCTATAATAACCATGAATAAAACAGTATGGAGCAGATGTTGAGGAAAAACTGAAGTTTTTAGTTTAGCTACTGTGAAACAGAATTGGAGACACCTGGTCACAGCTGAGCAAATTCTATGACACTGTGTGTTTGGGACTATGCTAGGTCTTGATGAGATGAGCCAAGAAATAGCAGTAATGTGCCCTGGAGGAAGAAAACACTGCTAGCTCAGTTTTCTCTTGAAAGGACTATAAAATAAGAAGGTTATCAAAGGAACTAAAAATTTTTTTTTTTTTGAGACAGTGTCTCACTTTGTCGCCAGATGCCAGGCTGGAGTGCAGTGGCGCAGTCTCGGCTCACTGCAACCTCCACCTCCCGGGTTCAAGCAATTCTCCTGCCTCAGCCTCCTGAGTAACTGGGACTACTGGCGTGTGCCACCATGCCCTGCTAATTTTTGTATTTTTAGTAGAGACGGGGTTTCACCATGTTGGTCAGAATGGTAAAAGCCATGACCAAAAGTTCCTCAATGAAATTCAGATAAAAGTCAGAGAGCACTCACTTAAGATTTAGCTTTTGTAACTGTGGGAAAAAAAAGCATTTCATTATGTTAGAAATGGCTTACTTAGTCTGGGTGTGGTGGCTCACACCTGTAATCCCAGCCCTTTGGGAGGCCGAGGAGGGTGGATCACGAGGTCAAGAGATCAAGACCATCCTGGCCAACATGGTGAAACCCCGTCTCTACTAAAAATACAAAAATTAGCTGGGCGTGATGGCAGGTGCCTATAATCCCGTCTACTCAGGAGGCTGAGGCAGGAGAATTGCTTGAACCCGGGAGGCAGAGATTACATTGAGCCAAGATCGCACCACTGCACTCTAGCCTGGTGACTGAGCGAGACTCCGTCTCAAAAAGAAAAAGAAAAAGAATGACTTACTTAGGTTAGGCTGCTTCAAATACAATGGGATCCATGGAGTGATGATAGTGGCACCTTGGCTAAAAATATCTGCTTAATTTCGCTTTTAGAGTTTTAAATTACACCACTAGCTACACTGAAATTTCCCTGGTTGAAATGCAGATACCACTGCAGAGGTTACATTTTTTTAACACCTTATAAAGATTCTATGCCAGCCTTCTTCCTGAAGAAATGCAATCTAGACCAGTTTGGGAGGGCTCCTGTGTTAATTTCCAACCTTAAAGAAGGACAACCCTGGATAATCCCAGTCTCTGACATTTATAGCAAGTTAGAAAGTGATTTCTCAAACCTGTGCTTACATAGCCTAAATATATGACAATAGGTAGACAATAAAGTATTTAACAACTGGTCTTCACTTTTCTAAAAAGTACCGACCTTTTCTTTTACTTTTAAAACATACATTGTAGGTACACACATGCTCTTCTTTTACAGAAATCTAGTTTTCTCAACATCCTCAGGCATACTAGACTTCTCAGGGGTTCTCAAACATTTTGTCCCTTCACTAGTGCTATGAAATTTGTCAGACATGGGCCTTGAATTTTGGCCATATTTATGATTAACAGTTCAATGCGCAACATAAACATCTTCAACAGAACAAGTTTATGTTCAGACTCTACAGGCCTTGAGAACAAGTTCTGTTGCTCTACAGTTTGATCCTGAAAGCAGCCACACCTGGGATCTTATCTCCAGATTTCAACCCTACAGATTTACCATCTAGGATAATTATGATATTGTGTGTTAATAAAATTTAACAGTCCAATGGGGATTTTCTCAGCGCATACTCTAGCGCATACAGACCTCCCATCCACAGCAGAGCTGCATGGTTATGAAACAAAAAGGGTATTAAAAGGAGAAACTATATTTGAGAGCTTTTCTTACCTTTTTTAGGGGCATCAGTGGATAGCTTGGTAATTTCTTCTTTAGTCTCACCCTTATTTCATATAAGCCCAAACTATAGAGGTCAGTGCTTATTTGCAGGCTGATAGTTGAATATTTACCGAAGGCCTAAAACAAGTTGTAGGCTTAAAAAATGAAGTTTGGGCCAGGCACAGAGGCTCTAGCCTGTAATCCCGGCACTTTGGGAGGCTGATTCATGTGGATAACTTGAGGTAGGAGTTTAAGACCAACCTGGCCAACATGATGAAACCCCGTCTCTACTAAAAATACAAAAAATTAGCCCAGTGTGGTGGTATACGCCTGTAATCCCAGCTACTCAGGGGCCTGAGGCAGGAGAATGCTTGAACCGGGAAGGCTGAGGTTGCAGTGAGCTGAGATTGTACCACAGCACTCCAGCCTGGGCAACAACTCCATCTCGGAAAAAAAAAAGACAAAAGAAATGAGATTCGGTCAGGTGGCAGCCATTGTTCTGAAGTCTGGGACAGGGTTAGGAACCAGAGGCATTTTCAGGTGAGTACTTCTGGCCCACCATATATTTTCTTTATTTTTTTAACTTCTTTTCCCTGCTTCTTTTTTTCTCCTTCTTGCCTTTGTTTTTTTCTTTTCCATTTCTGATGCTTTATGCCCACCAGCATTATCCAAAAATATTAATTATATACCTTTTGTTTACACTCTGGGTTAAAGCTATGCAGATTCCTCTCCAAACACGTGCTGGTACCATTTAATAAGGAATTTTTTACCCATTATCTTTGCTTGTTGGTCTCAGTTGTTATCAAACACACTTACATTTAGTTTTCCTTGACCCCAGGCTCTCACAGGCTTTTGCTTCTTGACTACTTCTTAATTTCCTTTCAAATCCTTTTCTAGATTCCAGATGTCACTCCCACAATTCAAAATGTTCTTTCTATTCCATTTAACGTGTATAGGAAGGTTACAGTACATAAATTGAAAAAGCAACCTTCTGACACTTGTTAGAAATCCCTCATTATCCTTAGAAATCGAATGTTAAAATGTTACAGAAAGTTTGCGCCACTCTTCCTACCCTATTCCCACATACAAAGAACTTAAGGCAAATTTGAGCAGTTAGCATATCAAGAAAAAATTAAATATTTTAGAAACTTTTTTCCTCCATTCCCAGAACACATTCCACCCTCTATTCCACAAAGATTAAGTGTGGAAAAGGAATGGGAAAGATACATACATGTATAATAATTTATTCCACAGATAAGGTAATTCCACTTGTCTAAAATCATACAAGTATACTGTAATTTTGAACATCCATGAATTCTTTGTTCAATAATAATATATGTTTGTATATATATAAGCCTATGTGCAAATATATACATACATAAGTATACAGGGCACCAGTACACTTTTTCATTTGAACGCTGCATGTTACCAATTTGAAACAAATTGCCCTAAAATTTTGCAGCTTAAAATAAGAAAAATTTATTATCTCATATTGATTGTGGATCAGGAATTTGGGAGCAGCTTTACAATTTGGCCTCAGAGTCTTTCATCAGGTTGTAGTCAAGATTTTGGCCAAAGTACCAGTCATCTGAAGGTTCGACTCATGTGACTGTTGGCAGGAGGCCTTAGTTTCTCACCATGTGGGCTTTTTAAGTATCCTCACAACATGGTAGCTGGCTTCCTTCTGAGTAAGTGATCTCAGAAAGGGGAAGATAGAAGCTATAATATCTTTGATGACCTAGGCAAAGAAACTATATTCTTTCATTTCCTTATTGGTTATACAAGTCAGCCCTACTCAATGTGGGAAGAGACTGCACAAGAGTGTGAATATTGAGGCAGGGATCACTAAAGCCATCTTAGACACTGGCTACTATCAACATCTTTTGTGTTGTGTACAACATAGAAAGTAGCCATCTAAAGACATTTACCAGAGACCTCTGGGTCTATTGTAGTCAGCACAGACTAGGTCAGAGGTCAGTAAACTTTCTTAAATGGTAAAAGTAAGTATTTTTCAATTCCAACCTGTACAATCTCTGTTTCAACTACTCAACTCGGTTGTAGCCTGGAAGTAGCCATATATAATACATAAACAAATTCATGTGCCTGTGTTCCAACAAAACTGTTAAAAAAAAAAGAAAAAAAAAGGCAGCATGCCTACAGGTTGCCTTGGACTAGATTATACTAAAATAAAACCCCCAAAATCTCAGTGGCTTAAACAACAAAGCTTTGTTATTCACTCACAATGAGTGATAGGTTTTCAGGAGTTCAGAATTATGGAGAATCACATATTTCCACGATCCCTGAAGCAGAAAACAGAGACATGACAAATCCCACATTGGCTTTTAAGCTTCCACCTAGAAGTGATACCAATCTCACTCTAATTTCTTTGGCCAAAGCAAGTCACATGAGATCAAGGAAATACCAATACAAACCTACCAAGTGCCCAAAGAGATGGTGAAGCAGATATATTTGGTGTTATGAATACTGGAAGCATACTATTTCCAATTCTTTTGCTCTTGTTTTACCTCTAAATCTTTAGTCGAAGATGACACCATTAGCAATGTTAAGAGAACTCAGTCACTGTGGAAACGCTAGACTATAAAGTCTATTTTTAGTCACATTTTGCTTTTGCTTTTCCCCAAACCACTCTTGGCCTACTTGCTTCCACTCTTCTGGATCTATCTATTGCCATTGCTTTCAGCAAATAATATTTATGCTATAAAACTTAAGTTTTTCCTTAGTGTAGAATAATTAGCAATTTTCTTTATGCCTGAATTGGACCTTCACTATTCAGCTTCCAATTCAAAGACAGCCTTCCTACTATTTCCAGAAAAAAGAAATACAAGCAGTTAGTTATCTACCTCCTCTAATGCAAATAGAGATGTTAATCAATTACAAATATTTGTTGAATACCCACTATATAATCACACTGTCCTGTGTGTTTTGAAGGCTAGAGAAAAATAAACACTTGTTCCTGAAGAATTTTAAGTAGTTACCAAAATAATAATAAACATTTAAAAAGAGTCAGTAATACTCGGCTGTATAATTAAGAACTGAACTGTGAATGACAGGCATTGAACAAGATAATAGTAAGATAAGTAGGAAAATGAAATGAATTTAACCCAATGAAAGGTGGGTTAAATGATTCACAAAGGAAGTGTGCTCAAGTTAAGCTTTGAAAGTTGGTAAGAATTTTACTAGATTTAAGTGGAAGAAGAGAGGGAAGAGAAGAATGAAATTTCTGAAAAGGAAACGTAATAACTGAGGGCATAAAGGTGGATATTAGCTTGGTGTATCCATAAGACAGTAAAGATATCACACTAAGAACAATGGAAGATACACATTTAGAAAGAGCAGAATATACTTGAGAAAAGACAGCATGAAGCTGTGGTTCAAGATGGCAGCCTGAACACACTCTTTGGTCTCCCTCTCTCCCAATACACAATTAAAAAGAGTAATAAATAATATTCAAGTGAACAAAACCAGAACACCTAAGTGAATGGGAGAAAGACAATTAGTAGACAATAGTTTTTAACTAAATGGTCATAAACTGATGCTAGTAGTTGCACTCCAGTTAAAGCCCTCTTTCTTGGCTCCCTGTCCCTGCATCCTAAAGGGAATCCCTTTAGCACTCTCTACTCAGCTGATAAAATTTCCTGTCATGCTGGGCTTGGTGACTCATGCCTGCATTCCCAGCACTCTGGGAGTCTGAGGCGGGTGTATCACCTGAGGTCAGGAGTTTGAAACCAGCCTGGCCAAAATGCCAAAACACTGTCTCAACTAAATATACAAAAATTAGCCAGGTATGATGGCAGGCACCTGTAGTCCCAGCTACTCTAGAGTCTGAGGCAGAAGAATCACTTGAACCTGGCAAGCAGAGGGGAGGTTGCAGTGAGCCAAGATTATACCACTGCACTCCAGCCTGGGCAATATAGCGAGACTACATCTCAAAAAAAAAACAAAAAAACCTGAACTTCCTGTCAGCCTCTTCCGTTTTCTGCACAGTTAACTAGCAGGAAAACAGCTTTGTATATAATAATAGAGGAAACACACAGGAAAATCAGCTAATTTCCTCTTTCTCTTTTTAACATAAAAAAGTACCCTCAAATCGCTGGAAACATGAAAAAAATCAGCTAGAAGCAATTTCAAAAACTAGAATAAGCAAAAATAAAGGCTGACTACGCAAGAAACAATTTGGGGAACAGCAAAAGAATTGTTTAAGCCTCTAGTTAGTATTCTCAGAGGTAGTTTAGAAGACAATTAATACATGAAATCACAATGAGATGTTACAATAAAGCACAATGGAGAACATGAGAGAGCGCTTGGAAATTAATAAGCTTGTCACACTTCAAAATTGGTCAAAATGTGATGTTAGTAAAAAGGAGAAAGAAAAAAAAACTAGAAAACATAAAACTCCTAGAGGTCTAATCCCAGTTCAAGCTCTGACTAACAGGAGTTCCAGAAAGAAAACCCAGAGAATATGCAAGAATAGAAGTTACTGCAGAAATCATTGAAGAAAATATGCCAAAGCTGATATACCCATGAATCTTCAGATTGAAAGGGCTTACTGAAAGACAAACAAGATCATAGTAGATGAACTAAGGAAAAAGGTAAGATTCAGAAGGCACCCAGAACAAAGACAAATAGGTCACCTACAAGGGAATGAAAATCAGACTGACAACAGGCTAAATATCTACAATTATTAGATATGAGAAAACAATAGTATCTTTTCAATAAATAGTGCTAGAACAACTAGGTATACATACTGGGTGGGGAGGGGTGGGGGGATCTTAACCACTACATGACATCATGCACAAAAATTGATGAATCTTGGACCTAAATGTAGTAGCTAATGGAAAAGACTGAAGAAAACACAGGAAAATATTTTCATGACTTGAGGGTAGGCAGAGTTTCTTAGGTAAGACACTAAAAGCAAAACCTTTGTAGAAAGAATTGACAAAGCAAAATCATCAAATTTTATTATATTTATTTATTTTTTTAAAGGAAGAAAGAAAGAAAAGAAAAAAAAAAGAATGAAGAAGAAGAAGAAAAAGGAAGAGAAAGAGGGAGAGAGAACGGGAATATTGCTTTATTGCCCAGACTAGAATGCAGTCTAAAAATGGGAATTGAAAACCTCTTTTATGCCAATAATTGTGCTTAACAATGGAGACAGGAAGGAATAAGGGAAGAAAATAACAAACAAGCAGCCAACCAATATTTCATTTAAACCTATGAAATGCTATGCAATTATTGAGGAGTGATTTACTTCCAATTATGTAGTCACTTTTGGAATAGGTGTGATATGGTACTGATAAGAATGTATGTTTTGTGTATTTGAAGTGGAGAGTTCTATAAATGTTTATTAAGTTTACTTGTTCTGGGTCTAAGTTCAAGTCCTGGATATCCTTGTTAATTTTCTATCTCGTCGATCAGTCTAATATTGACAATGTGATGTTACAGTCTCCCACTATTATTGTATGGGAGTCTAAGTCTCTTTATAAGTCATTAAGAACTTGTCTTATGTATCTGGGTGCTCCTGTATTGGGTGCATGTATATATAGGATCGTTAACTCTTCTTGTTGCATTGATCCTTTTACCATTATGTAATGTCCTCCTTTGCCTCTTTTGATCTTTGTTGCTTTAAGGTCTATTTTATCAGAGGTGAGAATTGCAACTTCTGCTTTTTGTTTATTTATTTATTTTTGCTCTCCGTTTGGTTGGTAAATCTTCCTCTGTCCCTTTGAGTCTTTGTGTATCGTTGCATGTGAGATGGGTCTGGATACAGTGTACCAATGGGTTTTGGCTTTTTATCCAGTTAATAATATATATGAGTTTAATACTGCCATTTGATGCTAGCTGGATATATTTTTGGAAAGGCTGATACTGGTTGTTTATATGTGTAGTGCTTCTTTCAGAAGCTTCTGCAAAGCAGGCCTGGTGATGGTAAAATCTCTAAGTACTTGCTTGTTTGCAAAAGATTTTATTTTTCCTTCGCTTGTGAAGCTTAGTTTGGCTGGATATGAAATTCTGGGTTGAAAGTTCTTTTCTTTAAGGATGTTGAATATTGGCCCCCACTCTTTTCTGGCTTGTAGGGTATCTGATGAAAGATCTGCTGTAAGTCTGATAGGCTTCCCTTTGTGGTTAACCTGACCTTTCTCTCTAGCTGCTCTTAGTATTTTCTCCTTCATTTCAACCCTAGTGAATCTGACGATTATGTGCCTTGGGGTTGGTCTTCTTGAGGAATATCTTTATGGTGTTCTCTGTATTACCTGGAGTTGAATATTGTCCTGTCTTACTAGGTTGGGAAAGTTTTCCTGAATAATCTCCTGAAGAGTATTTTCCAACTTGGATTCATTCTCTTCGTCACATTCAGGTACACCTATCGAACGTAGATTAGGTCTTTTCACATAGTCCCATATTTCTTGGAGACTTTGCTCATTCTTTTTTATCCCTTTTTCTCTAATCTTGACGTCTCATTTTATTTTGTTAAGTTGGTCTTCGAACTCTGATATCCTTTTTTCTGCTTGATCAATTTGACTGTTAAAACTTGTGCATTCTTCACGAAGTTCTCGTGTTGTGTTTTTCAGCTCCATTAATTCACGTATATTCCTCTCCAAATTGTCTATTCTCGTTTGCATTTCGTCAAACCTTTTTTCAAAGTTCTTAGTTTCTTTGCATTGGGTTAGAACAAGTTCTTTTAATTCACAGAAGTTTCCTATCATCCACCTTCTGAAGTCTACTTCTGTTAATGAAACGCACTCATTCTCCATCAGGGCTTGTTCCGTTGCTGATGAGGAACTGTGATCACCTGTAGAGGGAGAGGCATTCTGATTTTGGGTATTCTCAGCCTTTTTACGCTGGTTTCTTCCCATCATTGTAAATTTATCCACCTGTCGTCTTTGTGATTTCCAACTTTCAAATTAGGTTTCTGAGTGGACGTCGAACTTATTGATTCCCAGCTCCAAAATCTGAGCAATCCACTCTGCCGGCCAAAACAGCGGTGTTAAGATTGATGGTGCTTTTCTGCCCAGGAATCGGCCAAAAGGGGACCCAGTCCCACTCACTCTGCACCAAGAACTGCCACGCTGAGGCACCAGCAAAACCGCTGCGCCGGCCACATGAGTCACGCTGGCTACCCGTGGGGCTCCTCCGCTGGGAATCTCCTGGTCCGTGAGCAACAAAAATTTGTCTGAAAGTGTGGCGTCCTCTCATTCTCTGCACTTTCACTAGGAGCTACTATCCCAAGCTGCTAGTGGTCAGCCATCTTGGATCTCTCTCCAAAATCATCAAATTTTAAAACATTTGTTTATAAAAACACTGTTAAGAAAATAAATAGGCAAGTCACAACTTGGAAAAAAATTCTTTAGAACATATATTTGACAAAGGATTAGAATTCAGAATGTATAAAGAATCCCTACAACTTATTAATAAAAAGATAAACAGTCAACTTTTTAAAATGAGTTAAAGTTTAATCATACACCCCCTGATATGCTTTGCCTGTGTCCCTCCCCAAATCTGATTTTGAATTGTAGCTTCCACAATTCCCATGCATCATGGGAGGGACCCAGTCAGAGGTACTTGAATCATGGGGGCAGGTCTTTCCTGTGCTGTTCTCATGTTAGTGAATAAGTCTCAAGAGAGCTGATGGTTTTATAAAGAGAAGTTTCCCTGCACAAGTTCTCTCTATTTGTCTGCTGCCATCCATGTAAGACATTACTTGCTCCTCCTTGCCTTCTGCCATGATTGTGAAGCCTCCCCAGCCATGTGGAACTGTGAGCCCATTAAACCTCTTTCTTTTATAAATTACCCAGTTTTGGGTATGTCTTTATTAACAATGTGAAAACAGACTAATACACCCCCAAAAAGATATACAAATGGCACAAAAAGTGCTCAGAATTATTTTACATCAGGGAAATGAAATCAGAAATAAAAATGAAATACCACTATATACTCATCAATATGGATAAAATTTAAAAGACTGACAACATCAAATATTAGCAAGGATGTAGCGCAACTAGAATTCTCATTTATTATGGAAAGACTATCAAATGGTACAACCTCAGCCTGGCAACATTGCAAGACCTCATCTCTTCAAAAAATTTTAAAAATTAACCCAGTGTGGTGGTGCATGCCTGTGGTCCTAGCAACTCAGGAGGCTGACATGGGAAGATCACTTGAGCCTGGGATGTTGAGGCTGCACTGAGCTATGATCACACTACTGCACTCCAGCCTTGGCGATGGAGCAAGACCCTTTCTCAAATGAACAAATAAAATGGTACAGCCACATGGAAAAAGATCTAGAAGTTCTTTATGGAATGAAATTTACTCCTACCCTGTAGACTCACCAACTTCACTCCTGGGTTTTTATTCAAGAGAAATGAAAACTGTGTCTACAAAAAGATGTGTACAAGAATGTTTATAGCAGCATTATTCTTAATAGCTGAAAATTGGAAACAGCCCATGTGTCCATCAGTGGGAGAGTGGGTAAATAACCTGTAGTATAGTCATGCAGTGAAATAGATACAGACTACAACATGGATGAATCTCAAAAGTGTGCTGAATAAAAGAATGATATAGAAAAGATTGAATGTTTGGGAGGCCGCTTGAAGTCAGGAGTTTGAGACCAGCCTGGCCAACATGGTGAAACCCTGTTCTACCAAAAATACAAAAATTAGCTTCGCATGGTGGCAGATGTCTATAATCCCAGCTACTTGGGAGGCTGAGGCACAAGAATCACTTGAACCCAGGAGGTGGAGGTTGCAGTGAGCTGAGATCATGCCACTGCACTCTAGTCTGGGCAACAGAGCAAGACCCTGTCTCAAAAAAAAAAAAAAATGCTATAAGAATTCATCCTCATGAAGACACACCATGGGGTAGGTGCAGGGATTTACTAAAAAGAAACATAAGGGAACATCCAATGTTCTGTATCTTGATATGGATATCAGGATTTGAGTTGCAATGTCAGACCTCATTGAATGGTACTTTTAATATTTGTGTATTTTATGCACAAAATTTACCTTAAATGAAAACAATTATAAACAAATATTGAATTCTAAGTAATGGTATGCATACTGAAGTACTTGAGAGTAAAGTGTAGTGATGACTGCAACTTATTTTGAAATACATAAAAAAGATGGGTCAACAGATGAATAGAGGGATAGATAGATGGTTAGATGTTTGGTAAAACAAACATAATGTTATTTTTAAACTTAGGTTGTAGGTATGTAGGTGTTCACTATAAATTCTTTAAACTTTTACTTTGAAATTTTTTATGATAAAATTTTAAGAAGCAATAAAACAATGTAATGTTGCTTTCAACATTTTAAAAAAGAATTATCATAAACCTATACGTTTATGTTCAGCTAAACTATCAACCAAGTGTTAGGGCAACGTAAAGCCATTTTTCCATTTTTCAAGGAATAATGAACATGTGTTTTTTGCCTCCCAAGAATTTCTTAGGGCTCCATCCCTACCCCATGCTTCGTTCCTGTGGTTGGGGTGGGATATTCTCACCTCTCAACATTATGTTTGGGCTCACGGCTCAGGTTTGGCCAAGTAAGTTATTTCATG
The DNA here is from genome assembly GCF_030222135.1 of Aotus nancymaae. NCBI lineage: Eukaryota > Metazoa > Chordata > Mammalia > Primates > Aotidae > Aotus > Aotus nancymaae. The sequence continues at coordinate 21,537,092 of NW_026988465.1, forward strand.
GCCCTGGCCACAGTGGTTGGTTCAGAAATGACTCACGCAAGTTCTATCAGGCAGTCCGTGGGTATTTTGCTGGAACTATCTAGAGAGTTGTTTTTGTTTTTGCTAGGATCACAATCTGTGAGGAGGAGATGATCCAAGAAGGATGCTGATACCTATATTTGCCAGTACATGAAGTGAGCTTGCTTGAGAATAAAGCCAATACAGAGGAAAACAAACCAGAATATGGAGAGAAAGAAACATTGCAGTGATGACATTATTTGAGCTCCTGGATTAATCTTTGGACTTTTTAGTTATCTGCCCTATAAATTCCCTTTTTCTTTACATTACTTAGAGTAAGGAAGACATTAATGACATAGTGAGCAAGTCTTATTTTTCTTCTTGTAGTGGGATGAATATTATATACCCAAAACTCATGTCTATCTGAAACCTCAGAATGTGATCTGATTTGGAGAGAGGATCTTTGCAGATGTAGTTAGTTAAGGATCTCAAGATATAATCATCCTGGATTTAGGGTGGTCCCTAAATCCAATGACTGGGTTACAGAGATACATAAAGAAGAAGGTCATGTGAAGAGGGTGGTAGAGATTTGAGTGCTGAAGGTTCAAGCGAAAAAATGCCAAAGACTGCTGAGAGTCACCAGAAGCTAGTAAGAGGCAGGAAGTTTTCTTCCCTTCATTCCTGAAAAGGGAAATAAAAGAAAAAATAAAAGAAGGAAAAAAAAAAAGAAAAGAAAGAGAAAGAGAGAAAGAAAGGATTCTTCCGTAGAACTCAGAGAGAGCATGGCTCTGCTGACTTCCAGCTTCCAGAACTATGAGAGAATAAATTTCTGTTGTTTAAAGCCACCTAGGTTCCAGTAATTTGTTATGGCAGCCCTAGGAAACTAATATACCTCTAAATAAAGAAAGATGATAATTAGAAATACAGGCTACCTATAAGTCCAGCAATTTGGGAGGTCCAGGTGGGTGGATCTCTTGAGTCCAGGAGTTTGAGACCAGCCTGGGCAACATAGTGAGCCTTGTGTCTACAAAAATTACAGAAATTAGCCAGGCATGGTGGCACATACCTGTAGTCTCAGCTACCAGAAGGCTATGGCAGGAGAATGGCTTGAGCCCAGGAGGTCCAGGCTGCAATGAGCCGTGATGGCACCACTGCACTCCAGCCTGGGTGACATAGTGAAACCCTGTCTCAAAAAATAAAAATGCTGAGAAAAACTGTCCAAATATGGAGCAAACTAAAAATGTGGCATTATTTTTGAGCAACTGAATGAAAAGAGGGTCTATTTGGATGGATGTTAAGAACACTTTATTGTAGGCATGCACAGTGGCTCATGCCTATAATCCCAGCACTTTGGGAGGCTGAGGGAGGTGGATCACTTGAGGACAGGAGTTTGAGACCAGCCTGGCCAACATGGTAAAATCCTTTTTCTACCAAAAAATACAAAAACTAGCTGGGTGTGGTGGCATGTGCCTGTAGTATCAGCTACTTGGGAGACTGAGGTGGGAGAATTGCATGAACCTAGGGGGCAGAGGTTGCATTGAACTGAGATCATGCTACTGCCCTGCAACCTGGGCAACAGAAGGAGACCCTGTCTCAAAAACAAAACAAACAAGCAAACAAACAAACAACAAGAACACTGTTGTGAATGGCCCAGGCATTGTGATAATGGAACTTGGAGGGAAGGCATTATTCCCAGAACAACATTTTGCTCTACAGTGAATAGTATTTACATAGTCATAATAATGCAACCTTATATATTGGCATTACACTCTTAGAGCAAACCTATAGAAGTAACATATACTTCTCGAGTATTGTCATGCACAGAATATCAGTGCTATCCCCCTTGACAACATGAAACTAAAGACATAGCTGACAGAAGTTGGAATGTGGAAAGGGAAAGATACAAGAGAGGGAGTGTATGAGACAATGATCTCATTTTACTTTGTAAGGAATTGAGAATATTCGTGGCAGCACAACTATTATGTATACATAAAAAGTAAAAATTAACAAATTAAAAGAAAAAATTAATGCCACCAGAGAATAAAAAAATGTTTGAAGAAAAAAGTGAATGACAAAGTGTGTATTTCTTCAAAGTACTAAGGTTAACAAATGTCAACCACAATGTTATAACTGGCTAAACCTTTATTCAGGATGGAGAGAGCAAAATAAAGCATTTTTATATTTTTTTAAAAAAGAATATTTAAAGCATCATTATTCAGAGTAGCTCCAAATAGAGCACAACCTAAGTGTCTATCAACAGTAGAATGGGTAAATAAATTGTGATATAATATAGGCATACAAAGAAATGTTTTACAGTAATCAATGTTAGCTACATGCAACAACATGGTTGAATCCCACAAATATTATACTGAGTGAAATTAGCCAGACACAAAATAATGCTAACTATATAAGTTTGTACAATACAAAGTATATAACTGTATAAAACTGTATTTATATAAGGTTGAAGAATAAGCAAAACTAATCTATAGTAGCAGAAGTCATGATAGTGACTACCCTTGGTAGGAGAAAAGAAAATAGTGCCCTGGTTATCTATTGCTACATAAAAAACCACCCCGAACTTAGCAGCTTAAAACGACAACCACAGTGTGCTTTGCTAGCAAGCCTGCAATTTAGGCAGGACTTGGAGGGGAGAGCTCATTTCTGCCTCACACAGCATCAGCTGGGACAGCTCAAAGGCTGGGGGTAGTGAGGGTGGGTATTGTTGGGGACTTGAGAGTTGGAGGTGAAATCGTTGGAACTCTTGCCCACTTACATGTCTGGCAGTTAAAGCTGACTGCTCAGACCTCAGGGACTGGTTGGCCAGAATACCTACATGTTCTCATATAGCTGCATGGTTTTTCTTTATCATGGTGGCTGGATTCCAAGAAGAAACATCCTGAGAAACAGGAAGAGAAAGCTGCCAGTTTCTTAAAGCCTGGCCTGAAAACTGGCACAGTATAACTTCTGCAGTATTCTATGTGTTAAGCTGTCAATTGAATTAAGATTCAAGGGCAGGACATAGAGATGTTCTTTCTTTTTTTTTTTTTTTTTTTGAGACGGAGTTTCGCTCTTGTTACCCAGGCTGGAGTGCAATGGTGCGATCTCGGCTCACTGCAACCTCTGCCTCCTGGATTCAAGCAATTCCCCTGCCTTAACCTCCCGAGTAGCTGGGACTACAGGCATGCCCCACCAAGCCCAGCTAATTTTTGTATTTTTAGTAGAGATGGGGTTTCACCATGTTGACCAGGATAGTCTCGATCTCTTGACCTTGTGATCCACCCACCTCGGCCTCCCAAAGTGCTGGGATTATAGGCGTGAGCCACTGCACCCGGCCGAGATGTTATTTCTTGATGGGAGGAGTGGTGTCAGAGTATTTGGGGCCATATTTTATAATTGCTGCAAGCTTTAATTAGGAGCACATGAGAGGAGAAGGTGCTTCTGGGGTTCTGGTTTCTTGAACTAGGTGGTGATTATACAGGTATCTTCACTTTCTAATGATTCCTTCATCATTACATATGATTTGTGCACCTTCCTGAACATATGTTTCACTCCAATAAAAGAAAAGTTTGAAAAGAATGCAACTTTTTATATCCAGGTGTAGAACAATCCCTAAGACATAGTAATATGCTATCGTGGTTAAGTACTGAGCTCTAGGGGCTGGCCTGCTGGGTTTGAATCTGATTCTGCCAATCGTAATCTTTGCGTCTCAATTTTCTCATTTGTAAAATGGGGATTATATTAGCTCTTACCCCAGGAGGTTATCTCAAGGGTTAAATGAGTTAAAACATGCAAAGCATTCAGAATACTAATAGGAAAATAGAAAGTGCTAAAGAATTGCTTGCTACTTTTGTTATATTAAATGAAAATTGCAATGAAGTAAAACAGTGTCTACAATATGCTGCCTGATATGGTTTGGCTGTGTCCCCACCCAAATCTCATCATGAATTAGCTCCTATAATACCCACATGTCATGGAAGGGACCCAGTAGGTGGTAATTGAATCGTGGGTTTTTCCCATGTTGTTCTCTTGATAGTGACTGGTCTCACAAGAGCTGATGATTGTATAAAGGGCAGCTTCCCTGCACATGCGCTCCTGCCTGCCACCATGTAAAATGTGCCTTTGCTCCTTCTTCACCTTCTGCCATGATTGTGAGGCCTCCCCAGTCATATGGAACTGTGAGTCCATTAAACCTCTTTTTCTTTATAAATTACCCAATCACGGGCATTTCTTCATAGCAGTATGAGAACAGACTAGTAAACTGCAATTTGTGGGAAAATGAATAGATGTACCCATGAATACAAATTATCTATAAGATCAGGATATACAATAAACTGATAAGATTGGTTGTCTGTGGGAGGGAGACTTTTCACAGTTTAGACTTTGGTACCTTTTGAATTTTCAACTATATGAAGGCTGCATTTGGGAAATGGATCTAGGGTAGGGAAGAGGACTGTTGCTTTTTTATCGAGTGAAAGTAGCAGACACAAAAATATAGTGTTATATTTTCTACAATGTATGTGATAAAAATAGTAAAAGAAAAGACAAGATGGGTCAGACTACATAGGGCCTTATAAAAGACCAGGCAGGGAAATTTAGAGTTGATTAAGGCCTGAAAATGGTACTGGCAATGGTGATAAAAAGATGAATTTAAACACTTAATAGGAAGAATCTAGAAGGTAAAATATCTGGATAGAAAATGAGAAAGGTGAAGAGGACATCCAAGTTTTTGCCTGGGTAACTGTTAAGGACTAACTTGTGCCTCCCCAAAATTCATATTCAATATTGAAATCCTAATCCCTAGTATGCTTCAGAATGTGCCTGTATTTAGAGATAAAACCTTTAAAGAGATGATTAAGATGGAAAAATTATTAGTGTGGTCTCTAATGCAGTAAGATTAATGTCCTTATAAGAAAAGGGAGAGAAAGCAGAAATGCATGCACAAAGGAAAGGCCATTGCTGGATACAGTGGTACATGCCTGTAATCCCAGCAGCTTCAGAAGCTGAAGTAAGAGCATTGCTTGAGCTCTGGAGTCCGAGGCAACAGAGTCAGACCCTACCTCTGGGACAAAAAGAAAAAAAAAAAAAGTCATATGAGGACCCACCAAGAGGATGGCTGTTTGCAAGCCAAGGAGATAGTTCAGGAGAAACCAAACCTGCCAGAACCTTGATCTTGGACTTCTAACCCAGAGAACTGTGAGAAAATCAACTTCTGTTGTTTTAGTTATCCAGTCTGTGGTGCTTTGTTACAGCAGCCTGAGCAGACTAAGACAGTGAATAAGCAAGTGACCACGCCATGACCACAGGCAGGAAAGTGGGAAGGGGAGCTAGTTTGAGAAGGGAGGTATATTCAAATTGCAGCACCAGCCAGGCATAGTGGCTCACACCTGTAACTCCAGCACTTTGGAAAGCCAAGTCTTGAGCCCACCCATGGGAGGATTGCCCAGGAGTTCAAGACCAGCCTGGGCAATATAGTGAGATGCCATCTCTACAAAACACTTATAAAAATTATCTAGGCATGGTGGCTTGTGCCTGTAGTCCCAGCTACTTGGGAGGCTGAGGCAGGAGGATTGCTTGAGCCCAAGAGCTTGAGGCTGCAGTTAGCTGTCATAGCACCACTACACTCCAGTCTGGGTGACAAAGTGAGACCTCATCTCAAAAATAAATACATAAATAAGGCCAGGCATGGTGGCTCACACCTATAATCCCAGCACTTTGGCAGGCCAAGGCAGGCAAATCACTTGGGGTCAGGAGTTTGAGACTAGCTTGGCCAATATGGCAAAACCCCATCTCTACTAAAAATACAAAAAAAAAAAAAAAGCTTGGTGTGGTGGCACACGCCTGTAGTTTCAGCTACTCGGGAAGCTGAAGTGGGAGGATTGTTTGAGCCCAGGAGGCAGAGGTTGCAGTGAGCTGAGATCTCACCACTGCCCTCCAGCCTGGGCTACAGAGTGAGACTCTGTCTCAAAAAATAAAAAATAAATAAATGCATACATACATAAAATAAAATTTTAAATTGCAGCACCAGTGAAATATCTACAAGTAAATAAATAGTAGGGCACTTTGGGAGGCCGAGGCGGGCGGATCACCTGAGGTCAAGAGTTTGAGACAACCTGGCCAATATGGTGAAACCCCGTCTCTACTAAAAATACAAAAATTAGCCAGGCACGATGGCAGGCACCTGTAATCCCAGCTACTTGGGAGGCTGAGGCAGGAGAATTGCTTGAACCTGGGAGGCAGAGATTACAGTGAGCTGAGACAGAGCCATTGCATTCCAGCCTGGGCGACAGAGCAAGACTATCTCAAAAAAAAGAAAAGAAGAAAAGAAAAAGAAAACAGAACAGGCCTTTTTTTTTTACCGCAGAGGTAATGGCTATAGAGAAGACGATGTGACTTTGGAGTGAAAGGATAGAAAGAGAACAGGGAGCGAGGGAAGGTGTAGCAAAGGAATAGCAAGAGAAATAGAAGGCAGTGAAAAGGGGAAGGAACTGCTAGCAAACAGGGTGGAAGCCAAGGAAGCAGAGCGTTTAAGGTAGGAGAAATCTTTTTTTTTTTTTTTTTTTAATGCTGTGGAGAAGTACAGAGAAAGAAAAACCAGGAAAGAATTGTTGACCTTTTAGAAAACAGTTTCAGTGTTGATGAGAGGATGGAAACCTCATTGTCAAGTATGCAGTACATGAGACTATGGATAAAGAGCAAATGTAACCCCAAGCCATTTGCCATCCGTTTAAGAGGTTAGGTAGCCCACAGAAACAGCGTGCTGGGGGCTGGGCTGACTATCCACAGAGACCTGTTGGAGAGTTGAAGGTAAATGGGGAAGGAACCAATGAAGTGGGAGAATGAAGGCCAAGTAGAAGTGAAGTCCTCTAAGGTTTGCCTAGGATAGTTGGGAACACCTTAGATGAATTTATTTTAGAAAGGAGGGGGATAAGACTCCCAGAAAGGTAGGAGGTAAGGTGGAGAAGATGGTGTAACAGTATACAGAAGTAGAAATTAGAATAATTGTAGGAGCTTGAGACTTAGTAGTGGCATACACAAGAAATTCAATGAATGTGAAGGTAAGAGAATGGAAGGAAAGCTTGGGAAGAGAAAGAAAGCGCATCGGTAAGATTATGAATTTCATACAAGTAAAAATTCATAAGAATTTCATAAGAATTCAGTTAAAAGATAATAAGCAATAGTAATGCCAAATCACTAATAAAAGCTCAAGCATCTGTAAAACAGAAGAACAAAGAATTAAAGACAATCTGGGCTGTTTATGAAATCCATATGTGTGACCTTAAAGAAGCTCTTTCCTAGGCCGGGCGCGGTGGCTCACGCCTGTAATCCCAGTGCTTTGGAAGGCTGAGGCAGGTGGATCACCTGAGGTCAGGAGTTTGAGACCAGCCTGACCAACATGGTGAAACCCTGTCTCTACTAAAAATGCAAAATTAGCAAGGTGTGTGGCACATGCCTGTAATCCCAGCTGCTCAGGAGGCTGAGGCAGGAGAATTGCTTGAACCCCAGAGGCGGAGTTTGTGTGTTTGCGGTGAGCCAAGATCCTGCCATTGCACTTTAGCCTAGGCAACAAGAGCAAAAAAAAACCTCTTTTCTGAATCCTTTTCTGTTATTGCATTGCTATTTCCAGAGTTCTGGAATTCTGTGCCACAAGCTGAACACATTAAGGTCACTGATATCATCTGAAGCCAGGAAGAGCCTCTGCTAGGAAGACTTTTAGCACAAAATCAACTATTCTTTGCTTCAAGTAAAATATCTGAACTGTCTGCAAAGGCAAATGGCTAAAAGCTTTGGACAGAAATACTTTAAGTGAGATTAATCATGACCTGTTTGTAATATAAGTCTGAAGAAAGAAATAAAAGTTGGGAGTAAAGACATGAGTCATACTGCAACTTGGTAGCTGGCATTCATTCAGCAGCTCAACAATGTCAGCAGATCTCAGCCTCCTTCCTTCTCTGCCAGTTCCTCTTCTTGTTAATTCACAAATTCAAAATGGTTGCCACAGCTCCCAACATCACAGTTCAAAGGCAGAAAACAGGGTAGTCAGGGTAAAAGTCTTTATCCTCCTGGGGCTACTTTCATCAGGGGAAAGATTATATTTCCCAGTAGCCCTGTAGTAGACCTCCCCTCAAATCTCTTTGCCATAGAGTTGGCTACTCTTAGGTGTAAGGATGGCTGAAGAAACGACGCAGAATGACTGTGACTGGCTTAGCCAATAATGACTCATCTGCCAGGGCTGGGTACCTTCCCCAGACAAAATAAGGCAGTGGGGAAGGAGCAGGGAAAGTGGCTATTGACTAAGCAACAGTGTCTGTCACAGTGAATTCAGCCCACATACACATAGGTTCTGTCTTAATTCTGTATCCACTTTTGTATGTTTTCTGGGTTTTTGTTGTTGTTGTTACTTTTTGAACATTTCTCTACTGGACTGTATTTTCTTTGGGTTTGTGTGTCTGTGTGTTTCCTAATAATTTATAGGGAAATACATTTTTGTTCTAGTGGTTACCTTATAACTACAAGTTTATATAATGCACCTAATCCTCTTTCTTCAAACAAAACCAGCTGACTCCGTACTATGAACACTGATGAAATTAGCACATTACCACTTCCCTTTTTCTGTTCTTCTTAGAATTTATCTTTGCTTTTTTTTTTTAAGTGGAGACAGTATTTCACCATATTGGCCAGACTGGTCTTCAACTCCTGGCCTCAAGTGATCCACCCGCCTCAGCCTCCCAAAGTGCTGGGATTATAGGCGTGAACCATCCCACCTGGCCTTTATCTTTGCATTTATAAATATACTTATTGTATTAGGTTGGTGCAAAAGTAATTGTGGTTGTTGCCAAGTACTTGATTTATCATCTTTAGATTATCTATTTTCATCCCTGGCTATTACAATGATTAGATCAGCACACCTCTACCTCCCTCTCTTCATCACCTTTTCTCTCCCCACTGTTGTTCATTTTATACTTTCTTTATAGTAGATGAGAATTAGAAAGAATGTAGGTGCTTGGTACTTTTACTGACATATAAGGGAGATTTTCTTGCTTAGGAGGTTGGAAAGAAGATGGCTTTCACTTTGATAATGGAACCAAACATATGACCTGGTCATGAAGGAAGGACAAGCTTCTAACCCAAGGTCATTTTGATGAGACATAGAAGTAAAACTATCAGCCAGGTGTGCTGGCACAGAGTCCCAGCTACTCAGAAGGCTGAGGCAAGAGCATCATTTGAGCCCAGGAGTTTGAGTCCAGCTTGGGCAACATAGTGAGACCGCTCTCTAAATAAATCAATAAAGTAATCAGTACTATGTGGAACTGAATTTTGAGAAAAGTCTAGTATGGGAGAGGTATGTAGTTTTTCTTCAGCATCCATCACAGGAGTTAAATCTGTGGAGAAGGTGGGGTTACCTCAGGTTTCTTATTTCCTTCTGAATGTCTTAAGTAGATTTGGACCTAAGGCTGTCCAATTCCAGAGAGCAGTGTAAAATGGGGAAATCACTTTTGCTCTAAGATTAGACTGTGGCTTGGTTTCACCCTGCTTGTTAATGCAGCTCCTGCAAATGCTGACCTTCTGGACTGTATGCCTAGACCACACAGGTCTTGTGTCTCCTATTCCTCAGCTCACTTCTTAAAATGGAACTTCCTTTCTCCCACATCTTGTAGGACCTGCCTAGCCTCCTTAGCTGCATACTAATTAGTTCTTCATATCTTATCTTCCTGTTAGTGTCCACGAGCCTCCTGGTTAGCCACGCTCCTACTCTGGTCCTCACCAGACCACCCCTGTCATATCACTGCTTAAATCCCAGAGTGCCAGTTGAGAACATAGAAAGCCAGATGAGAACGCTGCTCTGAACGCCAAGAGGGAGATCTGTGTATGTGTAGGAAGTTGTCTATTACAGGACTGGCGCACTTTTTCGGTAAAGGGTCTGAGAGTGATTATATTAGTCTTTGCAGGCCCTGTAGTCTCCGTCACTACTACTCAGTTCTGCCGTTGTGTCAGGAAAGCAGTCATAGACAGTGAATGAACAAATGAGCTTGACTGTGTTCTAATAAAACTTTCTTTGTAGATGCTGAAATTTGAATTTCATATCATGTGTCATTTTCCTTTTGGTCTTTTTTCTTTCAAGCATTTAAAAATATAAAACCATCTTTTTTTTTTTGAGACAGAGTCTTACCCTGTTGCCCAGGCTGGAGTGCAGTGGCATGATCTCAGCTCACTACAACCTCTACCTCCCAGGTTCAAGTGATTCTCCTGCCTCAGCCTCCAAAGTAGCTAGGACTACAGGTGGGCATCACCATCCCCAGCTAATTTTTGTATTTTTAGTAGTACAGACAGGGTTTTGTCCTGTTAGTCAGGATGGTCTTGAACTCCTGACCTCAAGTGATCCACCTGCCTCAGCCTCCTAAAGTGCTGGGACCACAGGCGTGAGCCACCGAGCCTGGCCCAAAAACTATTCTTAACTCTCAGGCTGTAATGAGAAAGAAGATGAGGCAGATTAGGCCTGTGGGTCATTGTTTGCCAATGACTGGTCTATAAAACTAAACGTTAAAAGCTGAGGTGAGATCAATGGGAATCATAATGGACAGAGATTCTTTAGTTGGTTAGTTTGTTTGTTTAAAGAGAAGATAAAAGATCCTTAATGAGCTCTACAAAAAATTTGGGTTTTTTTTTTTTTTTTTTTTTTTTTTGAGACAGAGTCTCGCTCTATCGCCAGGCTGGAGTGCAGTGGCGCGATCCCAGCTCGCTGCAACTTCTGTTTTCTGATTTCAAGCAACTCTCCTGTCTCAGCCTCCCGAGTAGCTGGGACTACAGGCACATGCCACCATGCCTGGCTAATTTTTTTTTGTACTTTTAGTAGAGACGGGGTTTCACCATGTTGGCCAGGATGGTCTCGATCTCTTGACCTCGTGATCCGCCCACCTCGGCCTCCTAAAGTGCTGGGATTACAGGCGTGAGCCACCTTTTTTTTTTTTGAGACAGGGCTCATTCTGTTGCCCAGGCTGGAGTATAGTAGCATGATCCTAGCTCAATGCAGCCTCGACCTCCTGGGCTCAAGCAATCCTTTTGCAAGCCTAGCTGCTCAGGGATTGCTCAAGTCCTGAGTAGCTAGGACTAAAGGCGTGGCATACACCACTATGCCTGCCTAATGTTTTTCTTTTTCTCTTTTGTAGAGATGGGAGGTCTCACTGTATTGGCCAGGCTGGTTTCCAACTCACTTCTGGCCTCAAGTGATCCACCTGCCTCAGCCTCCAAAAGTGTTGGGATTACAGGCATGAACCACCAAGCCTGCCCCAAAATTATTTGTTAAGGAGCCCTGTCTCATGGATTTGGGGATCTCAACATTTGCCACAACCCAGGCATATCCAAACAGCAGAATGAAAAAAGAAGGAACACATGAGCTCTGATCCACTCAGCTTCTTTGTCTTTCTTTCCAAATAAGCCAGAAATACAGAAGAAACTGGCAGAAGATTGTTTTCTCTTGGTCAGCTGGTCTCATCCAATTTATTTTAGGCTCAAGAAAGACAGTACTTCCATATATTCTACAAAATATTAGAGAATTTTTCTGGTCTGATTGTGCTTTATCAGTCATTTGTGCAGATAGAATGGATAACCTGAGCTGAGTTTTAAAACAGAGATTTTACTTGGAATGTGCCAAAATTGTCATTATGCTTTTCATTATATAGAACTTTTTTTTTTTTGAGATGGACTCTCACTCTGTCACCCAGGCTGGAGTGCAATGGTGTGGTCTCAGCTCACTGCAACCTCTGCCTCCCAGGTTCAAGTGATTCTCCTGCCTCAGCCTCCCGAATAGCTGGGACTACAGATGTGTGCCACCACGCCTGGCTAATTTTTGTATTTTTAGTAGAGACGGGGTTTCACTATGTCAGGCTGGTCTTGAACTCCTGACTTCAGGTGATCCACCCACCTCGGCCTTCCAAGGTGCTGGGATTACAGGCGTGAGCCACCATGTCTGGTCTATTATACATAACTTTAATGACTATAGTAACCATCTGGAGAACACTGAACAGGGCATTATCCAAACATCCATTGTTACAATCATTGCCACATGCTAGGCTTGTTTTTTTAAAGTAAACTTTTTATTTTAGAACAATTTTACGTTTATAAAAAAGTTGCAAAAATATTTCAGAGTTTCCATATCATCCTCACTCAGTTTCCCTCAATGTTAACATGTTTACATTCCTGTGGTACAGCTGCCAAAATAAGAAACTTAACATTGACACGTACTATTAACTAAACCGGAGACTTCATTTGTATTTCACGTGTACTAGACTTTTTATAATAAAATCAGCATAAATTTTTACAACTGGGCTGCCATTTCATAATAAAGCAGGCATAAAAGGTCAGTAATTGGTTTAGTCTCTAATTAGATTAAGAGTAGGTTATATGGGCCGGGCACAGTGGCTTGCCTGTAATCCCAGCACTTTGGGAGGCTGAGGTGGGTGGATCACTAGGTCAGGAGTTCAGACCAGCCTGGCCAACAAGCTGCAACCCCGTCTCTAATAAAGATACAGAAAATTAGCCAGATGTGGTGGTGGACATCTATAATCCCAGCTACTCGGGAGGCTGAGGCAGGAGAATCACTTGAACTCGGGAGGCAGAGGTTGCAGTGAGCCAAGATCTCACCACTGTACTCCAGCCTGGCAACAGAGGGAGACTCCATCTCAAAAAAAGAAAAAAGAAAGAAAGAGAAGGGAGAGATCCAAGATGGCTGATGATTAGCAGCTCGGGCACGTACCTCCCAGTGAAAGCGCAAAGAACGAGAGGACGCCACACTTTCAGACGAATATTAGTTGCTCACAGACCAGGAGATTCCCAGTGGAGGAGCTCCACGGGTCGCCAGGGCGACTCTTGTGGCCGGCGTGGCGGTTTTGCTGGTGCCTTAGCACGCCAGTTCTTGGTGCAGAGTCCGGAGATTCCCGGGCAGAAAAGCACCATCAATCTTAACACCGCTGTTTTGGCCGGCTCAGTGGATTGCTCAGATTTCGGCGCAGGGAATTAACAAGTTGGACGTCAGAGACCCAGTTAGAAAGTCGGTAATTATAAAGACGACAGACAGACAAATATATAATGAAGGGAAGAAACCAGCGTAAAAAGGTAGAGAATACTCAAAATCAGAATGCCTCTCCCTCTACAGGGGATTGCAATTCCTCATCAGTAACGGAACAAGGCTTAATAGATTACACATGTGTTCCAATAACAGAAGCAGGTTTCAAAACGTGGGTGATAAGAAACTTCTGTGAATTAAAAGAACTTGTTCTAACCCAATGCAAAGAAACTAAGAACCTTGAAAAAAGGTTTGACGAAATGTTAACGAGAACGGACAATTTAGAGAAGAATATAAGTGAATTGATGGAGCTGAAAAACACAACACGAGAACTTCGCGAATGCACAAGTTTAAACAGTCGTATTGATCAAGCAGAAGGAAGGATATCAGAAGTCGAGGACCAGCTCAGTGAAATGAAACGAGAAGACAAGAATGCAGAAAAAAGGATGAAAAGGAATGAGCAAAGTCTCCAGGAAATATGGGACTATGTGAAAAGACCTAATTTACGTTTGATAGGTGTACCTGAATGTGATGAAGAGAATGAATCCAAGTTGGAAAATACTCTTCAGGATATCATTCAGGAAAATTTTCCCAACCTGGCAAGGCAGGGTAATATTCAACTCCAGGTAATACAGAGAACACCACAAAGATATTCTTCAAGAAGACCAACCCCAAGGCACATAATCGCCAGATTTATTAGGGTTGAAATGAAGGAGAAAATTCTAAGGGCAGCCAGAGAGAAAGGTCAGGTTACCCATAAAGGGAAACCTATCAGACTTACAGCAGATCTCTCAGCAGAAACCCTACAAGCCAGAAAAGAGTGGGGACCAATATTTAACATCCTTAAAGAAAAGAACTTTCAACCCAGAATTTCCTATCCAGCCAAACTAAACTTTATGAGCGAAGGAAAAATTAAATCTTTTGCGAACAAACAAGTACTTAGTTCACCACCACCAGGCCTGCTTTACAAGAGCTTCTGAAAGAAGCACTATACATATAAAGGAACAACCAATATCAGCCTTTCCAAAAATATATCAAAAAGCAAAGAACTTTAACACAATAAAAAATTTACATCAACTAATGGGCAAAACAGCCAGCTAGCATCAAACGCCGGTAGTAAACTTATATATATTTTAATTGGATAAAAAGCCAAAACCCATCGGTATGCTGCATCCGGGCCCATCTTACATGCAACAATACACAAAGACTCAGAGAGAAGGAGGAAGATTTACCAATCAAACAGAGAGTAAAAATAAACTAATAAACAAAAAGCAGGAGATGCAATTCTCACCTCTGATAAAGTAGACTTTAAAGCAACAAAGATCAAAAGAGGCCAGGAATGACATTACATAATGGCAAAAGGATCAATGCAACAAGAAGAGCTAATGATTCTATAGATCAACGAGATAGAAAATTAACAAGGATATTCAGAATTTGAACTCAGACCCGGAACAAGTAAACTTAATAAACATTTATAGAACTCTCCACTTCAAATACACAAAACATACATTACCACCTCACACCTATTCCAAAGGTGACTATATAATTGGAAGTAAATCACTCCTCAGTAATCGCATAGCATTTTATAGGTTTAAATTAAATATTGGTTGGCTGTTTGTTTGTTATCTTCTTCCCTTATTCCTTTCTGACTACATCATTAAGTATAATTATCAGTATAAAAGAGGTTTTCAATACCCATTACTAAATTGCATTCTAGCCTGGGCAAGAAAGCAATACTCCCATTCTCTCTCCCTCTTTCTTTCCCTTCTCCCTCCTCCCCATTCTCTCTCTTTCTCTTCCTTTTTCCTCCTTCCTATTCTCTCTCTCTCTTTCTCTTTAAAAAAAAAAAAGAAAAAAGAAAGAAAGAAAGACAACATTCTGTTTCTTTATCCATCAATCCTTTCTCTAGGCCATAACAAGCAAGATCATTTTGCCTTTTACCTACATTCCTTCCTCTGAATAGCCTCTGGGTATGATTTTGTTAAACCTGCAAAGGCCAGAAGACCTATAACTAGAGGATCAAAAGAAACCAGTTCATGAAGCAGACATCCTCATGGGTTCTCTCACATAAGGAGTTTCTCTTCATCTTCTTACAGATACCTGAAATTCCTGTAATAAGGGACAAAACGGTGAAGCTCTTGATTGGAGACTAAGGATGGAGATGGGCCATTTAGAATGTTCCGATTCAAGAGGCCAGCACAGAGGAGAGTTGACAAAGGGTCCTGAGCAGGGACAGCTAGAAAAGCAGGTGAGTCAGAAGTGAATGCTGCTCTGGCAGAAGGAACAGATTTCAAGATGGAGCTCAACAGCATGAAATGCCAAAAAGAGGAGCCTGGCTTCTGTTGAGTTTCCTAGTCATGAGGCCCCAGATGGTGCCAAGGTGAAGTTGTGTGGAGGGCACACTGCAGTCTATTGAGACCTACTGAGAGGTAGGAAGTGGAAACAAGAGTGTGGACTCTCCTTTGAGAAAGTGGGCTGTGAGAAAGAGACAGATGGTGGTGGCTGGCGTGAGCACAAAGTTAAGAGCACTTTTCTTCTTTTCTAAGAAGGCTATGTAAGGTTGTTAGAAAAAGGAACCTGCATACAGGAAGTCAGAAAACAAAACTAAAAACTCAGGAGGAAGGAAAGGAACTAGAAGAAGCAAAAGTGTCAAAGACTTTCAAACAGTTCTGTTTTTAAAAAAGCGTTATACAGAGAGATGAATGAATATGTCAAGATGATGACAGTTGTTGAATCTAGGCAGAGTGTATACAGGCCTTCATAATAGTATTCTTTCCATTTTCATATATATTTGGAAATTTTCAAAACAATAGGATGTAACAAATCTGTGGACCAGCCATATATGTTTGAAAATTTCGAGAGATATCCAAATGTAATGTGAACATAAAATTACAACTGAAAAGTTATGATTAAATGTTCACAGCCATACCTAACCTAATGGACTGCAGATAATATTGTGTTATAGACTTATAAAAAATTGTTTCACTTGAATTTTTTATTGGAGTTTATTTAAACTAAGAAGAAAGGTCATGGCCAGGCGTGTGGCTCATGACTGTAATCCCAGCACCTTAGGAAGCCCAGGTGGGCAGATCACTTGAAGTCAGGGGTTCAAAACCAGCCTGGCCAACATGGTAAAACCCGATCTCTACTAAAAATACAAAAGTTAGCTGGGGGTGATGGTGCACGCCTGTAATCCCAGCTATTTGGAAGACTGAGACAGGAGAATCGCTTGAACCCGGGAGGTGGAGGTTGCAATGAGCTGAGATCGTGCATGGCACTCCAGCCTGGGTGACTCAGCGAGACTCTGTCTCAAAAAGGAAAAAGAACAAAGTCATGATATTTTCATACAATCTACACTTGGCTCTTTAAGTGACAATTGTGACAAATAGCAGAAAGAAGGAATGCTGCACTTGTAATTCACACAAAATACCAATGTTTTGGGTGATACATAAAGAAATATCACAAACACTTTTCAAAATATTATAGTAGCCAATATATAGGGAATGCCTTTGGTGGGCATAGAAAGCCAGTTTAGAAAAGAAAATCACACTGAAACTATTTGATTTATTTAAAAATCACTGAACAAGAAAAGGTACATTGAACTTCACATACGATTTTATACAACTTCTGTACAGTACCTTGACTTAAATCCAAGAGCAAAAGTTAAGATTCTCCTTTATTTTTGGTAAACAACTACAAGATAAACTTGGATGACCTTTTCTCCTTGATTTTACTGAAAATAGACTTTAAAATTTTTTATCTAGGCCGGGCGTGGTGGCTCATGCCTGTAATCCCAGCACTTTGGGAGGCCGAGGTGGGCGGATCATGAGGTCAGGAGTTCGAGACCAATCTGGCCAACATAGTGAAACCCCATCTCTACTAAAATACAAAAAATTAGCCAGGTGTGGTGGTGTGCGCCTGTAATCCCAGCTACTCAGGAGGCTGAGGCAAGAAAATCGTGTGAACCCAGGAGGTGGAGGTTGCAGTGAGCCAAGATCATTGCACTCCAGCCCTGGCGACAGAGTGAGACTCCATCTCAAAAAAAAAAAAAAAAAAAAAAGAAAGAAAAGAAAAAAATTATCTAAAAGAAGGCAGGTTTGGCATTTTTATACCCGTGTCATCAGTGTTAATGTTACTTGGAATCTTGGGAAGATTCATATTCTGTGTAGCTGATACAGCCTGGGCTGCTAGGCTCCTGCAAAGCCAACCTCTGGTTTCTTCAGCTAATTTTTTGCATTAATTTGTATAACAATCTTATTCTTGTTGGTATCTGATATGGCTTGGTTCTGTGTTCCCACCCAAATCTCATCACAAATTGTAATCCCCACAGGTCAACGCAGGGACCTGTAATCCCCACATGTCAAGGGAGGAAGGTGATGGGATAATGGGGGAGGTTTCCCCATGCTGTTCTTATGATAGTGAGTGAGTTCTCATGAGATCCGATGGTTTTATAAGGGACTCTTCCCTCTTCCCTCTTTGCTCTCTCCTGCCACTATGTAAGATGTGGCTGCTTCCCCTTATATCATGATAGGAAGTTTCCCAAGGCCTCCTCAGCCATACAGAACTGTGAGTTAATTCAACCTCTTTCCTTTATGGATTACCCAGTCTTGGGTATATCTTTATAGCAATATGAAAACGGACTAATACAGTCTCTAGTACCATTCCCCCAATATCATTTCTACAAGAATAATGTCAGCCACATGGAAAATGAAATCCAGTTTACAGTTTACAGATGTTTTCAGAAACACTTGCCTAATGTTTCCACAAATACTCAAATTAGATCTAAAATACCAAGTTTATTTTCTGAAGAACCCACACAGAAGACAAAATATGACATTTCGTGAGATCTAGAAATCAGTTTATTGTCATATCCTCCAATTAATAATCCTCCTTCTAGAAACTTACAAACATTTTCATCTCTCTTAGATACCAAGTAAAAAGTCTCCCTGATGGTTTGCTGTTGTGTGTCTTCCCTGTAAAGCTGGTAGAACTTAGAGAGCTGTGGCTTCCTGTGGTTGTTGAAGGTGACAGTCACCTTGATCCTGGCTGGGCAGTGCTGGAGCAGCTGCCTTACCTGGGGATCTCAGTGGCTAGCCTTCTCAACTTGGAATTTTAGTTGTCTTTATTTATTTGTTTATTGTTGCTATTGGTTTTTTTGTTGGTTTATTTCTTATTTTGGGACCTTTAGCACATAGGGTGGAGCTAATGAATGGTTACAGAATGGGAAAGAGTGGGTATAATGACATGCTGCATACACATCACGTACTTTCAACAATTACTTCCATTTTCCCAGTCTTCTTCCATCTATTCCCCACACTCTATTGTCTATTTTTCTGGAATATTTTGAAGTAAATCTAATATATCATACCATTTTGCTTGTAATTATTTTAGAGGATATCTCTAAAGATAAGGGATTTTCTTATTTAAAAAACACAGCCACAAGTTATCATCACACCTAAAAAATTTTATTGGGGTAAAGTTTTTAATCTCTTCAATAGTTTTTCCTATTATTTTGGTTGAATTTTCTGTTATTTTTAATTCAACTAATACAATATTGAAGAAATAAGTCTCTATACTGATGCAAAGGCCTTTAAGAAACTGAAATTTAAAAGGAAACACTACCTGTGATAAAAAAATAATGGTGCTCATGCCCAGAAAAAATAACAAATTAAAGGAGTGTTTTATATAAAATCTTTAAAACATTTAACATGCCAAAAACAACAAGAGCATGGGAAAATGAATATTCCCATAGTGAATCAGTGGGAGTGTGAATTGTATAGTATACCAGTCAGATGGCATCTTGAAAGGGTAACCGAAGGAAGTTTAACAAAAGGATTATTTATAGAGATGTGCTCAGGATTAGGGGAACCTGCAAGGGCTGGTGAAAGACCCAGGGACAAGCAACTGCAGGAAACAGTTCCTACCTGATCTGACTGACAGGGCAAGGGGAGAGAGCTTTTCCTGAAACATGGTGGGGACCAGGTTCAGTGGCTCATGCTTGTAATCCCAACACTTTGGCAGGCCAAGGAAGAGGATTGCTTGAGTCCAGGTGTTCGAGACCAGCCTGGGAAACAGGGAGACTCTGTCTCTACAAATAATTTTTTTTTAACAATGGTGGCAGATGCCTGTGGTCTCAAATACTCTGGAGGCTAAGGCAGGAGGATAACCTGAGCCCAGGTCAAGGCTACAGTGAGCTGTGATCTCACTGCTGCCCTCTAGCCTGGGCAACTGAGAGAGACCCTGTCTTATTAAAAAACAAAAATATTTTTTTAAAAAAGAAACATGGTGGACTTAGTAGCCACTGGGGAGGAGCTGCTTAATGGGAGCTGGCTTCTGGTAAGGGAATGTAGCCAGTGCCAAACAGAGACCTGGGGCTCCTTCCTTCTGCCCGCCCATCTCTCACAGAGGTCCTGAAGAGACACTGGGTGCTAGAGATTTACAGCCTCCTGGAGTATAGAGCAGGGTCAGGACAAGGTAGAGTTTGTATCTGGAGAAGCAAACATGATCTAACACAGAGGACAATTTAATATTATCTGCAAGTTTTATTTATTTTTATTTTGTTTTATTTTTTTGAAGTGGAGTCTTGCTCCGTCACCAGACTGGAGTGCAGTGGCACTATCTCGGCTCACTGTAACCACCGGCTCCCAGGTTCAATCTATTCTCCTGCCTCAGCCTCCCAAGTAGATGGGACTACCCGCACACACCACCACATCCAGCTAATGTTTGTATTTTTAGTAGAGACAGGGTTTCACCATGTTGGCCAGGATGGTTTCGATTTCCTGACCTTGTGATCTGCCCACCTTGGCTGCCCAAAGTTCTGGGATTACAGGCATGAGCCACCACACCTGGCCTATCTGCCATTTTTAAATGAACACCCTTGAATCTAGCAGTTCTACTTCTAAGAATTCACCCTACAAACTCAAATGTATATAAAGTTGGAAAGTTAAAATGGGGAGTATTTTATGTTCATTGAGACCTTACTATGTAGAAGCATCAAACAAGGCTTGAGTTTGGCATTATTATCATCCCTATTTTACACTTAAGGAGGTCAAGGTTGGAAAGCTCAGACATTTACCCATGCTCACAGTTAATAAGTGACAGGTATTTAAACGCAGACAATCTGACTCCAGTATCTGAGCTACAAGGAAGTTCATAGCAGCATTGTGTGTAGAAAAAAAAGACTGAACACAAACTTTAATAACTGTGGTTTGGGGACCTAGTAAATAAATTATGGCACATCTATGCAGTGGAATGCTATACAACTTAAAAAAGAGTGGAATAGCCCAGGTGTAGTGGTGTATGCCTGTAGTCCCAGCTACTTGTAAGGCTGAGGCAGGAGGATCACTTGTGCCCAGGAATTGGAGATCAGACTGAGCAACATAGTGACATCCCATGTCTCCAGAGGGAAACCAAACAGAACCAAAGAATGCACTAGATCTACATACACTGACAGGGAATTGTCTACAAGATACCAACATGTAAGGAGGAAAGGTGCGACCACTGTGCATTCTATGTACCCATTTGTACATAAAAATGAAAGGTGATTTCAATTTAATCTTTCAGTAGAAGGACTGATAATTAAGGGAGAATTTTTCAGTGTATACCTTTTAGTATTGTTTTAATATTCATATTACTTTGCAATGAATACATATAATTAAATAAAAAGCCACATACATACACATGCAAATGTATGTAAAGTGTCTAGAACAATACAATAGCAGCTAACATTTATTGAGTACTGTTCTAAATTTTTATGTGTTTTATCTCATTGAGTTATTCAAAAGAACCCTGTTAAGTAGGTATTATTCTTACCCCCCTGTATTGGTCTGTTTAACTGGGCAATTTATAAAAGAAAGAAGTTTATTGGACTTACAGTTATACATGGCTGGGGAGGCCTCATAATCATGGCAGAAGGTGAAAGGCACATCTTACATGGTGGCGGACAAGAGAAGAGGGCTTGTACAGGGAAACTCTGCATTATAATACTGTCAGATCTCATGAGACCCACTCACTATCACAAGAACAGCATGAGAAAGACCTGGCACCGTGATTCAATCACCTCCCACTGGGTACCTCCCGTAAGATGTGGGAATTCAAGATGAAATTTGGGTGGGGACACAGCCAAACCGTTATCACCCCCACTTTAAAAATGAAGGAATGTGGTCACAAAGAGTTGACAATATCACCCAACCGGTCTAGCTCCAGAGCCAGTGTTCATATCTCCCTCTCAATAAATGATTGCTATTATTTCTAACAATTTGTCCAAAGCAGTATTAACTTTTTGAATAGCTGCATCATAGAGCTGGTTCATTTTAATGCATAATCAATCAAAACTTTAATTTTGTTCCATCCTATACTTCATCTTCATTTCGAAAAGAAACTTCAAGTTTTTTGTTTTATGAGTTGCAACCATGCCTGGTCACCACCTTTCTGGTTTTCTTGAAAAACAAAAACAAAGCAAAAACTTGTTTTAATGTAAAAATATCCATTACATTTATTCTAGTCAAAATGTCAACCTGTTGACATTTGAGATTGAGATTCCATCCTGTGGAGATAATTGTGAATCTTTAGTGAAGCCATTATGTTAGCCATCCCTCCTAGTTTTGGGTGGTCTTTAAATCTGATAAGCATGCCTCGGTGCCAGCATATAAATTACTCATAATGTTGCCAAACAGGATAGTGATAAGGCAGAACTTTGTGAGATGCCATAGAGACTCTTGGTCAAGTTGTCCCTGATGTATTAATTCATTAACCCTGTTTAGATTGTTCAAACTGCTAGGTCACCTATCACATTTCTTTATCTTGTCTCCAAGGATAACATGATAAGTTTTGCTGGAATTATTTCTGTAGTAGTTCATTGATTTGCCACCATAATTGTGCCTCTGCACCCTTTAAAAAAAAAAAGAGAGAGAGAGACTCAATTGAAAGGGTTTGCTCAGAGAACATATAGGGTGGCTTCTGTTACCGTCTCGTCTTACATGAGTCCTTGCAAAGTGCTTATGTAATGGTGTTTGTTCACAGTTTACCAGTTGCCAATTCCAAGCTTACTAATTCCTATTTTGATTAATTAAGCTTTTCTCCTCTTTTTAAAAATGTTTGAGTTTTTCCCCTCAGTCTTTTGGTATGTGTCCTATAATTTCTCAGAGTAATTACAGTGACTCAGAGCACATATACCTAATTCTTTAGTATTCTAGTTGTTACCAGAAATGGGGTCCCTGATCCAGACCCCAAGAGAGGGTTCTTGCACCTCATGCAAGAAAGAATTTGGGATGAGTCAATACAGTAAAGTGAAAGTAAGTTTGTTAAGTAAAGGAATAAAAGGATGGCTCTTGCATAGACACAGCAACAACGTGAGCTGCTTGACTAATTATACTTTTAGGATTTCTTGATTATTTGCTAAACAAGGGGTGGATTTTTCATGAATTTTCCAGGAAAGTGGTGGGCGATTCCCAGAGCTGAGGGTTCCTCCCTTTTTTAGACCAAATAGGTAACTTCCTCATGTTGCCATGGAATTTGTAAACTGTTATGGTGCTGGTGGGAGTGTCTTTTAGCATGCTAATGCATTATAATTAGCTTATAATGAGCAATGAGGATGACCAGAGGTCACTCTCATCGCCATCTTGGTTTCGGTAGATTTTAGCCCACTTCTTGACCACATGCTGCTTTATCACCAAGGTCTTCGTGACCTGTATCTTGTGCTGACCTCCTGTCTCATCCTGAGGCTTAGAATGCCTACCCTTCCGGAATGCAGCCTGGTAGGTCTCAGTCTTATTTTACCCAGCCCCTACTCAAGTTGGAGATGCTCTGGTTCAAATGCCTCTGACGAAGGGCTGCGTTTTATCTAGTTCTAGACACTTAAATTCATTTTGTAAATATCTGCATTATTATTTGATACTCATGTATTCATTTATTGGGTTTCAATTTTTTTCTTTACTAAAACTGCAGATTACTAAATATTGCTTTACAAAAAAGTTGAAGAAAAATAAATGGTTATTTTCCTTGCTAATTGTTATCTCTTAGTGTTTATGCTAACTCCGTCAAAACAGCAGAGAATACTGCTCTTCCTCATTATTTTTTAAAAATTCAAATGTAATTCAAATGTATTTAAAAGCCCTTTCCCTTACAGTAGGCTGAAGAAGGAACAGGAGAAAGTCTCTTTTCCAATCTCCATCTTTGCTCCTGTCCTAGAAGAGGCGCTGTTAATCTGATTAGATTCTAAAATAGTGAATGGCACACTTCTGCTACAGGGAGAGGTCACTAAAGTGCACTTTTCTCTTTTACTTCTCCTGGGACAGCAGGTGCCTTCTCTCCTATATTTCTCTAAACTTTCAGGAATCCTCAGTTCTGCTCGGCAGAAAGACTCTACTTATGTCCTGAGCCTAAATATTGTGCTGCAGCATAGCTCATCCAGAGTCCCTAAAGAGGCAGTTACAGGAACCCACTTGAAAATAAAGGAGTACCTGCTACGGTATCTTACATGCGGTGTGTCTTGCAAACTTCCTTCTAGAACCTCAAAGGAAGTGGATATGGCAACTTCCTGATTTAGAGAGCAGTAACAATTTGCCTTCCCTCCCCACTGAAGCCATAGTAGAAAAAAATTACTCTAAGCTATAGTTAAAGGAACTTGTGGTTGTTAAATTAAATTTATAGTAGCCCATTGGTTTAGACTGAGCTCATTCACTAGGCCCCAGCAGATCAAACCAAAATGGAGTCACTTATGCTAAAATCCCAGGCCACATTGGCCAGGCACTGTAGCTTAGGCCTATAATCCTAGCACTTTGGGAGGCAAAGGTAGCAGGATCACTTAAGCCCAGGAGTTTGAGACCAGAGGGGGCAACAGAGAGAGAGTCTGTCTCTACAAGAAATTTAAAAATTACCCAGCCATAGTGGTGCACACTGCTGTCCCAGCTATGCAGGAGGCTGAAATGGGAGGATCCCTTAAGTTCTGGAAGCCAAGGCTGCAGTGAGTGGAGATTGCACCACTGCACTCCAGCCTGAGTGACAGAGCGAGACTCTGTGTCAAAAATAAAATAATTCCACGCCACCAAGACAAAATCAAGTTGTTTGCTTGACCTTCCAAGAAATCAGGAGATCCAAATCCCCGAATAGGCCAGTTTTAGCTGGCATGATAAGGAAGTCCCCTCTGCTCTAAGCTTTACAGGGAAAGTAACTATGAAACAGCCCGTCTCTGTTCTTTGTTTCTGCTATCTTTGGCTACTTATTTATTTGACAGTCTCACTCTGATGCCCAGGCTGAAGTGCAATGGCACAATCTCGGCTCACTGCAACCTCCACCTTCCGGGTTCAAGGATTCTGCCATCTCAGCCTGTTAAGTAGTAGCTAGAATTACAGGTGTGAGTCACCACGCCTGACTAATTTTTGTATTTTTAGTAGAGACAGGTTTTTACCATGTTGGCCAGGCTGGTCTCCATCTCCTGGCCTGAAGTGGTCTGCCCGCCTCGGCCTCCCAAATTGCTGGGATTACAGGTGTGAACCACAGCTCCTAGCCTCTTCATCCTTTTTCTATAAATACTACCCAGGTTGCGGAACTGAATTCTCTGAACTTCTAGTTCTACTGACAGATGTGCAGATTGTTCTTTGCTCAAGTAAACTGTTAAATCTGTTTTGTCTAAAGTGTTTCTTTTGTTGTGGCCCAACACCCACTGGGCCCTTAATCCCATAGTTCCCGGTTCTTTCTCCCTCTCTCCACAGCAGCCATTTCAAGCCATTTCTCAAGTTTAAGAGCACTCCATTGCACTCTCTGTTCTTGGCAAGCCTGTCGTCCTAACTACTAAGCTTTCTAGGTAAAATACTTATGGTTCGTGCTGCTTGCTATAAGCCATCCTCATTGCCCCAGTCAGGAGTCAAGGCAGCCCAGCTCAAAGGCGGTTCCTCCCACTCAGAGAGGTCCACGGGGAACTGTACCCAATACGGATGCTTGTTGCAGTGAATATTGGCTGACCCCTTTCATCAGACTTTCTTTTAGTGAGTACAAATGCTTATGGGGCCTCCAAAAGGGAGCTTTCCAAAACTAGGGTCATTTAATTTTCTGAGGTCTCTTGTTAACCTCAGTTTTAGAAGTACAAGGGCACACAGTGACTGGTCAGCTCCTGAGGGGGTCTATCCTATATCTGAGCCCTGTGCATCCTTGCAATATAATCCCACACGCATCCTTCTTGCAGTCTGTGGGGGCTCTAATGAATGCAGGCTCAGCTGTAGTCCTGACCTAGAACAAGTTTCTGCTCATTCTTGATGGTTGACCTTGCTCCTACCTCCAGGCCAGGTTTGCTCTTGCTAGCTTCCTTTAGGCTTTTTTTTCTGCCACAGCTGAAGCTTGAGTGGCCTACCAAGGGGAGGTGGGGTTGGCGCAGTCTGCTCCAGGTGCAGGCAATTAGATGTGTGATGTCCATGGAGATTTTTAAATGAAGCTGATTAATTTATCTGCTCTTAACCATTGCCATAATAAAACCATCATAAAAATTATTGCTTGCCATATTAAAGCATAGTGGATAAGTAAGATACTGTTACAGGATCTCCGGGATGTTAATTTTTCTGGCCGGAAACATCTGTGGGTATGGTGCATCCAGAATGAGGTACACAGACAAATGAAAAGTGAGTAAGAGTTTTATTTAGTGTTAGAACAGCTCAGAGGAGTGGGAGTGGGTAGCTCCTCTCTGTAGGCAGGTCATCCCATGGAGTGTTCAGCTGTCTTAGAGAGGAGGCTCTGGAGAGAAGAGCTCTTCTCTGCAGACAGATGATTTGGACATTTCTGCAGGTCACCAAAGCTCTCAGCAGAGAGGGTAGTCCTCTCTGCCAGCAGTCTCTGCAGCTCTCAGAAAAGAGAGTCATCCTCTCTGGAGCCGGTTGCCCTATCGCCTCCAGCTACCAGCAGAGAGAGAGAGTACTCATCTGTACAGCGGGTCATCCCATCCTTTCTCTGCTCTCTTAGTTCTCTGGCCATCCTCTGCTTTGCTCCAGCTGAGCCCAGGGCTTTTATGGACCTCAGAGGGGAGGAGGTGCATGCCAATTGGTCCACAGGCAGCCATGGGCAGCCCCGGAAAAGGCACCACGAGTCCCCATTCTAGTCCAAGGGACTGGCAGCCTGACCTCAGCCTTCAGGCCCTCCCTGGACTGAAGGTGGAGCCTTACTGGGGACTCACCCCCGCTTTGGCCCAGGAATTAATCTTCCTGCTGCTGCCATGCATGGCCCCAAAGCTGGGCCCCAACCCTGCTAGGAAATCAGAGCCAGCACCAGGAGCAGAGAGAGGCCAGGCAGGGAGAGCAGAAACCCCTAAGCCTGCAGGGATGGGACGGGGCCAAGGGGAGCATCCCATGTCCCCAAGGGGAGCAGGGTTGGGGGAGGGGACATCCCAGGCCCCTGAGGGTGCAGGCTGCAGAAATGCTTAGGTCCTGAGCCTGGGAGGGCAGCCACAGCTGCACCAGCAAAGTTCCTGCCTGCCAGCTTGGCAGGGTCGGGATTCCTGCTTTTCCTTCCCTCCTGCTTGCTCTGTGAAGTGGGAGGCCCAGGTCTGCAGCCACAGGTTGGGCGGTTGCAGCTGCACCCAAGAGGGCAGATGCTGCCTGCTCCTGTCCCCCTCCAAGAGTACAGGGAGACTCCCATCCACAGCCAGAGTGTGGGCAGTTGTAGCCCCGCCAGCAGGTTGTAGCTCCCATCAGTTGCATGAAGTCTGCAGCCCCCCGCGGTGCCTCTCTGCTGCAGCCAGCATGATGACAGCAGCCACTGCCTGAAAACAGTCTTTTGCTGGTCAATTCTGCCCCATGGCAGTGGTTACTGTCTTCATACATGTGTGCTATGGTTTGGATGTTTGACACCTTCAAATCTCACGCTGAAATTTGGTCCCCAGTGTTTAAGGTGGGGCCTACTGGGAGATGCTTGGATCATTAGAACAGATCTCTCATGAATAGATTAATTGGCTGGGGTTAGGGGGTGAGTGAGTTCTCACTCTATAGCTCCATCAATAGCTGGCTGTTAAAAAGAGCCCAGTACCTTCTCCCCTCCCCCACCTTCGCTTTCTCACTTCCTCTTTCACCATGCGATCACTGCACAGCAGATCTCAGCTTCACCTCCACCTTCCCCATGAATGGAAGCAGTCTGAGGCCCTCACCGGAAGCAGATACTGGCACCATGCTTCCTGTGCAGCCTGAGAACGGTTAGCCAAATAAACCTCTTTTCTTTGTAAATTACCCAGTCTCAGTTATTCTTTTGTAGCTACATAAATGGATTAAATCAATGTGTTAGCTTGAAATTGGCACTTTTTTTATTATTCCATCTTTAATAAACATTGCATTCTATGTGGAAGGTAATTCAGAGAACTCTGTTACATAGTTGGCTCCAATAAACCCAGCTTCAGCCTAACTTTCTAATGGAATTGTTTTAGTTCACTCTGGGTGAAGTTCCTGTATCTGCTCCCTATATTACTATATTTCTGCCTTTCTTTTCTTTTTTTTTTTTTAGACGAAGTTTTATTCTGTTGCCAGGCTGGAGTGCAGTGGCGTGATCCCAGCTCACCACAACCTCTACCTCCCAGGTTCAAGTGATTCTCCTGCCTCAGCCTCCCGAATAGCTGGGAGTACAGGCGCCTGCCACCACGCCCAGCTAATTTTTGTATTTTTAGTAGAGATGGGGTTTCATCATGTTGGCCAGGCTGGTGTCAAACTCCTGACATCAGGTGATCCACCCACCCCCGCCTCCCAAAGTGCTGAGATTACAGTCGTGAGCCACCGTGCCCAACCTATTTCTGCTTTTGTGCACTAGATACAAAATAAACAATGAAAGCACAGAGACTGTAAAAATGGAGAAAGAGAACTTGAGCTTTTCAATTCTGTCATTGTCTATGTGACCACCTGGAATATATATTGTGCTTAAGATTTAAAACAAAGAGTGTGAACTGAGAGTTGTGGTATTTTGTTTGGAAAGAAAAAATTTTAGTTCATACTTGAAATATTTCATTGAGTTTGAATAAAGTTGTTTTATAGTAGCATTTATTATTGTTATTTAAAATTAATGACTCGGCCGGGCATGGTGGCTCACACCTGTAATCCCAGCACTTTGGGAGGCCGAGGCTGGCGGATTTGAGGTCGGAAGTTCGAGACTAGCCTGACTAACATGGAGAAATCCCGTCTCTACTAAAAATACAAAAAATTAGCTGGGCATGATTGTGCATGCCTGTAAATCCCAGCTACCCTGGAGGCTGAGGCATTGCTTGAACCCAGGAGGCAGAGGTTGCAGTGAGCCGAGATCACGCCATTGCACTCCAGCCTGGGCAACAAGAGTGAAACTCCGTCTCAAAAAAAAAGAAAAAAACGAATGACTCAAGAACATGTCCATATCAGTGGCATGATTTAGTACTATTCCCTACGTTTTATCTTTTTCCTGTAACACAAAAGTATTAATGCATTATTATTTTCTTTTTTGTACTGTAATTTTTTTTTAAGAGATAGAGTCTTTCTCTGTCACACTGGAATATAGTGGCATGATCATAGTTCACTATAGCCTCAAACTCCTTGGCTGTAGGGATCCTCCCGCCTCAGCCTCCTGAGTAGCTGGGACTACAGGCACACACCACCATGCCCAGCTTGTGATTTTCTATTAAACAATTTCTTTACTCACATAATTATATGTAGAGAGTTCAAAAACAGAAAAATGTCAGTTTCTGCTTTTACTTTCTGGAATTTTCTTCATGATTATTTCTGAAGATAATTTTGTCATAGAGTGGGGTTTGTGTGTTAAAAATTATCCTCTGGGTGGGTGTCTAATAAGCTCAGCACACCTCTGGGGTCCTTCTTCCAGTGCAGCTGTGTTCACTCCTGTGCTCTCCTGCCTTCTCAAATGCCACACTTGTTCACAGCCTTACCTGCCTCTCCCTCACCACCTTCGACCTTTCCCTATCTCCTGGCTCCTTTTCAGCAACAACTGAACATGCTCAATCACGTTTAAATGTTTTCCTCTCTTGCCTTCTGCTTCAGTGCCAGGTTTCTTTAAAGGAGTTTCTGTATTTGCTGACTCCGTAGGTTCACTCGCTGCTGTATCTACAGCCCACTGCAGTGTGACCCTTGCACCCACAGTGTTGCTGACCTTCTCTCACAAAGTCCAACAGCTACTTCTTATTAATAAAGTATTGGACTGCTTTTCATATTTACTGTTACTTGACTTCTGACAGTTGATCCTTTTTTTTTTTTTGAAAAAAAGTCTCGCTCTGTTGCCCAAGCTGGAGTGCAGTGGTGTGATCTTGGCTCACTGCAACCTCTGCCTCCCTGGTTCAAGTGATTCTTGTGCCTCAGCCTCTTGAGTAGCTGACTACAGGTGCGTGTCACCATGCCTGGCTAATTTTTGTATTTTTAGTAGAGACAGGGTTTCACCATGTTGGCCAGGCTGGTCTGAAACGTCTGGCCTCAAGTTATCTGCCTGTTTCAACCTCCCAAAGTGCTGGGATTACAGGCCTTAGCCGCTGCTCCTGGCCTGCTTATTTCTTAAAATGCTCACGTGCGAGATGCCACACTCTCCTGGTGTGTATTGCCTCTCGGGTTCCTGCTTTGCAGCGTCCCTTGCTACTTCTTTTTTCTCTGCCTGTCTTTTAAGTGTCAGTGGTCCTCAGGTTTGTCTTGAGCCCTCTTATCCCCTTCTCCACAGTCTTCCTGAGCTACCTCATTCACCTTCAGAGTGAGGACAGCAAGTCTCCAAGAAGTAGAGTAATCTTTCGAGGGTCTCATTGTGATAGCAGCAGAGTTAGGGTCAGAATTAGTTCATTCTGTTTAACATACATCTGTTGTGTGCTTGACGTGGTGCCGCGCACTGGGGAGACAGATGTAAATAGGATGCTCTCCTCCTCCCTCCAGCTTCTGCAGCCTGCAGAAGCCTCCGTCTCTCTCTGCATTTCATCTGGCCTCTGCCT
Organism: Aotus nancymaae; assembly: GCF_030222135.1. Classification (NCBI taxonomy): domain Eukaryota; kingdom Metazoa; phylum Chordata; class Mammalia; order Primates; family Aotidae; genus Aotus; species Aotus nancymaae. The sequence goes on from NW_026988465.1 coordinate 21,567,061, forward strand.
GTCTAGCTCAGACTTATCCTTCACACTTCAGTTTAGATGTCGCTTCATCTGGGAAACTTTCCTACTACTCCTAAGACTTCCTTCTCCTGGGTGCGTCATACCTTTTACCTGTTCTCTTGCATTTCACATGTTGTCTTCTAATAACCATTAAATGTACTTTTCTGTTCTTCCCCACTGGGCCTCCCTTTCTTATAGGATTTCTCCTCTGGCTGAGCTGAGAAGAGTAGAACAAACCAAGCCACTAGGACCCACACCAATGCTTCCGTTTTCCCAAGAGGGCCAATGGCTGGGGCAATGGACAATAAGCTTTTGGAGGGCAGCAGGACTGTGTCTGTGGCACCATCATACCCTCCGTACCTAACCTCCTACCTGGCAAACGGCAATTGCTCAGAAATTGTTTGCTTTATGAATGACTGAATAAACCTCATGACTTTATGCTAAATGTTGGACTAAAACTTTGAAAAATGTCATCTCTCCCAGGCAAAGAAAAAATTATAGAGTAGGAGGCTTATTCTGTTTGAAAGTGGACAAAGGGACTAGCTGATTTCTGGAGGTTCCTACCAATCCAATGATTCTGAGTTTGATTTAATATAGTCCTTGTGTGGGAAAATAGTATCATTTTTTCTTTTTATTAAAATTCTGAAGAACATTATGCAGATATTCATGAAAGTCTAGTTTGCTTATAGGTGAGAAAGATCAATATGGGTTGTTAGATGAATGAGTCTTTCAAATTAAAGGTCTGCTTATAATTAGATAGCATTGCCACCTAGTGGGTAGTACAGAATTCTTCATGGAACTACATGCCATCGATATGTCTTGGTAAATTATGAATAAGGTTACTAACATTCTGAAACTGAATCTAAACAGGCAAGTTCAGGAAGAATTCTGTTGGCCTGGTATTTACGGTACTTAGGAGTTCTGGCTGACTTCTTATCGTGAAGTCAGCAAAGATTTCTGATAAGAGAAGTTCAAAATTTCTTTGAGATTTTTTGTCCTGATAATACATGCCACTAAGAGAGTTACAGAATTATGTGTTCAAAATATACTTGAATAAATTCGTTGTTGTTGTTATTGTTGAGACAGGGTCTCACTCTATTGTCCAGGCTGCAGTGCAGCTCACCGAAGCCCTGCACTCCTGCCTCAGCCTCCAGAGCAACTGGGATAAAGGTGTGTGCCACCACACCTGGCTAATTTTTGTATTTTCTATAAAGACAGGGTGTCACTATGTTGCCCAGGTTGGTCTTGACCTCCTGGGTTTAAGCTATCCTCCTGCCTCAGCTTCCCAAAGTGCTGGGATTATATGCATGAGCCATTCGCCTGGCCCTTGAATAAATTCTTTTCTCTGTGTGGTTACATTATCAATTTGCTACACAGTTAGTGTAAGGTTTGTTCTCGCCGAGTTTAAAACGAAGAAACTGAGGCCAGCACAAGAAGATCCAATGCAAAGGGTTTATTCAGGCTCCTGGGTGAGGTTCTGCAGCCCGACAGGAGGGGCCGGAGAAGTCGCATGGACTCCTCTCAGGCACAGGATTTTATAGGGAGTGGAGGAGCTCCATTGGTTGTGGGAGAGCAAGACTGTCACTGGGTAGAATTACAAGCCTTCAGCTAGGACTTGGCTTGCCATTGGTTAGAATTACTTGGCTGCCATTGGCTAGAAAGGCTCAGCTGCTATTGTCCAGAAAGGCTCGGCTGCTGTTGTCCAGAAAGACTTGGCTGCTATTGGTTAGAAAGACTTGGCTGCTATTGGCTAGAAAGACTTGGCTGCTATTGGCTAGAAAGAGGCTAGGGTTGCAGCACCTTGTTTGCATACTGGACTTTTTTCCAGGCTCCCGGTGGGGGCAGGGTGTGTCCAAGCTCCCAGCGAGGGAAGGGGGAGCCTCTGAGCTCCCGGTGAGGGAGGGGGGAGCATCCGAGCTCCTGGCGAGGTGGCGGGGTGTGTCCATGCTCCCGGCAAGGCAACCGGCCTTACAGTTAGGATTGTTTTAGGGTTTGCTGTTTTCATCCATTCTTATTTAATTTTTTCCAATAAAAATAAATATTTCAAGCATGGAGGAAAACTAAAAGTTTTTTACACTAAACACTTAGATTCTATGTAGATTCTACCGTCAACATTTTAATTTATCTTCTTTATTGCATCTACCTATACATCCCTGTCTCTATCCATCCATCTTATTTTTATTTAATTAATTAATTAATGGATTTTTTTGAGACGGAGTTGTTCTGTTGCTTGTTCTGTCATCCAAGCTGGAGTGCAGGGGTGCAATCTCAACTCACTGCAATCTCCGCCTTCTGAGTTCAAGCCCTTCTCATGCCTCAGCCTCCGAAGTAGCTGGGATTACAGGCACCCATCACCACACCCAGTTAATTTTTGTATTTTTAGTAGAGACAGGGTTTTGCTATATAGGCCAGGCTGGTCTCAAACTCTTGACTTCAAGTGAGTGATCCGCCCACCTTAGCCTCCGAAAGTGCTGAGGCCATCTTATTTTTAAAGAAACATTTCAAAACAGACTGCATTTTGGCCAGGAGCAGTGGTTCACGCCTATAATCCCTGCAATTTGGGAGGCCGAGGTGGGCAGATCACCTGAGGTTAGAAGTTGGAGATCAGCCTCACCAACATGGAGAAACCCCGTCTCTACTAAAAATACAAAAATTAGCCGGGTGTGGTGGTGGGCATCTGCAATCCCAGCTACTTGGGAGGCTGAGGCATGAGAAACCCTTGAACCCGGGAGGTGGAAGTTGCAGTGAGCTGAGATGGCGCGACTACACTCCAGCCTGGGTGACAGAGTAAGACTCTGTCTCAAAAAACAAAACAAAACAACAAAGACAAACCCCTGCATTTTTTTTTTTTTTTTTTTTTTTTTTTTTTTTTTTTTTGAGACGGAGTCTTGCTCTATCTCCAGGCTGGAGTGCAGTGGTGCAATCTTGGCTCACTGCAACCTCTGCCTCCTGGATTCAAGCGATTCTTCTGCCTCAGCCTCCCGAGTAGCTGGGACCATAGGCACGTGCCACCATGCCCGGCTATTTTTTGTATTTTTAGTAGAGACGGGGTTTCACCATGTTGGCCAGTATGGTCTCGATCTCTTGACCTCGTGATCTGCCTGCCTCGGCCTCCCAAAGTGCTGGGATTACAGGCGTGAGCCACCGCGCCCAGCCTAAAACCCCTGCATTTTATAAAACATTTAATAGTTCAAAAGTTAAAAATTAGGTCAGGCATGGTGGCTCATGCCTGTAATCGCTGCACTATTTTCCGATTCTAGTCCCTGTACTCTTAGGCAACCGCAACCAATTTCTATTTTCGTTAGTTTCAGATGTAGCCTTTCTCTATGGTTTTTTGTTGTTACTGTTCTTAGACAGAGTCTGGCTGTGTGCCCAGGCTGGAGTGCAAGGGTGCGGTCTCAACTCACTGCAACGTCTGCCTCCCGGGTCAAGCGATTCTCCTGCCTCAGCTTCCCGGGTAGCTGGAACTAAAGGCATACACCACAACGCCTGGCTAATTTTTTTGTATGTTTAGTAGAGATGGGGTTTCACCATGTTGACCAGGTTGGTCCTGAACTCCTGATCTCAAGTGATCTGCACACCTCAGCCTCCCAAAGTGTTGGGATTACAGGTGTGAGCCACCACACCAAGCCGTGTGTGTGTGTGTGTGTGTGTGTGTGTGTGTGTTTAATGAACAAATACATATATTCTTCTTTCTTTCCTTCATTTAAATTTTTTTTTAGAAATAGGATCTCCCTCTGTCATGCAGACTAGAGTGCATTGGCACAATCATAGCTCACTGTTACCTCAGACTTTTGGGCTTAAGCAAGCCTCCTGCCTCTCCTAAGTAGCTGGGACTACTGGCAAGTGACACTGCACTTGGCTAATTTTATTTATTTATTTACTTTATTCATTCATTTATTTATTTTTGTAGAGACAGGGTCTTCCTGTGTTGCCCAGACTGGTCTCAAACTCCTGGCCTCAAGTGATGCTACTACCTTGGCCTTCCAAATTGCTGGGATTACATATGTGAGCCGCTGTGCCTGGTGTCTTATTTCTTTCTTATATAAGTAGTGGAATATTATATATGCTCTTTGACTCTGCTTTCTTCATTTAAGGATGTATCTCAGAAATGTATTCATCTGAGAGATCTTCTTAATTCTTTTCATGACTCCATAGTACTGCCTTATGGAGATGTACCATAATTTATACAACTCATTGCCTGTAGATGTGCAATTAGGTTATTTCCAATATTTAGGTATTATAAATAATGCTACACTGAGAAAGTTCAGAGTAAATTCTTAGAAGCGGAGTTGCTATATCCAAAGTCAATGTACACGTTATTGTAGACATGCCTTGTCAGATACAAATTCCCTTCTATAGGGCTTTTAACATTTGACACTCCATTAGCCGTGTATATGAGTGCTTGTTTCCCCTTAGCCTCACCGGTAGAGTATTTTATTAGTTTTCTGTTGCTGTGTAGAAATTTGCACAATCTTAGTGGCTTAAAACAAAACATGTATTATCTCATAATTTCTGTGCCACGGAATCCAAACAAAGTTCAGCTGGGCTTTGAGCTCAGGGTCTTACAGGGCTGTAAACAAAGTGCTGGCCAGGTTGCATTGTCTTCTGGAGGCTCCACTGGAGAAGGATCTGCTTCTAAACTCATTCCAATTATGGGAGAATTCATTTCTTAGTTGTGGGAGAATTCATTTCTTTGGAGACATAACACTCATGGCAGCTTCCTTCTTCAAGGCCAGTAAGAGACATGTTTCTGACATCAAAAAAAGTCTAAGCCCTCTGCTGAAGGACATCCTAATGATTAAATCAAGGCCGACAGAATAATCTCCCTTTAGATAATTTAAAGTCTACTAATTTGGGGCCTTAGTTACCATTATAAAATCCCATCACCTTTGCCTTATTGAATAACCTAATCATAGGCATAATATAACGGGCGGCATTTTAGAATTCTATCTACCATGACTATGTTGTCAAGCTTTTCTGTAGTTCCTCATCTAACAGTTGAAATGGTTTCTCAGAGTTTTAATTTGCAAGTCTCATATTCTCAGTAAAGTTGAGCATGGGTTTATATGTTTAAGGACCATTTCTCTATTGTTTTCTGTGAGTTATCCATACCTGTCTTTTGCCCATTTATCTGTTGGGTTGCTGACTTCCCCCTCTCAATGTTTTATAGCTCTTTAAAAATTAGGGAATATAGTCTTTCATATGTGAAAGAAATTATCTATATCTTCTTTTAGTTTATCATTTGTCTTTGCTTATGGAAATCATCTGATTTTTAAAATATTGACAATTTCAATTTTAAGACAATGTGCAGGCCACCACTGTGTATGTGAAACAAAATATAACTAAAGCCCAGGGGCTACCTTCTAGACCATCTTCAGCGCTTTAAATAATTCTGCACTAAAATAATCTCCTAAAGATGCTGACTATGTTATTCTTAACATCATCTGGGTCTCAGATCCCAAAACCTTCATTAGTAATGTGTTTCATCATCTTACTTCTCTTAGCTGGGCTTATACTCATCAAAGAAATGATCTGTCAAAAAATAAATTAGTGCAATATAATTATTTGTCAATTTGAAGTAAAACTTAAAAATGAAAAAAAATGGTGCAAATATTTGTGATTGCTGAAGTTTTTGTTTGTTTGTTTTTAGATGGATTCTTGCTCTCTTGCCCAGGCTGGAGTGCAGTAGCACGATCTCGGCTCACTGCATCCTCCACCTCCTGGGTTCAAGTGATTCTACTGTCTCTACCTCCCAAGTAGCTGGGATTACAGACGTGTGCCACCATGCCTGGCTAATTTTTGTATTTTTATTAGAGATAGGGTTTCACCATGTTGGCCAAGTTGGTCTCAAACTCCTGACCTCAGGGTGATCCACCCGCATTGGTCTCCCAAAGCGCTGCGATTACAGACATGAGCCACTGCACCTAATAGTTGCTAAAGTTTTTATGGTCAAACATTTTCTGGTATTTCTATCTCCTTATCCCATAATTTAATCCTTTTAAAATTAATATTTAAAATTTTTTATTATTGAAAGTTTCAAACATATATAAAAGTAGAGGGAATGAATAAAAAATCTTCATGATACATGTTAGCCTCAGCATTTATCAACACAAAGCCAAAACTGCTTTATTTATACCAGTGGTTCTCAACTGGGGGTGTTTTTGCCCTGCAGAGGATATTTGACAATGCCTGTTAACACTTTTGGTCTTCACAATTGGGATGTACTCCTAGTAACTGGTGGGTAGAGGCCAGGGATGCTGCTAAACAGATGTCATGCTCAGGATAACCCCGCACGACGAGCACCTGCCCAGTCTAAAATGTCAATAGTGCCCATGCTAAGAAAGCTTGATTTATACCTTTTCCCTTCCTTCTCTCAGTAATTATTTCAAAGAAAATGTATGGTATAAAGTTACATCTATGAATACCATTTATAGGTAGAAGCTGTTACAATGAAACCCACGATATTGTCATTATAACTAATATCTCCTTTTTTTTTTACCCATTGCTAATCAGTTAACCTTAAACAACTCGTATCTTACCATCCCAAAATAGTCAGTATTCAAATTTCCCTTGGGTATTTTTTTAAATAGAGTGGTTAGTTCAGACAAGATCCATACATTGCAGTTGGTAATAAGTCTCTTATTTGTACTCAGTAACTCCTTCCTTCTGCTTTTTATTTTTTAAATATTTATTTTTAAATTAATTATTTTTTAGAGACAGGGTCTCCCTTTGTCACCTAGGCTGAAGTTCAGTGGTGCAATCATAGTTCACTACAGCCTCCTATTTCTGGGCTCAAGTGATCCTCTTATCTTAGCCTCCCAAGGAGCTGGGACTACAGGTGTGTGCCACCATGCCTGGCTCCTTCTTCTCTCCCCACTGCAGCCTCCCATCTTACTGTTTATTTGTTGAAGAACCAGTTGATTTGTCTTGTAGAATTGCCTATACTTTGGATTTTGCTGATGGCATACCCATGGTATAGTTTAACATATTTCTCTGTTCCCAATATTTCCTTAGACTGGCAGTAAATCTCCAATTCAGATTCAATTTTGGTACAAGTGTTATATTTGTCTTTAAGGGGAGATTTCCAGGAAAAAGTCAGTGAGCCTTTGCTTCCTAAATATAAGCTTGGTGATCTGGGAAATAAATTCTGAACTCTGACAATCTCATATTAGAAGATTTAGGAGAGGGGAGAGTCTACAGAGCTTCTATTCTGAGTAGTTTTCTTAGATGGAAGCTTCACTTGGGATGGTGGCCCTTCTTGACACTTACCTTAGCCTAGAGAGTCCTTTGCAGTTTCCTTACTTGTAGCCCAGTGCCTAAAAGAGACGATCGGAGACTAAGATGAATGACTTCTGATTTCCTGACAGCCTCTCAATAATTTGGATCTAGTTTCTTGGGTATGAAATAATAAACTCCACTCTAGGGAGACTGAAAGGACAATGTGATTTAAAACTAGGCATTCATGCTATTATTTAGAGGTAAGAACTTTGTAAGAGCCAAGTTCTAAAGGAGTATAAGTGTCTTTCTGTGTGAGTGCATAGATGCACAGGGATCAACACATTGAAAGTCACTGTATTTTAGTCTACTAAAAATACAGGTGTGGTGGCTCACGCCTGTACTTCAGGAGGCTGAGACAGGCAGATCACCTGAGGTCAGGAGTTCAAGACCAGTCTGGCCAACATGGTGAAACCCCACCTCTACAAAAATATAAAAATTAGCTAGGCATGATGGCAGGTGCCTGTAATCCCAGCTACTCAGGAAGCTGAGGCAGAAGAATTGCTTGAACCTCGGAGGCGGAGTTTGCAGTGAGCTGAGATGGTGCCATTGCACTCCAGCCTGGGTGTCAGTGTGAGACTCCATCTCAAAAAAAAAAAAAAACAAAAAAAAAACAAAGTCACTGCAGCTGCAATCAGTTAGAGCAACCACTGTCCTGCAGGTGACTATATAGAAAAAAAACTTTGCAAGTAAGCTTTCTCTCAATTCTCCTGTTATTACTTAGTGCTTTTGAAGTAATTCTGCAGACAGAGGCCAGTCTAGAAGCTTCAGGAAAGGGCAGAGGTACACAGATACAAGTAATAAGTCAGGCTCAGCACCACATCATTAGGACTCAGACACCAGGGCCTTTGCTGTATTTGCTTCAGGAATGTAAAGGTAGAGAAGCTCAGCTCCATCTTTGGGAATGTAACACTGAAGAACATTCACTGTGAGACAAGGGGGATGTATAATGATTGTCATCTGCCTGAGTGTAACACCTAATAGTTGGAATTCTTTAGATAAAACTCCCTTTCAGCTAGTACTATGGCCTCTGTACTTAAAAGTAGTGAGATTCTTTCTCGTTTCTGTTGAGGGAATTTAACCAAAGCATGCAACGTTTCTTCATGCCAAGATCTTTTCCTCACAAAACTATTTAATAAAATCCATAATTTTACCAAAGATAGATTTGCCGGGAGGGTGCTTTTGCTCTGGGCTTCTTTTTTGATAAGTTTCAAGCAACAGATAAATGCTTCAAAGTAGGCATTTGTGTCCGTAGTAAGAAACTTGTCCAAGGACATATAACACATAAGTGGCAGAGTTCAGATTTGAACATGAGTCTCAATGACATTTGTGCCAAATTATCAATCTGTTGCTTCCCCAAACTCACCCTTTTTGCCTGCTCTTTTGAAGTGCAGCTGGACTCTTATTTTTTCCTTCCCTGCTGACACCGAAGCATTGTCAGTAGAGGGTGCTGGAAACATTGCAAGAGGGGTTTGCTTGCTGGTTCTGGTGTGCTTCCAAGCTAGGCTGCTGTAGTGCCATTTCCAGCACTAGGCGCCCACAATCACATTAGCCATCAGCACTCAGCAGCTTCCCAGGTACTCTACCCTCACGCAATTTTGTTGAATGCCTCTGGTGAGACCCCTCCCCGTGAACAGCTTCCTTTGGGCAACCTAGAGGGCAGATTACTGGCAAATACCAGAGGGAAGATTTCTAGCAAGTTCTGGGAGTGCAGGACCATAAGGATTACTTGCACTGCACCCCTTTCAAAAGAGGTTTGCATCTCCACTACGGAGTGGGCCCTAACCTTGGATACTGTGTCTCAGGGTGGAAGGGAAGTGGCTGTTACAGTACACTTCTCAGAATTCTCTTCACTTTACTGGGTGCTGAGCTACAGCACTCAACAGTTTCCCCTTCCCCCAGGTCTGCAGACCAGACATTCCTGGAAAAGGAAAGTTAGTGGCTGATAAATTGCTGTTACAGGATCTTTAGGGTATCGACTTTTCTGGCCAGGAACCGCTAGCCACAAGCACACCTTTTCCGGAGTTCTTGTCCTGCTTCAAGGAAGAATGAGGTACGCATACAAGCGAAGGGTCAACAGTTTTATTCAGTGTTAAAACAGCATCCTGCTGGGGAGTGTTCAGCTCTCAGCAGAGGACCTGGAGAGTGGCTCCTCTCGACAGGCATTTGAATGCCTCTGCAGGCTCTTAGGCAAAGAGAACAGCTCCTCCCTGCAGGCAGGTCGGTGTCTACGCCTTTCACTGAAAAGCGCAAAGGAGAAGGTAAACTCTTGTGCAGCTGGTCATTCTGGTCACTGCTGCCCTCTTCTTTCTCTGGTTGTCCTGTGCCCTGCTCTGGTTGAGCTCAGGGCTTTTATGGATCTCAGAGGGGAGAAAGTGCGTGCTGATTGGTCCACAGGTAGCCATGGATGAGTCCGGAAAAGGCACCATGAGTCCCCACTGCGGTCCGAGGGACTGGCAGCCCGGCCCCCAGCCTTCCAGCCCTTCCTGGCCTGAAGGTTGGAGCCTTACTGGGGACCCACCCGCTTCCGCCCAGGGCTGAATCTCTCCTGCTGCCATTCACGGCCCCGGGGCTGAGCCCCAAATCACGCTCCGAGATCGGCGCAGGCGCTGGGAGCGGAGAGAGACCAGGCAGCGGGAATAGACACTCCCAGGGACGGCCGGGGGGGCCTTCCTGGGGACTCGGAGGGTGCAGGCTGCAGACAGGCCTGGGTTTTGCGTCTGGCAGGGCCTCCGCAGCTGCACCCGGGAGCTCCCGCCCTGCCAACTCAGAAGGGGCAGGGCTCCCGCTTGTCCCAGCTCCTGCCTGCTTCCTGGAGCTGGAAGCCCAGGTCTGCAGCCATGGGTGCGTCGGCTGAAGCTGCACCCAGCAGGGTAGATCCTGCCTGTTCCCGGCTCCCCCAGGAGCATAGGGAGGCTCCGATCCACAGCCACAGTTTGGGTGGCTGTAGCCCCGCCCAGGACGGTGGGGCTCCTGCCTGCCTCTTAGAGCTGGGGGCTGCAGCGGCAAGGGAAGCCCCCGTCCCAACTCAGAAGGAGATGGCTTCCACCGGCTCCATGAAGTATGCAGCCCCAGCCTTGCCTCCCTGCTGCAGCCGGAATGATGCGCCACTAACTGTGGTACCTTGCTAGTGGAACTTGTGGGAAATCTTCCCTCTGGAACTTGCCCGTAAACTTGGAGCTGAGAGGCAATAAATCCAGTTGTGGCACATGTCCTAATGCCAACCCCACAATCCACAGTGTCTTTGTCTGTGGAAAATAGAGATAATATTTATACTGTTCACTTAGCACAGTTTTTAAAAGTGAAACAGCATGTGAAATTTTTACAAAAGATACAAATGTTAACGTAGAATTTAAAATTATTTGGCTTTAAGAATGCTTTTCCTTGGTTTCAGGTTCTTTGATGCTAACCTTGTAGATTTTTCTCAGGTGGTCACTAGAAGTTTTTCCTTAGCCCAAGCTCTGCTTTCTCTCTGATTTGTTATTTGCTGAGGCACATTCACTTGGTGGCTCATAAGGCAGGCTCTAGCCTTCTAGAAGTCAGGCAGCACTATCTACATTCTCCCCTACCATTCAGGCAGCCCTTCCCAGCGCCGTCTACCTTCTCCTCCGGCGTCCGGGCAGCCCTTCCCAGCGCCGTCTGCCTTCTCCTCCGGCGTCCGGGCAGCCCTTCCCAGCGCCGTCTACATTCTCCTCTAGCGTCTAGGCAGTCCTTCCTAGGGGCTTCCCTGTATTACCTCAGCTCCTTTATTTTCTTCCTTTACTGGGGTATAATTTGCATACAATAAAATTCATCTGTTTCAAGCTTACAGTATACTGAATTGTGTAACTGTCTTGTAACCACCCACACAATCAAGACATAGAATATTTCCATGATTCCCACCCCCATAAGTTTCATTGGCCTCAACCTTTTTTTTTTTTTTTTTTTTGAGATAGAGTTTTACTCTATCGCCCAAGCTGGAGTGCAGAGGCACGATTTCAGTTCACTGCAGCCTTCACCTCCTGGCTTCAAGTGATTCTCCCTGCCTCAGCCTCCCGAGTAGCTGGGATTACAGGCACCTGCCACCACACTTGGCTAATTTTTGTATTTTTAGTAGAGACAGGGTTTCGCCTTTTTTTTTTTTGAGACACAGTCTTGCTTTGTCACCCAGGCTGGAGTGCAGTGATGTGATCTCAGCTCACTATAACCTTCACCTCCCAGACTCAAGCGATCCTCCTCCTTCAGCCTCTTGAGTAGCTGAGACTACAGGTGTGTGTCACCACACCCACCTAATTTTTTGTATTTTTGGTAAAGACAGGGTTTCACCATGTTGGCCAGGCTGGTCTCAAACTCCTGAGCTCAAGAGATCTACCTGCCTCATCCTCCCAGAGTGCTGGGATTACAGGCATGAGCCACTGTGCCCGGTCTTTTTTTTTTTTTTTTGAGACAGGGTTTTACTCCTGTTGCCCAGGCTGTAGTGCAATGGCACGATCTCAGCTCACTGCAACCTCTGCCATCCTGGCTCAAGCAATTCTCTTGCCTTAGCCTCCTGAGTAGCTGGGACTACAGGCATGTGCCACCACACCTGGCTAATTTTTGTATTTTTTGCAGAGATGAGGTATCACTATGTTGCCCTGAGTGGTCACAAACTCCTAGGCTCAAGTGATCCACCCGCCTCAATCTCCCAAAGTGTTGGGATTACAGGCGTCAGCCACAGCTCCTGGCTGGCCTCAACTATTTTTGATAGCTTGAACTGTGTCCTTACATTTCCTAGTTTCAATACTGAGGCTCGCTTTCTGTGCTAGTCACCAAGTTTCTTTTTTGTGAGGAACATCTCTGTGTTCATCTGCTTTGCAGAGTAGAGGTAACTGACAGGTTTAGAGCCCAACAACTAAAGAATCTTCTTGGCCCAAAAATGTCCACTCTCATTTGAGTATTTTTTCTTAGTCATTTTACTTTTGAGCTTTTCTTGAGTCATTTTATCTCCATCCTCCAACTGTGGTGATTTTATGCTTTTTAATTTCTGAAGGAGACCTGCTGAGGGTAGCAGCCATCCACTCTTCTTCAGGAACAGCTCAATACCTGGCGGAGAGGTGGGGGTAACAGCATGTCTGTGGGACAGTGCGCCGCCCTCTCCCTGTGTACATACATGTTTCAGCCAGAGCTTATTGAACCACCTGATCCAAGCTAAGAAGATCAGATTCTTTTCCCCATGACTTTGAAATGTGGACCACTGAGGCCCGGAGACTATCACTGGAACTGCATTAAGCTAATGGCAGGATCCTGGAGACGCAGAGTTGTCCCCACAATTTCTTCCCTTTATTCCTATGAATTTTCCCATTTAATTAATGAACTAATTAATTAATTAACTTGAGACAGAGAGTCTCATTCTGTCACCCAGGCTGGAGTGTCATGTTGTGATCTTGGATCACTGCAACCTCAACTTCTCAGGCTCAAGTGATCCTCACACCTCAGCCTCCTGAGTAAGCGGGACTACGGATATGTGCCACCATGCCAGGATAATTTTTTTTTTTTTTGAGACGGAGTTTCACTCTTGTTACTCGGGCTGGTATGCAGTGGTGTGATCTTGGCTCACCACAAACTCTGCCTCCTAGGTTCAAGCAATTCTTCTGCCTCAGCCTCCCGAGCAGCTGGGCCACAGGCGCGCACCACCATGCCCAGCCAACTTTTGTATTTTTAGTAGAGACGGGGTTTCACCATGTTGACCAGGACGGTCTCGATCTCTTGACCTCGTGATCCACCCGCCTCAGCCTCCCAAAGTGCTGGGATTATAGGTGTGAGCCACCTCTCCTGGCCGCCAGGATAATTTATATATATATATATATATATATATATATTTTTTTTTGGCCACAGTTTTGCTCTTGTTGCCCAGGCTGGAGTGCAATAGCACTATCTTAGCTCACCACAACCTTCACCCCCCGGGTTCAAGTGATTCTCCTGCCTCAGCCTCTCAAGTAGCTGGGATTACAGGCATGCGCCACCATTCCCGGCTAATTTTGTATTTTTAGTGGAGATGGGGTTTCTTCATGTTGATCAGGCTGCTCTTGAACTCCAACTTCAGGTGATCTGCCCACCTCGGCCTCCCAAAGTGCTGGGATTACAGGTGTGAGCCACCGTGCCCGGCCAACCTTCCCTTTTTTAAGTTAATCAAAGTTTATGTCTGTTATGTGCAACCTGAGATATTTTACTCAACTGATAATAATTTCATCAAAAAGTTAGAATAGAATCATTCTCTTACTGGAGGCTGAAAACCTATTCCCAAGAGCTACTGAGAGTGGGGAGGGTAATAACAGCTTACTTGACCAAGCTTTTTCCTGTATTGAGAAGCCATATACCCAGAAGTCCTCTTTCCTCTTCCTGAACAGAAGTCCGGCCACTTACTTTCCTTTTGGCCAATCTTAAGCCTTTCCTCTACCTCGAGACTTTTTTTTTTTTTTTTTTTTTTTTTGAGACGGAGTCTCGCTCTGTCACCCAGGCTGGAGTGCAGTGGCATAATCTTGTTTCACTGCAACCTCCGCCTCCTGGGGTCGAGTGAATCTCCTGCGTCAGCCTTCCGAGTAGCTGGGATAACAGGTGCGTGCCACCAAACCTGGATAATTTTTGTATTGTTAGTAGAGACGGGGTTTCGCCATGTTGGCCAGGTTGGTAATCCATCTGCCTCGGCCTCCCAAAGTGCTGGTGTTACAGGAAAGGGGTCCCAATCCAAACCCCAAGAGAGGATTCTTGGATCTTGCGCAAGAAAGAATTCAGTGCGAGTCCACAAAGTGGAATTAAGTTTATTAAGAAAGGAAAGGAATAAAAATGGCTACTCCATAGACAGAGCAGCCCTGAGTGCTGCTGGTTGCCCATTTTTACGGTTATTGACGATATGCTAAACAAGGGGTGGATTATTCATGCCTCCCCTTTTTAGACCATATAGGGTAATGTCCTATCGATGCCATGGCATCTGTAAACTGTCCTGGTGCTGGTGGGAGTGTAACAGTGAAGATGACCAGAGGTTCTCACGACTCACTAAGTAATTTCGAGATCACCGCCCAGAGCCTGCGACCCGCAGTTTGAAAAACATTGCCCAGGGTCTGTTTACTGGGGCCCAACTAGCATTTTCTTAACATGAAAGAAAGTAGAAAGTAGCAGGATGCCCCGTACAAATTAGATTGTTTGGTTTCCTAAACTGTTTGTTGTTGTTGTTTTTTGTTTGTTTCTTTATTTGCTTTTTTTTTTTGCTTTGTTTTATTTGCTTTCTTCATGTTGGCCAGACTGGTCTCGAACTCCTGTCCTCAGGGGCTCCACCAACCTCGGGCTCCCAAGGTGCTGGGATTACAGACGTGAGCCATCGTGCCCGGCCGAGAATTTTGTGAAATAAGGAAAGGCTAAACGTAATTATTACGAAGTTTTTTCTGCTCCTTCAACTTGCAACAGCAGTTGTAATTTCAGGGCCTAGAACAGCAGTAACTGGCACGTAGTAGGCGCTCGGTGAACAGCAGCAGGATTAAGTGATCGCGGTCTCCCTGAACAACTGCGACTGCACCACAACATAGTCAAAACACAAAAAGTCAAAATATAAAAGTTCCTAGTACAAGTCCGTGGAGCCAGGGCTTCACACAAATATATGTCGTGCACTACACATTAATATATATATGAATATTCAATATTTTGTTCTTCCGGTGTTAACGACTAATGGAGGCAAATCTTTATGCCTTTGGTTAAGGGCTAAAACTGCATTTTAAGGAAGTTCCGAGCGCAGGGTCGGAGGGTCGGGTCAAAGAAAACAGACCTCCCAGGCCGCACCGCCCTCAAGTACACGCTACCGCTGACCGCGCAGACGCAGGAAGAGGCGGGGCGGAGGGGAGAGGCCATTCGCGGGATTCTAGAGGCCCCGCCCCTCGTCTGCGTTGGGTGGTCACGTGGTCGTCCCGAGCGGGCGACCGGAGTTAGTAGGGCTTTACTGCAGCGAGCGTCGGACACTCCCGCGATCGTGGGGATCAGCGTAGGTGAGCTGTGGCCTTTTTCTAGGTGCCGCTGCCACAGCTACCTGCGTTCGCTACGAGGATTGAGCGTCTCCACCCCGTAAGTGTGAAAGAGGTGGTAGGAGGTGGGTACGCAGGGGCTCAAAGGGCACGGCTCCTAGAAGACTCGCTTTCGCTCCTGCCAGCCGCTGAAGCCGCATCCTCCTCTGACAGCTGCGGGACCACGGCAGGGGTAGGGGCCGAGGGGTTGTTGAACGGTCGCGGGAGCCGGGGCGGGGTAGAGAGGCGACTCGAGGGACTGCTTCATTGGCTGGGTCGGTTTTGGCGCGCTTTCACTTCCGCGCTCCCGATTGGTTGGCGGGCGTCGTTCCCGAGGCGCGCGCCGCGATTGGTAGGCTCGGGCGCGCGGGACCACACCGCCCGCCCCCTCGCCTGGCGCTCCGGGACTAGCTGGCTGGGTCCGGGCTTAGGGGCTCAGCCTGGGCGTGCTTGGCTGTGGGGATGAGGGGAACATCCTATCCTCTTGGCGGTTAAGTGGCTGGTTCTTGTCTGAGGGATCTGTAAATTTGGCTCATGGGAGAAGGTCGGTGTCCTGCGTCTCCCATTGAACGGATACCGGCTTTGTTGATACGGGTTTCGCATGGACCCTGTCCTATGCCAGGGTTTTTAATGTAGCTGTTAAAGGAACTAGAGAATAACAGGCAAGTAAGGGTGCAAGGTTGCTGTCGGGTGTGGGAAACCTGTGAAGGATTAGACTTATTTGATGAGTGGTTTTCAGCTTTTTTCGTGCTAAAGTCCGTTTTACATCGCAGCCATCTAACAGAATGAGACGTAGATCGAAGCAATATTTCTCGTCTCTTCAGTCCATTCTGTTCAGTTACATGTTTCTAAGCAGTGTTGCTCACGACTCACTAAGTAATTTCGAGATCACCGCCCAGGGCCCGCGACCTGCAGTTTGAAAAACATTGCCCAGGGTCTGTTTACTGGGGCCCAACTAGCATTTTCTTAACATGAAAGAAAGTAGAAAGTAGCAGGATGCCCCGTACAAATTAGATTGTTTGGTTTCCTAAGCTGTTTGTTGTTGTTTTTTGTTTGTTTCTTTATTTGCTTTGTTTTTGAGACGGAATCTCGCTCTGTCACCCTGGCTGGAGTGCAGTGGTGGGATCTCTGCTCACTGCAATCTCCACCTCCCGGGTTCAAGCGATTCTCCTGCGTTAGCCTCCCGAGTAGCTGGGACTACAGGCAAACACCTACATGTAGCTAATTTTTGTATTTTTAGTAGAGGCGGAGTTTCACTGTGTTGGCTAGGCTGGTTTCGAACTCCTGACCTCAGGTGATGCGCCTGCCTCGGCCTCCCAAAGTGCTGGGATTACAGATGTGAGCCACGACGCCCGGGCTTTCCTAAGCTTTTTTGTTTGCATATGTGTGTGCGTGCGCCAGGGCTATTTCTGGTTACTATTTCTCAATCTTTGAGAGCCCTGTATTTAATCTAGGACATGTTTAGAAATTTTAAACCGATTTTTAACATTTTTTTAAAATACATTAGTTTCAATTTTTTCAAACATAATTCTGTGCGTATATATATGTAAAATTAGATATCAAGAGTGATTAACGTTAGTCACCTTAGTCATCGACAGGGCTGAGTTTGGATTAAGTGAGAAAAAATAATAGTTCTACTGTACAATAGTACGAGTTTTATGATTGTATTTTAAACAAACCTAGACTCCACCTTCAGCGTTGCAAACCATATTGTTTTTTAATTACTAGTATTCTGTGCTTCACCATCTACACAATGAATCCCAGTATGAAGCAGAAACAGGAAGAAATCAAAGAGAATATAAAGGTATGTGATTGAATAACTTTAATTTTTTTTGTAGAAAGCATGGGGTTAAAAGTATTT
This sequence comes from Aotus nancymaae, assembly GCF_030222135.1. NCBI lineage: Eukaryota > Metazoa > Chordata > Mammalia > Primates > Aotidae > Aotus > Aotus nancymaae. Next base: position 21,584,203 of record NW_026988465.1, read on the forward strand.
TGATATCATTTAGCCAAATTTAGCCTGGCTGTAATTTCTGGAAGCCTTGAGTTAGTCAGAGGATGAGTAACAATAGAGAACATTTTTAAAAAATTAATTATGGTTGACTATTAAGTCTGACTCAAGAATATGGGATATCTCTTATTTTGGTCTTTCAACAGTATTTTGTAGTTTTCAGAGCATGAATTTTACACTGTTTATGTTAAATTTTTTCCTGGCTATTCTTTTTGAGGTTATTGTGAGTATAATTGTTTCTTTAATTTCATTCTCATTTGATCATCGCTACTGTATAGAAAAATAATTGACTTTTGTATTTTGATTTTGTGTCCTGAAACCTTACTGAAGTTGTTTATTAGTTCTAATTGTCTTTTAGTAGATTCTTCCGGATTTTCTTTTCTTTTTGTATTATCTCTGTGAAGATTCCAAAAGTATCTTTAGGATTTTCTATGTATAAGATTATTACTGCTTTGTTTGTGCACTTATATTTCGTGAAATGATTTTATTAAAATCCCTTGTGTGTGTCTTCAGAATTAAGTGTCTTTGACTACACACATGTTTTGCATTATATTGCACATTTTTCGAGAGTATACCATATTCTTTACCATCTAACCTATTGGATTTGCAATACTATTAGAATCCCTGTATGGTACTCTCACTGGAAATCTTATTCCAAGTATTTATTCTTATGACAACAGGACAGAATTTCTTTAGTTTTGAGTTTGTAATTTTGACTAGATTCATATGTGTGGTTCTAAATGAATTTACAATTTAGCTAGGTCCTTCCACACAACTTAAGCTATATGAATACCCTGGGAATTGGACCACATCTTTAGGAAAACTATCAATTTGTGGGTTTAAATTAAATAAAGAGCCAGATGCCCATGATATCTCAAGCCTGTGATCCCAACTACTTGGGAGCCTGAAGTAGGAGGATTGATTGAGCCCAGAAGTTTGTGACCAGCCTGGGCAACAAAGGGAGACCTTGTTTCTAAAAAACCATAATTAGCTGGGTGTGGTGGCACCCACTTGTAATCCCAGCTACTTGGGAGGCTGAGGTGGGAGGAATTGCTTAAGTTTAGTAGTCTGGAGTTGGGTAAGTTATGATTGCTTCACTGTATTTCAACCTGGGTGACAGAGTAAGACCCTGTATCTAAAAAAAAAAAAAAATTAATATTAAACTAAATTGAGTACTTAAAAGCCATTGATAAGTATAAGCAAGTACCTTTTGATGGGTTATTTATTTGCCTTGCTTTTCTTAGGATTCTTACGTTATTTTTCTTGAATAATAGTTCACATTGACAGTTTGTAAATTTGATTCCATTAGCTTCCATTTAGGATGATGACATCTTCCCACTGTGCTTTGGGTGTGATTATTTACAGTTTTTGTTATGAAATTTTTGAAATATTTAGAAGTAAAGTCAGTATTACAATAATTTCCTTCCCCATCTTCAGTAATTACCACTATATGGCCAATCTGGTTTCATCTATGTCCTTATTTACTCCACCTTTCCTTCAATGAATTATATTGAAGCAAATCACAGCCAAATAATTTATATACTTCCAGCAGATTACATTTTGTAAAAAGTCTTGTGTTTACTAGCTACAATAAAACTCTCTTGAATATAAAGATACAAGGTTCTGTTTGATTTTGGTTCTGCCTCCAAAACTGAGACCTTGGGTGGGTTAGTTAGCATTTCAGCCTCAGGTTACTCATCTGTAAATTGAGGAACTGGACTAGAACTAGATCTTTGCAAGTTGTATGCAAAATTCTGTCTGAATGTGCTTTTATGTGAATTTTTTAGGGGGAGAGGATTCACAGAATATTAAATAGTTTTCCAAAAAGATTAAGACCCATTAATGTACAGGAAACTTTCTGGCTTTAAGAGTCTATTATTCTGGCTGGACGCGGTGGCTCATGCCTGTAATCTCAGCACTTTGGGAGGCTGAAGCAGACTGATCACGAGATCAGGAGATCAAGACCATCCTGGCCAACATGGCGAAATCCCATCTCTACTTAAAAAAAAAAAAAAAAAAGTCTATTATTCCTATACATACTCTATATACAGAAAATAATAGTAGTAATGTTAAATTGTTTTAGGCCAAAGTCTATAAAGCTTATATCAATAAAAGTTAAATCTTGGAAATGGTCTTTTTTTTTTTTTTTTTGTGACTGGCTTCTTTGACCATTATTAACAGCAAGCATTTAAATAAATTAACACCTCTTATTATTAAGGTTCCAACGTTACATTTTCTTTTGTTTGTCTGGAGACTGTTGACTAATCTGTAATCTAAATTATATCTGAAATGTTGGTGTAATTGTTCTCACAGTAGCTGGCATTTGTCCTTCAGTTAAATGGTGAGATAATAATCAGCAGTAGAAACTTTACCGTGGGAAAGGTGAACTCTTGTCATGTGAAGTACTGTGTGGTATCAGTAACTTTCTCACGCTGGTGTGGTATCATGTTCTTGCTAACCTTGTTTGAGTATTCACCATTGTTTGCTATCCCATGGTGGCAGTATAACTAATGATATTTTGCAAAAATCAGAGAGCGTTCAGATCATGAAATATAAAGGAAGTTATTTACATATTACAAGGAAGGCAATATTTTCACCAAAACAATGCTTTGGGCATTTTAGAGTGAGTATTTTAGTATGCCTCAGGCACTGACATTTTAGCCACCTTCTAATGAATGGGCTTGAAGCAGAACTGCTTCTACTCTTAGGTAATGGTTGAGGGGGGATGTCTATTACACATGTATTTTGTTTTGTGTAAAGTATATTCTGGAAAATTATGTTCTTTTGGTGAGTACCTTTAAGCATCTGGGGGATAGTCATGACTTAAGGAGGTCTGAGATGAATCCTTTTGATTAGGGGAAGACATATTTTGCACTGTAAATGATTTTTTCTCCCAGTTTACCTGTTTTGTGAGTTCATACCATAAATATTACAATGTTTGGTTTTATAAAAGAGTACCTGTAAGTTTTTAGTTTCTGTGTGGACGATTTTTTAGAGAGCTGAGGAATTTTGTTACGTGTGTTTTAACTAGATATGATTAACAAAATGACCATAGCAAGAGCATACATTGACATGAGAGAAGTTACTTGTATTTGTGTCTAGTTTGGGTAATATGATTCATTGTTAAGGATTCTTTAAAGTTTATTATAATTTTTGGAAATAACAAGTTTGCCAGTTGATTAAACCAGTGTCTTGTTCATAGGTAACCTTACAAAATTATATAGCAGACCAAATGTTTGTGTTCTTACTGTTTCTTCCCCGCCCCAAATTATAGAAGGATTAAGAGTAACACTATATAGAAACTCAGTAATCTACATAACCATATAGCAATGCAGTAACTAAATAACCATATTGCAACTCAGTAACCAGATAATGAATTATCTTAACTTTCAGAATAGTTCTGTCCCAAGAAGAACTCTGAAGATGATTCAGCCTTCAGCATCTGGATCTCTTGTTGGAAGAGAAAATGAGGTATGTGCTATATGGCTAAAATGGGGTACTGGTGATACAATGTTTGCATAAAAGCATTTCTACTATTTTGTTGTTCAGAAACACATAAATTGTTGGAATTTGGAAATAATTTGGAAATAACAATTATATATTCCCCAAATAAGTGATTTAAAAAAAAAAAATTGTTCAATTTAAGAAGCTCACTGGACGCGGCACGGTGGCTCACGCCTATAATCCAAGCACTCTGGGAGGCTGAGGCGGGCAGATCACGTGAGGTCAGGAGTTTGAGACCAGCATGTCCAACATGGTGAAACCCCGCCTCTACTAAAAATACAAAATTAGCCAGGCATGGTGGTGTATGCCTGTAATCCCAGCTACTTGGGAGGCTGAGACAGGAGAATCACTTGAACCCAGGAGGCAGAGTTTGCCATGAGCAGAGATTGCACCACTACACTCCACCCTGTAGCCTGGACAACAAAGCAAGACTCTGTCTCAAAAAAAAAAATTTTAAATTGCAATAAATACCTGTAGTACTGGAATGATGGAGTAAATTATGAATGCTTTTATAGAAGTAATGTTTGGTAATTTTAGAATAAAGTATTAGATTCTTTTACCCATGTGTGTAAAACAATGACATCATGGATAAGCATTTTTAGACTTTGGCAGAATGAAAATGTTACCTTTCTGTGATACTGAATTTAAATACAACATTTAAACACAATAAAAATAACTTTAGGCCAGCCATGGTGACTGATGCCTATAATCCCAGCACTTTGGGAGATTGTGGTGGGTGGATCGCTTGAGCTGAGGAGTTTGAGACCAGTCTGGGCAACATGGCAAAACCCCATTTTACATAAAATGCAAAAATTAGGTGTGGTGGCACATGCCTGTAGTCCCAGTTACTTGGGGGTCTGAAGCAGGAGAATTGCTTTAGCCTAGGAGGTCGAGGCTGTAGTGAGCCACATTTGCACCACTGAGCAACAGCCCGTGTGACAAAGTGAGACCTGTCTCAAAATGATAGTAGTAATTTCATGGCTGGGCACGGTGGCTCACAGCTGTAATTTCAACACTTTGGGAGGCTGAGGTCGGTGGATCACTTGAGATCAGGAATTCAAGACCAACCTGGCCAACATGGTAAAACCCCGTGTCTACTAAGTACAAAAAAATTGGCACACACCTGTAATCTCAGCTACTAGGGAGGATGGGACAGGAGAATCACTTACATCTAGGAGGTGGAGGTTGCAGTGAGCCGAGATCACACCACTGCACTCCACCCTGGGCGACAGAGTGAGACTCTGTCTCAATAAAAATAAAAATTAAAAAATTTTAAAAATAATAAATAATTTCAGCTAAGCTGTAGACCATAGTCTAATCCAAAATAGTTGTTGCAAATAAAATTCCTAAAATGTTAGTATGCATTTTGGTAGAATTTTTAATTGTATAACTTTTTTAAAGATTCAGAGATACAAAAAAGATAAGATATGCATTTTCTTTTTTAAATACATAAATGAAAAACCACCTAGTTTCTTGTTAATTAAATCAAAGTAAATACAGTTAAGTGTTTTCGTTACAGTTGTCCACAGGCTTGTCCAAAAAGAAACATCGGAATGATCAGTTAACATCTGCAACTTCCAGCCCTGGGGTTATTGTCCCAGAATCTAGTGAAAATAAAAATCTTGGAGGAGTCACCCAGGAGTCATTTGATCTTATGATTAAAGGTATGAAAAAATAGATAACTTTTGTATTACAGTTTTAAATTATGATATAAGGAAAAATTTGTTAATACTGTTATGAATTCTGCTGATTTCCTTAATCTAGGGATACTATTAGATATAAACATACTTGTATGTTTTCAATGATTTAGAATTTTTTATGATTGTAAATATAATGACACTGCAAATGTTTTTGTGTGTGACGATTTGTTTGACAAGATCCATGTGGGGTTGAAATGTTAAGGAAAAGGAGGCCTGGTGTAGTGGCTCATGTCGGTAATCCCAGTACGCTGTGAGGCTGAGGCAAGAGGTTGGCTTGAGTCTAGAAGTTTGAGGCTAGCCTAGACAATACAGTGAGATGCTATCTGTGAAAAAATTAGCTGAGCATGGTGGTTTGTGCTTGTATTCTTAGCTACTCAGGAGGCTGAGTCAGGAGGCTCATATGAGCCTAGGAGTTTGCTGCCACAATGAGCTATGATAGCGCCACTGCATTCCAGCCTGGGTGACAGGTCAAGATCCATTCTTTGAAGAAAAAAAAAGTTGGGGGGAAAGGATAGTTACTAATATGACAGCTCTGATATTGGATTGCCTTGTAAGGGGTTTATAAGACTTGGAAATAGGCTTTTTAGAAGAAAAATATTTAGAGAATGAGTTTGAGGTATGAAAGGAATTTGAATATTCCAGGAGAGTGTGGCATAAAGAAACCAATAAAAGTATGGATGAATAGGCTGGAAAAGTGGCTCATGCCTATAATCTCAGCACTATGGGAGGCCGAGGCTGGTAGATCATGAGGTCAAGAGATTGAGACCATCTTGGCCAACATGGTAAAACCTCATCTCTACTAAAAAATACACAAATTAGCTGGGCATGGTGGTGCATGCGTGTAGTCCCAGCTACTTGGGAAGCTGAGGCAGGAGAATTGCTTGAACCCGGGAGGCGGAGGTTGCAGTGAGCCGAGATCAGCCACTGCTCTCCAGCCTGGCGACAGAGCGAGACTCTATCTCAAAAAAAAAAAACAAAAAAAAAAACCTGTAGATTAAAGAGCAGGATTTGTGACACTTATATCTTGATTAGGTTAAAATTAAATCACGGATTGGTTAAAATAAACTGCTAAAGTTAAATATCAGAACAAATAACGATATATCTTATTGCTAATATAACCACAGGTGAAAAACATTATCCATGTAACCCTCAGTGGGATATAGGTAAGAATTGAAAGAACTGCAAAGAAATCCCGAACTTTGTTACATTTGTTGTTTGAACTTTATTATATTTGTTGGCAGTGGTATTGGTGTAATTTAAAAAAAAAAAAAGTTACATTTTAGGATTGAACAAGTGAGTAACATGTTGGTGCTGTTGGGAGCCAGGTTCATAATGTGGTAAATGGAAGTACAAATATGGAATGGGAGAAGGAAAGGAAGAATTGGGGATATCAGTATAAACTCAAGATTTTTTACGAGTATTACATTTCCTAGCACTGCCCCTAAATAAGTAGAAACAAACTACACTTCTATAGCAAGGAGCACACCCTGTATCCAGTTCTTGGTTTGTAAACACTGTTTTTCACTAAAGTTCCTTGGAGAAATTGCTGATTCCAGGTCAGGGGCAGGGAAACTTTAGGTGATCATGGATTATCTTGTGACAGAAAATAAGTAAGTACTCAAAAATGGGTGGACATGTTGAAACAACACACATCATCTTGGAAGGTTTCTCACGGACTGCAGTTGAAAAAATTTGAGCATCAAAATGAATAATGCCAAGAATGGATTATAATACATTGAGGAAAAAAGGACATATGAGTCCATACTGATAAATTTTCTTTTAAATTGGGGTAGGAAAAGTTTTTATTTACAGAATAATGCTAACTAGTACATGTAGAAGGAATTTCATAAGTGAAAAATCGGTTTTCCATCCACCGTAGAAGTAATAGATACAAGCCAGAAATGTCAATCATCAGTGGAATTAAACTTAAAAAGTAAAAAGTTGTTGGAGGACAGCATATTGACACGGTCTCAAATATTTTACTCTACAGATCATTAGTTAATTACTAAGGGAAAAACTTATCTTTATAAGGCAGAAGTCTGGTGGATAGCATTTTAACCAAATGATCAAATTTAACATCTCCAGTATCATGACAAGTTGGCGTGTGCTTCTTGATGGTACACCGAGGATACAACATACTTATATGGTATTCCTGCCAAAAATGTTTAGTTTGAATCTGATCATGGAGACAAATAAAAACTTAAGGACAGTGTACAAAATAATTGATCTGTACTTTGTAAAAATGTCAACATTAAATAAAAAGACACAACCTCACAAAAAATGTGTTACAGAAATCTTTAATAATCTACTTGGAAAATATATAGGTATTGTACCTTTGTTGTAATTCTTCTGAAGGATTGAAATCTTTGAAATGTTGGGGAAAATAGAATAATATTGGTTTTATTTTCTAACTTTAATCTTTTGAAATGAATATTACTAAACAATATGGGGGTACTAAGATTGGAAATTTTTTTGAAACAGGAGAAATTACTGGGTTTTGACAGTAATGATTTTTTTAAAGTTATATGTAAAACATTATTTTAGAAAATCCGTCTTCTCAATATTGGAAAGAAGTGGCAGAAAAACGGAGGAAGGCGCTGTATGAAGCACTTAAGGAAAATGAAAAAGTATGTATTGAGTATAATTCATATCTTTTTTTAAATTCCAGGATTGTTTTACTCTTGCTGCTTAGCATATTAGAGCAACATGAACTAGCTTTAATACTGGCTTAAGAAAAGTTTAAGTAAAAAGGCAGCTCTTGATGGAGTTATTATACAAAATGAATCCTGTTGAGAGTTAGATCTATGCTGCATGTCCTCCACGTTATATACTTGTAGGCCTGCCGTTTGATTTATAGCATAGCAAATCTATAGAATACTGAACTTTATTTATGTAATATAGCTTCATAAAGAAATTGAACAAAAGGACAATGAAATCGCCCGCCTGAAAAAGGAGAATAAAGAGTTGGCAGAAGTAGCAGAACATGTACAGTATATGGCAGAGCTAATAGAGGTAGGTAATGTAACAGTTACCTGGTTCACATTTACGTGTTTTTCTGTAAAGTTGAGATAGTATAGTGTGATCACTTTGAAGGGTTTGGGCTCTGGAATCAGATTTCCTGGATTTGAGACTTAATTTTCTTCCTGGCACCATTAAGTTTGCTGGGTAGAGTGGGTTTATCCTGTCAGGGCTTCATTTTCCTCATTTATAAAGTGAGAGTAATGGTGACTGCTTTACAGGCTTGTTATGAGAATTAAATGAGCTATAATAGATGGACAGTTGCAAGGAGTACTTGCAGAGAATAAAAGTTCATTAAAAGCAATTAACTTATGCCTGGAAAATATAGAAAATTATTTAATAGTTGACACATTTTTAGGTAGTTTTAATGCCAGCTTGATATGACTGTCATTTATAAAATTGCTAATTTGTCCGCTAAATAAGTTTGGTGGTTTTATCTGACTAAAGAATTTTGTAAGTGGCTAATGTGTTTGTAAGAATTAGCCTGATGAGTGTTGTTTTACCAGATTTGCCCTTAAAAAGGTTTTAAGATTTATTTTTTCATGTTTGCAAAAAGTTTGTCTTGCTGATAGGAAGAAAGTATTTCAAATCAAAACTTTTCACATAGCTGAATTGTTACCTTACATTTGAGATCCATGATAGAATTCATGTTTGAAATTTTCATTTGGAAATAGTGTAGTAGCTCTCTTAACTGCCTTAAAAGTATTGGCCTACAGCTGACTGGAAATGTAGAACACCTAGTTGTCCCTGCAGCTGCTTGGGGAAGTAACTATTTTAAATTATACTCTGAAATCATTTCAGTGCTTTAAAAAAAAAAAAAAGGCCAATTATTAAACACTTTGACTTTGCTGACTGTGATCTAGCATGGTAGAGACTTTGATATAACACTGTTTATAAATGAATTTATTTAGGGGCAAAATGAAAAAAATCTCATTACAGCTATATCAGTATGCTGACCAACTTAGGTTTTAACATTTTTACAATAAATTATATTGGTTTATTCTTTAAAAGAGACTGAATGGTGAACCTCTGGATAACTTGGAATCACTGGATAGTCAGGAATTTGATTCTAAAGAAGAAACTGGTGAGGATTCTGAAGTGGAAGACTCAGAAATTGGCACTTGTGCTGAAGGAATTGTATCTTCCTTTACAGATGCAAAGCCGTGTATATGAAATGCATTAATATTTGACTGTTAGAGAATTTTACTGCCAAAGTTTACCTCCACTAGTTCTTTGTAGCAGAGTACATAACTACCTAATGCCAACTCTGGAATCAAGCTTCCTTGTTTGAATCCTGGGACCCTATTGTATTAAAGTACAAATACTATGTATTTTTAATCTACGATGCTTTATATAAATAGGATTTTCTCAGTTGTTAGACATGACTTATGCATATGACTAAATAAACTTCAAACTCCTATTGAACATTGTGTACAACTTAGAATAATACAAGGAGTCTGTGTAGAAAATTTGTCTATTTCTATGCTTTTATGTTGTTCTCTTTCTATTCAGTTGCTAACCACCTTGGAGGAAACAAGGAGAAAATGAACTTAACAGTATTTAGACTGAGTTAGCTGAGGCTTTAACTCCCAAACTTGGTTGTACCTCAAGCTCACTGTAGGCACTGTTGGTAATAACAAGTAGTTTTTGGAATGGAGCATGAGAATCTGTTTTCCAAAAGCTTTTCAAGTGAATGTGATTAGCCAGCGTGAGGCTCAACTGGCTGGCAGGATCAGACTCTTCTTGGAAGCTTAAAATGATGGGTGATGGTGATAATCCTAGAGAAACAAAGTGGAGAATGGGTAAAAGTTCAATGGAAAAAAAAAACAGTAATAGCTGAAAATTACAGAACTTTAAGTCACTACAGGAAGTTAGTGGCAATTAACGTTAGTGTGGCTCTGTTTGTTTCAAGTGTGGGTCACTAGCCTAAAGATAAAATAAAAAATAGGTAACTTAATTTTAAAAAAGAAATTGAAGAATATTCTGGATTGGAGCAAGAGGAGAATCAGCTGAGAGGCCTTTGGAATACTTAAGAAAGAACACAGATAAGTAGAATAGGATGACTTGGCAAATAGTATTTCTGTAATATGCCAGGATTTGATGGTGAGGAGCAAAAGGAGGAAATTGAAGGGAATTTAAAAACTAATGTAGGAGCAGAGGGGTTGGAAAGGGAAAACAGTGGCGGCTGCGGTGTGGTTGGTTCTGAGATGACGACCTTAGTGCTGGATAACGGAGCTTACAACACCAAAATTGGTTACAGCCATGAAAATGTGTTGGTTATTCCTAACTGTCAGTTCCGGTCAAAAACAGTACGCCTTAAAACTTTTACTGCGAACCAGACAGATGAAATGAAAGATCCTTCTGGACTCTTCTACATCCTTCCTTTTCAAAAGGGCTTCTTGGTGAATTGGGATGTTCAAAGACAAGTTTGGGATTACCTTTTTGGAAAAGAAATGTATCAGGTAACATCAGAGTTGATATTTTAGATACTAATGTTATTATCACTGAACCATACTTCAAGAATCAATGAATGAAATTCTATTTGAAGAATACCATTTCCAAGCAGTATTAAAAGTAAATGCTGGGGCTCTCAGTGCACATAGATATTTCCAAGGTAATCCTTATGAATTATGCTGTATCATTGTTGGTAGTGGATATTCCTTTACACATAGCTCCTTATTGTAGAAGCAAAAAGAAAAAAGAAGCAGTTATTCGGCAGCTACATGGTATGGATGAAACACGTGTGATTAATCAAGTGAAAGAAGATGTATACTATGTGTCTCAGGATTTTTGATAGAGACATGGATATTGCAAAATCGAAAGGAGAAGAAAATACAGTAATGATAGACTATGTCTTGCCTGACTTCAGTACAATTAAAAAGGGCTTCTGTAAGCCAAGGGAAGAGATGGTGTTGAGTGGAAAACATAAATTTGGGGAACAAATTCTTCATCTGGCCAATGAGAGATTTGCTGTTCCAGAAATACTCTAATCCTTCTGATATAGGCATTCAAGAAATGGGAATTCCAGAAGCTATTGTCTATTTAATTCAGAATCTACCTGAAGAAATGCAGCTGAATTTTTTTAAGAATATTGTCTTGACAGGAGGAAACTCCCTTTTCCCAGGATTTAGGGATCGGGTTTACTCAGAAGTTTGATGTCTTACTCCAACAGATTATGATGTTTCTGTTGTGCTGCCTGAAAACCCTATTACTTATGTTTGGGAAGGTGGAAAATTGATAATCAGAGAATGATGATTTTGAAGATATGGTGGTAATGAGAAGATGATGAAGAAAATGGACATAGCATCTGTGAAGAGAAATTTGATATTTAAGCAACATTTTTGAATGAAAATCTTGTCTAGTTGTGACCATAATGTTTAATTTCTAAGTTTCTTTTAAAAGAGGTTAAGGAACTGTTACTTTTCATCCTAAGAAAAAGGCTTCAATTTATGTAAATACTTTGATCCATTGCTAATTTTCAAAGGCTTCTTAGGTTATTACAGTAAACCGTAACTCAGTCCACATTTTCATTTAGGAGCTAGCCTACTATAACAATGCTTATGCTGTTTCCAAGGGTATGTATTATTTTTCATTAAAACCAGAAAGGATGAATTCATTTTAATTCTTCAGAGCTGAAAGCACAAATTTAACTGCCTCACTGGTATTTCCTTAGAAGGTAGTTTTGTGTGATTGTGACTAAAGTACTTTATTTAAAAATTGTCGGGCTGGGCATGGTGGCTCGCGCCTGTAATCCCAGCACTTTGGGAGGCAGAGGCGGGTGGATCACGAGGTCAAGAGATCGAGACCATCCTGGTCAACATGGTGAAACCCCGTCTCTACTAAAAATACAATAAATTAGTTGGGCATGGTGGCATGTGCCTGTAATCCCAGCTACTCGGGAGGCTGAGGCAGGAGAATTGCCTGAACCCAGGAGGTGGAGGTTGCGGTGAGCCGCGATCGCGCCATTGCACTCCAGCCTGGGTAACAAGGGCGAAACTCCGTCTCAAAAAAAAATAAAAACAATAAAAAATAAATAAAAATTGTCATCCTTATTTATGCATTCTAAAGTTGGAAAGACTGATCTTATAGGTATGTAATGTTTATTTTGTACCTAGAGCACATTTAAAAGAGTGGAGACTAATAAAGTTTTCTTGGTTAAAAAAAAAAAAAACTAATGTAGTTGCTAAAACCATAAAACTTCTAGAAGTATATATAGGAAAGTTCTTAGTGACTTTGGGTTTGGCAAAGAGTTCTCAAATAGGATGCCCAAAAAAGCATAAACTTCGTAAATTTTGAAAACCTTTCGAAAGACAAATGAAAAGGTAAGAGCAGACGGGGAACATACTTTCAGAACGTAGCCAATAAAGGATTTGTATCTGTAAAGAACTCTTACAACTCAATACTAGATGACTTAATTTTTTAAATGGGGAAAGATTTGCACACTTCATCAAAGGATATATATGAGATGGCAAGTAAGTGCATGCTCAACGTTATAGTTATTAAGGAAGTGCAAATTAAATGACAACCAGATACTGCTATATACCTATCAGAATTGTTTTAATTTGGAAAAATGGAAACAACTATATTGAGTGTTAAGGATGTGAAGCATCTGAAACCCTCCTGCAATGGTGGTGGCAATGTTAAATGCAACAACTGCTGTAGAGAAATTGAACGATTCTTTAGAAGTTACACACACATGTTTTATATGACTCAGCCATTCCACCCCTGAGTATTTACCCAAGAGAAACAAAAGCATATGTCCACATGAAGACTGATTCATACATTTTCATAGCTTTATTTGTAATAGCCAAAATATCCATTGGTAACTGAGTGGATAAATTATGGTAGAACCATTTAATGGAATACTATAGTGATAAAAAAAGGTACAGAAAATGGATGAATCTCAATGTGTGAAAGAAGCCAGGTCCATACATACTGTATGCTTTCATTTATTTAAAATTACAAAACTACAAAGTATAATGAGGAGATTAGTAGTTGCCTAGGGGTCATGTAGGGGGTGATTGGGGGATGTATTTTAAGCTTCTAGACTGGGAACTGATGCTAGTGATGGAGAATTTGTAGGAATTTCCTGCGAAAGATGAGTCTCATTTTTAGTTAGGTATCAAATATTAAGTATAACAACTGGGTGTGATAGCTTACACCTGTAATCCTGCACTTTGGGAGGCTGAGGTAGGCAGATCACTTGAGGCCGTGAATTTGAGACCAGCCTGGCTGACATGGCAAAACACTGTCTACTAAAAATACAAAGATTAGCTGGACGTGATGGCACACACCTGTAGTCCCAGGTCTTCAGGAGGCTGAGGCACAAGAATCGCTTGAATCTGGGAGGCAGAGGTTGCAGTGAGCCTAGACTGCGCCACTGCCCTCCAGCCTGCGTGACAGAGTGAGGCTCTGTCTCAAAAAGAAAAAAAACCATGTCAATGAAAAGGCCTTGGAGAAGGGGTCAGGGAGTTAATCAAGCCTGGCCAGTTAGAACAAGTTCTTTGAAGTTGATTTAATGAGATGCAATCGAACTTCCTTAAGGAAATGGCAAGTGGATGAGAATCAGTTGGACAAACAGTATGCGTGAAGCCTGGATTAGACAACTAATTTGTCAGTATGTTTTACAAGGCTAGCATAACACATCAAGATATTGAGGATGGACCAGCCTGGCGCAGTGGCTCATGCCTGTAATTTCAGCACTTTTGGAGGCCACGGCGGGTGGATCACCTGAGGTCAGGAGTTCAGGACCAGCCTGACCAACATGGTGAAACCCTGTCTCTACTAAAAATATAAAATTAGCTAGGCGTGGTGGTGTGTGCCTATAATCCCAGCTACTTGGGAAGCTGAGGCAGGAGAATCACTTGAATCCAGGAGATAGAGGTTGCAGTGAGCCTAGATTGCACCTTTGCACTCCAGACTGGGGAACAACAGTGAAACCTTGTCTCAAAAAAAAAAAAAAAGATGATGAGGATGGACCGTAATGTTGGAGTGGGGTAATGTACAGCCCTCTTAATACCAATTGAAAACTCAAATAAAATGGCAAGTATACTCTGCTAAAAGATAAAATGATGACCAAGCCGGGGTTTATCTCAGGAATGCCAGACTGCTAAAATATTAGTAAACATGAGGTTCTTTATATTAAAGGGGAAAAAGCATATCATCTTAGATGGTGAAACAGCGTTGACAAAATTCAACACGCTTTCTGGTAAAAACCCTTGGTAAGCTAGGGAAAGAAGATTTTAACCTGAAAGAAGCTGTGCTACCCATGCTTAACATAATGTGTAACGGTGAAGCTTTGGAATTTGTTTCAAGGTGAAGAGCTAGAAAAGGATGGACCCCAAATACTTTCAATTCTTTTGGAGGTTGATGAAATAAGACCAAATAAAGGGTAATTCTGGGAAAGGAAAGAGAAAAGCAAATCCAAGAGCAGCTAGAAATGAATTTTTTTTTTTTTTGAGATGGAGTTTCGCTCTTGTTACCCAGGCTGGAGTGCAATGGCGCAATCTTGGCTCACCGCAACCTCCGCCTCCTGGGTTCAGGCAATTCTCCTGCCTTAGCCTCCCGAGTAGCTGGGATTACAGGCACGCGGGTAGGATATCTCATCCAAATAAACTGAAGTGTTATTAGAAAGAATAAATTCTACTGAGCCAAAAAGCAACAGACGTCCTCCACACTGCCTTAGGGCCCTTGTATTTTTGGTTTGTTTAGAAAACTTCCTTGCCTATCCCATACCCTTCAAGATGTTTCAGTTGACTTTTAGGTTGTAACTAATTAGGTTGTTAGGTCAACCAAGAAGGATAGGAATTGGTGTATACCTATCTGAGCTCCTTGGGACCTCAAGTCTGAACCTTGTATCTTACCCCCTTCAATTTAAAGGTGTTCCAGAGACCAAAAAGGAATTTGTATAGAACATATTATTAGACTACCTTATAAGCTAATCTGTAGATAAAATGTTAACCAAAATTTCTCTAAACACTGTCACAGAGAGGCCTTCAGCAATTTCTGGTTAAATATGTTAATTGAACAGAGCCATCTAATTTCTGTCTTTCCCAAACCTTATTAAAATGACAGTAAGCTGTAAAAAACATAATCCCACTCTGTCAAAAGCCAGAGTCAGCAGAAGGTGGGCAAAAGTGACAATGCAGGGAACAGAATGAAACAAAAGCAAAAGATGCAAGTATGGCTAAGCAATTCCATTTCTAGAAACTTACCCAACAGGTATACTCACACGTAGGAGATGACACATATTTAAGGTTACTAATTACAACTTTGAACTATCAAAATATTGGAAATAACCTAAATGTTCATCAGTGTAGGACTGGTTATATAAACTACAGTTCACTCTTGAACAAGGCAGGCATTAGGGAAGCTAACATCTATACAGTTGAAAATCCACATAGAAATTTTCCTTTTTTCTTTGGCAATCTTCTGCTTTTAAAATTTAGATAATTTTTTTTTCTTTTCACGAGGTAGAGTCTGGCTCTTTTGCCCAGGCTGGCGTGCATTGGCGCAATCTTAGATCTTTGCAACCTCCACCTCCCGGGTTCAGTGAATTCTCCTGCCTCAGCCTCTTGAGTAGCTGGGATTACAGGTACACACCACCATGTCCGGCTAATTTTTATATTTTTAGTAAAGACAGGGTTTCATCATGTTGGCCAGGCTGATCTCACACTCCTGGACTTAGGTGATCCGCCTACCTTGGCCTCCCACAGTGCTGGGATTACAGGCCTAAGGCACTACACCTGGCCCAGATAAATTTTCTTTTTTGAAATTATTTGAGACAGGGTCTCACTCTGTCACCTGGAGTGCAGTGGCACGATTTAGTTTCACTACAACCTCTGCCTTCTAGGCGCAAGCAATCCTCCTGCCTCAGCCTCTCAAGTAGCTGGGACTAATTTTGTTTATTTTTTGTAGAGCTATCTTACTATGTTGCCCAGGCTGGTCTTGAATTCCTAGATTCCAGTAATCCTCCCATCTAGGTCTCCCAAAGTGCTGGAATTACAGATGAGCCCCACCCCACCCGGCTGAAATTTTTTTTTTTATTTGAGACAAGGCCTTATGTTTTTCAGACTGGGCTCAAGTGATACTCCTGCTTCAGTCTTACAGGTAGCTGAGATTACAGGCACGCCACTATGCTTATCCTTACATATAATTTTTTACTCTCTCAAAACTTAATTGTTAGCCTAATGTTGACTGGAAGCCTTGCTGATAATATAAGCAGTTGGTTAACATACATTTTATATGTTGTATATATTACACACTGTGTTCTTACAATAAAGTAAGGTAGAGAAAAGAATGTTATTAAGCTGATCATAAAGAAGAGAAAATATTTTTTACTGTGCATTAAGCAGAAGTGGTTCATCATAAGGGTCTTTCATCATCTTCACATTGAAGTAGGCTGAAGCGGTGGAGGTCTTGCTGCCTCAGGGGTGGCAGAGGCAGAATGAAATCTCCATATAAATGGACCTGAGCGGTTCAAAACCATGCTGTTCAAGGGTCAGCTGTATAGTACAGTCATACAATGAGATACTCTGAAGCAGTAGAAAAGAAACTCTAAGATGTAGAATCAAGTCTGAAATAAATTATGTATGTATAAAATGCTATTATGTGTTAAAACAAGGATGAAGAAAGGGATATTTGTATATTTTCTTGCATATAGATAGAATACCCCTGGAAAGATACAGAAGAAGCTACTTCTTTTCTTTTTATCCGTACATGAATTTATACATTTTAATTGGTTGTGTATATGCTTATTTATTTATCCATTTTTGAGATGGAGTCTCACTCTGTCGCCTAGGCTGGAGCGCAGTGGCACAATCTTGGATCACTGCAACCTCTGCCTCCCGGGTTCAAACGATTCACCTGCCTCTTCCTCCCAAGTAGCTGGACTACAGGCACGTGCCACCACACCCAGCTAATTTCTGTATTTTTAGTGGAGATGGGGTTTCACCATGTTGGCCAGACCAATCTCTAACTCCTGACCTCATGATCCACCTGCCTCGGCTTCCCAGAGTGCTGGGAATACAGGCGTGAGTATATGTGCTTCTTTTCCATATCTAATGTTGTCTTCCTGGAGTAGGAAGCTCCAGTAGCTGCAACACTCTTGGTTTTAGTGGAGATGAGTGACTCACCTGATTGGTGACTTTGGGAAGAAAAAACCTCATGTGCTTGCCTCAGGTCTTCCCTTCTTCCTCTGGGGAGTGAGGGCTTGCACAGAGCACTGATGTTCTCAGCTGCTTCTCTTGGTTCAGGGACAGGCTGAAGTCAAATTATTAATCAAGTGAAGTATAAAGTCATCATTGAGCATGCAAACACGTAAGACATTTACTTCCTCTTCATTGTTTCTCAGGAAACTACTGAAAAATTTTCAAATTCAAACATTGGAATGGTCCAGGAAAAGGGAAGAGATGGTATACAGGATGCAGAGGCTTCAAGATGAGAAGGGTAATGGGGGGTCCTGGATGTTGAAGGAAACCCCTAAAATACTGTATTTGGTAGCTGTAGGGCAGGCCCAGATCGGAGCAAGAGGATGGTGAGGCTGGGGCTGACAGTTACCCAATGCATGATTGTATTGAGAGATGTTAGACATTTAGAGGAAAGTGTGAGAATAAAGCAATGATAGGTATTCAGAAAACTAAGCAAAAACCAAACTCCAGAGAAAACAGAATTGTACGAAGAAGGAAATGTAATCATACTATCCTGTATGACTTAGCCATGAAAAATATTGAATTAATCATATTGGGTTTTAAAATATTGATTTATTTATAATAGAGCTGGTCTTGCTATGTTGCCTAGGCTGGTCTCAAACTCTTGGCCTCAAGCAGTCCTCCTACCTCAGCTTCCCAAAGTGCTGCGATTACAGGTGTGAGCCGCTGTGCCCAGCTATCGTGTTTTTTAAATCAACAATTATGACATAATTAGATGGAGAAGAAGAGGAGAGCAGGTGGGGGTAGGCAAGAGGAGTGTTAGAGTGCCAGATTCCATCTGTCCTTTCCAGAGGAAGAACAAACATCCCCAAAATTGAAAAAAAAGGAATTAACAATGTATATCAATTATTTAGAAATATGGAGGTAAATGAATACTAGAAGAAACAATGGAAGGAATTCAGATGGTCAGCTCTGGGAGTGCAGATGAGGAGGGGGCTCAGGGACTGCTGTTCCTCACTAAAGGCCTGACGTTATTTGACTTTTTAAACTGTGGACCTGCATTCCTTTGATATAAGAACTTAATTTTAAAAGCATTGAAAGGCTGAATGTGGTGGCTGACACCTGTAATCCCAAAACTTTGGGAGGCCAAGACAGGAGGGAATGCTTCGGCCCGGGATTTTGAGATCAGCCTGGGCAAAATAGCAAACTCAATCTCTATTTTAAAATTGTATGTGTGTGTCAGGCCAGATGCAGTGGCTCATGCTTGTAATCCCCACACTTTGGGAGGCCGAGGTGGGCAGATCATGAGGTCAGGAGATTGACACTATCCTGGCCAACATGGTGAAACCCTGTCTCTACTAAAAATACAAAAAATTAGCCAGGTGTGGCACCTGCCTGTAGTCCCAACTGCTCAGGAGACTGAGGCAGGAGAATCACTTGAACCCGGGAGGTGGACATTGCAGTGAGCTGAGAACGTGCCATTGCACTCCAGGCTGGGCGATAGAGCAAGACTCTGTCTCAAAAACAAACAAAGTGTGTGTGTGTATACACTTTTCATATACATATGAAAAAGAAATTAGCAGGGCATAGTGGCTTGCACATGTAATTCTAGCTACATGAGGGGCTAAGGCAGGAGGATTGCTTGAGCCAAGGACTTCAAGGTTATGTATGATCTATGCCTCCAAATTTTCAGAGAGGCTGATTTGAGTAATAACAAAACTCTGATCTCCCATTTAGCCAGCTCTATGTGTATTAAACTCTCTATTGCAGTTCCCCTGTCTTGATAAAGTTCATAACTCAGTGGCATGAACTGTGATTGCACCACTGCATTCCAGCCTGGGTGACAGAGTAAGACGCTGTCTCAACTATCAATCAATCAGTCAAGTAATTCCTGACAGTAATTTAGTATCTAAATGGAACTTCTGATTTCTAACCCTTACTCTCCTCCTATCAACTGGATTCTAGTTGACAAACTCCACATTCCACACTTATAAAACCGCAAAGAATGGACATGTACAGTTGCTCGGCAGAACGTAGCCTTTTCTGTTTCTAAGATCTGAGAAAACTCCCCGAGTTCCTTCTCCAGGAAACCCCATCTAATGCTGTGATTAGCATCTTCCACAACATTCCTATCCCAAATACAAGTGAGGATCATGAATCTACATGACTTTTTTTTAATAGCCCCCTCTGTGCCTAACACTAAGGCACAGCTCAGTCAAAGCAAGTGTGTGAAAGATGAAAGTACTTAATTCAATGTTATGGTTGCAACCGAAGCTAGAGGCAGGTGCCAGCGTAGTCAGAGAAACAGGTACATATCCCTTAGGCACTTTTCTGCCAATGTTATTTTTTTCAAATAAAACTTTTGATGAGGTCGGTGAACACACATAGAATGCAGGTATTCTGTTGCAGATTATCTAATATATGAAACAGAATACAATTTTTTTATGAAAATCTAAGAGCCTACCTAACTTTAGGCTGGCTTTAGGCATCTGGACCCATGCATTCCATCTCCATCCAGACGTTTGTGCCAGTGGAGTTGCGGCTGCTGCCGTCTAGTGCTAATTCCCAGTCAGCCCTATGTGCAACCAGATCATGCTCTGATCGCCAGAGAACAATCTCAAAAGCACCACCACCAGAGGTTCTGTACTGAAATAGGGCCGAAAGGATTCGGGGGAGTCAACAGTGCCTGCTGCAGGAGGTGGCTATGGGTTGAGCTAGGATTTGGCTTTTCTGGGTGCCTTGGTTTAATGTCATCTAATAACTACCATAGTGCACCATTGCTCCTCACAGTTATATGCATGATGCATCTTCTGATGAATTTCCATTTTATAAATTTAAATTTTATGAGGTTTTTTTTTTACTTTTAATAATTTTTTTTTTTAACCACACAGAAGCACATGGTTAAATAAAAATTACCAGCATAGATTTTTTTCCCAATGGGAAATCAATTGTAAAATACATGTTTTTAAACAACTTAAAAAAGAGATGTATTAGAAAATAAGAGTTTTATGATTTAATGGTAGACATTGGGGCTAGACATTCTGACCTTTGTATAACAGGTGGCAAAAAATAATATTCCAGTTTTGTAATTTGACAACTATTCATGTAAGTGCCCCATGAGTTCTTCTTTTTCTTTACCGAAACAGAGCAGATTTATTGAGACGGGAACTGCAATTGAGAAAGATTTTAATACACATAGAGCTGGCTAAATGGGAGAACAGAGTTTTGCTATTACTCAAATCAGCCTCTCTGAAAATTTGGGGACTAGGGATTTTTAAGGATAGTTTCATGGAGGGGGCTAGGGAATGGGGAATGCCAATTGGTTCTGCTGGGGATGAACTCATAGGAGGCTGGAACTTGTCCTCTTGTGCTGAGTCACTTGCTGGTTGGGGACCGCAAGACCAGAAGAGCCAGCTTGGCAGTCTGGGTGGTGCCAGCTCATCCGTCAGAATGCAGGATCTGAAAAATATCTCAAATACTAATCTTAGGTTTTACAGTACTAATATTATCTGTAGGTGCAACTGGGGAGGTTAGGAATCTTGTGGTCTCTGGCTGCGTGACTCCTGAGCCATAATTTCTAATCTGTGGCCAATGTGTTAGTTTTACAGAGCCAGTCTGGTCCCTAAGCAAGAAAGGAGTTTGTTTCCGGGAAGGATCTAGGTAATCATCTTGGTTTCATAGTGAAACTGTGAACTAAATTCTTCCCAAAGTTAGTTTGGCCTATGCCCAGGAATGAACAAGGGCAGCTTGGAGGTTAGAAGCAAGATGGAGTCAGTGAGGTCAGCTTTCTTTCGCATTTTTCTCACTGTCCTCATTTCTGCAAAGGTGGTTTCATTCATATTCCCCATGGTATCTAACTGCGTGCTTTAACATCTTTGTTTCCTAATGGGAGAGAACACACTCATGAGCAAGCTCAATGGGCCCTGTCTACGAGGTGACTGTAAACAGCATTGCTTTTCTGAAGTTTGATTATTGCAGTTAAGTGTATGAAAATCTATACAGAACTCTTCAACTACAAAGGAAAACACTGAAAATTAAGATATCGATTTTTATTATTTATTTCAGTTTTCCGGGATAATACAATGGCACAGAGAGCTGCAACACATAACTGGGTTTGGAGAAACTAATTCTTGTGAAAACCAATTAGGTAATACAGCACCTGTGCAAAGTTCTCTGGCCATCCAGACCAATCCACACAAGCCATTGTTTCCAAACAATCTTTTAGATTCTTGTGGTCTTTAAGCTCCTTGATGTAAGACGAGTTGTTGCATGTCATGACAGAGAGAACGTAACAAGTCCAAAATTTAAGGAGGAGGAAGCTGTTTATTTCACTTTTGATAGAAGACTCAAAGCTGCCTTCCAGAAAACTAATGAGAATAGGAATAAATTGCAGACTTTTGGCGCTTTTCTGGCTGAGAGGGTTTAAGTAACACCAACATGCCACACTCTGGAGCAGCAGGATCTTTATTTTTGGTGCCAGCTCCTCATCTTGCAGCAAGTGAGCCACTTCTTTCATGTACTCAGCTGCAAATTTCCCGGCAGGTGGTCCTCCTGTAAAACAAGTATTTGCATTTCCAGAAGTATTTGCTGTATCTAGTAGCTAGTAACACTTTGGAATTCTCCTTTGTGTTCATATTCTTGTTGCCCTATAGAGGACACTTTGTATATTTTGAATTTTCCTTCCCATTTTGCTGCCATGAAGACCAGAAAGTGTATGTTGATAAGCAAGGAGTGATAGGAAAAGCATGGCAAGGTCGCTGCCTGCTGGTCTCCTCCCTGGTTCCTTTAAGCAAGCACCCAGGAATGAGTATTTCTTTTCTTTTTCTATTTTTTTTGGGGGGGGATGGGGGAAAGGGTCTCCCTCTGTCGCCCAGGCTGGAGTGCAGTGGCATGATCTCGGCTCACTACAACCTCCGCCTTCTGGGTTCAAGCGATTCTCCTGCCTCAGCCTCCCGAGTACCATGGACTACAGGCGTCCACCACCAAGCCCAACTAATTTTTATATTTTTAGGAGAGACGCAGTTTCACCACGTTGGCCAGGCTGGTCTTGAACTCCTGAACTTGTGATCCATCTGCCTCGGCCTCCTAAAGTGCTGGGATTACAGGCATGAGCCATCGCGCCCAGCCAATTGGGAGTGAGTATTTCCAGGTGAATAAAACCGGGCTGTGTTCGCTTAGCAAATCTCCTTCATGATCTCATTCTGGATTATCTGCCTTTAGTACTGGAAAAAAAAACCAGAAGGATCCCAGAGCATTAAAGCCAAGAGCAAATTGAGAGGCTGAGCAGCACAGCCAGGGACTGACCAGTGGGAGGGAGGTTTTCCTTAGTTTCTATCCATTGCTGTCCTATTCCCCTTACACATTTCTTGCCTCAACTATTTTGCAGCTATGAGACCAACACGACCTTACAAGATTTTTCTTGTTTAGCCACTGACCCAGTCTGGCCCTAGACTCTACTTTCACCATAGACCTGACCCCCTGTGCAAATCTCAAACTCCAACAAGGTACTAGCCAAGAAGACATTAGATGACTTTAGGTGGTGAGGAGTAGCTGACAAAGCTGGTCAGGTTTTTGCCAGTGGAGTTTTTTGTTTTTTGGGGTTTTTCTTGAGACAGGGTCTCACCCTGTTGTACAGGCTGGAATGCAGTGGCGCGATCTCGGCTCTTGCAACCTTCACCTCCTGGGTTCAAGCAGTTCCACTGCCTCAACCTCCCAAGTAGCTGGAATTACAGGCGCGTGTCACCACAGTTGGCTAATTTTTGTATTTTTAGAGATGAGGTTTCATCATGTTGGTCAGGCTGGTCAAGTGATCCACCCACCTCTGCCTCCCCAAGTGCTGAGATTACAGGCGTGAGCCACCGCGCCAGGAGCCACTGGAGTTTTGATCCCACTTGGATTTCTCTTACTTGTACTCCACAGTTCCATGGTCCTAAGAATGTTATATTCAACATTAAAGCTTTGCCTGAAGCCTAGGTAGAGGCCCTTTCCCTAGCTCCTACCAGAACAGCTAAGGCTAAATACCATCAGATTAAAGAATTCTGATCCCTTTATAATTAACTAGCTCTTCCCACAATTAGTGAAGATAGCTACACAGAGAACTCAGCCTGCCCCATGATGGGGGAGCCGTTTCCCCGCTCAGATGGCTGCATCTCCTAGCCTTCCTGTCTCCCTTCTAGCTGTCAGTGGTTCCCAGCCATTCTGGCAATAAGGAGTCCTTTTACTGTCTTCTTTCATGAAGTCCATTCTTTGAAAGATTTAGTCTATCAAACTACATCTAAGTAATTCATTTTCCCACTTAAAACTCAATCTAAGGAGCCAGGCATGGTGGCTCACACCTGTAGTCCTAGCACTATGGGAGGCTGAGGTGGGTGGATCACCTGAGGTCAGGAGTTTGATACCAGTCTGGCCAACATGGTGAAACCCCTTCTCTACTAAAAATACAAAAAATTAGCTGGGCATGGTGGTGGGCACCTGTAATCCCAGCTACTGGGAAGGCTGAGGCAGGAGAATCACTTGAAACCGGGAGGTGGAGGTTTTAGTGAGTCGAGATCAGGCCACTGCACTCAAGCCTGGGCAACAAGAGCGAAACTCCATCTCAAAAAAAATTAAAATTAAAATTAAAATTAATCAATCTAAGACTCTTAGAGCCACCAGCCAGAGCTTCTTATTAGGAGATGTGTTATTGAGGACAGGGACAGTCTATAAAATCTCATTACACATCCTAAAATTTATCAATTAGAAAAAAAATGGAGTGAGTTTGGACTTGATGATTATTAGAGCAATGTGTGTTCAAACGGTTACCACTTTATTTTCCACTTTACTTTCTAGCCAATTATATATTAATCATTGCCCCTATTGGCTTACCTAGCAGGTGTCTTAAGAGTAGTAAGTTTTTGGCTGGGTGCGGTGGCTCATGCCTGTAATCCCAGTACTTTGTGAGGGGAGGTGGGCAGATCATGAGCTCAGAAGTTCAAGACCAGCCTGGCCAACGTGGTGAAACCTTGTCTCTACTAAAAATACAAAAAATCAGCCAGCATGGTGGCGTGTGCCTGTAATCGCAGCTACTTGGGAGGCTAAGGCAAGAGAATTGCTTAAACCCAGGAGGCAGAGGTTGCAATAAGCTGAGATCGTGCCACAGCGCTCCAGCCTGGGCAACAGAGCAAGACTCTGTCTTGAGAAAAAAGAAAGAATATTAAGTTTTTCTTGATTTTTCTAAGATATTTACTGTACAATGCAAAAAATAAAAAGTAAAATATCAGGTAGTTTTATTCTGCATTGGAATTATATCGTAATCTGTCATAAGATTAGAAAAAAGAAATATCAAATCAGTGTAGTCTTCAATTTTTTAAATGTTAATGAGAACTTTGATAGGCATTTTAGTACTTACATATTTTAATTAATAAAAATGGGAAACATTTAACTAGTAGCTTATTTGATGGGCACATTCTTTTAAAACATGAGATCCTTGAGTAGAAAATAATTAGTAATATTTTTGGTGCAAAGACAAAATAATTTGATCCAGTGAAATGTTAGCAGAATTTTAAGATTACAGCTAATAAAAATTGCTAAACTACAGTATTATGAGTGTCAAGAAACACTCATTTTAGCACAGCTGGTTAGATCAGTACCTGTGAAGGCCAGCAGTCCAATTTTCTTGGCAGCTTGAGCTCTCTTCTCAATGGGTAGAGATTCATTCATCAACATTTGACCAAGTACAACAATTTTTTCTTTATGAAAATAAGTCTTAGCTGGAGGGATTTGTTTTTCCTTCTTCTTAACAAAAAAGCCCTTCACTGTGACACACCAGAAATACTGGAGGCGCTGACACAGCCTCGCAAAATACCCATACATCTTAACCCAAATTTGCGTACAAGAAAATCGGCTGTTAGCCATTGTGTAAAAAGGCCAGTGGTCCTTCAGGTACACCACTGGCAGTCACAGGAGTTCACAGTCAAGAACTCTGGAATGCATCACTTAGCAACACTGTAGAATGGAATATACAAACCAGGGGAAAGCAATATATTCCTAAATTCTTCAGCTTGTCATTGAAGGCCTTCTCCCACTTGGACTAAACCAATTTTACTTTCCCTTCTCTGGTGTGCAAAACCTCAACTTAAACTTGTTTCCCCTAATGCATATGAATCTCAGTACTGTCTTTGAACCTTTGCTCAGGCAGGGCAGATCTGGAATTTGCCCATTCTGGTCTGACTATTCCAACATGTACTTAGCTTCTTTCCACTGATCTTTCATAGTATTATTACCTCTTTTGCTTGTTTGCCACCCAAAGAGAGTTCTCTGCATCATAGGTTTATCTTGTTTTGCTGAGAAAATAGAAGCAATTAAAAGAGAACTTTTGTTACCAATTACTGCAAATAAAAAAAAAAAGGAAAGAGAACTTGCATAACTTAGCCACCCACCTATCTGTGTCTACGTACCCATAGACTCTGACTTTCCTCCGGTTACTATGGGTACCCTCTCTGTGCAGTAGATGTCAATCAGTTCATCTCACTGCACTCAAGGATATTGCTCTACAATTCTTCTCTTATCTTGGTAATTTTTCCATCTCAACTGGATCCTTTGCATTATCAACAAACACTCTCTTTTTTTTCTCATTGAAGAAAGAAAACTGGCTGGGCGCGGTGGCTCACGCCTGTAATCCCAGCACTTTGGGAGGCCGTCACGGGCGGATCACGAGGTCAAGAGATTGAGACTAATACCCCGTCTCTACTAAAAATACAAAAATTAGCCAGGCATGGTGGTGCGTGCCTGTAGTCCCAGCTACTTGGGAGGCTGAGCCAGGAGACTCCTTTGAACCCGGGAGGCAGAGGTTGCAGTGAGCCAAGATTACACCACTGCACTCCAGCCTGGCGACAGAACGAGACTCCGTCTCAAAACCAAAACGAAACAAAACAAACAAACAAAACCCAGTCCCTTGACTTGATATGCTTTTTCCCCCCGCAGCTACTGCACATCCACTTCCCCGCTCCCCTTTACAGCACAGCTCTTTAAAGAGTTGCTATACTCACCAGCTCCAGTCTTTCTCACTCTTGCTTGGATGAACTCCAGATAAGATTTCAACCCCATGACTCCACTGACATTGCCTGTCAGGGTCACTGATTACCTCTCTTCTGCTGAATTCAATTCTTTGACATTTGATACTCCTTTCTCTCTGACACACTTTTTTTCACCCAGCTTCTAAGATATCACATTCCTGATTTTTCTCCTCCTGGACTCATCATTTCTCTTTACTGATTCCCCTTCTTCTTTATGACCTCTAAATATTGGAGGGCCCCAATGCTCATCAGTCTTAGTATGTGTTCTTTTCTTCTTCTTCTTTTTTTTTTTCTTTTTGAGACAAGGTCTGTCTCTATCCCCCAGGCTGGAGTGCACTGCGTGATCTTGGCTCACTGTAGTCACGACCTCCTGGGCTTTGGTGATCCTTCCTCCTCAGCCTTCTGAGTGTGCACAGGTGCACACCACCATGCCCAGCTAATTTTTTGTAGAGATGGGGTTTTGCCATGTTGCCTAGGCTGGTCTTGAACAATCCACCCACCTTGGCCTCCTAAATGCTGGGTTTACAGATGTGAGCCACCGTGCCTGGCCCTTATCTGTACTTTCTAGATGAGATAAACCAGTTTATAGCTTTAACTATTATCCATATACTGAAGACTCCCAATTTTATATATATAATTTATATATATATATAAATTTTTTTGAGACCTGTTGCTCTGTTGCCTAGGCTAGAGTGCAGTGGCCCAATCACAGCTCATTGCAGCCTCAGTCTCCTGGGCTCAAGTGATCCTCTTGCCTCAACTTCCTGAGTAGCTGGGACTATCGGCCACCACACCTAGCAAATTTTTAAATTCTTTTTAAGAGATGGTGGTCTCACTGTATTGTCCAGGCTGTTTTGAACTTTTAGCCTCAAGTGATCCTCCCACATTTGGCCTCCCAGAGTGCTGTGATTACAGGCATGAACCACTACGCCTGCTCTAACTTTATACCTTTAACTGGATTTCTCACCTGAATTCCAGACTCATATTCAGTCATCAGTTTGATCTCCCCATTTGAATGTCCAAGAGGCTTTTCAGTTTTAACATGTCCAAAACAGAGTTCCAGGTCTTCCTCCCTAGACCTGCTGCTTCTCAGTTTCTCTATCTTGGAAGATGGCATTCCAGCCTTCTAGTTGTTCAGGTAAAAAATTCTGGATTCATCCTTGGCTTCTATCTATCTCACATCTCATTTTCAACTTAACAAATGTATTGGCTCTACTTTTTTTTTTTGAGACAGAGTCTCACTCTCTTGCCCAGGCTGGAGTGCAGTGGTGCGATCTCAACTTACTGTAACCTTCGCCTCCCAGATTCAAGGGATTCTCCTGCTTCTGCCTCCCCAGTAGCTGGGACTACAGGTGAACACCACCACGCCCTGCTAATTTTTTGTATCTTTAGCAGAGGTGAGGTTTCACCATGTTAGCCAGGGTGGTCTCAATCTTCTGATCTCATCATCTGCCTGCCTCGGCCTCCCAAAGCACTGGGATTACAAACGTGAGGCACCGTACCCATATCCATTTTTAGGTTTTTTGTTGAGACACTGTCCTGAAAATAAAAGTCAGATTAACAAAGGAAAAATAAGCAGAAGTTTATTAATGTGTGTTGTACCTAACATGCAGGAGAGACCTCAGTTCAGAAGTATTTCTCTCTCTAGGCAATGGCTTAGGGGCCTTGCTTAAATAGGATTTTGACAAAGAGCCACGAATCCTATCTAGTGACAAGACAAAGAAAAGACCATCTTCAGGCTTCCAGAAGGTCGGAAAATGCCAGGAGGTAAATCGATGGGAAGAGTGAAGTCTGTTTCTGGGTCCTCTGGCACTGCTGTCTCTGAGCTCTGTTTAGGAGCTGACTGAGGCAGAAAGGAGAGGTAGAGTACGTCCCTGTTTAACCTTTTCACTGTAATCCCCAGCATTTTCGTGAGGAATATTTTGGTTGCCTCCAGTTGCCTCTGTCTGGAATGTTCTTCTCAGAGATAATCCACACGACTCATCCCATTAGCTCCTCAGGCCATTCCTCAAAGGTAATTTTCTGTGAGGCCTTTGCACTCTTTTTTTTTCAGACAGGGTATTGCTGTGTCACCCAGGCTAGAGTGCAGTGGCACGATCATAGCTCACCGCAGCCTCGAACTCCTGGGCTCAAGCAATCCTCCCACTTTAGCCTCCCGAGTAGTTGGGACCACTGGTGCACACCACCACATCCAGCTAGTTTAAAAAATTTTTGTAGAGATGAGAGTTTCAGTATGTCACACAGGCTGGTCTTGATTTCTTGGCTTCAAGGGATCGTTAGCCTCGGCCTCCCAAAGTGTTGGGATTACAGGTGTGAGCCACTGTGCTCGGTCCCTGACCCCTCTCGTTAAACTTGTGATCTTTGCCTTCTCCCTGTGCTTCTCTTCACCCTACCTTGTGCAATCATTTTTCCCCTTCTCTGCTTTGCTGTCTTCCCTTGCCAGGATATGGGGCCTGGGAGGGCAGGGGTTGTTACGTCTTTTGTTTTTCTCCACTACTCTATCTCCAGTGCCAAGAACAGTCCTTGGCGTACACCTTGTTCATAGTAAGTAAGCACCAAATACTTGTTGAATGCATGAGAAGTTAGAGACCTAATTTTTAGCAAACAACTATTATTCCTTGAACAATTTGTACTTAGGACTTTCTCAGCATCAAAAGATATTATTTGTTTACTAAGAGGTACTGACTCTAGGAAAAAGTCAGGGATAAAAATATTTTTTTATTTGAGTTTTTCTGATATGGCGAGAAGTACTGGCATTTTTCAGTGACCTAAGGTTTAAAATTTTACTTTATAATTTTGTCAAGTAACTAAGGCAATTTAAACAGTATAGTAGCAAACCCTATAGAGGAAACTGTTTTTACTGCTGACTCAGTAAAAGCAGTCACTGATATTTCGTGAGTCCCTTGGTAAAAACTGTCCGAGTTCAAAGTCAGGGGCTCCTTTGTGATGATGCTTTTGGTCTGAGTGGGAGCATACACATATCAATGCAGACTTTTTAAATTTTTTTTTTGAGACAGAATCTCACTGTGTTGCCCAGGCTGGAGTGCAGTGTTGAGAAGTGTAAAGTTTATGAATATTGAGAAACGCTGAGTGTATGATAAAATATATTGTTTGCTAGGAAGAACAATGGCAAGGAACACCTAGCCACCCCCACCCCAAGCAGAAAACTACTTGGGACATTCCAAAGTGGCAGGACAAGGTATAAACATCACACACTGGTTAAAACAATTATTTGAGATATCTGCCCCTGCCCCCATGGCTCCCCCATGGAGAATACCTTTTAGCTTGTTTGTAATCAGTGGTAAGTGGGCAACAGCTGCCTACTTGGTATGTTTTGTTATGAGAAATACAGAACGCCTGTTTGTTAATAATAATCACCTGTTCAGAGAGACTAACTATGTGGATAAGAATCTGCTGGGGGCCTTCAGCCTGGAATGCCGTCAGCCCCTCAGGCTCTCAGCTGGGAAGGCTGCTGGCCCCCCCCTGGATAGTCCCATGTTGCTGTTTTATCTGGGTGACTGCCTCTCGATTCGTTTAGCGCTGCCTGGGTGGGGGTCTCTACAGCCGAGCTGGCTCTCGGTAATACAGTGGCACGATCTTGGCTCACTGCAACCTTCGTCTCCTGGGTTCAAGCAATTCTTCCACCTCAGCTTCCTGAATAGCTGGGATTACACGTGTGTGCTATCACACCCGGCTAATTTTTGTATTTTTAGTAAAGACATGGTTTCACCATGTTGTCCAGGCTGCTCTCGAACTCCTGACCTCAGGTGATTCTCCCGCCTCAGCCTCCCTTCGTGCTGGAATTACAGGCTTGAGCCACCATGCCTTTTTGCCCTCAGGGAGCTCACAGTCTCTGCTCACAGATACCATAGCAGTGAAACATAGCTGTTGTCTCTCCAATTAGCTTTATAACAAATCTGAGATTTATTATCTCTACTTAGAGATAAAGGAATTTCAAATTAAGAATAAAATCAAGTTGAGAATGAGGTGCAGTGTGTTTGTAAATACCAACTCAGAAAGGGCATGTGTAAAAAAGTAACAGACTCTACACATGATGCTAGTAATTCAAAAATAATTTTTATTTTAACTTACATGACTGAAAGAGCAATGAATACAAATGCCACAAAACAAAAGGCACCTCCTCAACCAAACATAAAATACAGAAGTGAATACAAAATATCTGGAATTAATTCCTCATGCAGTAGTCAAAACAGTAAAAAATAAACCAAACACAAAATCCTGTAAGATCTGTGATTTGACTTGCTATAAAAAGAACCATTTCAACCATTTAACATAAACTATAGACTATACATACTAACTACAGACTGTACAATGTACCTTTAAAGTGAAGGGTATGTGAATATATATAATATTTATAAATATACAGATATGTACATTATAACTTCACAGTTGAAAGAACTATTTGCCAGAAGCCTGGCAAACAATTTGCAATTTGAATGAAATGAGTCCTTTTTAAAAGTCTTGCTAAAATGTAAATATTTAAAATGACATCTAAATGATACAAACACATCCATACTACAATTGATAATTCCACAGTTTAAATTACACTCACATATACTGTGTTGATACCTTGGCATACCCCACCTTGTATATTCTTTAGAGGAAGAAAAGATATTTTAATAAGAGCTACTGAATGGTCTCGTACTTTGCTTAATGGACTTGCATCTCTGATACTGAAGCAATGATGGGACCTGATGTTTTAACTGTTTGGCCAGGGAGTCCTACCAGTGAGTGATTTCCCTGGGGGCAGTAATCATCCCTCAGGGTGTCCTTCTTTTTTCTAATCTCATGGTCATTTTTACAGATGCAGGGACCACTTTAAATGTCCCTCCGCTCCTACTCCATTAGGATTTCTCCGACTTCCAGATTTTTCCACCTCAAAGAGCATCACAGCTTTGTGAATCTACAGCTTTTGGTTTTGATTTGTCTTAGCAGCAAAATACCCCTACGGTAAGAATATCATAAAAAATGGCTCTTAATTCTTTTTTAAAAAAAGCACAAGCTTTGAGTTTTTTTGTTTGTTATTAAGTGTATAGGTATAATCTTTTTTTTTTTTTTTTTTTTTTGAGACGGAGTTTCGCTCTTGATACCCAGGCTGGAGCGCAATGGCGCGATCTCGGCTCACCGCAATCTCCGCCTCCTGGGTTCAGGCAATTCTCCTGCCTCAGCCTCCTGAGTAGCTGGGATTACAGGCACGCGCCACCGTGCCCAGCTAATTTTTTGTATTAGTAGAGACGGGGTTTCACCATATTGACCAGGATGGTCTCGATCTCTTGACCTCGTGATCCACCCGCCTCGGCCTCCCAAAGTGCTGGGATTACAGGCTTGAGCCACCGCGCCCGGCCATAGGTATAATCTTAAGGTAGTTCTTCGTCATTTACTTATCTTTTTTCTATAATGGAAACCTGATTTTTGAATTTTCAGGGTGGGGAAAAGAAAAAGAAATTGAGGGAGGGTTTTTTGTTTGTTTGTTTGTTTATTTGTTTGTTTTTGAGACCAGGTCTCACTCCTCTGTCATCTGGGCTGGAGTGCAGTGGTACAAGCTCAGCTCACTGCAACCTCTGCCTCAAGCGATCTTCCCACCTCAGCCTCCAGAGTAGGTGGGCGCACATAAAATTAAAACATCTAAACCCTCGCAATGGGTCATTCTGCCAGGTTCTGCAGGCAAACTTTTATGTGAAGAGATTCTTCTTTGTGCTTTGTATTGAAAGTAAAGTTAGGTAGCTAAGGGGACCACTCAACCCTGAGAACATGACAGAGAAAAACTGCAAGGCATGATAGTTATCAAAGTATCACGTGACTATTTCAAGCTTATAGAGGAACTTGCAAAAAAGTACAAAGATGGCTATTTTAAAATTTCATACATATTAAGATGGACTCTTTCACTGAGTATTGTCAGACACAATCAAGGATGTAATCTATTGAATTATACATACCCCTATTCTATATTGGCCAAAGGAAAAGTAGATAGATACTGTAAAACTAGACTCTGAATTCTTTCTATAACATGTTTTTTTGTCTTTGCTGTTGTTTTGTTTTTTGAGGCAGGGTTTTACTCTGTCGCCCAGTCTGGAGTGCAGTGGTGCAGTTATGGCTCACTGCAGCCTCAATCTTCTGGACTCAAGCAATCCTCCCACCTTAGCCTCCCAAGTAGCTGGGACTACAGGTGTATGCCACCACACCTGACTAATTAAACTTTTTTTTTTTTTTTTGTAGAGACAGGGCCTTGCTATGTTGCCCAGGCTGGTCTTGAACTCCTCAGCTTAAGCAATTCTCCTGCCTTGGCCTTCTAAAATGCTAGGAGTATGGGTGTGAGCCACCATGCCCAGCCTATAACATGTTAAATATTCAGATAAGTTCAGCAGAACTTTGAGGTTCTAAACAACTTCCAGCCAAACCACAGCACCATCTTGATGAAAAGGGCAGATATTAAGACAGCTGTTAGGCAGTTAACCTGTAATTAAAAAGCTGTGGCAACCTCAGTTCCATGACGACCTCCGACTTTAACACAGTCTCGAGGAAATTTGTCCAATTGTTCATATGCCAGTCGCCCATCTTCTCCTAAATATAAAACATGAAACATACACGCCAATTCAAACTTAATGTTTTTATTCGTTACTCAAAGTAACATAGTACCAATTGTTTAAGTGTGCATTGCTGTAATACGCTATGTTAACTTTTGTTATTCCTAAGTATGTCATTGTTTTCCAGGTAACGCTTAGAACAACCAAGAACTTTTAAGCTAATTAATGCCAGAGACCAAAAGAATGCCAGGGCATGAAACAGAGTAGAAATCTTATGGCCATTTGATGTTGATAATTTCACATAACAGCTTTATTTCAGAGCAAGCATATGGACTCTATTTTAAGTACATTAGGGATTTCAGTATGGCTGGTCCTTGACTTTAATGTACTGAACTTTTACGGAGTTTTTACTTGTATACATTATATATTGATATGTCTAAATGATCATTGGTAAAATCAATCTTCGGCTTTCAAACTTCAGCTAAATTTCAAACTCTTTGCTATGTAAACATATGGAGCTCCCTTCTACCAGCCATCAGCTAGTTCAGTTTTCCCTGTAGCATGACCTTGAACAGTTAAGATGCATTTGCAAATAATTTTAATATTTTACTCTATTTTCTACTTTAAAAAATGATTAGAAAATGAGAAAATAAAATGCAGAGACAAGTGGTAAGAAGCAGGCTTTCATACATTTGATGCAAGTGGGTCAAAGATGGAATAGTTGTGCTTAATCAGAAGTTCAACTGAGCATGGTGGGTCACTCCTGTAATCCCAGCACTTTGGGAGGCCAAGGTGAGTGGATCACTTGAGGTCAGGAGTTTGAGACCAGCCTGACCAATATAGTGAAACCTCATCTCTACTAAAAAATACAAAAAAAAGTTAGCTGGCGTGGTGGCATCCGCCTGTAGTACTATCTATTGGAAGGCCGAGACAGGAGAATCACTTGAACCTGGGGCCAGAGGCTGCAATGAGATGAAATCACGGCACTCCAGTCTGGGTGATTAGAGCGAGACTGTCTCAAAAAAAGAAAAAAGAAGTTCACTGTGAAGGAAAACAAAAAAAAGATTCAGAAAATGTTGGAATTATATTGAGATAAGGGGGTTTTAGAAAAGGACTGTAATTATGGATTTTATAATATATTGTAGTCTCTTGAAACAGAAATATTTCAGTAAGGCAAAAGTCTTACTGGTTAGGGTTTTTTCCCCCCATGTTGAATTTTTTCAGGAACACCTTAGACAGGAAAACATATCTGCCTGTATTTAAAAGAACCTTGCAGAGTGAGCTTTTCTACAGGCGAAAGCCTGCTAACTTTTAAAAAAAAATTTTTGTTTGAGACAGAGTCTTACTCTGTTGCCCAGGCTGGAGTGCAATAGAGCGATCTTAGCTCACTGCAACCTCTGCCTCCTGGATTCAAGCAATTCTCCTGCCTCGGCCTTCCAAATAGCTGGGACTACAGGCACCCACCACCATGCCCAGCTAAGTTTTGTATTTTTGGTAGAGACAGGGTTTCACCATGTTGGCCAGGATGGTCTTGAACGGCTGACTTTGTGATCTACCCGCCTCGGCCATCCAAAGTGCTGGGATTACAGGTGTGAGCCACTGTGCCCGGCTGAGATTTTTTTTTTCTTCTTTTTTTGCACAATGTTGCCCGTGAAAGAGATGTTTTTTAGTAGTCTCTGCAAGCCTTGACTTTTCAGAGGCAATGCTCCATATTTTCTATTTTGGTAGTTTTCAAATTTTTATTACTTTGGAGTAGAACCCTTTACTCAAAACAAAATGTTGATATACAAAACATTGATATATATAAAATAGATTAAACAAAGGACCTTTCCCGTTGATGGCAGGAGAAGATGGAGAAACAGAGGGCCTGAGTTAGGCTCATTCACGTGCTCCCTCCTTGCCCACTTGCACACCCCCCTATAGACACCTCGGCTAACAAATGCACTTGAAGAACCACGACTGCTAGGCCAGTTCCGTTCCTAAGTTCCTCATGAATAGATTTTAGTTTAGAGGTGTTACATTCTTCTCCCAGAGTCCCACAGGGCACAGTGGCGTCCAGGGTCAAGATTCCATGTTGGTGCCTGACTAGGGTGCCGATAGGCAAGTTATACAACCTCAGCCTGCTTTCTGTAAAATGAAACTAATAGGGCTTCTGCCTTTATGGAGTTCTTGGGAGAACTAAATGAGTTAACTCTTGCAGATCCCTCAAAACAGTGCCTGGCCTGGAGCAAGTCCTCTATGGGTGTTAGCCAATATTATTACAGTGACATGAGTACGGTGGGTATCTCACTCTTACTCAGTTTTCAGTGGGTCTTGATCTGTGTTGGCTCTTCTCCTAGTCCTTTTTTTTTAGAGCTAGAGCTAGAGTGCTGTGACACAGTCACAGCTCACTGTAGCTTTGACCTCCTAGGCTCCAGTGATCCTCCCACCTAGCTTCCTGAGTAGCTGGGACTACAGGCTCATGTCACCATGCCTGGCTACCTAAAAAAAAAAGGTTTTGTTTTTTTTTTTTGTAGAGAAAGTCTTGTTATGTTGCCCAGGCTGGTCTCAAACTCCTGGCCTCGGCCAGTGCAGTGGCTCATGCCTGTAATCCTAGCACTCTGGAAGGCCGAAGTGGGAGGATCTCTTGAACCCAGGAGTTAGAGACCAGCCTGGGCAACATGGCAAAACCTATCTCTATCAAATTGAAATTTTTTTTTTAATGAGTAAAATTATTAAACAAACAAACCAAGAAAGAACTCATACCCTCAAGCAATCCTTCTACTTTGGCCTCCCAAAGTGCTGGGATTACAGGGATGAGCTATCACGCCCCCAGCTCCGGCTAATTTTATTTATTTTTATTTTTTAGACATAGCAGGCTGTTCTTGAACTCCTGTGCTCTCGCATTCAAGCAATCCTTCTGCTTTGGTCTTCCAAAGTGCTGGGATTACAGGCATGAGCCACACTGCACCTGGCCCTCTGCCAATCCTTTAACTGCCTTGTGAAGTAGGCAGAGTGTTGGAGGGGAGACAGCACGAGCTTTGGGGAGTCAGGGAGTGTGGTTCCAAGCAGGCCTGAGGTCCAGCTGCGCTGCACTGGAATGGCCATAGTCAGGGTGAAACTGTTCGGTCCAACATAGTGGCCACCAATCACAGGTGGCCACCAACCACATTTACACTTAAATGGTAATTACAGATGGTCCCTGACTTATAATGGCTTAGACTTATGATTCTTTGACTACAATGATGCAAAAGCTGTATGTGTTAAGTAGAAACCATACTTTTTTAGCATGGTATTCAATACAATCCATGAGATCTTCAGCATTTATTATAAAACAGGCTTTGTGTTAGATGATTTCGCCCAACTGTAGCCTAATGTAAGTGTTCTGCCCATGTTTAAGGTAGGCTTGGCTAAGCTATGATGATCTGTAGGTAAGACCTATTAAGTGCATTTCTGACTTAACAATATTTTCAGCTTACAATGGTTTTATTGGGATGTAACCCTATTGAAAGTTAAGGAGCAGCTGGCCTTAAAATTGAGTAAACTTAAACCTTTAGTTCTTCAATCACAGTGGCGAAGGTGAACAACTCAATAGCCATTTAGGATGACTGCTGTCGTACTGGACAGTGTGCGTATAGAACAATCCCATCACCACGGAGGGCTGTATTGCACAGCTCTAGGTTAAAATATCGAAATCATTCCATACTGGTTGGTAAATAGTTGCAGCCCCGAGTCCTTCAAGTGCCTGCAGTGACCTTCTGCCCTTTGTCTTCGGGCATTTTATTAATTCCTGTTGAAAATACTATTTTCACTATATTTAGTCATTTGTGTGACAGAAAAATGTGCCAGTATTTGTGTATTAGGGTCAAAGAAGATTCACAGTATTGAGTTCAGGGGGTTCTCAAACTTTATATTAGAATCCCCTGGGAGGCTTTAAAAAATCCTGTTGCCAAGGAACACTTCGGACCAATGAAAGCAGAATCTTTGGGAGTAGATTGTTTAAGCTTCCCTGGCAAATGTGCAGCCAGTGTTGAGCACTGCACACTGGTGGTGTGCGAGGGCATGGGGCTGGTGAGAGTGTGCGTGAAGAGCTGAGGTGAGGCAGGCATGGTGATGGCTTCTGGAGATGCTGCTGTTTGCACAGCTCCAGTGGGTCCCGGGGCACATTCTAAAGGGATCAACTTCCTTAGGTTATGCTGGAAATAGAAGCTTTGTTGGCTATGCTTTGTAAGCGCCTGGCTTACCTTCATGGTTAGTTTGGAATACAAAGGGATAAAGGAGTTTAAAGTAATAATACCCTGGGTATATTTTTAGAGAATTAAATAATTTCTATGCCTAATACAGCCATAAGGAATAACTTTTATCCTTTAAACAAATATATACTGGCTGATTTCTGTGCAAGAAATAATATATTCAATAGCAGAACGAAGCCTTGTTAAACCCATAATTTAAAAAGAAAGAGGGCTTAACAATCAATGGGATTTTCACAGTGATTATAAATGCCATGAGATTCTTCTTCATGTTAAGTTACTATCACCAAACAAGGGTGGCTTTTTTCTTTTTCTGTTTTTTTTTTTAAGATGGAGTCTTGCTCTGTCACCCAGGCTGGAGTGCAGTGGCGTGATCTCGGCTCACTGCAACCTCCACCTCCTGGGTTCAAACAAAATTCTCCTGCCTCAGCCTCCTGAGTAGCTGGGACTACAGGCGTGTGCCACCACGCCCAGCTAATTTTTTTTTTGTTAGTAGAAACAGGGTTTTGCTGTGTTAGCCAGGAAGGTCTCGATCTCTTGACCTCGTGATCCACCCACTTCGGCCTCCTGAAGTGCTGGGATTACAGATGTGAGCCACCACGCCTGGCTGGGTGGCTTTTTTCTAAGCTGCATTATTGATTGGCTACTGAGGATTTCTAGGAGCATAGTTTTTACACTTTAAGAGTGTGCTGTTGAAGTAAAGTTATTTATAGTAACTATATATACTTTTTTGTTTGAGAGAGTCTTGCTCTCCAGTCCCCCAGGCTGGAGTGCAATGACGCGATCTCAGCTCACTGCAACCTCAGTCTCCTGGTTTCGAGCGATTCTCCTACCTCAGCCTCCTAAGTAGCTGGGACTAAAGCTGCACGCCCCCACACCTGGCTAATTTTTGTATTTTTAGTAGAGACAGGGTTTCATCATGTTGGCCAGGCTGGTCTCAAACTCCTGACCTCAGGTGATCCTCCCGCCTTGGCCTCCCAAAGTGCTGGGATTACAGGCATGAACCAGCACACCCGACTACTTATAATTTTTAATACATAGTTAAGAAAGGCTTTCCTTACTCTCCCAGGTTCCCAAAAAAGAATAAATGTATAACACCTGCTAGGAATAAATCTTCATAAAATAAAGTAAAAAGGAAGGGTTATCTGGATATTCCAGAATAAAATAAGTACTCCAATTCTTTTCTTAGGTGTCAGGGCTCAGATGGGCAGAGGCCACAGGACAGTCAGAGGTTAACCTGGGAGTCAGGGTGAGGCTGAGATACCTGGGGCTGTACAGCATTCCCTGGGATGCATCTCTGGTACCTCAACCAGTCTGTCCTCCAGGGACTGTCAACCCCACCCTGGCAACGCACCCTGGCTTCCTATTGCCTCTGCTTTATGGTTTGACTTCTGTGTTCTTGATTCCAAATAGTACACAGACTGATCAATCCATAGAGAAAGGCTCCAGACAATATAATCATATTCTTTATTATATTCTATATTATAATTAGCAACCAGACAGAAGAAGGAGTTGGGGTGAGATGGACACTGATGGGTTCTTTGTACTCGGAGTGTGAGAAGACAGACAGCCTCCAGGGAGGAAACTGCTAAAGCAGGGTACACGAAACTTCCCCTTACTGTTCTCCTTGAGAGTGCTAGAAGCAAACAGTCACGTAAACAACAGCAACAATAAAACTCACCCAGAGACAAGAGGGTTTCTGAGGCCACATTTCTGATTTCTTCAGTATCAGACTGACACAGTGTCACCAGCATTTTAATGCTTTCAGTAGCCTATGGGGGAAAAATAGTTTAAATCGTGTTCTGACATTTAGGTATAGAGTCCCATGAGACTTGGCATTTCACAGCTAGTGGGAACTTTAGCCTTGCTTTGTTGCCCAGGCTGGAATGCAATGGAGCGATCATAGCTCACTGCAGCCTTGACCTCCTGGGCTCAAGCAGTTCTCCTGCCTCAGCCTCCTAAGTAGCCAGGACTAATTTTTAATTTTTAATTTTTTGTAGCAATGAGGTCTCACTATGCTGCCCAGTTTGGTCTCAAACTCTTGTGTTCAAGCAGTCCTTCTGCCTTGGCCTCCCAAAGTGGTGGGATTACAGGTGCAAGCCACTGTGCCTGGCCAGCTGGTAGGAACTCTAAAAACCATCTTACCTATGCGGTTAAACATAGCTGACTGTCTCAATCCCTTAAAAGTACATATTCCTGGGTGCCACTCCAGATGCACTATATTGGAATTTCCTGGGATGGAGCCCGGAGTTATTTTCAGGAATTCTGATGATCAGCAAAATTCCTCATTCCACAACAGACTGACTCCTGGTCTAGAGGATTGTAATGACTAGCTTGCTTTTCCAGAATAGAATCCATTTTCTCTGGTTCTTTCCACTGAATCTCACTGATTCCAAAATGGCTCCAATTTAAAAATTCTTTATTATTTAGCTTACATACTAAAATACAGGAGGAGGTAAAGGCCAATAATGAGAATTCTTCTATTTGTTCCACAAATATTTATTGAGCACTCCATGAACCAGACTATCCATAAGGCATGAGAGATTCCGCAGTGGACCAGACATGGTTCTGGCCCTCAAGAATTTAGAGTCTAGTGGATTTAAAGTATGAAAATCCATGAAAACCCATATAGATCACTGTATCCTTATGTCTTTATTTACTTTGTCTGTATCACAGACATCTATCACTGATACGTCACTGGAGATCAAGCGAGCACCCAAATAAATAGCGATCACTGTGGGCTTTCTTTTTGGGCATCTGAAGGTGATTTTTCTAACCAAGTAACAAGGAAAGCAAAATTTCCTACAGCTGTTTTCTTTTCCTTTTTTCCTTTCTTTCTTTTTTGTTTTTTGAGACAGTGTCTCACTCTGTCACCCAGGCTGGAGTACAGCTGCATGCTCTTGGCTCACTGCAACTTCTGTCTCCTGGGTTCAAGCGATTCTCCTGCCTCAGCCTCCCAAGTAGCTGGGATTACAGGTGTGTGCCACCCTGCCTGGCTAATTTTTGTATTTTTAGTAAGGATGGGGTTTCACCATGTTGGCCAGGCTGGTCTTGAACTCCTGAGCTCAAGTGATCTGCCCTTCTTGGCCTCCCAAAATGCTGAGATTATAGGCATGAGTCACTGTGCCCAGACGTCTCTCATTCTTTTCTCAAGCCTGATTTGTCTTATTTTTTGCGATGAAGGTAGGTCAAACATTACATCCTGCCTATTGAGAGGGAAACTTCAATGTCAGGAGTTCTCAGTCTTTGTGTACTTGTTTACATTCTAGCTCTCTCTCTGCTCACAACACCTCTTCATGACAATCAAAGCTGGTTCTCTGCTTCGTAAAGAGAGTGTGTGGGGAAGAATCTGGGAATTCAGTGGCATACTCCATTTTAGTGCTTCTTTTCAAATCTTATTTGTCCCTGCTTTTTGTTGTTCACAATAAATATGAGTGCATCCCAGCACTTTGGGAGGCCGAGGTGGGTGGATCACGAGGTCAAGAGATCAAGACCATCCTGGTCAACATGGTGAAACCCCGTCTCTACTAAAACATACAAAAAATTAGCTGGGCATGGTGGCGCGTGCCTGTAATCCCAGCTACTCAGGAGGCTGAGGCAGGAGAATTGCCTGAACCCAGGAGGCGGAAGTTGCGGTGAGCCGAGATTGCGCCATTGCACTCCAGCCTGGGTAACGAGAGCGAAACTCCATCTCAAAAAAAAAAAAAAAAAATGAATGCAGTCACCATACAACTCATCTCCCTTTTAAGATAAGAAACATAAGATATGTAAGATAGACTTTTCTTTTCTTTTTTTCTTTTTTTGAGATAGAGTCTTGCTCTGCCACCCAGGCTGGAGTGCAATGGCACAATCTTGGCTCACTGCAACCTCTGCCTCCTGGGTTCAAATTATTTTCCCACCTCAGCCTCCTGCGTAGCTGGGATTACAGGCACATGCCATCATGCCCGGCTAATTTTTGTATTTTTGTAGAGATGAGGTTTCACCATGTTGGCCAGGCCGGTCTCGAACTCCTGACCTCAGGTGATCCACCAGCCTCAGCCTCCCAAAATGTTGGGATTACAGGTGTGAGCCACCATGCTGGCTAATCAGATATACTTTCTTAATACTGACTAAAGGCAAACTGATTCCCTTGGGCTAGTGAAAAACATGAGTATTTTCTGCCACTTATTGACTATAACAAAACAAAGTCACATGTAGTTACTGTTTAAGGGAAAACAATACTAAAACTAATATATGGTGCAAAGGAAACAAGAAATACTGTTTAAAAACGTCTTTTCAAACATGAAACAAAAGCTGTCATATGCTCTCAGCTTAGCCTGGCTCCAAGCTCTCCAAGCTGAGCTGCCCAGGATGATGGGGTGGGGAGGGTGGTGGTTGAGCGGGGGATGGGTGGGGGGCTCTGAGGCCGGGCTTTACCTCAAGGATTTTCAGGGCCAGGCAAGCTGCTTTCTGGAGCTGGAGGTTTGTCTTTGTTAGTGCTTCACAGTAATAGAGCAAGGCCTGAAAGAGAAGGCGGGACCCCGTGAAGGCATTTTGGTTTGTTCGTAGTGTAAGAGGTATATCTCATTTTCACCCCTGGGATAACCTATACGTACAACACAGACATTTTGCATTACCTTCAGAGCAAGAAAAAAAAAGCCATTGAAATACATATTAATTAAAAGAGCCGTTCATTCCGTACATCGATCCCTTATATTCTCCTAGACCTATAATGATGGTGGGCTTTTTTTGGCCACCTAGAGGTAATTTTTTAAACTAGTTAATGAGGAAGGCAAAATTTCCCAAAGCTGTTTTTGATCCTGGGTCATGAACTGTGTCTTTTGAGGTGTTAACCCTTTCTTTATATCCCTTCATAAAGGCCTGCAAGCTCCTGCCCCTTGTCCCACGTGTCATTCCAAGATTTGAAATATTCCCCTAAAATCCATGACTCTAGAAGAATATAAGGGATCAATGTATTGAATAAAATTGGGAGATAGAGAGTTATGGTTCTGGCTTTTAAGGAGCCCTTAGATAGAGTAGAAATGCTGACTGTCAGAAGGAACTGAAGAGAAGAAATGTATTAGGTGCCATAAGAAAGCTACAAGGTAAGTCAGTCACTTGGGGAAGAGAAAATCTTACGGAATGCCAGGATAGGTTTCAAAAAATGTTTGAACTCGAATGGAAATGATGGGTTAGATTTCAGTGGGGAAGCTGATTGAAAAAAAAGTATTCAGGCAGAAATAAGGAAGACAGGAGG
This sequence comes from Aotus nancymaae, assembly GCF_030222135.1. NCBI lineage: Eukaryota > Metazoa > Chordata > Mammalia > Primates > Aotidae > Aotus > Aotus nancymaae. The sequence continues at coordinate 21,626,652 of NW_026988465.1, forward strand.
AGGCAGGACATTCTAGGGAGGAGGGTGGTGATTCCAGTCTGAGATTTGCTGAGTTTGACACATGGCAAGTAAATGCTCTGTGCAAAAATCTCTACATAAAAGTTGTCTTTTTTTGTTTTTTTTTTTGAGACAGAGTCTTGCTCTGTCACCTAGGCTAGAGTGCAGTGGCACGATATCTTGGCTCACTGCAACCTCTGCCTCCTGGGTTCAAGTGATTCTCCTGCCTCAGCCTCCTGAGTAGCTGGAGTAGCTGGGACGACAGGTGACCACCACCATGCCTGGCTAATTTTTTTTATTTTTAGTAGAGATGGGGTTTCACCATGTTGGCCCCTGAGGTCAGGAATTCGAGACCAGCCTAGCCAACATGGTGAAACCCCGTCTCTACTAAAAATATAAAAAAGTTAGCCAAGCGTGTGGTGTAATATTTTTAGAATTAGACACTACACAAATGCCCACCAATATACAGTAAGAAAATAAATTCTAGGATATTTATATTCAGACATGCCATCCATCCATAAATATAATTAAGTAGATAAATATGTTCTGTCAAGGAAAGAAAATAACCATGATATATCACATTAAAAAGTCCATTATGAAACAGAATAGTGTGATCTGACTTTAAAAATTATGCATGTTAGCATATGTATAAACAAAATCTGAAAGAAGAGACACTATGTTATTAATAGTTTTTTTCTGGGGGCTGAATGTAGGGGGTACTTATCTATATTTCTTTAGTTTTAATTATTTTACAGAATATGTATTATTGATAAGCAGAAAAATTATTTTATAAAATAATAAATGCTAAAATATTATTAGTAAATGATAGAAAATTAAACCGGCTTCTGGCTCGATGGCCATGGTTCAGTGTCCTACCTTTTCCCTGAAATGCTGATTTTTGGAGGCGGCTGCCAAGTAAAGTGTCACAGCCTCACTAACTTCATTGTCCTCTCTGGTTAATAGCAGAGCCAGAGTCCTGAGTACTTCCTGCTGGGCCAGGAGGTTGCTGGGAGCAAGGTCACTCATAGTCTGTAGCAGTTTTTCATCCCTTAGTGACTGCAGAGTCTGAACCATGGAAACTAGAGGGTAAGAAGGAAGGAGATTTCATGTTCTGACATGCTAAAGTAACAAGCTCATTACAAACATAAATAGGACTCAAGTACAAAAGAAAGTATAGTATATAACTCAAATACATATGAAAAATTAGCATCTGATAAAGGTGGCATTTCAGATTGGTGAGAAAAGGTCAGACTATTCAAATAACTGGATTATAGTGATGGACAAAGCACATGGGAAAAAGTGAAGGTGGGTCTCTATCTCGTAATGGCTACAAAAATAACTTGTAGATGAATTAGCCCAATGTAAAAATATACAGAAGAAAATATACATAAACATTTTTTTTTTTTTAATAAGATGGGGTTTCACCATGATGGCCAGGCTGGTCTTGAACTCCTGATCTCAGGTGATCCACCCACCTCGGCCTCCCAAAGTGCTAGGATTACAGGCGTGAGCCACAGCGCCCGGCCCTACGTAAACATTTTTTACAATCTTCCTAATGTATGTATGCAGACTCAATTGCTCCTCTGTCTTTTAGTCAAACCTGACTGGCAAAACCCCAATCCTGGGTGAACCCAGTGCAGAAACCAAGTCTGCACTGAAGCAACTGGGCCCTGATGAAGGAATACATTTCTTTCTTTCTCTCTCTTTCTTTTTTTTTTTTTTGAGACAGAGTCTCACTTCTGTTGCCCAGGCTGGAGTAGCTGGGATTACAGGCATACACCACCACACCCAGCTAATTGTTCTATTTTTAGTAGAGATGGGGTTTCTCCATGTTGGCCAGGCTGGTCTCAAACTCCTGACCTCAGGTGATTCACCCACCTTGGCCTCCCAAAGTGCTGGGATTACAGATGTGAGCCACCGTGCCCGACCAGAGCAACCCATTTTATTGGTTGGAATATGAAGACAATATAGTAAAAAATCAGGTCTTGAGTCCCATTTGGACTAATTAACCATGTTCCATGAATAAGGAGTGTCCTCTACTCCCTAACCAGAAATCTAGCATGATTACCCGTTAGTCACAAAAATACTGGAATGAGAATGTGTCTGGTCATTACAGATGGAAGAATAAAAGCCAGATTCATGCTCCATGCATAAAGCAACATTCTGTACACAGTAGACAGATTTGTGACTTATTTAGATTTGTTTTTTGCTTGAATTTCCTATTTTCCTTGCTGTGGATGCTCCATTAATTTCACTGCTTTGTAAATAAACACCCTAGTCAAAAGCCTCAAGGAAGCATTATGGATTATAACATCGAAATAAATCACAGAAATTAGCCTAAATGTTCAACAACATAATCAAATACATTAGTATACATTCAAATGCTGAACTATTAATCTAATATCTAATATAATCTAACACAAATACTTTCAAAGAATATTTAATAACACAGAACATAATGTCAAATAAAAAAACAGGATCAATACTCTATAAGGCATAATTACAATTTTGAAATCTAAAACCCACGTGCATTCAACTGGAAAATACATACAATTTAAAAAGTAGGAGAAGGAGAGATTGGAATTTTTTTCTTTATATTTCTCTGTTTTCTAATTTTTTTTTTAAATAATGAAGGCTTTTCCCTTTTATGATGAAAGAAGAAAAGACACTTAAAAGGTTAAGGGTTTTTTTTGATTGTCACTCCCCATTCCTGTTAGCAAATGAGTAGGCCTTTTTGGGGACAATGTAATATAAGAGGCTAGAGATGTACACCTTCACATCTCCACTGATGTAAACTAACAAAGTTTCTCAGAAAATTGATTTAGATCGGGACATATTTAGTACCAAGAAATGAACACTATAATAGGGCGGGGCACAGTGCCTCACGCCTGTAATCCCAGCACTTTGGGAGGCCGAGGTGGGCGGATCACGAGGTCAGGAATTTGAGACCAGCCTGACCAACATGGTGAAAACCCGTCGCTACTAAAAATACAGAAATTAGCAGGGCATGGTGACACCTTCCTGTAATCCCAGCTACTCAGGAGGCTGAGGCAGGGGAATCGCTTGAACCCAGGAGGCGGAGGTTGCAGTGAGCTGACATTCATGCCATTGCACTCCAGCCTGGGCGAAAGAGTGAGACTCCATTCAATAAGAAAATAAATAAGAAGACTATTATATTATAAAATAAGACTTTGTGGTCCTGAATCAAGGTCTTTCTGCCCATGCTTTCTCTTCCTATTCTTTGTTCTGGTGTCTGCCATTGTAAGGGGTTACTCACAGACTCTCTCCCACACTCTGTGCTGGTACAATGCTGGGTAGAGGAAGATTTTTCTTCCTTCATGATGATGCTACCCAGTGTGCTGACTGTTGTTGCAGGGTCTGATGTTCTGGAAACAGAAGGGCTAAGCCTGGGCGTGCGCCAGACACGTTGCTGCCTGGTGCCGTGCCAGACTCACCTTGCTCCAAAGAACACACCTCATTCCTCCTGTCCCTTTTAACCTACATTGTCAAGGCTCTGTGGATTGATAGAGCACAAACCTGGGAACCAGAAAGCAGCCCCTCACTACCTGGCTGCACTCCCAAAGTGGTTTTCACTTGATTTAGATCATTATTTTATTTCCTGTCTCTGAAGGGCCACGTGGAATGGCAAGAGCCAGCTTCATTGCTGCACGCCTACTCCGGCAGCCGCTCTCCTTGTTCCCTGCACATGTAGCTCTGGAGTTCGTTTTCCACCTCTTCCTCCTTTCCCTTCCCACCGTGACCTACCTGCTTTCTTTGAAACTCCGTTTCTTCCTATTATTAATGAAGGCCTCACCAAAACGGGCAATATAAAATAGTATTGCGTGTCGGGTTGATCTGGCTAATGGCAAATACATTACTGAAGGAAATACAGTGCAGTGAAAGCTTAAATCATTTGCCAGCTTCCTGTAAATGGTACCCCTCTGCCAGATGATTGAGTTGCTCCTAGTGAATCCCTGATTTATTAACAAGGGGCTCACTGGTAGTAAAGGTTCAGAAGTCATTTAAAAGGCAAATTGCACCTCTACTGTGAACTTGAAAAAGCAAAAGCCTATCATTGCCAAAAGCCATGATTTAAAAGAACAGAGATAACGCCCAAATTGAGCCACCACTATAATATGACAAAAGAATATGTCCCACCTTGCCTGGCCAGCTGGCTCAGGTAACTCTCCAGGTCACTCACGCCATGGCTGGTGAAGTAACTGTAATACTGGAAAACAGTGACGACTTCCGAGGACAGGCTGGTGGAAAGTAGAGGCTCAGCCCGGTCCAGAATTTGGGACACCAGAGTTCGAAACACTATTTGGAAGGGAAAGACACAGAAGCTTTAAATATATGACCATTCATTCATTCAACTTTTTATTTATTTATTTAGGAGTCTCGCTCTGTCGCCCACACTGGAGTGCAGAGGTGTGATCTCAGCTCACTGCCAACCTCTGCTTCCCACGTTCAAGAAATTCTCCTGCCTCAGCCTCCCAAGTAGCTGGGACTACAGGTGCATGCTGCCAGGCCTGGCTAATTTCTTTTGTATTTTGGTAGAGACGGGGTTTCACCCCAGGCTGGTCTTGAACTGCTGAACTCAGGCAATCCACCCGCCTCTGCCTCCTAAAGTGCTAGGATTACAGGCGTGAACCACTGCGCACGGCTATTCTTATTTTTTTTAGAGATAGGGTCTCGCTTTGTTGCCCAGGTTGGTCTCAAACTCCTGGGCTCAAGCGGTCCTCCTGCTCAGCCTCTCAAGTAGATGCAATTGCAGTCATGAGCCGTCACACCCCCCTCAATAAACTGTTTATCTTTTACTGTGGTTGAAGATAGACTGAAGTTGGTAAAGTAAGCAGCTAGATGGTTTTTGCACATGTGCACACCTGTGTAACTGCCATTTAGATCAAGATACGGAGAGGGCCCACACTCCATAAGGTTTTCTTGTGCCCCTTCGCAGTCGATAGCTACCCTTCCCTTCCCTTATATATATCATATATAATGAATAAATATTATATATGTGTGTGTAGAAGAGAGATTAAAAGGAGGAGTAAGAGAAAAGTGAGAGAGGAAAAGAGGAGAAAGGAAGGAAAGAACGAAGGAAAAATTAAGGGAAGAGAAAGGACAGGAGGGGCACAAATAGGCAACTAACAATCTGACTTCTATCAACATAAATCAGTTTTGCCTGTTCTTGAACTTCTGTAAATGGAGTTATATAGTATGTACTTTTGGTGTCTTGTTCTCTTATACAACAAAGCATCTGTGAGATTCATCCAAATTATTGCTTATAGCTACAACGTATTTTTTTTTAAAATTGCTGGCCCAGGGTGGGTGCAGTAGCTTACACCTGTAATCCCAGCACTTTGGGAGGCCGAGGCGGGTGGATCACTCTTAGGTCAGGAGTTCGAGACCAGACTGGCCAACATGGTGAAACCCTGTTTCTACTAAAAGTACAAAAATTAGCTGGGCATGGTGGCGCGTGCCTGTAATCCCAGCTATTTGGGGGCTGAGACAAGACGATCACTTGAATCTGAAAGGCGAAGGCTGTAGTGAGTTGAAATCATGCCACTGCACTCCAGCCTGGGCAACAGATTGAGACTCTCTACCTCAAAAAAAAAAAAAAAAAAAAAATTGCTGGCCCAGTGCAGTGGCTCATGCCTATAATCCTGGCACTTTGGGGGGCCAAAGTGGGACAACTGCTTGAGTCCAGGAGTTCAAAACCAGCCTGGGCAAGAGGGTAAAACCCTGTCTCTACTAAAAGTACCAAAATTAGCCAGGCGTGTTGGCATCTGCTTATAGTCCCAGTACAGAAGGGGCTGAGGCAGGAGAATCTCCTGAGCCCAGGATGTCGAGGCTGAAGTGAGCTGTTATCACATTACTTTGATCCCCCTGGGGGACAGAGTGAGACCTTGTCTCTATTTTTTTAATCGCTGTGTAATACTTGATGCTTTGAGTATACTACAATTCATCCATTCTTTTGTGGGCATTTACGTTGTTTCCAATTTTTGGCTCTTATGGGTAAAGTTGCTATGAACCCTCTTATAAATGTCCTTTCTTGGAACATAGCACTTCTTTGTCTTTACTTATTTAGGAGTGAATTTGCTGGATCCAAGAGTAGGGTATATTGAGCTTTCGTAGAAACTGCCAACAGTTTTTCCAAAGTGATTGTTCCATTTGATGCTCTCATACTGGTGACATTGTAATGAAAGATGAATACATATGGAAACAACAATACATTAAAATGTAGTAGCTTTATTATTATTGAGATGAAGTCTCACTCTGTCACCTTGGCTGGAGTGCAGTGGCACCATCTCAGCCACCACAGCCTCTGCCTCCTGGGTTCAAGCGATTCTTCTGCCCCAGTCTCCCAAGTAGCTAGGGTTATAGGCATGCACCATCATGCCCGGCTAATTTTTGTATTTTTAGTAGACATGGAGTTTTGCCATGTTAGCCAGGCTGGTCTCGAACTCCTGACCTCAGGTGATCCACCTGCCTCGGCCTCCCAAAGTGCTGGGATTAACTGACGTGAGCCACTGTGCCTGGCCAAAATGTAGTAGCTTTAAATGTCACTGCTTATATTCTGAATTAAAACACGTTCAACATCTTGCTTTTCTTAAATCTGAGTAGATGATGTTTTCCCTGGACAGTACAATTCTGTTTTCAGGGCTGGGCTTTTGTGTGCTTCCCATCTGCAGGCAAATGGTAGGAGGACCCCTGCACCCCCACCCCAGCGCCCACGCTCACTGAAGGACAGGACTTCTCTTTCTCCTGCTGCCTCATACCTGGGTCTGCAAGTCCCGGATACTCTTTGTTGACAGTTCTGGCAAAGCTGGCCTCCAGCTGCTTAATCACTCTGTCCGCTGAGCTGTGGTACACACCAATAGGGCTGCAGCACTTGGTCCAGAATGACAGCAGAGATAGCTTTTTGTGAAATTCTGGTATGGCTGGAAGAGAAGAGCAACTGTCATCTCATGACACATTTGAAATGAAACAGAGGGAGACGTGTTGGGGAAAGGGTGTGTGTGTGTGTTCTTTAGGAAGCTTTTTTTCTCCCCATAATACTACATAAAAATGTAGTAGCTTTATTATTATTATTGAGATGAAGTCACACTCTGTGACCTTCACTGGAGTGGGGTAGCATGATCTCAGCTCACTGCAATCTCTGCCTCCCAGGTTCAAGCGATTCTCCTGCCTCAGTCTCCCAAGTAGTTGGGATTACAGGCATGTGCTACCATGCCTGGCTAATTTTTGTATTTTTAGTAGAGACAGTTTAGCCGTGTTGGCCAGGCTGGTCTTCAACTCCTGACCTCAGGTAATCCACCTGCCTTGGCCTCCCAAAATGCTGGCCTCCCAAATGCTGGCCTCCCAAAATGCTGGCCTCCCAAAATACCAATTCCTGTGTGGTTGGCAGATGGCCTGAAGGATAAAGAAGTTATGACAAGAAACCCATCCTGCCTGGGGAGCAAAGAAAATGGAGCAAATGCAAGGCTGTTTGCTATCAGTATTGGGAAACACAGGAGCTCTACCCTTGGGAGACATTCCAATCGTGGGATTTCCTGTAACTCCACACAGAAATCATACAGGATCAGTGACTCAAACTTTAGGAGAGTTTTCTCAAGGGGATGGGAGGTAGCAGTAGGTGGCTGGAGGACATTTTTACCCTGCCCAGGTGTTCTCTGACTGAAATGACTGAACAGCATGGTGCCAGGTGGTGCAGGAACAATGTTTCGCTTGAATGTGTTACCATCATGAGGTGGGGGCTGGGAGAGGAGAGGACACAGGTCACTGGTGGCATGAATGTCCTGCCCCTCTTCATGCCCTCAGAGACCAGCCAAGGTCACCTACTTCTAGTGGGAATGGATTTGGGAGGCAGAAATGTACAGGGAAAAGATAGAGGACGTTTTAAGCTTAATCAGAGATTACCTGGAAGACCGTATTTCTACTGAGTATCTGATATGAAAAAAGACATAAATTCTGGTCTCTACAGAAGTGCCCCATCACCAGATCACACAAATTCAAAGGCATCTTTCCCATGTCAGTTTCTTCCTTTAAAACTCTTAGAATCGGGAGCTCTCCTGGGGGCGTCTGCATCCATGTATTTGCACCTTTCCCCAAGAGGGTCTGGTAGCATCTTCCATTTGTCAGTCGCTATAGGAGTTGTCTTAGCCAGCCCCAGGGAGCAAGAACAATCCTAGTCATCTGTCCCTAAAGGGAACCGTAGCAGCAGAAAGTCTGTGAAACTCTGCCTGTTTCTGTGTCTGACTTCTGGAGGTGCAGGCCCTCTGGGAAAAACTGTGTCTGCTGCTTTGACTCAGAACACCGAAATGTGATGCTGATGAGCCTGATCTGTTTGAAGACCTTTCTCAATCCAATGACCTAAGGATGCTTTTCTGTTTTCCCAACAAAGCAATGAACATGTGTAGGGAGTGGACGGGGCTAGTGGTGTCATCATTTACATGAGTAGCGGTGTAACTGACAGATACTTACCTTCCACAACAGAACTGATATTTCCTATGTTCTCATCACTGACAGCTGCGAGTTTCTCCATCACCTGGATCTGCCTAGAAAGCTTCTCTAAGAGACTTCTTGCCACAAATGGGGTTTTACTTGAGAAAACAATTTGCTGGTAAAACAAACAAAACCACTGTTTCAATTATGTTGTTTTCAGTAGAGCTTTCTCTACCCAGCCTCGTCCTTCCTGAATGTGGTGATGATACTAAATAAACTCAGGCAATGTTTTTCTTCCAGCTTGATAATGTTCCTCATTCCATGCCAGTTATACATCTGAGGAAATCAGACATGTTTTCGTTGCTCTGCATATTTTTATGCCTGCATAAATTCTGGAACTTTCTCAATAGTAGGGCTACAAGGTTTTTATAAAGTTGCCTTCCCTTTTATGTATTGTGAATCTTGATATTACCTTTTGAAACATGAGGGACAGTTTAGGCTGGTGTGTAAGCAGAATAGATTTGTCTTAGCAAATGCAGTAATTTTTCACAGCATGGTTTTATTTTTGTGTGTGTGTTCAAGCTGAAAATTAAGAGCAGGTTAAATAAGAATGATAATTACAATCAGAGTTGTCTCTTGGTAACAAATGGGTGCTTGCTATGTGCCAGGCACTAGTCTGAGTCCTGTATAAGTGTTAGCTCATGTTATTTCTATTAACTACCCAATGAGGCGGCTCCTATTGGTATCCCCATTTTACTGATGAGAAAATTGAGGCACAGAGAGGTAAAGTAACCCACCAGAGGTCACGTAAGTTATAAGTGGGTTCACTTGTGTGTAGTTCATAAGCATGAGAAGGCCTAAGAGAGGAAAGAACATAAGTCATTTGCTGCCCGATGGTTCTACTCCTTTCTGTGTCTCTCATCACCTGACGGGCATAGAGGCAGAATGCAGACCTGTATTACCTTGCTGTATTGTCTAAAGTGTTTGGACTCTACAACAAATCGGATTTTCAAATGCAAAAGTCTAGTGCAGCAATTATGTACTAACATCTTTCCTGTGAGTAAATACAATAGCAATGAACTGCTTTATTTTGAGAATAATCTAGTGATTGTGATTCTTAGAAAATGCACATCTTTATCTCTCTGTGATTAGATACCTAATGAGAAAGGAAGCTCACACATGAGTCAATGCAAGTGAGAAGCTGAGTTTCTAATCCTCACTCCTTCAACCTACATCTTTATATCCACCTCTTCTGTTTTTGTACCATTGCTCATCCCCATGGAAAGGCTGAACTGTTGGAATCATGGCCCTATCACAGGAAGAAATGCTGCGCTGGCTGCTTGCAGTGAAAGCATGCCAATTAGTCTTTGCGAGAAAACAGTCAGTCCTTCATAGACAGGAATTCTCTGATGTCTCACAGAATAGCTATTTTTCTCTAAAAGATAAATAAGTGGTTTGCTCAGTGTCGTATCAGGCTCAGCAAGGACAAAGAGCTGTCTCATTCAAATGGTTAGTGAGTAGAAAACAGTTATACGTAAATAAAAATCCCTGTTTTAATCAGAAAAAAAAATTGCACCTTCTACCAGATTGATTGTCAGTCTCATGATTTGTGAAAGCTTTGTGGTTTTTGACCTCGAAACTCAACAGAAGAGTTCAACTAAGTGTTGGCTAACCAAGTGGCAGGAGTTATAATCGCCAGCCAGTCTCCCACAGCATACAGTTGTCTGAGGCTACGCTGGTGCTCTTCATCTGAGCTGGAGAAGCATATTCTCCTACATCTCAAAGCACGTGTGTTACCAAGGAGGCAGCACTGCCCCTCTGCTGGGCTCCCGAGGGACACCTGGCTTCTCACCCTGACTCTTGTCTTCCAATGGGTTCTGTGCTCTTGGGAGTACAATGCCTCCTCTTTCTGCACCCTTCCTGCCTGGTAATCCCCTTGAACCCGTTTTTTTAAGACAGGGTCTCACTCTGTCACCCAGGCTGGAGTGCAGTGGCATCATCACAACTCACTGCAACCTCTGCCTCCCAGGCTCAAGCAGTCCTCCCACCTCAGCCTCCTGAGTAGCTGGGACCACAGGCCAGTGCCACCACACCTGGCTAATTTTTGTATCTTTTGTAGTGATGAGGTTTCACTGTATTGATCAGGCTGGTCTTAAACTCCTGGGCTCAAACCATCTTCCTGCTTTGTTCTCCCAAAGTGCTGGGACTACAGGCATGAGCCACTGCACCTGGTCTGAAATCATATTTGCTTCTGCATTCTCTTCCTGTTCCACATACATCCAACCAAGCTGGGAGAAGAAGGATGCTAGAAGACAAGTGACCAGGCAAGGAGAAAGCTCTTAGGTAGATGCTGGAGGAGAAACGCTTTAAGATAGCTGAAACCCTTCCTGCAACAAAACAATTTCAGAACATTTGCTCCACTGTTGAAAAACCTTAAGTGGTAAACAGCTTGAGATGAGAAGAAAAAGCAGCTCTGTGCTGTGCCGGAATGAGAGCTAAATAGTGATGTTGATGGCCTAGAGAAATATCTCTTACCATTGCTAATAAGAAGTACTTATTCAAGATGCAGGAGACTGTGGTTAGATTCTTTAACACTTTCTTTCAGCTATCCAGGTGGTGAAAAGCTGATTCATCTGATGTTCACATTAATATATATTCAGTATCACTGGCTTTCAAACCCCATTGCAGATGGTGGAATACGAATGCCTTCCCCCAGCCCCCTTCATCACATGATTCTCATTTACTACCAAAGTGGGAGCTAACCATATTCCGCCTGCTACTGTTAAGAACTGGAGAGTTAGGTTTGAAGATGAAAACGCAAGGTTGTAGAGGGATGGGCATGCCCGTCAGAGTTGTTGACTGGGCTCAAACCAGAGCAAGACTGTTCTCTTATTCCTCAATTCTGATTTCCCTGGCAACGCTGAAAAATGAAAGCACACTTCCTGACATGCAAACCACCTGACCTCTTAAACACAGGTTCATCGCTGCTCCTACCTGCACTAGTTGGGTGCAGTACTGGAGGTGCCTAACGATGGTGATGTCCAGGCTCTCGTTCCCTGTGGTCAGTGGGAGAGGACTTCCTGCCACACTGGTCCCAACTCCTGTGTCTTCGGTCAGCGCTTCGCTGAGATGGCCCCTGGCTTCTGGGTGAACCGACCTGTAACTATTGATGGTGGGTAAAACGTTAACTTTTTTTTTTTCTGTGCACAAACCACAGGTCATGTCAACATGGTTTGCATCAGGCCTCAACAGCACCCACTGAAAACAGTCTTTCACTTGCCTACCTTGAAAAATAGAGACACCTTTCAAAAATTACTTAATTCAGGCTGGTCACCAATTTGCCTAGTGTTAAAAGAGCATGCAAACAAACTGCTTTCAAAGTTCTCTCTCTGCCTCTTAAGCCTAATGAACCACTTATGAAGTAATTTCACCCAGAAGTCTTTGAAACACGCCCTTATTTTGAATTTGTTGCACTTTCCTGCTCTGTTGACAGGGTGATCTGCCAAATTTTCTGGGATTAAACTGTCCTTTATATTTGTGGTTTCCCAAGGGCAATACCATTAAGAAATAATCTGTCAAGGCTTTTTCCTGGCCTCAGATCAGTTGCTACTTGAATAAAAGGAAAAAGGAAAGCTGCCAAGAAGAGAGACATGATGTTCTACTCTGAACAGAAGTTAAAAAGCGTGTTTGAATATTTAGAGGAACAGCTTAGTTCTGCCTCTCATGCTTTGTTTCAACCCCATTGCTGAACTGTCTGAAGTTATATCATGATGAGCACCTACATTTTAAAAAATCACTTGCATTGATGATCTAATTTTATTCTTAAAATAAATCTGTGTACCAGGGAGGCTAAGCATAGTGGTCTTGTTTCACATGATTAGCAGGGATATTAACAAGAGTGTCCTGGTTCACACAGCTAGACTGGACAGGGCAGAGCTGGGCTCCAGCCTCACACTGTCCCGTGTCTACAATTTAAAAAGATCACGCACCAGAACTTACAGGCTTTGAATGCTTTATTCTGATTCACATTTGCCTCCAAGGGGAAAACATTCAGCTTGTGTCTGGGCAGTCCACACATAGCAGCCAATACATATTTAAAATACACAAACACACACACTCATCCCTAATACTTCTGATGACATACAATAAGATTGATCAAATTAGACATATTTAATATCAATGAGTTATAACATTTATAAAATCTATGATGTTTTTGTTAAAATGTTTCTTATAGCGAGAAGAAAAAAAGTTTAGATTGATGCCTGATTTTGCTATACCCTGTAACAGCTTTTTTTTTTCCCCCCACATCCTTTCTTTTGGAAAACCTGTAACAGCTTAAGGTAACAAGTATGTAGAAAAATTTCTGGTTAAGAAGCATTTCACAAATTCCATCAAGCTAAAAAATATGAATGCAGAACAATTTATATATGTATATATATATTTTTGAGACAGACTCTTGCACTGTCACCCAGGCTGAAGTGCAGTGGCGTGATCTTGGCTCACTGCAACCTCCACCTCCCAGGTTCAAGCCATTCTCCTGCCTCAGCCTCCTGAGTAGCTGGGACTACAGTGCCTGCCATCATCCTCAGCTAATTTTTGTGTTTTTGGTAGAGACAGGGTTTCACCATGTTGGTCAGGCTGGTCTCGAACTCCTGACCTCAAATGATTCACCTTCTTTGGCTTCCCTAAGTGCTGGGATTACAGGAGTGACCCACCATGTCTGGCCTTATTTATTTATTTGAGAGAAGGTCTCACTCTGTTGCTGAGGCTGGTGTGCTGTGGTACCATCTCAGCTCACCTTGACCTCCTGGGCTCAAGTAATCCTCCCATCTCAGCCTCCCACGTAGCTGGGACTGCAGGTATACACCACCACACCCAGCTAACTTTTGTATTTTTTGTAGAGACGGGATTTTTCCATGTTTCCTGGATAGTCTCGAGCTCCTGAGCTCAAGTAATCCTTGGCTTGGCTTCCCAGAGTGCTGGGATTATAGGCATGAGCCACTGTGCCTGGCCAAATGTAGAATTTAAACATTACATCCATTTAATAAATTCTTTGCCATGTCCCCAGTTTGCTTAAGGGGTAAATTCAAGTTCTCATGTTTTTTTTCCTGGTTTTATTTTGAACAAGGAAACCCTCTAGGGACAACAGAAACCCAAAACTAACATGTTTGGAGAGATTTGTGAAGGTGGAAGTCATAACTTGCTGTAACTTGAAAACCTGTTTATGTCATATTATGCCAAAGGTAAAGATGTGTGGACACGCCACCCCCACTTTGGGAAAGTGTGTTTTCTTTCACAGCAGTGGATGCAGGCGGGCATATTTCACTGTGCTTATTTTGCTTTATCTGTAGTTATAAAATTGGACCCCAGGCTCTAGTTGTTAAAATGCGATTAGGCTGCACGAGGACACCTGATGGTGAAGGTAACACTATTTCACCTTCATCCACTGCTTCCAGAGAAGGTCACATTCTCCACCTACAGAGCTGCAGAACCACTGGCAGTCACAGGTCATCCTCTCTCACATTCTAAGACAAATATCCACCATGGGACTTAAAGTCGGCGTTGATGCATGCATTGATGAACTCAATCCATAAAGACTCACTGGGTTGAAGGAAGCATAAGGGCTTGGGAAAGTGAGGCAAAACAAAACAAAGGCACTGGAAGGAGAGTGCTAGCCCTGGAACCGGGCCCAGATCCGTCATCTGGTATGAGTTGGTTCTCCGTAACACTGAACCCTATCAGACACATGTGATGGCTGGGTGTGGTGGCTCACACCTGTAATCCCAGCACTTTGGGAGGCCGAGCTGGGTGGATCACGAGGTCAAAAGTTCAAGACCAGCCTGGTCAACATGGTAAAACCCCGTCTCTACTAAAAATACAAAAATTAGCTGGTGTGGTGGTGGGCGCCTGTAGTCTCAGCTACTTGGAAGGCTGAGGCAGGAGAATCACTTGAACCCGGGAGGCGGAGGTTGTGGTGAGCCGAGATCGCGCCACTGCACTCCAGCCTGGGTGACAAAGCGAGACTCTGTCTCAAAAAAACAAAAGACATGTACACATGTATGTGAATACAAACACTCTCATATAAAAATTTCCTCTTTATTTATAAGGAAATTATTTTTCTTTAAGCAACCCAAAATAGGTGAATGATGTTGACCCTTTAATTGTACTTGACCATAAAAAAGAACTGTAAGCCAACTGGTCACTCATGTGGGGAGTTTTATCTTCCTGGAAATGTGTACCAGGTCCCCTCTGACAGTAACAAAGAACTAGTGTTTCAGCTGTGACAGGAGAAATATGAGGAGATACTGTCTTCAGACTTACCTGTGTTTCTCAGTCTCAGTGTCTGAAAATACTGAGTCAGCACCTCCGCCAACATTACAAACCTCATCACCATCCTCCTCCTCGTCAAAATCAGAGGTGTTCAGGAAATCAAAGCTTTCTAAAGCACTTTCAACTGTAAGACTTAAACTGGAAGACCTGCTGCGGCTTACGGCGGGCTTGCACTGTAAAGCAGAAGGCACCAGGAGAGCATCAGCACATCCGGAAAGAGAAGCAGGACACGGCGCTCAACTGGAGATGCCACGCTGTTTATTTTTTTCAAGCTTTTATTTTTTGTTAGCATTTAAAAAATGCATTGAAAAATCTTTATATCAAAAAAAAAAAGAGGCACAACCATGGATAAAATGGCACAATATCTGGGACTGGTTAAAGGAGAATCCAGAGGGAAGTCAGTACGTTGAAGAATAGAAAACAAGATTGGCCATGAGCTGATCAGTGGGGAGGCTGGGGGCTGGGCACACTGGGCTCCATTAGAGGATCTTCTCTACTGTTTGAAATTTGTATAACAAAAGTTAAAGAAAAAAACCATGTCAACCACAAAGTCTTGGGAAACAACTGCTATATCCCTCTGCCTAGTGCTCACCCCCAAATAAAATACAACAAGCAGACAAATTTTAAGTCAGTGGTCAATGAGTCAACGCTGAATACTGACCAATCTCTAATTCCAAGGGGCAATGTCTTCTGCTCTAAAGGACTAACAAAACAAAGCCCAGAAACAGGAAGTGGTTCCAATTCACCTAACCCATGCTCCCTAGGTAAGAAGCCCTGCAATTTTTTTTTTTTTTTTTTTTTTTTGAGACAAGGTCTTGCTCTGTCACTCAGGCTGGAGTGCGGTGGTGTGATCACAACTCACTGCAGCCTCAACCTCCCAAGCTTAAGCAGTCATCTCACCTTAGCCTCCCAGGCAGCTGAGACCATGGGTGTGTGCCACCACACCAGGATGATTTTTTTCTTCTTTTTGTAGAGACAGAGTCTCCCTATGTTGACCAGACTGGTCTTGAACTCCTCGGCTCAAGCAGTCTTTGGCCTCCCAAAGTGTTGGGATTACAGGCATGAGCCACCACACCCGCTCACAGCATGTAATTTCTCCTGTGAGTACTGAGGAAAGAATGAATGCTTGGGCATGATAAGTGGCAGCCCTGCTTCTTTTGGAGCTCTGCCTCAAAAGGAACAAGTCCCACCACTTCCTTGACCAGGCCCTTGCATCATGGGAGCAATCTCATTCTCTGGCCCGGAGCATTCTATAATGCTGGCCACATGCAGAAACATTACAAGCAAAACAATGCCAGTTGCTGTGGGCACAGAGTTGGAGAGAAGTATTTCCAAATATTCAAGAGGATGCTGGGGTGGGTCGAACGGGACAAATTCTCAAGGGAGAAGCACTAAATGTCCTCCATCCGGTTAGGTGACACTCCTTGCTGATTTCTTAGTGCAAGGTAGGAAGGGCCTTGCAAGGATCTGTCTCTGACACTCAAGATGGCACAAAAGCACATGGGAAACATCTTTCGGTCTTTTAAATCACAGTTGTCTCATTCACCCTCAGTGATCTCCGTCCAAGAGGCAGCACCATTTAGTTTCTGATCGTCAAGATGTTTAGCATCCTAGGAATGTGAAGGAGGGAAAAAAGAGAAAGCTTTGTCCAGCTGATGCTTAAATTCTGGCTGGATACAAAGCCATTTGCCCCAGACCTAAACACACTCACTAGTGACGTTTTCAGCAGTCTCAGGGGAGAGAGGGAGTCAGTCTGGACTTAACCCACTTCAGGGTCTTTTTTCCTAAGCAAGCTGTCTGCACAATGATCTTTTACAGTATGGATGTGTTTAAACATTGGTCATGACAAAGAAAGGGGCAGCTGAGGATTTTAGTAGCAGGACAATTTTGGAACAACAGCAGACTGAAATAATGCTCCGTAAAGAAGTCTCTGATCACCAGTTTTTAATAAGACTAATAGATGATGTATTTAGTGTTTCCTGTGGATTGAGCCACTTAGCAGCACCCTAGATGCCTAGAATGGGAGCCGCTCTCACTGCTGGATTTCTCTAAGGAATTCACTGTAGATGGCATTCATCTGTGTTATACCTCTTGAAATGAATACCTTTTGCTCACAAAGCAAAGCTGGTCAACTGTGCAGAAAAGATAGGTGTTCAGTGGAATACCAGACAAACAGCCTGCATGTACAAGCCCTGAGCTGCTGCTTTTTGATCAAATATTTTACAGAAAGCAGATTCACAGTGCCCTTCTGTTTCTCCGAGGCTATGCCATCAGCTGAACTAATCTGTCATGAACATTTGAGGACCTGGAGAGTCAGGGCCTGAATTATCATCTGCCTTGGGGACAAATCTCCTCCAGTCTTAGATCAGCAAGACTGAGTAGAGGATAGGATGGTCAAAAAGCCTTGGAAATGTAGTTTAAGATGCCACTGGGCAGGCCACATATTAAAACAGTCGTCATGTTCTTTTTTTTCCTTTGAGATAGAGTCTCACTTTTTTGCCCAGGCTGGAGTGCAGTGCTGTGATCTCGGCTCACTGAAACCTTCTGCCTCCTTGGCTCAAGTGATTCTTCCACCTCAGCTTCCCAAGTAGCTGGAACTACAGGTGTGTGCCACCATGCCCAGCTAATTTTTGTATTTTTGGTAGAGGTGGGGTTTCACCATGTTGCCTAAGCTGGTCTCTTAATTCCTGGGCTCAAGTGATCCTCCTGCCTCAGCCTCCTAACGTGCTGGGATTACAGGCGTGAGCCACCACGCCCAGCCAGGAAAACAGTCTTAGAGAGGGATGCGACAGCCTTCTGTGGGTTGGTTCTCAGCTTGGCCCTGCAACCTGACTTTCAAGCCTTTTTACAGACCAGGTCCCTGAAAAACTGCTGTTTTAAGAAAAAGGATCCGAGTTCTCTTTTCTTTTATATGACAATATAAATCAGAGCGGCAAAGAATACAAGAAGTGGCAGTGAGATTCGGGACAACAATTCAAGTCTGTCTTCTTATACAGTGTTTTTTTTTAAAAAATTAATCTGTATGCAGGAGGAGACGGATAAATTCTGATGCAGCAATAATGATCTCATTATCAGGACCTCCCGCATGGGAGGAAATCGTCCCTCTCATCTTGCCCTTCCACCTCCACCCTGTGCTGTCTGATCCCCATGGATCAAAGGGTATCTCTGGTGAGTCTGTGGATCCCCACTTCTAGAGTAGAACGGCTGATTATTTCTCTGATGATTAATCTGAGATTCTGACTTGGTTATTTGGACCAATTGTGAGAGCGGGCAGACTCCTCCAGCACGCAGTGGCTCCTGGCTCTCACGATGGGACTGGAGAACTCTGACTCCAACCAGGGAAAGGGCTCCCTGCTTTCCTGACACCTTGAGAAGGATCCTATCCAGGAGTAACAGCTGTGAGACTGTGATCATGAAAATGCCACTATTTCACATTTGGGATTAGAATGATTAGCTTGGGGACTGGGGTAATTTCAACATTCTCTAGAGCTCTTTGTTTCAATCCTAATCAATTTAGATAAGTTGATCTGTTGTCAGGAAAATAAAAATTCATATGCACTCCTGCCATTTTAAATGCATGTACATTTAAAATGATGATGAGCTATTAATCCTTTTTTTTAAAGGATTTTTTTTAAGTTTTTTTTTTTTTTTTTTAAAGGATACATCCTCTTAAATAGAATGTTGGCTTAGGACACCTAACTCCAAACCTAATCCAATTTCTCAGAAAAGGTACTTACTTTTAGAATATCATCCAAATGCATGACTTCCTGGTTCAGATCCTGAAACTCTTTATACTGCTCTTTGTGTGGTTCTAATGTGAGGAAAAGCCCATTAAAGGCATCCTCTAAGCTTCCATCTAGGAAGGATCTGCAGCCTTCGGATTCTCCACCCACAGAGCCCTCAGAGAGCAGCCTGTCTGTGGCCACCGGCACCTCTGCGGATGTGAGCCTCTTGACCAGCTGCTTCGTGATGTTTCCTTCCAACGTGTCTAGTTCCACGGGCTTGAGCTCAGAGGCCTCCTCGGACTCTTGCAGAAGTGCCTCCGCAACGTCATTCTCAAGGAACAAGCGCTCAGCCCCAGCACCCGAGGACTGTCGGCGGCAAGCCTCCAAAGGGGCCGAGGCAGGTTTCCTGGGCTCCTCTGGGTCTTCTTCCTTTACATGTGACTTTGGCTCTTGGCCATCTCCCAAGGAGTTCCTGGAAGATGCCGAGCTGGTATCATCCGTACCCTCATTCTGGGAGGACAGGCTGCTGTGGTTAAACTCCGCAGGGGTGATGGTAATTTCTGGATTTGTTGAGTTGGAAGGGGAGCCTGTTGAGTGGGAGCTGAGGGCACAGTCCCCATTGGGCAGGTCACTGAAGCTGAGCGACAGTGGCATTTTCTCCTCGGCTGCCTTTCCATTTTCAAAGATGTCATCAGGTAGATTCGACTGTAGATAAAAGATACCTCATTATTATTTTCAATACACATGATGCATTTGGCTTGGCATGGTCTATTTCCAGGCAGAATGTAAGGGAGTTACAACGAAGAAACCCAGAACTTTCATAATATTAGCAATTTATTAGTTGATGTGTGTGTGCGTGTGTGTGTGTGTGTATGTGTGTGGGTGTCTGGCAAAAGAAAGCAGACTATCAAGAACTGTTTCTATTGTTGAATCTAGGTGAAAGTTCATGGCAGTAGTCTCAAGGTTTGACATTTTTCAAAAGAAAAGATTGCATGGGGGGATGGAACTTGCTTTCTGAATTCCAAGAGCTCATAATATTTGGCAGCCATAGTACGAATAACATTACCGATTTCTTTCTCTATTTAGGCATGTATCTTAAAAAACTTTCCAACATCCATGCAATTTAGTTCTAAAGATGTGACGTTTTGTTCTGCTTCAATTCTCAAAAATTACTTTTTTGAAAATCTCTACCCACAAATCCCAAGCTCTGGAAAATGTTTTATTAATTTAGTAAGCATGCCATAAATAATTCACAGCCAGCCATAAATTTGCATAGCTTCTCTAGAAATAAGAGGAAAAGACTGATAAATGCAACATCAGTCTTGCAGAGAGGCAAACCCCGGGGCTCTCGGGGTACCTAGAAACACCAAGTCGTCTGTCAAACAGACCCAGGCGGTGTCATAGGTGTGCCCTGTGCTTCATGAAGCAGAACTCTGAAGAGGGAGGTCAGAAATATCCAGGTAACCAAGATCGTTCGTTTATTCAGGCATTTCCATTTCTCAGTCAGCTCTCCTTGTGCTGTGGTCTGTGCATAATGCCTAAATGCCAAATGCTGCTCTGGGAAAAGGGCTTTTTAGTTATTGAGATTAACCCTTCAAAATGGTTCATTTTTCTTTCTCTTTTATTTTTGAGATGGAGTTTCACTCTCGTTGCCCAGGCTGGAGTGCAATGGTGCGATCTCAGCTCACTGCAACTTCCACCTCCTGGGTTCAAGTGATTCTCCTGCTTCAGTCTCCCAGGTAGCTACGACTATAGGCATGAGCTACTATGACCAGCTAATTTTTGTATTTTTTTTTCTTTCTTTTTAGTAGAGATGGGGTTTTACGATGTTGGCCAGGATAGTCTCGGTCTCCTGACCTCGTGATCTGCCTTCCTCAGCCTTCCAAAGTGTTGGGATTACAGGCATGAGTTACTGCGTCCAGCCCTAATACTTGTTTTAATTATATAGAAAATGACAAATTCTCACAATTTGCTGGGAATAAGCCCGGCAAATAAAAATGTTACAACAAATGCAGTGAGGAGCAGATGGGAAGACAAAGGCTCCCCGTCCTCCTCCAGCTGGGTCCCTGGTCCCATTGCTGCTGTATCTGAGGCCACTAGATGCTGACACATACAGTTGGTTCCACCCAAACTGTCTATTGTAGGATGCTTGGAAGGTGATTTACTTTAACCACAGGACGAGTAAAATAATGCGTCACTGGCCACTTGATTAATCTCCACAGGCTCAGTCTTTTTACCTCCAAAACTGAGGATGCTTTACTCTGTTGATGATTATTGAACTGTGGTCCGCAGTGCTGTTGGGGCATGGGCTCTGGTGCTATTCTTCCTCCTCCCAGTTTGTGTATTTCAGCTTCTTCCCTCTCATATTTGCACCCCCTACCTCACACACACCTTATGCCTCTAGGAAAGATGAAAGGAATCTTTATGGGGAGGGATGAGGGATGCCTGGAGTCTTCTCCCTAGACCTCATCCATGGGGGTCCCTTAGGCTTGTAGAACCCGTGGGCCCTCCATGCGGTCCCACTCAGCCTCATCTGATCTGTGCACACATCTCATGGCAGCACCGAGGGAGGTGGGAGACACTGGCTATGGCAGGGAGATTGGGTAGTCAGGATTCTTATTCAAATTCCAAAGTCCTTCCCAGCCATTTCTCTTGAGTCTCCAAGACTCAAGCCCAATTTCCAAGCCTAATTTGCACCTACTTAAGTGGCAAATATTGAGTGAGAATAAGCGGAGATGCTTTGCCCAAGGGGACTTGCAGTCTACCTAGGGGACAGTGCAAGAAACGAACACACAGCAGCACAGCGGAGCGCACGCTGTACTGAGGGATGACGTCATGAGGGAAGGGCCCCAGGGAGGGCGTGGCTGCTCCCTGAGAAACAGCCAATCCTGCGCTCAGCGTGGAGGATAGTGAGGTAGGGGCCAGGCACCAGAGGAAGTGCGTTCTATTAGGAACAACGAGCAAAGACATGACCGCCTGAAAGGAGGTGGTGCATCTGGAGGACACTAAAGCTCCAAGGGGCCTCAGCAGAGGATAGAGAGTGGAAAAGTGAGATGGGTTTGTGGTGGGCTGAGGACCTTTGCGTTTATCTAAAAGGCTTCAGGAAGCCATCCAGTTGTTTTCTAACCTTGTTCTTAAATTATGGCATGAAACCTCTACTAACTCTCCCCACAACCCTCCACCTGTAGCACATGAGCATGAACATACACGTTATGTTAATGCTTGTATAGTTGTGTTGACTCTGTGTTTTGGTTCATGTTTTCATGCATATTTCCCTCATATATGCTTCCCCTTTTCCTTTAAAACTCCACCAGAGTTTAGCCTCGTCCTTTTCACCTGTCTTTTTTTTTTTTTTGAGACAAGGTCTTGCTCTGCTGTCCAGGCTGGACTGCAGTGCTGCAGCCATAACTCACTGCAGCCTCAACCTCCTGGGCCTGAGTGATCCTCCTGTCTCAGCCTCCCAGGTAGTTGGGACCACAGGTGTGCACCACCACACTAGGCTAATTTTTATGTAGAGACAGGGTGTCACTTTGTTGCCCAAGCTGGTCTTGAACTCTTAGGCTCAAGCAATCCACCTGCCTTGGCCTCAAAGGTGCTGAGATTACAGGTGTGAGCCACCGTGCTCAGGCTTCACCTCCATTTTCTAATTCGATGAAAAAGATGCAATTATTACTATTATTAACCCGAAGACTTTTAATCCTTTCCTCTGTTGACACTCAGAGCTTCCTTTTATATGTCTGTGAAGAGCAGGATATTCCATGCATGTGTGTGTGTGTGCCTGTGTGTGTGTATCCTCTCTTGACATAATGTGTAATACATGGCATATAGATTACTTATTGTATTCCTGACTGCGAATTAAGGGCTTCTTTTTGTCAAAGTGTTATAGAATTAACAAACATTACACTAAACTAAGACTGAGAATCTTTCAAATAGAAGGAACTCTAGTAAAATTCATTGAAATCCTTCTGAGTTTGTATGCCAGTTTTTGTTTGTTTGTTTTTGAGATGGAGTTTGTGTAGTTTTAGTAGAGATGGGGTTTCACCATGTTGGCCAGGCTGGTCTTGAACTCCTGAGCTCAAGTAATTCACCTGTCTTGGCCTCCCAAAGTGCTGGGATTACAGGTGTGGGCTGCTGTGCCCGGCTCAATGTCAGTTTTTAAAAGGCTTAAACTTGTTTAAAATCTTGTTACCATGGATATCTTTGCCACAATGGAGAAAAATCACAGCACAAAAACAAGGACCATTAGAAGAGAAGGACAAACTGCCTCTCTATCAAAGTGGCATGCACGACCAGGTTTCCCACCCCAAGGACAGTACAGCTGTAACCATTACCCAGTAAGAAAGATAGAGAAGATAAAATGAGACATGCTGAGTCACACATGCCACAAGCCCCCGAAGTCAAGCACTCCACACCCGGGCAGGCCACACTCACATAGAGCTCTAGCACAGCCTTGGGACTCGGCCTGAGGGAGGGCAGGTCACTGAAGGAGCGGCTGCGGTGCAGCTTGGCAAAGAACGTGTCTTGCAAGGCACTCAAGACAGACAGCCGCCTTGGCTTGTCTGGGGAAGGATGCAGCCACCTCTTCAGAAGTGAAAGCAAGATGGGGGAGTTAGTGAGAAGAATCAGGTTACTACGTTTTGTTAGCTTTTCAGCGAACATTTTTGATGAAAACAAGGAGGCAATTATTTATATCCACTTCTTTAAAATTCTGACCTTAGAGAATGTTCAGAAAAACCTGCATGTTACCATCACAGCGATACACAAGGTGGGCAAGGGGAGAGGAACAACAGAGAGGGCTCACCACCTCTGATAGAATGATTGAGAATTCCCAGCCCTGTCCTTAAGCATTTCAAAGGCTGGGGGCGAGCACTGGCTCAGGTGCTTTGATTCTACTCGGGAAATTACACTGAACTTACAAAGAAGGAGTGGTCTTTGAAGGTGGGCGTTTCCGGGGTACCCTGGCTGTACATGGACATTCTCCTCTGAAGGGCTGCCGCCTTGTTCCCAGCGCCTGAGGATGGGGTTGTGTCCTCCACATCAAACGGACTGCAAAACAACAGGTCCCCAGGTATGCACATTTGGTAAAATCACCTATCATCAACAGACCGTGGGCCGGGAGAGTACCTCGTTATATGAAAGTAAACTCAACCAGAGGAAACTGGGCTGGTTTTGGCTAAACTGTTTAGCAGAAAATAAAGCCGGATAAAAGAAAACTGGAGCAGAAAACAGTCTAGATTCACCCAAGGGACGCCAGATTATTATCACAGGTGTAAGCACAGTTTAGCTATACACGTAGACACACTTGTTCCTCATTAACACTAGAAACATAAACTTAGGAATGCTTGCTTCGACATAAGATGTTGAAAAAGTCTATAAAAATTATCAGCTTTGCAGGGCTAGATACCTTAATAATATGTCGACAGACTGTTGTTCAGTTCTAAAGAAAACAGTCAAAAATAGAATCCCACTCATTTCACTTGACACAGAGCCTTTTGTGTGGGAGGAAAATAACAGTCTGTTCACAGTGATGCCACTTAACGTCACGACACCAGATTTATCCAGAAAGGAGAATGATCTTGCACGTGAGACGTCAGTGACTGCAGATGAGGAGAAGGGAAGGGCTGGGAAAAGCGTGCCAATGATGACAAGGCAAGAGCGTCTTTGCTGCTTCCACACCTGACTTTGTATATTGTAAATGAGACTCAGCATGAGTACTCAACATGTCACATTTACTCGGCAATATACCAGGGGCATTATGTTAAACACGAGCTACTAGTGTTAATAATTTATCATGACCTTTCTCACGGGGTGACTTTGGAAAACCATTTCTAAGTTTATTGCTTTGACAAAAGGTATCTCTTGCCCTTTGGGAATATTCTTTCAGTAAATACAGTGCAGAGGAACTAAGGATACTTAGAATTTTCCAGAGCAGCGTGAAGTTATAAGATAAACAGGAATAAGCATTTAAAGCATCATAGTGAGAATTAGGATTTTTCTGAGGTTGAAGTACCGCCTATTAGATACTTTCTTTCAAATTAGTTTACTTGAGAGAACATATTTCTTTACATATTTAAAAGTAGAGAGGGAAGGAAGGCGACAGACAAAATATTTTAAAATAAGAAGTAGAAGAGGGGAATAGTGCTATGACCCAGGCTTCTCCAACTGTAACACGCGTGCACCTCACCCAGGGAGTGTGTTAAACAGATTCTGGGGCCTGCGCAATTCTGACACAGTAGTTCTGGTGTGGGGCCCGAGATTCTGCTTTTTTAACAAGCTCCCTGGTGATGCAAGTGGTCCATGCACCAGCTTTGAATAGCACTAGCTGGTATCAGCTGTTTCTATATGATGAAATCAAAAAGCAAGAGGCACTTACTACCAGGTGATTTCCAGGTTCAGTTTGATGGTGCCAAGGTCATTGATGTCGACAGCCACCACCTGAGGTCGGGCTGCAAACAGCTCTTTGGTTTCACAGGTCACGCTACCTACCAGGATGTGAGTTGCTAGCCCTTTGAGCTCTGTGACCTGGCAGAGAGAGTGGGAGGGGAAAGGCCTTACATCACAGCAGAGGAGAAACATAGGATAATGTGTCATTTTCTTTTTTACTGAGCTGGGTTGGTCATTTCTTTCAGAATCGTATCTGAAATTGGAGATGGATATTTTGGAGACCAGGGTCTCACTCTGTCACCCAGGCGGTAGTGCAGTAGCGTGATCACAGGTCACTGCAGCCTCTACTTCCTGGGCTCAAGTGATCCTCCCACCTCAGCCTCCCAAGTAGCTGGGAATACAAGCATGTGAACCATGCCTGGCTCATTTTTGTATTTTCGTAGAGATGGGGTTTTGCCATGCTGGCCAGGCTGGTCTCAAACTCCTGGGTTCCAGTGATCCAACCACCTCAGAATCCGAAAGTGCTGGCATTACAGGCATGAGCCACTGCACCTGGCCAGGGGTGGCTAAGTCAAAAGCGTATCTTAGATTGACTTTACCCACTGTGATGCGAGAGCGGCTGTCTTTGTAACAGATGTGTAGTGCAGAGAAGTCTGCAGGATGGAGGGCGACAGGCAGGGGTCGCGGGTAAAGGCCCCACCAACGGATCATCCAGCCGTGGCGGCAGGAAGGACAGCAGGCAGTGACAGTACTGTACCTTGATAGAGATGAACCCGACTATCAGGGGCAGAAAAATGGTTTCTTCTCCATCCCAGCTCTGCTTGCCGTTTACTTCTATTCTACCTTTCAGTTTCCACCGCTGCCGGCCATACTTCATGAAAATCTGGAGGGGAGACATCCAAGGGCCCTCACGTCTTGCCACCCGCCCTTCCCCACCAGAACAGCAAGATCAAAAGGAGAAAGACCTAGAGCCACTGCCACCCTCCCCTTCTCCCTCACTCTCCCCCAGTCCCCTTACTCTTGGGTGCAGATGGAGCTGGGGATGAGTGGGGAAGATACTTTTTTTTTTTTTTTTGAGATGGAGTCTTGCTCTGTTGCCCAGGCTGGAGTGCAGTGGCATGATCTTGGCTTGCTGCAACCTCTGCCTCCTGGGTTCAAGAATTCTCCTGCCTCAGCCTCCTAAGTAGCTGGGACTACAGGCATGTGCCACCACACCTGGGTAATTTTTGCATTTTTAGTAGAGACGAGGTTTCACCATGTTGGCCAGGATGGTCTCGAACTCCTGACCTGAGGTGATCCACTCACCTCGGCCTCCCAAATTGCTACGATTACAGGCATAAGCCACTGTGCCCGGCCCAAGACTTTTATAGCACAGTAAGTTCTGCTTCTCTGAGATGGGGTGGGTACAGGTTTTCTGTAGTAAAAGGTCATCGCACTGTGTCCTTCTGCTCACTCATGCCAAACAGTTCTCTCGTTAGTTCTACTTCAATAGGGCAGCCATTGGGATTAAATCTCCACACAACCCAGCTTCTTTAGCGAGACTAGGAAGTATCAACTAAAACCTACTTAGCAGTCAGAGGCAAGAAATAAAGACATCTTTGCTCTGGAGAGGGCGATGGGGCTGGCAAGGACTTTGAAATCCAACATTTTCTTGGGGGAAGGTACGCAGTATCTCCTTGGTAAGACTGCTTTAATGTTTACGAGAAGATATGTCCTCTCCCCTGCTAAGAGGTATGAGTATAGAGCGTTTTGGAGGAGATGTTAGATGAAATGGTTATGTAAGTTTCCTTTTGAAGAGGGAAAAGAACAAAGGCTATTTTTACTTTTCGGAGTACATTTTTACAAAGAAAGCTCTAGATGTTATTTTTCTTCAGTCATGGTACTTATGATCAGCCATGATCCTGGACTGGCTCTTGGATCAGGAAAAAAAACAAAAAACAAAAAACCCTGCTTACCTAGTATAATATTAGGACAACTGGCAAAATAGCAACATAGACTAATTGCAGGTGACGTTAGCTGAAGAGCCGATGTCAAGCTCACTGGTGTTCAGGACTTATGCCTATGTGAGAGAATGCCCCTCCATTCTTAGAAGAATAATTTAGGGGTGAAGAGTCCTGATGTCGGCATCTTGCTCTAAAATGGTTCAGGGGCTGGGCGCGGTGGCTCACACCATAATCCTAGCACTTTGGGAGGCCAAGGTAGGAGGATCGCTTGAGGTCAGGAGTTCGAGACTAGCTGGGCCAACTTGGTGAAACCCTGTCTCTACTAAAAATACAAAAAAATTAGCCAGGTGGGTGGTGGCGTGCGCCTGTAATCCCAGCTACTCTGGAGGCTGAGGCAGGAGAATAGCTTGAACCCAGGAGGCGGAGGTTGCAGTGAGCCGAGATCTAGATGGAAGGGTGTATGACAAGTCCTGTACCAGTTTCCAGACTTTTTCATTGGCTTATAATGTTTTTCAAAATTAAAAATTAAAGAAAAAAAGACAACTTGAGAAGCAAAATAATGACAACTGGCTTCTACCCTTCAGGTGTGTAATTCCAGCACCTAGACCAAGACAATACTTACTTCATATTGATCTCCAGGACAGAGGCGTGCAAAGCCAGCAAGACCTGTAACCAAGCAATTGGGAAATGAGGTGCAGAACGATTTCCCCTCTTTATAGACATATACTGGGATGTTAAAAGGGGTTCAGATAGTGTCACAACTTTGTACAAACTCACATAACGTTTTTGGGGGCCATTCCTGGGGAACAGCTGTTTTTGGGGGAGTTCCTTCTATCATAGGTAAAGAAAACTGTCCTGGAGGGGATGATGGAAGAGGTGGCCTCCAAGGCAGGGAGGCTGGGCAAGTGAGGGCTAGAGCTCGTATCTTGGGCTGATTTAAGATACAGCCAGATTCCAGAGTCAGGGTATTAGGGCCAGAAAGATAGATTTATTTATTTATCCAACATATTCCCATGAAGATAATCTGGTCTCCTATTTTTCTTTCTGTCCTAAAATGTGAATTTTAAGTGCCTCCCATTTGAGTTAAGATTCCATGCACTATTTCCCTTGCTGCCCCCCAGTTCACTCATTCCTGTGTTTACCCTTTTTATCTGGTGTAATGACACAATTTACTATATTATGAAATCCCTGAAGATGGATTATTACTTACACAAAGCTAGTGATTAAGAAAACAAAATCAATGCAACCAACCTAATGATACAACCCCAAAAGAAAGATGGGACTTTTCTTCTACCGTGCCCTCCAGCAAGTCCTGTCTACCTGAATCTGCTAGACTTGAGATCTTTCTCTGGTGCGGCAGCAGAAACAAAGCTTGTCAGACTAGATGGCCACCAGCTTAGGCCATCTCGGGAACTCTGGGTTTGTCCAGGTTTTTCTTTTTGTAGATATTTACCGAGAGCCCACTGTATGTAAGGGTCTAGGCTAGACACTGGGGTAATAATTTGGAAGTTAAAGATTTTATGGATACCTATGATATGGAACAAAATACGTTTAAAGCCCGCAGAAATGAAACAGACAAAGATTTGCAGGCAGTAAGATGGGGTTAAACCTAAGGTTAATTTGTTTGTCTACCGGCTGTCCTACTCTAGAAAATTTGCTTATCCCAAGTCTCTTCACCTTTAAAAAGGATAACAGTGTCCACTTCATAAAATTGTTTGTAAGGACAATAGATGGCATCTAACACACAGTAGGTCCTTGATGTATGGTAATGATGACATATCCAAGAGTGGGATAATACTGTTTATTCAGTACATGGCATCCACTATTTAATGAAAGACGTAATCTATATGAAAAGACACAAGGCTGGCATGGCGGCTCATGCCTATAGTCCTAGCACTTTGGGAGGCCAAGGCAGGAAGATCACTTCAGCTTAGGAGTTCAAGACCAGCCTGGGCAACATAATGAAACCTCATCTCTACTAAAGACAAAAAAAAAAAAAATTAGCCAGGTGTGGTGGTGCATGCCAGCTACTCAGAGGCTGAAATGGGAGGATCACTTGAGCCCAGGAGGTCTAGGCTACAGTGAGCCGTGATTACACCACTGCACTCCAGCCTGGGTAACTGAGTTAGGCTCTGTCTCAAAAGAAAAAGAAAAGATAACACAGTAAATTGATAGGCATCAGGGAGGGAAACAGCAGTGGAGAGACAGAAGGAGAGCTTTGCTTTTTGTCTGCATTTTAATGAGACTCTATTATTACATAATTAAAATAAAAAAGAGACTATCTTATTTAATGTAGAATAGGTTCATGGAGGAAAGTAGCATTTGAATGACAGAATTTCACTGCAGTAAAATGAGGACATGGGTGTACAGATACTTCCAGGCTGAGTGGCCCGTGTGCATTCCACGATGTTTCTTCAGTGTCTACTGTGTCAAGCATGAAAAAAAGGCATGGGGAGGAAGCCATGCAAGGCACATGTGCATAGCAAATGAGGAAACTAAGATCATCAGCAGAGGCTTGTTAGTGACCCAGCTTTACTGGGCTTTAGTCAGTTTTTAATTGTTTTTGTGCCAATCACGAAGCAAAGCCCTTTATACTCATAGGGACCTAAATAAGTTTTATTCAAGGAACCAAACAAATTTAACAAAAATGGGTAAAAATCTTTATCCTTTTAAAATGTTTTGAAGGGAAAAAGATACAGTTTTATAATAAGAATTCCAGTTAAGAATTCAGTACAGGTCAGGTGTGAGCCATCACTCCTGTAATCCCAGCCCTTTGGTAGGGCAAGATAGGTGGATTGCCTGAGGTTGGCAGTTTGAGACCAGCCTGGCCAACATGGAGAAACCCTGTCTCTACTAAAAATACAAAAACTAGCCTGGTATGGTGGTGAGCACCTAAAATCCCAGCTATCTGGGGGCAGGAGAATCGCTTGAACCCGGGAGGCAGAGGTTGCAGTGAACTGAGATTGCGCCACTGCACTCCAGCCTGGGCGATAGAGCGAGACTCCATCTAAAAAAAAAAAATTCAGTACAAATATTTGGAGTGAACTTTTAATTAAAGGCAAGATTTATAATGTAATATTAAGTATAAAAAGAAAAAAGGCAGGACACAAAACCTTACTTAAAGTATGACCTCAGCTATATAGAAATGGATCCCCAGGGAAAAAAGTGTAGAAAAACATACCAAGCTGTTAAAAATAATTATCTTTGGTAGGGTAGAATTAAGGAGAAAGTTAAATTTTTGTCATTAAGTGATTGTTTTTATTTTATTTTTTTAAAGATCATATATTTATTTTGTAATGCAGAAAAAAAGATGTAAAAACACACACTTTGGCAGGCAGCATGTGCACACAGAAAAGCTGGTTGGATATTTATAATAATTTTAACAAAGCTTAGCACTGGGTGGAAGAATTATATATGATTTTATTTTTTTTGTTTTTTTCCTTTCTCAATGTTTTTAAAAAAGAAGGTACTACTTTCAAAGTGTTTAAACAGAGATGGAAGAAGACATCACCAGTTCCTCCCTGTTTACCCAGTGACTTTGTAGACGCAGCCTAGAGGAAAAAATTGTGTTGAGCTGGTCCAGAAACAGCTGTCAGTCCTAGGGTCCTTCCCACACAAAGACATCCATATGGCAAAGGGGTCCCTTGGTACCTCAGCCTCCTTGAGTTGCTATTTATAACCTTTGTGTTCTGGGTTGTTTTTATATTTATTTAAACGTGATTTTACCCATATAAAGATGCTGTGGATGGTATCACACAATGTGTTTTGCCTTCTATGAGTAGCCCTGCTAATAATACGCTGAGACTTTTGGCCAGGCATGGTGGCTCACACCTGTGATCCCAGCGCTCTGGGAAGCCAAGGCAGGAGGATCGCTTGAGCCCAGGAGTTTGAGATTAACCTGGGCAACATAGTGAGACCCTATCTCTACAAATAATTTAAAAATTAGCCAGTAACTTGTAGTGGCGTGCACCTGTGGGCCTAGTTACTCAGGAGCTTGAGGCAGGAGGATTGCTTGAGTTTAGGAGTTTGAGGCGTCATTGAACCACTGAACTCCAGCCTAGATGACAGAGAGAGACCCTCGACTCAAAAAAAGAAAACAAAGCAAAAGACCCAGTAAGTTGAGAGTCTTAAATGAACGCTTCTACTTTCACCTGACTGATGGACGTTACATGGGTAAGATGACAGCAGAAAAGATCCCCGGATGCTTAAAAAAAAAGTACTTGCCGTTACCATCACTTGTCAGTAGATGGCAGCAACTCACTAGCTCGTCCATGCCTTCCTGCCCATGGAGGCAGTCCACTTAAGAACAGCTTTCACTAATAATTAGAACACAAGCCACTTAAAAAGACTTTCTGAAGAGCAGAATTAAAGAAGTCTGTATTCCACTAATAATTTTCTGGAGCATTTAGTCTTTTAAAAAAGTACTTCCGAAAGATAGTACAATAGACTGGCTTTTGTAAATCCTAAACTGGACATGGTAATTCTAATAAAATCCAAAGTGCTCTTTAAAAACCTCTGGAAATCGGCCAGGCACAGTGGCTCATGACTGTAATCCCAGCACTCTGGGAGGCCGAGGTGGGTGTATCACCTGAGGTCAGGAGTTTGTGATCAACCTGTCCAACATGTAGAAACCCCATATCTACTAAAAATACAAAAATCAGCTGGACGTGATGCTGGGCATCTGTAATCCCAGCTACTCCAGAGGACGAGGCAGGAAAATCGCTTGAACCTGGGAGGCAGAGGTTGCAGTGAGCAGAGAAAATGCCACTTCTCTCCAGCCTGGGTGACAGAGCGAGACTCTGTTTCAAAAACAAAAGAAACCTCTGTAAGTTAGTTGAGGATTATTCCATTGCCTTTTTATCTGTGTAATTACAGTGGAAGGCTGGTTGAAGAGAAACTGATCATGTATTGTTTCTAGATAAAGGTGGATAAAGGGGAGATCCTTTGAAGGTGTTTTTCCTCCCTTTTAAAATTACCAGAAATTTTCTCTCTGAAGAAAACTGAGAAAGGTGCTTGGCAGTGATTTTTTTTTTTTAGCTTCTAAGTCCATGTTATTAAGCAAAATGTCTTGGCACTGCTGTAGTGGCATCACTGATCCTCTGATGATAGCAATAGTGTAGTGCCGTGGCACTATCCAGGCACAAACAACTTTAGTGCTGTGCTGCTTCACGTTGGATCTGCTGTGTAAGCCTCACTAACAGTGGGGCAATGACAGTTAACAATCTGTCTTTGAGGCCTGGCCAGGTTTCTTTCAGGCTCTTGTCTAGGGGCCTGCCGGCATTTTCACGGTTGGAGAAAGCTGCAGATTTTCTCAACAGTTTGTGATTACTATTGCATTATCCAGAAAACTTAATGAAAGCTTTCTAGCTTTCACTCAAAAAACCCATGATGGGGGTTACCTCTGAGGATGGGCATGGGGGGCTTGCAGGAGTCATACCTTTGTATGTTTCACGGTACTCACATATTACTGATCTAACACCTCCTCCACAGCCTCGTTTGGAAGATCTAGGTGTTAAAGCAGCTGCCTCCTCTTACCTGCCTACCTTTCCTAAGACACCATTCTGCCAGAACACTCTCCATCATTTTTCCCAGTTCTGTGATTATCTTCCCTTCCAAGAGTCACACTTCCTTCTTGAAGACAAACAGCCAAGAAACTAGACAGTCAGGGGCTCCTATTACAGGCCTTACTGATTTATTGACCAGGCATAAATAATGCAAGTTTACTAGCTCAGTGGTGGTTCTTCCTTCTCAGGAATGCTGCCCTGCCCTGGAAACTGTAAGGACCAGCATAGACTTCTGGATATATACACTGCCCAGAACAAAGTAGCAATTTGGAGAACTAGTTTGCTCTAAGGAACGACATCTCTTCACCTCCATCCTGTTTGATAGTTTGCAGATTAGGTGCTCTCCGTTTAGCCTGGCATTTGTGGCTCTTTATAATCAGGACCTAACGGGTTCTCCACAGCTCTTCTCCCAACAAGCACACCAGTCACACCAGTCTGCTTGTCACTCTGAACACGCCTTCCTCTGTTTGGTGAATGCTATTCTGGTGCTGTTCACCATACATGACACTGGGAAGCCGTCCTCTTTCCTGCTCCCCTCCCCACCTAGAGAGATGAGTAGCAACCTTTTCCTCCTCTCCCCTCCTGCTTCTGCAGAACCAGGGTCACGCTGTTGGTTCACGTGGTCATTCATTGCATTGGATTAGAATGCACAGCCTCATATATCCATTTTCTCTGGTAGAACGTGTGGAACTCGAGGCCAGGGAGCAGTCATCAGGATGCAGCCTCATGCCTGCGCAGTAGCGGGCACCCAGTAAATACTTGCTCTGTTCTCTTTAACATCACCACCCCAAAAGGTTGTTGTCTAGTGTTGGGGCTGGGGCAAAGAGGGAAGTGAGGAAGGGTGTCGTGGGAGGAAGCTGGGGGTTGCCGGGTCTGAGAGTATTATGCAATAGTCTCAGTTTGTCAATATGTATGTTGGAAGTAGTTTTTACCAGAATGAGTAACAGATGAGAAAGCAGCTAATTGTGAAGACATAGGATTTCTTGGCAGCATGAGAAGGTTTCCCTTTCTCTTTATGGAGGAAGAGAAAGATTTCCATGGGGGCGTTTACCCTTGAAAGCCTTCACAGATGTAGTTTCTGAGTTTGCATGTTAGATGAGGAAAGTGGAGGAGAATGAGGAAGGAGATTCCGTTTCAGGCCTGAGAAACCCCATGGAACCGAGTGTTCAGGTAGACTCTCGGGAAGTAGATCAGGCAGGAAAGCAAGAACAACAGAGAGGTGGAGACGGAGGAGCAGAAGCAGCAGCAATCCATCAGTCCCTCAGGGCTGTGATGCAGCGGGGTGGCCAGGACCCCCAGGAGGTAGCAGGGACTCCAGCATCATCCCCTCACTGACCACCAAGCCTGAAGCTGCAGATGTGGTGCGGGGGTGGTCCCTTTCCTCCCATCCCACTCCCAGGGTGCCTCTGTGCTACACTGAAGATGATCCTCCATAAGGAGACCACTCTTTGAGCAACAGGTTATACTGTCTGGTCAGCTCTGAGTTTCCCTCATAACATGCAGTTAGAGGTGGGAAGGCATTAGGAACAAGGAGCCCGGGAATTCAGTTTCCTGTCTGACTCCAATTTACGTGCGACTCCTGGGACAAGTCATTTAGCCTCTCTAGGCCCCTATTTCCCATCTGTAAAATCAGGAAGTTACCACGCCACCAAAAATAGATGCATTTGATGATACCAAGCATCAGAAACGGGAGATACAGTACTTTTTATATTAGCAGTGATAGGGCATGTGCGTGATCTGAATTACCGTTAGGCTGTGAGACTCTGCAACTGTGCTAGTCTGTGTGGGTGGTGTCTGAGTATTGGGGGAAGTAGAGGGAAGTGTTTTCCGCTAAACACTGATTCAGGGCTGTTGTTTTCCAGAATACATCAGGCTGCTGATAGAATCATCCTGAAAGTGAAAATGAAAATTCCAGGGCCCATCGTGGGACTGTGGACCTGAGTGATTTTGGGAACGCTGACTCCAGTGAGGACCCAAAAATGGAGAGAATGGACCTAAAAAATGGAAAAAGCACAGATGCCAGACTCAGTAGCAAAGTAAGTGTTGAAATTTAACACTGAATACTAAACTGATTCCCTACCAGATCTTCCGGAAGAGAAGCATGCAGCCATTTGGGAAGCCGAAGGTCAAGGTCATTTTTATTCCAAGTATCCTGAGAGAGGCTCTCACATGTCAGTTCCTAGTGCTTGACAGAATAATTTCCCTCCTGAGTTAGATGATTCATTGGAAAATGAAGCCCTCCTGTCGAGCCCTTTCAAAAAAAGGTCTCCTTTCTTTACTCCCTTAATTGCAGAAAGTAGAAAGAGGGTGATTCAACCCCCATTAGCAACCCAGGGATCAGGCTGCTCAGAAACCTCAGAAATGCATAAGCACCAGAGCTCTTTGCTGCAATCAAATGGGTCAAAACTTGGAAGAGGAACTGACTTGCTGTGATGGCTGCCCCTTTGACAGCCACGCCTGGCTGCTGAGCTGGAAATCTGACAGCACCTGAGCAATGCTCTATTTTCTAAAACCAGACTTCAGTTTTGTCTGAAGATGCCATGGTATAAATCAATAATGTGTCTACTTTGTAACTTTCTGGAATAAATACCAGAAAGGCACCGGAAGGGGAAGAATTCCCTGTGGGTTTAACCCAAGGTTTATAAAATTTTGTAGGTAGTTTGCTAGAAACATGAGGTGTTAAAGGAAGAGTTTAAACATACCCACAAAGAAGCGAACAGACAAGCTAGAATGTGGGACATTCTGTACAACTGTGGTTTCGACAGCAAGTCAAGGGTAGAAAAAAAGTGGGGAGGAGTTTGTTTTAGATTAAAGGAAATCTGAAAGATATACCTAACAACCGCTTGTAATGCATGGGCCTTGTTTGCATCCTAATTTGAGCTAATCAAATGTGCAAGGCATTTTTGAGACAACGGGAGAGATTTGATAATGGAATGGGTTATTAACAAAGGCTTTTTATTTTCACGAGATGTGAAATGTGACAGTATTTGGCACGTGGTTATGTGAGATGACAGCCCCATGCTTTAAGAGATGCACACTCCAGTGTGAAACAGCAGTCTGACATATCTGGGTTTCATTTCATCAAAGGACTTCTCTTTTATCGAAGGAAAAATGAAATCAAAGAGATGGAGCAAATGTGGCAAAATCTTGCTAATTATTATATCTAGGTGATGGTGATGGGTTTATGGGGGTTCATTATGTTCCCTCCTCTTCTGTGTATGTTTGAGATGCTGTCATAATATTTTTTTGTGTGTAGGTAAGCCTAAGGATGAGAAGCATCAGTCAACTATCACACGTGGAGAGGATTGAGAGTGGGGGGCACTGTGGCTTTGCAAGGAAAATAAAAATAGCATGGGCTCTCAAACTTCAAGGAGCTCTGCAGAGATGGCTCCTTACTCTCTATAAACAGGGAAAAGAGTACCTTTCATCTTGATGGAGAATTCCCCCAGCAGATTCTCCAGCTCCGCTTCAATGGTGCACATATTCTGCAGAGGGGACAGGAGACAAGCGTGAGAGCTGGCCTTTCACCCAACAGCTCAAAGCACATGACGTTTCAACAGCAGTGCAGCCACTGCGTGAACAACACGAAGCCTTTACCTGTTTGTTTCACACAGTCCATGAAACGTTCTTGACAAAATGTTCGATCTGAGTCTAAGCCCACCTTTTAGTGTACAGGAAATTTAGGGCATAGATGAGCAAGTCAGATTATGTCAAAAACAGACAAATTCAGAATGTGGGATAGTCTACAGGAATTGGCATGCATTCTACAAAAAGGCAGTGTCACAGGGCAAAAAGATTTCTAGATAAAGAGACTAGACAAACATTAATAACCAAATGCAACTTTTTTTCGGGGGGGAGACGGAGTCTCGCTCTGTCACTCAGGCTGGAGTGTAGTGGTGTGATCTCGGCTCACTGCAACCTCTGCTTACTGGGTTCAAGCAATTCTCTTGCCTCAGCCCCCTGAGTAGCTGGGATTACAGGCTCCCACCACCATGCCCAGCTAATTTTTGTATTTTTAGTAGAGACAGGGTTTCACCGTGTTGGCCAGGCTGGTCTCGAACTCCTGACCTCAGGTGATCTGCCTGCCTCGGTCTCTCAAAGTGCTGGGATTACAGTTGTGAGCCATGGTGCCTGGCCTCCAAATGCAACATCTTAATCTTGATTATGTCCTGATTTGAAAGTAATTAAATCAAAAGAGTTGTAAAAGACATTATTGATCCAAATAGGGAAAACTTAAAAATGGACGATATGCTATAGAATTCTATAGGATGCTTGTGGTAATGGTATGTGGTTATGTAGGAACTGCAGATGTTCCCCAGGTTACTATTAAGAGACCCATGGCTGGGCTTGATTTAGCCATTATATTACATATTTCAGTATACATATACTTCAAAACATGTTGTACACCATAAATATATACAGTTTTTACTTGCCAATTACAAAAGAGATCCAGGTTAAAATATCTATAGGGTGAAATGTCATAATGTTTATCACTTGTTGTCAAATGACTTGAGGGGGATGGAGGGGGAATTTGATTGTATGAGAGAGAGGGAAAGCAAATATGGCCAAATATTACTGATTGGCAGATCTAGATAAAG
Organism: Aotus nancymaae; assembly: GCF_030222135.1. Classification (NCBI taxonomy): domain Eukaryota; kingdom Metazoa; phylum Chordata; class Mammalia; order Primates; family Aotidae; genus Aotus; species Aotus nancymaae. Next base: position 21,663,638 of record NW_026988465.1, read on the forward strand.
GCATATGGTGTTCAGTGTACTAGTCTTTCAGTTTTTCTGTAGGTTTGAAATTTTTCTTAATAAAAATTTGGCCAAAAGAGCAGAAGAGCTGAATTGTGCTCAAATGAGTAAGGCAGACTTCCTGCTGCAATGCCACAGCACCCCCAAAGTAATTTTTGGGTCTGATAAGTGTCCTCTCTTTGATGTTGAAGGAACAGGATAGAGAGAAGGAGTAACACCATCTGCACATGTGGTTAGAGACATAACTACCCTGAGCCTACTTCCTCAATAGCCGAGGACCTAAATACAACGATTGCAGTTAGAAGTCAAAAGGGAAGGTGCTGCGGCCAGGAGCCAGCCCCGGGGGCCCTTCTGCTGCCGGACCAGCTCACAATCTGGATGGTGCCTCTGCTATGCTAAGCAGCAGTCTCCACTGGAGCTTGATGCAGGGTGCTACCTGCAGGCTTCTGGCTCAGTAGGCAGCGTCCCACAAGGCTAGGAGTTCGAGGGTGGTCTCACTGACAGAGGCATGACCAGCTTGATTAGTGCAGGCTGGTGTTGCTTCCATTTGAATTCTGTATGCTGAGGACCTCAGCCTAGATGTTCTGATTCTTCTATGTTTCTTTGTTCGGCTCCAAATGAGCAGTCGCATGGGATGCAAAGAGAATGGCATTGCTTTCTCTCTTATAAGGTTTCAGTACCTGAACTACCTGACAAGGCTGGGGAAAACTTCCTGAACTCTGAGTTCTGTGTAGCTCGAAAGCTTTGAAAACGAAGCCTCAGTATTATAAACCAATTTACTTCCTCAGAGTACTGGGCACCTCTGTGAAGAAACGCACTACGGTTTCCAGAAATATCAACTATGCTATCATGTATGTCAGGATTGCTACCAGTATCTCTGAAAAACTCAGGAGCAGCTAGGTTAAGACTTGAGGGGACATCCGTGGTCAAAATTTTCTCCCGCCCGTTCCTACCTCTGGCAGCCACTGATGAAGATTGCTGCATATGCAAAAGCACCTGAGCCACCTTGATCTCATTGTTAAATCCTCATTTTAAACCCTCATCCTAGTAAACTCCTGGCTTTTATGGTTATGTGAGGATATATTTCTTTCCTGTGTTTTTGCTTTTTTTTTTTTTTTTTTTTGAGATACAGTCTTGATCTGTCACCCAGGCTGGAGTGCAGTGGCACCATCTTGGCTCACTGCAACCTCTGCCTCCCAGGTTCAAGCAATTCTCCTGCCTCAGCCTCCTGAGTAGCTGGGATTACAGGCGCCCGCCACCACACCTGGCTAATTTTTGTATTTTATTAGAGATGGGGTTTCACCATGTTGGCCAGACTGGTCTGACCTCAAGTTATCGTCCCACCTCGACCTCCCAAAGTGCTGGGATTACAGGTGTGAGTCACTGCACCTGGCCGTGAGGATATAAAACCATCTGATGCCAAGTGAGGTGAGGTACGGAGCTACAGAAGGCCTGGACTTCTTTCTTCTCTAAGGCAGTTTAAATTGCACTCTATGTCTTTGAATTTATGAGCAAGGTCTTGATGCCATACCCTGGCACTTGACCAAGGTGGCTCTGTCTGAAGTGACCTGAAAATATGCCGGCACAGGCAGCCCCTGCATGCTGCTGGCCTGTTATCTGCATTTGTACTATAAACATCCTCTATAATGGGAAACGGCTCTCCTGATTTCAGAGATCTGTAGACATGGGGTCTCATGAACTACAGTTGCTTCTAGGCCAGGAACTTTCAATGTGCAGGTCTGTAAAGTAGGATGGGGGAGGGGAGGAAGAGTCGGATCTTTACTTTCACTAACCTGTAACTGAAATTAAACGTGTTTAGGTATGATGAGGGGAGAAAACGAGCCACAGCAGTATTAGTCATAGCCGAGACTTTGACAGTGATAGAAATCACATATACGTTCATGGCACATCATTTATTGCAGATAACTTTTTAAAAAATCATTCATAGTTTTCATTACTTTGACGTTTCAGCAGTTGTTAGAGCCATGGCTAGAGCCTATAATTTGCTGTGTTAATAAAGCAGCAGCATAGAACTAAGTCACACATTTGATATTTGAAATATTTTGAAAACTGTATTGATGATACTGAACTGTATTTCAATATATTTTCTTCTTTTCAATTCCTATGTATTTTATTTTATGCATTTAAAAAACACTATTCTAGGCCAGGTTTGGTGGCTCATGCCTGTAATCCCAGCACTTTGGGAGACCGAGGTGGGCGGATAACCTGAGGTCAGCAGTTCCAGACCAGCCTGGCCAACATATAGTGAAACCCTGTCTCTACTAAAAACATAAAAATTAGCTGGGCGTGGTGGCGCATGCCTGTAGTCCCAGCTACTTGGGAAGCTGAGGCAGGAGAATCACTTGAACCTGGGAGGCAGAGGTTGAAGTGAGCCAAGATCACACCACTGCACTCCAGCCTGGGCAACAGAGCAATATTCCATCTCTCAAAAAATAAAAAGATAATTTAAAAAATTATTCTAAAGGAGGAACTTAGGTAAAGAAGTCCTGCTTTAAGTCATATAAAGAGACAAACTTGGTTCAGATGAGAGGCAACATGGGAGTGTACACACAAAGGGATCCTACTGACAGTCATCCAAGATGTCCCTCTGGTCCCAGGCTGAGACAGATGCTTAGCTCTGGGAATTGTCCAACAGACCCTCTTCAGGCTGATGACTTCATTCATGAAATCTGATCTCTGAACAAAGACTCATGGGATAGTGAGGAGTACTGCTTTAATAATTTATTCATTTCATCAAAGACATTGGTATTAGGTGACCCCGGGAGGACTGAAGACCTCTCTACATCAGATGCATGGGCCCCAGAGAGTTGGAAACCAGGAAAGCACACTTCTGTTCATACTTCTTAATCTTGGCTCCTTTATGATAAAAATCTCTCACAAAAAAAAAAGAAATTGTAGGCAGAGGGTTACTGATACCCAACACTGACATCCAGTGTAGCTATCTGAACCACAGGGTCTGTACCACTTTCTAGGATAAAACTAGATTCAGCTGTACACTAGAATATTTAGAAGTGTATTTAAGTGACCACAATCAGGGCAATGTGGCTCATGCATTGATTTTATTTTATTTTAGAAATGCAGCCTCGCACTGTCACCCAGGCTGGAGTGCAGTGGTGCGATCATAGCTCACTGCGGCCTCAAACTCCTGGGCTCAAGCAATCCTCTTGCCTCAGTCTCCTGAGTAACTAGGACTACAGGTATGTGCCACCACTCCCAGCTTATTCATTCATTTTAAGCAATTCCACCCATTGCCTTTGTTGCATACTTTTAAGGCTAACAGTAAAGTCTGTCTTTAGAGAGGGGAGAATGAGGTTGTGGGTTGCTGTTTGCCTCGTTCTTGGCAATCACCAACAATTCACACTAGGCCAGGTAGGATTCAGCAACTTAAGCAGGTTAGCGCGTTATACCTCTGTGTACTCCTTGTAGCTCCGATTGATCTCTGACAGACTCTCCCGGGCAGCTTTGCTGGCAGGGAATGTTGCAAAGGCTTGCTTCATTTTGCTGGCACCATCCTGGAGACGTCGCTGGATACAATAAGCTTCATAGAGTTCATCTACCTGCCAGAATCAAACCAGGAAACAGAAATAAATGTCAGGCTTGAAAGAAATTACATAGATCATTGTTATGTGCTTAAGGTGCTTTATATTTCTGACCTCTGCAAAGAGAATTCTGTAGAAGTATTATCCTTTTAGATACAGACCAATCATTTTTATTTTAGCCACTGTGATACATTTTGTCTCAAAACAGATTTTGCACTAATCCTGTTTTCAAATTACGCAGAAGGGAAATGGCTCTCTTGCACTGTTCGAGGCTATCGTTGGAATTGTTTAAAATGACTCCTAGGTGACTTTGTGGGTCCATGGGTGGACTGTGTGAGTTAAGAAGTAAGGAAGGGGCCGGGCGCGGTGGCTCAAGCCTGTAATCCCAGCACTTTGGGAGGCCGAGGCGGGTGGATCACGAGGTCAAGAGATCGAGACCATCCTGGTCAACATGGTGAAACCCCGTCTCTACTAATACAAAAAATTAGCTGGGCACGGTGGCGCGTGCCTGTAATCCCAGCTACTCAGGAGGCTGAGGCAGGAGAATTGCCTGAACCCAGGAGGCGGAGGTTGCGGTGAGCCGAGATCGCGCCATTGCACTCCAGCCTGGGTATCAAGAGCGAAACTCCGTCTCAAAAAAAAAAAAAAAAAAAAAAAAAAAAAAGAAGTAAGGAAGGTGAGAGCCTTCTGCGTATAGAACAAACACTGAAAGGGTTTATACAATTTCATACCAAAACGACAACTTTGTAGTATCCTAGGCTAATATCACTTTAAGACGTAGTGTCACAATATTGGGGTATGTAATCCTGATATTTACTTATCCGGATTTAGCATTTCATAAAATAACTTGGGGATATTTACTGAAAATAACTTTTGTAAAGTGTTGGCTCAACTGTAAGAAGAAAAAGTTGTTACTAAAATTAGAGTAAAACATAATTGTCAAAATGTATCAAACTAAACACTTAAGAACTGTGAACTCTTTTGCTTATAAATTATATGACAATACAAAAAAATACATTGAAAGCAATATAAATGAACTTTTGTTACATATCTACACTTATGCTTCTAAATAATAATAATATACCTTTTTCAAATGACTATTGATTTTATACCATATAAGCCTGTTAATCAGCTAATTCTTCTACGGCAGTGATTCTCGGTCAACCCAAGACAATTTTGACCCCCAGGGGTCTACTGGCATCTAGTAGGTAGAGGCGGGGGATGCTGTTAAACATCCTATAATGCAGAGGACAGCTTTCTGCAACAGAGAATTATCCCCAAATACCAATAGTGCTGGGCTTGAAAAAAATTTCTTTTTTTTTTTTTTGAGATGGGGTCTTGCTATGTTGCTCAGCCTGGTCTCCAACTCCTGGGCTCAGGTTATCCTCTGCCTTAGCCTTCCAAGTAGCTGAGACTACAGGTGCACATCACTGTGCTTAGCTGAAAATAACCTGTTCTAAAGTTATTCCTAATGACATTTGTCTCTGTAAGTCTTGTACTATCTTTGACTGCAGTTAACTACAAGAATTTTCAGGCAGATAACAAACAACAATACCATCAGGCATTGTGAAAAGCAGATAAAAGCTATTGCTTTGGGGAGGCTTACTTACCCAGCACTATTTCAATTTTCATTTCAGTATGAACTTTGTTCCTTCAAAAAGGAAGCTTAATTATAGATCCAGAAGAAGGTGGAGATGCACATACTAGATTTCAGAGTTTAAGAGTCCCCTTTTCTTCTGAAGGCAAACTTGGCTGCTCACTAAAAAGCATTACTATAACCTGGTAGAGGAGTATACTTTTCCATAGTTGCTTTCTCTATACAGATGTCAATGGCACTTGGCTTAGAAAGCAAACATTAAGAGACTCAGAATTATTCTCTTGATTAAAGGATTCTTTGTTGCTGTTTACTTCAACAATGCACTCAACTCTGCCAAGAAGAATGCCCAAACTGAAAAGAATCATGTTTAATCTTTAGGGTCAATGGATTTATCTCTGATTAGGAGGGCGATATAAGACTCAAGGCATGTCATATCTGCTGATGACATCCTGTGGTTGATGACTGGCATAGAGTGTGGTTTCCATGCTTTAAAGCTAAGCCTCGTCTGGTGAGCTTGTTAAAATGCTGATGCCCAGGCCCCACTCTGAGGTGTTGATTCAGTAGGTTAGGGCTGGGCCAGGAATCTGAAATTTTAAATAACCATTGCAAATTGTTCTGATATGGGAGATCCCCACAAAACTTTTGGAAACCCAAGTGCTAATATCTCTTCCAGTGCAGGTCAGGCTATTTCACCCATGTGGTCTTCTGGGAAAATGTCCCTGCAACCCTTTCCCCTACTAGTAGGTACGCCAAAGTTTCTGAGCTTGTAATCCTTTCAATAAGGACTCAGTACTCACGGGACCATGGGTATAGCCATAATGACTTCATCTATTACTTTGTGTAGTGAGAAAACTTATTCTTTGTTTTTGCTTAAATATCAACCTATCCTAGCCAAATGGAATTAAACTTTAGCATAAAGCATACCTATGTAGGCACCTTAGCAGAAACTCATTTGTAGGCAAACCCATTTGCTTACTTTCAGTCAGCAGTGGCTCATTAAATAAAATGATTAATGGAATCATTCAATACATATAATTTGTTAGGCATCTGGATATAAGGTACTGCAAATAGAGTATCACTGACCTTTAAAACCCATTAGGATTGTTGTATCTAACAACCATGGATACAAGATTGATAAATATACCATTACCTAATACTGATTATTTTCTTGCTGTTGTTTTCAATTAAACAATATGTCAAAAGTTGCCTGTCACATAAATACCTTCTCATGGATGTCATTGTTTTATTTATTGAGTTTAGCAGAAATAGGAGCAATTTCAGATTTGCCTAGGTAGAAAATACCTTTCAAAGCAAGAATGAACAAAGGCAGTAGCATATACATGTGTATCCATACATACAAATCATCCTAGAATTTTAAACAGGAAAGGATTCTTAGGATCATCTAGATCACATCTGTGCACCTCCCCAGCTCCTCTTCACAGAGGAGGAAGCCAAAGTTCACACAGATGACACAGTCAGTGAGTATGTGGCAGAGCTGGGAATAGAACCTAGGGCTTTTGACTCTTAGGGAGATCTGCTAAAACCCCCAGGCTCCCCACTTGGAAGAGAGGCTGATGGGTATAGACAAACAGGAATTGATAATGGTGTGACTTAGCTGCCTCTCAAGGTAAATATTTTCCAGCTGGCACTAATAACGTCTGATCGTTCCCAGAACAAGGTGGTGATGCCAGCCTCACTGGACCACCAGTGAGCTATAGGGTTCAGGGCAGATGTCAGGGACACTGACAAACCAGTGTACATCTATGGGAGAGAGGATAAAATGGCACCTGAAAACCATGCCATATGAGGGAGAGTAGAAAGAACCGAGGGCTTGAGAGAGATTTAGGGAGGCGCATAGACAGTGGTGTTTTGGGAGTTGTAAGGCCTTCATGAAGAAGTTGATGGGGCACCAGGAGTTTTGTGGAACCCGAGTGTAAAGTTAGGAAAGCATGGAGTTTTTTGCAGGGCTAGTTTGATTGACAGTTCATCTCCAACCACACTACATTGAGGCTGTATGTCCACATGTCCTCCACTGGGTATTGTGCCTGTTACTTAGTACTTAGTAAATGTTTGTGGAACTGAGGTAGAGCCCAAACTGTGCTGGGCCATCAGGTCTTCCATTTGTATTGTTCCTCCATCTTTAGTGCCCACTTGAGGACTTAACTGCTAGCCAGCTTAGGAGTCAATTGGATAAGAAATTCTCCATGCACTAGATACTATGGTCAGGCCAAAGGTGTATTGGTTAGCAGCACAACTGAAAAACAGGCTACGAGAACAGGAACTTCAATTACCTTACTGATGTGAAACTCCAGGCGTCTCATGTATCTTTCAATCGTTTTAATTTGCTGGAATTAAAAGACGTTTGAGAAAGTATAGTCATTTACTGTTGAACTGATTTAGGCTTGTGAGAATATCTTTATTATATCATACTCAAAATTTCCTATACTCATATAGGAAATCCAATATATTTCCGCTTTCCTCCTGTCTTTGATGCTATTTTAGAGAGTCTCTAATACCAATTTGGAAAGTTTTTTTTTAAATATTCAATACATATTCTGAGATGTGAACTTGAGTTAGTTATCGGAATCCCTGTGTTTAATATCAAGAAAGGCCAATTCAGTGGAAATCATTAGATTCTGACAGAACAGTATCATATTGGAGTATATTTAAATTTCTTCATAATAATGTATTTCATCTTCTAAGATTGGATTTTTTTTTCCCATTCACATTTTAGTGTCTCTGAAATTGGGGTGCATTTTACAATTGCTACTGGCAGACAGCTGCCTGTATGTACAAGCTCAAAGATAATCATAGTTGTTCATCTCTTTGAGTTGTAATTATTATTATATGCATTTAATTGCCCTTTAAAATGTTTTCAGAAAGAATATACTATGATTCAGCATTGAAATAAAATTATTATGCACATAGAAAGGCATGGAGCAGCATCATATATAAATTTTTTCAAAAAGAAAAAAAATCTGCATCGAAATAGACCTAACAGAGTTTTCTTGATAACTCTAAAATACAGATTTTAGATGAAAAGAAAGGACTGTCAGAATTTAACTGGAGTCCTTTTTTTCTCTTCATGGCACATGAAATCATAGTGCATTTTCTAATCAACAGTGACTCAGATTTGATGAAGTAATTTATATTCAGAGACAACACAGGTAAAGGCCTCCAAATGCGTGGGAAGTTCTTAAACTTACCAAAACACGACTACCTAGTGTCATTTCTATGGAAGTGACCTTAAACACTTTATTGAATCTGTAGATCCCATACCTATTCATTATCCTCATTAGACAAAAGTACGCATTTTTCCAGGATTAAAAAAACTATCAGTTCTCTAGGATTTTACTGTCCCTAAGAGGGCCTCCCATTGACTTCTCAAGGATGCAGAGTTTTATTTTTTGAGACAGGGTTTTGTTTTGTCATCCAGGCTGGAGTGCAGTGGGCGCAATCACAGCTCACTGCAGCCTCAACCTCCTGGCTTCAGGTGATCCTCCCACCTCAGACCCTTGGGTAGCTGAGACCACAGGCACACACCACCGGGCCTGGATAACGTTTCGTATTTTCTTTTTTGGCAGAGATGGGATTTTGCCACATTGCCCAGGCAGGTCTCGAACTCCTAGGCTCAGGCGATCCACCCACGTCGGCCTCCCAAAGTGCCAAGATTATAGGCGCAAGCCACTGCGCCCACCAAGGGTACCGAGTTTTTTTTCTTATTAGCACCCCAACACAGAATGGTAACTTACCTTGTCTAGGTCATACAGCACACCCTACAATTAAAAAAAAAAAAGGAATATCTGGATTTAAACATCATCCTCCAAAAGGTTACCCGTCTTAATAGAATGATTTAGCCCACATTTTCATATTTTCTGTGGAAATAACAATCAGCCCTACAAAATTCTACCGGATATTTTACATTTACTTTAAAAGAAAAAAAAGTTGGGTTATTTTAAATACCAGTAAGAGTACATTTACGAGCCAACAGTTCTTTACACTCTGTTACTAGCATTGCATACAGTCCTCTCTGCCCCTTGGAAGCTTTAAAGTTTTCACTTGCTTTGAGCTCTCCCATCCTACATGTTGAGGGGCATGTAAATTCATGATAACTAAAAAAAATATTTTAAATAGTATGAATATAAAACACAGCAGTGGCATATATGTTAAAAAAATACTTCTGTCACTGTCTAATCAGATAAAATTGATATTTAAGAAGAGTTCTTGAGGCAGTGATATGCTTTTCACAAATTGTTTTTAAAGTCGGCTCATTTCCTGTGTGCTCACAATATCATAGTATCATCAGTGTACCATTCTCGTATCCTCCATATGAAAGATTTTTATGAAACACAAGGTTTTGGCAGAAGCCCCTTCATTCGTTCACCATTGTTTTCCAGGAGGGACATTTACAGCCACTGAGGATGGTCAAGGGCATTCAGCAGCTCTGAAGGCCCTAACACAAGGGATTCCACATAGACGCAGGCAATTTATACCCTAACAGCAGTATAACATAAACACTTCTAACACTGAGAAAGCCTTGAATCTCTAAGCCTTTGAAGAGGACAAAGTATATATCTGAGCACATTTTCTACAAAAAAACCACATAGCAGCTGTGAATGGCTAGCTACACCTCCTAGGTATATGTAGAGTTTTCTTGGGCTTTTTGATTTCTTGAAACAGTAAGGTATAATACATAGAACTGAACAAAATCATTTAAAATAGTGTAGACATTAGAACCACCTCTTCAATCACACGAGTTCTCACAAATTCATAAAATAGAAGAAATTTGCAACATAACATATACTCGATCTGGTCTAAGAACTAACTTCTCATGGTGGTTACATCTAAAACCTCTTTTCCCTCCCTGATTTTACTGATTATATTTTTGAAAAGTTGGAGACAAAGTAAAAGTTCTAGATTCCAAATTCTTTATATTTTATATATTTTTAAAACAGAGACGGGTCTCACTTTGTTGCCCAGGCTGGTCTCGAACTCCTGGGCTCAAGCATTCCCCCAGCCTTGGCTTCCCAAAGTGTTTGATAACAGGCATGAGCTACCATGCCTGGAACCAACTTTTGTATGTACGAACAATATGCTAGGGAAACTTCAACTTTTCATTTCCTTTATATTAAATTATTTGGGGGTGGTAGAGGACAGTAAATTTTTTTTTCCTGATCATAAAGTTTCATGAAGATAGACATTTAAAAAATGATCTCATAAACATGCTTAGAAAATATTGAAAAGTATTAAGAAGAATGCATTAAGGAAAAAAAAATAGCCTTCTTTTTCCTCCTAAGACACACTGGGGGATGCAGATAGTACTCTGCCCCTTGGATTTGCTTTTCTTAAACATTCCTCCACAGCCCCATCCAGTAAAAGAAGCTATTTGGCCAAAAAGAACAGTGTTAACATCCTAATGACTGGATGGTACCTACCAGGCGAGAGTTTCTTTTCATATCTTTTAACTGAGCTGTCAACTTGTCCAGCTCCGTCTGGTGAACCTCCAGATATTCACTGCAAAGATAAGACAAGATGTCATCTCTGTGCCTGTTAAGTGGGACCTGGTGGTGTCGCTGACCTTTCCTTTTCAAAGGGGATTAAGAATCGAACCCTGCTCTGTAGTTGGGGAGGAGGGTTTGCATTTTCCCAATATTTCAACATTTTGAAAGCTCTAGCAGTGGCACTGGATACTCTCCAGCTGGATCAAAAAGGAGAAAAAGGCTAAAAGTCCAGAAAAGAAAACCAGTGGGGAGGCAAGGGGCAAGATGTCTGTAGAGTGAGCGCTGGGGCTGGCCTCACAGAATTCCAACCAGCCAAACAGAACAAACAGTGAATGTTTCACTGCACACTAGGAATATCTTATTCTGGGCTCACAATCTCTGTAAGATGTGAGGGAGGTTTCAGAACCCTCATCAGCAGTCTCCAGAATGGATGTGTATGTCTGTTCATCATTGCTTAAGTGAAACTCAGTACTGCACAGGGTCCGTCTCCCTCAATGTTATGAATGTGATGTGGAATACCAACATATTTCCCGTCTTTGGGACTCATTTCAGGCTTCCCTAATGATGGTGCAAGAATATTTCCTACAGAAATAGACATTTTAAAAATGATCTGATAAGACCAGCTTTTCTCTGACCCCTTGGGTCTTTCCTTAGGTATATTGTCAGGTTCAAGTTCTTACTCAAGTCCATTTTTCAAGGCCCTATAGACTTCTTCCACCCTCTTAGGCTGAGGCTCTTTCGGGGGATTGTTGTTTTTGTGGCCTAAATTGTGCATTTTCTTCAGTTTGGCCTGAGGCTTCTTGAGAGCGGAGGAATTTTCAATGAAGGAGTTACACCTATGGAAAGAAAAAAAGAACAGAAGAAATTGTGAGGACTGTGCATCCAAAAGGATTTGGCCAAAGAAAAATGTCTTTTATTCTTTATTTATTTGTCTTAGAGACAAAGTCTTCCTCTGTCATCCAAGCTGGAGTGTGGTGGTGTGATAATAGCTCACTGCGGCCTTGAACTCCTAGGCTCATGAGCTCAAGTGATCCTCAGCCTCCCAAGTAGCATGCATCACCACACCTAGCTAAATAGTTTGTTGTTGTTGTTTTTGTTTTTAAAAAGAGGGGGTCTCACTTTGGTGCACAGGGTGAAATGCAGTGGTATGATCATAGCTCACTGCAGCCTTGACCTCCTGGGCTCAAGTGATCCTCCTGCCTCAGTCTCCCAAGGAATTGGGACCACAGGCATGCACCACCACACCTGGCTATTTTTTTTTTTCTTTGTAGATACAGGGACTGGCTTCAAGCAGTCCTCCTGCTGTGACCTCTCAAAGTACTGGAATAATTTTTCTAAACTTTGTAGAGATGGGGTCTTGCTATGTTGCCCAAGCTGGTCTTGACCTTTTGGCTTCAAGCAATCCTCCAGCCTAAGACTCTTAGAGTGCTGGGATTACAGGCATGAGCCACTGCGCCTGACCAAGAAATGTCTTTGTAATCATCTTGTGTTCACATTAGTGTTCTTTGCAGAAGGTAATATTCCCAGATAGGAGCCATCCTGCATTTAGTTTCTTAGTATTAAATTTGTTAACTGCTGAAACCTGAAAGCTCTGTTGGGTAGAGGCTACCTAGAGTCAAAGTCTGGCTTCAGGGAATCGGTATTCTGAGTGAAAATGTATTGCTTCTCTAAAACCTCATAGGAAGCTAAGGGCAAAGAGTTCCAGGTGACCATAACGCACAGGCAGAAGGATATCCGACTAAAAACATACATGCACTATGCAATTTTAGGTACGAGTGTCTATGAAATTCAACTAGGAGGTGAATAAATCCTTTTCGATAAGGGACCGTAAGCATGACAAATAGCTAATTCCATATGACATTAAAATACATGTAGCTTCTTTTTAGCTTGATTTTTATGACATAAATTACTGATTAGGTTTAACTTACAAAAATTCATCTCTAGTAGTGCCAGGAATACAGCTTGCAGCAGTAAGATGAATATCTGAGAACTGAAAACCAGAATACTTATCTGATTAGGAGCTGCAGAGGCTAGGGCACTCACGGACCCGGCTATCGGCAGGGAAGTCACGACCTCCGAGGCTGCAGGTACCACTGCACCCCGCCCAGGTTAGTTGTGAGTTATACTCTCTGCCATCACCATGTGCATGAGGGGGACAGTACAGATCAAAGCACACAGGGCCCCTCGGAGGGCAGAGACCTTTATGATAACAGAAACACTGAAGATAAACCTGATCCCATGTTGCTTCTTCACTATCTGTTCTTTCTTCCTGGAGTTCCCCTAAGTCCTGTTTAGATGAGAGGAGACTGAGGAAACTAGAAAGACTAACTTTGGCAACTCCTGTCTGAATGATCTCCTCCCCAGTCAATCTGCAGGGGCATAGTCATTATCCAGTGCATGACTTCATGGCAAACGTCGTCTCCAAGGTCCGAATGCAATGGGAAATGTGATTCAAAAAGAGTGGAAGTAGCGGCGGTGAGAGTCTATGCATGTATTATTAGTTTCTCCTAAATCCTCAGCCGTCATCCTTGCAGGAGGAATTCTAAATGAGAGAAAATAATCTGTAGCACTTAACTTTCGTACATCCTTTCCATGCAAAAGAGATTAAAATTGTGTGTGTGTGTCTGTGTGTATGTGTTGTGATAAGGCTGAATGCACGCAGACCCTCTTCACAACATCAAAGTTCTCTTCCTTGGCAAGCTGCATCCGGGAACAGAACCACACAGTACTTGCCTGGATCGCCTTTCCTGAAGGCCGCTGAAACCCGCGAAGGACTGGCTTCTAATGATCCCATTGGGCCCTCCAGGCGAAAAAGACTGGGATCCTACCAACATGATTTCCGGGAGTCTGGTCGGTAGTCCTAGAAGACAGTGGAAAGATCACGGCAACTTACAGGCAGGTTCAGATAGAAGATACACTAAGCTCGTCAACGATGATAAAGGCTGTAAAGTGAGCCATGAAACCGTTAGGTGCTTATGAGGTTCTTTATTATGGAGTGTCCTGAAGACCAAGGGTTCAACTCCCAAATGAATAAAAATGATACCCATCTACCTAGACGAAAATGAATATAAATTACACAAAATTATCCATCACTTTAGGTTTTCTTCAAGAGTTTTTTTTTAAAACAAGGTTCAACCACACCCTCAAAAACATGAAAACTGTTGCAACATTTACTGCCATTCAACAATAAAAATACACAAATAGGCCAAGTCAAAGCTCAGATAAGTCCTGCATCAAACTGAAAACACAGTCAAGAGTCATAAGGCTAAAATACTAGGTTTCTTTAGAGATGAACTTACTTACACTAATTCTCCCTTTCTATCCTTAAGAATATTCTGAAAGCTAACATTGTGCCACTACTGTGACAGTGCAAAATAAGAATGGTAAAGGGAACACTCACAAAAGCAGTGATAATCTAGGTTAGAGAAGAACACGGGGTGGGGGTGGGAGGTAAGAGGAAAATACAGCAGAAAGCGCACAACCTGTATTTCAGTCGTTTGCTTGGCTTTTGTGAGGACTTAACCGCAACAGACCAAGAAGCACTGTCAAAACACAACTTTAGCTGAACAGAAGCCGAGGGCTAGTTCCCCCTAATGATGACCCTGGAACTGTTAGGTAATTCTATTCCTTTTAGATCAGGAGGAGTTAAAGTACATACCATTGTCTTGGCAGGTGACTTCAGTCCAGAGAGGGCGACAGGCTAGCAGGATAAAGGGAAATAGTTCCTGCCCAGATTGAAGACTCCAGAGGGGTCAGACACCAAATTGGTATGCTTGCAGAGCATCAACAATTGCCCTTTAAAAACTTAATGAAAAAGAAAGAAAAGCTAAAAAACTACAGGAGAACTCTCTGGTAGAACATCCAGATGTAATGGAAAGACCAATTTCACTAGACCTTCCTCAAAGCTACGTGAAGCAGTTCAGCAAGAAAGGCAGTTTGAGCGAGTTACTTCCCAGAGAGAGAAGGGCAAACAACCCCCTCCCCCATGCTGCTACAGGATTTTAAATCTCCCCCCACTCCCTCCAGAAGAGAGCAGCCCTGGGGTTTGTATGCATTCTTGCAAGGTACAGGTGCTGACTCACTGGGCCATAGGTCTGGCAATCGGCTTGCTCTTTATCTGGGTGAGATGCAAATCCCACACTAGCTGGGGAGGAGAAGCTTTTGTTTTAGGGCATTCTCCAGAATTTATAAGTAATGAAGAAGTATGTATGAGCAGTAAAAGTAATATGTAGGGCACAAACGGTTAGACAAAATGCAGGTGCAGATAAGGTACTTTCTGGTTACTTCTCCCCACCCTGAAGGCTCAAAAAACTCCCAATTACTTTAAATCCTTAACGAGGTTCTCCTCGGTGCTCTCTGCTGGTTACTAAGAAATCTGTCTACATTTCTTTAAGGGGACCTTTCTTAGGTTCATAAAGCATGCCGTGGTATCACTGTGTGCCATGCAAGCTTCTAATAAACGACAGTGCTTTCTTGATGTTTATGTTCTTTCTCTACTCAGTTTGACAACCAAGCAAGCACCCACCTTAAAGTCTCAATTGGGCAAATTTTACTAGTATTGTATCTTGTTTTATAAATTATTGTTCAGTAGATCTATTGGATCACAGACACTCTTTGACCAAAGGAAAAAGCTTAGGGTATTTGAAATATTTAACTATCATTTCTCATACCTCCTAGAAATTATATTTTTCAAGCCAATTTTCCCCCCTTAGCCATTGCATCACTGTAGTTTAAACTACTGACGCCTGCCTCCTATCCCCAGGCACTGTTTAATTAATATGGGTATCACCTGGGTATGGGGAGGTGTTTAAAGTCCCCAAGTGATTCTGATGTTCATCAGTTTTGGGCACCACTGACTTAGGAGAAGTTTTGATTGAACAATCAGTTGCACTAGTGATAGGCAGAAAAAAAAGAAAAAAAAAGGCAGCAACTTCATTGCAAACTTAAGACTTCTGTTAAAATAATCTGCTACAATTAATCAACTCCAACTCTTTCATTAAATGAATTAAACGCTGCAGAGTAAATCATATGTACCAGATTGTAAAATAATTTTCCTTCTTCCTCATTTTCTGTAACAGGTAAACAGTGTTCTCAAAATCAGAACAAATGTCTGTCCAGGATCCTAAGATTGTCAAATACTTTGGGAGGGACACTAATGCTCAGAAGCTTTTCATTAAATTTATGGCCAGGCATGGTGGCTCAGGCCTGTAATCCCAGCACTTTGGGAGGCCAAGGTGGGTGGGTCACCTGGGGTCAGCAGTTCAAGACCAGCCTAACCAACACCGTGAAATCGGTCTCTACTAAAAATACAAAAATTAGCCGGGCGTGGTCCTGGCGCCTGTAATCCCGGCTACTCGGGAGGCTGAGGCAGGAGAATCACTTGAACCTGGGAGGTGGAGGTTGCAGTGAGCTGAGACCGAGCTACTGCACTCCAGCCTGGGCGAAAGAGTGAGACTCTGTCTCAAAAAAAAAAAAAAAAAAAATTTTGAGAAACTTTTCATTAAATGTGCATATGGAACTGATGGCCACTAGGAATGTGACTGGGTGAGCAGTTTTGTTTTGTTTTGGCTTTGTAGTCTTAGAAATGATCATTATCTATCAGGAAAGAATTTGGCCCAGAGCTGGTTTAGGCTGGAATCTATCCTGCCATCAATTCCCCTAAAAGGTGACACATGGTCTAAGGAAAGTCATAAAACAGGCATGCACACACACAAGTCTGGCTCTGGAAGAAATAAAAGGAGGAGGTTGGGGCAGGGTAGAGTAGAGGTGTCAGGGAGAAAATATGCAAAACACCCCATCCCCATCCCTCCCAAGTCTGATGTAAGGGTGTCAGCTCTTTGCTACTATTCTTCCAGCTTCCCCAGCTCTTCTCCATTGCAACTCATCCTACACCTCTTCATTATCATCTGTCATTCTGGTGACCACCCCACTCCTACCTCTTAGCGCCTTATATCTTTAGGTTGTTCCCTGGCTTCCTAGAAGTCCCAAAGACCTGTCTCCCCAGCGTTCAGCAAAGCTACCTCTAAAATTTTCAAGTTTTAAGGAATTAATTGCCCCTGCCATAGTAATCTGCATTTATGAATCAAAAGCCTTAACCTAAAGAAAACGCTACAGTAGAATTGCAGTATCACTACTGGTAGGGATGTAAAGTGGAACTAAAACTTTGGAGGACAATTTGGCAGTATCTGTTTAAAATGCAAAACATACTAATCCCTTAACAGGGCACTTCTTTGATAGCTCCTCTAGGGAAATACCCAAATGCATGAAGAGGCATATACAGAGATGTTCATTACAGGCAATGTTAATAGTAATGGGAAAATAGGAAAGGATATAAATGGTCATCACAGGACCGGTTAACACTCAAAACTATAGGATAGAACATTATGTAGCAGTTAAAAACAACACAGCCACATAGATCCTCAGGATAAATTGCAGAATGAAACAGAGTATGATAGATAGCAAGAATGCTAAAAACAAAACTGTATCAAACCATGAACACAAATCGAAAAGTTCTGAAAGTACACACAGTCTGTAGAGAGGTGGGATTTGGTGGTAGTTAGAAACATTTTAATTTTTTCTGTATTGTATTTTTATACAGAAAACATATTTGTGTATTATTCATATAATGTAAAATTCTGTTTTGAAATTGAAGACATTTGGAGTTGCCTCGAAATGTAAGTGAAGGGGAGACAGAGCTCATAAACAGGATCATTTAAGATCACTCTGTTAGGTAATAATTGTATTTATATAATTGTTTACATTTGTCAGCCTTGCAGAGGAGAAATATGATTGCCAAGAAATACTGTATTAGGCTTTATAAATTCTGATTACCTCAGAACTATTCAGATTTCCTGATAAAGTCACTATGAGTCCTGAGCTGCGTTAACAAGTTCATTATTTTTGTCTGCAAAACATTTAGAGCTGGGATTATACTCCTGGTAACATGCACTATACTTGATATATACTGATATATACCCGGTATATACTCTAGGTTCACTGGTTCACCATATGCCATATCTATTAAGCAAGAAATCCCACATAAAGCAACAAACTCATCACTGGACGTTGCTCATGGAACTGCTGGGGCTTTGAAAAATGTTTCCAGTCTCTAAGTTATCGACGTCTCCCCTGTCTTTTGGAAAATTCCACCGTAACTTTCATTTTTGTGTGTTAAATCTCAAAGGATTCAAATCCTAGACAAGCAATAAGGCTGCTATGGAGTGCTCCTCAGTTGGCTTTGTTGCAGGAGGCCCTGGCTGTCATACCAGGTGGCCACCCCCATGCCCTGCCATTCCTTTAACCAATGGGAACAACACAACTGGGTCTTTCTGGAAGGAATCCCAAGCACCTTGACTAAGAATGGAACAAATCCTACCATTCTGAGCTGAGCCTCTAGGCACAGAACCCTGAAAGCCACAGCTGTTTCTCTTCCTGATTTCTTCATACAATGAAAATCACTGCCTTCTCTCTGAGTATGCAGTGCTAAGTTCCAATTAAACACATATTAGGGTCTTTTGAAATTATAATGAGTATAAGATTTTACATGTTCTTGTATGAACGCTGCGATACAGGTGCACTGGGCTTTGGTGGATGCTATGAACACCTTGTGTCTGTTTAAATTAGAAGGTAGCTCATCAAATCGGCAGGCGGTTTTTGGACAAGAACACTGAATCTGAAGATAGAAGGGGGCTGAGGCAGATAAAAAGAGATCAAGGGATTTCCCCTCACCCATCAGGTCTCAGGTTCTGATTGGACCAGAAATAAAGGGTGGAATATGATTGCAATGCAGAGGGGAAAATGGGCAGCTCCTTGGAGAACTTGGAGATAACCTGACTCTTAAGAATAAAGGACAGGAATCAATCTTGGAAGGCTGCTTGGAGGATGGGTGATGAAGGACATCTGTCATGTAGCAGGCCTATGAAGCAGGCCCTAAAATGCAGCTTACGGTGGTGCCACCAGTCGAAGTAGTAAAAGTGATAGGAAGATGTTTGGAATGTCCAGTCTAGATGATGGTTTTACTTCTCCCTATATTTTTATGAACTGGCATTCTGGCTTATGTTTTCATGTGAGTTTGATTAGCTTGAGTTAGCAAGCCTCTCCCTTCAAATTTCAACAATTTCGCTAGGAGACGGGTAAGGCTAGGTATGCTAAAGTAAGAATCCTGATCACCTGGCCACTGGCCCGCCTCCTTTCAACACCTATCAGGTGTGAATCTCCATACTCACTAGTTCAGAGTAGAAGTGCTGGAGGCATTGGTTAACCTGGAAGGCACCTGGGCAAATTGACTAGTCAGCTAGAAGGAATGCTAATATTAATTGTTAGAGGTAAGAATACTGAGACTCATTAAAGGAAACGATTCAGCAGGTTATTTTTCGTTTTTACAAGCACAAAAGTACTCTCCTGTATTAGGAAAATACAGAAAGGTAGAAAGAAGGCAGTGTAGGGAGAAGGGGAGAAGAGCCTACTGTTTATACCATCCAAAGACAACCACCAGGGGAATTTTGTTCAGGAAAATTTCCCTCCAGCTCTTCCCTTCTCGCACAAAGCATAATAATTTGAGCATACTGCATGCAAAATTGTGTCTCCTGCTTTTTCTATCGGGTTCTGTTTTTAGAGCTATGCCGAGGGGGCTATAAATTAGCTTTTTAACAAAGCTATCTTTAAAAGGATGCTCAAGTCTACCCCATATTCCATGTGCTCCTCTGAATACTAAGAGGAAAACTAACCAGTCCACATTTTATGTGCATTTTATTTCTGATTTTTCAGATATGGTAGTTTGGCTAGAGGCAAAAGAAAACCCCTGCAAGGATGAGACCAGGGCTTTTCTGTGGGAAACAAGAGAGCACGGGTTCATTTGTGCATGTTTGAGTTGCAGGACATCCAGTATCATGAAATTAAAACAACAAGAATCCAATAGCTAGATGCTACTGCCTTAACCTTTGCGGTGTTTTCCTTTTAAAAAAATTTCACCAAATCTTCTATCGAATTAAGAATACAAAGAGACAATTCTGAGACAGCCTTACTGATGATAGAAAATATGAGAGACATCTGTGATTTCTGAATGACACGAGTAAGGATATCTCTGTTCTCACCACGGCATTTCTCATGGGGGCCAAACGTTAACTTGGAAACCAATAGTTGTCACAGTTACAAAACTATGCCATCTGCAGAAGCTAGGCTGAGATGAACCCCTCTAAGACAAGACAATCGGCCCATAGATCAGTTGGCAGTAGCTGGGGTGACATGCTGGCAGAAGTAAAAAGTTCCACAATTCAAGTGTTTGCCTGAGGCCAGGGATGGGAGCCGGCAAGGAAGCAGAGAAAACTTTTGGGGGTGGTGGAAGTATTCTAAAACCGAATCACGGTGATG
The DNA here is from genome assembly GCF_030222135.1 of Aotus nancymaae. Lineage (NCBI taxonomy): Eukaryota > Metazoa > Chordata > Mammalia > Primates > Aotidae > Aotus > Aotus nancymaae. The sequence continues at coordinate 21,683,665 of NW_026988465.1, forward strand.
GCCACACAAATGCATACGTTGACTAAAACGCAAACTGTCCACATAAGATGAGTAACTTTTATGGTATGCGAATTGTACATCAATAAAGCTGTTTAAAAAATCACTACCAATTTCTAGGAAAAGTCATTCCTTCTGTGAGAGGAAGTGCCAAGAAATCAGGACTTGGAAAAGCTGAATCAGTAGGCAACCAGCTGAGAGTTGCTTTTGTGATTTGATCCTGTCTCCTGGCGAGGCTTCATAAGACGTAACACCTGGCCCCACTGCATGTTCTGAGTCATTTCTTCATGCCCAATTTGGGTTCTTCCTTTCTTTTTCCCCTAACAATGCCATCATGTTTATGCTCCCCCTCATCTTGGTCAAGAGCAGATGTATAATTGAGTTGTCTGAAAGAGGCATGTGGGCCAGATGTAAATAGCCTGCTATGCGAAATGATTATTTAAGATGAATCCTAAAAATAGGTGTCTGCTTATTATATGGTTACAAGGTACCTATTACAGAGAAGTTGATTAATCTTTTTTTAAAAGTAAATATATTTATGTCCTTGGCCTTTAAAAAATATGGCTGCTTTAAAATAAATCAAGGCGTGCTAATATTTGCTTCTCAGTTGTCCACATTGTTTGCTAACCCAGTGATGAATACATGCGTGGTACACCGCTTGACCAAGACAAGTGACACGGATGGATGAAAAGAAAGTACAGAGCAGCTCAACTTAGCCTCACTCCTCAGCAAGGGGATGGAAGAACCAAGGCCAGATGTTCTAACTGGCCTCTCGGACAAGTCCTAAACTCAGTGAACCTCAGAATGTATCTGTAAAGAAGTAATTCCTCCCCATTTGAACAGGCAAGCATTGTAAGGTTCAATTGGGATCAAAGTTGCATCCAATCTAACAATCATGAGACTACCTGGACATCTAGACTGACTTTCCACCATCTCTGTAGATTGCTGGATTTCTGCTTTAAACACAGAGAAAATGAGAAAGTGCATTACAATAGGCAAAGTGCTTGAGAAACCACAAAGATTACTATAATGAATACTCATTTTTAACTCACTTGAAAGAAACTTAATTTTCAGAATCCCTGGAAAGTGATAGGATTTTCTTTCCATGTTTTCTAAGACTCCATCAGTCGACACATAATTAAGTACCTATTATATGCCCAACACTGACAGGATGCTATTTGTTGTCCAAGATCCAAAGACAACCTAAAACTGAGCTCTCCTTTTAAAAATTTTAACAATTTAATTGAAGAAGGTAACATGACTATATATAAAGCAGATTGGAGACAATTTTTGATGTAAGAAATAACAGAGTAAAAATGTAAATGGTACTTATTTCTGTTTTGTTTTGTGTTTTTTGAGACACACTTTTGCTGTCGCCTAGGCTGCAGGGCTGGAGTGCAGTGACTCAGTCATAGCTCACTGCAGCCTCAATCTCCTGGACTCAAGTGATCCTCCTGCCTCAGCTTTCCAAGTAGCTGGGACTACAGGCATGTGCCTCCACACCCAGCTAATCTTTTCGATTTTTAGTAAAGACAAGGTGTCGCTATGCTGGCCAGGCTGGTCTCAAACTCTTGGGCTCAAGCGCTTCTCCTGCCTCTTCCTCCCAAAGTGCTGGAATTACAGGTGTGAGCCACTATGCCCGGCCAAAGTCATACCTATTTCTTACTCTTCCAAGGAAAGCAACACAGCGGGGATAATAAGAATGTGGAACCCGGAGTCTTGGGTTCAAAAGTAGAACCCACAGCGAAACCAGATTTCTCTTTTTGAACTTTTACACATTATTTAACTTCTCTCAATCCCAGTTTTCTCATTTATATAAAAGGATTAACATTTCAGAGGATTTTTGTGAGGTGCAAATGAGATAATAGACATAAGGCCTGGTATGTAGTGGGTGTTTAATAAGCCTAGCTGTTAATAATAATCGAAAATAACAAGTTTTCTCAAAAGAAAGGGAGATATATAAGACAGGAACAGCCAGGCAAGTTTAGGTAGTTCTAAGGAAGCTAGAAACTAGCATGTTTTTGAAGATAGCAATTTTTAGGTAATTAAAAAGCATGGATTGATAAGGATTATAAATATGGGTACTTTGTGCAGTTCAGAAGTCAATTTTATAAAAAAGATTTTGATTTTGAAATAATTTGAAGCTTACAGAAAAGTAGGAAAAGTACAGAAAGTTCTCATCTATCCTTTGCCCAGATTCATGTGTTGACATCTGGCGTTTTACTTTGTCATTCCTCCTCCAAACACACACACACACACACACATTATTTTTTCCTAAATCCTATGAGAGTAATTTGCACATATGTATTTATATACATTTCCTCCCCCACACTGAGTAATTTGCAGATGTGATGCAAATTTACTCCTAAATACTTCAATGCATATTTCCTAAAACCACAGACATTCGCAGACATTTGCTGACATTCACTGACTATCATAGTCTACTTATCAGTATCAGGAAATTTAACATCAATACAATACTATGATCTAATGTACAAACTTTATTCCAGTTTTACCAATTGTCCCAATGATGTTCTATGTATTGCCCCTCCTGCGCCCATTCCAGGAGCCAAACCAGGATCAGATGCTCCTTGTTTTATCATGAGTCTGTCCTTTAATCTGGGACAGTTTCTTGGCGATCCGTTGTCTTTGACATTGACATTTTAATGGAGTTCAGGCCAGTTGTTTTGTACACCGGCCCTTACTCTGGGTGTGTCTGCTCTTTTCTTGTGGTCGAGAGTCAGACTATGCATTTTTAGCAGTGATACCGCATAAGTGATATTGCTGTCCTCCTCAAGGCATTGCATCAAAGGCGCAAGGAGTTGCTTGGTGCCATTACTGGTGATGTTAACTTTGATCAGTTGCTTAAAGCATTGTTGGCCATTTCTCCTATGGAAAGTTACCATCTTTGCCTTTGTAATCGATATGTAGTTGGTAAGGAGGTACTTTGAGGTTATGCAAACATCTTGATTCTTTAACCTTGGAGTTTTAGCATCCATTGATGACTCTTACCCAAGTCAATTATTCCTATAATGATGATAAAGTGGTACTCTTTAAACTCTATCTTTTCTTCTACTGTATAGAAAGAGCTTTTCTGATCTTTTATTTATTTATTGTCACTTTATGGACAAATGTAAAAGACTTCATGTAGAGTAATGGTCTTTCCTACTAACTAGGACTTGCAGTTTGAGAGATATCTGACTTTCATCAAACAGAATGTGCTAATTATAAACCCATACACATTTTACAGGTGAAGAAATACATAGAGATGAAGTAATTTGACATTACTGCTCTCCGCTTTCGCTCTCCTTTATTCCTCTTCAAAGCAATGACAGCAGAGTACGTTGAAGCTATTTTAAGGGTCTGGCTGAGTCATTTGAAGAGTAAAGAAGAAATGTTAATAGCATTTCTGTTCATTGGGAAAGTCAATTGTAGGAACTTCTAGATAATTGACACCGTTTCAGCCCTGGGGAAAAATGAAAACTATTTCTTCTCCTTTTCTGGTGGATTAAATAAATGCAGGGAGTAGCAGCTGGCCTCACGATAATTAGAAGAGAAATGATTCAGGGCGTAAAACTCACTTAAATCTAATGAAGGGTCGGGTTCATTTTGACTAATGTTGTCATAATTCATTTTAAAATGCAAAGTCTAGAACACTGTAGACCATGTCAAACCAGCCCAACCGTTTCCTTATTAGAAGGAAAAGCATTTTGCACTTAAATGAAGGCTGAGGCTGTTTGTAATAATATTTACTTGTTTTAAAAAAACCCCAGCAAAACCCATGTATATCAAAAAAGGAACATCTCTTGGGAACATGATCTTTGGAGACAGCTTGGCTGATCCTGCTGAGAGAAAAATACACCCACCAGGGATCCTCATTTTTTGATCCCCAGGTTAAAAAAACACTACCATATAGAAGAAAATGGCCCCATTCCTGGTATTATCAGCTCCTTCAGGTGTATTTGCATGCAGCCTGTTTTCCCTAGAGCTTAGCAACTCATTTCCAGCTGATAGTGATTATTGCTTCTTCAGAACAGCATCAAAATGATACTGACATCTTCGCTTCTATTAGTATTTGACTTTACTGAAATTACCATTTTTATAAGCTAATTATGTTATTGTTCTCATGACCACAAGCTACATCTTTGGAAATCCTGAACAGAAATAGCCACTAGGTTCTAGGGGAATGTCCCAGCAATGTGCTGGGAAGTAGAATTACACACTATGTGCTTGCTTCCTTTGTCCAACATGTGCAGTTAATGCTGGCGTTTATTAATGGGCATGAGAGTCCAGTAGGAAATTGAATCAAGCCTTTTAAATAAAGCTACATGCTGTATTTCACCGCATAGAAAGGATAAGAAATTATCTTAAATGAAAGCTTTTCAGATATGGCCTACATAATCACACTAATAGATTTTTCATATGGCCAATTAATTTCTTTCTGTCCATCCTAACAAGTAAATTGAATTGATGGAGAATTGACTTGGCAATTATGTGATGGTAAAAATAGCTGAAAACATTACTCAAATATGGTAATGTTCTATGATCATGGCCTTTGTTTGAGCTAGGTTAGAGTTAAACCCTTGCAACATGAAGGTAAAATTAAGGAACGGACTTAAGTTAGCCCTTTCAAACTCCAGTTACATTCGTCATTTTATTCCTGTTGTTATGACAACACTTTAAAAAGCAGCACTTCAAATGCTTAGCATTTAGGCATCTTATTATAGCCTGGAAAATAATACATGAGGGCATAAAGTGCTGTTCCTAGGGGCTTAAAAGGGGGCCTGGTGATCATCGAGAGATGCAGTTGGAACACCTGGACTCCCTTCCCTGCTGTGGCCTCTAGAGCTCAGTAACTTTGCTTTTTTCTACCCTCAAGGGAGTGAGAGCTCATCCAAGGGACGAAAGCTTAAAGAATCTATGTGGGAAGATACATATTATTCAGTCTCTATTCTGTGGTTGCATTTTTGAATATGAAATTCATCCATGACCTTATGTATTTTATTTTCTTGATTATAGCCTGTGTCATGGAGTTTTTAAGAGTCTGTAAGTGATGATGTGTTCCGATTGATTTTAGTTGCTTCTATCAGCTATTGGAATGACCTGTTTATTTAAATATAACTTTATAGAAGGAAATTCATAACAGAATTATTATGAAAATTATTCATAAAAAGATAATGGCTTTGGAGTGAACCTCTTACATAGATCAGTGACCTATTGTGTTTGTACTATAGTCTGATAAAGGCATAGGAATGCTTGTTAAATTTAAAATGTTAATTTTTTAAAGCAACTATGTTGCTTTAAAACAATGTATATCCGTATACATAGGGAGATGTTTTTATTAAGGAGACAAGCTAGTTGAATGTTGGCACTTTCCAGTTATTATTATTAGTAGGTTGAAAATTATCTGTCATGTTTAATTCTCTCTGCCTTAAAATAAATTTCTCTGATAATTTTACCTTGGTAGAAAAGGAAATAACTGCATCAAAAAGATGCCTGCACCTGTATGTTTAATGTAGCACTATTCAAAATAGCAAAACTATGGGATCAACCTAAGTTTCCATCAAGAGTTGATTTGATAAAGAAAATGTGGTATATATACACAGTGCAATGCTATTCAACCATAAAAAAGAAGAAAATCATCTTTTGGACATGATTTTCTCTTTTTTGTGGTTGAATAGTATGAGCAATATAGATGGAACTGTAGGCCATTATCTTAAGTGAAACAATTCAGACACAGAAAGACAAATACTGCATGTTCTTACTCATAAGTGGAAACTAAATAATGTGTACAAATGGACATAGAGTGTGGAATGATTTCTTTTTAGATAGTAGATAATTTTTTATCTACTCCTCTCCCCTGGGGCAGAGGGGAGAGCAGTAGATAAAAAATTATTTAATGGGCCGGGCGCAGTGGCTCACGCCTGTAATCCCAGCACTTTGGGAGGCCGAGGCGGGTGGATCACAAGGTAAAGAGATCGAGACCATCCTGGTCAACATGGTGAAACCCCGTCTCTACTAAAAATACAAAAAATTAGCTGGGCATGGTGGCGCGTGCCTGTAATCCCAGCTACTCAGGAGGCTGAGGCAGGAGAATTGCCTGAACCCAGGAGGGGGAGGTTGCGGTGAGCCGAGATCGCGCCATTGCACTCCAGCCTGGGTAACAAGAGCGAAACTCCGTCTCAAAAAAAAAAAAAAAAAAAAAAAATTATTTAATGGATACCATGTATGTTATTTGGGTGACATATAGACTAAAAGCCTGGACTTAACTACTATGCAATCTATGCATGTAACAAATACACACTCGGACCTGTGTACATAATAGATTTTTTCTTTTCTTTTTTTTTTTAAGAAACAAGGTCTTAACTGTTGCCCAGGCTGGAGTACAGTGGTGCAATCATAGCTCACTAAAGCCTGGACCTCCTGGGCTCAACTGATTCTCTCTCTTTGGCCTCCTGAGTAGCTAGGACGACAGGTACATGCCACCACTCCCAGCTGATTTTTAAATTTGTTTGTAGAAATAGGGTCTTGCTGTTTTGCCCAGGCTGGTCTCAATCTCCTGGGCTCAAAAGACCCTACTGCCTCAGCCCAGGATTACTGGTGTGGGCCACTGCACCTGGCTCCCATAAATTTATGCCAAAAAAAAATTACCTTGGTTATTCTAAATCTATGCCATTTTGTATGAAGTCATGTGAATTATTACTGAAAAAAGTATAGCTGACCAAAAAAAGTACAGGAAGAAAATTATAACAAACTGACTCACTGCAGAACAACCCAGTGTCAAAGAGTTATTCCAGGATCTTAACAAAGTAAGGCAGTGCTATGTACGTGTGTGCCTTCATATGCCAGCAGTTGCAAAGTTGAGTGGCTTCCCAGAGGCCTGTACACATGTCCTCTGCATGGTAATTTTAGCAAATTAAACTGCCATAAAAGGAATAGTGGTTTCATTGCTGGTCCTAGCTGCTGCATACCAAAAGGTAGCCACATGTATAACATCTGCTGAGTTATTTTTGGCTGGCAAAGACAAATAACTTGTCATCAGAATGCAAAGCAGTTAGGTACAGCTACGTGCAAATATCGAGATTATTAACAAAACAGAATTATGTTCCTTTTTATTGTACATCAAGAGCTTCATAATTTCTTACTATGCTTTGTCTAAAAATTTGAAGCTGTAACGACAGTAACGAGATAAAAAAGGCCATCTACCAGGCACGGTGGCTCACACCTGTAATCCCAGCACTTTGGGAGGCCAAGGCAGGTGGATCACCTGAGGTCAGGAGTTCGAGACCAGCCTGGCCAACATGGTGAAACCCTGTCTTTAATAGAAATACAAAAAAATTAGCCAGGTGTCGTGGCTAATGCCTGTAATCCCAGCTACTTGGGAGACTGAGGCAGGAAAATTGCTTGAACCCGGGAGGTGGAGGTTGCAGTGAGCGGAGACCAAACCATTGCATTCCAGCCTGGGCAACAAGAACCAAACTCCGTCTCAAAAAACAAACACACAACAAACAAAAAAAGCCATCTAATTCTTAGCTTTAAGTACAATATAGCATAAAGAAGGAACGAATGTTTATCTATCCGACACTGGATCCATCAACATAGGGCAAATTCCCAACACCAAAGACAAAAGAATACATCAGAGGCATATTTGTACATGTGTGAAGTGCCGTATTACTTGTGTTCGGAGCCCAAAAGGTTACTATCACATTGTTTCCCCCCAGATGCCCCCATAACTCTTAGAATCACACCAAACTTTCACATAGGCTAGTAAGTTAGCTGCCACAATCCTCTTGCCTGTTTATGGTCCTTAGCCAATTTACCTAGAGTGAAGTCACATCCATTCTTATTTGTTTGTTTGTTTGTTTTGAGACAGGGTCTTGCTCTGTGGTCCAGGCCAAAGTGCAGTGGTGTGATCTTGCAACCTCCACCTCCCAGGTTCAAGTGATTCTCGTGTCTCAGCCTCCCAAATAGCTGGGACTACAGGTGCTTGCCACCACCCCTGGCTAATTTTTGTATTTTTAGTAGAGATGGTGTTTCACTCTCTTGACCAGGCTGGTCTCGAACTCCTGACCTCAAGCGATCCACTCATCTCAGCCTCGCAAAGTGCTAAGTGCTGGGATTACAGGCGTGAGCCACATCCATTCTTATAGAGCAAGAAAATGAGGGTTGGAGACTTTTCCCAAGACTCCCATCTCCCCTAATACACGACTCCATCACCTCGCACTCACCAGTTTGAAACCCTGTTTCTCCTACATCATTCCCTGTGCTCACTCCCAGAACATACTCTATCCTATGGGTCACATAAGAATTGTTTGAAGGCCACTTTTTGTTTTCCGGGACTCAAATCTCACTCTATTTCCTAGCCTTCTTTTGGCCCTTGTCTTTTCCATTTTTTTTCCTAGTTCACTGGGGAGAAAGTAGTTCTCAGTCATTTTCTTGTGTCCTCACCTCATCAGCCTGGGCTGAAGTTGCAGAGTAAGAGGTGCTGGTACTTTGGACAGCCTGGGAGAAATAAGATCTTCTCTGGAAAGATCTTATTTAAGAACAGATCTTAATAAGAACAGATCTTCTCTGGAAAGATTTTCACAGGGCCTCAGACTTCTTACTGATCAAAGAATTTATTCATGGGAAAAAGGGGTGGGAGAGGATAAGAAGAGATGCAGGAGGCATAGCAGCAGAGGCAATGTGTGGATTCTGTTTGGATTACGATGGCAAACCAACTGAAAAGTCATTTTTGAGATACTTGGGATGTTTTAACATGTCCTAGATATTAGATGATATTAAGGAAGTATTTACTCATTTTGTCAGGTGTGAAATGGCCCTAGGGTTATGCAAGAAAATGTCCACACTTAGTTTGAGGCTACAGTGAGTTATGATCTTGCCACTGATTCCAGCATGGGCAGCAGAGTGAGACCCTATCTCTAAACAAAACAAAATGAAACAAAAATGTGCATATTCTTGAGATGCAGCGGATGTGGGTAGAAGTGAAATCCAGACATGAAGTCTGAATTTGCTTTAAGATACTTCAACAACAACAATCACCAAAGGGAAAATCTTGCTAATATTTGCTTCTGGGTGATGGATATTCAGTATTTGTTATCTCATTTAATCTATTCCCATGTATGTTTGAGCAGTTTATTTATTGGGTGTCTACCAGCCGACTGTTGATATAAGACGATCCCAATAGCTTAAGAGTATCAGGGCACTCATCTAGCATCAGGTAGGTGACGGTAGTCTCAGAGACAGTGATGCTTAACCTTTACCCCCTTTACGGAGCACTTTAGGACACAGTGAATGTAAGAATGGGGGACATAGAATATAGGCAATATATGAAAACCCTTGTCCTCCTCAGGTCTCTGTGTAGATAAAGATGAGGCCATGGAGAAGGGAAATTTGTCTGTTTTCTCTAGAAGATGATTTGCTTTGGTTAGGCCTTTTCACCTTGTGCGTTTACCCTATCCCACTTCAAAGCAACCAGGAGCCTGTAATCTGACCACACTGGTGCTCAAATCAACTGGCTTAAATAAATTCCAGATCTACCTAATTTTCCACTCCACTCAGGCCAACATCTGTGTAAATACACTCCCCAAACTGGGGAGTGTCCTTCATGGATGTGGCCCAGATCAACAGGGGAAGAGAATCGTGTTGTCTGGGAACTTTAGATTTTGCCTCTATCCTCTGGTTTATAGGGGAGAAGCTTGTGGGAATATTCTAGGACTTTCACCATAAACAAGAGGACAGAGAGGTCCTAGGCTGTCAGGATCAAAAGAAACAAATGCACAGTTTGAGCCAACTGGAAGCACTGAACTGGGTCAAGTCAGCCATGCAAAAATGAAAAGATGAAAGAATCTCGATGTAGGGAAGTTAGGTGTTCAAGCCAACTGCCAGAGGCCTTCTCCACCATAGCGAGCTACCGAAGAATTTAGTGGTACCAGGTGCTATGAGGAGCCCATTAGAGATCAAAATCAACAGAAAGAGAGGTTCATCTTTTGGTGGCTACACAGCTGTTTGTATCTCAAATATTACTTGGAGCTTCAAAGAAACACCTTGATTGATGAGGGGGGTTCATGACAATATTTCAGTTTGCAGACTGCAGTTTTCCAAATGCTACCCACTCTATATGCTAATGGCAGCCCTGTGAGTTAGGTAGGACAGTGGCGATTATGCCTGTTTTACAGGAGAAAGAAGAGGTTGTATAGAAGGGAGTTTCATCTGTATTCTGAAACTGGCCTGTAGCAACTGTTCCAACAAGATTGTTAGCAGACTGCAGCTGGAATCAGGGTTCCTACTGCCTAGATGGGGTCTTGTTGCTACTTACCTCCATTCTCCTTTAGCTGAGAATGCAGAATCCCTTACTATTCATAGTTTCCTTTTCCCATTTCTTATTTTTCTGTTAACCTGGAGGGGAGGATCATCAGTACTCAGAATGCCCTGTGGCCCCACAAACATCATCAATCAGTACAAATCCAGGTCAGTGCTCGTGTGGTTTAGGAACCTTAACTGGTATCTCTCTATGACCTCCTGTTCCCGCCGCCAGGCGTTTTGCTTTCATATCCCATAGCCATTTCCCACCACTGGTTGCACAGTGAGGGTCAACAACACAGTAGAACAATAATAACAGCATTTCAGTTTCAACAAAGATCAGTGGATAAATGGGTCATCTTTGCTATTCAGAGTATAACGCCCTGTACCTCTACTCTTAGGGTCGAATCCACAGCCATGTCGACGGTTAGAAATGGATTTAATGGGTTTATTTGAAGACATCTGCTAGGTTAAAATATTTATCCTTGTTCCACCCTCTGCATCCTCCTATTGATGTAACTATCAGTAGCCTCTAGAAAGAGCCTAATATAATGCAGTGTCTAATTTAGAGGCTCTCAAACCTGGCCGCATCTTAGAATTACCTGGGGAGCTTTTCAAAATGTCATTGCCCAAGCCTCATTCCCAGAGATTCTGACTTAGTTGATCTGGGGTCGGGGCTGGGCATAAGAACTTAAAATTCTTCCTAGGGTTTAATTTTTCTCTATATACACAGCATTCAGTAATCATGTCACATTTGCCTCCTATCCTTTTAGTATGGAAAGAAAAAGAAAAACGAAGTCATTCATGTTCTTTAGCTGCTTGACTCCAACTTCACTAAAGAATATATTTGAAAAAGGCATTACAGATATTTACCAGAAAAACAGAATAAAGTTGTATCACTTGTTCAGTGGCATACAAGGAATGGTTCTGGGAGTCTTAGGACTTAAAAGAACTCCATTGCATTGTTGTGAAGACTTAAAAGGAGCCCCGTGTCAGGATTGGAACTTGTGGTCATCTGCCCCTATGTTTTCCAGTGTTTCACTAACAAAACAAAGGCCTTCTACTTTAGCAGTGCTGAGATCAAAGAATCCAGCCTGCTTGGGTTTGCGGCATGGCAGCACCACTTTATACTGGGTGGTTTCACAGGTTGCTTAACCTTTCCAGACCTATCTGTATAATAGGGATGATAAAAGATCCAAACTCATAGGTTGCTATGAAAATTATATAGGTCAGTTAATGGAAAGTGCTTAAACAGTGAAAGGGTTCACTGATGTTCTTGTTGTAATGACTAGGATATATTATCAAGTCAATTCCAGTTTACTAAAGTCTACATTGAGACTTCCTGTACATCTAGAGGAAAAAAGCTTCAAAGGAAGTTGATTTCATGAATTTTATAATGTACCTGGCTGTGATTTTTAACTACTGTTCATTCTCAACTCTCTTGAAAGTTGAATTAATAAGGTGAGATTCAATTATAGAGACTATATAATATCAGGAGGTCAAAAATAGTTGGTTCTTATTATTACAAAATAGGTGGGGCTTGGTGGCTCATGCTTTTAATCTCAGCACTTTGGGAGGCTGAGGTGGCAGCTCAGGAGATTGAGACCATCCTGACCAACATAGTGAAATGCCATCTCTACTAAAAATACAAAAATTAGCTAGGTGTGGTGGCATGTGCCTATAATCCCGGTTACTCAGGAGGCTGAGGCACAAGAATCGCTTGAACCCAGAAGGCGGAGAGGTTGCAGTGAGCAGAGATCGTGCCAATGCACTCCAACCTGGTGACAGAGCGAGACTCTGTCTCAAAAAAATAAAAAAGTGAAAAATAGTTGGTATTAAATGTGGCACAGGATCCCAGGGTATTTTACCACCAAGAAGGAGGCATTTTTTAAGAGTCAGTTTTCTATGATACGATCGTGAGCTTTTCAGTGAAACCCTCCAGACAATCAGCTGCTCCAAACATTCTCTTTTTGAAGAATGCCATTCACACAGTTTATTTCTTAAACCTCATCCCAAGATATTGGAAGTGAAAATACAGGGAGCAATGAATGTGGGTTTTGAGTGTCATCAAATGGGACGAGCAGAGTTCAGAATGTGAACTAGGCAATGTCTTTCACAAACAAGATGCATTCATTTAAGAAGGTATTTCCATCCCTAGGAGGGCCAGAATTTTTTTCTGTACCAAAAATACATCATTTGGCAGGATTGGTCTATTGTTTGAGTCAGCAGTGCGGGTGTTCCAGCCCCAGGAGCAGATGCCCTCCAACTGTTCAGACTGGGGTATTCAGGGTGAAGAGAGAAGGGGCCACAGCGTGGACAGGTGGCTGCACACAGCCAGTCATGGCACCTCTCCCCCTCTGTCACCCTCCAGATTTGGATTCCGGATTACACCGTGTGCCACAATTAATATTCGCAGCAGGAAATGGCACGTATCAAATTTATCAGTTACGTTTCTGTTGGCACTTCCAGAGTGAAGGAAAATGTTTAATAAGGGCATTTGTCTTAGTAAATGAAAGTACGTCTAAACTTTACATGTGTATATGTTACATATTTCCTGAGAGTTGGCTCCAAGACAATTTCATGCCATTATACAGCTCATTAACAGAGTGCCTTAAGTTACAGAGAATCTTAAAGATGGTCACAGTTAGTGTTTTTATTTTTATTTACTTGTTTATTTATTTTTTGAGATGATGTCTGGCTCTATTGCCCAGGCTGGAGTGCAGTGGTGGGATCGCGGCTCACTGCAGCCTCTGCCTCCAAGGTTCAAGGGATTCTCCACCTCCTGAGTAGCTGGGACTACAGGTGTGCACCACTATGCCAAGCTAATTTTTTTTCTTTTTCTATTTTTAGTAGAGACAGGGTTTTGATGTGTTGGCTAGGCTGGTCTGGAACTCCTGGCCTCAAGTGATTCTCCCTCCTTGGTCTCCCGAAGTGCTGGGATTACAGATGTGAGCCCCTAAGCCTAGACCCCAGCCAGTGTTTTTAATAAGGGGTAGAGAGAAGTAGCAAGTAAGAGCTAGGAAGTAGCAGGATTCAGAAGCTTAAAAACACACACACACACACGCCACACACATGTGCACATGTGTAATACACACATCCAGTTGTATGGTATGTGGTTAGATAATCAGTTTGCAGTTATACAAAGAGTGTGAATCTTCTCTTTGAAGATTCAAAGAACAGAGGTCTTGCAGTTATACAAAGAGTGTGAATATCAGTTTGCAGTTATACAAACAGTGTGAATCGTCTCTTTGAAGAACAAAGACCTCTGCTTAGTTTCCTCTCCTGTAAGATGGGGATCATAACATTTGCATCCTAATATTGTGAGGATTAAGAAACATCAAGCCGGCCGGGTGCGGTGGCTCACGCCTGTAATCCCAGCACTTAGGGAGGCCGAGGCGGGTGGATCACTTGAGGTCGGGAGTTTGAGAGCAGCCTGACCAACATGATAAAACTCCACCTGTACTAAAAATACAAAATTAGCTGAGCATGGTGGCGCATGCCTGTAATCCCAGCTACTCGGGAGGCTGAAGCAGAAGAATCGCTTGAACCCAGGAGGCAGAGGGGTTGCAGTGAGCAGAGATCATGCCATTGCACTCCGGCCTGGGTGACAGAGTGGGACCCTGTCTCAAGAAAAGCAAAACAAAACAAACAAAAAAATGAAAGAAACGTCAAGCCAAAGGGTAATGCTAGGCACGAAGTATGCACTCAGTTAAACTGATACCTAGTATTATCCTCATCATCACTAAGGTCAAGGGTAAAAAGACAAAGGGCCTTACCGAAACAAAGTTTTGGGGTTTTATGCTTTGCTGTATTTTCCTAATTAAGTTGGTCTCACTAGAACCTAAAATCTGAAGTGATAAGTTCTGGCACAGTAATAAGATTATTATGAAGTTGTAACTCCATTTTCTAAGCTGGGCTCCTCTGTGAGGGGGTGCGGTGCCAGGGGTAAGTCATCTTCAACTCCCCCTGCTGACATTTTCTGCAGACAAAATCTGATAATGGCAATTAAAGTTGCCTTAGATAAGTCGTATCACTTTTTCTTCAAAAAGGGCAATTGAGGGCCAAATATAGATCTTCCTTTTTCTCTTAACGACATTCCCTTTGGTTGGCCTTTTTGGATCTTTAGAGAGCTTGATGGAGGGATAAGAAAATAGGAGTGAAGATCAACATGCAAGGTGTTACCTCTTGAACTTCACTGCAAAGAACTAAATTTAACCTCCTGTGTATACATTCCCATATAAGACATTACTTTATGATTCATCACTAGGGGAATGTGTCCTCTAAGGAACTGCTGTATTTTATATGCCCATCTTTCTGCTAGCAGTAACTTAGGTGATAACTTCCTGTGTTCTCTTTTCTGCCTGGCTACAAGGGAGCTCAGAGTAAAATTTACTGCTCTGTCATAATAAGAACATTGATTCTTCAAAGTTAGCATATTTACTTTCTCTGGCTCCTCCTTTTTTTTTTTTTTTTTTTTTGAGATGGAGTTTTGCTCTTGTTACCCAGGCTGGAGTGCAATGGTGTGATCTCGGCTCACTGCAACCTCCGCCTCCTGGGTTCAGGCAATTCTCCTGCCTCAGCCTCCTGAGTAGCTGGGATTACAGGCACACGCCACCATGCCCAGCTAATTTTTTGTATTTTTAGTAGAGATGGGGTTTCACCGTGTTGACCAGGATGGTCTCGATCTCTTGACCTTGTGATCCACCCGCCTCAGCCTCCCAAAGTGCTGGAATTACAGGCGTGAGCCACCGTGCCCGGCCTTGGCTCCTCCTTTTGAATTTAAAATTGTTCATTATTGTAACCTGTCTCAGCTGATCATCAAGGAGTGCTTTTTTTTCCAGTAAACCTGAACCACCTCGTAGTCTTCTGTCAACTACTAGGTGTGAGTTCAAAGAGGTCTTAGTAGCTATCTATTGCTTGACAGAAGCTACAAGGAAATGTCCATTGATGTCCATTCATTGCCCCATAATTTGTTCCAGCTGTTTATTTTAGTTTTAGTTTTTGGAAGCCACTGGATCATGGAGGTTCAGGGACAATGTGGGAACAAGTAATTCGATCATTATTGTAAATCTCCCACAAATCTTGATAAAGCAAATAATCATCATTCCCTTTGAATTATACACAGGCTAACACGGGGCCCATGAAGGTAACTTCTCTTGCACTGATTTGAAAAATGGGCATTTCTGGAAGAGAGAAAATATGAGTGAAGTCGGTGAATCACAGCTATTGTTCTGGAAATTATATTCAAATCTAGTCAGTCCAAATCTGAGAACTCTATTTGTGATGCAAATCAAAGAAAAAAAATACTTCTGCTAAGCAAACCAATGCAATTTTGCATATCATTCAGCTTGGTTACCACTTTAAATCTTTTCTGATAGAGAGATGGAAGAGTAAACCATGCGTGAATTAACCACATCTGACGCCATTCATTTTCCTTCAACTGCAGGTAATTATCCTGCATGATTCTCCTATGCATAAATTAAAACTGCATGAATTAACAATGAGCTTGTTTTCCTACATTCAGTAATTAAGACAAAATTGATCAAGGGATACTTTACATGTGGGCAGGGATCAGACAAAAGTCCTCACAAAAGAAAAGGAATGATTCCTTTTTTCTGTCAAGTTTGTTTTTCTCCATTTCCCTCCCCTTTTGTGGGGTTGTTCAGATCTCTGAGGCATCAATCGCTTGCAAGAGGAAGGAGAAGGCACGCCACTGACATGGCGTTATTTATCGGGAAGCATTGCTTACTTGGAGAAAAAGTGCGCATTTCATTTCCTGATGATAGGGCGTCTTTGCAGACACTGCTCACCCAGCTGGAATAATAAACCTTTCAAAGATGGATGATGTGAAAAAGCTTCTTCTTGATTATAATAGAAGCCCGAAGAGTCTCATTAACGCCTTGATATCAGCTGAGAACCTCAGCCTGCGTGGATAGTCTCTGTTTCGAGCTGCTAAGCCAGAAGATCTGGCAGCCACAACTCAGCTAAGTTATGTGGGAGAACTCGGGCTTTTTGAACATGCTACAAACTGGCAGTTGCTGTGGGAACTGTGGCTCTGAATTTGGAGTCTGTGTATTTACATCCATAGCCGCAGCACGGCCCAGACTCCAATGCAGACGGCCTAGGTTTAAAACCAAGCTCTCCCTCTTAGTAATGTTTTGGAGCCTCCATTCTCTCATCTATAAAATGGAGTAATTAACTCAGGGTATTGTGAGCACTCAATGAATTAGTATATGTGCCTGGCACATTAGAAATGCTACTTACTGATATTTAGTGATAGCTATTACTTTTATAATAATACAAAACGTGTTTATTTAGATTGGGTGGTTCACTGTGTGAGAAGCTTGGCCAGGTGTGGTGGCTCCCACCTGTAATCCCAGCACTTTGAGAGGCCGAGGCAGGAAGTTGCTTGAGCCCAGGAGTTTGAGACCAGCCTGGCCAACATGGTGAAACCCCATCTCTGCAAACAATACAAAGATTAGCTGGGTGAGGTGGTGTGAGCCCGTGGTCCCAGCTACTCAGGAGGCTGAAGTGGGAGGATCGCTTGAGCCCAGGAGATTGAGGCTGCACTGAGCTGTGATCTGGCCACCGCACTCCTGTCTGGGTGACAGAGTGAGACTGTAGCTTTCTGTCAGTATGCAATAAGAGATATGTGTACATATATCTATAATTCAGAATTTGCATTTACTTGTTGTTTTTTGTCTTGTTTTTGTTGTTTAAGAGATGGGGTTGTCAAACTGGACTGAAACTCCTGGGCTCAAATGATTTTCCCACCTCAGCCTCTGGAGTAGCTGGGACTACAGGCACAGGCTACCACACCTGGCTGAGACTTCATATTTATTTTTTGAAAATTTCAGTGGCTTCGAACTCCTCTTGTGCCCAGGAAGGTCTTGCCTCTGTACCTACACTCAGGATCCTATGATTCACCTGAAGGGAGATGTTAGAGGGAAGGTCATTTTTACCATATGTAGAATCTCATGTGCCAGGCTTTGCCAGGCTTCTCCCGCAGCTGGATTATAAAGGAGTGAAACCAGTTCCCTACATAAAAACTATGCACCTTTCAATGGGGCATTTCTCAGTACTTTAGCCTGATTACTGTATATTCATGTTGATGGAAACATCTTGAGCTAATGTAGCCCCTCAACCCCTTCCTGCTTTGGCTGTTTTCTTCCATCAGTGGGGGAAAGAGCCATTTGGTGACGACCAGAGAACAACACTGAAACAAAGCAAACATTACATCTGGAAAACATCCTAATGTCAAGAAACACACACTGAGGATCTGGAAAAAAAATGACACTTAAAAAAGAAACACCACGTGCCATTTCTATCCTATTTTAGGCCAAAGACCATTATGACAAATTTCAAAGGGCAAACTTTTTTTGGAATGTCATGGGAGCCTGAAAAAGGGAGCAATTCCTGACCTTTCTTATGTCATTACAGGGGCAGGTTTCCATTTGCAAAACCAAGTGTCCGACTGAGGGCCTCAGTCACTTTGGAAGAGAACATGATCATACTTCAAAGAGGCCATGGTTTGGTGATTGAAGGGGAAGGCAGGCAGGACAAATCATCCTCCCACCGGAGAAACACTGTTTTTGCTGCCTCCAGGTTGGCTGAGTGGACCTCTTGGGGTGCAGAGCCCACAGTGAGGAGTCAGAACATCTCAGCGCTAAGCAGTTAACCCCTTTGTTTGGTTTCCTGGTTTGTGAAATTAGAGACATTGATGTTTCATCACAGGGTTGTTCTGTGGTTTAAATGAGACCATGGTTGTAAAAGTCATTGAAAATTGCAAAAATCTACAGAGATATAAGGCACTATCACTTGGACTAAAGTATCAAGATGAACTATTCTCAACTGGACCTTGAACTTGAACTTGAGGAACAGCAGACTCTAGGTATCAAAGAAGGGGGTGTGTACAGAAGAGAAGCGGTAGGAAAGGAAAAGCCAGCAGTCAGCCGGCTAGAGGAAGTAAGGGATCACCAGATGTGGCAGAATGTACTGCAGGTGCCAGAGCATAGTGGTTAATCCAATTACTTCTGTTTTTTTTGAGACGGAGTTTTGCTCTTGTTGACCGGGATGGAGTGCAGTGGCATGATCTCAGCTCACCGCAACCTCCGCCTCCTGGGTTCAAGTGATTCTCCTGCCTCAGCCTCCTGAGTAGCTGGGATTACAGGTGCCTGCCACTATACCTGGCTAATTTGTTTGTATTTTTAGTAGAGCCTGGGTTTTATCATGTTGGCCAGGCTGGTCTCGAACTCCTGAGCTCAGGTGATCCACCCGCCTTGGCCTCCCAAAATGCTGGGATTACAGGCGCAAGCCACCGTGACCGGCACTTTTTCTTCTCTTTTTCTTTATCTCCTAAGTGGGCCCCTGAGTTGAGGACATTTCCCGAAGTAAGGTTTACACTACCTGTACTTGCTACATTGAGACAGTTCTGCTTTGAAAAGAAGTGATTTGGATTCCTGTTTGTTCCCATGTTAGATTAGCCAGTTTGAAACGAAACTCCTTCTCACTGCTACCAACTCCACTTTCTCAAATCCCTTCCCAACAAACAAATCAAAATGTGCAACAGTTTGTTTCTGAGACACAATTTAAGAATGGGTTTCTTAGACCAATATTCTGCAGGAAGAGAAGGTGGGCTTTAGAGTTAGCTGTTCTGTGACTGCTACTGTCATGTTATTTACCTCACAGGGAAGAAATTTGATAGGAATAACACAAGACTGTGGTCATATTTGACCTTTTTCTGTGTCTGACCGTATAAACCAATCTAGTTATTTATTGCTGTGTGACAAATCATTCCAAAATATAGTGGCCTGAAACAACAGCCGTGAGTCAGGAATTGGGAAGGCCTCTGCCAGGCACTTCTGGGTCTCTCTTCAGCCAGATGGTGGCTGGACATGGAACAGTAGGGTTTGGAGGAGCTGGAGGCTGGCCAGGCATCCTTCTCTTTCTTACAGTCTCAGGTCTATCTATGTGATCAGGTAGCTTGGGCTTCCTCCTAGCATGGTAGTCTCAGGATAGTCAGACTGCTTGCATGGCGGGCTGATAGCTTCAAGAGTTAGTATTCCAGCCAATAACATATAAGTTGAATGATCTTTTATGATCTAGCCTTAGAAATAACATTCTCTGTTGGTTGAGAAAGCCACAGTTTTGAGGAAAGAGAACATAAATCCCCATCTCTCAATGTATCAGAGTATCAGAGTCACTTTACTGAAAGGTCACGTAGGGGTGGGAGTTATTACTGAAGGCATATTTGGAAAATACAATCTGCCAATCTGCCATATGGATGGAGTATAAATAGTTAAAGGTTAAATTGCAGAAAGTTAATATTTATCCCTGATACTGATACTTAACATAAAATCTCTCCTTAATCTCCAGATAGCAGCTTCTTTTTTGCTTTTTTTTTTAAACTTATCTATTTTTTTTTTATTTTTTCGAGACAGAGTCTTGCTCTGTCACCCAGGCTGGAGTGCAGTGGCGCCATCTCGGCTCACTGCAACCTCCGCCTCCCGGGTTCAAGAGATTCTCCTGCCTCAGCCTCCTGAGTAGCTGGGATTATAGGCAGGCACCACCACACCTGGCTAATTTTTGTATTTTTAGTACAGACGGGGGTTTCACCATGTTGGTCAGGCTGGTCTTGAACTCCTGTCCTCGTGATTCACCTGCCTTGGCCTCCTAAAGTGCTGGGATTACAGGCGTAAGCCACCACACCCAGCCTATTTTTTAATTTTGATGGGTATATAATAGGCATGTATACTTAGGGGATACATGAGATATTTTGATACAGGTACACAATGAATAATAATTACGTCAAGGTAAATGGGGTATCTTCCAGAGAGTACCTTCTAATGTAGTAAAACAGGCAACTGTTCTGATGCCTCTCCCCTAAGTCCCCTTTGTATCTTAATGACTTAACACTTGTTAAACTTCCTAAAAATCTCAGGCATCCACTTGTGTTCTGCCACATGCCACTGTCCCTCAGAGAAGGACAGTGCCATGCACATACACCTGCAGCTCCCCGAGTTCCTCAGGACTTCTGTGGCAGCTGCAGCGGCTACAGTGATCAGCACTCAGCATCGTTCCAACCGCTTCTTGCTGCCTTACTTACTGGAGTTGGGAAGCTGAAAACAGCACTGCCCGGAATCCCCTGCAGCTAGGATTCCACGTGTGAGTTGGGGGTCTCTGTCAAATGCACTTGCACAAGATTGAAGGTAGAAGTGAGGGCAAGGCTGTGTGTATGAGTTTCAGATGGCTGCTGTAACAAATTACCACAATTGTACTGGCTTAAAGTGAAAATGACACATATTTACAGTTCTGGAGGACAGAGTCTAAAAAGGGTCTCACTGGACTAAAATCAAGGTGTTGGCAGGGCTGTGTTCCCATCCGGTGGCTCAAAGAGAAAATCGATTTCGTTGCCCTTTCTAGCTTCTAGAGGCCACCCCCATTCCTTCCCTTGTGGCTCCTTCCTCCATCTTCAAAGTCAGCAATGTTCCATTCCCCTGACCTTTTTTCCATAGTCCCCTTCCCTCTGACACAGCCGGGAAAGGTTCTCTGTTTTAAGGACAAATATAATTAGATTGGGCCCAACTGGGTAGTCCAGGATACTGTCAAGTCCTTGACTTAATCACGTCTGCTAGGTCCCTTTTGCCATGTAGGGTGACGTAGTCACAGGTTCCAGGCGTTAGGACATGGACTTCTTTGGGGGTGGATGGGCATTATGTTGCCTACCATAGCAGACTCCCACTTCTTCTCTTGTCACTGTTGTCACTGCTGGTAGCCACCTTCATGGAGTATCTGCTGTTTCTGTAGTGGCTTCCTGGATGGCTGTTTCCTGAACTTGCCAGTGGTAGCTTCTCAAATCAATGCCCAGCTTCTTTTTTTTTTTTTGGAAACAGAGTCTCACTCTGTCGCCCAGGCTGGAGTGTGCAGTGGTGTGACCTCTGCTCACTGCAACCTCCATTGCCCAGATTCAAATGATTCTCCTGCCTCAGGCTCCCAAGTAGCAGGGATTATAGGTGTGCACCACTACACCCAGCTAATTTTTGTATTTTTAGTAGGGATGAGGTTTCACCATGTTGGCCAGGCTGGTCTCGAACTCCTGACCTCCAATGATCCACAGGCCTTGGCCTCCCAAAGTGCTGGGATTACAGGTGTGAGCCACTGTGCCCGGCCAGTGCACAACTTCTTGAGTATAGGTTTGGCAGTGGCTCCAGTAGCCCCGTTTTACAATGTACCTTTCTTAGTTGTTCCAAAGAGCTCAACCTAGAGTGTGTTCAGCCTTTAACTTAGAGAGTGTTTGCTTCGTTTTCCTGACCCAACAATCCTGTAACCTTCTTTATTTTATATCCTTTCTGCTGAGTGGATTCTGTTCTCTGCAGCTGAACCCCGATGAATGTTGGATCACCTGTGTGTGCCATCACCTCAGCTTCCTCTCTCTTCTTTCTAAGCTCCTTATTCTGAGGATGAAGCATCACAGGGACAACTCTAAATTACAGGAGAACTTGGGAGGATATAGATCAAAATGACTAAAATGTTGTGAATAACCTTATGAACTACAAGTACGGCCCTGCAGTTCAAGGGTTACAGCTGGCAGTTATCCTGGAATCTTCGCACAGGGTAGGTTAACCTTGGTTAACCTTGAATCTCTGCATATCAGCAGGGCACCTAGTGTGAGTATCCATTAATTGGAAGGTATTCCATCACAGCTAAGACCAAGGCCAAGTCATTCCAGGACTTCATATGTAGCAAAAAGTGGAGACATCAAATGTCATACTGGGATTGACCTCCTGGGAGTTGCACCAGCTCCAGGAAACTGTCACTTTGAATTTATTTCTCCTAGTAGCAGGAGGAGAATCACGTGTGCTTTTGGTATTTATCTGCCTTGCTTTCGTATTTCTCAGGTTCTCTCTCCTGCCTTTTCCTGTCCTTGCCTCCCTCCCAAGAGCTCTTCTGAAGGCCAAGGTCAGAAAGAGACAGGCCTGAAGAGAATGGAGTCATTGTTTCTTCATTTAACTTCCAAAACAAGTTGAGAAGGAAGAGATCACTTCCAGGGGTAGAGGTGGAGGCCAATAACATTAAAGTAAAAAGTTAAGAGGCAAATACAAGAAAGAGTTAAAAGACGCGGTTGCTTTTCTCTACGTAAGGCTGGTTTTCAGTATGGTCACTGGCCTTCTTGTTCTGGCGTCATCGTCATTCACAGTAGCCTTGTTTCACAGTTATTCTTGACGGACCGTCCTTGCAAGGCACGCCTTTCGACTGTCCCAAACTTCCCTACCTTCAGTCTTGATCTTAAATCTAGGTTCACAGGCAGTTAGTTAACAGTTGAGACCTACCATCGAGTAGGCAGCATGAAAACCCCAAGGCTATAGGAGCAAACAAAGCTGACCCTCTGTGCCTGCAGGGAGCTCACAGTCTTCCGAGTGTTTTGTCTGGTAAATATTTCCTTCTCCTTTCTATTTGTCTGTAATCTTAGAAGAGGCACCTGAATGAAATCTTTATTGACTACTCCAGTCACAGCCTTCTTCCTTTGACCTCTCATAGTCCTTCTTTCTAGGGTAACTGTGTGATTGTAACACTTCTGAGTGAAAGGTGGTGTTATTAATCATTACACTGCAACAACAGGTGTCTATGGGGTGAACCAGGACATCTGGTCCCCTACAGCACACTGTCCAACTCAGTGTGCTCCTCCTACTTCTCCACCAGACTGTGCTCCCTAGAAGGTATGATCCATATTGACACTTTTTCTTTTCTTGAGAATCTCACTCTGTCACCTAGACTGGAATATAGTGGCACGATCTGAACTCACTGCAGCCTCGACCTTCCAGGCTCAAGCGATCCTCCCACTTCAGCTTCTGGAGTAGCTGAGACTACAGGCATGCATCACCATCACCATGTCTGGATAATTTTTCTTTTCTTTTCTTTCTTTTTTTTTTTTTTTTTTTTTTGTAGAGGTGGGGTTTCACCATGTTGCCCAGGCTGGTCTCCTCAAACTCCTGGGTTCAAGTGGTCCTCCCACCTTAGCCTCCCAAAGTGCTAGGATTGCAGGCATGAAGCCACCATGCCTGGTCAATATGTTATACTTTTATATTGAATGAGATATCCAACTTTGTCCAGACCTTAGAATAACTGCCCAGTAAACACATGCTTAAGTTGAAACAAAAGTGAGATTCTCCTAAATTATATAACATTAACGACTTAAAATCCACCTCAGAATTAGAAATGATTGTGAATCTGTTTTAGAATGCTAAACACTATAAAAAATACTTCCTTTGAGACTCCTCTCTCCTTGGTCTGGTAGAGAACTCATTTTCATCTAATGGAACACAACACAGAAATATTGCACCTCATTTGCTTTCACTGTTGAAAAAAATCTAATTTCCTTTTTAATTAATGTAATGAACTTGTGAAAACATTCATCTCCTCCACACAGCACTCATCTGTGTCATGTAAACAATGCACAATAAAATAAATTGGAGCAGCTTCTTTTCTTGATAGTGTTCTGGGTTTCCTCTGAGGGACTCAAATCCAGCACAGGGCCAAGCGTAAATGATCTTTTTTTCTAGGTAGCCTGCCGCACTCAGGAAAACATCTATTACTTTTTGGGAACATTTCCAACCTAAGTGAGATGAGTTTACTGTGACCAGAAAAAACAAAACAAGACAAAAACCTAGACCATGAACCTAGAGAAGAAGTTGGTGGCTGCAGAGAGCAGACACGGAACAGGGAAGAGGACACGTGGGTGTTTCATGCTTAATTCATTCGAGATACATGATGCATTGAGTGATTTTGCTCCATTGAATCAACTTGAAGGCTTTCATATGCATAACAGTGAGGCTCTCGTTTTCGGGGAAAAACGTTGTTTCAAGAAACTGCCTATAAGGATATGAAATGAAGAAACAAAGCCAAAAGAAGGGCTCCTTCCAGATGAAAAGGCATATACTCATGATCGTTCTCCTTTTCTGAACAGATCTTTCTCATAATCACCTTGCGGGGTGTTTACATGACAACTGCTTTATGACACCATTCTACACCTAGGTTCGCCTTTGGGGAGCCAATTATGAACCACTGTGCTATCTGTACCTACTCTCCCCACCCCCACCCCAATTCCCTTGCTCCATTGTCTGTTTTCAGCTGGTATTCTTTTCTGGTTGAATGGCCACAAACACAAGCTGTCTATCTCCCCCAGTTCATGGAGCTCAGCTTGGCAGATGAAAATATCCCTGGTAAAGGAGCTGTTTGCAAGCATGAGGCCCTGCTCACAGGACCACCGGTGCAGAAAGCCCCAGTGGAAAGTCAAATCTGCCATTGCCCCGAGGAGCGCCCATTGTGTAAATAAAATGAACTTTCACTTCTATCAGCACTTCCTCCCAAGAAAAGCAAGGAACTGTTTTTAGACTTCTGACTTCTTTCCAGAATGAAAACAGATAATCCATTGAACACAATAAATGATTAAATAAAACTCTAGTTTGCAAACTCTTCAGCCCAAGGGACTGTTGTATGTATAACTCAGCCATTTAATATAAAATCTGAAAGCTGTGCTGTTCACCCTGCACAGTGGCCTTTGTCTATATTGTAGTCTCTTGACAGAGGGGTGAACCAATAATCTGTGAATTAACACAAAATGTAACAGAGAAGTGGCTTGGCTATACTTAGAAGTGGGCGTGTGGTTGGTATCACAGTTGCACAGTTG
Organism: Aotus nancymaae; assembly: GCF_030222135.1. Lineage (NCBI taxonomy): Eukaryota > Metazoa > Chordata > Mammalia > Primates > Aotidae > Aotus > Aotus nancymaae. The sequence continues at coordinate 21,708,650 of NW_026988465.1, forward strand.
GGCTGTGGGGTTTTATCATAGTAGGGCTGTTTCCACTTTAGTGACCACAGATTTAGGGAAGGACACTTGGCAGTCATCAGCAGGTCCCCAGGTCAATGGGCATCAATACTAAAGCATAGAATTTTTATGTGGTTTAGCTCAGATATAAATATCTCCCCCTCCCCCCCCTCCCCCACCTCCTTGGCTTCTCCAGGTTACCCTTGGGTGGGTCCCTTCTCTGCTGGAAATAACTTTACTTTGCAGTTAACAAAAGGAAGGAGAGCCATTTCTGGAACTGTATTTGGGTAATCAGAATTCTGTGCAAGTCCCTAGTGCATGCTTTTAGTTTTCCTTCTCTCTGGCTTGGTATTCTTTATATTTATACTGAGGATAAAATATTCAAAGCAAAATCTCACATTAGAGTGTCAGAGGAAAAGAGAAGAACAGCAATTGGGGGGTCTTTTGGAAAAGCAACATATGCAGTATGTTTTTACTAAACAGATTCTCCAGTGTTTAAGTTTTCAGATGTTCGGATGCAGGAAATTTTTGGACAGGCAGATGCATTACCTTCCTGGGGAAAAGACATGATTTGACACTATGGCAACTGAAGGGGAAGCTGAGCACAGAAGGCTAGTCCTGAGCGCTGGGAGACCGGGGCTTCAGATAGGGGAGTTCCTCAAGCTGCTGTTACCCTAAGTTGGCACATCCCTGCAATTTGTTCCTACAGAAGGGTAGCTACTGATGCTTCCTAACAGACCACTGGAGAATAGCCATGATGATGCTGGTTCTTGGAGAGTTCATGGCTGACATCCCTGCTTGTGACAGAAGCTGAAATACGATTTGATGGAGGTAGATGGTGTGAGTGGGCAAGCTCAGAGGCTGGTCCAAAATGGCTGGAGAAGCAAGGGGAAGAGGGGAATTGAGTGAGTAAAAATACTCCAGGAGGGGAAGGAAGGAGGCAGGTACACTCCCAGAGCAAGACAGACCTGATGGAAAACCAAAGGGAAGAAATGAATGCATGTCAGGTAACAATCGGGCAGACGCTCACACAAGACCCGCAGAGACGGCCAAGTACAATTTCTTCAGAATGAGGGTAGTGATTAGTCACAGTCCTAGACCTTCTATCGAGTGTGTGGTCATGAGAGGGTAGGAAGTGGGGAACAGGAAGGAAACAACCCCGACATAGATTTTAAGACAATCACAACTGTTTTCCCAGATCAAAAGCCTGAACATTTTTCCTCAGTCACTGAAGCAACATGTAGGTACCTCCAAGACCAGGACCTAGGAGGCTCCAGATCTCACTCTGCTCCACCCCCAACCCCACCCTCTGCAGAATCAGCCGGGTTCTGCTTTTCCACTTGTTCTCTTGCTCCCCAGGGAGCTGTCACTTCTCACAGCACCGCTGCCACCTTAGCACCTGATGGCTTCTGCTTATCTAATTTCAAAATGCACCTACTCCCTTCGAACGTGAGGGGTCTCTGTGTGCCACCCACTGCCCTGGGAGAGGGAGCTAGAGGGTTATCGTCTCCAGCGAGAGTGCCGCAGATGCTCCGCTTGGCCAGCCCCCTCCCACGCCACGGACACCTGCTAGGGCGCCCCAGTCCTCAGGTGCATCCCCTCCCCCCATCTTTCCAGACACAGTTCGGCATCAAAGCAACACATTTTTCCTTTCTTGCCCCTCTTCCCAATTCTCATCCTCCCATTCCACCCGGCCAATTTGGAATTCAGACACGGTGGGGAAGGGGCTGGTTCATAGTCCAGCTCAATCGGGCAGCCCGGGGGGCAGGTGAAGACCCTTGAGACCGACACCCCAGCCCTGAGCTGGATTCCCCACAGGCTCTGCGAGCGCCGAAGTCGTTCCGGGCCAGGGGGCCACCCAGGACTCCCATCTGGGGGCGCTCGCACACACACCCCTCCCTGACTCCCAGGGCCCGGCGCTTCTTCGCCCCAGAAATGTCCCAACCCCGGGCGGTGACGCGGGCCCTCGAACCTTACCCGTTCTTCCACTATCCAGGACATCTTTCAGTTCTGCTCGCAAAAAGCGCGCGTGCCCTTTCGCTCAGCAACTCCCGACCGTAGCCTGTGGGCATCCGATGCCCGAACCCCCCAGGGTGCTGGAAGCCGAGGACGCTCCAGTCTCCACAGCCCCTTCGCAGACAACGCTCATGCAAGTCGAGGACACCCTCCCCACGCAGACCGCACCGGGTTGTTAGCAAAAGCAACATCGGAAGCAAGAAAGGAGAAACGGAAGGTGGACCCACCTAACGACGACGGCTCCGTGTCATGTCAGGGGCACACTCGGGGCTCTCGGGCATGGAAAAGCCTCCGCAGCAAAGCGATGCCCGGGCTGCCCGCGCCTCCCGCTTTGCAGACGGCCTGAGCTCGCTCGCTCGGGTGCAGGGGCCCGGGAGGCAGTCGGTGGACGCGCTCGGTCCCCAGCGCCGCCTGCCCCTCAGGTCCGCTCGCAGCAGCTGCGGCGCGCGGGGCGAAGTTGCGGGGCTGGCGCGCGCGCGAGGGCGGTGGAGCGCGGGGCGAGCGCGGCGGAGCGGGCGGAGGGCGGGAGCCGTGGGGAGGGGAGGCGCGGCGCGGGGGCCGGCGCGTCACGGGTGCTGGGAGGGAGGGCGGGTGGAGACAGCTGCTTGACAGCTACTTCAGCGCAACTCCAGCTGATCGCCGGCTCGCCGGGCTCCTTTGCAAGAGCTGGCGCGGCAGCTTTGGCGCGATCCCCGGAATCGCGCGGGGGAGCGGGCCCGGCGGATCCAGCGCGGGGGAGGCAGAGGGCGGAGGAGAGGGGCCGAGGCAAGGAAAGGCCCTTTCAGCTAATCTTTTGGGACCTCTCATACAGGCTGGGCTGTGCATTGAAAAAAACCAGGTGGTGGTGTATGGAGTGGGGGCGGCGTGGGGGTGAGAGTGGTTGCCCACGGCAAGGGTTGTGCTTGAAAGCCCCGCTGGGGAGGGCGGTCTTGCAGGGCACTCTGTCTACTAGGGCTTCTTTGGACACAGCTCTCATAAAGATGGGAGACACTGAATTGTTTTTTATTTTGTTCTGGTGGATTTGAATTATAAAGGTTTCCTTTGGGAAAAGCGTGGGTCTGCCTAACAGACACACATTCCCCAAAAAGGGCCTTTTGGAGTGGAAATTGTATGGAACTGGGAGTCCACAAGGACCCAGGGACAAGGTCCTGACTCAGTCTCCATCCCTACATAGGGATTCCCTGCTATGCCTCAGTTTCCTCATCTGTTAAGTGATCATAGTGAATAAAGTGTGTATTTAGAATGTGTTAACTAGAATAGTACCTCAGGACACATCCACCCCCTCCCACGCCAACTTGAGATTCAGTCACCTTGTGAAAGGATCAGTAAGAATCAATGAGCTTAGACGTTAACCGAAAGGGAACATCCCAGGAGACGTGTTAACATGGGAAACACCCACATCCAATCGTGGTCAGGGCACTGCATCCTCGGGCTGCATTACAAGCAGCCAGAAGCGTTGCCTGATAAACTGTGTCATAACCCACCTAGGGATACAGTAGAAAGGGCAAAATCGGCTTGATGCCCAGAAAGAACACCCAAGAGCATGCCTTGGTTACCACGTCTCTGCCTTAGATCACGAAGAGTGGCCTAAGCAGTGCCTTGACAGTCTGAGCCCTCATTAGAGCTGAAGTTTTCCAGAGATCCACCTCCTTCTGCCCTTCTTCCAACTTACAAAACAGTTTCTGACAGCACTTAGTCTCCTCATGTAAGCATTCCTTTGGAGAAGAAAATGTGTTGACCACATGGCATGGATATGTCAGGCAGCCTGGCATACAGGGCGCGGTGGCTCACGCCTGTAATCCCAGCGCTTTGGGAGGCTGAGGCGGGCGGATCACGAGGTCAAGAGATCGAGACCATACTGGCCAACATGGCGAAACTCCGTCTCTACTAAAAATACAAAAATTAACTGGGCATGGTGGCGCGCACCTGTAGTCCCAGCTACTCGGGACTTTTATGTGTTTTTAATATTGGGACTCTGGTCAGTACGTGAGTCTCTGTTGAGTTTGGTTGACTTGAGTCTGCGCTTACACTGCTGAACACTACAGTCGATCCACTATCTTATATTGTAGGCTCCAGAGCAGACATTTTATAAGAATTGTATCACTTATTCCTGATTATAATCCTCCAGTAGGTGTTATGCCCATTTTATAGATGGGGAACCCACGGTTCAAGAGACTTCACATGACTTGTAAGATGACACAGGTTAACCAACTTTATTTTTATTTATATATTTATTTATTTTTTATTTTGTTGAGACGGAGTTTCGCTCTTGTTGCCCAGGCTGGAGTGCGGTGGCATGTTCTTGGCTCACCACAACCTCTGCCTCCTGGGTTCAAGCGATTCTCCTGCCTCAGCCTCCCCAGTAGCTGGGACTACAGATGTGCACCACTACACCTGGCTAATTTTTGTAGTTTTAGTAGAGATGGGGTTTCACCATGTTGGCCAGGCTGGTCTCGAACTCCTGACCTTGCGATCCACCCGCCTCGGCCTCCCAAAGTGCTGTGATTACAGGCATGAGCTACCATGCCCGGCCTTAGGTTAACGAACTTTAGATACGCATGTGAAACTTGGGTTTGGACACCCACAAACATGGGCTATAGAGTGATACTATCTTGTTCCAGATCCTCACTCTTCAGAGGACACAACTTAGCCGTGCCTGGACTCCTGAGCTGCAGAAACTGTGGGATCATCAACATGTGTTGTTTTAAACGGCTGTTTGTGACAATGGGTTATGCAGCAGAGATAATGAAAATATCTACACCACAGAAAGAATCATCTTTAAAAATATGAATTGTGCTGTGGTCACTCTGCTACTTGAAACCCTACGTTGGTTCCTTCCCCATTGGGAGTACAGAGCAATAGCCAAACTCCACACCAGTGCTTACCACATCCCTCCCAGTCCCACAGCATCACTCATGCCTCTCTCTTCTCTCTCCTCTCAATTCCTTACATACCCCAAGCCACCTCTCAGAGAGCCTTCTCTGACCACATCTTCAAGTACACCGTTCCCCACCAGTTATTCTCTTTCTTAATGCCGTGTGTGTGTGTGTGTATGTGTGTGTGTTTAATAGCACCAACTGTAAATTGTAAAGAGTTTATTGGCCTCTTTGCTTATTTCTTGTCTCTTACTGGACTGTGGGCTCATAGGGCAGGGACCGTCTCTGTCTGATATACGGTGTCTCCAGCACACAGCAGGAACTCCATTGCTATATACAAGATGGATCACCCAGCCATTCTGAAGCACTCCTTCACTCTTACATGGATCCTTTTATTTCCCTTGCCAACCCCACCCTGCAACCTATCTGCAACCACATAGCCTTTTCCAATTTCCAAATAGCCACATCTATTCATTAAGATCAAGTTTAAATATCTTAATCTGCATCCATTTTTCCTAGGTCCCTTGCCCTCTTTTTTTTCCTTTTCATTTCAGAGCGTTTATAGCACCTTAGTTTGCTCTCAAGATGTCTAGCACCTTCCACCTTGTGTCATGCCTAATTGTATAGAGGTAGATGGTTCCAAACATTCCTCTACTCACTGCAGTCTGGAGAAAGACACCTGGGAAGAAATACAAATATGCAGTAGAAGTCTGGGCAGACATAGATAAAGAGCTACTGCAGATTAGCACAGGACTGATAGGCTCATAGGATGAATCTGGAGGGAGAAGGGCCGGAGAGAAGCCAACTCTTTTTCCCCACCTTTCCACTCCCACCACCTTCCTGATAATGGGACTGTTGTCAATGACATATAACATTTTCTGGGAGGGAGGGGGAAGAAGATGAAATGAGAGACTAGGCAGACGATGCTAGGTACTTTACAGACATTATCCCACTGAAGCCTGTAATCTCTTTCCCATTAGTGCCCCCATTTAAATATTGATACTCTGAGAAGATGAACAAGTGACTTCCTTATGATCACAAAAATGAAGCTACTGTTGAAAGTCAGATGCGATTGCAAATCAAGTGCTCTTTTTACTATAGCACATTCCACTCCCACCCCCAACTTGCCCTGTTGGGCTGAGGGGTATCTTGTTGAGGCTTGGGCACGACTGTAGGCATGACATGAGAGTGTGTGTGCGCGCGCGCGCGCACATACAGAGCAGAGACCAGAAAGAAGCATGGAGTGGCTCCCTGAGCTGCTGCCCTTAGAGATTCCTTGAGGTTGCACCACTCGGTGTTGTGGATTTGGGACTGAAGCTCTGAACAGGAATGAAGAGGGCACAGTAAGCTGCGTCTCCCCTTGAAGGAGCTTCCTTAGGCAGGGGGCAGAGTGTGTGGAGTATGGAAGGTGAAAGGCCAACCTAGGCCTGACTGACAGCGTTAGACTGGAAGCTCTGGGAATGGGGATCTGTCCTGGGTGACTTTGTAGACCCCACAGTTCCTCCCACAGAGTACCTCCAGAGAGCAGGTACACGTATGAGTGAGGGGCCAGGCAGCACAGATCTAAACACTCGCGACACACTGTGTATTGGATTGTCTGGTCCAGATCCCAGAGATGAAGGTCGTATCACCAAATAAAAAGCCCACACCAGGTCTCCTAGTGCTTAGTTCCAAGGTCTTCACACTGCCTCTCCAGTCGCTGCTCCTGCTGTGGTCACCAAGTCTTCATTCAGGGGTGGCTAATTTCTGCTCGTGCCCGTTCTCTTATGATGCTGTTTACCTTCTTCTAGGTTCCTACTACCCCTCAGGCAGGATTCTTTATCCCCAGAACTTCACAGAGCAGAGCACTCAGATTTTGTGGCTGGGTCTTTTTAACCTTATTCAGGGAAATAGTGAAGGCCAGAGCCTGACAGGCATTGGGGTGGGGATAGTACAGGAACCTCCCCACCCCCGCCCATGAGACACTTGCATTGTTCTTTCAGGCCAGTGAGAAGGAATAGTTCCTTCCAAAGAAATACTTTAACACAAGTCGGGGTATTTTCCCCTCTCATATGCCAATCTTAATTGAAAACACCCTTAAGGGCCGGGCGTGGTGGCTCAAGCCTATAATCCCAGCACTTTGGGAGGCTGTGGTGGGTGGATCACTTGAGGTCAGGAGTTTGAGACCAGACTGGTCAACATGGTGAAACCCTATCTCTACTAAAAATACAAAAAATTAGCCAGGCGTGGTGGCAGGCACCCGTAATCTCAACTACTTAGGACGCTGAGGTGGGAGGATCACTTGAACCCAAGAGGCAGAGGTTGCAGTGAGCCGAGATCGTGCCACTGCACTCCAGCCTGGGTGACTGAGCAAGACTTCATCTCAAAAACAAATAACAAAAAACCCTAAGTGCCAATAATAGCTATTATTTCAAAAAATAACTGAATGCAACCCAGGTGTCAGGCACTCTGCTAAGGGCCGGAGGTAGAGATAAGCCCAGTAGTGGTGAGACCTGCCTTGTAGAGTCTGGTGATGAGGACAGCTGTAAATGAGGAGGGTGTGTATTATGAAGGAGGTGGCACTATGGGTGCTATGGGAACTGTGATTATTTTTTGTACCACCCTAAAACAAGGTGTTTGAACTTAGCAGCACTGAAAATGGTCTTTTTTTTTTTTTTTTTTTTGAGACGGAGTTTTGCTCTCGTTACTCAGGCTGGAGTGCAATGGCGCGATCTCGGCTCACCGCAACCTCCGCCTCCTGGGTTCAGGCAATTCTCCTGCCTCAGCCTCCTGAGTAGCTGGGACTACAGGCACGTGCCACCATGCCCAGCTAATTTTTTTGTATTAGTAGAGACGGGGTTTCACAATGTTGACCAGGATGGTCTCGATCTCTCAACCTCGTGATCCACCCGCCTCGGCCTCCCAAAGTGCTGGGATTACAGGCTTGAGCCACCGCACCCGGCCCGAAAATGGTCTTTTTTCTTTTTGGGACAGAGTCTTACCCTGTTGCCCAGGATGGAGTGCAGTGGCGCCATCTCAGCTCACTGCAATCTCCACCTCCCAGGTTCAAGCGATTCTTCTGCCTCAGCTTCCCAAGTAGCTGGGATTACAGGCACGTGACACCATGCCCAACTGATTTGTGTATTTTTAGTAGAGATGGGGTTTCACCATGTTGGCCAGGCTGGTCTCAAACTCCTGACCTTGTGATCTGCCTGCTTCGACCTCCCAAAGTGCTGGGATTACAGGCATGAGCCACCGCGCCCTGCCAGTCTCCTTTAATAACTGAACTGTATCCCATTCTCCTCTCACGAGCACTGTCTAAGCTAATGTGTGGTGAAGAACAGAATTGGCCCAACAAGCCTGATTGTTCTTACTGCCATCAATCGATCCTACCGAATACACCATTCATCAGAAGAAAGCAGAACAGCAACCAAAATGCAACCCATTTAGTTCCCTGATTTAGAGCTTCACATATGTCATAAAGAACTTAGGACGTGCCTGAAGAACCACCGCCCTTATGAAGTAAAGTCGGTGTCTAGGTCTAATTGGAAGGTCGCTTAGAGATTTGGTTGTATCTATCAACCCTTTATCGTCTATCTCTCTATTATCTATCTATCTATCTGTTACCTATGTATTATCTGTCTATCTACCTGCATAATTTTTTTGCATTCTCTGCAGAAATAAGAAGCTGTATTTCTATGTCTACCTGTGTCTAGTATTCTGTTGAATTTTGGCTTCTGCTCTTGCACTAGCTGACTAGTCCTAGAAAGAAGTGGCCAGGTACAGCTGAGGTTAAATCTCCCTTTAGAGCTGTGGTGCTTCACATGCATGTGAAGAGCAGATCTGACAGCCTGGAAAGTCTTTTCTCTACTCTTATGACCTTTCTCTATAGGCACTTGGCCACCCAGATGCAAGGCCAGAATATGGCTTGGAATGTGCCAGTTCTAAGATTTTTGTCCTCCTTTCTAACAGGATAACCTTTGGGCCTCCACGTTGCTCATGTCTGTTGAATTCTTCGTTTGCTGCTCTGACCAGTCTTTCTCAATCTTTCTCCCTCTTTCTGTATTTCTGATTTTCCAGCTTATGAAGTGCGTAAGAATCACCCTGGGGAGAAATTTGACATGCAGATTTTTAGGTCACCCTCCCTCCCTCATGTCGTTTAACAAGCACACTGATGGTTCTGGCAGTCATCTCAGAACGCACTTCAGGAAACAAACACTGGTCTGAACCAAGTCCAAACAGGCGTGCGGCCCCCTCGCCACTGCAAGGCGGTTCCGGAAGCCTTTCCAGCTGCATGCCCACCACTCTGCCATGCAGGCTCTCAGCTCTGGCGCTTCTGAGCCTGCATCCAGGGGACAGCCCTGGAAACAGTCCTGGACTCAGAGTCAGCACCTGGGTTCTATTTCTGTGTCGCCAATACAGAACTCAGGGCCTTTATGGGCCTATGTCCTCATCTGTCAAATGACATGTTTGGATAACCTGATCGCCAAGCGCTAACGTTTGACAATTCCTGCTTCCACCTTTTTCCTCAGGCCATTCCTACTGCCTGGAGATTCTCTGTTGAGCCTTGCCTATCACTTTCTCTCCTACCTCTAATGCTTGTCTCTCAAAGTCCTGCCTGGCCCACAAAGCCTGTTCAGACATGACCTCCTTCATGACACCTTCCTTGGCCATCTGTGCTCTGCCTGAGCCCTTTGGTAAGTCATCTGTCCCCTGAGTGCAGACTCAGTCACACATCTTCCTTTTGTTGTAGATTTTTTTTTTTTTAGGACAGAGTTTTACTCTTGTTGCCCAGGCTGGAGTGCAATGGTGTGATCTTGGCTCAACCACAACCTCCACCTCCCGAGTTCAAGTGATTCTCCTGCCTCAGCCTCCCGAGTAGCCGGGACTACAGACATGTACCACCACAGCCAGCTAATTTTGTATTTTTAGTAGATACGGAGTTTCTCCATGTTGATCAGGCTGGTCTCGAACTCCCAACCTCAGGTGATCCTCCCGCCTTGGCCTCCCAAAGTGCTGGGATTACAGGCATGAGCCACCGCACCCAGTGGTTGTAGATATTTAATACACTTTTCCTCATTGGTTTATAAGCTCTGTGATGTCAGGAACTATGTTTTGTGCTGCATATAGGCTAGTAAACTCTGTATTAATGAGCATTGAGGATAGCCAATAAATACTAAATGAGGAATGAGAGCGTACACTGCCCCTGCTGGCTTCTGCCACCTTTTCCCCTGGAAAAGGAACATAACAAGCCTGCATTTATTGGCATCTGAATTGCACCTATAGAAGCATATTTCAACCTAACAAGTGACAGCTGGATCTTACTACTTTCCGAACTGCTGAGAGCAAGACCCCATTATCCTTTGCCCTCGTGTGGCACTGATGATAAGGTTCTCAAGGGAGTGGACATCTCAGGCTCTTTCCTTGCCATTGTCACATATGTCTGGTTGCACAGTGAGAAACCTGTATGGCCAACGCCCTTAGCATTTTAGTATGTCCCAAGAATGAATGTCCCAGAGGTTCTGAAATCAGTCCTCTGTACTTGGGCAAATTATCCTGAACCTAAACGTCCTCTCCGCCCCCACTTCGAGCTTTCACACCAAGTGACCTGTAAGGCTGGGTGGGTAGACAGTAATCAGTGAAGTGTTCAAAGCTGATGGGAAATAAAGTATTCTCTAAATACAGCAAACAGTCTCCTTCTCTCCAGAAACCTGAGGCTGGATTTCTCATACATTATCATTACGCTACATATAGAGGTCATTTTCTGCAGCAATGTAATCTAGACTGGCAGATCCCCCCACCTTTCTCTTGGTTTCAAGACCCATTTATACAAGACTATAATCTAGAATTACCTTTTTGAATTTTTGGTCCCAAGACCATTTTGTGATTTAAAAAAATATTGAGGACCTTGGGGACTCCTTGAAAGGGTCCTGGGAAACCTCATGAGTCTGTAGATTACATTTTTGAGAACCAGTCATCTAGACTGACAAAAATATTGGCAAAATGTTAATTTACAAATTTGTATAGCTCTAAACCCCAAAGGCCAAAAGTAAATGGCATACATTTAATCAATATGCATTGTTGTAGAAAGATATTGAAGTAAGTATAACGTGATTCAAAGCAGCCGCAGAAGTGATTGGAAACTATCAATATCTACGTGTAAGCACAATGCTAAGTACATGATATGTAGTAGGCTTTTTTTGTTTTTTTCTGGAGATGGAGTCTTGCTCTGTCACCCAGGCTGGAGTGCAGTGGCATGACCTCCACTCATTCAACCTCCACCTCGTGGGTTCAAGCGATTCTTCTGCCTCAGTCTCCCAAGTAGCTGGGATTACAGGCATGCACCATCACGCCCGGCTAATTTTTTGTATTTTTAGTAGAGACAGGGTTTCACCATGCTGGCCAGGTTGGTCTCGATCTCCTGACCTCATGATCCACAAACCTCAGCTCCCACAGTGCTGGGATTACAGGCGTGAGCCACCGCACCCAGCTGTAGTAGGCTTTTTAAAAGGTTCTAAGTTGACTTTCACTTCACAATATCTTTCCTTTTTCTCTCATGATCAGGGGAAACATTAGATGGAGAGATATGTCTGTAAGCTCCTCCAAGGTGATTTATTTATTCTGTGTCCCTGGGCCTCATGCAGTCCTGGCTTACAGCGTATGTCATGTTGCCCCTTCCTGTCCATCTCTATCTTTCTCTGTCCTGGAGGGCTCACCCGTAGGGACCACGTCATTCGCCACTCTGTGATGTCCAGGTGTGTCTGGCCAGTGGTGAGCCCCAACAGAAAATGAGAGTGAGATGAGGGTATGCATTCCCTGGCTCCTCCCTGTGAGGTCACCTTGGGCAGGCTGTGTCCCTTCATAAAAGGCGACTGCTTCCCTCCAGCCAGGCCTCTCTCCACAGCTCTCTCTCTCCTTGCAGCTTCTGGCAACTTCTTCCTCTCCCATCCTTTGGGCCAGCAGAGGTTCTGTCCCTGCTGCAGCCAGCCCACCGTCCCCTGCATCCCCATCCTCCTTCTAACTCATCTCATTGTAAATAAGATTGTAAATAAGGCTTCCTTGAATTATTCGAACTTGAGGGAGCCATCGATTTCCTGAAGTTGGCCTGATTGATAGTCATCAATCATTAACTATTATCGAAAAATTTTAAATATCTGTTTTTATCCAGTCATTCATATGTTAAAAATATTTCTTCTTCAGGAGCTCCTTTAATTTAATTTTTGTTTCTCTTTCCACTGGAGGCCAGGGATGTTATTGCATGTAATCCTGTTTCATTCTTTTCCCTCTCCCTGCCCCCAAATGTGCAAAGATCTTCCCAAAGGTTAGTTCCTCCCAAATTCGGAAAGTTGGGACTATTAACTTCGGGAGGTAATTTCAGGAGGAATTACGGGCCCAGAAGCCCCATTGCTTAAAACTTTGTCACTGTTAATCTTCGAAATCTTCATGGAGATTATTTTGGAGCCTAATTTACATCTGGAATTGAGGTCTCAGCACGGTTAAATGAGCTCTCACTACTACTCAGATAAAGCTATAGAGAGCTCTGGAGAGTCTCAAGGTAGCTTAAAACACGAGAGAACGCACCCTGAAGCCAAAATCGAGGCTTCTCGGGGCTGTGCTGTATTCCTCCCTCTCATACTCCTGCCCCTGGGCTCTGAATCCAGCTGCAAGCTAAAAAGGCCTGTGCCTCCTCCCCAAGCCTGGAAACAGTAGATATCCTAGCTAGCTTCAGGGTCTTAACGCCTCTTTCCTTCCTAAGTCACTCTTCCACAGCCTGCACCTCCTCCAACTAACACACATTTTATGCAAAATCAGGATACTGGATACAAGATTCATCCCCATGGGCTCAGCATGGTTTCACTTGGCAGAGGTGAGAGTGGAAACCTAACTTCCGCAGCACAGCTTGCTCGACCCATAAAGCCTTCTTTGGTAGCACGAACCTGGCCCCATTTCCCCTCTTTCCTTCTCTGCTCACGTAGAACCCCCATCCCTGGCAGCTTTGGAGAGGAGCTGTGACAACAGGATAGAGTGCTGTCATCCTCCATAATTAGCCAGGCAGGCAAGACTGCTGTAATATCACTACGCTGACAGTGCTCTTGCGCCTAATAAATTATTCACGCCACTGAAGTATAATCGCTGTCACGTTCAAAATAGGTCATTCACGCTAAGGCTGCTGGAGGTGAAAATTTCACAGCAATGGTAACAAATCCAAGAGCTTTGGTTTAAGCAAATCTCCAAAGCAAGTGGCTTCTCCAAGCAACCCTAGGTTAAATATATTTTATGGAATCCAGCTATATTTTCATTAGCAGCAGCAACAAGAGCCTGAAACAGCTGTCTGCTGGCAGCAGTGAGAGTTGGGGGAGGGAAGACTGTATTTCAGCCTCTTCTTTCACTGACCCTCCCCCAGAGAGCCTCAAGGGGCTGCTTGAGGAAGATAAATGTGAACACCTGCTCTCATTCGTTCTCTGCACACAAGACGATGGCTAAGTCACAATGAGGATGAGCCCTGGACATCTAGAAGAGCAGACGTGCACAGGCCTCTCTGAGAAGTGCCTCTCAGCTGTGGGGTTTGCATTCACAGAGGAATTCAAGTTCAACAGCTGTAGGCCGTGTGCCCCTGCATTTCTAACCTAATTCACAGCCATTCGAGCCTCTTGACCGCTGAGAATACACTCACCCTCTTGTCGGCAGTAGATCTCGTTCGACTCAAGTGCCTGGTGGAATACAAATACTGGACTGGCGATTTCAGTGTTTGGAGAGTTATTGGTGTGTTACTATGTTATTTTAATGCTTTTTGAGGACTGTCTTATAGCAGGAAGAACAATTTTCCCCCAGAATTAGAATAAAGAGAAGTGATTGAAGACATAGCCTGTGGGATTTGAGTTAAAATAAAAGTGATGTGCTGCCTGCTAGCGATCGACTGTTAAATGAAGGTGTAAGTGATGGAGACTGATAAATCTCCTTTGGAGGGAAAAGAGAGGCAGCTAAGCACTGGGGTTGATTGCTTCCCAGCCTTCTGTTAGGAACGGAGACCAAACACCTCTTTATGTCTCTTCCAGCTGAGATTCTATGAACGTACAGCCTTGGAGCAAAAGGGCAAGTGGACTTGGTATGCACAGCACTAAATGCAGGAGAGCATGTGGAGACGAAGCGTTCCCTGATGCATTCCCACAACCGTCATGTTTATCAGAACACTACTTCCAAGGATGTTAAGCTCTGACCTTCAAATATTCACCTCCAAGAAGCCTGCTCAGATTATTCCAGCCTTTTCCCTCTGATCTTTCCCTAAATTTCCCTTTAGTGTTCTGAGCAGTTTACATTGTATTATTGAACTCATGGCCTTATGGAACAAACCATGTAGGTTATATAGCCCAATTCCTATAAGCTGGAGATAAATCTATAAATAATTTTCACTTACGTATATGCTGCTTTATGGGCAATATTTCAACAGCTGTTTCCTGAGTGCTCACTATTCTGAGTACTTAGAATGGGACTTCATTAAGTCATCCACAGTTTATGTGTATGCTATAAACCTAATTGTCCAAAACTGGACACCTGATTCATCACAGCGATACCCCGCCTCACCTTAAGTCTACTCCTCCAGCGACCGACAGAGCAATGTTACCCTTCCAGATGCTGAGGCTGAAGCCCTGGGGTCGTCTTTGACCACTTTTCCCCATACCCCCGTATTTAGCCAGAACCAGGCCAGGTGAGGATCCCATGAGCTCTTCTGGAATATGCCAGTAGTCTCCTAACCTGCCCTTGCCCCCATTTCCCCATCTTTCTTTCCAAGACAACAGTCAGAATGATCCTTTTGTAAGGTAAATCAGATTGCATCACTTTGCTCAACACTGGCCGAGAGCTCCCCATCTCACAGAGTAAAGATTCAAATCCTTACAGTAGTCTATAAGGTTTTATGAACTCCCCAAAACCTCTTAGATATATATCTCTCTCTCTTTTTTCTTGACAGAGTCTTGCTCTGACACCCAGGCTGGAGTGCAGTGGCACGATCTCAGCTCACTGCAGCCTCTGCCTCCTCGGGCACAAGCAATTCTCTTGTCTCAGCCTCCCAAGTAGCTGGGACTATAGGCACGTGCCACCACACCTGGCTAATTTTTTTTTTTAGTAGAGATGTGGTTTCACCACGTTGGCCAGGCTGGTCTCAAACTCCTGATCTCAAGAGATCCTTCCACCTTGGCTTCCCAAGATGCTAGGACTACAGGCGTGAGCCACCGCGCCCAGCCTTGGATTTCACCTTCTCCCATTCTCTGCCTTGCTCACGTTGGTTTCTTTACTATTCCTGGAACACTCTCCCAGACCTCCCTACGTTTGGACCTTGACATCAAACCTCTGGGCCTTTGTCAGTAAAGCCTTCTCTAACCTCCAGGTTCTATTCTGCCCACCCTGCACTTACCGTGTTACGGAAAAAAACAGAAAAATCATGTTACGAAAAAAAAGCCCTCTCACCCCCAGTGTACTGTATTTTTACAGGCTTGCCTATTGTCTGTCTCCTTTCTCTGCAGTATAACTTCACAAGGCTGGGACTTTGTTATATTCACTGCTGTATTCCAGAGCCAGAGTATAACTGAACCAAACACATGGGAGACTTTCAATTGATTTTCTGTATTTATTTATTTATTTTTAAATTTGAGACGGAGTCTTGCTCTGCTGCCCAGGCTACAGTGTGAGGCGCGATCTCCCCTCACTGCAACCTCTGGCTGTCAGGTTCAAGCGATTCTCCTGCCTCAGCCTCCTGAGTAGCTGGGATTACAGCCCCACGCTACCACACCCAGGTAAGTTTTGTATTTTTTAGTAGCAACAGAGTTTCACCATGTTGGCCAGGCTGGACTTGAACTCCTGACCCCAAATAATCTGCCCTCTTAGGCCTCCCAAAGTGCTGGGATTGCAGGCATGAGCCACCACGCCTGGCCAATATTCTTTAAATGAATAAAAAAATAAACCTATGTCCCTAAATAGCTCATAAGCTCCCAAGGGAGGCACATTTTCTAATTATGCTATTCCTCTCTAGAGGAGCCTCGGTAAGTGCTAATCTCAAAGTATTTCTGCAGGGTTCCTAAAACTGATGCCCAGCTAGGAAGAAAGTAGTAGCAAGAATCCCATACTTAACTCTCACGTATGCCGTGATAAAGAACACAGTCTTCCTGAGACTGCAGCAGATATGCTTAGGCTTGCTCAGCGTCAGCTCCCTAGAACCACTTCTATCTTCTGTGGAAATTCAGTTCCCCACTGTCACATTTACCTGGCTCAAGAAAAAGCAACTGCTCTGCAGACCCTCAGGAATTGCCTGGTACTTTCCTGTTTTTCTGGTGTACCCATTCTCAACTCTTTTTTTTTTTTTTTTTTTTTTTAATAAAAAATGTGGTTAGGGGCCAGGCATGGTGTCTCACACCTATAATCCCAGCACTTTGGGAGGCCGAGGCAGTTTGATCATTTGAGGTCAGGAGTTCGAGACCAGCCTGGCCAATGTGGTGAAACCCTGTCTCTACTGAAAATACAAAAATTAGCCTGGTGCGTTGGCGAGCACCTGTGCTTCCAGCTCCTCCAGGAGGCTAAAGCACAAGAACTGCCTGAACCTGGGAGGCAGAGGTTGCAGTGAGCCAAGATTGTGCCACTGCACTCCATCCTAGGCAACAGAACAAGACAGTCTCAAAAAAAAAAAAGTGGTAAAATACATATAACATAAAATTTACCATCTTAACTGTTTTTAAGTGTATAGTTCGGTTCTGTTCACACTGTTCTGCGTCAAACCCCAGAACTCTCATTTTGCAAATCTGAAGCTCTATGCCCATTAAAACAGCTCCCTACTCTCTCCTCCCCTCAGCCCCTGCAACCGTCGTCTACTTATTGTTTCTATAGATTTGATACTCTTGGTGCCTCATAGAAGCGGATTCATACAGTATTTGTCTTTTTCGACTGAGTCATTTCACCTAGCATACTGTTCTCAAGGTCCACGTGTCAGCACTCATTCTTCTTGCAGGCTGAATACTATTCCACTGTATGTATACGCTGTACTACATTTTGCATATCCCTTCTTCCCTGGGCGGATACTTGGGTTGCTTCCACCTTTTGGCTATTGTGAACAATGCTGCTATAAATATGATATAAAGATATCTTTTCAAGGCTCTGCTTTTAATTCTTTTGGGTATATACCCAGAGTAGAATTGCTAGATCACGTGGCAATTCTATTTTAAATTTTTTTTAGGATCTGCCATACTGCTTTTTATAGTGGCTGTACCATTTCACATTCCCACCAACAGTGGCCACAAGTTTCCTGACTCTTTTTAATAGCAAGATTTTTCTCCCCTACAGCGAGTTAGAACTGCTCAGAGGCTGGGTGCTGTGGCTCAGTCCTGTAATTTTAGCATTTTTTGAGGCTGAGGTGGGTAGATCACTTGAGGCCAGGAATTTGAGACCAGCCTGGCCAACATGGCGAAATCCCATCTCTACTAAAAATGCAAAACATTAACCGGGCGTGGTGGCATGTGCCTGTAGTCCCAGCTGCTTGGGAAGCTGAGGCATGAGAATCGCTTGAACCCAGGAGGCAGAGGCTGAAGGGAGCTGAGATCGCTCTACTGCACTCCAGCCTGGGTGACAGAGTGAGACTATCTCAAAAAAAAAAAAAAAAGAACTACTCAGAAATGCCTCACAGAGCTCAACATTCCTACCTCTTGTAGTGCTTAGCAACCAGGAGCCGAGTGCCCCCTCCAAATGTACATGGGTGTGTGTGGCAGTGCTTTTAGCGCTCTCCTGTTGTGTCTGTTTTGAAAAGCCTTCCTTGTTCTTGAATTAACATGCAGGCTGAGCAGACACACGCTGGTCTGCTTTACTGACGTGGGGCAGTGGGCAGGAGCCAGCACTGTTTTGGGATGATCAAAGCTCTGCTAATCCCATGTAATCTCCGAACGTAAGGTAATGCATTTCCAGTTTGTGGTTTCTTTGGGAGATGCTCCCTGAGGCCTGGCACCATCACTCCTTGGTGAACAGGGACTCCTATGTGTGCAAAAGCCAAAAAGACGGATTCGAGTCATGCTTGCCTGTCATTCATTACGATTCATTATGGTTAGGTCTAAGGGCTTCAGATCTTGGAGATGTGTGAGCTCGAAGCATCAAATGAGGAAAGATGTCCCTTGAAAATGTTGCAGAGGTATAAAGAGAAAAGACCACTTGGACACTTGCTGTGTGCTGTCCTCTTTCACCTGATTTACTGTCGGGCTGGGAGGAAAGAGCCCTAGTCTTACTGTGTTTCTCCTTTCACAGGATGTTGTCTTCTGTTCCCTCCCCAGCCCAAGGCATTCGGTCCTAGCCACCAATTTTTCATCCTCCTTCCAATTGGTATTACAGAGCAGTGTAATATAATGACATATATTCTCTTTAAAAGTATTAAAATAACCATAAGAAGGGATTAGTCCCTTCTTACATTGGGGCTCTAATAGTGATAAGACCCTCCCGGCAGACATAAAAAGGAAGGAAGAGATGGTTACAAAAGGGGAAGAGGAAGAGAGGATTACAAAACTCTCAATGACCTTAAGATTTGGAAGTGGACATAGACCAGGAGTTGGCAGACTTTTTCTGTAAAAAGCCAGATAAATATTTTAGGTTTTGTGGGCCAAGTGATAAAAACGAGGAAATTATATAAATACCTCTAACAAGAAAATGAAATTTCAAAAATGATCCAGTAAGGAGAAGAATGGAATTCTTTTCCTTTCGGATAATGTTTTGCTTAATTGAGATTCTAGGTTAGTGATCCTTATCACCAAATCAATTAAAAACGTTCATCTGTGAAAAACCGTTCTTATCTTGCAGGCGATACAAAAACAGGCAGTGGGTTGGATCTGGCCTGAGGCCATGGCTTACCCACTTCTGCGTAGACCAAGAGCAGTGCAGAAAGCCACGGACTCACTGCGTGCAGCTCTCAGTGTTACCTGGTGCGTCATAAAGGCACAAGCATGTATCTTTCTGGGTGTATTATCAGCATTAGGAAGACGCACAGGGGTATCTTTGTCCTCTGCATTGAGTCCTTGTTGTAAAGGACAAGATGTGTTGTCTTTTGCATAGAGCAGACGATGCTGCTTCTGACACATCATCAGTCACCTTTCCACAGGTGTAGAGAAGTTAGGTTCGTCCATTCTTGGTCTACTCTGCTGCAGCTGGTACCGTTGCCAACCTAACCGGCTAATGATGTGTCCTGTTTGTAACTTTTATGAGTGGTACTCAATACATATTTGTTAATGAGTGCACAGAGGACTGTTCTATTCACTCGTTCACTGTCCCATGTAGTATTCTTATGAAGTAACTGAGCTAATGTTCATCCTGTGCATTTGTATAAAAGCAATGTTTACGCACAAATACACATAAACAGATCAGCATCATTTTTTTTCAGGAAGTTTTACCACTGAAAATATTATTTTTAAAACAATGGAACCTAAAACAAAACCGAAACCCCAGTAGAGGGAGCACTGCAGAGGCTTTATTTAAAATCTGAATTACTGTCCTAAAAGACTGTAGCAAATCCAACGTTAAAGTTTTCAGTGGGTGTTATCTTTAAATAAGAAATGTCTTAACAAATACAGAGAGTTCAGCCTTTCTCAGGTTACATTTTCAAAAGAACTCTGTGTAGTGGTGATGGGGGAGGCAGTGCCTCCGATGTGTTTACCACAAGTAAATATTTACTCAGGAAATAGGTCCTGCATACTGTTAAATATATGGTTAAAGATATGACTTCACCTCCAGCATTTGTGGAGGAGGCAAGGGGCCCCTGTACACAATAAAACTGCCAGAGCACGTGTTTTCCCTTACACACCCAGAGAATTTTCAGGCGGAGACCAGAATGATTAAAGCAGTAGCACGTGGGTCAGCAATCATGTATGTATTCTGTGCCAAGCAGTGGGGTTATTCTGAGCCCTTCCTTGGCACATGGTGGAGATCAGATAGCAACTAGGTTGGCTAATCCATGAACCAGAGGGACCTCTATATTCTCAGGAAAGCATTTGAGGTGAGTAGTCTCAACAGCTCTGCTGTAATCAGCTTTCACTTTTATTAAGCCAGTTCTTCCTGACAAAGGCCAGGATTAGGAGAGGGGACTTGTATAGACTTGGGAGGCTGAGACAGCTAAGAAAATCACAGTTAAATAATAACTGGCATTTACATAGTAAGCCCCTATGGTTTTCAAGTATATCGTACTTTATCTGGCTTTAAACTCTGCAGTTCTTGAGTCGTTCATCATCATCATCATCATCATCATCATCATAACCATCACCACCATCATCATCCTTATCATCAGCATCACCACTATCTTCATCTCCACCATCACCATCATCATCATCCTCACCACCATCGTCATGATTATCATCATTATCACCCCCACCACCACCCCCATCACCATCACCACCACCTTCATCATCATCATCATCACCATCACCATCGTCGTCATCCTCACCACCATCATCATGATTATCATCATCACACCATCACCACCCCCATCACCACCACCTTCATCATCATCATCATCACCATCACCACCGTCATCATCCTCACCACCATCATCATGATTATCATCATCACACCATCACCACCACCATCACCACCACCACCACCCCCATCACCACCACCTTCATCATCATCATCATCACCCCCACCACCATCACCACCATCATCATCCTTATCAGCATCACCACTATCTTCATCTCCACCATCACCATCATCATCATCCTCACCACCATCGTCGTGATTATCATCATCATCACCCCCACCACCACCCCCATCACAATCACCACCACCTTCATCATCATCATCACCACCATCATCATCCTCACCACCATCATCGTGATTATCATCACACCATCACCGCCACCACCCCCATCACCATCACCACCACCTTCATCATCATCATCATCACCATCACCACCGTCGTCATCCTCACCACCATCATCATGATTATCATCATCACACCATCACCACCACCATCACCACCACCACCACCCCCCCATCACCACCACCTTCATCATCATCATCATCATCATCATAACCATCACCACCATCATCATCCTTATCATCAGCATCACCACTATCTTCATCTCCACCATCACCATCATCATCATCCTCACCACCATCGTCGTGATTATCATCATCATCACCCCCACCACCACCCCCATCACCATCACCACCACCTTCATCATCATCATCACCACCATCATCATCCTCACCACCATCATCGTGATTATCATCATCACACCATCACCGCCACCACCCCCATCACCATCACCACCACCTTCATCACCATCATCACCATCACCACCATCATCATCCTCACCACCATCATCATGATTATCATCATCACACCATCACCACCACCACCACCCCCACCCCATCACCATCACCACCACCTTCATCATCATCACCATTACCATCATCATCATCCTCACCACCATCGTCGTGATTATCATCATCATCATCATCACCCCCACCACCACTCCATCACCATCACCACCATCTTCATCATCATCATCATCACCATCACTACCATCATCCTCACCACCATCATCGTGATTATCATCACACCATCACCACCACCACCACCCCCATCACCATCACCTTCATCATCATCATCATCATCACCACTACCATCACTACCACTGCAACCACCACCCATCACCATCATAACCAATACCAGTACCACTGCCATCATCATGATCATTATCATCACCTTACCACTGCTACCGTTATCATTATCTCTGTAACCGCCACCATCATCACTATCATCAGTCCAGCCACTACCACCACTGCCACCATCTTCATCAATATATCATAATCATCATCACCATCACTGCTGCTGCAGCCACCACTACCGCCACCTTCATTATCATCATTCTCACCTGGAAAAAGGAAATTAAATCTTCTGAGGGGTTAGGTACTGTGCCTAAAGCCAAACAACCAGAAGTTGAAGTAGGTTTTATGAGTTCAAATATTCTGCTTATTCCATAGCATATATGCTACTTTCCGTCAGCGTGGAAGTCTGAATGCTAAAAATCAGAGATTTTAAAACAACAATGCCTTCAGAATTTCCTTCAGAAGTTCCTTCCTTCCTTCCTTCCTTCCCTCCTTCCCTCCTTCCTTCCCTCCTTCCCTCCTTCCCTCCTTCCCTCCTTCCTTCCCTCCTTCCCTCCTTCCCTCCTTCCCTCCTTCCCTCCCTCCTTCCCTCCCTCCCTCCTTTCTTCCTTTCTTCCTTCTTTCTTTCTTTTCTTTTTTCTTTTTTTTGAAATGGAGTTCTGCTCTTGTTGCCCAGGCTGGAGTGCAATGGCAGTGATCTTGGCTCACCGCAACCTCCGCCTCCTGGGTTCAAGTGATTCTCTTGCCTCAGCCTCCTGAGTAGCTGGGATTATAAGCATGTGCCACCACGCCCAGCTAATTTTGTATTTTTGGTAGAGATGGGGTTTCTCCATGTTGGTCAGGGTGGTCTCAAACTCCCGACCTCAGGTAGTCTGCCCACCTTGGCCTCCCAAACTGCTGGGATTACAGGCGTGAGCCACTGCGCCCAGCCTTGGCTTCAGAATTTCTGTATGCAAAGTACCCAATACAGCAATATGGTTAGAAAAGGGGTTCTGCCCTTCTCTAGAGGCCGTTTGCAGAGCAGCACATGATTTTTAAAAAAATCAGATTGTAGAATGCAGATTACTCAAAATTGCAATGTTTTCTTCAGAAAGTTTTCTATTAAGATTTACAATTTTAATTTATTTTTGAGTTTTTAGAGATGCTCATGGAGTTAATTAACAGGGGTGTGAGTCATGTCCTACCTCAGAGACGTTGTTGGTACCCCTCAGCATGTGAACCACAAGTTGCAGGAGAAGAGTTTGTTTTTCCTAACATTTTAGTCACATAATTTATCCCAGGACAGTTAAGAGTGCCTTTCACCAATCATATTTGCTTATTTGAGTCTCTGGCATATTTTTCTTTAAATACCGTTCTACTAGTGTATTTAGCTGTTATAAATAGAAAGAAAATTCCCGCCATAGAAAATGTTTTCATATTTATTCTCTCTCAGAGATTTCTGAAGTTCAATTTATAGAGAATAAAAAATTATCCTCAAAGGCTCAGCCAGCTGACTCATCGTGTGATCTGAAAGGCAAGTTGTCTTCTTGTTACTTCTTACACTGAATGAACGGTTTAGGATGAAGTCGAGAGGGAGAAGGGACCAGCTGCTCTTACGCTGTTGCTGTGTGAGTGGTATGGTTTAAATATTTAAACCTTTAACTCCCAATAATCCAAAGGCAAATAAAGAAACATTTGTGTTGAAAAGTGGCACCATAACCTCAGAACTTTCCAGAAGGCAGCAACTTCTTTCTTCTCTTTATTTTATTTAGAAATCATTTCTGTCTAGGGCTAGACTTGTAATACAGCCGCAGGTGAAATAACCCCCGATCTCCTCTCTGTTTGGGAGGTTCTCTCTTAATGAAAATCTTTACAAAGCTTTAGTCAATTTAGTCAATTGGGAAAAAAGACACCTTACCCACCCAAAAAGTTCACGTTTTTCTCACATTTATATTTTAAGTTCCAAGAGTTTTAACTTGTATCCATCACTGTGCCCTTAAGTGTCTTCTGCCTGAAGCATTTGTTAAGCAAATTGAGGCATGAAAAAGTTGAAGATACAGAAAGTCAACATGTGAAAGAATGGTGATGCTATAAATTATTATTAATTGCCTGCTGGAGAAACATTGCCCGTTATATCTGGCTTTTGATTGCTATCACAGCGTAGGTCAAAATCTTTCTCTTAAAAATATCTGAAAAGGATAAGGTAGATGGTTCTGGGTTTTTTTTGGAAGGAATATTCTAAATGATAAGATATGCTCTGGCTACACAGCACAAAGTGAAGTGGGTTTTTAGCTTACATGACCTGATTTGTCTATCAATAAGCATCGAACACTTTAGGTTCTTGACACGTCCGTCTTCATCCTAGGGTGTGCAGATGCTGTGGAATTGTTACCCTCGTAGCCAAGCACATCCACACTTCAGGCTCCCAGAAACTGACACCCAACACAGCCTGGACCATACTCAGTGCTGAGGAAGTACAAGAGTGTTTACGATCTCATCAGCACCTGCATTTCTAGTTTCATTTTCTTCTTTCCGTTTTCACTTGCTGGGACCGTTTACTAGTTCTTTTTCTTCCTCTCCAACTTTTCTCTGTCCTTTTGGTACTTGAAAGAGTCACTTTAATTTGTCTCAACTAATACCTTTTCTCCTTTAAAATATCTTCCAAAATCAATGAATTTTAAACATTTTAGTTAAACATCACAGCTTTTGGCAAATAATCAGTAGACAAAATTTAGCCACCAAAAAATTAATGAGAAGTTAAATAAACTGACATTTGCTTAGCACAATAAAACACAGAAGCCAGGCCAAACACCGTGTGTGGCTCACGCCTGTCATCCCAGCACTTTGAGAGGCCTAGGCTGAAGGACCGCTTAAGGACAGGAGTTTGAGACCAACCTGGGCAACTTAGTGAAAGCTTGGCTTTTAAAAAATTAGCTGGATATGGTGGTGCACACCTGTAGTCCCAGCTACTTGGAGGCTGAGGCAGGAGGATCCCTTGAACCCAGGAAGTTGAGGCTGCGGTGAGCTACAATCACACCACTGTACTTCAGCCTGGGTGACAGAGTGAGACCTTGTCTCTTAAAAAAATACAGGAGGCACGGTTAACTAGATAAATCACATCTTTTTAATAAATATGTTGGCTTGTGTAAGTGAAGGGGCTTCTATCAAAAAGAGGGGTGGGAGGGCAACCCTCCAAATTTATTTCAGTGTTTTGGTCATAACGACTACACATTTCTTTTTCTTTTCCTTTAATTTTCATAGCTACAGTGAGTATGCATGTACTTTTAGTTTTCAACTCAAGCACTATGGAAGACGCACTCTAGTATATCTTACACACACCATTCCTAAAATGTTAAGAATTGGCTGGCTGCTCGTGAGATATGAAAATAAATGTCTAAAATGTTTTACTAGTAACATTGGGCCCCTTTTGGCATTGGCCTGATCTAAACAGGTTCCTCCGAGGTCACTGGGGGCCATAAATCAGGGGGTGGACTGGTGGCTCAGACAGCCTGCACAGCTCTAGTGCAATGTGCTATTTTAGTGTATGCCCCTGCAATGACACCATCTCTTTGGCACCAGCCAAAGAAAGCTTCCTAGACATCTATGGGAAGAGAATGTTTTGCAGTAATCCAAGGCAGAGGTCACACAAGCATGAATTACTGTGGGGAGGTCTTTGTCTGCTCCAGACCCTGAGACAAATAGAGTAGGGAAAGTGACTTCCAGCTAAAGCATTAATCCAGGAATTGGGAGGTGGAACCTGATACAAGCAATCTTGGCATGTCGTGAAAGCAATTCTTTTCAACCCGGGAAGCTCAGGCAGCCTCTTTCTGCCCCTGTTCCAGTCTCATTATCGGGTCCACTTGAGAACTCCAGGTATTTTTGGAGAAAGATTCAACATAGTTAAATAGCAATGCTTATATTTACATGCTATAAAATGTGGCATAATCACGCAAGAACTCCAGTTCTTTCTGGCCCAGGCTCATATACTTCCACATTTGATTTCTCTTACTTTTTCCATGGAGGGTATGACCTAACCAGTCTGAACATTCAGGATTTATTAGTTTTGTACATAATCTTCATTTAATTGCTTTTTTCCCCTTTCTTCTTTCTATTAATTTTGGAAGAGGCAAATACAATTTGGGAAACAATATCAAAATATTCCAGATTACAACAGATTGTATAATTATTTACCTATTGAAAGAAAAATACTACCTTGGTTTTGTAAACAGCCTACATAGAAAGACCAAAAAAAAAAAAAAAAAAAAAAACACTCAGATATTTATCCTCATTACAATTCTTTTTTTTTTTTTTTTTTGGGGGTAAGTGTTTTGTAGTATTCTTGCTGTCTCTGACCTGCAGTTCCCTTTGAAAGGGAAAAAGTGCTAACTTACTTGGCTTAGAGAAAAGAGAGCAGTTTGGTTCAAAAGTGAGTGGCAATTTTTTCCAGACAGATGTTGGCCTGTTTAAGAGCAGCAGGCAGCTCATGGTTGAGTGGACTTCCTTTTGCCGGTTCATCTCCATCTGGGAGAGTTCCCCTTTTTTGTGGAGGTTGAAACAACTTTCTCAGAAACAGTTATCCAGGACAGGAGAAATATTCTCATGCTCAGCTGCACTGTATCAGCTCTGGCGGACATTTGAAGATCTGACAAAAGCTTTGTAGTTTCTTGCGGTCTTCAAGCATAATCTCAAAAGGCGTGTAAGTGTCCAGGAAATGTAAGAACCTGAGGAATACTTTGCACACTTACTGTGAACTTGGGGTGTTTTATTATTCTAATCATTGCACTTGACAACAGATTACTGAGCAGTGCTGAAAATGGACGCAGGGACGGGTGGCGTTTCTAAGGAAGGAAGCAATTGCAGCTTTAACTTGGGCCAAGGAGTGATTTTGGCTGCTAAAATACTCACTGACCACCACCTGGTGAGCCGTTTGCTCCCACACATGAATTCTGTTCTGGCCTTGAAAGCAGGATAGGAACCTCCCCTTCTTTTTTCCTCGGTCGTTATTGCTGTCGCCGTCATCAGCAGCAACAGCAGCATTGTCATAGTCATTACCATTATTACCATCCAGTTATTTCCACTAACACTGACCCTCAAGATCACACAGTGACAAAACAGATGAAAGCCCTTTCATTCGATGAGCTTGAATCTACAATGGGAAAAGAGTCTCTAAGGCTAACTACTGGTTTTTCAATACCTTGATAATCAAATGAATCGTTTCTCCAGGAAAGATTAAGCCTACTTGATAGTAGCCATTTTCTAAATGACATGATGATGTTGTGAGGACAGGAAATTTAGGGCTCTGTGTGTGTGTGTGTGTCTGTGTGTGTGTGTGTGTGTGTGTGTGTGCGTGAGAGAGAGAGAAGAAACAGAGACAGAGAATAGACATTGGGATTTGCAGTGTGTAGGTGAATGCCTTTTCTCTCTTTCTCCCTCTCTCTCTCTCTTTCTCCCTGTCTCTCTCTCTCTCTCTTTCTCCATGTATGTCTGTCTCTCTCTCTCTCTCTCTCTCACTATATGCAACCGTGTTCTAGAGCAAGAGCGGTTACACACCAATGCTCCGAAGTTCTGTGAACCTTAACATTTTCTTCAACCACAAAAAAACAATTGCTGAAGCATACAGGATCTCAGAAAGGCAGTTTAAAACATACACTGTGAGCATGACTCACTGAGTCATTTTCTTCCCAGATCTTTATGGTATGCACGTATCTAAGTGGATTTCTATATACTTCTAAGCAAATGAACCTAAATTCTAAATCCGTGTAACCTCTAGGGGAAAGGGATCTTAAAAATGTGTCAATTGCAAGGAAATATGGTTGCCCTAATAACAAGCTTCTGGGCATTTTCCTTTTTTTTATGTTACAGAAAACTCGTTGTACCAAAAGCTTTCTGCTTAGGCACGTTAAGTGAGCTGAAAGCATGGGCGAATCCTAGAACAAGCATGGACTTTGATAGGTAGATACATCATTTTGAAGAAAAGACTGGGTAGTAGAATGCCCAGAGAATGTGCGATCAGTCCTCTTGTTTCAGATGAAGAATGAGGCTCAAAGAGCATAAATGACTCGCTCAAGACCCTTCAGCTGTACCACAGCAGGGGCAGGGCTACCACTCAGGCTCCTAACAACTTGTTCAGTGCTCTATGCACCATATGAAACCTCTGAAAAGTTATTTCTAAGCTGAAGTTCCATAAATAAGTCCTATTTTGAATCTGAGGTTAACCAGATACGTGGAAAATGGTCGCTATTCAATAAACCCATTTTGTAACTACACAGCAGGGACTAATATGTATTGTGCACTGACCACGGTTCTAAATGCTTTCCCTATCATAGCACGTAATCCACACACAGCCATATGAGGTTTGGACTCCATTTTATAAGTGAGTAAACTGAGGCACAGAGCGATTAGGTAACCTACTTAAGGTCACAGGTGAATTGGTTGGCAAAGCCGAGACAGTGCAATTGCAGAGCTGAAGCTCTTGACTGTTTCCCTACACGGAGCTGCTTAAAATGAGGCACCAGCTGGACTTGCTTTCACATAAATTGCCAAACATGAGCCACGGCTCTGAAAACTGAATAAAAATACACTGGATGTTGGCCTTGCGAGGATTTTCCCTTTAATCTTTAGGGATTAAGTTAAATGAGATGATCAGTTTGGAAAGGATAAAGCATACTACATTGAAGTGCAATGCAAATATTATGAATCTACAGTGAAGACAGTCTGTACAACCGATAGGCGTTACTGTCCCACTTCACCATCGAGTAGACCAAAGTCAGCTTGCGTGGGGGCCACCAGGCACCACCAGAATCTGAGTCTGAATCTCGTTTGACTCTCAGCTTATCTCTACAGCATGGTTACTGAGGTTGCAGTCATCACCTCGGTAGTGATGAATGCTCAGGAGAGAGAACTCACGGGTTCATCCAGCCCTGCTTGCTCTTAACTCTTCCCTTCAAGGTGCGGCCACACGTAATCCGGAGTGCAGTGCATCAGCCTATAGAGGGCGCTCTGAAGCATCATAGCCAGATGTAAAAGAGCAAAATTCCTGTCGGCAAAGAACTGTGGGGTGAGTGTTTTGAAATGCCATTCCTGGAGGGAGGGGTGGGTGAGTGATTCCCAAATTTTCTGTTCTAAGCATATCTTCATAGTTGTGAGCATTTTTCAAACCCTAAAAAAGTATAAATTTCCTCTTTAAGATGTTTCCTGCCTGGCACAGTGACTCACGCCTGTAATCCCAGTGCTTTGGGAGGCCAAGGTGGGTGGATCACAATGTCAGGAGTCCGAGACTAGCCTGGTCAATATGGTGAAACCCCGTCTCCACTAAAAATACAAAAATTAGCTCGACGTGGTGGCAGGCGTCTTTAGTCCCAGCTACTTGGGAGGCTGAGGCAGGAGAATCACTTGAACCTGGGAGGCAGAGGTTGCAGTGAGCCAAGATGGCACCACTGCACTCCAGGCTGGGCAACTGAGCAAGATTCCGTCTCAAAAAAAAAAAAAAAAAAAAAGATTTCCTTTTTAAGGAAACATCTTTAAGAAGTGAAAGCTGAAGAATGGGGCCTAAGATCAAACTTCAAGGTATTGGTGGCTCTAAATGCCTGCCACCAAAGTAAGGCCACAGATTGATAATTTGGTAAACAGCAGCAAAGCTCAAGTCGATATTCTTCTATTCTTCAAACTGATTAAGTTGTGATAAAAACCAAACCCAACTTACGGTTTTAAATATTTCTGTAGCTAGAGCAACATAGCAGAAAGACAACATCAAAATATTAACGATTACATTCCACATGACTAGATTACAAGGAATTCTTTGTGACACTCTGATTTGTCTTCAGCAAACTTGTATTACTTGGGTAGTTACACATACACAAAAACATTACTACTACTCCTTTTAAAAAATTACTGAATCGAGATTTTTAAAAAATCACCAGACTTAGTTTCTTGAGGAAAGTAACCAAATTCATGAGATCCTTGAGTCCAGATTTCCTTTTCTTAGGCAGCTCCCAATTCTAGAAAAGCTTTTGCCTACAGCCCAATCTCACAGCCAGCATTTGAACAAATCATCTGTTGATGACTAGATCAGCCCTGCAAAATCACAACCTTTACAGTGAAATTCCCGTGCATAGGTCAAGTCATGGAAGAGCAGCAAGATGAGAACAGAAAGCTCAGCAGTGCCAATGGAGGTTGGAAGCTTCCAGGGCTCCAGCATCCCTACTTGAAAGTAAAGGAAATGGGAAAAGGGAATGGAAGGTTGGAGTGCCAAGAATGTGTGAGGAAGAGTAAGAGAGAAGGACCCAGGCCAGCGTGGTAGCTCATGCCTGTATCCCAGCACTTTGGGGGCCAAGGAGGGTGGATCACCTGAAGTCAGGAGTTCAAGACCAGCCTGGCCAACATGGCAAAAACCCATTTCTACTAAAAATACAGAAATTAGCTGGGCATGGTGGCCAGTGCTTGTAGTTCTGGCTACTCGGGAGGCTGAGGCAAGAGAGTCACTAAACCTGGGAGGTGGAGGTTGCAGTGAGCCGAGATGGCGCCAGTGCACTCTAGGCTTGGTGTGACTGAGAAAGACTCTGTCTCAAAAAAAAAAAAAAAAAAAGAAAAGGAAAAAAATGGGAGAAGGACCTAGACAGAGAGAGAGAGAGAGAAAGAGAGAGAGAGAGAGATTCAGACAGATAGAGAGAAGTGCAAATCAAAGCAACGTGATACCATTGGAAAACCACTCTTGGTCTACTGTCCAGCTTCTACCCTGGCAGCCCTGCTGTGCTTAAAGCACTGTGTCAGGCTTCCCTTAAGGTGTTAAAGATATAGCACAGAAGAGAGACAAGGCAAAACATTTAGTACTGTTTTCCAGCCTAAGCTAAACCTTTATTTTAGTCATGACTTTAAAAAATGTATTCGTGGGAATGACTCAACTCCCTTGTCCCACCTCTGGCCTTGTGTATTCCTCCAGTGCCTAAGCTGATATTTGCAGCCACTAGCTCACTCAGGATGCTTCATTTTTATCGTTTCGAAATACTCAAGTCCTTGCCCAAGCTGGGCAAAAGTGTCCAGTGGTGTCAAAAGAAAGCAAAGCAGACCAGAAAGGCTCCTGCCAGAAAGATGCGTTTACCTTCACCAAAAACATCATCCTCTTCATGGACCAGGAGCTCCTCAGCGTCAAGAAACTGCATCTTGGGGAGGACGGGAGCGAGAGGCAGCAGGCGGCAGCCCGGCAGTCCCAGCAGCCACACTGCCACCGGAGGCGGCTTCCTTTCCTCGGGTTGCCTAAGCCCTCTGGAGGGCAGCTTCCGCATCTGCCCTGAAGAAAGCAGTTTCATTCATATGAATAGGCTTCTTGAGCCTTTTGAAGAGTGAATCCCAGGTGGGGTAATTCTCACCACTGAGGAGAAAGGATTTTTTGAAGGGGGCTGCAGATCCGTTTGGATCTGAATACAGATATCACTCAAAGTCTGAGTGCAGTGAATTCTGTTTCAACGCAACCACTTTCATATTTCCTTAAAGAGGAAGGTGGACGCTTAACTTTCTTACTTATGAATTTAAACACAATGGGTCGTGTTGAGAGAGGGAGTGCACATTTCTCACAGCTTGGTTTTGCTTCAATGACAATTTATCTGAAAGTAAAGCAAGCCACGGTGGTAAAGCCAAGCAGGCACTGAGAGGACAGAGTTTTTATTTTGCTCAGTAATAGATGCGTTTTTCTTTTTCTTTTTTTTCAAACCTCTTGCATTTAAAGATTGGAAACTTTACAGCATTTAAACCAAATTGAACCATATCTAGGCTTTCTGTGGCTCGGTTAAATCTATAGTCAATGAATAGATTACTGGTTTTCGTCAAGCAACTTACATTTCACAATCTTTACTCAGTTTCATACTTCAGACCGTACCACTAAAGAAGCAAGAAGAAAATTCACTCAAAAAGCAGCTCCTCCCAGCGGGCTGAGTAACCCCTGGGATTCTACGTGAGCGCCACTGGTTGGCATCACTGTGTAGAGCTACCTAACGTGTGTCAAACTCTGTGTGGCTATACAGACAAGCACACATCTCTCTGAGTTATACTGAGACTTCATTTTGGGGTTTCCCAGACCTCTCCACTGTGCCGTAAGATATCTCAGGTGGCCAGAAGATCAGAAAATGTGTATGGAGATGGCAGCAAGAAGCTGTTGACCCAGGGTGTTTGTTTTGGGCACTTTATTTACTGCATGGTTTTGAAGATACTCCCAGTGTTACCCTAGAGACACTGTCTCCTCCTCCTGCAACTGCAACCTTAAAATTGCACCAGTTTCTCCCAGAAGAGCATATGGACAACACGATTAGAGAAATCCAGCAGTGAGAAGGGATCACCCAGAGGAATTCAGGAATCAGACACTAAGGGTTAGCTGAGCGGCAACAGTCTGTTCATCCTGCACTGGTGGCTGATGCAGTTCCCAAAGACAGTGTACAGCTGGGTCCTGCTGGGGTCACCAATCGTTGTCAGTCAGGGCTGCAGCCATCCTTAAAGGACAGCTTGGAAATGTCTGGGGTGTTCTGGGTGGCACAATGACTGGGGTTATTACTGGTATTCAATGTCTCAGCACTCAAGGCCCAGTGATGACAATCTTACTGTGATGCATGGAATGGTGGTTCAACAAGAAGAACTGCCCAGCTACAAATACCAGTAATGTCCACCTCGAGACATGCTGAGAGGCAGAGAGCTGGAGTTATCCTTTTCTCTAGTTCTCCTTTGCATCTCCCCTTCCTGACCCTTCTACCACCCGCTACCCTGATCCCCACTTGAATGATGTTTCTGGCCAAGGGTTGCACTTCGTTACATAAATTAAAGCAATTAAAATGGGCCTAGGTGTAGGGAATGTGGACGTGGACTAGAGCTCCCTTTGGCGTGGTTGGAATGAGGATGGGCATCCATTCTGATAATCACTACATTTCTCAACTACCGTCCTGTGTCCTTTAATCTCCACAACTTCATCAGATGGGTGCTATCGTCCCATTTTACAGATGAAGCAATGGGGGCTCTGAGAGCTTGAAAAACATTCCTAAGATCAGGCAGCAGGTGAGTGGCCGATTTGACTAACTGCAGAGCTCACTGTTACCTCTTGTCTGGATGACTTTATGGGGGTGGCTGCACACAGTCCAGGTCACTGCAGCATCCCAGTGGCTCCTGGGGACCTGTACTACCCCTCTCACCTCCCACCTCAGAACTACCTGGTTACCGTGTGAACCTGGGGGCCCCAGCCATTCCACTTCAGAAAGCTGGCATAACCTCTCTAGGCCTATTTTATTATCTTAACTGGGTGGAATCGGGTCAACCCTACTGAATTCAGATGTTGAAGTCCTAAACGCCATTACCTCAGAATGTGACCTTATTTAGAAATACAGTCATTGAGGATACAGTTAGTCAAGATGAACTCATATCATATTGGAGGAAGATGGGTTCTTAGTCCAAGATGACTAGTTTCCTCATAAAAAGGAGAGATTTAGACAAAGACAGACACACAGGGAGGATGGTGTGTGAAGATGAAGGCAGAGATCCACAAGCCAAGGATCACCAGAGCTGGCCAGTAAACCCCCAGAAGCTGGGGGCGAGGCCTGCAAGAGAGTCTCCCTCACACCCCTCGGAAGCAGCATTCGTGCCAGTGCCTGGACCCTGGACTTCTATCCTCCACAGCTGTGATGCAGTGAGTTCCTGTCGCTTAAGCCACTTAGTTTGTGGTCCTTTGTTATAGTAGTCCTAGAAAACTAACACACTTTCTCATTTGGCTTGTTTTGAGGATGAAGTAGGATAATTTATGTAAAGGAACTGACACAGCACATGGTACACAGTAAATACCCAGTTATAATTGTCCACCTAAGTCTCTCACGGGGAAGCTTAGGACATTTCCTTAAGTGGAGCCTTAATGGGATTAGAGAATGAGAAGTCACCACGCTTTGTACAAAACCTCAATGACCGTTAAGTTTCCCTCAGTGTCCTCTTCTCCAGTTCGGATATCTCAAAAACACAGCTAACCATCTCAAAGAACAAATCACAA
This sequence comes from Aotus nancymaae, assembly GCF_030222135.1. Taxonomy (NCBI): domain Eukaryota; kingdom Metazoa; phylum Chordata; class Mammalia; order Primates; family Aotidae; genus Aotus; species Aotus nancymaae. Next base: position 21,742,130 of record NW_026988465.1, read on the forward strand.
ATGCCACTGAGAACTTCTTGAAAGCACAGACCATAGAAAACATGGTCCTTGCTCTCCAAAGTTTACAATTACCTTTGAGAGATATGACATACATACATAATGTGTTAACTAAAAAGAAAAACTGATAAATTACAGATGCATTGCATCAACATGAATAAATTTCAAAAACATCATATTGAATTTAAAAAGTCTCAGAAAATTATAAATAATATGATCATATTTATATGTATGTCCAAAATGAGCAAATAAAAAAGTGTAAATAATCGCTAACACTTACAGACTGCCAGCAACAGTTCTGAGTGCCTTGATCCACTTACTCTTATATCAACCCTAAGATATAGATAGACTTATTATCTCCATTTTAGTTTAAGGCCCAAGAGGTGAAGCATCCACCTGAGGTCATGCATTGGTAAGTGGTAGCGGGACTGAGATTTGATCCAGGACCCAGAGTCCGAACTCTTAAACACCAGGCTATGTCATCTCTTATCTTAAAGGATAAGAGAGTGCTGAACTTCTAGACCATTTTAACAAAGGGCAGTAAATTGTGAAGAAGTGAGTAGACAAAGGAAGCAGAGCAGCGGAGTGGGCTCCTAAGAGTGGTAAGTTGTGGGGAGGTAACTAGGAATGTGTGATAGCTAAGGATTATTATGCAGATTCGTCTCTCATACCAGGAAGAGGACCGTGACTCTTAGTCACCCTAGTTGGGGGAATGAAGTACCTTTACCGGTGGAAATTTATGGCACTTAAAGCAGAAAGGGGAAGGGCAGAAGAGTCTTTCTCAAAGTAGTTCAAAATAGTGCCTATGCTAAAGCAGCATATTTTGGAGGACACATTCTGATCCCCTTCAAATCCATGTTAGAAAAGAAAGACTGAAGCTCGGGAAACTCAGCGCTTAATTAAGGGAGACGTAGTTCACAGGGAGCAGTTTTCATTAGGAAATGAGGAAGAGTGGAGCAACAATGAAAGAATCCCGCTTTTCAGTGACTGAGGCAGACAGAAGAGAACAAAAGTGTACATGAAACAGCGTAAGCAATTCCTTTGATAAAATGCTGATTTGTGACAACCTGTGCTAAGTTTAACAACAGAATTTCATCAAGGCCATAAGCACAGGAATATAGCAAAGTTTTTATACTGTAAACAGTTGGTGCCCACTTTATGCCGTACTAGGTCTGTAAATTACAAAGACATGCAAGATCTGGTCCTTGCCTTGTGGAACTTTGCTCACTCTTGTGTTCATTCATCTGGAGAATAATGATGAATATCTACTATATTTCAGGTACAGTGGGAAACATTTAAGTAAATTTGTAAGTGACAAGGCACATGTTATGTTGAACATATGAAAATCAACACAGTATTATTATTTTGTGTTATGAGAATTGAGGCTATAATAAGGATTTATTTATTAATTTAAAATATTCCTGCATAGTTTGATGTTTTGAAAAAAAAACCACTGTCTGTGAAGCATGTAACGGAGGAAGCCATGCTAGTGGAAAGTTTCATCGTGTGACGTGGGCTTTCATTCCAGCAGAAGGGCGTCACAATCTGCTCTCTGTGCTTTGGAGAATTTCCCACTCCCTTCAGAAAGTGTGTTAAAATACTTAATTTTCTGATATACACACTTCTGAACAGGGAGAAAAATCTGAAGTAATTAGGAGCAAAATGTCTGAAACAGAAAGGAGAACAAAGTAGGAGAGAGGAATTGAAACAGTGAGGAGTGGTAGGAATCAGGAAGGAAAAAGGTGAAAAAAACCACAGATTCAGAAATAATCTTATCTTTGGTTAACTTTGCTAGTAAAGATGCACCTAAAAATTTGTCTAACTGTAAAATGCCACATCTAAAGAGCTGGGACTAAAGGAACATGATTTTTTTTTATTTTTGAGACAGAGTCTGGCTCTGTCACTAGGCTGGAGTGCAGTGGCTCGACTTCAGCTCACTGCAACCTCAGCCTCCCGGGTTCACGCAATTCTTCTGCCTCAGCCTCCCAAGTACAATAGCTGGGATTACAGGTGAGTATTGCCATGCCCCGATAATTGTTTTTGTATTTTTAGTAGACATGGGGTTTCACCATGTTGGCCAGGCCAGTCTTGAACTCCTGACCTCAAGTGATCTGCCCCCCTCAGCTTCCCAAAGTTCTGGGATTACAGGCGTGAACCACCGCGCCTGGCTGAAACATTATTTTTAATAGTGTTCCTGTTTTCATGTTGCAAAGAGGAGGTACCAGTCTAATGGGTACAATCTCATGAGGGTTGTCTCATGGGAACCCTCCCAGAGCCTTTGGAAGTCTTCCTGCCTGCTCCCCCATCTTCAGGGGCATCCTAGGCTGCAGGAGCCACACTTAGGGTCACTTACTGAAGGTGCTGGGGAAGCCTGACCAAAGCCCCGGACAGTTTCCTTCAATGAGATTAAAGACAACGAGGATAATTGCTCACTGAAGGAATCCACTCCTTCCACTTACAAAAAACGGGTAAGAACCCAGCAAAGGAGAGTTCCATGGCTAGACTCACATTGGGTATGGTTGGCAAGGTCGTAACCATGGGATAAGGGTGTGACTGCTGGGAGTGGTTAGCTTGCAACTAGAAACAGGAAAAAAGCATATAAAGGCACTCTTTTTGGGATTTGACAGGGCTGAGCTACAATCTTGGCTTTGTTACCATCTAGCTCTTTGACTAAAGTTAATAATTTCACTTTGAATCTGTAAAATGCAGTAATAATCGATGACTGAGTTAAGGGATGGTTAAGCCCTTTCCGACTAAGTTGCCCCAAATTAAAATATAATCTATATTAATACATTGTGCTAGCAATGCAAACACAACTTCAAGACCCTGTCCCTAGTCCCTGGCCTTACCCTCTGTCTCAACCAGAATGTAATCATAAAGCCTCTCCAATAAAGAAATCCTGTAACTGCCACTGATAATAACATTTACCTCTTAGGGTTTGGTGACCTTAATTAAGGTGGGAATCCTTTCCCGTGGCCCTAACATTGACTTTAAAAGCATTTTCAGGGATCACTATACAGTGTGCCCCTCCTCCCCTTTTTTTAACCTCAAGACAAATTTCTTGGTATGGGAGCTACTGAAAGTGATAGAAGGGGTGGAGAAAAGATACACAGGAAAATAAACTTGTAAGAAGGTAGAAAGAAACAGTCTTCCATGTCTGTGAGAGATGTGGGGAGAGTTTAGGGAGAATTATAGTCCTCCCTCTCAGAATGTGACCCCAGACCCAAGAGCATCCCTGTCCACAAAAAGAGGGCCAGATGAGAAGGTATAACTTTCTCAGCTTTCAAAGAAAGGTACACATTTCATGCATCCTAAGTGTATTTATTGTTTGTAACAATAAATACATTTGTACTGTCTTTTATGTTTACTTAGACAGTTAAACATAAGTAAACATAAAATAATTATACATCTGTGTTGACAGCATATAATACATAAAGGTGTAATTCGTCTGACAATAACAGGACAAAGAGAAGAGAATGAGTGAAGTAAAAGAGGATAAAAGTTTTTATATTCTCTTGAAATTAAGGTAATATTAATCAAAACTGGATTGCTATAAATTAAGATGTTAATTGTAATCCCCAAGGCAATCATTAGAAAATAAATAAAAAGTATAGTAAGAGAACCAACAGAAAAATTAAAATTATACTTAGAAAATGTCAATTTAACACAAATAATTCAGTGATATCTCTGTAAAAAATTTCTTTTATTCTCATTTTTTTTAAGTGAACTTGGCTTCTTAGTGCTTGCACCTATATAAATAAAATATAAGAATATAAAACAAATTCCTGTCTCACTGTAGCAAAGTAATATTCATCCATAGATGAATGAACTCATTGAAAGAAACTCAGCCTCCTTCATCTCATTAAGAGATACATTTCTAATAAAATTTTGATTTCACGCTGGAAGATAATTATTTATTTATTTTCAATTAATTTTTTTTTTTTTTGAGGTGGAGTCCTGCTCTGTTGCCCAGGCTGAAGTGCAGTGGCATGATCTCAGCTCAATGCAACCTGAACCTCCTGGGTTTAAGCAATTCTCTTACCTCAGACTCCCAAGTAGCTGGGATTACAGATGTCCACCACCACGCCTGGCTAATTTTTATATTTTTAGTCGTGACGAGGTTTTGCCACGTTGGCCAGGCTGGTCTCAAACTCTAGACCTCAGGTGATCTACTCACCTCAGCCTCCCAAAGTGCTGGGATTACAGGTGTGAGCCACCGTGCCCAGCCCGATAACTATTTATTAAAATGTGTAATATAATTATGTTGTTTTGATCATTTGGTATATTAATAATTATAATGATAACTCTGGAGAAAATTTTTAATACTTAAAACCACTTAGTCACAGAAAAATAAAAAATATATACATATTATTTTCCTAGAGAAATATGACAAAATACTCAGAAAAGGCTTCCAAGTTTAATTAATAACATTATGAGAAGGCATATTGTCCCAAACCGGTGCCAAAGTAGAATTTTTTTTTGAGGTGGAGTCTCGCTCTGTGGCCCAAGCTAGAGGGCAGTGACGCGATCATGGCTTATTGCGAACTCCGCCTCCCAGGTTCAAGCAATTCTTTTGCCTCAGCATCCTGAATAGCTAGGATTACAGACATGTGCCACCACACCTGGCTAATTTTTGTATTTTTGAAACAGGGTTTTCCCATGTTGGCCAGGCTGGTTTCTAACTCCCAACTACAGATGATTTGCCCACCTCGGTCTCCCCAAGTACTGGAATTACAGGCATGCGCCACCGTGCCCGGCCTGAAGTAGAATGTTTTAGTATGGTGGTACATCAGTGCCTTCTGGGATATATCTAGCATTCCTAATAAAATGTATCTACCATTCCTAAAAAATTCCTATCAATCGTCTGATTTTAATGAGATTAGAGCCCTTCTGGAATGGTGATTTATTTTACCTACCTAATTTTTGGTCTTATGCTGAGTCTAATGGTCTTGAACTAAAAAAATTTTTTTTAAGTCTAGTAACTTAATGAGTTTTTAAATTAAGTGTTTATATAGATGCATAATATTTATGATAGCTCTCTTAGGAGTCTTTCTCTTGTGACAAGTTTGAAATAAAACTTTGTGAATTTATCTGAGAAGTTGCCTTAACAATTAGTATGAAATTCTGAGGGAGAAATGGAATGGAAATATGGATTCAACAAGAAAAAGGAATAATGTAAGTTTCCAGATCTCAACAAGAAGGCTTATGTATTTCGTATATGGACAACGGTGATATCTCTGCATATTACTCCATAAATTACGTCCTTTGTAACCTTTAAAACATGATAAGTGGTTCCCAATGCTTGAGGGTATGTAGTTTTTCAGAATCTACTTTGGGCTTTAAAAATGAGACAGTTGGCTGGACTCGGTGGCTCACACCGGTAATCCCAGCACTGTGGGAGGCTGAGGCAGGTGGATTGCCTGAGATCAGGAGTTTGAGACTAGCCTGGCTAGCATGGCGAAACCCTGTCTCTAATAAAAATACGAAAATTAGCAGGGCATGGTAGCAGGTACCTGTAATCCCAGCGACTCGAAAGGCTGAGTCAGGAGAATCACTTGAACTTGGGAGGCAGAGGTTGCAGTGAGCCGAGATTACACCATTGCATTCCAGCCTGAGGGACAGAGCGAGACTCTGTATGTATACGTACGTACGTGTGTGTGTGTGTGTGTGTGTGTGTGTGTGTGTGTGTGTGTGATATATATATATATATATATCAGACAATTGGCCATGGTGGCTCATGCTTGTAATCCCAGCACTTTGGGAGGCTGAGGCAGGTGGATTGCCTGAGATCGGGCGTTCAGAACTAGCTTGGCCAGCATGTTGAAACCCCGTCTCTACTAAAAATACAAAAATTAGCTGGGCATGGTGGCAGGAGCCTGTAATCTCAGCTACTTGGGAGGCTGAGGCAGGAGAATCGCTCGAACCCAGGAGGCGGAGTTTGCAGTGAGCCAAGATCGTGCCATTGCACTCCAGCCTGGGCAACAGAGAAAGAGTCCATCTCAAAAAAGTAAAAAGACATGGTTAAAGACCGCTGGTGCAGATCTCACATTGAGCAGAGTAGGAGCACAGCAGGACCTGTAGGGCAGGGACTGGGGTCAGGGGATTCCTGGGGGAGCCAAAGAAATAGGGGCCCAAGGGCTCTGGGTCCTGCAGGAGGCAGGCCTCCTAGTGCTATCCCTTCGCATATGCTAGCTTTGTGGGCTGGCCCCAGTCTCTCCTGACCTGTTTCTTTTTGGCCTCCAAATTTCTTGTCCTCAAAGAATAAAACAAGGATTTAGAATTCAGGACTCGTTAAGTTGATTTTGGCCAGGTGTTTTTGAAAACTCTTCCTGGTGCGGCTTCTCTTCAGTATTTGTGTCTTAGTGACCTCTGACTATACAGAAGGCAGAAAAACAATGTCGAGAGAGAGATCTTTTGAAGACTGTGTGACAGACAGAAGGAAGAAGAAAGAAAAGAGGAGGAAGAAAGAGAAGCATGAAGGAGGAGCAGAATATTCTTCTTTTGGAAGGAAAATATTTCCAGATTGTGTCTGTTTTTTTAAAGATTCTGTGGGCGGATATCCAGGGACACTCCTCAATTTAAACGTTCAGCTTTCCCTTCTGCAAATTCGGCTCTGGGAGCTATCAGTGCTGCAGGACAGGCGTAGGCCCAGATAAGGCTGAAACACACCTAAACTCTCCCGCCTGGGTTTTGGAGATGAGCTCACCTCTGTTCTGTCAGGCATCCCAGAAGAACTACATGCATTTGGGTCCATTTGGTTGGAGGAAATGAAGGATTATAGAGGAAGAAATCACCATTCCTCTTGTGTGTACAGGCAGGCTCAACCCTGAATGCAGCTTCCTACTTGAATGTCTGAAGTGTGTTAATAAATCACGGAAAGAATGGAATAGAGAAAACAAAACCCCAGAGTAAAAGAAAACGCAACATGTACTGTGGACTGAATTCTGGAACAGTCCTGCTCAGGAGGGAGTAAAGTCCCACGTTTTCCTGACATGGGACCAGTGGAGAAAGAAGACGGTCCAATTCTTCTCTGATTCCTTACAGTTTGATCAGCAGCCTTGATCTTCTTCAAAAAGGGAAGCTGCCTTTTCTTCTCTTCCAACTAATGGGGGGTGAGGAGAAGGGAAAAGTAGGGGTAAGGGGAGGAAAAAGAAAGGAGGAGGGGAGAGGGAAGGAAAGGAGAAGCGAAGGGAAGGAAAGAAAGAAAAAAGAAGGAGAATTAAGGCATTGCCCCAATTATTAATTTACGGGTTATATCCTGTATAGCTTAATGGCTCATCCAGTTCAATTAGGGCTTCAAGATGCTGCATCCCCTATTATAGAAGAACTACTCACTTTCCATGGCCATGCTCTTATAGTTATTTTCCTAATTAGTTCCCTGGTCCTACACATTATTTCCCTAATTCTCACAACAAAATTAACTCATACTGGCACCATAGATGCCCAAGAAATCAAGACTGTCTGAACTATTTTACCTGCCATTATCTTACCTTTAATTGCCCTCCCATCCCTATGTATTCTGTACATAACAGATGAAGTTATTAACCCTTCTCTTACCATCGAAGCAATTGGCCACCAATGGTATTGAAGCTATGAATATACAGACTATGAAGAATTAGGCTTCAGTTCTTATGTAGTCCCAACAGCAGACTTATAGCCAGGAGAACTTCGACTCCTCAAAGGTGATAACTGAACAACCCTCCCAACAGATATCCCCATCCATGTATTAATCTCGTCTGAAGACATCCTGCACTCATGAGCTATCCTTTCATTGGGCCTCAAAACAGACGCGATCCCTGAGTACCTGCCTACGGTGAGAACCTCTGAGCGTTAAGATGATGAGCCCAGATCCTCTCCTTCGCTGTTCTGTGTCTGTATCAGATGATTGCGCATGGGAGTTGTTAGTTATTAATCACTCTGCTATTTCAAACCTTTTTTGCCTTTTAAACGTCAGTTCAGGTTGACCACAGGGAAACTCTGTTATGACCAACGGGTCAAGCTTCTGAGTGCTGGCACTGGCCCCCTCTCCTCCCGTCTCCATCCCTCTCCCTCTTGTCCCTGTTCCCTGACTTCTCTTTAGCGGAGAGGTGTAAAGAACAACTCAGGGCTCATTTCGTCTCTGTACATCCTTGTTGCCCTCTCTTCCTTAAACAAGACCTTTTTTTTTCCCTTTTCTTAGAACCGTATTTGGTGTGACAACAGTTTGAAAAGCGCCACCCATCCTCTCTGAGACCACAAGCAGCACTGAAGGCAGTGAACCAAGACTTATAAACAAGGGTGTAGACCAGAGAACACGCTGGGGCCAGAGGAGGAGAAAGCAAGATCTAAGCACCGCAGTTTCAAGTGCGAGGGGAGCAGAAAGCAGCCAGCTCTAAAAAAAAAAAAAAAAAAAAAGAAGCACAACCCAGAACTCAAACCTCATGAAACTATCACAAGTTTCAAGCCTTTAAAAGGTGTTTTTACTGCAGATTTTAGAGACTTATCACCTCATCAACGGTTATGAACCCAAATCCTTGCAAACTGAACAATAGAGTCATTAGATTGGTCTCTCAGTCTCTGCATGTGAAGGGTCTCTGGGCTTTTCAGGACATCTTTAGGGTCAGGTTTTGTGAAATAGGTTGAGCCAGCTTTCTGGGGGGCTGTAAGCAACCCTGGAGAAAATGGGCAGGAGGAAATAAAGGTATGCCAGTGTGCTTTTCCCAGTGGGGACCTGGCAAAGGCCAAAAGCAGGAGAAGTATTAGATTCCCATCTTTTAATATCATGGAAACCCATGGTGACGATGGGGTGCAGGGCTGACTAACCATCCTGAGGTCAAGAGGCGGCCCCTCAGGGATCTGAAGCTGTTTAGCAAGAGCTCAGCAGGGCCCAGCTCCTTGTCCCTCAGGGAGAGCCCACCCCCTGGAGAAATGTTAGAATGCTGGGTGAATTATTTTCTTATGAAATTTCATCCAAAGTTTTAACATCCAAATAGAAGAGTTGTTAAGTACTGTGAGTGGGTGAGGTGGAGGAAGCAGAGAGGGGAAGGGGCAGCTCCTCTCTCAGTATATTCACTGCTCATCCTAGAGATGACCTAATGTCAAAAACTTTGCAAATGCCACCAGCTGCCTGTTGCATCCACGTGGTTCAGTTGTTGCTATTTACAGAGTAGCATAAATGCCCGGTGCTACTATGAACCAGGGTGCTGAGTACCAAACGTTCCTGGAAGAGCACCTAGTAGTGTTTCTTTGATTAGCTGGTAGTTAATGAAAACTTTATGCAAAAGTAACACGGTATTGCTGATTGTAGGTATTATCTGATGATGATAATCCTGTCGAGTTCTTGTTGAGCCAGATCACTTCGTGAGGGCAGAAGGTTGATAACACTTGTCTTAAATGCAAGATTCTTTCTCTTTTCTTCCGCCCTCCCTCCCTCCTATTCAGCAATCCTTTCTGCACCCTTGGAAACATTTGGGCTCTGCATTCGCTCTTGCACAATCCTGGGATCTCATGGTTTACTTTATGATGACAATATTAATGTCGATAAAGGCACTTTCCCTAAGACACTTGGGAGTATGTGTGGCTTATCCTTCTGTTTTTCTTACGAAGTAAAAGGGAGCTCAGTGTGTCTGTCCTCACTTTACTGACATGGGGATTAAGGACAAGGAATCTATGGCGAACGGGCAATAGGGCACGTGAAACCTGGCAGGGTCTTCGGAGAAAGGGAAAACACTTTCAAAGAGCCAGTGAGTCAAACCTGTGGGAACCCATGCCAGAAAGCTCTTACAGGGAAGGCTGAACTGTTCCATCTAAAGGAAAAGAACACATATTGATTTAAACAAGCCCTGAAGTGCAGCTATCTAACAGGCTAGGTAGATGCGGTTGGGAGCAAAGGGTTTGCTGCGTTCGTGCTGATTTCTTAAGTCTTTCATTTTCTTTGCTGACCTCTGCAGTTCCATAGAACACAGTCCAGGCATTAGACTTGCAGCCACAGGATCTAGGTCTTGTGTGTTAGCTTTGAAGGCAGCATGCCCTGCTAGACTGCAAGATCCTAGAAGACAAAGGTCAACCAAGACCTTCGCATGAGGCCTGATGGGAATCAGTGTTTCACAGACATTTTTTAAATGAATGACTTGATTGATTTCCAGTAGTTCTCTAGGCAAGAGCGATCAGAGACTTTAGAAGTTGGTATCAACATGGAAGTGGTAGAATGACACCTGAGAGAGTGGTGGGTCGTCACCAGGTCACAGCTGTCGGGGTGATTGGAACACTCCTTTGCCGTACAGTGACCTTTGTTTTACGTCCCACTATTAGGCAGAGGAACCGTCATCACACAGAGCCTGATTACGGTTTTCATGCTCAGGAGAACTTGTGCTGTCTTCCAAGAGCTGCAGCCCCCAGGTTTGGTAAGAGAGGGGCAAGCAGACATTTTCCCACATCAATTAATCAGCTCATGCATGAGTTTTGCAGTTCAGTCGCTGTCTTTACATGGTGTTGTCTGCCAACGAATGGAATAGGGCATCTTCAAATTTTATTGACAAAGATAAGACTTCCATAAAAAGACTTCAAGCACTTTGAAAGCAGCTTGAAAAGAATTCCAAAGCAATGTGCTTATAACAATAAAGGTTTCTCCATCGCTTGCTTTCCAGCTCCTTTGTCTCAGGCTTCTGCTACTCTAGGTGTTTTTTTTTTTTTTTTGGAGACAGAGTCTCACTCTGTTCCCAGGCTGGAGTGCAGTGGTGATAGCTCACTGCAACCTCCGCCCCTCGGGTTCAAGTGATCCTCCTGCCTCAGCCTCTGGGGTAGCTGGGATTACAGGCATGAGCCACCACGCCCAGCTGATTTTTGTATTTTTAGTAGAGATGGGGTTTCACCATGTTGGCCAGGATGGTCTTGATCTTTTGACCTCATGATCTGCCCACCTCAGCCTCCCAAAGTGCCGGGATTACAGGCATGAGCCACCGCGCCCAGCCTGTATTTCTTTTTCCTAGTTTCTCTCCTGTTTTCATTTGCTAAAAGAAAATTGTGTTAAGACACTTCATGGGAACATTAAAAACTGTTACAGGGTGTGGTTTATAAAGATTTGGTGAGGAAAAAAAATCCAGACCTCACTTCTGGCATTTGCTGGGTAGTACTTTTTCACTGGTCCCTAACTCACAGAATAATCAGCTTTGGCAGCAATATTTAGTTCCCCTTTCTTTCTACATGCTGGGATGAGGGCATATGAGAACGGAACTTGCGGTAAAGACTACCTTGCCACAAGGGGACCCCACCCTGCTTACCTTCCGCTGGATCGACAGCAGTTGTAAATATGTAGTGAATGGCAAATGTGGGCTTCCTGTATTCTGTAGTGGACATTGCCACACCACTGTCTCCAGCGGAATGAACCAGAATGTAAAACTTACACCTCTTTTGAAATGCACTGAAGCAACACAGGATGACCACATTTTTTCTGTACTATATTGCACTCTTTTGCACAATGTGTAAGAACACAAGATTAGAAACCCACAAAAGAAGGAAACAGAACAACGGAGGTTGTTGGCTGGGCAGGCTGCAAGGTAAAGGGCAGAGTAGTAAACGCCCCACCTGGTCGACATCCTCTGCCAGCTGCTGTTCCTGGCTCCTGACCTCTACTGCTCTCTCTCTATTATCCTTTCCCATCATCCATCCATCCAGCCAGCATTTACTGGGCATCCTGTCATGCTGGCTGCTGGGGATACAGACTGTGAGTAGTATGCTGGTAAAAACTAAGCAACTCGCTCTGAGACTGGAGCCGATTTGCAGTGCTGATTGATTTTCACAGTGCTGACACTCCCACCATGACTGATTTCAAACTACTAACATGACATCATTGAAGCAAGGTGGGAAGAGAGGCACAGTAGCACACCATTGCCCCAACCAGATACACTCGATGTAAATAAACTCCAGTGCACAGAAAATAACACAATGTAGTAATGAGGAGCCGGTGAGTTTTGAGTATTTATTAGCATTGTTTTAAATGTAATTTAGTTCATTGCACACTTACATATTTTAAATCATAACTGTTTTAACAAACAGCTTACAACATTTCTCAAACTAACAACTGGCTCTCATGAGCAGGTATGTGCTGACTCCAGCACACCACTAGACAGAAACAATGTATGCTGTCTGCTTTACAACGTCTTTTTTAAATCTAGAAAGACATACATATGTAAATAAGTAGTACATACAGTTGATGTGATAATACGGTAGGAGAAAGTGCTGGGTGTAGAATTAGTGGGAAGCACAGTGAGACCCTGCTATGCACTGAATGCATGTGTCGCCCCGAAATTCACATATGGAAGTCCTAATTCCCAGTGTGACTGTATTTGGAGAAAGGGAGTATTAATTAGGGTTAGGCTGGGTGCGGTAGATCAAACCTGTAATACCAGCACTTTGGGAGGCCAAATTGGGCGGATCATGAGGTCAAGATTGAGACCATCCTGGCCAACATGGTGAAACCTTGTCTCTACTAAAAATACAAAAATTAGCTGGGCATGGGGGCGCACACCTGTGGTCCCAGCTACTCAGGAGGCTGAGGCAGAAGAATCACTTGAACCTGGGAGGTGGAGGTTGCAGTGAGCCGAGATGGTGCCACTGCACTCCAACCTTTAATTAATTAATTAATTAATTAATTAAAGGTTAAATGAAGTCATAAGTGTGGGGCCCTGATCTGCTAAGATTAGTGGCCTTATAGAAGAGACGCTGGAGAGCCCCCTCTCTCTCCAGGCGTCTGCACCACAGAAAGACCGGGTGAGGACATAGTGAGAAGGCAGCTTCCTGCAAGCCAGGAAGAGAGCTCTCACCAGAAACCAGATCAGCTGAGATGGGATTAAGGCCATGCTACTGCACAATGTGGTACCTTGGCATTTGAGAAAACAGCAGAAGCAGGAAGGTCGCTCTCACCTTTCCCTCGTCCTTCTCCTGAAGCGGGTTACAAGGCTTTCATTTGAGAAGTACCTTCCCTATACCTGGAGGAATGGTAGGTCCTTATTTCTTAAGACACGGGACACAGCGAAGAATCGGAACAAACAGTCCTCAAAACATTCCCCCAGTTTATGACCGTTAGATGTTCCCGTTGTCCAATCATACATCTGCAGGACTATCTCCTCCTCGTCAAACCTAAGCATAAAAACACACAAGCACTCACGCCTGTAATCCCAGCACTTTGGGAGGCCGAGGCGGGTGGATCACGAGGTCAACAGATCGAGACCATCCTGGTCAACATGGTAAAACCCCGTCTCTACTAAAAATACAAAAAATTAGCTGGGCATGGTGGCGCTTGCCTGTAATCCCAGCTACTCAGGAGGCTGAGATAGGAGAATTGCCTGAACCCAGGAGGCGGAGGTTGCGGTGAGCCGAGATCGCGCCATTGCACTCCAGTCTGGGTAACAAGAGTGAAACTCTGTCTCAAAAAAATAAAAATAAAAAAAAATAAACACACACACACAAGCTTCTCCATTTGACTTTTTATTTCTAAAGGCTCTCGTGTCACGTAAAACGTATGTTCATTAAACTTGTCTGCTTTTCTCTTGTTAATCTCTCCCTTATTATTGGAGCCTCAGTAATGAACCTAGTCATGGAAAAGAAAGATAAGCTTTCTCTTTACAGCTGGAACACTGATGATCGTGGACTTCGAGCCCCAACAATCGTGATGAAATACATTTCTATTGCTGGAGCCACTGGGGCTATTTTGTTACGGCAGCCCAAGCTGACTAACACAGAGCCCTAACATAAAATGACCTTGAGAGCAGGTTGGTAATTCGGACTCAACAGAAGCACCTGCGGCTGCTCAAAGGCACGCTGGTTTGCACTTAGCACGTGGCCCTCCCTATTCATAAATATTTTCTCTTCTGGCTAGTCATTGTCTTCAGATGCAGACACCCTGGCACAGTTATCATCCTTGGCAGAATGTTGACTGGGGAAGGGAGCACTGTAACTTTGTAACCCAAGATGAGAAGCACAGCAGGGCAGGTGAGGACTGGTGACTAGTGACTGCCGCTGCAACACAGGAATCACACCTAGTGAACTATGCAGACCCAGTCCCTCTCTCTCTCTCTTTTTTCAGACAGGGTCTCACTCTGTTGCTCAGCTGGGAATGCAGTGGTGTGATCATGGCTCAGTGTAGCCTCAACCTCTCAGGTTTAAGCATTTCTCCTGTCTCAGTCTCCCAAGTCGCTGGGACCACAGGCATGTGTCACCACGCCCCAGCTAATTTTTTGAATTTTGTGTAGAGACAAGATCTCATTATCTTGCCCAAGCTGGTCTCAAACTCCTGAGCTCAAGTGATCCTCCTGCCTTGGCCTCCTAAAGTGCTGGGATTATAGGTATGACCCACCTCACTCAGCCTTAGGCCCCAGTCGTTAATGGTGGCTTCTTGTGGCAAAGAAATAAACAGCCCAAATTGGATTAATAACATTTTCTCATTCCCAAGAGTCCTAGCATTGATAATAAAATTCATGCCCTTTAGAATGAGAAAGGCTTTGAGATTCTTAGATACTTTGGTGGCTGGGCAGCACTTAGGGCGTTCTTCCTAATGTACTACGTACAGACACGAGCACACAGTAAAAACAGTCAGAGCTGTGGCTGTTTGTATTCTGATCTGTAGAACCAGTAATGACATATATGCTGAGTATGTGTAGACGTGCTCAGAGGAAAGGATGTTGGCAAAATGTGAACCAGGATGTTATCTCTGGATTAGATATTTTGGGAGGAGAGTTTACTTCTATATATTTGCTTGTATTGTTCGCATTTTAACAATTTTTTTGTCAAAAAACTTATCAATTTATAATACCTGTCTATTGTAAATAAAGCAAGTAAGATTTAAAAAGGAAGGTTAAAATTCAACCATAGTCCCAAGTGCCAGAAAGAAGCACTATTAGTATTTTGGACCACCTTCCAGATCTTCTGCTGTGCATGGCGTATTTCCTTTGTAACCTCTCATCAGCCTTGGATTAATCTGCCTCCATTTCCTAGATGGGCTTCTGAGCCCTGGGGGACACAAGGCTCAAAGCTCAAACAGTATTAAGTTAGGTCTTTCAACACAGTAGGCCCTTCATCCATGCTCACAATTTTTAAAAACAATCTCTAATTAGCCCTTTTTCATTCCCCACCACTATTTCAAAGCTTCAACCATTCTCCCTACCTCACCTCCTATTTCAGAGAAAATGTAGATCATCAAGTGTGACTCTCTTTCTTCTCTTCTGTTTTTAAATCTGCACTTTCTTTTCTTCCCCACTGTTTTGGCTGAAAACCTTTCTCTTACCCTGTCTAAGGTCCATACTGCTCCTTCAAAAAAAAATTACAGACCTGGCACAGTGGCTCATGCCTGTAATTCCAGCACTTTGGGAGGCTGAGGCAGTGGATCACTTGAGGTCAGGAGTTCGAAACTAGCCTGGCCAACATGTTGAAACCCCGTCTCTACTAGAAATACAAAAAAATTAGCCAGATATGGTGGTGGGCACCTGTAATCCCAGCTACTTGGGAGGCTGAGGCAGGAGAATTACTTGAACCTGGGAGGCAGAAGTTGCAATGAGCCGAGATTGCAGCCACCACACTCCAGCCTGGGTGACAGAGCGAGACTCTGTCTCAAAAAAAATGATAATAAAAAAAATTACAACTTTTCTCTGGTTTTATAATTAATCACATCCATATTGAAAATGTTAGGAAATATAAAAGACACAAAGAAGAAAATAAAAATCACATGTAACTCGAGCATTAAGAGACAATTTCTGCTGGCACTGTAGATTCTTTGGTGTTTCCACACATGATTGTGTGGCTCAGTATATTAAAGAAGCATTTTTACACAATTGAAATTATTCTACACATGCTGTTTCATAAATCTTCCCTCTTACAATAGATCATAAATATTTTTGCATGACTACAAATATTCTACAATGAGATTTTAAGATTTTTTTTAGGTTAAAAATAACCATTTTTCCTTATTTTAAAAGCACTATGTGTATTGTGGAACCATTAGCCTTTTTTTTAAAGGGAGAACAACTTAAATACTTATCATCTTAGCTCTGAGATATGATGAGCTGACATAATTTTTATATAAATTTATTTTATAAAAATAAGTTCAGTCAGGTATCATTCTGTATCATTTGTGATATACAAAGTTTCATTTAATCCTCATGACACACTAGGTAGTTGTGGTTGTTATGATAATCCCCATTTTCTAGATGAGGAAACTGAGGAGGCCTGAAGAAGCTAAGTAGTCTGTCGGAAGTTTCTTTTTCTTTTTGAGACAGAGTCTCACTCTGTCGCCCAGGCTGGAGTGCAATGGCGCGATCTCGGCTCACTAAAACTTTTGCCTCCTGAGTTTAAGCAACTCTCCTACCTCAGCCTCCTGAGTAGCTGGACTACAGGTGCACACTGCTACGCCCAGCTAACTGGTTTTTTTGTATTTTAGTGGAGACGGGGTTTCACCGTGGTGCTCAGGCTGGTCGTGACTCCTGAGCTCTGGCAATCCACCTGCCTCAACCTCCCAAAGTGCTGGGATTACAGGCACCTGCCCAGCCTGTTCAAAGTTAAGTGGTAGAGGTGGGCCATGGACCTAGGCAGTCTGTCTCTAGAGGCTGGATTTTTAATCACTCATCTGTACAGCTCTCAGTTTACAGAGAACATCTTTCCACATCAATAAATCTTCCTCTCTGTGCCTCGCCTGCGAATATCTACTCCAGCTCAGAATCAGATAAACATTGTTTTGTTTTCTTGGTTTTTTTTTTTTTTTTTAAGATTTTCTTTGTCGAGTACTAGTTGCACGTGGAATTACTTCTGTTAATGCTGTGAGTGGCTTCTCACTGCAGTTTTTCCCCACATGGTCAACAGATGATCCAGGTTGTACGGAACAGCCTGGCATTTCTCCACTAACTTAATGCTAACTTTGTTTCTGCTTCTGTCTCCTCGTGACTTCTGTGAAAATTTATTTCATTTATTATCCACCATTTCTCCTGGATCCTGAAAATACAAGGTAGCTTTGAATAGTTGGTACATTTGCTTGCTTGATTGATTGACGTACTTATTCACTCAGTAGCATTTATAAAGGATGTAACAGTAAGAATTTTTAAAATCCCTCTTGGGACTCACTGTCTAAAGACGTATACGACACTTTTTAGGAAACACTTGAGTTGCACTGATAATGTGCCAGGCACTGCTCTTGGTGATTTACAAATATTATTTAATCCTCATAGCAAGACTATGATGTAAGTACTATTTATATCTCCATTTTTCATATGAGGCAATAAAGCACGGAGAGGTTAAGTAACTTGTCCAGTTACTTAGCTGGTAAATGGGGGGTTGGGAAAAGTTAACTGGCAATTCCAATTTTATGCAATGAGTGCCATTAACATGGGGAAGTACAGGGTTCTGTGGGCTCTTAGCAAGGGCATTTCACAGCGCCATGGAGTCAGGAAAGACTTTTGGAGGGAGTGATAGTCAAATGATTCCTAAAGAATGAGGAGCAGGGCCAGGCATGGTGGTACATGCCTGTAATCCCAGCACTTTGGAAGGGCCGAGGTGAGCCGATCACCTGAGGTCAGGAGTTCGAAACCAGCCTGGCCAACATGGTGAAACGTCTCTACTAAAAATACAAAAAAAAATTAGCCAGGCATGGAGCCGGGCTTGGTGGCAGGTGCCTGTAATCCTGGCTACTTGAATGGCTGAGGCAGGAGAATCGCTTTAACCCAGAAAGTGGAGGTTGCAGTGAGCCGAGACTGTGCCATTGTATTCCAGCTTGGCAACAGAGCCAGACTCTGTCTCAAAAAAAAAAAAAAAAAAAAGAATGAGAAGGAGTAGGCTGGACACGGGCTGGTGAGGAGAACTGTGAGTGGTGAGTGGGGTAGCAGCAGAAATCTTTCACCCGGAGAAAGCAGTAGTACAAAGGCTTAGGAAGGAGAAAGAGACAATGTTGTGTGCTAGAAGCTGAAAGAAATGCTGGGCAGTTGAAACAGAGGGTTGGGTGGGGAGGGAGGGTAGGAGGCGGAAAGCCCTCGAGTTGGAAGGGTCAACAGAAGCCCATCGTCCTGAGCCTTGGGAGACACTTCGAGGAATTTTAACTGTAGTCTAAATAAAAGAGGAGATATTGAAGGGTCGTGAGCAGGAGAGAGATTACTCTAGCTGTTGGGTGAGTACTCATATCAACATATCAACAGAGCCAGAGTGTGGGCAGAGTCCGCTGTTGGAAGCGGCTCTTGCAACAATCTAGGTGAGAAATAATGTTGGCTTTAATTAAGTCAGTAGAAATGGGGTGAAGAAAACAACAGGCTTCAGGTGCTTTAGAGGAGCTTAACTGGCCCACAGGTGAAAAGAGCAAAGTCAGTGACTGTGACCTGGCTCTTGGCTTGACTAATAAGTCTCCATATTAACATCTAAGCTGTCTTAGCCCGTTTCAGTTGCTTATAACATTGTACATTAAACGGAGTAATTTATAAAGAAAAGGGATGTATTCATGCAGTTATGGTGGCTCAGATGTACAAGGGCAAAGGGCTACATCTGGTCGCCTTCTTGCTGGTGGGAACTCTACGGAGTCCCGAAGTGGGCAGGATGTTGAGGGCAGGAGGGCAGAGCAGGCTAACGTGCCTGCGCAGATCTCCCTTCCTTTGCTTATGCAGCCACCAGCCCCACTCCCGTGATAACCAATTAATCCGTTCATTCGTGAGGGGATTCATCCATCATGAGGGCAGAAGCCTCGTGACTGTCACCTCTTAAAGGCACCACTCTCAATATGACCACAGTGGGTATTCAACTTCAATTTGAGTTTTGGAGGGGACAAATATTCAAACCGTAGCATAAAGCAGTGATAACAGCATGGATAGTGAGTTGATTAGACTTCTATCCATGTAATACAGAGGAGAAGGAATGACTTGCCTGTAGTCCAATCATAGCATTCCTATGACTTCTGCCTTCACACTCACGAAGCTCTCATTAAGGACGGTGTACAAAGCTTATAAATATGGCAAATATTAAAAGTAGTATCTTTGGGGGTGTGATTACATATAATTAAAATCGTTTTTTGGCTGTTTTTTTTTTTCCCCAAGACAGAGTTTCGCTCTTGTTGCCCAGGCCGAAGAAATAGCACGATCTCAATTCACCACAGCCTCCGCCTCCTGGGTTCAAGCAATTCTCCTGCTTCAGCCTCCTGAGTAGCTGGGATTATAGGCATGTGCCATGATGCCCAGGTAATTTTGTATTTTTAGTAGATACAGGGTTTCTCCATGTTGGTCAGGCTGTTCTTGAATTCTCAACCTAAGGTGACCTGCCCACCTCAGCCTGGGATTACAGGCATGAGCCACCGCTCCCAGTCCCTTAAAATAGTTTTTTTAAAAACAGGCTTACTGAGATGTATTTTACATTCCATAAAATTGACCCATTGAGTGTACAGTTCAGTGGTTTTTAGAACATTCAAAGTTGTGCAACCATTACCACAATGTATCTTTAGAACATCTTCATCACCCCAAAAAGAAACCCTGTGCCCATTTCACAGTCACCCCCCATTCCAGTTTCCTTGACTAACCCTAGCTCCAAGCAGCCATTAACGTTCTTTCTGCCTCTGAATTTGTCTGTTCTGGCTATATGACCTAAATAACATCATATAATCTGCTGTCTTTTGTGACTAGCTTCTTTCACTTAGCGTAATGTTTTCAAGTTCATTCTCATTTTATTTTTATTTTACTTTTTTTGAGACAGGGTCTCACTCTGTCATTGGGCTGTAGTGCAGTGGTGTGATCAGGGCTCACTGCAGCCTCAGCCTCTTGGACTCAGGTGATCCTCCTGCTTCAGCCCTCTGAGTAGCTGGGACTACAGGCAGATGTCATCGACTAATTTTTGTATTTTTTGTAGAAACAGGGTTTCCCCATGCTGACCAGGCTGGTCTCCAACTCCTGGGCTCAAGCCATCCTTCCACCTTAGTCTCCCAAAGTGCTGGGATTATGTGTTAGCCACCGTGCCTGGCCCATTCTCATTTTATCTCACGTGATAGGACTTCCTTCCTTTTAGTAGCCAAATAATAATATGGATATAGCACATTTTGTTTGTGCGTTCATCAGCTAATGGACATTTGGTTTCCACCTTTTGGCTATTATAACGTTGTCGATTTTGTAAAGTGGATCAGTCTTTTTCTAGTATATGATGGTGTGTGTAACATATTCTTAATAATCTGACCTAGTAATGTCTTTTGAAAATTCACTTAAGGACATAATCCAAGAGAAGAAAAACTATACATAAAGATGCATTATTTAGGCAAAAATGAAAAGATATCCCAATCCCTAAGAACCAGTGTATGAATTTTAAAAACTATGTTTTTCCATGAAACACTATGGAAGCCTACATGGTAACTATGGTTATCATAGTGTGATATGGTCATAAGTACTAGTGCATCTTCTAAATAACATTGACAGGAGCAAAGCAGAATTTGCATATATACCTTAATTCAAAATGATCTAAGGATAGATGGATTCCGATACTCAAAATTAATTTAGCACAATATTAATATCCATTAGATTTATTTTTAGCCCTCTCACAAAGCCAATTTAAATTTAAAATGTAGGTTAAAATAAACCTTTCTGAAAACCAAAACAAACACATTTCTATTTCTTCAGCACATCTTTTACTTAGTTACCTCCCATTGCATTAAGTCCTTATTTTAGTATGGGGGAGGGGAATGTATACGCACTTAGAAGAAATGAAAGATTTCTTAGAATTTTGCTATTAAAAGTAATTATTACTCCTGAGAAGTATAATCAACACCTAATGATGTGTTATCTCTTTGATGCTTGATGAGCTCCATTGGAAACGTGTCTGCATATAATTTGGAGTAAGAAACAGCGTGAATTTTATTCTTGGGTATAGAGTGGTTTATTCATTTTCTAGGACTGTTGTAACAAAATACCACCAACTGGGTGGCTGAAAACAACAGAAATTAATTCTCTCACAGTTCTGGCAGCTGGAGGTCTGGAATCAAGGTGTCAGGAGGGCACGTATCATCCAAGGACTCTGAGGGAAAATCCCTTCCATGCCTCCTCTGTCTTAGCTTCTGGAAATGGCCATCAGTGCTTGGTATTCCTTGGTTTGTAGATGCACCACTCCAAGCTCTACTTCCTTTTTTTTTTTTTTTTTTTTTTTTTGAGACGGTCTCACTTTGTTGTCCGGGCTGGAGTGCAATGGCCAATCATAGCTCAGCATAGCCTTGAACTCCTGAGCTCAAGCCATGCTCCAGCTTTGATCTCACAAACTGCTGGGATTACAGGCAGGGGCCACTGCGCCTGACACTTTGGCCTCCATCTTCACATGGCATTCCCCCTGCATCTCTGTGTCTTCTTAGGGGCCCCTATTCCAGTATATTTCATTTTAACTAATTACAACTGCAACGATCCTGTTTCCAAGTGAAGTCACATTCTGAGGTACTGAAGGTTAGGACTTCAACATATTCTTTTATGGGGACAAATTTCAACTCATAACTGATAGCCTTGGGGTTAATGTAATTAATGTACTGCTTTATTTCAGAATTTTCTCAGAGCAAAATCTGTGATGTCCATGACAGGTCTTAGGAGGATCCACACAGTAAAAGGGGCTGGTAATGGAGAAATGGTCTCGGGAAAGTAGGTAAGACTGCTTTAATAGACTGCTGACCTCTCTCCCCAGGAGGGTGGCCTCACTGCTGGTTGACCACAGATGTAATGCTTAAGCCCAGTGGGTGAAGACAGCTGCAGGCTGTTGTGGGGAATCTGTCTCCTTGATCTTATGTTTCCGCATGGAGGAACACACATTAGATAAATGCTCCTGTCCTCATCACTCCCTCATGCATCCTCCTCAGCTAAAAGCAACTTAGCTGCTTGGCAGATTTTGGAAGAAGGCCATGAGCATGCCCCAGCTCACTCCTCTATTCTTTCTTTTTTCTTCCTCCTCTTTGTAGCCAGCTGCTGGCATGTCCTCTGTTTTTCCACACACTAAACTGTGTTGGGGCAAAACTCTGCAGGGAAGGTGTGTGTCTGTCTTGTGCCGCTTATGACTTGTGGAAACCACACTGACTCTGGGCGTATCTATCACTCCATCTTTTGGCCAACAGACCTAAGCCCCACTCTTCAACCTGGCTTTTCTCTACATTAAAAATGTGTCTGAATTTCCTATAATGCACGAGGTGATTTTTGGTTTTTTTTGAGACGGAGTCTCTGTTGCCCAGGTTGGAGTGCAGTGGCGTGATCTCGGCTCACTGCAACTTCCCTCCGCCTCCCAGGTTCAAGCAATTCTCCTGCCTCAGCCTCCCAAGTAGCTGGGATTACAGGCGCGCACCACCATGCCCAGCTAAATTTTTGTATTTTTAGTAGAGACGGGGTTTTGCCGTGTTGGCCAGGGTGGTCTTGAACTCCTGACCTCGTGATCCACCCACCTCCGCCTCCCACAGTGTTGGCATTACAGGCGTAAGCCACTGTGCCCAACCTTATACAGGTGATGTTTTCATGTTCTTTTGTCGACCTCCTTCTCTAAGTCTAAATTCGTTACAAGTTCAGGGAGAAAAGATGGTCCCTCTAGGCATGCTTGAACCTCCAAAAGAGGATACAGTTAGTTCATCTGTAGGTACTTCCCCTACATTGTAAGAACCAGGTATGGCAGACACCAAAAAAGGTGTGGGGCGTGCATGTTGTTGGCTGTTTGTGTTGCTACAACAAAATCCTGAGACTGGGCAATTTATAAATAGTAGAAATGTGCTTCTCACAGTTCTGGAGGCTGGGAAGTCCAGGGTCAAGGCACCAGCAGTTTAGGTGTCTGTGAGGACCTGGTCTCTGCTTCCAAGATGGTGCCTTCATTGCTGTGTCCTCAGTTGGAGAAGACATGGAAGGGCCCACCTAATTCCTCCGTCCCGTTTATAAGGCATTAATCCCATCCATAGCTAATCACCTAATCACCATCTAAAGGCCCCACTTCCTAACACTGCTGCACTGTGGATTAAGCATCAACCTAAAATTTGAAATTTTTGTTTGTTTGTTTGTTTATTTGAGACCAGGTCTCACTCTGTCACCCAGGCTGGAGTGCAGCGGTGAAATCTCAGCTCACTGCAGGCTTGAGCTTCCCTCGTGCAGTTGATCCTCCCACTCAGCCTCCCAAGCAGCTGAGACTGCAGGCGTGCCCCGTCACACCCAGCTAATTTTTCCATTTAGAGGTGAGGTTTCTCCATGTTGCCCAGGCTTGTCTCGAACTCCCGGGCTCAAGTAATGTACCCTCCTCGGCCTCCCAAAGTGCTGGGATTACAGGCGTGAGCCACTATGCGTGGCTTCAACATGAATTTTGGATACACATTCAAACCACAGCACGTGTTATTAATCTCCAGTTCCCAAGATTCTCCCCAGTTATGCGAGCGAAGGGTGGAACATGCTGCAGCAGGAAAAGGGGTGTTGGTGGGAATCAGGGGCTGCTTTGTCCATTTCTAGTTGCTTTCACTCCTATTTATCAGTCAGCAACCGTTTGAGGAGAGTCCACTCTGGGCAAGGTGCCACGCTGGACCCTGCCGAGAACACAAAGAACCGTAAGGCAAACACCACCCATCCTCGGTGGATTTACAGTCTTGTTGGCAAAACAAGCCACATAAAAAAGACAAGTTACTACAAGACAGGATATGACCAGTGCCAGTGAGTTTTATAGGCAGTTAAAGTGCCATAAATATTCAGAGGAGGAAGAGAACACTATGCAACAGTTTGATAAGAAACTGGGGGGATACTTTTAGAGAAGGGAGGATTCCAGGCTGGGGAACAGTGTGTGAAAAGGGACTGGTGCTAGCGTGTTCAAGATATTTTAGTAAACAATTTCAGCAACACTTATGAAGTCCCTAGCGTGTGAAAAGCCAGGGGGTTGATGCATACAGTGTAACGTGGTACTCAGCAGGGCGGCCCTGAAGCCGAATGTGTAGCCTGGAACTCTGTGTTCTGGGGCAAGTCGCTGGACCTCTCTAAGCTTTGCTTTCCTTGTCTATGGGGCGGCTGCTGTCACAGGGAGTGAGGATGGAGCAATAAGTAAGAAAATCCCTATTTATGCAAAAGCATAAGGATAAACGTGCACAATTAAGCATCAGCATAAACCCCTATTTATGTTTACTTCAGGGTGCAGTTGTTATTCTAAGTATTTTTTAAACATTAACTCAAGGCAGGTACTTTTATTACTCTCATTACACACATGAAGGAAGTATGGTCCATAGAGGCTAAGCACCCCACTCTAGTCTCCCAGCTAGCAAGAAGCAGCAGCCAAGTTCATACTCAGGCAGCCTGGCACCAGAACCCACGCTTTCAACCACCGTGCTAACTAGCCTTGAGGTGGAGGTTTGTGGAGGGACGTTGCAGTGGGAGATGTGATTGCATAGGGTAGGGATGACCTTGACTATCTTGCCACGGAGATTCTTTTTGGTTTACTGCTTTGTTGCTTGAACCAGTTGTTTGGACTTCAAATTACAGGTTTTGGGTGGCCATGCAAGGACTGGCAGAAGAGATAAGCAAAAAGCAAGAAGATTATTCTTCCTGTGACATAAACTATGGTTTGGGGAGGAGAGAGTTTGGAGGTAGGAGAGAATAATTAGAAGGCAATAATAAAGCTTGCATCTAGGGCAGGTGCGTTGGGAATGTAAAGGGAGAGACGGGTTTGAAAGACACTACCATGAGAAGAATCTTCACTCCATTAAAGAATGTTTAATCTGCTAGTCTATGCTTGTATTTAATGCCATGGATATATAATCTTTTTTTTTTTTTTTTTTTTTTTTGAGACGGAGTTTCGCTCTTGTTACCCAGGCTGGAGTGCAATGGTGCGATCTCGGCTCACCACAACCTCCGCCTCCTGGGTTCAGGCAATTCTCCTGCCTCAGCCTCCTGAGTAGCTGGGATTATAGGCATGCGCCACCATGCCCAGCTAATTTTTTGTATTTTTAGTAGAGACGGGGTTTCACCATGTTGACCAGGATGGTCTCAATCTCTTGACCTTGTGATCCACCCGCCTCGGCCTCCCAAAGTGCTGGGATTACAGGCGTGAGCCACTGCGCCCGGCGTTATATAATCTTTTTATTTGGTTTTCATGGTAACGTGTATTGTCTAGGAGAGGTGGGATAAAAGAAACTTCATGTTTTTTTTTTTTGATATGGTAGGGTTTGAGCTTTTAGCCACTTAATAGCATTTGTAAAGGAGGCACATTATAGCAAAAAGGAGATTGTACATTGATATACATAAAAAGGTGATATAATTCATCCTGTCTTCCTTAGTCCTGTGAAAATCTCTTTGAAGAATAGCATACATCTGTTCAAATTCACTAGAGGTATTACTGGAGAGTGAATTTGCTTGAGCTCTCCACTTGGGATTCAGTGATTGGAAGTGGAAAAATGAATGACTCAAGGTATCTTTATTGATGGAAGCTAGCCTGGAAAGAATGGAAACTGCAAATCCACCTGGGGCAGGGTTCTCTTGTTCTCCTGCATTTATCCCTTTCTTTGATTGGCTATGGGAACCACAGCAGAAAATGCATGGTTTGTTTTTTGTTTTTTTGAGACGGAGTTTTGCTATTGTCCAGGCTGGAGGACAGTGACACACTCTCCACTCACTGCAACCTCTGCCTCCTGGATTCAAGTGACTCTCCGGCCTCAGTCTCCGGAGTAGCTGGGATTACAGGTGCCTGCCATCACACCCGGCTAATTTTTTGTATTTTTAGTAGAGACTGGATTTCACCATGTTGGCCAGACTGGTCTGGAACTCCTGATCTCAGGTGATCTGCCCACCTCAGCCTCCCAAAGTACTGGGATTACAGGCGTGAGCTGCCACGCCTGGCCTCATGTGTTCTTCACCCCACTTTTTGAGCTCCTACACAGAGGTTCGCAATGGGAAATACTGAACAACTAGCAGTTAGAGGAAAAGCTAGTGCTCATCTCTTCATAAAAATATTAGTACGGTCTTAAACCTCTAGATAATACCTAAGAACAAGTGTAAATTAACAGAATAGAACAAATGGAATATACGTAGCTGTTCATGAAATGGACAAATATATGTACGTATGTACACGTATATACCAATATGTACATATTAATATGTGAGGCATTTTTCTGGGAAGACAAAGATAAAAAATGATCTCTCATGGAATTTGCATTGTTAAGAGAAAAAGCAAGCTGCCCAAAAGTTATGTATAGCACCATCCTATTTCAGTTTTAAAAAAAGGTTTACATATATTTGTGCATGCACGTGAATGTGTGTGTGTCTATTTATCCTTCCTGGCATTCATTTAGCCTTTGGGTAGAAATACATGTCTTTGATCTTGTTGTGGAAAATTCTTATACCTTATGTTTTCATTTCTAACTTTTCTTTTGAAATAATTATAGATTCATAGGACATTGCAAAAATAATACAAAGAGGTCCCATGTACCCTTCACTCTATTTTTTGAGACAGGGTCTCCCTGTGTCACTCAGACTGGTCTTGAATTCTGGGCTAAAGGGATCCTCCCTCCTCCCACCTCCCCTCCACCTTCCATGTAGCTAGGACTGCAAGTGCTCACCACCACCTGGCTCTAGTAGTTACTTTTAAGATAACTTTAGTGCAGTATCAAAACCAGGAAATTAACATTGGTGCAGTATCAAAACCAGGAAATTGACATTGGTTGTGTATGTGTGTGTGTTTCTTTGCCATTTCACCAGATGTGTAGGTCCCTGTAACTACCATCACAATCAAAATGCAGAATGGTTCCATCGCTACAGGGCTCTCCTTCCTGCCACCCCTGCGTAGCCGCACATACCACCCTCCCATCCCTGTTCTTAATCCCTGACAACTCCTAACCTCTTATGTTTTACGATGTTGCCAGATCTATGATTGAACCCATACAGGCTGCCTTCTTTTGAGACTGGCTTTTTCCCCTCAGCATGCTGCCCTCAAGGTCCATTCAGGTTGCCACGTGTATGAGTAGTTCCTCCTTTTTATTGCTGAGCATATCGTGTGGCCGGCTGTAACACGGTTTGTTTGGCAGTTCACCTACTGGGAGACATTTTGGTCATTTCCATTTTTTGACTATTGGAAATAATACTACATGGACATTTGTGTACAGGTTTTTGTGTGGATGTAAATGTTAATTTCTGTAACATAAAGGTGAGAGTACTGATGGACCGTATGCTAAGTGAATGTTAAGTTTTTTGAGGAAATGCCAAACTAATTTCCCAAGTGGCTATACCATTTTATACCCCCAACCAGCAATGTATGAAATAATCCAGTTTCTTCACAAACTCGCCTGCATTTGGGATTGTCAGTATTTTTTATTTACTTGTTCTAGTAGATGTGTATTGATATTTTACCTTGGTCTTAATTTGCGTTTTCCTGTGATGGTGAACATCTTTTTATGTACTTATTTGCCATCTGTATTTCTTTTTGGTGAAGTATCTGTTTAAGTTTTTGCTTATTTTTGAATTGGGTTTTAATTTTCTTATTTCTAAGACTCGAGAGTTCTTTACATATTTTGGATATTGTCTCTGCTTTGTTATCTTTTTTACTCTGTCTTCCACATCTTTTAAGCTTTCTTTCAATTTTCCATTTCTTTGTCTCTCTGAGCTTTACTTTTTCTTTTTGTTTTGTTTTCTTTCTCTCTGTCTCTCTCTCTCTGTCTCCTTTCTCTCCTCTCTCTCTCTCTTTCTTTCTTCTTTTCTTTTCTTTCTTTTTTGAGATGGAGTCTCACTCTGTCACCTGGGCAGGAGTACAGTGACACGGTCTCAGCTCACTGCAACCTCTGCCTCCCAGGTTCAAGTGATTCTCCTGCCTCAGCTTCCTGAGTAGCTGGGATTACAGGTATACACCACCACACCTGGCTACTTCTTATATTTTTAGTAGAGATGGGGTTTCACCATGTTGGCCAGGCTAGTCTTGAACTCCCAACCTCAGGTGATCTGCCTGCCTCAGCCTCCCAAAGTGCTGGGATTACAGGTGTGAGCCACCACACCTGGCTCTTTCTTTCTTTCTTTTCTTTTTTTTTGAGACACGGTCTTGCTCTGTTGCCCAGGCTGGAGCACGGTGGTCAGTTACTACAGCCTGCACCTCCCAAGCTCAAGAGATTCTCCCACCACAGCTTCATGAGTAGCTGGGAGTTCAGGTGTATGCCACTACACTCAACTAACTTTTGTAGTATTTATAGAAACAGGGTTTTACCATGTTGCCCAGGCTGGTCTTGAACTCTTGGCCTCAAGCAATCCTCTTCCCTCTGCCTCCCAAATTGCTGGGATTATAGGCATGAGCCACCACACCTGGCAGAGTTTTAATTCTGCACTACATTTTTCATTACAAGAAGTGCTACTTTATTCTTTTTGAAGTTTGCTTGTTTGTTTTATATAGTTCTTGGTTTCCTGCACATGTTTTCAAACTTCTGTATTTCTTTAAACATATGAAACGTAACCATCTTATAGTCTGTCTGATAATTTTATTACATGACATCTGAAGTCTTTGTGGGTTTTTCCCTACTCTCTGTAGTTTCTTTTACAATTGTTTGCAGATCAATAATTAAAAAAACCCTTTTATTGGAAATAAAACCTATATAAAAAAAGCTAGACAAGAAAACCTATGTATAGCTAATGAATTATTATAAGGAAAACACTGTTGCTATTTACACTTAGGTCTAGAAATTGAATTTCAAGAGCCATTTTGTAGTCAGACCCTTCCGTGTGCGCCATCTCAATCCCAATCAGTAACTTTCAGACGTACTGTCACAAGGTAGATACAACTGTGGACAAATTCGTTTCCTCTATAACGCAAGAGTTTCAAACTCTCTAACCTGGAGGATCTCAGATGATCACACAGAATGAACTGATGACTCTGAAACATGTACAAAACAAACTGCAGTAGGAAATTAAATGACTGCCTTATTAGAAAAACAGAATGGGCCGGGCGTGGTGGCTCACACCTGTAATCCCAGCACTTTGGGAGGCCGAGGTGGGTGGATCACGAGGTCAAGAGATCGAGACCATCCTGGTCAACATGGTGAAACTCCGTCTCTACTAAAAATACAAAAAATTAGCTGGGCATGGTGGCGCGTGCCTGTAATCCCAGCTACTCAGGAGGCTGAGGCAGGAGAATTGCCTGAACCCAGGAGGCGGAGGTTGTGGTGAGCCGAGATCGTGCCATTGCACTCCAGCCTGGGTAACAAGAGCGAAACTCCGTCTCAAAAAAAAAAAAAAAAGAAAAGAAAAACAGAATGATGCTGGGCGAAAAGCAGGAAAGAGGATATATAATCTCCTTTTCCTCCTTTGGCTCTGGTACGGTTTCTCCTCCTTAGCTATAGAAAAGGAACAGAAGCTGTGGACCATGCTTTCCATCTGAGCCTGTCCTCACTTTATGATGCTTAAAGAGCTCAACCTGTGACCCCAGAAGCAACAACCAGCATATACATCAGATGGACAGATTACCATCAAGCACTCTGCAGGACCAGAGAATGCATCTTCTAAAGCTCCTTAGATAACTGTAGCTGTCACTAGGTATTTCACTATCATAATACAAAGTTTTCATGGAATAGTATTGTGTTTCATCATCCTTATTAAGATGATATTAAGGTTACAAAATTACCTAGCCTCTCCCCAGAATGTTCTCTTTAATACTGTGTTTTTGATCCCTGTGTTAGACAGCTGGGATGCCACGTGTTGGGTCCCTGCTGAGTCGGGAAATTATACATTTGAGGATTATGAAATTGGGCTTGATTGATTTAATCACTGTAATCATTGGCATTGTGCAGATATGCAACCGGGAGGTTTTCATTCCAACAATTATGCATGATGAAGTCATGTTATGTGGCAGGCTCATCCCTGTGTTTATTTCTGTCTACATGGGAAGGACAATGGAGAGTGAGGCATGACCCAAGGTACAGCACAGCCGTGTGAACCCACGTTGGCAGCCAGGGGGAGAATGAGGACAGGTGATGAGCTTAATGAGGCCTCTGTGCTGTACTTGGCCATGCAAAGAATTTGTATCT
The DNA here is from genome assembly GCF_030222135.1 of Aotus nancymaae. Lineage (NCBI taxonomy): Eukaryota > Metazoa > Chordata > Mammalia > Primates > Aotidae > Aotus > Aotus nancymaae. The sequence goes on from NW_026988465.1 coordinate 21,772,074, forward strand.
AATTAAGTATATACTTATGCCATTATCCTTTGAAGAGGATTAAAAGGCAGAGTATCTGGTACATGATAAGAACTCCATAGATAATAGTTTCTTTCTTTATGACAAGTCCTTCAAGGTGGTCTCAGGAGCTGTACAGAGGTGGAGCTACTTCAAATCCTCCACTTTCCCTCAGGATCCTGGAGGCAGTGCAGACAGGGGCAGTAATGTCTTCCCCCCACTGACTCTACAGATTTGTTTTGAGTTACTGACCAAAGGAGTGTCTCCCCATAGGGAACTGTTGCATAATTAGAAGGGCTAGTGAGTCAATCTTTGAAGAAAGCCAACAGAGCCTAAACCATTCTTACCATTATGGAACCTCAGAACTCTGTGTAGGGAAGGAGCATGTCATGGCTTGAGAAATCATGTGAGCTCATTTTCACGGGGCTCCGGGCATGTGAATTTGAAGGAGATTGTGTGCGGATATGTGGAAGTGGGGAATAAAAAGAAGCATGTCGGGGAAAGTATTGTCCGAGATGTTGTCCAAGTGCAGTATGAAGGATACAGACCCAGTGCCACAGCGCACAGAATCACAGTACGGTCGAAGGAAGCAGGACCTTGGTACCATCTGTTCCAACCTCTTCATTTCACTGATGAGGAAATTGAGAGCTGGCAGGAGTGATCGAGATCACACAGCTGGTGAGAAGCCAAGTGGTCCCTGCAACTCAGGCCCTCTGATGTGCCCTGGGCACATTTCCCATATGATTGTACCTGAGAAATCCAGGGATCTGTTTATAACATATAATTGGTCCCTCTCCTAACTGGCATGAAGCTTCCATAAGGGCAGAAGTTACAGGATGAATTAAATAATATATTCGTTGTTTACAGGATGAATTAAATAATATATTCATGATCTAATTTAATCCTCAAAATAGCCTTGAAAGATAGACATTCTCACTATTTTCCTTTGTGGAGGAGGAAATTGAGGTGTAAGAGAAGTTATATAACTTAGAGACTAAGTATCTGGGACTTGAGTTGTGACCAGAGCCCAGGTCTTCAGACCTGAGACCACAGGCGGCATGTCTTATCTGCAAGACCCCAATCTAATATGTAGTTAATTTTGTACGCCGCACCTTGACCTCCCGATACCTCCTTTCAAATGAGGGCCTTGACTGCCTTTCTTCTATCTGACAATGATTTGAGATATTACTGCCACTAAGAGGGCCTGGCTCACACCTGTAATCCCAGCACTTTGGGAGGCCGAGGCGGGTGGATCATCTGAGGTCAGGGGTTCGAGACCAGCTGGGCCAAACTGGTGAAACCCTGTCTCTACTAAAAATACAAAAATTAGCTGGGCGTGGTGGTGGGTGCCTGTAATCTCAGCTACTCGGGAGGCTGAGGCAGGAGAATCACTTGATCCAGGGAGGTGGAGCCAAGATTGTGCCATTGCAGTCTAGCCTGGGTGACAGAGCGAGACTCCATCTCAAAAAAACAAAAAAAAAAAGGCAGAGAGGACATTTCCACTTCAGGAAGCACCACCTTTGGGGTATTTTCTACGTCCCTTCCTGCTTTGTCACTCCCTGCTGAGTGGACGCACTGTCTATACCCAGCTTCCAGTTGCCAGACCCGTGGATTACAACTTGAGTCTGCAACTAATCCTCGTGCTTTCCACTGGCCAGCAGTTCTCAGCTGGGACAGTTTTGCTCCTCAGGGGACATTTGGCAATGTCTGGAGGCATTTTCCTTTGTCAAAAATTGTGGAGGGGGATGATGAGAGGTTGCTACTGGCAGCTAATAGGTAGAGGCCAGGGATGCTGCTAAGCAGTGTCTAGGCCAGGGCGAGGGCGTTTAGGAGGTCACGTTCAGAATCATGCAAATGCCAGACCTATCCTTGCAGGCCCCTGGGAGTGAGTAATTCCTTAAATTATGTGCCCTAGCGTCTTCCTGGCCTCATGTCAGTCCCTGGTCTGCTGGTGCTAACTGTCCTACAATGCACAGTGTAGTCTCCAGCACCAAAGAATTATGCAACCCACAATGTCAGGAAACCCTGCATTACGTAGGTTTTCGGTTGCCTGACTACACTGAAGCGGCTACACCTTTCAGAGGCAGTAGTTTGACTCCTGGCTGTCTCTGTAGGTGGCGGGTTTAATCATCGCCTCATTTGCTTTTCCCTCTTTTCATGACTTTCAGCCACCGTCCCATCATGAGATAGGCAGGATAAAGCGCTTGTGAGAAAACCCTTGGTGACCTGGGGCAGTGGGTCTTAAAGTTTAGCTTGCATCAGAATCACCTGGAGGGTTTGTTAAACCACAGATCTTTGCACCCCACCCAGTAGGCCTGGGGTGAGGCCTGGGAATCTGCATTTTGCATGTGCTCCGGGGTGCTGCTCTTACTGTTAGTTCAGGTGAGAACCACTGATTTGGGCCTCGGTCTTCAAAGAGTGGTCTAAGGACCGGGAGTATCTGACCACCTGGGAAACTTAGAAATGCAGACTCCCAGGCCCATTCCTGTTGAGCCACTGAGGGGGAGAATCAGAATTTGACATTTAACAAGATCCTGGGGTGATTCACGTGCAGGTTAAGTTTTGGGGAGCTGCGATCTACAGCAGTGGTTCTCTATTCTGATTGGATATTCTGATGAATAACCCGAGGAAGCTCTTTGACATACTGAGTTGAACAAATTTTTACTCAGTTATTTTCACGGGGAACATACTTTTATGGGTCACCTGTTGGAGAGGGGTGTGAGACCCCAGTGTGCAAACTTGAATAGCTGAGGGGGCCCTCTAAGCCACTAGGCTGCCGTCTGAGGTCGATGAGCCCTAGTGACTGGCAAGGCTCTTTGTGGTTGACGCTGCCTCCTGCTCCACCTTCACTTCCCTCCACTCTCCCCTTCACTCGTGGGACCAGCCATACAGCCACCACCCTGCCCCTCCTGTGCCTCCAGCCTGCCGAGCCTCAGGCCCTTTACACTTCATGCTCACCTTTCCCCATCTTCACCAGGCCAGCGTCTTGTTCCTAATTCAGTCTCTACCAGATGCCACCTCCTAGAGAACTTTCCAGAGCGAACAGAGACCTTCCTGGTCTGTTCACTGCCCTCTCCGCAGTGCCTAGAACTGTGCTGCACTTGGCAGCTGTTCGAGAAATATTTGTTGAATAAACAAAATAAATGAGTCTGGGGATAGCTGAGGGGGAGTCGAGTTCAAATGTTCTTTATAGAAGAGGCAAGAGGACTTTGAAGTTCCTGGGTGGGAACCCTGCGAAAGGGGAGGAAAGAGACACTCGGGGCTGAGCGCCTCATAGAAGTTGGAGGGGAAAGAGAGGGGACAAAAAAGCAAAAGGTCCTGTTGTCAGAGCATGCGGGACCATGACAAACAGAGACATCTAGTTCAGATGTTCACCGTGAGAGGCACGTGTCAGGATCCCTCACTCCCGCTCCCTGCAAAGTCTTCATTAAAGTCTCTATATTGCTCAAGGACAATTTTTGCGAGGTGAGCAGGGGGATAGAGGATTATTTAGGGAAACTCAGAGAGGTCCTGAATTCTGCACAAGGGTTGGCTCAAGGCTAAAAATAGAAGAGAAAGGTATTCGGAAGCAAGAGGAAGAACGAGGGGACTTTTCAAATTCAAATTCCTGCACCTGCTCCCACTCCAGGCCTACTGAGCTGGACCCTCCTGGGGGGGAACCCGAGAATATGGTGAACTAAAAGCTATGTTGGTAATCTCTGGGGAACCCTGGGTCAATCATATGAAGCCTCTGGGTTCACATGGATGACATGTATTATATATTAAGAGTAGGGAGAAAAGAGACTGTTGGACCCTCGTGGATGTGTATTCAAAGAACTGGGGTGGGGAGAAGGGCGGAGATTCTGAAACCAGGGAAATATCATGCTGATTTGCAATAAAGCGCAAAACAAAAGCGTGAGATTTCCATGGAGTTTACGTTGCCACTGTGTAGTGGTAGCAGTCTGCACTCTGTAGTCAGATGCCTGGGTTTGAATTCTGGAGTCCCCAGCAAGCAGCTATGTGATATTAGGCAAATTTCCTAACACGTCTAAGCTCAGTTTCCCCATCTGAAAGTGGGAATGACAACGGTACTCACCTCTTTGTGCCAGTGCCAGAAATAAATGAGATCGTCATCATGTAAAGCACCTGAATCGTGCCTGGAACATGGTCAAGCCTAGTTGTGAGAGTATTTTTATTATTGTGGTGGTTGAACAAGATATTGACGTGGACTACTAAGGGGATGTTTCATAGGACTTAGAAGAGGAAGCAAAAAATACAAGCGAGAGTGACCGTCACGATGATTAATAGCTGTTGTGTATGTCTCCTTCCGTTCGGAATGGACCCTGGCCATAGCACAGCACGGATTCACGGGCAACGAGGCAGCCTGCCGTCATTGCTTTCCTGCCAGGAGGACTTCGATCAGGGAGATCAGGGTGACCTGGTGTCTCTGGCTTTAGCAAGTCATTGACAAGCACTTTTTGGATATCCCGTAAACATGGAGACACACGTGCTGGATATAGGGATACAGGAATGAGTGAACAGGTTATGACTAACTAGCTGAATGCCGACCTGGCAGCAGCCCTCTGGCAGTCCGCCGTGGCTCTTTTCTATCACTGGTCCTTTCAAAATGTTGACTGATAGTTCAGGATGGGTGCTTTGCAAATTTATTTTTGGCACCAATATTTTTCTTCCCATGAATGGTTAATAGAAAGCCCAGGATACGAAACAGATGAAAGCAGATCTGTTCTGAATAAAGGATTTGATGACATTGAGGAGAGTTCCCCTCATTTCCGGAAGCAGCCATGAACATTTAGGGCTCTGTGCTTTGAAACTTTGGAGCTAGATGAAACCGTGAAGGCAGATTCCAAACACACACAGGCAGCGACTCGAGGAGCCTTGAGCACTGAACTCCAGCCCAGGAGGAAGTGAGGTCAGCCACTTGAGAAAATCAGCAAATACGGTTATGACTTTGAGCAAGTTAAAGATTCTTGCCAAGGCCGGGCGCAGTGGCTCATGCCTGTAATCCCAGCACTTTGGGAGGCCGAGGCAGGTGAATCACGAGGTCAAGAGATCGAGACCATCCTGGTCAACGTGGTGAAACCCCGTCTCTACTAAAAAAATACAAAAAATTAGCTGGACATGGTGGTGCATGCCTGTAATCCCAGCTACTCAGGAGGCTGAGGCAGGAGAATTGCCTGAACCCAGGAGGCGGAGGTTGTGGTGAGCCGAGATCACGCCATTGCACTCCAGCCTGGGTAACAAGAGCGAAACTCTGTCTCAAAAAAAAAAGATTCTTGCCAAATCCCAAGTTCTTCAACTATAAAATGAGAAGAGTGATTGTATCTACCTTATAGAGTATTTGTGCAAATCAAAATGGAATAATGATCATAGAGCTTTTGACATATTATTAATATTATTATCATTAGTTACTTAATGATAATAATAATAAGATGGCATGTAACAGGGTAAAGGAAAAATTTTATATTGGAATCTTACAAAGATAAGCAGAAATATAGACATGGAATTTGTTAGCAGTCTATGTAGAAAAAAAAATGTAGGCATTTTAGGTAACAGTGAAACTCACTGTAAAAGTTAACCATAGGTAGTCAGCAACAACAGCAAAACAGGGTTAAATGTAATCTTAGCCTGCGTAATTGAGAACATTTCCATCTTTCCTGCTCCTGGTCAGTTTACACCTCTCATCACAGAAGTCACTCTCACAGGGAAATGAGAGATTGGACCAGAGAAGGTTGGTGAAGGCCCATACAGAAACCATAATGTTAGAAGAACAGTTGGAGGCATTATGACATTTACCCTGAAGAAGAGAGGTCTCAGAGGGAGGTAACACAACAGAGGTTTTCAGATATGAGGGTAAGTGTCAGGAGTTTTATAATGTCTCAGTGGGATATTATAATGCCTCATGGAGTGAAACTAGGAGGTGAAAGCTTCAGAGAGGTAGACTGAAGCTCTATGTAACAAAGAACTCTCCAGGAATAAAGTTCTTTGTCCAGCAATGCAATGACTGCCTTGGGAGATAATGAATTCCCTGTCACTGGATGTGTGCATAATTTGGCAGCGTATGTTACCGAAGGAACTCACGGGTGGTTGAGTCTGGACAAATTTTAAAAGCTCTTTCACCCTTGAAAAATCTGTTTCACTAATAAGTTATGAGATGCTGAGTAATTACTTTATTTTTGGGTGGAGACAGGGATAGAATTTCTTTATAGAAAACATCTGTTAATGTGAATCCTGGATCTGCAGCCATGCTGGAGATGGGCTTGCTCCACTGCTGAGGGACATACGTGCATCCCAGTTCTCTTAATTGTCTATGGCACAAATTTGAGAATAAAGTAATGAAAGGAGAGAAAGGAAGGAAAGAAGGGAGGGAGAGAGGGAAAAAGAAAGTATCTATCAACATATATTCATTTGATCTGAATAAACATTTCTCCGAGGGCCGGGCGCGGTAGCTCACGCCTGTAATCCCAGCACTTTGGGAGGCCAAGGCAGGCGGGTCACAAAGTCAAGAGATCGAGACCATCCTGGCCAACATGATGAAACCCTGTCTCTACTAAAAACACAAAAATTAGCTGGGTGTGGTGGCATGCACCTGTAGTCCCAGCTACTTGGGAAGCTGAGGCAGGGGAATCGCTTGAACCCAGGAGGTGGAGGCTGCAGTGAGCTGATGTCACACCACCGCACTCCAGCCTGGTGACAGAGCAAGACTCCGTCTGACAAACAAAAACAAAAACAAAAACAAACATTTCTCTGAAAAAGATATTTAAATAGCCAATTAGCTGCAGAGAATAGGGAATGCTTATACACTATTGGTGGGAATGTAAATTAGTTCTGCCAATATAGAAAGCAGTTTGAAGATTTCTCAAAGAACACAGAACTACCATTCAACCCAGCAGTCTCATTACTGGATCTATAACCAAAAGAACATCATCCTTCTACCAGAAAGACACATGCACTCACATGTTCATCACAGCAGTATTCACAATAGCAAAGACATGGAATCAATCTAAGTGCCCACTGATGGTGGACTGAATAAAGAGAATATGCTATATACACACCATGGAATACTATGCAGCCACAAAAAAGAATAAAATCATGTCCTTCACAGCAACATGGACGCAACTAGAGGTTATTATCCTAAGTGAATTAATGTAGGAACAGAAAACCAAATATCACATATTCTTATAAGTGGGAGCTAAAGCTTGGGTACACATGGACATAAAGATGGGGACAATAGACGCTAGGGACGACTAGAGAAGGAAGAGAAGTGGGGGGATGGATAAGGGTTGAAAATTAACTACTGGGTACTATATTCACTACCTGGGTGACCTGGGTTAACTGTACCCCAAAACTCCGCATTACACAATATTCTTATGTAACAAACCTGCACATATGTTTGCTGAGTCTAAAATAAAAGTTGTGCTGGATGGTGGCTCATGCCTGTAATCCCAGCACTTTGGGAGGCAGAGGTAGGAGGATTGCTGGAGCCCAGGAGTTAGAGACCAGCATGGGTAACATGGTGAGACCGCCTCTCTGCCAAAAAAAAAATAGCCAGTTGCAGTGGTGAGCACCTGTGGTTCTAGCTACTGTGTAGGCTGCGGTGGGAGGATCACTTAAGCCCAGGAGTTTGAGGCTGCAGCGAGCTGTGATTGTGCCTCTGCATTTCAGCCTGGGTGACAGAGTGAGAGCCTGGGTGACAGAGTGAGACCCTGTCTCAAAAAAAAAAAAAAAAACAAAGTTGAAATTATAATAAATAAATAGCCAATTAGCACATGAAAAGATGTTCAACATCATTAGTCATCAGGGAAAATAGAAATCCAAACCGCAAGAAAGTATTTCGCGCCCAGCAAGATGGCTCGAACACACTGATAATCACAAGTGTTGCAGAAGATGGTGAGAAACTGGAGCCCCTGTGCATTGCTGGTGGGAATGTAAAATGGTGCAGTAGTTTTGGAAAGGAGCTTTGCAGTTCCTCAAAAGGTACCACAGGACTCAGCAATCCCATTCCCAGTTATATATCCAAGAGAAATGAAGATAGCTCTACAGACAAAAACGTGTGCAAATGTTGGCCGCAGCATTATTCATCATAGCCAAAAATGGAAACAACTCAAATGTCCATCAGCTGAGGAATGGATGAACTGTGGTACAGTCATACAGTGCAAGATTATTTGGCAACAAAAAGTAGGAGGCATTGATGCAGCACACACCCTGCAGCACAGACGAACCTTTAAAACAGTATGCTGGCTCATGCCTGTAATCCTAGCACTTTGGAAGCCCGAGGTTGGCAGATCACCTGAGGTAGGGAGTTCGATACCAGCCTGACCAACATGGAGAAACCCCATCTCTACTAAAAATACAAAATTAGCCAGGCGTGGTGGTGCACACCTGTAATCCCAGCTACTCGGGAGTCTGAGGCAGGAGAATCGCTTGAACCTGGGAGGCGGAGGTTGTGGTGAACCGAGATCACACCATTGCACTCCAGCCTGGGCAACAAGAACAAAACTCCTCCTCAAAAAAAAATTATGCTGGCTGGGCACGGTGGCTCACGCCTGTAATCCCAGCACTTTGGGAGGCTGAGGCGGGTGGATCACGAGGTCAAGAGATCGAGACCATCCTGGTCAACATGGTGAAACCCCGTCTCTACTAAAAATACAAAAATTAGCTGGGCATTGTGGTGCGTGCCTGTAATCCCAGCTACTCGGGAGGCTGAGGCAGGAGAATTGCCTGGACCCAGGAGGCGGAGGTTGCAGTGAGCCAAGATCGCGCCATTGCACTCCAGCCTGGGTAACAAGAGCGAAACTCCGTCTCAAAAAAAAAAAAAAAAAAATTATGCTAAGTGAAAGAAGCCAGTCGCAAAAAAAGCTACATATTGTATGAGTCTATTGAAATAAAATGTAAAGAATCAGCAAATCTACAGAGACAGAAAGTAGGTTGGTGGTGGCCAGGAGCTGGAGTGAAAGAAGTAGGAAGTGACTGCTCATGAGCACGGACTTTCTTTTCCCCACACCCATTACTCTAATATTGATAATGGTGATAGTTGCACAACTCTGTGCATAGACTGAAAACCACTGACTTATACACTTTTAAACTGGTGAACTGTATGGTATGTGAATTAAATTTCAACACAGCTAAAATAAGTGATGAATCTCTATCTTCATTTGTAAATTTCACCAAAATACTACCTTTTAACTGTAGGTGTTTAAACACAAATAATTTAGAGATATTTACAGCATGTATAACAGAGACTGGGAAATATACTTTAATGAGGAACTCTTTCAAATGAAATAAACAAATATAAATAAATAAGAAAAAGATGAAGAACACAGAGAAAAACTGGGCAAAGGACACCATTGCAGAAGAAGTACAGATGAACAGAAAATTCAGAAAAGCGTGGGATGGTGGAAAGGGAGATACTGATTAAATGGTACAAATCCTCAGTAATCAGACCTAATGTTCAGCATTGTGACTACAGTTTTAAAAATAATGTATTGTTAGCCAGGCCTAGTGGTGCACACCTGTAGTCCCAGCTACTCAGGAGGCTGAGGCAGGAGGATCGCTTCAGCCCAGGAGTTCAAGTCCAGCCTGGGAAACATAGCGAGACTCCATCTATAAAACAATGATAATAATAATGCATAGTATGTTTGAAATTTGATAATAGAGTAAATCTTAATTGTTCTCAGCATACAAAAAAAAACCTATGTGAGGTGATATGTAAATTAACTTGATTTTAGTAATCATTTCACAATGTGTACATATACTGAAATCACATTGTAAATACATAAATATATATAATTTTTATTTATCAATCATATCTCAGTAAAGCTAGCAAAAAACAAATTTCTGAAGGTTGGTTATACAACAACGTGAATATACTTTAGCAGTACTGAACTATGTACACTTAACGATGACTAACATGCTAAATTTTATGTGTATTTTGCCACAGTTAAAAATTTTTGAGCCGGGCGCGGTGGCTCACGCCTATAATCCCAGCCCTTTGGGAGGCCGAGGCGGGTGGATCATGAGGTCAAGAGATCGAGACCATCCTGGTCAACATGGTGAAACCCCGTCTCTACTAAAAATACAAAAAATTAGCTGGGCATGGTGGTGTGTGCCTGTAATCCCAGCTACTCAGGAGGCTGAGGCAGGAGAATTGCCTGAACCCAGGAGGCGGAGGTTGCGGTGAGCCGAGATTGCGCCATTGCACTCCAGCCTGGGTAACAAGAGCGACATTCCGTCTCAAAAAAAAAAAAAAAAAAAAAAAAATTTTTAAAAGAAAAGTGTCAAATTTATTAACAGCTAAAGAAATGCTAGTGGAAGGGTTAACTGGTTCAGCCTTTTAGGATGTCAAATTAGTAATATGCTAAAATAATTTTAAAAATTCATCCTTTTGATGCAGTAATTTTATATCCAGAAAATAACAAGAAAAGAGAATATGTGCAAACATACTCACTATGGCATTATTTATAATGACAAAAAATTGCTGACAGTCAAATGAATGACAGTAAGGAAACAGTTACACGTATTGGAACATATATATGCCTTTTAATATTGTGCAACCACTTAAATTATGTTTTTAAAGATGACTAAATTATTCTAGAAAATATGATATTAAGAAACAAGAAAAAACCCACTGCATATATATCGAATGACCCCAATTTTGTGTCAAATAAGCTGTATGTATAGAAAAAATATCAAAAATTGTGGTAGGATTGCCAGTGTTTTCAATTGTTTTTGCGTGAAAATTCTCTGAATGTTCTAAAAGGTGTACGATGACTATGTATCCCCTTTCCCTTTTTTTGATATGTCTTTTAAATCATATTAAAGGTACAAGTTTCATTTAAAACAGAGAAATTCAGACCACAAGCCACTTTCAACTTCATCTAAGAGCCAATTCTATCAGATACATCACAGAAATAGAGACCAAATATTCATCTCCAATATCTAAATAAAGCAAAGGAGTTTCATATTTTGTTGTTCAAATATAAGGAAACTCAGGAGAATCATGTAATAAACATTTTCTAGTTTTGCTCATAATCTTGATGAAAGGAAAGAACCAGGTCCCGTCACCGGCACATCAGTGGTGGGAGGGTAGCTTTGCTCCTGTTGAAGGGCTGCCCTGAGGTTTTGTTGGTTTCTGTAAACACCTTGCTCTTGAAATTCTAATAATTCAGCATGTAAAAGTTTTGAGAATTACAGTCATTAGAATTTCCAAAAAAGTTACAAGTGTTCATTGAAGCGCAGAGGAAGCTTCCCTCCCACCTCCAGGTATTCATCTAAAGCGGTAATATCAGCAGTGGATGTGGGGCGGCCAGCCTGAATGTCAGTCAGGACTCCGTGGATATAGAGTTCACATAAGGGCAGTCAGGGCCAGGTGTTTATTTTGCAATGAGCCCAGGAAGGAAAAGCAGCATTCGGTCTGTTAAGCTGTGAGAATTGAAGCTTTCCTGCAACTGCCAGAGTGGGATTTTGATCTAAACTTTTAAAGTGAGAACTGCTTTAAAAACTACTGTATTGATCAAATATGAATCTAGTGTGAGTGAGTCTTTTTCATTCTACAGGCTCTGTTTTCAGGCCAACTTATTGCAGTTTCAGAAGTATTTTGTTAAGCTGAAGGTCACCAGCGGCATGGTTTTATGCATATCCCGTCACTTCACTGAGCCTGAATGTCCTCGTTTCCAATGTGAGAGTGTTTCAAGTTTAAAATTAAAGAATTCACTGAAACAAGCACGTTTATTCACTCCTCTCTGCGCTCCCACACTCCTCACATGAGTATATAAATATATATCACTTTAAGTAACTAGTATCAGGGTCTTATTTATACCAAAGGTCTTTGCATATAAAAGTCAATTGGCTCAACCAAATGGCCAAGAAAAAATGTCCCCTTCTCTCCCCAACCTCCCTGTATCTCCTCACACCAGATGGCACAGTCTCTGAAATTCTATCTTCAGCGATTTATTATCTAGGGTTAAGTTTGATAGATCTTTTTGTCACTAATGCTTCATGGTGAATGGAGGTTGGGAATATTGCTCTGGGATAAGACTGCCTAGTTTTGAATCCTAAATTCTATTTAGTTGAGAGGCCTTGGGCAGGATAGTTAATCATTCTACACTTTAGTGTCCTCATTCATAAAATGGGACTAATTTTACTTCCTTCTCATAGGGCTGTTATAAGAATTAAATAGATGACACATGTGAATTCTCAGTAAACGTTCATTCCTGTTTCTTCTGGTGGGAGAATTCCAGAGCCATGTGAGCACCCCAGACTAAGATGTGAAAATGTCCCAGAATGGAAATCATCACAGAATGCAACTGACATAAACCTCTCCTACTGCATACATTAGCTTAGGCCTGAGGTGCATGCTATTGAGATTTACCTATTTTTGGAGAAAGGTTTAACATGATTTTCTCTATTGCATGAACTATTTCCTTCCCATCCCCAACCTCCTTTTATAATGGGCCTCTCAACATTTTCTGTCACTCCTCATGAGATAATGAGAAACAACGGGCTTGATTTTTCCTCTCAGCTGTCATGGATCCTATCTATAGGCTGCAAAGATCCCCTCTCTGCTCCACTCCCACTGGCCTATTCCTGGGTAAACCGAGAACCAAAGACGGAACGCGCAATAGTTGCTTGAAATGATACAGACATTTTTTTTGCTGGTTTGTTAGCCCTAACTTGACATTCCTTTTCTGTTTTTAAAAGTCACCCTGCACATTAACTGTCCTAAGGGAGAGACCACACCCTCCTCCTTGTCATCCCAAGCCACATTAATGAGCCCACATTACCACACAGAAATGTGTCTTCTGCAAACCTGACACCAAGAGCTTCCCATTTTGAAAAGGTCCTGATAGAATTAACATGAATTGGACCTCATTCTTTTTACTGTAACCAACTATCTGGTGTTAAAAAAAGACTTTTGCAGAATTCCAAGCAAGAATTATTAATGCATGTTAATGGGAGGCCTGGGGAAAGAAACTTCCTCCATACCATGTTGGGACGCAGAGCCAAATAAATGGTCCATCTGTCATCCATATGATGAGTTTTAATTTGGAAAATTACAAGGCTAGTTTGAGTTACTGGAAGCAAGTTGGTGGTATAGCATGATAATTAAAAGCACAGGTTTTAAAACTGACAAATCTGGGTTCCAATTTCCATTTAACTACTTACTGGCTTTGTAAGTAACCAGGCTCTTAGCTCTGCATGATGCAAATAGAGATACATCCTTCAGAGAAATTAAATGAAGTTATGTAAGTAAAGCATCGGTCATCTAGTAGGAACTTAATACGTAATACTGCTGTTGGTTGGCTAGTAACCATGTTTTTGACCACTAAATATAACACTGTAGGAAAGGGAGCAAGTGGAAGAGGACAGAGCCCCAGGTGAAAGCCCTCTGCTAGGATGCATTAGAGAGCATCATGTTAGATAGGCTCCTCAGCTTTGACTATTTAAAGCAATCCAACTTTTCTCTGCCATTCCACAAACTCAGCACTGTTGCTTCAAGAGCCATTGAGAAGCTGCTGAGAATCTCAATAAACACCATGAATAACTTTAAATTACTTTCCTGTCAGCTTTGTCCAGATTCAGAAATTCACAAAGCAACAATGTGCTTCCCGATTTATCTACTGAAGTGATGTGAGTTGCACCTGTTACAGTGGGACAGCTTCCTTGGAAGGTTTTTCCATATCACCAAGAGAGCAAAATCAGGACACCTGGTCATCTAAAATGTGACCCAACATACTGTTTTACAAATACAAGCATTTTTATATAAATGGATTTTTAAAGTAGTACTCTGTGCTCCCTGATGTGAAGATGAGTTCATGAATAACCCTGTGGCTTCCCTCTCTCTTGCTCGTGTCACAGCCACAGGTGCAACTACGGTTTGTGAATTAGGAAGGCAGTTGGCCCCCCACACCTGTACGGTAAAGTGTGAATAAGGAGTGGCAGGTACAGAGCGCTGTAACTCTCCAGGTGCACAGAATCCCCTGCCACAGCCACAGGTGCAGGTGGGTGTGAAGGCAAGTGTGTTGCGGAATCCCAGGGGGCTTTTGGGCATCCGCGTTTTGCTCCGCTTCCGTTTCCCTGCCGCCACGTCGTCAGAGGCTTCCTTTGGCTTGATGTAGCCGGGCTCTGGAGAGGTAGGTGAGGTTGGCCAGGATGGGAGCAGAGAAGGTGAGTGAAGCTGGACAGAAACAGGGGAATGGAGATTGGGGCACACATGCTTTTGCTGGGTCTCTGAATGAGCACATTCATTCATTGTCCCAGTCTTCTATCTCAAATTCCTCTGCTTTACTTCTCTGTGGGATAACTTTCTCCACCTCTGTAGGAGATACAAAAACAAGGGTGGGTCTCAAATAGTTGAAATTCTTTTCTATTTTGCCTCTGGCTTTGCTTTCCTTCATTTAAACAAAAGGGTGTAGAGTTTGGATGAAAACCAACAGGGTTATAAAGAATTTTATCTTTGGATAAGGCTTTCAATGGCTGCTTTCTATGTTTTGTGAGCCTAGAGTTGCCTCATGGGTAAGTGGAAAGCACTTATCAACCCAAACAAATATTTTCCCAGGTTTCCCTCCCCATAGAGCCACAGTGGATTCTAAAAAAAAACAGTCAGCATTAATTCTTGCTTACCCTGCACACTTTTTTTCCCGTAAAGCAGAAGGAATTCCGAATGTAGGGGAGGAAAGGGATAAGTTTGAATGACAAAGAATGAAACCTAATGGAGGGAAAGGCTTTCTCTCTCCACCTCTAGGGAACATTCTCTTGCCTTTGGTATCTGCTGCCCCTCCCCCAGCACCGCAGCCCCCCAGCCCCCACTGCCCTGCACCCAGTTACGCTAGCCCGCTAGGCCTTTACCGAGCTTGCTCTGGTTCCAGAACTAGGAGTATAAATCTGTACTCAGGGGGCGCAGGGTCTCCTGGCCAGCCCTTCAACCCACTGAGCCTTGAGTCACCCACACTCCGGGATGTTTCACCTTCGTGGTTAACACTATAGACTCTGGAGCCATATTGTCCAGGGTCGAGTTCTTAGGTCTGCCACTTGCTAATGGGTACCCCTGAGCAAGTCACATAACCTCTCTGTTCCACGGTGTTGTCATCGGTGAAACAGAGAGTGTAGTAACACCTGCCTCACAGGCTTGCTGGAGGGATTCAATGAGGTACTACATCAGAGAGATTTAGAAGGGTTTCTGACAGAAAAATTCAATAAACGCTGATGATTTTTTGCACGCCTAAGGTAGCATAGAGAGGAGGGGGCTCACCTTGTCCCTTGGCACTGCCAAAGCAGAGTTTGGCAGACCTTGCACGGACCCTGAGCTGGGCCTCCTCCCCGCAGTGTTTGCCTTATGAGGAATGGACTGATGAAAAGTGACCCTAATGCAGGGTACTTGTCTCAATAGCAAACTTTTAAAGATTAATAATGTTTTAGCAATCTCTAACTTCCAAAAGATCTCTTTTTTAAGTAATAAAAGAAAACGTATTTGTGGTAAAAATCCATATATTCTATCTAGAAAGTAGAGAAAATGAAAACCAAAAACATTTCTCAGCAAATTCCACTTTGCAAAGGCTGGTCACGACCGCTGGCTTTGTACAGAGGGAAATAAAGGAATAATGGTTGTGTCTGCTTCTTGCTGCCTCCAGGATCCGCATTCTTTTAGTTCTGCTGTCTATTCAAACAAAATGAATTATTCAGGAGTTGGTGTAACTGAATGTGAATGAAACTAATTTAGTGGAGATTTCTTTTTCCGTTTCTATGTGACTCAGCTTGCTTGTAACTATCGCCCTGGTAAGATTCGTTCTCTGCTAGTGTTGCATTTTGCTAATTACATATTTCTGGGGCCAAGTGAGCTTATCATTTATTCAGACACTAAGTATTTATTAAGCCAAAGAACATTTTTTTTTCCCTTACATTTGAGCCCTATGACTTGCTTACTTGGTGGCTTACTAAGAATCAAATAAAAGTAGTTGGCTGATGTGCCTGCACTTCTGTGCGTAGAAAATGGGTACAACATATTCGTCTGTCAGATGGTCCTAATAAGGTCCCAATAAATGTGAAATAGCTCCACTAAAAACGAGCTAATAGTAAGAAAAGAAAAATAGCTCAGGGCAGTCTGCATTATGTAAGGTCTGCAAAATGTAGCAGGCCCAGAGAGACAGGAGTGTGGGACTCCATTGCATTGGGCCCCCCCATGCCTGGGGAGCAATTGTTTAAAGACATTTTGTACTTTCTTTCTCTTCCCTGCCTCACCCATTATCTTCATGTTGCTGACATTTGTGATACAAAGAACAGCATACCGCCAATCGGCGGCTGAGGTTATTTGAATGTGAATTCTTGGTGAACAAATGAGGAACTACCTCTTCTTTTTTCCTTCAAAAACTTGCTTGTAACTGCTGCTTATTGGAGCATCTCCTCAGGGAACTAGAATCTTATGTTCCTGGGTTGTTGCAGTCCTTAAACTTGGCCCAAGTAAACTCTCTACATATATTAATTTTGCCTCAGGTTTAATTTTGCCTCACTGTTCAATTCCTTTAGTTTGAACACATATAGATACATATACATATATATCTATATACAAGGATATATATACACACATATGTATATACAAGTATATATATACACACACACACAGACACACACACACACATATATATATACACACATACATATATATGGCCTCACTACTGAGGCTGTATTTCCAGAACTTCATCTTTTTAAACAAAATGACTAATTGTAATATATATGTATACGTAAGGCAAGTACCATACAAGCTTTGGTATCTGATCCTGGTTCTAATTATGGCAAAGACAGCCAGTTGTCCCCCAATACCCATTCTCCATTATCCCTTAATATTAAAGGCCTGAGTGTTAGTGGCGCAGCTGGGCCCCTGGCTGCCTGGAACAGAGACCAGCCTTTTCCGACCCTCTGCGGCGGGTGTGGCCATGGCTAAGTTCTATTCAATGGGATAGAAAGAGAAATGCCATGTGGGACTTGTGAGAAGCGTCCCTGACGGGTGGACCACCCCCTTCTTTGGTTTGCTTCCTTTCTGCTGGTAGAACAAGGACTTGCTAACTCCAACCTGAGTGGTCTCATGGACCATGAGGGAGAAGCTACGTGTGTATAATAGGGAGTGACAAAACGGAAGGAGCCATAGACCTTGACACCTTGGTGCGCCAGGTCGGCCCTGCACTATTTTTTTTTTTTTTACAGCAAGTCTTTTCATTTTTGTTACTCAAAAAAGTTTCATTTTTCATTTAGCTTTCTGACTCTGCGCCTTCAACACTTTCACAACAATTTACTGCTCCTCGAGAAGAAAAGCACGCTTGATCCTGTCGTGAACACATTTAGCACACGTGGAACCACCATAGGCCCTACTGACGCGTTTCTTCGTTTTGGACAATCCCATAAGAACGTTAGGTCTTAGAGCGGGAGCCCTCGAAGCCTGCCTGGGCACACGCCGCGTGCAGATTTTGGTGCTTTCCCAACCTTCTTGGTATAAAGGTAAACAATTCTGTTACAGGGGTTTGGGACAGCCTAGTTTTGTTACAGGCTGTATTGTAGGAAAGCCTACGTCGGTATGTCAAATGCTGGACCATTTTGAGTGCCTCCTGACAAGGTCCCCGGAAGAGCACTTCCAGCCTTTTTATACGTGAGCAAGAAAAAGAAATAAACTCCTCCATCTTGTTTTTCTCCCTTTTTTCTAACACACGTATCTGGGGCTAATACTACTGGATACATTAGACAAATTACTCCAATTTTCTAATCTGTACAGTTGGAATAATAACTACTGTCTTAAAGAGCTGTGAGGACTAAATGAGATCATGCCTTAAAGCACTTGGAGCTGGCCGGGTGGTGCACGCCAGTAGTCCTAGCTACTTGGGAGTTTTGAGCCCAGGAGTTGGAGACCAGCCCGGACAACACAGTGAGACCCCATCTCTAAAAACAACCCTAAAAAAGAGTACAGCACTTGGCATCGTATCTGGCCCCATAGTAAATGCTCATTAAAATGTAAGCTTCAATTATCATTATTATTTACGTGAATTCACCCATGATTTAGGAAATATAATCAGCCCAATAACTGAGAGGACATGTTGTAGCGATAGAAGAAAAGCGGGCCCTGTGGTCCTCCCCTTTGCCCTGGTGCCCTGGTGCCCTTGTGCCCTGGCGTCCCGACAAGGCAGACTGGTTGAGGTTTCTCTTGGTGCTCTGTGTATCCCATCACTGCTGCTGAGGTGGGCACTGCGGCCCTGGGAAGCCCCACAAGCC
Source organism: Aotus nancymaae (assembly GCF_030222135.1). Taxonomy (NCBI): domain Eukaryota; kingdom Metazoa; phylum Chordata; class Mammalia; order Primates; family Aotidae; genus Aotus; species Aotus nancymaae. The sequence goes on from NW_026988465.1 coordinate 21,790,320, forward strand.
TCTCTGCCACCTGCCAGATCCATTTAATGGATGCCCTGGACTTGGGTCCCCTCCTCAGGAAATGTGCCCCATGCACAAGTTTTGTGACTACCAGTAGACATTTTTGTTGTAAACAATTCCAAACTGGAGAGATCTTAATTTTTTCCAGTTGGTGATAGGGAATTGACCAACAGCCATGAGGAAACAGCATTACTTAAACCATTATCAACTAGGATAGAAAGGCAGTTTTGGTGAGAAAAAAGGGGCCAGTTACTGCTTGGAATTCAAAAGCTGTTTCTCTTCTAACAGTGCCAGAAAATAACCAGAAACAGCAGTTTAGGTAAGCTGGATTCTGAAAGGCAAGAGGTGGGACCAGGGGCTTGATAGACCAAGTGATTTTTTTTTTTTAACCATTAAAATAAAAGAAGTCTGCAACTGATCAAAATCTCTTGACAACAATAAGTTGCTGACTGGCCCGGAATGTCTCAGCAGGAGCACATTGTTTCTGGAAACCCTACCCCAAGTGGATTATGAACATAAGAATGGAAGACAGTCAGTTACTCAGGACGTCCAAGCTGGCTTGCCCTGCCTTGTTCTTCATGAGGTGATGACAGGAACATTGACAAGATAAATTTGTATCCCCCGCTCCCTTCACACTTCCTATTACGGAACATGAGAAAGAGAAGTAGGGAATTCTGGGACACCCTAGACCCCTGGTTGATGTAAATCCTATAACTATCCATGGGTCCTAGGTGAAGAAACGCCAGGACTGATGTACGGGGTACTTGCATGTAGCCAACTGCAAACTAGATTTACTGATGACAATAAGTCACTCAGGGAAACTTCTAGTTTATGTTACATGATTTGGAGTGGTAGTTAATAGAATGAATGACAGAATCGGCATTCCAGGGGTATAGAAAGGCTGGAATAAGGTACTGAAAACAGGGTGAGATGTAATAGTACAGATGCCAACATCCTGCATTTGGGTTCCAGATATCAGTTGTATGAACAGAGAATGGGAAAAGTCTTGATAACAGTTCAGTGTGACAAAGACCTAGGGAACGGTGTTTGAACGGTGCGTTCAAACATTCTTGCACAGAATTCTCTTTAGGAGATTTGTAGTGTGTGTTGCATGATATTAACTAATATTTCCCTGAGTGTTTACTGCATACTGGGCCCTGTTTGAAGGCCTTCATGTATGTGCACTTATTTAATCTTTATAACAACCCTCTGTGATGGGTACCATTATTATAATTCCAGTCTAACTACAGGGAAGTGGAAGCACAGAGTGGCTAAGTAACTTGCCCAAGGTCACACAGTTGGCAGAAATGGAATTTAAAGCACTGTCTATGTTCTTAACCACTGTGTCATGGTGCTTTTTGGAAGACTCATAAAGAAACTTGCTGAACTTTGAATTAGGATTTGACATTCTTGTTTGAGAGCTGAAAACTTTTTAAAAAAGGCACTTACATTTGGTAGATCAGTGTTTCTTTAAACAATAATTTGGGAACTCATGCAAAACAGGTTATTTGACTTTAATAAAGACCAATGAAGGTGTGGTGCCTCATGCCTGTAATCCCAGCACTTTGGGAGGCTGAGGTGGGTGGATCACAAGGTCGGGTTCGACACCAGCCTGACCAACATGGTGAAACCCCAACTTTACTTAAAAATACAAAAATTAGCCGGGCATGGTGGCTCGCACCTGTAATCCCAGCTATGTGGGAGGCTGAGGCAGGAGAATTACTTGAACCCAGGAGGTGGAGTTTGTAGTGAGCTGAGATCATGCCATTGCACTCCAGCCTGGGCAACAGAGCAAGAATCCATCTCAAAAAAAAAAAAAAAAAAAAAAAGCGAAATATTGCTGTTTCGCAATAACGCATTCTGTTCAGAAAATGCAGTTGTCGTGCTGTGAGCTCTATCCTTGGCTGGCATCACCTGAAACACTCTGCTCAGCGCTGGAGAGCATGTCACAGACCAAAGACGGTTAAAAATCTAAACACAGCTACCATGTGAAGGATAGCTGATGTTGCTAGAGATGTGTCATCTGGAGATGAGTTGAGAAGATGAGATTGTTCAAGTATTTAAAGGACTTCCTCCTGTTCCTTTAAAGCAGAGGAGTCCAATCTTTTGGCCTCCCTGGGCCACATTGGAAGAATTGTCTTGGGCCACACATGAAATACACTAACACTAACGATAGCTGATGAGCTAAAAAAAAAAAAAAAAAATTGCAAAAATCCTCACAGTGTTTTTAAAAAGTTCGCAAATTTGTGTTGTGCTGAATTCAAAATCCTCCTGGGCCAGTATGTGGCCTGCAGCTGTGGCCTGGACAAGCTTGCTTTAGAGGATAGAAGTAGAATCAACAGGTCAAATTTACAAAGAAGCAAATTTCAGCTCAGGATAAAGGAGAATTTTCTAGAATATGACTGGCTGATAGTGAAGTCTTGACTGCCCAACTCTCAGCTGACTGAGCAAGAATCCTGGCTGGCTGGCACAGCCATGTGGACAGGTGTGGCTTGGTGAAAAGGGTATGGTCCAAAGGCTATGGTCAAGTCCTGGCCCTGCTCCTTACCAGCTATGTGACTTACATGCCAGCAAGTCTCAGTTTCTGTCAAATAGAGGTAATGATACACATTGCAGAGGGTTCTATAAATTGAGTCTAGGGTAGAAAGAGGTTTGATGTATAACTGACTGGTGGTGCCCTGTGGAAAATTACGTTGATGCAACAGAAACCTCTAAGTATACGCTGCCAGACAAGCTATCCCAGAGGTCATAGAACAGAGAGCCTCACAGGCCAAATTAAAAGGCTCAAACCACAAATTTGATTAAACAATTTTGAAACATATAAGGAGATGAAACGGGATAAGACAGAGTCTTTTTTTTTTATTTTATAAAGATGGGGTTTCACCGTGATGGCCAGGCTGGTCTTGAACTCCTGACCTCAGGTGATCCACCCACCTTGGCCTCCCAAAGTGCTAGGATTACAGGCGTGAGCCACCACACCCGGCCAAGACAGAGTCTTTTAAGATGCTTACAATAGGGTTACAAGTGAGGTGGAAGGTCCACACTACATAAAACCTGGGGTGAGCAGTGTTCACAAGACAAAGACTGACGCTAAACTGCTAAGAAACAGATTGCGTCCCTATGTATAAATGTCCTTGCCATTTAGTCATTACGTAGGGCACACACCACATGGGATAAATCAGAAGGCCTCAGAGGTTTGGCAATGTCTTCAGTGTTCGTAATATCATCTTTAAATAGAAGATTCTAAACTCCAAACTGGTAATGCCGATAATCATAAATAAACCAGGCCTATACTGCCTTGTTATCCACAGATGGTTCCTGTTTTTCCCTCATACTTATCTCGGGGTCTTGCTACAAACTGCAGCTCTGAAATTGTTTTAGAAGATGCATCGAAGAGTCTCACTAACTGATGATTGGTCTGTCAGACTCTACTCAAAGACAGAATTGGGATTTTCAAGACTCTTTCAGTTCAGAAGTAGACTTCATAAAAGTAGAGCTTAACTGAAGATCAAGAAAATAAGAACTAATATAACCTAGGGCTAAAATAACTGACCATACTGTGGTTAATGTTCTATTGTGAATAGCTTCTTTTTATTATTTATTTATTTATTTAGAGACAAAGTCTCTCTCTGTCACCCAGGCTGGAGTGCAATGGTGCAATGTTGGCTCACTGCAACATCTGCCTCCCGGGTTCAAGCAATTCTCCTGCCTCCGCCTCCCGAGTAGCTGGGATTACAGGTGCCTGCCGCCACACCCCACTGATTTTTAGTAGAGACAAGGTTTTGCCATATTGGCCAGGGTGGTCTGGAACTCCTGACCTCAGGTGATCTGCCTGCCTCAGCCTCCCAAAGTGCTGGGATTACAGGCATGAGCCACCATGCCCAGCTATTGTGAATTGCTTCTTAATCTATCTTTATCTTTCAGTTGAACACGCTTCCAGTTGGTATCTTGTTCCAACTGACCCATTGGATTTCAGATACATACCTTATAAAAGATACGATAAACTGTCAGACTCAAAGAATAATGATTATGCAGAAAACACATATCGGCTCGACCGTCCCCCACCACCTGCCCGACATCTGGTTGTGTGTGTGTGTGTGTGTGTGTGTGTGTGTGATGATCATGCTCTTAGAACTTCCATTTTCTCTCGCCATCATGCCTTGTCCTTGCCATGTTTATGTTATAATCATCCAGAACAGGGTTGGTTCGCTTGTATCTTCCTTTGGTATCTTCCTTTGGTAAACAAAGTTTTATTGCCCATTCATTTACGTATTATCTAGCAGCAGAACTGAGTAGTTGCAGCAGAGACTATATGGACCAAAAAACTGAAAATATTTACTATCTGCCCTTTTACAGAAAACCTTTGGCAATGTCTAATCTAGATTTTAACGGTGTATTGCTAATTTTAAATATATACCATATTCAGACAAGTCAACTAGTTTTTCCTCTACACTGATTCTTGAACCCTGCATCTTCATCTTTCTTGAACTCATTATTTATTTTGTTGAAGTTTATGCTGCCATCATTCTTTCAAAAAGATGCTATTGGTGATACGTATCTGCTGAGTTTTAATATAAAAAGTCATGTTATTTAATTTCTAGGGTCATTGTTTGCTTTATTTTCGTGGTTGTAGTATCTTAAACTTCTTTGAGAAAAATTGTTACATTTGTAATACTTATAAGTATATATTTTACTTATACTAATTGTACTTTTCTTAAAATTATAAGATTTATAAAATAAAAAAGATATATATTGATTTTACTCTTAGAATAGCAGGTAAACACTATGCAGAGTGCATTTAGTAAGTTTTGTTATTTTTTGTTTTTTTTTTTCTGAGATGGAGTCTCTCTATGTCACCGAGGCTAGAATGCAGTGGTGCAAACTCAGCTCACTGCAATCTCCGCCTCCCGAGTTTAAGCGATTCTCCTGCCTCAGCCTCCTGAGTAGTTGTATCTGCAAGCGTGCACCACCACGCCCAGCTAATTTTTTGTATTTTTAGTAGAGATGGGGTTTCACCATGTTGGCCAGGATGGTCTCAATCTTTTGACCTAGTGATCTGCCTGACTCGGCCTCCCAAAGCGTTGGGATTACAGACCAGAGCCACCGCGCCCTTCCAAGTTTCTTTACCTTTTGTTGTGATGTAGTTATTTGCATAGGTTTACTATTGAAGACATTTTGTTGTGTCAATGTAAATAGGCCAAATGCAGCGAAACATATCAAAAATTAAATCCCCACTCTCAATTCCTGGACATTTTCTCAAATGAAAGAGTTGGCTTATCCAAAATGATGTTTGTAGTCATATTGTAACGTGTGCTTTTAGCAATAATGTCTCAATGTGCTGAAAAGATAAAGGTCTTAGTTTCTGGACGTGTCAAAGGACAAGACCAGATCAACTTTAGTAGGTGGATATTTGCCAAACTATCACTGATAACGCTTCTAAGGATGTACAAAAGATACGCAGCAAATAAGAAGTCAGTACCGAAAGAGGAGCTCGGACATTGCAGACAGTTAGAGCTGGTGACAAAGATGTGATACCTGGACGCTTGCAGCTTCATATGGCCTCATGGTCTCCAGAAGCCACAACCATGAGTCATACCCTGGGGCTTCTGAGAAAGCAGATTGATGGGACTTATGTTGATATGAGTGAATAGTTTAAAAGCCGCAGTTTCAATATTGTTTACTATGATGGTGATGATTTATAGTTTAAACTTCTCTGTATGATGTATTAGAATGAGAGAACTGAATACTCTAAGGGTGACTCATAGTGTGCATTTGTTGCATTGTTTGAGAATATTCAGTTATGCTGTAGAAGGAAAAAAGAAATGGGATATGTCATAAGCTCATAAGATGTGTTAAGCAGTTAGTAGAGCATGTGTATGTTAAATATAGATAGAAAAGAATGGATGGGCCAGCAGAGTCCTAATATGTTATGAGACCATAAATACACACGAGGCACTTGGGCACTAAATGTACATCAGACATATGAAGCGCTAAGTACACAATAAAATCCAAATACTCAGGATACGTAAAGTATGCATGTGCACGCCATGTTCATAACACTTCAGTTTGGCCGGCCATTGGTGGTACCTAGCATGACCCACATGTTCTCTGCCCAAAACACACATAAAACCCACGGCTGTTCAGTAGTCTAATCAATGAGCGACGAGTGTGGCCAGCATACATGGCCCTGTTCCTGTGTCTTTCTGACAAGCATGTGTCATTAGCCCGGGCACCTTCTGCTGGTAGAGCCCTTGCTCAAACCTCAGGTAGGTCTGGTCTTCAGAACCACGGCTTCAGTGTTGGAGGCTGATGCAGCTGAGAGAGAGGACGTAAACTTTGCACACCCTAGGATTCAGATAATATTATCCTTTCACTCCACTCGCTCTTTATCTTACGTTACCGTACCAAGTCTCTTCTTGCTATGTATTTTAAATTGTTTTAATAACCTATATGATTTGAGAATTTTAATTTAGTCAATGAGCCATTCTGTTGTGTGACTTCTTGTGCAGCTTGTCTGGTAGGTATACTAGGAGGTACATTGCAACAAGGTAATTTCCCACAAGATAGACAGAATCCAGAATTCTGGAAACCTCAACCAGCTAGTTACTAGGATTATGTCCCCCTACTAGGTAATCAAGGGACATCTATGCACAGTGGCTGAAAGCCATTCTGAAATCCTACCTATGGGTTTAGGTTTATGGAATTTCATAATCAAACCTCACTGGGCCCCCAGTGTGTGGGCCTCTTGGAGCCCTGAGAAGTCCTCTGCTTAGATTAGGTGGCCCCCAAAACTGGTTAAGTGGCCTTCATATTTCCCAGACCCATATCCAAACCTCAGCCTAAATGGTTTTAATGAAGCCCTCAAGGGAAAAAAAGAACAGCATCCTGGAGACAGCTGGCCAAGGGAAGAGTTAGGGGAGTTGGTCTAACCCGCTTACTCCAGACCTTCTGTGGAAGTTAACTCCATCCAGCCCCGCATCCCTCTTCTTGTACCTGATTTCTGGGATAACAGAGAATTCCACAGAGAGAATTCACATGGACTCAGAGTTTCAATTCATTTTGCATCCACTGTGACATTTTAAAAGCTCTGGCTCTTGGCACCAAAGCCCTAGGGGGCAAGACAGGGAGCCTGACACTCCTCCTGGTGGTCAGAGTGTTGTATTAACAGGGTTTTGCTAAGAATCGGTGCACTGAGCTAGGAAAGCATATGATAACGGTGTTTTCTGAAGAGCTCTGCACAAAACAAGGTACTGTAAAAGGAGATCCTTTCTGTGGAGGCCACTTGGCTTGAGTGACCTCCATAGTCCATTCTAAATCTTAGCTCTCATGAAATTTTAGTAACTTATCACACAGATTACAGGTACTCTCCATTTTACATGGTTCCGATATGCACAAATTTGTTCCTGATAAACAACTTCAGCAAAGTTGCAGGATAGAAAATCAGTGTCCAAAAGTCACTAGCATTCCTATACACCAGCAACAGCTAAACCAAGAACCATATCAGAAAGGCAGTCGCAGTCACACTTGCCACAAAAAGAATAAAATCCCTAGGAATACAGCTGACCAGGCAGGTAAGATCTCTATGATGAGAATTACAAAACACTGCTCAAGGAAATCAGAGAAGACACAAATGGTGAAACATCTCACGCTCATGGATAGGAAGAATCAGTATCATTAAAATGACCATATTGCTCAAAGCAATTTATAAATTCAATGCTATTCCTATCACACTGCCAAAGACATTCTTCACAGAACTAGAAACAACTATTTTAAAATTTATGCAGAACTGAAAAAGAGCCCAAATAGACAAGGCAATCCTAAGCAAAAAGAACAAAGCTGGAGGCATCACATTACCAGACTTCAAAATATACTTGCAAGGCTACAGTAACCCAAACAGCATGGTACTGGTACCAATCTGGATTTACATATAAAACCTCACGATTTTAAAAGGATGACAGCAATTCAAGCTTAAATATCCTATGAGCCAAGCAAACAAAGTGCCAGCAGGGAATGGCCTTTACTGCAAAACGCCTACAGTAAGGACATCTTTGAATGGAAGACACGTTTGTTTGTTGTTTGTATTTCTGTCAGGTCAATAGTGATATTTCTTATGGAGTTTCTAATTGTGTTTATTTGATCTTCTCTGTTTTCTTCATATTTTATTTTTTCAAAAAAACACCTCCTAGATTCATTGATCTTTTGAATGGATTTCACATCTCAGTTTCCTTTAGTTCAGCTCTGATTTTTGTTATTTCTGGTCTTCTGCTACCTTTGAGGTTGATTTGTTCCTGCTTCTCTAATTCTTTCAGTTGTGAAGTTAGATTGCTGATTTCAGATCTTTCTAACTTTTTGATGTGGGCGTTTAGTGCTGTGAATGTCCCTCTCAACACTGCCTTAGCTGTGTCCCAGAGATTCTGGTATGGTTTATCTTTGTTCTCATTATTTTTGAAGAATATCTTGATTTCTGCTTTAATTTCATTATTTATCCAAAAGTCATTTAGGAGCATCTTGTTTAATTTCCATGTAATTGCATGGTTTTGAGCAATTTTTACAGCCTTGAGTTCTGTTTTTATTGTGCTGTGGTCTGAGAGTGTGTTTGGTATGATTTTGGTTCTTTTACATTTGTTGAGAATTGTTTTATGAACAGTTGTGGTCAATTTTAAAGTATGTGCCATGTGGCGGTGAGAAGAATGTATATTCTGTTGTTTTGTGTGGAGAGTTCTGTAAAGGTTTATCAGGTCCATTTAATACTATGTTGCCTCTGTGTCCTCAATATCTTTGTTAATTTTCTGCCTTGATGATCTGTCTAATAGTGTCAGTAAAGTGTTGAAGTCTCCCACTATTATTGTGAGGGAGTCTATGTCTCTTTGTAGGTCTCTAAGAACTTGCTTTATCAATCTGGGTGCTCCTGTGTTGAGTGCAGATATATTTAGGATAGTTAGACCTTCTTGTTGAATTGAACTCTTTACCATGTATAATGCCCTTGTCTTTTTTTTTCCTATCTTCGTTTGAAATACGTTTTGTCTGAATTTAGGGTTGCAACCTCTGCTTTTTTTTCTGTTTCCATTTGCTTGGTAGATTTTCCTCTGTCCCTTTATTTTAAGCCTATGAGTGTCACTGCATGTGAGATGGCTCTCTTGAAGACAGTATACTACTGGGTCTTGCTTTTTTATCCAGCTTGCCACTCCATGCCTTTTAAGTGGGGCATTTAGCCCAATAACTTGGTTTTCATGGAAGAAGTTACTGTGGTGTGTGTGTGCGTGTGTGTGTGTGCCTGTACATGTGCACATGCTCACTTTCAGTAATTCAAGATGTATCCTTAATCAGAGGTCTTCAGACTGTGACCTGAGGGCCAAATTCAGTCTACCAACTGTTTGTTTGTTGTAAGCAGAGTTATATTGGAGAACAGTCATGTCCCTTTGTTAATGTATTGTCTACGGCTGCATTCACATTACAATGGCAGAGTTGAACAGTGTCACAATTTGTATATCCCCCAAAGATGACAATATTTACTATCTGACTCTTTGAGAGCAATTCTGCTAATGCCTGCTTTAAATTTTGATTTAGTATCATTTTAAAAATCTCATTAAATTTTAGGAGACTATTTGATGAATTAAGTTGTAGTTGAGCCCAAGATAAGAGTTGATTCTGGAGTTAACTGGTACCTAACATTTCATTCAGAGGGCATTCCTTTGGCTAGCTGTATTGTTCTTTGCTAAATGTAAGCTCCCAGACAAAGGTATGACACGTAGTAATTTCTGAGTTACAGTAATTGGGAAACAAGTAATTTCCAAAGTGTAGGTTTTTCCGGGTGATGGGAATAAGAGGATGTGAGGAACTGGACTCTGAGACTGAGGAGGATACACCAAGCAGACAGGTTAAAGGAATATAAAGGGGACGTTAGGGAAAGAGAAGACTCAGCTTCTATTTTGTAAATTAGTGAAAGTCTGGCCCAACACAAATCAAAGAAAGTACAGGTCAGGAAATACCATTGGAAGGTCTGATCACATTTCTCTGAAGCATCTTAGAGTACATCATAATATAGAACCTTATTTCGTCAGAAACACCGTGGGATAAGCCATGAGGAAACTGGGTTGTTGAAGCCATTTGCAGGTACCGTGGTGCTGAGACCGCTTCTGATCTGTGGCAATGACTCTCATCACCACTGCTGCTCCCTAGCCCACTTTTGCTTTTTCTACCTTTATTCTCACCTGTAGAAGCAGAAAGAACAAAAAACTTGAAGGATGTGGGAGAAGACGTTGGGGTACTTGTGAGAGCAATGGGACGTGGACTTGGGTGTCTGCGGCCACCAGAAGGCAAAGTTTTGAGTTGGGAAACCTTGGGTGGAACAGTGTTTCCTGGCTCCCTGGACCAGTGCTGATGACTGAGCACCATGACACCTTACATACCAGAAATATACTCCAAGGATCCTAGGCTGGTCTACGCTTGCCCCATCTCTACTTGAGCTTTATCTTAAAACGAGGATTATCTCTGTCTCTCTCTTCTCACTTCTTGGATGTACAGTGAACCCTGACGGCCAATTGAGCTCACATTTTGTTTAGACATTGTACTGTGATAACAGCTGGTGCTGCCCCCAGTGTCTGTGGCCAACCATCCTCTCTGCCACGCAGAACTTGGTTGCTGAGGCCACTAGGGGATACTCTAAATCCAAGGGAGCCATCTGGTTCAGAGGAAGAAGGGCTGGGAACTGGGCCTGAGCTACCCATTTGGAGGCTTTTTCTTTCCTCTCTGCATCATCATCTCTTCTTATTATGAGGGTTTTGCCCTGGAGAGCAGGACCCCAGCCTTAACAGGCTCCCTGGCTTTGCTGTTTGCTTTCCATCTAAAGGAGCCCTCAGCCTGGGAGTGCACAGAGAAGATCTTCCCTGGGGTGGACGTGGCTGCAGAGGAGGGCGAGGCTCCAGCAGTGGGAGCTGCTGGAGGGGCGATGAACTGTCTCAAAGGGTCCATCAGGATAGAAGAGAAATGGTCCCAGAGGAAAGCCATTTGGTTGGATCAAGTGTGCTATCCCAGGGCGCCATCACTGGGGGAGGGGAGTAGGGGCAGGCAGCCATGGGGAGGGAGGACTCTGGACAGCCAGGCCTTGCCCGGGAAGCTGCCAGTCCCTGGAACTGAGCCCACCCTTTGTCCACAGCTTGTCATCCTCTAGATTCTGTGCTGTAGGAGCATCGGGGCAGTGAACTAGGGATGAAGGTGGCAGGGCCGCAGTCTTGCACGACTCCACAAAGCTCTGCTTACAGAGAATACAACATACAAAGCACCTCTTGTATGTGCTCAAGTAATTCTTTATTTCCTGAACCATTTTTATAAAGTTCATAGTAATCCCCAAGGGATATTTTTGGTGACTATAAATACAGATGTTTCTATGAAGATCTAATCTAATATCCCAAATCTACCCTCAAATCTTCAACTAGGGTGATATTTTTAACCTAGAAATCGGATTCCTTCATTCCATGCTTAAAGTCTTTCAGTGTTTCTTCATTGCCCCTAGACAAAGTGCAAACTGCTTATCATTTTTCATGTGGCCTTTCACCACCTGGGTTCTACATATTTTTCAGGTCTCATCTATAAACTGTGGGCAAAAAAATACAATAAACAAAATATTGAAAAAATCAGATAAATGGCTGGGCACAGTGGCTCACGCCTGTAATCCCAACACTTTGGGAGGCCGAGGGGGGCAGATCACGAGGTCAAGGGATCGAGACCATCCTGGTCAACATGGTGAAACCCCGTCTCTACTAAAAATACAAAATTAGCTGAGCATGGTGGTGCGTGTGTGTAATCCCAACTACTGGAGAGGCTGAGGCAGGAGACTGGCTTGAACCTTGGAGGTGGAGGCTGCAGTGAGCCAAGATGGCGCCATTGCAATCCAGCCTGGTGACAGAGTGAGACTCCGTTTAAAAAGAAAATTAGATAAAGACAGGCTGCTGTTACTTGTTTTCTGACCCTCAGTTACTGCACAATGGGGATTGATGAATGCATTGTTCAATTCTAGCCCTCAAGTGTGCAGAGGACGCGGGGATCCCCGTGAGCTCACCTCCTCATGTCACATCTCTGTTTAACCATCACTGGCTGCCTCTTGTCTACACTTTTCCGACCCCTCAGCACGTGGCTCTCCATGAATGGCCTATGCTCTCAAGCCTCCTGCTGCCCCTTTCCCTTCTCTCCTGCCAGTTTCTGCTCTTTTTTTTTTAACATCAGCCAATCCAACTGTGTCCAACCACGCTGATGTACCAATCAACAGTGTTTACTTTCAACACCCAGCTGAGAGGCTTTTCTGGGAACCCCTTCCCCAACTCCCATGAGCCCCTGGGAAAAGCAAGTCACTTCCTTTAGTGTGAAGCTTCCTCTGCGTGACTCAGGCCCTTTGCACAGGCTTCTATTCCAGCATTTATTGTAATGCTCATAGGTGACTTCTCCATTGCACCAGGAGGTCCGTAGAAGGCAGAGCCCTTAAACTTTTCAGTTTTGTTTTCCTAGCACATAGCATAATGGACAGCTCACAGGCAGTGATTAGTGGCATTTTGTGAGTCTAACTTGTCTTGGAATGGGCTTTCCTTAGTTACAATCATATATATGCTCAAGCAGCTGGCTGCAATTGTTCCTTTTCACTCTCACAGTTTCAAGCATGAACTGCTAACTAGTGAGGATGGATTCCAATAATTTTCAACCTTGTCTGCTCATTGGGTTCACCTGCAGAGCTTTTAAAATTCCCAATATGCAGGCCATAGCACACAACAATGAAATCAGAATCTCTGCTGGTGGGACGCTGGCATTTGTGTTTTAAGAACTCCCCAGGCGATTCTAATACACAGTTAAGCCCCAGAACCACAAGTTTAAGTGTTCCTAGGTAGTTAATTTAAAAAACCTTTTCCTGTGTGCTCTCTATGTAGTAAACACTGTATTAGGCATTTGGAGGGAGGAGGGTGGGAAGGTAGTGTTTGGCCCAGAGAGAGGAAGAGCTTCAGAATTTCTCTGTTAGACATAGTGCTTGCTTTTAGGAAACTGCATGAGCAATAGCAAACGGTGATGGTCTCTAAATTGTATGGTTTAAATCAGGGTTTCCGAACAGTGGCATTCTGGGTTAGATAATTCTGGATTGTGGGAGGCTGTCCTTTGCATCCTAGGATGTTTTGAAGCATCTCTGGCCTCCACCCACTAAGTGCCAGTAACAAGCAAAAGCACTCCTCACTTCGCACTGCCACAGTGTATAACAACCAAAAATGTCCAACACGTCCAAATGTTCCTTGGGAGTAAAGTCATCTGTTGAAAACCACTGAGATAGAGCTCAGTGTGGCATCTTTTCCAAGACCCCCAGCTAATCTGTATGTGCATTAAAGTCTCAGAAACACGCTGGTTTCAAGCAGTGGTTCCAAAAGTGAGGCCTGTGGCCAGCATCAGCATCATCTTGTTGGAACTTGGAAATATATTCTCAGGCCCCACCCCAGATATACTGAAACCATAACTTTGCTTTAGTAAGTCCTCTGGGTTGTTCTTACACTTAGAAGTTTCAGGGCCACTGACTAAAGGGGAAAAGGAGATGGATGCATTGGAGCAATCAAAAAATTCTTAGGAATGGAGCTTGATTTGGGCCTTGAGATGGAATAGGCAGTGGGGAGGGTATTCCAGGTGCAGAGAACAGCATGAGAGAGGATTTTCAGATGTAAATTAGCCACACTCTTAAACTGCCAAGCCCCTCTTTTTCTCCTTTTTTTCCCCTTAACTTCCTCAATCTGTTTGTTTTCTTGTGTTTTGGATAGAAAACGGTCTCCTCTGCAATTTATACTCCATGATGTGTTCATCAGCTTGCTCAAGTAATTCTTTGAGAATCCCAACAAAATGATCATTTGCGAAAACACAGGAGTGTGTTTTTGAGAAGTTGTGCATAATCAAATTTACCATCAGACATATGTACAAATCAGTACATATTTACAAATGTGTTTCTCGTTTACAGGGATTTTATCTTGTGAACCATTTTTATAAAGTTAATAGCAATCCCCCAAGGGATATTTTTGGTGACTATAAATACAGATGTTTCTATGAAAAATCTAACATCCCAAATCTACCCTCCAATCTGCAACTAGAGTGATATTTCTAACCCAGAAAATCTGATTTCTTTATTTCCATGCTCAAAGCCTTTCCATGATTCTTCATTGCCCCTAGGGTTCTATGTATTTCTCATCTATGGAGTATGGGCAAAAAAATCTACGATAAACAAAATACCAAAAAATTAGGGCCTGTCGTGGTGACGCATGCTTGTAATCCCAGCACTTTGGGAGGCTGAGCGGGTAGATCACGAGGTCAGGAGTTCAAGAACAGCTTGGTGAACACAGTGAAACTCCATCTCTACTAAAAATATAAAAACTAGCCAGGCATGGTGGCATGCTCCTGTAGTTCCAACTATTTAGGAGGCTGAGGCAGGAGAATCGCTTGAACCCGGGAGGCAAGAGGTTGCAGTGAGTTAAGATGGTGCCACTGCACTCCAGCCTGGGCAACAGAGCGAGACCCTGTCACAAAAAAAAAAACCAGCATCCTGTCTTTATCTTTTTTTTATTATTTGTTTTATAACCCTGGATTATTGTACAACAGGAATTCCAATCAGCCCAAGGTTGGCCAGGCCAGACAGTGTCCTGAGAGTAGACAGTGGCACGGGAACAGTTTGGACAATGTGGAACTTTATGTGCAGTCAGCTCTTTATGTAGAGCTCACATTGACTTCTTCCACAGCCTATAGGAGCATTTCAAATGTACACCATAGGAGTGCATATTCCTTTTGTCTCAGGCTCCAGTGTGGCTCCACATAGCACCAAATCAGTGTTCCTTCCTCCTAATTGATCTGGGAGATCAAATGAAGGCTGACAGGGACTCTTGGGGTTGTTGATTTGGATGTGAGACTGGAATAATATAGGGTGGTTACAGGAGAATAAAAATTCTAGGCAGCAGTTTCACATGATTAGAGGCTGTGGGCTGATACGACCCTGAAAAACCAGGTATGGGCCAAGCTGGCTGAGACTGACTAGACCCAACATGGAGCTGGATTCTACCTGGGTTTCACCTCTGACCTTATTATATCCTCATTAACATAGAAATCACAGTGCCAGTGCCGTGACACTTCCAGGGGCATCCATATTTGCTGGAAAAATGGGTGGCATGGCACTTCTGAGAAATCCCCACCTTTTCCCAGGAATTCTCATGAATATTCCACCCCTTGGTTAAAAAAAGCCGTAAGGTAGCAACCCCAAACCCTCTTGTGTGTGACTCTTGAATACAACCACACTCCCTTTTCCTTCTGCAAGAAATCTCTGTGCTTTCCCTATTTTCTGACTCATCCTTGAATTCCTTCTTGTAACAATGTCAAGAGCCTGGACGCCAGCTGGAGTCGAGGTCCTACCCGTGTTTGGGGACCTGTCCCCGCCCATCAGCATCAGATGGTGGTGAGAGGTCAGCCAGCTGACTGAGATTTTTAGCTTCAACTATGCCTTGCCCCACTCCTTGCCACCTTCCACCCTTTGTCTTCCTGGCGCCAGACACCCAGAACCATTTGCATGTCCCCAACACCATGGTCTCTCTCGAGTCTAGTCCTAGGCACACGCTGGCTCTCTTGCCTGAAAAGTTCCTGCTGCTGTCTTTTCACTTGGACAGCTCTTACTTGCACTTGACTCTCCATTAGAGGCTGCTTCCTCCAGGAGCCGTTTCCTGACCATGAAGGTGTCAGGAAGGCTGGGCATCCTTCCTGTTAGCTCTGCAGCACTCTGTACTGACCGCCCGTGGACGCTCACACAACTCGCTCCGTGTGAGCGTTCACCCATCTTTCTCCCCGACTGTACTGTCGGGTCCAAAAGGGCAGGGATTGTATCCTGTGTACTGCTGTATTTCCTGAGCCCAGCCTTGTCCCTGACACATAGTAAGTGCTCAATTAGTCACTTATTAAATGAACAAGTGAACTCAAGAATATCTGGCTTGAAGGGTTTTATATTTGTATTTTAATCTGCAATTAATGCAGCACTTCTTTTTCCCAGACTAAAATTAGTTAACGACATTGGGCTACGTCGTTTGTGTTTTACGTAGAGCCAGCCTCTATTTTCTTTCTTCACGATGTTTTCTCTCTGCTCTTGGTGGGGCTTTGAGTAACTCTGTGGGAGAGCTGCAGGTCCTCACCGAGGAATCCAGCGCTGAGCCTGTGGCCCCGAAGTTCCCCAGCTTTGCTGCCTCTGTTGTGCTCCAGCCTCCTGGGCCAGCAGCGAGGAAATACTGACTCAAGGTCTGGGCTATAAACATCCCTGGAGAAATGCTTTCTCTAGAGACAGACCCGTAAGTGAAGGAGACAAAGAGCACAGTTCCCGTATATTGATCAGGCATCGTTTACCACTTAAATGGAGGAGAGCAAGTCAGTGCGATCAGGAAAGGGGCTGCAGCACTAGATGTTTTTTCAGGTGTAAATAAAGATGCCATTCCCTAGTGATGGCCTGCTTAGAATTCAATTCATCTCGTGCACGTGCACACACATACACACATGTACATATACATGTGCATATACATGTAAACACATATATACTCACGTGTATATGCTTATACACATATTTATATACATACACGTGTATGTGTACCATGCATATGTAGCTACATATGGGTATACACATATGCATTTATATAATCATACAAATACAGAAACAATATACGTATTTTTAGTCCTAAAGTTTTAATGACTTAGGTCAGGGATCGGCAAACTTTTTCTGTAAAAGATCAGAGAGCAAATATTTTAGATTTTGCAGGCCTTATTTCTCTGATGCAACTATTCACCTCTGCTATTGTAGTGTGAAAACAGGCATAGGCACGATGTCAGCAAATGAGGTTGACTGTGTTCCAATAAAACTTTATTTACAAAACAGAGGTGAGCTGCATTAGGCATACCAACCATAGTATGCCAACCTTTATCCTTAGACTATAGCTATGTCTAGAGCATTTCGTAAATAGTATTTAAAACAAAATTACCTCAAATTTAGGACAACCATGTAAGTATGGGGTACTCTTTTAGCAAATACTATGGTAAAGTACAAATTCTGTGTACAAGAACGGAACGTATGTCCTCCAACTAGTAGACTCTATATTCATAAAAATGAGGAGGATGGCCACCTGTTACAGAAGGACTTATCCAAATGGAATGTATCTCTTCATTTTTCATCTTTATGTTGTTTAAATATGTTTACAATACTTTAGGAAATAAAGTCCACTGTGAATCATTCATATTTCCTTATCTATTCAGTGAGCTCTCAAGAAATGGATGCTTTTTTACTTCCCGCACATTCCCATAAAAAGCAAAACCTGTATCTCATGTTTTCCGCTTACAAATACTGAAGGAATCTGCAGAGGCAACGGTGCCCTTTCAAGACAACCAAGTATTTTAGATAGACAACATGTTATTTCTTTCTGAATCACACTCAGCTTTTTGTCACAAAATCCCTGGACAAGAATGAAAGCAGGGACCCAGCTCCACCTGGCACAGTGCCAATCAAAATACCACACATAGAAGTGATGGCAGCCACAGGAAAGTGGCAGCCTGAGGTGAATGAATGAGAGTCGTGGTGAGAACTGACTGGGCGTTGTCAAGTCTGAGAAAGATTAAACAGCCATCCTGAAATGGGATGTGTGGTTTATCCATAGTTGCAGCCAGCGATGAGCCTTTTGCAATTTGCAAAAGATCCAAGTATAAAAGTGATTTAAGAAAGGTTCCTATGGGTTGTAGCTCCTGTGAATTTTTCTATGGTCAAAACATGGAACAGGGTCTATAAAACATGTTTATGATTTACTTTGATTTTTACCAAGCAGATTAGATTGTAGAGAGAAAAGATTGGTGAGTCACTTCTCGACTGTTTGTTCACATAGGGTTGAATCTTTAAAACTTTCGAAATAACCTTTCTCGGAACATACATTTCTAAAACACAAAACTGTTCAGCAATCAAGGAAGAAAATACAGAAAACATATTTTGACTTCAGCCTTTGAGAATATCACTCGGTAAGAGGTACCTCCAGATTTATTTTTATTTAACTCTTTCCTCTTTGAAAGAGGTCTTCATAAATTATCAATTTTTCAGAATTAACACATTATTATCATCATCTCTTTTTTTTTCTGAGACAGGATCTCATTCTGTTGCCCAGACTGGAGTGCAGTGGCACAGTCATGGTTCGTGTAGCCTCAACCTCCCTGGGCTCAAGTGATCCTCATACCTCAGCCTCCTGAGTAGCTGGGACTACATGCCTGCACCATCATACCCGGCTAATTTTTCTATTTTTCGTAGAGATGGGGTCTTACTATGTTGCTCAGGCTGGTCTCCACCTTCTGGGCTCAAGCAATCTGCCCACCTCAGCCTCCCAAAGTACTGGGATTATAGGCATGAGCCACCGTGCGTGGCCTCTAATATCCTTTAAAGGTAGCGTTGCCTCTTAATCCAAGCCTAACTTTTTTATACCTTCAGTAGAACGTGTCCCAGTCTTAGCTTTTCCAAGAGGTAAGTGCAAACTTTAGATATTTATTGTTCAAATAGTATTTTTGAATTCATAGGTTAAAAATAGTCTAATAAATCTGACCCCAGTTCAGTTATGACAATTTACCACCCTTCTTTCATTTGCCATGTCACTGTGTGGATAAAGTACACATGGAAGCAGCTCCGGGGTGTTTTGTATGTCCTAAACACGGAATAGCGCGTCTGGAGGGGGTTTGAGCAGCACATAGTGAAAAGGAGTAACTGAGTGGAAACAAACCAAGGAAAATTATGGTTGTGATGTGTTCGTCGTTCAACTTCCTGTGACTTACAGACTGTTTCTGAATACCTCAAAAAAGCAAAAAATTGGGCTCAAATAGCGAAAAACCACAGTGATACAGAAACTCAGTGAAAGAGGGAAATTAAAATGGAATAACTGATAAGGTCTGGTTCTTGAATGATGGATACAGAAAAAAAGAACAAAGCACAGTCTTTAGACCACCAAATTCATGTAACTAAATATCACATAATCAGATGCAAGTGAAGAGAAGTCTCTGCATGCCTCATAATCCCTGCAGCTTGGTCACAGTGTAGCATTTCCATAGCAGTTCTGTTTGGCCTGGAGAGGGTAACAGCTTCTCCATTATGTTCAACCATTCCCCTCCTGTACTGGATTTTTCTCCACTCTGCCACCTCCTTTCCAGGTCTTTTCCTACCAAGAAAGGGGATGCATGCCTGCAGACAGCACTGATTTGGCAGTAGCCAGAATCAGGACTCAAGGATCCAGGCATCCCTGCTCAGCAGGCCAGTCAGAGAGATCCCACTATGCATGGGTCTGCTGAGGGACTGTTTCTCCTGGAGTGGAGACAGACAACGGAAGGATGGCCTTTTAGAGTTTGCATGGGGTTGTTTCTGGAGGGAAGCCATGCTACTTTTTTAAAACTGGCACCTAGTTTTTGTATGTGTTTGTAATGTGTGTTGCTGTGCATGTAAATCTGTTGTGTTTGAAGGGAGACAAAAATTTTTCCAGTTCCTTCCTCAAGGTGCTTTAGTATTCTCAAGTTTTAATTCCCCCTTGTTTTAATTCCTCCCACTCAAATATGTTATGATCTGAATCAAAAGCTAGTAACCCAAATGTATTCAAATAGCACGCGTACACACACACACACACACACACACACACACACACTCTCTGCTGTGTCAGCCATTCTATTACCCTCAACATCATGGTATTAATTAGGGAATTCTTCTACCCTTAAGCCACAGCTGATAGCTTTGTACCAGGAGAATTTCTCTGCCTATTTCCCTATTTGGCAGAGCTGATAGGATTGGAGTGGTTATTCCCGCAGTAACACTTCACGCTGCTCTGGTCACCAGAGATTGAAGGAGGCCCTGGGATTTTCATCTACGAAGGCTGACTCTGACTGGGTCATCCATAGACTTAGACTAAGTTCCACCTTAAACCAAATGCAGCTTGAAGTGTTTCTCCATCAGATTACAAATCAATTTATTAGGCAAAACTCCCCATTCATCCGTAAGTATCATAAGCCACCTGTGCAGGTCTGCAGAGCATCTATACAACAATGATAGTTTGGGTTCTGATTTTCCTACTTGTGTATCTCCAAATAGTCGGTGTTTATAAGTTTTCATTTGAAAGAAGCATAAGAAATCTATGTCTCATCTTAGTCAATGGAAACAAATTATCCTTAACTGTGAACAAAGTCAGAGACATAGCTTCTTACAATGAGAATGAAGAAATTATGCAGGACCAATTTAGCTTCTGGTGAATGTGACAGGTATTTCCCAGGGACATCTCAAAAATAAAATCCCTATGGGGATCTATATATATATATATATATTTTTCAATATATATATATTTTTCAACATATATATAGATAGAAAAAAATATATGTATATATATCAATAGAAAAAATATGCCATAATATACATCGCCTTCTTATCCTCTTGAACTTGACATTTTCTTCATGGTCACTGAGCTCTGGGTTCCCAGCCTTCCTGCCATAGTGCTCTCTTGCCATGGTGACTCACTAACTTGTTCATTTCAAAAGTGTTCTCAGATGATGACAGCAGTAGAACATTCAGGAAATAAAATAAAACCCTACAATTCTATGCCCAGCACAAAAGCTGCTCTAAGGTTTGCATATTTCCTTTGAGTCTTTTAAAATTTTGAATCCTTAATTTAAAGTATTTCTATTAAACAAGCATGAGAAGTAATTACAGGAAAATGAGACTATAACAGAAAAATCATAAAAGAAAAATAGATACTCTCTAATCCCTCCACTCAGAAATAAACAGTTAACATGTATACAGTTTTTCTTTACCAACATATATATATGTTTTTGAGACCGAGTCTCGCTCTGTTGCCCATGCTGGAGTGCAGTGGCATGATTTTGGCTCACTGCAATCTCTGCCTTCCAGGTTGAAGTGATTCTCCTGCCTCAGCCTCCTGAGGAGCTGGGATTATAGGTGCCTGCCACCATGTCTGGCTAATTTTTGTATTTTTAGTAGAGACAGGGTTTCACCATGTTGGCCAGGCTGACCTCGAACTCCTGACCTCAGGCAATCGGCCCACCTTGGCCTCCCACCCACATATGTTTTTAAAGAATTTCTTTTCAATGTTCATGACTCTTTCTGCCTTCATTCATCCATTTATTCATTTGTTCAATAAGCATTAACTGAGCACCTACTATGTACCAGCCAGCACTTTACTAGAGTTAAAACAATGCACAAAAAATGGCATGGCCTCTCATGGTTCTCATGATTCTTATCGTCTACAGGGAGAGTTAGATCTTAAACAATTACTACTTTTTCTTTGAAGAATAAATGGTATTTGTCTTTGGGCCATAAAGTCTCATCTGCCTTTTCAGACCTCTCCCGCCACCTCACCCCCACAAATTCCAATCTCCCTCTTGTTTTTGTTCACTAATAGACCTTCATCACAATTCAAGTGAGAGGTGTCCTGGAACTCTCTGTTCCTTCTTGTACAGTTCACCCCCTGTGTCCTCCAAGCACAGGTGAGTCACTGAGCTGGGAGGTGGCTCTGCAGTACAAACTGTACCGCCAAGTGGCCTTGCACAAGTTTTTGATAACACCTACCAGAGCCATGAGAGTTCTGAGAATTCTACCCACAGGAAGAGGAAGCATTTGGAATAGGAAGTAAGATTGAGCTGTCGAATATAGCACAGCTATATAAGAAGCCGGGTTGAGAAAGAGGAAGCATGCACTCTCCTGTTTGAGCTGCCAGGCAGCACTTTGCTTTGGGGAAAAACAAACACACCGCTATGGCTGAAAGCCTAGAGGAGCTGGAACTTAAGTGCTGTGTGGCGCTGGGAGGGATGCCGTGTGAATCCCAGTGCCAGGCTCCAGCAGGGTCTCTTACTCAACCAAATGCAGAGGGAGTTCTCCATAGCCAAAGGCCTGCAGCAATTATTTCATTAACTTTACCCAGTTGCTGCTCTGTTTTCTGTTTCGGCTATGGTGACGCAGACTTTTATTATTATTATTATTAGTCTTCTTAATACTTTATTGTTAGTCTTCTTAATACTGTTGGAGAGAATGGGCAGTATCTTAACATCTTCAATAGATAAAGAAAAGGCTATTAAAGGCAAAATACCGTGACCAGAGGATGTTCTGTGTGTACATGCTAAGCTGAGTCTTCTAGTCCACCTGAGTAGTGGTATGCTGCTCAGGGGAGGTCGCTTCTCCGATGCTGTTGGGCTTACCCTGTGGGTTGGAGAAGTGAGCGCAGAGGACCTGCTGATTCATTTTCCAGTCCTCATTACTGACACAGTGCCTGGCTCACCATGGATGCTCACTACGGTGGCAAAGCCTCACTTGGTCAATTTTGTGAATGTGACATACTGGAAAATGTAACCGTACATAAAGTGAGTGGGTTTCCCCTATATACATAATAAACAGGACATGATCAAATGAAGTATCACTTTACCAATATGCAGGCAATTATTTTTATAATTATTACTTCATTTCCTTTGGCCTCTCTAAAAGTCGTATGCTTTCTGACCTTATTCTTCTCCCCCAGACACCTTGCATTCCTGGCCCTTCCTGCGTGTCCTCCCCGTCTTCCTTCTCAGTGATCCTAGGCACCCCCATGGCTTCCGTTGTATCCTCTCTGTCAATGATTCCTACATTTACATCCATGCCCAGGCTTCTCTCCTGGGCCCAGCCTGTTCTTCCTACCAGTATAGACATTTCCACATTGATCTCCTGGAGGGATCTCAAATACAACATACCAACAAGCAAGCACGCTGTATCCCCACCTGCCCCATCCCCAATTTGCTCCTCACCTCTATTTCCTATCATGTTTACTGGCATCATCCCAGGCAACCAATGCTGGAAATACCTACTATGTGTTATATGTAAATTTTTGGTACTGCAAAAAAGGTAGCACTCGAATATAAATTTCCTCAGCAAGGGAATTTACTTCTATAGAAGTGTGCGGCTCACAGATGGAACAATGGCGAGTGCACACCTCGACAAGGGAGGAGAAGGGGTAAATATTCCTGATGAAGGTCGCCCTTACTGCTCTGTCGTTCCCCTGTTGGCTAGGGTTAGACTGCACAGTCAAAGCTAATTCCGATTGGCTATTTTAAAGGGAGCAGGGGTAGGAGCCAGAGTGGCAGGTGGGTAGTTTTGTGGGAAGGACAGTTATGGGCAGGTCAGAGCAGGTAAGCAGGGGTTAAAGCAGGTGACCAGAGCAGGTGACCAGGATGAGTCAGGACAGGGCAGGAGACTGGGGGAACCGATGTGAACTACTGATTAGAACTGGTGGAAAAAGGTGTTTACTGGAACTACAAGGAAGTTAAACTTTAAAATAGAGAATTAAAGAATAAGAGAGCTGAACATACTGACATACTGATTCTTTGAAGAAAAACTTGGAGATCAGTATATCGAACTTATGGAAGTGTCAAGTGGAACTGTTTCTGCCTCTTTATTATTATTTTTCTTAAACTCAGTAGTAAGAATCTGCCTCATTTTTTACTGTGGTGCCAAGACAAGTGTGGTAGCTGAGTGATGGTCCCCCAAACACATCCACGTGTTACTCTCTCTCTTTTTTTTTAATCCCCTGCATACAAACTGTCATGTACACAGAGGCTATTTTTAGTTTTTATAAAGAAAGATGAGGCCAGGCATGGTGACTCATGCCTCTAATTGCAGCAGTATGGGAAGCTGAGGCAAGTGGATCCATTAAGTCCCGGAGTTCGAGACCAGCCTGAGCAACCAAGCAAAACGTCATCTCTTAAAAAAATATATACAAAAATTAGCCGGTCATGATGGCACACACCTGTAGTCCCAACTACTTGGAAGGCTGAGGTGGCAAGATTGCCTAAGCCTGGGAGGTCAAGGCTGCAGTGAGTCATGATTGCACCACTGCACTGAAGCCTGGGCAACAGGAATAAGACCTTGTCTCAAAAAAGAAACAAAGAAGAATGTGAACTTAACTCTACATATTATCTTGTGTTCTGTTTTTTCCTCACTCAGTCGTATTTTTATGGTTGTCCTCCCATGCCCTTATTGATAGATTTATTTATTTATTTATTTATTTATTTTTTATGAAGGAGAGGAAGAAAAAGGAAGAGAAAGAGGGAGAGAGAATGGGAGTATTGCTTTATTGCCCAGGCTAGAATGCAGTCTAAAAATGGGAATTGAAAACCTCTTTTATGCCAATAATTGTGCTTAACAATGGAGACAGGAAGGAATAAGGGAAGAAAATAACAAACAAGCAGCCAACCAATGTTTCATTTAAACCTATGAAATGCTATGCAATTACTGAGGAGTGATTTACTTCCAATTATGTAGTCACTTTTGGAATAGGTGTGATGTGGTACTGATAAGAATGTATGTTTTGTGTATTTGAAGTGGAGAGTTCTATAAATGTTTATTAAGTTTACTTTTTCCGGGTCTGAGTTCAAGTCCTGGATGTCCTTGTTAATTTTCTATCTCGTTGATCTGTCTAATATTGACAATGTGATGTTACAGTCTCCCACTATTATTGTGTGGGAGGCTAAGTCTCTTTATAAGTCATTAAGAACTTGTCTTATGTATCTGGGTGCTCCTGTATTGAGTGTGTGTATATATAGGATCGTTAGCTCTTGTTGTTGCATTGATCCTTTTACCATTATGTAATGTCCTTCTTTGCCTCTTTTGATCTTTGTTGCTTTAAAGTCTATTTTATCAGAGGCGAGAATTGCAACTCCTGCTTTTTATTTATTTATTTTTGCTCTCCTTTTGGTTGGTTAATCGTCCTCCATCCCTTTGTTTCGAGTCTTTGTGTATTATTGTATGTGAGATGGGTCTGGATGCAGCATATCGATGGGTTTTGGCTTATTATCCAATTTGCCTGTCTGTATCTTTTGACTGGGGGATATAGTCGATTTAAATTTAGGATTAATAATAATATATGTGAGTTTAATACTGCCATTTGATGCTAGCTGGCTGTTTTGCCCATTAGTTGATGTAAATTCTTCATTATGTTGATGCTCTTTACTTTTTGGTATATTTTTGGAAATGCTGATTCTGGTTGTTCCTTTATATGTGTAGTGCTTCTTTCAGAAGCTCTTGTAAAGCAGGCCTGGTGGTGGTGAAATCTCTAAGTACTTGCTTGTTTGCAATAAAATTTTATTTTTCCTTTGCTTGTGAAGCTTAATTTGGCTGGATATGAAATTCTGGGTTGAAAGTTCTTTTCTTTAAGGATGTTGAATATTGGCCCCCACTCTTTTCTGGCTTGTAGGGTTTCTGCTGAGAGATCTGCTTTAAGTCTGATAGGCTTCCCTTTGTGGGTAACCTGACCTTTCTCTCTGGCTGCCCTTAGTATTTTCTCCTTCATTTCAACCCTAGTGAATATATAAATCCATAGAGAGAAGGAGTTAGATTAGTGCTTGCCTATGGTTGGGGGGAGGGGAGAGAGGAATGGGGAGTGCCTGCTAATGGGGACAGGGTTTCCTTTTGCAGCGGTGAAAATGTTCTGCAATTAGATAGTGATGATGGCTGCTCAACTTGACAAATATGCTAAAAACCACTGAATTGTATGTTTTGAAAGGTCAGATTTTATAGATTATGAATCACATCCCAACAAAGTTATTTAAAAAAAAACAGATTACACAATCCCTGCATCCATACGGGGTGGCGGGGGCAGGGCGGGATGAGAGGGCAGGATCACTAGTTATTCTCTTATCGGAGAGTGGTCTGATTACTTAGCACTCCATCTCTGAGGTAGGGGGTTCCTCTCTTTTTCTTCCAGAGAGGTGAGCATCTGCAGAATGCTGTCTGGCACAGAGTGTTCATTAGAATAAGCAAAAATAGCATCCCACCTGCTGAATAGCTGTCATTGATGTGCGGATTACTTTTTTGCTTTTTTCTTTGCTTTGTTTTCTAAAAACCCATTAAATAAGCACGGATGTCCCCCCAGAGAAGCTCTAACTTTCGATTGAATAATTCTCAGGGTGAAGTCTCTGAAAGATCAGTGATTTTTTTTTTTTTTTTTTTAGAAGAGTGATTCTTCAGTGGTGGTCTGAAGATGGTGGGTGTTCATTGAGGGAGCCAGTAAGTCAAGCATCTGGAACTACCCTGTGCTCAGGGCAGGGGAAATGAATGAGGCTTTAGTGGGGTGTGGACTGTGGTATACTGGAAGGGCAGCACCAGGCAACTGCAGGGAGGTGAGCCTGCCTTCATCAGCTCTGCCAGTTATATAAATAGACACTGAACACCTGAATTTTTTATGCAAAATCTTTGTTTTAAATGCTGACAACCAAACTTGAAGAAAATGTAAATCATTTGCGTGGGTCCGACAAACATCTGTGGGCCGATAAACTACAAGTTGGTGGACTGGGCCTGCAGGAGCGCTCTGCACTGGCTCTTTTGTATAATTAATACCAGATTTTCAAATCAGAAAGTGAGTGTTGAAATGGTGCTTAGAGTTCATGTAGTTCAGTCTCCCACTCCATGTTAAAGTCTTTTCCACAGTAGGCACTCTGAATTTAAGGAAGCTATTATTTCAAGCCAGACATTTGCAGTTTCTTTGTTGTGTTTTTATTTTAAAAGAATATGGAGTAAGGAGTTGGGTAAAGAGATGGAGGCAGAGGGAGGTTTTGGGGAGCAGGCCAAAGATTTAGGACTGGAAGGGGCTTCAGTGTTGATTTTGGTTTTTTGGATGAGTCTTTCTTAGGGCTAACCCTAGTATTTTTTAACCCTAATTTATCAAAATGCTTCAGCAAGGCTGGGGCTTAGGCATTCCAGAATTCCCAGAGGGAAACAGAATTTTCAGCCTGGAGCAGACCTCAGAATCAATGTTGTCCAGTTCTCTTATTTTACAGATGAGGTAACTGAAATCTGTGAGCTTTAAACTGCTTGCTTGAAGACATGGCTGACATTTGTAGCTGAATCCAAATGTAGTTAATTTTCCTTTTAACAGGTCAACTTGCCACTGATAAGTAGGATCCAAACAAAGCACAGTCACCTTGAAATTTCCTGTACCTTTTCTACCTCACATCTCAATAGCTCTCACTTTTTGAGAGAGAGATTTATTTTTAAAGAAGAAGCTGGTATTTATTTGACTTTATGAGCTACCTTACTGGAATAATGAGATAACTAATAAAAGTTATTTCGAAATAGAGCCAACTAGAGATGACTTGTGATTCCAGAAACAGGGTTGGCATGAACCACAGATAAGCCCCATAAGCCATTTCCCTAGTTCCCATTTTCCTAATAAAACCCTTTGGAGGAGTGCTAATAAGTGTCAAATTAACTATTGTGTGTTTCTGTTCCTCCATTTGCCCTCTGAAAGAGATGTTGGCAAAATGGCAGATAACAGCAGGAGTGGGAAGGATAAGGAGGAGAAATGAAGGAATCAAAATCAAAGAGCTCCAGATGGAATTTAGACATTCCATCCCTAAATAATCGAAAGGTGTGTGTAACATGGCCCAAATAATCATGAGTTGCATTTGTTTGGTCACTGGGGACAAGGACGAAACAGGGCCCCCGAGAGTGTGAGAAGGACCTGAGGGATCATTCACTTCGGCTGCATTATTGGGTTGCGTTTTTCTCTTGGTACAGCACCTCCCCACAAATTTGACAAGCCAAAATAGGGGTAAGAACACAGGCGGTCACGGTGACCTTTTATTAAACGCAGAGATAGTTATGTGTCACATGAAACGTCAACAGAAGCCCCGTTCTGGTAATCAGCAGGATTTTTTTGCTGCGTTTATACTTGGTCCTCTCTAATTATACAGAGTTGCCCCCAGTGTACTGAAACGATAGACTAGAACGCGATGACTTCAGCAGGGGATCAGAGCTTTAGAACGTCATCATTCATGTGAGCCAAGCGCGAAATTTCAGCCTGTCTCGCCTCTGAATGCAGTTAGGAGTCTTCTAAACCTTTTGTGTGAATCCAGGAGGGAAAACTGTCTGGCAAATTCTGATAAGCATCGTGTCAAGAGCACATTTGTACTCTGCTATGAGGCCCAGGCCGGTTGCTGCTGGGTTGTCATGGCAACAGACACACACACCATTTACACATCAGCTTCTGAAATGAGTACAAAATAACAAAACGGTTTCGACAGGATGGGAGGCGAAGGGAAGAGCGGCATCATCATGCAGCCTGGTGAAACACTGTTTACGACGTCTACACGGCTCTAGCAGGCATGCTGGCTCCTTACATTGTGTCAGATTTTTAACCCAGTGGGAAATTCGTAAGATCCTCCTGGCTCTGCACAGACTGTGGGACAATTCAGTCACTTTTACCACATCCTCATTTCCTTTTCAAACCTTGTTTACTAATTGATGCCAAATAGTAGTATAGTAATTGGGAAATAAAGGAAGTCCCTCTCCTGCTTATTCCTCCCAAGGTACATTTCTTTAGCTTTTCTTTCTTTCTTTTTTTTGAGATGGAGTTTTGCTCTTTTGCTGTTGTTGCCCAGGCTGTAGGGCAATGGCGTGATCTCAACTCACTGCAACCTCTGCCTCCTGGGTTCAAACGATTCTCCTGCCTTCATCTCCCAAGTAGCTGGGATTACAGGCATGTGCCTCCAGGCTCAGCTAATTTTGTATTTTTAGTAGAGATGGGGTTTCTCCATGTTTGTCAGGCTGGTCTTGAACTCCCGACCTCAGGTTATCCACCCGCCTCAGCCTGCCAAAGTGTTGGGATTACAGGCATGAGCCACTGTGCCCCGCCTTCTTTAGCTTTTCAAGGAGGTTTTGTAGGATACTCATAGAGGAAGGTGGGGGGAGGGGGTGGGAGACTTTCATGAGCCTATAGAAAATGAAGTCAATCATGGTTGGAAAGCCTTCCCTTAAAAATGCAGTTTATTTTTTGTTGCTGTTTTTTTTTTGTTTGTTTGTTTGTTTTTCCTGATACGGAGTCTCGCTCTGTCACCCAGGCTAGAGTGCAATTACATGATATTGGCTCACTGCAACCTCCACCTCTCGGGTTCAAGCCATTATCCTGCCTCAGCCTCCCGAATAGCTGGGACTACAGGCATGTGCCACAACGCTTGGCTTTTTTATTTTTTACTTTTATTTATTTTTATTTTTTATTTTTTTGAGATGGAGTCTTGCTCTGTCACCAGGCTGGAGTGCAGTGGCGCAATCTTGGCTCACTGTACCCTCTGCCTCCTGGGTTCAAGCGATTCTTCCGCCTCAGCCTCCCAAGTAGCTGGGACCACAGGCGTGTGCTGCCACGCCCAGCTAATTTTTTTGTATTTTTAGTAGAGATGGGGTTTCACCATGTTGGCCAGGATGGTCTCAATCTCTTGACCTCATGATCTGCCCGCCTCGGCCTTCCAAAGTGCTGGGATTACAGGCATGAGCCACCTCACCCAACCCTAAAAATGCAGTTCTAAAAATGAATTAAAAAAATAACAATTCATTCCAGTAGTTCCTGAGGCATAGGGCAGGGCTTATGTCATATAGTTCTGAACTATAGTTATAAGTCCACAATGCTGACAAATTTAGACTGAGTGGAAGCTGGATCCCTGAAGCTAATCTCGGTGATTTAAAGTAGAGAATAAGGATGGAATGCATCCCCTCCATTAGTGTTGAAGTGAAACCACAGGAACTGTATTCATAAGAAGTAAAATTAGCTGTACGTTCAATTTTCATGACATTTGTTACTGTACTAAGCATTCCACAGCATGACTTAATTGCTGCCGAAACACCTAAGAGGAAAGAGATGGAACGAAAATAAAGTGTTTAATCTTTGAATGACAAAATATTCGTGAATCTGGGAACATTAAGTAACTAGAGATGGAGTTAGTGTCACAAGCAACACACGACGAAAGTCTTGTGTCTGGTGATAATAAAGTTCCCTCAACGGATTCATCACTTTTTTCCTTGCTATAATTACGAACATTCATCAAAAAAGCTCTGACACCCAGCACTTTGGGAGGCCGAGGCGGGTGGATCACGAGGTCAAGAGATCGAGACCATCCTGGTCAACATGGTGAAACACCGTCTCTACTAAAAATACAAAAAATTAGCTGGGCATGGTGGTGCGTGCCTGTAATCCCAGCTACTCAGGAGGCTGAGGCAGGAGAATTGCCCTGAACCCAGGAGGCGGAGGTTGCGGTGAGCCGAGATCGCGCCATTGCACTCCAGCCTGGGTAACAAGAGCAAAACTCCGTCTCAAAAAAAAAAAAAAAAAAAGCTCTGACATTAAAATTTCAAACTCTTGTACTTCTGCTTTTCTGTCTTGTAATTAGAAAAATTTATTAATTCCATTTTTAGTTCTCAGTCTCTAAACAAGTCCAGGAACAAAGCCTAGGGAGAAAGCTCCTCGCGTTGTATATATCTTCTTGGGGATTCACGTTCTGGGTGCTACACTTAGACATGGTAAATTGCTAACAAAGGAAAACAAAAGATCTAGAGAAAGTAGTCAGCCTCTCCCAGAGATTGCAAACTAGCATGCAGCCAACTGGCAGACACTTTGTGGGGAGTTAGGGACTGGAACGGTGTTAAGAGAAATGGCATAAGACAGGTGTGGTCAGTGGCACACGCCTGTAATCCCAGCACTTTGGGAGGCCAAGCCAGGTGGATCACCTGAGGCCAGGAGTTCAAGACCAGCCTGGCCAACATGGTGAACCCCATCTCTACTAAAAATGCAAAAATTAGCCAGGTGTGTTGGTGGGCACCTGTAATCCCAGCTACTTGGGAGGCTGAGGCAGGAGAATCACTTGAACCCGGGAGGCAGAGGTTGCACTGAGCCAAAATTGTACCACTGCACTCTAGCCTGGGTGACAGAGCAAGACTCTGTTAAAAAAAAATGGCATTCAATGCCTTTTAGGCTGAGCAAAACTCGGTTATTTGTCACAGTCCTCCCCATTCTTTACTGTCCTACATTTAGATTGCCTGCTTATTTCTGTTGCCTGCTTACAGGTTTTGAGTTGGCGGTTTATGCATAGATTCACTGATGCTCCCCAGATTTTCTTCCTTTTGGCATATAT
This sequence comes from Aotus nancymaae, assembly GCF_030222135.1. NCBI lineage: Eukaryota > Metazoa > Chordata > Mammalia > Primates > Aotidae > Aotus > Aotus nancymaae. Next base: position 21,821,292 of record NW_026988465.1, read on the forward strand.
TCAAATCAGCTCCTTTCTTTAAGACTGAATTCAGTTGTCCTGTCTTCCACAAAGCCCTTTTGGCCCTCTGGTCTCACCTGGCCATGCCTAGTGCCCTTCAGCGCCCTTCAGTTTTAGTTCTTATCTGTTCTCTAAGGTGGTCAGGAGTAACCAAGTGATAAACACCCAGAGGGCCAGGTTGTGATGCACAGTTCTTGTGTTTTAACCCCGGTGTGGGAGCTCAGTTAGCCCACGACAGTTTTCCACAGATGGGAATGCAGGAACCAGCAAAGTGAGGGAGTGTGGACCTCGGCACAGCCCAGTGGGCTTGCATTGGTTTCAAAAGAAAAACGAAGTTCGGTCAAGTCTTTAGTACCCCTACGATAGAAATATTCTTTTAGAAGCTCAAAATGGATATTTTGGTTCCTAGTAGAATAGTTAAAACACACGTTTCTGCTTGAAATCTCTAAGTACTGAGGGATGACAACAGGTAGGATGAACATACAAATACAGGTAATTTCATAATATCACCTAGGGAAGCCTTAGCATTGAGCTTGAGTATTTGGTGACTGTATCAGTTTCCTGTGACTGCTCTTACCCCTTGCTTATTTCAGTCTGGTGTTTTATGTTCGGTTTAGAAACGCTGTAAAGTGGCGCCACCTGATGGTTACTACCCAGAGTGCTTGATTTGACCTTGCAATTTCAAACGTGATCAATGAATGATCTTGTCTAGCTCAGAAGACTTCTTACTAATACTTTACAAGAAAGGAGCTAACTGAAGTATGTTCCTCTTGGAAAATCAGAAACATAAAATGTTTCAAATTTTGACAGAAGCAAACCCACTCATATACAGAATAATCTACCACCAGAAAAAGAATTTGCATGTGATATCGTTGGATATTATGTTTCAAATAGGTATTAAATAAGATTTTATTATCCTGTTTTTCTTTCTCCATTTTTTAAAAGCAGATTTTTTTTCTACATCGAACTCTCCTTAACCAATTGTTTGATTATATCCCTCACCCCTCCCAACAAATACTACGTATGTATTTATTGAAAAAATTTATCACTTGCTCTGTAGAATTTTCCACACTTTGGTTTGCGCTAATTGCATCCTCCAGTAATGTTTAGCTTGTTCTTCTATTCCTTGCATTTCCTGGAAACCAGTAGTAAGATCTACATTCAATTAGATTTGATTAAATTCCAGTTCCATTTTTTGGCAGGATGATAGGTGGTGCTATAGGATACTATATTCATCAAACCCTGAAGCACGTGCCTAGTTGTCCTACTTGTCATGATATTAAGATTGATTTGTGGGTACAGGTGATGTCACTTGGAATTCTCTATGATAAAGTTCCCCAACAACCTTCCATTGAGAGTTTGGATATCTATTGATGATCATTGTCTCCATCCATTGTTTCACGAGGATTGCAAAATAGTGATGGTATAAGTTCTATTATTACTTATATACCTATTACCTGGGATTTTCTAATTGTCTGTTTAGTTAGCTCGAAGTACAGTTCAAACAGGAAAGAAAGGACAAATATGTGATCAATCTCTTTAAAATATATATTTAGAATAACAAATTAGTGTCCTGGCAACCTTCAAAGATGAGGAGTGATGTTTTGTGTTTCATTAGGAATTCACAGGTTTTGTGTTTGATGTATTTTAATCCATCACAAGCATTATTCTTGTTGATGCCCAAATGGTCCCATATTTGAGAAATGCATATTTTTTAACATAAATAGTTTAATATGTGGCATAGTTGTTAAGAAAGCAGGCATACTGTTATGTTCTCAGGATAAATTATTACCACTTTCAAGGAAGGTGATTTGGCAATATGTATTAGGAGCCTCAAATTGATGCCCTTTGATTTATACTTTAGGGTCAAACATAAAGCTGTCTTTTCTATGAAAATAATCAGGAACATGGCTAATAATTGTATAAAGATAGTGATTCTAGTGAAAGTTAGAGATGTCAATAGGTTTTGATACATTTGTATGATGATATACTATAGCTACCATATTAAAAATCCAGTTTTTTGAAGAATATTATGGGGACATTTTTATATTACATTAATTGAAAGAAGACTACCAAAATTGAATATATGATACCAGCTAATATATATAGTATGTATATAAACAAAAGACTGGGAAGTCATACTTCAAAATATTAATAGTTATATCTAGATAGTGGGATTACAGGGTATTTTTAATGTCTCATTTGTGTTTTTCTTTAAAAATGATTTCCAATATTATCTATCACAATATGTCTTATTAAAAATCAGCTAGTAAGCTGGGTGCGGTGACTCACGTCTGTAATCCCAGCACTTTGGGAGGCTGAGGTAGGCAGATGACCTGAGGTCAGGAGTTTGAAACCAGCCTGGCCAACATGGTGAAACCCCATCTCTACTAAAAATACAAAAATTAGCTGAGCGTCATGGCCTCCACTTGTAATCCCAGCTACGAGGGAGACTGAGGCAGGAGAATTGCTTGAACCCGGGAGGTGGAAGTTGCAGTGAGCCAAGATTGCACCATTGCATTCCAGCCTGGACAACAGGGAAATCTCGTCTCAAAAATAATAATAATAAATAAATAATATAAAACAAAATAAAATAAATCAGCTATTATTAAAGGTTTCTCTAGACAATGTTAATTTGTTGTTGTGGGATAATAAACCAAGTAAATAGTTTATAATAAAATATCTCTTATGTGTTAGTGAAAATTGTACATGAAGGAAAGAACACTTGTTCCTCAGCCAAAAGATCCTTCTGACTTAAAGAATGAAAACAGAACTAAGCAGGATTTGACATAAAACATGCAGAAAGCTTCCTGAGATATGTTATGTTTTTCCTCCTAGAATTTGCTCATGGCAAGTAATCGGGCTTCTCCAAGAGTAAATTTTCCCTGTGCTATCCAACGAGTCAATGTGATACTCATCTTGATTCTTGCTGTGAATGAGAGCATCAGCATAGATTAAGACGGCTGCACCTGCCGTTGGTAATGAGATTCCACAAGGTATCTCCATACACCAGTTCCTTTCTGATACTGGTAATTTTTGATATCCTAATGTCTCGTTGTCACTTCCAAAAGTCGGACAACCTCTAGTCCAAACCACTTATTAATCCTTAATCTCTGCCTCCCCCATTACCAAACAGGTATTCATGCCCAAAATTAGATAGCCCCAATGAGATAAAAGAAAATAAAACTCAGAAATATTGCCAAAACAACTTTTAACATGCTGTTATAAATCCTATTTTCTGGAAGCTCTTTGGGGACAAGGTTTATGTCTAGTTGAATCTATTTTTTTGAGATGGAATCTCTCTCTTGTTCAGGCTGGAGTGCAGTGTCATGATCTTGGCTTATTACAACCTCCATCTCCCAGGTTCAAACGATTCTCCTCCTGGGTTCAAGTGATTCTCCTGCCTCAGCCTCCCAAGTAGATGGGACTACAGCAGGCACCCGCTACCGTGCCTGGCTAACTTTTTTTGTATTTTTAGTAGAGACAGGGTTTCACTATGTTGGCCAGGCTTGTCTCAAACTCCTGACCTCATGATCCACCTGCCTTGGCCTCACAAAGTGCTGGAATTACAGGTGTGAGCCACTGCATCCAGCTAGTTTAGCCTTTGTTTCCTTTGTATATAGGGCAGTGCTCATTTCATGAATATTTATTGGTAATAGGAGTGAGATGAGGAGGAGGAAGAAGAAAGGGAAAAGGAATGCATTTCCGGACAGGGTGACTATATGAAAAAAGGCATGAGCTTTGAGTTCTAGAGGCGGTGAGACCAGCTCTGTCTGAGAAAGGTATCATACACGGGGATTATAGAAATTAAGGTTGTGGCACCCAAATGCCCATCAATCAATGAGTGGATGGATAAAGAAACTGTGGCATACATACACGATGGAATACTACTCAGCCATAAAAAGGAATGATTTAACGGCATTCACAGTGACCTGGATGGGATTGGAGACTATTATTCTAAGTGAAGTAACTCAGGAATGGAAAACCAAACGTCGTATGTTCTTACTGACATGTGAGAGATAAGCTGTGAGGATGCAAAGGCATAAGAATGACACAGTGGACTTTGAAGACTCAGGAAAAGTAGGGGAAGGAGGTGAGGGACAAAAGACTACAAATTGGGATCAGTGTATACTCCTCGATGGATGGGTACACCAAAATTTCACACATCACCACTAAAGAACTTACGTAACCAAATATCACCTGCTCCCAAAAACCTATAGATATATAAAATTTTTGAAACAGATTTAAAAAACAAAATTAAAGTTGCAGTAAATGTGACAAGACCGTGGAGGGTCCCAACATTTAGCTGAGGAGTTGGTCTATAGTCTGAGTCAGTGAGAGAGCAGATTGAAATCCACCCTATTACATAAACATTCCTAAATTCTGTAATGCTTCAGATTAAGTAATTGGTTTATAAGAGAGAGCTGGCGCCAAGGGAAAGATAAACATTAAACTTAAAAAAAAAATCTGTAGCTATGTGGAAATAAACCCATAAATTTGATGGAGTTAGATACATTTCTTTTCAGGTGTAATTTACATGGAGTAAAATTTGCCCTTTTTAGTGCATAGTTCTACAAGTTTTAACACATGTATACAGTAGTGTAACCACCACAGTCAAGATACGGAATAGTTACTTCGTACAAAAAGTTTCCTCGTGCCTCTGTAGCCAACCTCTAACCAGCCCTTGCCATACAATTGTTCATTTTCTGTCCTAATGGTTTTGCCTTTTCTAGAATGTCTTTTGAGTGGTATCATACAGTATGCAGCCTTTTGAGTCTGGCTTCTTTCACTTAAAATGATGCATTTGAATAATCCATGTGGTTGCATGTGTCAGTTCGTTCCTTTTTACTGCTCAGTCATATCTCACTCTATGGATATACCCACAGTTTGCTTAATCATTCATAATCGAAGGACAAATATTCTTTCGTTTTTTTTTTGTTGTTGTTGTTGTTGTTTTTTAGACAGAGTCTGGCTCTGTCACCCAGGCTTGAGTGCAGTGGCACAATCTCAGCTCACTGCAGTCTCTGCCTCCTGGGTTTGAGCAATTCTCCTGTCTCAGCCTCCTGAGTTACAGGTGCCCGCTACCATGCCTGGCTAATTTTTGTATTTTTAGTAGAGATGGGGTTTCACCATCTTGACCAAACTGGCCTCAAACTCCTGACCTCATGAACCACCCACCTCGGCCTCCCAAAGTGCTGGGATTACAGGTGTGAGTCACCTCACCCAGCAGGACAAATATTTTTTTTTAACATAACACATATAATTCATATGGTACCTTCGTTTTTTTTTTTTTTTTTTTGAGAGGCAGGGTTTTGTTCTGTCACCCAGGCTGGAGTGGAGTGAGTTCATGGTTCACTGCAGCCCCACACTTCTGGGCTCAAACCATCCTCCCACCTCAGCCTCCTGAGTAGCTAGACTGCAGGTGTGTGCCACCACACCCAGCTGATTTTTTTTTTTTTTTTTTGTAGAGATAGAGTCCCGCTATGTCGGCCAGGCTGGTCTTGAACTCATGGGTTCAAGCAGTCCTCTCCCCACCATCTCCCAAAGTTTTGGGATTACAGGCATGATAGTGTAACTGTGGCCGGCCCAAAACTATTTCTAAGGTTTAGGGATTTATTTACTAATTGTCAAAGACAGGTGAAGACAAGAAAAAGAGAAAATGCACATAGAGTATGCATTAATTTCAGAAATGTGAATGTCACTGTCCAGTAGACTTGCTTTCAGGGCAGTCAGATTTTTAACCAGGTATTAAAGGTTTCCAGTTCTATGCCCTTCTGGAAGTAACGTGGCCCCAGACAGACAACTGACCCTCAGAGCGGAAGGAAAGCCCTCGGCCTGCTCCCGGACAACACTGCAGTGCTGTTTCTCATAACTTGTAACTGATGCTTCCCTACTCTGTCCACAGAGCCAGTGCAGTATCGGACTTGGCTGAGGCTGATATCGTTTCTAGATTTTGCCAATCCTTTGCCTTCAGTTTCCTCTTTATGTCTGTTTTAATCCATTAATATCATTCTCACCATGGGTTTTCTTTGATGACTTGGAAATCTATTTTCTCTGTTTCTAGTTACTTATTGAAAATTGAGGCCAGGTGCGGTGGCTCATGTCTGTAATCCTAGCACTTTGGGAGGCCGAGGCAGGTGGATTACCTGAGGTCAGGAGTTCGAGACCAGCCTGGCCAACATGGTGAAACTCTGTCCCTAATGAAAATATGAAAAATTACCTGGGCATTCTGGCAGGTGCCTGTAATCTCAGCTACTCCCTAGCTACTCGGGAGGCTGAGGTAGGAGAATCATTTGAATCCAGGAGACGGAGGTTGCAGTGAGCCATTGCACTCCAGCTTGGGCAACGAGAGTAAAACTCCATCTCAAAAAAAAAAAAATAAAGAAATTAAAAAAAAAAGAAAAGAAAATTGAAGTTGCCATCCTTTCAGCTCTACAACATTCTCTGAAACTAAATTTGTGACTTCCGGTGGCATGTAGATGGGTGAGCCATCAGACATGTGGGGCCCTGCCCAGCTCCAAATACTCACAGTAATGGAGGGAGGAAGAGTCAAGAAAAAAAGAGAGGACAGCGTTGGTATGTAGAGGTCTCTATTCATTTAATGGTAACGGGAAGCCCTCTCCGCCTCATGCCCGCTCCACCCACAGGTCCTGGTGTACATGTGGGTGGTGGGAGTTCTAAGTATTTGAACTGCTGGGTGCAGTGGCTCATGCATGTAATCCCAGCACTTTGGGAGGCCGAGGTGGGTGGATCACAAGGTCAGGAGTTCGAGATCAGCCTGACCAACACGGTGAAACCCTGTCTACTAAAAGTACAAAAATTAGCTGGGCGTGGTGGTATGCGCCTGTAATCCCAGTTACTCAGGAGGCTGAGGCAGGAGAATGACTGGAACCCGGGAGGCAGAGGTTGCAGTGAGTCGAGATTGTGCCATTGCACTCCAGCCTGGGCGACAGAGCAAGACTCTGTCTAAAAAAAAAATAAAAAGAATTTGAACTAAGATAGGGTCATGAGGGTGAGGGAAAAGTTAATTTAGAAGCTTCTACTTATTTAGCTTTAGGATTCTTCTAGACAAATTCCAATAAGGGCCTGTGGTGTTAAAGTTGCCATTTGGAGATAGTACTTTGGATTTATATAGAAACTCTCTGTTGAATAACAGTGCTCTGGAAGCCCAAAGTTAGGGGAACACTGGGTGCATGAGGAGGCTTTTTTGGGTTAGAATTGTAAAAGCAACAGGACCTTTAAAAAAAAAAACGACAGGGACAGACAAGTTTACCCCCACCCCTCCCAGCACTATTTGTGCCTTAAAAGAAGAAAAAAACAAAAGTTCTTTTTAATTTAAACTGAATTTCTAAGGTGAAAAAATAATTGTTTTTAGAATATAACTGTAAAACAGAAACTGAATGTTAACTTGAGAAAACCATACAAATTAAAGAAAATGCACATAAGGTTTTAAAGAAAAACTTCCTGTGATGTGATGACTATGCATACTCAACATGGCTTTGGAAAACAATGTTTTTGCACTTGAAGGAGCAATCACTCCCTTCACTTAGTCCTCTAGTGAGCAATTGCTCAGGAAGAGTGAGGGGGTGGGTTTCCTTAGGGGTCAAGAATCAGAGCTGTAGGAGACTGAAATACGGGCTTCACCAGAAGACTGGGAAACATTGACGAGTTTCTTCAGGACTCCAGAGGGACGATTTGTTTGTGCTTTGATACATGGTATTTCAAAACCAAATTACACATGTATTCAACAAAAGAAACTGAAGAAATTGCATGGATTGAAAGTTACAAAGATTGTTGGGTTTTTGTTTTTGAGTCACAGGCAAGTGATTTTTGAAAGCATTGTGCTCGGCAAGACAGGTTTATAAATGAAAGCTACTCACAGGTGGAAACTAAAGAATGAACAAAACCACTAAAAGCTACACAAAAGGTTTCTTACTTTTCAGCACTGTATGATTAATCAGAGCCGTTGTGTGCAAAAGAGAGGAAAATTGCTTCCCTTCGATGCATTTAGCTGTCGGGGAGCTTTCATTAGATATTTATATAGGTATACATTTTGCCACATGTATAAATGACAGCGAAGTTCATTATCTGAGGTCTCAATAATTGAGATTTATGATAAGTCACATAGAGATGGTTTCAAGTTTACCTCTGCTTATCGAATGAAAAATAGAGGACTGAGAAGGGTGGATTAAAGAGATTAACCTTCTAAAGCACTTTGGAAGCTCAATATGGAAACAATAGAGACGCTAATTAGAAATCCTTCCTGTTTATCCTTAAAGAAAAGAAGCCTCAGAATTTCTAGAAGGCAAACACTTTGTTACTCTGAGCAGCTGTCCATTTTTCTTTTTCTATATATTTTAAAGTGAAAAGTTTTATGTGTACTTTTAAAGAAATCATTTATATGAATTTCAGAATATGAATTCTGCAGTTTCTTTGAATTTATGACCATTCACTATCAAATGAAGATGATGGTGGTCTAAAATGCAAGACGACGACAACTTTAAAGGAGGTGAACGGAGGAGAATCCTGGGGCACACAGCAGGAATGCCTCTTAAAGGAAGTTGGCGGGAGATAAGAGGCTGAGGCCTGGAGGAAATAAATAATAACTCGAGTGCTCTCCAGGGGAGAGGAGGCTGAGAAGGGGCCACTCTCTTTTGCTCTACGGGCCCTAGACCGCTGCTGAGGCGTGAGGGTCTGTTTGCTGGTTTACTGACATCACGGCCTCACAAGTCCTGACACAGCAAGGCCAAAAGACCCCACTCAGGCAAACGGCACATTCCGGGATCTCCAAGTCTCCTATAAGCAGCTCTTCCAATTTCCAGATATTAAAACAAAACAGAGTAAGCTCATTAAGAACTTGCCTATGCATTCTGTTTTAAAAATAATAATAATTTGGGTGATTCTGCACAGCTGACAAAATATTTTCACGTGCCTTATCTTCATGCAAACGACAATCGCGTAGGGGTGGATTCGATTCGCCCATTTTTGCTGACAAGGTGGCCGAAGCACCGAGAAGCCAGCACTTAGCACACGGGACTGCGGAGCCACCCAGCCCGCTGCGGGTTCCCGGGGGCGCTGGAGGGTGAAGTACAAACCCATCCCCAGCCTCAGAAAGGAAAGTCCTCGAGCTGACCTCTGCGGGAGGGTCGGCGCCCAGGGTCTAAATATAGACGTGCGGTGCAGCGGTGTCCGTTTCTTCACTCGCAGCGCAGAAGGAAAAGCGTTCGGGGCTCCAGCTCTGCCGGGAAACAGGTCACTGGCCTCGCGGTGGCCGTGCTGCAGCTGGCACGCTCCGAGCGGGCCCCTTGGGGGATGGCACGGGCGTCTTCTGCTAAGCGTGGGGACGGCCTGGGGCGCCCCAGTGCTGGGGAGAAGGAGGCCCCCTCCCCGGGTGCGAGTCACCATATCCCGCAGAGACTTAGGCGCGTGTCCCGCCCAGTTCTCCACCTCAGCCCGGCCTCTGAAACGCAGTGGTCCACAGACACCCCCAGGTTGCGAATCCGACCGAACAGGAGGGAAGAGGCCAGTTCCGCGGGCCAGGGCATCACGCCACGGGAATCCCCGGAGGCGCGCCCGAGAGCCGAGGCGGGCACAGGTGCTCCGGTCTGGGCGCTGAGCCCGCCTGCCTTGCTCGGCTCCGAGAGGAAAGGGGAGTGGGCACTGTCCGCCGGAAGTGGGGTGGCTGCCTACCACCCCACCAGCTCTAAGCCCGAGGATACTGCAGGGTCAGATTTTCTGAGTGGTCCCTACCACCCTCGTCCTGCTTAAAAAAGGATTCGGGGCCTCAGGATGGGCATTCCGTAGAGATCTGAACATTCGGTTAATTATCCTTCACTGTATTCTCAGATACCTGGACATTCAATACAGCAGGAAGTGCGGTTTCCAATCGATTTCCAAATACCTCATTAGCTGCCCTCAGACATCGCCAGCCCTTGTTCTGCCTCTGGGAGACTCCCAGAGCTGTGTGCATTTCAACCGGACCCGTGTTTTGAGATGTGGGGAGAGATGGTAGCATTTTCTGAAGAGACAGTGTGGGCACTGGAAGAAGCATAAAATTAGGAGTTGATTGATTTGAGCTTGAACCCTAGTTCCAGCAGTGAAAACCTGCTCTGGACTTGCACACGAGTGTCTGAGTGTTGGCTCTGTTCTGCCACACGGTGGCCTGTGCTCTTTAATAAGTCCTTTAACTTCTCTGAGCCTCGGCCTCCTCACTTGCAAAATGTATACTATTACCAACCTCATAGGGCTGGACTGAGGATTGAGTGAAATAATGCCCGATAGAGGAGCTGGCACAATGCCCAATACAAATACTGCCCCTAATAAATGACAGAGGCACTGTCTTACTCTTTTCTCTCTAAGCTTCAGTTTCCACACGAGAAAATTTAGGGGCGGGGATAGTACAGATCCTTCTAGCTTCCCAGGGTAGCTGTGAGTGTCTGATGAGATCATGTGTGTGAAGTCACTCCCACTCCTAAGAATGCAAAGTTTTAATCAATTTTATCAGGTTGGCACATTAGGGCCCTTCATCTGGTCCATACTAGGGTGGGGAAGTATGGGGAGGAGTGGATTTGGTTTGATGTGAGATGAGGTAAGGAAAGGCCCTGAGAACCCAGCTCTGTCCAGGACTAAGAGGAGACACCACTGATGGTTGCAACTGGAGGTGGCAGAGTACTGGGAGAGGTTGCTCTCAATAAAGCAACGCGGCCGGGCGCGGTGCCTCATCCCTGTAATCCCAGCACTTTGCGGGGCTGAGGTGGGTGGATCACAAGGTCAGGAGTTCGAGACCAGCCTGGCCAACATAGTGAAACACCGTCTCTACTAAAAATACAAAAATTAGCTGGGCATGGTGGCATGTGCCTGTAGTCTTAGCTTCTCAGGAGGCTGAGGCAGGAAAAGTGCTTGAAGCCAAGAGGTGCAGGTTGCAGTGAGCCAAGATCGCACCACTGCACTCGAGCTTAGCAACAAAGTGAGACTTTGTCTTAAAAAAAGAAAGAAAGAAATGAGAAAAGGGGTGGGTAGAAAACCAAGAAAAATCTTCTGGCCTGGACACAAAGGAATGTTCCTGTACTGGCTGTGCTGAGAGGGTGAGTGGTCTGACTGATGCCTCCCAGATGAGCAGGGGCAAGACCAGGAAACAAGTCTCCTACCCTGAGCTGGGCCCCTCCATGCCCCACACCACCTTCTCAGGCGATACAGAAATAGAGACAGCACTGGGAGCGAGGGTGAAGGAAAAAACACGTAACCTTGCCCTGAAGATTATGCTTCTCATCCTAAAAAACCAGACATCCTCATTTTTTAACTGCTGCTGGGAACTAGAAGAAAATTGATTTTTTTTTTTCTCCTTTGAGGGAATTATAAGAATGTCTGGGCTACTCAGTAGAAAGCTGGGTTAAAAACATGAAGTTAAGCTATAAAGTTTTCTTAAGAGATCAAGAAATTCTTTCATTCTTTCCCTGCCGTGTACAGGATGTTATTGCTTTAGATTGAAAACACAGACTTTTAACTCAAGATAGGGAAAGAAAATGGAGTGGGAGAACCAGGAAAGCCAGAAAGCTCTTCCATCCTAGCGGGACTCGTGGTTCCCCCACAGGTGGGTCTTGGCTTCACAGAACCATTAGTGCCCTCACTGTAGTGTCTCTCACCTCCTTGCTCCTCTGTATCCTCCTGCCTCTGCTTGTCTGTGTCAGCCTGGGTCCAGGTCTTACACGGGAGGAAAGAGCTCTGTTTTGTGTACAGGTTGTGTAATCATATACAGTGTCAAAGAAAAAAAAATGTAGGGTTGACAACTGGCCCAGTACATTCTGAATTATAATCATCTACTGCTGAATGAATAACCTATCCCTGCGTAGTTGCCACTGATGATATTCTCAGGGTACAGATGAGGTAGAGTGGGACTCGGAGGGTTCAGAGTCCCTCGTTGGCTCAGAGCTTCCCCCGAGAGAGAACCAGAGCTATGGATAGAATTGGAATGCCCCAGAACTCAGGGGCTGTCCCCTCTGATGATCATGTTTACTCATGCTTTGTGGTGATTAGAGATCTTACCACTTGTAGACAATTATACTTTATAAGAACACATCCAATAATTCCTCAGCAAGGAAGAGGAATAAGTGTGCATGCAACATCATGGAGGACTCTCAAATGTATCACATTATGTGAAAGAGGCAAGACTCAAAAGGCTACATACTGTAGGATTCCATTTATGAGATATTCTGTTTTTTTTTAAAGAGATGAGACCTTGCTACTGCACTTACCCATGCTGGAGTTCAGTGGGTATTCAGAAGCACGACTGCACTACTGATCAGCACAGGGGTTTTACCTGCTCTGTTTTTGACCTAGGCCAGTTCACCCCTCCTCAGGCTACCAGGTGGTCCCTCGCTCCCAGGAGGTCACCACGTTGATGCTGAACTTACTGCAGACACCTGATCAGCAGGGCACACTATACTCCAGAACTCCTGGGCTCAAGGCATCCTCCCGAGTAACTGGGACTACAGGCATATGCCACTGCACCTGGCTTATGAGATATTCTGGAAAAGCCAAAATGATAGAACAGAAAACAGATCACTGGTTGACAAGGGCTGGGGAAGGAGACTGACTCCAAAGGGGCCTGAAGGAATGTTTGGGGTGATGGAACTCTTCTGTGTCTTCATTGCTGTGGTGGTTACATGACTACAGGTGTGTAGGTGTCAAGACTCATAGGACTGCACACTAAAAAGTACATTGCACTATGTAATTACACCTCAATAAACATGACTAATTTTTTTTAAACTATTAACAAAGATTGACTGGTTTATATGTTGGAGTGTTTAGAATAAGGTATACAGATGTTTGCAATTTATTTACAAAGTATTAAAAATAAGATTTATCAGGATTCATAGATATATGGTGAGGTGTGCGATAAATCAAGTACAGTAGATTATTAATGCTAGAATGTAGGTGGTAGTTATATGGATATTCGCTGTATGATTATTTCAACTTTATATGAAACATATTAATAAGAAAATGTTGGTAAACATTTAAAAATACATCTCATGCATTTTCTTCACCATGGATACCATTTAGAGGGTTGCTCGTAGACCCACACACTTGCTTTCATATTCTCTGCTGAGTTCAGGAGTATCTCTCTCTCCCCTTCAAACCATCCTAACAGGAGTAAAGTTTCCCCCGGTCCAGAGGGGAAGAGCTCTTGGGGTTCTGTGCCTACTTGCTTACATGAATTTACTGTCCTCCCTTTGCTACAGTATCAGCAAGCAAATCCTTTCTGGTGTTTTCTTCACTTGCTTGAAAATTGAAGGACTGGATTAATTTCACTCAATTTGTAACAAACCTCAGGGAACAAGCTTTGGGCAGCAGCAATTCAAAGTGTTACCGAGTATCTCAGACTCTTTTTCTTGATGTAGCCTGGTTCTTTCTGCAGGCTCAGGCTTTGCGTGCCTCTTTTCATCCCACCCTGTAATGGAGATAAGTACTAAGCCATCTGCTCCCAAGCATAAGAACCTCTCTGATGCCTCAGAAACCAGGCACCCTGGAGCCGACCCTTGAGGGGATTGGAAATGGTCCTGTTTCCAAATCACCCTCTGTTTGGTGGAGGATGAAAAGATCTCCCCTTCAAAGGGTGTGTGAGGGGTAGTTTTTTTGAAAATAGGTATGCACACCTTCTCCTGATTACCCTGACCTTTGAAATAGCCCAGTTTCCATCTGGAAACAGAAAGGGCAACATAGCATGGCTACAGAGTCACAGACGTCCGTCTCCATAAGTAAGTACATGGACAGTTCAGTTCCCACCCAGTACAATCCGCTTTACAATTAGAATCATTTTTAAATATTTAAGTGAATCAGATTAGATACACTTAAAGTGCCCCGAGCTCTGCAAGCTTTCATCTGGATTTGGCTATACAGATCCTGTCTGAAGAAATTTATTGCTATTTATGGACATAAAAAGTTACCCAAGTTATGTTGCAAAATGAAACAGTAAGTTGTAGAACATGGTATTATTCTGATCCCATTAAAAAATATACTTAGGTCAACACTATGAGAGGCCAAGATGGGAAAATTGCTTGAGCCCACAAGTTCAATACCAGCCTGGGCAACATAGCGAGACTCTGTCTCTACAAAAAATTAAAAATTAGCTGGGCCTGGTGGCACACGCCTGTGGTCCCAGCTACCTGGGAGGCTGAGGTGGGAAGATGACTTGAGCCCAGGGGTTCGAGGCTGCAGTGAGGCTCCACACCCCTGGGTGACACAATGAGACCCCATCTCAAAAAAAAAAAAAAGTTTTACGGTTTTAGCTCTTATTTTTAATGTTTAAAATAATTATTTAACTTAAAGGGCTATAATCTATTAGCATCATTGCTTATTTGATGCTCACATTTTCCCTGTTTTGCCAGTAGAAGCCCCTCCAAGGCAGCTCCCAAATCCTTTTGACAGATTCCCTTAATTTTTTGAGCACTTCTTTATTTTCTGGCACAAGATGTTTCAGGCTCATCTTGTGCTTTAACTGCTCCAGCCCTAGAATCAGCATTTTTCTGGGGAGCCCTCATTTCTTTTGGTGTGAGTGACATTTAAAAACCAAGATCTGGGTACTAGGTTGCTCACTGCTGTTGGGTATTACTGCTTCTAGGTCCTTTGAGTGGACAGAGCTAGGAAATAACTGTCTGTCTGCCAATCTAGATTATTCTAATTCCATCGCAACAAATAGGATTCTTTTTTGTCTTCACTCATTTTGTATTTGTTACCTGCCTTCTCCCACAGTGAGAACTCTGGCTCCCAATACGTCATTGGGTACTTGTTTGCTTAGTTCTACAATACACAAAATAGTTTTAGAATTGTTATAATTGTGGTCTACAAAAAACAAATCTGCTAAACAGAGTTTAAGATTGTTTCCATTACTTTTTTTTTTTTGCTTTTTAACTGAGGATATTTAGCCCAAGTATTGTGTTCAAATGTTACTTGAATTAATTCGTTTCTTTTTCTTCCATGTAGTTGTGCTATTCATTCGAAATATAGTTAATTGGTTTCTGTTTGCATTCAATTTGCATTTTTTCTCATACCTGTTTATTTAATTTTATTTTTGAATGTGTAGAGAATGGATGTTTTAAAACAAAAACTATACCAAAAAATAGATTTATATGTTATATTTTACAAAAGCAATGGGAATGCTATGCTGTACAGGGTGGGGGCTGGGAATTCTAGGTGACTTTTTCTCTGTTGTGTGTTTCTGTATTGTTTGATTTTTATACAACATGGGCATATTAGCTTTGTATCAGATGAAAACAAAATCAAGACTTATTTTTTGATGCTACTGCCCAAGCTCAAAGTTCGGACAACTGTGAGAGGAGGGCAGGAGGGGCAAGGTGTGTGTCTATAGTTAACATACCATTATGCAGTGAAACAATTTCTTGGATCTTGCTATTTCAGAGGAAAACCTGGTGGTCCCATGGTGGGTTGAATCTAGGCTAACACCTTTCAAGATGCTTTCCATTCCCTAAGATCCTCCTTACCCCCAGCTTCATACACTAGCTTAATGCTTCTGGGAGAATTGGCTATTCTGGTAATTTTCTGCTACCAACCAGAGACCAAGTTATCATTGTAGTGATTAACTTTAGGGCACTTTAGATCCCTCACCAAACAGCCAACCTGAGAATTACAGACTTGAGAACCCATCGAGGCTTTGAGTTCTCTAATCCCCCTGCTGTTTTCATTTTCGTTTTTACGTTTGTTAGCTGTATTTATATTTGCTGTTTCTTCCTCTCCTTTCCTTTTCCCTCCACACCCTCTATTTTCTCCATCCTTGGTTGGAGACAGCTGAAATATCTGTCCAGATCTTGTACATACAAAGAGAGCACTTTCTCAACCAACGGACCTCCTTGAATTATTCAAAGTACCTTCCATTCTCCAGTTTCCCGTCGTATTTCTTCCTTGACAGTATAAACTGGAATTGGACATTTGGCAATTGTACCCATGGATTTAATCATTCAGGCAGGAAGGAGGAGGGTACGCCTTCTATAGAAGCAATTAGTCTTCTGAATGATGAGAAAATAGGTAACGCCATGTTTGAAGGCATGTAAATAATTTTTGTGCCAGTATAAACACTAGGGTTCCTAAGACAAAATGCAGTGTCATTCTCTGTAATTGGCAGATCTGTTGGTAAACAAGATTCAGGACTGGGGAGAAACCCAGGCCTTGTGGGGCCTAGCTGGCTGTTGGTGGGTAAATTTAACAGGTGTCTAGACTGAAACCCAGGAAAATATGTGACCTATGAATTATACAGAATATTCTAAAAGGCTTCTCTCTGTTTTATGCTTAGGGTAACCCCCTCACTGACCTCCTTGCAAATCTTTAGGAATTTGCCTGGTATATTCTCCTCCGCTTCAGAGCAGGGAAGTCCAGTCTGCAGGCTAAAATCGCAGCACAAGGGACTTGTCAGTCACTAGCAATTCCGACGGTCAGAACAGCAGCAAGAGACCAAATCAACAACTTGGGAAAGGCAGCAATACAGTTTCTGCTGTGGACTAGGACACTTGGGTATTTGTATCTACGTTGAAAAGCTCAGTCTGCAACCATAGTGCCTCCCCATGCAGGTACAAAATCCCAGAGGGGAGGAGACCCGGGGAGAAACACGAGTGTTGCCAAGGCCTGACCCTTGCCAGGTAACAGGCAAGCCAGGACAGAAAGCCGATAGGAAGCTGGGCTGCTCTGTAAATTGATGCTGGATCTCTCTGCCGGCCAGGGCCATCTGCAGAGTGGGTGGCCTTGTGCAGCTGGAGGACTCTGGGAAAGCTGCCCGCGTAGTCTTCCTATCCCAGGCCCCTCTGTCTCCCTGAGATCTTGGCCTCAGCTTCTCATCTGAAGACAGAGGTATTTAGAAGAAAATCTAAGAGCTTTTCTGTGAATCAGAGTGGCTTCCAGAGCTGCACATGCAGTCAGGAGTAGCCAGCTAGGTTCTTACCTCCTTGCGTAGAATTGTCAGCCCAGGATGGCGGCCGACAGGAGAGCTCTCCTTCAAAGTGACACCCACAGCCCAAAACACAGTCCAGCACGTGGTCTGTGGCGGTCAGACTGCTGCCTGACCGGGTCCCCTTGCCCAGTCACAATTAAGAATGCCATCACACTGAGCCAGGAAAACGGCCAAGGAAGCGAAACAAGACAATTAAGTCACATTGACACTGGGAGGAAGTCGCCAGCGGTATCTTTGAGACAGCAGATTCCCTAATCTCAAGTGCGTGTCAGCTTTGTCACTGTGGTCTTTTCAGTGGGACAGAGAAAACTCATTTCCATTCCTTTGATTGGAGTCCACAAAAAGTGCTAACCAGCAGCCTCCTCCATCAGAGCTCTACCTAACAGAGTTCAACTGGTTTTCTTTTCTGAGACAGCATTTGCTTTGTCAACTAAGCTGGAGTGCAGTGGCATGATCATAGATCAGTGTAACCTCCAACTCGTGGACTTAATCAGTGCTCCTGCCTCAGCCTCCTGAGTAGCTGGGATTACAGGCACATACCGCCATGCTCATTAATTTAAAAAAAAAATGTTTCTAGGGATGGGATCTTGCTATGTTGCCAGGCTGGTCTCTAATTCCTGGCCTTGGCCTCCCAAAGCATTGCGATTACAGGCGTGAGCCACCACACCAGGCCAGAGTTCAACTTTTTAAAGAGGCGAAACAATAATTTCCACATGGGCTCTGCCATCTGGTTGCATTTACTTGTACTGAAAACACCTGGAGGTCCTCTGTAGGGGCAAACACTCCGTTTTCCCGGAAGAACAGGAGTCCCACCCCTAGGGGCCTAGATTGGTTTTTCCCTGGTGCATCTGTGTTGCCTCCTGTGTGGTGTGGTGCAAGCCAGCTGAGTGTGAGGGTAGGGTGCATGACTGAGGAAGACGGGTATGTCTTCTCCAGTATGATGTTGATCCTGTTATTTTGGGAAAAGTTGCAGAGGTGGCAATGGTAAGCCCTTCATACTGCCTCAAATGCCACTATTGCCATTTGTGGGCCCTCGGTTCCCGATAGCTACATTGCCAGGCACTGTGCTAGGCACCTGACTTATTTTATGTCTTTTAATCCCCTCAATAACAAAGGGTGGTATCGTTATAATAACTATTTTGAGGTTGAGGAAGTGGACACTCGGGGAGGTAGAATAAATTGCCCACAGGCCAACAGGTAAGAAGCTGTTGAAGTAAGATTTGAAGCCACATCTCCCGGTTGTCAAAGCTTGTATACTTTTCAGGGTTTCTTTCCTTTAAAGCCCCCTATCCCCAACTGTGGCAGACCAAAGGGGAGAAAGACTCACGGGGCACCCAGTTATCCGTGCCTGCCTCTCCTTCCCATGCCCTGCCCCGTCCCTGCTGTCATCAGGCAGAAGGCCCAGGCACCCACGGAGCTGTTGCTCTGTCTGAACTCCTCTTTACCTGGGCAGGTCACAGGTAAGCAGCTTGACAGGGTTTCCGGGGCACCCGATAGGCCCTCCTTCCAAATGTCTGCTCAGCATCACACATGTGTGTCTTTGCAGTGATCTTTGGCCTCTTTTAAAATTCAGATATTCCTAAGAAGGGTAACACGTTACTGTTCTCATACCTTGCTTTATTTGTTTTTACTCTACTGCTATGGACTAGAAAAGAAAATAATCTAAACATTTCGTTATGGATTCTGGGGTGAAAGAAAGATGTGAGGAAGGCATAGGGGAGACGGACTTTGAGATCCGTTGCTTTCATATAAGTTTAATTTTGATGGAACGCAAATGGTTATTGACTAGATGAGGTGCCAGGTGTTTTGCTAAGGGTGATAGGCATGCAGAGCATGTTACGGATTGGTTCTTACCTGGGAGACTTGAATATGGTCCGGGTATTAAATACCATGTGGGGATTATTGTCAATTTTAGGCAGTTATGTAGAAAATGTCCTTATTTTTTAGAGATCCTCTTACTAAAATATTTAGTGTAGAGATGTCATAATGTCTGATTTATTTTTAAATGTTTCAACAGGAATGTAGATGAAGCAAATATGGCAAAATGTTAACAATGGCTCAATTTAGTTGATAGATATATGGGATTCTATATGGGATTCATTATACTGTTTTCTCAACTTTACTGAATGTCTGAAAATTTTCATAAAAAGTAAAACAAAAACAAATGAGCAAACAAACAAAACAACCCAAAACCCCAAAACTTTCCATTAGCTCAAAATCCAAGTTCTATTGCAAAGACGATGATTAAGTTTTGAAGTAAGCAGAATTTGAAGATGGCCCCACGATTCTTGTCCCCAGCATACAGGCCCTGTGTAATTTTCTCCCCTTGGGTATGAATATGATGAGATTTTACTTCTGTGATTAGATTATGTTATATGGCAAAGCTGAGAGATTTTGCAAATGTAATTAAAGTCCTTGATCAGTCCATTTTTAACTAATCAAAAAAGAGATTATCCTGGATGGGCTGACCTAATCAGGTGAGCCCTTTAGAGAAGAGTCCATAAGCAGCAAAAGATCCTTGCTGGCCTTGAGGAAGCAAACTGCCATGTTGTGGAGAGGGTCATGTGTCAGGGAACAGTGGGTGGCCTTTAGTTACTGAAGGCCTTGGGCCTACAACTGCAAGGAACTAAATTCTGTCCACAACCATTGAGCTTGGAAAAAGACCCTGCGCCTCAGATAAGATTGCAGCCTCGGAGGATACTTGATGGCAGCCTTGGAGACCCTGAGTAGAGACTCCAGCTAATTCATGCCCATGGAAGTTATAAGATTAAAAAAAGTATGCTGTTTTAAGACAATAAACTTGTGGTGTTATAAAGCACTAGAAAGCAAATATAAATTTCAACCAATGAGGCAATTCTAATTGATTAGACGTGGCAGCCTAAGGTACTGGATTGGAAAGGAGTCCAAGCCAGAGCCTGGTTTCCTTGGGAGAAAAAGAGAGCTGTGGTTGATTAACAATGTCTGCACAGGCGTGGAAATGGAGGGTGGTAGCACATGTCCCTCCTATGGCCATTCAAAGTCCCTCTGTGTATTTAAAGGAAAGGGGTTTACTAACTTATTTTTCTTAATGACAGAATAACCCCAAAGGGCTATAAAACTTGAGTCCTCAAGCTGGAGGGAATGCTGACCTATGAGAAAAGCTTCAGAGAAAGAAGACAGGAAACATTATCAAAGCAGATTTTAGCAGTTGCAAAATATTGTCGAGGGCCAGGCTTGCAGGCTGATGTTTGCAGTAATGAGCTTCCTTCCCTTGCAGGTGACTTCACTCTTGCTTCCTTTCCACTTTCTCTAATTTGCTGCCTGTAAACACACACAGATCTTTTGTGAGTTGGAAAAAGCAGCCCTCCAAAGATGTCACTTGATCCTGTTCCTATTTCTAAGTCACACTGACTCATGCAGCAGGGCTCTTGACCAACCTGGAAGAATGTCAGAATTCCTTCCTTAGACACTGTGCCAAAGAGGTCAGTACCAGCCTGCTTAATAGTGAGCTTACATTCAACATCGATTAAGATATCATTTCATACAAAAACTGTGCAGAAATCAGCGCAGTATTCAGATGTTAGTCTCAACATTTAAGTAAATCTCTGTGGTAAAGCAGGCTGTTCACGTATAGCTCTTGTTTTAAGAGTATAGGTTGACTTCTCATCGGTACTAGTGAAACCATGCAGATCTGTAATCCAGCTTTTCCCAGTGACACATTCCACCACGGAGGTATTGTATTAAAACTGTAGGATCACAACTATTTTCCTAGATACAGAATGAGGTTTCAGAAAAACTGGAGTTTAAATTTAAGGTAGGCACAAGTAAAAGAAACATGATCAAGAAGGTAAAGGCCCTGAGAAAATTACTGACAGCTTTTTCAGTTATTTCAAAGAAAAAGAAGTATTCTGCTTAGTGCAGATGATTTCCTCGTCTTTGAATTGTCATTTGGAATCCAACCAGCCCAGCTTGTCTCCTAAACTAGTAGACCGTGACTGTGTTGGACACGTGTTCCTAGACCACTCATTCATCTTAATTTAACTGTCTATACCAGGAGCTTTTAACACATAAGGAGGAGTTGCCAACCTATAATTAGGCATAAAGAACACTATGTGATGGACTTCTATTTTTTTTTTTTGAGTTGGAGTTTCGCTCTTGTTGCCCAGGCTGGAATGCAGTGGTGTGATCTCCACTCGCTGCAACGTCTGCCTCCTGGGTTCAAGTGATTCTCCAGCCTCAGCCTCTCAGGTAGCTGGGATTACAGGTGACACCCACCACATCCGGCTAATTTTTGTATTTTTAGCAGAGACAGCGTTTTACCATATTGGCCAGGCTGCTCTTGAACTCCTGACCTCAGGTGATCTGCTGACCTCGGCCTTCCAAAGTGCTGGGATTACAGGCGTGAGCTGCCGCACCTGGCCTGTGTGATGGACTTCTAATGAGAACAGCACCTAGCACATAAACCAGGGCTTGTCACATTTCGCCTCAGGACACTGGTATTATATATTTAAAATTCAAAGAATAAACTGCCAACATTTAAATTTGAGAGCTTTCACATAGAAATCAGTATTTCTTGCTTTTCTTGAAAAGTCGGAAAATCCATCACCCTGTACCCCATTCCTCATGGAAACCTTCTGATGGTGTTGAATGGTGGGTGCCCACTGTGAGGGGACACATTTTCCCACTGTCCACCACTCTCTATTGCTTCCTCATACCGAGGTCAAATGTCAGCTGTAATTTATCATCATGGTTTCACTATCATTTTTCTCACAACAGACACAGGAAGAAAGTGAACCATTCCTTATCCCTGTGAAAACAGACCGCTTTCACTCATTTATCTCAGCAGTCCAGCCCCTACAGGCATTTGAATTTGCAACATCTGAGATACATAAACATCTCCAGCAACAGACACACACGAGTTTGTTACTTGTTCATGGGAAATGGTCTTGGCATACATTTGGAACTCTTTCATTCTCAGATTACTCCAACGCTAAAAACTTCCTTTCAGTTAGAGTTCCTGTCTACTCAGCTGTGAGTTTGATAATTTAAGAAGCATACAACTGGGTCCTTTAAAGGAAATATGACTCACTGGTCCTTGACTTTCACCTCATCCAGCTACACGGCGCATAACCTGTTTGATTCAGATATTCCATTTTTTCCCCACTGTAATAAACAAAAATTCCAATCCACATGACTCCTCAACCCACGGAAATATTTATTTGTATTTTCCATGTAGATGGGGAAGTAAAGAGGCCCTGTGGCCCTGTCTTGCTCACCACTTGAGACAAAATGGATCTAGTTACGTGTAATTAGGATAGGGCTGGGAGAGAAAGAGGAAGAGAGAGAGTGGGGAGAAAATACCAAAGTCCACTGGGAAAGGGAGCACAGGAAGGTGGAAGACAGGAGGAAGAGGGAGAGACTGGGGAAGATTTGCAGGACGCAAGACGTGAGTGCGTTGCGGGCGAGTGTGGAAAACAAAGGCAGAGAGTGGGCAACAGCCGCTGGGCACTCACGGTTGAGCTGCCGCCTCCGGATCCTGTCCCTCCATGGCCTGTTTCTGATCCAGTGTAGTCGCGAAGGTAACACCATGGTCCCGAGAGAGCGGCCTAGAACCTGCTCATGGCAAAGGAACAAAAGGGTCTTGCAGCGATCCCGGAAGTTAAGTCCAGACGTATGAAAATGAAAAAGAAAACATAAACCTCCTTTTTTTAAGTATTTGAGGTTTCCGTTGACTTCTTTTATCTTGTAACTTGCCTTTCCTTTTCTTCCCTTAACTCCCGACTGGCCAGAAGGCAGCTGCTGTGCTGGGCTGCCCTGGCCTCCTGTGCCATGTTTTATGCATGAAGATGATGGGGCGGTAATTTATTCGAGCGGAGACGATCACCGGGCTCCTGTGTCTGCCCTCACGTCAGAGGAGCCGGGCGATGCCCAGGGGAGGCAGGTGTGTCTGACTGCTCGGAGGCATGGCCTGAAATGGGAATCCCTCTCTGCAGGCAGAAATGAAGAGCAGAGCTTTGCTGCCAGAGCTGAATCACGGCGGCACCCCTTACATTTTAGGGTGCATTATTTATTTACTGCTGGGCCCCTGGTACCTAGATTAGTGCCTGGCACTTGGTAGGTGAGCAATAAGTATTTGTTGAATGAAAGAATGATTCGGTGATAACTAACACAAGTGATTTCCTGCACACACCTACCTTTTCACCAGTTAATCTGCCCAATGCACTGTCTTCAAATATGTCTATTCGAATTTTCTCACCCATTCTTTTTCTCCACCTACGATCACACTTGCCCCTCACCTACCCATTCACACTTCAAAACCTTACTTTTCCATGAGGCTTTTCTGAAGCCACAGACATAGGGCTGTCCTCCACGCACCTGTCACCTGCGGCAGGCCCATGTCTGTACTGCCTGAATTTGTTAGGCCTTTTGTGTGTTCTCTGGTTTCTTTCAAATCATACATCCAGGCTGGACGAGGTAGCTCACACCTGTAATGCCAGCGCTTTGGGAGGCTGAGGTGGTAGGATCACTTGAGGCCAGGGCAACACAGTGGGGCCTATCTCTACAAAAAAATTTAAATTAAATTAGTTGGTCATGGTGTCTGTAGTCCCAGCTACTCAGGTGGCTGAGGCAGGAGGAACTCCTGAGGCTAGAGTTCAAGGTTGCAGTGAGCTGTGATTGCACTATTGCTCTCCAGCCTGGCCAATAGAGCAAGACCCTGTCTAAAGAAAAAAGAGAAAAGAAAAAATTTTTCCCACATTTGAATAGTAAGCTTCTTGGTGGTAAGAACTGTATGTTCCTCTTTCCGAGCTGCAACGTACAGGGGTTTACATGGGGAACTGGTACATCAAGGGGTGGTTTGGGGCAGTTTTGGTCAGCCCCCAAATTTCCGTTAGCTCCTCCTCAAACTTCCCCAAGTAAAAATACACTCTAACTAAATACGTTATGTTGGCTCTAATACAATCCTTAGGTGCTCCAGCCTCTTCCAAACATGTGGCTGTGCTGAAGCCTCTCTTACGTAGACATTCTAAAGCTGCCCCTGGCAGGGAAAGCTCAGTACATTGATTACTTATTTTGTTTCAGGCTTTTCCTCTGTGCAATGTCAGATTGCTCCAGAGAACAGAAAGTTATTGTTCAAGGCCTCAGGAGTAGTCTTGCCCTGAAGATGACACTGAAAAAAGTGACACCCAAGTTACCAAATTTAGCCCAAGATAACCCATAAACCCCATAAACTTGCTGACGGCAGAAACTCTGTCGTCTATCTTTTGTGTGTCTCATGGTGCCACAAGCAGAGGAACTGGGGGAAACTGCAGAGAGATGGGGGTCAAGAGGCTTGTAATTGCTACTGACCAGATGAGTGCCTTAGGCACGTCTCTTCGTCTCAGTGTCTTGTTTTCTTCAGGTAAAATGGGAATGATCTACAGATTTCAGAGTTGTCAAGATGGTATGAAATCAAGTAACCCTTTAGGAATTGGTGGGGTATCGGACTGGCATCCAAGAGCTCAGGCTCCTCTTCTGTCACTGTGTCTGGTGGTAAAGAGAGTACATTCCAGAGCAGAAATGCCTGGGTGCAAGCTCTTAGCAGCCTATTTAATATCTTCATGACATTGACATCCTATGCCTCAGTCTCCTAATCTGTAAAATGGGGATAACGATGAGGGCTGCTGCCTTAGGGTTACACTGATGACTTCATGAGTAAATACATGCTAAGGACTAAGAACTGTGTTTAGCATAGAATAATGTCTCAATGTTTTCAGCAGCTATTATTAACTACCCATGCGACTTCATGACAGTTGGCAAATTCCCTGGGCCTCTGTTTCCTTATCTGCAGTATGAGGGGTTCTGGGACACTTTATATCAGAAGTCCTGTGTATTCATTTCCTACTTCTGCTATAACAAATTATCACAAATTTGAAGCCTTAAAACAACACAGATTTATTATCTTTTGGTTCTGAAAGTCAAAGTCTGAAATGGATCTTACGGGGTGAAAGTCAGCGTATAGGCAGAGCTGCCTTCTTTCTGGAGGCTCTGGGGGAGGGGCTGTTCCTTGCCTTTTCCAGCTTGTAAAGGCCCTTTATATTCCATATATCTATTTCCCGAGTGTCTTTGTTCACTTGAGGGACCATCGCTCTGTGCCATTACATCAACTGGCAATTGCAGGTTATGTGGGGCATTCCCCATAATTGCTATTGGATACAGGCAATTGCTCATGGATCTTGATCCCCTACAGTGTGCCAGCTCCCCAAGACTCATTGTCTGAATTAGGGGGGGAAGGTAGAGACCAAAATTAAGACAAAATCTACGTAAGGCAGCCAGTGAGCTTTTCTTGACTGTTGCCACTGAGCACGATTCCCTAGAATGGCAAATGCAGCATAAGAAAACTTTATTTGGTAGACTGGACCAAGCAGAAGAAAACAATTCTGAGCTTAAAGACTAGTCTTTTGAACTAACACAATCAGACAAAAATTAAGGAAAAATAATTTTAAAAAATGAATAAAGTCTTCAAAAAATAAATGATTATATAAAGCAACCAAACTTATGAATTATTGGCATTCCTGGGAGAGAAGGAGAAAAAAATAAACAACCTCAAAAATAGGTTTGATGGGAAAATGCAAGAAAATTTCCCTAATCTTGCTAGAGAGGTAGACATCCAGATACAAAAAAAATCCAGAGAACACCTGTGAGTTACTATACGAAATGAACATCACGGAGGAATGTGGCTGTGGCCACCAGACTGTCCAGGATCAATGCTAAAGAAAAAACTTGAAGACAGTTAGGAAAAAAGGACAGATGACATACTAAAGGAACACCATCGGGCTAACAATAGATGTTTCAGAAGAAACCTTATAAGACAAGAGACTGGGGACCTGCAGTCAGTATTCCGAAAGAAAAATTCCAACCAAGAATTTCATATCCCACCAAACTAAGCTTCATAAACAAAGAGAAATACAATCTTTTCCAGACAAGCAAGTGCTGAGGGAATTTTTTTTTACCACTAGAAAAACTTACAAGAGATCCTTAAGAGAGTTCTAAATATGGAAACAACAGAGCGATGCCTGCTACCACAAAAAAAAGACTTAAGTACATAGCCAACAGACTCAATAAAGCAATCACACAATAGAAACTACAAGGCAACCAGATATCAGCTTCACAGTAGGGTCCATCAATATTAACCTTGAATGTAAATGGCCTAAACACCCCACTTAAAACGCACAAACCGGCAACTCGGATAAAAAAAACAAGACCCATCTCTCTGCTGTCTTTAAGAGACCCATTTCACACATAATGACACCCATAGGTGCAAAGTAAAGGGCTGGAGAAACATCTACACAAATGGAAAACTAGAAAAAGTGGTGATCACCATTCTTATATCAGATAAAACAAAGTTTAAACCAACAACAATAAAAAAAACAGAAGGGCACTACACGATGATAAAGAATTCAATTCAGCAAGAAGACTTTACTAAATATATACACACCCAACATTGGAGCACCCAGACTCATAAAAATGTACTTCTAGACCAATGAAAAGACTCATACAGCCACACAGTAATAGTTCAGGACTTCAACAACACACTGGCAGCATTAGACAGATCTTTGAGGCAGAAAACTAACAAATTCTAGATTAAAACTTGATACTTGACCAGTTGGCCCTAATAGACATCTACAGAACCTCCACTGATCAATGACAGAATACATACTCTTCTCATCTGCACACGAAATGTGTTTCAAAATCAACCACATGCTTGGCCATAAAGCAAGTCTCAATAAATTAAAAAAAAAAAATCAAAATGATACCTACCATACTCTCAGACCACAGTGAAATAAAAATAGAAGTAAATACCAAGAAGATGTCTCAAAACCACACAATTACATGGAAATTATACAACTTGCTCCTGAATGACTTTTCGGCAAACAACAAAATCAAGGAAGAAATCAAAAAATTGTTTGAAATAAATGAAAACAGAGACACAACATACCACAATCTTTGGGTGCAGCAAAAGCAGTGTTAAGAGGAAGCTTATAATACTAGATGCCTACTTCGAAAAGTCAGAAAGATCTCAAATTAACAGTCTAGTATCACACCTAAAGGAACTAGAAGAACATGACCTAACTCCAAAGCTAGTAGAAAAAAAAGAAATAACTAAAATCAGAGCAGAACTGAATGAAATTGAGACCCCAAAATTCATACAAAGAATCAATGAAATCAAAAGTTGGATTTTTGAAAGGATAAACAAGATTGATAGACCACTAGCTAGATTGACAAAGGAAACAGAAGATCCAAACAAACACAATCAGAAACAACAATGTGACATTGCAACTAATCCAACAGAAATACAAAAGATCCTCAGAGACTATGATGACTACATCTATGCACACAAAGTAGAAAATCCAGAAGAAATGGAAAAATTCCTAGAGAAACACAATCTCTTAAGATTGAATCAGGAAGAAACTGAAATAGAACAATATCAACTTCTGAAATTGCATCAGAAGTTAAAAAACTATCAACCAAAAAAACCTTCAGGCTAGATGGAGTCACAGCTGAATTCTACCAGAAGTATGAAGAAGAGCTGGCACCTATTCTACTGAAACTATTCCAAAAAATTGAGGAGAAGAGACTCCTCCCTAGCTGTATTAGTCAGTTCTCATGCCGCTAAAAAAAGAGACATACCTGAGACTGGGTGATGCATACAGAAAAAGATATTTAATGGACTCACAGTTCCACATGGGTGGGGAGGCCTCGCAATCATGGCAGGAGGCAAAGGAGAAGCGAAGGCACATCTTACAGGGTGGGAGGCAAGAGGGCATATGCAGGGGAACTCCCATTTATAAAACCATCAGATCTCATGAGACTTACTGCCATGAGAACAGTTTCGGGGAAACTGTCCCCATGATTCATTTATCTCCACCTGGCCCACGCTTGACACGTGGGGATACAGCCAAACCATATCACTAGTTCATTTTATGAAGTCAGCATCACCTTGATACAAAGAGCTGGCCAAGACACAATGAAGAAAGATCATTATGGGCCAATATCCTTAATGAACATAAATGCACAAATGCTCAATAAAATACTACTGGCAAACTGGCTGGGCACAATGGCTAATACCTGTAATCCCAGAACCCTGGGAAGCCAAGGCAGGTGGATTGCATGAACTCATGAGTTCAAGACCAGCCTGGCCAACATGGTGAAACCCCATATCTATAAAAAATACAAAATGAAAATTAGCCAGGCATGGTTGCATGTTGTGCCTGTAGTCCCAACTACTCAGGAGGCTGAGATGGGAGGATCACTTGAGCCCAGGACTTCAAGGCTGCAGTGAAGCATAACTGCATTAGTGCACTCCAGCCTGGGCAACAGAGTGAAACCCTGTCTCAAAACAAACAAACAAAAACCAAAAAACCTAGCAAATGAAATTCAAGAGCACATCAAAAACAGTTAGTTAATCATGAGCAAGCAGGCTTCATTCCTGGGATGCAAGGTTAACGTAAGCAAATCAATACCTAACATCACAGACAGAATTAAAAACAAAAATGATTAGATCATCTCAATAGACATGGAAAAAGCTTTTGATAAAATCCAACATCCCTTCATGATTTTGAAAAACCCTCAAGAAACTAGGCACTGAAGGAAGATACCTTAAAATAATAAGAGCCATCTATGACAAACTCCCAGCCAACATCATACTCAACAGGCAAAAACTGAAATTATTTCTCTTGAGAATTAGAATAAGACAAGGATGCCCACTCTCATCACTCCTATTCAGCATAGTAATGGAAGTGCTAGCCAGAGCAATGAGGCAAGAGGAAAAAACAAGTCTTCTAAATAGGAAAAGAAGTCAAGCTACGTGTCTTTGCTGGTGATGTGATTCTATACTTAGAAAACCCTAAGGACTCTGCCAAAAGGCTATTAGAACTGATAAATGATTTTAGCAAGATTTAAGGATACCAAATCAATGTACAAAAATTGGCAGCATTTCTGTACACCAGTAATGTTCAAACTGAGACCCAAATCAAGAATGCAGTCCCATTTACAATAGCTATACACACAAAAATAAAATGCCTAGGGATACATGTAACCAAGGAGGTGAAAGATCTCTACAGGGATCTTTTTTTAGAACCCGTTTTTGTAGTCAAAACAAGGCCCAAGGAATCACAGATGACACAAACAAATGAAAAACATTCCATGTTCATGGATTGGAAGAATCAGTATCATTAACATGGCCATACCGCTCAAAGCAATCTATAGCTACAACACAATTCCTATCAAATTACTAACGTCGTTTTTTACAGAATTGGAAAAAAAAATTCTGCTAAAATTCATATGGCATCAAAAAAGAGCTTAGATAGCCAAAGCAATCCTAAGCAAAAAGGAAAAAAAACAGAGGCATCACATTATCTGACTTCAAACTATACTATAAGGCTTTAGTAACCAAAATAGCACGGTACTGGTATGAAAACAGACACCTAGACCAATGGAACAGAATAGAGAACCCAGAAATAAAGCTGCATAACTACAGCCATCTAATCTTTAACAAAGTCAATAATAACGAGCAATGGAGAAAATTCAATACATGGTGTGGTGATAGCTGTCCAGCCATATGTGAAACAATGAACCTGGCCCCCACCGTTTCACCATGTACAGAAATTAACTCAAGATGGATTGAAGATGTAAATGAAGAACCTCACACTATAAGAATCCTGGAAGAAAACCTAGGAAGCACATTCTGGACATTTACCTTGGAAAAGAATTTATGACTGAGTTGTCAAAAGCAAGAACAACAAAACAAAAACGAAGTGGGACCTAATTAAACTTAAGAGCGTCTGCACAGCAAAAGCAGCTATCAGCAGAGTAAGTGGACAACCTACGAAACAGGAGAAAGGATTTGCAAACTATATATTTGACAAAGGCCTAATATCCAGAATCTATAAGGAACTTAAACAATTGAACAAGAAAATAATAGTAATAACTAACCCCATTAAAAATTGATAACCCCATTAAAATATGGGCAAAAGACATGAACAGACATTTCTCAAGAAGGCATGCAAGTGTCCAACAAACATGAAAAGATGCTCCACATCACTAATTATCAGAGAAATGCAAATCCAAGTCACAATGAGAAACTATCTTACGCCAGTCAGCAGGGCTATTATTAAAAAGTCAAAAAACAACAGATGTTGGTGAGGCTGCAGAGAAAAGGGAACACTTACACACTGTTGATGAAAATGTCAATTAGGCCAGGTACTGTAGAAAGAAGTTGGGAGAGTTCTCAAAAACTTAGAACTGCCATTCTACCTGGCAATCCCATTAGTCTGTACATACTGAGAAGAAAACAACTTGTTCTGCCAAAAAGACACACTCACATGTTCATCACAACACTATTCACAATGGCAAAGATACGTGGAGACAACCTAGATGCCTAACAGTGGTGGATTGAATAAAGA
Source organism: Aotus nancymaae (assembly GCF_030222135.1). Classification (NCBI taxonomy): domain Eukaryota; kingdom Metazoa; phylum Chordata; class Mammalia; order Primates; family Aotidae; genus Aotus; species Aotus nancymaae. Next base: position 21,851,667 of record NW_026988465.1, read on the forward strand.
AAATGTGCTACACATGCACCATGAAATACTAAACAGACGTTAAAGAAATGAAACCATATCCTTTGCAGCAACATGCATGCCGCTGGAGGCCATTATCCTAAGGAATTTAATGCACGAACAGAAATCCAAAGACTGCATGTTCTCACTTATGAGTGGGAGCTAAATCTTGGGTACTCATGGACTTAACGATGGGAACAAGAGGCACTGGGGACTACGAGAGCAGGGAGGGACGGATGAGGGCAAGGTTTGAAAAACTGACTGTTGAGTACTATACTCAGTACTCGGGTAGCAGGATCGTCATACCCCAAAACTCAGCATATCCTGCACACGTACATCCCGAATCTAAAAACACGTTGGAAGAGAAAAGAAAACTATATTTGGGAGACCTAGAAATGGATATTGTTCTAACAGTCTCCTCTGTTCCGGGTTTCTACAATTGTTTATTGCAGCACATTTCTGTTCTATACGGCACTTAACACAAATCAGATAGCTGCCGGGTAGGCAAATTCCAGATGAGAGCAATCTCAGAGAAGCTGTCAGGGTCCTGTGACTGTGTTCCCTCCATCACCTTCTTTCATTACACAGCTCTTGAAATTCTGTGCAAGCAATTACCTTGAATGTGATACAAAAAAATCAAGTGCTTTTTTTTTTCTTTTTTTTTTGCAATCAGCACCAGACCTTCTTTCCTCCTCATTAAGCCACACATTTCCTAAAGCCTCTGCTGCATGAGTCACCGACGTTTCTGATGTACATAATTTACAACAGCAGATGAGAGAGAGCAGCAGGCCAGAGGGGGCGGAAAGTACAGTTGGGTCTAAAATGAGAGGCAGTTGCAAAGTTTGCATTGTCTCTACTCTTGTGAATTTAAATACAGATCTTGCCAGTTGCCTTATTATAATCGTAGACAGACTGCGGGGTGGGTGTTCGGAACAGGAAGTGGAGGACTTGCCACCATCTTTTGTTGTTTTTTCCTGTCAGGTTGGCAATGCTGGAGATCTGTGGCTCACACGTAGGGCTCCCTGTTCTGACTCTTCATGCTTTATCTTTTATCAACTAGACCCTCATAAATGCCTGGAATAAACAGCCTTGTGGGGTGTTATTCTCCCAAGGATCATTTTCATTTGTGCTAAGTGTAGAACATCCATTTTTACTTTCTTGGGCTTGCCTTGCTATTAAATTTTCATAAATCTTGGAATTTCACGGTGGAAGCATAGAGAGTCTGCAAGGAGCAATGTGTTTAAGAGAATATGGGGGAAAAGGCATAATTATGTGATCCTTCCTTCATTTTTCCTTCAACTCACGTTCAATAAATGGAAGCTAGATGTTAGACGCGGGAGAAAAAGCACCAGCATGTCTGTTTCTACTTTCAAACCATCCTGGGGAGAAACAGACCTTGAATTACTCAGCGGAGAATGGCAGCTGCTGAGCCAAAGTACGTTGTGTGACTTTTACGGAAAGTCAGCGAGGAAAACTTGGTATTATTTTAAAATAAAAGCTTATCAAGCACCAGGAAGAAAATGATAGCACAGCACCTGAATTATTTCTCTTCTGTGGCAGATACGCACAAAAAGAACATGAGGTCTCAGTTTGCTCTTTGGAAATTGAAATGGGTGTGGGAGTCAGGTTCTCGCTGTGGGTATCTGGCTATCTACATACAGTTATTGAGCGCTTAGGGAGAGATAGACTGTGTGTTGTAGGCTTTTAACAGATATGTGGTTTTATTTTATTTCTCCTGCATTCTTATTCATGAGGAGTTATTAGCAATCCTACTTTACATATAAAAAAGTAAAGGTTAAAGAATACTCTAAATAATAAGCAAACACATAGAGTACTTCACATGCGTGTCATATAATAATCCCATGACCATTTTGCAGATAGGGAAACAGGTGCAGAGGAGTTTGGTAACTTGCCATGGTCACACGCCCAGCAAGTAGCTGAAATGAAATTTGAATTCAGGTAATCTGGCTCTAGAGCCCATATGCACAACCTATCCTAACTCTTCAAATTAGGTAGATAAACATTGCAGTGTAACCATTCATTCATAACATTTTATTTTTAAAACATGTACCATGTAGCTTTGACAAAGGCAATTATTGAATAATAAGGAGTTAGAAAATTGGACAGCTGTTAGAGAATTACCCTAGACAACCTCATATCCAAATATCTCATTTTACAGAAAATGAAACTGACACTCAGATTAGGAGACGCCTCCAAGTTGGGACAGCAGGCTGGTAGACCAAGACCAAGTGGTACCCTCCTTCTCCCCAAACCTCAACGCAATGCCCTTTCCACTGCTGCTCCAATCAGAGTTCATGGGATTCTTAAGGCTTAGAACATTTTTGGAAGACAGGTTTTGTGGAATCGAGGCAGACAATTTTGGAGTATGAAAGAAGAAGCTATGAGGCTAGAGAAAGGACAGTGTCTGCATGTTATCTGCCCTCTTCTAGTCAGACACAGTCCATGACTGCCCTCTCTCTTTCCTTCTCTTCCTCCCTCGGAGGCTGGCCTCACCAGCGTTTCCTGTCTTGGTGACCTCCTACCCAGTTGCTCAGGACGGCGCCCTAGGTGCTACTCCGTGCTTCCTAGCCCTTACGTCCCACATTCCAACCAACAACTGACCCACCCGATTCTGCCTCCTAGTTGTTGATGAAAAGGATTAAATGCCGTAAAATATTCTAAGAGATTTATTCTGAGCCAAATATAAGTGACCATAACATATGACATAGCCCTCAGGAGATCCTGAGAACATGTGCCCCAGGTGGTCGAAGCACAGCTTGGTTTTATACATTTTAGGGAGACATGAGACATCAATCTAATACATTTAAGCTATACATTGATTCAGTCCGGATAGGCCAACTCAAAGTTGGGGTGGTGGGGAGGAGGGCTGCGACCTCTGAAGCCCCAGAAGGAGTGTTGCTGTGCCCTTTTAGCTTTGCCGTCTGCAGATGGCTTAAGTGATAATAGCTCAGTGGACGGTCAGCGTGATAGCCTTTGCACCTACACTCGCGGCACACAAGTTCTTGGCTGGCGTCCAGGAGGAATGAGATCAAACGAACGAGTTGAAGATGGTAGATGCAGGAGACTTTATTGCCAATGAAAGTGGCTGTCAGCAGGAAGGGGAGGAAAAAAGGGGATGGAGCAGGAAGGTAATCCTCACCTGAAGTCTGGCTGCCCCCGCCAGACTCTGCTCTGAAGTTACACCATCAAGCTGTCCCTCTGAAGTCAAGCTGCTTCTCTCCAACTTCCATCCATAGGCTCTCATGTCCAGCTGCTTCTCCTCTCTCTGCTGAATAAGCCTGGCGTTTTTATGGCCACAGGATGAGGGGTAGGATGGGCCTTGGGTGATCTGGAAAAGGCAATATTTGAGCAGGAAAACAGGGATTAAGTTCTCACTTTCGGCTGCAGTATCAGGATTTTCAGCTTGCAGGTGGGGACCTCCCCAGGGGCCTGCCCTCTTCTGCCCAGAATTTCCCTGCCTCTTGTTCCTATTGATAGTAACTAGGTGTGAACTTATTAATTTAGCCACCCGGTGGCTGTCCCAAGAGCCCTCTAAATCTACAATCACTGGGAGGCCTCACTGAAAAGTCTTCCTTTCTACTGCAATTAAGGGGCCACTATTTTAGCTTTTAGAATAACTTACTATGCAAATAGTGACCGATTGACATCAGTGGAGCACAGGTGCCTCTATGAGTCAGAGTAGAGACAAGAGAGAAGTCAGTTTTCTCTCTTGATTAAAGCAGCCCCAATGGAACAGCCTCGATTTAAACAGAGGAACATTTTTAAAGTAGTGATCTGTTTAACTTTTGTGGTGAGCTCCCTCTGGAGAAATCTCTAGATGTAGAGGAGAAATATTTCCTTATTATACTTAGTTTTAAAAGAGTTGCCTTTTCTTTGACCTTAATGCCATGAGATGTGGATCCTTTTCAGCCTTGGCAGAAGAGAAGGGGGTGAAAGACTCCACCATCGAAGGCAGTGTCTCTTCTGTTTACCTATAAGTAAACCATGAAATGAGAATCTCTCAGAACTTCAGAGCAGATGAGACCTCAGACGTCACTGCCCCATACCTTCATTTCATGGTAGAGGGAACAGAGCCTCAGGAGGATAAATGTCTTGTCAACAGTCCCAAAACTAGTTAGTCCCTAAGGCATTATTAATAGTCGTTGTGACTCATAGCTCAGGACTCTTTCTATATTCACAAACCATTGCAAACCTGACGTTTCAGTTATAAAAGATACTCGTTTTTCAGCAATGTTTTAAACATTGTATTTTATGTGTGAGCAACCAGCATAACAAAGACCATCTTTTAAAATGTATGCTGTGAAACCAGAGATTCTCAAAAGTTTCCTGCAGCTTGTTCCCAAAGGGACGTCTGATTAGAGGAGCATGTATTCTTATAGTGTTTAGGATGGAGGAGGAAGTGACATCTCTGCCAAGCCTCCTTGACTCATGAGAGCTACCCATTGTCCCAGTAGCCCAAAAGATTTCTTCCTTATGAGGTTAATTCAATTCATTTTTAAAAATTGTGGGAGGCACTGGGTGTACAAAGAGGAAGGATGCCCTTTATTTCGGGAGCTTAAAATCCAGTTGAGAAAGTAGGCAGGTACACAGTACAGGCAGCCCTCTGCATCTGTGAGTTCTGCATCCTAGGATTCAGCCAACCTCAGTCATAAGTGTTTGAAAAAATAAAAAATAGTAAGACTGTAATAAAATAATACAAATAAGAAAACAATACGGTATAAGGACATTTACATAGCATTTGTATGTTATTAGGTATTAGCAATCAAGAGATGATTTAAAGTATATGGTGGGATGTTCACAGGTTATATGCAAATAGTACGCTAGTTTATATCAGGGACTTGAACATTGGAGGATTTTGTTGTCCTCAGGGGTCTGGAACCAATTTCCCACAGATACGGAGGGACGGCTTGTCACTATATTACCAGATCCAATGGGACTGGTGTCAGAACATTGGCAGTAAGTCATTTAGGCACCATGAAGATGAAGAACCAATTCTGACAGGGGAGGAGAACGCGGCAGCTTTGGGGAGGAGGTGGTGTTTCTGTGATACTTGGAAAGACGGGGGATGAATCGAGGAGTGAAGAGAAGGGCATTCTTAGCCAAAGACTCACAAGAGCAGAGGCTGGGAGGAAAGATGACAGGTACATTATGAATGGGGTGAAAGAAGGCGGGAAGGTTGGGAACAGAGGGCGCAGCCTGTTCCCAACCCAAAGGCCCGGCTGGCAGGAGGCCACTGCTGGAGGAAGCACAGCCTTTCTAGTTGCAGCAAAGAAAGAGAAGCTTGCCCTGGAATCAGAGGCCTCCCTCACAGCTTGGGTGCCTTTCCTCCTCAGGAGTCCACAGTTCTCATGCTTCCTCCCTTCTCCACAGCCGGCTTTAGCAGGAAGTGTGGCAGATACTCCTTCATACCACAGGGTGTTGCCATGGAAATGATCAAAGTAAGGGGCTATCCAGAGAGGACAGCAGCTGCCACTTGGAGCCTCAGAGAGAGGAGAAAGCCTTAATGGAGACTTCACGCTCTAAGGTGTGGTGTTGAGGACCAGAGTGTGCCTATGACCCAAGGCACGAAGGTGAGAACTGTCACCGGGAACTACCTGGCACTGAGCACAATCTCAACAGAGCCATGTACACCCACATCCGAAAGAAAATCTGCTGTACATAAAAAGTACCAAGAAAAAGGAAATATTTTAGTTAACTGGTCAATGTAATTTAAATGAAACAAACTTTTACAATTATTTTTTATATTTTTTGTTATACTTTAAGTTCTGGGGTACATGTGCAGATCGTGCAGGATTGTTACATAGGTATACGCATGCCATGGTGGTTTTCTGCATCCATCACCCCGTCAACTACATTAGGTGTTTCTCCTAATGCTATCCCTCCCCAATCCCCCCACCCCCTGCTATTCCTCCCCTAGTCCCCCAGTCCCCAACAGACCCCAGTGTGTGATGTTCCCCTCCCTGTGTCCATGTGTTCTCATTGTTCAACACCCACTTATGAGTGAGAACATGCAGTGTTTGGTTTTCTGTTCTTGTGTCAGTTTGCTGAGAATGATGGTTTCCAGTTTCATCCATTTCCCTGCAAAGGACATTAACTCATCCTTTTAAATGGCTGCATAGTATTCCATGGTGTGTATGTGCCACATTTTCTTTATCCAGTCTATCATTGATGGGCATTTGGGTTAGTTCCAAGTGTTTGCTATTGTAAATAGTGCTGCAATAAATATACGTGTGCATGTGTCTTTATAATGGAATGATTTATAATCTTCTGGGTATATACCCAGTAGTGGGATTGCTGGTCCTAATGGTATTTCCAGTTCTAGATCCTTGAGGAATTTCCATACTGGCTTCCACAATGTTTGAATTAATTTACACTCCGACCAACAGTGTAAAAGTGTTCCTATTTCTCCTCATCCTCTCCAGCATCTGTTGTCTCCTGATTTTTTAATGATTGCCATTCTAACTGGTGTGAGGTGATATCTCAATGTGGTTTTGATTTGCATTTCTCTAATGACCAGTGATGATGAGCTTTTTTTCATATGTTTGTTGGCTGCATAAGTGTCTTTTTTGAAAAGTGTTTGTTCATATCCTTTACCCACTTTTGGATGGGGTTTTTTTTTCTTGTAAATTTAAGTTCTCCGTAGATTTTGGTTATTAGCCCTTTGATAGATGGGTAGATTGCAAAAAATTTTTCCCATTGTGTTGGTTGCCAGTTCCCTATTGATAGCTGCTTTTGCTGTGCAGAAGCTCTTAAGTTTAAATAGATCCCATTTGTCTATTTTGGCTTTTTTGCCATTGCTTTTGGTGTTTTAGTCATAAAGTCTTTGCCCATGCCTATGTCCTAAATGGTATTGCCTAAGTTTTCTTCTAGAGTTCTTATGGTGTTAGGCCTCATGTTTAAATCTTTAATCCATCTAGAGTTAATTTTTGTATAAGGTATAAGGAAGGGATCCAGTTTCAGCTTTCTGCATATGGCTAGCCAGTTTTCCCAGCACCATTTATTAAATAGGGAATCCTTTCCCCATTGCTTGTTTTTGCAGGTTTGTCAAAGATCAGATGGTTGTAGATGTGTGGTGTTCTTTCTGAGGCCTCTGTTCTGTTCCATTGGTCTATATCTCTGTTTTGGTACCAGTACCATGCTGTTTTGATTACTGTAGCCTTGTAGTATAGTTTGAAATCAGGTAGTGTGATGCCTTCAGCTTGGTTTTTTTATTTTTTTGCTTAGGATTGTCTTGGCTATGCGGGCTCTTTTTTGGTTCCATATGAAGTTTAAGGTGCTTTTTTCCAATTCTGTGAAGAAAGTCAATGGTAGCTTGATGGGGATAGCATTGAATGTATAAATTACTTTGGGCAGTATGGCCATTTTCATGATATTGATTCTTCCTAACCATGAGCATGGGATGTTTTTGCATCTGTTTGTGTCCTCTCTTATTTTCTTGAGCAGTGGTTTGTAGTTCTCCTTGAAGAGGTCCTTCACATCTCTTGTTGGTAGCATTCCTCGGTATTTTATTCTCTTTGCGGCAATTGTGAATGCGAGCTCACTCACAATTTGGCTCTCTATTATTGGTATATAGGAATGCTTGCGATTTTTGCACATTGATTTTGTATCCTGAGACTTTGCTGAAGTTGCTTATCACCTTAAGGAGATTTTAGGCTGAGACAATGGGGTTTTCTAAATATACAATCATGTAATCTCCAAACAGGGACAATTTGACATCCTCTCTTCCTATATGAATACGCTTTATTTCTTTCTCTTGCCTGATGGCCCTAGATAGAACTTCCAATAATATGTTGAATAGGAGTGGTAAGAGAGGGCATCCTTGTCTTGTGCTGGTTTTCAAAGGGAATGCTTCCAGTTTTTGCCCATTCAGTATGATATTGGCTGTGAGTCTGCCATAAATAGCTCTTACTATTTTGAGATACGATCCATTGATGCCTAGTTTATTGAGAGTATTTAGCATAAGGGGCTGTTGAATTTTGTCAAAGGCCTTTCTGCATCTATTGAGATAATCATGTGGTTTTTGTCTTGGTTCTGTTTATGTGATGGATTACATTAATAGATTTGCATATGTTGAACCAGGCTTGCATTCCCTGGGATGACACCGACTTGATCATGATGGATAAATTTTTGATGTGCTGTTGGATTCAGTTTGCCAGTATTTTATTGAAGATTTTTGCATCAATATTCATCATGGATATTGGATTGAAGTTTTCTTTTTCAGTTGCATCTTCCAGGTTTTGGTAACAGGATGATGTTAGTCTCATAAAATGAGTTAGGGAGGGTCCCTCTTTTTGTATTGTTTGGAATAGTTTCAGGAGGAATGGTACCGGCTCCTCTTTGTACCTCTGGTAGAATTCAGCTGTGAACCCATCTGGTCGTGGACTTTTTTTTGGTTGGTAGGCTATTAACTGCTGCCTCAACTTTAGACCTTTCAAGGAAAGATCTAAAATCAACACCCTAATGTCACAATTAAAAGAACTAGAGAAACAAGATCAAACAAATTCAAAAGCTAGCAGAAGACAAGAAATAACTAAGATCAGAACAGAAATGAAGGAGATAGAGACACAAAAAACCCTTCAAAACATCAGTAAATCCAGGAGCTCATTTTTTGAAAAGAACAACGAAATAGATAGACCACTAGCCAGACTAATAAAAAAGAAAAGAGAGAAGATTCAAATAGATGCAATAAAAAAGGATAAAGGGGATGTCACCACTGATGCCACAGAAATACAGAATACCATCAGAGATTACTACAAATACCCTCTATGCAGATAAACCACTAAATCTAGAAGAAATGGACAAATTCCTGGACACTTATACCCTCCCAAGACAAACTATTAAAAATACAAAAACATAAGCATTTATTGAGAGCTTACTATACACCAGACTTTGTGCTAAAGGTTTTTGAGGCATTATCTCCCACCTGGAAAGCCAAATCATAAACCAAAATTTGCTTGGTGAGAGTGGAATCTGAACCAAATCATCTAGTTGTTGGATACTGATGGTTCTTGTCATTGAGTTAGGGTAACCAATTTGTCCTGGTCTGCTCAAGACTTTCTTAGTTGTATCAGCAAATCCCTCAGTCCTAGGCAAACTGGGACAATTGATTACTCTACGTCGGGTTATAATGACCCAAAGCTTCTCTCTCCTCTTTTAAGGGCTCACTTGTGGAGAGGACTGCGTGTTCGTCTCATTGGGGCACCCTCTCGCCTGGACAGCATTCGAAGAACATTGCCAAATTCCAATATTTATATCTTACAGTCCTTTCCAATTACTCCATGCTTTTTTCCTTTATCTAATGGCATAGATTCATTTCAAGATGGTGTAGCAGAACTAGAGATGATTGGCTCGCCCAATTCCGTTCCCTCTTCTCACGCGTCTTCCTGCCGTGTAGTAAAAGAAAGCCCCTTCTCCAGACTCACTTGCAGCTTGAGCTCCTCATGTGACTTAGCATCTGCCAAGCGGATGAAGTGATGTGAGTCTGGAAGGAGCCAGTGAGCAAAGCCAGCGTTGGCCTTGTGCAGGGAGAGGGGACCTTCTGGCAAGCATAGTGGCAGCAGTCAGAGAGGCAGGGCAGCATGTGTATATTACATTCAAAGAATATTGTGAACAAAGCTGCTGTGGACCCACCCACTTCCTGATCATGACAGAGGCATGGTTTCTGGGGCCCTGCTGGCAACAGCTCCCTTAGCAGACCAATTCTTTTGAGGGGCTCAGTCTAGATTGTGTACCTTCAGCCCTCCCAGTGATTTTATGGAGCTGTTAGCAGCCATTTATAACTCTCCTTTTGCATAAACTAGTCAGAGGATTCTGTAATTTACAACATAAAAGTACAACCTGACACAGATGGCACAGCCTAATAATGACTTCCTGGAATGCTGCATTGAAAAGAATTCCGAGACCTCATCCAGGCTTAGTGAGAAAGACTGCTCCGATGCGTTAGGACCTCTTTTATAGTCCCTGAGAGAGAAGAATTGTATTTGCATCAGACTTTTGCCATCTGTGGTTGAGACTATTGACACAATCATGTCTTTTTTTTTTTTCTTTTACATTCATACCGTCATTTTAAGATGTAGTCTGCTAAGGTGTTGATAACTGGAAATCAGCAATTTTAGACATATTTCTTTAACCTTAATTTTAGAAATATAAACTACAATTGTCTTTGATATGAAGAACTGAATAATTGCTGATGTAAATTTTTGAAGAATGTAAATGCTCTGTTGAAAATTTCTTGCTTAGTAAAAATAAAGATTAAAAGATATTTTGCATTCTAGTGACTATTACATATTCACTATTATATGTCTGCATTACAGCATGTGTACATTACATTCAAAGAGTATTATGACCAAAGCGACTAGGCAGAAGGAATGAAGATCTTACTCAAGTTTAAATCTATACGTCCTATTTCTTATAATCATGATTACAACTTCCCTTTAATATTTAATAGTTTGAGAATGAAATTTGCTTAGTCCTCTATAAAAACTGTAATATGTGTTTGTAATAGGAAAGTATGTTTGTTCAGTTGGCCGGAATATGACCATTACAGGAAGCTAAATCTCACTTAAACTCCAGATGAGTTTGTGATCAGCCTTTTGGTATTTTCTTTTCCACTCTACACATTGTTCATGTTCTCTTGTTAGAGAACACTTTGGCTGCCCCCCCCCCTTTTTTTTTAAAGGTATAACTTTTTTTTTTAAATTGTACTTTAGGTTCTGGGGTACACGTGCAGATCATGCAGGATTGTTGCAAAGGTACATACATGGCAAGGTGGTTTGCTGCCTTCCTCCCCTCATCACCTATATCAGGTATTTCTTCCCATGTTTTCCCTCCCCACCCTCTCCACCCCCCAGTCCCTCCCCTACACCCCCCCAACTGACTGCAGTGTGTGATGCTCCCCTCCCTGTGTCCTCGTGTTATAATTGTTCACCCGCCTATGAGAATTCCATGCTGTGTTTGCTTTTCTGTTCTTGTGTCAGTTTGCTGAGAACATTGGTTTCCAGATTCATCCATGTCCCTATGAAGGACACGAACTCATTGTTTTTTTATGGCTGTGTAGTATTCTATGGTGTATATGTGCCACATTTTCTTTATCCAGTCTATTGTTGATGGACATTTGGGTTGGTTCCAGGTCTTTGTGATTGTCAACAGCGTTGCAGTAGAAAGAAAATAAAGCCACCTTGACATAATTTATATACAACACAAAGTATGATTTCTTGAACAATTCTTAGAATTTGTGGTTCCTCATTGTACCACCCACACCTAAAAAGGCTTGTCTCTCTTGAGGGAATTTTCTCTGTTGAAGAGATTTTGACTTTCACGTTCACAGGGCAAAAAGGCGAGGCTGTAGCAGAGATGTGATGAGCCGTCCAGCTGCTGGTATCACAGGGCCCAGCTTTGCTTGTTCTGATCCTAGAGCCTAATCAGGGTGAAACCCCTGTGCATCAAACCTGGAATGTGGGAGTAGAAAAGGAAACTTAGGAAGTTGGAAAGAACTGAAAACAAATTTCCATTTATTTTTCATTTCGTCAAGAGTGGTGTCCTCACTAAGGGTCTTTTAGTTGCAAGCCAAAAAAAAACCCACTACAACTATAAACTGATTTTTTTTTTTAGGTGGGGGGATGAAAAGGAAACCAAAGGTCAACAGATTAGGGAGAAATAATATTGCCTTTATTTGCACATAATGTGAGTGTCTATGTAGAAAATCCAAAAGAATTAACCAAGAAAACTGCTGGAACTAATAAGCAGTTACAGCAGGGACACAGGATACAAGATTATTACACAGAAGTCAATCTCTGCCTTATATACTAGAAGTGAACAAGTAGAAACTGACATTTACAAAAACATGATCAGCTCACGCCTGTAACCGCAACACTTTGAGAGGCAGAAGCAGGAGGATCACTTGAGGCCAGGAGTTCAAGGCCAGCCTGGGCAAGATATTAAGACCCTGTCTCTACAAAACATTTTTAAAAATAATAGCCAGGCATAGTGGCATATGCCTGTAGTCTCAGATACTTGGGAAGCTGAGGTTGAAGGATTGCTTGAGCCCAGGAGTTCAAGACTGCAGTGAGCTATGATATGCTACTGCACTCCAGCCTTGGCAACAGAGTGAGACTCTCTCTAAAATCAAACAAAAAACCAAAACCAAAAACAAAACCCCATGTTATCATTTACAAAAAAAAAAAGGGTAGGCGTGTTACAACAAGGCCAGTGTATAGGCGGCTATCTGAGGATGAGGATGGCCACTGGGAACCCAGGCAGCACTCTGTCCAGCTTTGCCAGGCCTTCTCCTGCTCTCAGGACCCATGAAGTCTATTCTGGGTTTCTGAGCACTCAGCTGTCTTCCTGGCCTTATGGGCAGCACACAGCTCTGGAGTTGAATCAGAGGACTAACTCCTGAGCCTACCCTTTAAAGCTGTGTGACCTTAGATAATCTGCTAAACCACTTTAGGCCTGAGTGTCCTGTACCTTGGATAAGAGTAACTATAGTTCCAGGTGCGGTGGCTCATGCCTGTCATCCCAAAACTCTGGGGAGGCCGAGGTGGGTGGATCACGAGGTCAAGAGTTCAAGACAAGCCTAACCAAAATGGTGAAACTCTGTCTCTACTAAAAATACAAAAATTAGTCAGATGTGGTGGCATGCACCTGTAATCCCAGTTACTCAGGAGGCTGAGGCAGGAGAACTGCTTGAACTCGGGAAGTGGAGGTTGCAGTGAACTGAGATTGCAACACTGCACTCCAGCCTGGGTGACAGCAAGACTCTGTCTAAAAAAAAAAAAAAAAAAAAATCTGCCGCATAGCCAGCACTGAATAATCATTAGCTGTTGATTTGGTTGTAGGCCCTTTTTGTTCTCTGAGGCTTGGTTTGCTCTGTTTCACTGGATCTCTGTCTAAGCTTGGCCACCTCACAATGGTGACCTCAGTTTCTACGTCCACACCACCCCAGTCCAAGCCAGCAGCCAGACAGAATGTGATTTTCTTCATCTCCAAAGCAAGTTCTTAGGAGGAGGAATCTCCTAGGCTCCACTGTGGTCAGGAAGGCAAATGAACTCAGCTGTGGAGGGTTGAATTGCTCGTGTGTGTGGAATTGGGGGGCAAAAGGTGGAGGTGATGGTCATAGTCCTCAAAGAGAAAGGATATCTTTATGGGCTGGTTAATTATCCCCAAATAGGTGAGCCCAGCAACCCTGGATTTTGTAGTCTTCTATGCTATGTCTTTGATAAGCACTTGTGATGATAAATTTTAAGCCTAACTTGACTGGGCTCAGGGATGCCCAAATAGCCGAGAAAACATCCTTTCTGGGTGTGTCTGGGAGGATGTTTTTGTTATTCACGTCCAATATACTGAATATTAAATGAATTTCATAAAGAGATCTTCCAGACAGGCTTTGTGTGGGCAACAGGGCTGTTTTATTTCTCCCTTGGGGGCACGTGGGCCGAATCCGAGACAGGACAGGTGAAGGGGTAAGGTGGGAATTGGCTTTACAGGTTGGGGTAGTTTTTTGGGGGGCAGGGGTGTTGCAGAGTAAGATCAGTTACAGTGGGGGTGGGGTAGGGGCAAGGAGTATACATGACCACAGGTTCAGTTACGATGGTGGGTGGGGGCGAGGCAGAAGAGCAGTTCAGATGGCAGGATGGGTAAGAGGTGTTCACTTTATCCTGAGAACAGTTAAGATGGCAGGGCGGGGTGAGGGGCTTGTCGGGGAAGCTCCGCTGGGTGATCAGGGGCAATGGTGAATGCAGGCGGAGGGTGGGACACGATCAGGAGGCAAGCAGGACTTCAGACTTTCAGGCTCCAGGCTTGCATATGGGGGCCTGGCAGTTTTCAGACGACATCAGCATTTAAGTCAATAGACTGAGTACAGAAGATAGCCCTCACCAATGTTGCTGGACGTCTGGGCCGTTAAGGGCCAGAATAAAACAAAAGAGTGAATTCTAATCCGTTAAGGGCCTGAATAAAACAAAAGAGTGAATTCTTCCTCTGTGTGACTGGGGACATGAAACTTCTGCTCTGAGACATTGAAGCTCCTGGTTCTTGGGCCTTCAGACTCAAACTGGACTATGTCACTGGCTTTCCTGTGCCTCTAGGTTGCAGGTGGCCAGTTATGGGATTCCGTAACGGCATGAGTCAGTTCTTCATAATATATAACTATCTACCTATTTGTCCATCCATCCTACTGCTTGTGTTTCTCTGGAGCACCGTGACCGATACAGCCCTCTTGGTGTTCAGCCCAGCGCCTTCCGTCCTTCTGGTGCCATATCTGTGTGCTGCTTCCCCTTCTCCTGCCCTGTGCAATTTCACTTGGCCCTCAATCTCTCGAATCATTTTGCTCACAAGTGTGGACAGCCAGAAGGACCTGGGGGTTTGCGTGTTCCCTTTCTCCAGGGCAGCCCTTCACGAGACTGCCAACCAGCCGTGCAGGCGTCTGAAAGCCCAGCCCCCTTGAGTGGGGACAACTCAGAGGCATAATTTGCCCTCAGAGCTCCCCTCCGGGATCAGGCTGAGGCTGGCACTTTGCCTGGGGTGGCACTCCTCTTGCGTTCTTTCCCCTCTATCTGGCTTCACCTGGAAGTATTTTTAAGTAAATGACTGACGCTGGAATCCTGGTCTCAGGGGCTGTTTCTAGAGCGCAACTGAAAACAATCGTACAGATGAAAACATGGGGCTGAACTCATGTGTGAACCATTAATGAATGTAACTAAGGTCCACGTGAAGAGGATTCTTTCATTCCTCTGAGATTCGGTTTTGTTTCTCCTCCTTGCCATCTTCCATGGGTCCCACCCAGGGAGAGAGGCTGTGGGAGAGCCTGGATTTCTCCGCCTTCAGAAAATGATCTTCTTTCAAAGAAAACAAGGAGGATAGCTGCTCTCAACAAACACACGAGAAGAGAGAGGTTAGTCTGGTATGTGACTTGATCTTTGCTGCTCCCCCAGCCACCACCAAGCCCCCAGTCCCACTGCCCCTTGTCAGCGGGAAGAGCCTCTTCTCTTCTGTAGTGTATGCTTGTTCCCAGACTTTATCTATTCATGTACAGATAGAAATACAGACTTAGATGTTTAAACAGATGTAATAACTCTACATATATTACTCTGCAAACTGCTTTTTTAACCACACATCAAAAACAATGTACTTATGTCTTTTTCGTCTTCAGCTTTACTGAGGTGTAGTTGACAACCCTGTATAAATGTAAGGTGTGCAATGTGACATTTAATGTACCTAGATGTTGTGAAATGACCAAGTTAGCTAACACATCTATCACATGGTTCCCATCTGTGTGTGTGTGCGCGCGCATACGTATGTGTGCAACAGAGAGCATTTAGTATCTACTCTCTGAGCAAAATTTCAGTATACAAGTCAGTACTGTTAACTAGAGTCAGCTTGCTGTGCATTAGACCCTCTAGGCCTATTTAACTTACAGCTGAAGAGCCCTTTTAGCTTTCAGAAAAAGAGACTCTTCCTGCTGAGTCCAACTGCCTGACTGAAACCTAAACTTGGATAGGCTAGCACACGGAGGCAGGATGCGATGTGACATTTCCAGGACGAGCTGCCATCATGGCTGATTCTCACTTAGTGACAACTCTTCACTCTTACTCCAGAGCTTACACCTGCGGGTGTTAAGGAGAAGTGCTTTCAATGGATCTCAGTGAGGAACATTCTCTCATGCAGGCATCGCACAGGGCCGGCTGCCTTTCAGGCCTGAAGCCACCCAAGCAGCTCCTTTGGGCCCACAGGGTCAGTCCTTTGAGCTGCGCAAGCCTTGGTGCTTAGCAGATGAGCCAGTCATCGGTAGATAGGGCAGGGTGTGAGTGTCCTTAGTTCTTAACTCCATTTCAAAATATTCTGGCCGCCTCAGCTTAAGAAGAATGACTAAAATTCTACCACACAAATTCATCTATTTGGACTGAAGACCTGTCTAACGCTAAAATGCAAACCTTCTGAGAAGGAGCACGGATTTTCTTGTTGCATTAACCAGCCTCTATCAGTTAAATGGAATGTAATTGCCTCAATCATTATCACAGATGGCTTGAAGCTCAGGTAGATCAGGTGTCATAACAGTGTCATCAGCAATCCTTTCTTCATTTGCCAGCTCTAGTTTTCTGTGTTGGCTTCATTCTCTGGGGACAAGGGTGGCCTCTGGTAACCTCTTACTTAGCAACCCAAAGGAAGGAGTGGGTCTTTCCCTGTCATCCCAGCCCAGATCTCAAGACTGTGTCCCTTTGAAATGGAGCCATGTGGTCTTTCAAAAACCAATCACTGTGACACTGATGGATGAGGGAAGCAGGGTCAACCCCACCCAAACCACATACAGTGAGAGAGGGAGGGACTGCTACCTCCTAACAAGACTTTACCTTCCTGATATCTCCTCTAACCGTAAGGGTACCTGAAGCAAGGAAAACTTCAGGTGTCCTTACGGTTAGAGGAGGTATCAGGAAGGTAATGCCAACACCTGTCCACCACGCTGATCAGTCACACATGAAGGTAACAGCTAGCAGAGCGCAGGGACCTACTAGATGGGGCCTAGGAGAAACGGTAACAAGTCCAGAGCTTGGGGCACCCTATCAGCAGAGCAGGTTGGGGGATACTGCATTAGGGCTCCTTGAAGAGCTAAGGGGAATTCAGGGGCTCTGAGATTTAACAGTATGTACTCAGAAGCTAAGAAAAACTCTCAGACCATGAGAGAGTAGCAGGAGAATCCTAGGTAGCTTGACAAGTGTCAGGCAGGGGACCAGCAATGCCACTCACAGTTCGTACCCACAGGCTTCCCCCGATTTGCGTGGTTAAGCTCAGCCTCCCTCCTGCTTTAACAGGAGGGAAATCGTGTGTTCATGCTTTTCTGTATCATCACCCAGCATCCTTAGTCATGCTCACGTGAATTGGTGCCCAACAGGCACAGCTGTGTTGGACTCTTCCATGATCTCTTTTCTGTCGTTCTCACAAAGTGATAATAGTATGACTAATGGGCAGCTGACATTTTCCAAGCACAATATTATTAGAACCCCTTGAGACCCAGCCTGTTCTTCTGCTCTGCATTTACAAACGCTTGGGCTTGGGGAAAGATGAAGTGATTTGCCAGCCTGTCAGGGGTGGGGCCAGGCTACGGACTCCAGTCAACATCTTTAAACTCCATACCATAGCCAAGTGTCTGAAGCCAGGAAAAATTGAGAAAGCATGGAGGGGAGAATTTCAAGGAGAAGAGGTTGAGGTTTAAAGCAATCAGCCATGAGGGGTGGGGAGAAAGCCCCAGTGTACGAGATGTGTCTGTTGACAGTCTGTGAACAGAAGCAAGGAGGCAGCAGATGAGAACATGCTTACCTTTGTTTGCTAAAGGCAATACCACTACCAGCCGGGCGCGGTGGCTCACGCCACTGAAATCCCAGCACTTTGGGAGGCCGATGGGGGTGGATTATGAGGTCAGGAGTTCGAGACCAGCCTGGCCAACATGGTGAAACCCCATCTTTACTAAAAACACAAAAATTAGCCGGGCGTGGTGGCAGGCACCTGTAATCTCAGCTACTCAGGAGGCTGAGGCAGGAGAATCGCTCGAACCCGGGAGGCAGAGGTTGCAGTGAGCCGAGATCCTGCCATTGCACTCCAGCCTGGGCAACAAGAGCAAGAAAAGATACCACTGTGGGTAGAGTGGCCATATAATTGTTGGTTCAAACCAAGGCCTTTTGAGAGCGAGAGGGCACTGTTAATAATTGTACTGGAAGACGGCAAGAAACTGAGATCGGTTTGGGTACACCAGAACACAGGGTCACGCTAGGGCTACTAACAGTACAGTAGGGATTGTTTTCTGATATCAGTGATGGACATGCATGGATTCTTCCACAGCCCCCCCATGCATCATCCTTTTGGGGTTGCAGGATGGCTGGTGACGAATATAATAGCTAGCCTTGGTCTTTGGAGCCCTGTGCTCTAACCAACAGAATTTATCTCCAGAGACAGTAGAGACACAATTTCAATGATTATTAGAATTATTATATATATATATTAGTATAATATATATAATAGTATAATATAATATATAATATAATTAGTAGAAAAGACACAATTTCAATAATTAATTGAAATAACTTATTTCAATAAAATTATATAATAAGTTAGCACAGTGGTTTAGCAGTTTAGTTTCAGTATAACAGTGGTTAGTGAATTTCACTTTGTGATGTGACTCTGGGCACGATACTTCATTTCTCTGGGTCTCAGGCTCCTGATGTGTAAAACAGGGACAAGAGCAGACATTATCTGAGCTTTTACTTTGTTTCAGGCCCTGGACTAAGTGCTTTATGTGGATTATTCACTTTCATCATCATCATCACAACCTTATGAAGCACATACCGTCATCTCCATTTTGCAGACCAGGGAACTGAGGCTCGGCGGGACTGAGTAACTTGCATGAGGTCATACTATCAGTATATACCAATTCTACAGGAGCTGTTTTTAGTGATTAAACAAGACAGTGCTTATTAAAAGCTTAGCATATTCCCCCTGATTAAATTGATTAATTTTTTTATTATACTTTAAGTTCTGGGGTACATGTGCAGAATGTGCAGGTTTGTTACATAGGTATACATGTGCCATAGTGGTTTGCTGCATCCATCACCCCATCATCTACATTAGTTATTTCTCCTAATGCTATCCCTCCCCTAGTCCCTGACCCCCTGACAGGTCCTGGTGTGTGGTATTCTCCTCCCTGTGTCCATGTGTTCTCATTGTTCAACTTCCACTTATGAGTGAGAGCATGTGGTGTTTGATTTTCTGTTCTTGTTAGTTTGCTGAGAATGATGGTTTCCAGCTTCATCCATGTCCCTGCAAAGGACATGAACTCATCCTTTTTTATGGCTGCATAGTATTCCATGGTGTATATGTGCCATATTTTCTTTATCCAGTCTATCATTGATAGACATTTGGGATGGTTCCAAGTTTTTGGTATTGTAAACAGTGCTTCAGTGAACCTATGTGTGCATGTGTCCTTATAATAGAACGATTTATAATCCTTAGGATATATACCCAGTAATGGGATTGCTGGGTCAAATGGAATTTCTATTTCTAGATCCTTGAGGAATCGCCACACTGTCTTCCACAATGGATGAACTAATTTACACTCCCACCAACAGTGTAAAAGTGTTTATATTTCTCCACATTCTCTCCAGCATCTGTTCTCTCCTGATTTTTAAATGATCGCCATTCTAACTGGAGTGAGATAGTATCTCATTGTGGTTATGATTTGTATTTCTCTAACGATCAGTGATGATGAGCTTTCTTCATATGTTTGCTGGCTGCATAAATGACTCCTTTTGAAAAGTGTCTGTTCATATCCTTCACCCACTTTTTGATTTTTTTGTTTGTTTGTTTTTTGTTTGTAAATTTGTTTAATTTCTTTGTAGATTCTGGATATTGGCCCTTTGTCAGATGGGTAGACTGCAAAAAATTTTCACATTCTTTAGATTGCCTGAATTCTAATGATAGTTTCTTTTGTTGTGCAAAAGTTCTTTAGTTTAATTAGATTCCATTTGTCTATTTTGGCTTTTGTTGCTATTGCTTTTGGTGTTTTAGTCATGAAGTCCTTGCCCATGCCTATGTCCTGAATGGTACTGCCTAGGTTTTCTTCTTGGGTTTTTATGGATTAAACATTTAAATGTTTAATCCATCTTGAGTTAATTTTTGTATCAGACATGAGTAAGGGGTCTCATTTCAGCTTTCTGCATATGGCTGGCCAGTTTTCCCAACACCATTTATTAAATAGGGAATCCTTTCCCCATTGTTTGTTTTTGTTAGGTTTGTCAAAGATCAGATGGTTGTACTTGTGTGGTGTTCTTTCTGAGGCCTCTGTTCTGTTCTATTGGTCTATATCTCTGTTTTGGTACCAGTACCATGCTGTTTTGATTACTGTAGTCTTGTAGTATAGTTTGAAGTCAGGTAGCCTGATGTCTCCAGCTTTGTTTTTTGTTTTTATTTTTCTTTTTTCTTTTTTCTTTTTTTTTTTTGCTTGTTTTTGTTTTTTTGCTTAGGATTGTCTTGGCTATGTGGGCTCTTTTTTGGTTCCACATGAAGTTTAAGGTGTTTTTTTCCAATTCTGTGAATAAAGTCACTGGTAGCTCAATGGGGATAGCACTGAATTTATAAATGAGTTTGGGCAGTATGCCCATTTTCACGATATTGATTCTTCCTAACCATGAGCATAAAATGTTTTTCCATTTGTTTGTGTCCTCTGTTATTTCCTTGAGCAGTGTTCTGTAGTTCTTCTTAGAGATCCTTCACATCCATTCTTAGTTGTAATCCTAGGTATTTCATTCTTTTGTAGCCATTTTGAATTGGAGTTCACTCATGATTTGGCTCTGTGTTTGTCTGTTATTGGTGTATAGGATTGCTTGTGATTTTTGTACACTGATTTTGTATTCTGAGACTTTGCTGAAGTTGCTTATCAGCTTAAGGAGATTTTGGCATGAGACTATGGGGTCTTTTAAATATACAATCATGTCATCTGCAAATAGAAACAGTTTGACTTCCTCTTTTCCTAATTAAAAACCCTTTATTTCTTTTTCTTGCCTGATTGCTCTGGCCAAAACTTCCACTACTATGTTGAATAGAAATGCTGAGAGAGGGCATCCTTGTCTTTTGCTAGTTTTCAAAGGGAATGCTTCCAGTTTTTGCCCATTCGGTATGATACTGGCTGTGGGTTTGTCATAAATAGCTCTTATTATTTGAAGATATGTTCCATCAATACCTAGTTTATTGAGAGTTTTAGCATGAAGGGCTGTTGAATTTTGTTGAAGGGCTTCTCTGCATCTATTGAGATAATCATGTGGTTTTTGTCTTGGTTCTGTTTATGTGATGGATTATGTTTATAGATTTGCAGATGTTGAACCAGCCTTGCATCCCAGGATGAAGCTGACTCGATTGTGGTGGATAAGCTTTTTGATATGCTGTTGGATTTGGTTTCCCAGTATTTTATTGAAGACTTTCACATCAGTGTTCATCAGGGATACTGGCCTGACATTGTCTTTTTCAGATGTGTCTCTGCCAGGTTTTCGTATCAGGATGATGTTGGCCTCATAAAATAAGTTAGGGAGGATTTCTTCTTTTTCTATTGTGTAGAATAGTTTCAGAAGGAATGGTACAAGCTCCTCTTTGTACCTCTGGTAGAATTTGGCTGTGAAACTGTCTGGTCCTGGACTTTTTTTTGGTTGGTAGGCTACTAATTGCTGCCTCAACTTCAAACATTGTTATTGGTCTGTTCAGGGATTCGACTTCTTCTTGGTTTATCTTGGGAGGGTGTAAGTGTCCATGAGTTTGTCCATTTCTTCTAGATTTTCTGTTTATTTTGTGTAGAGGTGTTTATAGTACTCTCTGATGGTAGTTTGTATTTCTGTGGAATCAGTGGTGAAATCCCCTTTACGATTTTTTTATTGCATCTATTTGATTCTTGTCTCTTTTATTCTTTATTAGTCTGGTTAGCAGTCTATCTATTTTGTTGATCTTTTCAAAAAACCAGCTTCTGGATTTGTTGATTTTTTTGAAGGGTTTTTCATGTCTCTATCATCTTTGGTTCTGCTCTCATCTTAGTTATTTCTTGTTTTCTGCTAGCTTTTGAATTTGTTTTTGTTTCTCTAGTTCTTTTAATTGTGACATTAAGATTTTGATTTTAGATCTTTCCTTGTTTCTCTAGTGGGCATTTAGTGCCCTTAATTTCCCTCTACATGTTGCTGTAAATGTGTCCCAGAGATTTTGGTATGTTGTATCTTTGTTCTCATTGGTTTCAAAGAACATCTTTATTTCTGCCTTCATTTAATTATTTAACCAGTAGTCACTCAGGAGCAGGCTGTTCAGTTTCTATGTAGTTGTGTGGTTTTGATTGAGTTTCTTAATCCTGAGTTCTAATTTGATTGCACTGTGGTCTGAGAGACTGTTTGTTATGATTTCTGCTCTTTTGCATTTGTTGAGGAGTGTTTTACTTCCAATTATGTGGTCAATTTTAGAATAAGTGTTATGTGGTGCTGAGAAGAATGAAGAATGTATATTCTGTGGGTCTGGGGTGGAGAGTTCTGTAGATGTCTCTTAGGTCTGCTTGGTCCAGAGGTGACTTCTAGTCCTGGATATCCTTGTTAATTTTCTGTCTCATTGATCTGTCTAATATTGACAGTCGGGTGCTAAAGTCTCCCATTACTATTGTGTGGAAGTCTAAGTCTCTTTGTAGGTCTCTGAGAACTTGCTTTATGAATCTGGGTGCTCCTGCATTGCGTGCATATGTATTTAGGATAATTAGCTCTTCTTGTGGCATTGATCCCTTTACCATTATGTAATGCCCTTCTTTGTCTCTTTTGATCTTTATTGGTTTAAAGTCTGTTTTATCAGAGACTAGGATTGCAACCCCTGCTTTGTTTTGCTTTCCATTTGCTTGGTAAAATCTTCTCCCATCCCTTTATTTTGAGCCTCTGTGTGTCATTGCACAGAGATGGGTCTCCTGAATACAGCATACCAATGGATCTTGACTCTTCATTCAGTTTGCCAGTCTGTGTCTTTTAATTGGGGCAGTTAGCTCATTGACATTTAAGGTTAATATTGTTATATGCAAATTTGATCCTGCCATTATGCTAAGTGGGTGTTTTGTCTGTTAGTTGGTGCAGTTTCTTTGTAGTGTCAATGGTCTTTACAATTCGGTACGTTTTTGCAGTGGCTGTACTCGGTCTTTCCATGTTTGGTGCTTCCTTCAGGAGCTCTTGTGAGGCAGGCCTGGTGGTGATGAAATCTCTGAGTACTTGCTTGTCCATAAAGGATTTTATTTTTCCTTCACTTATGAAGCTTAGTTTGGCTGGATATGAAATTCTGTGTTGAAAATTCTTTTAAGAATGTTGAATATTTGCCCCCACCGTCTTCTGGCTTGTAGGGTCTCTGCAGAGAGAGCTGCTGTTATTCTGAGGGGCTTCCTTTGTGGGTAACCTGACCTTTCTCTCTGGCTGCCCTTAGCATTTTTTCCTTCATTTCAACCCTGGTGAATCTGACGATTATGTGTCTTGGGGTTGCTCTTTTTGAGGAATATCTTTGTGGTGTTTTCTGTATTTCCTGAATTTGAATGTTGGCCTGCCTTGCTAGGTTGGGAAGGTTCTTCTGGATAACATCCTGAAGAGTGTTTTCCAACTTGGTTTCGTTCTCTTGGTCACTTTCACATACACGGATTAAACGTAATCCCATATTTCTTGGAGGCTTTGTTCATTTCTTTTCACTCTGTTTTTTATTTTTGTCTTCTTGCTTTATTTCATTGAGTTGATCCTCCTTTCTTTATTCTTATTAAACATTCTTCCTTGGAAAAAAAAAGACAGAGTATATTATTGTGATTTATGCATATTGTCCGAAAATAAAATGAGTTGGCTGGATGTGGTGGCTCATGCCTGTAATGCCATCACTTTGGGAGGCTTAGATGGGTGGATCACCTGAGCCTGGGAGTTCAAGACCAGCTTGACCAACATGGAAAAACCTGTTCTCTACTAAAAATACATAATTAGCCGGGTGTGGCAGTATATGCCTGTAATCCCAGCTACTTGGGATGCTGAAGCAGGAGAGGTGCTTGAACCCAGGGGGTGGAGGTGGCAGTGAGCTGAGATCACAGCATTGCACTTCAACCTGGGCGACAAGAGCAAGACTCCGTCTCGATATAAATAAGTAAATAAATAAAATAAGTCATATTTCTGAAGTCTGATTGCACTGGAGGCAGCCTGCAACATTCAAGGGTTTTTCTGATCCCCGTACTCTTGTGTCTTCTGCTGAGAACAGAGATGTATGTATTCAAATTAGCATGAGAAAGTAGGTTTAAGCCACGTTTAGTAATTTAGATGAATGTTCATATAAAGGACAGCTGGCAGCCACAATGCTGCATGGTTAGAAAACAGCAAAGTACTTAGTATTTGAAATCAGATGACTTCAGATCCCAGTTCTGGGCCCACCACTGTTGTGGCTCAGAGCATGTTACTGAGCCTCCACGAGCCTTCGTCTGTATAATGGGTTGAATAATATATATCTTTGAGAGTTGCCATGAGGATTGGAGATAACATATGCAGAATGGTCATGTAATGGACACTCAATAAACACTAGTCATTATCACTGTTAAAAAGCTTAGCGTATTGACTGAAAGTCAATAGAAAGCCCATATGTAAGTCCTTAATCATAATTTAACATTCAGTAGTATTGTTTTCTTAGGTTTGTAATTTGGATACTTTGGGTCATATTTCTAACCCACCATATGTCAGGAGAAGTCTCTGAATGAAAACCTTTAATACTCTTTAATATCCTAAGAGAGGACAGCATTGTTGACATGACCCATCTCTGAAAGTCCCAAGAATCTGAAACATCCAGGCTGTTCTTGCTGCAGCTGCGAAAATAAAATATCCACATGTATACGTCAACCCAGACAGTTTTATTTTTTAGAAAAGTATCCTAAGTGGAGAAAAGGCAGCAGGTGCAGGATGGGAAGGGAGATAGTTGTCCAACCGTCTGTCCTCATTCCTCCTAAATCAATGCTTGTGATCTGGGAGCTCATTTCCGGGCCTCCTGAGCCCTTCCCCTCCCAACTAACCACTCTCATATCTCCAGAAATGCCTTTAGCATTGCAAAGCACAGGTTTTATGGGCACACCAGGAGTACTCTACCAACATACAAAGGTCCTGGGGCCAGACGAAATCACTGGAACCACTTTCCCCTACACCCAGGCAGAGGGCACGGGAGAAACCTCCCTCACGTGGAACAAGACAGGACAAAATCTTTGTATTTTAAAGGGAACAATGTATGTTGTATGCTTAACAGCACACCGTTGATACATGCTAGCTGTTACTGCTAAGGATTCACTGAAAACGCCACTGTGTTAGAGTATCAGGGGCAGTCCCTGACTTCCGTGCTGGCAGAGGAGTCAACACTAACTCACCTTAAATGGCCAGCCATCAACTACAGGCTCAGCTGTGTGGTGTGCTGGGGGTTTGGAGGAGGAGGGTGCATGCAGGCTGCAGATGCCACAGGTAAGCATTGAGGACCGTGGGAGTCTTCCAAGATGCAAAGAAAGAGGAACTGGATGCGAGCTATAACTGGCCCAGAGGAAAGGGGTGCTGTGGAAATGGGGTGCGTGGCACTGCGGAAGGAGCGGGAGGGGCTGCTCACCTTACCTGGTCTGCTCCGTCCGAGACCCAGGATCCTGTCTCCGTGGCGAGGCAGAGTCCCCTAAAGGAGTCATCTCATCGACCGCCACCCAGGGGTTCTTCAAATCCTGAGCCTACAAACACCAGCACAGGAGGTGAAATCAAATCCACACTCTGCAATGAGAATCAGTTGTAGGTTTCCTTACAGGTACTTTGAACATTATACATGACAAACTGTAAATGACACCATGAGTTTTTAGTATGAATAGTTCAATTGTTTCCAATATAAATCGATGAAAACCCTTCGCTGAGTGTGGCGATAAGAAAGAACTCCACTCTGTTCTGATTCGTGTTTCTATTTGTGTGGCCATTTGTGTTTCTATGTCTCTGGCAGTCCAGTTCTGTAGCCAGCTTCTGTATCTATATATTATCTATCTGTAGCCCGTTTCTACATCTCTGGCTGTCCAGTTCATACCCCCTCTGTGTCCAAAGTCACTCTTATTCTACAGGGGGCTAAACTCAAATAAATGCTAAAACTAATCATGTATCAAAGAAAAATATTCATTATGGTGTAGCATTATAAGTTCAGTGTTTTTGCAATTATATTCCTAAGGAGTTTTTAATTTCTGTAATAAGCTTTACAAAATAAAAGTGCAGGATGAATTTTTATCCTGGGAAGGAGTTGTCCCTGTATTTGCCCAGGTGTGTAGCACTGCTCCTTCTCCTCAATCCGGACACTTTTTCTCCAGTTGCCTCTTTTCTGCCCCAAGTCACCTGTGAGAAGTAAGAGTCGAGTCAGGTATTTTGTCCTCTTAATGGGAAAAGTCAACTCCAGATGAGACCCACCCAAGCTCAAAACAGTTCTCTTCTGGGCTAGAACACAAATGCTACATTTCCTGGGTAATGTTATTGAAGCATGTCTGGCTTCATACTTTGTCAAAAAAAAGTTATACAAGGATAACATAATAATAATTGTTATTAGGCAGGTCCCATTTTCAGAATTCACTGTAAGTTCTGCAGAGATGCACCAGAGCTGTGGGTGCTTGAGCTGGTGGGTCCAGGCAGCTGGGACTCACTCTTGCAGTGGTCACGAATGTCCTAATCACTGAGTCCCAAACGTGCAGTTGAACTTAATGCTTCATAACATCTGTCTACCCAGAGGGCAGCAGAACGTTTCTTCCTGGCTTGTGAGGCCGCTGATATTTTAATTTTTTTCCACAGACGTATTGGCCTGAGGTCCCTGGAAACATTGCTTCATTGCTTGGTCTTAGAAGAATTTACTTGACCTATTTTGTGGAAGCAAATTGACCCTGGTCCTAGAGGTTTCTCATGCAAAAGGGATGAATGAAAAATTTGACCTGCTAAGTTTCATTCACCTGAGCCAATCACAGCTACTGAAATGACCAGGTTGGCAAATCCTGTTTTAATGGAAACAGGCTCTCCTCAGGTCCAGATCTGGGTAGGTCCATGCCTCAAAAATGAAGAATTCTCTTCTTAGTTCCTAGAGCTGGATTATTGGGCAGGCCTACCATTTTGTGATTATCAGATAATTATTAACACATTGGGCTCTCTCTTTTAGACCGCACCCTTCAATGGTGTGATATCTGTGGTTACACAGAGCAATCCAGTCCTCCCATCTTGGTTTGTAAATTATGTAAATGAAAGAACAAAACTACCCAACTCCCATCTGCCTACAGACTGAGGCTGAGGACGGCCCTAAGAACCTACCCCTTCCAAGATGGCACCTCACAGTTAAGGGAGTCTAGCTTTTGTGTACTGAAGGGAATGTTCACTAAGAAATAAACGTCTTGGACATAGGCCCCTTTCTTGTTCCTGGTTGGCCTAAAGATGCATAATTTGAAAAAAAGACAAGCGGGGCTGGGGGAGTTGGGGAGGAGTGGCTTCAAAACAAAAGAAGTAACATTGCTTTGCCTAATCAAGTGAAGCTTGAACTCCTCTGCTTGGCAAGTTAGGAAAATATCCGTTGCTTCCTAAAAATGGAGACAACTTTTTGAGAAAAATAAACATTTATTGCTCAGAGGTCTGTGGGTTCGAGTCCACCTTTCCCTGCGTGTCTAGCCATGGGCGGGTCTCTAAGGCAGCCATACTAAGAGTGTGCCCGCCTGTGCTGGACGGCGGGAAGCCTTGAGGGCCAAAGCCGGCAGGGTGCTCCCTCTCAGCCATGGACCCTGCGGTCTTGCAGTGATAAGGGTGGTGGCTGATTCTACCTACAAAGCCATTGGGGAATTATTAGTGTAAATATGTCATTTGGAAATGCGCTGCCTGGGAACAGGCATGGTCCCCGGATGAGATCCCATAAGTGGAAGGGTCTCCTATATCTTGGATGAAGGATGCCTGGCTG
This sequence comes from Aotus nancymaae, assembly GCF_030222135.1. Taxonomy (NCBI): domain Eukaryota; kingdom Metazoa; phylum Chordata; class Mammalia; order Primates; family Aotidae; genus Aotus; species Aotus nancymaae. Next base: position 21,879,165 of record NW_026988465.1, read on the forward strand.
AGATAGGAAGGAGAGAGAATATTTTTTCCTCTCGCTACAAAAAGGCCTGGATTTGAGAGCAGAAAAGAAGGGTTAGGAGTTGTGTGCATCCCAAGGCGCCCTCCTGTGAAGGGTGCCTTAGAGATGGGTGAGGTGGGCATGCTGATAGTCCCAGGTATTAGGCAGGCTGAGGTAGGAAGACTGATAGAGCCCAAGAGTTTGAGGCCAGCCTGGGAGACACAGTGAGATCTTCCATCTCACTCAGAAAGGAAGGAAGGGAAGTAAGGGAGGGAGGGAGGGAGGGAAGAAGGGAGAGAGGTTGGTTGGTTTTTTCTACCAAAATGGAGGAAATCATACTTAGCATAAAACTTTACTTTTTAACCTTCTGCTCTGTAGTGTCCTTAATTACCCCAAGGGGTCGGTGAAGTATGCCACACATCAGCCTGCAAGGCAGTGGGGTGAACAGGACGCTACAGGGTGGAGGGGGTGTCTGTGTGAAGACCCAAGGGAGAGCTTCCAAGGGACCACTGGGACTCCAAAGGAAGCCGTCTCTTCCTAGATACATCAGAGGAGGCAGATTCTTGAAAAGGTGAAAGGCAGCCGCTTTGGTTACTTTGAAGTCCTCATGGACTCCACAGCTGCAGCTTTCCGAGGGGCAAAATAGAAACCAGTGCGCCAGCCGCAGGGCTTTGATGTGGTCCTCTTCCGCCACCTACCGACGACATAGGCTCATTGCAGTTTCCAAATACACCTGCTTTCAACTCAAGGTCGCATTTTTTCCATTCAAATTAAAATTGAGTCCACGGGGAAAATACGTCCTCTTACCAATCTAGTTTAACTATTTTAAGGTTCAGTCAACCTTGATTTTTAACGGTTAAAATAATAACATGGCCATAACAAGGAGACAAAGTTCTGATATCTTTTTTCTTACAATTGTTTAATGCTTTAGAATATTTAGAGGTACTGCATATTTTTAAGATTTTTGTTGTTTCTCAGAAAACATGATCACTCTAAAGGTGTTGAAGGCATTTTTGGAAAATAAAGAGTGTACGAATAACATTTGCAAACAGCAGAAGCGTAGTTTCTGCAGAATTAACACTGTGGAGCACCAGAAACCAGCATGTTTAGGGAGAGCACACGAGATTGTCCATGTGTTACACGGACCTGCACGTTCACCAGAAGACTGAGATGCATCAGAACAATTGTTCATATCCTTTGATTCCATAATCCAATTTCAAGAATTTCCTTGCACAAAAAGAATTTAGGGCCAGGAGTGGTGGCTCACACCTGAAATCCCAGAACTTTGGGAGGCTGAGGCAGGTGGATAACCTGGGGTCGTGAGTTCGAGACCAGCTTGACCGCAGGTAAACCCAGTCTCTACTAAAAATATAAATGTTCATTAAGAAATAAATGTCTTAGACATAGGCTCCTTTCTTATTCCTGGTTGGCCTAAAGATGCATAATTTGAAAAAAAAAAAAAAGGGGCTGGGGGGAGTTGGGGAGGAGTGACTTCAAAACACAAGAAGTTACATTGCTTTGCCTAGTAAAAAATTAGCCGAGCGTGGTGGCGCATACCTGTAATCCCAGTTACTTGGGAGGCTGAGGCAGGAGAATCGTTTGAACCCGACAGGCAGAGGTTGTGGTGAGATGATATCGTCCCCCGCACTCCAGCAGCCTGGCGACAAAAGTAAAGTTGTTGCCAAAAAAAAAAAAAAAAAAAAAAGGAAAAAGATTTTAAAAACATGAGAAATGTAATATGGATGATATTCTTCATAAGATTATTTAATAGTTAACAATGAAAAAAGTTGAAGCTATGGCTTATTCAGAATATGAAATATTAGACAAAAATTATTTTAACATGTAGTAATATGGAAAAATGCCTAAGAAGATATAAAATAAAAATAGAAATATTTAATAAAGCTGAAAAAGAATACTAAAAATATAACTGAGTTAGAGTGAAGAGTCTACAATGTTATATATACTAGTATTTTTGTTTTTCTAATTCCATGATGAATATAAACATGCTTTGTAGTAATACATTTAAATAATACAGAAGTATGCAGAGAAAGAGGTAGAAGATCCCATTACCATCCTCTCTTTCTTTTCCCTATTAATAGACTGGCGTAAGTCTTGACATCTTTGTCCTTGGGGTTTTACACACACACACACACACACACACACATGCACACACACGCACACATGCATGTATACATGATGTACTATTTACAGGCATACCTCAGAGTTGTGGATTTGATTCCAGATCCCCAAAAAAACACAGTATTTCAGTAAAATGAGTCACACAAATTTTTTGGTTTCTCAGTGTATGTAAGTTATGTTTATGCTATACTGTAGTCCATTAAGTATGCAAGAGCATTGTGTCTAAATACCCAATTATATAAATTAATTTTTTAAATGGTCGATTGGTTAAAAAAATGCTAATGATCATCTGAGTCGTCGGCGGGTCATAATCTTCTTGCTTGCTGAGGGCCTTGCCTCAATGGTGGTAGTTGCTGAAGGGTAAGGTGGCTGGGCAATTTCTTAAAATAAGACAGCAATGAAGTTTGCCACATTAATTGGTTCTTCCTTTCACAAAAGATTTCTCTGTAGCATGTGATATTGTTTGCCTTTTTTAAAATTTTATTTTGTGTGTGTTACTGAGTGTATCAACAGTTTGATACTTTTTTGTACTTTAAGTTCTGGGGTACATGTGCAGAACATACAGGTTTGTTACATAGGTGGTAACATGTAACGTGCCACGGTGGTTTGTTTCACCACCCCGTCATCTACCTTAGGTATTTCTCCTAATGCCATCCCTCCCATATCCCCCATCCCCTTGCTATCCCTCCCCTAGTCCCCGACACCTGACAGGCCCCGGTGTGTGATGTTCCCCTCCCTATGTCCATGTCATATCATTGTTCAACACCCACTTATGAGTGAGAACATGTGGTGTTTGATTTTCTGTTCTTGTGTAAGTTTGCTGAGAGTGATGGTTTCCAGTTTCATCCATGTCCCTGCAAAGGACATGAACTCATCCTTTTTTATGGCTGCATAGTATTCTATGGTGTATGTGTGCCACATTTTCTTTATCCAGTCTATATTAATTGACATATGCGTAGGTTCCAAGACTTTGCTGTTGTGAACAGTGCCGCAATAAACATGTGTGTGCATGTGTCATTATAATAGAATGTTTTATACTCCTTTGGGTATATACCCTGTAATGGGATTGCTGGGTCAAATTGTATTTCCACTTGTAGATTCTTGAGGAATTGCCACACTGTTTTCCGCATTGGTTGAACTAATTTACCTTCCCACCAACAGTGTAAAAGCGTTCTTATTTCTCTACATCCTCTCCAGCATCTGTTGTCTCCTGATTTTTTAATGATCACCATTCTAACTAGAGTGACATCGTATCTCATTGTGGTTTTGGTTTGCATTTCTCTAATGACCAGCGATGATGAGCTTTTTTCATGTTTGTTGGCTGCATAAAAGTCTTCTTTTGAAAAGTGTCTGTTCATATCCTTTGCCCACTTTTTGATGGGGGATGTTTGGTTTTTTTTTCTTGTAAATTTGTTTAAGTTCTTTGTAGATTCTGGATATTAGCCCTTTGTCAGATGGGTAGATTGCAAAAATTTTTTCCCACTGTGTTGTGAGTTTACTCCATTGATAGTTTCTTTCACTGTGCAGAAGCTCTTTAGTTTAATTAGTTCCCATTTGTCTATTTTGGCTTTTGTTGTTACTACTTTTGTTGCCATTGCTGAGAATGTGGTTTCCAGCTTCATTTACATCCCTGCAAAGGACATGAACCGATCGTTTTTAGGGCTGCATAGTATTCCATTGTGTATGTCATGAAGTCCTTGCCTATGCCTATGTCCTGAATGGTACTGCCTAGGTTTTCTTCTAGGGTTTTTATGGTGTTAGGTCTCATGTTTAAATCTTTAATCTATCTGGAGTTAATTTTTGTATAAAGTGTAAGGAAGGGATCCAGTTTCAGCTTTCTGCACATGGCTAGCCAGTTTTCCCATCACCATTTATTAAACAGGGAATCCTTTCCCCATTGCTTGTTTTTGTCAGGTTTATCAAAGATCAGATGGTTGTAAATGTGTGATGTTACTTCTGAGGCCTCTGTTCTGTTCCATTGATCTGTATCTTTGTTTTAGTACCAGTACTATGCTGTTTTGATTACTGTAGCCCTTTAGTATAGTCTGATGTCAGGTAGTGTGATGCCTCCAACTTTGTGTGTGTGTGTGTGTGTGTGTGTGTGTGTGTGTGCGCTTAGAATTGTCTTGGCTATGTGGGCTCTCTTTTGGTTCCATATGAAGTTTAAGGTGTTTTTTTCCAACACTGTGAAGAAAGTCAATGGTAGTTTGATGGGAATAGCATTGAATGTATAAATTACTTTGGGCAGCATGGTCATTTTCACTATATTGATTCTTCGTAACAGGAGCATGGAATGTTTTTCCATTTGTTTGTGTCTTCTCTTACTTCCATGAGCAATGGTTTGTAGTTCTCCTTGAAGTGGTTCTTCACATCCCTTGTTAGTTGTATTCCTAGGTATTTAATTCTCTTTGAAGCAGTTGTGAATGGGAATTCCCTCATGATTTGGCTCTGTGTCTGTTATTGATGTATAGGAATGCTTGTGATTTTTGCACATTGATTTTATATCCTGAGTCTTTGCTGAAGTTGCTTTTCAGCTTAAGAAGATTTTGGGCTGAGATGATTCCAGACAATTATGTTGTCTGGAAATAGAAACAATTTGACTTCCTCTTTTCCTAATTGAATACTTTTAATTTCTTTTTCTTGCCTGATTGCTCTGGCCAGAACTTGCAATACGATGTTGAATAGGAGTGGTGAGATAGGGCATCCTTGTCTTGTGCCGATTTTCAAAGGGATGCTTTCAGTTTTTGTTCATTCAGTATAATACTGGCTGTGGGTTTGTCATAAAAAGCTTTTATTATTTTGAGAAACTTTCCATTGATACCTAGTTGTTTAAGAATTCTTAGCATAAAGAGCAATTGAATTTTGTCAAAGACCTTCTCTGCATCTATTGAGATAATGATGTGATTTTTTCTTTCGTTTTGTTTATGTGATTGATTACATTTATAGATTTGCGTATGTTGAACCAGCCTTGCATCCCAGGGATGAAGCTGACTCGATCGTGATGAATAAGCTTTTTGATGTGCTGTTGGATTTGGTTTGCCAGTATTTTTTGAGGATTTTTTGCATCAATGTTCATCATGGATATCAGTGTGAAATTTTCTTTTTTAATTGTGTCTCTGCCAGGTTTTGGTATCAGGATGATGTTGGTCTCATAAAATGAATTAGGGAGGATTCTGTCTTTTTCTATTGTGTGAAATAGTTTCAGAAGAAATGGTACCAGCTCCTCTTTGTACCTCTGGTAGAATTCGGCTGTGAACCCGTCTGGTCCTGGACTTTTTTTGGTTGGTAGGCTATTAATTGCTGCTTCAACTTCAGACTTTGTTATTGGTCTATTCAGAGATTCAACTTCTTTTTGGTTTAGTCTTGGAAGGGCGTGTGTGTCCAGGTATTTATCCATTTCTGCTAGATTTACTGATTTATTTGCATAGAGGTGTTTGTGGTAATGTCTGATGGTAGTGTGTATTTCTGTGGAATCGGTGGTGATATCCCCTTTATCATCTTTTATTGCATTTATTCGATTCTTTTCTATTAGGCTGGCTAGCCATCTATCTATTTTGTTGATCTTTTCAAAAAACCAGCTCCTGGATTTATTGATTTTTTGAAGGGTTTTTTTTTTGTGTCTGTCTCCTTCAGTTCTGCTCTGATGTTAGTTATTTCTTGTCTTCTGCTAGCGTTTGAATTTGTTTGACCTTGCTCCTCTAGTTCTTTTAATTGTAATGTTAGGGTGTCAATTTCAGATTTTTCCTGCTTTCTCTTTTGGGCATTTAATGCTATAAATTTTCCTCTACAGGCTTCTTTAAATGTGTCTCAGAGATTCCGGTAGGTTGTGTCTTTATTCTCCCTGGTTTCAAAGAACATCTTTATTCCTGCCTTCATTTAATTATTTATCCAGTAGTCATTTAGGAGCGGAATTTTCAGTTTCCATGTAGATGTGCAGTTTTGAGTGAGTTTCTTAATCCTGAGTTCTAATTTGATTGCACTGTGGTCTGAGAGACTGTTTGTTATGATTTCCATTCTTTTGCATTTGCTGAGGAGTGTTTTACTTCCATTTATGTGGTTAATTTTAGAGTAGGTGGGATGTGATGCTGAGAAGAATGTACATTCTGTGGATTTGGGGTGGAGAGTTCTGTAGATGTCTGTTAGTCCACTTGGTCCAGATCTTATTTCAGGACCTGGGTATCCTCATTAATTTTCTGTCTCATTGATCTGTCTAATATTGATCGTGGGCTGCTAAAGTCTCCCACTGTTATTGTTTGGGAATCTAAGTCTCTTTGTAGGTCATTAAGAACTTGCTTTATGTCTCTGGGTGCTCCTGCATTGGGTGCGTATATATTTAGGATAATTAGCTCTTCTTGTTGCACTGATCCCTTTACCATTATGTAATGCCCTTCTTTGTCTCTTTTGATCTTTGATGGTTTAAAATCTGTTTTATCAGAGACTAGGATCGCCACCCCTGCTTTTTTTTTTGCTTTCCATTTGCTTGGTAAATATTCTTTCATCCCTTTATTTTGAGCCTTTGTGTATCATTGCACATGAGATGGGTCTCCTGAATACAGCACACCAGTGGGTCTTGACTCTATCCAATTTGCCAGTCTGTGTCTTTTAATTGAGGCATTTAACCCATTTACATTAAAGGATAATATTGCTATGTGTGAATTTGATCCTGCCATTTTGATGCTAGCTGGTTATTTTGCCCCTTAGTTGATGCAGTTTTTTCATAGCACTGATGGTCTTTACAGTTTGGTAAGTTTTTGCAGTGGCTGGTACTGGTTGGTCCTTTTCATGTTTGGTGCTTCCTTCAGGAGCTCTTGTAAGGGAGGTCTGGTGGTGATGAAATCTCTCAGTGGTTGCTTGTCCATAAAGGATTTTATTTTTCCTTCACTTATGAAGCTTAGTTTGGCTGGATATGAAATTCTGCGTTGAAAATTGTTTTCTTTAAGGATGTTAAATATTGGCCCCACATTTGTTAGGTTTTTGCCAAGAGATTCACTGTGAGTCTGACAGGCTTCCCTTTGTGAGTAAAGAAACCTTTGTCTCTGGCTGCTCTTAGCATTTTTTTTCTTTCATTTCAACCCTAGTGAGTCTGATGATTATGTGTTTTGGGGTTGCTCTTCTTGAGGAATATCTTTGTAGTGTTCTCTGTATTTCAAAATAATCTATTAAGCTAATAACCTATTCATAAGTAATTATTAACCTAGTCACTCAGAATGGTATTAAGAGAATAAAAAGAGAAGCCACAAAATGGCTTTTACAAATTAAAAAGACCAATAATAGAGTAATAGAAAATTCTGAACTAGTCATAAGAGAAGCTTCAAAAAGATACTCAGATTAATTACTCATTGGGGAAAGGCAAATGAAAACTCCCCTGAGATATCACTACCCACCTACCAGAACGGCTAACAGGAAAAAGGCAACTTCAAGTGTCACTGAGGATGTAGAGCCATAGCAAGTCTTATACTCTGCTGGTGACAGTATAAATTAGTACCATCCCTTTGGTTAATCACTAGGCAACACTAAAGTGAACATACATATAATCTATGACTCCATTATTCCCCTTCATCAGTCTATACCCAGCAAAAATGTACACATGTATTCACAAAAACACCTGTTATCTGTAAGAATGTTCATAGCAGCCCTTTTTCTAATACAAACTGGAAGCACCCCTAAGTACCTGTCAGAGAAGATTAAATTGTGGTATATTCATACTCTGGAATCCTCCACTGAAGCAATTGTTTTTTGTTTTTAGATGGAGTCTCACTCTGTTGCCCAGGCTGGAGTGCAGTGGTGGTGCCTCTCAAATTTCATAAAATGAATACATGTTGAAAGGCTTAAAACTTGTTGGGTAAATTTGACATTTAAAAATATTGAGTCTTCCAGTTCGTCTGCATGACATGTCCCTCTATTAGGTCTTTGGTATTTAGGGTTTTATCTCAGTATTGTTTTATAGCTTTTTAGAGATAGTCCACATACTTTATCCTAGATAGTCCACATACCTAGGATTTATTCCTAGGTATTTGATATTTTGATGCTGTTATAAATGGTATCTTTTAAAAATTTTATTTTCTGTTGATCACTGATAAATGACTACTGTTTTTTTCTGTATATTGATCTTATATCAGGAACCTTGCGAAACATTATTTCTAAACACTTACCTGTAGAATATTTTGAATTTTCTGTATTCACAAGAATATTACCTGCAACTAATCTGTTTCTTCTAATAGTTATACTTTGTATTTCTTGCCTTTTTGCACTGACTAGAATTTTCAGTATATTGCAAAGGGGTGTTGATGGCTGTTCTCCCTGCAATACTTCCAATCTCAGAGGGAAGATTTAAACATCTCACTGCTAAGTAAAATATTCGCTTTAGTGTTTCTATTGGTGAAAGATCTTTTCTATTCCTAGTTACCCTGAGTTTCTTTATTCTCTTTAGTTCACAAATGGCTGTTAAAGCATTTGTCAAATGTTTTTTGTACATATGTTGAGATAATCCTATACAATCTCTTACTATTTATTTATAGTCAGGGTGTCAGTCTGTTGCCCAGGCTGAGTGCAGTGGCACGATCGTCACTCACTGAAGCCTTCACCTCCTCGGCTCAAGTGATCTTCCTGGCTCAGCCTTCTGAGCAGCTGAGACTACAGGTGCATGCCATCATGCACAGCTAATTTTAAAAAAATGTTTGTAGAGTCTCACTATGTTGCCCAGGCTGGTCTCAAACTCCTGCACTCAAGCGATGCTCCCACCTCTTCCTTCCAAAATGCTGGGATTATAGGCATGAGCCACCATGGCTGGCCTAAAATTTCTCCTTTATTCAGTGAGGTGAAATACATTGATTGATTTTCACACGTGAAACTAACTTTGCATTGAGACTAAAGCCAACTGAGTTGTAATGACTCAACCTTTTTATAAATTGCTGGATTTGATTTGTTGACACTTCGTTTAGAATTTTGCATCTATGGTCATTTCTGAAATTGTCCTGAAATTTTTGTTTCTCCACATCTCTCGTCATGTGTGGTGTCAATATTATTTTTGCTTCAAAAAACAAGTTTAGGGGGCCAGGTGTGGTGGCAGTGCCCAAGAGCTAGCAGCTTCCATGACACTCTTTAGGGTGACTTCACACTAGGATTGTGTAGACCATGAGACATCTCCCAGTAAATGGCTTTGAGTAAATTTTGAGGCATTCAGTTTCTTGGTCTCTTCTGGAAATGGCAAATGTCTGTGGAGGAAAATCAGTTCCGAATGTGAAGATTGTTGTACTTTGATGGGTTTCTTTTCTCTTCTCATCTTGGTAGCAGTGGAAGTGGTAGAAATTGTTCAGACCCTGGGTATATTCTGAAGGTGGAGGTGACAATTTGTTGACAGAGTAGATGTGAGAGGAAGTAGAAAGGATGATTTCATGTTTTTTTATTTAATAGAAGTGAGCCATGAGATACTAGAGAGGGGTAGAGAGCAGATGTGGGGTATACACAGGGAGAAGAGTACAAAGGACAGTGAGGACATAAAGGGCTGATGTCACGTCAATGAACTGGTGGTCCTGGTGATGTCAAGGAACTGGTGGAATCAGGATATCAGAAGGAGATAACTGGAGAGATAGCATGGGAATAAAGACAGACTTAGTATGGGAAAACAAATTAATATTTATAATTTTTTATTTGCTCACCATAGGCATTCTGACCTACATTATGTTGATATACATTACAGTTATCTTCAGTGAAAATTGAATAATTTACCACATAGTATAAATCACAAAACATAATTCGTGAATTTCAAGCATTACTGTTATGCATAATGTATGAGATTAACCAGAATAATCGAACATTATTGATGTGAATCTAATTGAGAAGTTGATAATAAACACTTCAGTTAGTACAAATCTAGAAATTTCAGGAGACAAATTCCACCATTGAATTCTTGTTTCTTCAGCATCAGAGGTAGCATATATAATCAGAAAATAAATTTTGATGTTTGAATCAGTGGTGTGTGTGTGTTATAAACATAGACACGTAAAACAGAAACCGAGTTGACAATCACATTTTCCTAGGAAGACTTTGTGTCTTAAACAATCATATAAATATTACGAAAACGGACCATTTCCTCTTCTCATGTAGTCTTGGAAGTTTTTTCCTCTTCCTGTTTCTTCTGTGATTGGATTCATATCTACTACTCTATGCTTTGTTTTTCATGGAGAATTTGTTCCTATTCGCTTCGTTGGTCCTTTTTGCAGAGAACTATGGATGGAATAAGTAAAATATTTTTGAATCTCGCTATGTAGTGATCCACAGATGTAAGGGATATAAATGAATGAAAAAGGCAACATGGAATTATCCATTGCTGGTGTCACAAAGCGTAGCCTCTTTCCAGAAGCTTCCTGTGTTCAAGATGTAATACGTTTTTATTTTGTTTTTCACTGATCAGTGGATTCTAGAAATTTTCCTGTGGTTTTGCATTCCTGTTGAATGAAGATATTATTAATGAACAAGTCTAAATCTCATTTCAATGTCGTTTCATTTTCTTACTGCCTTGGGGCAAATTTTTATTCTTATTTAGTTGAAGGTATATAGTCTATAATGCTTTAAGATAAGCAAGACTCTGAAACTGGAATGTAAACTGGAATTGACCCTCCTCCCAAGTTCTTAAGGATTTACCAATGGACTGTGGGTCACACGGTCCTCCTGTTTATTTTATAGGGCTGACATGGTTAACATCTACTGTTCACTTCCCATGGCATGTCACTCTTCTAGACATGCCTTATACTATGACACAACCCTGTGAGGAAATGCCATTTCATTCATTTCACAGATGGAAATCTGGAACACAAGGAGGTCCAGTAATTTGCCCCAGGTCATATGGTAGGTGACAGAGCTGGAATTTCAACTCCAGAAGTCAGACTCCAAGTCTGAGATACTGACCCCCATACTTCATTGCCTCCTTGATATGTCAATGTCCAAATGCACACACTGATCTCTCGATTCTATTGGCTTCATCTCTACTCTGCTTCATTCAACCACTTACATGGAAGTACGTTTAACTTTTCTTCTCTCAAAACTGCTCCATCTCTAAGACTTTGGACGTGGTGCTCTATCTGGCGCCGCCTTCTTTTATTCCTCCTGCTTTTTCACAGTAGCTAAACCTGCTCAGCATCTCCACTGAGCCCTCTTAATTCTCCTTATTTTCTCAGTTCCCACTCATGCCCCTTTGTTCCCCTTCCTTCGGTGCCACATGAGGAGGACTTGCCACTGCTTGAACTCACCTTGTATTTCTCCACCTTTTAACCTCAGCCACTCTCCATCTGGAATATTCTTCCTACTATCTCTCCCTTCTGTTTTAGCTTGTTTAAAACTTTCCCCAGTCTTTAAGCCACTCCCCCAAACCCCTAACCCTTACTCCACAAATGCTCTCTCTCTACAGTGTTCTTCCTGGACATCTCAAAACATCAGATGCAATCTTTCTTTCCTCAGTCTTCCCGTCACTCAGTTTGTACAACAAATACAGTGCTCATGAGAGTCTACCTTGTAATAAAGTTGCACGTGAATTTCCTTATCATGCTTTCTAGCTTATAAGTTAGACGTTCTAGCCCAGTGCCTTATGCTAGACTAGAGTATGGAACAAAGAACTCTACAATTGGAAAGGATGTAAAAGATACTCTAATTCAAACCTTAATTTTACTGTAATGAGATTGAAGCCTATTTTAAGAGGTAAGTCGTGCTGACAATGGGAAAGACAAATTCACTTGTTCCTTTCTTCCGGGAATGCATATTAGGAATAAAACCATATGTGTGCTCAGCACTGTGCTAAGCACTAGGGCTGCCCAGGTGATAGTTCCTACTTTTAAGAATTTGTGTCTACTGGAAAAGATAATGAATAGATTATTATAACACAATGGGATGGGATAGCTGTTTGTGGAATAAATATATAAATAAATGCATAAGTCAAGGAGTTTACTGTCTTTTTAGTCATATTCTATGGTCCCTTCAATCAGAAGCATGAGGAGACAGGTTTTATTTGTTCTTTTTTTAAAAAAAAAGTTCTGTGGTATATGCAGTTCTTTATATTTTATTGTACTTTAAGTTATGGGGTACACGTGCCATGGTGGTTTGCTGCATCCATCATCCTGTCATCTACATTAGGTATTTCTTCTAATGCTATCCTTCCCCGAGCCCCCGCCCCTAGACAGGCCCCAGTATATGATGTTCCCCTGCCCGTGTCCATGTGTTCTTATCGTTCAGCTCCCATTTATGAGTGAGAACATGCAGTGTTTGGTTTTCTGTTCTTGTGTTAGTTTGCTGAGAATGATGGTTTCCAGCTTCATCCATGTCCCTGCAAAGGACATTAACTCATTCTTTTTTATGGCTGCATAGTATTCCGTGGTGTATATGTGCCACATTTTCTTTATCTAATCTATCATTGATTGGCATTTGGGTTGGTTCCAAGTCTTTGCTATTGTGAACAGTGCTTCAAGAAACATACATGTGCATGTGTTCTTAAAATAGAACAATTTATAATCCTTTGGGTATATACTCAGTAATGGGATTGCTGGGTCAAACGGTATTTCTACTTCTAGATCCTTGAAGAATTGCCATATTTTCTTCCACAATGGTTGAACTAATTTACACTCCCACCAACAGTGTAAAAGTGTTCCTATTTCTCCACATCCTCTCCAGCATCTGTTGTCTCCTGATTTTTAATGATCACCTTTCTAACTGGTGTGAGGTGGTATCTCAATGTGGTTTTGATTTACATTTCTCTAATGACCAGTGATGATGAGCCTTTTTTCCATATGTTTACTGACTGCATAAATGTCTCCTTTTGAGAAGTGTCTGTTCATATCCTTTGCCCACTTTTTGATGGGTTTTTTCCTGTAAATTTAAGTTCTTTGTAGATTCTGGATATTAGCCCTTTGTCTGATGGGTGGATTGCAAAAAACTTCTTCCATTCTGTAGGTTGCTTGTTCACTCTGATGATAGTTTCTTTTGCTGCGCAGAAGCTTTTTAGTTTAATTAGATCCCATTTGTCTATTTTGGCTTTTGTTGCCATTGCTTCTGGTGTTTTAGTCATGAAGACTTTGTCCATGCCTATGTCCTGAATGGTATTGCCTAGGTTTTCTTCTAGGGTTTTTATGGTTTTAGGTCCTATGTTTAAATCTTTAATCCATTTTGAGATAATTTTTGTATAAGGTGTAAGGAAGGGATCCAGTTTCAGCTTTCTGTATATGGCTAGCCAATTTTCCCAACACCATTTGTTAAACAGGGAATCCTTTCCTCATGCTTGTTTTTGTCAGGTTTGTCAAAGATCAGATGGTTGTAACTATGTGGTATTATTTCTGAGGCCTGTGTTCTGTTCCATTGGTCTGTGTCTCTGTGTTGGTACCAGTACCATGCTGTTTTGATTACTGTAGCCTTGTAGTATAGTTTGAAATCAGGTAGCATGATGCCTCTGGCTTTGTTCTTTTTGCTCAGGATTGTCTTGGCTATGCGGGCTCTTCTTTGGTTCCATGTGAAATTTAATGTGTTTTTTTCCATTCTTTGAAGAAATAAATGGTAGCTTGATGGGGATAGTATTGAATCTATAGATTACTTTGGGCAGTATGGCCATTTTCATGAAACTGATTCTTCCTAACCATGAGCATGAAATATTTTTCCATTTGTTTGTGTTCTCTCTTATTTCCGTGAGCAGTGGTTTGTGTTGTCCTTGAAGAGGTGCTTCACATCCCTTGTTAGTTGTATTTCTAGGTATTTTATTCTCTTTGTAGCAATTGGGAATGGGAATTCACTCATGATTTGGCTCTCTGTTTGTCTGTTACTGGTGTATAGGAATGCTTGTGATTTTTGCATTGTTTTTGTATCCTAAGACTTTGCTGAAGTTCCGTATCAGCTTAAGGAGATTCAGGGCTGAGACAATGGGATATTCTAAATATACAAATAGAGATAATTTGACTTCCTCTTTTCCTAATTGAATACTCTTTATTTCTTTCTCTTTCCTGATTGCCCTGGCCAGAATTTCCAATACTGTGTTGAATAGGAGTGGTGAGAGAGGTCATCCTTGTCTTGTGCTCGTTTTCAAATGGAATGCTTCCAGTTTTTGCCTATTCAGTATGATATTGGCTGTGGGTTTGTCATAAATAGTTTTTATTATTTTGAGATATGTTCCACTGATACCCAGTTTACTGAGGGTTTTCAGCATAAAGCATTGTTGAAGTTTGTCAAAGACCTTCTCTGCATCTATTGAGATAATAGTGGTTTTTGTCTTTGGTTCTGTTTATGTGATGGATTATGTTTATTCATTTTATATGTTGAACCAGCCTTTTATCCCAGGGATGAAGCTAACTGGATCATAATGGATAAGTTTTTGATATGCTGTTGGATTCAGCTTGCCAGAATTTTATTGAGGATTTTAACATAGATGTTCATCAGGAATATCGGCCTGAAATTTTCTTTTTTAATTGTGTCTTTGCCAGGTTTTTGTATCAGGATGATGTTGGTCTCATAAAATGAGTTAGGGAGGATTCACTCTTTTTGTATTGTTTAGAATAGTTTAAGAAGGAATGGTACCAGCTCTTCTTTGTACCTCTGGTAGAATTCAGCTGTGAATCCATCTGGTCCTGGACTTTTTTGGTTGGTAGGCTATTAATTGCTGCCTCAATTTCAGACCTTGTTATTAGTCTATTCAGGGATTCAACTACTTCCTGGTTTAGTCTTGGGAGTGTGTAAGTGTCCAGGAATTTATTCATTTCTTCTAGATTTTCTGTTTTATTTGAGTAGCAGTGTTGATAGTATTCTCTGATGGTAATGTGTATTTCTATGGCATCAGTGGTGATATCAGCTTTATCATTTTTTTAATGCATCTATTTATTAGTCTGGCTAGCAGTCTGTCTATTTTGTTGATTTTTTCAAAAAACTAGCTCCTGGATTCATTTATTTTTTTGAAGGATTTTTGTGTATCTCTTTCAGTTCTGTTCTGATCTTAGCTATTTCTTGTTTTCTGCTGGCTTTTGAATTTGTTTTTGCTTCTTTAGTTCTTTTAATTTTGATGTTAGGTTGTCGATTTTAGATGTTTCCTGCTTTCTCTTTTGGGTTTCTTTGTAATTTTCTGTTTCATATATCTGTCTAATATTGACATTGGGGTGTTAAAGTCTCCCACTATTATTGTGCAGTAGTCTAAGTCTCTTTGTAGGTCTCTGAGAACTTGATTTATGAATCTAGGCGTTCCTGCATTGTGTGCATATATATTTAGGAGAGTTAGCTCTTTTTGTTGCATTGATCCCTTTACCATTATGTAATGTCCTTCTTTGTCTCTTTTGATCTTTATTGGTTTAAAGTCTGTTTTATCAGAGACTAGGATTGCAACCCCTGCTTTGTTTTGCTTTCCATTTGCTTGGTAAATATTCCTCCCTCCCTTTATTTGAGCTTTAGTGTGTCTTTGCACATGAGATGTGTCTCCTGAATATAGCACACCAGTGGGTCTTGACTCTTTATCCAGTTTGCCAGTCTGTGTGTTTTAATTGGGCCATTTAGCCTATTGACATTTACGGTGAATATTGTTTTGTGTGAATTTGATCCTGTCATTAAGATGCTAGCTGGTTGTCTTGTCCATTAGTTAATGCAGTTTCTTCATAGTGTTGATGGTCTTTGCAATTTTGTATGTTTCTGCAGTGGCTGGTACCAGCTGTTTTATTTCCATGTTTAGTGTTTTCTTCAGGAGCTCTTGTAGGGCAGGCCTGGTGGTGACAAAATCTCTCAGCAGTTGCTTGTTTGTAAAGGATTTTAATTTTCTTTTATTTATGAAGCTTAGTTTGACTGGATATGAAATTCTGGGTTGAAAATTCTTTTCTTTAAGGATGTCGAATATTGGTCCCCACTGTCTTCTGGCTTGTAGTTTTCTGCTGAGAGATCCACTGTTAATCTGATGGGCTTCCCTTTGTGGGTAACCTGTATTTTCTCTCTGGCTGCCCT
Source organism: Aotus nancymaae (assembly GCF_030222135.1). Taxonomy (NCBI): domain Eukaryota; kingdom Metazoa; phylum Chordata; class Mammalia; order Primates; family Aotidae; genus Aotus; species Aotus nancymaae. The sequence goes on from NW_026988465.1 coordinate 21,895,248, forward strand.
TAGCATTTTTTCCTTCATTTCAACCTTGGTGAATCCGACAATTATGTGTCTTGGGGTTGCTCTTCTCGAGGAGTATCTCTGTGGTGGTCTCTGTATTTCCTGAATTTGAATGTTGGCCTGCCTTGCTAGGTTGGGGAAGTTCTCCTGGATAATATCCTGAAGAGCGTTTTCCAACTTGGTTTCATTCTGCCTGTCACTTTCAGGTACACTGATGAAATGTAATTTAGGTCTTTCCTCTCAATCTCATATTTCTTAGAGGCTTTGTTCATTTCTTTTCACTCTTTTTTCTCTAATCTTGTCTTTTTGCTTCCTTTCATTGGGTTGATCTTCAATCTCTGATTTCCTTTCTTCTGCTTGATTGATTCAGCCATTAAAACTTGTGTATGCTTCATGAAGTTCTCTTGCTGTGTTTTTCAGCTCCATCAGGTCGTTTATGTTCTTCTCTAGACTGGTTATTCTAGTTAGCATTTTGTCTAACCTTTTTTCAAGGTTCTTAGCTTCCTTGCATTGGGTTAGAACATGCTCCTTTAGCTTGGAGAAGTTTGTTATTACCCACCTTCTGAAGCCTGCTTCTGTCAATTTGTCAAACTCATTCTCTGTCCAGTTTTGTTCCCTTGCTGGCGAGGAGCTGTGATCCCTTAAAGGAAATTTGGTTCTGGTTTTTGGAGTTTTCGGCCTTTTTGCACTGGTTTCTTCTCATCTTCATGAATTTATCTTCCTTTGGTCTTTGAGGTTGGTGAACTTTGGATAGGTTCTCTGAGTGGACATTCTTTTTGTGGATGTTGAAATGATTTCTTTCTGTTTAGTAGTTTTCCTTCTAACAGTCAGGCCCCTCTGGTGCAGCTCTGCTGGAGTTTGCTGGTGGTTCACTCCAAACCCTGCTTGCCTGAGAATCACCAGCAAAGGCTGCAGAATAGCAAATTTGCTTCCTGTTCCTCCTCTGGTAGCCTCCTCTTAGAGAAGTATCTGCCAGATGCCAGCCAGAGCTCTTCTGTGTGAGGTGTCTGTCGGCCCCTGCTGGGAGGTGTCTCCCAGTCAGGATACACGGGGGCCAGGGACCCACTGGAGGAGGCAGTCTTTTTCTTACTGTAGCTCGAATGCTGTGTTGGGAAATCTGCTGCTGTCTTCAGAGCTGCCAGGCAGGGATATTTAGGTCCGCCGAAGCTGTACCCACTACCACCGCTTTTCTTAGGTGTTCTGCGCCAGGAATGTGGGGGCTTTATTTATAAGTCCCTGACAGGCTTCTGCCTTTATCCAGAGATGGTCTGCCCAGCGAGGGCATCTAGTGAGTCAGCGCCTGTAGCTGTTGAGCTGTGTTGGGCTCACCCAGTTCAAATCTACCAGCAGCTTTGTTTACACTGTAGGGTTGAAACCACCTACTCAAGTCTCAGGTATGGTGGATAGCCCTCCCCCCATCAAGCTCAAACTACCCAGGTTGAGCTCAAACTGCTATGCTGGCTGCAAGAATTTTAAGCCAGTGGATCTTAGCTTGCTGGTCTCAGTGGGGGTGGAACCTGCCAGGGCCAGACCACTTGGCTCCCTGGCTTCAGCCCCCTTTCCTGGTGGTTATGGAGGTACTAGAGGGAATCTCCTGGTCTGCGGGTTGTAAAGACTGTGGAAAAAGTGTGGCATCTGGGCCGGAGTCCAGGAAATGGCTTCCCTTTTAGGAGAGGGTGTTCCCTGGCCTTTTGCACTTCCCAGGTGAGGTGACACCCCACCCTGCTTTGGCTTGCCCTTCTTGGGCTGCCTCCACTGTCCAACCAGTCCCAATGAGATGAACCAGGTATCTCAGTTGGAAATGTGGAAACCACCCACCTTCTCCATCGATTTCGCTGGAAGCTGTGCACCAGAACTGTTCCTATTCAGCCATCTTGCCTGGGGCTCCCACGGTTGAGGTTTTTGTTTTCTTGAGACAGAGTTTCCCTCTGTGGCCCAGGCTGGAGTGCAGTGGTATGATCTCGGCTTACTGCAACCTCCACCTCACTGGCTCAAGTGATTCTCATGCCTCAGCTTCACAAGTAGCTTGGACTACAGGCACCTGCCACCACACCTGGCTAATTTTTGTATTTTTAGTAGAGATAGGGTTTCACCATGTTGAGCAGACTGGTCTCGAACTCCTGACCTCAAGTGATCTGCCCACCTTGGCCTCCCAAAGTGCTGGGATTACAGGCATGAGCCACCATGCCCAGCCAAGACAGATTTTATATATAATTCACTTAATAAAATGGTATCTGATACTGTAGGAAAGGAATGTCAAATCTATTTGTGCCAGACAAGTTTATCGTCATTGGTCCAAAGGAGGAGAGAGGTCTATCGGAAACGAGGAGGTGCTGCTTTCCACCTCACTCTGTTTTTAGTGTTTTTCTCTTCAGGTTTTTTTGCTGCTTTCCCTCACGTGCTCAGGTTTATATTCTAAACACACAACCTGGAAGAGTTTTGGTTTTGTTTACTTACTGGTTGTATGTTTACCTCAATGAGGCCAAAGGGTGTATTTTTTATATAATCTATATATTTATATAGATGCATAAAATCTGATTTTATGCAGATCTAAAGCCTGTGCAGTTTCATTAGGAATGATTTCAAGCACTGCTTGTAGGCTTATGATGCAGTTGAGCATATAAACAGGAGTTCAGTAACCCCATGACCCATCCTGTGCCTAGGTAGCCAGCCCATAGAATCGAATAATTCTTTTAGGGGGCCAGTGTTTTTTCAGTCTTCTATTTTTATACCTCCTTTGATGTCTACACTTCTTTTATTTTTTTACTTCATCATAAACAGGGTACCCTAGAGTCTCTCCTAGCTGCAGAGGGAGTAAGAAGAAGGATGGTTTGATTGTCCCTAGTATGCAGGCTCCTGTCCAGTTGGCTGGTAACTGCCGATAGGTTCACTGTCCATAAGTTTAATAAAGGCCAGGGGCTGCCTGCCAGCTACTGGGTGCTTCATGTTGATAACCAGGAGTGGTTTAAAGCTGGAAAGTGAGAGAATGGGTTGTACCGTGGTGACCTGGAAGTCATTTTTACCTTGCTTGCTTTTGCCCTGCCACAAGGTTTTTCTTACTGTTTTATTATAATATTGCTGCCATAAGCAAGCCAATTTTCCTACTGGGTTGGTGAAAGTGTTTCCCCAGTGGGCAATGCCAATAGCTTTTGAGAATGGAAGTTTTCAAGAGCTAAATGTTGGAACTCTTGTGCATTGGCTCAGGGAAGGTGGAGATTAAAGTTATATTTTCTTGAGGCATTATTTCCTCCGTTTCCCATGGCCACTGATCCCTTATGTTAGCACCTCCACAGACGTAACAAGAGGGAACGCCTAGATTGTGAGCTGTACTCAGCCAGCTGGCCGAACAAGTTACTGGCTACTGGAGGGGTTTAAGTAACCCTTAGTCTTTTTATAGTTTTCATAAAATTACTTGGAAATGTTCCTTAAATGAATGGTTCTGAGTTTTCTCAGTAATACATAAGATAACCGTTTTCCTGTCACTTAAATGCATTGTGATACAATAGCCTGTGAGCCATACAGGCAGGTTTGCTTTGCAGACTGGAAGGGTTACAGGATGGCAGTTGTCTGTCTTACAATTTAGTTCGTTTAACATTTTTATAAACATGATTTCTTTTAGTGGTGGTTTCTTGGTGGCTGGGATGTGGGTCAGTGTTTGGCAATTTCAGCAGCATGTTTTTGAGCAAGTAGAAGGTGGGCAATCAGGTCTACAACAGTAAATGTCATATTTTACGTTATTGCTATCCCTGTTACGCAGGCTCCTGTCCCATTGGCTGGTCACTGCTGATAGGCTCGCTGTCCATAAATTTAATAAAGGCCAGGGCGTGCCTGCCAACTGCTGGGTGCTTCCAGTGGCAGCACGGCCAGGCTGTCCTTGTGAATGTTGTCTGACAGAAATTAAAGTACAGATTTATGTTTCCTTTCGGGGAAAGAGGGACTTTAGTCTGGTTTAGAGGATCCCTTTCTACTGACTTATCTCGGACTTCAAACTGAATCCTAGGCATGAACTTGGGATTATAACATATAAAAGGTTGCTCATTGACTGGGTCACAAGCTGAATAAGTTGTTTGATTGTAAGTACAAGTCCTGAGTTTCTGCACACTTACAATATGTTTGATACAGCCAGGCTGTAACCACTGTATTTCTAATTGAAGTAGTCCTCAGCCAGTAAGTACATTCTTTTACCGGTTGCCTTTCCTTTAGTACAGATATTGGAGTTAACAATAATAAAGTAAAAAATTAACATTTCTGTACCATTACGCAGGGACAGGATGAATTTTTCCTTGGACATAGGGGTTGGTAAAGATGACAGCATAGTAATAGAATAGTTAACAATACTAAGATAGCAATTAGGCTTAAAATTTTAATTCACATTTACTTTTGATGACTCCTCGAGCTTCAGCCGTGCGTGGACTAGTCAGCCTCTGGTTGTGTAACTAGAGCAGGGCTGTCATTCCTGCCGGCAGTTTGGGCTTGTTGCAGGATCAGCCTGGTTGGATGCTGTGGATTCTGCCTGCTGATCCGCTTTTCCTGGGCTGCTGTGGCTTCAGCCACCTGTGGTGGATCCACGGGCTGATGCCTGCAACTTGTAACAGCAGTCGGGGTGGACGACACTGCAGCACAGGGCCCATCCCATGTTGGCCCTCATGTGTTTGGGATCCAGTTCTTGACCCAGAATGAACCCCCGGGTTTAAAGGGATGCACAGGATCTGTTAGACTGCTGGGTAATTTTTCTTGAACCCAACCCTGTATTTCCTGCGTGGTTATGCCGAAGGCCAGCCTTTGCTTTCTCAGGGTTAATTCTCCTAGCTCTCTGATGTCCTCTTTAATTTGGGTCATGATTGGGGGTGGGCAGCCAAATAGAATTTCACTGGGTGAATACCCAGTTTGTTTGGTGGGGTTACACCTGACTCAGAGGAGGACCAAGGGCAAGACCTGATCCCAGCGCAGATGGGTTTCCTGGCAGAATTTCTTTAACAGCTGTTTAAGCGTTCCATTCATATGCTCACCCCTTTCTGAGCTCTGTGGGCGACAGGCAGTATGCAGTTTCCAGCTTATTTTTAACAGCCGTGCTAGGTCTTGGGCCATTTTGGCTACAAATGCTGGGTCATTGTCTGATTCTATAGTTGAAAGTAGCTTAAGTCTGGGGATAATGTCTTTTAGTAATATTCTAGTTACTTCTCATGCCTTTTCTGTCCTGGTGAGGAAAGCCTGTACCCGACTTGAGTAGGTACAGACAAACACTAACATACAGTGAGGGTCTCCTGCCCAAGGCAGCTCTGTAAAATCCACAAGCAAATTTTCACAAGGCGCTGCCTCTACTTCTTGAATTCCTGGGGGCATGGTCTGTCCTGGGCACAGGTTAAGCACTCTTCACAAATGGCATGGGAGATGACACTAAGCCATGGCACATAGAAGTGGCATCCTAACAGCGTTCCTAATGCCATCTTTCCCATATGAGTTCCTTGGTGACATTGTTTTCCAAATCTAGGGGCTATTCCTTCAGGAATGGCTAGCTTCCTGTCTGCAAACTTCTACCATTCTCCTGTAGTACAGCTCCCAGTGTTCTGAGCAAAGCAGGCCTTTTCATTTGGAGAGTAATCTGGAGTCTCTGAACACAGTGCCTCCGGGAGGAGGGTCATGGCGCAGGCAGCCTTCCTGCCCTCTCCATGGGACGGTGGGACGCCACCTGAGGCGGCCCGCTAAGCCTCTTCGTCTGTTTTTCTATTTCCTTTCACTTCTGGTGTTGCTACCTTCTGGTGGCCTTTACGGGGTATGACAGCTACTTCTTTTGCTGCCCATAATGCATCTAAAAGTTGAAAAATTTCTTCTGGATACTTTGTCCTTTGGGCTACTGAGAGCCATCCTTCTTTATGGACACTCTCATGCACATGCAGGGTGGCAAATGCGTATTTGGAGTCAGTGTCTATGTTGGCTGTTTTGTCTTTTGCCAGTAATAATGCTTGGTTAAAGCTATTAATTCTGCTCTCTGGGCTGAGATCCTGTTGGCAAGCATTGGGCCTCCACTGCTGAGCCCAAAGTTACTACTGCATATCCAGCCCTCTGATTTTCTGTCTCTAAGAAGCTGCTCCTATCAATGAAGTATTCTGCATCTGGGTCCTGGAGAGGGCGATCTGTAAGATCCTTCCGGCTAGAGAAGGATTCTGTTGTTTCATCTATTGTTTCTACACAGTCTCGAGTTATGTGAGAGTTCCTGCATAAGAGCCCTTGATACTGAGTTGTTCTGAGATTTGACAGCCACTGGTGTCCTGTTTGATGCATTAAGGTTAGGAATGAGTGTGGCACTCGTATAGTCAAGTGTTGCCCTAAGGTCGGTTTGTCTGCTTCCTTCACCAGCATGGCTGTGGCAGCCAATGTCTTAAGGCAGGGGGTCCATCCTTGTGCCACTACATGTAACTGTTCAGATAAGTAGGCCACCAGGTGGTGCCAAGATCCTAGGACTTGAGTTAAGACCCCAATGGCCATTCCTTTCCATTCATGTACGTACAAGAAAGGCTTGGTCATGTCTGGTAATCCTAGAGCCAGGGCCTTAGTTAAGGCTTGCTTAACTTGTTTAAATGCCTTTTCTGGTTCAGTTCCCGAAAGGAAAGTTTCTTCCTCCCCCAACCCCGTGTTTTATCGCTTTATATAAGGCCTTCGCTGTAAGTGAGAAGTTTGGAATCCAGATATGGCAGAACCCTGCTGCCCCTAAAACCTCTCTTATATAACGCCTGCAGGTTGGGGTTGGAAGGCTGCAAACAGCCTTGACCTGGGGCATACCTAGATTCCACTTCCCTTGACTTGTGCTAAATCCTAGGTACCCAATACTTCTTAGGTAGACTTAGGTTCTTCTTCCTGACACCTTATATCCTGCCTTCTGTAACAGGTGGAGCAGACTTTGTGTCTTTTGATAACTATCTTTTACGGTTGGGGCTGCTAAAAGAAGATTATGCATGTACTGCAACAGGACACACTTTTTGTTGGGAGGACTGTAGGCCTTACGGTTTGTTGTCAATGCTTCTCCAAAGATTGTGGGAGAGTTCTTAAATCTCTGCAGAAGTCTGGTGCAAGTGAGTTGAAAATTGCCTTACTGGAAGGCAATTAATGGTTGGCTTACTGGTTCTAGACAGAGACAGAAAAAGACATATTTTAGATCTAGTCCAGTAAAGCAGGCTGCGCTCGCTGGAATAAGAGTTATTAGAGTGTAAGGTTTGGCACTCCTGGATGAATAGGGACTGTGGCCTCAGTGATAGCTTGCAAATCCTGTACTGGTCTGTATTCATATACTCCTGGCATATGAGGTGTTTTTGTTGGCTTCCACACTGGTAGGAGCAGTGTTCCAGGGTGATTGGCATGGCATGAGAATGCCGTGGTTCTGAAGTCATTCTATGTGTTTCCATACACCTCTGATGGCTTCATGAAGGAATGGGTACTGGTGAAGTCAGACAAGGATGGCGCCTGGTTTTAATTCTACAATTGGAGCATGATTTACTGCTAACCCAGGCAGGTTAGTTTCAGCCCAGACCTCCGGGAATTCATCTATTAGCCTAGCCAAAGTAGGTTCTTCCTCTGGGGATATGGCATCTGCATCATTTTGGTGTACAATCTCCATTCCTCAGCCTGTGGCAGTCAGGGCTACATCATGGTCAGAGCTTTGGTGAGATCTAAAGTTACATTTCCTTCCAGTCTAAGGGAGATCTGTGCCCATAGTTTTTGAAGCAAGTCTTTCCCCCGCAAAGGCACTGGGCAGTTTGGGAGGTAAAAGAATTCATGCTGGACTTTCCGTTCTCCAATAACACACCTTTTTGATGAGCAGAAAGGCCTTTTCTCTGCCACCCTGTAGCTCCAATTATAGTAGCATATGATTTAGTCAATGGTCCAATTGGTTGAGTTACTACTGAGTGTTCAGCACCTGTGTCTACGATGAAGTCTGTTTCTTGGCCTCCTACCTCTATTCTGACCATAAGCTCCTAGGGGCCTAAAGAAATGGAGCCCAGTCTGTCTCAGTCCTCATAGCACTCAGCTCCTGCCAGACCGATTAGGTTGGCATCCTGATTATTTACGGCACGGCGACTTGCCTTTTGACTTTGTGTGTTTCTGGCTCTCGTTACTGTCGTCTGCTTCCCTTTCTGGGCATTCATTCTTCCACTGTCCTTTCCTTTTGCATGTTGCACACTGATTTTTCTCTAGTTTAGGCCAATTCTCAAAGCCTTCTGGAGTTAAACCTCTCTGTCGTCCTCAACCACAGCTGCAACCTCTGGTGGCATTTGCCCCCCTTTCTGTGAGGGCTGCCAGGAGCAGATTGGCCTTCCATTTAAGCTTCTGATCCACGTCTCTTCTAGCCTCCCTTTTTGCCGCCTCCTCCCAGTTGATGAACACTTTGTGGGCCACTTGTATGAGCTGAGTGGTAGTCATACCTTCAAACCCTTCTAGTTTCTGAAGCTTTCTCCTAATATCACTCTGAGCCTGACTAATGAAGATTGCATTCACCATGGACTGATTTTCTGCTGCCTGTGGATCAAATGGAGTGTAGAGTTGGTACACCTCCCAGAGTCTTTCATAGAACCCACATGGGCCCTCATCGCCTTCTGACGGACCTCTGAAATTTTCCCCATATTCAAGGACTTCTTCCCTCTGGCCTTGATTCCATTTAGAAGTGCCTCCCTAAATGCTTGTAGGTGTTGTAACCCTTCTGCCTCATTGGGGTCCCACTGGGGATCTCTGAGTAATGTTCCTCGGCACATTGGTGGACATCCACTGTGCCTGCTGGGCATTTCTCTCCAGATACTGGAGGATTGCCTGGGTCACCCTGGGGCATCTCTCTCCAGATACTGGAGGACTGCCTGGGTCACCCTGGGGCATCTCTCTCCAGATACTGGAGGATTGCCTGGGTTACCCTGTGCCACTCCTCTGTGTTGAGCAGTGTTAACAAGACTCCTGGCAATTTGCCCATGTGGGGTTGTGAGTTGAGAAAACGGACTGCATTAAATCAATGATTGCTTGGGGCTTTTCCGTGTAGGAGGAAGTGTGTTGTTTCCGATTTAGGAGGCCAGTGGTGGAGAAAGGCTGATGAGTAAAGAGCCTTTCTCTACCTCTGACTTGGCCCTCTGAATCCTGATAAATTTGTGACCTAGTCTCCCGGAGGGGCACCTGCAAGGCTTGGGTGTGGCCAGACGGAAGTCTAGGAGAACGGTCCCTCTCCATTTCTTCAGTTTCTATGGGCATGTATTTCTATTCCTTGTCAAAGGGTGACACTGGAGTGTCACTTTTATCGGAGCCTAATTCCCCTGGTGCGTGTCCCTTGCCTTGTCTTAGATTAGCCAGTGAAGGGTATATTGGAACATAGGGAGGTGAATATTCTTTCTCCTCTGGAGGGGCCTGTAGGACTGTTTTTTCCTGATTTCCCTGTTCTCGCTTCTCCATTTCTGGGTGGAAGGCACTGTGACTCCCTTTACTGCCTAGGTTCTGCTGTGGCTACTAAAGTTTTACAGTATACTGCCTGACAGGGCTGTAGCCACTTGGGATTTAATTGTACCACATTTAGCCAGGAGTTAAGGTGTGGGTACTGATCAGAGTGTCCAGGTTGTTCTCCAGTCCATCACTACCCTATACACGTGGCCAATCACCTCACTATCTATTGTCCCTTTGGCTGGCCACCTGACCTTGAAAAAAGGCCATTCTAATTCATGGAGCATTCTTAGCCTTTAAGGAGTTAGTTTAACCCTGTAATCTCCTTCAAAACCTTTCTCTTTTTTGTTATACTTTAAGCTCTGGGGTACACGTGCAGAACATGCAGGTTTGTTACATAGGTATCCATGTGGCATGGTGATTTGCTGCATCCATCATCCCATCATCTACATTAGGTATTTCTACTAATGCTATGCCTCCTCTAGCCCCCACCCCGCAAACACCCTCCCTGTGTCCTCATTGTTCAACATCCATTTATGAGTGAGAACATGCAGTGTTTGGTTTTCTGTTCTTGTGTTTGTTGAGAATGATGGTTTCCAGTTCATCTATGTCCCTGAAAAGGGCATGAAGTCATCCTTTCTTATGGCTGTGTAGTATTCCATGGTGTATATGTGCCACATTATCTAATCTATCATTGATGGGCATTTGGATTGGTTCCAAGTCTTTGCTATTGTTCACAATGCTGGAAAAATAATATATGTGCATGTGTCTTTATAATAAAAAGATTTATAATTCTTTGGGTCCCAGTAATGGGATTGCTGGGTCAAACGGTATTTATAGTTCTAGATCCTTGAGGAATCGCCACACTATCTTCCACAATGGTTGAACTAATTTACACTCCCACCCACAGTGTAAAAGCATTCTGATTTCTCCACATCCTCTCTCCAGCATCTGCTGTCTCCTGACTTTTTGATGATTGCCATTGTAACTGGTGTGAGATGGTATCTCATTGTGGTTTTGATTTGCATTTCTCTAACGACCAGTGATGAGCTTTTTTTCATATGTTTCTTGGCCACATAAATATCTCCTTTTGAGAAGTGTCTGTTCATATCCTTTGCCCAGTTTTTTGATGGGGTTGGTTTTTTATTGTAAATTTGTTAAAGTTCTTTGTAGATTCTGGATATTAGCCCTTTGTCAGATGAATAGATTGCAAAAATTTTCTCCTATTCTGTAGGTTGCCTGTTCACTCTAATGATTGTTTCTTTTGCTGTGCAGAAGCTCTTTAGTTTAATTAGATCCCATTTGTCAATTTTGGCTTTATTGCCATTGCTTTTGGTATTTTAGTCATGAAGTCTTTGCCCATGCCTGTGTCCTGAATGGTATTGCCTAGGTTTTCCTCTAGGGTTTTTATGGTTTTAGGTCCTATGTTTAACTCTTTAACCCATCTTGAGTTAATTTTTGTATAACATGTAAGGAAGGGATCCAGTTTCAGCTTTCTGCTTATGGCTAGCCAGTTTTCCTAACACATTTATTAAATAGGGAATCCTTTCCCCATTGCTTGTTTTTGTCAGGTTTGTCCAAGATCAGATGGTTGTAGTTATATGGCATTATTTCTGAGGCCTCTGTTCTGTTCCATTGGTCTCTATCTCTGTTTTGGTACGAGTATCATGCTGTTTTGATTACTGTAGCCTTGTAGTATAGTTTGAAATCAGGTAGCATGATGCCTCCAGCTTTCTTTTTGCTAAGGATTGTCTTGGCTATGCAGGCTTTTTTTTTGGTTCTATATGAAATTTAGAGTTTTCCAATTCTGTGAAGAAAGTCAATGGTAGCTTGATCGTGATAGCATTAAATCTATAAATTACTTTGTGCAGTATGGCCATTTTCATTATATTGATTCTTCTAACAATGAGCATGGAATGTTTTTCTATTTTTTAGTGTCCTGTCTTATTTATTTCTTTGAGCAGTGGTTTGTAGTTCTCCTTGAAGAAGTCCTTTGAGTCCCTTGTAAGTTGTATTCCTAGGTATTTTATTCTCTTTGTAGCAATTGTGAATGGGAGTGCATTCATGATTTGCCTCTGTCTGTTACTGGTGTATAGGAATGCTTGTGATTTTTGCACATTGATTTTGTATCCTGAGGAATTGCTGAAGTTGCTTATCAGTCATGCCATCTGCAAGTAGAGACAATTTGATTTACTCTTTTCCTAATTGAATATATTTCTTTCTCTTTTGCGATTGCCCTGGCCAGAAATTCCTATACTGTGTTGAATAGGAGTTGTGACAGGGCATCCTTGTCTTGTGCTGGTTTTCAAGGGAATGCTTCCAGCTTTTGCCCATTCAGTATGATATTGGCTGTGGATTTGTCATAAAGAGCTCTTATTATTTTGAGGTATGTTACTTCAATACCTAGTTTATTGAGAGTTTTTAGCAGGAAGGGCTGTTGATTTTGTCAAAGGCCTTCTCTGCATCTATTGAGATGATCACGTGGTTTTTGTCTTTGATTCTGTTTATGTGATAGATTTGTGTATGTTGAACCAGCCTTGGATCCCGGGAAGAAGCCAACTTGAGCGTGGTGGATAAGCTTTTTGATGTGCTGTTAAATTTGGTTTGCCAGTATTTTATTGAGGTTTTTCAGATCAATGTTTGTTTATCAGGAATATTGGCCTGAATTTGTGTGTGTGTGTATGTCTCTGCCAGGTGTTGGCATCAGAATAATGCTAGCCTCATAAAATAAGTAAGGGAGGATTCCCTCTTTTTCTATTGTTTGTTTGTAATTGTTTCAGGAGGAATGGTACCAGTTCCTCTTTGTACCTCTGGTAGACTTTGGCTGTGAATCCGAATTCAAAATCCCTTTATGCTAAAAACTACTTAATAATCTGGGTATTGATGGAACATATCTCAAAATAATAAGAGCTATTTATGACCAACCCATAGCCAATATCATACTGAATGGACAAAAGCTGGAAGTATTCCCTTTGAAAACCAGCACAAGACAAGGAGATGTTCTGTCATCACTCCTATTACCTTAATTCCACTCCAGTTCATAGATAGATAGACTGCTTTATTCAGTCACTTTTTCCAGGTGTTTGTCCCAAAGGATCAGGAAAGAGTGGATTAACATATTTCCCTGTACCTGAAGTGCAGCTGGCCGGCAACTTTTCATCTATGTCTCAAAAATGTCATCTCTTCACTGACCATCTTGTCTAATGAAGCCCCTCCATCTCATCCCACTCTCTATTCCACTGCCGTTTTCTTTTCTTCATGGTGCATCACTCTTTGCAATGACTTTATTGATTCACTTGCTCATTATTTGCTTCTCTTACTAGAGTGAACGCTCCATAAGAGCAGGGACCTGCTTTCCCTTGTTCACTATTTTCTTCCCATTGGCTGGAACCACTCTGACAGAGTAGGTGCACAATATACATTCACTGATGAATGAATAAGGAAATGAACAGGGCTGAGAGAGGCATCGTGACTCCATTTAGAGAAGAAACAAACAGACCTGGAGAGCTCGGTAGTTTGCCCAAAGCTGCACCACCGGTAGGTGGTGGGTCAGGATTTTCATCCTAAGTCTCACTCCAACGTCATGCTCTTAATCACCATGTATTATCAGATCATGTTGAATACACCTCCTATACGCTACAAAAATAACGAAGTCCTTTCCATGTCAGTAAAAAGTTAACAATTTCAAGAACTACAATGCCCTTTAAATGTGCATGCACACCAACTGCGATTATGCATGCTGCCTTGTGTATTCAGCTAGGGTCCAAACGAATTGCCATATACAAGAAGAGAGCTCAGGGCCTTTGGCTGGCTTGGCAACATTTTCCTAGTAACCAACTGAGATTTGCAGGATAAATTTGCAAGATGATAAAAATGGGGGGTGCGGAGATCCTCCACTAATGACATGGAGCTTTGCTCTATTTCTGCGTTATCTATCCATGAATTTTATCTTCTGAAAGAGTTCCAGTCTGCTAGAACATGTGTTTTTCCAGTAGAGGAGACTAATCCAAACCCTGTCATTTCAGAGTAATGGAAAGCCTAATTCATTAAAACAGAAAGGAAGAAGCTCCTGAACTATCCAAGGTTTGGCTGGTGAAGAACTCCAAATTTATTGACCCTTTGTTGGGTATTTTGTGGAATCTCACCCATCAGACAAGTATGGCTAGACATTTTGTACATTTTATATATACAAATTAATGTATGGTAGAATGAACGACTTCACTGTGAAAGCAATGTGACATGAGAAGGAAAGTGACTAGTAGGCATCTAGAGCTTTTTAACAAGCTGGTGGAGAACAGAGAGCATGCATAAAAGTCACACTTGGCAGCCAGAGTTAATTCAGATAGATATTCTCCACAGGATCCCAGGAAAGAGGATGGCAACTGCCATTTATTATGTGCCAGAAAGTCAACTGGGGACTTTTAACTAAGCCATCTAAGTTAGTGTCCCGATAGCACTATGAGGAAGGTGATACTGTTCCTTTTTTGCAGATTGGAGATCTGCAACTCGGAAAGGCCAAGGGACTTGCCGAAAGTCACCCTGTTGGAAACACAAGTTGAGAATAGAACCCTGGTACGCTTCGTTCCAAAGTTCTTTTCTCTTAACCATACTGCATTCCAAAATAGAACTGTAACATTATCACAGTGAAGCTGTCTTCTCATGTTTTAGAAATCTGATGTGATTTTTCTTGCAGCAATATAACTTCTGCAAATGCTATGAATCATCATTAATTTATGCAACTGTTGAAAGAAAAAAGACCCTGAATTTGACCTTGTGCTCTTTGCCAATGCTTGGTTAAGTCAAGAAAACCTACATGATTAATTTCAATTCAAGATTTTCTCGAAACAAAAGAAATGCTTGCCAAATATGCAGGAATCAAAGATAAAATCTGGCAGTGTGGTTTGTTTTTTAATCTGATACCACAATGCATATGGAAAAACTCATTTTAAATCTCCAATGAAAGGAAAAGCTTAACTGTGACTTAGTTATACGAGGAGAAATACTTTATCAGGTTCCTAGCGCTGTTGGAACAAAGGAACAGAAGCTGGGTGACTTCAGAAAATGTTGTTACAACAGCCCTAGGAAACTAATACAGTTTCTGTAACAAATATTTGTTAAGTTGTGGGGGACAGAAGTCTGAAATAAGGTGTGGGCTGAGCTATGATCCCTTTAAAGCTGCTGGAGAAGGATGGGTCCTAGGCCCTCTCCATGCCTCTGGCTGCCTCAGACACTCGTTGGCCTGTGGACGACCATCTCTCCAATGTGTCTTCTCATAGCATTTTCCTTTTTTTATAAAGACATCAGTCATTGTTTCAGAGCACACCTAGATGACTCATTTTCACTTGATTACCTCCGTAGGACCCTATCTCCAAATAAGGTCACATTCTGAGGTAGTAGGACTTAGGACTTGAACATTTCATTTTTGAATACCATCACAAGTATTTATGTTACAATAGAAACTTTTTATAACACGAATTAATGATTTATACATTAAAAAAAAAAAACAATATGCAGATTTGATTTTAAATTGACAGCATTACAAGTCACTTCAAAGGTGTGAGTAAAATCTGAAGAATGTTTCATTCGTATTGATAATTTATAGTTGAGTTTTGATTTATGTAATACCACTTTGAATTCAATGTTAATATTAATGAGTTGACACAAAAGTTAGTAAATTCACTAAACTTGGACAGGCATATTTTTAAAACTGTTGTGCAAAATTTCAAAGTCAAATCAGTTCTTCTAAAAAAAAATATGAACCAGTTGTGTCAATGTGGATTTGAATGTTACATGAAAATAAATTTTTAGTACTTCTTTTATTGGGAACCTTTTTAAGTATGTGTGGAACAATCTGAGCATGAGAATCTACTTTTTGAACTATACATTTTATAAAATCTAAATAAATATAGATCAAGTCTTTCTGATGAAAATGTAGGATCTAAATTGAGAGGTACTTTTTTTTTAAATGTACGTTGGATTCCAAAGACTTGATATGCAGAAAAGAATGCACAATATCTCATTAATAATTTTTTAGGCCAGGCATGGTAGCTCATGCCTATAATCCTAGCACTTTGGGAGGATCCTTTGAGGTCAGGAGTTCGAGACCAGCCTGGCTAACATAGTAAAATCCCGTCTCTATGAAAAATACTAAATTTAGCTGGGTGTGGTGGCACATGCCTGTAATCCCAACTACTAGAGAGGCTGAGGCAGGAGAATCACTTGAACCAGGGAGTCAGAGGTTGTAGTGAGCCAAGATCATGCCACTGCACTCGAGCCTGGCGACACAGCAATATGAATTGATTTCATATTAACATTCTGGTTGGATTAAGTAAAATCTATCTTACCTGTTACTCTGTGCTTTTTTAATGTTGCTACTAGAAAATTTAAAATTTACACACATGCTTGCATTATATTTCTCTTGATCAGAGTTTAGACTGAGAAATTTAATAATTTTTGGCATCACACACCATCAAATGAAGTAAAATCTCAGCTGTATAGAACTTCTGGGAACTTAAACATTCTGGATAATGAAATCATGCTAGGTGGCAAAGTTTTCTGGAGAGCTACAGCTCATTTCTCTAAGATGTGAAGATTTTATGATTTTGGTAGAATTGTCTTCTCAAAGAGTATTAGAACATAATTGATCTTTTCTTGATATCACAGAACCATCACTTCAAAGTTTTAGAATGTAATGTAACAGCCTGATGTTTCTATAGTTCACTGAAGCATATTATAACAGAAGATGTTCTAGTCCACTGAGCTATTTGCCCTTGCACTAAATGGCCCCAGGCAGTAAAGCATTATATTGCTTGTTGCAGTTTTGCTAAGAGGCTGTTAGCTATCATTCTTCACTGCTATAACAAATCTTTACCAGCAGCCTTAATCCTCCTCTTTGATTTGCTGCTTCTAGCCGTGTAATTAAAAGTTAAAAAATGACTCACCATCCCTTTCTTGTAAATATACTGTGAGGGAGGCCCTGAGCAACTCTGCTAGAAGCCTCGTTCATACATTACACTGCAAGGAAAAAGAATCCTCGTCTCAAATCAAAGCAATTTTGTTTCCAATGGGAAGAGAATCCTTGTCACTGTTTCTTCTTTCACTAACCACTAACCTCTCACCACTTGGCTCCAGAAGTGCATGCAGATTTCAGAACTTGCACAGCAGAACAGGGAAAATGAAGCCCTGGCTTTTCAACCAGAAGATGAAGAAGAGGATACTTGGGGGGCAGAAAATATTGGGGAGATTTCAGACAGGAGGAGGCTTAGGGAAGTGAGCCATTAAATTTATGGATAAACTCCTGGGTTAACACCAAAGCTGCACTGTGCATGTGGATCTGACTCTAAGCAGAATAGCAAACAGAATACCTACAAAACAGATGAAAGAAATCAGACTCTAATTAGATAAATGGAACAGCATACCATATTCATAAATTGGATGTTCAATATAGTTTACATCAAAATCTCAGCAAAATATTTTGTAGATCTAGAAAATCATCTCTAAAATTTATAAGAAAGGCAAAGGAATTAGACTAATCAAACTAATAGTATGTTCCTCTAATTTTATTCTTCTATTAGTTTGATTTTAAGATTAATTTTAAGATTAGCTATAAAGCTGCAGTAATCAATATAGTTAGTACTGGTAAAGTAATAGACACCGACATCAATGGGACAGAATAGAGAGTCCAGAAGTAGATCTACACAGATATGGCCAATTGATTTTTGACCAAGATGCAATTTGGGGAAATGTGAATGAAAAAAGGCAATTTAGTGGAGAAATGGTCGTCTTTAACAAGCATTGCTGGAGCAATTGCACATGCATACGCAAAAAACAAAAAAACCTTCATCTGAACTTTGTCATATGCAAAAAATAAGTAAAAGTGGATTATAGATATAAATGTAAATATCAAACCATAAAATTTTAAAAGGAAAATATAGGGAAAAATTATTCATGACTATGGGTTAGGCAAAGACTTCTTAGATGTTGCATCAAAAGCAGGATATATTTAAAAAATTAACATACTATTAATCAAAATTTAAAATGATTGCTCTATAATTGGAATATTGAGAGGATGAAAAGGCAAATTACAGACTCATAGAACATTTTGCAAATAGCATCCCTGACAAAGACTTGTATCCAGAACATACAATAAACTCTGAAAAATCAGCAATAAGACGATTTGAAATATAAAAAATCAATATGAAGAAAATTTAAAAATTGGCAAAATACTTGGACACTTCACCAAAGAAGATATGCAGATGTCAAATAAGCATATGAAAAGATGCTGAACAGCATTAGCCATTGGGAAAGGAAAATTAACACCACAGTGGCATAAGTATTAGAATGAACAGCACTTTGGAAAATTAATACCAACCTACATCACAAATTCAGAGCAACAGGAGCCCCCACACCTTGCTGTTAAGGATGCAAAATGGTGCAGGCCCTCTGGAGAACACTTTTACAGTTTCTTTGACGCTAACCTTACTCTGCGATCCAAGAGTTCCACTCCTATTTGCCCTAATTAAATTAAAATGTTTACTCATACAAACTGTATGCAAATATTAATAGTAACTCTATTTATAATCGCCAGATCAACCCAAATAGCCTTCAACTAGGTGAATGGATCAACTATGGGACTTTCATTCAACAGACCACTACTCAACAGTAAGAAAGAAGTGCTGCATACAACCGTGTGGATGAATCTCAAAGGCACTGTGTTGAGTGACAGAAGCCAGTCTCAAAGGGTTACATACTAAAAGATTCTATGTATATGATTTTCTGGAAAAGGTGAAATAATAGGGATAGAGAGCAGATCAGTGATTGTGAGGAGGTAGGGGTTAAAGAAGGCTTTTACTACAAAGGTGCAAGGCAAGGAAGTTTTGGGGGTGAACTGTCCTGTACCCCGATTGTAGTGGCAGCTGCATGAGTTTATATTTGTGTTAAAATCTATAGATATGTACTCCCTCAAAAAGTAAAAAAAACTGAATCAGTAAATTTGAAAAGTTAAAGATCAAAAAAGGCCAATACGGTGATTCTTGAAGAGTACCTTAGGCCTTGGTAGTTAAGGTAAGCACAGCTTGGTTGTTTTTTTGTTTTTTTCTTCTCCTGTAGAGACAGTCTAGCTGTCACCAGGCTGGAGTGCAATGGTGCAATCTTGGCTCACTGCAACCTCCGCCTCCCAGGTTCAAGGGATTCTCTTGCTTCAGCCTCCTGAGTAGCTGGGACTACAGGTGTGCACCACCATACCTGGCTAATTTTTTTTATTTTTATTTTTAGTAGAGATGGGGTTTTGCCATGTTGGTCAGGCTTGTCTTGAACTCCTGACCTCAAATGATCCTCGCGCTTCAACTTCCCAAAGTGCTGGGATTACAAACGTGAGTCACCACACCCAGCAAGCATATTTGTGATACAATCAAGTTGTATTACATGCACATTTTATGGAATTCATAATCTCTTGCAAAAGCAATACATACCATAAATCTACCCATTTTGTGTTATTTGGAACACAATTTTAAATGCTAAACAGAAGTTTACAGATGTTTAAACTTTGCTTTTACAAGATTCCATTCCTAGCTATAATGTTATCATGAGCAATTATCTGCTTCACAAAAATTTTATAAAACAGTTACTGATATTTTGTGAACAAAGGGCAGGGGACTGTCCATATGCAGCCAGGAGATGCCTGTGTCATTTTTACATGAAAGTATACTTACCTATACTTGTCTGAATTTATTGGATAGTAAGTCAGTCCTCCAGGTGAGTTTTCATGATAGTAATCATGTTAGGACTGCCCATGACTTCTCATCAAGCGAGAACAACAGTGCAGTAACACATGGGATTGTGGTTCTGGTCCTACCGCCATCTATCTGACTTCTCTGGACTTCATTTGTCTCATTGTGAAAACCTGGCATCACTTTGACATTCTATGTTCTCTTGCAATGTAGCTACATGTGTGTAATGCTTAATGTGGTCTCTTGCTGATGTGTTTCTTTCTTTTTAACCTTCTTGTTAACATTATTTAGCCATCTTGTATCTTCTAAATTTTTTTCAGGAAAGACTGGTATAAGGCTAAACCATAATTTCTTTTGGTCAATGTTCTTCATTACTCGTAAATTCATTTGTCATTCACTGATTGGCACTGTGCTAAGTACTAGAGAACTAGAGATCAAATGACTGTTCTCAAAGTGATGGTCGATTAGAAGAGAACAGTTTTCATACAGAAGGATCACTGTGGGCAAGGGGATAAAGATAGGGGAAATGAGACCAACACTGGATGAGTCTATGAATGCTGCATTTTAAAGAATGAGTAGGCACTGACCAGCAAAGATGAAAAGATGCTGTGATGAGAGACTGCAGTTGGGAACAGGGGATGGGGTTGTATGAGCACTTTAGGACATGCTATGTGATTTGGGTGTTTTCCTGGAAGGATGGGGAGCCTGATACTTTGGAGAGGAACAGGGATATAATCAGATGTGCACTGGAAAGGCTAGTTTGTACGCCTGTGTGATGGGAAACGGAAAGGGAGACCAGTTTGGAAACTATTGCAATAACCCAGGAAAATACGATGAATGGCAGTGGGGAGTAAGAAGTGAATGCCAATTCAGGAACTATTAAGAAGACTGAGTCGCAAGGACATGGAGAAGAACTGGACGTGGTGGGTAGTTGACCACTTAATGTGAGGCTGTCGTTTAAAACCAAAGCTGCACTGTTGCATGCAAGTAGTTGGCAAATACTTCCACTTCCCACAATACCCCATCTAGATACGGACTTTATTTTTATTTTATAGAGAGGCAAAGAAGCATCGAGAAGTTACAGAACTTTGCGACCACCACACATTATGTTTTAAGGAGAGTAATGAATAACAACAGGGTTGGAAAGGGGAAAGCTGGAGGCTGGGAGACCTGTCAGGGAACCATTGAGAGACTAAAAGCCCTAAGAAGATCAGACAAGGTGGTGACTACAATAGGGGGAGGATATTAATGTGTGTAAAAAGGAAAAAACTACTGATGTCTTGGGTGCAGTGACAGCGTCCTCACTCGTGTCTACAAAATTTAATTCCAAGATCATAAATTTGTCCCCTTAGTGCTATAGAAATACAAATGATTATT
Organism: Aotus nancymaae; assembly: GCF_030222135.1. Taxonomy (NCBI): domain Eukaryota; kingdom Metazoa; phylum Chordata; class Mammalia; order Primates; family Aotidae; genus Aotus; species Aotus nancymaae. The sequence continues at coordinate 21,915,758 of NW_026988465.1, forward strand.
TACATTTTGCTTATCTGACTAAATATATCTATCAAGTCTGAGTAACCAGTCTGTAGCTCAAGAAAGTAAAATTCCCTGTAACAGAAATGTCTGTCTATAAAACCCATGTTTGGTAAATCACAGTGACAAATCCTCTTTCTGCTCCACCACAACCACAGTCACCTTCCTGTATGACATTGAAATTGAAGAGTTAGAGCTTTTCAAGAGACTGTGGTCTGGAATTAGATTCGGGAGACACCAAGCTATTATCAATGCCACAGTTAGAAATTGGCTAGGCATGGTGGCTCACTTCTGTAATCCCAGCACTTGGGGAGGCCGAGGCAGGTACATCGTGAGGTCAGGTAATCAAGACCATCCTGGTCAACATGGTGAAACCTCGTCTCTACTAAAAATACAAAAATTAGCTGGGCGTGGTGGCGCATGCCTGTAATCCCAGCTACTCGGGAGGCTGAGGTAGGAGAATTGCTTCAGCCAGGGAGTCGGAGGTTGCAGTGAGCTGAGATGGTGCCACTGCACTCCAGCCTGGTGACAGAGAGAAGCTCCTTCTCAAAAAAAAAAAAAAAAAAAAAAATAGATTTCAGAGCCCAGAAGTCAAGACCAGCCTCAGCAACAAAGTGAGAACCCTATCTCTACAAAACATCAAAACATTACTTTGGCACAGTGGTGCATGCCTGTAGTCCCAGCTACTCGGGAGGCTGAGGCACGAGACTTGCTTGTGTCCAGGAGCTTGAGCCTTCAGTAAGCCATGTTCATGCCACTATACTCTACCCGGATAAGAGAGTGAGACCCTCTTTCAAAAAGAAAAAAAATATTAGATCTCAAGATAGGTTGCAACTGAAGATGTGTGTCAGGCAGGTGGATTTTTAATGATTTTGAATGCAAAAGCTTTTCAGACTTTACTCCCAAAGTTGTGTGGCCCCCTGTAAGGGCTGAGCCTTCAGTGGCTGTGCAGTCTGCGTTGGACAGCTGGGTGGAGAGCTGGAGCTGGGCTGACTGCTAATGGTATGGTCTCGAGCAAGTCTCGTGTCCTCTCTAAGCCTTAGTTTCTCTCTATATAAAATGAGCATCATAATAGAATCTCATGGGGCATTGTGAACATATAATTAATTAGTTCATACTTAAGCACTTAGTATAATCCCTGCCAAATAATAATCCATATATTTAACATTAAATACAAGAGTGTTCAGTAGTCAGTCTTCCTACATCTAACTTCAGTTCCAATCACCATGCACTAATACTTAAAAACAAGGATGAAGGCAAGATGACCAAATAGCAACAGCTCTGGCCTGCAGCTCCCAGCGAGATCGATGCAGAAGGCGGGTGATTTCTGCATCTCCAACTGAGGCAACTGGTTCATGTCACTGGGACTTGGTTGGACAGTGAGTGCAGCCCAAGGAGGGCGAGCAGATGTAGGGTGGGGAGTCGCCTCACCCCAGAAGCTCAAGGAGTCAGGGAACTTTCTCTCCTAGCCAAGGGAAGCTCTTAGAGACTGTACCCTGCGCTCCAGCCCAGATACTGTGCTCTTCCCATGGTCATCGCAACCCGCAGACCAGGAGCTTCTCTCCAGTATATACACAAGCACCAGAGCCCTGGATTTCCAGCACAGAACTGGGTGGTGGTTTGGGCAGGCACCGAGCTAGCCACAGCAGGTGGTGTTTTTCATACCCCAGTAGCACCTGGAATGCCAGCAACACAGAACCACTCACTCCCTTGGAAAAGGGGCTGAAGCCAGGGAGCCAAGTGGTCTGGTTCAGTGGGTCCCACCCCCATAGAGACCAGCAAGCTAAGATCCACTGGCTTGAAATTCTCACAGCCAGCAAGCAGCCTGAGCCCAACCTGGGACTCTGGAGCTAGGTGGGGGAGGGGTTTCCACCATTGCTGACACTCAGCAGCGTTTTTAAAATCACAGTGTAACGCTCAGTAGGCGGTTTTAAAATCACGGTGTAAACAAAGGGAAGTCTGAACTGGGCAGAGCGACAGGTGAGCAAGGTTGCAGCAGACTGACTGTCTCACTAGATACCTCCTTGCTGGGCAGGGCATCTCTGAAAAAAGGCAGCAACCAGATTCAGGGACTTATAAATAAAGTCCCCAACTTCCTGGGACAGAGCACCTGGGAAAAGGGGTGGTTGTGGACACAGCTTCAGCAGACTTAAATGTCCCTGCCTGGTAGCTCCGAAGAGAGCAGTGGAGCTCCCAGCACAGCATGAGGGCTCTGATAAGGGACAGACTGCCACCTCAAGTGGCTCCCTGACCCCCTTGTATACTGACCAGGAGGAATCTCCCAATAGGAGCTGACAGACACCTCATGCAAGAGAGGTCTGGATGGCATCTGGCAGGTACCCTCTGGGATGAAGCTACCAGACCTCAGCCTCATGCAATATATCCATGTAACAAACCTGCACACATACCCCTGAATCTGAACAATGAAAACAAATCTGCTTTGGCTATAGGCTTGCAATGGTCTATTAGAAATTCATGTAAAAACATTAGAGTCTGGAGCTCAGGAATGAAGTCAAAACCAGAGATAATATTTTTGGAGTCATCTACTGAGTAAGATGGTGTTTAGAGCCAAGGGACTAGATGTGGTCACTTAGAGTATCACTTAGAGTTCAGATACAGAGAATTTAAGAGAAAGGTCAAAGGCATTCTAACATTCAGAAATCTAGCACGGGATGAGTCAACAGAGGATACTGATAAGTGACTATGTGCAGCAGGAATAAGAGTCAGGAGAGCGTAGTGGATAGAATAATGGCCTCCAAAGATGTCTACGTCCAGTCCCTGGGAACTGTGAATAAGTTGGGTTGGCAAAGAGGGCCTAAAGTTGCAGAAGAAATTCAGGTTACTAATCAGTTGACCTTAAAATATGAAAGTTACCCTGGATTGTCTGGGTGAGTTCAATGTAATCATTAGGGTCCTTAAATGCGAAAGACAGCGGCAGAAGATGAATACAGGAAGTATGCGATGACAGCAGAAGGGGCAAAGAGATCAATATTGCTGGCTTTAAAAATGGAAAGGGCAAGGGAACCGATTCCTCCCTAGAGCATCCAAAAAGCAACGTGATTTTAGCCATGGAGACCTGCAGAACTGTAAGATAATAAACTTCTATTGTTTTAAGCCACTATCTTTGAGGCAATTTGTTATGGCAGCAAATAGAAAATGAATACAGAGATGGCTTCCCAAGTATATCAAGGGAGAGGGAGCCGTCCACTGTGCTGTGTGCTGCTGAGAGCTTGAATAAGATGACAATGGAAAAGTGAGTCCTGGGTTTCGCCACAGGAAGAGCGCTGGTGACCCTGACAGGGACTCAAGTGAGAGAGATTGGGAGATGAAGTAGCAAATGCTGAATGTGGACACCTGTTTCAAGGGGGTTTGGTGTTTAAAGGCTAGGGAGGGACGTAACTTACGGAGAATGGCAGGTTTAGTAAAGGCTTACATCAACACTAGAGTGTGTGTTCATGCATGGACAAGCACACTAATAGGGACAAAGTGAACGATAAGGGAGGGAGAGGGACAACGGCAGGAGTGAAGATCTGGAGCAGGTGTGAGGAAACGGGACCCAGTGGGCAAGGGGCAAGGCTAGCCTGGGCAGCAGGGTCAGTTCATCCACTGTAACAGGAGGCCAGGGAGACTGGGCACAGAGGCAGGAGGCTTGATACAAGCGGGTAAGAAAATGATTCTCCATTCCTGACTTCATCACCACATTGTAGGGTCAGTGCGAGAGCAAAATGAAATGATTCACACAAAATATCTAATACTGTATCTGGCACACTTAAAAAAAAAATACTGGATTCCTCTTAATTCTTAGACTAGCATTCAAGACCCTACTTACAACGTACCTTTCAGTCTTGTATTTTACCACTTCATGCACATGCCCTGTACTCCAGCCAACAGAACTACACATTTGGCCACGTAACACGTTGCTCATTTCCTCTTCCAGGAACATGTCCTTCTTTCCCTTCTCTGCCTGTTGAAATTCTGCCCATCTTTCAAAACCCAACACAAAGGCCGTCTTTGGCATGAGGTTTTCTGTGATTGCCGCAACAGATGAGACTATTTTTAAAAAATAAACGTAGTATGTCCAACAGCTGTGGCTGTCAGTTGTAAGGATCGTCACAAGTAACTTTTCTACTGATAAAATAAAACTTTAATAAGTTAGAACAGACAAGTCTATGTCTTGGTACCTATGACCAAGCCCCTCTTACTCATACTTCGACAGGCTTTCCTGAGTAGAGCAGAGCAGAAGTATCTAGAAGCAGAGCAGAAGTCCGATTCTAGCACACTGAGAATCAGACAAATTCCAGCTTCTTATCTGTGCCAGAAAGAGCCATCTCGTTTGAAGTACTTTACTTCCCAATCAAAATTGTGACATTTTACCAAATTGTTGAGAGGCTCGTGCACATGAACACAGTCTATCTTGGGTATCTTCACAGATAAAAGATCAGAGCCACTATTCTACAGTACACTGTATTTCTCTTAAGAAACCTGTAACGACATGCCTTGTTCTTAGCTGTGTACAGTCTTGTCTTAGCCGCCGTTTCATGTCAATGTCGTCTCATTTATACTGACTCTACCTCACCTATCTTCACATCACTTAACGCCCACTGCAATGTTTACACATGGTGAGGTCTTAACGAATGAATGAATGAAGGGATATTTTAATACGAAATTACAAATAGACAGGAGTAAGTCCCAGTGTTCTGAGGCACTGCTGGGTGACTACAGTTAACAATAACTTATTGTATACATTCCAATAGCTAGAAGAGAGGATTTTCAATGTTCCCAACATTAAGAAATAATCAGCGTTTGAAGTGAAGGATATGCTGATTACCCTGATTTGACCGTCACACGTTGTATATGAGTATCAAAATAGCACTCTGTACCCCCAAAAGATGTGCAATTCATGTGCGTCAATTTTAAAATTATATAGAAGGCATGACAAAAAAGTGTTAGTGCCCTTGCAAGAAAGCAGTTCATTAAAATTAACTAAAAATTGAAGAACCTGGGGCCGGGCGCGGTGGCTCATGCCTGTAATCCCAGCACTTTGGGAGGCCGAGGCGGGTGGATCACGAGGTCAAGAGATCGAGACCATCCTGGTCAACGTGGTGAAACCCCGTCTCTACTAAAAATACAAAAAATTAGCCGGGCATGGTGGCGCATGCCTGTAATCCCAGCTACTCAGGAGGCTGAGGTAGGAGAATTGCCTGAACCCAGGAGGCGGAGGTTGCGGTGAGCCCAGATCGCGCCATTGCACTCCAGCCTGGGTAACAAGAGCGAAACTCCGTCTCAAAAAAAAAAAAAAAAATTGAAGAACCTCTGGGAAATAGAAGAGGCAAACGCCGGAGAGTTAAGAATTTCTTCTACTTTGTCATTACCTAGTGTCTACAAGCAATTGCTACAGGGCACAAATGCAACTCATGGGATGGTATCGTACAGCACTGTCCTTATCCATCAAGTAAAGCTGTTCATCCCTGCCCCTGGATGAAAATGAAAATGGAGACTGCAGTTATTATTAGTTGCTAAGAGTCTTGCTTCAGTTAAAATGTTCAGTTGCATGTACTCATCAAAATTCTGAACTTGAATAAAAGTTGAAGCCTCTCCCCACTCCTAGGGTATGCTTAGTTGCTTCTATGTGCCTTTTTTTTTTTCTTTTTTTGAGATGGAGTTTTGCTCTTGCCACCCAGGCTGGACTGCAATGATGTGATCTTGGCTCAATGCAACATCTGTCTTCCGGGATCAAGCGATTCTCCTGCCTCAGCCTCCCAAGTAGCTGGGATTACAGGCACCCGCTACCACACCCAGCTAATTTTGTACTTTTAGTAGAGACAGGGTTTCTCCATGTTATCCAGGTTGGTCTCAAACTCCTGACCTCGGGTGAACCGCCCACATCAGCCTCCCAAAGTGTTGGGATTACAGGCGTGAGCCACCGCACCCAGCCTCACCCAGTACTTCTATTCCTCCTCTCCCCTCACTTCATCCAAGCTTCCTGACCCTTCCAGACATGCAGCTGGAGGAAAAAGGAGAATTAAAGAGAGCAAGGGTCCTTCGGTCACAGAGCAGCAGCACTATTTGGGCTTGGCTTTGGCTTAAAGCTGATTCTACGAAGAAACACCTCAGTGGGTTATTGCAAGAAACCACCCAACCGCTTGCAAACACCCACCTGAAGTTCTCTGCACCTAGGTGTCTCTATGCTACCTGGCTACTTATGCTTTCCTCAGCCCCTAGCAGTGCAGCAATACATCCAACTCTTCTCTGCAGGCCTTTTGGACCTAGGACGACTCTAGGATTCTGGCTCCCATCCATCACCCACATCAAAACCATAGTAAACACTCATCTGTTCTAGCCCCACTGAATTCTGGGAGTGCCAGGGTGCCTAACACAACCTCTTCTCCTTCAGCTTTTCTGTCACAGCTACACAGCCAATTTTTCACCCTTGAGAGTTCTCAGCGGAGAATCAGACACCAGTCCACTGTGTCCTTCAACCCTGGAGAACACAGACTCTCAAGGTGGCTCAGCTGAAGTCTGGCCTACGAAGAAGGGCAGGCATCCCTCAGAACTTGCACCTGCCGGGGGCATGGCCTCTCAGTACATCTTTCCAAGTAACTTCCCCTAAGCAGTGATACTTCAGTCTCCTCCTCTGCTTTAGTATTCTTTATATGGGTGAGGGATTTAAGAATGATCTACTGGTTCTCAGCCTCTTCCTTTGTAAATCCAGAACTTCAACTTGGAATAGGCATCTGTTGTTTTGCAACCTCAACTTCCATTTCGCCATCCTGCTACAGGGTATTACATATGTTCTATATTTAGCATTTTCTATTTTTACATATAACCCAATTTTCCCAGGCCTCACCAGACTGAAAATATAAAGTTGCAGTCTATCTTTATGCACAAATTATGATGGCAAGACCCCCAACTGTTTTGCTGACTAGAAATTAGCACATTTTCAAGTGTTTCAAAGGTATTTTTGGAACTTCCCCAAAAGCATGCTACACACATGCCCACATCCCGTGCTGTAACTGCATGGTGTCTGCTTTTTCCCTCTTCCTACTCTGGCTTATAATCTTCCATTGTCCGCCTAGGAGTTTGAGGAGTGTCAGTTCACTGCTAGGTTTCAAGGATAGGTGAAAGAAATAGCCTTCTCTTAAACTGTGTGCCACATGTGGTCAGCAGCATGTGAAATGGCTGTTCTTTGTCAGTTTTGGCCACCTCCTACTTCCCATGAATCCTCCAACTCGCTCCTAAAAACAGTGCCATTATTTTTCTGATTGCCACTTTTCTGAGCTTGGGCAGTCCAGCCCGGTCTATGGGCCAGAACAATTCCCATTTTTAGCTCCCCACAAACCACAGACTTCACTACCAAATTTCCCTTCCTTTTTCTCCTTCATGCCCAGGTACAAAATAGAAACCTCTGTGTATTTTAACAGATGGGAGGGAAAGGGAAGTTGAAGTCTCACTAGTAGCTTCTGGGCCAACACATTTCTGGATTAGGGATATTCAATATTATCTATCTTTCTTTTACTTTCCAAGTTCAAGAGCCATTCAGAAAAAAAAGCAAAGTGGAGGACAGTGTATATAGTCTGCTACTAAGGAAGGGGAGATGATAAATATGGAAGGGGAGATGATAAATATGTATTAGTTTATAAGTGCAAAAGATGTCTCTAGAAGGACCCACATGAAACTAATTAACAATGGTGGTTGCTTCTAGAGTGGGAACTTGGTGACTAGGGATCAAAGGAGAGAAAATTTAGTTTGTACTGTACTTAATTTTGTACCTTTTGAAAATTTTACATGTGCACGTATACCCCAAAGAATTTAGCAGTTAGCAAATAGAAAACTCATTTTAAGAAGAGAGAAGACAATGTTCAAGTTGAAGTCTGCAGTGGCAGACCATCCTCATCAATTTGCAAAGAAAAAATTAATTTTGTTCCTGCCCCAATTGAAGAGGACTGACAACAGCACAAGCAACAGCCAGCTCCACAGGCATCTTAGTTAGTCCAGCTTACACAATTCTGACAAAAAATTAAAGTTGAGCAAACTTTGCACTCAATGACTGCCAAAACCATCCAGATCAACTGCAGACAAGAGCAGAGCCCTCAGCAGAAATTTTAAACAAGTGGGATGAAGATCCCGAAGCATTTATCTGAAGCATTGTAACAGAAGATGAAACATGGCTTTACCAGTACAATCCTGAAGACAAAGCACAATCAAAGCAATGGCTACCAAGACGTGGAAGTGGTCCATCACAGCAAAGCCAGACCACTCAAGAGCAAAGGCCATGGCAACAGTTTGTTGGGATGCTCAAGGCATTCTGTTTGTTGAATTTTTGCAAGGACAAAGAATGATAACATCTACTTATTATGAGAGTGTTTTCAGAAAGTTAGCCAAAGATTTAGTAAAAAAAATGCCCAGGAAAACTTCACCAGAATCACACCACAAAAATGCCCCTTACTGATTCTTCTCATGAAACAAGGGCAATTTTGCTTGAGTTTCTGTGGGAAATCATTAGGCATCCACCTGGTTACAGTCCTGATCTGGCTTCTTCTGACTTCTTTTTTTTCCCTAATCTTAAAAAATATCTTTAGGCTGGGCACAGTGGTTCATGTCTATAATCCCAGCACTTTGGGAGGCTAAGGCAGGTGGGTTACCTGAAGTCAAGAGTTCAAAACCAACCTGGCCAACATGGTGAAACCCTGTCTCTAGTAAAAATACAAAAATTAGTTGGGCATGGTGGTGGGCACCTGTAATCCCAGCCACTTGGGAGGCTAAGGCAGGAGAATTGATTGAACCTGGCAGGCAAGCAGTGAACCGAGATCACGCCATTGCACTCCAGCCTGGACAACAAGAGCAAGACTCCATCTCAAGAAAAAAAAAAACAGTTTAAAGGGCACAAATTTTTCTTCAGTTAATAATTTTAAAAACACTGCATTGATATGGTTAAATTCCCGGGACCCTCAGTTCCTTAGGGACAGACTAAAGAATAATGGCTGATACCATTGCTTACAAATGCATCTTGACCTTGATGGAGCTTATGTTGAGAAATAAAGCTTATATTTTTTATCTCTTAATTCCATTTTTCCACAAATTTTTTGAAGTCTCCTTCTACTTAAAAAGAGATATAACAGTTTAAAATCAGAATGTATCCTAAGCTTCAAGTGAGATTAGAAATAAGTTGACAACTGTAATAACAATAATAGCAGAACACAGTTTTTGATATTGACAGTATCTACCCAGCTCACATCTGATTTC